>NC_091454.1:210941306-213656306 GCF_027789765.1 Dendropsophus ebraccatus | reverse complement strand
ATCATTAACCTCTCTGGTTATTACACACTGCAGGCCACACTGTCATCCTGATGGCTTCAGCATGGGTTATAGTCAAAATATTTTACGGCTGCCATCTGTCAGGAAATTTACTAAAAGTCATTAAAAATTCAGTGATCAATTATACTAATATCTCCGCCCCATTCATTCTCTGAAGTGGACAATTTGTACAGTAAAAAAAAAAAAAATCTACAATCTGTGCAGCAAAAAAAAAATAAAAATCCCAAAACTATATTTACAAAAAAGATAAGTAAATAAACAAACAAATCAAAATGAAACATACATAAAACGGATTATTGTAAAAATTTAATAAAATAACAGAATAAATAAACAAATAATAAAAAAAAAAAGTTAAAGTAAAAAAAATCTCTGGCTCGTCTATTCTGAAAAATCCACAATTTGTACAATAAAAAAATAAATAATAAAATCCACATTTTGTACAATAAAAAAAATAATAAAATCCACAATTTCTATATTAATAATACAATAATAAAAAAATGTATAAACAATAAACAAAAATAAAATGGATTATTATAAAATTAAATAAAATAAAAAGATATAACAGAATAAATGATCAAAGTAAAAAAAAAAAAAAAAAATTGTAATTACAACTGTAACAATTTGCTGGAGTGTAATTAGATTTGGTCCCTTCTCGGCGGCCGTCTGGCTCAGGATATGATTTGCTGTATGATGTTGGACGTTGTTAGTGTGTAATGCGATTAGTTGTACAGAACAGATCCGTGTATGTACAGTGCGCTGGTCGCTACAGTCCCAGACAGGGTGTTGTCCTCTGTGGGATCAGATGGTCGGGCCCCGCACACACCCCTTACAAGGTTGTGGTTAGAACCATATGCCACTAATTACCTATAGTTCCTTACATCTGTCACCCCAGCCCCCTGCCTCTCCATCTACTGCAATCTGGCCGACCTGAGACTGAGGGGGGGGGGGGGGGGGGGGGGGGGGACCAAAAACCAGCAGAAAACAATAGCAAAACAAATAGGAACAAAAACAACACAAATAATGAAAATAAATATTGAGTTGGATTTGATATTTTTGTAAAATATATAAATAAACAGACGATTCGTAATGTTTTAGAATAAAAAAAAAATACATATCTATAAGTATCAGTGTAAAGTACAAATAATATGACATAGTAATAATAATATTCCTCAGTGTTTTGGATCTTTCTATGAATGCGAGGGGGTCCCCACTCCTGACCCTGATGTATTAGCCCCTAAGGGCCCTATTCCACTGGTTGATTATCGTTAACGATTAACGATCTCAAACGACCGCTATTGCGAAAGACCTGAAAACGTTCACTCATTTTCATGGAACGATAATCGTTACATATGATCGTATTTGCGATCGTATCTACTGCGAACGACGTCTTATTCAATGCGAACGATTTGCGAACGAGCAACGATAAAGATAGGTCCAGGTCTTATAAAGCGATCAACGATTTCTCGTACGGACGTTAACTGCATTTTAACCGAACAATTATCGTTTAGATTCGAACGATTTAACTGAACGATAATCGGTGGAATAGGGCCCTAAGACTATCTGTCATTTATATAGTGAGGGTGTAATGCTTCACATCTCCTGTGATGGCGCTGCAGGAAATGTAACACTTGCTGCCAGATCCCCCCACAAACTACAGGTAATCGCTGGGGGTCCAAGCATCTGGGCTCCCTGTGATCCCCTTATTGTTCTGACCAGACCGTTCAAAATGATCTGAAGTGGATATTCCCTTGAAGTTGTGTTCAGCCAGCGTGTCATCATCCTGTACCCCAAGTGTCATCATCCTGTACCCCAAGTGTCATCAACCTGTACCCCAAGTGTCATCATCCTGTACCCCAAGTGTCACCATCCTGTACCCCAAGTGTCACCGTCCTGTACCCCAAGTGTCATCAACCTGTACCCCAAGTGTCATCAACCTGTACCCCAAGTGTCATTATCCTGTACCCCAAGTGTCATCATCCTGTACCCCAAGTGTCACCATCCTGTACCCCAAGTGTCATCATCCTGTACCCCAAGTGTCATCAACCTGTACCCCAAGTGTCATTATTCTGTACCCCAAGTGTCATCAACCTGTACCCCAAGTGTCATCAACCTGTACCCCAAGTGTCATTATCCTGTACCCCAAGTGTCTTAAACCTGTACCCCAAGTGTCATCATCCTGTATCCCAAGTGTCATCATCCTGTACCCCAAGTGTCATTATCCTGTACCCCAAGAGTCTTAAACCTGTACCCCAAGTGTCATCATCCTGTACCCCAAGTGTCATTATCCTGTACCCCAAGTGTCATCATCCTGTACCCAAAGTGTCATTATCCTGTACCCCAAGTGTCATCAACCTGTACCCCAAGTGTCATTATCCTGTACCCCAAGTGTCATTATCCTGTACCCCAAGTGTCATCAACCTGTACCCCAAGTGTCATCATCCTGTACCCCAAGTGTCATTATCCTGTACCCCAAGTGTCTTAAACCTGTACCCCAAGTGTCATTATCCTGTACCCCAAGTGTCATTGTTCTGTACCCCGTGTCACCATCCTGTACCCCAAGTGTCATCATCCTGTAGCCCAAGTGTCATCATCCTGTACCCCAAGTGTCACTATCCTGTACCCCAAGTGTCATCAACCTGTACCCCAAGTGTCATTATCCTGTACCCCAAGTGTCATCAACCTGTACCCCAAGTGTCATCAACCTGTACCCCAAGTGTCATTATCCTGTACCCCAAGTGTCTTAAACCTGTACCCCAAGTGTCATCATTCTGTACCCCAAGTGTCATCATCCTGTACCCCAAGTGTCATTATCCTGTACCCCAAGTGTCTTAAACCTGTACCCCAAGTGTCATCAACCTGTACCCCAAGTGTCATCAACCTGTACCCCAAGTGTCATTATCCTGTACCCCAAGTGTCTTAAACCTGTACCCCAAGTGTCATCATTCTGTACCCCAAGTGTCATCATCCTGTACCCCAAGTGTCATTATCCTGTACCCCAAGTGTCTTAAACCTGTACCCCAAGTGTCATCATCCTGTACCCCAAGTGTCATCATCCTGTACCCCAAGTGTCATCATCCTGTACCCAAAGTGTCATTATCTTGTACCACAAGTGTCATTATCCTGTACCACAAGTGTCATCATCCTGAACCCCAAGTGTCATCAACCTGTACCCCAAGTGTCATTATCCTGTACCCCAAGTGTCATCAACCTGTACCCCAAGTGTCATCATCCTGTACCCCAAGTGTCATTATCCTGTACCCCAAGTGTCTTAAACCTGTACCCCAAGTGTCATTATCCTGTACCCCAAGTGTCATTGTCCTGTACCCCGTGTCATCATCCTGTACCCCAAGTGTCATCATCCTGTACCCCAAGTGTCATCATCCTGTACCCCAAGTGTCATTATCCTGTACCCCGTGTCATCATCCTGTACCCCAAGTGTCATTATTCTGTACCCCAAGTGTCATTGTCCTGTACCCCGTGTCATCATCCTGTACCCCAAGTGTCATCATCCTGTACCCCAAGTGTCATTATCCTGTACCCCAAGTGTCACCATCCTGTACCCCAAGTGTCATTGTCCTGTACCCCGTGTCATCATCCTGTACCCCAAGTGTCATCATCCTGTACTCCAAGTGTCATCGTCCTGTACCCCAAGTGTCATTATCCTGTACCCCAAGTGTCAGTGTCATCATCCTGTACCCCAAGTGTCATTGTCCTGTACCCCGTGTCATCGTTCTGTACCCCAAGTGTCATCGTCCTGTACCGCAAGTGTCATCATCCTGTACCCCAAGTGTCATCATCCTGTACCCCAAGCGTCACTATCCTGTACCCCAGGTGTCACTATCCTGTACCCCAAGTGTCACTATCCTGTACCCCAAGTGTCATTGTCCTGTACCCCGTGTCATCATCCTGTACCCCAGGTGTCATTATCCTGTACCCCAAGTGTCATTATCCTGTACCCACCCCAAGTGTCATTATCCTGTACCCCAAGTGCCATCATCCTGTACCCCAAGTGTCATTATCCTGTACCCCAAGTGTCAGTGTCATCATCCTGTACCCCGTGTCATTATCCTGTACCCCAAGTGCCATCATCCTGTACCCCAAGTGTCATTATCCTGTACCCCAAGTGTCAGTGTCATCATCCTGTACCCCGTGTCATTATCCTGTACCCCAAGTGTCATTATCCTGTACCCCAAGTGTCATTACCCTGTACCCCAAGTGTCATTACCCTGTACCCCAAGTGTCACTGTCCTGTACCCTACGTTTCATCATCCTGTACCCCAAGTGTCATCATCCTGTACCCCAAGCGTCACTATCCTGTACCCCAAGTGTCATTATCCTGTACCCCAAGTGTCATCATCCTGTACCCCAAGTGTCATCATCCTGTACCCCAGGTGTCATTATCCTGTACCCCAGGTGTCATTATCCTGTACCCCAAGTGTCATCCTGTACCCCAAGTGTCATTACCCTGTACCCCAAGTGTCATAATCCTGTACCCCAAGTGCCATCATCCTGTACCCCAAGTGTCATCATCCTGTACCCCAAGTGTCATTACCCTGTACCCCAAGTGTCATTACCCTGTACCCCAAGTGTCACTGTCCTGTACCCCAAGTATCATTATCCTGTACCCTACGTTTCATCATCCTGTACCCCAAGTGTCATGATCCTGTACCCCAAGCGTCACTATCCTGTACCCCAAGTGTCATTATCCTGTACCCCAGGTGTCATTATCCTGTACCCCAAGTGTCATCATCCTGTACCCCAAGTGTCATTACCCTGTACCCCAAGCGTCACTATCCTGTACCCCAAGTGTCATTATCCTGTACCCCAGGTGTCACTATCCTGTACCCCAAGTGTCATAATCCTGTACCCCAAGTGTCATCATCCTGTACCCGAATTGTGTCATCATCCTGTACCCCAAGTGTCATCATCCTGTACCCTACGTTTCATCATCCTGTACCCCAAGTGTCATCATCCTGTACCCTACGTTTCATCATCCTGTACCCCAAGTGTCATCATCCTGTACCCCAAGTGTCACCATCCTTTACCCCAAGTGTCATCATCCTGTACCCCAAGAGTCAGGGTTGCACTGATAGTAGTGTCGCTGCCCCTTACCCATTGATCTGTGATCCCCACATCACTGACCCGGCTAGTGACCCCCGGACCCCTAATGTCAGTGCCGCACTGTCCTGAGACACGGGGTATCAGTGCCGTCCTGCCATGACACCTCTCACTCTTCCATCCATGTATCTCTCTCTGTGACATCTGGGAGTGATGGTCACTTGGTGGTCTCCTCTCTATAGATGGAGGGATCCTCCTGGCCGCAGCAGATGTCTGGAGGTCAGAGGTCAGCGGCTCAGGCATCTGGATTTGTTAGTGTTTATATGCAAATGTGAATTAGTGCCGAGAAGTAACAGATTTCTAATGGGAGGAAATAAGAGGATGAGGGAAGCGGAGGTGTCAGAGCGTGTGATGGAGGAGGCCGGCTGCACCCTGCCCTGAGGAACCAGAGACATCTCATATACACATATACTCTCCACCGTATAGCTACCTAGACACTGATGACATCATCGTACTGCTTATGATGTCATCAGAAGCTCTGCTTACTAACATTATATGCAAGTAGATTTGTAATTTACTTCTATTAAAAAATCTTACATCTTCCATTACTTATCAGCTGCTGTATGTCCTGCAGGAAGTGGTGTATTCTTTCCAGTCTGACACTGTGCTCTCTGCTGCCACCTCTGTCCAGAGCAGGTGAGGTTTTCTATGGGGATTTGCTGCTGCTCTGGACAGTTCCTGACATGGACAGAGGTGGCAGCAGAGAGCACTGTGTCAGACTGGAAAGAATACACCACTTCCTGCAGAGCATACAGCAGCTGATAAGTACTGGAAGATTGGAGATTTTTTAAATAGATGTAATTTACAAATCTGTACAATTTTCAGACACCAGTTGATCAGAAAATAATCATTTTCACCGTGATCCCCTTTAAGAAGGTGAAGTCACTGATGGAAAATTTGACGGCCTGGAATATCTGGCAACTCAGCATTGGAAGAATCAGCTAATAGTCCGGCTTCTCCGTTTACGGACCTAGAAGTGTTGGAGTCAGCGGTCTAAGGTTGGGGGGGGGGGGACGCTCCATTTAGTGAGGGATTGGTTAATTAGTAAAAGTTGGATTGGGATCGAATTTTTGAAAATTTTCAATACATTTAAAAAATTTATAAAAACAAAACAAAAAATCTGCTTCCTATTTTGTCAGTGGAGACGTCAGGGAGCCACAAAGGGTTAAGTCCTCTCCAAATCTTGATGGATCGATGGATTGATCAGAGTGAGTGCAGCAGATCCCGCACCCCCCACAAAGACCAGCAGGGTCATTACTTATTGATGGCAGCTAATGGCTGGTAATTGAGAGCGGAGCAGAGGTGGGGACATTCATTATTCATCACACAGAGACCAGAACTGATTCTTCTTTCCTCCTAATCCGAGTCTAGAGAGAGCAAAGAAATATACTGACAGCCGGAGCAGGGAGCACACCGACAGCACAGCCGCCTCGCCTCATCTACAGAGGGCTTATATAACTATACATACAGCTCCTGGATATAGTGATATGGAGCATGCTGCTATAACCTGGGTATATAATGATATATGTACAGCTGGTATAACCTGGGGATCTCCTGTATATAATTATATATGTACAGCTGGTATAACCTAGGTATATAATATATACGTACAGCTGGTATAACCTGGGTTTATAGTTATATATGTACAGCTGCAATAACCTGGGTATATAATTATATATGTTCAGCTGGTATAACCTAGGTATATAATATATACGTACAGCTGGTATAACCTGGGTTTATAGTTATATATGTACATCTGCAATAACCTGGGTATATAACTATATATGTACAGCTGCTATAACCTGGGTATCTCCTGTATATAACTATATATGTACAGCTGCTATAACCTGGGTATCTCCTGTATATAATTATATATGTACAGCTGCTATAACCTGGGTATATAATTATATATGTACAGCTGCTATAACCTGGGTATATAATTATATATGTACAGCTGCTATAACCTGGGTATATAACTATATATGTACAGCTGCTATAACCTGGGTACATAATTATATATGTACAGCTGCTATAACCTGGGCATCTCCTGTATATAATTATATATGTACAGCTGCTATAACCTGGGCATCTCCTGTATATAATTATATATGTACAGCTGGTATAACCTGGGTATATACTGTACATAATTATATTTGTACAGCTGGTATAACCTGGGTATATACTGTACATAATTATATTTGTACAGCTGCTATAACCTGGGTATCTCCTGTATATAATTATATATGTACAGCTGCTATAACCTGGGTATCTCCTGTATATAATATATATGTACAGCTGTTATATAATTATATACAGGAGATACCCAGATTATAACAGCTGTACATATATATTATTATATACAGGAGATACCCAGATTATAACAGCTGTACATATATATTACTATATACAGGAGATCCCCAGGTTATACCAGCTGAACATTTATAATTATATACAGGAGATCCCCAGGTTATACCAGCTGAACATTTATAATTATATACAGGAGATCCCCAGGTTATACCAGCTGAACATTTATAATTATATACAGGAGATCCCCAGGTTATACCAGCTGTACATATATAATTATATACAGGAGATACCCAGGTTATATGTACAGCTGATATAACCTAAGGATCTCCTGTATATAATTATAAATGTTCAGCTGGTATAACCTGGGGATCTCCTGTATATAATTATAAATGTTCAGCTGGTATAACCTGGGGATCTCCTGTATATAATATATATGTATAGCTGGTATAACCTGGGTATCTCCTGTATATAATAATATATGTACAGCTGGTATAACCTGGGGATCTCCTGTATATAATTATAAATGTTCAGCTGGTATAACCTGGGGATCTCCTGTATATAATAATATATATGTACAGCTGGTATAACATGGGTATATCCTGTATATAGTGATGCTGATATAAAATTATATACAGGAGATACCCAGGTTATATCAGCATCACTATATACAGGATATACCCAGGTTATACAAGCTGTACATACATATTTATTATATACAGGAGATCCCCAGGTTATACCAGCTATACATATATAATTATATACCAGGAGATCCCTAGGTTATACCAGCTGTACATATATATTATTATATACAGGAGATCCCCAGGTTATACCAGCTGTACATATATAATTATATACAGGAGATCCCCAGGTTATACCAGCTGTACATATATATTATTATATACAGGAGATCCCCAGGTTATACCAGCTGTACATATATATTATTATATACAGGAGATCCCCAGGTTATACCAGCTGTACATATATATTATTATATACAGGAGATCCCCAGGTTATACCAGCTGTACATATATATTATTATATACAGGAGATCCCCAGGTTATACCAGCTGTACATATATATTATTATATACAGGAGATCCCCAGGTTATACCAGCTGTACATATATATTATTATATACAGGAGATCCCCAGGTTATACCAGCTGTACATATATATTATTATATACAGGAGATCCCCAGGTTATACCAGCTGTACATATATATTATTATATACAGGAGATCCCCAGGTTATACCAGCTGTACATATATATTATTATATACAGGAGATCCCCAGGTTATACCAGCTGTACATATATATTATTATATACAGGAGATCCCCAGGTTATACCAGCTGTACATATATATTATTATATACAGGAGATCCCCAGGTTATACCAGCTGTACATATATATTATTATATACAGGAGATCCCCAGGTTATACCAGCTGTACATATATATTATTATATACAGGAGATCCCCAGGTTATACCAGCTGAACATTTATAATTATATACAGGAGATCCCCAGGTTATACCAGCTGAACATTTATAATTATATACAGGAGATCCCCAGGTTATACCAGCTGAACATTTATAATTATATACAGGAGATCCCCAGGTTATACCAGCTGAACATTTATAATTATATACAGGAGATCCCCAGGTTATACCAGCTGAACATTTATAATTATATACAGGAGATCCCCAGGTTATACCAGCTGAACATTTATAATTATATACAGGAGATCCCCAGGTTTATACCAGCTGAACATTTATAATTATATACAGGAGATCCCCAGGTTATACCAGCTGAACATTTATAATTATATACAGGAGATCCCCAGGTTATACCAGCTGTACATATATAATTATATACAGGAGATACCCAGGTTATATGTACAGCTGATATAACCTAAGGATCTCCTGTATATAATTATAAATGTTCAGCTGGTATAACCTGGGGATCTCCTGTATATAATTATAAATGTTCAGCTGGTATAACCTGGGGATCTCCTGTATATAATAATATATATGTACAGCTGGTATAACATGGGTATATCCTGTATATAGTGATGCTGATATAAAATTATATACAGGAGATACCCAGGTTATATCAGCATCACTATATACAGGATATACCCAGGTTATACAAGCTGTACATACATATTTATTATATACAGGAGATCCCCAGGTTATACCAGCTATACATATATAATTATATACCAGGAGATCCCTAGGTTATACCAGCTGTACATATATATTATTATATACAGGAGATCCCCAGGTTATACCAGCTGTACATATATATTATTATATACAGGAGATCCCCAGGTTATACCAGCTGTACATATATAATTATATACAGGAGATCCCCAGGTTATACCAGCTGTACATATATATTATTATATACAGGAGATCCCCAGGTTATACCAGCTGTACATATATATTATTATATACAGGAGATCCCCAGGTTATACCAGCTGTACATATATATTATTATATACAGGAGATCCCCAGGTTATACCAGCTGTACATATATATTATTATATACAGGAGATCCCCAGGTTATACCAGCTGTACATATATATTATTATATACAGGAGATCCACAGGTTTTATCAGCTGTACATATATTATTATATACAGGAGATCCCCAGGTTATACCAGCTGTACATATATATTTATATACAGGAGATCCCCAGATTATACCAGCTGTACATATTATATATATTATATATAATTATATACAGGAGATACCCAGGTTATATCAGCATCACTATATACAGGATATAGTGATGCTGATATAACCTGGGTATCTCCTGTATATAATTATATATGTACAGCTGGTATAACCTGGGGATCTCCTGTATATAATTATATATGTACAGCTGGTATAACCTGGGTATCTCCTGTATATAATTATATATGTAGAGCTGGTATAACCTGGGGATCTCCTGTATATAATTACATATGTACAGCTGGTATAACCTGGGTATCTCCTGTATATAGTTATGCTGATATAACTTGGGTATCTTCTGAGATGTCCTGGACTGAGGTCTCATTTACAAGGATCAGCAATTAACCCTTAGGAGTCATATCTTTGCTAATGTGTTATTCCGTCTCCTGGAAACAAAGTAACTCCCATACAAATCAGTAATTGTATTGGTAGAAGACAGGCGGAGAAGACAGGAGCTGAAGGAGACAGGAGGGTGATGTGGAGCGAGGAGGGGGGCAGGCAGCGGCTATAAGGATACAGTGCGAGAAGGAGAGAGAAGTCTTTAAGAATGCCCTTGGCTGCAAGGAATTCTGGGAGAAGCTCGGTCGCACCGCTTCCCCCCTCCATTTCCGTCTTCCTTGCAATATTAATAACACTAAATTATTTAAGCTGATTATTCAATCTCTGCTATTTAAAGAGGCGGCTGAGATAGGGAGTGGCAGCAGGGGCTGGGTAATGAAGTGGTTAAGGGCCAGCAGCTATCGGCCTCCAAACTTGTATAGAAAAGCTGGCCAATGTATTGGAAATCTTTAATTATTTAAAGCCGAGTCAGGTATCGCATGATATTTATGCTGATCACAGGGACGTGGGGCGCCGCGCCTTTAAGGGCATCGAAAACTGGTAATTATCGATCAGTCTGAGCATATCATGAGCTACCATGGAGGGTTAATGTACAATGACTGCTGGCTTGGTCTACAACTATCTCCTCTTCCAATGTTTTTGCCTCCTCGGCCCAGTGGTTAAGTGATCCCAGCGTGACACGCTGACCTCAGCAGGTTTTCCCATTTTGCTGAGGCCAGCCATCTGCTCGTGCCCCGGTCATTGAATTGTAAGCTCAGAGGGACAGAGTTCTCCACACATCTGCCTCGACCTGCCTTTGTCTTGAGGAGGAGACAATGGTGCCGCTCGTAAGTTTTTGTTTTTTTGATAGATTTGTTTGGCTTAGAAGGTAAATAAAGTGAAGAAATACAAACACGACAATTCATGGCTCCTCTCAAGGAGGATACTTGATGAGGATGGGGGCCTTACAATCGAGTGGAGCAGCTGCCACTCCAATGGTAAGAGGCTCTAGATGCACTCAAGGACGTGTAGGTACAAGTGAACAGCACCTACTATGGACAGAAGAAAAGCCTAGGTGGCCTCGTGAACAATGACTTAAATATCCTTACTGTATACCCAGGAGGCCTGTAAGGGATGTAGTGCCCGTAAGTGGGAAGACCTGAAGTTCTTGACCCATAAAGTCACTGAGATCCAGGCCACCAAAGCAGCATGTCTACCATAGGCACATTACATTTGTTGGATTGAAGGAATGGCTATTTGCCAAACTGTTTGGGTTTGGTAACGTTCTCCAAACCCGAACGCTCTGCTTAGATGCCACTCTAAGACCACCAAGAAAACATGGATAAAGCCATGTTTTCAAAGACTCCCTAGGTGGGCATCTAACTTTTCCAGATCCAAATGCTGAGCGTTCAGGTTTGGAGAACATTACCAGACCCAAACACTTCGGCAACTACGCTCAACACTAGGAATGACCCAATACTGGGTTACTGTTTCTTTCAACCATCTTTGACCCGGTCATGATGGCAACATATCTGCTTTTGGAGGCTTTTATGTCATCTTGCTTACTGGTGCTAAATTGCTTCCTTTGGAATGATGGGACAACCCACGATGTTTTTGGGTTAGTAGGTCCCTTTGAAGTCATGGATAAAGCCATGTTTTCCAGGACTCCCGAGGTGGGCATCTAACTTTTCCAGATCCAAATGCTAAGCGTTCAGGTTTGGAGAACATTACCAGACCCAAACACTTCGGCAACTACACTCAACACTGGGAGTGACCCAATACTGTTGGGTTAGTGGTTCTTTCGACCATCTTTGACCAGGTCATGGTGGCAACATATCTGCTTTTACGTCATCTTGTTTACTGGTGCTACATTGCTTCTTTTGGAATGATGGGACAACCCACCATGTTTTTGGGTTAGTCAGTCCCTTGGAAGTAAACAATGTTGGGATTCTAGGGCCTACTATGTTTCAGGTCATCTAGGCCACTTTATACTCTACCCAGCTATGTTTAAGGGACACAGTGCCTATATATAGAAGTAGGATGGCCTAATGTTCTTGACACGTAAAATCATGTAGATCCTGGCCACCAAAGCAGCATGTCTACATTGGGCACATTACTTATGTTGAATTAAAGGAATAAATTTTTCGGTTATTTGATTCACCAAAAGCAACGATCTTGCGATGGGTCATGCTCTCACGTCATCCATCTAATTTACTGTAAACCGAGAAAGGTACTCAGACAACTTAGTCTTAGTGCCATTGTGCCTATGGTTTTGGATCACCTGGTCTAAAGTGGTGGATTAATGGGATTGTCAGGTATGTTTTTGGGGTTTCAGGTCCTCCAACGGTGACGTGGTTAGAATGAGCCTCCTGTCCTCTCAGGTCATCCAGGCCACATCACTACTTTTAGACTGATGAGCTAAGCAAATTCTTTGGGCTATATCTATTGACACATTATTATTCCTATAGATAAGCGCAACTCGAGTCTGATCGTTCGGCATTTGATCACCGGTGGCTGAAGAAGTTTGTTGTGGTCCTAGGGAGTCCCGGAAAACATGGATACAGCCTACAGCTCTTTAGGTTACTTGGTTCTTCAATGTCAAGGTCAATTGGATTCAAGGTCACCTATACTCTCAGGTTATCCGTATTGATATGATGGCCCAACATGTTTTTAGGTTTCCTGGTCCCACACCATCATCATCAATGTGATGATAAGACCTGACATGTTCTAAGGACACAGGGGGCATCACCAGAATCCATGAACAACTGAGACCCACCATATCCTGGCACAATACTGTCAAAACCACACAGTCATGTCCTGGGGTATACTATATTTTTTTTAAATAAAATGGGATCAATTTTAAGATTATACTAAAAGTAGTGATAATGGTTTAACGCAGCAAGAGGTAATTCTATAACTCCATACAAAGAAACAGCATACGTCCTTTGGGATTTACAGTGCCCTTATGGAACCCGGTATTCTAATACTGAAACGCGTCACACTGAGGAAAAGCGCTGAGAGGACGATGATGAAGAAGAAAGGCATGGCTCCGTCCTTCCTTTGTCTTTTGTTATCTGACCCTTCGTATGCCATCGATGCAATGCAGACATAGCGGTCTTTATTGCTGAGTGCCAGCGCCCTCTACTGGTCATTGTGTATAATACAGTCTTGGAGGTGAAAAAGGAAACTATCATTTCCAGATATTTATGTGGTTGAAGGTCTAATTTCAAATACAGTATTCTAAATTAATAATATTCTGCAGCCTTATCCAGGGGCCGATCTTCTCTGTATTGTTCCATTTCTAGAATCGGTCGGTCACTATTCTGGAATAGCAGAGCTGTGGCCAGTATGGAATACGCAGAATAGGACACACCCCAGCAGCCGGCACATCATGATCTTCCTGTTCTTCTCGGGTTGTTTCCCACTGAAGTATATGAAGCGTCTTATTGGAACCAAATATTCTGTACCATATTGGCCTATAAAGCCTGCACTCTAGTAATATACGTCAGCCTCACTCATCGTGTTCTCTTATCTGAGGCACCAAATACCAAAAGTCACCTCTAAATCTAAGCAATCTTCTTTGGAGATATTAATAATATACATGTGAGTAATGGAACTTAAAAGGGTTAGGAACCCCAACAGGGTCTGAGAGACCTTCGACTGCTTCCTTTCCAGGGTACATCTGAACCTCTCTACAGACCATACTGTTATTGGTTGGCTATCCTATAAAACCACCCAAACTCCCTTACCTCCGCTGGGGCAAGCATGTACGGATTTTCAATTTGGAGGATGTACCGCCACCTGGCACCTCTGGTGGCAGCTAATCCCCAGGTTAAAAAAGATAATCTTGAGTCAACATTGAACAGGCTTCATCCCAAATAAAGTCAGTTCCACCAATGGTTGGTGGACCATATTGCTATTGTCCATGAAACGAGTATTACCCCAGAGATGGTTGTTCCTATGTGAAACCACAACTTTCGAGAAGTTCATCTCACCCCCAGTAGTAGTGAAAAGGACAGCAATAGTCCACCTTATTAGTCTGCCTGAAGTAAAATCTATGTAGCTTCCTCATAGCCTGATCCAGAGCAATGGATCAGGCAATATGCGATTGCTCAGATCTAGATATTTTATTACTTAACATTTAAAAAATGTATAGTGTACACAATCTCTGTGGCCTGTAGTACGAAGTCCAAGTGTTTCTGGTATCCATCCAATTCGACGGGTCTATGTCCTTGTCCATTTCTGGATTCTGGTCTGTGTTATCCTGAGATAGTCAGGTTCCTGTTTTGTTTGTTCTGTGTCTCTCTTAATGTCATTCAAAAAGTGTCACTATCGTCATAGAAAACTTTTAACATAATTGTCAAAAGATTTGATCAGTCCATGTCTGAGTGCTCAGACCTCTACCGATCGGTATCAGCATAATCAGTCGGGCTCCATAGACTAACATAAGCCAGACTGATAATGTGACACAGAGCCGAGAGAGGGATCGTGCTTAGCATGGACTTTTCCTGGCTTGTTTTCCCAATGTGATGGGACTATGGTTTACTAGGTTCTCTGAACCAGCACAATACTGGATCCCAGCATCTTTTGGATTTCAGTTAAATGTGGATGAAGTTAAAAGACCCCAATAAAACCAGAGCATAACTATCATCCCCAAAAGTAAGAGCAGAAGACTATAGAAGCACCCCAATGTATGTGTACTCATGACATGAATGGTACAATTGTTTGTGCATCTCCATTACTGTGACCTACTAGGAATCAATGCTGAAATCCAGGGAATTCTACAAAGTTCCCTATAATTCAGGGATATGGTATCTAATATCTTATAAGGCAGAAACTTACTAGTGACAGAAGAGACATTAAAAAGTACTTTGCAGATTCTTACAGAGACATCAATATATCATCTATTTATAATTCATTTTAAAAAATGTATTGTGTACGGTGTGAAATTCAAAGTTATAACATTGGCCACTAGGTGCCACTATGTCAATAATTATAGCAATTTAAATGGTAAGGAGGGAGGGAGATACAAAGCTCTGCTCCCATGCTGTCAATTACAGTGCAGGGAGTCAGCAACAGACATCGGTAAGGGTCTATTTACACAGAAAGATTATCTGACAGATTATCTGCCAAAGATTTGAGGACAAAGCTAGGAATGGATTTGAAAAGAGGAAAAATCTCAGTCTTTCCTTTATGACCTTTGGCTTCAAATTTTTGGTAGATACTCTGTCAGATAATCTTTCTGTTTAAATAGACCCTTAGACAGAGGGGCACATTAGGTTATTTCCTGAAGTAAGGGTATGTTCACACAGAGTAAAAGTGGCAGAATCCCACCTGCCTCAGTGTGTTAAAGGGATGCCACGCGCCTCCGCGGAGAGTGGAGGCATGCACTATATATCCCACTGACACACTGAGGCAGGTGGGATTCCGCCACTTTTACTCAGTGTGAACATACCCTTACTTCAGGAAATAACCTAATGTGCACCTCTGTCTCAATGATGTCTGTTGCTGACTCCCTGCACTGTGATTGACAGCATGGGAGCAGAGCCTACCTTAAAGGGGTAGTCCACCCAAAAATTTTTTCTTTCAAATCAACTGCTACCATGAAGTGCCAGAGATTTGTAATTTACTTCTATTAAAAAATCTGAAGCCTTCCAGTACTTATCAGCTGCTGTATGCCCAACAGGAAGTTGTATTATTTCCAGTCTGGAGAGCAGGAAAGGTTTTCTATGGGGATTTGCTCCTGCTTTGGACAGTTCCTGACATGGACAGAGGAGGCAACAGAGAGCAATGGGTCAGACAGGAAAGAAAACACCACTTCCTGCTGGACACACAGCAGCTGATAAGTACTGGAAGACTTAAGATTTTTTAATAGAAGTGAATTACAAATCTCTGGCACTTTATGGCACCAGTTGATTTGAAAGAAAATTTTTTTTGGTGGACTACCCCTTTAAGTCTGCATTCACATGTTCCATAAATTGCTATAATTATTGACATTCATTCAATGACAACAGGCAGTAGAGCGCAAGATAGTGACACCTAGTGGCCAATGTTATAACTTTAAATTTCACACAAAAAACTAATTAGTTTTTTTTTTTTTAAATGAATTACAAGTATGCTAGTTATTGATGCCTCTGTCGGAATATGCAAGGTTGTTTTTAATGACAGTGCCCATTGAAGAACGGCACACACGTATCCAGCACATTACATGCATTGCAACCTGAAGACGACAATGACGTAAAATAAATAAAGTATCTTTTAATAGAAACAATGCGGTGAGCACACACTTAGAAGACAGGCGGAAAGTTAGGTGAAGCTGATGCTTAACGTCCCTCAAGTAAAGATTCTAGTGATATAAAAGGGTACTGAAGCCAAGGATAAGGTTATTGGCTTTGTTGTAACACATGGGGAGAGACGCGTCTACGTCCTACTGTGCACTACAATGAACAGGGGAGCTGCAGGTCTAAAAGGAAGCTGGGAAAGAAGAGTTGAAGAATTCTGAAATGTTGTGTTGTTACGTAAGGAACGCATTCAAGACAAGACGGAAAGAAGAACCGGGAGAAGGCGTGACAGATGCAGGGCTAACCGCTGGGATCGATCACAAGAACAGAGGGCATGATGTGACCCCTTCAGACTTTACCAGACACTGCACCAGAAGGATTTCTACAATAGCAGGGGGCTGACATACATTTTAAGGCTAGATGAGACTGGATCTATGCCTTAGGGTAGCTTCACACGTACCATATCCGCAGCGGATTTAACGCTGCAAGTTTGCAGCGAAATACGCTGCGGATTCTGTAGTGTAAAGCTGAATTGGTCCCATAAACCCAGCGGATCACTGTGTGTATGGGACCTGATCCCTTTAACTCCCCTGCCCCAGCCCTGGCTCCTTTAACCCTCCTGCCGCCCGCCCGCAGCCCTGATACATTACCTGCTCGGCGCCGCAGCTGTGTGCGACACTCACACACAGCCGCGTCGCCAAGCAGGTAATGTATGTTCGGGGCCGGGTCCCATACACGGAGTGGATCAGCTGCGTGTATGGGACCCATTCAGCTTCATTTTACAGGATCCACAGCAAATTTGCAGCAAGAATTCTGCTGCGGATCCGGTACGTGTGAACGTACCCTTAAAGGGAACCTGTCAGCTGAAATTCATGTTCTAAATTGCAGATTGTTAGACGAGGGAGACACCTGGTGCCTTTCATATATCCAGCTGTGCTTCCAGGATGCTTTAAAGGACAACTCCGGTGGGACCCCCCCCAAAAAAAAAAAACACAGACACACACACAGACACCATACTCACCATCCCTCCGGTGACGATCGCCACTCCATTCGCCCGCCGTCCACCTCACCGTCACCTGCCTCCGCCGTCCAGCGATGTCTCTTGCTTCCGGGTCCATGAGAGAGAAAAGACTGCCAGTGCGCTTGCGCACCGGCAGCCTTTTCATTGGCTGGAGCGCATCACATGGCTTCCAGCAAGCTCAGCCAATCAGGGCTGAGCAAGCTGGAAGCCATGTGATGCGCTCCAGCCAATGAAAAGGCTGCTGGTGCGCATGCAGCCTTTTCTCTCCCATTCACTCTCAATGAAGACGCCGAAGAGGAAGAAGACCGGGACCGCCCCCCAGCTCTGACGTCACCCGACACCAGAGAAGAGGACCGTGACGACCGTAATAGGTAATGTAAACATTCTTTAACTTCCGGGGTGGGGGGTCGGAAAGTGGGGGAAGGGGGCCAGACCGGGTATTTAACCACATTACAAAGTTATATAACTTTGTAATGTGTGTGTTAAATAAGCCCAAAAATTTTTTTGCCGGAGTTGTCCTTTAATTCCCTGGTACAAGGAGTCAGCTGTATAGCTGCAAGCTGTAACGCCCGCTCCCTCCCCCTCCCTGCTTGATTGACACCAGGAAGCTGGGTCCCCAGCAGGGTCAGGAATGGAGGGGGGAGTAAGGAGATGTTATAGCCTGCTGCAATTCAGGAGCTTGGGAAAGTCTCTGACTTTTTGTACAATAGAATAAAAGCATTTTTCTATGTTCTGGAAGCACAAAAAGATATATGAGAGGTACCATGTGTCTCCCTGATCTTACAACATCTAACAGTGTCAGCAGTTTGGAACGTGAGCTGCAGCTGCAAGATTCCCTTTGAAAGGGGGTTGTCCAGGTTAAGAAAAAAAAAGCGCTAACCCTGTCCTCAGATTGTGGCTGCTGTGACAACTCACTTTAATGGACCTGAGATGCAATGCCACACAAAAACTGAAAAAAAGAAGTGGCGCTGTATCTGGATAAAACTCCTCTTAACTATATTCACCCTGCTGTACCACAAAATCACCTTAGATCAGCGTAGCTCCAACCTTGTTTAGTCAGCCGCGCTCTCTCCATACATCTGAACTTTCGGCATGACATCTTCTGTTGGCGGGGGTCTAACTGAAGTGTATGATAACAGTAATAACTAAAGGCAAAAATCATACCGGACACCAGGGGTAGGGAACCTTGGCTCTCCAGTATTGCAAAACTACAACTCCCATCATGCCTGGACAGCCAAAGCTTTAGCTTTGGCTGTCCAGGCTTGATGGAAGTTGTAGTTTTGCAACAGTTGGAAAGCCGAGGTTCCCTACCCCCACCGTACACGCTGAGGGCAGGGGTGGCGCTCTCGTGTCGCTTTTGTTCTCATTCTGGATAACCCCATTAATAGCAACATGCACTGAAAAATAAAGAAAATAAAATTATACTCGAAAAATTGTTAATGTCTTTGGGCTTCGTTCATTTTTTTTTTTTGGCATTTACCATGCGGTAAAAAAGACAAGTATTGACTATATCCTGCGGTCAGTGCAATTTCGGCAACACCAAGTTTTTGTAATGATAAATGTCCCGCTTTGTCCATGGCCGGTGACATATATTTTTCCGTTTTTTTGGAACATGATCTGTAGTTTTTATTGTTACTATTTTGGGACAGATGGGGCTTTTTGATTGCTTTATAATCCTTGCATGTCTTTTTTTTTTTTTTAAAGGCCATATTAAAATGGTGACACAAATTCTAGTCTGGATATAAAGGGGCCATGTCTGCATGGATCGATCAGTAATGCCTGATGTGCGATCAGCGATATCTGTAGCTTATTAACCAAGCCTAAACACGAGCCCCACCATCAAGGGCCCCTCTTTTAGTATAGGAAGAACGTGCTATATGAGGCAACCCAGCCATGTATAACATGGATGTGCATTTGTGTATCTGCCGTGTAATACTACCTTACCCCACTAGTGGCCGCTGGAGGGGTCGGTGAGGAAACCATCGATATGATAAAGGATCTGATGGGGGGCACATACTTTTACATATCACAGCTGCTACTGTACATCTTTTATATGCTGTACCTTGCTCTATATAGCGGTCTATACAGAAAGCAGTGCTGACTAGCGTATATACACACCGAGGGAGTGCGGCACTCCCTGCACTACTGCGCTGATTCCTGGAAAGTATAGGAGAGTCCTGGCGCTCGGGGTGCCATGCTCAGCTGGTGACATCTAAGACTACCCACTAGTACTTAAAAAACGGACATGTGACCTGGACGCTCCACCGTCCCTCACGTGGCTCGCCCCTCCGGGTGACTCTTCAGCTTATGGAATTTGACGCTCTCCCGCTTCTCAAAGAGTTTGCCGCACTGTTCACAGGGGAAGGTGTAGTGGACTTCAGAGCTGTGCTTCTTCATGTGCCAGTTCAGAGACGCCCTCTGCCGGCACTGAAAGCCGCAAACCTCACACCTGCGGGCACAAAGACGGGCGATCAGGAGATGTAAAGAATTACAGTATAAGAGAGATGGGGAACCTTTGGCCCCTCCAGCTTCGCTTTGGCTGTCCAGGCCTGATGGGAATTGTAGTTTTGCAACAGCTGGAGGGCTGAAGGTTCCCCATCCCTGGTATAGGAGATGGGGATAAGACTCCTTACTGTAGGGGGGTCTCCCCTGTGTGCGTTCTCCTATGGACTTCTAGGTGACTTTTCCTTTTGAAGGATTTTCCACAAGTCTCACAGATGAATTCCCGGATTCCTGCCAAGGGAGAGATGGACGTTATAGGAGAACGCCGACCCCTCTGGCATCTCCATCCAGTGCCGGCACCGGCTTACCCGTGTGTATGATCATGTGACGCTGCAGGTGATTAGACAGGTAGAACTTCTTCCCGCAGCCAGCTTCAGGACACACTTTGGTTTTACCTTTTCTGTGAACTAAATTCACATGATTCTAAGGAGAGAGAAAAAAAATCTGCATGAGCCACAAGTTACGAGGAGTTATACTTTATCCCCTTAAAGGGGTTGGCCACTTTATAGTAAAATGGTTTGGTGTACAGTATTAGTAACTATATTCCCTATATATACTGACAGCAGCTCCCTGTGTACTCACTGTATATACTGACAGCAGCTCCCTGTGTACTCACTGTATATACTGAAGGCTGCTCCCTGTGTACTCACTGTATATACTGACGGCAGCTCCCTGTGTACTCACTATATATACTGACAGCAGCTCCCTGTGCACTCACTGTATATACTGACGGCAGCTCCCTGTGCACTCACTGTCTATACTGACAGCAGCTCCCTGTGTACTCATTGTATATACTGACAGCAGCTCCCTGTGTACTCACTGTATATACTGACAGCAGCTCCCTGTGTACTCACTGTATATACTGACAGCAGCTCCCTGTGTACTCACTGTATATACTGACAGCAGCTCCCTGTGTACTCATTGTATATACTGACAGCAGCTCCCTGTGTACTCACTGTATATACTGACAGCAGCTCCCTGTGTACTCACTGTAGCTCCCTGTGTACTCACTGTATATACTGACAGCAGCTCCCTGTGTACTCACTGTATATACTGACAGCAGCTCCCTGTGTACTCACTGTATATACTGACAGCAGCTCCCTGTGTACTCACTGTATATACTGACAGCAGCTCCCTGTGTACTCATTGTATATACTGACAGCAGCTCCCTGTGTACTCACTGTATATACTGACAGCAGCTCCCTGTGTACTCACTGTCTATACTGACAGCAGCTCCCTGTGTACTCACTGTATATACTGACAGCTGCTCCCTGTGTACTCACTGTATATACTGACAGCAGCTCCCTGTGTACTCACTGTATATACTGAAGGCAGCTCCCTGTGTACTCACTGTATATACTGACAGCTGCTCCCTGTGTACTCACTGTATATACTGACAGCAGCTCCCTGTACTCACTGTATATACTGACAGCAGCTCTCTGTACTCACTGTATATACTGACAGCAGCCCCCTGTGTACTCACTGTATATACTGACAGCAGCTCCCTGTGTACTCACTGTATATACTGACAGCAGCTCCCTGTACTCACTGTATATACTGACAGCAGCTCTCTGTACTTACTGTATACACTGACAGCAGCTCCCTGTGTACTCACTGTATATACTGACAGCTGCTCCCTGTGTATCCACTGTATATACTGACAGCTGCTCCCTGTGTACTCACTGTATATACTGACAGCTGCTCCCTGTGTACTCACTGTATATACTGAAAGCAGCTCCCTGTGTACTCACTGTATATACTGAAAGCAGCTCCCTGTGTACTCACTGTATATAATGACAGCAGCTCCCTGTGTACTCACTGTATATAATGACAGCAGCTCCCTGTGTACTCACTGTATATACTGACAGCAGCTCCCTGTGTACTCACTGTATATAATGACAGCAGCTCCCTGTGTAGCACGTAGAGATACAATCAGACTCCCCTGCTCCAGGCTGTGCTGTCCTGCTCTAAAGGGAATCTGTCCATAAGATGGCCGAAATGGAGGAGCATGCCCCGCCCCCCCAGTGTCCACCATAGGCATATACAGGCTCAGTGGTGGACACTGTGGTGGGCAAAGCATGGTGACATGCCCCTCCATGTCGGCCATCGTATGGACGGACTCACCACAGAGCAGGACAGTACAGCCTGGAGGAGGGGAGCCTGATATTAGCTGTATGAGGTACACAGGGAGCTGCTGTCAGTATATACAGCGAGTACAGTTACTAACACTGTACACTGAGCAATTTTACTATAAAGTGGCCAACCCCTTTAAGGACCCATGAAATACCTGTATGGCAATAGGTCCTGAGGCTCTATGAAGCGAGCTGAGCCTGCTTCAGAGTGTGAGGACTGGCTGCTATCAGCAGCAGGATCCTCAGTGTTAAAGGGGTTATCCAGCGCTACAAAAACATGGCCACTTTTCCCCTACTGTTGTCTCCAGTTCGGGGGGGGGGGGGTTGAAACTCAGTTCTATTGAAGTAAATGGAACTTAATAGCAAACTGCACCTGAACTGGAGACAACAGTAGGGGGAAATGTGGCCATGTTTTTGTAGCGCTGGAAAACCCCTTTAATGATGGGCCATCACAATGGTACGGCAGCCTGCCATTAACCCTTACAATACTGAACTTAAATACTGCGCTCCTGTTACTGTCCAATTGGGACCCCCGCAAGGTTCCAATTGTTTTGGCTGACTGCACGAAGTCTCTTACTTTCCTCCATGCAGTCAGCTCGGCGATCATTGCATAGAATCTGCCACAGGCAGACCCCTTTAAAGAGTTTAAGGGGTTGTTAACCAAAAAATCTTCTTTTAAAATTAACTTGTATAAAATGCAAGTGGAGCAGCTGAGTCCATATCTGGTGGATCTATTTCAAGGGGTAGTGCCGTGCTACACATTTATTCAATAAATAACACACATTACAAAGTTATACAACTTTGTAATGTGTGTTAAGTGAATGGCCCCCTTCCCCGTGTTCCCACACGATAGTGTAATAGACCAGACCGAGTGAGATCGGAAGCACAGGTGACTATACCGGCATCATAGATACCTGGAAGCTGTTGAGGGAGGTATAGACCTGCGTGCACCCTTCATATGGACAGTGAAACATCTCCGGCACCCCATCAGCGTCAAACACCGGAGCGCGACGGTTCCTCTTCCTGTAACAACACAAAAGGGGAAGTTATGGAGATTCTGCACCTACCAGAGTTATGGATATCCTGCACCTACCATCCACTGCGCTCTCACCTCTCAGGCTCTCTGAATGTGTGCTGCATGGGCGCCATCTGGTACTTCCCAGTCTGCAGGAACGCTCGTTCAATTGGTCCTCCCATTGATGTGGGGTCAAGTAATGCAGAAGCAAGTATCATCCCGTGGTCTTCCCCCATCTCAGAGCGCTCCATCTGCAGGGTGTACAGCGTGTTCTCCTCTAGGTGGAAACAAACAGGGGGGGAAAAAAAAAAATCTGATGGGGGGGGCACATACTTTTACATATCACAGCTGCTACTGTAGACTGGGGATTTTTGAACAGAAAAAAAAAATTACCAATCTATATTACTTTCTGACACCAGCTGATTTGATAGATTTGATTTTTTGCCATTACATTTTTTAAATGTATGGATAAAGTCTAAATTTCTAACAAGACCACACAATTCGTCACCAAACTTTTCTACAGCATCTTAAAGAAAACCCGTCAGCCCTTCTCCTAATATGCAGGAGAATAGGATTCTTGCCGCACCCCTCCCCCCAACCTCCAGCTGCTGACAGATGACTGCCTATACACAGCATGGATAGATAACTGCTAATCAGTAGCGGGTGGGTGGAGTTTTCTGCTTCTCATGAATATCCAGGACTACTGGGCTCATGCACATAATGGAGAGGACTAATTATTGTCCATGTTATTCAGGAGGAGATCTCAGGATCAGCTGCACAGAACAATGTAAGTGATTCATCATTCTGTTCAGCTTCTCTGCCACCACTTTATGCTACCCTGAGATAGGACAACACAAACCTGCTGAAAGAGACTCTTTAAGATATTGGATACTCAGGATTCTGAGAAAGCTGGATGAGAATCTCAGTGGGAGCCATGTCCATGGTGACACCAAAGCAAAGACTTAAAGGGGGAATGCATCTGTGGCTGCACATATTGTTACCTTTCAGTACCCCCACATTGCTGGTTTCATGCCGGTCCCCGGGCTCAGTCTGGGTGAATGCAGACACTGCCTCCAGTGAGGTACAACCACTGTCATCTCCACTGCCTTCTCCACCGACATCTAGCTGGATCCCTTCTGCTGCCAACGCCTCATATCCCGGCCCAGCGATGATGATGACCTGCGAGGGGCAGTTGGCAGCAGCTACCACCCGCCCCAGTTCTTCCTGAGTCACTCCTTCAAAGAGACCTCCAGCACCCGGCCCCACGGGGACACACACCACCGTCCCGGTCTCCTCTGTGCACGGCTCTTCTCCTTCTGTCACACTCCCGGAGTACAGCGTGTGCACCGGCTGCTCTGACTCATGACCCATCTCTGACACCTGGATGAGGGGAGCAGGTCTGGAGGAGGAATCGTCGGAGCTTTCTTCATCATCACACACTGTGAAGACAGATGGGAGGTGGGGAAATCACAACATGATGGAGTAATGATGATACAACCCATCCATGCCTTCTCCTTTCTTTACACTGCAGCTCTACCTGGCCTGGATGTCAGTGCATGGAGAACTGGTGGGTTCTGCTGCCACCACTGGGGGAGGGGGGGGGGGGGGGGCTATAGTTGATGTCTTACCTTTATGATTTAGAGTTTTCAAGGGACACCGAAGGTCTTGAAAGAAGTGGTGTCCGGCCTGGCACTGCCACACTGCTGTGGTATAGAGGGGGTGGCTGGTATCCAGCTCAGAGAGGGCAGGCTCGTGAGGACAGTGGCTCTTGTGGTCATAATACCAGGTCACTAAGCTCAGCAGACTGTTCACACTGCGCTTCTGTCCTGGAAAGGAGAGAGACTGTGAGTGGCTTGTGCTGGGGGTTGTCAACACATGTGTTTTCCCGCCCAACCACTCCCATATGACGACCCGTATAGTAGGAAGGCAGGTGACTACATTACAGATCTCATGGTGTTTAATAAGGTATAAAGGGGGAGGGGGGGGCTCCACAGATACAGGTGAGGGACAATCACTTACTTGTCCAGCGTGGTGGGTTCGGCTGAAGATCCCCATCAGACTTCCTGCAAGAGATAAGAGAGTCCACAGTGTCACTCATCTAGTATTATAGGGCGACTGCTGTACTATTATATTACCAGTGTACACAGTGTCATCTATTATAGGGCGACTGCTGTACTATTATATTACCAGTGTACACAGTGTCATCTATTATAGGGCGACTACTGTACTATTATATTACCAGTGTACACAGTGTCATCTATTATAGGGCGACTGCTGTACTATTATATTACCAGTGTACACAGTGTCATCTATTATAGGGCGACTACTGTACTATTATATTACCAGTGTACACAGTGTCATCTATTATAGGGCGACTGCTGTACTATTATATTACCAGTGTACACAGTGTCATCTATTATAGGGCGACTGCTGTACTATTATATTACCAGTGTACACAGTGTCATCTATTATAGGGCGACTACTGTACTATTATATTACCAGTGTACACAGTGTCATCTATTATAGGGCGACTACTGTACTATTATATTACCAGTGTACACAGTGTCATCTATTATAGGGCGACTGCTGTACTATTATATTACCAGTGTACACAGTGTCATCTATTATAGGGCGACTACTGTACTATTATATTACCAGTGTACACAGTGTCATCTATTATAGGGCGACTGCTGTACTATTATATTACCAGTGTACACAGTGTCATCTATTATAGGGCGACTGCTGTACTATTATATTACCAGTGTACACAGTGTCATCTATTATAGGGCGACTACTGTACTATTATATTACCAGTGTACACAGTGTCATCTATTATAGGGCGACTGCTGTACTATTATATTACAGTGTACACAGTGTCATCTATTATAGGGCGACGGCTGTACTATTATATTACAGTGTACACAGTGTCATCTATTATAGGGCGACGGCTGTACTATTATATTACCCGTACATACAGTGCACAGTGTAACATCTCTCATCTATTATAGGATTATGCCATTCCTATTACACACACTATGTTAGAGCTATCCATGGATGTCTCACTACACTCTGTTATGTGTCCAGAAATGGATCACCCTCCCATGTACCCACTATTCCCAAATGACACATCTGTTGCCTCCAATAGCACAGCACCCCTATGCCTCAGGCACACCAATAGCTGGTAACTCTATGGCTACAATCCCCCAAAGAACCAGTGATCCCATGGGTACAACAGCCCCCCAGCACTCAGGCAGTACCCCCCCTAGCACTCAGGCAGTACACCCCCCCCCCCACCCCCCCACCTCAACACTCAGGCAGTACCCCCCAGTACACCCCCCCCCCCCCCCAGCACTCAGGCAGTACCCCCCAGTACACCCCCCCAGCACTCAGGCAGTACCCCCCCTAGCACTCAAGCAGTACCCCCCCCCCCCCCCAAATGAGGTAGGGGGATGTTGAGTATACAGAGAAGGGCGCCACCTGAGGACTACAACTCCCAGCATCCCCCGGTGTAAGAGCGGGCAGTCTCACCCTGGGCATCCAGTCTCCAGGGCCAGCAGATGGGCGGCCAGCCGGGCATCGCTCCAGGCCTCCCCGCCGCTGTCCCCTCGGTCCCTCCTCAGGACCCAGGCTCCGTGCGCCTCCCCCAGGTACACCCGCCGGCAGTCATACTTCTTCCGGGACTCCAGCCGCCGCCTCACCCGGTCCGTATCGTTCAGCCGGGGCCTCCCCCGCACCTTCTTCCCGTAATCGTCGTCTTCTTCTTCCTCCGAACCGGGAGTCTCCATCACAGGGGCCGCCATCTTGCCGCTGCTGACGTCACCGCCAAGCGTCAATAAACTTTGTTGGCACGAACAGAGCTCCGCAATGCACACAGTGATTATGAGGGGAGGTTGTGCCTATAACCCAGACATGAGGGGAGGCTGTGCCTATAACCCAGACATGAGGGAAGGCTGTGCCTATAACCCAGACATGAGGGGAGGCTGTGCCTATAACCCAGACATGAGGGGAGGCTGTGCCTATAACCCAGACATGAGGGGAGGCTGTGCCTGTCACACTGACATGAGGGGAGGCTGTGCCTGTCACACTGACATGAGGGGAGGCTGTGCCTGTCACACTGACATGAGGGGAGGCTGTGCCTATAACCCAGACATGAGGGGAGGCTGTGCCTGTCACACTGACATGAGGGGAGGCTGTGCCTGTCACACTGACATGAGGGGAGGCTGTGCCTATAACCCAGACATGAGGGGAGGCTGTGCCTGTCACACTGACATGAGGGGAGGCTGTGCCTATAACCCAGACATGAGGGGAGGCTGTGCCTATAACCCAGACATGAGGGGAGGCTGTGCCTGTCACACTGACATGAGGGGAGGCTGTGCCTATAACCCAGACATAAGGGGAGGCTGTGCCTGTCACACCGACATGAGGGGAGGCTGTGCCTGTCACACTGACATGAGGGGAGGCTGTGCCTGTCACACTGACATGAGGGGAGGCTGTGCCTATAACCCAGACATGAGGGAAGGCTGTGCCTGTCACACCGACATGAGGGGAGGCTGTGCCTGTCACACTGACATGAGGGGAGGCTGTGCCTGTCACACCGACATGAGGGGAGGCTGTGCCTATAACCCAGACATGAGGGGAGGCTGTGCCTGTCACACCGACATGAGGGGAGGCTGTGCCTGTCACACCGACATGAGGGGAGGCTGTGCCTGTCACACTGACATGAGGGGAGGCTGTGCCTATAACCCAGACATGAGGGGAGGCTGTGCCTGTCACACCGACATGAGGGGAGGCTGTGCCTATAACCCAGACGTGAGGGGAGGCTGTGCCTGTCACACCGACATGAGGGGAGGCTGTGCCTGTCACACCGACATGAGGGGAGGCTGTGCCTGTCACACCGACATGAGGGGAGGCTGTGCCTGTCACACTGACATGAGGGGAGGCTGTGCCTGTCACACTGACATGAGAGGAGGCTGTGCCTATAACCCGGACATGAGGGGAGGCTGTGCCTGTCACACTGACATGAGGGGAGGTTGTGCCTGTCACACTGACATGAGGGGAGGCTGTGCCTATAACCCAGACATGAGGGGAGGCTGTGCCTGTCACACTGACATGAGGGGAGGCTGTGCCTGTCACACTGACATGAGGGGAGGCTGTGCCTGTCACACTGACATGAGGGGAGGCTGTGCCTGTCACACTGACATGAGGGGAGGCTGTGCCTGTCACACTGACATGAGGGGAGGCTGTGCCTGTCACACTGACATGAGGGGAGGCTGTGCCTGTCACACTGACATGAGGGGAGGCTGTGCCTGTCACACTGACATGAGAGGAGGCTGTGCCTGTCACACCGACATGAGGGGAGGCTGTGCCTATAACCCAGACATGAGGGGAGGCTGTGCCTGTCACACTGACATGAGGGGAGGCTGTGCCTGTCACACCGACATGAGGGGAGGCTGTGCCTTTCACACCGACATGAGGGGAGGCTGTGCCTGTCACACCGACATGAGGGGAGGCTGTGCCTGTCGCACCGACATGAGGGGAGGCTGTGCCTGTAACCCGGACAAGAGGGGAGGCTGTGCCTGTCACACTGACATGAGGGGAGGCTGTGCCTGTCACACCGACATGAGGAGAGGCTGTGCCTGTCACACTGACATGAGGGGAGGCTGTGCCTGTCACACTGACATGAGGGGAGGCTGTGCCTGTCACACTGACATGAGGGGAGGCTGTGCCTATAACCCAGACATGAGGGGAGGCTGTGCCTGTCACACTGACATGAGAGGAGGCTGTGCCTGTCACACTGACATGAGGGGAGGCTGTGCCTGTCACACCGACATGAGGGGAGGCTGTGCCTATAACCCAGACATGAGGGGAGGCTGTGCCTATAACCCAGACATGAGGGGAGGCTGTGCCTGTCACACTGAC
Organism: Dendropsophus ebraccatus; assembly: GCF_027789765.1. Taxonomy (NCBI): domain Eukaryota; kingdom Metazoa; phylum Chordata; class Amphibia; order Anura; family Hylidae; genus Dendropsophus; species Dendropsophus ebraccatus. The sequence goes on along the minus strand of NC_091454.1, from coordinate 213,626,943 downwards.
ATGAGAGGAGGCTGTGCCTATAACCCGGACATGAGGGGAGGCTGTGCCTGTCACACTGACATGAGGGGAGGCTGTGCCTGTCACACTGACATGAGGGGAGGCTGTGCCTGTCACACCGACATGAGGAGAGGCTGTGCCTGTCACACTGACATGAGGGGAGGCTGTGCCTGTCACACTGACATGAGGGGAGGCTGTGCCTGTCACACTGACATGAGGAGAGGCTGTGCCTGTCACACTGACATGAGGGGAGGCTGTGCCTGTCACACCGAGATGAGGGGAGGCTGTGCCTGTCACACTGACATGAGGGGAGGCTGTGCCTATTATACCGACATGAGGGGAGGCTGTGCCTGTCACACTGACATGAGGGGAGGCTGTCCCTGTCACACTGACATCCTCATGACATCTGTCCACACTATTCACACAATCATTCCCGTTAGTGATATAGCTGCCCACCCTTGTTATGTCTTACCTTTAGTGAAACTAACCCCATAGCTTACTGCTCCACAGGCCAGGGTAGTGAACGTTACCCCTCCAGAGCCCAGTGTAGTGCACGTTACCCCTCCAGAGCCCAGGGTAGTGCACGTTACCCCTCCAGAGCCCAGGGTAGTGCACGTTACCCCTCCAGAGCCCAGTGTAGTGCACGTTACCCCTCCAGAGCCCAGGGTAGTGCACGTTACCCCTCCAGAGCCCAGGGTACTTTACTACTCCAGAGACAGAAACCTCTATAGTTCCCCTTTACCCTTTACACTTACGTTACATGTTGTAGTTGAACTGGAAACCAGAGGACTAAGTTATGAAACCAGAAAAGCGATTGTGCCATCCACTCCTCAGGGTGCCTATCAGGTCTTACATGTGATGGATGCTGTCCGCTGGCATATAGCAGGGTACAGCCTGGTCTGGGTATGACGTGCTGGGTCACCATTGGTTGGTGGGTGTTTATGACCTGATTACCCGTATGGGTTTATGTTATGACTAGGGGCAGATACCAGCCGGAAACACGTAGCTGTAATCCTATTAGTCCTGTATAGTTCAACCTATCCTCCTCCGAGACTGATCATGAGAAAGGTCACCCCCCCAACCATGAAGAGCCTGAATCTGATCAATGGAGACTCTCCACCCAAACTGTAGAGGGGTTTCCTGACCATTGTACGCTCTATGACATCCATAAGCGGAGGCTGGGAAGATACAGGATGACATGAAGACCACTAAACATTGTTTCCATTATCATTTATTGAGTGATTGATCTGATGTGATAATCAATTATACAGATCACCTAACCAATAAATCTGCCTTCCTGTATGGTCTGTCACTATGGGAGCCAGCGCTGCCATCAGGGTACATCACACGCAGCATGCCCCCCTTACCGTACATCCACAGAGCACTACAGGGCAGTAGTATCAGACTCACCACCCTCCAGCTGTTGCAAAACTACAATTCTCATCATGCATGAACAGCCAAAGCTTTAGCCAGGCATGATGGGAGTTGTAATTTTGCTGTGCTTTATGGCAGGGGTAGGGAACCTTTGCTCTCCAGCTGTTACAAAACTACAACTCCCATCATGCATGGACAGCCAAAGCTAAAGCTTTGGCTGTCCAGGCATGATGGGAGTTGTAGTTTTGCAACAGCTGGAGAGCCAAGGTTCCGTACCCCTGCTATAGGGGGTGTGGAGCCTGTAAGAATTTCCTCCAATGCGTCATGTGACCTTTCTGGGCACTGCTCAGTGGCTGATCGACAGGTACAGGCCAGTAATGGATGGATTGGTGTTAGAGTCTATGAAATTCCCTGATAGTAAAGAACCGCACCCAGGGACGACCCCCTTTAAATGTCTTTGTCTCTAGGATTCTTGTGCCGCTCCTGAAATCTGATGAGATGCAGACTGACTACAGCTCCATCCTCCGATGCTGTCTGGTCTCCTCTTCCTCCTTTGTTGATGACCGTCTCACCTTCTCCTTTACCGATTCATCCTCTTCTTGCACAGGGAGGCTGACTTCCTGCAGGCCTGAGGTCAGTCGGAAAAGGACCGGCAGCTGACTAAGCAAGGGGTTGGTCTCTTGAAGACACTGAATCCATTTCCCCAACATTCTCTCATCTCCAGAACCCGCCATGCACATGGCATAGACCGGACCTTCCTCCACTGCAGTAAGGAGAAAAAAATAGAGAGAGGTCAAGTATTTAAAGGTGAGGGGTCTCTATTAAAGGGGTAGTCTGGTGATTTTTTTTGTTGTTGTTTCAAATCAACTCGTGTCATAAAATTAAACGGATTTGTAATTTACTTTTATTTAAAAATCTCCAGTCTTCCAGTACTTATCAGCTGCTGTATGTCCTGCAGGAAGTGGTGTTTTCTTTCCAGTCTGACACAGTGCTCTCTACTGCCACCTCTGTCCATCTCAGGAACTGTCCAGATCAGTAGCAAATCCTCATAGAAAACCTCTCCTGCTCTGGACAGTTCCTGACATGGACAGAGGTGGCAGCAGAGAGCACGGTGTCAGACTGAAAAGAATACACCACTTCCTGCAGGACATACAGCAGCTGATAAGTACTGGAAGACTTTTTTCTTTTTTAAAATAGAAGTAAATTACAAATCTGTATAATTTTCTGACACCAGTTGATTTATTTTTGTTGGGGTTTCCTTTAAAGAATAGTGAAAAATGAGGCAACAAATGAAGGGGTTCTACCACTGGCAGACATTTCTGCCACCCCCCATCAAACATAAGTCTCCCCAGCCTAGAATGGCTCATAACAGAGAAGCCTCTATCAGTCTTACCGTCATCCACATCGAAGCTTAAGTCATCACCGAGGTCTCGTTCCAGATCCAGGTCCAGTTGTATGGGATAATAGAAGGACCTCTCGGGGTCTAATACATCCTGCACCAATAACAGACAGGATTACTATCCCCTTACCAAGGGCTGGGCCTGGGTGACCCTACAGCTGGTGCCATGTACCCACCAATGGCTGGGCAACCCTACAGCTGGGGCCATGTACCCACCAATGGCTGGGCAACCCTTTAGCTGGGGCCATGTACCCACCAATGGCCGGGCAACCCTACAGCTGGGGCCATGTACCCACCAATGGCCGGGCAACTCTACAGCTGGGGCCATGTACCCAACAATGGCTGGGCAACCCTACAGCTGGGGCCATGTACCCACCAATGGCTGGGCAATCCTTTAGCTGGGGCCATGTACCCACCAATGGCCGGGCAACCCTACAGCTGGGGCCATGTACCCACCAATGGCCGGGCAACCCTACAGCTGGGGCCATGTACCCACCAATGGCCGGGCAACTCTACAGCTGGGGCCATGTACCCAACAATGGCTGGGCAACCCTACAGCTAGGGCCATGTACCCAACATGGCCAGGCAACCCTACAACTGGGGCCATGTACCCAACAATGGCCAGGCAACCCTACAACTGGGACCATGTACCCACCAATGGCCAGGCAACCCTACAGCTGGTGCCATGTACCCAACAATGGCCAGGCAACCCTACAGCTGGTGCCATGTATCCACCAATGGCCGGGCAAGCCTAAAGCTTGCACCATGTACCCACCAATGGCTGGGCCGGGGCAACCCTACAGCTGGCCCCACGTACCCACCAATGGCCAGGCAACGCTACAGCTGGGGCCATGTACCCACCAATGGCCGGGCAACCCTACAGATGGTGCCATGTACCCAACAATGGCTGGGGTGACCCTACAGCTGGGGCAATGTACCCACCAATTGCCAGGCAACCCTACAGCTGGCACCATGTACCCACCAATGGCCGGGCAACCCTACAGCTGGCACCATGTACTCACCAATGGCTGGGGCAACCCTACAGCTGGTGCCATGTACCCACCTTCTTCTTGGTAGCTGGCTCTGCCCGGAGGACGTAGTACTGGACACAGATATTCTTAAGCCAGAGCGGGAACGGACCTTCAACTATTACAGGGTATTTGGGATCATGGTCAGCCAGGAGTTCGATCTGATCCGGAGACTGGATACCTAAAGAAGACCCCTTGTGTTATCTGTATGGACTCTATATGGGTAAATCCCACTGTGTGTAAAGAAACAAGAGTCTCTGCTACCTACCTACAAGATGCGGGTGCTCCTGGACCGTCCCATCCTCACACACTTCTGATGACGGCAGCTGTACAGAAACCATACCAGTCACCAATTACCTATACATATGAACATGACCTCATCCACAGGCAGTAACTCATGTACAGGCCGGCTTGTCTGTACTTCTAACATCAAGGTCTTTAAATGAACGTTAAAAACGTGAAAACGGCTTTTTAATATCTTTCTCTCATGCTGAGATATGGTGGCTTGAAGTTATGGGCCGTAAGCCTGAGGCTGCACTACTGAGAGATGACATCATGTCTCCCCCCGATTCCTGTAATCACTGGGACACTGTGTGGCTCCAGATCACCAACTAGATCAATATCTACATCCTTACTGTGGTGAATCCTGTGTGGACACTGCACCTGACCATAATCCTGTGCTTCCCCAAAAATAAGACGCCCTCTGAAAATAATACACCCCACTTACTTTACCCTCTAACCTAAAGTAAGGCACCCCGCCCCGCCACTCAGGATTCACCTAATCCCCTCGCGGACCTCCGAAACCGGCACCACAGGCAGCCTGGTCCATGGCCCCCACGTCCCGATGTCGAACGTCACGCCGCCGCACTCCTGACCTGATGCTTCCGCACGCCTGACCCAACCCTTATTTCTCTCTCCCTGACCCCGCCCCCTCACCTGGGGGGGGGGGGGGGGAGAGAAAGAAGACATCCCCCAAAAATAGGACATAGGGGGAAATTTACCAATCAGATTCCACCTATTATAGAGGAGTCTGTGAGGAATGAAAGGTGGAATCTGATTGGTTGCTAGGGGCAACTGAGTCAGTCTCACTTTACACCATGTTTGATAAATCTCCCCCATAGTGCCTGTTTTGGGGGGGGGAATAAAAAGCACCGTCTTATTTTCGGGGAAACACGGTCACAGGCTCTCAGTAGTGCAGCCTCAGGCTTTGGGCCTGTCATTTCAAGCCATCGTATCTGGGCAGAAAAGTAGGATGTAAAGAAATGGTTAATGTAATTGAAAAGAACCTTCCAGGAATCTCAGTCTCCTGTAACAACCAATCCATGGCTGCAGATAGTCACCTGGTACACTGTCACTTGGGCATCTCTGTCTGCAGCTATCCGTGCCAGGCAAACTTTCGACAGGGCAACAGGATCAGCTTCTAGGTGGACTGGCACAGGGTAGGGGTTGGCATGCTTAAACCGGGGGAACCAATACAGCATCCGCTGATACTTCTTCACAGGGTGACTGTACTTCCCGAATGTCTGTGCCAGTAGGAACAAGGTGTGCTTGTTAGGGGTGACACCTGGAAAGGAAAAAAAATTACTGACTGTAAGAAATAATAGGGGAAAAACCGTACATCTTGTCTGTCTCACCCTGTGGTGGAAGGGGCAGACTCCATGAACATAGCCCCTCCCTCCTGTCTGTTACCTTGTGGTGGGAGGAGCAGACTCCATGTCACATAGCTCCTCCCTCCTGTCTGTGTCACGAAGGGCAGACACCATGTCACATAGCTCCTCCCTCCTGTCTGTGCCACCCTGTTGTAAGAAGGGCAAACTCCATGTCACATAGCTCCTCCCTCCTGTCTGTGTCACCTTGTGGTGGGAGGGGCAGACCCCATGTACATAGCTCCTCCCTCCTGTCTGTGTCACCCTGTGGTGGGAGGGGCAGACTTCATGAACATAGTTCCTCCCTCCTGTCTGTGTCACCATGTGGTGGGAGGGGCAGACTTCATGAACATAGTTCCTCCCTCCTGTCTGTGTCACCATGTGGTGGGAGGGGCAGACTCCATGAACATAGCCCCTCCCACCACCTGTCAGTCAGTGACATATAATACACCCACCATAGTACTCCATTTGATCCAGGACTCTTATAGCGCACTCCTGCTGTCGGGGGTAATGGAGGAACATGGTCTGGATGAAGTTTCTCGGGATGAAGACCTCCTTGGGGAACACATCCAGCAGTTTGTTGTAAACCTCGAGGTCTTTCTCCACTCCAAACTGAGGCATCCACCTGAGCGCTGCCTCGATCAGCTCAATGTGTCCCCTCCTCCTCACATCGCGGCCGCAGAACAAGTCCAGCACCTGGACGAACGAGGCTTTATCCCGCTGGTCCCTGGCGTACGCCTCTTCAAATGGAGCCACGGTCTTTGGTGGCGGGGTGGACACCGGGGGGCCGGGTGAAGACGAGCTGTGGATGGTGCGGAGTAACTGTATATGGGCAGATGAGGGTATACAGGACATGATCACATGACCATATAGAAGCTATAGATGGCAGCCAGTAGGAGGATAGCTGCTGCAGTGTAAAGCATGGTGGGGTGTTCACACTTACCCTCGGCCCATGAGGCTCCACCACCGCTGGCATCTGTCTGAGCCCGGCACATAGCTTCTGGGCTGCAACCAACAAGCGCAGGCTCCTCATCCTCTATCATCAACTGCAACCAACAAAAACATCATCAAAGGGATCATGGGTAACAGCAATGTAATCCTATATGGATTCCTCACCATGTGTAACATCTCTGCTTGCTGTCAGTGAATGGGAAGCACAAAAGACAGAAATATTAACTTTCCACCGCTGATGGTTTGTTACAGTTGTCTCCAGCTTAGTAAACCCTGTCATATTCTTTACCTGCGTTGATACATTGTAACAAACTGCCGGGAAAGGAGATGGCACTGTGCTGCTCGGGTGTCTAATTCACTAAGGATCCAACCTCCAGCCCCATGACTGACAGCAAGCAGAGGAGTCCATGTTATGGGGCCTACTGATCAGGCTGTGGCTGGGTGATACAGTATTGGGAGGCGCTGTGGATGGGTGATACAGTACTGGGGGGACGCTGTGGATGGGTGATATAATATTGGGGGGCACTGTGAATGGGTGATACAGTATTGGGGGGCGCTGTGGCTGGGTGATATAATATTGGGGGGCACTGTGGCTGGGTGATATAATATTGGGGGCACTGTGGCTGGGTGATACAGTATTGGGGGGCACTGTGGAGGGATGATATAATATTGGGGGGCACTGTGGCTGGGTGATACAGTATTGGGGGGCACTGTAGCTGGGTGATATAATATAGGGGGGTGCTGTGGCTGGATGATATAATATTGGGGGCGCTGTGGCTGGGTGATACAGTATTGGGGGCACTGTGGATGGATGATATAATAATGGGGGGCACTGTGGCTGGATGATACAGTATTGGGGGGCACTGTGGCTGGGTGATACAGTATTGGGGGCACTGTGGATGGATGATATAATAATGGGGGGCACTGTGGCTGGGTGATACAGTATTGGGGGCACTGTGGATGGATGATATAATTTTGGGGGGGCACTGTGGCTGGATGATATAATATTGGGGGTCACTGTGGCTGGGTGATACAGTATTGGGGCACTGTGGATGGATGATATAATATTGGGGGGCACTGTGGCTGGGTGATACAGTATTGGGGGCACTGTGGCTGGATGATATAATATTGGGGGTCACTGTGGCTGGGTGATACAGTATTGGGGGCACTGTGGATGGATATAATATTGGGGGGCACTGTGGATGGATGATACAGTATTGGGGGGCACTGTGGCTGGGTGATATAATATTGGGGGCACTGTGGATGGGTGATATAATATTGGGGGGTGCAGTGGATGGGTGATACAGTATTGGGGGGCACTATGGCTGGGTGATACAGTATTGGGGCACTGTGGATGGATGATATAATATTGGGGGGCACTGTGGCTGGGTGATACAGTATTGGGGGCACTGTGGCTGGATGATATAATATTGGGGGTCACTGTGGCTGGGTGATACAGTATTGGGGGCACTGTGGATGGATGATATAATATTGGGGGCACTGTGGATGGGTGATATAATATTGGGGGGTGCAGTGGATGGGTGATACAGTATTGGGGGGCACTATGGCTGGGTGATACAGTATTGGGGCACTGTGGATGGATGATATAATATTGGGGGGCACTGTGGCTGGGTGATACAGTATTGGGGGCACTGTGGCTGGATGATATAATATTGGGGGCGCTGTGGCTGGGTGATACAGTATTGGGGGCACTGTGGATGGATGATATAATATTGGGGGGCACTGTGGATGGATGATACAGTATTGGGGGGCACTATGGCTGGGTGATATAATATTGGGGGCACTGTGGATGGGTGATATAATATTGGGGGGTGCAGTGGATGGGTGATACAGTATTGGGGGGCACTATGGCTGGGTGATACAGTATTGGGGGTACTGTGGCTGGGTGATATAATATTGGGGGGCACTGTGGATGGATGATATAATGGGGGCGCTGTGGCTGCGTGATACAGTATTGGGGTCACTGTGGAGGGATGATATAATATTGGGGGTCACTGTGGATGGGTGATACAGTATTGGGGGGCACTGTGGATGGATGATATAATATTGGGGGGGGCACTGTGGATGGGTGATACAGTATTGGGATATTGGGGGTCACTCTTGCTGGGTGATACAGTATTGGGGGTCACTGGGGCTGGGAGATACAGTATTGGGGGGCACTGTGGATGGGTGATACAGTATTGGGGTCACTGGGGCTGGGTGATATAATATTGGGGGGCACTGTGGCTGGGTGATATAATATTGGGGGTCACTGGGGCTGGGTGATACAGTATTGGGGGGCACTGTGGATGGGTGATACAGTATTGGGGGCACTGTGGATGGAGGATACAGTATTGGGGCACTGGCTGGTATTATACACCCTCAGAGCCAGTCCCTGGGAGCACTACTGGGGTTCTACGTGTGACATGTCCCCAGGACACAGCTCGGTGTGGTCCATAGGGTTATATAGCATCATCGCCTCTAGAGGAACAGTCATATCTCCCCGCACAGAGGAGGGCGCCATCTCCCCCCATCCACACTCACACACAACCTCTACCTTCACAGGATCCTCAGTGTCCCTTTACGTCTATGGGCGCCGCCATCTTGGAGAAGTACGACGTAATCCGCCTTCAGTTATCTGCGGACACTAGAGGCTCACATTGCGCTCCATTCTCTCATCGCCGGCGCCATTTTGCCGGGTCCACAGAGATGTAATATGAAGCATTGCGGTCTTCGAAAAAATGGCCGCCGAGCGATATATCCCAACCTACAAGCCTGCGCGGTATCTCATGTCCTCTTGCCAGAGACTTCTTAGTTTTATCTGTACATGGAAAAGCTGGGTGACTACCAATATGGCAGCTCAATGAAGCTTCTACCCAGCTTTTACTTATTCCTGATTAATGACCTCAATATGGAGTTTTAGATTCCTGACTTCAGTAAAGCTGCATAACTACTACTATTCACCTATCAGGAATCTAGGAAAGCTGTGTAGCAACCTTAGATGGCCATATTGGTTGTCACCCAACCCTGAATGGAAATTTTTAGCATTGGGGGAACTAAGAAATGGGTGACAACCCTTGTGGGGGTATATATTTGACGTATTGGTTATTTTCCAGCTTTTTATAAACTCTGAATTCGATTTTTTTCCCCAATTTGCACTAATATCTCTCTTGCTTGCATTGCTGCTGAGTTTCGGCCTTCTGGGAACTGAAAATGCTGGGTGACAACCACTGTCAGCGCCATATTGGTTGTCACCCAGCTTTTCCCCAACCCTGAATGGTAATGCTGCCTCAGTATGCAGCGATATCTCTTGCTCTTGTATTTCTGTTTAGTATTCTAGGAGAAAGCTGGATGACAACAATAATGGAAGCATTAGAGATTGCCATATTTGTTGTCACCCTGCTTTTTTTATAATCCTGAATGGGAATTTTGACCACAGTTTGCTGTAATATTCCCCTTTCTGTTGTATTGCGGCATAACCAAACAGATATGGCAGATTCTGGGAACTAAGAAAGCTGTGTGACGACCACTGTGGGAAAGTTAAAGATGGTTTTATTGGTGTCACCCAGCTTTTCCCAACCCTGAATGGTAATTTTACCACAGTATTCCGAGATATTCTAAACACTTGTTTTGCTGCTTAACATTCTTATCGCTGAGAAAGCTGGATGACAACCCCCGCGTGCCTTTAAAGTTGGCCAAATTGGTGTCACCCATCTTTTCCCCAGCCCTGAATGGTAATGTTGCCTAAATATGCGGAAATAACCCTCACTCTTGTATTGCCGTATAACATTCTGGGAGCTAAGAAAGTTGGATGATAACTGGAGGTGGAACTTTAACAGTAGTCATATTGCTGGTCACCCAGCTTTCCCTTACCCTGAATGGTAATTTTACCACAGTATGCAGAGATATCCCTCAATCTTGACTTTCTGGGAACTGAGAAAGCTAGATGACAACCATTGCAGGAGTGTTAGAGGTTGCCATCTTGGTTGTCACCCAACTTTTCTCCAACCCAGAATGGGGAATTTGGCTTCAGACTAGAGGATGACATACGCTTATACTCTCTCCACAGCCTTCACAGGATCTCTGCTTGCTGTCACTGAATGGGAAGGATGAGAACCGCTGAGGGTTTGTTACAGTAGTATGCAGTCTCTGCAGTGTTCTCTATGTAGCTGGGGGATGAGAGCCTTCCCAGATCTTCTCACAGCTGAGGGTTTGTTACAGTGGTATCCAGTCTCTGCAGTATTCTCTATGTAGCTGGGGGATGAGAACCTTCCCAGATCTTCTCACAGCTGAGGGTTTGTTACAGTGGTATCCAGTCTCTGCAGTATTCTCTATGTAGCTGGGGGATGAGAACCTTCCCAGATCTTCTCACAGCTGAGGGTTTGTTACAGTGGTATCCAGTCTCTGCAGTGTTCTCTATGTAACTGGGGAGTTATCAGAGTTTGGTGTCCGCCCCTGTGTGGTGCCAGGCCAGTCTCTGCTCCCTTGTGATCCACCTCCTCCTCTTGGATCTGGGTGTTTTTCCTGCTTATATAACAAGACACAATCCTCTCTTCCCAGCCAGACCTGTCAATCCACTTCATGTGGGGACCTGCTGTGCCAGATCCTATCTACCTGCCCTCCTGCCCAATGCTGCACACTTCACATTCCCTGGCATGGCACCAGTCATACCTACATGAAAGAAAAACAACCCAGTGAATGCTTCAAAGTTCCCTCATTACCTAGCTTACAGCTGGGGGGCGCTGTTGCACTGAGGTCTATAGGAAGTATTTGCCACCTTTAGTGGTACCACAAGTGACAGACCCCTGATTTCATTGAGGCTATAAAGGACAAGAACTATTCTTGGGCCCCTATGCCTGAGAGGCCCAAAGAGATCCCAATACCGGACCAGCACATAGGTCACAGGCAGCAATAGTTATAACTCTCATCCGATGCTGCAAAACTGAGGATGATGAGGATGAATCAGGGCAACAAGACAACATTATATGGAAGAGCTTCGCTGAGCCTATAAATTACTGGAAGAAGACGCAACGCCACCTACTGTAAATGGTGAGTTTCTTTTAGTCCTGGGCCATGGTTGGTCTAAGAATTCTACTTTAAAGGGTATGTCTTCATTTGACCTCTATATCAGTATAAAATAATTAAAAAAAAAAGGGGCTTGTACAACCCCTCTAAGGACCACCATAAAAAGTCTGACGCAACCCATACAGCTGATCCATACCCAGGCATTGGCCGTAGTGACGTGGGGGGGTAGATTACTGTAGGAGGTAACACTGATACAGGATGTAGGGGGAGAATAGGACTGGGCATTTTGGATTTTAAGCAGCCTGATCCTTTTGTTCTTGGGGAGATAAGTCACCACCTGTCTTGGAGCAGCTTACTCCTTTTTCCCCAGTTCTTGGCAGTGACCAAGGATTTGCATTAGTGTCCATCCATTGGTCCCATTGGCCTATCCCAATATGACAGATAGCTGACACATCTTTCTATCAGATCCCCCCCTTAGGGCCCTATTACATGGAACGATAATCTGCTGAATGTGGCCAATTTGGCAGATAATCGCTCCGTGTAATAAAGACGACGATCAGCCGATGACCACAATCATCCACTGATCTTGTCTTTTGGTCCTGCCTAAAAATCATCGGCCGCTGACTGCGCAACGCTGCTTGTAATAATGATGCACCTGTCCATGCTCCCTGGTGCTTCCATCTGCTCCCTGGGCTTCTGCCCGCTGCCAACAGCCTCCGGGAGAACTGCAGAGCCAGTCTCTGATGTGACAGGATCCTCCACCAATCACTGGCCAAGACGGGACAGCAGGTCCAGTGATTGGCTGAGCGTTCTGTCACTTCAGAGGCCAGCTCTGCAGTTCTTGCGGAGGCTGCGGACAGCGGGCACAATCCAGGAAGACACCGGGGAGCGGACAGAGGCACGGGGGAGCATGGACAGGTATCCATAAACTTTATTATTTTAAAGGCAAGGGCTGCATGTGTAGTGTGCCCCCGGATGGTGTTGTAGCGGTGGGACGGCCGGTCACTTGCTAGATGAAGTGTGACGCCACTCCTTGTGGTGGATGGCCGAGAAACAGCTGGACCTTAAGGATTTTGTCACGTGACGCCAGTGCCTGGTGGGCACATAGGTGTAATGGCACACCTGCTTGTAGAATGTAAGGCCGGTTGTACCCTTCTCGCCTGTGGTCGGTGTCCTGTCGGGTTGCTGCAGGGTCCCTAAGGTAGGGCCCGCCACCCACAGAAAGGGGAGATGTCCCAAGGTTGCGGTGTAAGTGCTGTGCAGGTGGTAGTGAATAATCACAGGCTCAGGTGATAACGTTGACTGGGTTTACTTCTTGTAAATGAGCAGCAGGTAATACGAGTCTTGAAATACACTTGATACAGTTCCAATAAATACACGAACAAAGAGCCACCAGATCTGTGTGATAAGTGCGGAGTAGGATGTAGTAGAGTTGATAAAGTTGTACTGAGGTAGTAGAGAGGAGGGTACCGTGAGAGTCTTAACCCAATTAGTAATGTGCTCTGCTGGGAGGTTGGAGTGCATAGAAGAATATTTGTAGAAGAAGAAGAAGAAACAACCTGTGCCTGTGTTTTGACCTTTCCTATAGTCTTCACACCGCCTTCTGCCCACTCGCTTTGGCTGAACCATACTGATGGGTGACACAGGCCCCAGACCTTGTTACCTGGGATGAGCGGAATGGTTAGGATTTCCTAAGTACACCCACGCTGCCGGATGGAGTTCATAGACCTTTAGTAACTTTGCTCCACCTGGATCATTTCCTAGCTCTTTGGCTCTATTGTGGATACTGTCCTGCGCTGTAGTTACTCCTAGTCCTCGACGTGGGTTGAGATGATCTGTTGGCTAGTCCTCCCTTGAAGGGTTTAGCAGTGTATCACACAGTGTGTGTGGTGCTTCAAGAAAGTAGTTTGTAAGAGCTGACTGTTCTGCATCCTACCCATACGAGGTATTGGCTAGAACTAACTTGTAGAGGGAACCTGGCAGAGGGCCAGGGCCCAGATAGAACCACGGTGGAGAGCTATCTGAGCTGCGTCCATTCTCCACCAAAGCTCAGCTAAGACTCCTCCTTCACCCAAGGGACTAACTTCCTAATCAGCGTGTAAGATGCGCTGTGGTTGGGTGGAAAGAGTGCAATAGAGAAGGGGAAAGGAAGGAGAGGATAGGACAGAAGAAAGGAGCAATCCTACTGGTTAACAGAATCTGGGACTTACACAAACAATAACCCTTTAAGACAGACCCTAGTTATACAATACAGTGACATCTAGTGGTCATCTTTGGTAATACTGTAGCTGCAACAAGACCACAAACAAGTACAGACTTTTATGAGGGGTGTGAATAGAAGCAACACCCGTGGTGGGACACCACACATGGACATGGATAAATATATATATATATATATATATATATATATATATATATATATATATATATATATACACAGTGTGTATATATATATATATATATATATATATATATAACCCTTGCTGCACTCAGTTACCTAGCGCCAATCTAGCAGGCTATGTTCCCACTACAGGATCATAGTGGGGGAAGGAGGTCACTTCGTCATATTGATAGCCATAAATAATAATCCTAATTATTGGTCCCATAGGGGAACATAGCCTTACTCCGCACATTATGTCCTCACTTTCCCCGGACGTTGTTTATTGTGGATCGTTCTTCTGGCTTGTGGGAATATTTTTGCACTTTGAATGTTTAATCTGCTTTTTTTTAAAGCCCCAATCCCTTCCACGCTGCCGCAATCCTCTAATCTCAGAACAAATAGCTGATTCTGGAAAAAGAACAAGACCTTTATATAGGGAGGAGAATTGAGTCACAGGCAGACGTGATGTGAGGAACCTACAATAACAACATAACAACATAAGATACATAAGAAAACATAATGGCAGCCAAAGGCAGCAGCAAAGGTTTGCAGTAGCAGTCACTGGTGCCCCCCTGGCACATATCAATGCCATATGTATGCCTGGGCTCTGGAAGAACCATATGGAAAGAGAAACAAGCGTATCAGAGATTATACCACTATGAAGTTATACCCAGCATAAAAGGTAGAGTAACTGTAACCCAGAGTCTACAGTAGAGATTTCCTAAAAATGCACTGCTCTCTATTGACAGGAAAGCATCAGATTTCTAAATCATATAATTTATTTATATAGCGCCAATGGATTCTACAGGGTTGTACATATATTGTCATCACTTATATTAGGTCTTGTCTGTATTTTACTGCCTGTCTGCATGTAACTACTATAATACTGCTCCTATATACAGGAATATACCTACTATAATACTGCTCCCTATATACAAGAATATAACTACTATAATACTGCTGCTATATACAAGAATATAACTACTATAATACTGCTCCTATATACAGGAATATAACTGCTATAATACTGTTTCTATATACAAGAATATAACTACTATAATACTGCTCCTATATACAGGAATATAACTACTATAATACTGCTGCTTTACACAAGAATATAACTACTATAATACTGCTCCTATATACAGGAATATAACTACTATAATACGGTTTAGGGAAGAAACAGAGCGCTGCACCTCACACCTATGGCTGATACTAGTGCCCCTAGGCTAAATAAAAAACACATCAGAATTTTGTGTATGAATTGATCAAGCCATACTGCCCCATGTACCATCGTGCAGGTATCTGATACACATGGGTCCACACACTACTACACATGGGTCCACATGGGTATCTGATACACATGGGTTCACACACTACTAAGTCTACACACTACTAAGTCCACCTGCTAATTGCGGTCATGTGGGTCTCACCAGGAGGAGTGCAAAACACGGAGAAAAGAGAGAAACAAAATACGGTTCGGGGAAGAAAAAGAGCGCTGCACCTCACACCTATGGCTGATACTAGTGCCCCTAGGCTAAATAAAAAACATCAGAATTTTGTGTATTTGCAGTGTTTTTGCACTCCTCCTGGAAACCCACATGACCGCAATTAGCAGGAGACACCTGAGTGCAAATGGTTTTAATCCCTCCTGTCTTTTCCCATTCTGTCTGCAGCAGCTATGGTGAGCGCAATACCTCATCCAGACTCGTGCTGTTTGGGGGCGTCCTTCTCCGCCGGCGGTGCTGGCCGGGTTCTGGTGTGGTGTTTTTGGGTCTGGTCCTGTGGCATGGGGGTCGCAGGGCCGTCCCATGGCCCCCGTTCCCTGGCTGTGCACGCCTGCGGGGTTGGTGGCCACTGACTGGCGCGGTGAGGACTTAGTGTAAGGACCCATGTGTATCAGATACCGGCACGAGGTACATGGGGCAGTATGGCTTGATCAATTCATACACAAAATTCTGATGTGTTTTTTATTTAGCCTAGGGGCACTAGTATCAGCCATAGGTGTGAGGTGCAGAACTCTTTATACCACTATGAAGTTATACCCAGCATAAAAGGTAGAGTAACTGTAACCCAGAGTCTACAATAGAGATTTCCTAAAAATGCACTGCTCTCTATTAACAGTAAAGCATCAGATTTCTAAATCATATAATTTATTTATATAGCGCCAATGGATTCTACAGGGTTGTACATATATTGTCATCACTTATATTAGGTCTTGTCTGTATTTTACTGTCTGTCTGTATGTATGTAACTACTATAATACTGCTGCTATATACAAGAATATAACTACTATAATGGCATAAGCAAGTAGAAAATAATCCAATGCACTCACCGATCAGATGCACTCTTCAGTGATTTATTGTATTCGTATCATACCAGGGAGGGGGAAGGGTGGAATAGGTGCGGGAGCGTCTCTGCATCTCCCGCACCTATTCCACCCTTCCCCCTCCCTGGTATGATACGAATACAATAAATCACTGAAGAGTGCATCTGATCGGTGAGTGCATTGGATTATTTTCTACTTGCTTATGCCATTCATACTCTCCTCTCCTCTATTGCACCCTGACTGCCACCTCAGTTGATTCGTCTACGATTTTTTCTCTGCCTGAGTGTCCAAGCGTGAGCCGTATCCACCTGTAGTGCGGGCGCTATCCCCTATTTTTCTGTATAACTACTATAATACTGCTCCTATATACAAGAATATAACTACTATAATACTGCCTCCTATATACAAGAATATAACTACTATAATACTGCTCCTATATACAGGAATATAACTACTATAATACTGCTCCTATATACAGGAATATAACTACTATAATACTGCTCCTATATACAAGAATATAACTACTATAATACTGCCCTCTATATACAAGAATATAACTACTATAATACTGCTCCTATATACAAGAATATAACTGCTATAATACTGCTCCTATATACAGGAATATAACTACTATAATACTGCCCCCTATATACAAGAATATAACTACTATAATACTGCTCCTATATACAAGAATATAACTACTATAATACTGCCCCCTATATACAAGAATATAACTACTATAATACTGCCCCCCTATATACAGGAATATAACTACTATAATACTGCTCCTATATACAAGAATATAACTGCTATAATACTATCCCCTGTAGCCAGTTATATCTTTACAGATTAGAGAATGTTCCTGTTGTGTGTTATGATGGGATATATAGTATGGTGACTTGTTGGGACGTGCCTGCCCCATCATACGTGAGGATAGTATCATTGACAGACTTGACAGCATTTTCAGACATATGTTCTATCGGGTAATCTATGCTCCCAGGGGAGATATGGAGGTAAACTTTATGCTTCTTAATATAGACGCTATCATATTTCTCTGCGTGTCCTCCTCCTGTTTTCCCAGTATCACACATCATGTGTCTGACGCTTTAATATTCCCTTCTCCCGTCTCCTGACCCATGACTTTATAATCTTATTGAATACACAATCGTCGCGTCAGGTGATAGCGCCTGTATACACGACTCCACCTGTAAGTGGGAAAACGGGGGTTATTTTATTTACCACCTCTGTACCCACTTGCATCAGCTTACCCTATTTGACGGACAGCCGCTAGATAGAGGACATGGGCTGGGCTTACCTGGGTTTTGCCGCGCTCGGGAACGCCCCCTGGACTTTTGAGCCTTTTTTACATATTAGTGATAGGACTTATATTTCAATGTTGCAAAGGATTATGGAGATGAAAGAGATATGCCTGGCCACAGATGTCCTTTCTGGTTGTCCATATGGTGGCCACAGATGTCCTTTCTGGTTGGATAATTCCATATCTTCTCTGATGAAATGAGACCACTGTTATGGTCCCATGGGTTGGCGCTCATCCAGGGTGGTGGCACTCCACCAGTAGGGACTCCTTCCTGTAAAGCTTCTCCTTAGCATCTTTGATTGAAGCCTTCAGCTTCCGAAGATATTTCTTCCCGTACAGCATCCCTATTGACTTTAGGCATATCTTCAGGCTTGAGGATAGATAGGGCCTTTTCCCTTAAGTTCCTGTGACCTTTCCTAGTCCTTCTCCTCATGCTCTCCAGTGTCCATATGTCTGGCCCAATCCTCAGGACCAGCTCCATGATGTTCCTTTACTCTCAACAGTCTCCACTAGGCTGTATCCATGTGTTCCTGGACTCCCCAAGGCTGCATCCAACTTCTTCAGCCACCGGTATTCAAATGCATGCTCAAGTCGTGCTCATCTCTAGTCTCCATAACTAATAAGTCTTCCTCAGTTGGGTCATCTCTCCAAAATCAGTTCCAAAATGAAACTCCAAGATTGGACAGCTTCTCTTTTGTCCATTCTGCCAACTTTACTAGTCAAGGTGTAAGGAGAGCAGAAGGTTCAAGGTTGGTAGACTAGTTGAGCATTGAGTTGGGCGCCATCTTGCAGGAAGGGCTCTACCAGCTCAGAAGGACAGCAAACTCAGTAAGATCAACATACACACATTTACTGAACCCCCTCTAGGTTGTCCAAGGCCAACCTGGCACCAAGCTGATGGCCGCTAAGGCACAACACATTGGGACGCTGCAAAAGAATCTTTTAGTGGTTGGCCCTGAGAGAATTGGCCCCATAGATCTAGGTAAATGGACAGCGAGGTTGTCCCGATTAAGTGGTGGCTTATTCTAGGACTTGTCCTGCTGGAAGCACAGCAGGATACAGATGAAATTCCTCTTGGATCTATTAACTTGAGATCTATCTATGAGGTATTTTTACCTCCATCACATACAGTGGCAGCCATCTTCTATTCATGACCAGAAAATCCTGATCAACAACATCATGCACAACGAGTCTTTTTATATGGCAGCCAGATCTGCCCGAACCAGTCCAAGTAATGTCCAAAGTATGTCCGCAATGAGCAGGACAATGGGGCATGTAGCTATTGTATACATTTATACTTCCATTGGAAAAAAACATCACACTGGATACTAGTTAGAGAACAGTGACTATACCAATGACCACCAGTTAGAGCACAGTGACTATACCAGTGACTGCCAGTTACAGGACAGTGACTATACCATCAATGACCAGTTACAGGACAGTGACTATATCCCTGACCACAAGTTACAGGATAATGACTATACCGCTGACCACCAGCTACAAGACAGTGACCATACCCCTGACCACCAGTTACAGGACAGTTACTATACCCCTGACCACCAGTTACAGGACAGTGACTATACCACTGACCCCCAGTTACAGGACAGTGACTATACCAGTGACCACCAGTTAGAGCACAGTGACTATACCAGTGACTGCCAGTTACAGGACAGTGACTATACCAGTGACCTCCAGTTACAGGACAATGACTATATCCCTGACCACAAGTTACAGGATAATGACTATACCGCTGACCACCAGCTACAAGACAGTGACCATACCCCTGACCACCAGTTACAGGACAGTTACTATACCCCTGACCACCAGTTACAGGACAGTGACTATACCACTGACCCCCAGTTACAGGACAGTGACTATACCAGTGACCACCAGTTACAGGACAGTGACTATACCACTGACCCCCACTTACAGGACAGTGACTATACCAGTGACCACCAGTTATAGGACAGTGACTATTCCACTGACCCCCAGTTACAGGACAGTGACTATGCCACTGACCACCAGTTACAGGACAGTGACTATACCAGTGACCACCAGTCACAGGACCGTGCCGATACCACTGACCACCAGTTACAGGTCAGCGACTATACCAGTTACCACCAGTTACAGGACAGTGACTATACCCCTGACCACCAGTTACAGAACAGTGACTATACCAGTGACCACCAGCTACAGGACAGTGACTATTCCACTGACCTCCAGTTACAGGACAGTGACTATTCCACTGACCTCCAGTTACAGGACAGTGACTATACCAGTGACCACCAGTCACAGGACCGTGCCGATACCACTGACCACCAGTTACAGGACAGCGACTATACCAGTTACCACCAGTTACAACAAAATGACTATACCACTGACCACCAGTTACAGGACAGTGAGTATACCAGTGACCACCAGTTACAGGACAGTGACTATACCAGTGACCACCAGTTAAAGGACAGCGACTATACCAGTGACCACCAGCTACAGGACAATGACTATACCAGTGACCACCAGTTACAGGACAGTGACTATACCAGTGACCACCAGTTAAAGGACAGCGACTATACCAGTGACCACCAGCTACAGGACAATGACTATACCAGTGACCACCAGCTACAGGACAGTGACTATACCAGTGACCACCAGTTACAAGACAGTGACTATACCCCTTACCACCAGCTACAGGACAGTGACTATACCCCTGACCCCCAGTTACAGGACAGTGACTATACCACTGACCCCCAGTTACAGGACAGTGACTATACCCCTGACCACCAGTTACAGGACAGTTACTATACCCCTGACCACCAGTTACATGACAGTGACTATAACCCTGACCCCCAGTTACAGGACAATGACTATACCAGTGATCACCAGTTACAGGACAATGACTATACCAGTGACCACCAGTTACAGGACAGTGACTATACCAGTGACCACCAGTTACAGGACAGTTACTATACCCCTGACCACCAGCTACAGGACAGTGACTATACCACTGACCCCCAGTTACAGGACAGTGACTATACCACTTATTACCAGTTACAGGACAGTGACTATACCAGTGACTACCAGCTACAGGACAGTGACTTAACCAGTGACCACCAGCTACAGGACAGTGACTATACCAGTGACCACCAGCTACAGGACAGTGACTATACCAGTGATCACCAGCTACAGGACAGTGACTATACCAGTGACTACCAGCTACAGGACAGTGACTTAACCAGTGACCACCAGCTACAGGACAGTGACTATACCAGTGACCACCAGCTACAGGACAGTGACTATACCAGTGATCACCAGCTACAGGACAGTGACTATACCAGTGACTACCAGCTACAGGACAGTGACTTAACCAGTGACCACCAGCTACAGGACAGTGACTATACCAGTGACCACCAGCTACAGGACAGTGACTACTTATTTTTATCCTGTGCAGTTCCTTTAATTTATAACCGGCTGCAGGTACCTGAGGAACGTCATGTTTGACCTTATGTGAGGACACTGCAGTATGTTGGTATGCCAGGCCTGGCCGTGTATACATCACAATGTACGCAAGAGTCCGGGGAGGAGCAATGGTATCAGGGACTAGAGTCCATTCTTGCTTCATACTTAGCACTGGAGGGGGCAAAGGACAACTGCATCAGGGGAACCCAGAGCAATTCTCCTAAACCTCTGGTATCCCTTGACTCCATTTTCCTATCCCTTACAGCCAGGATTCTTTATTATTTTTAAGATCTCTGCTTGCTGCCAGTGAAAGCTGCCACCTCTGTCCATGTCAGAAACCGTCCAGAGCAGGAGAGGTTTTCTATGGGGATTTGCTGTTGCTCTGGACAGTTCCTGACATGGACAGAGGTGGCAGCAGAGAGCACTGTGTCAGACTGGAAATAATACACCACTTCCTGCAGGGCATACAAGAGCTGATAAGTATGGGAAGACTGGAGATTTTTAAATAGAAGTAAATTACAAATCTATATAGCCTTCTGACACCAGTTGATTTGAAAGAAAAATATTTTTCTGGAGTTCCCCTTTAATAGTGTTGTGCCTCCTGTACAACCACCCAAGGTGAGTGTGCATATCACATTTTTTGCACCACTCATCCTTGGATAATCTTGCACATATTGTACCATGTTCCCCATAATGAAAAGTTATGGCTCTTAGAAGGCAATAAGAAAAAAAAAAAAAATATTCACCTAACATATGGCACGAAGGGGTTAAATTAGCAGTAAAAAAATTTATATTTTATATATTTATATTTTATATATAACAAAAACGAACGATAAATAAAACAATGGAAAGTAATTAGGTATTGTCATAATCCATAATTCAGATCATAATCCAATATACAGTATAACAAAAAAGAACAATATATAGAACGATACGTAACATAAATCACAAAAAAAAAAGACACAAACATATACTGTACATGTAATGGAAAAATAAATAAGTATGTTTAACAACTCATCCCACAAAAAACAAGCCCCCTCTACAGCTTGATAAATGTAAACATCATGCCTGTGGAGGCAAAAGGGTTAAAATAACATTCTAAGTCATTAGGTTGCAGGCCCTGGAGCGCAGAGGGTTAATCCATCACACAACTTGTTGGGACACAACAGAAGTGACTCCCAGTGTGGGCGTAGCCTCCACAGAATGGGTGTGATTATGCAAATATAACAGGGTAGTGGGTGGGGTCTGAGTAAGGCTGGGGGCGTGGCGGAGGCAGCTGTTGACGTGTTGCTCCAGTAGAAAGTATAGGGCTAGTACACAAGTTCTGACCCCAGTAGTGAGGGGTGGTCGGGGGATCATGGGTCAGTGTCCGGCCGGGCAGCTCAGGAGTCACCGCACAGCTACTGGTAAGATCAACCTCGTACCTTGTGTGTGTGTGCGAGTGTGTGTACGTGTGAGTGTGTGTGAGTGTGATCAGCATATGTAAACATCTGCACAGTCATCCCCTGAATACTGATGATCTAGGCTCCTCTTACTGTTTCCAAGATCTCTGCTTGCTGTCAGTGAATGAAAACGGACCTGACACTTCTCACGGCTACATCAGTATCTGTACACAATGATACATTGTAGCTGCACTGATACATTGTAACAAACCATCAAGACTGTGTCCAGCTACTGTGGTTCTATAAGAGAGGACTGGCTAGAATGGATACAACTGTAGCAGATTCCCAGCTGTGAGAAGCATTAGTCACTGTTCATATTGCTGATCTCTGCGTGCAGCAACATTCTTGCTGTCAATGTGACATATGTTCCGGCAGATTATATTATAAAGCAATGGGATCTGTCTGTCACTAGGATGGAGCCAGCAAAGACTTATGGCTCTCATTAAAATCAATGTGAACAGAGCCTTAAAGGGGTACTCCAGTGAAAAAATGTTGTCTTTCAAATCAACTGGTGTTAGAAAGTGGCAGAGATTTGTAATTTACTTCTATTAAAAAAAATCTCCAGTCTTCCAGTACTTATCAGCTGCTGTATGTCCTGCAGGAAGTGGTGTATTCTCTCCAGTCTAACACAGTGCTCTCTGCTGCCACCTCTGTCCATGTCAGGAACTGTCCAGAGCAGTAGCAAATCCTTATAAAAAAAAACTCTCCTGCTCTTCACATCACTTCCTGCAGGACATACAGCAGCTGATAAGTACTGGAAGACTGGAGATTATGTAGAATTAAATTACAAATCTCTGACACTTTCTGCTGGGCTACCCCTTTAAACTGTTACTGTCAAATAACCAGTCTTCTTTCAGCGATCTCTCCTGATCCTCTCATACACATGAATGCCTGGCTCAACTGAGCACGTAGACTCCTCTGGCGGCAGCTTATTTCCTCTAGAACTAAAAGATTGAAAAGATGAAATCCAATACACTTGATCCTTCTTTGATATCTGTCGTTTAGGTAGGCCACCATACACACTAGATATAGATACACTTCAGATGGTGATGTTAATGCTCACACTGCTGTTATTGAGCCCCCGGGAGCCCCCTTTATCTCATCCTTTTCATTTAAGGTGGTGAGACCGTAGCTAAGCTGTTTGCCAGTAGTACACACACACACAAGCACGTCCTTTCATTTAGCTGCCCAGCCAATCACAGCTTTGCATGGTGCTTTGTGGGCGTAAATGAAAGAAACAGCAGCAGGAGCACAGCAAGGATGGGGTTACATTAAGCCACAGGTGTCAAGTGAAGGAAACAGGTTTAACATTAGACATTAATCTGAAACAAAAGAGAAGCCTTGATTTACCTTTCAAGGGCAGTGTGGATCCTCTGGACAACAGGCCAAGCATGCAGGTACACAGACTTTCTCTCTTTCCGTCATCAGCACAGTGCTAAGCCCCGCCTCCACTTCCTGTGTTTTGTCTTGTTCTGTTCGTTTCTAGAGACAGAAATCCCCTAACAACAAACAGTGGACAGCAATTTGCAGGGAAGAGAGACATTTAGTGGCCAAGAATTTTGAGTTATATTTCTGGGGTAAGAAGTCATTTTTTGATAAATTAATTGATTTACAGAAATGTTGGCTATCACAGTTGGTAAAAATAACATTGACCATTTTAAGGGATTGTACAGAATTAGAAACAGCACCATTCTTTTGACAGGTGTGGCGCTGTTTGTAAACCAGAAGAGTTGTGTTTTTCTAATCGTGTACAATCCCTTTAAGAGTGTTCTTTGGTCTGCAAGTATAAGGTTTCTTATGTTTTAAATTGGAAAACCCCTTTAAACGGATCCTCCAATTTAGGTTCCTTCTGATATACCTGCTTGAAAAAGATGACCTTTGAATTTACAGTCAATGGGGAAGATTTATCAAACCTGGTGTAAAGTGAGACTGGCTCAGTTGCCCCTAGCAACCAATCAGATTCCACCTTTCATTCCTTACAGACCCTTTTGAAAATGAAAGGTGGAATCTGATTGGTTGCTAGGGGCAACTGAGCCAGTTTCACTTTACACCATGTTTGATAAATCTCCCTCTATGACTTTAGTTGGAGATCTACACATAGCTCTGTAGTCCTGTGTCTCAGGACCAGACATAACCAAGCATTACATAGATAGACCATGAATTGTAGTAGGTAACATGTAATGCTCCATTCCTCCTGTGGTGGCAGTGCAGGGAAATTAAACAATTAGGGTGGTTCACACTACGGAATTATCGCGGATAAACTCAGCGGAATTCCGTCGGCTGTCCAGGCACATGGCCGCACGCCTTTCCGGCGGCTGCATAGACACCATTCTATGGGCCGGCATATTCCGCTATCCGCCAAAAGAAGTGACATGTGGATAACGGAATATGCCGGCCCATAGAATGGTGTCTGTGGAGCCGGCGGAAAGGCGCGCGGACAAGCGCACGGACATACTGCGGAATTCCCTGGAGTTTATCAGCGAGAATTCCTCAATATGAACCCACCCTTACAGATTACAGTTATTCACTATGGATTCCCAGCAGATGCGTAACATTATGGAAGTAAAAATAAATGTATAAAAAATATGTCCTTTTTACTACTGATTTTAATAGAGCTGTGTGTAAACATAGCCTTAAATTATGTAATTAAAAAAAGGCTTAAAAAACTGTAAACAAATTATAAACATGTCAAAAGATGAGATGAACATGGTGATAAAAAGGTGTTACAGAGGTAATAAGATGATCAGGAGAGTCGGGTTACTGTAATAAGATGTTACAGGGTAATAAGAGGATCAGGAGCCGGGGTACTGTAATAAGATGTTACAGGGTAATAAGATGATCAGGAGCCGGGTTACTGTAATAAGATGTTACAGGGTAATAAGAGGATCAGGAGCCGGGTTACTGTAATAAGATGTTACAGGGGTAATAAGAGGATCAGGAGCCGGGTTACTGTAATAAGATGTTACAGGGTAATAAGAGGATCAGGAGCCGGGTTACTGTAATATGATGTTACAGGGGTAATAAGAGGATCAGGAGCCGGGTTACTGTAATAAGATGTTACAGGGGTAATAAGAGGATCAGGAGCCGGGTTACTGTAATAAGATGTTACAGGGGTAATAAGAGGATCAGGAGCCGGGTTACTGTAATAAGATGTTACATGGGTAATAAGAGGATCAGGAGCCGGGTTACTGTAATAAGATGTTACAGGGTAATAAGAGGATCAGGAGCCGGGTTACTGTAATAAGATGTTACAGGGTAATAAGAGGACCAGGAGCCGGGTTACTGTAATAAGATGTTACAGGGGTAATAGGAGGATAAGGAGCCGGGTTACTGTAATAAGATGTTACAGTGGTAATAAGAGGATCATTAGCCGGGTTACTGTAATAACATGTTACAGGGTAATAAGATGATCAGGAGCCGGGTTACTGTAATAAGATGTTACAGGGGTAATAAGAGGATCAGGAGCCGGGTTACTGTAATAGGATATTACAGGGGTAATAAGAGGATCAGGAGCTGGGTTACTGTAATAAGATGTTACAGAGTAATAGGAGGATCAGGAGCCGGGTTACTGTAATAACATGTTACAGGGTAATAAGATGATCAGGAGCCGGGTTACTGTAATAAGATGTAACAGGGGTAATAAGAGGATCAGGATCTGGGTTACTGTAATAAGATATAACAGGGGTAATAAGAGGATCAGGAGCCGGGTTACTGTAATAAGATATTACAGGGTAATAAGAGGATCAGGAGCCGGGTTACTGTAATAAGATGTTACTGGGGTAATAAGAGGATCAGGAGCCGGGTTACTGTAATAAGATGTTACAGGGGTAATAAGAGGATCAGGAGCCGGGTTACTGTAATAAGATGTTACAGGGGTAATAAGAGGATCAGGAGCCGGGTTACTGTAATAGGATGTTACAGGGGTAATAAGAGGATCAGGAGCCGGGTTACTGTAATAAGATGTTACAGGGGTAATAAGAGGATCAGGAGCCGGGTTACTGTAATAAGGTGTTACAGGGTAATAAGAGGATCAGGAGCCGGGTTACTGTAATAAGATGTTACAGGGTAATAAGAGGATCAGGAGCCGGGTTACTGTAATAATATGTTACAGGGTAATAAGAGGATCAGGAGCTGGGTTACTGTAATAGGATGTTACAGGGGTAATAAGAGGATCAGGAGCTAGGTTACTGTAATAAGATGTTACAGGGGTAATAAAAGGATCAGGAGCCGGGTTACTGTAATAAGATGTTACAGGGGTAATAAGAGGGTCAGGAGCCGGGTTACTGTAATAAGATGTTACAGGGGTAATAAGAGGATCAGGAGCCGGGTTACTGTAATAAGATGTTACAGGGGTAATAAGAGGATCAGGAGCCGGGTTACTGTAATAATATGTTACAGGGGCAATAAGAGGATCAGGAGCCGGGTTACTGTAATAATATGTTACAGGGTAATAAGAGGGTCAGGAGTCGGGTTACTGTAATAATATTCTACAGGGGTAATAAGAGGATCAGGAGCCGGGTTACTGTAATAAGATGTTACAGGGGTAATAAGAGGATAAGGAGCTGGGTTACTGTAATAAGATGTTACAGGGGTAATAAGAGGATCAGGAGCCAGGTTACTGTAATAAGATGTTACAGGGGTAATAAGAGGATCAGGAGTCGGGTTACTGTAATAAGATGTTACAGGGGTAATAAGAGGATAAGGAGCTGGGTTACTGTAATAAGATGTTACAGGGGTAATAAGAGGATCAGGAGCCAGGTTACTGTAATAAGATGTTACAGGGGTAATAAGAGGATCAGGAGTCGGGTTACTGTAATAAGATGTTACAGGGTAATAAGAGGATCAGGAGCCGGGTTACTGTAATAAGATGTTACAGGGGTAATAAGAGGATCAGGAGCCGGGTTACTGTAATAAGATGTTACAGGGGTAATAAGAGGATCAGGAGCCGGGTTACTGTAATAAGATGTTACAGGGGTAATAAGAGGATCAGGAGCCGGGTTACTGTAATAAGGTGTTACAGGGTAGAGGGATCAGGGTTACTGTATCTGTGATCAGTCAGTGTGTACACAGATTAGGAGGGAGGTGGATGAAATGTTATAATGGTTCAGCTCAAAGTACAGTAGGACAGACATACAGTTAGTCCTGCAGGGACATCATACATGTCCAGTTACTTTGGTTTGTATTGATGATTTCTTTTCTTCTGTATATCTGATGTCCTCAGACTTTCAGCCCTTGTGTTTAGGTGACATTAACCCTTGTTTTCTTTTTCACAGACGTCCTCAGGATCACAGCACACAGCAGCAGCTATATACCTCCTGAGAACTCCAGGGATAGGAGCGGTCACCTGCAGTAGGCACCCCAGACCTGTGAAGACCCGTGCACCATCCCTCCTTACCTACATATGCCTATACCCTGACACCTAACTCCACAGGAGGGCTCAGAAACAGAGGATTTACCCCCAGTGACTGATGGAACATTAACCTATTCATGATGTGCAAATGACACTAGTATTCTGACCTCAGGGAAACTGAAGCAAAGATGGAGGACAGTGTATTTATTAGTTTCTGCGTGGTTGGGATTAGTTTCCTTGTCTTTCAGGCCATCTTCTCGATCATCAGCCCCAGGATCTCACCGAAAATTAGTGATAGCTACAAGAAGCTCACCTATGCCAAACAATGTGAATGGGACTCCAGGTAACCTCACCTTATAATAGTAACCCGGCTCCTGATCCTCTTATTACCCCTGTAACATCTTATTACAGTAACCCGGCACCTGATCCATTTATTACCCCTGTAACATCTTATTAAAGTAACCCGGCTCCTAATCCTCTTATTACCCTGTAACATCTTATTACAGTAACCCGGCTCCTGATCCTCTTATTACCCCTGTAACATCTTATTACAGTAACTCAGCTCCTAATACTCTTATTACTCTGTAACATCTTATTACAGTATCCCAGTTCCTAATCCTCCTATTACCCTGTAACATCTTATTACAGTAACCCGGCTTCTAATACTCTTATTACTTTGTAACATCTTATTACAGTAACCCGGCTCCTGATCCTCTTATTACCCCTGTAACATCTTATTACAGTAACCCGGCTCCTGATCCTCTCATTACCCCTGTAACCTCTTATTACAGTAACCCGACTCCTGATCCTCTTATTACCCCTGTAACATCTTATTACAGTAACCCGGCTCCTGATCCTCTTATTACCCTGTAACATCTTATTACACTAACCCGGCTCCTGATCCTCTTATTACCCTGTAACATCTTATTACAGTAACACGGCTCCTGATCCTCTTATTACCCCTGTAACATCTTATTAAAGTAACCCGGCTCCTGATCCCCTTATTACCCTGTAACATCTTATTACAGTAACCCGGCTCCTGATCCTCTTATTACCCCAGTAACATCTTATTACAGTAACCCGGCTCCTGATCCTCTTATTACCCCAGTAACATCTTATTACAGTAACCCGGCTCCTGATCCTCTTATTACCCCTGTAACATCTTATTACAGTAACCCGGCTCCTGATCCTCTTATTACCCTGTAACATCTTATTACAGTAACCTGGCTCCTGACCCTCTTATTACCCCTATAACATCTTATTACAGTAACCCGGCTCCTGATCCTCTTATTACTCTGCAACATCTTATTACAGTAACCCGGCTCCTGATCCTCTTATTACCCTGTAACATCTTATTACAGTAACCCGGCTCCTGATCCTCTTATTACCCTCTAACATCTTATTACACTAACCCGGCTCCTGATCCTCTTATTACCCTGTAACATCTTATTACAGTAACACGGCTCCTGATCCTCTTATTACCCCTGTAACATCTTATTAAAGTAACCCGGCTCCTGATCCCCTTATTACCCTGTAACATCTTATTACAGTAACCCGGCTCCTGATCCTCTTATTACCCCTGTAACATCCTATTACAGTAACCCGGCTTCTGGTCCTCTTATTACCCCAGTAACATCTTATTACAGTAACTCGGCTCCTGATCCTCTTATTACCCTGTAACATCTTATTACAGTAACCCGGCTCCTGATCCTCTTATTACCCCTGTAACATCTTATTACAGTAACCCGGCTCCTGATCCTCTTATTACCCCTGTAACATCTTATTACAGTAACCCGGCTCCTGATGCTCTTATTACCCCTGTAACATCCTATTACAGTAACCCCGCTTCTGGTCCTCTTATTACCCCAGTAACATCTTATTACAGTAACCCGGCTCCTGATTCTCTTATTACCCCTGTAACATCTTATTACAGTAACCCGGCTCCTAATGCTCTTATTACTCTGTAACATCTTATTACAGTAACCCGGCTCCTGATCCTCTTATTACCCCTGTAACATCTTATTACAGTAACCCGGCTCCTGATCCTCTTATTACCCTATAACATCTTATTACACTAAACCGGCTCCTAATACTCTTATTACTCTGTAACATCTTATTACAGTATCCCAGTTCCTAATCCTCCTATTACCCTGTAACATCTTATTACAGTAACCCGGCTCCTGATCCTCTTATTACCCCTGTAACATTTTATTACAGTAACCTGGCTCCTGATCCTCCTATTACCCTGTAACATCTTATTACAGTAACTCAGCTCCTAATACTCTTATTACTCTGTAACATCTTATTACAGTATCCCAGTTCCTAATCCTCCTATTACCCTGTAACATCTTATTACAGTAACCCGGCTCCTAATACTCTTATTACTCTGTAACATCTTATTACAGTATCCCAGTTCCTAATCCTCCTATTACCCTGTAACATCTTATTACAGTAACCAGGCTCCTGATCCTCTTATTACCCCTATAGCATCTTATTACAGTAACCCGGCTCCTGATCCTCTTATTACCCTATAACATCTTATTACAGTAACCCGGCTCCTGATCCTCTTATTACCCCTGTAACATCTTATTACAGTAACCCGGCTCCTGATCCCCTTATTACCCCTGTAACATCTTATTACAGTAACCCTGCTCCTGTTCCTCTTATTACCCCTGTAACATTTTATTACAGTAACCTGGCTCCTGATCCTCCTATTACCCTGTAACATCTTATTACAGTAACTCAGCTCCTAATACTCTTATTACTCTGTAACATCTTATTACAGTATCCCAGTTCCTAATCCTCCTATTACCCTGTAACATCTTATTACAGTAACCCGGCTCCTGATCCTCTTATTACCCCTGTAACATCTTATTACAGTAACCCGGCTCCTGATCCTCTTATTACCCCTGTAACATCTTATTACAGTAACCCGGCTCCTGATCCTCTTATTACTCTGCAACATCTTATTACAATAACTCAGCTCCTGATCCTCTTATTACCCTGTAACATCTTATTACAGTAACACGGCTCCTGATCCTCTTATTACCCCTGTAACATCTTATTACAGTAACCCGGCTCCTGATCCCCTTATTACCCTGTAACATCTTATTAGAGTAACCCGGCTTCTGGTCCTCTTATTACCCCAGTAACATCTTATTACAGTAACCCGGCTCCTGATCCTCTTATTACCCCTGTAACATCTTATTATAGTAACCCGGCTCCTGATCCTCTTATTACCCTGTAACATCTTATTACAGTAACTCGGCTCCTGATCCTCTTATTACCCTGTAACATCTTATTACAGTAACCCGGCTCCTGATCCTCTTATTACCCCTGTAACATCTTATTACAGTAACCCGGCTCCTGATCCTCTTATTACCCCTGTAACATCTTATTACAGTAACCCGGCTCCTGATGCTCTTATTACCCCTGTAACATCCTATTACAGTAACCCGGCTCCTGATTCTCTTATTACCCCAGTAACATCTTATTACAGTAACCCGGCTCCTGATTCTCTTATTACCCCAGTAACATCTTATTACAGTAACCCGGCTCCTGATTCTCTTATTACCCCTGTAACATCTTATTACAGTAACCCGGCTCCTAATGCTCTTATTACTCTGTAACATCTTATTACAGTAACCCGGCTCCTGATCCTCTTATTACCCCTGTAACATCTTATTACAGTAACCCGGCTCCTGATCCTCTTATTAC
Source organism: Dendropsophus ebraccatus (assembly GCF_027789765.1). Taxonomy (NCBI): domain Eukaryota; kingdom Metazoa; phylum Chordata; class Amphibia; order Anura; family Hylidae; genus Dendropsophus; species Dendropsophus ebraccatus. The sequence continues at coordinate 213,595,531 of NC_091454.1, read as the reverse complement.
CCCTGTAACATCTTATTACAGTAACCCGGCTCCTGATCCTCTTATTACCCCTATAACATCTTATTACACTAAACCGGCTCCTAATACTCTTATTACTCTGTAACATCTTACAGTATCCCAGTTCCTGATCCTCCTATTACCCTGTAACATCTTATTACAGTAACCCGGCTCCTAATACTCTTATTACTCTGTAACATCTTATTACAGTATCCCAGTTCCTAATCCTCCTATTACCCTGTAACATCTTATTACAGTAACCCGGCTCCTGATCCTCTTATTACCCCTATAGCATCTTATTACAGTAACCCGGCTCCTGATCCTCTTATTACCCTATAACATCTTATTACAGTAACCCGGCTCCTGATCCTCTTATTACCCCTGTAACATCTTATTACAGTAACCCGGCTCCTGATCCCCTTATTACCCCTGTAACATCTTATTACAGTAACCCTGCTCCTGTTCCTCTTATTACCCCTGTAACATTTTATTACAGTAACCTGGCTCCTGATCCTCCTATTACCCTGTAACATCTTATTACAGTAACTCAGCTCCTAATACTCTTATTACTCTGTAACATCTTATTACAGTATCCCAGTTCCTAATCCTCCTATTACCCTGTAACATCTTATTACAGTAACCCGGCTCCTGATCCTCTTATTACCCCTGTAACATCTTATTACAGTAACCCGGCTCCTGATCCTCTTATTACTCTGCAACATCTTATTACAATAACTCAGCTCCTGATCCTCTTATTACCCTGTAACATCTTATTACAGTAACACGGCTCCTGATCCTCTTATTACCCCTGTAACATCTTATTACAGTAACCCGGCTCCTGATCCCCTTATTACCCTGTAACATCTTATTACAGTAACCCGGCTCCTGATCCTCTTATTACCCCTGTAACATCTTATTACAGTAACCCGGCTCCTGATCCTCTTATTACCCCTGTAATATCTTATTACAGTAACCCGGCTCCTGATCCTCCTATTACCCCTGTAACATCTTATTACAGTAACCCGGCTCCTGATCCTCTTATTACCCTATAACATCTTATTACAGTAACCCGGCTCCTGATCCTCTTATTACCCCTGTATTATTTAAGTATTTTCTTCTTTTTCTTATAGGATTGTCTCTACGGTGCACGCATTGATTGTAGGGTCTTTCTGCCTGTATATTTTGGTGTATGATGAAGCAGTGAATGCGGATCCTATATGGTAAATATGTTACTTCTTTATATATATATATATATATATATATATATATATATATATATATGTATTTGCATTGTTAGTTTATTCCTTCACTATCATCCCTTTGTCGTTTGCTTTTTTGTTTCTTCGCTGCCTATCTTATATCTCTATGTATTGATGGGATGGGTTCTTACAGGCCACCTATGTAGATGAGTAGAGTCCATACATGAGAAATGTTTGGGGCATATTCCCTCCATTTAGAATCAGTAAATGATCACTGAACCCTTATCACGGAGCACAGAAGTCAAGGTTGTTTTGCTTTGATCTGGTATCGGTCTGTAATAGTTTAAGATACTGATATTTGATGACACAGCGTTATTTAGATAACTATAGGAGGAGCAGACAGATATGAGACACATGACAGCTATGTATACCAGAATATATAGAGTATAATGGCATGTAGATTACACAGCAGGTCTATGTAGGTTAAGTCTGGTTAACGATTTACATTGGAATACACGCTCATTAAAGCAACATTCCACCTTTAACTAATGTGTGGTGTCAGGGCTATTGACAACCACAACTCTAAGCCAAACTATTCACCGTTGGTCATGACTACGACTACAACACTTACCATATAAACCTTCATATTACATTGAATAACGTTGTAGCCCTGTGTACAGACTATGATGTATATGATATTTTCTGATTTAATTGTCCACCCCAGCCAGAGTTTACTTATACAGACCTCTATCTTAAGGGCTTGGCCTAAAAACGTGATAGGAACGGGCCTCACTATCCAAACATGACACGCTCAACAAGGCCACGTCTTGGCAGAACAAACATTACGTTCTCCAGCCTCAGGTTTACCATCCCTCTCTTTCTGCCGGGACTTTGTCATCTCTATATGATGCTCAGAGTTGCAGACATGAGTGTATGGCTGTAAGAGGATAAAATGATAGATATCTCTTAGCTGATGGCTGTTTGCAAAGTTATAAAATCATGTTTTCTTCTAAGCTGAAGTGTTGCAGAAGCTGGGCTGAGCTACAGCATGCACACCTCTTCCCTCCCCCACTCCTCCATACATGATTGATGTACAGCCTACAGGTGATGTTCTAGCTTAGTGCTGGAAGCCAAACCAGGGAGGAGTGGGGGAGGTAGGAGGTGTGCATGTTGCAGCTCAGCCCGACTCTATGACACTTGAGCGTTAAAGGAAAACATGATTTTATAACTTTGCAGCCAGACATCAGCTAAGAGACAGCTATCATGTGTTTAATGTCCCTATCCACTATCCGCCCCTGTCTGCAGCTCTCATATAGAACGGACAGAAGAAAGGGGCAACACTTAAAAAGGTTCAGTCCAGAAGAGACAGCTGGGTAGCTAGGAGTACGCTCCGGATCTGGTTAGGAACCATGACAGGAGCAGCCGCCCCCTTGTCTATAGATCCCACTTCCATGATCTAGCAGGAGAAGATCCCGGCTCCATGGCCATCAATAACGATCACAGATAAATCTCTCATTTAGGATCAAATGCTATAAAAGCCAATAGGACTTTTGTCTGAAATTCTCATTTATCATGTATTAGTTCTGGTTTAACTGGAGAAACAATGAGTCTTCTATGAGGGACGGCTGAGAAGAAAAGCAGCTGTCCCCCAACCGCACGTACACTCCCTGCCTGCCCAGGGCTCCCATATAGTAATGGCATCCACATAGATGAGCCCCTACAATGGCGCCATCTGTATGGTCACACAGTGCTCACTTCATAGCAGCGGCCATAGTGCAAAGCCCTTACTGGAAACCTGCCACCCTGCTGTGTCTGGATATCATAGACACCATAGAACCCCTCATGCCAGTACCTTTAAACCTACCCTACCCTGCATAACACGGATGCCCAGTGTATGTGTCCCACTGTATAACCTTCCCTTCCAGGCCATGTACCTGGCCATGACCGTCCACCCTTCCCGCACTCTTCCCACACACACAGCTCTCTTGTTCCTTGTAAACCCTCTTGCAACTTCTTTCCTCTTACTAAACCCAAACACGGTGCCCCATGGGAGGGCACACAAAGGCTGCCTTATGTGGGAGATAATAAATCCCTTTGTTATGTGAAGTGGGTTAATCTCGCCCCTCCTGACGTGGTCACAGCTCTCAGATCCGCCACTTAACCCCTCTTCTGTCTGCAGCCGCAGATCTCTCTGCCTTATAATATGGACCTTCCTCCTTTTTGCTGTGTTTGCATTATGCCCGGTTAGACCCCAAGAGCTGATATTCCTCAATGGCTCCCTTTTTCAACATGTATATAGCTCATTATATAAGACATGATGCACCTTCTACTCCAATCATATCCAGAGCTGTCTCCAGATTCCCGACTAGTTTTCTGTGACTGGGTTGAAACGCGTTGTAAAGAATTTGTGCAGCAGCTCTGGATGTGAGTGGAGACAAATACATGATATGAATCTGAAAAAACTCAACATCATACTGAGATTTAAGGGACGTTCACAAGTTCCGTGCGTGGTCCATACATACAGAACGGAAACCGGGAACGGTTTAAATCTTTGCGCTCCTGTACTGACGCAGGGTGAAGCGCCAAGATAGAAACAGTTTGGGAGCTCCCGGAATCATCATGATTTTCCTAACTCCCATTGGTATCGTCCATGCGCGAACCATATTTACGGGACATGTGAATGCCTCTTAAACTGTGAAACATTGGTGGAAGCGGAGTTACGCTTTTGGTAGGATTTCTAGTATTAATGTAATTGACCCCATTCTCCGCCACATGAGGCCAAAGAAGTCACATTGGGTTTATGTAACCGTCATCACATTGAGTTCGTGAGAAGTTGTCATGAGACATTGACCTTTATACAGGGTCTTATCTCTACGCTCCCAAAATGCATTGGACATACTCAGCGGCTATAGCAGCACTACCGAGAGCTCCACCACCTTTAAGTTGATTTCTGTCTGTTAAAGTGGTCTAAATAACCTTCCCAGCCTCCCTAAATCTCTATTGTTTGGCCAGCTGTAATCAGAACCACACGTCATTACGGTCTCCACCCTGGTGCCCTCAGAGTACTAAGTCACACATTCTAATTTACAATATATAATAATTAAAGAGGCCGTCCAGGGAAAATTAACTTGCCCCCCTGTGGATAGGGGAAAAGTTAATTTTCCCTGGACAACCTCTTAAACAATAAAAAAAATTATACATATCCAATTTTTTCAAAGAATACGGTATAATTAATTTCCTTTCTTCAGGAGGCCCTAGTCAGATGCCCACTTTGCCACTCATCACATCCATTAAAGGGGTTGTCCAGCGAAAATCTTTTTCTTTTAAATGAACTGGTGTCAGAAAGTTATATACATTTGTAATTTACTTCTATTAAAAAATCTCAAGTCCTCCCATACTTATTAGCTACTGTATGTCCTGCAGGATATGTGGTTTTATTTTCAGTCTAACACAGTGCTCTCTGCTGACATTTTTAGCCGAAACAGGAACTGTCCAGAGCAGGAGGGGTTTTCTATGGGGATTCATAGAAAACCGGGACAGAGTTCCTGTCTCGGCCAGAGATGTCAGCAGAGAGCACTGTCAGACTGAAAATAAAACAACACTTCCTGCAGGACATACAGCAGCTAATAAGTATGGGAAGACTTGAGATTTTTTAATAGAAGTAAATTACAAATCTATATAACTTTCTGATACCAGTTGATATGAAAGAAAAAGATTTTCACTGGACAACCCCTTTAAGTTGCTCTAACTAAAGTCTACCGGAGTCATTCGGAGTTCTTTGCATTGTTCTCTAGCCTTCCATTTTTGGCTCTTCTTCCCGCTCAGTAATCCCCATTTCACAGTCTGGGCCGTTGCCAGGCTCCACATTACAGGAAGCGTTATCTGATGGCAAACACTACACTGCATAGGGCAGCTATTAGCTCTGCTACTCCGGTGTCATCGTGTTAACACGTAGAGCCTGTGCGGGCTCTTATCTCGGATTTAATGGCCGCTTGCTAATTTGATCAGGGAATTTTCACCTGGAATCCAAATCTTTTTAAGTAAAGCGCTCTCGACGTCTTCTCTTTCCATAAGTATTTCAAGATTCTATTTTCATTTAACCTCTTAGTTTCCCACAAGTGACTATAAGAAATCTGAGCTGCCAACTGTAAACGGTAAAAACCAATCAAATTAGAGAAGGACAACGTTTTATCAAAACAGAATATATATTTTTTTTTTTGGGGGGGGGGGGTTGATTTAAAAAATCTTCCACTGATTGGTATTGGCAGCTGTTATGTGTACTTATATTTTCTAGGTCAGTGCAGCTGCTGATTTATAGTTACAGCCTATACACAATCCCTGTGGGTAGTATAATAATGCAGCTGCATTACCACCCCCAACTTCTACTTACAATTCCTTGAGTGCTCCAGAGGTCTCAGTGGACAGTGAAGGTCAGTGTTTAAATATATATATATATATATATATATATATATATATATATATATATATTGCAAGAAATGCCTGCTTGCACAACTTTGTTAATCTGATAGAGGGAAGAAGACTCTACAAATAGGGAAAACCCACTGAGCTGAGAACCTGCAGCTTCACTAGCAGGGAACAACCACTGAGTTCTGAACCCACAGCTTTACAAGCAGGAAACACACACTACATTTTGAACCTGCAACTACACAGTCAGAAAACACCTACTGAGCTCTGAACTCACAACTCTACAAGCAGGGAACACCCACTAAATTCTCAATTTGCAGCTCCACGGGTGGAGAACACCCACTAAGCTCTGAGTCTGCAGCTTTAGGCTGGGTTCACACCATGTATATTTCAGTCAGTATTGTGGTCCTCATATTGCAACCAAAACCAGGAGTGGATTAAAAACACAGAAAGGATCTGTTCACACAATGTTGAAATTGAGTGGATGGCCGCCATTAAAACAACGGCTGTTATATTGAAATAATGGCCGTTATTTACTGTTATATGGCGGCCATCCACTCAATTTCAACATTGTGTGAACAGATCCTTTCTGTGTTTTTAATCCACTCCTGGTTTGGGTTGCAATATGAGGACCACAATACTGACTGAAATATACGTAGTGTGAACCCAGCCTTAAAAACAAAAAACACCCACCAAGCTCTGAACCTGCAGCTCCTCAAGTAGGGAAAAGCCATCAAGCTCTTAACCTGCAGCCCAACAAGCAGTGAACACCCACTAAGCTCTGAACACTTATCTCCACAAGCAGGGAACACCCACTAAGTCCCAAACCTGGAGAACACCCACTAAGCACTAAAACCACAGCTCCACAATTAGGGAACATCCATTAAGCTCTGAACCCGCAGCCTCACAAGAAGGGAACACACACTAAACTCTGAACCTGCAGCTCCTCAAGTAGGGAACAGCCACTAAGCTCTCAACCCACAGCTCAACAGGCAGTGAGCACTCACTAAGCTCTGAACACATGCTTCACAGGCAAACAACACCAACCAAGCTCTGAACCTGCAGCTCCACAAATGCAAAACACCCACTAAGCTCTAAAGCCACAGCGGAACCCACTAAACTCAGAACCCGCAGCTTCACAAGTAGGGAACACCCACTAAGCTCAGAACCTGCAGATCCACAACTAGGGAACACCCACTAAGCTCTGAACCCACAGCTTTACAAGCAGGGAACACACACTACATTCTGAACCTGCAACTACACAATCAGAAAATACCCACGGAGCTCTGAACTCACAACTCTACAAGCAGGGAACACACACTAAATTCTGAACCTGCAACTCCACGAGCAGGAAACTCCCACTGAGCTCTGTACCAGCAGCTACAAAAGCAAAAAAAACCACTGAGCTCTAAACCTGCAACTCCACAAGCCATAAACACCCACTAAGCTCTCAACCCGCAACTCAAGAAGCAGTGTGCACCCAGTAAGCTCTGAGCACATAGCTCCACAAGCAGAGAACACCCACTAAGCTCTCAATTTGCAGCTCCACAGGTGGAGAACACCCACTAAGCTCTGATACCACAGCAGAACACCCACTAAGCTCAGAACCTGCAATTTCGAAAATAGGGAACACCCACTAAGCTCAGAACCTGCAGATCCACAACTAGGGAACACCCACTAAGCTCTGAACCTACAGATCTAGAAACAAAGAACACCCACCAAGCTCTGAACCTGCAGCTCCACAAGTAGGGAACAGCCACTAAGCTGACTTATTATAGAAGACAGGAAAATCTGAAGCAAACCAGGCAGACAGCATCATAGTGGCAGTACATCTACAACCTCTCATTACTACATTACAATACCTATAGGACTGGTTACGGCAGACATAATAGTTGTCCCTAAGTGTTCCAGAAACAAATGTAACAAAGAAAGCATATCCGCCTGTTTCCGTTCATTCTCCACCTAGTGTGACCGGTTGGGCTGCATTTTGTAGACCTTCGTGTTTATCTACAGGACATCACATATATGTCTGAGATATTACTACACGAGGGCTCCATCTTCCTCCCTTCTGTCGCTCTGGTGTGTCTTCTTCATCCTCTGTCCACCCTCTTCCTCCATGTTGTCCATAATTCTCATCTGTCCATATGATTCATGCTGCTCCTCTTCTCCTTTCATGCAAAATGTTTCCAAAATTCCCAGGAATCACTGTATAAGGCCCTGTTCACACGTTCCATTTTGTCGCATTTACCGAGTACCAACGACTTGTGAACACGGCCTTAGTCATTATAATCAGAACAATGTTCTCATCCATGTTCTCATTCCAGGGGGGACCCATTTCAAGTGAAAATGAATGTTGCCATCACCTGTGGCTACCTCGTCTATGGTAAAAATCCTACAATTATGTATATCAAAAAGTTATAGACTTATCAGAGTCCCAGAGCCATATTGTGTCTCAACCAGAATCAGTCTGCTTATAACCAAGAAGATGGTGGAACTTAAAGGGACACTCCGGGGAAAATGTTTTGCTTTCAAATCAACTGTTGTCAGAAAGTTATATAGATTTGTAATTTACTTCTATTTAAAAATCTCCAGTCTTCCCAGCTGCTGTATGCCCTGCAGGAAGTGATGTATTCTCTCCAGTCTGACACAGTGCTCTCTGCTGCCACCTCTGTCCATGTCAGGAACTGTCCAGAGCAGGAGAGGTTTTCTATGGGGATTTGCTACTACTCTGGACACTTCCTGACATGGACAGAGGTGGCAGCAGAGAGCACTGTGTCAGACTGGAGAGAATACATCACTTCCTGCAGGACAAACAGCAGCTGATAGGCACTGGAAGACTGGAGATTTTAAAACAGAAGTAATTTACTAATTTTTATAACTTTCTGACACCAGTTGATTTGATTTTTTTTTTACTGGAGTACCCCTTTAAAGGGAATGTCCATCTTTTAGGACTGTAATGACCCCTGCAGTCACCCAAGTCATGGACTGATGGAAATGCATCTGGATGTCATCAGTTTTATAAAGCTGGGGGTCCACTTTATAGGGAAGTTTTCCCAAATTACAGTTAGGGGTTATCTAGAAATAATCAGATATGCCCTCCATTCATGTAAACGGTAGATACCAAGAGAGACATGTCGGAATGGACTATAGACATTAAAGGACAAGTCTGGCAAAATGTTTTTATTAAAGTATTGTACGGCCCCGGGTCCAGATGGACTGCCCTATGATATATATAGATGTCATTCTAATATTCTTTTACCATTTCTGCTGCGGGTTCTCAATGAATCCTGTATACAGGGGTTTTTGCCAGCGTCCATGGAAGAAGCCAATATTATCCTTATTAAAAAGAAGGGTAAAGTAAACACTGAGATGGAAGCCTACCGCCCCATCTCATTGCTGAATACCGACTACAAAATATTTGCTAAGGTACTGGCAATGAGATTGGGGAAAGTAATGGAAGCTATTATTGCAGACGACCAAAGCGGCTTTATGCCGGGTAGGAGTGTCCATCATAATATTAAAAGAGCCTTCCTGAATATGCAAGTTAAGGGAGAGGGTACCAGGGCGCTGCTGGGGCTTGACGCGACCAAAGCTTTTGACCGCGTGGAGTGGCCCTATTTGTGGAGGGTCATGGAAGGTTTCGGTATCGGTAACATCTTCTCAGGTATGGTCAAATTGTTGTATAGGAACCCCAGAGCCTCAGTTAGTGTTAATGGTATCCCCTCCCCGTCATTTATAATTTCAAGAGGAACTAGACAAGGCTGCCCCCTTTCACCATTATTATTTTGTTTATATATAGAGCCCGTGGCAGAGTGGATTAGGCAGTACTGCCCATTTAAGGGTTTTGGAGTGAGGGGATGCGAAGAAAAAATCCTCTTGTACGCCGATGACCTGCTCCTGTTTGTCTCCAGCCCCGAGAGTTGCTTACCGTTAGTGATTGCCGACTTTCAGAAGCTTGGGTCGTTTACGGGGCTGGAGATAAACTGGACCAAGTCGTCGGTGTTACCATTGGACGGGGCCGTAATAGGGGGAATAGGCAATTTAAAGATTCTTGCGGAGGGGGAGGGATTGGAGTATCTTGGGGTGGTTCTGACACCCTCACCAGAGCAGTATGTAGAATATAATCTGAAGCCTGCTGTGAAGAAGGTTCAAGACAAGATAAGTGTATGGGGGAAGCTGCCTCTCTCTATGTCAGCAAGACTTTCACTAATAAAGATGGTTGTTCTTCACCAGATCGGTTTCTTCTTGGCCGCTGCTCCCTCCTGGATCAGGGATAAATGGTTCCGGGGGATCGAGCGGATCTTGAATGGGTTGATCTGGGGAAGAAAGAGGGTGAGATTGAAGTATCTACACTTTTGCCCCCCCATGAAGAAGGGAGGGTTTGGGCTTCCAGACTTCAGATTATATTACTTATCCTACCAGCTGGGATTTTTGCTGACATATAAGGATGTCCTTGGGTGGAACGGAGGTAATGAGAGAAACATATTTACCAAATTAGAGTCGGGTGGGATTCGGATGAATGCTTCGAATAAAGACTGGTTCGGAAATCAATGTAGTAAAGTTTGGAAAGAAATAAAAAGGATATGTAAGGTTAGGGGGAGTTTAGAATGCACTGATTTATGGGAGAATACGTATTTGACAGAATTTGCCAAAATTACCTCACAAGGGTACTGGAAAAAGTTACACTATGTTAAAGTAAAAGATTTTTTTGTAGATGGGGCACTAAAAGATATAGGTTCACTGTCCTTAGGGGGAGGGAATGAATGGGGACATAGATTTAGATATTTGCAACTAAAAAATGCACATGATAAAACACCGGATAAAAGTTTATTTTTTGTTTATTATAATGATGGAATTCATGATATAATGGGAATACGTGGGGTTAAACACATAGTTTCTAAGATATATAAGATTTTACTAACACAAAAATACAGTTTAATAAAGGAGGGTTATAAGAAATATTGGGAGAGGGATCTTGGACCACTGACCATTGAAGAATGGGATAGTATCGTTAGCAGTGTAGCTAAGGTTTCCACGAATCTAGAGCATAACCTTACCCAATTTAAAGTTATTCACAGGATTCATTACACTCCGGTTTTTATGGAAAGGATCGGTATTAGGGACAACTCTTGCTGTTGTAAGTGTAGGATGGAGGGTGCAGGGTTGTTGCATCTGCTATGGACATGCCCAGTCATAGGGGAATTCTGGTCAGAGGTTAATGAAGAGTTAAATAATAGAGGTATTTATGAAGGGGACATCCCAATCTTGCTAGGAGTCCTTGGGGATGGCGGTGGCCGGGGAGAGCGCAGCAGCTTGATTAGCTCTGTGCTGTTTCTGGCCAGGCTGACTATCCTCAGGAACTGGATTAACGATAAAAAACCTACTAGAGATGAATGGTTAAATTTAGTTAATAGAGCTAAGATGTTTGAAGTGTGGAGGAAAAAGACAAAACTGGTGAAGAAGTGGGATGCATGGTAGGGTCCGTTGTGGTTTTTTTTTTTTTTTTTTCCCTGCTTTCCTGGCCGGGGTCTGGGTGGGAGGGAGGGTTTTGAGTGGGTGTGATCCTTTGGGGATAGAATTGCTAAGCGCTTAACAATGAATATTGATTTTGAGCCAGAGGGTCATGTTGACCAATGGAATGTATGGCAATTCTTGTATGTTGGATATTTTTTTTATATATTATAAATGAAAAAGAAATAAAGAATTAAAAAAAAAAAAAAAAAATATTGTATGGCCTCTAAAAGTTATACAAATGACCAATATGCTAAAATTATTATGTTAATTTGTTTTCCCTAAGACCCATTGGCATCACAACATATGGGGTAAATTCGCCCCTGCGAGCCCCTGGGACGAAGGAATATTTAATGAAAAAATAACAATTAAATTTTAATCCCCTCCTCCATGAGGTATAAATAGGCTCCACCTCCCCCTAGACCTCAGTCTAATTATAAAGAAACATAAAACACAGGGAGGGAGTCTTGTGATGCCAATGGGTCTTAGGGAAAACAAATTAACATAATAATTTTAGCTTCCCTTACGTCCCATTGGCATCACAACATATGGGGAATTAGCAAGCATTATCCCCAATGGGCGGGTTATTTATTACGTCCGCATTAAGAACAGATCTTGCAAAGGTTGTTCTTGACAAGAAAGAAGTATCCAGCCTGAAATATCTCACAAAGGTAGTCAAAGACGACCAGGTAGCTGCCTGTCATATGTCCTCAAGTGGCACAGCAGCATGCTCTGCCCAAGTGGAGGCCACAGCTCTAGTAGAGTGAGCCCTGGTAAATTCTGGTGGATCCAGATCAGCAGAGGAGTAACATAAGGCAATGGAATCACAGATCCATCTGGATATTGAAGGTTTTGAAGCCTTCCTCCCCTTGTTCTTTCCTGCGAAAGGGATAAAGTAATTCTCATCTTTACGAAAATCACCTACTCTATGTAGATAGATCTTGATAGCTCTGGATACGTCCAATAAAGAAAGATCCAAGTCTTCTTTAGATGATCCAGTAGGAGAAAATACAGGCAATACTATTGGCTGGTTGATGTTGGCAAATGAAGCCACCATAGGCAGGAATCCTGGAAGGAACCTAAGGATAACTTTGTCTTGGGAAAAAATCACGTATGGAGGTGCGGAGCCAAGGGCTTGAAGTTCTCCAACTCTCTTAGCAGAGGTAATGGCTAGTAAAAGAGAAACTTTCAATGTTAACTTGAAGTCTACTTCCTCCCAAGGCTTAAAGGAAGGAAGACACAGGCGTCTCAACACAAAGGATAAGTCCCATGGGTCTACCTGCTTTACCAGGTTAGGCCTAGTCTAGCCTTAACAAAATTCTTTACCTCCAAGATCTGAAAGAAACGTGAGTTTAGGTGTGCAGAGAGGGCTGCTATCTGCACCTTGATGGAACTAGGTTTTAATCCTTTATAGAAGCCTTCCTGTAAAAACTCCAATGACTGTGGAGTAGAAGGTTTAAGTCCATCAATACTCCTGCTTGCACACCAATCTTGAAAATCTTCCAAATACGTGCATAAGATTTATTTGTAGTGCTACTACGAGCGTGAGAAAGAGTATACTATACCTTCTCAGAAGAACTAGAGTCTAATATGGTCCTCTCAGTCTCCAAGCTGTCAAGCTGAGGCTGGAAGATTCCTGCACAGATGTTGACCCTGGAATATTAGATCCGGATGCAGAGGTAACCTCCAAAATTCCCCTCTGCTCATATTCATGGGCAGGGTGAACCATGACCCCTTCGGCCAGAAGGGAGTTATTATTATTACTGACGACTGATCTAGACTGATCTTCGTCAAACTCTGGGAATCATGGCTATGGGAGGAAAGATATACGCCAGCTGGTATGTCCATGGTATTGTCATTGAGTCCACTACCGTGGGATTGTCTGCCCTGTAAAGGGAACAGAAATTCCTCAGTTTGGCATTGCTTGCTGATGCCATGAGGTCTCTCTGAGGAAGCCCCCACCTCTGGGTTAACTGAATGAACACTCTCCTTGAGAGAGACCATTCCCCCGGTAATGTCAGGCCTCGACTCAATCCGCCAATATATTGTCGACACCCCTGATATGAATCGCAGAGAGTCTGGTTTTTCTGGTTTCTGCCCAACAGAAAAATCTTCTCTACTTCCCTGAGGAGAGAAGGGGATCTGGTACCTCCCTGTTTAGGTACGCCACACAGGTCCTGTCGTTCATCCGGATTCTGACTGCTCTCTGTAAAATAGGAGGAGAAAAATTAAGAAGAGCTAGGTAAATCACTCTGAGCTCCCTCACGTTGGAGGGCAGAGCGGATTCCTGTTGACTCCAAGATCCTGCAGTCGTGATGACTGTCAGATGAGCTCCCCAACCTGTTCCTGAAGCATCTGTCGTGATGGTTATCCAGTGTGGTTCTGAAAATAAAACTCCATGTTTGACTTGTCTCCACCACATTAGAGAAGGTCTTGTTTGAGTTGATAGAACATACCTCGCATCCAAGTCCTTCAGTCCTCGGTTCCATACTGTTAGTGCTTCTCTCTGAAGAAATCTCATGTGCCATAACGCCCATGGCACCGCGTCCGCAGCTGAGGTAAGGAGCCCTAGAAAGCGCATTTATGTTCTTATGGATACCTGACGAGGAGGAATTAGGAATTAAGTCTGATTTCTCTATGTTGATAAGCCAACCTAATTGTTGAAGTATGTCCTGGACATAGTTCAACTGAACTCTCAGAAGATCCTGAGTCTGAGTCATAATCAACCAATCGTCCAGGTAAGGGATAACTTTAACCCCTGTAAACGGAAGCGAACCATCATGGTGACACTACCTTTGTGAAAACAAAGGGTGCGGAGGTATTCCGGATGGAAGGACTTTGAATTGTAAGTGTCTTACCTTCCCCTGGATTTGGATGGCGAAGGCTCTCCTGTGAGCCTTCAGAATCGGTACATGAAGATATGCATCCGGTAGATCTATGGTGACCATAAAATCTCCCTCCTGGAGGATAGATTTTACCGATCTTATGTTCTCCATGTGGAACGTCTTCTTTATGATGCACCTGTTGAGATATCGCAAATCTATAATAAGCCTCCAATTTCCGGATGGCTTCAGCACTAGTAACACTGGGGAGTAAACTCCCTGACCGATCTCGGATAAAGGAACATCCTCTAGAGCCTCAATGGAAAGGAGGTAAAGAATTTCTGTCTCTAGGACTAAGTGTCTTTCTGGCTTAAGATTTCTTGACAGAAGAAATCTTGGAGGAGGAAGAGATGATAAATGAAGGACATAACCATTTTGAATAATATTTAACATCCAGTGATCTTTTCTTAATTCTTCCCAGGCAGGGAGAAACAAACTCAGACGTCCCCCCACTGGACAGCTTCTGCGTCAGAAATCTGGTTTCTTGTTGGTGTCCTTATTCTGCTGCTTCCCAGAACCTCTTCTGGAATAGTTTCTTCCTCGACCTCTGTACTGGTATCTCCCTTTGCCTCGCTGAGGAGATTTTGCTCTGCGAAAGGAATCACCGCTCTTATAGGACAATGGTAGGGACTTCCCCTCCTTGTCAGACAATTCCTCCATTAATTTATCCAGCTCAGAGCCAAACAGCCTACCTGGCTGGAACTCCATATTACAGAGCTGAATTTTGGAGTTAGCATCTCCAACCCAGGGTTTTAACCATAGCGCCCTTCGGCAGCGGTTGAGAGCGTACTAGTTTTTTTACGCTAACCTGGTTCCCTGAGATGCATCATCGCAGAGGAAGTCAATGGCCATAATGACCTTTTTTAAGGAGCGAAGGACCTTGTCCCTGCTAGCTCTACCTTCCAAATTTTCCTGGACCTTGGTCAGCCCTCTTCTTAGGCTTCTAGAAACCTCAAAGAAGAAATGGAGACTGCCCCTTGGGCTGCCGCTGCCGTATATGATCTCTTGAGGGCTACCTCCACCCTTCTATCCATCGGATCCTTAAGATTGGATCTGTCCTCCGCAGGCAGCACAGTACATTTTGACAGTTTGGCTATGGCCGGGTCCACCTTTGGAGGCTCAATCCAGTCCTTACATTGTTCTTCCTTGAGAACATATAAGGTCTTAAACCTCTTGCTCAAACCCGGAGCCTTTTCCGGTTCCTTCCATTCCGCCTGTAACATAGACACTGAAGTCTTACCCACAGAAAAAGCCCTAGGCTTTTTTGAGGACGACCAATCCTATCCTCTTCTATTTCCTCAGGGTGTATTTCAGCCTGCACAGCTTAGCAGAGCTTGTGAATTCTATCAGCTGTGAAATACCCCCTGAATAATTCTTTCTCATCTTCAGAAGTAGAAGAGGTTTCAGAAGAAGATGATGACTTAACTTCATCAATCACAGTAAAACTGAAAATGACCATAATCCTACAGCCATAAAGTAATATACTCACAGGCTGGGAGTAGAGAGAGAAATACTCCGTTTGGTCTTTAACTTAGGACACGGGCGGCGATTCTCATTAGCCGCTAAAGTCTTTTGCACATAGTCCTTGACCCATACAACTACATCCTGAACATCAGGCTCCTCATAGGTTTAGGTCTGCATGAAGGACAGCGTACTTAGGCATTATAAATATTTTTAGGCATTATAAATATTTTTAGGCATTCATAAATATTTTTATGAAAGAAAGGATGAATCTTATCTGGAAAAAATGATCCTCCTACGGTATCCATAGCCGTCAGGTAGAGGAGTCTCACACTCGGCACATGAAGTGCTTCCTTAGAAGGTCTTTTGCCAGCAGCAGGACTGGTCTCCATTTCAGACATCTGCAAATAATCAATGTATTACAATACATATAAACCACTAGCCTGGCTAGAGTGATATCGGAAAGAGACACTAGGTGGCAGCAACACTTACTTTTAAGCATATAGAAGAGAGATCGCAGCACTTTGCACTCAGATGTTTTCTATTAGATTCAAATGAGCCACAGAAAATCCTTCCAGAGGAAGACAGCCAGACCTAGAGGTAGCAACAGCTTACCTTCTGCCTTGAACACACAGCTAATCCGGCATGCAGAGAGACGCGCCGCTGCCGGCCCCCGGAAGTGACATGACACTGATGCCGCAGTGCTGAGATGCACGCAGCGCCGATGCGTTCCACAGTCGAACGCGACTGGAAGAAAAGCCAGCGGCTCCGGTGACACGCAGAGTGCGTTCCAAGACGCACTAGGTAAGAAAAACTTAAAAGCTAAGACCTGCAGAAGCAAATATCAGGATACTACCTGGACACCGGCTCCAGCGGCATCCCAGCAATCATTACCTGGAGAGAAAACCTGAATGCAACAGGTTAACAAAGCATAAAAACGGAGGAGGGACAAAGTCCCCTAGGGCTAACAGCAACGAAGTAAAAAAAGACTGAGGTCTAGGGGGAGGTGGAGCCTATTTATACCTCATGGAGGAGGGGATTAAAATTTAATTGTTATTTTTTCATTAAATATTCCTTCGTCCCAGGGGCTCGCAGGGGCGAATTTACCCCATATGTTGTGATGCCAATGGGACGTAAGGGAAACACTTATTACGGGAAATGCTTATAAAGTGCTTTTTTCCCCTGCACTTACTACTGCATCAAGGCTTCACTTCCTGGATAACATGGTGATGTCACTTCCTGGATAACATGGTGATGTCACTTCCTGGATAACATGGTGATGTCACTTCCTGGATAACATGGTGATGTCACTTCCTGGATAACATGGTGATTTCACTTCCTGCATAACATGGTAATGTCACTTCCTGCATAACATGGTAATGTCACTTCCTGGTTAAAATGGTGATGTCACTTCCTGGATAACATGGTGATGTCACTTCCTGGATAAAATGGTGATGTCACTTCCTGGATAACATGGTAATGTCACTTCCTGGTTAAAATGGTGATGTCACTTCCTGGATAACATAGTGATGTCACTTCCTGGATAACATATGGATGTTATCCAGAGCTGTGCAGGCTTTGGCTGCTGGAGAGGATGATGGCAGGGGGACACTGAGGGACACAGGGCACTGGAAGGACACTGAGCATCCCCCTGCCATCATCCTCTCCAGCAGCCACAGCCCACACAGCTCTGGGAGTTGGGTTGTGACATCACCATGTTATCCAGGAAGTGACATCACCATGTTATCCAGGAAGTGACATCGCCACGTTATCCAGGAAGTGACGCCTTGATGCAGTAGTAAGTGCAGGGAAAAAAAACACTTTATGTGCATTTACCATAATAAGTGTATATTGTTAATTTTTTATAACTTTGGGGGGGCAATACAATACCTTAATAACATTTTTTGCTGGACTTCTCCTTTAAGTGAACTGTATTTTAAGGGGAACACTAGCATATATTATAAGTCCCTGTATGGATAGATTATTGGGGTGCCCTGTGGAGTAACACAAGAGTTCAGGCCCAAATACACAGGCTTTTCTTATGGTCTGTAAGGATAGTGTCTTGTAGTGCCGGATCTCCTTACCCTCTGTAGTGCAGTACACAGGTGGGCACACCTGCAGGGGGTCGTCATGCCTTGTACACATCATATACAGAGGGTGGCACGGGCACCATCATAGTAGTCATCCACTTCCCTGGTAATAAGACTGTGCACCCAAGGTAGATTTGTGTAAATTACTATTCCTCCTATGTTTTTTGCAGACTTGCTGCTTTTTGCTCGTTTCTGGAAGGAGATGAAAGACCCCTACATGGTCTGCCACCATTTTGCAGTGATCTACTCATACGGATATGTTCTGGTACGTACAGGGGGGAAATCTCGCCCCAGAAAGACGAGCAGTGGGGGTCCTGCCGTCTGTCATGATGAGGTTCGCAGTATGTGGGCTTCATACAGTCACATGGTTAGGGCCCCTCCCTCACTTTATTCCCAATCTCCGGACACATTTTATGATGTGCTGAAAAATAGTTTGAAAAAGAAAAGTTTAGGCAAAACAATATAACTAAGCTTCTAAGTAATGTAAAAATAAAAGAAATGTGTAGCTGCACTTGCAGGCAGACACACTAGAGGGCGCTGTGGCATCACTTTACATGGCTCTGTACTCCAGACGTGTCACACAACTCACAATGCTCCGGCTCTTGGCCTTGCTGATGGATCGGACACTTTGATAGATGAGGCCTTTTGTAGTTATAATGAATACAGCACATCCATCATTTCTTATCACTGTCTACCATAATTCTATTTTTTTTTACACAGAATCGTGGCGTGCTACCGTATTTTGCAAATTTTCGGTTGATATCTGAACTGTCAACGCCATTTGTGAATCAGAGGTGAGAGGAACCATGCTACATAATCACTGCACATACACTTTACTGCACACAGGGGGCACTGTTATAGGGGGGCAGTATTATAGTAGTTATATTCTTGTACATAGGAGCAGTATTATAGTAGTTATATTCTTGTACATAGGAGCAGTATTATAGTAGTTATATTCCTGTATATAGGAGCAGTATTATAGTAGTTATGTGTATAGGTAGAAAAAACTCCAAGCACTCACCGGATGAAATGATCTTTTTGTGCGTTTATTCAGACATCACAGAGAGGGAGCTGTGACAGGGGTGCGGGGGGGTGTAGCAGACTGCTACACGCTCCCACACCCCTGTCACCGCTCCCTGCCTGTGATGTCTGAATAAACGCACAAAGAGATCATTTCATCCGGTGAGTGCTTGGAGTTTTTTCTACCTATACACATCGTACTGCCCTTGTCTCTGTTTGATCACCGCGGCCATTGATCAGTGCACCTTCTTAAGCCCCTTACCCGACTCCAGTGCACAGCCACTGTTTGAGCAGTATTCAGACAGTGCCGGCACCTGTTTCTTCCTTAATATTCATTATAGTAGTTATATTCTTGTATATAGGAGCAGTATTATAGTATTTATATTCTTGTACACAGGGGCAGTATTATAGTAGTTATGCAACAAAAAGAAGAAAGGGTCGGCACCACCTAGCATGAATCAACGAAGTGCACTGGAATGTGAGCCGTACGGCTAAGGACAGTCTGGCTATACGGATCCGACTAATAGCTACGGGGTGCGTCTCAGTGAAAAACAACTGTAACAAAACAACGGGGAGATGAAGTAGAGCGCACTCACTGTATCGGCTAAAACAACTTGATCCTTTATTTAATAAAAGACGTAGTGCTCATGGGGAAGGGAGGTGCAGATTGGAGTCCTAGCAGCAAACGTTTTCGCGTCACATGACGCTTCTTCCGGCTGTAGACGTCACGGTGGGGGAGGAGATGGCTTAAATAGCCTATAAGTGCAATACAAACAATGTGAACACATAATAAAAACAATAAACCATAAGGGTGCGTTCACACCTACAGGATCTGCAGCTGATTTTCTGCAGCAGATTTCAGTTAAATAACTGAACACAGCATCAAATCTGATGCTGTGTTCAGTTATTTAACTGAAATCTGCTGCAGAAAATCAGCTGCAGATCCTGTAGGTGTGAACGCACCATAAATGTTCCAGAGGATGAATACAAGCAAATGATCATATGAACGGGCCAAAGTCATTTCTTTCATTGAGACCACAGGGTCCTATGGCATTAAGCCTACTGATCCAGATGGTCTCTTTGCGGAGTAAAAACAGGTGTCTATTGCCCGCTCCCTCGGGTGTAAACACCCTTTCAAGTCCGAGGAATCGTAACCCTTTAGTCTCTCCTCCATGTACTTCACGCACATGCGCGATGAGCCAGGGAACCCCTTTCCCTGACCGGACTGAATAGCAGTGTTCCTTGAAACGAATGCACATTGCGCGTTTGGTCTTACCAATATAGAATAGTCCACACGGACATATAACAGCATAGATTACAAAGCAGGTCTTACACGTAATGAGCTCACGTACTTTACATCTGGATCAGTAGGCTTAATGCCATAGGACCCAGTGGTCTCAATGAAAGAAATGACTTTGGCCCGTTCATATGATCATTGGCTTGTATTCATCCTCTGGAACATTTATGGTTTATTGTTTTTATTATGTGTTCACGTTGTTTGTATTGCACTAATAGGCTATTTAAGCCATCTCCTCCCCACCGTGACGTCTACAGCCGGAAGAAGCGTCATGTGACGCGAAAACGTTTGCTGCTAGGACGCCGATCTGCACCTCCCTCCCCCATGAGCACTACGTCTATGATGAAATAAAGGATCAAGTTGTTTTAGCCGATACGGCTCCTGCGCTCTACTTCATCTCCCCGTTGTTTTATTATAGTAGTTATATTCTTGTATATAGGAGCAGTATTATAGTAGTTATATTCCTGTATATAGGAGCAGTATTATAGTAGTTATGGTTCAGGGAAGAAAAAGAGTGCTGCACCTCACACCTATGGCTGATATGTGCTCACATGTCTGGACCCTATGTCTTCCCCATTCTGTGAGAGCAGCAGTGGTAAGTGTAATACCATATCCATACTTGTGTCGTTTGGGGGCAGCCTTCCCCGCCGGTGGTGCTGGCTGGGTTTTGGTGGGCCTTTTTGGGTCTGGTCCTGTGACATTGGGGTTGCAGGGCCGTTCCATGGCCTCCCTTTCCTGCACGTGCACGCTTTGCGGGGTTGGCGTTCGCTGACCGACACGGTGTGGAGTTAGCGTAGGGACCCGTGTGGACCAGAGGACCTGCGCGGTGGTACACGGGGCAATATGGCTTGATCAATTCATATACAGACACTCTGGTGTTGATTTTTAATATAGGCCTAGCGGCATTAGTATCAGCCATAGATGGGATGTGCAGCGGTTCCATTCTCTCCAGTTCGTATTATAGTAGTTATATTCCTGTATATAGGAGCAATATTATAGTAGTTATATTCTTGTATATAGGAGCAGTATTATAGTAGTTATATTCCTGTATATAGGAGCAGTATTATAGTAGTTATATTCTTGTATAAAGGAGCAATATTATAGTAGTTATATTCTTGTATATAGGAGCAGTATTATAGTAGTTATATTCCTGTATATAGGAGCAGTATTATAGTAGTTATATTCTTGTATATAGAAGCAATATTATAGTAGTTATATTCTTGTATATAGGAGCAGTATTATAGTAGTTATATTCCTGTATATAGGAGCAGTATTATAGTAGTTATATTCTTGTATATAGGAGCAGTATTATAGTAGTTATATTCCTGTATATAGGAGCAGTATTATAGTAGTTATATCCCTGTATATAGGAGACAGTATTATAGTAGTTATATTCTTGTATATAGGAGCAGTATTATAGTAGTTATATTCTTGTATATAGGAGCAGTATTATAGTAGTTATATTCCTGTATATAGGGGCAGTATTATAGTAGTTATATTCTTGTATATAGGGGCAGTATTATAGTAGTTATATTCTTGTATATAGGAGCAGTATTATAGTAGTTATATTCTTGTACACAGGGGCAGTATTACAGTTGTTCATTATCTTTCACATAATGGACAATGCTTTGGTAGACATACCTGAAGTACTTTTTATCCACTGTTATTTAGTAGTGTTACAACTTATGATTCTGTCTTCTTTTTTGTCTTTTCCAGGTGGTTCTTCGATGCAGTTAATATGCCAAGATCCTCTAAGCCTGTCTTGGTTAATGGGTTAGCTATGGCCGTTGTCTTCTTCATTGTCCGAATTGCTGTGATACCAAGCTACTACTCTCAAGTCTTTGCCACATTTGGCACAGAGGGTTATATCCGTCTGGGCATCGGGCCTCAGGTAGCATGGATTGTGTCCTGTGTTGTATTGGACATCCTCAATGTCTTCTGGATGTATAAAATCTTTCGAGGATTTTACAAGGTTGTAAAATCAAAACCTGGAGGAAAACCTACAAGGAACCATGCAGACTGAATCCCTGTGAACTCTCATAGTGGAGGCCGCATCCAAGGAGGACATTAATGTATGTGGTCACTCACTGTGGACCATACCAAGAAAGGACCCTTTTATAGTGGAGCATACCAAACAAAGGGGGGTATTGATGGAGTCGCCTAACATTGTACCTCAGGGGTTACTTTAAATCTTGGTTAAAAAAAAAATCTTATTTTTTTTCTAAGAGTATCAGAGAAAAGTTAAGACATATAGGTCTATGTGGCCAACCGTCCAGCATGTCATCAGCAATAAGTGCTATATGCCACTCGTAAATATTTAAGCCCCTCCCATTACCACTAGCTTTTAAAGGGGTGTACCACTTTAGTTTTTGTTAGTAGGATAGCCTTGAAATAAGTTAATCATGGGTTATCCCACTTCTTTGAGCCATAGAGATCAGCCATAATCTTTGGGGGGAGCGATCAGCGAGTGTTTAATAACATAGTGCCTATTAAAATGTAATGCACAGACATGTTATATTCTTCAGAGAGTGGGAGATGCTGTTTGAATGTAGGACTCCTTTTGTATTAACCCTCCTCTATTACCCTAATAAGGTAGTTGAGAAGGTCTAATAAACCAGGGTTCCCCTTTAAGCCACCATATACTTTTACTACGTGCCTTAACCCTATAAACTAACTTTCAGAAAAAGTCCTCAGGTTTAAAGATTTAACATTACAAAGTACTTATTTTCTTAAAGGAACATTCCTGGTAGAAATGATACGCTGTGTTATGCTTAGAGCAGTCCCTCGGGGGCGGGACATTGTGCTCTGCTCCACCCCTTCAGGTTATACACAGTGCATCGATCAGTGTTCCTTTCATGGTGTTCCTTTCGTAGTGTAAATCGGTCTAAAACTTTGTCAATGAGTACTGACCTTAAGGCCCTAGGCCTCAAAGGTTGTCAAAGATTGTTTACATGCGGCATGCCCCTTGCCCGGGCAAGCTTCCCTGTATGAATGGAGTATACAGAATGTCTATGGAGGATTATGTGTGTTGGTAATCCATAGCATCTCTGGTGGTGCTAGGACTTATGATGAGTTTGAAAAAAACAAAAAAAAACACACCTCCATTCCAATGCTAAATGTGTTACAGGGTCCCAAGTGCCATGTATAATACTGGTTCCTTATGTGGTAAAGGGGTCATTGGACTGCCTTATATATGAGCGCCCAGGTATGACTGCAACCTTTGCACCCCCAAAAGCTACACCCCAGTTATAGGGACCCTAGAGAGAGTCTTGAGGGTCTGACGTATTACATTTTTAGTTGATATTCTATATATAGATGATTATGTCTGCAATTGACCATGTCATCCCATGTATATTGTTATGGTAGTATTTATTGTACTAATGTCTCCTCTAGTGATGGGGTAGGGTGCGGCATTACTGGCGCCCTGTAATTATTGTCATACAGATCAAATCTAGATTTGTAGAGAAAAAACATAATTCAATGAATTTTATCTAATTTTCAATCTGTGAAATATAAAATGTACTTTTTAAATAAATCCGATCCGCTTAAATTATTTTTCTGCCTCATGTTCTTATAACCAGAACAATGGATTCTGGCCCTTCAAGTCAGCCACTTTATACCACTGTGACATATCTTCATGTTTCAGGCTTTTTGGTGTAGGCTGGAAATATAAGTCCTACTCCATGTATAAGCCCTACTCCATGTATAAGCTCTACTCCATGTATAGGCCCTACTCCATGTATAAGCCCTACTCCATGTATAAGCTCTACTCCATGTATAGGCCCTACTCCATGTATAAGCTCTACTCCATGTATAGGCCCTACTCCATGTATAAGCCCTACTCCATGTATAAGCTCTACTCCATGTATAGGCCCTACTCCATGTATAGGCCGTGGTTACAGTGAGCTGACCAGATCCCTGACACTGGGTGCTGGGCATCAGCCAATCAGGGCTAGACTTGTTATGATCTGCCCCCAACTGCTCCACACAAGCTGCAGGGGAGGATGGAGGGGTGAGAAGATGCACAGTAGGGGACATTGGGGACAGTAGAGGACATTGAATATGGGGGAAAGAGAGTACAGAGGGGAGGAGGGAGGGATACAGTATAGGGACCATCTGCTGAGGGGGATACATACAGTATGGGGGTAACAACAACAGAGGGGGTTGTATGCAGTATGGGGACTGCCTGCTGAGGGGGGGGGGGGGGCGGACGTATACAGTATGGGTACTACCTGCAGGAAGGATGTATACAGTATGGGTACTACCTGCAGGAAGGATGTATACAGTATGGGGACTACCTGCAGGGGGGAAAGTATACAATATGGGTACTACCTGCAGGGGGGATGTATACAGTATGGGGACTACCTGCAGGGGGGGGGGGGGTATACAGTATGGGGACTACCTGCAGAGGGGGATGTATACAGTATGGGGACTACCTGCAGGGGGGAGATATACAGTATGGGGACTACCTGCAGGGGGGGAGGTATACAGTATGGGGACTACCTGCAGGGGGGGGAGGTATACAGTATGGGGACTACCTGCAGGGGGGGGGGGAGGTATACAGTATGGGGACTACCTGCAGAGGGGGGAGGTATACAGTATGGGGACTACCTGCAGGGGGGAGGTATACAGTATGGGGACTACCTGCAGAGGGGGAGGTATACAATATGCGGACTACCTGCAGAGGGGGAGGTATACAGTATGGGGACTACCTGCAGAGGGGGAGGTATACAGTATGGGGACTAGCTGCAGGGGGGATATATACAGTATAAGGACTACCTGCAGAGGGGAGGTATACAGTATGGGGACTACCTGCAGAGGGGGAGGTATACAGTATGGGGACTACCTGCAGAGGGGGAGGTATACAGTATGGGGACTAGCTGCAGGGGGGAGGTATACAGTATGGGGACTACCTGCAGAGGGGGAGGTATACAGTATGGGGACTACCTGCAGAGGGGGAGGTATACAGTATGGGGACTACTTGCAGAGGGGGGGGAGTATACAGTATGGGGACTAACTGCAGAGGGGGGAAGTATACAGTATGGGGACTACTTGCAGAGGGGGGAAGTATGGGGGGAAGTATGGGGACTACCTGCGAATGGAGGTATACAGTATGGGGACTAACTGCAAAGGGGAGATGTATACAGTATGGGGACTGCCTGCAGAGGGGGAGGTATACAGTATGGGAACTACCTGCAAAGCGGAGATGTATACAGAATGGGGACTACCTGCAGAGAGGAGATGTATACAGTATGGGAACTACCTGCAGAGGGGAGATGTATACAGTATGGGAACTACCTGCAGAGGGGAGATGTATCCAGTATGGGAACTACCTGCAGAGGGGGGAGGTATACAGTATGGGAACTACCTGCAGAGGGGAGATGTATACAGTATGGGAACTACCTGCAGAGGGGGGAGTATACAGTATGGGAACTACCTGCAGAGGGGAGATGTATACAGTATGGGGACTACCTGCCGAGAGGGAGGTATACAGTATGGGGACTACCTGCAGAGGGGGGATGTATACAGTATGGGGACTACCTGCAGAGGGGGGATGTATACAGTATGGAGACTACCTGCAGAGGGGGGATGTATACAGTATGGGGACTACCTGCAGAGAGGGAGGTATACAGTATGGAGACTACCTGCAGAGGGGAGATGTATACAGTATGGGGACTGCCTGCAGAGGGGGGATGTATACAGTATGGGGACTGCCTGCAGAGGGGGGTTGTATACAGTATGGGGACTACCTGCAGAGGGGGGATGTATACAGTATGGGGACTGCCTGCAGAGGGGGGTTGTATACAGTATGGAGGCCTAACTACAGTGGAACTTACAATATATGATCCTAACAGTTGGACATAAGTATGGCAGCTAACTACCGTATAGAGTGGGACTACAGTGTAGGGGTATACTGTGTTTTTTCCATAATAAGACCAACTTCCAAAAACTATGTCATTTATATACTTGTATAGGGAGAAAATGCTGAAAGAGAAAATCTGTATTTTGGTGAGTTTTGAAGGAAAATTCCATTACACATCCCGGCTGTAGAGGGCGCTTTCTCCCCGTATAAGCACTGACACAATGACGCACTAAAAATGACGGCTCACATCTCCTCTGTGTAATCTCGGCCGCATATCATGTCATGCACAGTCACACCAAGTCTACAAGCATAGGATCTGCGGTGGACCCCCATATGCTTTTTACAAAAACTGTGCATTTAGGGAAAACAACAATTCACCTTTTTTCTGATGCATTAGTAGCCATTGATATGCCCAGGACTGTTCTAGAACATGGAGAACTGCTTTGATCTGGTCATTAGCTTGTGCCATGAGATGCCCATCATGTCCCATCAGAGGAGATACACCTCATGTGTTATCCCAGGAGACTTCCATCATGTCTCATGCCAAGAAATTCAGTTACAGCCATCAAGTTACACCCAGCACTGGCCTTAACTACAGCCTTTGGCTTTGCAACATATCTAAAGTCCTGTGTGAACGTGCCCTATGGGTATCTTCACACATACTTAATCCCTAACTCTACCAGTGACATATCCAGGTGCAGGAGTATGGAAGGTCTGGTGGAAAGGCCACAGATGCTGTGACCAGGCTGTGACTCCATAGCTGACAGAAGAACATCCTGCCTGCTTAGGGAGGAGTAAGTTGAGTAAGTCTAGAAAGGTCTGAATAGAGAGTACAGTTATATACAGAGACCAGTATAGAGAGCTTGGGTTCAATGGGCATCCACCCCAGCAAACATACTCAATGTCCAGTAATCACCAGTCCTATCCAAGAGGTTCTTACCTATACCTATTGTTCATGTCCGGTCAAGAGAACCATG
Organism: Dendropsophus ebraccatus; assembly: GCF_027789765.1. Lineage (NCBI taxonomy): Eukaryota > Metazoa > Chordata > Amphibia > Anura > Hylidae > Dendropsophus > Dendropsophus ebraccatus. The sequence continues at coordinate 213,568,809 of NC_091454.1, read as the reverse complement.
CAAGTGAGTTGGCAATAATAAGAGTGTGTATAAGTGCCCTGCTACAATCTAGGACCTGCAAGGGCTTCAGGCTGGGCCTGCTAATCTAAAGTGGCTACAAATGTCTGTCTAGACCCTGCAGCTGTGCACTGTAGACAGTTCCAGTTGCTAAAGTCTAACCTCAGTCACCTCTGGGTTGGTTGCAGTGATCACGAAACCATCAGGCGTTTCAGGGAGAGGGCAATTATTTCTAAAATCCTGTTCCTGCCCTGAAAGGGAAAATTGTCTAGGCAGAAGAGAGAAATAGCTGTGCAAGGACTCTTCTGCCAACACTTAACTGTTAGTAGGCTTCTGGCTTGAGTTAGTACTATGTGACTTACATTGTCAGAATTATTGTCAGTGTACACCTTGTGAGAGGGAATCGTGAGTAAAATCCCCTCAAGCACACTGCCGGAGGAGACTCACTAGCAGATGTACCAACCTGTTTGCTTCTCTGCTGTGCTCCCTGCTCATCCTGGGGCTGCTCATGTCTTCCAGCATCTTCTTCCACCTTCTGCTGCAGTAACACCTCTGGCCACTAGGGTGCACATGCAGCCAACTGCTCTGGATTTATAGAGACAGCTTGTCTCCACCTGCTACTACTATCTACCATTCCGAAAACGCCTGCACTTACTTAAACCAGCTCCACCTGCTCCTCCCTGCCTGAGCGTTGTTGTATTTGTGTGTTCTAAGTAAAGGTTTGTTTTTGTTATTCTGCTGACTGTCCGTAAATTCTGACCGGTGTCTGTTCTTTGGATTACACTTTCTGCCTGAGCCCTCTCTGCACCATGTGCCTCTCCTGTTGCTGATATGGATTGCCGGACATGCCACTGAAGCCGCCTCCCCTGCCCCTTTGCCTCCACCTGCTGCTTCCTGCCTGAGCATTGTTGCATTTGTGCGTTTTAAGCGAAGGTGTGTTTTTGTTATTCTGCTGACTCTCCATGAATTCTGACCTGTATCTCTTCTTTGGATTACACTTTCTGCCTGAGCCCTGACTGTACCACATGCTGCTCCTGTTGCCGACTCGGATTGCCCGACCTGCATCTGAAGCCGCCTGCCCTGACTTTTCGCCTATCTGAATACGATACACGCCTCATCCCTAGAGACCCGCTGACGACCTGACTTGCTGACCATGTCTACTCGGCTGTCCCCCAATGCCTTGCACTGGCTTTTTCTCTGGTTCCTAGGAGTCAGCTGTTGCTCACACCGGGACCATGCTTGCAGAGCGACATGGTCTCCAGCTTTCGCATCCTGGAATGGGAGAAAGGGTGAAGACCTAGAAGACCCTTAGACTCTGCTCCCTGGTGTGGCCCAAAGCCAAACTGGTTAAGTAGCACAGTGGGTCCACACTCGATGTCTAACACCACAGAGAACCAACCTGCACAGGACTCTACAGTAGAGAATAAGTGCATAAAGCCTATTTAGAGACTTTCCGTCAGTACAACTGCAAGGGAAATCAAGGGAAGCGTGACCAATTTCCATTCATCCATCCTAACAAACTGTAACTTTGCAACCCTGTGTCGTAAAGAAACTTTATTGTCTGAATTATACACAGTGGCTTTTAGCACAATTTATCCTTTTTTGCCAGTTATCCGTCTGTCTGGACTCTCAGTTGCACAAACCGTCACAGATGGAACTCCAGACACTTCGCCAAGTGTACCCCATGGGTCAAAAGACTTCCTATACTGTGCAGACCCCTCACTTTCAGAGCTTGCACAGATCCACAGGGGAATAGCCAGCCACAAAGCCATCCATGCGTAAACAATAGACTTTGCTCAAGGGACTACTACCCTAAGGGGCCCTGGACCACTCCACCCATCCCTGGACCACTCCACCCATCCTCATCGTGGCCACCAAAACTTTAACAACAACAAGAAATATATAAACCCAGAGATAAAAGGAGACTGAGATTCTGTATAGTAAAGGAGGCCATATACCTTCACTAGCTCCTGGCCAAGTGTTCCCTTATCTTTCTCCCATGAACCCAATACACATGAACGCTCCTGTTCAAAATAAGGAGAATAAAGACCCTAAAGGGCCGATCACTGGATCATTTGTGTGGCCATTCACTTTCTTTATTATTGGTCACACTATATCTAAACGGGATCATGTGCGGCTGATTTTCTTGGCCGAGCAAATTATTCAGTCGGCCAATGAACGAGTCTTAGCTCTTTAGGTCCTTTTGCTAGTGGCCCATGTCTGACTAGTCCCATCCCCTTTCCTACGAGGTGATGATAGTCCAAGTAGGATATACTTCTACAGACAAACTACAGTGCTACTATACACGATGGTGGGAAACTGGCCAAAGGGTCATTGGAGACAGTAAAGAAAGGAGTAAAAACACCATGGTCCAGGGTGGTATAACATGGCGTCACTTTATTATAAGACCTGCTTTCTTCGATATTATCCACTGGGTTGTCTTACCAATGGGACTGACCTGACCACTACCCAACTATTAACAGAAACATAGCACCTTCCCACTGAGCAGGAAACCAGATTTACAGAAGCCACAACATGTGCCTCTAATGCCTTTAGATCCTTACAGTAGGGGAATATCCCGGCACTCACCAAGTTCTTTGTGCTCTTTTATTAAAGTGTCACATCATACAGGTACATGTAAGGAGGACACGTTTCGGCCTGTAGCCCTTATCAGCTAAGGCCACAGGCTAAAATGCATCCGCCTTGTGTGATGTGACTCTTTAATAAAAGAGCACAAAAAACTTGGTGAGTGACGGGATGTTCCCTGATTATTTACTTGGACTGTTTCCTACCACAAACACCACCCCATTACAGTGCCGTCTTGCTCCTATACCTTTAGATCCTTACAGGGCTGGTCCATCAATTGATGCCCCCTTAGGGTATACCATAGAGTGCACAAAATCATAGACAGCCCATACAACACTGCTTGTAATCAATAGGACTATGTGTATATTTCAAAATGTTTCGGTTCGTCAACATTCTCCAAACTCGAACATTTGATTCCACAAGTCTGCAGAAGGTGGATGCCGCCCTAGGGAGTCACGGAAAACATGGTTAAAGCCATGGGCCATAAGCTGTTTTCACGTTTTCCTGGCAGCCTTAGGACGGCATGCAACTTTGGCAGGCACGAGAAGTAAAACAGCAAGTGATTGGATGACGTTGACATTTTGACAGATCTGCCCAACACTAGTTAGGAACAGTGTCCGATGACGAGACTAAAGCTGTAGTTCGCACTATGTCTTTCTATGGCTTCAAGTAAGAAGTGCGGAGATGGGGTGCAAGGTCCATGAGTCCAGGGCATCAGGGCTGCTGGTGCCACCTTAAGCAGTGCCCCCCGGGTCCTTGTCACCACCTATCTTTATCTAGTCTACAAGGAACTGTTTATAGTATCAGATGTAACGATAGCAGACAATGATGTCCCACCATGCACTGCTCAATCCCATAGTATGTCTAGGATTATCCTCTTCGTTTGTCATACCGCATACAACGTCCACTCTGGATAACCCATCGGATTAGCCACAAGGGACACGGACGGCGTGTGACACATTGTACTCGGGCAGGTGGGACGTGGTGTTCAGTCCTGTTAATCTGTGAGATTTTGTGTGATGGATCATGGCCTCTGTCACTGCCTATAAATTCTTCTTCCATGGTTTTTGTGCAGACGGTCTCTCTCCCTCCAGCCCCCTCCCCGCACACACACACACACCACCGGCGGCATCTGTATAAATTGTCCTGTGACGATGTGCAGAGGCCTGGTGCACGTTGCATTATGCTCGCTGCTATGTACTCAGCTATTATGACTATTTTAGGAAGAGCTGCTTATGTAAGTCACTCCCTCCTCCTTACACACCCCAGCCTCACTCAAAGGGAATTTCTATACAAACGGCACCAGGAATGTGTCACTATGACACGTCGTGACATCACCCCACAGGATCCCTGGACAATGACACCCGCCGATAAAGCATCCACCTGCCATACATAACACATAGGAGAAATCTACTGATGTATGTTACTTATATTATTCTTCACGCCAGAGCTGCATTCACAATTCTGCAAGCTTCAGATGTGAAATCTCCCATCATGCTCTGCCTGTCCAGTGGTTGTGCACTCTGGTTTGGTCATTATATATAGAAAAGATGACTCTATGATTCTGTTAAGGCAAAACAGTTGTAGACACGTGTATGTTCTTCTTCAACAGGAGTGGCTGTCTTATGCTACCACTGTATCAGTACTACTACTGCCCCAGTCCCTGTCTATTCTGCGGTTCCCCACCTGCAGTAAAGTATAAACCTCAATGTTGAGGTTAAAGGGGTACTCCAGCCATAGAAAATAACAGACATGCTATTCTTACCTAACAGTGATTGCCTGAGCTACTCTCATAACCGAGACCATGTAGCGGCGGGAGCGTTCAGTAGGGGACGTCGCAAGAGGCCCTGGGGTCCATAGCAAACATGTTGGTCTCGCTCATTCTCCTGATTTGTGTTCTCTCCTACCTCTTGTCCATCAGAAAACCAGTTTGTTTCACACCATCCAGATGGGCACTCCAGATCCTGCTCAATTCTCCATTATGAACCTTGGAAATTTATCTGCCTAGTGCTGAGGGTTCATCCACCATCTCAGTGGTGACCTGCCATAGTGACATCTGTGTAATGTACTGGTGGTTGTCTCATGGCTGCCATGTATCGTCTGCAGACCAAGAGGCCATGTGCTGCAGAGAACAGAGCTCCCAGATCCTGTGGACGTTGCGGGAGCGAGGTAGGTAGGTACCCTTCACCTTCCTGAGCCTCATATGACAAATAAGGTCAGGCCGGACAACCCCTTTTAACCCACCCATGGCGGCTGCCCACTGACCTGTCTGTTTTTACGCCGGTCTGACATGGAAGTGCCCTGGAGTAAGATGTGACAATCTTATCAAGGGGCCGGAGCCTCCTAATACATTTGGCGCATCTTTCTGACTCTCCATACGCCAGACTTTGAAATATACGCCAGCTCCGAACCTACTAGATTTCTGGCATGACTTACTCCAGTTTCTGGACAGAAATATATGGAAGGCTTACTCACTTTCCTAACCCCTTTATTATCATCTGAGTGTAATTTTTAACCCTTTCCCGACACAACATTTTTGGATTTTTTTGCTTCTCGTCTTCCAAGAGCCCCAACTGTATAGTTTTCCATCGGCAGAGCCGTATAAGAGTTTATTTTTTTATTTTCTTTTCCTTATTTCTTTCTATTTCAACCCTTTATTTTACAATATAATGGAGTGTAACTAGAGATGAGCGAACCTGGAGCATGCTCGAGTCGATCCCAACCCGATTGTTCGGCATTTCATTAGCGGTGGCTGCTGAAGTTGGATAAAGCCCTAAGGCTATGTGGAAAACATGGGTATAGTCATTGGCTGTATCCATGTTTTCCATACAACCTTAGAGCTTTATCCAAGTTTAGCAGCCACCGCTAATCAAATGCCGATCGTTCGGGTTCGGATCGACTCGAACCCGAACGCAGTTCGCTCATCTCTAATCGTAACACAAAAAAAAATAAGAATTTTTGGAGGGAACAAAAAGAACTAGATTTGCATTTCCAGGGAAATACATAGGGGCAGATTTATCAAACTGGTGTAAAATAGAATTGTCTCAGTTTCCCCTAAAAACCAATCAGATTCCATCTTTCATTTTTCAAAGAATCTAAGGAATTAAAGGTAGAATCTGATTGGTTGCTGGGGGAAACTAAGACAATTGTACTTTAAACCAGTTTGATAAATCTCCCCCATAGTGCTTGAAAAGAGTGCCCCTTTAACAGTGACTTCCCTTTAAGAGCGTCTTGGGTACCGACCCTTTAAGAACGACTTGGGTACCGTCCCTTTAAGAGTGACTTGGGTAACGTTCCTTTAAAAGTGACTTGGGTACCGTCCCATAGCTCTGCTATGTAGGATGGGTATCGACTTTGCTACACAGCTGGCTCAGCTCTGCTACGTAGTGCTGGTATTGGCTCTGCTACACGGCTGCCTCATCTCTGCTACGTATTGCGGGTATTGGCTTTGCTACACGGCCGGCTCAGCTCTGCTATGTAGTGTGGGTATCGGCTCTGCTCAGTGGCGGATTAAATTTACCCTGGGCCCGGGGCTGTCCACCCAACCTGGCCCCCCCCCCCCATAAACATCTTGCCACCTCATCTGGTCCTTTGCTCTGCCCCCCCCCCCCACCACCAATAAACATCTTGCCACCTGGTTTTCTGTTGTTGTCCCACTGCCAGGCAGCCTCCCCTCCCCCCAGCCCCCAATGGTCCATGTTCCGGTCCTAGCACCCCCAGTGCCAACACACACTGCTTACATGTTAGCAGGGCCGGACTGGGACTGAAAATCAGCCCTGGCATTCCAGAGCACACAGGCCCACTCGCCGCACAGTGATAAGTTATGGGAGGATGTTGTGAGCGCAGCGATGATACATGTTGTATCATCACGGCCATGACTGGAATTACAGATAACAAACAGTAAATGGGGTCAGAAGCTTCTGTCTCTGTACTGTGTAGCTGAGCTGCAGTTACAGGTCATCATCACTACACAGTGTACAGAGACAGAAGCTTCTGGCCCCGGTCACCGTGTTGAGTTTAACACCACCACCACATACTGACTAATACCACTGCATACTGACTAATTCCACCTCCTACTGACTAATACCACCACATACTGACTAATGTCACTGCATACTGACTAATACCACCGCATACTGACTAATACCACCACATACTGACTAATGTCACTACATAATGACTAATTCCACCACCTACTGACTAATACCACTGCATACTGACTATTGTCACTGCATACTGACTAATACCCCCGCATACTAACTAACACCACCGCATACTGACTAACACCACTGCATACCGACTAGGGATGGTCCGAACCCTCCGAGGTTTGGGTTCATATGAACCCGAACGTTCGGCATCAGATTCCCGCTGTCCGCCCGCTCCATGGAGCGGGTGGATACAGCGGGAGGACCGCCTGGAAAACCGGGATACAGCCTATGGCTATGGCTGTATCCCAGTTTTCCAGGCGGTCCTCCCGCTGTATCCGCCCACTGCATGGAGCGGGCAGACAGCGGGAATCATTACCGAGAGTTCGGGTTCATACAACCCGAACCGAACTCGGTTCGGACCATCCCTAATACTGACTAATACCACCACATACTGACTAATGTCACTAAAATAAAATCTCCCGCCATCTCCTTCCGCCGTCCTCAGATCTCCCTCACTTCCGAGTTGCGGTGCAGTGAATGAGAGAGAAAATGATGCTGGTGCACATGCGTATCGGCAGCCTTTTCATTGGCTAGAGTGCATCACATGGCTTCTAACTTGCTCAGCCAATCAAGGCTGAGCAAGCTGGAAGCCATGTGACGCTCTCCAGCCACTGCTGTGGAAGACGCCGGAGAGGAAGAACACTAGGCTTGCCCCCTTCTCTGACGACACTGAATGGGGTCGACAGTTATTTGGTATGTATACTTTATTTCTCTTCGTACTCCTTTAAGGTTTGTTTTTTTAGCGAGACTAGTTGTATTTTGTATCGATTCTGGTGTAGAGGTGCAGCCGATCACTTGCCAGATTGGCCAGGGTATAGCTCTGCCCAGTGGTAATTTGTCGTGACGCCAGTGCCGAATGGGCACACAGGTATGATGGCACACCTGCTTTTATTTCTTTTTCCCCTGTGGACAGTAGCCTGCCGGGGTTTTTGGGGGGGTCCCTTGGGCAATAATCACAGTGGTCCGGAGTGGAGTAGTGACCCACACAGACTATTGGTACTGCCACCCACAGAAAGGGGAGATGACCCAAGGAAGGTGTATTCACTCTGTAGGTGCTTAGTGAAGAACCACAGAGTCCCGTTACAATAAATAAAATCTGTTTACTTGATGTGGGAGGCAGGTAATACAGCTTTGCCTTGATATAGTACTTTATACTTAATAGACTGTACTGAAAGCGGTGCAGAAGATACAGCCGTGCTGGCTGGGTTGTGCGCTGAGAGGTAGAAAGTTCAGACTAGTAGAGAGGAGGATGTTGAGAGAGTCCTAACCCAAGTAGTACTGTGCTCTGCCGGAACTTCAGAGGTAGAAGAAGTAGAATACTTGAAAATAGAGAGAATACTTGTGCCTGTGTTTTGACCCTTTGGTCTTTACACCACCTATTGCCCACCCGTGTCAGGGGACCCGTCCTAGAGGGAGACACAAGTCTCAGACCTTGTTACCTGGGATGAGCGGTATGCTGAGGGTTTCCTGCTTACACCTGCGCTGTAAGATAGAGTGCATAGGCTTCTAGCAACTTTGCTCTATCCGGATCAGTTCCATTACTTTTCATAGAGACTGTCCTGCACTGTGTTCCTTCTGGTTCTCAGTGTGGGTTGAGATGATCCCTGACTTGTCCTCTCTAGTAGCAACTTTACACTGCATAGTGCTTAGCAGTGTTGCTTGAGGGAAACTGTGTCTGGGTCTAGTGCGTGCATGTGCTCTGCCTAACGTCTAGACCACAACTCCCTTGACTGGGGGGACCTGGCAGGAGCCAGGGCCCAACTTGGCTGCTGTAGGGAGCATTCTAGCTTGTGTCCTTCCTCTACAGAATCCAAAGTAGAAAAACCCTACACTTCCTCTACCCATGTGACTTCCCTCCTACAGTGCATGTAAGGAGAAGGTGAGGAGTGCATGTGAAAGTTGCAAAGAGAAAGGTGATAGGAAAGAAGAAGAAAGAACTCTCATTGGTGGACAGATCAATGTGACACATAAAAACACAATAAAAACACAATAACCCTTCTACAGCCGTGCAATATCTGGGCATACATACTTGCAATAACGACATCTAGTGGTAAAACTTTGGTACTGCTACATTACCACTTACACATATGAGTAAAGACTTTTGCGAAGGGTGTAACCAATAGCAACACCAGTGGTGGGACACCTCACCTTCACTGTACAATAAGTACAGTAAGTCTATCTTATCACCTTCTTTGATGTCTATATTGGAGCTGACGTAGGAGACAGTGGTAGACCCAGAGTCACAGTCTACAGTGAAAGTATTTGGCGAAAAATGTAAAGTAGAGATCCAGCAAGAGGTTGTAAATGGGATACGTCCTCAGTTATTGGAAGGAGTGAAGAAAAATGCTTTCATCTACATTCATAAAGGGATCAAGTGCGTCTGTGATTCCTAAAAAGGAGACAATGAAGGATCTTCAGGAGATTATTGACAGAAGTGATTAGACTTGGATTAGGAATTGACTGAATATCTGACTATAATGCAGACTGTCCTATTAGCCTAATTACCACGGCTTGTAAGAGGAGACGTGTTTGTTATACTGCGTGCGGGGAGCTGAAGGATCTGTGTGATTGGGGAACTCATGTGACATAACATCATTCTGGAGGTCTTAGATGACACACAGCGCACCTGCAAAGTATTTACACTGTTTTTGTTAGTTTGTGGCCTTGTGCTAGAATACAAAAGGTTGGATGGGGCATTCGGTGAAACCATTGTCAGGTCTCTCCACTGGGGTCAGGTTGTCACTAAGCGGCCTCTGCGGTGTTCTGGCTGTGTGCTTAGGTGCCATTGCTGGTTCTGTGTGGGTTGGCACTGCAGGTATACCTGTTATTGGGTATTCTGTGGATGGTAATGGTAGTACTGCATTTTGGTCACTAGATGTCACTGTATATTTCCTATTCTCTGTATAGCACAGAGCTGATTGTTTCCGATGACAAATTATAGAACTGTGAAAGGAGTGGATGGTAAAAGTAAGTTCCATACTGAAAATAACATGATGAAGATTTTAAAAAATGCAGGAGAGACCAATTTCTCCAGTTAGTGATGGCCATGGTGCAGTCCAGAGGAAGCATGGGAGAAGTACTACAAGTAACAATGTGCTACTCAGTGCATCTCTAGTAGATGCCGTGCTGCTCTAGGACACATGCCTTCTGGTCTAGTAACTGAATATGTGACACTGGGGCTGCACCATAACAATACTGGAATCTGATGGGACAATGAGACGGCTTTATGGAATATTCAATTATATCGTCTTGTTTGTGTAAAATAAAAATATCCTATAAAAAGATTTTACTGCCGTCTGATGAAAATGATATCATTGACTTGTCAGGAGGGGAAATGAAAATATCTGCAACTACTGGTATGTACTGTAAGTATATATGTAGAGCTGGTATAACCTGGGTATCTCCTGTGTATAATTAAATATGTAGAGCTGCTATAACCTGGGTATATCCTGTATATAATTATATATGTACAGCTGGTATAACCTGGGTCTCTCCTGTATGTAATTATATATGTACAGCTGGTATAACCTGGGTATCTCCTGTGTATAATTATATATGTAGAGCTGCTATAACCTGGGTATATCCTGTATATAATTATATATGTGCAGCTGGTATAACCTGGGTCTCTCCTGTATATAATTATATATGCACAGCTGGTATAACCTGGGTCTCTCCTGTGTATAATTATATATGTAAAGCTGGTATAACCTGGGTATCTCTTCTATATAATTATATATGTACAGCTGGTATAACCTGGCTATCTCCTGTATATAATTATATATGTAAAGCTGGTATAACCTGGGGATCTCCTCTATATAGTTATATATGTACAGCTGGTTTAACCGGGGTATCTCTTCTATATAATTATATATGTACAGCTGGTATAACCTGGGGATCTCCTGTATATAGTTATATATATGTACAGCTGGTATAACCTGGGTATCTCCTCTATATAATTATGTATGTAAGCCTGGTATAACCTGGGGATCTCCTTTATATAATAGTACTTTTAAGAAACTCTGTAATATGTTTTATTAAGCAAACTCAAAAAGCTGTTTTCCTACCTCGTCCCTCACTTCAGAAGAAGCAGGATTTCTGTGTCCATTATACTCTATGGAGAGGGGAGGGGCCGAAAGAAGTGAGTGAGCACAGAGAGGAGAACAGACAGCTCTGCACAGCACAACACTACATCCTGCAATCTTCTCTCACCAAGCTCCCAGATAAGCACTGACCTTTCTGACCTCTGAGTCCAGATTTTTTGTGCCGAGACAGTCCCCAAACTATATAGCTGCTTGTCTGCTCTCCCTACTCATCCCCCTTGGCCATTCCCCCTCCATAGGTTATAATGGGACTCAGCAAATGTGTCTTCACTTTGCTCCCCTGTCATGAAGATGGTTTTGCCTGATAATGCACAGGCATATCCTGCTCCGAACAGTCCATGTTTTACAGTTCTCCTTCTCCGAACAGTACCTTATGTCTTATGTCAGTACCTTATGTCTTCCCCACTCTGTGAGAGCAGCTGTGGTAAGTGTAATACCATATCCATACTTGTGTCGTTTGGGGTCAGCCTTCCCCGCCGGTCGTGCTGGCCGGGTTCTGGTGGGGCTTTTTGGGTCTGGTCCTGTGACATGGGGGTTGCAGGGCCGTTCCATTGCCCCCCTTCCCTGCACGTGCACGCTTTGCGGGGGTGGCGGTCATTGACCGACACAGTGTGGAGTTAGCGTATGGACCCGTGTGAATCAGAGGACCTGCATGTGGTACACGGGGCTATTATGGCTTGATCAAATCATATACAGACACTCTGGTGTTGATTTTTAATATAGGCCAAGCGGCATTAGTATCAGCCATAGATGGGATGTGCAGCTGTTCCTTTCTCTCCAGTCCGTGTATAAATACTATAATACTGCTTCTATATACAAGAATATAACTACTATAATACTGCCCCCTATATACAAGAGTATAACTACTATAATACTGCTCCCTATATACAGGAATATAACTACTATAGTACTGCTCCCTATAAACAGGAATATAACTACTATAATACTGCCCCTATATACAAGAATATAACTACTATAATACGGTTCAGGGAAGAAAAAGAGCGCTGCACCTCACACTTATGGCTGACACTAGTGCCTCTAGGCTGCATAAAAAACATCAGAATTCTGTATGTGAATTGATCAAGCCACACTGCCCCATGTACCTCGTGCAGGTATCTGATACACATGGGTCCCTACACTAAGTCCACACTGTGTCAGTCAGTGACCACCAACCCCGCAGGCGTGCACAGTCAGGGAAGGGAGGCCATGGAACGGCCCTGCAACCCCCATGCCACAGGACCAGACCCAAAAATGCCACACCAAAACCCAGCCAGCACCACCGGCAGAGGAAGCTGCCCCCAAACAGCACAAGTCTGGATAAGGTATTGCACTCACCATAGCTATCACAGATAGAATGGACAGACAGGAGGGATTAAAACCATGAGCACTCAGGTGTCTCCTGCTAATTGCGGTCATGTGGGTCTCACCAGGAGGAGTGCAATACACGGAGAAAAGAGAGAAACAAAATACAGTTCAGGGAAGAAATAGAGCGCTGCACCTCACACCTATGGCTGATACTAGTACCTCTCGGCTGCATAAAAATCATCAGAATTCTGTATGTGAATTGATCAAGCCACACTGCCGCATGTACCGCGTGCAGGTATCTGATACACATGGGTCCCTACACTAAGTCCACACTGTGTCAGTCAGTGACCACCACCCCCGCAGGCGTGCACAGTCAGGGAAGGGAGGCCATGAAACGGCCCTGCAACCCCCATGCTACAGGACCAGACCCAAAAATGCCACACCAAAACCCAGCCAGCACCACCGGCGGAGGAAGCTTCCCCCAAACAACACAAGTCTGGATAAGGTATTGCACTCACCATAGCTATCACAGATAGAATGAAACAGACAGGAGGGATTAAAACCATGAGCACTCAGGTGTCTCCTGCTAATTGCGGTCATGTGGGTCTTACCAGGAGCTGCCCCCAAACAGCACAAGTCTGGTGAGGTGTTTTTCGGGACTGGTCCTGTGACATGGGGGTCACAGGGCCGTCCCATGGCCCCCCTTCCCTGACTGTGCACGCCTGCGGGGTGGTGGTCACTGACTAGCACAGTGTGGATTTAGTGTAGGGACCCATGTGTATCAGATACCTGCACAATGGTACATGGGGCAGTGTGGCTTGATCAATTCATACACAAAATTCTGATGTGTTTTTTATTTAGCCTAGGGGCACTAATATCAGCCATAGGTGTGAGGTGCAGCGCTCTTTTTCTTCCCTGAACCGTATTTTGTTTCTCTCTTTTCTCCGTGTTTTTGCACTCCTCCTGGTGAGACCCACATGACAGCAATTAGCAGGAGACACCTGAGTGCACATGGTTTTAATCCCTCCTGTCTTTTCCCATTCTGTTTGCAGCAGCTATGGTGAGCACAATACCTCATTCAGACTTGTGCTGTTTGGGGGCGTCCTTCTCCGCCGGCGGTGCTGGCCGGGTTCTGGTGTGGTGTTTTCGGGTCTGGTCCTGTGACATGGGGGTCGCAGGGCCGTCCCATGGCCCCCGTTCCCTGACTGTGCACGCCTGAGGGGGTGGTGGTCACTGACCGGCACAGTGTGGACTTAGTGTAGGGACCCATGTGTATCAGATACCTGCACGCGGTACATGGGGCAGTATGGCTTGATCAATTCATACACAAAATTATGATGTGTTTTTTATTTAGCCTAGGGGCACTAGTATCAGCCATAGGTGTGAGGTGCAGCGCTCTTTTTCTTCCCTGAACCATAACTTCTATGATACTGCTCCTATATACAAGAATATAACTACTATAATACTGCCCCCTATATACAGGAATATAACTTCTATAATACTGCCCCCTATATACAAGAATATACCTACTACAATACTGCCCCAATATACAAGAATATAACAATACTGCTCCTATATACAGGAATATACCTACTATAATACTGCTCCTATATACAAGACTATAACTACTATAATACTGCCTGTAAATTTATATCATGAATTTAGAGGAAATCATTATAAAGCTATATAAAACCATTGTGAGCTCACAGTATCTTATATGCAATACAGAATTGTCTCTAGCGATCATGCCAGGCAGGTTGGGACATACACACATTCAATTCTTACCCTGAGGGTTAAAACAGAATGTTCACAAGACAGAAATACATTGTTCATGAAAAATGTTCATCCAAAATGATTGTTTGGTTCCATGGAAGGAGGGCGACTTCATAAATACTACGGAAAGAAATGATTATTTATAATTGATTCATTCCACCTAAACCACAGAGCAACCAGAAGCTCTAATAATAAGACAGTCCTCAAGGTGTTATATTAGGAGGTGGTTCCCTCAGGTGCCAACGAGGCCAATCTGGAGGGTATGGCCAGGGGTGCCCAAAACCAAGGAGTGTTCACAACTGCATCATCACTATGGGTGAAACAAGCAGGGATTAAAATTCTAACTATTAGGGATTGGGAACCTTTAGCCCTCCAACTATTGCAAAACTACATTTCCCATCATGCCTGGACAGCCTTAAAGGGACTTTAGCAAAAATCTGGCTCAAACTATCCTATTAGTATGGGTAGATTGGTGCCACAACGCTGAGATGAATGCTGTACTCCCTTTGTAAATTGGTGGTACGATTTCCGAGAAGTTCCCTAAAACTTTATGTGCAAATGAGTGTTTGTGGTACACTCGAGGTGGTCGCAAAGCCTCCAGTGCACCACTTTTCCAGACCCCCCCCCCACACACACACACACACACTTGGTCAATGTTCTTTATGATTAGGCTGTGTTGTCGCTCCCAACCTGAATCATCCAGAATGTTGATGACGCAGTGTCATTGGCGGGCTGGAAAGCAGTACACTGCGGCTGTGGGGCCACCTTAAGTGCACCAAGGAAGCTCATTTGCATATTAGGCTTTTGGGCAATATCTCAGCAACCAGACCACTGATTGAGAAAAGGAGCATAGCATTCATTTTAGTGTGGTGGTGCCAATTTGCCCACAGAATGAACAAGATGTCTGCTAGAGTCCCTTTAAGGACTAAGGATCACTTAGTGTAGTGTGCCCCCGGATGGTGGTGTAGCGGTGGGACGGCCGGTCACTTGCTAGATGGAAGTGTGACGCCACTCCTTGTGGTGGATGGCCGAGATACAGCCGGGCCTTTGGGCTTTGCCACATGACGCCAGTGCCTGGTGGGCACATAGGTGTGATGGCACGCCTGCTTTTGAGGTGTAAGGCCAGTTGTACCCTTTTCCCCTGTGGTCGGTGTTCTGCCGGGTTGCTACCGGGTCCCTTGGGATAGTGTAGTCACGGATGATGTAGTCACAGGCGGCCAGAGCGGTGTAATGACCCTCCTGGATAGTAGGACCCACCACCCACAGAAAGCGGAAATGTCCCTAGGTTGCAGTGTATATGCTGCGCAGGTGGTAGTGAATAATTACAGACTCCTTGTATGACGTTGACTTGGTTTACTATTGGCAAATGTGCAACAGGTAATACAGATGAGAGGTACACGGAATAAAGTTCCAATAAATACTTGAACATGAAACCGCCAAATCTGTGTGATAAGTGCTGAGTAGGATATAGAAGAGTTGGTAGAGTTGTACTGAGGTAGCGTAGTAGAGAGAAGAGTGTCGTGAGAGTCTCAACCCAAGTAGTAATGTGCTCTGCTGGGATGTTGGAGTGTAGATAAGAATACTTTAAGAAGAAGTAGAAGAAGAATGAGAAAAACCTGTGCCTGTGTAATGACTTCCTTATAGTCTTAAAACCACCTTCTGCCCACTAGCGTTGGCTGAACCGTACTAATAGGTGACACAGGCCCCAGACCTAGTTACCTGGGCTGAGCAGAGTGCTGAGAGTTTCCTGCTTACACTCGCGCTGCGAGATGGAGTTCATAGACTTTCTAGTAACTTTGCTCCACCTGGATCAGTTCCTAGCTCTTTGGCTCTTGAAGTAGATACTGTACTGCACGGTTGTAACTCCTTGTCCACGGCGTGGATTGAGATGATCTGTAGGCTGTTCCTCTCCTAACAGGCTTTAGCACTGCATAGTGCTGTGTGTACTCACTAAGTGAGAAGTTTGAAGCGGAGCACTGTCCTGCATCCTACCCATGCGGGGTACTGACTAAGACTACTGCTCTTCCTTTTCAGGGGACCTGGCAAAGGGCCAGGGCCCAAGTAGAACCACTGTGGAGAGCTATCTGGTCTGCGTCCTTCCTCCACAGAATCTTGACTAAGACTTCTCCTTTACCCAAGGGACTAACTTCCAATCCAGCGTGTAAGGTACGCTGTGGTTGGGTGGAAAGAGTGTAACAGAAGAGAAGTAAGAGAAGAGGTGACAGAAGAAAACAAGAATCCTACTGGCTAGCAGATCTGGTACACAAACACAATAACCCTTTGAGACACTTCAGCTGTGCAGCTTCCACACTTAAACACATAATAAGAGCGACATTTAGTAGTCATCTTTAAATACTACTTTGACTACAATAGTACAGACTTTTGTGAAGGGTGTGAACGGCAGCACCACCACTAGTGGGACACCACATTAAGTCCTGCTTGGTAGCTTATCAGCTTCTTTGTTTCCATATAGTTAAAGAAAATACCATGGATGTGTGGGACTATAGTTTACATTAGTTAACCTAAACCCACTGATTGAACTGCGCCGACACGGGGAAGCCGGTGCCACGGTCCGTTTTTCGGACCGAGGCCCCGTTCCCGTGCACAGCGCCATTCTATGAATGAATTAATGGAGCTGCGTCATACAGGGGAGGGAAATCCCTCCCACTGGGGGCGGCCCGGTACGCCTCCAGTGCTTGAGCATCGGCCGGTTCCGGTGCATAGAACGGCGCCGTGCACGGGAACCGGGCCTCGGTCCGAAAAACCGACCGCGGCACCGACTTCCCCGTGCCGGCGCTGTTCGATCAGTGGGTTTAGGTTAAAGAGGATGTACCAGGTGGTACATCCTCTTTAATGTCCACTCAGATGATACCTGGGAGATGACCACAGTTATAACTGTTTTAGTCCTTTTATGGTCTCCCTATCTATTAGAAGATGCCCTCACAAAACTTTTTTTCTCTTTCTTATATCAAGCTGATTTGATACTTTTGAAAGAAAGTCGAAAGTGAGCAAATTATCCAAGGAACTAGTCTGCACTGTGGAGATTTGGAAGAAAATGTGACTTTTAAACCTCCTCAAGGATAAATTGACTTCTATGGTGTTTTGTTAACCTTTTTTTTCAGACAATAAAATCGAAAAACTAAAAAGTTAAAATTGAGGACATTTTTATATGCATGCAAACTAAGGGGCCAAGTGACTGTGTTAAAGTGGTAATGATAGCCTTATGTTTACTGTACTGAAGATGTTACAGAGGTAATAAGAGGATCAGGAGCCGGGTTACTCTACTAAAGATGTTACAGGGTAATAAGAGGATCAGGAGCCGGGTTACTGTAATTAGATGTTACAGGGTAATAAGAGGATCAGGAGCCGGGTTACTGTAATAAGATGTTACAGGGTAATAAGAGGATCAGGAGCCGGGTTACTGTAATAAGATGTTACAGGGTAATAAGAGGATCAGGAGCCGGGTTACTGTAATAAGATGTTACAGGGGTAATAAGAGGATCAGGAGCCGGGTTACTGGAATAAGATGTTACAGGGGTAATAAGAGGATCAGGAGCCGGGTTACTGTAATAAGATGTTACAGGGGTACTAACAGGATCAGGAGCCGGGTTACTGTAATAAGATGTTACGGGTGATAAGAGGATCAGGAGCCGGGTTACTGTAATAAGATGTTACAGGGGTAATAAGAGGATCAGGAGCCGGGTTACTGTAATAAGATGTTACAGGGGTAATAGGAGGATCAGGAGCCGGGTTACTGTAATAAGATGTTACAGGGTAATAAGAGGATCAGGAGCCGGGAAACTGCAATAAGATGTTACAGGGGTAATAAGAGGATCAGGAGCCGGGTTACTGTAATAAGATGTTACAGGGGTAATAAGAGGATCAGGAGCCGGGTTACTGTAATAAGATGTTACAGGGGTAATAGGAGGATCAGGAGCCGGGTTACTGTAATAAGATGTTACAGGGTAATAAGAGGATCAGGAGCCGGGTTACTGTAATAAGATGTTACAGGGGTAATAAGAGGATCAGGAGCCGGGATACTGCAATAAGATGTTACAGGGGTAATGAGAGGATCAGGAGCCGGGTTACTGTAATAAGATGTTACAGGGGTAATAAGAGGATCAGGAGCCAGGTTACTGTAATAAGATGTTACAGGGGTAATAGGAGGATCAGGAGCCGGGTTACTGTAATAAGATTTTACAGGGTAATAAGAGGATCAGGAGCCGGGTTACTGTAATAAGATGTTACAGGGTAATAAGAGGATCAGGAGCCGAGTTACTGTAATAAGATGTTACAGGGTAATAAGAGGATCAGGAGCCGGGTTACTGTAATAAGATGTTACAGGGGTAATAAGAGGATCAGGAGCCGGGTTACTGTAATAGGATGTTACAGGGTAATAAGAGGATCAGGAGCCGGGTTACTGTAATAAGATGTTACAGGGTAATAAGAGAATCAGGAGCCGGGTTACTATAATAAGATGTTACAGGGGTAATAAGAGGATCAGGAGCCGGGTTACTGTAATAAGATGTTACAGGGTAATAAGAGGATCAGGAGCCAGGTTACTGTAATAAGATGTTACAGGGGTAATAGGAGGATCAGGAGCCGGGTTACTGTAATAAGATGTTACAGGGTAATAAGAGGATCAGGAGCCGGGTTACTGTAATAAGATGTTACAGGGTAATAAGAGGATCAGGAGCCGGGTTACTGTAATAAGATGTTACAGGGGTAATAAGAGGATCAGGAGCCGGGTTACTGTAATAAGATGTTACCGGGGTAATAAGAGGATCAGGAGCCGGGTTACTGTAATAAGATGTTACCGGGGTAATAGGTCCCCTAGGATCTAGGTTACTGGACATGGCACAATGATGATGTGGACTGTTATTATTATGCACAGTATAATATATACTCGTCGTCTGTACTTGCTGTTGTTGTGATTATCCCTGATTAATGAAGATTAACAGTTAGAAACTCGCCGGTTTGACCTGTGATGTTTTTTAAATGATGACTAATGAGGCTGAGTAGTTTATGTAGCTGGAAGCCTTGCTGTGCTGTTGTACTGTGATCAGGAGCCGATACCCTATTATCAGAGGTTAGGGGGGGGGGGGGGGTCGTGCTGCTATAATAGGATGTGATGGCAGTCATCCGCCAGTATCGATGAGCTCCGTGCACTCTCTAGAATGCGGCTCTCCAGGTTCGCTGGTGTGAGGGTTACGTTCATAGATGAGGATTGTGCTCTGATTACTGGAGACCCTCTTCTCCATATAAAGACTGAATCAGTGGCACATTCATCTGTTTACAAAGCGAGTTTAAAGACAGGAATTTATCTTCCTCTCGGGTTTCTCCCTCCCGTCAGCTTCTTGCCAGGCTCGCTCCTTCTTGCTCCTGCTCTCTGCATTGCTACCAGATTTATTTAAGAGTAAAAACTCAGAGATTCCCGGAGAGCGACTTATAAGGAGCGCAGTGCGAGGACGGCAGGAGGGAGCCAGCACGGCATGGCCATCCACCAGCACTGCGCACTACCCAGCACTCCCTCTCTACAGGAGCCAGGGCTACTTCATGGTCCTCTCCTCTAAATAATGCTGTAACAATGAACTATAATAAGATTTTACAAGGATAAGAGCAGAGGTTATGGTCACCCTTAGGGTACGTTCACACTTACCGGATCCGCAGCAAATCTGCAGCAGATCCGGAGCAGATTTGATGTTACAGATTTTATGCTGTGTTCAGTTATTTAAATGAAATCTGCTGCGGATCTGCGTGAACGTACCCTTAAAGGGTCTTAAAGGGGCCTCCAATCCTATAGTTCAATCATTAATTGTATCAAGACCCAGGAGCTTAAGGTTACATCTCTCTGGGGACCATTGGAATTCTAGGTTAGAGTACTATTACATGGAGCGATTTTTAACGACTAACGATAATTAATCGCAAACGAGATTGTATATCGTTAACCTGAAATCGTTTACCATATTACACAGGACGATGGTCATTAGTTACAAACGTTACTATGATCGTTTATTCCTTCTGATCCCAGCAAAACAATGAACAATGTGCAATTACACTGAACGATTAGTGAACAAATGCGGAACTTGAGCGAACGAATGTGGAATTACAGCGAACGATTAGCGAACGATTAATTTTAGGTTCAGATCTAAATCAATGATTAATGACACACGAACGATTTTTTGATTGTTGCCTGCAATTACAAAGAACTATTATAGTTTAAAGTCGAACGATATAACGATTTTTTTGCACGAAAATTGTCCCTTAAGGCCCTATTCCATGGGTGACAGAAAGGAGCAAAACAAGCGATATTAGGGCTCGTTTGTTCCTCGTTCCCCGCTCGTTTCCACCGCTATTCCACGCGGCAGCAGCGAGCGGGTGAGTCCGGGAGGGGCAAAGGGAAGGTGCAGGGGGGCTGCCCGGACAATCTAGCTATCACGCGGGCAGCCCCCCTGCACCTTCCCTTTGCCCCTCCCGGACTCACCCGCTCGCTGCTGCCGCATGGAATAGCGGTGGCAGCTAGCGGGGAACGAGGAGCAAACGAGCCCTAATATCGCTTGTTTGCTCCTTTCCGTCGGCCCATGGAATAGGGCCTTAGACGGGACAATTTTCGTGCAAAAAATTCTGCTCCTATTCCACGGAGCGACGTTGCACGGCAGCAGATCGTTACTGTATGAGTCGTTTGATTTTCTACATGTTTGAAAGACAAACGACGCAACGATCAGCCAACATGAACGATGTTCGCTGATCATTGCCTTCTATTCCAAGGGATGATTATCGGCCGTGACGGCTGATATCGGCCGATAATCGTTCCGTGGAATAGGGCGTTTAGTCTGGTTTGATGAAGGGATGGCATAAAAGTTGATTTGGCTGATCATCGCTTCGTGTAATAAAGAAAACGATCAGTGGATAGAACGATCGTTGGCTGATCATTTCTTTAGGTTCAGACCTAAAATCATCGGGTGCCGACTGGCTGATGATATAGTGTAAAATAATAACGTAATAACATACCTTACCGCGTTCCCGGGCGTCCTCGGAGGCCTTCAGCAATGTGTGCAGCTCTGCCTCTGCTCCGGTCTTTGCAGTGACAGGCTGCAGCCTGTCACTGCAAAGACCGGAGCAGAGGCAGAGCTGCACACAGGGGAGACCGGACGCTCATCCTTTCACTGCCTGAGACCGGAAGCTCAGCCAATCACTGCCTGTGGCCTGTCTTGGCCAATGATTGGCTGAGCAGCCGGCAGCCTCTCACTGCAAAGACCGGAGCAGAAGCAGAGCTGCACACAGCGCGGATGGCCTCTGAGGTTGCCCGGGAATGCGGTGATTAGAGTTAATATTTATTAGTTTACACTAAATGCAAGGGCTGCACAGACATCGCTAACGATGTCCCTGAAGCCCTTGCTGGCCAATTATCAGCTCGTGTAATAGCTCAGTAAATGAGCTCCGATCTAGTAGATTGGCGATTGTTTACTGTTTATTATCGGGCCGTGTAATAGGACCCTTACGGCAGAGCTGCACTCCCAGCCATCCAGCCTTCTTAGAACAACAAGCGGTCGTCACACTTGATTCAATCAGAGGCAATATACTGGCGTACTGCTGCTTAAGGTGTAAAAAAGTCAAAAAAGTTCCAGTTAATGGAACATTTCAGGGAAAACAGACAGTATACTTGGACTACAGCAAGTATTTCCCTATAATACCATCACAATAATATAGGAAAACACCTGCTGTCAGCCCGAATCCCCCCGATCACAGGGGATCACTGAGGATCTGTTAGGTGAACTCTTCCAACAATGTAATCTAGCTATTCTAGTGCTGATGTGTGGATGGTGATGATGATGACAAGCACTGCGTGAGTCATCGTAGGTCTTCCACCACCTTATTTATAGATGACGATTCATAAATTCTTTATAGCTTATTTCACTATGATTATAACATTCCCTGGTAGAGTAGTAATAATTCACCAAGTATGAGTCCTGGAGTGGGTGACTTTTCCATCTGAATATGTTTTTATGTGGGTTTTATTATCACAATAACACTTTATGGGTCCTTAATTGGGAACCACAAACAAGCTTCTCATATATGGAGCGGTCTTGTTGTAGGACTCTAACCATGGTGAGGGTTGATATCTATGTGTGGTCACTATTAGTCCAACCATAATAAGTAGAGATGAGCCAAGTTTGGGTTTGCCTGAATCAAATTGAAACTTAAAGTGTATGTACTACTGAGGTATACCACCACGGGTGTTGCTATTAGTTACACCCTTCGCAAAAGTCTGTACTTATAAGTGTAATGTAGCAGTATCAAAGTTTTACCACTAGATGTCATAGTTACATGTATTTATGTCCAGATATTGCACAGCTGTAGGAGTTATTGTTTTTCTTATGTACCACATGGATCTGTACACCAATGAGAGTTCTTTCTTCTTCTCACCTATCATCTTTCTCTTTGTATCTTACATACGCACTCCTCACCTACTCACAGCACAGTTTACATATGCTATAGGAAGGAAGTCACATGGGTAAAGGAAGTGTAGGAATCTTCTAGCTTTGGATTCTGTAGAGGAAGGACGCAAGCTAGGATGCCCTCAAGTTGGGCCCTGGCTCCTGCCAAGTCCCCAGTGCAAGAGTTGTTGTGGTCTAGACGTTGAGCAGAGCACATGTATATGCGAGACCTAGACACAGTCACTACTAGAGAGGACAAGTCAGGGATCATCTCAACCCACGCCGTGGACATTGTAACATAGTGCCGGACAGTATCCACAAGAAGTAAAGGAACTGAACCGGATAAGGCAAAGTTGCTAGAAGCCTACGCACTCTATCTCACAGCGCGAGCGTAATCAGAGAACTCTGACCACTCTGCTCATCCCAAGTGACAAAGTCTGGGGCTTGTGTCACCCTCTAGGACGGGTCACCCGACACTGGTGGGCAAGAGGTGGAGCAAAGACCAAGGAGTCAAAACACGGGTACAAGTATTCTCTCTACTTTCAAGTATTCTACTTATTCTACCTCCGGCTGGGCATGAGGCACTGGAGGCAGGCAAGCCGGCCCCCAATGTGACAAAAACCCCTCCCCTCTGTGACGCGGCTCTATTGATTCATATGGAGCTGTGTCACAGAGGGGAGATCGTCACACTGGGGAACTGTTAGGCCTGCCTCCAGTGCTTCATGCTCAGCCGGTGCCTGGGAATAGAATGCCGCCGTACGTGTACACCAGGCTGCGGTTCAAAAAAAGGATTGCGACAATGGCATCCCTACACTGGCGCTGATCCATTCATGTAAAAGACACAAAGCTGTGTACATTCGCTTTAAATGAACCACAATAGGACAGCTAAATGATGACACCTACACTAGTGGGACTATTAGGGCTTTTATACAGAGCCCAATAGTCTTTTCATAGCAAAAAAAAAAGTGATTTCTAATTTCCCATTGATTTCAGTTGTAGAAGCAGCGGCTCTTTATGTCTCTGTTTACACTGCAGGTTGCACGCTGCATGTGGCTTAAGTACAGACACAAAGCAGAAAGTGCAACAGCAACCTATTCATACAACTCATATAACATACTCCCCCGGTGTACACAAGATAAAAACCCGCTCTATAGATATTAAAAAATGAGCATAGATATTTGGCTCTTATCTACCCAGTTGTAGGCTTATTTAGCCCAAGAGAGGCCATTGCTAGTGTGGGAATGCTAAAGTAGGACCTTAAAGTGGTGACATGGTAAACTCTGATCAAACAGTTTGCTAAAATCCTCATTTTTTAATATCTATAGAGCGGGTTTTTATCAAGTGTACACCGGGGGAGTATGTTCCGTAAGCGCTTGCACCTTTAGGTTGCTGTTTTTTGTCACATAACCCCCCCTTTTAAAACAATTGCAAGAAAAGCCTTCTAAACACCAATAGAAAGCACCACCTCTGTGTTTACACCTCTAGGGAACTGTGTCTTTGCCCCTGTGTTTCCGCCCCTGGGGGTAAACGAAACCACAGTAGAGGAAAGTATGGCGACCGGTAGGCAGTGTGGTGCAGGTGTTTGTGAGCCAGGTTCTTACCCAGAGTCCGACCACCTGGGAGTTCTCTTGGGGTGGCTTGAGGAGGATATGGAGTCATGGCAAGCGGCGTCCTTAAGGGCGATATTACATGACCAGATCAATAATGTAAAGCTTAATCAGTCCATCGTCCAGGAAGGGCTGTATTAACATATATGTTTAGCAATGTCCACGCAGCACTTGCTAGTAGTGTTCATACATACCTGACCACACTCCCCCATACCTTTCTGTCTTCTACCTGGTTCTGCAGCCACCGCGAGTACTGCAGAGCCGGCCTCTGCTGCCACTTCAGACACTGCTGTGTGTGTGTTTGGGGGGGGGGGGGGGTTGTTATTGGGCTCCCAAATATCACATAAAGAACATGTCTGAAAAGGCCGAACAGATTCAGTTTTAACAAGCCCAGTCCTTTGCGTCCATGGTAGCTAAGTCTCCGCCACAGGAGTCTTTACAATAAACATACGTGCTTGGCCAAGTAGAGTGTGTATATATTGTCACCTACTTAGTCGAGAGAAATATCTGTCTATTTTCAGCAATGAACCAAAGATTTATAATAAAACCTTGTTAACTGCGAGGTTCCAGACAAAAGTCTAGGTTTCCTTTAAGACCCACATCCGAAGCAGGAAGTGCCTCCGAGAACACCATAATCATATCCAATGAGAGTCCTTGTAAGGACAGAACAATAATAAGAAGAGTGTCGGCTTTTGTTATCTTTATTGCTTCCCTTATCCTCATAAAGCAGCTGTGCCTTTCATCCATTTATCAAGTTGTGATGTTACGTACAGTATCTATTATGGAGGTTTGTCCATTTTTTTCTACTAAATATATATCTCAACTAGAGGTAGTCTGACCATTAGACCTTCTTGAATCCAGTGTGTCCTTTAGTCTTTAGTTCAGTTAGTTCCTGACTACAGGCCAGGCAGGACATGTATATAGTTGTTCCTGTCACTAGCCTCCCAACCTCTATAGACTGCTAGACTAGACTCCTAGGGACATCCGAGCTAAGGGAGATCTCACCCTTGCTGACACCGAGGACAGACTAGGACATTCAAGCAACTTACAAAAGGGACGGACAAGCTCAAGACTGATCCTACAGTTGAGTACAGTGCAAGTTCAGCCGCTCTCTATTGACAAGTGCTCAGCTTTGTAGGAAGGACACTACAAGCCAGCTCCATAAAGAGCAGAGACCTTGAACTCGTACTACCTCAGAGGACGGGTCACCCGACACTGTGGGGCAGAAGGTGGTTAGGTGAGATAACTAGACTCATCCATCCATACACTTCTCAACACTTCACCACATCCCGGCTGTGTACATAGTACATTAGGCAAGGGCCCTATCTCTACTACCTATCTACTTGTTGGAGCATTGTTATTGACTATTTTTTTCACTTCAGCACTGCTTGTAACCGTTTGCACTAAGATACCTTCTTCAAGTAAAGTTTACAAGTTGTTTAAAGTGGGACTCTCTGTCGCCGCACCTCACTCCTGCCTTAAACAAGGTCGGTTGCCTTGTGTCTGGGGGTGGATCTTACCACTCCTGACCACAGAGAAAAGTAACCTTCAAAACACCAAACCCACCCGCCACGGCACTAGTCCTAGTGTAGTTTGAGCCCCCAATGATGTTGTGTCGGAGGATTGGCCGGTCACTTGCTAGATGGTGAAGAGTGACTCCACTCCAGTGGTGATTGGCCGAGATACAGCCGGGCCTTGAGATGTTATATTGTGACGCCAGTGCCGGTTGGGCACACTGGTGTGATGGCACGTCTGCTTTTATTTTATAAGGCCGGTTGTACCTTTTTCCCCTTGGGATAGTGTAATCACAGATGGCCTGAGCGATGTAGTGATCTGCCACCAACAGAAAGGGGAAATTCCCAAGGTTGCGGTGTGTGCTGTGTCGGTGTGAGGCGAAGGATCACAGAGTCTCTTTACCATAAATAAGCTTGTTTTTACTGGAAAAATACACAATTATGATGTTTCTCTTCATAAAGCACTTGATAATACACTTGACAACACTTGTAGACAAACACTTGACAATACAGCAACCGAATCTACAATAGGAATGCAGTGTAGAGTACAGCCATGCTGACTGAGTAGTGTGCTTGGTGATACAAAGGAGCAGAGCAGCAGAGAGAAGGATGTCGTGAGAGTATTAACCCAAGTATTACTGTGCTCTGCCGGGAAGTTGAAAGGTTGAGGTAGAAGAATACTTAGAAGAAGAATACTTGTGCCCGTGTATTGACCTTTTGTTAGTCTTCACACCACCTTATGCCCACTAGATTTGGCTGACCCGTCCTAGGGGGAGACACAAGGCCCCACACCTTGTTACCTGGGATGAGCGGAATGCTGAGGGTTCCCTGCTGACAACCGCGCTGCAAGATAGAGTTCCTAGGCTTATCGCAACTTTGCTCTATCCGGATCAGTTCCTAGCTTACTGCTGTCTGTGGATACTGTCTTGCTCTGTGACACTCCTAGTCCATGGCATGAGCTGAGGTTATCTCTGACTTGTCCTCTTCTGGAAGGGGTTTAACACTGCATAGTGTTGTGTAGCGTTACTGAGAAGAAAACTGTGTCCTTTCTGACATCGTACCCATACGGGGCTCTGACTAAGACTGAACTGGAGTAGGGGACCCAGAGAGGACCACTGTAGAGAGCTGTCTAGCTTGCGTCCTTCCTCTACAATGTCCAACACGAAAGACCTTCATAATTCCTCTACCTCAACGTGACTAACGTGCGCTGTGAGTGGGTAAAGAGTGCAATAGAAGAAGTTAAGAGAGAGCTGATAGAAGAAGAACAAATTCCTATTGGTTCACAGATCCGTGTGACATACAAAGAAACAATAAACCTTTATACACTTCAGCTGTGCAGCATCTGAACACACATATCCAATACAGCCACATCTAGTGGCGAAATTCTGTCACTACTTTCATCCCCACATAAGTACAATAAGTTCAGACTTTTACGAAGGGTGTATATACTAGTAACACCCGTGTTAGGACACCACACTAGTCTGACTGCAGGAGAGGAGAGAAGAAGAGAGGTTTTGTGCGGAGACGTTTAGCAAGGGTCCCATAGCTGCATGTTAGGACTGAAGTGGGCTTCCTGCCAGGCCTAGGGCAGTGTGGCTCCCTGGTCTGCATCCTCCATTGGAAAATGTATTACTGGGGAGACAAGCTGATGTGTTTTCTGCATCTTTGCTCTGCCATGATCAAGAAACTACTATGTAAACTCTGGACCAAGCAGTATACCGCCCGCCTTAAGGATGAGCCCATAGGACTAGTGATAAGGGCTTGAGTAAAGAAAGGACCAGCTCCTGGGACCCCAGGAAAAAACACATACACAGTGGGTAACCCTCTTCCAGACAAGGCTAAGCCTGCCTAAATTCATATACAAGAACTGTGCCTCCATTTTCATTAACCTCCAGCAAAGGGTTGTGAACAAAACCATCAACCTAAAAACAGCAAAGACACGTACCTACGGGAACTACAGCTGCCGTCCAACCTATGTGCACTACCTGTCATTGTGTCCGCCTAAGGAGTATGGGATCTCCTATGGAAATCCTCCAATCACTGTGACCTCAGCGACCCTGACTGTGACCAGGGTCTAACACTTCAATTGGAAAAGTTTCACTATACATGAGCGTAAACCACTGATGTAAGAAAGACCATGGACTATGCCAATTGGGAAGCTTGTGTGGTTCTGTGACTAAGCACAAGCTGCTAGAGCTCTTACTTCCTAGATCCAAATACAAGGAAAAGGAGGAGGAAAAGCCAGAAGTATAACCAGTAACACAGCTAAAAAAACACTTCAGCACACAGCGACTGGGGGAAAACAAGCTAATTCCACATAGATATAATGCTGCCAAGGTTGTACAACACATGTAGTATAAGTCAATTTTAAAATATATTAATTTTTATTAAACATGATTAAAAAATCAATAAAACCATTAATCTGTTTCTAGTGCAAAAGGAAAGAATGCCGATGGATACATGTGCTGGGTAGTCTGACCCCTTTTGGTCTAAATGAACAGCGGAGCTTTGTTCCATTTCTTTAGTCTCCTAGTGTGCACTGATTTTTAATTGCACTTTATTCGTTTTTAACTCTTGTCTTTTTGTACATTTATATTTTTTAGCATTATGGTGATGGGTTGAATTAAATGTGATGTGGATTTCTACGGATGAGGGGAAGAAAAAGAACAGATCTTTATAATCATGGATGGACATTTTTTTAAAGAGGACATATAAACTGGAACATAATGGTCTTCAAATGTATCATTTGGCATGCACTTTATATTTATTATCACTGGTATTTGATTGTAAAAAGTTGCTATTTAAAGCTTCGGTTTATTGGGAGTGGTATATGATTCATGGTCACATTGTATATATATTACAATTATGTTTACACTTTATATAATATATATTACACTTTATATAATATATATTACACTTTATATAATATATTTGCACTTGTATAATGAATACTTTTAAATTTATTGCCGATTTGTGTGTTTTTTTTAATGTTTGTATCGGCATTGTGAGGTTTGTTGCACTTTTGCACTTTTCTGATGTGTTTTTCACATGTATTAAGGTATTATTATACTGATGTATATTCATGCACTTTTTTTTTTTTTTTATATATAATTTCACTTATAATGATATATTTCCTATGACCAGATGTATGTACATAGCCTCCTGATAAGGAATAATGGTTACCATCCGTGTACGCGAGTCCGGGGAGATTCTGGCGCAGGCGCTCTTCCAACTTGGTCTCTTGAGTCACTGTGCGCATGTCCGCCTGCGTTCCACCGGCGGACGTGCGTTCCAGTGACGTAGGCCGGGAGGAAGCTGCGTGATCCCTGGCCACTCCTTTGACCCGCGTCGTCCCCCGGAAGGAATCCTCAACACTAGTATATATAGTGCGCGAGACATGAGCTATATACGCCCCTTGATAAAGCGATTTAAAGGCGAAACGTGCGTCGGGGTTGCGGTTACCAGACACCACGATGGGTAAGCGTCTCACTACACTATCATTTATATTGCGGATATAGGCTGACATTGTTATCAGCGATCCGAGGCTGTGTAGATACACTGCAGGGCTATATGAATATTGATTGTGACGTTTATATGATATAGTGATATATGTTAGAGTTATCATTAGAGATATGGTGGTCTGGTGACCTATTACTGCTGGATTCCCTTTTGCACTAGAAACAGATTAATGGTTTTATTGATTTTTTAATCATGTTTAATAAAAATTAATATATTTTAAAATTAGCTTTGTGTGGTATAATTGTTATTTATTAAAAGCTAATCAACTATGTTGGACTAATTATGTTATGGTCAATTGATTCCGTGGTGGTGAGACCAATACTGTTTGAGTGTCCATTGGAGCTATTGTATATAAACATGTAGTATAAGTCTAGAATAAGGGTTTCAATATTGTAGTATCTAGGTTTACTTGTTATTGTCATAACAGTGATCTCCTGCTGTCACCAATAGTGCACTGTAATGTAATAAGATGTCACAGGGGTAATAAGAGGGTCAGGAGCCGGGTTACTGTAATAAGATGTCACAGGGGTAATAAGAGGGTCAGGAGCCGGGTTACTGTAATAAGATGTTACAGGGGTAATAAGAGGATCAGGAGCCGGGTTACTGTAATAAGATGTTACAGGGTAATAAGAAGATCAGGAGTCGGGTTACTGTAATAAGATGTTATAGGGTAATAAGAGGATCAGGAGCCGGGTTACTGTAATAGGATGTTACAGGGTAATAAGAGGATCAGGAGCCGGGTTACTGTAATAAGATGTTACAGGGTAATAAGGGGATCAGGAGCCGGGTTACTGTAATAAGATGTTACAGGGGTAATAAGAGGATCAGGAGCCGGGTTACTGTAATAAGATATTACAGGGGTAATAAGAGGATCAGGAGCCGGGTTACTGTAATAGGATGTTACAGGGTAATAAGAGGATCAGGAGCCAGGTTATTGTAATAAGATGTTACAGGGTAATAAGAGGATCAGGAGCCGGGTTACTGTAATAAGATGTTACAGGGGTAATAAGAGGATCAGAGCCGGGTTACTGTAATAAGATATTACAGGGGTAATAAGAGGATCAGGAGCCGGGTTACTGTAATAGGATGTTACAGGGTAATAAGAGGATCAGGAGCCGGGTTACTGTAATAAGATGTTACAGGGTAATAAGAGGATCAGGAGCCGGGTTACTGTAATAAGATGTTACAGAGTAATAAGAGGATCAGGAGCCGGGTTACTGTAATAAGATGTTACAGGGGTAATAAGAGGATCAGGAGCCGGGTTACTGTAATAAGATGTTGCAGGGGTAATAAGAGGATCAGGAGCCGGGTTACTGTAATAAGATGTTACAGGGGTAATAAGAGGATCAGGAGCCGGGTTACTGTAATAAGATGTTACAGGGTAATAAGAGGATCAGGAGCCGGGTTACTGTAATAAGATGTTACAGGGTAATAAGAGGATCAGGAGCCGGGTTACTGTAATAAGATGGTACAGGGGTAATAAGAGGATCAGGAGCCGGGTTACTGTAATAAGATGTTACAAGGGTAATAAGAGGATCAGGAGCCGGGTTACTGTAATAAGAGGATCAGGAGCCGGGTTACTGTAATAAGATGTTACAGGGTAATAAGAGGACCAGGAGCCGGGTTACTGTAATAAGATGTTACAGGGGTAATAAGAGGATCAGGAGCCGGGTTACTGTAATAAGATGTTACAGGGGTAATAAGAGGATCAGGAGCCGGGTTACTGTAATAAGATTAATTATAGGCGTAAGGAGTGACACTCAGTCTGATTCTTACAAGTGGAAAGCAGAGATATTCTTATCAGAAAATTATCCACTATGTAGACAATGATCATAGAAGAGATGCTTTTGATGCAAGTGCTATTGTGCACAATTTTATTTTGGTATACAGTGTAGTCACAGACATATGAGATATGGTTACAAAAAATAGTAACGTGCACAGTGCTAGGGTAGGATAAGAGGGTGGGGGGTGTGGGTACATGACTCATGGGGGAAATAACATCAAAATGACCAGTGATATATACATAACAATAACACAATAGTTGCTGGATGGAATATCTGGAGGATGATGAGGAGAGAAGGCAGGGGAATATTCCATAGCTATGAGGGAATACATAGATGTTAGTGAGGCTTAATCATATATGACAATAGTCATATATGGAATTTATGTCTGTGACTACACTGTATACCAAAATAAAATTGTGCACAATAGCACTTGCATCAAAAGCATCTCTTCTATGATCATTGTCTACATAGTGGATAATTTTCTGATACTGTAATAAGATGTTACAGGGGCAATAAGAGGATCAGGAGCCGGGTTACTGTAATAAGATGTTACAGGGTAATAAGAGGATCAGGAGACGGGTTACTGTAATAAGATGTTACAGGGGTAATAAGAGGATCAGGAGCCGGGTTACTGTAATAAGATGTTACAGGGGTAATAGGAGGATCAGGAGCCATGTTACTGTAATAAGATGTTACAGGGTAATAAGAGGATCAGGAGCCGGGTTACTGTAATAAGATGTTACAGGGTAATAAGAGGATCAGGAGCCGGGGTACTGTAATAAGATGTTACAGGGGTAATAAGAGGATCAGGAGACGGGTTACTGTAATAAGATGTACAGGGGTAATAAGAGGATCAGGAGCCGGGTTACTGTAATAAGATGTTATAGGGGTAATAAGTGGATCAGGAGCCGGGTTACTGTAATAAGATGTTACAGGGGTAATAAGAGGAGCAGGAGTCGGGTTACTGTAATAAGATGTTACAGGGGTAATAAGATAATCAGGAGCCGGATAACTGTAATAAGATGTTACAGGGGAAATAAGAGGGTCAGGAGCCGGGTTACTGTAATAAGATGTTACAGGGGTAATAAGAGGATCAGGAGTCGGTTTACTGTAATAAGATGTTACAGGGTAATAAGAGGATCAGGAGCCGGGTTACTGTAATAAGATGTTACAGGGTAATAAGAGGATCAGGAGCCGGGTTACTGTAATAAGATGTTACAGGGTAATAAGAGGATCAGGAGCCGGGTTACTGTAATAACATGTTACAGGGTAATAAGAGGATCAGGAGCCAGGTTACTGTAATAAGATGTTACAGGGGTAATAAGAGGATCAGGAGCCGGGTTACTGTAATAAGATGTTACAGGGGTAATAAGAGGATCAGGAGCCGGGTTACTGTAATAAGATGTTACAGGGTAATAAGAGGATCAGGAGCCGGGTTACTGTAATAAGATGTTATTGGGGTGATAAGAGGATCAGGGGCCGGGTTACTGTAATAAGATGTTACAGGGTAATAAGAGGACCAGGAGCCGGGTTACTGTAATAAGATGTTACAGGGTAATAAGAGGATCAGGAGCCGGGTTACTGTAATAAGATGTTACAGGGTAATAAGAGGATCAGGAGTCGGGTTACTGTAATAAGATGTAATGGGGTGATAATATATTCGGCTGCAGGGTTGGTTACCATTATTACAGGGGGGTAGGACGCTGAGTGCCTCTTATATGACGGATTATAATACTTTGGATTAGTTCATAGATCTCTTCTTCTCAGTAAAGTTAAATAAATAGAGATGTATATAATACGGGCGGTCAGGGAATTCCAGACATCTGCTCTCCTTATAAGTCCAGGATTTTATATACAAACAGATGTACATCTAGATGGGAAGTGATAATGGATCTCGGATCTGTCGCTGTATATGATGGGGGGAGGGGGGGGTGCTGGTGCTCTTATAATCTGGGACTGTCTCATAGTAGATGTCTCTCTCTCTCTCATCAGCTGTTGTTTCTGTATTGTCTCTTTTTGATGCTCTCACTCCGTCTCTCTCTCCTCCGTTTAACCCTTTGGCTTCCTGGTCCTCTTCCATTTTTATTAGTATTCCCTCTCATTCCCTATCTTTATTCCTCAATCCTCTCTCTGGCTCCCTCCTCCTCCCCCCTCCCCTGCTCCTCCCCCGCCCTCGCTCCCCCTCCCTCTCTGCCATCATCAGTCCAAAAAATTCCAAAGTTGGAAAATCTGACACAGTCCTGATATATCTCACTATATAAATATATATATATATTTCAGGGCTTTTTTTTTTAATACCAACACGTTGACATCACAGGGAATGCGGCTCGACAATTGGCCACACACTGAGCCAATGGCTGGGCCCCTCGGCAGACACACATCTCCCGGATAATCAGACATTTAAAAAGTTGAAGAAAAGATTTTAAGAGCATCTTGTGAAGGAGCTCGGCTACAGCACACAGCAACATGTCTGCCGCTCACTTCAACAGGGGCCCGGCCTATGGACTCAGTGCAGAGGTGAAGAACAAGGTGAGGAGCTTGTCCCAAGAGCTTGCAATCGCATCGTGTGTGTGTGGACCCAGGGGCTGACAATCTGTGCCCTTATAGTTCTATATTACAGCTGGTGGGGGGGGGGGTCTGGTGACTGGTGATTCTCGATGTGTTTTTTTTATGGCTGAGAATAGAAGTGACCTGAAGAGCTGACAATCTAACTGCACAGCTTATAGGTCTATTGTGTCAGCGTGTCCTTATCCTGTACCCCAAGTGTCATTATCCTGTACCCCAAGTGTCACTATCCTGTACCCCAAGTGTCATCATCCTGTACCCCAAGCGTCACTATCCTGTACCCCAAGTGTCATTATCCTGTACCCCAAGCGTCACTATCCTGTACCCCAAGTGTCATTATCCTGTACCCCAAGTGTCACTATCCTGTACCCCAAATGTCACTATCCTGTACCCCAAGTGTCATCATCCTGTACCCCAAGTGTCAGTGTCATTATCCTGTACCCCAAGTGTCAGTGTCATCATCCTGTACCCCACGTTTCATCATCCTGTACCCCACGTTTCATCATCCTGTACCCCAAGTGTCATTATCCTGTACCCCAAGTGTCATTATCCTGTACCCCAAGTGTCACTATCCTGTACCCTAAGTGTCAGTGTGTCATCATCCTGTACCCCAAGTGTCATCATCCTGTACCCCAAGTGTCAGTGTGTCATCATCCTGTACCCCAGGTGTCACTATCCTGTACCCCAAGTGTCATCATCCTGTACCCCAAGTGTCACTATCCTGTACCCCAAGTGTCATCATCATGTACCCCAAGTGTCACCATCCTGTACCCCAAGTGTCATCATGTACCCCAAGTGTCACTATCCTGTACCCCAAGTGTCATCATCCTGTACCCCAAGTGTCATCATACTGTACCCCAAGTGTCACTATCCTGTACCCCAAGTGTCATTATCCTGTAACCCAAGTGCCATCATCCTGTACCCCAAGTGTCACTATCCTGTACCCCAAGTGTCATCATCCTGTACCCCAAGTGTCATCATCCTGTACCCCAAGTGTCATCAACCTGTACTCCAAGTATCACTATCCTGTACCCTAAGTGTCATCCTGTACCCCAAGTGTCATCATCCTGTACCCCAAGTGTCATCCTGTACCCCAAGTGTCATCATCCTGTACCCCAAGTGTCATCATCCTGTACCCCAAGTGTCATCATCCTGTACCCCAAGTGTCATTACCTTATTGTTCTGGAAAGGAGGTTTTCCCTGGAGATGCAGCTGAGTAACTTCTTCCCTTGTCCGGGGAGCTAGCACTCTATTACAGCGTCTATTTTCTGTCTTGTGTGTAATGCTCTGGCACATGAGCCGGATTCCTCTTACATGATGGCGTGCTTTCACAACACTGGAATACACTTGTTTGCTGACAGATTGTTGATTCTGCTTGAAAGCGCGTCTGATGCTACTGAAGTCTGCTTCACCTCCAGAGCAGCCATTCATCTCCTGTCTACACTTATATCAGGGGCCGAGGGCCAGTCTTGCATTGTCCTCAATGATAAAACTTATTTCCATTGTTATAACTTTATCATAAACGACCAAACTCACTAGGCTAGGGCTCCTACTCAGGCCATACATGAAGAACCTCCAAGGTAATGGGGTGGTGTATGCTACCATGTATTATGGGGATATAAGGCGACCAGTCACCACGACTATAGTCTACAATGAGTCATTGCGTCATCAGTATGGATGATATAGCTAATTGCACATTTTTTTTTTACTTGCAGTACCACTATTCACCACTATCGGTGGATTATGCTTTTCAATAGAAAACAATGCAACAGCGCCCCCCTAGTCTGAATGTAGACACAACATAGGGGGACATTTATCAAACTGATTGCGCCTGTTTTTAGTCTAATATATCTAGTTTGCGCTCAAAATAAATCTAATATGAATTTATGAAGATTTTTTAGACAAGACTATCCAAATTAGATGCGACTTTTTGAATTAGATTTTTTTGTTGTTAATTAGATCGAAAGTGCGGCAGAATTCTTTTTTAGCTAAATTTATTAACTGCGCAACTTTTTTAAAAGTCACATATATTGGCGCATCGCTACGTCTGCTCCGAACCAGGTGAATTTATTAGACTAATTAAAAAAACATTATTTTTAAGACACATTTACTATGCTATTAGACAATTTACATAAATTTGACTTAACACATTAGATTGGAAATTATGCCAAAACATCTTTGACAAAATCGTGTTTTTAGATTTGTTAGTAAATATCCCCCATAGAGTTTTTAAATTTTAAGACAATCAATTACCTTTGAAAATCATTGAAATGCATGGATTTCTACTAATTTCTGTGGAAATTCTTATGGTAAGAGGTAATTTTACCATTGATTTTACCATTGATAATTTTACCATTGATTTTACCATTGATAATACTGGGAGTTTAGTGTTTGGGTTTACAGGCAGCTGCAACCTATAATGGAGGCTAGATGTAGTTAGTGACAACGCATTTGAGGGATAACAAAGCAAAGAACCATCGTTTCACATAGACCATGTCAACAATCCAGATGACCCCTCTGGTGGTGGCTTATCTCCTGTGAGAACAAAGGATCGGGCCTGTAAAAATTCATTTTCATAAATTCATATTAGATTTATTTTAAGCGCAAACTAGATATATTAGACTAAAAACAGGCGCAATGGAACACCTAAAACCAACAACTTGATGTATACAAATTTGTGGTTGGTGAAGGAGAGATATCAGAGCAGAGGGTTGTTGGTAATGGTGTATATTCCGAGCAGAGACTGGCTAAGGGTGGTGGCCACAAGGGTCTGTTCAGGGTCCCATTCTTTTTAATATGTAGGTTTGGAGGGTAAGGTTAGTGACATATGTTTGGTAGGTAAGGATAAGGACATAGGAGAGGATTTGGTAGGTAAGGATAGTGATATAGGAGAAGGGTTGGTAGGTAAGGAAAGTGATATAGGAGAAGGTTTGGTGGATAAGGATAGTGACATAGGAGAAGCTTTGGTAGGTAAGGATAGTGACATAGGAGAAGAGTTGGTAGGTAAGGATAGTGACATAGGAGAAGGTTTGGTAGGTAAGGATAGTGATATAGGGGAAGGTTTGGTAGGTAAGGATAGTGACATAGGGGAAGGTTTGGTAGGTAAGGATAGTGACATAGGAGAAGGGTTGGTAGGCAAGGATAGTGACATAGGAGAAGGGTTGGTAGGTAAGGATAGTGACATAGGAGAAGGGTTGGTTGGTAAGGATAGTGACATAGGAGAAGGTTTGGTAGGTAAGGATAGTCACATAGGAGAAGGTTTGGTTGGTAAGGATAGTGACATAGGAGAAGGTTTGGTAGGTAAGGATAGTGACATATGAGAAGGTTTGGTAGGTAAGGATAGTGATATAGGAGAAGGTTTGGTAGGTAAGGATAGTGACATATGAGAAGGTTTGGTAGGTAAGGATAGTGACATATGAGAAGGTTTGGTAGGTAAGTATAGTAATATACGAAAGGGTTTGGTAGGTAAGGATAATGACATAGGAGAAGGTTTGGTAGGTAAGGATAGTGACATAGGAGAAGGTTTGGTAGGTAAGGATAGTGACATAGGAGAAGGTTTGGTAGTGAAGGATAGTGACATAGGAGAAGAGTTGGTAGGTAAGGATAGTAACATAGGGGAAGGTTTGGTAGGTAAGGATAGTGACATAGGAGAAGGGTTGGTAGGCAAGGATAGTGACATAGGAGAAGGGTTGGTAGGTAAGGATAGTGACATAGGAGAAGGGTTGGTTGGTAAGGATAGTGACATAGGAGAAGGTTTGGTAGGTAAGGATAGTCACATAGGAGAAGGTTTGGTTGGTAAGGATAGTGACATAGGAGAAGGTTTGGTAGGTAAGGATAGTGACATATG
This sequence comes from Dendropsophus ebraccatus, assembly GCF_027789765.1. Classification (NCBI taxonomy): domain Eukaryota; kingdom Metazoa; phylum Chordata; class Amphibia; order Anura; family Hylidae; genus Dendropsophus; species Dendropsophus ebraccatus. Next base: position 213,531,566 of record NC_091454.1, on the reverse strand, counting down.
AGAAGGTTTGGTAGGTAAGGATAGTGATATAGGAGAAGGTTTGGTAGGTAAGGATAGTGACATATGAGAAGGTTTGGTAGGTAAGGATAGTGACATATGAGAAGGTTTGGTAGGTAAGTATAGTAATATACGAAAGGGTTTGGTAGGTAAGGATAGTGACATAGGAGAAGGTTTGGTAGGTAAGGATAATGACATAGGAGAAGGTTTGGTAGGTAAGGATAGTGACATAGGAGAAGGTTTGGTAGGTAAGGATAGTGACATAGGAGAAGGTTTGGTAGGTAAGGATAGTCACAGGAGAAGTTTTGGTAGGTAAGGATAGTGACATAGGAGAAGGTTTGGTAGGTAAGGATAGTCACAGGAGAAAGTTTGGCAGGTAAGGATAGTGACATAGGAGAAGGGTTGGTAGGTAAGGATAGTTACATAGGAGAAGGTTTGGTAGGTAAGGATAGTCACATAGGAGAAGGTTTGGTAGGTAAGGATAGTGACATAGGAGAAGGTTTGGTAGGTAAGGATAGTGATATAGGAGAAGGTTTGGTAGGTAAGTAAAGTAATATACGAAAGGGTTTGGTAGGTAAGGATAGTAATATACGAAAGGGTTTGGTAGGTAAGTATAGTAATATACGAAAGGGTTTGGTAGGTAAGGATAATGACATAGGAGAAGGTTTGGTAGGTAAGGATAGTGATATAGGAGAAGGTTTTGTAGGTAAGGATAGTGACATAGGAGAAGGTTTGGTAGGTAAGGATAGTGATATAGGAGAAGGTTTGGTAGGTAAGGATAGTGACATAGGAGAAGGTTTGGTAGGTAACGATAGTGACATAGGAGAAGGGTTGGTAGGTAAGGATAGTGACATAGGAGAAGGTTTGGTAGGTAAGGATAGTGACATAGGAGAAAGTTTGGTAGGTAAGGATAGTGACATAGGAGAAGGGTTGGTAGGTAAGGATAGTCACATAGGAGAAGGTTTGGTAGGTAAGGATAGTCACATAGGAGAAGGTTTGGTAGGTAAGGATAGTGACATAGGAGAAGGTTTGGTAGGTAAGGATAGTGATATAGGAGAAGGTTTGGTAGGTAAGTAAAGTAATATACGAAAGGGTTTGGTAGGTAAGGATAGTAATATACGAAAGGGTTTGGTAGGTAAGTAAAGTAATATACGAAAGGGTTTGGTAGGTAAGGATAATGACATAGGAGAAGGTTTGGTAGGTAAGGATAGTGATATAGGAGAAGGTTTTGTAGGTAAGGATAGTGACATAGGAGAAGGTTTGGTAGGTAAGGATAGTGACATAGGAGAAGGTTTGGTAGGTAACGATAGTGACATAGGAGAAGGGTTGGTAGGTAAGGATAGTGACATAGGAGAAGGTTTGGTAGGTAAGGATAGTGACATAGGAGAAGGTTTGGTAGGTAAGGATAGTGACATAGGAGAAGGGTTGGTAGGTAAGGATAGTGACATAGGAGAAGGTTCGCTAGGTAAGGATAGTGATATAGGAGAAGGTTTGGTAGGTAAGGATAGTGACATAGGAGAATGTTTGGTAGGTAAGGTTAGTGAGATAGGAGAAGGTTTGGTAGGTAAGGATAGTGACATAGGAGAAGGGTTGGTAGGTAAGGGTAGTAACATAGGAGAAGGCTTGGTATGCAATAGGGTTGATATTCCTGGAGGTGTCTGTAATATTGAGAAAAATTTATCTTTACTAGATAAGTGGTCAAAAGAATGCAAACAGCAGTTCAATGTCTCACAATGTAAAATAATGCACTTGGAGAAGAGAAAGCCTCTATCTGAGTATCATATTGGCAGTTGTGTGAAGACTTCAGAAGAGAAGGATTTAAGGGCAGTGATTTCTTACACCTCACAATTAGTCACCAGTGCAACCTGGCGGTGGGGAAAGCTAATAGTATGCTGGTCTGTATATGTAATGATATGCTGGGCTGTATATATATAATGGTATGCTGGGCTGTATATGTAATGATATGCTGGGCTGAATATATATAATGGTATGCTGGGCTATATATATATAATAGTATGCTGGTCTGTATATATATAATGGTATGCTGGGCTGTATATATATTGGTATGCTGGGCTGTATATATATTAGTATGCTGGTCTATATATATATATATATATATATAATGGTATGCTGGGCTGTATATATATATATATATATATATATATGTATATATATATAATGGTATGCTGGGCTATATATATAATGGTATACTGGGCTGTATATATATATATATATATATATATAATGGTATTCTGGGCTGTATATATATATAATGGTATGCTGGGCTGTATATATATATATATAATGGTATGCTGGGCTGTATATATATAATGGTATGCTGGGCTGTATAACTAGAGGTATAACCAATAGGAAGAGGGAGGGCACCTTTACAGCGCATTGTTATTTACCTGATGGAAAACTAGATTCGGTGCATAGGTTTGGACATTTCACATTGTATGTCCTCCTTCCTGAAGTCGATTGAAGAATAATCTTTCTCAGCCCTCAAAATCTATTGTAAAGAAACTGTAGGGGACTAAAGGAGCCTATTGAAATCTATGGACAACCGTTCTTTCCATTGTCTTCTGTGGTCCTGTAAACCATGGCTTGACTCTGGCTAATATGGGATGGGGCTCGTGAGTGGGTGACGTCTCCCACCCCCTTACCAATAACTAAATTTTCCTTAGAAGGTTTTATGGAGACAAGGTTTGGTGAAGAGCAGACCTCCCTTGAAATGCTTGGGAAGCCTTGAGAGGTAGATTGAGTTTCATTCCAGGATTGCGTTTGCTCCTATCCAACCAGCACGCCCCTTTAACCATTAGGCAACGTTGTAGATGGACGGATTCCGGATGATGTGGGTGTCATGTTGACTTTTGTCATGGCTCGTGTGGTTTGGCAGCATGAGAACATGTGGTTTAATGCAGTCTATGAATGACATACATCATGTATGGCTGGAACGTGACATGACAACAGGAAAAATTGTGCGCTGAAGACAAAAAAAGTGCAGGTTCTTGAGAAAACCCTTGTCTACCCAGTGATGTAAGTCATGGGGGGGCGATTGCAAAGGTTGTGTAAGCTGGCTATACGCTCATGACAGATATCAGCCAAACTCTCGATATCTTTTTTGTCCATGAATAGCGTTGAGCAAACTTCAAGAAAACTTCTCCGCACCTGAACACTCTGCCTTTAACTCTTGGCGTCTGGAAAAGTTGTGCCACCCTAAGCGGTGTTGGAAAACCTGGATACAGTCTTTATGGAAAGAATGTTCCCTAAATATTCTCAGAATATATCCCAGAAACCTTGTTTCCCCTTCACCTGGTGTCACTGATCTACTGTATGTATGGCCAGCGTGAACACCTGGAATGGTCAATGGTCCAATGGAGTAAACTGTGCATGGCTTTGTCTGCCAAATGATGGCTCGTCAGACGATTGTCCATTCAAGTTCTTCAACCATAGGCCTAAGGCTATGTTCACACGCTGTATAAACAATGGGCGTTCCGTGTAAACAGCCGTTGTTTAACACTGCTATCATGATTAGGGATGGTCCGAACCGAGTTCGGTTCGGGTTCGTATGAACCCGAACTCTCGGTAATGATTCCCGCTGTCTGCCCGCTCCATACGAACCCGAACCGAACTCGGTTCGGACCATCCCTAATCATGATCATTAATTCCACCCATCGTTAGCATTAAACAATGGCCGTTCACACGGAACAGCTGTTTATACAGCGTGTGAACATAGCCTAAAGGTGGCAACAGGCTTTCAAAAACTGTTGGATGAATGATCGTTAGGCCAGAAGGTATCTCCTCCAGCCTCCCCATACAAATGATCGTTCCTGTGTTCTCTATGGGGAGGGGAACAAAAGGACCAGGCTGGAAAAATCAATAGTCCCCGAATATCGATTTCCACCGAAGTGGACCCATTTCCACCAACATCAACTGTTGGTGGAGACTCAGGAGGCACTTTATACTGACGCTAGTGGTGGATTCGGCCAACATTAGTAAAAAAGTGTATGGGGAACTTTAATGTGTATACACACCTTCAGGAAGGGTCCTGTTAGACCAAGGGTACTATTACACGGCCTGATAATAACTGTAAACGAGCGCCGATCTGGCAGATCGGCGCTCGTATACTGGGCCTATTAGACGGCCTGATAATTGTTTAACAAGGGCTGCATGGACATCGTTACCGATGTACTTGCAGCCCATTATTAAACTGCATACATTACCTATCCATGGTCCAGGGCTCCTCTTGCGGTCTGCTCCTCCCCCGGGTCCCGTGCGCTGCAGCTTCAGAGCGGCCTGTCTTAGCGGACAGGCCGCTCAGCCAATCACTGGCCGCGTCGGTCCACGCCAGTGATTGGCTGAGCAGCCTGTCAGCTAAGACCGCTCTGAAGCTGCAGCGCGCGGGATCCGGGGAGAAGTAGAGCGCAGGAGGAGCCCTGAACCATGGATAGGTAATGTATTACATGTAGCGATGCGCAGTCGGTGCCTGAAAATTATAGGTCCAATTCTATATCAACAATCATCCGGAACGATAATCGTCCAGATTGGGCCAAATTGGACGATTATCGGTCCGTGTTTTTATTGATTAACGATTAACAATCACAAAACATTTATAACGTTTAACGTTTATTGTTAACCTGAGATAGTTCACCATATTACCCAGAGTTATAGTCATTAGTTACTACGATCGTTTACTCCATCTGATCCCAGCGAATGAAGGAACCACGTGGAATCACACTGATCGATTAGTGAACGGATGTGGAATTACAGCGAACGATTAACGATGATTTTGGTGTCAGCACAAAACGAACAATGAGCGATTTCTGGTTGGTCGTTTGATCGTTGCCTGTATTTACGTGAAACGATTATTGTGTAAATTCAAACGATATAACGATAATTTGCACAATAATCGCCCCTTGAAATAGGGCCCTAACTGTTAGACATCTGATCATTTAGCTGACGGCTATCTTTTCCAGCTTCCCCATGCACATGAACATTCGGGAGTTGGGAGACCTCCATACACATAAGACAATCGGTTGGTCTTGCCAATTGATGTGTATGGTCAGCTTGACCCGATATTACAGGAGCGTGGGAACCAATCAACTCATGCCATTCTCCGTATTCATTTCACAGCAGGAGAAACCAATGGCGACTGATGCATTCCAGTCCTTGTGGTCTTATTCGTAGTCACCTATGAGAGGAGGATAAAGATAAATTGTACCCAAAGACAACTGTTCTCCAACATAACATCAATAACAGTAACCTAAACAATCAATCCAAATCCTTATAGATTACAGCACATACACATCGGATTCACTCAACAGCAGAAGACAGGGAAAAGAACAATTCATTATGCCCGACTTCAATAAGCCTAAACCTTTCATACAGGCTATAAACTTCTGCCAATCCCCATTTATATACATCTATACATAACATACATATTCCTGGATATAGTGATATGGAGCATGCTGGTATATATATTATTATATATGTACAGCTGGTATAACCTGTGTATCTCCTGTATATAGTGATGTATGTACAGCTGGTATAACCTGGGTATCTCCTGTATATAATTATATATGTACAGCTGGTATAACCTGTGTATCTCCTGTATATAATTATATATGTACAGCTGGTATAACCTGGGGATCTCCTGTGTATAATTATATATGTACAGCTGGTATAACCTGGGTATCTCCTGTATATAATTATATATGTATAGCTGGTATAACCTGGGTATCTCCTGTATATAATTATATATGTACAGCTGGTATAACCTGGGGATCTCCTGTGTATAATTATATATGTACAGCTGGTATAACCTGGGTATCTCCTGTATATAATTATATATGTATAGCTGGTATAACCTGGGTATCTCCTGTATATAATTATATATGTACAGCTGGTATAACCTGGGGATCTCCTGTATATAATTATATATGTACAGCTGGTATAACCTGGGGATCTCATGTATATAATTATATATGTACAGCTGGTATAACCTGGGTATCTCCTGTATATAATTATATATGTACAGCTGGTATAACCTGGGTATCTCCTGTATATAATTCTATATGTAGAGCTGGTATAACCTGGGTATCTCCTGTATATAATTCTATATGTAGAGCTGGTATAACCACCCAAAGGTGAGGTAACTGTCACCTGATAAGAACTTTGCCTACACCTGGGGCAACCTATTCTACAGTTATTCAGGACAATCCATCTTTCTAGGGATTGTCTAGTGTGGAGCAAAGTGCCTGTAAGTCGACGAACTCCTTTGATTCTTGCTAGACCTATTCGGGGAACCTTGAGGAGTTAGCTGCACCCAGTTGTTCAACCCTGGGACTCGTACTACCAGACTTGACACTATGTGGGCTCTTCTGGCATAAGGCGCTCTTTCTTCTGCTCCGTCCTAACCGTGAGTACGAGATTTTCATTCTCTGCAGTCACATACACACTGTACAAGTTATCCTGGCAAAGTTCTGTACTACTAGACAAGGCCCTAACACCTACTACCTACACAACAAGCACCCAAGCCAAGTCTTCTGTGTTGTCCATCAAGAGAAAGGACACGTGGCAGGTGGTATTAATGTTGTGGCTGGTTGCTGTATGTGTGACAGGTACAAGATTTTAATTTATACGAATTCAGTAGAAATAAATGTTAGGAATCACTAAGGCTCAGAAAGGATAACATTACAGAAATGTTTATGGCATCACATAAAAGTCACGGTTTATAGGGAATTATTTATAACCTGCCAGAAATACTTCACATGGGAAGATTACACTAATGCTGAGATTGTACAAGATATCTGAGGGTGTAACATATTCTGGAGGTAAATATATTTCCTATTAGATAATATTCTTTATTATAGAGAAAACATTCCGAGTCTGTCCCCACCACAGGGTGACACAGACAAGGGGGAGGGGCTATGTCACATGGAGTCAGATCCTCCCACTATAGGGTGACACAAACAGGAGAGAGGAGCTATGGGGCATGGAGCCTGCTCCTCCCATCACAGGGTGACAGACAGGAGGGAGGAGCTATACGACATGGAGTTTTCTCCTCCCACCACAGGATGACAGACAGGAGGAAGGAGCTAAGTGACATGGAGTCTGCCCCTCCCACCACAGGGTGACACAGGAGGGAGGAGCTAAGTGACATGGAGTCTGCCCCTCTTACCACAGGGTGACACAGGAGGGAGGAGCTAAGTGACATGGAGTCTGCCCCTCTTACCACAGGGTGACACAGCCAGGAGGGAGGAGCTATGGGGCATGGAGTCTGCTCCTCCCATCACAGGGTGGCAGACAGGAGGGAGGAGCTATGGGGCATGGAGTCTGCTCCTCCCATCACAGGGTGGCAGACAGGAGGGAGGAGCTATACGACATGGAGTTTTCTCCTCCCACCACAGGATGACAGACAGGAGGAAGGAGCTAAGTGACATGGAGTCTGCCCCTCTTACCACAGGGTGACACAGCCAGGAGGGAGGACCTATGTGACATGGAGTCTGCTCCTCCCACTATAGGGTGACACAGACAGGAGGGAGGAGCTATGTGACATGGAGTCTGCTCCTCCCATACCAGGATGACAGACAGGAGGGAGGAGCTATATGACCTGGAGTTTGCTCCTCCCACCAGAGGGTGACACAGACAGGAGGGAGGAGCTAAGTGACATGGAGTTTGTTCCTCCCACCACAGGGTGACACAGACAGGAGGGAGGAGCTATGTGACATGGAGTCTGCTCCTCCCACCAGAGGGTGACACAGACAGGAGGGAGGAGCTATGTGAAATGGAGTTTGTTCCTCCCACCACAGGGTGACACAGACAGGGGGAGGAGCTATGGGACATGGAGCCTGCTCCTCCCACCACAGGGTGACATACAGCAGGCAGCATATTTGGGCACGGTGATCCTGACGTGTGGATGGGGATGAGGCGCAGATAACATATAATAGATGACATATTTACTAGTCAGGAAGTGTGCGGTGAATAGATGGGTGGATTAACCCTATGCATACCAGCAGGGAGCCGGCGGGCTGTAGACGGCGCAGGGAATCTGTCCTGGTAGAGAGCACAGACCATATAAGGCCGGCTCCTCTCACATGAAACCTCTCTACTATATAAGGGTATTGATGAAATCCATAAGCCAGGTGTGAAGCGACCCCCTCCTCGCCCTCACCGTTCTCTCACATCCCCCATTCATCCTGTCTGTCCTGTCTGTTAATTAGGAGCTGGCAATTACATGAGAATCCTGCAGCAGAACATTCCTGTATGGGAGACGCTCCGCCACCGCCGCTGCGGCCAACCCTGCGCTCTGCAGCTATTCGGAGGAATCTGCCTCTATTCTGGCACAGGGGCTGGGAGATTTTGAGGGATTTCTGGTTCTCACAATACTATGTAGGATGTGTAATGTCAGCATGTCCAGAGTATATAGGATAGCTGCTGGGACCGCCACTGATCGCTAGATAGGAGAAGCCTGTGGCTGTGCGCTTCACTCCACTGATTCCTGCTGTTGCACTAGTCAGGCTCCATTGTATGTCTGTGGAGATCATGTCCTGCAACATGCTGAGGAGTGAAGCGCACACCTCCATGCTTCTCCTAGCTATATCTATCAATCTATCATAGACTGCCAGTATATGTCACTGTGGATTAAAGTGACTCTGTACCCACAATCTGCCCCCCCCCCAAACCACTTGTACCTTCAGATAGCTGCTTTTAATCCAAGATCTGTCCTGCGGTCCGTTCGGGAGTTGATGCAGTTATTGTCCTAAAAAACAATTTCTAAACTCGCAGCTCCGTGCCAAACGGTGGGGGCTTAGATTGTGTATGCATTAGGCTGGCACAACCTCTCCGTCCCTCCTCCCCGCCCTCTTCATCATTAGGAATGCTCCAGGCAGATTGTCTCCTATTCCTCAGCTGTGTAAATACTGAACATGGGCCGGATTATTAAGACACCTGTGCAATGTTCAGACAGGAGAAAATGTTCCAGTGGCATTCTTAATGATGAGGAGGGTGGAGAGGAGGGAGGGAGGGGTGGGGCAAAGTTAGGGCACAGATACTCCCGTTGGGCATGGGGCTGCAAGTTTAAAAGTTGTATTTTAGGACAATAACTGCATCTCCTGCTGAACGGACCCCAGGACAGATCTTGGATTAAAAGCAGCTATCTGACGGTACAAGTGGTTTGGGGGGGGACAGATTGTGGGTACAGAGTCGCTTTAAAGGAGCACCCCAGGCCTTTTATTCACTATGGGGGTGGGGGCGGCGATAGTTGAAGCATGTGAGTATAATATAGCCTTCGGCTGTGTTCACACATTCAGGTTTGTCTATAATTAGGGTCTCATTGATTATAGGGGCTCTGCAAGTTTGGGGGGGGGGACTGACTGTGTGGGCTTTGCCATGTGATCAGCATTACCAGGATTCCCCACATGACAAGGTAGACACCTGCAATGTAGTACTGATCACATGGCGAAGATGACACAGTCAGTTGCACAGCCGACATAATCATTTAGGCTATACGGGGTGTAAGGGGCACTCTGGCAAAAAAAAATTTTCTTTCAAATGAACTGGTTTTAGAGAGTTATATAGATTTGTAATTTACTTCTATAAAAATCCACAGTCTTCCAGTACTTATCAGCTGATGTATGTCCTGCAGGAAGTGATGCATTCTTTGCAGTCTGACACAGTGCTCTCTGCTGCCACCTCTGTCTATATCAGGAACTGTCCAGAGCAGCAGCAAATCCCTAAAGAAAACCTCTTCTGCTCTGGACAGTTCCTGACATGGACAGAGGTGGCAGCAGAGAGCACTGTGTCAGCCTGGGAAGAATACACCACTTCCTGCAGGACATACAGCAGCTGATAAGTACTGTTAGACTGGAGAGTTTGAAACAAAAGTACTAGAGTACTACTTTAAATAATTCAAACAAGTAGATACGCACTCATTAGCTATTAGCAACCTCCACACTACCAGGCTCCACCAGTCCGGTTCAGTAATCCAATGTAACAATGTATGCGAAGCGAAAGGTATTAAACTCTCACCAAGTTGCTGACTTCTTTAGGTAACTGAACCCACTATGCCCTGTAGGTGCAGTTCACACTATACTCACTGAGTCGACTTGACTTCAAATTCATTTATTAAATTTATAGATGCAGCATACAAAAAGCTTCAAGCTCACAGCTGATGTGACCATCACATTCGGACGCCCAGGTACATAGTAACATAGTAAATAAGGTTGAAAGAAGACAAGAGTCCATCAGGTTCAACCTAGGAGAATCCTACTGTGTTGATCTAGGAAGGCGAAAAACCCCTATGGGGCAGAAGACAAACGCCCCACCACCTGGAGAATCTCCCCCCCCCCCTCCCGACTGCAATGGCAACCAGAACAATCCCCGGATCAACGTATCACCAGAAATCTAATGCCCATAACTTGTAATATTATATTGTTCAAGAAAAGCATCCAGGCCTCCCTTGAACTTATTTAATGAATCAGCCATGACAACATCATGTGGCAGAGAGTTCCACAGTCTTACCGTTCCACAGTCTTACCGCTCGTACAGTAAAGAACCCGCGTCGATGCTGATGATGAAATCTTCTTTCCTCTAGACGTAGAGGATGCCCCTTGTCATTGTTACAGACCTAGGAGTAAAAAGACCACTACAAAGATCTCTGTACTGTCCATTCATATATTTGTACATTTGTACAGGGGCGCCTAAGACGTCTTTTTTCTAGCGTAAATAACCCCAAGCTTGATAACCTGTCTTAGTCCTGTAACCCACCCATTCCCTTAATGACCTTTGTTGCCCTCCTCTGCACCCGCTCCAGTTCACCTATGTCCTTCTTATATACCGGTGCCCAAAACTGTACACAGTATTCCATATGTGGTCTGACCAGTGATTTATAAAGAGGCAAAACTATGTTCTCATCTTTAGCATCTATACCTCTTTTGATGCACCCCATTATTTTATTAGCCTTGGCAGCTGCTGCCTGGCACTGATCACTAAAGTTGAGTTTACTGTCCACCAATACCCCCAGGTCCTTTTCGGAAGTAGTTTTACCCAGTGTTTTATTATTTAGCACATAACTGTACTTATTATTTCTATGGCCCAATTGCATAACCTTACATTTATCCACATTAAACTTCATTTGCCATTTCACAGCCCAAGCCTCTAGCTTCTCCAAATCCCTCTGTAATATGATATTATCCTCCTCTGTACTGATTACTTTACCCAGTTTAGTATCATGTGCAAAAATGGAGATTCTACTCTGTAGCCCTACAAGATCATTAATAAAAATATTAAAAAGAAGTGGACCCAACACTGACCCCTGTGGTACCCCACTAGTAACTAAAACCCAATCTGAATATTTTTCATCAATGACCACCCTCTGTTTTCTATCACACAACCAGTTACTTACCCATTTGCATACGTTTTCCCCCAGTCCCAGCATCCTCATTTTGTAGACCAACCTTTCATGCGGCACAGTATCAAATGCCTTTGAAAAGTCCAGATACACAACATCCACAGCCTCCCCCAGGTCCAGTCTATAACTTACCTCTTCATAGAAGCCGATCAGATTAGTCTGACAGGACCGATCCCTCATAAATCCATGCTGGTGCTGCGTCATAAGATTATTTTCATTAAGATACACCAGTCATACATAGCATCTCTTACAAGCCCCTCAAATACTTTACCTACTATAGATGTTAGACTTACGGGCCTGTAGTTTCCAGGATCACTCCTTGACCCCTTCTTGAATATTGGTACCACATTAGCTATGCGCCAGTCCTGTGGAACAATCCCTGTCGTAATAGAATCTTTAAATAATAGGAATAACGGTCTGTCCAACACAGTATTTAATTCTTGCAAAACTCTAGGATGGATACCTTCTGGGCCCGGTGACTTATGGATTTTAATGTTTTTAAGGCGTATCCCCACTTCTTGTTGTGTTAGGCAGGTGAGATTTATGGGAGGATTAACATTATCCCTAGTCATGTCGTCTGTTATGGGATTCTCCTCTGTGAATACAGTAGAGAAGAATGTATTTAGTAGATTGGCCTTTTCCTCTTCCCCCTCCACCATTTCACCCAGATTTCACCAGGTACGTCCTCCTCGCGGATGTTTCGGAGGAAACAAACTCCTCCTTCCTCATGCTGGGCTGTATACAGTATATATAATGTTATGCTGGACTGTATATATAATGGTATGCTGGGCTGTATGTATAATAGTATGCTGGGCTGTATATACTGTATGTTGGTATGCTGGGCTGTATACAGTATATATAATGGTATGCTGGGCTGTATACAGTATATATAATGGTATGCTGGGCTGTATATATGTTAGTATGCTGGGCTGTATACAGTATATATAATGGTATGCTGGGCTGTATACAGTATATATATAATGGTATGCTGGGCTATATATATAATGGTATGCTGGGCTGTATGTATAATAGTATGCTGGGCTGTATATATGTTAGTATGCTGGGCTGTATACAGTATATACTGTATAATGGTATGCTGGGCTGTATACATATAATGGTATACTGGGCTGTATGTATATATATATATATATATATATATATATATATATATATATATAGTATGCTGGATTGTGTTCTGCCGGGTTGCTACGGGGCCCCTTGAGTTAGAGTGATCACAGGTAGCCAGAGTGTAATAGTGACCCTCCCGAGCTATAGGAACCACCACCCACAGAAAGGAGAAGTGTCCCAAGGCTGCAATGTGTGCTGTGTCGGTGGATAGCGAGAAACCACAGAGTCTCTTTAACATAAGGAAGGCTGGTTTACTAGTTGAAAATGTGCAGCAGATAATACAGAATTAGCATTATGAGGTTTCTCTGGAAAAAGCACTTGATAACACACTTGACAACAGTTTCAAATAAATACTTGACAATACAGCAACCAGATCTGTAGTAGAAGTGCAATGTAGGATATAGTCATGTTGACTGAGTTGTGCTGAGTAGTATGAAGAAACAGAGTAGCAGAGAGGAGGATGCTGTAAGAGTCTCAACCCATGTAGTACTGTGCTCTGCCGGGAGGTTGTAGGAAGAGGTAGAATACTTAGAAAGAAGACGAAGAAGAAGAAAACCTGTGCCCGTGTATTGACCTTGAATTAGTCTTCACACCACCTTATGCCCACTAGGCTCGGCTGAACCTTCCTAGAGGGTGACACAGGCCCCAGACCTTGTTACCTGGGATGAGCGGAATGCTGAGGGTTCCCTGCTGACAACCGCGCTGCGAGATAGAGTTCATAGGCTTACTGCAACTTTGCTCTATCTGGATTAGTTCCTGGCTTTTTGGCTTTTGTGGATACTGTCCTGCACTGTGACTTCTCCTTGTCCTCGGCGTGGGGTGAGGTTATCTCTGGCTTGTCCTCTCCTAAGAGGGGTTTAACAGTGCATAGTGCTGTGTAGCGTTACTGAGAAGATAGTTGTTAGAGGTGTACTGTCTTGCGTCCTTCCCATACGGGGTTCTAGCTAAGGGTGGTATTACACGGAACGATAATCGGCCGAATTGGCTCGATTCGGCCGATTATCGCTCCGTGTAATAAATGCAACGATCAGCCGATGACAACGATCATCGGCTGATCGTTGATATAATTTAGAACCTATTTTCGTCGGGCGCCGACCGCGCACCGCTGCGTGTAATAGCGGTGCGTGGCCGGCGACTAACGATATACATTACCCATCCACGTTCCAGGGCTGCTCCTGCCGTCCGCTTCTCCTTGCGTCCCGCGCGCGCTCTAGCGTCACAGCGGCCTGTCAGCTGATAGGCCGCTCAGCCAATCACAGGCCGCGGCGGTCCCGGCCTATGATTGGCTGAGCGGCCTACCAGCTGACAGGCTGCTGTGACACTAGAGAGCGCGCGGGACCCCCGGGAGAAGCAGACGGCAGGAGCAGCCCTGGAACGTGGATGGGTAATGTATGCCAGTTTAGCAAGGGCTGCAAGGACATCGGTAACGATGTCCTTGCAGCTCTTGTCAAACGATTATCGGGCCGTGTAATAGGTCCAGTAAACGAGCAACGATCTAGCAGATCGCTGCTCGTTTACAGGTATTATCGGGCCCTGCTCGGCCCGTGTAATACCACCCTAAGACTGAACTACTCTCCAACGGGACTTACTTCCCTGCACTGTGAGAGTGGGTGAAGAGTGCAACAGAAGAAATAAGGAGAGAGTTGATAGGAGAGAAGAAAATGGGTTCCTACTGGTCTACAGATTCAGGTGACACATAGAGAAACAATAACCCTTTACATCCTTCAGCTGTGAAGCTTCCACATAAGCATATACAATACAGTGACATCTAGTGGCGAACTTTAGTACTACTTTCATCACCACACAAGTACAATAAGTACAGACTTTTGCGAGGGTTGTATAGAACTGTAACACCTGTGTATGTGTGTGTGTGTATATATATATATATATATATATATAATGGTATGCCGGGCTGTATATATATATATATATATATATATATATATAGGTATGCTGGGCTGTATATATATATATATATATATATATATATAATGGTATACTGGGCTGTATATATAATGGTATGCTGGGCTGTATATATAATGGTATGCTGGGCTGTATATATAATGGTATGCTGGGCTGTATATATAATGGTATGCTGGGCTGTATATATATTGGTATGCTGGGCTGTATATATAATGGTATGCTGGGCTGTATGTATAATGGTATGCTGGGCTGTATATATAATGGTATGCTGGGCTGTATATATATTGGTATGCTGGGCTGTATATATAATGGTATGCTGGGCTGTATAACTGGAGGTATAACCAGTAGGAAGAGGGAGATTGTGATCCCGCTGTATAGAGCTCTAGTGACATCACATCTGGAATACTGTGTCCAGTTCTGGAGACCTCACCTACAAAAGGACATTGATAAAATAGAACAGGTCCAAAGACGGCTGCAAAAATAGTGGAGGGTGTGAGGGATAAACCATATCAGGAAATCTGTATAGTCTGGGGGAAAGAAGAGAAAGGGGAGACATGATGGAAACCTTTATATATGTGAAAGGTCTAAATAAGTGTCAGGAGGAAAGAAATTGAACTTAAAGGGGTACTCCGGGCTGGGGGGCTTTTTTGCGTATGGCTGGAGAGGAGGTGGATGAGGGCAATGACGTCCTCTTACCTTCCCGGTTCCAGTGTCCCGCATCGCGCCGCTCTGGTCCACGCTGGCCGTTTTCAAGTCTGCTCCGCCTCTGCTACTGACTGGCTGAGTGGACTTGAAACATCACGTTTCAAGCCCGCGTCAGTGACCAGGAAGTGGCCGGGCAGCGCGGACCGGAGCGGCGCGATGTGGGACATGGCACTGGAACCGGGGAGGTAAGGTGACGTCATTGCCCTCATCCACCTCCTCCCCGGCCATACGCAAAAAAGCCCCCCAGCCCGGAGTAAGAGGACACAGTCAGAGGAAAGATCAGAAGCCACATAACAAAATATGGCTTTGTTAAAGGAGTAGTAGATGTGTGGAACAAACTTCCAGCAGATGTGGTTGGTAAATAAAATAAAGGAAAGGAAATAATAGAAGGGCAGACTAGATGGACCAGCGGGATTTTTCTCCTGCTGATAATCTTCTATGTTTCTAGGCTGTTTGTTGGGGGTCCCCACACTGTGCAACCTATTATGGTGCCCTGGTTGGAGATGGAGGCTGGAACCCCTCTACCATTGTATAAAATATGGCGTCATTCTTTATTAAACATTGTGATATGTATACAATCCTACCTATAACCCAATAGTGAGATATCATATAGCACAGAGCCCACCTAATACTGCTATAGGCTATGTCCACATGACATTCTCTGCTTTCCATTTAGGCCGCCCGTCAGTGCAGTAACGGCTGTCTGTAGCTTAATCTAGTTCAGGGGAACCGATTGCCCTTTGGGTGTGTCTTTAGTTAAAATATCCATTGAATTTAATGGGGTTGTTCAGAAAAAGAAAATTTGTCTCAAATCAACCGGTGTCAGAAAGTTATATACATTTGTAATGCTGCGTTTACACGGAAGATGATCGTGCGAATTTGCACGATAACGATAGAATTTGAACGATAATCGTACGTGTAAATGCTGCGAACGATCAAACGACGAACAAGAAATCGTTCATTTTGATCTTAAACATGTTCTAAAATCGTCGTTTGTCGTTCGCAAAAAATTCACATATCGTTCACCGATTTTTCCTATGTGCGAGATAGGCTTAAGCGATCGCAAAACGAATTTTCCGTACGATATATATCGTACCGTCTAAACGCTGACCGTTAGGGAAAAAAAATCGTTACTCCGACATCGTTAATCGTACGATCGGGCCAATTATCGTTTCGTGTAAACGCAGCATAATTTACTTCTATTTTTAAAAAAAACTCTCCAGTCTTCCAGTACGTATCAGCTGCTGTATATCCTGCAGGAAGTGGTGTATTCTCTCCAGTCTGACACAGTGCTCTCTGCTGCCACCTCGGTCCATGTCAGGAACTGTCCAGAGCAGCAGCAAATCCCCATAGAAAACCTCTCCTGCTCTCCAATCTAGATAGAAAACACCACTTCCTGCAGGAAATACAGCAACTGATAAGTACTGGAAGACTGGAGATTTTTTAATAGAAGTAAATGCCAAATCTCTGGCACTTTCTGGCACCAGTTGATTTGAAAAAATTTTGGGGGGTAAACGATGCCTTTAATAGTAGAGACTGAAAAAAGAAAAACTGTGTGAAAAACTAAAAAATAACGTCCGCTGTTTGCAAAAGGCAGATGAAAATAATTGACATTATCATTATTTTGACGTCCGCGCAAACAACGCCTGTTATTTAATACACTGTGTGCACTGGGCGTCCATCATTCCATTGACGTCAAATAAAATGCTGTAATGATGGACTTCATTTTAAAAAGAAAAAGCGGACGCCTTTTCACTTCTTTGTTTTTTAGTGTGAAGATAGCCATAGAGCACCCAAATAATAAAGCTGTAATATACCGTATAGTGCAGGGCCCATGTAAAACTGCCACAGAGCGCCCAATGGATAAAACCATATATTGCCATAGGCTATGTTCCCACAACGTTTTTTCTTGTCCGTTTATAATTTTTTAAATGACGTCAGTCATTTTGAGGACTGGCCGTCCGTCAGTGCAATAACGGCTGCTGGTACATTATTCTAGTTTGGGTTTACTAATTGGCCTTTAATGTGTCTTTAATTGTAAAGTCCATTGGGAAAAAAATTAATAAATAAATAGATAGATAAAAAAAATAAAGGGCCATACAGTGTATATATATATATATATATATATATATATATATATATATATATATATATACATGTACATAAATAACACCAAAACAACACAGGTATAAATGTAAATAAGGGATCCATTGACTTTAAGAAAAAGTTAACTGTTGTCTTTTTGCATTTTTTCAGACAGATCACACAGTATACAGTGCAAACATATGTCACGTGCTGGGATCTGTCGACCCATTGACTTCAGTTGACAAAACCAGGTACTGTCACATATGTATTTCTGCTGAATACTGTCTACCCCCCCCCCCCCCCATAGAGATATAATATATATAATGACGCTCCATTGTTCGCAATTGTTGCCCCAGAGTATACGAGTAAAATATAAACAGCGTAAGATAGAATACACCTATAGCGTAACCCACTGGCATATCTTACTATTTATATAGAAAAATACTCAGCAGGGTTCAATCATCAATAAAACATGTTGGGGGAAATTTATCAAATATGGTGTAAAGTGAAACTGGCCCAGTTGCCCCTAGCAACCAATCAGATTCCTCCTTCCTCACAGACTCTTTGGAAAATGAAAGGTGGAATCTGATTGGTTGCTAGGGGCAACTGGGCCAGTTTCACTTTACACCATGTTTGATAAATTTTCCCATTCATAACCCTATTACACATACTGTCCATCCACTTTTGGACCACCCTGTTTAATGTGCAGGGTGATTATAATATATCATTATACAGTGTAATATATATATATCATTATACAGTGTAATATATATATATCATTATACAGTGTAATATATATATACCATTATACAGTGTGATTATTAGCAGTGTGTATATATATATATCATACAGACCTAGAGAAAAAGGAGTGGCTGCACCTCACACCCATGGTTTACCCTAATGCCGCTCGGCTATATTTAAAAACCAACGCCAGGATGTTTGTATATAATTTGATTAAACCATATTGCCTCATGTACCACGTGCCGGTCTCCTGACACACAGACCTGCTGGTGCATTGGTGAGTAGTAACACCTTGTTCACGCTTGTGTTGTTGGAGGCGGCCTTCTCCGCCAGCGGGTATGGGGGGAGGGCCATGGGGTTTGGTCCTGTGACAGTGGGGTTGCAGGGCCATTCTGTGACCCCCCTCCCCTGTTGGCAGTCGCTGACCGACACAGTGTTGTTTTAGTGTAGGGACTTATGTGAACCAGGGGACCTGCATGTGGTACATGAGGCAATATGGTTTGATCAAATTATATACCAACATTCTGCCGTTGGTTTTTAAATATAGCCGAGAGGCATTAGTGTCAGCCATAGGTGTGATGTGCAGCAACTCCTTTTTCTCTACATCTGTGTATGTGTATATATATATATATATATATATATATATATATATATAATTATACAGTGTGATTATTAGCAATAAATATATATATATATTTTTACAGTGTGATTATGTGATTATCATTGTGTATATCAGGGAAGTTATTCTGAGGTCTGTATTTTTCTGGGGTGTCATCTGTGCACTATTTGCTGAAGTCTAATCTGGGGTCTGTATTTATACTGATATTTGGTCTGGGGTCGGTATTTAGTTTAAAGCGACTCTGTACCCACAATCTGTCCCCCCAAACCACTTGTACCTTCGGATAGCTACTTTTAATCCAAGATCTGTCCTGGGGTCCATTCGGCAGGGGATGCAGTTATAGTCCTAAAAACAACTTTTAATCGTGCAGCGCTGTGTCTAACGGCCGGGGCTTACATTTGTATATGCATCAGGCTGGCACCACCTCTCCGTCCTTCCTCCCCACCCTGCTCATCATTTATTGTGATGTCTGGTCAGGGGTCTGTATTTATTCTGATGTCTAGTCGGGGTCTGTATTTATTCTGATGTCTGGTCAGCGGTCTGTATTTAGTTTTATGTCTGATCGGGGGTCTGTATTTATTCTGATGTCTGGTCAGCGGTCTGTATTTAGTTTTATGTCTGATCGGGGGTCTGTATTTATTCTAATGTCTGGTCAGGGGTCTGTATTTATTCTGATGTCTTAATTGGGGGTCTGTAATTATTCTGATGTACAACTACAAAAAAAAAAAAAAAAAAAAATGAAAAACTAAATAAATTCCTTGCTAGTTAAAATCCACTTAAGCCCCAAATTTTTAAGGGAAAAAATGGAATTTAAAAATTGACAGGCAAAATATCGTACTCATTTTGATGTTCTCTTCTCTATTTATGTCTAATGTAAATTCTGCCGGTTGTCTGTCACCGGAGAGCAGTGCATTCTGGGATCTCACTGGTGGTCGCACTGGGGGTGTTAGTTTCCGAGGGAATCCAGGAGAACTCTGTAAGCAGCTATGTATGTGAGTGGAGGAAACCACATGAGACAAGTAAAATCAGTGCAAATAGAGTAAAATTGGCAAAATCCATTACTCTGCTTTAAGCTGTAAACTTTTATTGGAACGCTACAGATCACATACTTACCAGCTGATATTTATAGCTGATATTTATAGCTGATATTAAGTATGTACAAAACCTAAAATAGGAGAAAAGGGGAGAGGTATTTTTGGAAAGCTGGGAACTTCGATTTCTCAGGGTTCCCTGGTTTATACGAGTGTGACACAAATACAATTATTCCCCATAATTTATGAGCATTTAGAGGTATATAGTATATAATATATGGTGTATGGTTTATGCCTTGGTCAGGGTTAGTCAAGTTAGTAAATCTCATTTATTTATTTTTTTTGCAGAAATCAACAGTACAAGCGATTTTAAGAAACTCTGTGATAGGTTTTATTAGGCAAAAAAGCCTCCTTCTGTACTCAAGAAGCAATTTCCCAGCCTCCCCCCCCCCCTTCCTCACTTCTTATCTGTGCATTATCAGGCAAAGCTGTCTTCATTACAGAAGAGCAAAGTGAAGACAGACTTGCTGAGTCCGTTATAAAAAAGGGAGAGCAGACAAGCAGCTGTATAGTTTGGAGACTGTGTGGGCACATAAAATGCTGGACTCAGAGGTCAGAAAGGTCAGTGCTTATCTGGAAGCTTGGTGAGAGAAGATGTAGTGTTGTGCAGGGCTGCCTTTTCTCCTCTCCATGCTAACTCACCCCCTCCCCTCTCCATAGACCATAATGGATACAGAAATGCTGCTTCTTCTAAAGTGAGGGGGGAGCGACAATTTTTGCGCCATGATCTGTACTTTTATCGGTACCACGCTTGTATATATGTGACTTTATGATCACTTTTTATTCAAGTTTTTCTGGGATGCAATGTGACCAAAAATCTGCAGTTTTTCCCTTTTGGCAGGTTATCGCCCTAATGCTGATTAAAGTGTGAGATCAGGAATGTGATCATTTAGTTCGAATGATTCCGCATGCAGGGGTAGCAAATATGTTTATTTTTTATTTTTATTTTAACAAAAGGTAAAGGGGTGTAATTTAAATTTTTATCATGGGATGGATTTATATATTTTTATTTTATCACATTTTTTACACACTTTTGCAGCCCCCCCTGAGGGGCTACTATAGGCAATACCACAATTGCTCAAACGAATCAATGCAGTACATATGTACTGCATTGATCTACAGAATCTGTGCTCGCTTGTTAGAGGCTGCTGAAGGTAGCCTCTGACAATTGCTGAATACAGGCATCCTAACACACAGAGAAGAGGACCCGGGCTGCCTGTACAACGGATCTAACCACTAAACACCAATGACTCCTATGGGAAGCCATTTAAATTTCACTGTAATTTTTCCCTACACTAACCAGCAGCAGAATGGCGATGGGGCGAGTGACCGGTATTATTCAATTCAGGGTTACATGTCCTGCCTGACCAATCCCAGGCAGGGATATCTGGCTAGTCCTGTGTTTCGAGACTCTTAAATGAGGCTCCACAGGCTCTTTGTTGCATATTCGTATTTCCCAGGGAGCAATGCACCTAGGGTTTCACTGCATTGAGCGCTTTAACCAGCAGCTGACAGTATTATCTTTGTCTGGTCTCCCTGAGATCAGTGATCTGTTTACTGTATGGCTTTACTAGGCATTGCTCCCACCTAACCAGAATCCTGCTCCAGACTGATGAGGTGCAACACCCTGAAACAGCTGTCAGTGGATAAATCCCTGGCCTTAGTTTTTCTCTTGTCATTACATTGACTTCCCTACAGGAGCAACCCCTTGGATGGGTCCTTCCTGGAGAGATATCTGGCTAGTCCTGTATTTTGAGACTCTTAAATGAGGCTCCACAAGCTTGTTTTTGCATATTCGTCAATCCCAGGCATGCCCCATTGCAAGGGCAACTTTGATGTCTAAAAGCTTGGTGATTGGCTGATGAGCCATCAGCTTAGCAGCCTTTTAACAAACTTTATCGACAAACAACAGATACATACATGAACAGACGCGTTACTAGAGCAGTAGCAAATCCCCTCCTGCTCTGGACAGTTCCTAACATGGACAGAGGTGGCAGCAGAGAGCACTGTGTCAGACTAGAAAGAATAAACCATTTCCTGCAGGGCATACATACCACAGGTGTGTAAACACAGGCACTGCAATTCCCAGCTGTGGTGTGCAGGCCCTCAATATATGCAACACTTTGACTGCCATGGTGTAGAGCCAGGCCTGAGGCCTAGATCAGAGCTGTGATCTTTGGATACATCTAATCACAGACATTTCTTTTGACAGACATTTCTCCTCAGGCATAGAATCATAATATAAGACTATATGTGAACATACGTTAATCCTAATCATTCTAATATATAGTTCCCCCGTGGGACACTACAATGAGACTACTGGTTCTTGGCCTCCTAAGTATATGGACGCTATCACCTACCATGGCCGGCTCTGGCATTATATATATATCATTATTATCTTATTTAGTATATTTTATTTGCCACGTACTATATTTATTATGTATTTATTCTATTACGGCAGTATTACCTAGGCACTATGTGGTGGTATTTAGCCATGACATAGCAATGTTATTATGGACCTGGTATGTATCACTATTACTCTATATGATGGTAGTGTGTCATGCACTTATATAACTATTGTGTATTGCTGTCTGGATGTGAGGGGAGTATACAGATCAGTTTACAACATACAATGGGAGGGTCGGGTCTAAGTTTGTCATGTGCGATACTGACTGTATCTAAGCTTAGGCTATGTTCACACAACGTAAGAGACCAACAATTCCGTAACCTGTCCGGTTCACGTAACGGCCGGTCTCAGAAAAGATAATTCCAGCCGATGCCGCAGTACCGAGCTATACTATGTGTATACGCTCTGGCCGGGATCCCATAGAAGGCAAGGCAATGTATATTTTCGTAATAATTACGGCCCTTGTACAACGGCCGTGGTTTTACGAAAATATAAGTTGTGTGAACATAGCCTTATAGTGTGTCATCCTCTCTAAGATAACCCCACTGCACTACACTTCCCATCATGCAGTAGTTTTCTATACATGGTGAGCTGTAGGTGAGATGCTCTGCAGCATTACAGGCCCTCATGTCTGTGAGTATAGCAGAGCTGTCTCGGGTTTGGCAGCGTATGTGAGGTTGGGGTCTGTGCCGTCTCCTGTCTGTAGGTGAGATGCTCTGCAGCATTACAGGCCCTCATGTCTGTGAGTATAGCAGAGCTGTCTCGGGTTTGGCAGCGTATGTGAGGTTGGGGTCTGTGCCGTCTCCTGTCTGTAGGTGAGATGCTCTGCAGCATTACATGCCCTCATGTCTGTGAGTATAGCAGAGCTGTCTCGGGTTTGGCAGCGTATGTGAGGTTGGGGTCTGTGCCGTCTCCTGTCTGCTCCCTAGTTTGGTCAATTCCAGATCTGTCAATGTTTGGGTTGGCAGAGCAGAGAGAGTTCAGTATCATTGCATCACCATCCCCATCTTCCCACCCTCCTGTCCTCCATTATATCTGCTCTTCCTGCACAGTCTGCTATCTGTGCCCCCCAAAGCCCCCTGTACCCTGTAGACCAATGAACCTATACCCACTTACATCCTCAGTGTCACAGGATTGTGTTTGCAGCAATCCCATACATTTCCTACAATGTTCATCCTAATCTTCCTGGTTTCTCATCTCTGTCACTACATTTCACTACGATTCCCCTCATGACAAGGCTTCGCCTATCCAAGCATGATGGGAACTGTAGTACTACAACAGCTGGAGGGCCGGAGGTTCCCCATCCCTGCCTTATCCACAGGATAGGGGATAAGTGTTTGATCATGAGGGGTTTGACCCACTGTCACCCCCAAGAATCATAAGGAGTGGACCCCGAGGCTTTTGTCTGAATGGAACAGTGGTCACACATGAGCACAGCTGCTCCTTTCATTGTCCAAGAGACATGGAGTGACTGCGCATGCTAGACTGCTGCTCCTTTCATTGTCCAAGAGACATGGAGTGACTGCGCATGCTAGACTGCTGCTCCTTTCATTGTCCAGGAGACATGGGGTGACTGCGCATGCTAGACTGCCACTCCTTTCATTGTCCAAGAGACATGGAGTGACTGCACATGCTAGACTGCTGCTCCTTTCATTGTCCAAGAGACATGGGGTGACTGCGCATGCTAGACTGACGCTCCTTTCATTGTCCAAGAGACATGGAGTGACTGCACATGCTAGACTGCTGCTCCTTTCATTGTCCAAGAGACATGGAGTGACTGCGCATGCTAGACTGCTGCTCCTTTCATTGTCCAGGAGACATGGGGTGACTGCGCATGCTAGACTGCTGCTCCTTTCATTGTCCAAGAGACATGGGGTGACTGCGCATGCTAGACTGACGCTCCTTTCATTGTCCAAGAGACATGGAGTGACTGCACATGCTAGACTGCTGCTCCTTTCATTGTCCAAGAGACATGGAGTGACTGCACATGCTAGACTGCTGCTCCTTTCATTGTCCAAGAGACATGGAGTGACTGCGCATGCTAGACTGCTGCTCCTTTCATTGTCCAAGAGACATGGGGTGACTGCGCATGCTAGACTGCTGCTCCTTTCATTGTCCAAGAGACATGGGGTGACTGCGCATGCTAGACTGCTGCTCCATTCATTGTCCAAGAGACATGGGGTGACTGGGCATGCTAGACTGCTGCTCCTTTCATTGTCCAAGAGACATGGAGTGACTGCACATGCTAGACTGCTGCTCCTTTCAGACAGGAGATTCAGGATTGTAAGGACATTACGGGAGAGATTTATCAAACATGGTGTAAAGTGAAACTGGCCCAGTTGCCCTAGCAACCAATCAGATTCCACCTTTCATTCCTCACAGACTCTTTTGAAAATGAAAGGTGGAATCTGATTGGTTACTAGGGGCAACTGAACCAGTTTCACTGTACACCATGTTTGATAAATCTCTACCGTAATGTGTATGGGGGTGGCTGAAATTGGTCTGAGGAAAGAATAGGGTTATGTTCACACACCGTCCAAATGACGGCCATTTTTATTGAATGGCTGGCAAATAACGTCCGGATGGCCAATAAAAATGGAGTGTGTTAACTTCATAGCTCCCAACCGTCCCGGATTCCGCGGGACAGTCCCGTTTTCAGGGTTCTGTCCTGCGGTCCCGGAACGGCACCCAGTGTCCCGCATTATATGTGGCCCGTCCAAAAAAACAATAAACCAGTAACTCACCTGTCCGCTGGTCCCAGCAGCGCCTCTCCCGGCAGAGCGCGCACTCCCGTCATCCTCCGGGGCGGGCAGCGGGGGTATACAGACACTGACTGTGCCGGAAGTGAGCTGCAGCCTCTATCATGAATTACTTCCGGTACAGTCAGTGTCTGTATACCCCCGCTGCCCGCCCTGGAGGATGACGGGAGTGCGCGCTCTGCCGGGAGAGGAGCTGCTGGGACCGGGGGACAGGTGAGTTACTGGTTTATTGTTTTTCTGGTCGGGCCACACAAATGGCTACTATGGCTACTATGTGGGGCGCTATATGGGGGGATTGGCTACTATATAGGGCAGGGGTGGGGAACCTCCGGCCCGCGAGCCGCATCCGGCCCCTGAGACCTCCCGATGCGGCCCGCAGCCTGCAGCTCCCCTGTGATGCTCGCCGCTCTGCTGGGGAAGAAGCCGGCATACACCGCATCCTCCGGTGTCTGTGACAGCTGGCGGACACCGGAGGATGCTGTCTGTGCCGGCTTCTTCCCCAGCAGAGCGGCGCGTGTCTGTAGTCTCTTGCGGGCCGCGCGCGATGACGTCATTTCATCGCGCGCCGCCTGCAGGAGAAGACCGGCACAGAGGACCTGGGAGAAAAGAGGACCTGGACTGCGTGGGAACGGAGGTAAGGTGAGTGGGATGTTTATTTTTTTATTTGGGGGTTAACTAGACTAGGATCCCAGGGACATGACTGATGGGGGGGGGACAACTAGGCTACCAGGGACATGACTGATGGGGGGGATAACTAGGCTACCAGGGACATGACTGATGGGGGGGACAACTAGGCTACCAGGGACATGACTGATGGGGGGGGGGACAACTAGGCTACCAGGGACATGACTGATGGGGGGGGACAACTAGGCTACCAGGGACATGACTGATGGGGGGGGACAACTAGGCTACCAGGGACATGACTGATGGGGGGGACAACTAGGCTACCAGGCACATGCCTGATGGGGGGGGGGGGGAATAACTAGGCTACCAGAGACATGACTGATGGGGGGGGGGATAACTAGGCTACCAGGGACATGCCTGATGGGGGGGGGGGATAACTAGGCTACCAGAGACATGACTGATGGGGGGGGGGGGGAATAACTAGGCTACCAGGGACATAACTGATGGGGGGGGGGGGGGGACAACTAGGCTACCAGGGACATGCCTGAGGGGGGGTAACTAGGCTACCAGGGACATGCCTGATGGGGGGGGGGGGGGGAATAACTAGGCTACCAGGGACATGCCTGATGGGGGGGGGACAACTAGGCCACCAGGGACATGACTGATGGGGGGGACAACTAGGCTACCAGAGACATGACTGATGGGGGGGGGACAACTAGGCTACCAGGGACATGACTGATGGGGGGGGGCAACTAGGCTACCAGGGACATGACTGATGGGGGGATAACTAGGCCACCAGGGACATGCCTGATGGGGGAGACAACTAGGCTACCAGAGACATGACTGATGGGGGGGGGAATAACTAGGCTACCAGGGACATGACTGATGGGGGGGGAATAACTAGGCTACCAGGGACATGACTGATGGGGGGGGGAAAACTAGGCTACCAGGGACATGACTGATGGGGGGGACAACTAGGCTACCAGAGACATGACTGATGGGGGGGGGATAACTAGGCTACCAGGGACATGCCTGATGGGGGTTAACTAGGCTACCAGGGACATGACTTGGGGGTTAACTAGACTACAAGGGGCATCACTGGGGGTTAACTACAATAGCAGGGGCACTAGGGGAACAATACTATGCCTTGTCCTGGGTGCTGCAAACCCCCGCTACTAACTGCCGCGCACGGTATGCGGCCCTCGAATGATTTTATTAATGCCCGACTGGCCCTCGACATGGAAAAGGTTCCCCACCCCTGATATAGGGGGATTGGCAACTATATGGGGCGCTATATGGGGGATTGGCTACTAAGTGGGGCATATATGGAGGCATTTGCTACTACTGTATGTGGGGCACTATATGGGGGATTGGCTATGTGGGGCGCTATATGGGGAATTGGCTACTATGTGGGGCACTATATGGGGGGATTGGATACTATGTGGGGGCATTGGCTACTATGTGGGCACTATATGGGGGATTAGCTACTATGTGGGGCATATATGGGGGCATTGGCTACTATGTGGGGAACTATATGGGGGGATTGGCTACTATGTGGGGAACTATATGGGGATTGGCTACTATGTGGGGCACTATATAAGGGGATTGGCTACTATGTGGGGCACTATATGGGGGCATTGGCTACTATGTGGGGCACTATATGGGGGCATTGGCTACTATGTGGGGCACTATATGGGGGAATGGGATACTATGTGGGGCACTATATGGGGGGATTGGATACTATGTGGGGCACTATATAGGGGGATTGGATACTATGTGGGCACTATTGGGGGGATTGGATACTATGTGGGGCACTATAATGGGGGATTGGATACTATATCGGGCACTATTCAGTCAGCAGCATGTGGTGACTGTAGGGGAGTGGCTATGGAGGGTTGCTATGGGGGTGTGGCTATGGAGGGTCGCTATGGGGGCGTGGCTATGGAAGGTCGCTATGGGGGCGTGGCTATGGGGACCGCGTCGCACATGTCCCTCTTTGCTCTTTGCAAAAGTTGAGAGGTATGTGTTAACATAGCCTGGAGCAATTGAATTTCAACAGGCCCAATCCCTTTATGTTCTAGAAACAAGCTGCCGCTTTTACCCTTCTCCCTTCCGGAATACATGGATGCTCAGCTGGAGCCAGCGTGTATGTGTATAGGGGCGGCTGGCGGGGTGTTCAGCCTTGGGGGGCTCAGTAGAGGCAGTCGGACCCCTAAGGGACACATATAATAGTCTCTGTACTATTATAACATTGGGCTTTATTATGGCTAGAAGAGCTCTATTAATATCCAGACACTAGAAGTCTATGAAGAGCGCGCTGCGTCCTAGAGGTGCCGCTGTGTGGTCCTAGCAGTCTGGCATGTAGTGAATGTTGGCAGGCCCGCCTGGTAATTTCGCACATAGCTGACTCCTTGGTTCCCGCAGAGATTTACTGGGTCATTGTTCTGTATATAAACTTCATGGATGGCGGAATGATGCCCCCGAGGGCTGGAAATTGCCTGCCGCCTCCTCATACCACCCACACATAGCTTCATCCATTTCCCCCCTACATGACTCCCCCACATCCCCCGCCAGACATGGTCTACGAAGGAGTCCTGGGGTGTACATGGAGCCCGCTCCTCATTATTGGCTATGGTACAGGTGTGCACATTACAAAAGTCACATGATCCCCAGGTGTGCAAACTGTGCGGGTCACATGACGTGATGGTCAGGAGTAGTCAGCTGGCCTCATCATTTCTAATATACTTCCATTTTTCACCATCTCCGCTTGCTGACGGTAAATATGAGTAAATATTATTGGTGCTGTTCCTCTGTTATTCTTTCCGGAAAGATAAAAATTCATAGGTTTCCAGGAGGTATAATAGAGGAATACACAATACATGGCTGCATTAAGTGCTTCAGGACAGGTGCTTCTCTCTTTGCCTCAGCTTTGTGCTATGGCTAATAGATAAGGAGTCTTTGGAGTTGGGGATAAGGCAACTCGAGTATTGGGGTTAGGCCTACACAGCAATTCCCAGTCACGTGACTCAATTACTCATAAAAGAGATTGGGGTCGTGTCGCCACAACATGGTGGTTTCTGATTGTGTGACCAGGAATTGCAGTGTAGCCCCAGCCTTATCCTGATGTAACATTAAAGGGGTACTCCAGAGAAAGAAAAAAAATCTTTCATAACTGGTGCCAGAAAGTGCCAAAAATTTGTAAGTTACTTCTATTAAAAAATATCAAGTCTTCCAGTACTTATCAGCTGTTGTATGTCCTGCAGGAAGCAATGTATTCTTTCCAGTCTGACACAGTGCTCTCTGCTGCCACCTCTGTCCATGTCAGCAGCAAATCCCTATAGAAAACCTCTACTGCTCTGGACAGTTCCTGATATGGACAGAGGTGGCAGCAGAGAGCACTATGTCAGATTTGAGAGAATACACCACTTCCTACAGGACATACAGCAACTGATAAGTACTGGAAGACTGGAGATTTTTAAATCAAAGTAAATTACAAATCTTTGGCACTTTCTGGCACCAGCTGATTTGAATTATTTATTTCCCCCGCTGGAGTACCCCTTTAAGGAGAATGGAAACAAATTATATTAGTCGGAATCGGCATTACCAGGCACGGCCACTACTGAAAGTAAGGCAGTGAAGAGGCCGCACTTTGTCAGGGTTTCCAGGATCCTCTCTGAAAAAACGTTTTTAACCCCTAGACGACCCTGGACGTAGGGTTACGTCATGGAAGTCTGTCCCCAGACGACCCATGACGTAACCTTACGTCATGGGTGTTATTCCTGCTATGAAGCGCGCTCCGGAGCGGAGCGTGCTTCATAGCAGGTGGGGGCCGGCTGCAATCAGCAGTCGGGACCTCACCGGTAATGACACGCTGCAGCGATCTCGCTGCCGCGTGTCATTAACCACTTAAACGCCGCGATCGCAGCGTTTAAGTGTAAGTGACAGGGGGAGTCCCCTGTCACTTACCGATCGGGACCCCCGCAGTGTGACTGCGGGGGTCCCGATCGTTGAAACGGACTGCTGGAGGTCTCTCACCTGCCTCCGTGCGGTCCGATCGGCGATCTGCTACACTAAGCCTGCACAGGCAGGCTCAATGAGCAGAGTGCTGATAACACTGATCAATGCTATGCCTATGGCATAGCAATGGTCAGTGTAAAAATCAAAGTATTGTATGTACAAGTCCCCCAAAGGGACTTCAAAAGTGTAAAAAAAAAAAAAAAGTTCAAAACACTAACACACTACCTCAAAGCCCCTCCCCCAATAAAAGTCTAAATCACCCCCCTTTCCCATTATATAAATAAAACATATAAAAATGAATAAATAGATAAACATATAATATACCGTAGCGTGCGTAATTGTCCGATCTATTAAAATATAACAAGCGTCATTGTGACCGGTAAACGGCGTACACGAAAAGAGGGGAAAAAGTGCGCAGATTACTGATTTTATGTTACATTATATATTAAAAAAATCAATAAAAAGTGATCAAAACGTCCGATCTTCACAAATATGGTATTAATAAAAACTAGAGATCATGGCGGAAAAAATGACACCCCATACAGCCCCATAGGTGAAAAAATAAAACCGTTATAAGCGTCACAATAGGCCCATTTTATTAATATTTAATTGCCAAAAAAAAGGATTTCATAAAAAAATATATAACATTAGAGAATCTGTGTAACCTGCATATGGTTGTGTTCGGACTGACCTATAGAATAATAGTGTCATGTCGCTGTTACCATATAGTGCATTACATAGACACAGGAACCCCCCAAACGTTACCATATTGCATTCTTTCTTACGATTTCACCTATTTCTATCTTCATAAATAATATATTTGGAATTCCATCATACATGTTATGGTAAAATGAATGACGCCATTACAAAGTACAACTATTCCTGTAAGAAATAAGCCCTTACATGGCCTGTAGATAGAAAACTGAGAGTGCTAGAGCTCTTAGAAGGGGAGGAGGGGAAAACGGAAACACTAAGATCAAAATTTGCGCGGTCCACTGGGTCATTTTGGGCCTGGTCCTCAAAGTACTCTATGGGTACTCTAGCAAAAAAAAAAATTTCAAATCAACTGATATCAGAAAGTTATAAAGATTTGTAATTTACTTCTATTAAAAAATCTCTAATCTTCTTATATTTATCAGCTGCTGTATGTCCTGCAGGAAATGTGGTTTTA
This sequence comes from Dendropsophus ebraccatus, assembly GCF_027789765.1. Lineage (NCBI taxonomy): Eukaryota > Metazoa > Chordata > Amphibia > Anura > Hylidae > Dendropsophus > Dendropsophus ebraccatus. The sequence continues at coordinate 213,500,889 of NC_091454.1, read as the reverse complement.
TTTTCAGTCTGACACAGTGCTCTCTGCTGACATCTCTGGCTGAGACAGGAACTCTCGGTTTTATATGAATCCCCATAGAAAACCTCTCCTGCTCTGGACAGTTCCTGTCTCGGCCAGAGATGTCAGCAGAGAGCAGTGTCAGACTAAAAATAAAACATTTCCTGCAGGACACACAGCAGCTGATACGTATGGGAAGACTTGAGATTTTTTAATAGAAGTAAATTACAAATCTATATAACTTCCTGACAACAGTTGATTTGAAAGAAAAAGTTTTTCTCTGGACAACCCCTTTAATATTCTGTGACTTTTCATAGTTACCCATAGCAACCAATCCTGCTTTCATTTTCTATTGGCTTTAAAAAAAATGAAAGCTGGAATCTGATTGGTTGCTACGGGCGACTGCACCACCGTTCCTCTGCACAAGGTGCCATGTGATCAGCATAGAGTGGCCATGGTCACCGCTGGCACCGCCATATTGTCCTGCCGTGCCGACCTCCATAAATCTCCCCTTCTGTTCTCGTCTAGACGCGGCCATGCATATGCCTGATTAATTACCCCCCGAAAGAACAAAGCTACAAGCGGGCCCACACCTGCCAGCTGGCTGCCTGGTCACAGAGAGATAGCGCCCATTCTCTTCTCCACATTCGCCAATGGCTGTATTTGGTGACAGTAAAACATAGGAGAGATGCCAGTGTTAAAGGGACAGTAACCTAAAACTGTACGACCTCCTCTACTGGAAGAGAACTGGATTTAAAGCAGGGATGGGGAACCCTTGGCCCTCCAGCTGTGGCCAAACTACAATTCCCATCATGCCTGGACAGCCTTCGGCTGTCCAGGCATGATGGGAATTGTAGTTTGGCCACAGCTGGAGGGCCGAAGGTTCCCCATCCCTGATTTAAAGGGTCTACAACTATTATAAGGTTGCTGATAACATACGTCATGTCTTCGACCACTCATAACATTGCATGTCCAGGCATGATGGGAATTGTAGTTTGGCCACAGCCCACTGACATTCTTCTCACTCTTCGTGCAGTTGGCCTCCAAGTATGACCCCCAGCTGGAGATGGAGCTGAGACAGTGGATCGAGAGCACGACCGGGAGGAACATCGGAAACAAGTTCATGGAGTCCCTGAAAGATGGCGTCATCCTGTGCGAGTGAGTAGGGCATGGATCTATTGTCTGGCATGGATCTATTATCTGGCATGGATCCATTGTCTGGCATGGATCCATTGTCTGGCATGGATCCATTGTCTGGCATGGATCCATTGTCTGGCATGGATCTATTGTCTGGCATGGATCTATTGTCTAACATGGATCTATTGTCTGGCATGGATCTATTGTCTGGCATGGATCTATTGTCTGGCATGGATCTATTGCCTGGCATGAATCCATTGTCTGACATGGATCTATTGTCTGGCATGGATCTATTGTCTGGCATGGATCCATTGTCTGGCATGGATCTATTGTCTGGCATGGATCTATTGTCTGGCATGGATCTATTGTCTGGCATGGATCTATTGTCTGGCATGGATCTATTGTCTGGCATGGATCCATTGTCTGACATGGATCCATTGTCTGGCATGGATCTATTGTCTGGCATGGATCCATTGTCTGGCATGGATCTATTGTCTGACATGGATCCATTGTCTGGCATGGATCTATTGTCTGGCATGGATCTATTGTCTGGCATGGATCCATTGTCTGGCATGGATCTATTGTCTGACATGGATCCATTGTCTGGCATGGATCTATTGCCTGGCATGGATCCATTGTCTGGCATGGGTCTGGTCAGCAGTGCCATTCTCTGATATACTCTCCTCATTCTCTCTATTACAGATTAATCAATAAGCTGCAGCCGGGATCCGTCAAGAGGATCAATGAGTCTACACAAAACTGGCATCAGGTGAGTGACCTCCTGCACTGTTACTAATGCTGGGTTTACGCGGAGCGATAATTCGCCCAATCGTACGATTAACGATTTCTATTTCAAGCCTATCTCGCACATAGGTAAAATCAGTGAACGACTGTTTACACGGAACGATCGGCGAATTTTTTGCGAACGACGATTTAAGAACAAGTTAAAAGATCAAAATGAACGATTTCTCGCTCGTCGTTCGATCGTTCGCTGCATTTATACGAACGATTATCGTTCGAATTCGATCGTTATCGTGCAAATTCAAACGATATTCGTTCCGTGCAAACCCAGCATTAGGGTCCGCTTACACACACAGATTATCTGACAGATTTTTGCAGCCAAAATCAGAAATGGATTTAAAAAAAAAAAAAAGAGAAATCTCAGTCTTTTCTTTATGACCTGTTCCCTGTTTATAGTCCATTCCTGGCTTTGGCTGCAAAAATCTGTCAGATATCTGTCAGATAATCTGTGTGTGTAAACGGACCCATACATACCTGATAGGTCAGCCACATTCATATACACAGAGCTGCAGTACCACACACAGACTGGAGGGGCACTGTTTTCAGAAGAATTCATACATAACCAGGTTCTTTATTTCTTTGGCAGCTGGAAAATATTGGAAACTTCATTAAGGCCATCACAGCGTACGGAGTCAAACCACATGATATATTTGAGGCAAATGACCTGTTTGAGAACACCAACCTCACCCAAGTCCAGTCCACACTGCTCGCCCTGGCAGGCATGGTAAGTCAATGTAGTCAACTGGCCCTGAATAAGGGGACATGATGGGTCCTATGTATGAGGACAAGTAATCCTGTACTGATCCTGAGTTACATCCTGTTTTATGCACGTGTCCAATCAAGGGGAAACGCTTCCCGGCACCACTTAGTCCTTATTTCCGCAAGACACACTCACATACCCCTCTATAGGATGACCTCCGTACTGTTAAAGGGTGTTGCTCAACAACCAGACCAAGTGTCCATATCAAAGCAAAGGAGAAAAACTGTGGCACTCACCCCAATGAACAGTTTAAAAAGCCTTTATTGCAGAGCGGCTGGGTGAAGACGCTGACTAGTGACTGGGCTACAGCTGTTTCACGCGCATGCGCAGCGCGCTTCCTCAAGGACTTGAGGAAGCGAGCTGCGCATGCGCGTGAAACGGCTGGTGAGGTCACTGTGTACATACATTACTGATCCTGTACTGATCCTGAGTTACATCCTGTTTTATACCCCAGAGCTGCACTCACTATTCTGCTGGTGGGGTCACTGTGTACATACATTACTGATCCGGTACTGATCCTGAGTTACATCCTGTATAATTATACTCCAGAGCTGCACTCACTATTCTGCTGGCTTCTGTGCATTCTCTGCTGGTTCAGAGTTCAGTTTCTTCATCAAGGACACTGAACTCTCACATGACTGAGATGACATCACTACTCAACAAATTTAATGGCTGAATAGTTTACAGGTGCAGGCCCAAGCCTGATGAGTCGATGAGTCACCCTTCATTGTCTGACATAGCATATTAAAGATGAGGGCATGACTTAAAGCAGACCTAATAATCAGAAGAATCTCTCTGTGGTATACAGGAGCAGCTATTACACAAGCCCCAGCCATGTTACATTGTGTGATGTAATGTGTAGCTCCTGGGTAGGTACAAGCAGGGGCAGATTAACTTTATCATAGGCCCTGGGCTGTTCACCAAGCCTGGGCCCCCCCACCCCACTGTAACTATGGCAGCACTAGCCTGGCATTCATAGTATAGTATAGATAATGTCATGATGTCCTGATTTGTGCAAAATTGCCATAAAAAAACAGTGATTTTTTGCAAATCATGGCGGAAGTGTAGCCAGGAGACAGAACACCATTGAAAGTATAAGTCTTTTTGGGTGGTCATGGGCCCCCCAGGTGCTCAGGGCCCCGGGCTGCCGCCCAAAACGCCCCTATTATAATCCACTACTGGGTACAAGCACATAGATGAAGGCACTGCCATCCAAATAGGGATTTCTGAGACTGGAAGGCACTAAATGTTAAATGTTAGGATTGCAGTTTTCTTCTGCCATCTGGTGGTAAAGTTGGGTACTGCACAGTAAAGACTACATACTTAGCTCATCAGTACTGAGATGCTGAGCTGCATCCTGAATTGCTCACTTCTTACCAAGATTGTGTAGTGATAGATTACTTTTCATTACCTGTTGTAATATAAGATAGAAAAAACTACATCTCCCACAATGCAGTGAAGCAATGTAAAGCATAGGAGAAGGACAGAACAACCTGAACCTCAAATGTGACTGGAGATGCAATGCAGACTACCATAGGCTCCAATGCAATAGGGTGCATTTACACAGGCAGATTTATCTGACAGATTTTGAAAGCCAAAGCCAGGAGTGACTCTGAAAAGAGGAGAAATCTCAGTCTTTCCTTTATGACCTGTTCCGTGTTTATGGGCTGTTCCTGGCTTTGGCTTCAAAAATCTGTCAGATAAATCTGCCTGTGTAAACGCACCATTAGCTGGAGTCACTGACCTGTGACCTAATGGAGGACAACACACACTAGACCAGTGCTCTCCAGTCTGTGACCCATCATGTCCTGACTCTGAATCTAGGGGGTTACAATGAAATGGTAAAATCTCGGCTTCACCTGTATCCTTCAATGTTTTAGGCCAAGTCAAAAGGCGCCAAAGTGAACCTTGGAGTTAAGTATGCCGACCGACAGGAGAGGAAATTCAACCCGGAGAAACTTAAAGAAGGAAGAAATATCATTGGACTTCAGGTGAGTCTTGGATATATGCGTTCTCACAGGACATGAGCACTGACCTATAGCAGTAATCACCAATCTGTGACCAAACTACAACCCCCAGCATGAGCCTAGGTGCACCCTCTGCACCAGAGGTAGAGAACCATGGCTCCCCAGCTGTTGCAAAACTACAACTCCCATTATGCCTGGACAGCTAAAGCTAAAGCATGAAGGGAGTTGTAGTTTTGCTGGAGAGCTAAGGTTCCCCATCCCTGCTCATAACCTTATAACATAATAAATTGATATTGTCATACTCCACATTCACCACTAGATGGCAGCAGAGTAATAACAGATTGGGGAAAGTCACATTCTAGCGCTATAAGGATACTGGGGAGAGACAGACAAAATGGTTCTTGAACATTTTACTGCGGATAAGGTGACATCTGAAATTTTCATCATCAGAAGTAGCAGTAATGTGAATAAGGTTTTAGTGATTAGGGTTATCATATATTATGTGTTTAACCTCAACCTAAAACATTTGGGGGAGATTTATCAAACATGGTGTAAAGTGAAACTGGCTCAGTTGCCCCTAGCAACCAATCAGATTCCACTTTTCATTCCTTACAGACTCTTTGTAAAATGAAAGGTGGAATCTGATTGGTTGTTAGGAGCAACTGAGCCAGTTTCACTTTACACCCTGTCTGATAAATCTCCCCCTTGGTCTTCGTACAGATGGGAACCAACAAGTTTGCCAGCCAAAAAGGGATGACATCATACGGCACCCGTAGACATCTGTATGACCCCAAACTAGGCACTGACCAGCCGCTGGACCAAGCCACCATCAGCCTACAGATGGGCACCAATAAGGGGGCATCCCAGGTGAGTTTACTATCAGCCTCATCTATATACAGGGTTATATGACCAATGGCTACAGACCTAATTCACTGTTCTGTTTCCGTAGGCCGGCATGACGGCTCCAGGCACCAAACGCCAGATCTTCGAACAGAAGCTTGGCATGGAGCATTGCGACACCCAGACCATACCCTTGCAAATGGGAACAAACAAGGGGGCATCTCAGCAAGGCATGACTGTGTACGGCCTCCCCCGCCAGGTCTACGACCCCAAGTACTGCATGGATCCCAACATGCTCCTGATGCCGGAGGAAGACGGCGAATTCAACAGCCATCAGTATTACAACTCCGAGTAACAGCGTCCATTCCTGACCTTACCCGTACACCACCCTCTTCTGTGCCAGTGTGTGCCTGCTACTGTGGCAGAGAACGGTGTTCATGCTGCCCATTCTATGCCAGTGTGTGCTAGTTGCTCTGGCTAAGGGGGTTAAATGCTATCCACTATCCGTGTTTGCTCGTGCAAAGGAAGAAATAGATGATGCCCGCTCTGTGCCAGCCTGCCTTCTGGCCATTAGATGCTGCCCGTCCCATACCTGCTGTTCTGGCAGAGAATGAGGCTCATCCTACCCACTTTCTGCTCTCCTGGCAGGAAAGGGGTAAAGCTTCCCATTCTGTGCCAGCCTGTGCCCGCTGCTTTGGCAGTAAAAAAAAAAAATCGCCCCATTCCCTCTGCGCCTGCCGCCACTTTACAAGAGACTGACAATAAGCGTCACGTTTCCTCCTCTTCTTCAGGTGGACGTCTGCAGAGCATTGCACCTCCTGTCTCCACGTATTAGCAGGACATCGCATCCTGTCTGCTTTTTCCTCTTTTTGTTTTCAGTCATTGGGGGTTGGGGGGGGGGGGGGGCAGAAACTTTTTTTTTTACCATAATTTTAATGGGAGACACGAGGGTCTTCCTGGGTGTGGGGGGATATATAAGCTACACGTCACAATCCTTCCCACCCCTGTGCTAAATATCACAGTTAGAGTGACCGTCTGCAGAGCATTGCTGCAGAGGCGGGCAGCAGAAGGGAATGTGAGAGGCGAGGTCAGGGCAGCGACGCTCTGCAGCCTTCCTGATGGTGAAGCCACACGTGGATGGGATACTGGGCAGGTCTCTGGTGAGAGGGACATCTATAGAATAATGTTCTGGCAGGTGAGAGGTTTATAGGGTTATGACAAGCGCTGAGATGGGTGCAATGCTCTGCAGACTACAGGATAAGGAACGACTTGCCCGGCTAGGTTTGTGCATGTCCCTCGCTCCCCCTCCTCCACCCTTTGCTCTCATCACCGCAGTTAACACCTCACCTCTGCTCTGTTCAAGAACCGACTGCAAATATATTTCTAGATATATATTTCTATATGGAATCCGTGTGGTTTATTTGTGGGCGCCAGGATGCTGGGGTGATGGGGTGATGGGGGGTCCAGGCTTGGAAAAACACGGCCGCTTTCTTCTAGAAACATCACTCCTCCTTGTAGTCTAGGGACCACCAGAGAACAGAGATGGGGTCCTAGTAGTTAGGGTCCTATTACACGGAGCGATTTTTAACGACAAACGATTAACGCTAATTTTAGCTTCAGCTCTAAATCAACAACACACAAACGATTTTTCGATTGTTACCTGCGATTACACAGAACGATTTTTCATGCGATAATCGTCCCGTGTAATAGGACCCTTAAGTCTTGGAATCTTGTGAGGGAGATGGATGGTTAAAACATTTGAAAAGAGGAGAAATCTCAAGTCTTTCCTTTATGACCTGTTCTCTGTTTATAGTCTGTTCCTGGCTTTGGCTTCAAAAATCTGTCAGATAAATCTCTCTGTGTAAAGGCACCCTTGCCTCTGCCTGTCGGTACAAACGCAGTGACAGGAGCTTGTCCTTCTCTGCGTTTAAGGGGTTAATGAGAGGCAGCTGCGGGATTGTTTATCCTCATCTCCCGGGACACTGATGTGTGCGGGGCCGCTCTCACTGCAGCTGACCCGCACACATCAAAGCCCTCTCAGAGTCAGGAACATAGATGTACGTATTGCTGACATGAAGGGGTTAAAGGGGAAAAAAAATCTTTTAAATCAACTGGCGTCAGATTTGTAATTCACTTCTATTAAAAGTCAAGTCTTCCAGTACTTATCAGCTGCTTAATGTCCTGCAGAAAGTGGTGTATTCTTTCCAGTCTGACACAGTGCTCTCTGCTGCCACCTCTGTCCATGTCAGGAACTGTTCAGAGCAGCAGCAAATCCTCATAGAAAACCTCTCCTGCTCTGGACAGTTCCTGACATGGACAGAGGAGGCAGCAGAGAGTACTGTGAGAGGGTATGTGCACACTGAGGAAAACATGCAGAGGACTCGTCCCTGCATGCTTCTGTTTCACTCTCAGCCCGTCCCATAGTCTCCATTATATGGTCAGGCAGATCCCAACATTTGCCCAAAAAATAAACCCGTTCATTTTTTGGGAGGACGGCGGAATCTCCCTGACCATAGAATGGAGACTATGGCACAGGCAGAGATTGAAGCGGGAGGGACAAGCGGTGGAATCTGCTGCAAGTCCTCCGCATGTTTATCTCAGTGTGAACATACCCTTAGACTGGAAAGAAAACAACACTTCCTGCAGGACATACAGCAGCTGATAAGTACTGGAAGACTTGACAACTTTTAATAGAAGTAAATTACAAATCTCTGTCACTTTTGGACATCAGCTGATTTGAAAGATATTTTTGGTGAACAACCCCTTTAATATGACATCAAAGGCCCTCACTAATCCAGGATAGATGACTAACATGGGATTGCACCATGGGCCTGTAGTGCTCCAGGATAGGACACTATCATCTGATCACACCGATCTGCTGTGCTCCAGGATCAGCACTGGGCATTAGACCCCACCCTTCTGCTCCAGGACAGGCCACCAATACGCTCTGATTCTAAACAACTTGCTGGCAGTCATATGGGGCCACACTGATTTACTGCACTTTTATATGCGCCGTCCAGATCTTTCGAAATGTGCAATAAGGCCACTGTGCTCCAGCAATGTATTTCCCAGCTATAACTCTGATATACAATGAACTACAATGTTTCCTGACAGCAAGCAGAGATCCTGAAGCACAAAGAACATGTACCCGATTAGTGAATGTGATTTATAGAGGAGGGTCCCCTGTTCAGGATCCTGATCTGTGCAGAATTGTTACTACTGTGTTTCCCCTAAAAAAAAAAATAAGACAGTGTCTTATATTAATTTTTGTTTCCAAGAAGAGCTGGGTCTTACTCCTGCATGGGATGGGGTGGCGGGGTGAGCGCTCTGGCAGCTGGTCAGACGAGGTGCAGGAGGGGCCCTGCAGCGGGGTGAGCGGCAGATAAGGAGCGCTCCCCCCGCTGCATGGGACCGGGCAGCACAAAGTGAGACAGGAAGTGGGATGGGACTGAGGAACATTGCAAGCACAGGAAGGGAGGGAGGGAGGGAAAAGCACTGATTCGTCTACGTCTATTCTAATTCTATACTTCTACATGCGCCCCCTGCTGGAGCACACACTTGAGACGTGACGTCACGTTTTTTTGAGGGAGTAAGCCTGCCTGATCTACTAAATTAAAGGGGTTGTCCGGCGATAAAAAATTATTCACAGAATAACACACATTACAAAGTTATACAACTTTGTAATGTATGTTATGTCTGTGAATGGCCCCCTTCCCCATGTCCCACCACCCCCACCCGTGTACCCGGAAGTGTGGTGCGCTATACATTACCTGTCACGTGCCGACCACGGTCTCCGATCCTCAGCAGTGACATCTTCTTCGGGAGGCCAGCGGATCTTCCCGAGTGCCGGCCGCCCTCTGCAGCGTCATCCGAAGCTCAGCCGCGATTGGCTGAGCACAGTTATGCTCAGCCAATCGCGGCTGAGCTTCGGATGACACTGCAGAGGGCGGCCGGCACTCGGGAAGATCCGCCGGCCTCCCGAAGAAGACGTCACTGCTGACGATCGGAGACCGTGGACGACACGAGATGCGGTGAGTATAATGCACCACACTTCCGGGTCTAGCGTGGGTGGGGGGAAACACGGGGAAGGGGGCCATTCACAGACATAACATACATTACAAAGTTGTATAACTTTGTAATGTGTGTTATTCTGTGAATAATTTTTTATCGCCGGACAACCCCTTTAAGGGAAATAGCCCTATATGTGCATTTCCCATAATTAATGTATATTAGGGATTTGTATAACTTTCCTCATGTAATAACATATAAACAAAAACATTTTGCCCTGAGTGCCCCTTTAATTTTCCATCAAGAAGAATTCACGTCACATGCACAGCAGGGGCAGAGCATACGGTATGGGGGTTTCTGACCACCAGGGGGAGCTCACCACAGCACACTCGTACAGCACAGCAGGGACATAGCATATGGTATTGCAACACCTGGCCAGCAGGGGAGAATAACCACAGCACACTCGTACAGCACAGCAGGGACACAGCATATAGTACTGCAACTCCTGGCCAGCAGGGAAGAATAACCACAGCACACTCGTACAGCACAGCAGGGACAGTGTGTACGGTATGGGGGTTTCCAGCCACCAGGAGAAACTCACCACAGCACCCTTGTACAGCACAGCCAGGACAGTGTGTGGTATGGTGGCAGGAGATAACGGCATGTTATTAGGTCTTACTTTCGGAAGAAGGCCTTATATTCAGCAACTCAGCAAAACCTTTACTAGGTCTAATTTTCAGGGGATGTCTTATTTTCAGCAAAACAGGGTGAGAGCATCACTGGGAGACCCCTCTGTCCTGTATAACAGCATATTGATGTGAATGGTCCCTGTGTAATCCTTCACTTCTCCTAACACCACAACTCCAGTGTGGGTGCAGGTTTTGCAACTTCGATCCATTGAAGTGAATGGAGCTTAACTGCAAACCACACTTGAACTGGAGACAAGAGTGGTGCTGTCTCTGGAAGAAAGCAGCCATGTTTATCTCACCCTGGATAACCCCTTAAATGGTCTCCATACACCTTTGACCAGGGGTTGTCAAAGTCCCGGCTCTCCAGAACTAGCTTTGGCTGTCCAGGCATGATGGGGATTGTAGTTTTGCAACAGCTGGAGGGCCAGCAGTTTGACACCTGCGCCTTAGACTATTGTCAGCCATACCCACCGCTCATGGCGGGTTCAGCTGTCAGTCTAGTGTGTATGGGGCCCTCTTGAACAACCATCAAATGACGTAAGCAGTGATAGGGATCGGGCGTGATGAAAAAAATCGCAACTGACCCCTTAGTTGAGAGAGAGAGAGAGAGAGAGCACACAGCTCCCCTCCACATAGAGAACACATGATCCTTTGGCCGTGCTGAACATTCCTGTGTATGGGGAGGATGGGCGGGAGACATAACCGACGGCCGAATGATCAGTTATTTTAAGTTTATGGGGGCCTTTAAATGAATGGACCTTAGTCCAAACACTGCTTAAAGCAGGGATGGGGAAACTTTGGCCCTCCAGTTGCTGCAAAACTACAATTCCCATCAAAGCTAAAGCGTTGGCTGTCCAGGCATGATGGGAATTGTAGTTTTGTAGTAGCTGGAGGGCCAAAGGTTCTCCATCCTACTACTGGAAAATGGCACAGTAGACAAAAGTAAGAGCATCAGCGGACTCGCCAATTATCCAGCTACAGGTACCCATCAACATGTGGGTATGTACAAACCTGCTGTTTCTCTTTAACAAGACTCCCACCCAGATGAGACAACCTTGGTGAACAGCACACTGCAATTCATGTCATACCTCTGTTTTATTAAAAAAAAAAAAAGTCACTTTTAAATGAAAGTGGTAACAGGTCTGTGCTGCTCTGTGATTACACACTGCATCAATTATCTACAAAATAAAAAAAAAAAATTACATAATTTCTAATCCAGTAACAGCTCAGGATTGATAAGGTATATACAATAGAAAAGGTGTACAGTATGGCGGGTCTCACCTTCTGCCTCTCTGCACAGAGGGGGATCCATACTACTCGCTCCTTTGTAAGAAGTGGGGAGGGGTCCAGCACAATCATGGCCGCCCCCCACCTTACATTACTATCGGGCACATGTGTATCGTACATTATCACTTTTGTACTACTACATGATATACAGCAAACGTGTCAAACTCAGGCCCTGCAGCTGTTACAACACTACAATTCCCATCATGCCTGGACAGCCAAAGCTAAAGCTTTGGCTGCCCAGGCATTATGAGATTTGCAGTTTTGCAACAGCTGGAGGGCCTGAGTTTGACATCCCTGATATACAGGCTGGGTTACAGTTTATTCATACTAATGTCTGGGGTGTGCTAGAGGCGGGGTAGTGAACCTTGGCTCTCCAGCTGGTGCAAAACTACAACTCCCATCATGCCTGGATGGCCGAAGCTTTGGCTGTCCATGCATGATGGGAGTTGTAGTTTTGCAACAGCTAAAGAGAGCCAAGGTTCACTACCCCTAAGCTAACCTAACAGTGTTCCCCAACCCATAGCACTCCAGCTGTCCCAAAACTACACCTCCCAGCATGCCCTGACAGCCATCAGCTGGGGTTGGGAAGACTGCATTCTAATCTGTGGATTCTTCAATGCAACTGAGAACAAAGCCGATATCCTATAAGGCAGAGGTAGGGAACCTTGACTCTACAGGTGTGGCAAAACTATAACACCCATCATGCCTGGACGGCCACAGCTTTAGCTTTGTCTGTCCAGGCATGCTGGGAGTTATAGTCTGCCAAGGTTCCCAACCTCGGCTATAAGAAAAGCTTCATATTCCATTAAACTCCAGTCTCTATACTATACAAACATTGGCTACACTGACAAGGTGATTGATACATAGGTTGGTGATGGCACTGGGGTCACGGCAATTCTTTATCACATAGGTTTGTGCTGATAGAGAATGATGTGAGAAGAGTCCGGAGCAGCAGTGTTAACATCAAATTGAGGGAAATACCCTTAATGTGAGACGCAGCCTTTAAATACATTTACAAATACTTTTTTTTTTCCTTGTCATGTGTTACATGATGACATCTACTCCAGTCACACCCAGAGCTGATGCGATATAATCTAATATGCTCCGATGTGTACCAAGGGAAATGTAGTGTGAACACGAACATATGCAATGCTCTACAGCAAAGTCTGCATTATAGGGGGGGAGGTCTCCAGAATTAGAAAAAAAAAATAGCTACTTTCTTACCAAAAAACAAACAGCGCCACCCCTGTCCTCAGGTTGTGTGTGGTATTACAATTTAGCTCCATTCGCTTCAATGGAACTGAGCTGCAATATCACACCCAAACTGAGGACACGAGAGGTGCTGTTTCTGGAAGAAAGTGACCATGGTTTTTTAAGTTTGGATAATCCCTTTAAGATGTGACATTACATGTAGTCCAGTCACATGGAAATATAGTGTCTCATCCATAATAGCTGCAGTATGCTGTGGTACAGATGTGGCACCCTTCAGAGCCTTGTTCACAGCTCTGGTTGTGAATGATGCAACTCTGATGGGTGACCAGGGTTTAAAGGGGAACTATCAGCAAGTTAGATAAATCTAACCTGATGACATGTTCCTATTGCACAGGAGACGCTGAGGAGGAAGGTATGGGTTTTACCTTCCTCCTCGGTGCTGTTAGTCACGTGCTTCCCGGTCCAGTAAGACCATTAGGAGCACTGGGGTACCAGTTACGAGCACTGCCTATCCCCATAGCGCCAATCCGCCCCCTCCATTAACTATAATTAGAGAGGGCTGGGTCAGCCGGGGCCATATCATCACTATGGGGGTAGGCAGTGCTCCCCATGTGTAACACATAACCTTCCTCCTTGGCGTCTCCTGTGCAGTAGGGACATATTAGCAGGCTAGATTTGTCTAACCTGCTGATAGTTCCCCTATACGTACATAAATAAGCACTGAGTAATAATCACTAGGGAGAGAAAAATAAAAAGTAAATTAAACCTAAAGCACCCATTAAATCCGCTGGTCTAATACGGCCCTTGAGGATCAGCCGCTAGCAGCCAAGGTTGTGCGCTTATTCATAGGTAAAGTCTTCAAGGTCCCAATCCTGATGCCACCAGGGAACTCTCTGATCGTTGTCCTCAGGAAGTCAGGTAAGAAATTCAGGCCAATATACAGAGGGTATCTAGTACGGATTGATAAGACCACCCTCCTGGCACGATGCTACTGGTTAGCTGCTTCACAAGCATCGATCCAGTCACTATAAACATCCACCGGTTCTGAAAGATCTGGAAAGAAGAGTGAAGGAAAAAAAAAAACTGGCAAAACATAGACAGAACTGGCAGGAGAGGATCCTGGGAGCCAAGTGTCACCACTACAGAGAGTAACTACATAGGTCTTCTATGGTCAAATGCTTATGGTGGTGTATCTGGTCAGAGATTAGGATTAGATTATAAACTAAGGATGGGTAACATGATACCAAGCCCAGAAAAGCTCTTTATCAGGATTATCCTCAGGACCCTCCATGGAAAACTCCCAGTGGATAAGTAATGCTATCCCAGCAGGACACTGCACACTGAGGTGCTCCTATATTCTAGTGCAGGGGTAGGGAACCTTGGTGCTCCAGCTGTTGGAAAACTACAACTTCCATCATGTCAGGACAGCCACAGCTTTGGCTGTCCAGGCATGACGGTAGTTGTAGTTTTGCAACAGCTGGAGAGCCAAGGTTCCCTACCTCTGTTCTAGCAGGTGTCTAGTCCACAACATGGGTAATATAAGCAACGCAATGGTTCCAAGTAAAGGATACATGTTATGGGGGTCTGGAACTCCTCCAGGCATACAGTGCAGGAGATGACCCCCGTATTCCGGGCTCTGTCCCTGTGGTAAGAAGAAAATGGATTAATGGCTTGTCCTCCCTACAATATAGGGGGGGATTATGGGTGCAAATGCAGCTGTGGATCTTACTTTAAGTATTAAATAGGCAACAATGTGAGAAGGTAAAATAAAGAAGTCAACGGGTTGTGAATAGAAGCAGCTTTAAAGTATACTCTTGTTTTGTGCTCTAAGATTAGGGGAGCGATCAGCAGGTTAAGACTAATCTAACCTGCTGATAGCTCCCTAGTAGGCAGAGGGCGCTGAGGATGAAGGTACGTCTGTTACCTTCATCCGCAGTGCCATTCCCATGTTAGATTAGTCTAACCTGCTGATAGTTGCCCTTTAAATCAACATTATACATATAGCCACTAGGTGTCTCTCACTCCGTTGTCCATGTGTATAGCTGCTGCGCCTCCACATTCAGTTGCAGAGAATCCTGGGGGTGCTTGCATTGTATGGTCAGCTCTCCTGTCGCACAGCACCAAAACCTCTGTAACCACTCAGTGACATATTGACTGAATTGTTACATAACAAAGAGCATTGTCTGCTGGTAAGCTGCCGAGCTGATAATATAATAACCAAAAATTATTAATTGCCCTCAGCAGATATATAACCTGCAGGATGAACAGGGGTCTTTCCTGTGTTTGGTCTCTTTTTTTTGACTAGAGTAAAACCCAAATAAAAAGACCAAATATTTCTTTAAAAAAATTGTGCGACCATGTGATTGGTACACAGAGCGTTACCTAGATTACCACATCATACATTTCATCTTACATCTTTACGTCGCAGGATTTCTCGTGGTTACAGAATGGACATGTGAACTGGGTGTCTAGATTTCCCGTCATCTTCTTCTTAGGTGGAGGCTTTCTCTTTGACTTTCTGCGTCCCATTTTCTACAACTGCAAAAAGAAAAGAAAAAAAAAGGGGGGGGTTAAAATCGACGGCCTGATTAACGGCCTGATTAACCCAGAGCATGAGTTACCATGAGGCACATGGATCCGTGCATCGCTATTACATGAGGCCGTGCATCGCTATTACATGAAGTGATGTACGGTCGGCATGTTGAAAAACAATTATGAACTGCTGATTGGCTCCTTGGCTGATTCTTGTCTGTACTACATGGAGCAATATCTGCCAGGATTGGCCTGAACTGGCAGATATCGCTCTGTGTAATAATTGGGCCCTAGTGGTAGTGATACGGCTTCCCATCCTGACGATCATGTGAATTTCAGGCAGTTGCAGGAACTCATGGATCTTAGTTGCCCCGGCCAGCTGAGTGCCAGGAGACTGTAAAACTAAGTGTAATATATCAGATCCAGTCAGGTCGGTTTCACACAAGCCTTAGCCTGACCACTTCTCTGACGGCATAAAGTGACTCACAGTCAGGCCGTGACTTGCACCTGCCTTTTGTTGGGTTCCCACTAGGATTAAGGCTCCATTTTACTGTGTTTAACCCCTTAAGGTCCAAGCCAATTTTCGTTTTTGCGCTTTTGCTTTTTACATTTTATGTTTAAAAGTCCATAGCGCTTGCATTTTTTCACCTAGAGACGTATATGAGCGCTTATTTTTTGCGAAACCAATTGTACTTTGCAATTACAGGCATTATTTTTCCATAAAATATGTTGTGAAACCGGAAAAAAATCATTTGCGCTGTCAAATTGAAAAAAAAAACTAATTTGTTTTGATTTCGGGGAGTTTTGCATTTACGCCGTTCGCCCTATGGTAAAACTGACTTGTTATGCATGTTCCTCAAGTCGTTACGATTACTATGATATATAACATGTATAACTTATATTGTATCTGATGGCCTGTAAAAAATTCAAACCATTGTTAACAAATATACGTTCCTTAAAATCGCTCCATTCCCAGGCTTATAGCACTTTTATCCTTTGGTCTATGGGGCTGTGTCAGGTGTCAGTTTTTGCGCCATGATGCGTTCTTTCTACCGGTACCTTGATTGCGCATATACGACTTTTTGATCGCTTTTTATTACATTTTTTCTGGATTTGATATGACCAAAAATGCGCAATTTGGCACTTTGGGATTTTTTTGCGCTGACGCCGTTTACCGTGCGACATCAGGAATGTGATTAATTAATAGTTCGGGCGATTACGCGTGCGGCGATACTAAATATGTTTATTTATTTATTTATTAATTAATTTATATTTATAAAATGGGAAAAGGGGGGTGATTTGGACTTTTATTAGGGGAGGGGATTTTTTATTAATAAAAACACTTTTTTACTTTTTTTTTTACATGGACTAGAAGCCCCCCTGGGGGACTTGTATATACACAGCAAAGATCCATGAGATCGGTCATAGATTGCTATGGCCTGCTGCAGGCCATAGCAATCTACTGCCGAGCCGGGATCAGCGTCATTCCGACGCTGAGGCCCGGCACGGCCAGAAGAACGGATCTCCCCCCCGCGATCGCATCGCGGGGGGAGATCCGACCCACTAGACACCAGGGACGTGAGGTCTGAAGCCCTTCAATGCAGCTGTCAGGTTTGACAGCTGCATTGAAGTGCTTAATTAGCCGGCACGGCAACGGGACCCGCGCCGGCTAACAGAGGCACTGCCCGGCTGCACGTGTCAGCCGGGATCAGCGCCGTTCAGAGCGGGGTCCCGGCGGGACCCCGCTCTGAACACCCCCCGCGGCGCCATGACGTATTAGATACGTCATGGGTCGCTAAGGGGTTAAACAGGGGATTGGCTTTATTAAATGTTTTTACATACGGCTGTCCTTATATTTGCACGATTTTCTGTCCTTATAAACAAAATATAAAGATCGCTGTGAGTTAAAGGGGAACTATCAGCAGGCTAGATGAATCTAGACCCCTATAGCGCCCAGGACGCTGAGAAGGAAGGTATGTGTCCAGCGCTGTAACGGTCCATTTACACAGAAAGATTATCAGCCAAAGATTTGAAGCCAAAGCCAGGAGAAGACTATAGACAGAGATCAGGTCATAAAGATCAGGTCATAAATCTGTTCCTGGCTTTGGCTTCAAATCTTTGGCAGATAATCTGTCAGATAATCTTTCTTTGTAAATTGACACTTAAGGCCCAATTCCATGGAAAGACTATCGGCCGTTACGGACGATAATCGTCCCGTGGAATAGGAGGCAACGATCAGCCGACATTGTTCATGTCGGCTGATCGTTGAAGTCTTGAAGACAAACGACTTATATAGCAGCGATCTGCTACAGTCGCTCCGTGGAATAGGAGAGCGGCAGCAGACCGCTGCTATATCCTATGGGCTGCCCGGACGATCAGCGATCACCCGGGCAGCCCCCCCACAACTTCCCCCGCCCCCCCCCCCCGGACTCACCCGCTCGCTGCTGCCACGTGGAATAGCGGCGGCAGCGAGCGGGGAACGAGGAGCAAATGAGCGATGACAGCGCTCGTTTGCTACTCACTGTCGGACCGTGGAATAGGGTTTTTAGTTGGCCTAATCTTTGGCCGGGAGCACTGCCCTGCCCCCACACCATCATTCAGCCTGCCTGCTCCATGATAATCAACGGAGTAGGTGGGCGGGATGATGCTGTGGGTGTGGGGCAGTGCTCCCGACCAAAAATTACACCGACTAACAGATTAGGACCAGTGCCGAGAAAGAAGGTAAGACACATACCCTCCTCCACAGCATGCCCAGTGTACGGGGGGCTCGCAGCAGGATAGATTCATCTAACCTACTGACAGTTCCTCTTTAAAGTGACACTGTCACCCCCTTTGTTCATTCTGACATCTCTACACAGGTGTAAAGGGTAAATTTAGTGTTTTTCATACCTTATTTCATATCATATGTCATGGTGCTTGTTCAAGTAAAAAGTGTCCTTTTATCATCTGCAGATTGTATTAAGTGGGCGTGGCCTCGCGGCACTAGCGCCACATAACCCCGCCCACAACGGCACAATTGGCCCCGCCCCCTCGCCGGCCATTGGAACAGGCTGGCCGAAAGGTCTAGACTCCACCCCCTTTACGTTGGACATCCAATGGGCGTCAAGGGGGCGGGGCCAACCGTGCCGTTGTGGGCGGGGTTATGTGGCGCTAGTGCCGCGAGGCCACGCCCACTTAATACAATCTGCAGTTGATAAAAGGACACTTTTTACTTGAACAAGCACCATGACGTATGATATGAAATAAGATATGAAAAACACTAAATTTACCCTTTACACCTGTGTAGAGATGTCAGAATGCACTAAGGGGGTGACAGTGTCACTTTAAGAATTGGGTCTATTATATATATTTATATAGAAGGCAGCTGGAGTACTCCTTTAATATTGACATACACAAAACCGTGTCAAAAAAAAGCTGTGTACATATACAGTGGTGCCTTGGATTACGGGCATAATTTGTTCCGGGACCGTGCCTGTAATCCAAATCCACTCTTATACCAAAGCAAATTTTCCCATAAGAAATCATTGAAATGTAGACAATTGGTTCCACACCCCCAAAAATCATTTTATAATCATTATAGCAGCAGTGTGTATAGCTGAGTGTGAGTGCAAGCACATTATAGCAGGAATGGAGAGGATGGGAAACACAAGGACTGATAGAGACTGCAGGGAGCATGAAGGAATGAGCAGGGCAGATGTGGGCACATACATGCAGCACTCTCTGTCCGGGGAGAGAGGGGTTAAAGCTATAAAGAGATTACCCCCACAGTCCTGTCCCCTGATGCAAGCCCCAGCCTGAAGTGGATCTGCTATAAAGTGGAAGGTGAGGGAGACTTCCTGGGTCAGAGTACAGAGCTGTAGACCCCGCTATGCAGACCATGCCCCTCCCCCACTCACGCTCCCACCCAATACCAGGAGCTCTTAAACCAAAGCAATGCTCTTAAACCAAGTCACAATTTTGAAAAACTGTGAGCTCTTCTTGCAAAACGCTCTTAAACCAAGGTACCACTGTGTGTGTGTGTGTGTGTGTGTGTGTGTGTGTGTGTGTGTGTGTGTATATATATATATATATATATATATATATATATATATATATATATATATATATATATATATATATATATATATATCCACTTTTACATATATATGTCTTATAGACTTGAAAAGGAAGCACATGTTAGGGATGTAAACAAAAGCGCAGTGTGAACCAGGCTCTACAGGCTAAAATCAGTTGGAAAAACGTTATATTGTGTTATTATGTAAAAAATGTCCCCTCATATGTTTTATGAAGGTAGAATATAATAGTACATGGGGGGAGGAGAAGGGGAAGGAAGGAAAATGTTATTTTCTGTGTTTTTATTACTTCCCCTCTCAGTTTAGGTCAGGGATGTCACTCCAGATGTAGCTTTGGCTGTCCAGGTATGATGGGAGTTGTAGTTTAGCAACAGCTGGAAAGCCAAGGTTCCCTACTCCTGGTTTGGCTGTATTGCACTGAAGTAGAGTTGTAATACCACACATAACCAGGGGTGGCGCTCTTCTTGCAAGTAGTAGTGTTAATACGAAAAATCATTTTATCGATCGTTTTATCGCTGAGGAGAAGCCAGTGCCCATCTGCTCGCTATACTGTATACCAGTGATACTACAGCCGCCATATGCCCGTACACTATGCTCCGTACCTGTTATATATATATATATATATATATATATATATATATATATATATCCCCGGCGGCGCCATAATAAGATTACAATACACCATGATAATAATAATCACCTCTGCTTCCCGCCGGATACTTCGTGTCTCCTCCCTCACGTTTCTACTCAGCAATGAGTGTAACAGGAAATCCCCTCTGGCCGTCTACACTTCCTGTTTCCGGTAAGTAGCCAATCAGCTTTCACCTTACAAACGTTGTTCCTCCCCTTCTGTTTTCTGATTGGACCACTTAGCGGCGACCTCCCATTGGATCATACGACGCGTCAATCATCACTAGATAATGCGGGGTGTGATTGGTAGGGAGGAAAAGATATGTCGCCGTTGATTGGACGGAGGTTACGTCATGGGTGCGTGCGGTTGCTTAGCGTGATTGGTTGCTAAGGAGGCCTAAAGCATGAGGCAAGACCGGAGCCTGAGTTGAAATAGTAGCTAGTGAGTCAGACATGAAAGTCTACAAGCTATTGTTATCTGTTGTCACCCACCTCAAGCTGTGCAGTGGCCGCCTCCATGGCTGTATTATTTATCAGCGCCATTCATGTACGCAGGAGCTTCATGTATAGGCTAATAATATTTATTTTAATAGCATCAACCTATACTGTGGCGACTCTTTAACCTCTTAAAGGGTTTATCCAAGAATAAAAACAACCTGGTTGCTATCTTCCAGAAACAGCACCCCTCTTGTCCTCAGGTAGTGTGAGGTACTGCAAATTGTATTCTTTACAGTGAATGGAGACGTAATACCGCACACAACATGAAGACGGATGTGGCGCTATTTATGAAGGGAAGCAGCTGATTACCTAACTCCCTTTATCGTTATTGCCAGCTGTACGTCCATTTATAACTCCTGCCAGCTGTACGTCCATTTGGACACGCACAGAAGACAGTAGTTCCTCCGGCCTGGCCTTTGGCTACATACACTTACTGTACAGACAAACACAGAATCGGAAGAAACTCATCTCCCGTGCGCACCTGAACGGACAGCCTGCTGGCAGAATTTTTGCCACATCGCCTGCCACCCAACGCCCACTCCAAGTGATAAATTCCCCTTTAACCCTTAGAGGACCGAGCCAATTTAAATTTTTGCATTTTCGTTTTTTCCTCCTTGTGCTTAAAAGGCCATAGCACTTGAATTTTTGCACCTAGAAACCCAGATGAACCCTTATTTTTTGCGTCACTAATTGTACTTTGCAATGACAGGCTGAATTTTTGCATAAAGTACACTGCAAAACCAGAAAAAAATTCAAAGTGTGATGAAATTGAAATAAAAAAACGCATTTCTTTTATTTGGGGGGTATGTGTTTTTACGCCATTCGCCTTGGGGTAAAACTGACTTGTTATATATGTTCCTCAAGTTGTTACGATTACAACGATATATAACATGTATAACTTATATTGTATCTGATGGCCGGTAAAAAATTCAAACCATTGTTAACAAATATACGTCACTTAAAATCGCTCCATTCCCAGGCTTATAGCGCTTTTATCCTTTGGCCTATGGGGCTGTGTGAGGTGTCATTTTTTGCGCCATGATGTGATCTTTCTATCGGTACCTTGATTGCCCATATACGTCTTTTTGATCGCTTTTTATTACAATTTTTCTGGATTTGATGCAACCAAAAATGCGCAATTTTGCACTTTGGGATTTTTTTGCGCTGCCGCCGTTTACCGTGCGAGATCAGGAACGTGATTAATTAATAGTTCGGGCAATTACGCACGCGGCGATAGCAAACATGTTTGTTTATTTATTTACTTTTATTTAAAACCTGGGAAAAGGGGGGTGATTCAGACTTTTATTGGGGGAGGGGGAATTTTACTATTAACACTTTTTTTTTTTTTTTTTACACATATACTAGAAGCCCCCCTAGGGGACTTCTAGTATATACACTGTGATTTCTCATTGAGATCTCTGCAGCATAGATATGCTGCAGAAATCCCTGAGATCGGCACTCGTTTGCTTTTGGCTGCTGCAGCCTGAAACAAAACGAGTGCCGAGCCGGGGACGGCGCCATCTTGGAGCGGTCCCCGGCCGGCTTCAGTATCGGAGATCGCTCCTCCTCCCCACTATACCACCACCGATCATATGCAGCCGGTAATCGGAGGCAGCTGTCATCTTTGACAGCTGCCTCCGATTACCTGATTAGCGGGCACGGCTATTCGGACCGTGCCCGCTAATAGCCGCGATCCCGGGCTACATGAGGCACCCGGGATCGCGTCAGTTCAGAGCGCGGCCCCGCTCTGAACGCGGGGAGGCGGCCCTGGACGTAAGGGTACGTCCAGGGTCGCCTAAGGGTTAAAGGAGTTGTTCACAAAAAAAAAAAATTCTTTAAGTGCCAGAGATTTGTTATTTACTTCTATAAAAATAAAAATTTCAAGTCTTTCAGTCTTATTAGCTGCTGTAGGTCCTGCAGGAAGTGGTGTGTTCTTTCCAGTCTGGAGAGGAAGAGAGGTTTGCTGCTGCTCTGGGCAGTTCCTGACATGGACAGAGGTGGCAGCAGAGAGCACTGTGTCAGACTGGAGAGAATACACCACTTCCTGCAGGATATACAGCAGCTGATAAATACTGGAAGATTTTTTTTAAAGAAGTAATTTACAGGTCTCTAGCACCAGTTGATTTCAAAGATACTTGTTTTGGTTAACTGGGCCATTGCCCACCTCCTGATGACGTCCACGTTTGGACAAAACTAGTTGAGGGGCTGTGCGTTTGTTATTTTAATATATCGGATCACCAGTATTCTCTATATTAGATAATAGACGTATAGTCAATAGTCTGCAGCTACATGTGACTTCTTTGACCCACATGGGCCATGTGTGTATCGGAACAGACTATGGTGACAGTGATTTTATGAGCACTTATTACTTTTTATTTAGGAGTCAGTAAAAGTTACGTTTTAGATAGAGAGCAGATCAGTGTGTGTCTAGTGGGTGTATCCAGAGCGTGGAGCAGGTAATGTATGCTCCTGGACCACGGGGGTTAATGGCGCCGAGTCATCCCGCTGCGAGTATGTCGGCCCATTGAAGTGAATGGGCAAGTATCCGCAGCGGATTTCACTTCTTCTGCACATGCTCACTGAATAAACTGATGAAAACAGACGTGAACACAAATACCTTCCAATTAGATCAGTCATTGACCCAGAAAAAAAAAAAAAAAAAAAAAAAAAACTCTGAAGTGCACTTTGCGCTTGTTATCCATGTACGCAGGATTTTTTTTTTTTTTTTTTTTAATGAACCCAGCCTTACACTAGACTGACTTTTTAAAGGGACCAACCAGCTTTAGATGTATACAGGTAGAACTCCCCGTTTGCAGCCGTGTGCCTCACATGCTCTATGTGCAGTTTTCATGCTATGACGCTGGGTCGGCTCATGTTATTCCACTCCTCACCACTCACATTTTTAAACTAGACTTTTTAAAATTAATTTTGTAACAAATACTGCAAATATCTTTATTTTTTTTAACAGTTAAAGAGACAGTAAGTCAATATTTAAAAAAAAATAATCTGTAAACATAGCCTCATCCAGGAAGATGACACATAAAGCAACATGAAAACATCCGACAGACATCAGTGATCATACATTGGACAGATATAATGTTCTTCTTCATTCTAAATAAGGAAAACTATGCAGTCCTAAGGCCCAGTGGTTCCTTAGGAGGAGTGAATTTATAGTACTAGCAATGCTGGAAGAAGTTTAAAAATAGAAAAATGTTCCAGCAGATAAATCTTTAAAAACTATTTATTGTTGTAAACAAACTTCCATAAAACAGAGTGTGAATAGGTACGTATCATCTTGACGCGTTGCGGCTGTTACCAGCCTTTATCACAGCAGAAGAAGTAGTTTCCCAGGACTGGATACAGCTTTTCCAAGCACCCGAAGCAGAGCGGCAGAGAATACAAAGGCAGCCGACTGACAAACCGACCACAGAGCCTAGCTAGGCGCTTCACTAGTGCTGTAAATTCGCTCATCCTTACTTCTCACCAATCAGCTTTGTCCACATGAAGTGACTGATCAAAGATCTGGAATTATTTGATTATGAATTTTGCACCTTTTGATTTTCCTTTTTTTAAATTTCTTTGTGATGTTACCAGTGAAGCTCTAACTGCTGTGATATTACATCCCCCCCTCATGTCCTGATGGACCAGAAACCAGTTGTCACATACAGCGCCCCAGCTGTTGCAGAACTACAATTCCCATCATGCCTGGACTGATGAGAACCGTAGTGTTCTAACTGCTAAGGGGCTGCAGGTTTGATGCCACTGCCATAAGGGCTTGCTTGGCAGCATAGTTCTGCAACAGAATAGACACCAATACCACCTAGGCCTTTAAAATGGCTGCAACCATGGTGTAAAGGGAACGGGTAAATTTAAACAGATTAAGAGAAAGTTAAAAGTTTTAAAATAACCATCATAAAACAAATACATTAATTTGTTCATCATGAAAACGACATAACCTAAAATCAGCAGGGATGAGACCTGTACCTGGCTGTGGAGCCCATGAGGCGGGGAGACTATAGTGTACGTGGATACAAGGTAGTTAGGAATAGGCTTCTACCGCCTGACTGTATATATGTTATCTTCATTTCTTTAGGTGTGACCTGCATATACACAAAGCCCCCCAACGGCTCCATTTCACCAATATAAAAACGCAAGTATCCATCAGGAACTTTATCTTCATGTTTACGGGTATTCTCCAAAAAGTTTCCTGCTCCGCTGAGCACATATCCAATACCACTGTCATCCTGGAGGTACTGAAAAAAGTAAAGCAGAACAGTCATATTGCCGCCAATGATTTCAGTAACTTTTCTTTTTTTATTAACACTCCACTAAGTAGGGGTGGTAAGACCAGATTTATTAACGGAGATCAGCAAATAGCACCCAATATAGGACCCACTGTCTATGCATTACACAGATTTTAAGGGAATGTGTCACCTAGATTCTTTTACTGATTAGAGTCAGATACTGTTATTTTCTGACTACTTCTTTATTTCACTTTTTGTACATTGTTATGGGGGAGGCCATCTTGCCTGGGCTGTTCTTCACAGCATTTAGTGACATGCTTTACAGCAAGACTCATGGACATAGACTACAATGGACAACAATGGACAGTCTGTCCCCTTGAGATGAATGTGAAATATTACCGAGCACGCTCCTCGACCTGGGAAGAGGTCATTCCACATGGAGCTGCTATCATCTCCTCTATCACTTCAGATCACTTTACAGCAACTCCTCTTATCACCACAGACACAACAGGAAGTCTCAGTTTTGTTTTAGCTCCAGTAGGGAGAATGAAAACTGCAGATTTCAGGATTATTTTATAATATAGATAGAAAAATGGAAAATAAAAATAAAACAAAAAACGTTTAACATAAAAAAAATTTGAACAAGTGCATTTCCTGATGACACATTCCCTTTAAACCTTTAAATTAGCTCCACGCAATATTTTACTCATCCTGTGGGGGGTGCTGCAGGAAAATGAGAAAAAAAAAAAAAAAAAAAAAAAAAAAAGACGCGTACCTGCATATTGTGATCATGTCCAGACAGATAAGCAGTCACCTTGTACTTCTTAAGCAGAGGCTCGACGTGTTCAAGGAGGCAATGGGTAGGTCCGTGCTCGCCTATTGACCACACTGGGTAGTGGCCGGCCACTAGTAAGTAATCTTCCTTAGCGTCCTGCAGTTTTTCCACCAGCCAGTCTAGTTGTTCTTTTGCCACTTTGGAGTCTGCTGCCCCCAGTGGCTGACCCCCTTTAAAGTCATCAGAGTTCCCACACAAGGTGATGGTATCAAGCATCAGAAGTCTCACAGACGCATTGGTGTTTGCGATGTTAAAGGACGTGTCATAGTACAAAGCTGGATACTTCCTATATGGAGGGAAGATAGATAATATCATGGATAGCATAGCAAAAACACAGCTACTTTCTTGCAAAAACAGCACCACCTCAGTCCTCAGGTTGCATGCGGTATTGCAATTTATCTCCACTTCAATGGAATTGAGCTGCATACCGACACCCAAGTCTGTTACGCCATTATGAAAACTCTTGGGCTCAGTTCTAAAAAGTTGTGTGGCAGCTATCTGCATTGGCTTATCCTTGTAAACAGGGGTCATCTTGTGGAGGGAACCTCTTTAAAAGGGGGTACTCCGGAGGGGGGAAACAAAGGTTGTTTTTTTTAATCAACTGTCAGAAAGTTATATAAATTTGTAATTCACTTCTATTTAAAAATCTCCAGTACTTATCAGCTGCTGTATGTCCTGCAGAAAGTGTTGTATTCTTTCCAGTCTGACAGTGGTCTCTGCTGCCACCTCTGCCCACATCGGGAACTGTCCAGGGCAAGAGAGGTTTTCTATGGTGTTTGCTACTACTCTGGACAGAGGTGGGAGCAGAGAGCACCGTGTCAGACTGAAAAGAATACAACACTTTCTGCAGGACATACAGCAGCTGATAAGTACTGGAAGACTGGACATTTTTAAATAGAAGTGAATTACAAATTTATATAAAACTTTCTGACACTGATTTGAAAAAAACTATTTCTCTCCGTTGTACCCCTTAATGTAACATTGCTTTGTATGTTATCACGACCACCATATTGGATCTACCACAGAGGGGGAATGTGCCAATGTTTAGACAACAGTAAGGTGGCAAGCACTGAACTGCCAACCATACACAAATTCCTAGATTGTTGTAAAAAATGGGGGAAATTTTTTTTCTTTAAAGCATCCATAAAAAAAAAAAGTAAATAAAATACAGGCTGTAACTTTTTATTTCCTTAAGACTTTTTGTACTTCAGCAGCTCATTGCAATTGGAATTTTGTAGCTCAGTAAATACTGATAGTTATTTTACATCAGTATATTGAACTATAAGCACATTCCCAATAATGTGTGTAATTCATTATTTCCATAATATTGGCCGCCCGTGCATAGAAAAATATGGCTGCTTTCTTACAGAAACAGCACCGCTATACCCCACCCAACCTGAGGACAGGGGTGGCGCTGTGTTTGCAAGAAAGTGGTTGTTCATTTTCTAATCCTTTAAATGATAACATCTAGTAACCTGCAGCTGCCACTAGGGACAGTTTACAGTGAGATTAATAGACACTACACACCTCAATGTGCTGCCCCTAATGGTGACTGCAAGGAACTAAAGATTTTCAAATACTAAATTTACACATATAAAAAAAAACCAGTTAATGCAATTGTATATGTATATAAATATATAGGAAGCATTGTTGGCATTACCAGCGAGAAGAGACACTGGTGTAGGCGATCTGAGCCGTGACGTTTCCATTGTGGTCGTGATTGCCTGCGACAACGTACCACGGAACATGGAGCAGCGAATCCGCATTAAACACATTCTCAAATGTTTTCTGAATGGAGAAAAAATAAAATTAAAATAAAACTACATGCAGAGGTTAACAAATTGTCCTGAGAAATCAGTATAGAAACTTAAAGGGGGATTCCACTTTTATGTAATTACAGAGTAATCAGCGTAGTATGAAATGTTCTGCAGCTTTAGGGTACGTTCACACGTACAGGATCTGTAACAGATCCGCAGCAGATTTTATGGCGCCGATTTGAACATGCAGCAGATCCGATGGCCCAGAGTTACTTTGCATTGAATCTGCAACTTCAAATCTGCGCCATCAAATGTGCTGCAGATACTGTACGTGTGAACGCACACTTACAGCATATCTGCTGTCAGGGAATACATTCAGCCTGAACTGGAGCTGAACATGTCTGACAGTATTCACACTAGGGCCCTGTCACCAAGGGGGTGTTGCTTGTCTGATACCGATCTAGCACAGTGCTGAACACCCTCCGCTTGCTGTCCGTATATGACATTGTAAGAGACTGAGGCCCATAGTTTTATACAAACTTTTCAGTCTACATTAATGGTTAAAGTTACACAAGAGCAGAAAACTTGTGTCACTCTGTAACCACTTAGCTTGTAGCTGGAGATAAAGTAAAGCAGTGAGCTGCCGGTTCCCTGTTACTAGACTGCAGTGCATTGTGGGAGCTCAGATAACAGTTTCTAGGTCACACGTCTGATTGCAGTTGAAATTGATTCAGTTTCCCAGGGCAACCGGCAGAAATTTGAAGTCATTTATGGATTTGAATCTACCAATCAGATCACCAAGGTTTCCCGGTGACACCATGGGGGAGGACTGACAAAGTGACACTGTCACCCCCTTTTTGCATTATGACTTCTCTACACAAGTATAAAGGGTACATTTTGCAGTCTTCATACATCATGGTGCTTGTTGCAGTAAAAAGGGATCTTTTATCTGCGGATTGAGCTACCTGGACATGGCTTCACGGTCAAAGTGCCACTTAGCCCCGCCCACATCACCACATAGGCCCTGCCCTCTCAGGGCTATTGGTATGGGCCGACCTAGAGGGGATGGGGCCCTAGACCTTTAGGCTGGCCTGTTCCAATGGCAGTCAAGGGAGTGGGGCCTATTTGCAGATGGGGTATACAGTGGCAATGTATACAGTGGGGTGGGGTATACAGTGGCAATGTGGGCGGGGCTAAGTGTCGCTTACCACCCAGGTAGAACAGTCCACAGATTATAAAAGATCACTTTTTACTGGAACAAGCATGATGTAAAATAAGGTATGAAAACTGCAAAATTTTGTCATAATACAAAAAGGGGGTGACAGCGTCACTTTAACAGTCCCCCCATCCACATAACAAGGGTGAGGGAATGCAGTTCCCAAGTCACCACCAGTAATACATTTCTTTGTTCACCTGGAATCTGAAGTCTGTCACATTGGTCACGCCATCATAATAGAAGTTGTCACCCACTGACACAATAAAGTCACCGCCCCACTTGGATATGGTGTTGGCAATCTCAGCTGCCACCAGGGTTTCCTGCTGGGTGTAGTAAGGGGGGAGCGGTATTCCTCCCCAGTCACCAATCACAGCAAAGCGAAGAGAGGGTGTATCATCCTTTTGGGGGTTGGAGAGGGTCTTCATATTGATACATGGCAGGATAGTCAAGACGACAAGTAGTTTCTCCATTTTGGATCTAGATGGGAATAAGAGGGAAAACCTTACAATACATATCATTTTGTAACACCAATCATGTAATGTTATTGAAATGTATTATGTTATATTGGCCAACAAGGAAGATTCTGGCAGTGGCGATCCAGCATTCCCGATCCGTCTCTCCTCCGACATCATCTGTTTGGGGGACAGTCAGGAGGCCTCCATAAACATTGGATGGACAGATGGAGATTGCGTCGGAGTTATGCCGACACATCTCTAATGTGTGTAGCCCTCCTAAAGGTGCCCATACACGTTAGAGAAAAGTCAGCCATACCGGCTAATTTTGGCAGGACCAGCCATCTATCCTATGTGTATGGGGGGCTTACAACAAGGACTCAATGTTGGAACCAAGTTGTTTCCCTGGAGATAAATTTTTAAGCTGTTCAGCTGCTTCATGGTTGGAAAAACAGCAAAAATAAAATTAAAAAAAACGAGCAAAAACAGCTGAAAAAAATTGATCAAATGGCTTAGGTTCAAGTGATGGCTGAAGAAACTGTGTGAGCACATGGTCAAACACCTGTTAGGCCAAATGTTAACTATTAAAGGTCAATGGTGGGGAACCTGTGGCCCCCCCAGCTGTTGCAAAACTACAATTCTGATATCTGGTCAGCCAAAGATTTGTCTATTGTTCTGGAAAGCCCCATACACCTTAGATTGATGGCTGAAACTGATACAGTGTATGGCAGGGATGGGGAATCTTTGGCCCTCAAGCTGTTTCAAAACTACAATTCCCATCATGCTTGGGCAGCCTTTGACTGGTGGTTGATAAACAGGCCAATACAGTCTGTTTAGTTCACCCAGCCCCATTGTTTCTTATCTCACCTGGTCACATGACTTATCGATCAGCTTGACAAACATTGACATGTGACTACATGCTGGCTCTCAACAAGTCCTTCTCAAATACCATTTGGGGGAGGGTGTTTACTGTGACACCACTCCATTTGCTACATCTTCCACCACTTTAAGGCAAGGGCTACATTGTGACTTTTTGTAGCTCTACAACTTGCTCTCTGACAATTGAGCTCCAGCTGCAGTCCACAGCAATACCGAAAGTTGTAGGAAGTTCTTGTGGACTTCGGCTAGAGATCAATGACAGTCAAGTAGCGTTACAAAAAGTCACAGTGTAGCTCTGGACTTAGAACATGATGGCTATAACTAAAGGCCCTCTATTACACAGGCCGATCAGCAGCAAAGAGCGTTCCTAGAATTGGCCGATGCAAAAGTAAAAGCGATTGAGAGAATGCTCACTCGTCGCATTATTGGGTCTTTTGACTGGCAGTAAAATCTGTTATTGGCCGCACATCTGCATATACAGGAGTCTATAACAATGAATGTTAATAGTCGCAATGCAGCCATCGTTCATACATCCCAGCTGGGCTATTAATCATGCCTTATAAAAAGGTATTGCAAGTAAGCACCGATCTCGCTGATCAGCGCTCATCTGCGTCCTTGCACTGCCCCATATCAGGCTGTGTAAAAACCATATAAACCAGCTTTCCAAATGGCAAAAAGATACCTGAAGAAGCCTACTAGACCCAAAACACGTCGGGGGAAGGAAGGTCCCACTTAGCATTTCTTTTCCTTTAGAAATACAAATAAGTGGTAGAAACAAAGAAAGGTGCAGGGAAAGAATACAAAATGTGCATCATACCTCCGCACTGTGTCAATAGATCCTACCAATACCCCCATTGTTTTACACAGGCTAGGATTTATGGCTCCACAACAGGAATTGCAAGGAATGTTGTTGGGGGGAGTCAGGTATGTACCCAAACCAGTCAAACCCCTTTAATAGATGATAGTCTCCTTATACCCATTACACCATGGGTCTCCAAACTGCGGCCCTCCGGCTGTTGCAAAACCACAATTCCAATCATGCCCGGACAGCTAAAGCTTTGGATTTGGCTGCCCAGGCATGATGGGAATTGTAGTATTGCAACAGCTTGAGGGCTGCAGTTTGGAGACCCATGTTGGCTGATCCCAACAACGGCACTTTATGACCATATATGCCCAATGGCAGGTGGGATTTGTTTGATTTTAAGGTGCCAGAGCCATTTGTTCCCAGGGGAGATAACCAGCCACCAGGAGTGCGGCAGCAGCTTAATCCCCTATTACACAGGGTGATCTCCAGGAGCAAGGAGCGCCGACCTGTCAGGTCTCACTTGCTCCTCCTTCCCACTATTATATGCGCCGACAGTGAGCAGGTACTTGTGGGAGGCCGCAGGGGGGGGGCTCCCCGGATGATCTTTACTGCTGCCGCTCCTAATGCACGAAGCGACGGCAGAAGATTGTTGCTCTCTGTGTCATTTGTATTTCAACATTTTGAAAGACAACGATCAGCCAACATCATTCACGTCAACTGATCGTTGCTTTTTAAATTTACAAAGCGATCAGCCGTAATGGCCAATAATCAGCCAAATAAGGCTGATAACACTGGCCAACAAATATTCAAAAGTTGTTTGGTTCCGAAATAAAATTAGCAATTTCTTAATGATTTTTATGTGCTGAATTCAAATATCACAAGGAAAAATGTGAATTGTCTCTAGTTTCTATGATATCGAGGAGTTCTAATGTTACTGTTTTGTGAATTGTATAGAATACAGTATAATAGCCGACATATTTATTACTTCTTCAGTCATAAGGAAGCAAGTTTACTGTTCATAAACTTTTGAAATATATTCATAGGAAACTTAGTTCTATCTGAAATCCCCTACAATTTACAGGCAGATCTAAGAATTTTTACTAATTAATTATGTTTATTGAACTCTGGAATCTAGGTCCTTATTCAATGGCTTCTTGGTGCATTTACACGTCTTTTGTATTCATACATGGGATTGTCTCTGATAACTGTCCAACAGTAATCTGCAAGCATTGATGGGTTCCATCGAGGCTAGGTTCACACTGCGTTTTTGCAAAAAACGGATGCATTTGTGTGCATCTGTTTTGATCCATTTTTCCATTGACTTCCATTGTAAAAAATACAAAAAAAAAAAAAAAAACGGATCCGTTTTTTTAATGGACACAAAAACGTAGCTGACACTACTTGTGTCCGTCAAAAAAAACAGATCCATTTTGATCCTTTTTTTTTTTTTTTTTTCATAATGGAAGTCAATGGAAGAACGGATGCACATAAATGCATACGTTTTTTTCATCTGTTTTTTGCAAAAAGACGGATTTCAAAAACGCAGTGTGAACCTAGCCTTACCCTGATACCTTTTTTCCATATTGGTCATTCTAAGATGATGCAATATACCAGTATTGTATCACAGGCTGTGAGAAATATAGAAAGTATGTCTATATCTTGAAAATTAGATAGAGCCAGTTTCAAAATTTTATCATCATTTTCGATTTCAGCACCCCAAAATTAGTTAAGATCAACTGTTTTCATGACGGAACCTTTTTTGGCCGTTGACCAGTGTAATCGCTTTGTGTAATAGGGCCATTAGTCCCATCTCTTCAATCAGAACCCATGAGCGCTAAACCAAGCCAGTCTTCCACGCTGGTATAGCTGTTGGCCAAATGAGCATCACCATCATGATCTGCAATGTTGCCATTATTTTTCACCCATGGATCAGCAGGGCAGATGGTGGATAACAACACTGTCTTTATGTTGGATTAAAAAATTTTGTAAAATTTTCAATGCTTCTCACGAAGCTGTGTAGAAGGTGTTGGCTGGGCTACATAATAAAGGTTATTAGAGGTGTGCGGTGAGACAAGCGCTGTGTACACATATAGTCATGGGAGGAGATAAAGGATACATAAGGCTAGTGGATCAGTATAGAACATGCGCAACAAGTAACCCTAGATACCTGTATGTAGAAAACATATAGACAATGTAAAATACCTGTACATCATCCCCACTCTTTGATATCACTTTACAGCTGCTAAAACAACAAACTCTATAAAAGTAAAGTATGGGTTGTACATTTTTATTGTTAGGAGACGCTATAGTAAATTTCAGCTATAAGCTCACATGAGTCACAACAAGTACTTGTAGTTCCATAACAGCTCCTACCCAATCCCATGGTCAATAACTAAACACAAGCCTAATATACAGTATAGAGAAATAAAGCCAATATACCACAAAATGGCTGCAACAAGGTAAAAAGCAAAGAAAGTAGCAACTCCTTACCGTGCTCCCTGCAGATAAGCTCCTCTCTGCTCAGCTGCCCTCACATGGAAGCCCTTTGACCTGTTTAAAAACTTAACACAATACCTTACCCCCACCCCTCCTGTCTCAAATTACTTAGCTTATCAGGGCTGAGACACCACCACTTCCTCCAGCCTCTCACATGGGCACCAGATCTTAAAATTCCTCAACTGCAAAAAATAAAAAACACCTTTTTTGCTAACCCAAAAAGTTCATAAAAGCGTCTACAGAGCTGCCCAGGCAGCGGGGAGTGACTACTGTGCAGCTAGAGCTTGGCTTGGTCCTGACACATTCAGGAAGCAAATATCTTCCCTCTAATGAGCTGTGATGTATTACCAGCATAGACGTGCTAACCACAGGAGGACGCACATAGGAAGTGAAAGCAAATCACATATCATGGGCACTGCATTAGATTATGTTTTTGGAAAACTGTACAAGACGGTTATTATAAGACTAAAAAAAACATGGCTGCTTTCTTTCACAAACAGCACCACTCTATGGGCTTCCATGGGCTGTGACCAATACTCCAGTTTAGTTATGGCATTGAGCTGGTTTTCAGATAACTTTCTGAACACATATTTGAAAGCCTGGCCTAACAAAAACAGTGCCACCCCTGTCCTCAGGTTGGGTGTGGTATTACAAGTAGGCTTTATTTACTTCAGTGGAACTGAGCTGCAATACTGCACACTGAGTAGTGTTGAGCGGATCTGTTACACCTGTTTAGGTTTAGCAACATTCTCCAAACTTGATCATTCAGCATTTTATTCCCTGCGGCAGCAGAAGTTGGAAGCTTACCTGGGGAGTTCTGGAAAACATGCATACAATCATAGGCCTATGACTGTATCCATGTTTTCCTGGCAGTCCTAGGGCGGCATCCAACTTCTGCTGCTATAAAGAATAAAACGCTGACTGTTCAAGGTTAGAAAACATTGCTGAACCTGAACAAGTTTAACAGATCTGCTCACCACTAAGGGTACAAACACACACACCGTATACGCAGCGTATTTACTGCTGCGATACGCAGCAAATACGCAGCAGATACGCAGCAGATTAGATCTAAATAACTGAACACAGCATCAAATCTGCTGCATATACGGTGTGTGTGTTTGTACCCTAAAACTGAGGATAAGAATGACAGAAAGCAGATTTTCTAAACCTATTTAACTCCTGTAAGGATCCCATACACCTTTAATAGCTGTTGGGGTAACAGCTATCTTTCCTCTTCATCCCTGAGGGTGCGTGCACACTACGGAATTCAGTGACATGTCATTTCTTTCGGTGGAATCTGCCCGTGCAGAGAATAGTGTCTATGCCACAGGCGGAGATGCGCGCCGCCGCGTGCGGGTACGAGCAACGGAATCTGCCGCAGGTCATACGCCCAAATTCCATAGTGTGCACGCACCCTAAGGGTAGCTTCACACGTACCGACTCGCAGCGTTAATAACGCTGCGAGTCGGCTAGGTCCTGGCACATCACTTTCACTACATACACACAGCGGTCTGAACGACCGCTGCGTGTATGTAATTCTGCCGGCCGCTTAACCCCTTCAGCTGCCGCCCGGCTCCCACTCTGTATACATTACCTGTCCTCGCTGCACGGGGTCCCGGCGTACTGCTCTCCCGCCCGGCCAATCAGTGTGTTGCCCTGCCGCAGCCACTGATTGGCTGGGCGGGAGAGCAGTACGCCGGGACCCCGTGCAGCGAGGACAGGTAATGTATACAGAGCGGGAGCGGAGCGGCAGCTGAAGGGGTTAAGCGGCCAGTAGAATTACATACATGCAGCGGTCGTTCAGACCGCTGCGTGTATGTAGTGAAAGTGATCTGCCAGGACCTAGCCGACTTGCAGCGTAATTAACGCTGCAAGTCGGTACGTGTGAAGCTACCCTAAGGCTGGGTTCACACAGTATATTTCAGTCAGTATTTGGTCAGTATTTTGCAACCTCAATCAGCAGTGGATTGAAAACACAGAAAGGCTCTGTTCACACACTGTTGAAATTGAGTGAATGGCCGCCATATAATGGCAAATATTTGCTGTTATTTTAAAACAACGGCAGTTGTATTGAAATAATAGCAGTTATTTACCGTTATATGGCGGCCATCAACTCAATTTCAACATTGTGTGAACATAGTCTTTCTGTGTTTTTAATCTACTCCTGGTTGAGGTTGCAAAATACTGACCAAATACTGACTGAAATACTGACTGAAATATACTGTGTGTGAACCCAGCCTCAGGGTATGTTCACACTGAGAAATAGACAGGGAATTTGAAGTGGAATCCGCTCTTAATTTTCTGCGTATTGCGCTGGAAATTCGGGTTGTACAATATGTACAGAGCAATGTCCCAATATATTCAGTGGGATTTCTGCTCTGTTGTTCACACAGAATTTTCTGCTGCGGGTCTGACATGTAAATTCTTTGGGCGGATTCTGCTAGAAAAATCTTATAGAAGTCAATGGGGCTTGAATCTTGGTTGCATTCTGGCGCGCGAGCCTCCCATAGACTGTCATTATGACAGGGAGGCTGGTGGCAGAATTCCGCCACTCTTGCTCCGTGTGCACGTAGCCTTGCATGAACGCTCATGTGTTGTGAATGGGGAAAGGGGAGATAAGCTGCTGCGAGGCAGGTCTTATCATCTGGAAACAAGGGCTGTGTTCACTCACAGTTTTTTAGTTAGGGTTTTTTTGAGCTGGTAAATTCACATTCTGTAAAAAGGTTATGGTTGATAAACAGGTACGTTAATGGGTCAAAAAACATAATGGATTTTTTTTTCCAGTATTTTGGGCCGTTTTGTCCCAATAATGTGTGGTTTGTAAACTGGATTATAACATTGGTTCCAAAAGGGAAGATCCGAATGGTACCGGAACGGCCGGCCTGTGCCCGGATCATCGTGGCCGGTACTTAAGTACCTGCCGGATGATCGGTCCGGCCGCGGAGCTCTGATGCGGGCGCATCAGCACGCGCCCACATCAGAGCTTCCCATAGCGCACAGTAAAGCGAGCAGCCGGAGCCGCTCGCTTCACTGTGTGAACTGACAGGTCTTACTGCGGCCGGAATTCACTGAATTCCGGCCGCAGAAAACTGACCTTTCAGTTTTGTTCCTGCGCCGCATGGGATCCCGGCCGGAGCGTATACGATGTGTGTACGCTCCGCCAGGATCCCATTCAACATAAAGCTATGTCACAAACCGCAAAACTACGGCCGTAGTTCTGCGGCGAGAACTAAGGCCGTAGTTTTACATAGTGTGAACATAGCCTAAACCAGAGAGAGAAATGAGTTACTTGGAAGGTAAGGTAGTGTATGCAATGGAGCCTGCCCCCTCCACCACCATATATGACCCTGAAGAGCTCTAATAGCAGGTCTTTCCTGCCAGGTCCGGTTTTTCCTCCCACCTGGATATATTTAGGGTCTGTAATCTGGTTGTTAGGACACATAGCTACAAAAAATGTGCAAAACCAGGGGTGGGATTCAGCTGGTTCTCTCAAACTGGTACTCTTGGATCTCAAATGTGTGAAGAAAACAAGTGAATTAGAAAAAAAATATATCAGCCAGTGTTGTACGGGAACCCCTTTTATCGACACACCTCCATTTTTCACCCTTTCATCTACAGGTAGATCTGTTTGCCTGTATCCTTCCCTAGAGCCAGACCTGACTAGCAGAGGCCAAAATTGCATTGTACAAGATGGCATGGGAGCAGGGATAGGGGAGTATCAGAGTATTTGGGGGGGCACAATATACATGCAAAATTTATTTATAGGAGGCAAAGTATATGTAACATATAGATGAGCAAATCTCGAAAACACTCAGGTTCATCCAAACCCAAAGTGCACCATTCGATTCCGGTGGTTGTAGAAGTTGGATACAGTCCTTGGAAGTCCGGTTTTCTGGCCAGCCTTAGGGCTGCATCCAACTTCTGTAGCCACCGGCAATCAAATGCCGCACACTCAGGTTTGGGCTTGAGATTTGTTTATCTCTAATATGAACATACATACAGTACATAAAAAGGGGCAGAGTGTAGATGAACATGAATTTAGGGGCAGGGCGTATATTCTGGGCATACATTGTGTAGTACCATATTTAGGGGGCAAAGCGTTGAGCTGTTATTTTTAAGGGGGGGGGGGGCAGTGTCACACCAAGTAAAGAACCTGTGGTTGAAAATTTGAATTCCACCTCCTGCACAAATTGGCCCAGTTTTGTGAATATAAGATAAGATGGGAATACTCCTTTACCAAACTGTTTGTATATCGCTAGGGTGTGCCGCTAGTGTGCACTTCCTGCCAGGTCTGTATAATTCTGTAAGCAGTAAGCTCCCACCAGTGGCAATTGCAGGTAACCAGAATTGATAGAATTAAAGGGATTATCTAGTGAGCAGAAAAGGCAATTGTTCTCTCCGGAGCTGCACTTCCTCCCTCCAGTAGACAGGTACATGCAGGAGCGTAGCTAATGTCTCTTGGGCCCTGGTGCAAGAGGTCATCTTGGGCCCCCATTCCTCGATCAAGCCATTCTATTCTTCTTCTTCCACCCTGGGCTATT
Organism: Dendropsophus ebraccatus; assembly: GCF_027789765.1. Taxonomy (NCBI): domain Eukaryota; kingdom Metazoa; phylum Chordata; class Amphibia; order Anura; family Hylidae; genus Dendropsophus; species Dendropsophus ebraccatus. The sequence goes on along the minus strand of NC_091454.1, from coordinate 213,463,233 downwards.
ATGAGAACTTCTCCGAGCCACGAATTCACAGAATCTGTCAGACAAACAAATTAGGCTCTGGCACCATTCTCATCTCTCTACAAACTGCACATCTGTATTGGGCCCTCATTATGGCCTTTATGCTCTCATTGAGTGGGTAGGCCCACTCTATGTGATCCCCCTTAAAGTATTATAGTAGTTCTGTGTAGTTCTTATAGTAGTTCTGTGTAGTCCCCCTATATCAGATGACACCTTCTGTGCATCCCTTATAGTATATGCCCCCCTCTCTGTAGTTTTCCATATAGATGGCCCCTCTGTGTAGTCCACTATAGTAGATGCCCCCCTCTGTACATGCCCTATTGTATACGCCCCCTATATGTGCCGCCCTATGTGTATTATCTCTTATAGATGGCTCCCCCTCTGTGTATTCGCCCTTATAGGTGGCCCCCCCCTGTGATGTCACCCTTATAGATTGCCTCCTCTGTGCATCCCCTCTTATAGATGGTCCCCTCTGTGTATTCCCTCTAAAAGATGACCCCCCTCTGTGTATTCCCCCTTATAGATGGCCCCCTCTGTGTATTCCCCCTTATAGATGGCCCCCTCTGTGTAGTCCTTCTTACAGATGCCCCCCGTGTTTTCCCCCTCTGCCCCCCCTTATAGATGGCCCCCCAGTGTTGTCCTCCTATAGATATCCCCCTCTGTGTAGTCTCCCTTATAGATGCCCCCCGTGTTGTCCCCCTCTGCCCCCTCCCCCCTATAGATGGTGCAAAACAAAACTCGCTCCCCTGTCGCACGCTTTTGTCCTCCCTTCCCCGGCTGATGCGCAGCTCCCTAGGGATAACCCAGGGATTTCTGGGCAGTGCACGCACCAGTGAGCTCAGTGTGCGCCAGGCCTGGTACTTCCGGCACAGCGAGCATCTCTAACATGCGCCCCCTGGCAGAAGTCCCAGCTGCGGACGCACACTGAGCTCACTGGTTTGACACTGCCTCTTGTGACCACAAGCAAATCACTTCTTGCAGTCACAAGAGTGATTGATAGGGCGGGACGCCTATGGGGAGGGGCAATGCGGTGACCGCTGTAGCTACGCCACTGGGTACATGTTGCGAGCACTGCCTGGGAATGTACGCTAGCTGCCTTGTTAACATTGGCAGTTACAGAACCTCACCCGCAACATGCACCTGCCCCCCTCTCATCTCAAAAGTTGCCATCCAAGATGGACTGAGGGAGGAAGGGCAATGTCGGAAATAGAAGCGGTAGGAGCTTTTCTGCTCCTTGGATAACCCCTTTAAATGGGTAATGTAGTCATTCTTCCAACAAAGTGTGTGTGTTTGTGTGTGTGTGTGTGTGTGGGGGGGGGGGGGTTGGAGGTTACAGCATCACAATCATTGCACCATCTGTTGTGCAGTGTCTAAAGCCCCTTTTACATGGGCCGATTGCTACAAATACTCATTCGGCCAATAATATATCATTCTCTGTCCATGTCAGGAACTGTCCAGAGCAGCAGCAAATCCCCATAGAAATCCTCTCCTGCTCTGGACAGTTCCTGACATGGACAGAGGTGGCAGGAGAGAGCAATGGAAAACTTTAGATTTTTAAATAGACGTAAATTACAAATCTATAAAGCTTTCCGAAAAAATGTTGATTTGAAACAAAAAAAAAATGCCCTTTAAAACAAAAAAATTGCCTTTTAAAAGTTTACAACTTAATATCAATTTCATAGATATTGCTGTAGAAGCTGTAAGTCAATGTATAGTCTGGACGTATAGCGTGTAGTATGGCCTAAAATTCTGCAAAGTGTACACTAAAATCTCCACGAAGGTGAGAATAACAAGAACTAAGTCACAACTTTATTTTTTAATAGAGTGCATAGGTCTTCCTCATGTTATTAACTGGTTTTGTGATGGATTTTTTGCCTTTTTATGATGTTGAACTGCCCCTATGATGTATAGACGAGTGACCAAACTGCGTATTGTGAAATGTCAATTCAGTAAACGTCCTGGATGAACTCTGTAGAAGTCATTGGGGACAAGTCCAAAATATAACGTGACCCACGTAGACTTTATAGGTAAGAGGTTAGGATGACATAACTTGTACAACTTGTCATTTGTTTGCCAACACTGTATGTGATAGATAAGGACATATTAACTAACAGGTCTGCTAAGGCCCAAACTCCTATTTATCAGCGTTATTTTTATAGCACTGACATATACCACAGCTCTGTATAGAGAATGCACTCCTATCTGTCCCCTTCTCCAGTCGGTGTTCCAGTTGAGGTCTAGACTGACGGATGTAGGAAGTGAGACCTCTACAAGAGGCCACTGCAATATACAATACAGTTGTCCTCTGCCTGTTGCCATCTCGTGCACATAAAATATATCATCTAATGTTTATATAACTTGATAAAGAAATAGATCCAGCCTGTGACTGCGCTATGTAAGTGCTCATTACTTTACGGAACTGAAATTGAATAAACAGATACGATAAGAAAATCAATCACATGGTAGAAGGAACAGAACTAAATGTCACATTTTGCATAGCTGACAAGGTAGTGACGAGGACTTTAACCTACAAGACTGAGATAAGATATATGTCTGATGTTTTGTTCCTACAGATCAGTATCTAGGATGGTTTACGCCAAGGAAATAATTCTAACCAATGGATAACACGTCTGACCATCTCAGACAGCAGAAAACCCAGAATCGGCCCTGATCCAGGAAGGCACTTATGGCAAAGCTACCCTCTCACTGGGTTTACCATCATTGCAAAATCTGACGCCCAAGACACCGACAATGTGCCTGCAGGGCCAGTGGCTCTATGGATAACACGTCTTACTACGGATCAGAAGATTGTGGGTTTGACTCCCACCTGGCTGATGTGATCGTATAGTGGTTAGTACTCTGCGTTGGGACCGCAGCAACCCCGGTCTGAATCCGGGTCACGGCATTGACTCCTTGCTTCTCTTTTGAGCGGTTCTTGCCCAACATTGGAGTCTTTGGGGGTGGGACCCCCCCAGTAAATTGGGCCCATTGCATCTCCTCTGGGATTTCAGTTCCTCTCTGCAAAGTAGTCTTTTCCCCTTTTGTAAAATTGTGTTGTCAGAACAATACAGAGCTCACATGAAGTCCAGATCATGCAAAAAGGCTCAGTCTCTGCCTGGTTCCGATTCCATGTCAAAAAAATGGAAGGCACTTATGGCAAGGGTACCCTCTCTGGGTTTATGGTCGTTGCAGAATCTGACACCTGAGATGCCGACAATGCGTCCCCTGGGCCATGGTATTGACTCCTTGCTTTACTTTCCCAATGTTGCAGAGTCTTCGGGGTGTAGAATCCCCAGGAAATCAAGCCTAAATTGAATCTCCTCCGGGATTTCAGCTGCAAAGTAGTCTTTTCCCCTGTAGTAAAAATGTGTTATTAAAACAATACAGAGCTCACATGAAGTCCAGATCGTGAAAAAAGGCTCAGGCCTGTTTCTGAGTCTATGCCCAAAAAATCAAAGGCCTTTATGTCAAGGTTACCCTCGCACTGGGTTTGCGGTGGTTGTGGAATCTAACACCCGAGATGCCTATGCTGTGCCTGCAGGGCCAGTGGTGCAATTGATAACGCGTCTGACTACAGATCAGAAGATTATGGATTCAACTCCTACCTGGCTTGAGAGCGCTGCCGTCATCGTATAGTGGTTAGTAGTGTGGTGATCGTATTGTGGCCGCAGCAACCCTGGTTTGAATCTGGGTCATGGCATAGACTCCTTGCTTCCCTTTAGTGCTCTTCTCTCCAATGTTGGAGGGTCTTTGGGGGGTAGAACCCCAATGAAATTGAGCCCAAATTGCACCTCCTCTGGGATTTTGGCTCCTCTCTGCACAGTAATTTTTCCCCCCTGTAAAAATGTGTTGTCAGAACAATACAGAGCTCACATCATATCCAGCTCATACGAAAAGGCTTATACCCCTATTCCACCGGTCGTTAAGAGGAGCAAACGAGCGCTCTCAGCGCTCGTTTGCTCCTCGTTCCCCGCTCGCTGCTGCCGCTATTCAACGCGGCTGCAGCGAGCGGGTGAGTGCGGGAGGGGCGGCGGGGAGCTGCGGGGGGGGGGGGGGGGATGCACTGCCCGGGTGATTGCGGATCGTCCGGGCAGCCCATAGGATACAGCAGCGTCTGCTGCCGATGCTCCTATTCAACGGAGCGACGACAGCAGATCGTTGCTGTATAACATGTTGAAAAACAAGCGACTGCAACGATCAGCCGACATGAACGATGTCGGCTGATCGTTGCACTCTATTCCACGGGACGATTATCGTTCGTAGCGGCCGATATCGGACGAATACGAACGACATTCGTTCCGTGGAATAGGGCCTTCAGTCTCTGCCTGTTTCCGATTCCATGCCCAAAAACTGAAAGGCACTTATGACACTTATGCTGGGTTTGTGGTTGTTGCAGAATCTGATGCCCGAAACACCAATGCTGTGTCCACAGGGCCAATGGTGCCGTGGCTGACTTGTCTGACTACAGATCAGAAGATTGTAGGTTCAGCTTCTACCTGGCTAGAGAATGCTGCTGTGATCGTATAGTGGTTTGTACTCTGCGTTGTGGCCACAGCAATCCTGGTTTGATCCAGGTCATTGCCATCCAGGTCAGTTTCCTGAAGGCGACTTTTTAGTGTTGAGTTGGTTGAAGAAAAAAGAGACCAAATGCAAGAAGTCCCAGCCAGTACAGAGAGTCACGGCTCAATGCGTCCGTCAGTCACATGACTGCCTTCTCTGTAAGTGCTTAGATGACTGGGATTTCCTGTGCTCAGTCTATTTTTCAACCAGCGCAAGACTGAAAAGCTGCCTTCAGGAGACTGGACCTGGATTTGTGGTAAGTATAGCTTTTTTTTATAAAGCATGATAACAAAAAGAAACTAATGAATGTAAATTGCAAAGTTGCTTTATATCACATCCCCTGCTGATTTAGATTTTTAAAGTTATAACGATAGGGTCACTTTAAGTTTGGTAGACTCACCAAAAAACTGTAATCATTGCATAGTTACCTTTTAAAAAAATATGGTGGGAACAAACCTTTATTTTATTGTTACAGTAAATCAAAACAAAACTTCAATGTTTCTTAAGCCCCTATTACACAGGGCGGCATAAAGGAGCAAATAAGGGCTGTCAGCGCTCGTTTGCTCCTCGTTCTCAGCGCTATTACACGGGTAAGTACAGGGGGGGGGGTAGCATTGGTAGCGCCGCACTACCCCTTTAATGCAATAAGTGTCCACATTGAGGTCCCATTCACATCACATTTTGCCTGTACCTTTAGCATATACATTTGGGAGGCTCCCAGTGTAAACACTAAAGAAGTCACACTAGATAGCTGTCGGATGCAGGGCCGGCGTCAGCACCCGGCTTACTCGGGCAAGTGCCAGGGCCCACAGCATCTCAAGGGTCCCTGGCACTTACTTCTCCCGAGATGCAGGGCCACTGGACAGCCCTGAGTTATACCGGCCGCTGTCCCCCCCGAAAAGTTAATGCACCAGGTATGTCCCAGTAAGCCCCGCCCCCTGCACTTCCCGCGGGTGGAGGATTAGCCGAGCGTTATGTAGGTAAGTTGCTAATGCACACTACATGGAAGGCATGTCATATATAAGCCTCTCCTGTCTCCCTCCAACTTCACTACTCCTTGAGAAAGGAAATGTGTTGGAGGATGAGGCTGAGGGGCAATGTTATTGTGAGGAAGCAGAACTCTCCGCTCTTCTGTGGTCAGTGTGATGCTGTGATGAGGCAAGGAAGACTGCACTGACCCTCACAGTTATATTTGCCACTTGCACTTTACATTGATAAGCTGAGTATTGTTTAACCTGGAGTCCATGAATTATATGTTATCTATGTGATCATGAGGTTTATACCCCACATTGCAGATTAATTGGCAATTGTATAGTAGTCAGTATAATGGAGGTCACCCAGGTTCCCTAGCATCTTGTATAGAAGGCAGAATAATGGGGGTCACCCAGCTTTCCAGCATCTTGTATAGTAGTCAGCATGATGGAGGTCACTCAGCTTTCCCAGCATTTTGTATAGTAGTATAATGGCGGTCACCCAGCTTTCCCAGCATCTTGTATAGTAGTATAATGGCGGTCACCCAGCTTTCCTAGCATCTTGTATAGTAGTCAGTATAATGGAGGTCACCCAGCTTTCCTAGCATCTTGTTTAATAGTCAGTATAATGGATGTCACCCAGCTTTTCCATCATCTTGTATAGTAGTCAGTATAATGGAGGTCACCCAGCTTTCCCAGCATCTTGTATAGTAGTCAGTATAATGGAGGTCACCCAGCTTTTCCAGCATCTTGTATAGTAGTCAGTATAATGGAGGTCACCCAGCTTTCCCAGCATCTTGTATAGTAGTCAATATAATGGAGGTCACCCAGCTTTCCTAGCATCATGTATAGTAGTCAGTATAATGGAGGTCACCCAGCTTTTCTAGCATTTTGTATAGTAGTCAGTATAATGGAGGTCACCCAGCTTTTCCAGCATCTTGTATAGTAGTCAGTATAATGGAGGTCACCCAGCTTTCCCAGCATCTTGTATAGTAGTCAGTATAATGGAGGTCACCCAGCTTTCCCAGCATCTTCTATAGTAGTCAGTATAATGGAGGTCACCCAGCTTTTTCAACATCTTGTATAGTAGTCAGCATAATGGAGGTCACCCAGCTTTCCCAGCATCTTGTATAGTAGTCAGTATAATGGAGGCCACCCAGGTTTCCTAGCAAATTGTATAGTAGTCAGTATATGGAGGTCACCCAGCTTTTCCAGCATCTTGTAGTCAGTATATAAAAATGTAATAATCTTCTTTCTGAAGTAGTCCAGTCTTAACAATGATGCCACATGATTTGCTATACAAAGGGGCCCACTGAGACTCTGTCGCCCAGGGTCCCACAAAAGCCTGTAGCCGGCCCTGGTCGGATGAATACCTCTCACCTGATTGTCTGATACACATGCACACTAGATTCAGCCAAGCATGCATTTATATTCAATGTATATTCATGTATAGTAGTCAGTATAATGGAGGTCACCCAGCTTTCCTAGCATCTTGTATAGTAGTCAGTATAATGGAGGTCACCCAGCTTTCCTAGCATCTTGTATAGTAGTCAGTATAATGGAGGTCACCCAGCTTTTCCAGCATCTTGTATAGTAGTCAGTATAATGGAGGTCACCCAGCTTTTCCAGCATCTTGTATAGTACTCAGTATAATGGAGGTCACCCAGCTTTCCCAGCATCTTGTATAGTAGTCAGTATAATGGAGGTCACCCAGCTTTTCCAACATCTTGTATAGTAGTTAGTATAATGGAGGTCACCCAGCTTTCCCAGCATCTTGTATAGTAGTCAGTATAATGGAGGTCACCCAGCTTTCCTAGCAACTTGTATAGTAGTATAATGGTGGTCACTTAGCTTTCCTAACATCTTGTATAGTAGTCAGTATAATGGAGGTCGCCCAGCTTTCCCAGCATCTTGTATAGTAGTCAGTATAATGGAGTCCACCCAGGTTTCCTAGCATCATGTATAGTAGTCAGTATAATGGAGGCCACCCAGGTTTCCTAGCATATTGTATAGTAGTCAGTATAATGGAGGTCACCCAGCTTTCCCAGCATCTTGTATAGTAGTCAGTATAATGGAGTCCACCCAGGTTTCCTAGCATCATGTATAGTAGTCAGTATAATGGAGGCCACCCAGGTTTCCTAGCATATTGTATAGTAGTCAGTATAATGGAGGTCACCCAGCTTTCCCAGCATCTTGTATAGTAGTCAGTATAATGGAGGCCACCCAGGTTTCCTAGCATATTGTATAGTAGTCAGTATATGGAGGTCACCCAGCTTTTCCAGCATCTTGTAGTCAGTATATAAAAATGTAATAATCTTCTTTCTGAAGTAGTCCAGTCTTAACAATGATGCCACATGATTTGCTATACAAAGGGGCCCACTGAGGCTCTGTCGCCCAGGGTCCCACAAAAGCCTGTAGCCGGCCCTGGTCGGATGAATACCTCTCACCTGATTGTCTGATACACATGCACACTAGATTCAGCCAAGCATGCATTTATATTCAATGGTGGGACAGGCACTGGTAGACACATCTGGTGATGGTTTCTCTTCTGGGGAACAAATGGATCTGTCAAATTAAATCCACCTACATCCCCTTCATCTTTGATCATGTACAAAACAAAAAGTTATGGTGAGAGAAAAGATGAACACATTCCTTCCTGACGTTTTTAGAGGAAAATTCCATCAAACCAAGAAAATTTTGACTTGGGTCAAATTTCCCTAGTGGATGTTCTGATCAAGGCAAAATCTATAGTAAGGGAGCTGTAGAAGTCACCTGGTCTATACAGAACGCAGCTGACCTCACTTCTGGGTTCAGTCTGTGACAACTCCTCACCTCATCGGATGAAAGACAATCCAACAATGTTGTCGATAGAAGATTGTACTGTGTGGTCTCTATCTCCCTCTGCTGGAGACAGGGAAAATTACCAAGAAGAGTATATTGGTCAATGAAGATTTAAAAGAAACTTATTGTGTAAATGTAATTAAAATAGCTTGAAAGAATAAACTCTGAATATAATGCCACCAACAATGTAACATTGTTGATATTTTATAAATGGAGTATTTTGGTCTTTACCTTTATTTGACCCCTGTAAGGGTATACTTCTTCCTTTATCTGTCTTTTTATTAAACAAAAATAAAATTTTTTTTAAATCAATTGTTACACGTTAAAAAAGTTGAGTAATATTACCTCTACTTTTATTTTTGTTATTATTTTTTCTTTTTATCATTGTTACCACTGGAAACAGACAGAAGTTTTGCACCACCCAGCTGTCAGATGTGACCTAATAGGTATAGCTGAGCTCAAAAAATGTCACCGCTATCTTTTAACAATGAGCATAGTAAGATAAAATTGTAAGAATTCTGGCCATTTATTTAGACATGATGGAAAAGAAAATCAGAACAAGTACAAGAAAAAGCAAAGTTGTCCTGCTAAACAGTGAGTGGTAATGTCTTATAAAATCTAGTCTTACGGGGTCTGGGTATTGAGGTCTTATGAAGTTTAGTTTTTAAAAGGGCAGCTTGGGGCACTTTGGGTGAGGCCTGAATATTAAAGGGAAACTATCAGCAGGTTAGAAGAATCTATGTACCTATAGGGCCTATTGAAGCTTGACCAGCCACATCTGCTGGAAGTTTTTTAAAGTATCTACTACTCTCTCAGTAAAGTAATATTTTTTTGTTGTTTCTGATATTTCCCTGGACTAACCTCTCATTGTGTATTCTTTTTCTTGTGATCATTTTTTCTAAATTAAAAACACCTCCCTCTTGAACCTTATTTAGATTTAATCATTTCCCCCCTTATCTACCAAACCTTCTCCTATATCACTATCCTTACCTACCAAACCTTCTCCTATATCACTATCCTTACCTACCAAACCTTCTGCTATGTCACTATCCTTACCTACCAAACCTTCTCCTATGTCACTATCCTTACCTACCAAACCTTCTATGTCACTATCCTTACCCACCAAACCTTCTCCTGTGACTATCCTTACCTACCAAACCTCCTCCTATGTCACTATCCTTACCTACCAAACCTTCTCCTATGTCACTATCCATATCTACCAAACCTTCTTCTATGTCACTATCCTTACCTACCAAACCTTCTCCTATGTCACTATCCTTACCTACCAAACCTTCTATATCACTATCCTTACCTACCAAACCTTCTCCTATGTCACTATCCTTACCTACCAAACCTTCTCCTATGTCACTATTCTAACCTACCAAACCTTCTCCTATGTCACTATCCTTACCTACCAAACCTTCTCCTATATCACTATCCTTACCTACCAACCCTTCTCCTATTTCACTATCCTTACCTACCAACCCTTCTCCTATGTCACTATCCGTACCTACCAAACCTCCTATATCACTATCCTTACCTACCAAACCTTCTCTCTCCTAAGTCACTATCTTTACCTACCAACCTTCTCCTATGTCACTATCCTTACCTATCAAACCTTCCCCTATGTCACTATCCTTACCTACCAAACCTTCTCCTATATCACTATCCTTACCTACCAAACCTTCTCCTATGTCACTATCCTTACCTACCAAACCTTCTCCTATGTCACTATCCTTACCTACCAAACCTCCTCCTATGTCACTATCCTTACCTACCAAACCTTCTCCTATATCACTATCCTTACCTACCAACCCTTCTCCTATGTCACTATCCCTACCTACCAACCCTTCTCCTATGTCACTATCCGTACCTACCAAACCTCCTATGTCACTATCCTTACCTACCAAACCTTCTCTCTCCTAAGTCACTATCTTTACCTACCAAACCTTCTCCTATGTGACTATCCTTACCTACCAAACCTTCTCCTATGTCACTATCCTTACCTACCAAACCTTCTCCTGTGTCACTATCCTTACCTACCAAACCTTCTCACACGTCACTTATATTTATATTAAAAAGAACGGGACCCAGAACAGACCTTTTTTGGACACCACTTGTACCCAGAATACACTTCATTAGCAAGGGCCCTCTGGTATGCATCCTTCAGCCAACCACAAACTTTATATAAAAAACAAAATGTCATTATTGGTTATTTATCACCACTTTATAGTTGACCTCATCCCAAAGTATACATTTACGTACCCAATGGAGCTTAAAACGACAGGCACGCCCTCTAAGAATTGGGGCCATTTGAAAGAAGCCTTGTTTTTGCTAAATTCCAATTTTTTGACTTTGTCATTGCAATCCCAGATATATCAGAAGGGACTAAATGCAAACAAAGCTGGTTGCTAAGCTTTTATCTCCTACCAGGGAGTATATAAAGATGGGCTACACTTCTGTGTATGTCTCCTTCTCTGTCTTTTTCAGTCTTCCTTTTACTCATAGGAAGCACCTGGCCCAAGCAATAGTAGTGAAAGCTGCTACATCTGTTTCCTCCATGTCTTCCTGCATACTGCAAACAGGAAGCATAGAACTGGGCAGGTGGTGAGGAGAGATCAGTCAGTGACATTTCAGGATCTGTGCAGGAATAGCAGTTGCATAGCGGGGTGGGAAGGAGAATCGGAGGGTGACTGTAAGACAAGTGGAGATAGATGAGGAGGGTCAGTGTAAGGACTCCCCGCTTAACGCGTTTTACCCATGAGCTACACCTATTTTTACAGAAAACAGCGAAAATTCTAAACAGAGGAGAAAGATGAAGTTTTCCTTTACCCTTTTACTCTTAGTGACATCTATGACCTATTTCTCTAATTAAATAAATAAAAATCTGTGGAAGGAACCCATCCTAAGGACTGCAGGAAAGAATTCAGGGAATGAATGTGTGGGATCCGTATAGGAAAAGCAGTGACACCGCAGAGCAGGATGACGTGTAGTAAAGTGTGAGGAACATCGCTAAGGGATATTGTACAGTGAGTAAGATCAGTGCAAAGACATCATAGAGATCAGAAGGTCTGAGCAAATATTCACCATTATAGCTCCACAATTCTGCAGCCACTTCCTTAATATATCTGTTTTTCTGACATACAGCTCCAAATATTCTGCGGTCAGCACTAGAGGGAGCTCACTGTATACTGTTTATACATTTGACTAAATTATACACTAGTATGCTGTAAGCTCTCTAGCAGCCTCTAGTGGCAACAGCAAGCAGACACAATTTTATCAAGTAACTCTATGTCTAAACAGAGAAGTTCTGTATAAGAAAAACAGCTCTGACCCTTATATCAAGAAAGCACTAGGAACAAAGATATGGCCCTATATATATATATATATATATATATATATATATATATATATATTCACTGTAAACTGTTGATTAGAGGATACCTATAATTTTTACAAACTTTTTACTTGTTAATAACATGTCAGAAGTGTTGACCTGTGAGGGTCGAGCTGCAGTAATATGAAGGGATAAGAAGTGTTTTGCTGACTGCTGTTACCCTTGTTTTATGAGCTTTTTTTGTCTTTTTACGTTTTTATGTCAATTCTTTGAGCGAAGAGCGGAGGTACACAAGACATCCCATTGAGACAGATAGGCAGATGGGATTCTGAACGGATTCTACAGCGTGGATTCCGCTCGGAATTTCCACCGCTCTTTTGCTCATTGTGAATGTGCCCAAAGGGTAACAAACGTTTTGAATTTTTTTAAATTTCAGGCTCCATATCTCACCATCCACTATAGCTCTGAACATGAGACTACCATAATATTATAGACAATCATGTTGGCTATCTCATACATACAGATTGTTGTAATGTAACTGCACTGTTATTGCTTTGCTCCTGATGGTGGAACAATCCTTTTCTTCTTGTAAACTACAAATTACAACCTGTTTTCACATTCCATATTAGCTCAGTGTGTTATTAGGTTGATTCCCATGCAAAAGGTCTAATTTAACCCACAATCTGACCCCCCCCCCCCCCCCCCGCCCAACCGCTTGTACCTTCAGATAGCTGCTTTTAATCCAAGATCTGTCCTGGGGTCCGTTCGGCAGGTGATGCAGTTATTGTCCTAAAAACAACTTTTAAACTTGCAGCCCCGTGCCCAACGGCCGGGGCTTAGAGTATCTGTGCCCTAACTTTGCCCCACCCCTCTGTCCCTCCTCCACACCCTCTTCATCATTAGGAATGCCACTGGAACATTTTCTCCTGTCTGAACACTGCACAGGTGCCTTAACGATTCAGCCCATGTGCCAGGCTGACACAGGTGGGGAATAGGAGACAATCTGCCTGGAGCATTCCTAATGATGAAGAGGGTGGGGAGGAGGGACAGAGAGGTTGTGCCAGCCTAGTGCATACACAATCTAAGCCCCGGCCGTTGGGCAAAGGGCTGCCAGTTTAAAAGTTGTTTTTTAGGACAATAACTGCATCACCTGCCGAACAGACCCCAGGACAGATCTTGGATTAAAAGCAGCTATCTGAAGGTACAAGTGGTTTGTGGGGGTCACATTGTTGGTACAGAGTCGCTTTAAATCGAGAAGCAGCCATGAGGAAGATTTTGAAAGAAAAGAGAAACATTATCCAGGTCATTGATAGCTGTCTCTCGGCCAAGAAAGTTCATCATGTAAATGCCATGACATACTTGGAATATTAAATCAAGTCTGTCCATCCATCCATTTAAAAGCCAGGAGGTGGACATCCAGGCAGAATATCAGAGTCAACAAGTCGGCTCATCACAAGGTCTATCAGTTCTGGTGCACAAACATGGTAGTGGGTTGTATTCTTTGTAAGTACCATGTGACGTGCATTGCATGTCTGGCTCAAAAAAAGATGAAAAAGGGTCAACTTCAATACTGTCATAAGATGCTAAGTTTGCAAAATAATGACATAGAGTTGTTTCACAGCCAAAGGCGTTGGATCCGTGGTGGTCTCAATGCTGAGCTAAACGTGGATATTCTACAAGATGAGCTAGGGTACTATTACAGGGAACGATAATCGGCCCGATTCGGCCGATTATCGCCCCATGTAATAAATACAACGATCAGCCGATGACAACGACAACTAAATAGCTGCAAAACATATATTTATATAGCTTAGCACTGCTGATGTGGGGGCGAAGGGGAGGGGGGTAAATGATCTTGGCTGAAGGGTGGGCCCCAATGATGTTTTCCTGTGGTGGAGCCAAGGTACTCCAGTCCCACACTGCCTCCTGTTTCACCACTTGTCACAAACTCAAAGGGACAGAATACTTGAACTGAGAGACCTTAGTTTATTACTCTGTTAAATTGCTAAGTATGAAGGCAGAGATGTCAGTACTGTTTAACGTTGTGGGTAAAAGACCAACAAGGAACTGGGATGACAGCAATAGGCCAGATAGGCAAGATGCCAATGGAAGCCAGAATGGAGGTCTAGCTCTCTCAATCCTACTTTGGTCTTGGAAAGTGATTGGACTGGAGACCCTGTAGGCAATGTTATGAAGAAAGCTTCACAAGGGAACATCACACTGGAGATTCTCCCAGGAGTGGGTGTGAGATAGAATAATGTCTTCAACCCAGGTAGACTGACAGCTTCCCCTTACATTGATTTGCTTGTGAAACCAGTGGTACGGCCATTTCTCTGAGTGTCCCAGGAGCCATTTTTCAACATGACAATGCCAGACCGTTAGCAGCCTACATGACCTAAACATGCTACCATGGCCTGCAGCGTCTCCATGCTTAAGCACATCTGGGATGTCATTACTTGCCAAGGGAGCTGCCAGCAGCGCATCTTCATGATTTGTGTGCCCATGTGCATTCAGTGTGGCAGAACATTCCTCAGACAACCATTAATAACTTCACTGTAAGCGTGCCAAGACATGGAAGTGTGTGTATTCCTGCATGTTCTGATTATTTTGTTTCCATTTTGAATAACATGTCTATCAGTCTTGTGATTTTCACAATTTCATGACTTTTCCTTTCTGGTGTTGCAGTTTCGATGCTGAAGAGTATAGGAGTATATGTGTGAGCAAAGAGAATACAATCCAATGGGAATAATATGGCTGTTATTTCATTGCCCAATAATTAGCACAATTATTGTGGGAATACAGTCTTAGGCTATGTTCACACTACGTAAAAGTACGGCCGTTGTTGCCATCGTTGTTTGTATGGTGTGGAACACTGCCTTTACTGCTATGGGATCCCGTACGGCGCAGCAAAGAACTGACATGTCCGTTTTCTGCGGCCGCAATTCAGTGAATTGCGGCCACAGAAAGACCTGTCAGTTCACACAATAAAGCGAGCAGCTCCGGCCGCTTGCTTCATTGCGTGCTGTGTGAAGTTCTGATGCCCCCGCATCAGAACACTGCGGCCGGAAAAATCGCCTGAGTACCGGCCGGAATGATCTTCGCAGAGACCGGCCGTTCCGTGACCTGGCCGGGTCACGGAACGGCCGGTCTCTCACGTAATGTGAACATAGCCTTAGGGTGTGTTCACACGTACGGGATCTGCAGCAGATTTGATGGCGCAGTTTTGAATCTGCAGCAGATCCACAGCAGATTTGAATTGATTTGCTTTGAATCTGCAGCTTCAAATCTGCAAAACACAATTTTTCAACGATTAACGAAAAACGATCTCAAACAACCGCTATGGCGAACAACCTGAAATCGTTCACCCTATTACACCGAACGATGATCGTTACTTATGATCGTTTTTGCGGTCGTCTTGTCGTTGCTATTGCAAACGGTCAACAATAAATATAGGTCTCATTTAATCATTGTCTGCTATTACACAAAACGATTATCGTTTAAATCCGATTTTTTGAACGATAATCCTCCCATGTATTAGGTCCCTTAGGCTATGTTCACACACTATACATACAACAGCCATTCCACATGGACAGCTGTTGTTTAACACTACCTACAGCTGGAATTTATGATCTTGATTCCCGAAGGGGGGGGGGAATAATTTTTTGGGGTGAACTGCTACTTTAATGGGTTACAACATTGGGCTCTTTCCGGAGGCTCCATAGAATGAATAGAGCTACAAGTCATGTGCCATACCTGGGGCTGTATTCAAAACGTCCGGGGGGGGGTCGCCGTGGGGTGGGGAGGCCAGACCCCCTGTAATCTCTTACTTACCCTTATCCTTAAAAGTAAGTTTTAATTAGAGAACCCCTTTAAGGCTCCTTCCCCAAAATAGGCCCCTGTATCAGGGACAGCAATAAGCCAATATTGGCTGATTGGATCTTTGGTGCAGTTATTTGCCTTTTTGTGAAGGCTCAGCAAACAAGCCATGATCACCGAGATCAGCGCTCATTGTCTGTTTCCGTTTATCCTGTGTACCAGGGCCCTTATATGTATGACTGGGTTTAAGGTGAGTACAGTTAATGAAGTGACAATGAAGAAGTAAGAAACTGCCTAGAAAAAACTAAAAACAGGATGTGCAGAGGACTGCGGTCTGAAGAAATTGTAAAGAGATTGCAGAATGCAAAGTAGGTATTCTACAGGTTAAATAAGGTCAATGCAGGAGCAACCGAGGTTACAGGTAAACTCCAGACTCTAACAATACGCTGAGGCTGCTTAAGTTAGACCAAGGGTCACTAGGATGATGGATAGGAGTGTTAAGCTGTGTTTACACGGAACGATTATCGTTCGAATTTACACGATAACGATCGAATTCGAACGATAATCGTACGTGTTAATGCAGCGAATGATCAAACGACAAGCGAGAAATCGCTCATTTTGATCTTACATGTTCTTAAATCGTCGTTTGTCGTTCGCAAAAAATTCCGTGTAAACAGTCGTTCACCGATTTAACCTATGTGCGAGATAGACTTAAGCGATCGCAAAACATTTGTAAAACGATTTTTCCGTACGATATATCGTTCCGTCTAAACGCTGATCGTCATGAAAAAAATCGTTACTTTGTAATTGTTAATCGTACGATCGTACGCCAATTATCATTCCGTGTAAACGCAGCATCAATGTTTACAATATGTTACTTAGGGTGTATGTGAACTACTACATCCTACTAGTTTCTCTGCTAGTCCCTGAATGCAAAATCATGTACGTGTATATAATCACCGGGACGTAGTTCCTGCGGAATCGCAGAGATGCGCACTGTAATCCTCTTTGTGATGATAAGGAGGAGACGATGGATAAGAATTCAGGTTTATTATAAAATATAGTTATTTAAATTGAAATCATACAAATAAGTTGGTAAAAAACATGTCGAACAGTTATTTAATAATGGCCATTGTTAGTATACTAACAGCCATTATTTTAAACCAGTTGCCGTTATATGATGGCCGCCCAATCAAAACAGCTATGATTTATAATGACTTCTCGGTGCAGCTCTATAATGCCCTTCATGCTGCTGCTGCTTCTAAGGGTGTCCCAAAGAGGTATAGGGAGACAAGATCTCCTATTCCACGTGTGTGCAGTGTATGGAAGACATAATAGAAGCAATTAAGAAGCAAAGATGGAGCCTGCACAGGGGGTATATGAAAAATGTACATATACAGTGGGCATAAATAGTGCTACACCTCATGTATACACATAAAACAGCGAATCCTGAAAGGTTATATTAAACAGCACATACAATTACTCTGATGTCAGCGGCCTTATTGGCAGTACATAGAGCTGCAAACATCACTGCAGGCTTAGGTTACATTATCATACTTATGACTTATTACAAGCTTCAATAGCTAATTTCCTCTCTGTTTCTCTGTTGTCACGTTGCTTCCCGTATCAGCACAGTAGCAGCCCCCTCCCCCTTCCCACCCCCCATCTTGTCTCTGGCTGCAGACATGACATAAAGGAATCACCAGTGACCAAGAACTTGCCATGTTCCCAAATATTTAGAACCATTTTTCAGAAATTCATCTCATTTTCCTCATGTTGATGATTGATATCTAATGACTGCTCTCTGCATTTAGGTTTTGGGGCAAAATACCTTTATGACGTTTTTTTTCTAATTTATGTGAATAGTCTTAGGGGTTAAATATGTCCCTTTAGACTTAGATCTGTGGAAGTGAAGCCAAAAAGAGCTATAACCATATACATGGTGCATATACAAGAGCACTAAAATACTAAATATTCTACTGCATGAGGTAGCAACTTAAAATACCCTTACCTAAAAAAAAAAAAAAAGGGGAATAATTGTGGGACAGTGGGGCAGCGCACTGATTGGCTGACTGCTGGAAGACGCTGGGAGCCCCCAAAGCAAGGCAGAGCGGGGACCCGATACAGTATGTTCCCGGGCCGTGGGGGTTAACGGAGCTGAGTTTGACATACTCACAGCGGGATGACAATCCTGTTGCAAGTATGTCAGCCCATTGAAGTGAATAGGCAAGTATCTGCAGCGGATTTTGCTGGGAACTCGAAGTGGAAAATCTGCTGCGTATGCAGTACGTGTGAACGTACCCATAGGCCATGTTCACACAAGTATGTGTTGTATAAATCACGTCTGCAGAAGACATGTCAGTTCACACAATGGAGCATGCGTCTCCGGCTGCACGCTTCATTGTGTGCAGCGGTGAATTGGGATGCGGGCGCACACGGGTTAAGAAGTAAAGATCATCTGGCCGGTACTACCGGCCAGGATGATCTTCAGTAACACCGGTCGTTCTGTGATCCAGTGTTACACGTAGTTTAAACATGGCTTTAAAGTGAATATACCAGTTCAAGTGTGGTGTATGCTCGACAAGTCACTTGCTAGATGGTAACGTGTGATGCCACTTCTGTGGTGGTCGGCCAGAATATAGCTCAGCCAGATGTTAGGTCGTCGCGACGCCAGTGCCGGTTGGGCACACAGGTATAGTGGCACACCTGCTTTTATTTTAGTGACCTGCTTAGTGGTTGGTGACCTGCTGCGCTAATTGGGGATCCCTTGGGCGCTTATCACAGTGGTCTAGAGTGGAGTTGTGACCCACCCAGACTATTGATACCGCCACCCACAGAAAGGGGAGATGACCCAAGGAAGATACAATGGCTGTGTAGGTGCTTAGCAAATAACCACTGAGTCCAGTTAAAATAAATAAACTCTTCTTTACTGCAGGAAGGCTTAATACAGTGATATACAGTAGGATCTTGCTTGATAATATATTTTAATCTTTCGTGACACAACCTGTGCTGAAAGCTCAAGGAGAGGTGCAGCCGTGCTGACTGAGTTGCGTGCTGAGAGGTAGAAGAGGTTTAGAGAAGTAGAGAGGAGGATGCTGTGAGTCCCAACCCAATGTAGCACTGTGCTCTGCCGGAACTTTAGAAGGAGAATAAGTAGAATACTTGAGAGTAGAGAGAATACTTGTGCTCGTGTTTTGACTCTTTGGTCTTTGCACCACCTATTGCCCACCAGTGTCGGGCGACCTGTCCTAGATGGTGACACAAGTCCCAGACCTTGTTACCTGGGATGAGCGGAGTGGTCAGAGTTCTCTGATGACACCCGCACTGCGAGATAGAGTACATAGGCTTCTAGCAACTTTGCTGTATCCGGATCAGTTCCTCTTTCTTCAGGATACTGATCCCTGACTTTTCCTCTCTAAGTGTGCGTTCAGCACTGTATAGTGGCTGGAAGTGTTGCTGTTAAAAAAAGAGTGCTAAGGTGTCTCATGTGCTTCCATCCACTACCAAACCAGAGTAAGACCCCACAGGGGACCTGGCATAAGCCAGGGCCCTACTTGGCTACTGCAGGGAACGTTCTGGCTTGCATCCTTCCTCTACCAAAGCCAGAGTAAGACTCACTAAAGGTGTGGCTACACTTCCTCTCCCCATGTGACTTCCTCCTACAGCATCTGTAACGTGTGCTGTGAGTGGGGGAGAAAAAAGTGCAAGAGAAAGAGAAGGATAGAGATATGTAGAAAAGAAAGAGCTCCCATTGGTGCACAGATCCTAGAAACAATAACCCTTAAGTTACCTACAGCTGTGCGGTACACAATATACATACTAGCGAAAAAGGTACTACTTCATTACCACTTTTACTTTGAAGTACAGACTTTTGCAAGGGGTGTTAAGACAAGAAACACCCGTGGTGGGATACCACACAAGTAGTGAGGTTTTTTCACTACCTGGTCAGTGCCGGCGTAAAGATCCTGATGGTGCGGTCCTTTTTTCAAAACGCCGCCCAGCTCCTGTAATCAGGTTTCTTCATGTGGACTGGCCCACTCTATACACAGGAGGCAGCAAGGTGCCCCCAGTATAACAATATTCCCTTTCCCTCTGTGAAGCGGCCAGACTTGATTCTTTAATAAGTAGAGGGGATATCACCGGGCCTGCTGCCTAGTGGAGGAAAAAAAATCACTACTTGAACTGGTCGATTCGTAACATCTAAGAGTGATAATTGTAGAAATAAATAAGATAGTCACTCTACAAAACTAAAGGGTCTATCTCTTGAATCACAGTGCATATTTTTCCAATGGGATACCACAAACTTTTTTATATATATATATATATATATATATATATATATATATATATATATATATAAATATATATATATATATATATATATATATATATGGAAGTAATATGTGATTTTCAACATACACCTGGCTCTAGGCTTATACAGTATGCGGTTTCTGCTTGCATGTTCACCTAGGAGTCTATTTTGTATTAACGCTAAATCAGCCTCTAAAGGGTTATTGAGTTTGGATGTTCAATATATTTTCTCCATGCAACCATCTGTATTGGTCTTGCTGCACCGGCATCACGTTGTACCAGCAGGGAATCTGTAAGAGGTTCATAGAGAGGGGTTGTTACGTGCTAAAGTCTAATGACCCCATTTGGCTTTTCTTACTTCAGTGACAGGCGATAGAGGGGCACCGAGAGATTAACCATCACATCTGCACTACACGCAGACACGCTGATCTTAACACTTAAATGCTGGTGAATCGTATAGAAAGTCTGCTGCTTTTACCTTACATCATACTTTATTAATAACTATGCATAGTTTTTTTTTTAGTAGTTTCTTAATCCTCACTCAGGATTGCACAAGGTCCATTTTCTCTCATCACCACTTAAAGGGGTTATCCAGCCCTACAAAAACATGGCCACTTTTCCCCCTCTCTTGTCTCCAGTTCAGGTGTAGTTTGCAATTAAGCTCCATTTACTTCAATGGAACTGAGTTTTAAACCCCACCCAATCTGGAGACAAGAGAGGGGGAAAGTGGCCATGTTTTTGTAGCGCTGGATAACCCCTTTAAGTGGTAACATGTGAAAACAGTGCTTGTAATGGTAATAAGGTCCTGTATATACAGCACCCAATAGTGCATGTTTTTTACAATTTTTCCAATGTAAGGCCATGTTCCCACCATGGGATTTTGTCTATGGTTAATGACGTCTGCAAATAATCATCATGAACATTGCAGCCGACATTATCAATAGATGGCCGTCATTTCGCGGTAAAATCCCATAGCCTTATAATGCACTCCATTGAAGTCTAAGGGGCACATTGGCCGTCAGATCTAATACAGAAAAGTAAAATGGCCGTATTTGAGTACGAGCATAAGACTATGTTCATGCACAGTATTTCCGTCAGTCTTTTTTCAACTAAAACCAGGTGTGGACTGAAAACACAGAAGCTGTGCAGACCTTTCCATTATAATTCAGCCTTCAGGTGTTTGACGTTTTTATTATATTTTTCTTCTGTATTATTATTCGTTATTCACTAACCATTTTGCAATGGCAGGTTTTCTCTCTTTATCCAGTTTTTGTGTATTGCAATGTGCGGCAGCCAATCCACAAAAGTCTATCGTATACCTGAGACTTTTAGTTGTGAAGGACGGCAAACATCGTCTTCCTAAATAAGAGGCCTCACTATAGGGGAGTTACTTTAAACGCTACCTCTCATGTGGATGGTATTGCCGCAACCTGTTTGTGACCTTCTGTTTGAACGCTATATCCATATCTCTTGTCATATAATGCCTGCGTATACCAAATACAATTAGGGGGATATTTACTAGCAAATCTAAAAACACGATTTTGTCAAAGATGTTTTGTCATAATTTCCAATCTAATGTGTTTAGTCAAATTTATGTAAATTGTCTAATAACGTAGTAAATGTGTCTTAAAAATAATTAGTCTAATAAATTCACCTGGTTCGGAGCAGACGTAGCGATGCGCCAATATAAATTTAAAAAAATTGTGCAGTTAATAAATTTAGCTAAAAAAAAAAATTCTGCCGCACTTCGATCTAATTAACAAAAAATCTAATTCAAAAAGTCGCATCTAATTTGGATAGTCTGGTCTAAAAAATCTTGATAAATTCATATTAGATGTATTTTGAGCGCAAACTAGATATATTAGACTAAAAACAGGCGCAATTAGTTTGATAAATGTCCCCCATAATGTTTTGTGATTGTTAAATAATTTTTATGTTCAAAATACCAATAAAAACACTTTTGCCCTGTCAGTTCCACTCCTGATTTTGGTTTAACCCCTTAAGGACAGAGCCAATTTCGATTTTTGTGTTTTCGTTTTTTCCTCCTTGCGCATCAAAGGCCATAGCACTTGCATTTTTCCACCTAGAGACCCACATGAGCCCTTATTTTTTGCGTCACTAATTGTACTTTGCAATGACAGGCTGAATTTTTGCATAAAGTACACAGCGAAACCAGAAAAAAATTCAAAGTGTGGTGAAATTGAAAAAAAAAACGCATTTTGTTTATTTGGGGGAAATGTGTTTTTACGCCATACGCCCTGGGGTAAAATTGACTTGTTATGCATGTTCCTCAAGTCGTTACGATTAAAACGATATGTAACATGTATAACTTATATTGTATCGGATGGCCTGTAAAAAATTCGAACCATTGTCAACAAATATACGTCACTTAAAATCGCTCCATTCCCAGGCTTATAGCGCTTTTATCCTTTGGTCTATGGGGCTGTTTCAGGTGTCATTTTTTGCGCCATGATGTGTTCTTTCTATCGGTACCTTGATTGCCCATATACGACTTTTTGATCGCTTTTTATTACAATTTTTCTGGATTTGATGCGACCAAAAATGCGCAATTTTGCACTTTGGGATTTTTTTGCGCTTACGCCGTTCACCGTACGAGATCAGGAATGTGATTAATTAATAGTTCGGGCGATTACGCACGCGGCGATACCAAACATGTTTATTTATTTATTTATTTGTTTACTTTTATTTATAACCTGGGAAAAGGGGGGTGATTCAGACTTTTATTAGGGGAGGGGGCTTTTTACTGACAACAACACTTTATTTTATTTTTTTACACATATACTAGAAGCCCCCCTGGGGTTAGGGTTATTCCCCCCTGGGGTTAGGGTTATTCCCCCTGGGGGACTTCTAGTATATACACTTTGATCTCTCATTGAGATCTCTGCAGCATAGATATGCTGCAGACAGGGGCGGGCTGGGCCGGGGGGCAGGGTGGCATATGCCCCCCGGGCCAGTCCCCCCAGTACACTTAATGGCCGCAGCGGCCGGATGTTACTGAGGCCGCTCTGCCACTTTAATGCTCTCTTCATTAAGTGCAGTAGCGGCCGCTGCACTCACTCTCTAGCAGTCAGCAGCGGTGACAGAACGCCACGCTGACTCTGCCTCACACTTCCCTTTGCTCATTGGTGGAGCAGGCAGCCTGTTCCATCAGTGAGCAAAGAGCAGAGCACCACACATGGAGGATGGAGAAGAGGACGCCTGCCGGGAGAGGAGCCGCCCGCCGCCTGACTTGTATCTGGTATCTGGGGAGGGGGTCTGGGGGGGTTACTGTATAGTACTGGGGTCTGTAAGACACCAATACAATACAGTAGTCTAAGACTGGCTGAAGCAGGGGCCACTCACCTCCCGGTCCGGCCAGCCAGCTTCCCCTCCGTGATTCAGGCAGTGCTAATTGCTCCTCTCTGCTCTGCTCTGGTCAGACCTGACAAGAAGAGAGCAGAGCAGCACGGACCTGCTAGTGAGTATATTGGGGAGGAGGGGGAGGGGGGTATTGTAATTTGTTCTGTAACATGTGAATCTCCAGTTCTTGCATAACTACAACTACCATTATATCCTGGTGGCAGGACATGATAGGAGTTGCAGTTTGGCAACAGCTGAGGAGTCACTGGTTAAGAAGCAATCATTTAGGTAGAGTCTTTTTGTAGTGTTCTCCAACCTGTGACTGCTCAGTAAGTGAAACACTACAACTCCCATCATGCCCTTCTGGCAGGAGATAATGGGGATGGTAGTTTAGTAACAACAGGAGGGTCACACCACACCAAATAAACTGTACCCCTAAATTACTAACAGTGGCTCCTCAGCTCTTACCAAACTACAACTCCTATCATGCCCTGCTGGCTTGATATAATGGGGTTTGTAGTTTAATAACAGCAGGAGGGTCACATGTTGGAGAAATCCCACTAAATAAACTGTACCCATAAATCCTTGCTTCCTAACCAGTGGCTCCTCAGGTGTTACCAAACTACAACTCTCATTATGTCCTGCCAGCAGGGTAAAATGGGAAGTGTAGTTTTGCCATTGGTAGGGAACAATAACTAAGGGCGGTGGCATAATGTCCTACTGGCATAATGGAAGTTGTAGTTTATAAACAGCTGAGAAGTCTCTGGTTGGGAAACAATGATTTAGGGGTGGGGGGTCAGTGGTACAGTACATTAGAGGGGACAGTGGTACAGTACATTAGAGGGGACAGTGGTACAGTACATTAGAGAGGACAGTGGTACAGTACATTAGAGAGGACAGTGGTACAGTACATTAGAGGGGACAGTGATACAGTACATTAGAGAGGACAGTGGTACAGTACATTAGAGGGGGCAGGGGTACAGTACATTAGAGGGGACAGTGGTACAGTACATTAGAGAGGACAGTGATACAGTACATTAGAGAGGACAGTGGTACAGTACATTAGAGAGGACAGTGATACAGTACATTAGAGAGGACAGTGGTACAGTACATTAGAGGGGTCAGGGGTACAGTACATTAGAGGGGACAGTGGTACAGTACATTAGAGGGGACAGTGGTACAGTACATTAGAGGGGGCAGGGGTATAGTACATTAGAGGACAGTGGTACAGTACATTAGAGGAGAGTGGTACAGTACATTAGAGGGGGCAGGGGTATAGTACATTAGAGGACAGCGGTACAGTACATTAGAGGAGAGTGGTACAGTACATTAGAGGGGACAGTGGTACAGTACATTAGAGAGGACAGTGATACAGTACATTAGAGAGGACAGTGGTACAGTACATTAGAGGACAGTGGTACAGTACATTAGAGGACAGTGGTACGGTACACTAGAGGACAGTGGTACAGTACATTAGAGAGGACAGTGGTACAGTACATTAGAGGACAGTGGTACAGTACATTAGAGGACAGTGGTACGGTACACTAGAGGACAGTGGTACAGTACATTAGAGGGGACAGTGATACAGTACATTAGAGCAGTGATTTTCAGCCTTTTTTGAGCCGCGGCACATTTTTTATACTTAAAAAATCCCGGGGCACACCACCAACCAAAATGGCACAGAATGACACTAAAACAGTACATATTATACATATAGTTAATAATATAGATTCTAAATGTATTTATACTCACTCAGTGTGAAACCTGGACCTGTTTTCTTCTCCCCCCTGTGGTTCTCTCCTGTGCTTCTCTCCACCATACTTCTCCCCCCTACTTCTCTCCTGTGCTTCTCTCCACCTTACTTCTCCCCCCTACTTCTCTCCTGTGCTTCTCTCCACCTTACTTCTCCCCCCTGCTTCTCTCCACCATGCTTCTCTCCTGTGCTTCTCTCCCCCGTGCTTCTCTCCTGTGCTTCTCTCCTGTGCTTCTCTACACCAAACTTCTCTCCCCCCTGCTTCTCTCCGCTGTTTCTCTCCCCCATCCCCATGTTTCTCTCCCCCCTGCTTCTCTCCCCTGTTTCTCCCCCATCCCCAGGTTTCTCTCCCCCATTGTTTTCTCCTGTTTCACAGGGGCACCATAGTTTGGGGAACTTTCCCCGCGGCACACCCGACCATGTGGTACGGCACACTAGTTGAAAATCACTGCATTAGAGGACAGTGGTACAGTACATTAGAGGGGACAGTGGTACAGTACATTAGAGGGGACAGTGGTACAGCACATTTCAGAGGACAGTGGTACGGTACATTAGAGAGGACAGTGGTACAGTACATTAGGGGACAGTGGTACAGTACATTAGAGAGGACAATGGTACAGTACATTAGAGAGGACAGTGGTACAGTACATTAGAGGGGACAGTTGTACAGTACATTAGAGGGGACAGTGGTACAGTACATTAGAGAGGACAGTGGTACAGTACATTAGAGAGGACAGTGGTACAGTACATTAGAGGGGACAGTGGTACAGTACATTAGAGGGGACAGTGGTACAGTACATTAGAGAGGACAGTGGTACAGTACATTGGAGAGGACAGTGGTACAGTACATTAGAGGACAGTGGTACAGTACATTACAGAAGACAGTGGTACAGTACATTAGGGGGGCAGTAGCATAATTCATTAGGTAGGCAGTGGTAAAGTACATTGTGGCACAGTATAGTACGGGGGGGGGGGGAGAGAAGTGGTACTATTTATTATTGACACAGTTCATAAGAGGCACAGTTTATCCAGGGGGACAGTAGTACAGTCCATTAGGACAAAGGGGTGTCATTCAATTAGCACAAGGAGAGGGTGGGCCTAACTACAGGTGAGGGCAAAGACAGGAGGCACAACTACAGATGGGGAACAAAGAGGGGGTCTCATTACAGATGAGGGCACAAAGAAGGGGTCTTACTACAGATACAGGCACAGAAAAGGGAAGTGACTACAGATTGATCTTTAAAGATGGTCCTGTTACTGTTTAGGGGCACTATGATGGGGAGTTTTATAAAGGTGGGTAAAGGTGCTGTAAAAGTAAGGTGCTGAAGATGTTTGTCTGGCAGATACTGCTGAGATGATTTGTGGTTGGAAGAAGTCTTCAGGATCAAAAAGAAAAGGAAACCTGACCGACTCTGATCAGAGAAGACATCACCTGTGAGTCACTGGATGTGTTTGCACTGAACTTATATGGTATACAGAGCCTGTGTACAGCTGGTATCTACCACTATTTGGTCACCGTATGGGGGAATATTGGCCCCTGTGTGGTGGAGTGTAGTACCTGTATAATAGTAATGCTCATATTGTAACAGTATTATTAAGTAACCATTTATAATGTGGTTACTATGTAATTGAAGTATGTGATCATGGTGTGGCGGTATTATTGGTCCCTTGTATACTAGTATTATTGGTTATATTAGTATACAGGGTTTGGTCAGTAATAGTATGATGTCCATGTCCATACAAGGTATAATCCAATCCAGAGCAGATTAAACTCTGGCCTTACATAAAAATTCTGGGGCAGCAGAGGTTGGAGGAACATAAAAAAGAATCTATACTTACCCGTCCCTGTGCCCCTGCAGTACAGGTTCACCACCTCTCTCACAGCTGCCGTTATTCTGTTCCTCCCTTTCCTGCATTGTCGTGTCCTGGCAGGAAGTACCCACATGCCCCAGTACGTGATGTTGCAGGACCAGGAGCTGCAGGAACCGATCTGTGAGCAGTGACGCAGCACTGCGGGGGCATAGGGACAGGTAAGTATGGATTCTTTATTATGTTCCCCTCACCTCCTGCCGACTTGGGATGTTTAGGTTCGGGAAAAGTTCTCCTTTAAGTATATGTGCCCTGGCAAATATCCGCTACTCATGGGCCACTGCTGGTGCTTGCCCCCCAGGCTAAAGTTTGCCAGCCAGCCCCTGGCTGCAGAGATCCATGAGATAGGCACTCGTTTACTTCCGGCTGCTGCAGCTGGAAGTAAACGAGTGCCGAGTCGGGGAAGGCGCCATCTTGGAGCGGTCCCCGGCCGGCTTCAGAAACGGAGATCACTCCTCCGGGATAACATCCCGGAGGAGCGATCTCCGCCACTAGACACCAGGGAGACGCTGGAGTCGGTAATCGGATGCAGCTGTCATGTTTGACAGCTGCATCTGATTACTGTATTAGCGGGCACGGCGATCGGACCGTGCCCGCTAATACCTACGGTCCCGGGCTACAAGCTGCACCCGGGACCGCCGCGGTTCAGAGCGGGGTCGCCGTGCGGCCCCGATCTGAACGCCCTTACCGGCAATAGGGCGTACCTATACGCCCTTTGTCGTTAAGGGGTTAATAAAGGCTGACCAAAAGACTGACAGAAATACTATGTGTGAACATAAAAATAACACACATGACTATTGTTTACAGCCTGTTTTAATTAAAAACAGAAACAGCCATTTTTTTTTTTTAGCCATTCAGTTTTATTTTTACAACCGTGAAATAAAAAAATGGTTGTGTTTCTAACAGATCAATTAAAAAAGTAATTGCTCCTCCTAAAACATAGATCACTATATAAAAGTGACAAATTAAAAAAAAAGGGCAACAATGTGACTGATTTAAAACCAACTTTAACCCTTAGACGACCCAGGGCGTATAGTTACGCCATGGAAGTCTGTCCCCAGACGACCTAGGGCGTAACTATACGTCCTGGGTGTTTCTCCGGAGCGGAGCGCGCTTCACAGCAGGTGGGGGCCAGCTGCAATCAGTAGCCGGGACCTCACCGGTAATGACATGCTGCAGCGATCTCGCTGCCGCGTGTCATTAACTCCTTAAACGCCCGCGGCGTTGAAGTGTAAGTGACAGGGGGAGTCCCCTGTCACTTACCGATCGGGACCCCCGCAGTGTGACTGCGGGGGTCCCGATCGTTAAAACGGACCGCCGGAGGTCTCTCACCTGCCTCCCTGCGGTCCGATCGGCGATCTGCTACACTAAGCCTGCACAGGCAGGCTCAATGAGCAGATCGCCGATAACACTGATCAATGCTATGCCTATGGCATAGCATTCATCAGAGTAGAAATCAAACTAATCTATGTAAAAGTCCCCCAAAGGGACTTCAAATGTGTAAAAAAACAAAAAAACAAAAACATTAATACACTACCCCAAAGCCCCTCCCCCAATAAAAGTCTAAATCACCCCCCTTTCCCATTATATAAATAAAACATATAAAAATAAATAAAGAAACATATAATATACCGTAGCGTGCGTAATTGTCCGATCTATTAAAATATAACAAGCGTCATTGCGAACGGTAAACGGCGTAGACGAAAAGAGGGAAAAAAGTGCGCGGATTAACGATTTAATGTTACATTATATATAAAAAAAAAATTATAAAAAGTGATCAGAATGTCCGATCTTCAAAAATATGGTATAAAAACTAGAGATCATGGCGGAAAAAATGACACCCCATACAGCCCCGTAGGTGAAAAAATAAAACTGTTATAAGCATCACAATAGTCCCATTTTATTTATAATTAATTGCCAAAAATAGGATTTCATTTTAAAAAAATATATATAACATTAGAGACTTTGTGTAACCTGCATATGGTGTTCAGACTGACCTATAGAATAGTAGTATCATGTCGCTGTTACCATATAGTGCATTACGTAGACACAGGAACCCCCCAAACGTTACCATATTGCATTCTTTTTTACGATTTCACCTATTTATCTCTTCATAAATAATATATTTGGGATTCCGTCATACATGTTATGGTAAAATGAATGACGCCATTATACAGTACAACTATTCCTGTAACAAACAAGCCCCCACATGGCCCTGTAGATAGAAAACTGAAAGTGCTAGAGCTCTTAGAAGGGGAGGAGGGAAAAACGAAAACACTAAGGTCAAAATTTGTGCGGTCCACTGGGTCATTTAGGGCCTGGTCCTCAAAGGGTTAAAAGCAGGTTAAAAAACAACCTCATTTATAAATGTTTTTTTTTATATTAATATATTATATAATAGGAATGCAAAAAAAAAACAAAAAAAACATAAAACACTGTGTGAACATAGCCTCACACCTATATACTTTAGTATTTTTTTTTTTTTTTTTTTTAGATTATGTTCACACAACATGAAAATGACTGCTGTTTTTATTGGACAGTCCTCATTTAACAACAAACTGCCAATTTGCAATAACATAGTGGACACGTCTACTAAACACATCTAAGTAGCACAAGCCTAAAGCCTTCCCTACTTGCGCTCGCTTTGCGGGGTTGGCGTTCGCAGACCGGCACAGTGTTGTTTGGTCAGAGACTCATGTGTATCAGAGACCTACATGTGATACATGAGGCAATATGTTTGGCCAAATTATATACTAACTTCTGATGTTGGTTTTTAATGTAGCTGATAGGCTTTCGTGTCAGCCATGGGTGCGATGTGCAGCCATTTCTGTCCTTTAGGCTTGTGAACATCTGAGTTACACAGCGGGGTTTACATAGATTTTTATGGCATATATTATGGCGAATATTGTGCGCCAAAAGAATAATGTGGTGTGTGTTTTTTAGGGGTATTTCAAATGTGCTGGAATAATTACAAAAGTGCATCAGAAAAGGGCATCCCTATTTGGGATTTGAACCCACACAAAACAGCCAAATATGTGACAAAAATGTGATATACCCTCTGTGGTATTCGACCAGTGATGTACTTAGATGTTACCGGTGACGCCACTTCTGCAGTGGTTGGTCGGTTTTGTTGTACAGCTCAGCCAGAGATGGTATTGTCATGACGCCAGTGCTAGTCCAGCACACAGGTGTGATGTTGGTACCTGCTTTGTGTTGTGGCTGGCTGCAATCCCCAAATGGTCGGTGACCTGCCGGGTTGTGATGGGTCCCTTGGGCTCTTGTCACGGTAGTCCTGAGTGGCGATTGACCCACCAGGACTATCGGTACCACCCCCCCACAGAAAGGGGAAGAATAACCCAAGGTGTGCAGTTTGAGTATGGGTGCTGGTGCGTAGGAAAAGATGACGGAATCCCAGTAAAATTAAAATGAAACAGCTTTACTGTGCAGTCATTCAGTAGTACAATACACTTTGGTAAAATAGATAGATCTTTACACAGACTTTAGTGCTTGGCTCGCTTGTGCTTGAGGAGGTGCTTGAAGAAGTAGAAGAGAAAGAGGTAGTTGTAGTGGTGCTTATAAAGTTGAGAGTAGAGGAGAAGAGTTTGTTGAGGGAGTCCTAACCCAATGTAGCAATGTACTTGAAACTTAAAAGAAATGTACTGTATTGAGAAGTTTACTTGTACCCGTGTATACCACCTTGTGCCCTACAATGTCCAGTGACCCGTCCTAATAGGGTGATACAAGCCCCAGTGGTGTTCATATGGGTGAAGCTATGTTTCCGGGGTTGTCCCAGTTACCTGCTCTGTGAGATAGGATACGTAGACCTTCCTTGGTAACTTTGTCCTATCCAGGCTAGTTCCTCTTGTGTCTCCGGACACTGCCCTGCACTCTTTAGAACTGAGCTTACTCTTTCCACCAAGTAACAACTTTCTACAGGGGCTGAGTAATCTACCCTGTGAGTGGTGCGCAAAAGAGAAAAGCATAGAGATAGGTCAGAAATAGAAAGCACCTCCTATTGGACAATAGGAACACATGGTACATAGAAAACATTTACCCATTAGGACCTTCAGCTGTGCTTGCAAAGCTTTTTGAGGGGTGCAAAGGAGAGGTACAAAACATCCGTGGTGGGACAGACCACCCTCTATATTTTTGCAGCTGATTCCCTAGCAAAGACCAATTAGTAAAGACTTAGGCTTTTTTGTGGAACAGATCAGTGGTCAAAAATAGTGGTCAGTGGCCCTTAATAAATCTCCCCCACTATCACCAATTCTTTCTCCAGAGCCCTTCTAACAGGAAAAGAGTGATCATGGCATAACCCCCTAATAATTCCCAGTGCACACCCTTGCGGTAACATCATCTTGTGTATAGTCGCCTTCATATGGTAAACTCTTAGGTTCACTTTTAGTGTCATGGTAACATTGAATAAGTGACACTAATAATGGAAGTCAATGTGCCGAGAAAAATCACAATAACTATTTCTACAAATAAAGAATAAAATATGAATAATAAGACAAATGTATAAAATTTCCCAGTTGTTATGGAATGGAGGGAGGGATCTGAGGGATTGTTCTTATCAGTCTGGACAGACCGGACCCCTGTCTCTTATCTATAGACCCAGACTTCCTCTGACCAAGGAGAGAAGGAAACCCCCCCTCCCCATGTAATAGTCTACCCTAACCTTCCCTCCCCTTACTGTAGACTAACTCCACCTTTCCAGTTGCAAAGTGGATTGTATACTTACATAGACCATGAAGAAAAATTCAGCTGGACCCCCATAAATTTACTATAGAAGACACCCCACCCACCTGATTAACCGAAGGTGACTATTACCTCCCACCCTAAGAGAAAAGAGGATCATGTAATTTCTGCCTGGTGTGTGTGTGTCGTGACACGGGTAAGTCTCTGGGCTTCATCCACGTGTTATAGCGTCTGGATGTGTTCTGCAGCTTCATCTCCTCTTACAATTATCTATCTCCTATCTATCTATCTATCTATCTATCTATCTCCTATCTATCTATCTATCTATCTATCTATCTATCTATCTATCTATCTCCTATCTATCTATCTATCTATCTATCTATCTATCCATCTATCTATCTATCTATCTATCTCCTATCTATCTATCTATCTATCTATCTATCTATCTATCTATCTCCTATCTATTTATCTATCTATCTATCTATCTATCTATCTATCTATCTCCTATCTATCTATTTATCTATCTATCTATCTCCTATCTATCTATCTATCTATCTATCTATCTATCTATCTATCTATCTATCTATCTCCTATCTATCTATCTCCTATCTATCTATCTATCTCCTATCTATCTATCTATCTCCTATCTATCTATCTATCTATCTATCTATCTATCTATCTATCTCTCTATTTATCTATCTATCTATCTATCTCCTATCTATCTATCTATCTATCTATCTCCTATCTATCTATCTATCTCCTATCTATCTATCTATCTATCTATCTATCTATCTATCTATCTATCTTTTTATCTATCTATCTATCTATCTATCTATCTATCTATCTATCTATCTCCTACCTATCTATCTCCTATCTATCTATCTATCTATCTATCTATCTATCTATCTATCTATCTCCTATCTATCTATCTATCTATCTATCTATCTATCTATCTATCTATCTATCTATCCTACAATTATTTACTTTCTTTATATAGTACAATAAATGTTGGCTATTTGCTATATTGTAATTGTAGTATTTAATTTTTGTACGCTCTGTATGTGTAACTTGTGTTGTGTTCTCTGTATGTATACACTTGTGTTGTGTGCTCTGTATGTATACACTTGTGTTGTGTGCTCTGTATGTATACACTTGTGTTGTGTACTCTGTATGTATACACTTGTGTTGTACGCTCTGTATGTATACACTTGTGTTGTGTTCTCTGTATGTATACACTTGTGTTGTGTGCTCTGTATGTATACACTTGTGTTGTACACTCTGTATGTATACACTTGTGTTGTGTTCTCTGTATGTATACACTTGTGTTGTGTGCTCTGTATGTATACACTTGTGTTGTACACTCTGTATGTATACACTTGTCTTGAGCGCTCTGTATGTATACACTTGTGTTGTGTACTCTGTATGTATACACCTGTGTTGTGTACTCTGTATGTATACACTTGTGTTGTGTACTCTGTATGTATACACTTGTGTTGTACACTCTGTATGTATACACTTGTCTTGAGCGCTCTGTATGTATACACTTGTGTTGTGTACTCTGTATGTATACACTTGTGTTGAGCGCTCTGTATGTATACACTTGTGTTGTGTACTCTGTATGTATACACTTGTGTTGTATGCTCTGTAGGTATACACTTGTCTTGAGTGCTCTGTATCTATACACCTGTGTTGTATGCTCTGTAGGTATACACTTGTGTTGTACGCTCTGTATCTATACACCTGTGTTGTGCACTCTGTATGTATACACTTGTGTTGAGCGCTCTGTATGTATACACTTGTGTTGAATGCTCTGTATGTATACATGTGTTTTGTGTATTCTGTATGTATACACTTGTGTTGAGCGCTCTGTATGTATACACTTGTGTTGTGTACTCTGTATTTATACACTTGTGTTGTACACTCTGTATGTATACACTTATGTTGAGTGCTCTGTATGTATACACTTGTGTTGAACGCTCTGTATGTATACACTTGTGTTGTGTACTCTGTATGTATACACTTGTGTTGAACGCTCTGTATGTATACACTTGTGTTGTGTACTCTGTATTTATACACTTGTGTTGAGCGCTCTGTATATATACACACTTGTGTTGTGTACTCTGTATTTATACACTTGTGTTGAGTGCTCTATATGTATACATGTGTTTTGTGTATTCTGTATGTATACACTTGTGTTGAGCGCTCTGTATGTATACACTTGTGTTGAGTGCTCTATATGTATACACTTGTGTTGAGTGCTCTGTATGTATACATGTGTTTTGTGTATTCTGTATGTATACACTTGTGTTGAGCGCTCTGTATGTATACACTTGTGTTGTGTACTCTGTATTTATACACTTGTGTTGTGCGCTCTGCATGTATACACTTGTGTTGTGTGCTCTGTATGTATACACTAGTGTTGAGCGCTCTGTATGTATACACTTGTGTTGAGTGCTCTGTATGTATACATGTGTTCTGTGTATTCTGTATGTATACACTTGTGTTGGGCGCTCTGTATGTATACACTTGTGTTGAGCGCTCTGTATGTATACATGTGTTTTGTGTATTCTGTATGTAAACACTTGTGTTGTACACTCTATGTATACACTTGTGTTGTATGCTCTGTATGTATAAACCTGTGTTGTGTGTTCTGTATCTATACAATTGTGTTGGGTGTTCTGTATGTATACACTTGAGTTGTGCGCTATGTATGTATACACCTGTGTTGTACGTTCTGTATCTATACACTCGTGTCGTACACTCTGTGTCTATACACTTGTGTCGTACACTCTATGTCTATACACTTGTGTTGAGCGCTCTGTCTATTCACTTGTGTTGAGCGCTCTGTGTATACACTTGTGTTGAGCGCTCTGAGTATACACTTGTGTTGAGCGCTCTGTGTATACACTTGTGTTGAGCGCTCTGTGTATACACTTGTGTTGAGCGCTCTGTGTATACACTTGTGTTGAGCGCTCTGAGTATACACTTGTGTTGAGCGCTCTGTGTATACACTTGTGTTGAGCGCTCTGTGTATACACTTGTGTTGAGCGCTCTGTGTATACACTTGTGTTGAGCGCTCTGTGTATACACTTGTGTTGAGCGCTCTGTGTATACACTTGTGTTGAGCGCTCTGTCTATTCACTTGTGTTGAGCGCTCTGTCTATTCACTTGTGTTGAGCGCTCTGAGTATACACTTGTGTTGTGCGTTCTGAGTATACACTTGTGTTGAGCGCTCTGAGTATACACTTGTGTTGAGCGTTCTGAGTATACACTTGTGTTGAGCGCTCTGAGTATACACTTGTGTTGAGCGCTCTGAGTATACACTTGTGTTGAGCGCCCTGCATCTATACACTTGTGTTGAGCGCCCTGCATCTATACACTTGTGTTTTGTGCTGGATGTACAAAAAGTTATTGAAATCAGAATATCAGAAAGATTGCAGCATGTGTCAAACCTTCGAAATCTATTCTTAGTGGAAAGGAGAAGTGTGAGAGAGGAAGTTAGATGTGTGCAGAGAATTAACCACCTGACACACGGCACACAAACCTGCTGCCAGCGGCTGACACCCGGACATTTCCCTATGTAATTGTTCCTGTATATTTACATAATAGTAACATATTACATAATGCTATATGACAATAATAAGTAAGAATATCTCTACTTTTCTGTCACCATCATCATCCAGAAGATTTGATAATCCAGTTCCTATCAGATTCTGTGGGATTAAAGGATTTTTACAGCAGTTTTAAACCTGACGAATGCTAAATCTAAGGCGTAGCACAGTGTCCTAGGCCTTGTAGGAGATGTAGGAATCAGACAATAGGTGGAAGTGCTGGTCACCAGTCACACGTGGGTACTGAACTGATGTTACGCCGGTTGTCTCTTAAAGGGGTTGTTTAGGCTTAGAAAAACATGGCTGCTTTCTTCCAGCTACAGCACCTCTCCGGTCCTCAGTTTGGGCGTAGGGTTTTGCAGCTTACTTCTATTGAGGTGAATTGTATTACCACACAAAGCCCGAGGACAGGGGTGGTGCTGTTTTTGAAAGAAAGTAGCTGTATTTTTTCTAATCCTGGATAACCCCTTTAAAGACAACCCTTGTCCTTTTAGGGCAAACAGATGTCATAGAGGAGGGTCTCCAACTCAGGAAACCCCTCTATTACTGAGAATGGAGGAGTGATCTATGAGAGAGGTTGCCATTCTGGTGACTGGAGCAATCCATCTATTATATGAACAGCCATTGATATAAATTCCCCTAATGCCTAGTTGGCTGCATTTTCCCTAGCAAAATCCCTTGTCTGCTGATCTGGTTGAAGAGCCGATCCTGGTGGAGTCTGCATTTTGAAGAGAGATAAATATAAATAGTTACTAGGTGTAACCGTGTATGGCCCCATCATATAGTTCTCAGTAGTCAAAATTAACATCTACATGTAGATAGGCCCAGACT
Organism: Dendropsophus ebraccatus; assembly: GCF_027789765.1. Taxonomy (NCBI): domain Eukaryota; kingdom Metazoa; phylum Chordata; class Amphibia; order Anura; family Hylidae; genus Dendropsophus; species Dendropsophus ebraccatus. The sequence continues at coordinate 213,427,257 of NC_091454.1, read as the reverse complement.
AAAGGCCCTATTACACAGACAGATTTATCTGACAGATCACTGAAGCCAAAGCCAGGAGGCAGACTATAACCAGAGAACAGGTCATAACGCTTTTATTTGCATAGCGCCAACTGATTCGGCAGCACTTTACAGCTGGTCAGTTATCATCCCGGTCCCCGTTAGGGCTTACAATCTAAGGACCCTATTACACGAGACGATTATCGTGCAGAAAATCGTTATATCGTTCAAATTTAAACAATGGTTCTGTGTAATTGCAGGCAATGATCGAAAAATCGTTTGTGTGTCGCTGATGTAAGGCCGTATTACGCGAAGCGGTTATCGTCCGTATTTGGCTGATATCAGCTAATAATCGCTTCGTGTAATAGAAGACAACCATCAGCCAACATGCACAAAGTCGACTGATCATTGTAATTTAACAGGCTGTGGCTATGTTCACACTACGTAAGTCTCCGGACGTAGCGCGTTCCGTGAATAAGCAGCCGGAGACTTACGTAGTTTGCGTACAATGGAAAGTATACGATGTACGGCTGCACAGTTCACACTACGTACGAACTTACGCCCGGATCGTACGCGGCACCGTAAAAAATGAACCAGACCAGGCAACGATCAGCCAGGCAACAATCTGCAGCCGTGGCTCTGCGGAACATGATCGGCAGCAGCAGACTGCCACTATCTCCAGTGGGCTCCCCAGACGATCTAAAGATTGTTGGGGGCGCTCCCCACGGCCCCCCTGCACTTACCCGCTCGCTGTCGGTGCATGTAATAGCACCGGCAGCGAGCAGGGAACAAGGAGCAAGCGAGCGATGACCTGATGGGTTGGTGCTCGCTTACTCAGGGGCTTCATCTCTGACCCTAAAATCATTGTTAATCGTTTGCCAATCGGTCACTGTAATTCCACATTCGTTCACTAATCGTTCAGATGGAGTAAACGATCGTAACTAACGACTATCGTTCTGTCTAATATGGTAAACAGTTTCAGGTTAACGATAAACAGTCTTGTTTGCTATCGTTTATCATTAATCGTTAAAAAGCGCTTTGTCTAATAGGACCCTAAGTGCTCTATTCCACCTGACGATTATCGCTCACATAATCGTTAACAATTAACGATCTCAAACGACCCCTATTGCGAAAGACCTGAAAACATTCACTCATTTCCATGGAACGATAATCGTTACTTATGATTATTTTTTTCTTCGCTATTTCTCCGCTATTGCGTTCGTATCTACTGTGAACGACCAAACAACGTCTTATTCAATGCGAACGATTTGCGAACGTTTTGCGAACGAGCAACGCTAAAAATAGGTCAAGGTCTTATAAAGCAATCAACGATTTCTCGTTAGGTCGTTAATCCTTAACTGCATTTCAACCGAACAATTATCGTTTAGATTTGAACGATTTAACGATAATCTGAGCGATAATCGTCCGGTAGAATAGGGCCCTAAGGCTGCATTTACACACACATATAATTGACGAATTTATCTGACAAATTTTTTAAGCCAAAGCCAGGAATGGATTTGAAAAGAGGAGAAATCTTAGTCTTTCCTTTATTACCTGTTCTCTGTTTATAGTCTGTTCCTGGCTTTGGCTTCATTAATCTATCAGATAATCTGTGTGTGTGTAATAGGGCCCTTGTGATTGTATTTGCCATAAGGTGTTAAGGTGAGAGAGTCATGGAAGTAACTACAGTAATACCTCAGTTTTTGAACGCTTTTGAATCTGCTTATCAGCCTGCTGCCTTTAAAGTCCGAGCTGCTCTGCTCTGGGTCCCTGGAAAAGCTGGATCAAGTCCTGGGAGAAGTTTTCCAGGACTGGATTCAGCTTTTCCAGGCACCCAGGGTGAAGCAGCACAGAGCGCATGGACTTCAAATACAGTGTAATGATCAAAATACAGAAGTATTTTTCAAATGACAGCCTTCTAAAGTATGAACGAAAAAAAATGTGGACAAAGCCTTACAAAAACCAGCACTACAAAAACATGGCCACTTTCCCCCCTACTGTTGTCTCCAGTTCAGGTGCGGTTTAAAATTAAGCTCCATTTACTTTAATGGAACTAAGTTTCAAAACCTCACCCAATCTGGAGACGACAGTAGGGGGAAAGTGGCCATGTTTTTGTAGTGCTGGATAACCCCTTTAAAGCTAGGATAGAGTAAGCTGGAAGTCTCTGTGGATGATGGGGGTGGGGAGACAGAGTATGCAGACAAGTGAGAAAGTGTCAAAGTCATAATAATAATAATAATAATAATAATAATCCTGTTCACATTTTCAGGACTCACACTGAACAAAGCCCCGGAGGACCCTAGTCTTATTACTTTGCATGATAATAAAGGCATTAAATCATAACAGCCTGTAAAAACAAAGAAAAAAGTATACAGTGGTACCTTGGTTTAAGAGTAACTTGGTTTAAGAGCGTTTTAGTTTAAGATCTCACAGGTTTTCAAAATTGTAACTTGGTTTAAGAGCATTGCTTTGGTTTAAGAGCTCCCTGTACTGGGCGGGAGCGCGAGTGGAGAAGGGGTATAGTCTGCATAGCGGGATCTACAGCCCTGTACTCTGACCCAGGAAGTCTCCTTCACCTTCCAAATCATAGCAAATCCACTTCAGGCTGGGGCTTACATCAGGGGACAGGACTGTGGAGGTAATCTCTCCATAGCTGTAACCTCTCTCTCCCTGGACAGAGAGCGCTGCATGTATGTGCCCACATATGTCCTGCTCATTCCTTCATGCTCCCTGCTGTCTCTGTAAGTCCTGATTGGTCCATGCTGAACACAGCCCCTTTCCCATTGCTGCCATGTGACCACACAGACCTCTGACAGCAGCCCTGCTTCTCTGTTTTAGCTGGTTGTACTACACTACTGCATTATGGGGATCTGCAGCCCCACCCTGTATCCACAGACTGCTGCTGTGTAATCAGGTTTATGCTCTTACTATACATTATACTCCACATGCTGACTGCTATACTGTACAGTAACTTATATATCACATATTCAGCTGTTTCTGAATGTTTGTTTCATTAGTTTTACATGTTATTCAGATTATAAAATCACTATTTTTGGGGTGTGGAACCAATTGTCTGCATTTCTACGATTTCTTATGGGAAAATTTGCTTTGGTTTAAGAGTAGATTTGGATTACAAGCACGGCCCCGGAACTAATTATGCTCGTAATCCAAGGCACCACTGTAATTTTATTTTTAGCGTTCAATGAATGAATGAGATTGGTGAAAATGGTGCAATTGTTTTTGGTGTTTCTGGCAAAACCAAAAAATAAGCTGCCCCCTAACAGGAAATGTTAGCCATGGCTGGTGTGCTCAGCGAGCTGCACAGTAGATCTATACTGTGCTGCTGGGAACCATATCACCACAATTGTGCTGATTGGTTCCCTTTAAAACCCTATTTAAACATTAACAAAAAATATCAGAATTTAGAACAGGCTGCAGATTTTTACAATTTTGTTCTTTTTTTTTTCTCTCCAAAGTCAATAGGGAAAAAATCCACAAGATGCCGCAGCTATTTAGAAAGAACTGAACTTTTGGATAATGAGATCATGTTTTCCAAATCACTCGCAAGTAACATCTGGACACTGAGCTTTTTTTCTCATTAAAAATGTACAAAAATAACACCCAATATCTAACAAATTCCCAGGGTGATCCGGCCCTTAAAGGGATTGTGCAGAATCAAATAATGAAGTCCATATATTTGAGCAGAAGGTGAAGACAATTATATGTTCTCTACAAGAGCTACAATCGTTTAGACTCCATTAATATTTATATATCCACAATTGTATCATTACTCCAGGGCATCTAGAGATTAAAAGTATTTGCCCTTTTGTGCATACAGCTGTTATATAGACCTCCATAGTACAGATTACAAACCCGGCCTTGTATGATACTAGGATCATGTGACACTCCCTTCTATCTGCCTCCTCTTCTTACCGACCAACATGGCGGTAACTGTGTATGCTTTGGTGACCTCACAGATGGAAATCCCAGCGATTATAAGAGTTAGTGTCCCCCTCAGTCCCTGAATGGATTAGTGGTATGGGTGTGCTGTGCCACTCCATTTACTGTCTATGTTAGCGATAGATGAGTACAGTGCTCAGTTATCCCTTTGCGGTCCCATAGTGAATGGAGTGGCAGCGCACATGAATGGATAGAAACCTTGTACTCATGATTGTTGTGGATCCTATGTATAGGTGATAAATATTGTTAATCCAACAACCCATTTGGTGCTGAATACTTAGGCTGGGTTTACATATAAGTATAATACATATTACATATAAGTATAACACATATTACATATAAGTATAACACATATTACATATAAGTATAACACATATTACATATAAGTATAACACATATTACATATAAGTATAACACATATTACATATAAGTATAACACATATTACATATAAGTATAATACATATTACATATAAGTATAACACATATTACATATAAGTATAACACATATTACATATAAGTATAACACATATTACATATAAGTATAATACATATTACATATAAGTATAACACATATTACATATAAGTATAACACATATTACATATAAGTTTGCATCAGTTGCAGTTTTTGTCACAACTGATGCCAAAAATGCATCAGTTGTCATCAGTTTTTCTATCCTTCTTTTCATTAAAAACCATCAGTTTCCATCAGTTTCCATCAGTTGTCACAAGTTGCTCTCATCAGTTGACATTTTTTTTCCCAGTATGTTTTCCTGTCATTTTCAATGGGATTTGCGGGGGAGAGCACAGGGGGGCTATATACTAATTGGGGGAGCTCACAGGGGGCTATATACTACTAGGGGAGAGCGCACAGGAGGCTATATGGGAGGGGGAGAGTGCACAGGGGGCTATAGGGCAGGGGGAGAGCACACAGGGGGAGAGATATGTTTATGTATATATATTGTGCTGCTCTTTGGCTGAATGCCGGATGCCAGAGCCGAACGGCATGCGTCCTGCCCGCCGCGAGGCATCCGGCGCTGTATTTGTTTGAATGAGTGCGGCGCCGCATCACCAGAGTGGCGGTGCGTTAGGACGCTACAAGATACGTCCTGATGCACCGACGGTCCGGCGATGCGGCGGCCACTACTTCACCGCCACATATTTTGAAATGTCCCATTTAAAGAATGGGATCAGTACAGTGATGCATTTCCCTCCGGCGCTTTTCTCCTGCGTCAGAGGGAAACGCCGCCGCACCGCCGCACATATGTAAACCCGGCCTTACAATGCACAGTGATGTATGATGATCACTGAAGCTTTCCAAAGCAGAGATGGAGGGACACCTTCCTCTCTTCCCCCTAAATTACCTATTGAGTGTTGTTACTCCTGAGACATGTTGGGAAACATTTATAAAAACTGTACTTGTCTTCATAAATTTGTATGTTGGTCTTAAATTAGGCCCTGCCCCCAATTACCTCACTGGATTCACTGAGGCGCACGCCTTTTAGTGAAACCGGCCTGACCTGCGCCTGCCGTGCGGCAAGCACAAAAATCTATACCTGCTCCTGAGCAGGTGTAGACTTCTGCCATGATTTACGCCTGTTAGCAGGCGTAAATGATGGTAAATGTGGCGCAGGAGAAGGTCACGCCTCCTCTTTAGGCCCACCCACCCATTAGGCAAGCAGGGGTGCGGCAGACGTAAACCACGGAGAAGGTAAGTATCTGCGCCGTATCCATGGTGAACGCCACTGGCAAAGGTTTCATAAGACTCCCCCTTTGTATTACAATTGTATTGACTGTCAACAGGACCACCTTAGGCCTGGGTTCACACGATTTTGCAATCCGTTTTTTTCATCTACGCATTTGTGTGCATCCGTTTTGATCCGTTTTTCCATTGACTTCCATTGTAAAAAGAACGGATCTAAATGGATCAGTTTTTTTTTAACGGACACAAAAGTAGTGTTAGCTACGTTTTTGTGTCTGTTAAAAAAACAGATCCATTTTTTTTTTTTTTTACAGTGGAAGTCAATGGAAAAAAGGGTGCACACAAATGGATTTCAAAAAACGTAGTGTGAACCCAGCCTTACCTTACTATCTACATATGGTCATTTACTTTAAATGGTCTATTTTTATGGGGTAATGCCTGATTCACACCCCTGTACTCCTGCCCGAGCTGCAGACAGGACTATGGATGTGCACACACAACCATCTGCGTCTGCATTCGACCTAAGACAGGGGATTTGTGCCACAAATGTGAGACATAGTCCTTTTTCTGTCAAAATAAGCAGATGTGTGAAATGCGCCTTACTGTTCATATATAGACAATGAAATCATAGAAGCTACCAAAGTAGTGTATTAGGGGGGAGGGTGTCAACGCATACAGGGCGTGGAAATACATTGCTGTCTCCAAAGGACAGAAAGAAGACTATGCTATGTAGATGAATGGGGGATAAACAACATAACATAATGTATACCTGTAGAAAAGCAGTACAACAAGTACTCCCAGAGTTCCCCCACCTTCTATGTAGTTTTGAATTGTAAATGTTAAAGTATAAAAAATTGACAGTATAAGAGTAACAATTATTAGTAGTAATAAACATCTATGTGTCTGGAGATATAATTTGATGCATGTTAAGTAATTATTAGAAAAGTAAGTATGTGAGTTCTCATCTATCTCCTCCTTTGTCTATACAGAATTTGGTAGATTGCCAAAACTATAACATCTTTCCACATTTGGCTTGGAGCGCCTGTCCATTCATTCTTCCATTTCCCCTCAATTATCATCAAATCTGTCATAAAAAAAAAAAGCAAACAAACAAACAAAAACCGCACAGTGACTCACAATATTATAAAGAAAACAGATAACATATATTCGCTGGTAGTCATCACACTTGATAAATATCACTCATTATGGATCCAGAGACAGACATTTCTATAATTCTAATGTTACAGAAAAGGGGGGCCCATGTATATCCCCTTAAAGGGGATCTGTCCCTAGGTTTATGCCTCCTTAAATGACAGCAGCAGAAAACCCGACGTGATGTAAGCGAGCGCCGATCTACTAGAGCCAATATATAGATAGATATATACAGTGGTGCCTTGGATTACGGGACCTATTATGCATTCCGGGACCGCACTTGTAAACTTGTAAGCAAATTTTCCCATAAGAAATAACTGAAATGCAGTCAATTGGTGCCACACACAGCAAACATAATGATTTTTTATTCTGAATAACATGTAAAACAAATAAAACAAACAATGAGAAACAGCAGAATATGTGATATTATAAGTGACTGTACAGTAATGGAGAAGATGGGAAACACAAGGGCGGACAGAGACTGCAGGGAGTATGAAGGAATGAGCAGGGCAGATGTGGGCACATACATGCAGCACTCTCTGTCCGGGGAGAGAGGGGTTACAGCTATGGAGAGATTACCTTCACTGTCCTGTCCCCTGATGTAAGCCCCAGCCTGAAGTGGATCTGCTATGATATGGAAGATGAGGGAGACTTCCTGGGTCAGAGTACAGGGCTGTAGACCCCGCTATGCAGACCATGCCCCTCCCCCAAGGTACCACTATATATATATATATATATATATATATATAGTGGTACCTTGGTTTAAGAGCTACTTGGTTTAAGAGTGTTTTGGTTTAAGAGCTCACAGTTTTTCCAAATTGTGACTTGGTTTAAGAGCATTGCTTTGGTTTAAGAGCTCCCTGTACTGGGCGGGAGGGGGGTAGGGACATGGTCGGCATAGCGGGGTCTACAGCCCTGTACTCTGACCCAGGAAGTCTCCCTCACCTTCCAAACCATAGCAGATCCACTTCAAGCTGGGGCTTACATCAGGGGACAGGACTGTGGAGGTAATCTCCCCATAGCTGTAACCCCTCTCTCCCCGGACAGAGAGCGCTGCATGTATGTGCCCACATCTGTCCTGCTCATTCCTTCCTGCTCCCTGCAGTCTCTGTCCGCCCTTGTGTTTCCCATCCTCTCCATTACTGTACAGTAACTTATAATATCACATATTCTGCTGTTTCTGAATGTTTGTTTCATTTGTTTTATATGTTATTCAGAATAATAAATCATTATATTTGGGGTGTGGAACCAATTGTCTGCATATCAGTGATTTCTTATGGGAAAATTTGCTTTGGTTTAAGAGTGGATTTGGATTACAAGCACAGCCCCGAAACGAATTATGCTCGTAATCCAAGGCCCCCGTGCAGCGAGTGTATGTAGTGAAAGTGATCTGCCAGGACCTAGCCGACTCGGAGCATTATTAACGCTGCAGGTCGGTACGTGTGAAGCTACTCTCCAGATGTATCCAAAAGAGAAGTCAGAAGTCAAAAAGAAAGAAAGTCAAAATGCCAGAGAAACAATGCAGAAACAAATGTTAGGTCAAGAGGTAACTGAGGGTATGAGGCTCTATCAGAGGCAAGTAAAAGGGGCATGTGGAGAATAATTATGCGGCATAGAGTCCCACCCCAGGAGTGTTCTGACAGCTGACTGGTGGTGCCTCCTGCCAGTCAGTTAATTAAAATTCTTAACACCTTATGCTGATCAGCCAGGGGCGGTGACACCCCGACCGCGGCTACATCAGAGGAAAGTGCCGCTGCGCTCCTAGAAACTGGGTCGGTTGCCAGGAGGCCAGCCGCGCTTCGGAGACACAGGAAGCCGGACGGCTCCTGACATAAACTTGTGCAATCTCTTTGCAGTCTCTCTGTTGCTTTGGCTTTTTTCTACCCCCCCCCCCCCCCATAGACTTGTATGGACAGCATATAACCTAAACTCTCGGAAAACTGCTGGTCTGTCTTTGTAAACACAAGATGGAAATGAGTTGTTGCTTACAAGGATCCTTACATTCACTTGTATTATTGGTTTATGAAATGTTTGATTATTTAAGGATTGTTATTGAAGTTATTGATCACACACCTGCATCCTTGTTTCTCCTTAGATATTCTATGTTCCCATGTGTCCTTCTGGTGACAAAGGGGTATCCAGTGACGGCACTAATGCAACAATGGAGGACGATGGAACCTCTGCAGACAGGCGGCCAAACACTGCTGACACAGTATCAGCCAGCTCTCCCACTTCACCCTCTGAACCCCTCACAGATGAAAAGCGGGCACTTGTGGGGTCAGATGGACTGCCCGCCCACGTACCAGTTATTAGCCTGGGACACAGCAGAGTGGCACTGCGACCAGAACTTACCACTTTACGCCCTGTACCCTCCTTGATGCTGGCACTACCAGGGATACGTGGAGCGTTATTTCCACCTCAGTTTCATGCCCATCCTTATCTTCCCAGGTAAGAGTTCAAAAATGTCAAATACCCAAAGGGGCAATTTTTTTTTTATCATTTCTTATAACTTTTTATATATAAAGATTTATGAAGTACAGTGGACCCTCAACATACAATATTAATTGGTTCCATTGTATGTTGAAAATATTGTAGTTTGAGACGAAAATTCTATGCAGTACAGGACAGTACGTAGTATCACACTATACTCTGAAGAATCACTACTAGACAGCCAACCAGTGCATGCATTTCAGTAATACAGGTGTTTTATCAGTAAAATGGCTTCATTGGTTTCATTGGTTGATCATCTATTGTACCGCACTGTGTCTGGGTGTCTCCTGCTGTTATTTAGAAGGGGAGCGCACCAAGGGCAACATCTGCAAAGAGTTTGTACGTTCTCTCTGTGTTTGTGTGGGTTTCCACCCGCACCCAAAACATACATGTAGCTGAATTTAGTGCTGCGGAATCTGTGTGCGCTATTCAAATAAAAGCTATATATAGTTAATGACCCCTTCCTGACAGGTGTGAACAGTTCAAGATGGTGGATATGATGTAATGATCTGGGGAATGGATGCTTGTGCATGGATGTTTGGACATTAAAGCATTTTGGTCAACCAAGTTCATTCCTTCATGGTCTTTCTTTATCCTATGGCAAAAAGACATTGCCATCAGAACTACCCCCCATGCCACTATGGTCATATAGTCATGAATTAGTTCCAGGAACATGATAGCAAGTTTTCCTAGCTTTCCCAGTCTTCATTGCCTCCAGATCTTAATCCTGTAGAGCAGGAAGGCTCAAGTACTTAGCTGCAGACCAGTATCGGGCCCAGAAGAGGGGCATCTGTTGTATAATATACCATACCTGTTCAATCTTTCATACCCATTTGCATTAATTGGAAGTTGGTGTTTTGGCCACATTGTTCACATGTGCCCAGGTTGTTCCGTGCAAATACATTTCTAAAGATTTTTATTAAAAGCCACATTTTAGAAAGTAGGTGACAATTTCCATAATAATGATGTATTGGATCGGACCACTTGGATTTGGCTATGAGACAGATTTGCAAATTCCCATTTCACTGTATTTATTGCTAAGTATAAGAGTTTCTTGATGGAAGTAGACACTTCAGATTAGACTAATTCCTTGTTTTGATTCTTTTCCAGTCCTTACCTACGTGCCTCTAACCTGATCCCAATCTTTTCTGGGAGATTTAAGAGGAGAAGCCATTCTGACATCTTGGAAACACCTTTCATAGGTAACAAAAGGGATCTAGTTCTTTTATTTTTCAGCAAAACTGTGTTTTTACCACAACTTGTTTAGTCATATGGTGGAATCTAATGGAAGTATCTTGTTGCTTCATCTCAAGGATGACTGTCGTTGCGTCGCTAAAAATCTCATACACATAAGAGTATTACGGGTCTATGCAAATTTAAAATTGTATAAAGCCATAATATGACACCTATAGCAGTTGATGGAGCCTTAATATATCACTGTATTCCTCTACAAAGATTTACTGTAGATGTAGTGTCCCTATGCCTCTCTGGCATGGAGTTACAGGGTCCACAACAGCTTTCTCTGTGAGGCCAGGTGGTAACAGCCCTCCTTCCTTCCATGCTATGAACCATTATCATTTACATCTTGGTAATTTTTTTATGGGAAATTGATGAGGGTATATATATACATATATATATAATTACATAATACATAACACTAATATAATCTGAAGCACTGTATAGAAGTTTTCATTAAGGTGGCCATCCACCTTCAATAACTGACGGATGTCCTCTCCCCATCCTGGGAAACGTTCAGCACGGTTCTTTATGGGCAGGGTTAAGCTACAGCCAGAGTGCTTTGGCTGTGGCTTATCTTTCCCAGAACAAATGAATAGTCAACAGGAGAGTCAGCACAGTACCAGGGATGAGACACATATCGTAGTTAGACAGGTGAAGAAGGGTCAGAGCAGGTGGCTTTAGAGACAGGTAAGGCAATCCGAGTCAGCAACGGAAGAGGCACATGGCACCGACAGGGCTCAGGCAGAAAGCGTAATCCAAAGAATAGGCACAGGTCAGAATTCACAGAGGGTCAGCTGAATAGCAGAATTTCTTTGCTATACACAAAACTTGTCAACCCTAAAAGTACTGAAGCTACTGAGACCTTAGGTTCCACATGATGAGTATTTATGGCCATACAATATATAAATATCAATAATATATAATAACATCAATAATTTTCACCTGATTCAAAAAAAAATTTGAGTGAGGAAAACATTAGAACAGAAAAAAAATATAATCTGACAATGCAGTAAGAACCTTTCACAACCTCGGACATTTGTTGACCTATAAGCGTTGTCTTGCACACTGCTCACACACCTCTCTCTGTAGCTGTGAATGTCAATGTCATAGCGTATAGGAACTGAGTGCGCGCTGGCGGTTGGATCGAGGAAGATGTGGTCTCGTGGGTTTGCAGATTCTGTTATCTATCAATCTTGTCTTCCGCCCTAAACCCTCCACATTAAACACATGAAAGAGAAAGGGTTGATGAGAGGAGAACGATAGGGAAGGGGCGGACACTGGAGTTTATTTATTACGACATGAGTACTTGGAAAGAGTGCGGAACGGCGGACAGCTTTCAACTGTATAATATAATATATATATCCTGTTCCTAATCTCTACTATTATCATATATTTTATACAGTTTTAAATTTTAAAGGGGTTATCCCTTGAAAAACATAAATGATAAATGCGTGATTACTGGAGGACCCACTGCTGGAGGCACCACCTATCACAAGAATGGGGTTCCAAGCCCACCATTTTGAAGCATTTTGAGTAGTACAGGACTTATAGAGAAATCTTATAGACTTGCACATGCAAAACCACTTTGCAGCTGTCTTGCTACTATATGTACATAGTGCTGCCTCCTGAATGTAATCTTTCCTCCCCACACATCCTGTATATACATAGTCCTGCCTCCTGAATGTAATCTTTATCTATTCCCTGTAGCTTGTCATCACCATCCCATGTGCTGCTGCTGTTTCTTGCAATTAAATAAAATTAAAAGTGGCATTGTGACGACCCGTCATCAATCCTGACAAGACAGCCCCTTGATTGTTGCAGGTTAAAGGAGTTGTCTGACCATATGTCCTATTAGAGGATATAGATGACAAGGGGGAGGGGGGTTCCCACTGGGTTACCTTTCCTATGAGCCAGAACAGAATCCCTCTCTGTAATAGTGGTGGGTTCGACATCTGAACGCCTGCTATGCCAGATTAAACTTCCAGACCTATCTGCAAGGGTTGTCTTTGATGAGACAAGGCCTTTGAATTGGTGAACCCCTCGCAATAAGCTGTCATCTTTGAAAGAAGCTGCAGGCAACTACACATTTCTCTTGAAGTGAGGATGCAGGGGACATGCTGCATTGCATGGCACTATATCAAATGAATAAACATTTAATACATGATGATGCCAAGTCCTCCATAGTAGGAGATGTTCTTTTCATCTGCTCTCTGTTGTGACTCATAGTGGAGGTCTCCAGCAGGGATATCTGCTTGTAGAATACGGTGTACAAGGGCAGGCATGACATCTGTCAACTCTGTTACATCTAAATCCATATAGTAAATACTTAGTAAATCCTAGCGTTTAGGTTTGGACGAACGTGGGTCCTGATTAACATATGCATCACTGGGTTCTGGATTTATATAGAACCAAATGCAACATTTTCATGGAGTTAGTATGTACCGCACTGGGGAATATGTATAATATACATAAGCTAAAGTGAACAGAATAAAAGAATAATACCCATAGGCTGTATCTGACAATGGCTGTAAAGGTCAGCATTAGAGATGGGGGAACCGAATCTTACAAACCGAGATTCATTACCATTACCAAACCAAACTTTCTGCAAAGTTTGGAATGAGTTTGTAAAGATGGTGGCCACATAATTTATTACACATAAAAAAACAAACCCTGTCCACGCTCCACCAGTTTCCTCCTCCAAGTCTCCGGTGTCCCTGCTGATTTTAGTCACCTCCAGCCTGTTCAGCCAATCACTGACTGAGATGGGTCAGAACCGTGGCCAGTGACTTACTGAGCGGACTGTCACTACACTGACTGAGATGGGTCAGAACCGTGGCCAGTGACTTACTGAGCGGACTGTCACTACACTGACTGAGATGGGTCAGAACCGTGGCCAGTGATTTACTGAGCGGACTGTCACTACACTGACTGAGATGGGTCAGAACCGTGGCCAGTGACTTACTGAGCGGACTGTCACTACACTGACTGAGATGGGTCAGAACCGTGGCCAGTGACTTACTGAGCGGACTGTCACTACACTGACTGAGATGGGTCAGAACCGTGGCCAGTGATTTACTGAGCGGACTGTCACTACACTGACTGAGATGGGTCAGAACCGTGGCCAGTGACTTACTGAGCGGACTGTCACTACTGAGAAGAGGGTGACAGCCCACTTAGTCAATCACTGGCCATGGCGCTGTCCTATCTCAGTCAGTGATTGGTTGAGTAGCAGTACATAAAGGAAAAGCCGGCTTACCGCTTACTCTGGGACTTCACTGCACAGGCTCACACTCCAACATGTGTCAGTATCAGAATCAGCAAAAGAAAACTTGAGTCCAGCGTTCCTTCAACCAGTGTAAATGGCTTTATTCCTCACACCACGTTCAGTGCAATGCGGTATGCCCCTAATAAAAAGGCTTTTATCGCATTGTGTGCACTGAATGTGGTGTGAGGAATAAAGCCATTTACATTGGTTGAGTGGGCCTTTGGTGGATGTGAAGGATACCGGAGATCGGAGTCATAGTACTCCGGGGAAGCGTGCAGAGGGGAAGTATTGATAAGTGAACTTTGTCAACCTCACTAAAACAGCTAAACGCCTGTTGTTTGTTTAGCTGTTCTAGTGCGGTTTGTTTAAACACTGTCATTAAAAATTTTTTTTTGCAGAAATCAATAGTACAGGCGATTTTAATAAATTTGTAATTGGGTTTATTAGCCGAAAAATGCATTTTTATCATCATTGTTCTCTATGGAGAGAGGAGAGATGAGGCACCAAAACAGGACAACAAAGAGTTAATTTAAAGCTACATCACCAGGCTATCTCCTCTGACATCAGCACTGACCTCTCTGACCTCTGAATAGGAGCTTTCAGCAGCTCTCTGTGGTGTAATCCTTTTGTTCTCTGCTCTCTGCTGATAACTAATCCCCCTCCTCCCCCTCCCCTCTCCATAGCACAGACAGGATCCGACTGATGTAAAAGGGTTGAGATTTCCTGATTCTGAGCAGTGGATGACAGAAAGGAGAGGAGGGGGGGGGCATGGGAAAAGTCTTTTTAAATGCAGATAATGGCATATTTGCCTTATAAACCCATTTGCAAAGTTTCTTAAAATCGCCTGGACTATTGATTTCTGCAAAAGAAAATTTAACAACAGTGACTCTTTAAGGTTCGGTTTGGAAAAACCCAAACTTAACTTCAAAGTTCCACAAGCCTGCCGAAACGAACTTTTGAAATGTTATGGAAAGCTTTGAATGCATTTTTTATTACTGCATTATCCTTTTTATGGTATTCTTTATTAAAAATGTTCCTAAGTTTCTTTTCTTTAGCCAGCAGGTTTTCACATACATCAGAGGCTACCCTGTACTGTTCACAGTAAGAGGAGCTATCTAGTGTGCTAGTCTGTAGTCTTCCTTTATTCTCTCCTGAACCTTCTATGCTGATTTATAATATAAAGTTTTACCTTGGATCTGATCATAAATCAGCTTAGAAAATCATTCAGGATAGGAGAGAGAGGGGCTAAAGACCAATTTGTCAGGCAGCTCCTCTGACAGATTTCACTTTGAACAAGACAAAGCTGCCTGAACTACAGTATATAAGAAAGTATGCAGTAGGAAAAAAATCAAGAAATGTTTTTAATAAAGACCTATGGGAAAAATATTTTCATACCATAAGAAGTAAAATGACAAGAATAAATAAATGTATTTAAAGTTGTCCATTACCTTAAAACATATAACACTGACCTGGTACACAGTTTTTAATATTAGGATCTTTGAAAGCTACTTTCAAAGGACCTTAAAGAGGACTCTAGAGAAAAATTGTTTTTAAATCAACTGACAAAAAGTTATAGATTTGTGAATTACTTTTATTTAAAAATCATTCCTGTACTTATCAGCTGCTGTATGTTTTGCAGGAAGTGGTGTATTCCTTCCAGTCTGACACAATGCTCTCTGCTGCCACCACTGTACTTGTCAGGAACTGTCCAGAGCAGGAGCAAATCCCCATGGAAAACCTCTCCTGGCAGCAGAGAGCACTTTGTCAGACTGCAAAGAATACACCACTTTCTGCAGGACATACAGTAACTGATAAGTACAGGAAGGCTTGATTTTTTTTTTTTTTACTAGAAAGAAATCTGTATGACTTTCTAACACCACCCAAATTTTTTTCCTCTGGAGTACCCCTTTATATCACTCTACTGAAAAAAAAAATAACTTTGCTATTATTGTGGTTGTACGTCCTTTTTCATGATCTTGCTCTACATCTGTCCTGCAATTTCCTTATGATATTTTTACGTTCCATAGTGCGCCAGCCGCAAAAAGTTGCTCGGAGGGTCTTCACAAACAGCCGGGAGCGCTGGAGACAGCAGAATGTTAATGGCGCCTTTGCTGAGCTGCGGAAGCTTATCCCAACCCATCCACCTGACAAGAAGCTCAGCAAAAATGAAATCCTCCGTCTGGCTATGCGATACATCACCTTTCTGGTTGGCTTGTTGGGTGATCAACACAATTCGCCTCCTAAAACGTCTCCTTCAAAGAGGAGGTACACACAGACTGCCCATGCCTTGACCCCAAAGGTTAAGGAGAGTCACAGCCCTAAGGTGAACCTGCCTGTTCTAGAGGATGAGGATAAAACCAGACGCTCTGAAGGCACAGTGTCCCCAATGTCTGGGAGCTGTGGAGACAGCATAGAGACTGATGAGGAGGAGGGCGACAGAGAAAGTGTGTCTTCTTCAACAAGCTCAAAAATGACTCTGATCACATCAGAAATAAGAAAAGGTCGGTGAGGACCGTGAAAGGAAGGAGGACAGATAAGTCTTTTTCAGTTAAGGAACCTGATCCTCCTTCTCAAGTCCACTATATTGAAATCCCCATAGAAAACCTCTACTGCTTTGGACAGCTTCTGTCAGGGACAGAGGTGGCAGCAGAGAGCACTGTGTCAGACTGGAAAGAATACACCACTTTCTGCAGAACATACAGCAGCTGATAAGTACTGGAAGGATTGAGGTTTTTTTTTAATAAATAGTAGTCAGTTGATTCGAAACCAGTTTTGTTTCCCCTCTGGAGTACCCTTTAACTTTTACTCAAGGATACTGTAGTCACTTTTGCAACCTAGGGCAATGTTCACACTACGTAAAAGTACGGCCATTGTTGCCATCAGTTTTCTGCGGCCGCAGTTCAGTGAATTCCGGCCGCAGAAAGACCTGTCAGTTCACACAATGAAGCGAGCAGCTCCGGCCGCTCGCTTCATTGTGTGCTGTGTGAAGTTCTGATGTGGGCTCGCGCTGATGTGCCCGCATCAGAACACTGCGGCCGGAAAGATCATCTGGCCGATACTTAAGTACCGGCCGGGATGATCTGGGCAGAGACCGGTCTCTTTAGGTAGTGTGAACACAGCCTACTGCTGGAACTGTCACTGTCATTGCTAAAATACTGTTCATACAATGATTATGTCTATTTGCTGAATATGTACTAATTCTGTAAGGAAGAAGAATGTGTGGGGTATGTGATCTGTAATATATTCAAGGCTTAAATGTGTTTGCTTATAGTTTCTAGTTAAAACTAGGTCAGTGTGTGCATACCAGATACAGTGGCACCAGTAGTTATTCTTAGGGTATGTTCACACTTAGTAAAAGAGGCGGAATTCCTCGGCGGAGAATCCCGCCTGTCTCAGTGTCCCATAGCCCGTCTATAGGAGAGCGCACACTCCTCCACAGCTGCGGACATGTCACTTCTTTAAGCAGAGAGCAGCGGCAGCGGAGGAGCGCGCGCCCTCTCATTCACCCACAGCGGGACACTGAGCACAGCGGGATTCCGCGGTGGAGAGATCCACTGTGGAATTCCCCCGTATTTGCTCAGTGTGAACAGGTGGGAGGCAGGCGGGATTCTGTGGCGGATATCTCCGTGTAAACATACCCTTACACAGAAACTCTTCTGAGCTGTTTTCATGGTATATTAAATACTGAACATGTCTACTTAATAGTTATTGAGTGCTCCCCTGAAAGGAAACCTGACATCACTTTCATGCTGCCTGAACCACAAGGCGATCCCCAGTGGCTTCACCTTGCCCTGTCAACCTTGATTGGTCTGATACCCAAACAGGGGGGGGGGCAATCAAGATTGGATGGGTGGGGAGAAGCAGCTAGAGACCGCCCTCAGTGACCCAGGCAGCATGAAGTCAGTTTATGTTCCACTCCTGGTTCAGCTTATAAATACTAATGGTAAAAGTCTCTCTCAGTTGCAATTCAGCTTCCAAACTGCTGACACTGTCAGATCGAGGAGACACCTGATTTCCTCATATAAATGTTAGTGCTTCCATAACAGAATGTTTTTATTCTCTGATGTAAAGTGTCAGAGAGGATTTCCCAATCCAAGTGCTGAGAGGTATAATGTCTCTTCCCTGCCTCTTCAATTCCTGACCCTGCTTGGAGCTTAGATCCGACAAGCAGATGGGAGGGGGAGCAAGGAGGCGTTCCAGCTGTCAGCACTTCAGAAGATAAGAAACACCTTTGAAAAGGCAAATAAAAGCATTTTTCTATGTTCTGGAAGCACAGCTTGATATATGAAAGGAACCATGTGTCTCCTATTCCTTATTCCCTGAGTTGGTGCTTCCTTTGTGTCTAAACAAAATTAGGAAATGCTGCTCAGCTGAAACCAGGCACTCGGGGACAACTTTTTTTTTTGTATTTTTCCCCCCCATTTTTAGTACAGCCCGTCACAACCTTTACACTTTATTGACCACTTAAGGAGGGGTCCCAGGCAAAATTTATTGATGGCTTATATTCAACAAAAGGTCATCAATATCAGACTTATGTGGTTATGACCCCCACTAATCAGCTGTTTTGCATAACCGTGCTGCTGGTATACACAGTGAAACAGAAGCAAACAGCTCCATTCACTATGTAGTGGCTGTTCTGGGGTACTGCAGCTCTGCTTCTATTCTCTTCAATAGGAGTTGAGTTGCAGTTCCAGGTCTTGGCCACTACACAGTGGACAGCGTTGTCAGCTTCCAGCTCTGTTTCACTGTGTACACCAGCAGGACAGCTCTGGCAAAGAGCTGATCAGTAATGCTGGGGGTCGCTGATCTGATATTTCTCACTTTTTCTGATGACATCCCAGCAGTAAGTTATGCCTGTAAAACCTTCCTAAACGCTTCAGAATTAGTAAGCTCTTATGTGTGACCAATAAGCCTAGCTTAGGCTAACATATAAGAAGAAAAAAGCCAATGCTAAGATAATAAGATAATGCTTCCCTTGTATTTATCTAAAGAGAAGACAGTAACAAGGCCAGGGCCCTCCTGTGCTATTAGGCCTTCTGTGAGTTATGTACGCCGCTGGTCACACTATGGTTTTGTTGCACATTACGAGACAATATGACTACTTCTAATGTGATGGACTGAACGCCTGTAGAGCACTGGATTCCACTGGAGTAACTACTGCACTAAAGATGAAAGGATTACAGCTCCTGGTGCTGCCCGGAGTTGAACAGTGTTGCTTTTCTAGAAATACAAATTCAGCAGCTGACAGAGCATCCTGGGACCTGAGCTATTTAATGACCGGAACAAAAGAACGGACAACGTTCCATTCAGTGACCTTGCTGAGAACAATGACTGGAATGCAGTGGCGGAGCATGAACAATATGGACTTTTCATGCAATGACAATATCTGAAATGCAGAACCCACAACCACGGTGTCCCATAATGCTTTGTGACCAAACAAGAAATAGAAAGTGCAAACCATGATGTGTGTGGTTATTGTCCATGCACTGACCAGATGAATTCCTAAAAGTTTTTTTTTTTTTTAAATTTGGTGTAGAATTGTACTTTTAAAAAAAAATCATTTATATGCAAGGTCTTAAAATTAATTTATTATACTGAAAATGCAGACAGCATGTTAGGGCCAGTTCACATGAAGCAAAAGTGGTGGAATTGCTGCGGAATCCCACCTGCTTCAGTGTGACACTATGGGAGGGCTCGCGCACCTCTGATCTCCGCAGCTCTCTGCTCAAAGAATTGACATGGAAGCAGAGGGGTGCGAGCCCCCCCCCCCCCATACAGAAATAGTGTCACACTAAAACAGGCAGGATTACACAGCGGACCTTCTGAGTTCTGACACGGAATTTGGCCACTTTTGCTCCATGTGAACTGGCCCTTAAAGAGCAGACTGATATATAGTTTTGCGTGGCAAAAGGTCCAGGATAAATTGATATTTATTCATATAAACCTACCCAGTGATTGACAGGTATCCATGGCTATATATTTACACAGAGAGCTGTCAATCACTGAGCAGGACCACCCATTTGACATTTAACTGGAAATAGAGTTATACTGGAACGTTTCCCACAAAAATCTTTTATGGGGATCGGGTATGTTGGATTTTAACTGCAGCAGTGTACCCCACCTTTCCCCATTCAGAAACATAAAAACACTTTACTTACCTGAATATATCAATATATGAAAGACCTGGAAGAGGTATCTGTTGGCCAAACAAAAGGGGGCTATAGGCCCTGCCACCTGTACGGGAAGAAGGATGGCCTGGTATATAGTCTACAATCTGATGAAGACCTGCTTATATCATGGTTAGATTAATATAGTCAACTGAGTAATGGCTGTGACTGCAGTACCATGTATAATATTGCAGTACCTCCTGTGGATAGGCTATCAATTGTTTTTTTTTTTTTCCCTTGAAAACCCCTTTAACCTTTCTAAACTTCCATATAAATTAAATACAATATAAACAAATCAGTAACTATAAAAACCCGTGGAGACACAACACTTTGCAGATTGTACTTCTCAGGGTTCAGGAAAATGAGTAGTTACAGAGATCTGCATGTGTTCTCGGCCTTTTCGTGTCAATATTAAATTGCAGAAGTTTGTGGTTTAGACGTTTGCATTTCACAAGAGAAGAAAAGGGTGACGTAACAACATGAGACATGAAGACATGAAGTCTTGAATCACAGCGACTGTACACATGGTATATCACTGTTATCCTATAGTAATTTGGTGGAATGATCAAGATACACAATATGAATTATATGAGGGTACAATACAGCAGAGGCTTGTGTTATGTTATGTAAGGATATGTTCACATAACAGATGGTAGAGACTGTAGTGTCAGACAACATGGGGTTTGTTTGTTGTCTGTTACCATGGAGACACATGAACTGAATAGGCATTAGACTAGTATGGCATTAGACTTTCTTTGACGTTCAGTACAGCAGCAAATCATAATTTATATAGATTGCACTAGGAACTGAAATTCTGCAGGAATATTGACCCATGCAGACAGGATCACTTCTCGCTCATAACAGTCTGGACTACTTTGTCCAAGACTTGTCTATAGGATTAACATCTGGAGGCTGTAAATGCTGTGGAACAAGGAAAATCTGGAACTTATACACGACTATATGACCCTTGAGGATGGTGCATGGGCTGCTGAAAGTGTCCGTCTGCCATGTGTAAACAGCTAACATGAGGAGATGCACTACTTACAGTACATTAGCTTTACTAGTGATTCATACTGTTTGTGCCCAATTCCAATCTTCCTATCAGGACGGTGCCACTGAAATCTACATCCATCTGAACAGGCAACGTTTTTACATTACTCAGTAATATATTTTTTTTTGCCCATTGCAATCCTGCCATTCTGTTTCCATTAGGGTGAAAACAAATGATTAGTTGCATTGCAGTTTCCAATACTGCAATAAAATCCTTCCATTACTTTCTATTGGAAACCACAATTCAACTGCAATGCAACCTGATCGCGTACAATGTCCTTTAGCCACAATACTGATACAGCCCCCCTGTGTAAGGGTATGTTTACACTCAGTATAACAGGAGGAAATTCCAAGCGGAATCCCCGCCGCAGACTCTGCTCGGAATCCCATCTGCCTCAGTGTCTCAATGTAAGGTGTTGCGCAGCTCCGCTCTTCACTCAAAGAATTGACATGTCAATTCTTTGAGTGGAGAGCGGAGGCAGGCAACACATTACATTGAGACACTAAGGCAGGCAGGATTCCAAGCGGAATTCGTGGCAGGGTTTCCACCTGGAATTTCCACCTGTTTTACTCAGTGTGAACGGGCACTTAAAGAAATGAGCTGTGTGTTCACACACGTGAGTAGGAGCACCAGCCTTTTATTCGAGTGCAATTGCCTTGACTGTACACGGCACTCATCAGAATGTATCCTGGTGATGGTGGTCATAGCTCTTAAAGGAGTTGTCCAGTCATAACTGATAATTTATCATGCTGCTAGGGCTGCAGGGGACATCATACTCTTTATACTTACCCTTCCCTCTCCCTTACCACCCTTCCCTCTCCCTTTCCAGACTGCCCAATGTCTGTTTATGCCTAGCAGTCATTTCCTGTCTGCACGGCACGCCAGTGGAAGTTTTGAAGAAGAGGATGGCAGAAGACACCAAGCAGCAGCAGGGAAGCGGGATGGGTAAGTATACATGTTTGTTATGCTCCCTGGAACCCCAGCAGCATGATAAATTAGAACTGGACAACCCCTTTAAAAGGTAGGCCCAGCTTCACTGTATAGAAATTAGAGCAAACTGGTGGAAGAGCGCCTCAGAGGGTGATACTGTATTAATATTAGAAAGTAGCCCAATAGACGGATCAAAGTTCACCTGGCTGGGTTGAGCCAAGTTACAACCACTTTATATCGAGGGCTATAGCTGGTGTATATATGACCCTAACACTTTGAGGGTATGGAAACACAGCAGAAATTCAAAGCAAAAAAAATTCTCAACACTGACCAAATGTATATTTATATGTTTATTGATCCATAGGTAACACATTTTGGTGCCCATTTGTCAAACCACAAGCATAATGTACTCATATTTTTGTGGTACATTATCCTTGTGGTTTGACATGAGATGCCCAGAAACACTTTACCTGTGGATCAATAACCATGACTATATACAGAATTTTTTTGCTTTCAATTTCCAAAATTATTAAACTATCTTTTATTTCTTAGCCGAGTGTCAAGGAGGAAGGGTCTCTGCAATCTGTCACTGACATCTGGGCGGAGATGATTGACAGGCAGAGAGGCCACTAACGAATCTCTCTGCCTGTCAATCATTTACATACTGCGGGCTGACAGGAAGAGTCTAAGAGACTTTGCAATTGATGACTAGGAGACTTTGCAATTGGGTTTATTAGCCGAAAAATGCATTTTTATCATGAAAAAGCAGTCTGAAGCTCTGCCGCCTGTCTTCATTGTTCTCTATGAAGAGGGGAGGGGTCAAGAGAGATTAGGCACCGACACAGGACAACAAAGAGTTAATTTACAGCTACATCACCAGGCTATCTGCTCTTAAGTCAGCACTGACCTCTCTGACCTCTGAATAGCGCTTTCACATTGCTCCTGCTGTGTAATCCTTTGTTCTTTGCTACCGAATAATCTCCCTCCTTCCTCCTCCCCCCTGCCCTCTCCATAGAACTGACAGGGCCTGACTGATGTAAACCAGTCGAGATTTCCTGATAATGAGCAGTGGATGAGACAGAGGAGAGGGGGGGGGGGGGCTGTCTGGGAAAAGTCTTTTTGAATGCAGATAATAGCATATTTGCCCAATAAACCCAATTACAAAGTTTATTAAAATCACCTGGACTATTGATTTC
Source organism: Dendropsophus ebraccatus (assembly GCF_027789765.1). NCBI lineage: Eukaryota > Metazoa > Chordata > Amphibia > Anura > Hylidae > Dendropsophus > Dendropsophus ebraccatus. The sequence goes on along the minus strand of NC_091454.1, from coordinate 213,404,110 downwards.
TGCAAAAAAATTAAACAACAGTGACACTTTTTCTGTTAGCTAAAGCTACTGCTGCAGCCACGACCAGTATGTGCTGCAAGCTGCACAGTAGCTCTATACCAGTGATTTTCAACCTTTTTTGAGCCGCGGCACACTTTTTATACTTAAAAAATCCCGGGGCACACCACCAACCAAAATGGCACAAAATGACACTAAAACAGTACATATTATACATATAGTTAATAATATAGATTCAAAATGTATTTATACTAACTCAGTGTGAAACCTGGGCCTGTTTTCTTCTCCCCACCATACTTCTCCCCCCCTGCTTCTCTCCTGTGCTTCTCTCCCCCATTCTTCTCTCCCCTGTGCTTCTCCCCCCTACTTCTCTCCTGTGCTTCTCTCCACCATACTTCTCCCCCTCCTGCTTCTCTCCTGTGCTTCTCTCCCCCGTGCTTCTCTCCACCAAACTTCTCTCCCCCCTGCTTCTCTCCCCTGTTTCTCCCCCATCCCCAGGTTTCTCTCCCCCATTATTTTCTCCTGTTTCACAGGGGCACCATAGTTTGGGGAACTTTCCCCGCGGCACACCCGGCCATGTGTCGCGGCACACTAGTGTGCCACGGCACACTGGTTATAGATCACTGCTCTATACAGTACTGGAGGAAACAATATCGGCACCATCTTGCTTATTGGTTCTTTTTAAAATCCTTACCGCAGGTCAAGTTCCATGGATGGAAGCTATTAAGATGAATCAGTGTGTAATATACGTACAGCTCATACCAACAAAATAGAAGCTGCCCATGATGCTCAGGTGCCCAAACAACAATTGTCATTATAATAAATGTATTAAAAATAATTAAATGAATGGCTTTTACCCAGCATTTGTCCACACTGAGTTCTGGAGCTCTTCTATTTGGGATGTTACTGTATAACTTTATCAGTAAGTAATAATAGTGCATGTGGCGCCATCTACAGTTTCATGTTCTAAATGACTGTTGGATTCAGTACAATGCCCATGATTCTTAATATTCCCCCAAAAGTCTAATGCAATATGAGAAATTAAAAGTGGATGTTTGAGCAAACATCTTTTTATACACAAAGGGGGGCATTTTTTAATTGCATTTTTTTTGCACTAGTTTATCATTAGGCGAACAGTCCTTGATAAATCTTGCACAATTTTTGCACACTTTTTTTTTTTGGCTAACACAGTTTGGCTATAAAAAAAACTAAGCCAGGATCTGACTGGAGTCCTGCTGCACAATTATTGGCACAAAAACTCAAAATTTGCCCATAATAAATCTGGCTGAAAAAGTAGCTAATATAAACCACACAAAAATTTTGCACCACAACCGCTGTAAAATGCTTAAAAACAGCGAAAATGGTGTGATAAATGCATTCGTTTAGCAGTAAAAAAAATAAAAAAATAAATAAATATATATATATATATATATATATATATATATATATATATATATATATATATATACACCTCGTACACCTTTTCATTATGATCGTACACCTTTTTATTATGTAAAAGGCCTGTTTCTTTTGCAGGATCTAAGGGGACATAAGCAGTCATTTTTTTATTTGTCTGCTAAAATCCTGTAAAATACATAAACAGAAGACAGGAGGGATCCCTTGAAGTCGATGGGATCTCAAAGGATCCATCTGGGCCCCTTTTTGTAGCACTGAACAGACTCTGCCCCAATACAAGTGTGAACTTATCCTGCGTTTACACGGAACGATTATCGTTCGAATTTTCGCATAAACGATCGCATTTAGATCTTTCAACATGTTATTGAATCGTCGTTTGCTGAAAATTCGCAGATCGCTTTGTGTGAACAGTCTTTTACCAATTTACCCTATGTACAAAATGGGCTTAAGCGATCTTAAAAACGATCGCATTAACAGTTTTTCTTACAAATTTTCGAACGATTTTTCTAACGATTTATTCGTCTAAACGCTGATCGTTATAAAAACCAAATTGTTGCTTCAAAATCGTTAAACGATCGATTGAGCGAATTATCGCTCCGTGTAAACGCACCATTAGGCCAGGTTCAGACTATGTAACTGTGCGGCTGTATTTGCGGCTGTAATTGTGCGGCGGTATTTTTGGTGGTTCATGCGTACGCTGGAAAGTATAGGATATACGGCTGCACAGTGCACACTATGTATGAATCTACGGCCCGATCGTAAACGGACCCGTAAAAAATGAACAAGACCATTGTTTGCGGCTGGACATGCGGCCGAGGATTGACAGGCGGTCCGTACGGAGTACTTCAAAAATAGCCGGCAATGATGCCGAATGCCCATGCCTCTAATAGTTAATATATTAAATTAATAAAACACATTTTCTTTGTAATAAAGTCCCTTTCGTTGGTCAATAATTTAATTCTAACGAATCCATCATTTTGCAATTAAATATACTGTTAAAATAAATAGATATATATAAATAAATGTATATTTATATATATATTTATTTTTTGAAAGTATATTTAATTGCACAATGGTGGATACGTTAGAATTATATTATTGAACAACGAAACTGAATTTATTTAATCGAAAATGTGTTTTATTAATTAAATATTAATTAGTACAGGAAGCTCTATAAGCCGTTAATTCATATGCCGGCAATAGAGCATTCTGTACTAATCATCACTTTACTTTAATGAAAACATCAAAAGTTTCTTCTAATTATGTTATCACAATAGCATTATTAGAAGAAACATTTAGAATTATATGTGCGCTCAGCTGATTGGCTGATCGGCTGAGCGCACATATAAAGAGCCGGTCCGCAGTACAGTGACTTCATTGTGCTGCGGACCAGCGAAGAGGACACATCGGGGTGAGTATACAGCTCTCCCCACCCCCTCCCCAGCACTGCACCCCTCCCAGCAAGGAAGGGGGGGTCAGTTAACCCCTTCCTTGCTGGGATGGGTGCAGTCTGACATCAGTCTGGCCCCCAGGGGGTTAAGGGGGATGCAATACATCCTCCCTTAACCCCTTGGGGGCCAGACTGTAAGCAGCGATCTGTAAAGATGCTGCATACTGTAAGGAGCACAACACCGCTGACAATGATGGGTGTTGTGCTCCTGTTTGTGTGTTTTTTGTGTGTTTCTCCCTTTTTGTTTTTCAGATATCGGTATCCTGTGGATTACGTCGGATTCCGTGGACTACGTCGATGACCAGCGTTTTTTTTTATGTTTTTTTTTAATAAAATGGTCAATGAGGGGTGTGGGGGTGTTTTTATTTGAATAAAAAAATTTTTTAACTTGTGTCTTGTCTTTATTTCTTTACTTTATAGACTTAGTAGTGGAAGCCGTCTAATAGACGGAATCCATTACTAAGTTGGGGCCTAGTGTTAACCGGTATAAAATGGCTAACACTAACCCCCTATTATTACCCCAGTACCCAATGCCACCAGGGGTACTGGGAAGAGCCGGGTGCCAGTGGTCCCGGAGCGTCAAAATTGGCGCTCCTGGACCGGGCGGCAGCAGGCTGGTAAGATTTAGGCTGGGGAGGGCCTAAACCAATGGCTCTTCCCACCCTGGTGTTACCAGGCTGCTGTCGTTTGGTTTTTAACCCGGCTGGTTATAAAAATAGGGGGGACCCTATGCGTTTTTTTTTTAATTATTTATTTATTTTAAAAAAAACCAGCATAGAGTCCCCCCTATTTTTATAACCAGCCGAGTTAAAAACCAAACGACAGCAGCCTGGTAACACCAGGGTGGGAAGAGCCATTGGTTTAGGCCCTCCCCAGCCTAAATCTTACCAGCCTGCTGCCGCCCGGTCCAGGAGCGCCAATTTTGACGCTCCAGGACCACTGGCACCCGGCTCTTCCCAGTACCCCTGGTGGCATTGGCTACTGGGGTAATAATAGGGGGTTAGTGTTAGCCATTTTATACCGGCTAACACTAGGCCCCAACTTAGTAATGGATTCCGTCTATTAGACGGCTTCCACTACTAAGTCTATAAAGTAAAGAAATAAAGACAAGACACAAGTTAAAAAATTTTTTTATTCAAATAAAAACACCCCCACACCCCTCATCGACCATTTTATAAAAAAAAAACATAAAAAAAACCGCTGGTAATCAACGTAGTCCACGGAATCCGACGTAATCCACAGGATACCGATATCTGAAAAACAAAAAGGGAGAAACACACAAAAAACACACAAACAGGAGCACAACACCCATCATTGTGAGCGGTGTTGTGCACCTTACAGTATGCAGCATCTTTACAGATCGCTGCTTACAGTCTGGCCCCCAAGGGGTTAAGGGAGGATGTATTGCATCCCCCTTAACCCCTTGGGGGCCAGACTGATGTCAGAATGCACCCATCCCAGCAAGGAAGGGGTTAACTGACCCCCCTTCCTTGCTGGGAGGGGTGCAGTGCTGGGGAGGGGGTGGGGAGAGCTGTATACTCACCCCGATGTGTCCTCTTCGCTGGTCCGCAGCACAATGAAGTCACTGTGCTGCAGACCCTCTAATTATACGTGCGCTCAGCCGAACAGCCAATCAGCTGAGCGCACATATAATTCTAAATGTTTCTTCTAATAATGCTATTGTGATAACATAATTAGAAGAAACATTTGATGTTTTCATTAAAGTAAAGTGATGATTAGTACAGAATGCTCTTTTGCCGGCAATATGAATTAACGGCTTATGGAGTTTCCTGTACTAATTAATATTTAATTAATAAAACACAATTTCGATGAAATAAATTCAGTTTCGTTGTTCAATAATTTAATTCTAACGTATCCATCATTGTGCAATTAAATATACTTTCAAAAAATAAATATATATATAAATATACATTTATTTATATATATATATATATATTTATTTTAACAGTATATTTAATTGCAAAATGATGGATTAGTTTAAATTTAATTATTGAACAACGAAAGGGACTTTATTACAACGAAAATGTGTTTTATTATTTTAATAGATTAACCACGAGAGACATCGGCATTAGTGCAGAGGATCGCAAACTCCGGTAATAGCGATTCATGTAAACTGTTTCCCTGCTTTCCCAGATGCATCCAGAGGTGTTTGCATCACTTTCTTAAGATTTTATTTGTTATTTTTAGTTGAACCAGATTTCAAAGTAAATGACCGTATGTTTTGAGCCGCATGTCTATTTTTTCCCACGGCCGGAGTTTCATCCGCACATTTACAGCCGCATAAAAAATACAGCCGCACAGTTACATAGTGTGAACCTAGCCCCCGACTTATTTATCAAAACAAATCAACCCCTAATGGTCATTTTACACGGAACGATTATCGTTTGAATTTGCACGATAACGATCGACTTCAAACGATAATCGTACGTGTAAACGCAGCGAACGATCAAACGTGATCTTTCAACATGTTCTCAAATCATCGTTGGTCGTTCGCAAAAAATTCGCAATCGTTCTGTGTAAACGATCGTTATAAAGAAAAATTGTTACTTCGAAATCGTTAATCGTGCGATTGGGCGAATTATCGCTCCGTGTAAAAGTACCATTACATTTTTTTGTTGTGTGATGGAATATAGTTAAGAATGGTGAATGATGTTTGTTTTTGGCTGCTGTAACAGCGAACATGGTGCAGAGTTTATTAGGACATTTACAATAAGAACATGACAAGAAACACAGTTTTCTTAAGAACTTATCAACCCTCTTTGTCAACCAGTCTAAAACATGTAAGTACGTCTATTTTAGGTAAAGTAGTATAATTCACTATATCACTATTGGTTTCCTCTCTTTTTACCTCAGGATGGCGCATTGAACCTATCTTGCAGCCTGACAGGACTGTGAGCCCGCCAAAAACGGCCAATAGTTGATTGACGGCTACTGCATCCAATCAGAGCTCTGCTAGTATAACGCGCGGGCTAGGAGGTGTCCCGGGAGTGGTGAGGGGAGAGTATCCTCAGGCTGCTGACTGGACTGAGGAGAGGGAAGACGCTGCGTGTGTCTCAGGGTCTAAGGAGCAGAAGTGAAGGCTTATAAGAACAGGTCTAGGTTTAGACTCATGACAGGAGAGCAATGGTAGAGCTAAGCCTTATATTTCACCTCATTCACTCTGCCATTTTGAGAGTTCAGTCAGTACAGCCTAGGATTCCTGTATATTGTCAGGTAGATATCTAGTCAGATGGGGGCTAAGCTTTATACAGTGTGTACAGTCTGTTTTATTTTGTATTTTTTTTTCATTAGATGTGTGTATCAGGTTGTATATAGGGTGGTCAATATACATATCTATCTACTATTTGTGTACTCCATCATCACCTACTCTATCTCCTATCTATCTGTTTATCTACCTGTCTGTCTGTCCCTATTTATCTATCTATCTATCTCCTATCTATCTATCTCCTATCTATCTATCTCCTATCTATCTATCTATCTATCTATCTATCTATCTATCTATCTATCTATCTATCTATCTCCTATCTATCTATCTATCTATCTATCTCTATCTATCTATCTCCTATCTATCTCCTATCTATCTATCTATCTCCTATCTATCTATCTATCTATCTATCTATCTCCTATCTATCTATCTCCTATCTATCTATCTATCTATCTCCTATCTATCTATCTATCTATCTATCTATCTATCTATCTATCTCCTATCTATCTCCTATCTATCTATCTCCTATCTATCTATCTATCTATCTCCTATCTATCTATCTATCTATCTATCTATCTATCTATCTCCTATCTATCTATCTATCTATCTCCTATCTATCTATCTATCTATCTCCTATCTATCTCTCTCCTATCTATCTATCTATTTATCTATCTCCTATCTATCTATCTATCTCCTATCTATCTATCTCCTATCTATCTATCTATCTATCTATCTATCTATCTCCTATCTATCTATCTATCTATCTATCTATCTATCTATCTATCTATCTCCTATCTATCTCCTATCTATCTATCTATCTATCTCCTATCTATCTATCTCCTATCTATCTATCTCCTATCTATCTATCTATCTCCTATCTATCTCCTATCTATCTATCTATCTATCTATCTATCTATCTATCTATCTTCTATCTATCTATCGATCTCCTATCTTTCTATCTATCTATCTATCTATCTCCTATCTATCTATTTATCTATCTATCTATCTATATCTCCTATCTATCTCCTATTTATCTATCTATCTCCTATCTATCTATCTATCTATCTATCTATCTATCTATCTATCTCCTATCTATCTATCTATCTCCTATCTATCTCCTATCTATCTATCTATCTCCTATCTATCTATCTATCTATCTCCTATCTCTATCTATCTCCTATCTATCTATCTATCTATCTATCTATCTATCTATCTATCTATCCATTATTTATCTTTCTATACCCTATGTACAGTATCTATCTATCTCATATCTATTTATCTTATATCTGTCTGTCTATCTTTCTATCCCTTATGTACAGTATCTATCTATCTATCTATCTATCTATCTATCTATCTATCTATCTATCTCCTATCTATCTATCTATCTATATCTTCTATCTATCTATCTCCTATCTATCTATCTATCTCCTATTTATCTATCTATCTATCTCCTATCTATCTATCTATCTATCTATCTATCTATCTATCTATCTATCTATCTCCTATATCTATCTATCTATCTATCTATCTATCTATCTATCTATCTATCTATCTATCTATCTATCTATCCATCCATTATTTATCTTTCTATACCCTATGTACAGTATCTATCTATCTCATATCTATTTATCTTATATCTGTCTGTCTATCTATCTATCAGTCTGTCTGTCTATCTTTCTATCCCTTATGTACAGTATCTATCTACTATCTATCTATCTATCTATCTATCTATCTATCTATCTATCTCCTATCTATCTATCTTCTATCTATCTACTATCTATCTATCTATCTATCTATCTATCTATCTATCTATCTATCTATCTATCTCCTATCTATCTATCTATCTCCTATCTATCTATCTATCTATCTATCTATCTATCTCCTATCTATCTATCTATCTATCTATCTATCTATCTATCTCCTATCTATCTATCTATCTATCTATCTATCTATCTATCTATCTATCTATCTATCTCCTATCTATCTATCTTCTATCTATCTACTATCTATCTATCTATCTATCTATCTATCTATCTATCTATCTATCTATCTCCTATCTATCTATCTATCTCCTATCTATCTATCTATCTATCTATCTATCTATCTCCTATCTATCTATCTATCTATCTATCTATCTATCTATCTCCTATCTATCTATCTATCTATCTATCTATCTATCTATCTATCTATCTCCTATCTGTCTCCTATCTATCTATCTATCTCCTATCTATCTCCTATCTATCTATCTCCTATCTATCTTCTATCTCTCCATCATTTATCTTTCTATCCCTTATGTACCTATCTACCATCTATCTACTATCTATCATTTATCTTTCTATCTATCCCATGTTTAGCTGTTTATATGTATCATATCTGTGCATGGTTCATATCTACTCAAATATATATCGTCAGTGACTATCCACGAGCAGCAACCATGGGAGATACTGTTTTAGTTTGCACCCAATATGATGTCATGTGCTGCAGAGTGATGTCATTTTATAAAAAGGCATGACAGCTCATCACATGACACACTGAGATAACAGAAAAGTGCAGGGGACCAAGTCCGTGCTTGTGGATATACTGTATTTAGCTACATTTTCAGAGTGTGATCTTGTTCACACGGCAGATTTACATGCTGATTTTAGTACAGCTTTTGAAGGTCCAACTGAATGGGAGAGTATTTGCAGAAATGAGCAGCAAAGAGACACTACATACAGTATATGTAAAGAAAAAAGAAACACAATTGTGTTGCATTTGCAGGCACATTTATCTGTGGGAAAGTGTGTGCATGGAAGCACAGATCTATGCTCACCTAATTGGGGCGTACACATTAGGCCTGATACTGGTATACGCTTGTAGGTATATAGGAAGGGCTGTTGCTTCTTCTGCGGCAAAGATTCATGTCACTTTCCAAAGTGAAAAATCTAAAAACTTTGTCGATTTTCTAACCCTAAAGTCAGTAAAAGATGGTTTTTCATGCCTAACCGTGCAGGAAAACTTTACTAAAATAATTATAGTAAACATTTTACATAGCATACACAGCAAATTCAGTGCTGTCATAACATATACAGCCTGCGGGAAGATGCAGTGAACCAAATACTAGTGATACAGAGAACACTATTATGGTAGTAGCACCTGCACCTATGAGACACGACTGTTGTGTCGCCATCTACTGGACCATTTGAAAACTGCAGAATTGATGAAATGATACCTGTGTGCATTCATAGAAACTAAGGGCCCATGTAAATATATGGCAACCGGTAGTGGGCCAATGTGCGTAACCGCTTTATATTTATAGTGCCCCCTTCCCACAGCGCTGTGGGGTGGGCCCAGTGGGGAGATGACTGTCACATGGCTGGCCTCCCGCTGCAACAGGCAAGGTCAATGCTAGCACCAATACATTTAGGCGATTCACGGTACCCGGGCTGTCTCTTCCTTCCCCACGGAGCAGGAAGGCATCGGGAATCAAATGCGGAAGGTTGGACAAGGTTCGAGTTCTATAGAACCTAAGATTTTCCGATGTTCAATCATCTCTACTCACCATGTGCATCATGTTATACAACAGTTTTGATTTATTTGTAAAATAGTACTGAATATAATGCGAGTTATTCTGGGAAATTGACATACAACATGATTTAAACCACAGTGTCAATTATACGGCCATTTCCTACATTGTGCAGCTGTTGGTGAACACACGGGTGTGTGAGCTCATTGGCATGTGGGACCATGGCCTTAATATGATCTCTATGGTAAACCTGATAACCCGCAGCTGCAGTTAGAGTGCTTACTAGGACTAAGTCACATAGTCATTGATCAATTGAGCAGGCATTCCCATATTTCAAGATGAGGACCAGGAAGTGATGAGTAGGGACCTTGACACAATTGGAATGACACAAGGGGATTGTGAGTAGTATTGAGCTCGCTTGCTGAACTGTTAGGGTTCAGCAATGATCTTCAAATCCAAAAGCTCAGCATTTGATTCTAGGCGGCTTAAGATGTTGGATGCGCCCTAGGGCTGCCAGGAAAAAATGGATACAGCTTATGGCCTGTGGCTGTATCCATGTATTTTCCAGGACTCAATAGGATACTATTAAATTTTTCCAGCTGTCAGGAGTCAAATGCCGAGCGTTCAGGTTGGAGATTGTTGTTCAACGGGAACAGTACAGTCAGTGTGGTCAACACTAATGATAAGGTGATTAAAGGGGAATGGAGCGCCGGATGCCTCGCCGGGCAGGACGCATGCCATTCGGCTCTGGCATCCGGCATGTAGAAGCACAATGTGAAAAAATAAACATATATCTCCCCCTGTGTGCTCCCCCCCTCCCCTATAGCCCCCCAGTTGCTCCCCCAGTAGTATATAGCCCCCCTGTTGCTCTTCCAGTAGTATATAGCCCCCCTGTTGCCCCCCCAGTAGTATTTAGCTTCCCTGTGCGCTCTCCCCCAGTAGTATATAACCCCCCTGTTGCCCTCCCAGTATTATTTAGCTTCCCTGTGCGCTCTCCCCTAGTAGTATATAGCCCCCCATGTTCGCTCTCCCCCTCCCAAATAGCCCCCCTGTACGCTCTCGCCCTCCCATATAGCCCCCCTGTGCACTCTCCCCCTCCCATATAGCCCCCTGTGCGCTCTCCCCTTGTAGTATATAGCCCCCTGTGAGCTCCCCCAATTAGTATATAGCCCCCCCTGTGCGCTCCCCCGCAAATCCTATTGAAAATGACAGGAAAACATACTGGGAAAAAAAATGTCAACTGATGAGAGCAACTTGTGACAACTGATGGCAACTAATGGAAACTGATGGTTTTTAATGAAAAGAAGGATAGAAAAACTGATGGCAACTGATGCACTTTTGGCATCAGTTGTGGTCAGTTTTTAGACAAAAAACTGATGCAAACTTATATATGTAAACCCAGCCTAACTCTCTATGCTGTTTGGGCAACTGCCATTAAAGTAAAATGGAGTTAGGCAAATTGTTTAACTTGCCAGCTTCAGCTGTTTTTGGCGTCATGACCACCTCTGGCAACCGCAGACAGGACAAACAGGCCGGGGAGCCCTCTATCTAAAGATAGGTGTATCTCTGAGAGTTATATATTTTGAACATGTATGGCATATCCTATACCCAGTCTGACCCTTTTTTATTTTTATTTTATACCAATGGACAACCTCTTTATCTCAGTCTCCTGTTATGTCTGTTGTCACTCACATACATGCTAGTATTTGAATGCACAGTATTAGTTAAACAAACACTCCGCAGTACATCGTTATTCCGGTGCCATGACGCCGTTCAAATGACATCACACCTCTTTTGACCCCTTTGATTGTCCTGTGCTTTTAAAGGGAACCTTTAACCCCCCCGTGCCGGGGTGACAGGCTCCCGACCCCCCGCTACAGCCCCCTATACTCACCTGATCCCGCCGGGTCCCGCTTCTGAATCTGGTCGGGTCACGGAGATCTCACGGATGAGTCCAACGCTCATAGAGAGTGACGGAGAGTCCAGCGCTGGACTCTTTACTACTGGCCTTTGAAGATGTGGGACAGGCGGAGAAGAGGTCACGTGGGCACCAGCGTGATTTGAACAGAGTCAGCACTAGAATGAAGCTACACTGTGGGGAATCGATCATCATGGGTGACAGTACATGCCAGCCTGTAGCTTGAGGGGGGGGGGGATAATACAATTTGGGGGGAGTGCTTCTTTAAATTGAAAGTGTCAAATGTAAATGCGAAGGTATTTATAAAGCCACATGTGTAACTATTTTGGAAGTAAAGATATTTTTGCTGTTTGTTTTAGATACAGAACAGTGATAGCAGTGATGAAAGAACACAAGTGTGGTAACTGAACACTTAGCCAGCATTACTTGGTAGGTCAAGTCTTCAATTCATCAAAGCTGTTCTATAAGAACTGAAGTAATAATATGGAGAAAAAAATGTAAATAAAAGGTGGGAATGAAATATACCTAACAGTATGTTATGTTAACTGTGATTTTGACTTCCAGTTATGACAATGGCTAAAGGCAGCACGCTGGAAAAGTCCTTCACATGTCCTTGGAAAGTCCATGACCTTCACATGTGGGCCTTGGACTCTCAAGAGAAGGTATGTGCTGCACAATGAAACATACCCTGACAGTCAGAGAGACTGTAATGTTGTCGATTGCCCTCCATCTCTTCTTGCTTTTGCACATGACTGCTTAGGCCAGTGATTGGCTGCAGTGGCAGTACAAATGATTGTTTCCCAGCAGTGTAAACAAGGGATGTACTGCAGACAATAATGGTAATAACAGTCGCACCAACAATGTGCACCCCCCCCCCCTCCTTTGGGAACGGAACCCTGCGGTCTTCTAGTTTATAGTCATTTACAAGTGTGATGGTTGTAAGTACAAAAAGATTAGTCATCAGAAGAAGCTGATTGGTGGGGTCTGACCACTGGGATCCCAAGAACAGGGACAAATTTGTGCGCACCATTCATTCCAAGGACAATTTTGTCCCTATTCTCAGGATCAGTGGTGCTTCCCACAGTGAGACGCTAACTTATCTGCTTGTAATGCCTTATCTTGTATATGGCCATACCCCTCTAAATTAAGCATAGCAAATGCAAAAAGAATTGTGAATATAGCTCTAGAGTATAACACAGACTGGAGCACAGGATCAATACAAGATGTCTAATATCATGTTTATAAAGTGATCAAACAATTGGATTCTGTTGGAGCTGCAAAAATTGTTTTTTTGTAAATGTATACGTGTTTCCAGTATGACATAAAATTTCATTACAGTAAAAATTAACCCAGATTTCCACGTATACTTAAATTGTTTCCAAATAGCTTTCTAGATCCCTGTCAATTGGGTTATCTGGGGACAAACCTTCCTCAGAAATGCCCCTTACCTGCCCTAATCCTCTGCGGCTGTCATCATGATGTTGCCAAGTTCCTATTCTTCTCTGCCTTCGGCTTCCAATGAAGTGTCTACCCTGGCTTTCACTGGCTGAGGTGAGTCTCCACTGTGGCCAGTGATTGGCATAGTGAACAGCTTCTTCAGGGTCCGCACATTTTTAGAAGCTGGAAGAAGTGTGAGGGAGCAGCTGTGAGGGATCAGGGGAGGCAAGTATACGTTTTTTTTTAATACAATATGGGTCCTGTTTTTTTTTTTTGGCAGCACTTCTAGAAAAGTTTGTCCTGGACAACTACATTGCCAATGACTTTACCATAGTTTTCAATAGAAATGTGTGCACTTTCTTACAGCATTACTTTTAGACATTCATCAATAAACAGGCATATTCAATATTACTTCCAGGAAATGATTTTATTTCACATACACATAATAATAGCCATCCAATGGGGGAAGCACAGGGGTAGGGTTGGATACTGGGCAGGGCTGACGCGATTTGGGTACGAGGGGATTAAAAAACGTATAAAAAAAATAAAACTGATAATATTTCAAGCAGGGATAAAATACACATTGAGTAGGGAGACAAGAGATTCGGTGAATAAAAAGCCGTTAAAAGGGGGGGGGTACCAGGGTAGCTGAAATGAGTGAATAGTAAAGGAAGGGGTGGGGCTTAGATAATTAGGGGTGGGGTTTGGATAGTAAGTGCTGAGAGGAGGATAAAGGTAAAGTTAGAAAATTCAGAGGGATGAAAGTGGAGATGACATTTAGTTTTAGAAAAGACATAATAGGAAACTTGTAATGGGCTACTGGATGAGTCCATCAGTAGAGCACTGGTTGAAAAAGTAGATGAGAGTGAAGAAAAAGGTACTGTAGTAGGGAAAATTTACAGAAGGGGCGCTATACTGACAAGAAGCATTCCATTTACACATTCTGTAGAGAGCAGTGGAGCATACACAGTGGTAATATGTTTAGAATAAAGGGAATAATAAGAGAAAGGGAGAACGGTTAAAAGTGGGTCAAATACCAAATGAGGAAGAGAGGAGGGATGTTCATTCTGGATATGCAATGTAATGATATATCAATCTATATATATGTACACATATATAGATATGCTGCCTTTCTCAAGAGCTACAAGAACCTTATACCTTCTGACTAGAGCAGAGAGCTATTAATGGCCCTTTTGCAGGAAATGTACATTTTTCCCCCCAAATAAGTAAATTCAGCGATAATACCTCTGCCTTTCTGCACAGTAATTTTTAATTAGTTACTTTAACCTCTATATGTTTTTTTATATTAAGTCCCTGTTTTAAAAGTTAGTAAGAAATTAAAGGTGTTTTCAATGTTCAACTCAACATGCACTTGCCAGGTATTAATATGTGGATACTTTGGTGCTATCCATGTAAACTGCTGGCATCTGTAATCTGGTCCAGCCATAAAGATTACATCCTGTGTCTAAAAGAGGGACAAAGTCTACCTATGTGTTCTATTATATGAGCGGTAGTATGGCCAGATCATAGAACAGTTCTCCAAGTTCTAATTAACCAATCTTAGAAACATCTATGGTGATCTTAGTTTGGTTGAGTAGAACTACAGAGGGTTCAGGTTATAATATAGATGCTAATAGCCAGTAAAATATGTAACTGGCCTTAAAGTGTTCCTATCAGCATTTTTTTTATTATTAAAACAGCCCTATACAGAGGTCCTGGAGGCGGGAACTATTTGTTAGGTGCCCACAGTATTGATAGGATTCCTGGCCCCTCATCTCAGCTATGACTTATATAAGTCTCCTGATTTCATTCCACAACTATGAGTCTTAGCTGAGAAGAGGGGCCTGGAATGTTGTTAATACAGAGCATTCCAGACACCTGACAACCAGAACCCGCCCCCTGGACACTTGCCGCAGTGGCCAGGAGCTTAACACTACTGTCTACTCTAAGTGTGCACATAGAATGTTTACTTGGGTTGAAAACCCGATTTCTTTCTCTACTAGCTATTTTTATTGTCCAATTATGCATGAAACTGAGATGTATAGGCATACAAATCATTGAGTAATGATTGCTCGTCGCTCATAAGAAATCTCCTTAGTGTAGGACAAGTGCATGTTAAGTCATCAGGATCATAAAAGGGATTTAATTCCTGTAATACTGAATAAGGGATTGTAGTCCATAGTCATTTCATCTGTGTATTATTAATTGGTTTACGTAAAGAAAAACAGCATTTTTCTTCATGAACTTTTTTTTGTCTTTTTAGGGGGGAGGGGGGCAACACCCTTATGTGAATTCCTTTGTCAAAATCCCAGCTGCTCTTAACTTTACCACTACAGAAATATAGAAAGGCACTATGCAGGCTGGTATTAGTCAATCATTATACCCTCTTGCTGGGAGATTTTAGGGACAATTTCCAGTTAGGATGAATCCCTTTTATTGTGTCCAGTTTGAAGCAAATTAAACATTTAAGGCACTCCCTACTGTACACTAAATCCTGCTCGAATTCCCAATTCATAGAAAAGCATACAGAAGCAGAGTAAAATGGTCACATTTTCTACAAATAGCCATTGAACAGCTTTCTACATCTCTTAACACCCCACCCTTACAATCACACCCTAAAAACAATTCCTATAAAAAGTGGGAACACTAGAATGAAAAAAAAAAGTGCATCATGCTTCAATGTTGGTTTTCAGATGTGTTTCTTTTTAAATAAAAGCAAAGCACCTAAGGGGTTAAAAAAATTCCAAAATCTTACATCCACTCATTAAATATAGTTGTTAACCAGCAGCAGAAAAAAATGGTATTTGTCCAGCAGTTCTCAAAATAAGTCACGTAAAAGGATTATTACCAAAAATATCACCTCATCTATGAGAAGTTAAAATTTGGCAAACACTCTGAAATATTACTGGGGTTGTCAAAATCTTCTAATAATTATCACTAACTGGCGTTAAAATTATATTAAATAATTATCAAGATTTATTTTAGTTTATCTGTTCATAAAGTTTTTTCAAATTTTTTTTCTTCAAATTTTAAGAGTAAATTTGTATTGTTGAAATGCCAAATTTTTACTTTCATAGTTACAATTAGAGATGCGCGAACCTGGAGCATGCTCGAGTTCATCTGAACCCGAGCGATCGGCATTTGATTAGCTGGGGCTGCTGAAGTTGGATAAAGCTCTAAGGTTGTCTGGAAAACTTGGATACAGCCAATGACTATATCCATGATTTCCACATAGCCTTAGGGCTTTATCCAACTTCAGCAGCCACCGCTAATCAAATGCCCAACACTCGGGTTCGGATCGACTCGAGCATGCTCCAGGTTCTCTCATCTCTAGTTACAATTTATCAGAATGCTATAAATTTGATTCCACAGATTTCATTGAAACAATATATCGGATATTTCCATCAAAAAAAGATATTACATAAGAACAGTTTTGATATAATCAATACTCTGCTGCATTTACTTTTTCTCTTATTTAAACATTTCACGTTTTGACTTTTTTAAAATTCTTTTTTTTTTTTACAAAGAACTTGTAAAAAATAGTGCAACGGGTCAAACAGATGCAAACACAGAAACGATAGTAACAAGATTTCATCCTATTTAGTGCAAGAAAAAAATTCCAAAAAATGTTAATGTCTGAAGACAGACAGGTTTCCCCCAATTTTTTTTTTTTAGAGTCCGCCGGGAAAATAAGGGACTTTCTGAATAAACAAAAGACAAAGAAAAAAAAAATCTTAAAAAAAAGAAATGTATTCGTGCTATTAAATAGTAACCTTTTTAAAAAAAAAAAAAAAAAAAAACTACTAAAAGCTAATTTTAAATCATTGCACTTGTGTTTGAAGTTGTGTCACTGTCCCTTGCCATTATGCCCAAGATGCTCATTTGTGCTCTTAACCTCTTTTTAGAACACAGATGCTACTAAAAACTTTAGAATTTATTATTTATTATTTTTTTGCATGAAATAAAATCAATTAAAAATAAGAACTGTAGAGATGTATTGGATTTTTTTTTCTGCGTTATGAAACCATTATTATCCCCACTCGATTGATCAGGACACAAGGGTGACAAATCAGTGATATGAAATACCTCTTAATGGTCACGTGGACACCCAATGTAATGAGGCACAGACTCCATGGATAAAAAGTCTCTTCCATATGTACAAATATAGCATGCCACTGAAGGAAGAGACGTGAGGTCCTAAACCCCTCCTGAATATTTTACCCACTAAGGAGGTATGGACACCCAGACACCTGAAGAGGTGAGAATAGGGTATGACAAGTGGGAAAGCACTGACAAGACAAAATTAGCAAGGATGAGAAAAAGGGGTGATAAGGGAGTGGCATTTTCCCTTCACTACCAGAGGGTGTTAAGCAGCGCAGACATTAAAAAGTTCTGCCCCCCTTCCAAAAAAAAAAAAAGCTTTATTTTTGTAAAATTTTTTGTGTAATTTTTTTTACATTTTTTTTAAAGGTTTTCTGTCGTACGCATTGTGAAGAAGGTCCTAGTGTTCCGTGCTTGCTCTAGGGAAGACCTCCTGTAGTCAAGTGTATATAGAGGGTAGGGGCCCATGTCACAAATCTTTGTTCCATCCGCTCGTAGATTTGCAGCTTAGCGGTAATATTACAGGAACCACGACTGGAATAAAATTGAGAAAATGGGTTAAAAATGGATACTTTGAACAGTTTTATGCCAAGATTTTTCATGCATATTTATGTATATGAATTTGCAAAGACTTTTGTTATAAAAGTCATTCCAGCAAACAACAAGCTTCTAACCTGCATAAGGTTATATTTATAAGTCAGCAACAGATTTTACACCTAATGTAGTATGTGCAGGTTTGCCACTCGTTGACTTCAGTGGGTCTACAAGTCCCTCCATTAATTGCTAGGGCAACTAAAAACATTGGTTGCATTGGGTTTACGGGACTGTATATAACCCTCATAGCTAATGCAGAAACATAGCAGTAGTTGTATAACAGAGCAGGTATAAGTTCCTTTTTTTTTTGTTTGTTTTACAGGTGAAACATGTTAGTAGAGGAAGTCTTGTGTTGTAATTTTTGCTCTTAACTTTGACATGACAAACCACGAAGGTTAATGACTCCTTACCCAAGATAAAAACAGCTCTAAAGTCTTGCTCACTAGTGCCTCACATCTACTGTTCACTGCCTATTGTTAAGTAAATCCTGTCTCGAGTAACAGAGACAGAAAGACAAAACAGTATGTGCTCTATGCTGGCGAGGGGGAGAGACACAAATACCAGGGGAATAAATAAAAAGTTTTCACTCGTGAAAACCGTTTCATTTCTCGCTTATAAGTGAACAGTTTTCCACATGTACAATATAATTTTACTGATAAACCCGACATGTGCAAAGGGGCATGGCTTTATGTATGAAAATTTTATCCACTCGCACTAGCAGTTCAGTTTTTTTTGGCGCACATTGCACCTAAAGTGGTGAAATTTCAGTACACACATAGAAATGTTGGCACACCTGCATTTATGTGCCGTGCACCACTTTTCATTTTCAGCTGCTTGGTGGTTTCCTTAATTACACAATTAGGCATACATAGACTACAAACAAAAAGTTAGGGATATTTGGCTACAGGGTGAAATTTCAGGATAAACATAAAATGTCTTTAACCTTTACAGGTGAATGTGATGTGACTTTCTGTAAACTTTTAAATGCAAATGTCCAACTGTTTAATGTTTCGGTATTTTATGCACAGCTTGCTGCTCTCTAACAAGAAGCATGTCAGATAGTGCTTGGTGGTGGTGTTACAGTGTGGGCAGGTGTGTCCAGTGGTGGTGTTACAGTGTGGGCAGGTGTGTCCAGTGGTGGTGGTGTTACAGTGTGGGCAGGTGTGTCCAGTGGTGGTGGTGTTACAGTGTGGGCAGGTGTGTCCAGTGGTGGTGGTGTTACAGTGTGGGCGGGTGTGTCCAGTGGTGGTGGTGTTACAATGTGGGCAGGTGTGTCCAGTGGTGGTGTTACAGTGTGGGCGGGTGTGTCCAGTGGTGGTGGTGTTACAGTGTACAGGGCAGTTGTGTCCAGTGGTGGTGGTGTTACAGTGTACAAGGCAGGAGTGTCCAATGGTGGTGGTGTTACAGTGTACAGGGCAGGTGTGTCCAGTGGTGGTGGTGTTACAGTGTACAGGGCAGGAGTGTCCAGTGGTGGTGGTGTTACAGTGTGGGCAGGTGTGTCCAGTGGTGGTGGTGTTACAGTGTACAGGGCAGTTGTGTCCAGTGGTGGTGGTGTTACAGTGTGGGCAGGTGTGTCCAGTGGTGGTGGTGTTACAGTGTACAGGGCAGGTGTGTCCAGTGGTGGTGGTGTTACAGTGTACAGGGCAGGAGTGTCCAGTGGTGGTGGTGTTACAGTGTGGGCAGGTGTGTCCAGTGGTGGTGGTGTTACAGTGTACAGGGCAGGTGTGTCCAGTGGTGGTGGTGTTACAGTGTACAGGGCAGGAGTGTCCAGTGGTGGTGGTGTTACAGTGTGGGCAGGTGTGTCCAGTGGTGGTGGTGTTACAGTGTACAGGGCAGTTGTGTCCAGTGGTGGTGGTGTTACAGTGTACAGGGCAGGAGTGTCCAGTGGTGGTGGTGTTACAGTGTACAGGGCAGTTGTGTCCAGTGGTGGTGGTGTTACAGTGTACAGGGCAGTTGTGTCCAGTGGTGGTGGTGTTACAGTGTACAGGGCAGGAGTGTCCAGTGGTGGTGGTGTTACAGTGTACAGGGCAGGTGTGTCCAGTGGTGGTGGTGTTACAATGTGGGCAGGTGTGTCCAGTGGTGGTGGTGTTACAGTGTACAGGGCAGGAGTGTCCAGCGGTGGTGGTGTTACAGTGTGGGCAGGTGTGTCCAGTGGTGGTGGTGTTACAGTGTGTGCAGGTGTGTCCAGTGGTGGTGGTGTTACAGTGTGTGCAGGTGTGTCCAGTCAGAACTGCCCTACTCTCTGTGAGTGGTACAGTGACAAGCCTATACTACTTGAATAACATCATTAATCAAGTCGTTGTGCCTCTGCATGAACAACACAGGCCTAATATCGTGATCATAGAGGACAATGCTCTAGCTTATCGAGGTTACATCACTAGGGAATGGCTGCTGGAGACTGGGGGGACCTCACATGGAGTGGCTGCACTTTCTCCAGAAATGAATCCTCTAGAAAACCTACGAGATCAGCTAAGTGGCCGTGTAGGGGCTTGTAACTCTTTACTCCAGAACCTCAATGATCTGAGAACTGTTCTTCAAGAACAGTGGGACGCCATACCTCAGCAGACAATAAGTAGACTTGTGAACAGCATGTTATCAAGATGTAATTGATGCTCAAGGGCAGATTTGTAGATTATAAGGCCTCGCTGGCTGCATCCTCTATTCCTATGTACCAGTCTACCATTAACTTATTCATGTAACATGTTTTTGTAATGTTCCTTTTTGTTAACTCTTATTGCTTGTATAGTGCTCTGGAATCAATGATGCTTAAGGGTGCGTTCACACGTACAGGATCTGCAGCAGATTTGATGGCGCAGATTTGAAGCTGCAGATTCAAAGCAAATCAATTCTGGGCCATCAAATCTGCTGCAGATCCTGTACGTGTGAACGCACCCTGAGGGTGCGTTCACACCTACAGGATCCGCAGCAGATTTGATGGTGCAGATTTGATGCTGTGTTCAGTTATGTAAATGAAATCTGCTGCGGATCCGTTGCGGAACCGCAGCAGAAAATACGCTGCGGATCCGGTAAGTGTGAACGTACCCTTAAAGATAAATATTAATGATAATGACAAGTTACTGAGACAGTGACATGCTGTTGGGGTATACCCACCACTGGTGTCGGCTTTTGTTTCAGTAAATTATGTGAGATGAGGAAATCACCATTATATAAGTCTACTGAAACGTCTCATGATAAAATATCACTGGAGCAGGAACTTTTTACATTCTCCATAAATTTCAGCTGCAAGCCAAATATCCATACTGTGAGTAGTGTAAGTGAAAGCAAACCTAATTTTACATGATTTGGAAACAACTATTATTTTTGTATGCCCGGACAAAGCCATCTCTTAAGAAGACTTTTCAGGTCTGCTTTCCCCTCACTTTTACGAGATATCACACAGTGTATCAGTAACCCCTTCTCCCTCCACATTCCATCCCAATACTGTACTGTGTAAATCATCCCCCAGCACATTGCCAGCCCGTTCACTGCATTTTCATTAGCACTATATCATGGCTTAGCAGAGTGGAGCCTGTACTATACTGTGCTCTGTTTGGACTGGCGAATAGGGGGGCATTCACACGTTCCCTTCATGGTCCATAAATACAGACAACGTGTTACAGAACGGAGTTCGGAGCTCCCACCATCATTCATTATGATGCCAACAGCTCAAAAAACTGTTGAAATGTTTGGGCTACTGTACTGGCACGCTGTGAAAAAGCATATGATTGAACATTTATTGTGTATAACAACCGTGATCAGGTAAGTTAAGTGATCAGGTAAGAGGTAAGTTAAAATATTGATTTAGTAGTGCTATCTGTGATTCTTTTACACACATCAAAAATATGTAAAATGGAATCACTAGATCTGTTCTAGGGAGAAAGTGAAATGAAGGCGCCGTGACGGTATATATAACAGAAAATGATAAAGTAAACATTTTAACATGTATAGGAATTTTCCCATATCCTTTCCATAATAAGCATGCCTGATCTAATGGACATGAAATAAATAGCAATGATTATAATTTTTATCCTGTCTGGCAAGAAGATAAGAAAAGTGTGGTTAAAAGGGGTACTGCAGAAGCACATGGCATTGCTTACCTGTCTGCCCCAGTTCTGAAACCACAGGAAAAAAAAAATTCTGTGTGGGTTTGTGGGTCTTTTCTTTTCTGTCATATAATCACTGTGCTTCCTGGTTGAGCAGTCGCTCAGTACTACAGATCCCAAAATGCATTGCTTTATCCATCAGTTCTGATCACAGTCCTTCCACCCTGCCTACTCCCCTCCCCCAGCACACTTGCACGGCAGACCAACTCTCCTCACAGCAAGTCTGCAAAAGCTGCCATATCTCCTGTCTACAGCTCTGCTCATGACATTGTTATGCACAAGGCAGCATGCCGCAAACTACTGTATTATTCCCTGAAATGTCCCAATAAAGAGATATATAGGTATATGACATCACGAAGCCAAGAAGGGCTGGTCACAGATGTTGACATTACTCAGGGTTTGGCTTGAGGCCACAGTCAAGATCCAGCTACGCCTACTAAGGCAGCAAAGGAGGATGGGACCTTAGGTACTTTAAATACACTTTAAATAATAGGTGTGAAATTGAAAACCGTATATGCAGAAGTTCAGACAAGTTATGAAGATTTGTTGCTAAGCATAACATTCAGAAGAAGTAAGATCTTTGGAATGGAATTTGAATGCTTTTAATAGGTTAATGTCATGTACATGAAGAAGACTGAATGTTTTGAGAACTGTTGAAAGCTATGTTCAGCAGAAGGTGATGTTCATAGTGAAGTGACATGTTGGATGTTAGTTATTATGGTGGCAAACTAACCAGAGGATCAGTGTGTGGAGTAGATAGCAAGCACTTCTGGCTAATAGAACCATTATATCACACAAGGAACAAGACATTTTTACATGTCTGCAACCTTTGTGACTGTT
This sequence comes from Dendropsophus ebraccatus, assembly GCF_027789765.1. NCBI lineage: Eukaryota > Metazoa > Chordata > Amphibia > Anura > Hylidae > Dendropsophus > Dendropsophus ebraccatus. The sequence continues at coordinate 213,381,523 of NC_091454.1, read as the reverse complement.
ATATAGTGTCCACACTATCGCCGGAGGCTGTATCGGTAGTTCTGTTTCATTTGATTAAAAGAACAAGTGCCCCATGCTCTACTATTCTTCCCATCAAAACAGCAGACACTATTTCACAACTTGGTGGATCCTATTATACTGTGGGCCCCATTGGGTAAAGTTAGTGTCTGTTAGCACTGCCAACATGGCTTTAGTTGTAATGGATGGTCTGAACAGAGCCAGATGAAGCAGGATTTCTCTGTCCATTCTATCCTATGGAGAGGGGAGGGTCGAGAGGAGGGAGTTGCACACAGAGGACTGAAAACACAGTTTACATTCTGCAATTTTATCTCCCCAAGCTGCTAGATAAGCACTGACCTTTCTGACCTGTGAATCCAGTGTTTTATATGCCCAGACAGTGAGTAAACAGCAAGTATGTGTCTCCTCTTCCTGCTTACTCCTCTGCCTTGACCCCTCCCCCCTCCATAGGTTATAATGGACACGGCAGAATCCATCTTCACTCTGAAGTCGGATTTGTCTGATAATGAACACATAAGAAGTGAGGGGGAGAAAAAGCATTTTAAGCACAGAAAGAGGCTTTTTTGCCTATTAAAACTTATTACAAAGGTTCTTAAAACTGCTTGTACTATTAATTTCTGCAATGAAAAAAAAACATGACAGTTACACTTTAAATCTCTAATGCTTTGTGTGGGGAAGCAATAGATTTGGTGCTCAATATTAGAAAAGCTGAGCTCCAACCCGAAATAAGAGAATAGTTGTAATTAAGTTAATAATTGTAAACATTATATTTACTGTAACATATCAAACAGTAATTTTTTTTTTTAAATTCATCATTTAAGTTTTGTCTATTATAGGTCATGGGGTGCAGTGCGTAGTTACTATTGAATAATGACAGCCATAGTGGTAAAGACAATCAGTAAGCCATAATAATAATTGTCATTTTTGTTTTTTAATCACTCAAAAAAACAAACAAACAAGATTTGAAAGCAAAATTTGTTGTTTCCGGTAAAAGTTACAATAAAAGCATCAATCAGCTCTTAGACAAGAATATACACGTGCAGCACTGTGCATGAACAATATTTGGTACATTGGGAATGAGTTTCACATGCTGGTCACAGAGTTTCACATGCTGGTCGCATTGGGGCCATATAAATATATTTTACATGAAATGTATTATAGACTAAGGATAGCTGGGATTAGTTATCATGTATTATAAAGTGCAAGCTGTAATTAGTTATTATTACAAATTATTGGGTAGCAGGCAATGGATTGAGGGTGGTACATTATAGTATAGAGAGATTAGTCATCCATGTGGTTTAGATTTGGGATTATTCCTCAGTGTATAACAGATTAGGGGTGATTAGTGTGTATTACAGATCAGGGGCTTATGCATTCCACAGTGAGGGACGCTGTGATTAGTAAATGGTCTTATTACAGGTTAGGGGAATGTGTATTAAACATCAGGGAGAGATATGTTTAGTAAATGGTGAATTACATATTAGGGAATATCTCTGACTTACTTGAGACTGCTGGGGGAGGTTCAGAAAGTTGCTGTCTCGTGATCCAATTGTGACAAACCTGTTGGACCCGGCGGGGGAAGGCGCTGAGAATGCTACACAACAACACAATACAGCAACACAGTGACACAGCGACACAATGAAATGATACAAAACAATGGAGCGGCACAATACAACAATAAGCCAGACAGTAGCAACAACAACAAAAAAATCATGCAATGCAATAACGCAATACAGCCACAAAACAATGTGTGGAGACGGATGGTAATGCGGTAAAACATTACACGCGATGTAACACATAGTGACGGATACATTGTTACACATGCGCACACAGTCAGAACACATGGGGAAAAAGAGAGAGAGAAAGAGATAAGCAATCAGACACAAAACTAATACATCACAACTCCCCCTACACAAACACACACAGATCTAAATGCACACCTAACACGCGTGTATACAATTACTAGTGCGCTGCTGGTGTGTGTTCCTCTAGGTGGGATACAGAAATTGTATCCTTAAGGCATTTTACAATGAATCACAGCCTAACCTAGGACAGCTCTGCTACAACATAAGCATCATCTAACTTCTATCTTATTGTCTTACGCCTACTATACATTAGTAGGATGCCCCATAGCCATTCCTAATCCTAACATGGTGGACTGCTGCCACCATTCAGAACCCAACTTTTCCAAGTGCAGTTTAGTAAATCAGGGCCAACCAGACTAGTTTACTATGCTGGAATACACATTATCTTCCACTGTACTACATGATGGTTGGAAGCAAATCCTCTCCGATTTCTCAGTTGTCTTTATAGCCTAATTTAGAGCATTCTTGTCCTGTTTAGTTGATATCATCCCCTTTACCATCATTGACAAATCTATTATCTCCAACAACCTGTGGATCTCTTAAGCTGGAAGACACAAAAATGTCTAGTGTCCTATAAAGCGTGAGGCCCACCCATTGACAGCCACCTTAGGAGTTAACTTTTTACAAGGCTTGGAGAACTAATAATGGAGGATAAATTGATAGCTATATGTATAGAAACACCTATACCAGCAACAAAATTCTGGACAGTCACTTTGTGGCCAGGATCCCCAATAGTGAATGAAACATGTCATAAAACCAGACAACACACAGTACTAATGTCTGGCAGATTGTAACATGGAAGCCGTAGCTTCTCTTCCTGTTACCATTGTCAGTCTACAGTTATTATACATGGATTCCCTTGGTTTGAAGTGTTTTGGAGGGTAAATTTATAAATTCTTTATTCTAGTTTCATCCTCTTGAATACTCTAGAGCTGCAGTCACTATTCTGCTGGTGGGGTCACTGTGTACATACATTACATTACTTATCCTGTACTGATCCTGAGTTACATCCTGTATTATACTCTAGAGCTGCAGTCACTATTCTGCTGGTGGGGTCACTGTGTACATACATTACTGATCCTGAGTTACATCCTGTGTTATACTCTAGAGCTGCAGTCACTATTCTGCTGGGGAAGTCACTGTATATAAGGATAAGTGCAGCCTAAATAATGGAATGTATTTACTAAAGTTCTTATTTAGATTATATCTGTATGTACTGTATTTTCCTGCATATAAGACTACTTTTTAACCCAGGAAAATCTTCTCAAAAGTCAGGGGTCATCTTATACATTGGATGTCGTCTTATGGGGCGGGTGCTGAAAAACTTTGGAACTGGACTGGGGAATCTGGGGTGACTGCATACAGTGGGGAGAGCTCAAAAACGGCCACATCCACGCCGTATGGGGCCACTGTATTAAGGGCAGAGCAAGCTGCAGGCGTCCAGGGTATGGAAAAAAGATATGGTAGAGTGGCGCTGTGCCCAGAAAAACCAACCACTATCACCCATCTGGCCGCCCTTGTATCCTACCGGTATTACTGTACCTCCTTCTTTGCCTCTCAGATCTTGCTGCTGTCTGATGTTTTTTTTATTAATGTTTATTTGGTGTACATTGGAAGAGGGATAGTCTTATACAAGGGGGTATATCCCAGACTCTATAGTTTAACTGGAAAAGTTGGGGGTCGTGTTATACGCCCAGTCGTCTTAAACACTGGAAAATACGGGTAACTAAAATTGTGCCTAAGGGTAGCTTCACATGTACGGGATCCGCAGCAGATCCTGCTGCCTGGAGAAGGTGAATGCAGCCTGGGTACAGCCATCTCTAATCACTGTGATAAAGTTTGGTCTAGAAAGACTGGCATGAATGTTATTTACATCACTGTAGTCTTATTTTTTATTTCCATAAAACAGAATATGGCCATTCATGATAAGAAAGAAAACAATACTGTTTTCTTGGGCATAGATTGTCAGCTCTTCTGGGATGACAACAAATTGTTCATTATTTTAGTAACCTTAGTCTTATTTTTTCTAATGTATTGTTATGTTATGTGTAATGATTTAGTTAATATTTTTTCCACAATCAGTAAAAGATTCATCTATTCCTATAAAATATTAGCTTTACAGGACCATAGGGCAAGAAGTTTAAAGGGGTACTCCAGACATTTATTTATTTTTTAAATCTACGAGTATCAGTTATAAGTTATACAGACTTGTAACTTACTTTTATTTATCAGCTGCTGTATGTCCTGCAGGAAGTGGTGTATTTTTTCCAGTGTGACACAGTGCTCTCTGCTGCCACCTCTGTCCATGTCAGGAACTGTCCAGATCAGTAGCAAATCCCCATAGAAAACCTCTCCTGCTCTGCATAGTTCCTGACATGGACAGAGGTGGCAGCAGAGAGCACAGTGTCAGGCTGGAGACAATACACCACTTCCTGCAGGACATATAGCAGCTGGAAGACTTGAGATTTTTAAACAGAAATAATTTATAAAGCTGTATAACTTTCTTACACTAAATGATCTATTTTTATTTTTATTATTCACTAAAAGCCAAGGGTTACATTCTGCCACCTGAGGGTCGTGCTGAAATTAGTATCCCTTTATTTGTGTGTAGAGAGAGATCTATCAATCAAGCCAAGTAAGCAGGGGAGGCCACTTAGGACTGCCCCAGTGTGGTGAAGCCCCATTTCTGGTTGCCTAAAACTATTACTTCCCTGTCTCTTGGTTTGTGGAGCATGAAACTGATGACATATTTTTCTGTTCCCCACCATGTTTAATATTTTGAAGCATCTTTGCACATGACAGCCCATGACAATTGTTACATGGGAAGTGGAATCTGTAGGAGGTTACAGCAGCTGTGGGTGGTGACATGACTAGTCCTGCTTTTCGTGAATGGACTTACACCTTCAATAACTGATGGCCATCGGTTTTCTCTCTGGCCGACCACCTGTCCTTCCAATACACAGGAACATTTGGCCCGGCCTATCGGTAAATCACAGCAAGAGAGTTCTCACTGTGACTTATCTTTTCCTGAGCAAAAGGGTCCGTGATTTTCCATCACACCCCAACCCTATCACAGTCGTCAACATCTGTCCGTGGTGGTTCAGGAGATCAGAGGGTACGGCTACGGTGTATGGGGACCCTCAAGTAGTTGCAGGACTCTAAACGATACTGAAATTTAAGTAAAACATAAGGGTTTCTTAAATGTAATTGAAATAGTTTTACTTAACAACTTACTATTATACTTTTGACTATGTCCTGCCCAAACTTCAAGATCTCTGCAGTCAGTGAAGGGAAAAATGATTGCTTACATCGAGGCTGACTGTCTTGTCTTGATCATGATAAGCATGTCTTATATTGTTATAAGTCCTCTATAAGTATGTAATTGGTCTCTATGAAAAACAACCACCAGATTAAATGAGAAGTCCGGCAAACATTTTCATTAAAGTATGGTATTGCCCCCCAAAAGTTTTACAAATCACCAATATACACTTATTACGGGAAATGCACATAGTTTTTTCCCCTGCACTTACTACTGCATCAAGGCTTCACTTCCTGGATAACATGGTGATGTCACTTCCTGGATATCATGGTGATGTCACTTCCTGGATAACAATGTGATGTCACGACCCGACTCCCAGAGCTGTGTGGGCTGTGGCTGCTGGAGAGGATGATGGCAGGGGGACACTGAGGGACATAGGGCACTGGAGGGACACTGAGCATCCCCCTGCCATTATCCTCTCCAGCAGCCACAGCCTGCACAGCTCTGGGAGTCGAGTCGTGACATCACCATGTTATCCAGGAAGTGACATCACCATGTTATCCAGGAAGTGACATCACCATGTTATCCAGGAAGTGACATCACCATGTTATCCAGGAAATGACATCACCATGTTATCTAGGAAGTGAAACCTTGATGCAGTAGTTCAGGGGAAAAAAAGCACTTTATAAGCATTTCCTGTAATAAGTGTATATTGGTGATTTGTATAACTTTTGGGGGGCAATACAATACTTCAATAAAAAATTTCGCCAGACTTCTCCTTTAAGTATGCAAACTAGGTCATCCCCAGAAGGAAGAAAGCTAGCCCTCTACAGCCACTCATTGAAGGTAGCTATCCTATAAGTCGCTGTGGGATCCTTACAAGAGTCTTTAAGGGAACCCGTCACCATGAAAATACTACCTAAGCTGTTGGCATCATGATATAAAGCAAAAGGAGCTGAGTAGATATATATATATATATATATATATATATATATATTTGTGAATAGATCATTATAACTTTTAAATTATTGTTTGAAATCTCAGATTTTTCCATGCTAAAGAGTCCAGTCCATTGAGTGACTCCGCCCACTGGACTCCTTAAGACAGAATGATCAGGGATTTCAATCAACATGTTACACGTTATATAAGATACTTTACACGTGTTACATGTATATAAGATACTTTATATCTTTTTCCGCAAAGATATATATCAATCTGCTCAGTTCTTCCTGCTCTATAACATGATGGTGATCGATTAGATAGCGGTGTCTCAATGACAGATTCCCATCAAAATACAAATGGAATGACAAGAATGTACTCCGAAAGGAAGAGAACCCATTTTACATGGCCAGATTAGGGGGACTTTGTCAGTACAGATTAGGGTGCTGGTTAGCTGTTTGAAAGGCCTTTAAAGTACCTCTAAAAGGTACCAGTAGAGAGGCAGCTTTCTTTCTTCTGGAGGAAATCCAGATTGCTTACTCCCCCCCCCCCCCCCCCCCAAGGAAGCACTGCTTGTTGTATTCGATCCTACTATTCATCAGCTTGGTCGTCTCCTTGAAGGATTTTGTAATGGCTGGAAGTGTGATTAGATTTAGGAAACACAATAGACAGGGCTACTTATAATATAAAATGTTGATTCAAGCATCTAAAGCCTGAGAACGGGTCAGGAAGGATGCATGAAATGGTGATTTAGTTGCCCTAGATCAATTGGGGTTTGTTAAATATAAAAAGATTTTATTCATGGGCTAAGGGTAGCTTCACACGTACTGGATTGCAGTGGATTTTACCCTGCGAGTTCCACAATGAAATCTGTTGCGAATCCCGGTTCTGTCATTTTCTATGGGTTTACATGCATGCAGGGGATTTATCATTCCGCTGTGAGTATTTTAACCCAGAGCTGCCCGGCTAATATATTCCCTTGCTGCGCTCCTGCTTGATTCCCAGGCTCCCTGGTATCCCCCCTCAGCCAATCAGTGGGATGCCCTGCCGCAGGAAGTTATTGGCTGAGAGGGATGTCAGGGAGCCGGGAGACTGAGAAGCAGGCAGGAGCGCAGCAAGGTAACGTCTTAGCCAGCAGCTCCGGTTTAAGTGGGAATGAGTTTTAAATGTTCGCAGCAGTATGATAAATCAGCTGCAAGTATGTAAACCCATAGAAAATTACAGTATTGGGAATCCCTGTGGATTTCGCTGCGGAACTCGAGTGTGAAATCCGCTGCGATCCAGTACGTGTGAAGGTACCCTAAGTGTCCTATTGCACAGCCTGACACTATAAACATCTGTAAACAATAGTTAATCTTAAACATCGACTGAGCTTATTACAATGCTCAACTATCGTGTTAGGAAGACCACAAAAATAGTCATGGTCCATGAGTGACTATTTTTAAGCCTTAACAGGGCAGTATCAACCTGTACAGGTGATGTTTGCTCTGTGTACAGCGTGATTGCGATCCATGTGCTACTGAATGTGGAACACCTGCCATCATGAATCATTATGATGCTTGGAGCTCCGAAACAGTTTAAATCTTTGTGCTACTGTACTGACACACTATTTCGGAGCTCCCAGCATCAGAGTGATTCATGATGCTGGGAGTTCCACATTCCATCCTGTAGCATTGAACATATGAATGCCCCATAGTTATTTTATTTTTTTGTAGCCTATGTGACTTCATGTTTAGACTTGTAAATACAAATGTTTTCCATTCACTGACAGAAAGCAGAGATCCTAATGAAGTGAGAAGTTGAATCCAAATAATAAAAATCATCATTATCTTAGCATTATTAAATGAATACACCTTATTGACATAAACTGGATGTTCCCTTTAGGCTATTTTTGAACATTATTTTCAGCCACTTACAGCTCTAAATGAGGCTCAACATAGAGTGGCAGCAAATTGTGTAATACTGATTTTTTTTTTAGCACAAAAAATATTATGTTTTGCTTGTTTATATGCCACTGTTCCTCTCAGTAATTATTGGGAGCGGTATCTTTAGTTTGCCTCAGCTAGCTATGATATAAACTACATACATATATACTACATATAAAAAAAAAGTATGAGATCATCAGTTTGATTTAGTATTCTTGCAAGTTGACAATAGTAATTAAATAACTCGCACATTGTAAATAAATTCTTATGTCATTATACAATTTTAATATATGTTTGTGTACATGTGTGTGTGTATTTGCATACTGCAGAATCGCAGTCATCCATAGGCTGTCTGCAGTCATGGACATAAGGGCAATTGAAGTCTTGGAGGCTGGCATGTTCAGCTTTTGTGCAGCTGGGGTTCCTGGCAGGTACATGGACTGTGGGATCCGTGGCCAAATGTGCATGGGCCTATAGACTTGATTAGCCATGTGCATAGGCCCATACACTTGTATCACCACATGCATGGGCCCATAGACTTGATTAGCCATGTGCATAGGCCCATAGACCAGTATAGCCATGTGCATAAGCCCATAGAGTGGAATAGCCATATGCATAAGCCTATAGACCTACATACTTTCTGCAATTTTGGATAGTAATCACGGATATGTACAAGGGGCCATATTAACTTCTATGCAGACATAGATAAGTTACATGACCAATGCCTTAGGCTGCACCACTTAGCGCCCGCTATTTGCCCATGCATATGCCGCTGCAGTCTGACTGAATGACCATGTGATTAGGCATCTCACTATTTTCTATACCGAGTACATTTGGTTAAACTGAAACTCACTGCCTACTATGTATCTCAATGAAAAGTGTCTCAAAGCGATGCTCAGAAATAATGTGCTGTTAAAAAAATTGTTTCAATATAAAAAAAAATTCACTGTTATTGTTTTTTGTTTTTTTTATATATAATTATATAAAAATTTAATCAAGTGGGCTTTTCAATATAGTTGAGGCAATGGTATAGTGGCAAATTGTATGCCAAAGGCCCACCTGTATGGTGTTTGTTAGGCTAATAAAAGTCTGTTATGTTAGATGTATACATCTGGAACTTTTCTTGTTAAATGTGTCACATTTTCATCAGAATCATCTTATAAACTTAGCCCGAGGGATTCACATGACATGTCACTCTCCAACTTCTGTTTGTTCAGTGTTGGGTTTATATCACTGTCCACATCAATGTTTACTTATATTAATGTGGATCGATATAGATTCATGTAGATCATAAACCAAGACCTGGAAATGTCAAACTAATTTATAAGTTGTGCAGCCTCAGGCTTCTGGACGTTCAGTTGATCTTATCTCAGCATAGAGGTAGTTTTAGAGAATAAAAAGGTGATTTATAACATTTCTCTTGTCGGTCTCCATTAACATTTATACTGTGTTAGTTTGAAGTGTCGCTGTTTTTATAGCTTTCAAAATCTAAATCAAAAGTAGACGTGATATAAAACAAGTTTGCAATTTACATCTATTTTATGTTGTTGTTACCATGGAAACCACAGTACTTTCTTTGACTCTCTGTACTGGCCCGGACTTCATGTGTTTAGTCTCTTTTTTTTCCAACCAGCACAAGACTAAAAAGCTTCAGGAAACTGGACCAGATTACTGGTAAGTATAGCTATAATATAGCTGCCTTCAGGAGGCTGGACCTGGATACAGTAAGTATAGCTGTTATATAGCAGCCTTCGGGAGACTGGACCTGGATACAGTAAGTATAGCTGTAATATAGCTGCCTTCAGGAGGCTGGACCTTGATACAGTAAGTATAGCTGTTATATAGCAGCCTTCAGGAGACTGGACCTGGATACAGTAAGTATAGCTGTAATATAGCTGCCTTCAGGAGGCTGGACCTGGATACAGTAAGTATAGCTGTTATATAGCTGCCTTCAGGAGACTGGACCTGGATACAGTAAGTACAGCTGTTATATAGCTGCCTTCAGGAGACTAGACCTGGATTTCTGGTAAGTATAGCTTTATTTTACAGCATTATACAAAAAAGTAATCAAAATTGTAAAGTTGCTTTATTATCACTTCTACTGTTGATTTAGATTTTGAAAGTTTTAACAATAGGGACACTTTGAGCAAATCTGACCCTTTACAGGTTAATATTATGAAAACATGTTCCTATTTTTTTACTATTTTGTAAAACAGCATTGCACTATTAAAACAGAAGCTGCTTGCAAGTCACTGTGTATTTAGGGAGGTTTTTATATTATTGACATGCAATTCTAACTTTTTAAGAAAGCTAAGCTAATCTTAAAGGGGTACTCTGGCGGATTTTTTTATTTTTCTAAATCAAGTGGTGTCAGAAAGTTATATAGATTTGTAATTTACTTCTATTTAAAAATCTTAAGTCTTCCAGTACTTATCAGCTGCTATATGCCCTCCAGGAAGTGCTGTATTCTTTCCAGTCTGACACAGTGCTCTCTGCTGCCACCTCTGTCCATGTCAGGAACTGTCCAGAGTAGGAGAGGTTTTCTATGGGGACTTGCTGTTGCTCTGGACAGTTCCTGACATGGACAGCGGTGGCAGTAGAGAGCACTGTGTCAGACTGGACAGAATACACCAATTTCTGCAGTAACGTTTAACAGTTTAGCAATGAAAGGTTATTGGTTTCTTTTCTCCTGTTGGACTGTAACCTCTCTGGGTGTGGCCTCTGATTTAAAAGGAAACTGTCAAAAAAGACGTCCCAAATTACCTACATGGATATCTTTATTGTAGTTGTCTGTAGCAGCAATGACTGTAAATAATGCTTTTTATTATCATTTGAAGTGTCATAGAGGCATGGCCAGGATGCAATGGGCATTGGACACGCCTCTATGACACTTCAGAGCAGCGAAACAAGTATTTATTTCGGTAATTGCAGCCTCAGACAGCTACAGTAAAGGCATGGGTAGTCTCTCTGCTTACATAGCTATGTGAGCAGTTGGGATGTCTATTCTAGCTCACAGATTCCCTTTAAGCCTCACTCCATTGACCCTTGGTTTCTATGTCTTGCACTGGTGAGAGCTTTTTTTTTTTTTTTTTTTTAAATATATATTTACACTGTGCTAGACAGACACAATCTCCGATGCATATCTGATCCATGTGATTCTACCTACTGTTCCTTCACATTTTCTATTTTCAGAGAGTTATGTAAATACCCTCTATTATTATGGTATATTATGCAGTTCAGGGTTTTGGGTTCCTTTTATTCCCCCACCTATACCATCACCTCACTAGTAGTCCTGCCTTATCTTGTTTTTTGCTAAATTTGGTATATAACAAATCACTCTTCTACAAATAGGCTTTTGTTCTTTTCACCTATATACTGTACTAAAAATGGATTCATATTCCTCATCTCCCTCCCAGTATCAAAAGCATTGGAGCAGCTGGAGATAGGGGTTATTTGTTTTGTATGTGGGCATTTTGGGGTGATTAATTTCACTTACAGGGTGATGCTGGTGCTGACAGTCCTCCTTCTGGGACAATGTTGTTGCTGGTGACAGGTTTTGTGTCTGGCAGGGAAAGGGGGACAGGCCTGGCCACAGGTGCGGGGGGTGGCAGCAAAAAGGAACCCGACATTTTCCCCTGGGCCCCGCTGCTGGGCTGCGGACAACATAAATAACAAAACGAGAGTAAACGGAGCTCATAGTGGCCCCTCGCCCGCACAGTCCCTAATCCATCCTATGCCCAAAAACTGCGGGAAGCCGTGGGAACAAAAATGAAAAACGTGAAATAAAAAAAAAAAATTTGGAAACTCTTTTTCTGCAGAAGTAATCTAGCAATATTTACACGTAACTACTATATAAACAAGATGTAAACCACATCTATAGTATCAAACCATTTAGCATGTCAGTGAACAAAACTAGAAAATCGATGAAATGAAAATTCTTTACAAATGCATATATAGAAAAATAAATGGAGAGTACATGGTTGACAACATGAAGCAAGTGGTAAAAAATTAAATGAGACTATGAAGAAACAGCGCCACAGGTTTGTTTTTTAATATATAGATAATGTACACGCAGAAGAGCTGACAATCTAAATTTGTCCAATGTTTTTTTTAATAATGTGGAGAGATTTTATACATAAATGTGTAAGAGGTAAATGCCTAGCACAGCACCCCAAGCCCTATTAACTGTATACAACACAAAATAACAAAGTTCCTATATGTCATTTATACCACCAAAAGCATAGAGAACGATTAATAAACAATGAATTTACTGAGAAGTGTGTATCCTTGCTTTAGATGTGTTTACAGATCCTTCTGTGTAAGTTCTTACCCTATGGCCTGTTTCACACATACCGCGAAGTCTGCTGCCATACTCTGTAGTTTAATTTCCTCTGAATCTACATTCTTAGGCTATGTTCACACTACGTATATGTCCGGCCGCATATTTTTTGCGGCCGGACATATACGTGTAAAACTCCGGCCGGGATTTACGCAAGTTGCAGCCGGCTACGTACGGTCCGCGAACTTACACCCTGGAGCTGGGTTCACACTACGTATATTTCAGTCAGTATTGTGGTCCTCATATTGCAACCAAAACCAGGAGTGGATTAAAAACACAGAAAGGCTCTGTTCACACAATGTTGAAATTGAGTGGATGGCCGCCATTTAATGGCAAATATTTGCTGTTATTTTAGAACAACGGCTGTTATATTGAAATAATGGCCATTATTTACTGTTATATGACGGCCATCCACTCAATTTCACCATTGTGTGAACAGATCCTTTCTGTGTTTTTAATCCACTCCTTGTTTTGGTTGCAATACTGACTGAAATATACTGACTGAAATATACGTAGTGTGAACGCAGCCTTAAGCTATGTACGCTTCCCGAGCGGCATACGTAGTGATCTGACAGCGGTATTTTACTTGGATATCTTCGGCTAGCCCCGGACACCCCACAGAACCTTTTGGATCGGCAAATCAAAGTGTCAAAATGAAGATATCACCACTACGTACGGGACCGCATGTTACGCTACGGGCGTAAGTTACAGCATTTACGTCCCGAAACAATGGTCTGGTTCATTTTTTACGGCGCCGCATACGATCCGGGCGTAAGTTCTTACGTAGTGTAAACTATGCAGCCGTAGATCGTATACTTTCCATTGTACGCAAACTACGTAAATCTCCGGCCGCTTATTCACGGAGCGCGCTACGGCCGGAAACTTACGTAGTGTGAACATAGCCTCACAGTGGATTTCCATTGCGCTGCGACAATGTAGCCCCTGCCCACTTAACCCACCGCTGCTGGGCTAATACATTACCTGTCCACGCTCCTGCCCGATTGTCAGTCTCCCAGCTCCCTAGCGCCACACTCAGCCAATCAGTGCGCTGAGCGGGATGCCCACTTAAGTGGACAAGGCTACTTTCTCAGAGCGGAATGAAAATCCACTGTAAGGCTATGTTCATACAATGTAAGAGACCGTCCGTTTCCGTGACCCGTCTGGGTCACAGAACGGGCGGTCTCAGAAATGGTCATCCCGGACGGTACTGCAGATGATCTTTATCACCACAGAGTTCTGATGCGGTGCTAAAGATGTATATTTTTGTAATAATCACGTCCGTTGTAGCAATGTGCGAAAATATACGTAGTGTGAACATAGCTTTAGAATGTAGATTCAGAGGAAATGACACTACAGAGCATCACAGCGGATTTCCCTGCCGAACTCGCATTATGAAATTTGCTGCAAAGCGGTATATGTGAAACTGGCCTATAAGTAATATATTACACATGCACTGAACACTAGGTAAGAGGGACTCTCTCCGCTGATTAAATGACCCATACACTTTTGTTTGTATGGCTGTACTGTTTCTTACTTTGCACATTGATTTCCTTTGTATAAAAATGTATATGCGAGGGTATACCAATGTATGTGGGTATATCCAAATGCAATTATCACTCTGCAGACATTTTAGACATATACGCTAAATGCAGTGTGACCCCCAAACAAAGTAATTGCATATAACTTATTTTGCTTGATTTTGGACAGGCCTGTGCAGCAATAGATGAGATGACTATTCTTAAAGCTCCAAATGAATAAGCAGACAGGTTTATGACAGGATTTTAAAGTGGAACTGTCAGCAATCTCCATGGACCTTTCCAGCTTTTTACAGTATTTAAAGTGACACTGTCACCCCCTTTGTGCATTCTGACTTCTCTACACAGATGTAAAGGGTAAATTTAGAAGTTTTCATACCTTATTTTATATCATACGTCATGGTGCTTGTTCCAGAAAAAAGTGATCTTTAATCATCTGCAGATTGTGCCAAGTGGGTGAGGCTTCACAGCGACGGGTCACTTAGCCCCGCCCATAGCGTCACTGTAGGCCCCTCCTCTCCATGATGTCATTGGCGCATAGGCCCCACCCCCTCAACACCCATTGGTATGGGGTGACCTAGAGGAGGTGGGGCCTAGACCTTTAGGCCAGCCTGTTCCAATGGTCGACAAGGGGGTGGGGCCTATGTGTCAATGATGTAGGTGGGGCTTACTTACCCACTTAGCACAATCTGCAGATGATAAAAGATGACTTTTTACTTGAACAAGTATCATGACGTATGATATAAAATAAGGTACTGTATGAAAACGGCTAACTTTACCCATTACACCTGTGTAGAGAAGTCAGAATGCAAAAAGGGGGTGACAGTGTCACTTTAAATGAGGCTCGTGTGCTCAAGGGGCCCGGTTAACCCACCTATTGTGACTCTCTTCACTGCCTCTGTGCTTGCCCAATCCAACCCCCTTTGATTGACAACCAATAGGCTGCAAGCAGAGGCGGTGAATAAGTGGAGATATGCTGGCTATACCAGTCATTGGTCGGCTGGATAATGCCCCCTAGGCACCTGAGCCTAATTTACAAATTGAAAAATAGGGCTATTTCTGTCTGCTTCTGCTTATTAACCCCAGTGTATCTGCAGGTAGGTCTGCTTTAATACAGCTCTATGATTATTATTATTTATAGTTAAAGCGCCCAGAGCACTGTACAAATCATAAGGGTTAACATACCGAATTTACTCTGATGGTTAAAACTATACACTGATATTAAAGGGGTTGACTCACAGGATAAGGCAGAAGTGTATGCTCGCGGATTGTCTGATTACTCGGATTTATGCTACGTTTACACGGAACAATTATCGTTCGAATTTTTGCAATAACGATCGCATTTGAGCGATAATCGTTCTGTGTAAACACAGCAAACGATCAAGCGATGAGCGAAAAATCGTTCATTTTGATCTTTCAACATGTTCTCAAATCGTCGTCCATCGTTCGCTAAAAATTCGCAGATCGTTTTCTGTAAACAGTCTTTCAAAGATTCACCCTATGTAAAAGATGGGCTTAAGCGATCTTAAAAACGATCGCATTAACAGTTTTTCTTATGAATTTTCTTACGATTTTTCTAACGGTTTATTCGTCTAAACGCTGATCGTTACAAAAACCAAATCGTTGCTTCAAAATCGTTAAATGATTGATTGGGCGAATTATCGCTCCGTGTAAACGTAGCATTAGAGATGAGTGGACCCAAGCGTGCAGCATTTGATTACCAGTGGCTAAAGATGTTGGATGTAGCCTTAGGACTGCCTGGAAAACTTTGATATAGCCACAGGCCATATCCATGTTTTCCAGGACTCCCTAGGGTGCCATCCAACTTCTTCAGCCACCCAACTTCTTCGGACCCCACATGATCGTACAGCTATCCTCTATCCTGTGAGATCAAATAAGTCTTAATCATGGGACAACCCCAATAATATGGTTAATTGTTCTGTGATCAGTGTGTTGCTAAAATAATGGATTATTATGGCATCTAATGCAACAAAAGCCATTAATGATCACTGTCAAGAGGAGATGACACCCTCTTGTTATGAATACAGGGATAAAATGCTAAAACTATATGTGAATATTAGGATTATTGTAATTATTAGTGCTGGGTGAAAATCTTTTAGAATTACAAAATAGAAAATCTTTTAGAATTAACAACATGAACGACTATTAGCATAATGTCCAAAATTTGAGGAATTTAACACTTTTTAATTATTCAATATATTAAAAAAATCCTTGCAGAATAATTTAACAAAATTAAATGCTTGAGTAATAATTGAAACGACTGTGTGTGTGTGTGTCTGTTTGTACATATCCATGTCTGCGGCTGTCATGTATACAAGATTTGAAGTCCATATTCTGCATGTGTAAATCTCATTAATCTAAATAACTTAATAGACAGAGGGTGTTACTCACCTGCCCTGCTCCCTGCCCAGAGGTGTCTGAACAGACAAACTGGACAAACTCTTTGAGGGAGTCCTGGCTATGGTGATGATGATGGTAGCGTATTGTTGGGTGGGTAAAGTAAGGGCTGGACTGCTGAATAATGGACGTTGAAGGGAAGTGTATAGTAGATGCTGATGCCCGAGGGCTCCCTGTAGGGGGAGAAAAAATTGTTAGTTCCTGTAAGACATTATTAACAAAGCAGTATATATATGACTGCTATGATAGTTTTAAACATTTAATAACTTTACTTATGATTTATTAGTTCGGTACATCAGCTTCTTTTTTCTAAAATGTCTTTCACACTTACCTGGTCTCACTCCAGCCAGCACAGGGAGGGGATGATGGGTAAATGCCATGCGAGAAGAGCTGGTCTGGCAATATTCTAGCTTGCCTGACTTCTTAAGAGATCCAGGGCCTACATAGGAACATAAAGAAAAGTCATATATATGTTAAAATGGTTATACAGGAGAAAAATTCCTGGGAATACAAACTGCATGACTTATTGTTTTCAGTGGTGCTGCATCGCCACCTTGTGATAGGTTGTGGTTACTACAGGCTGTGCAGGTCTTGAACTTTACATTTAAATGTAATGTTTATCATTATTTTGATTATTTTACACTTTTTCTTGTAGGTTGATCTATTTCTGCACTTATAGTGCAGTAGTTATCCATGTGGTGGATATGCTGCAGATTTTCCAAGTCTATATTTGCAACAAATCCACAAAAAAACCTGAAGCATATCCACCATGTTTGATCATATCCTATACTATCCTTTATTTGTGAAATAGTATTTTTGGTTGTTATAGTGTTAGGAGGACTGACAATACAATCATTCATTTAAGAGAACATTGAGACCCCTCTTATGAATTTTAGGGACTTCAGTAACAAGGCTGCTTATTATTTATACTAATGTCATTGATATAATACTGGAGATCGCAGCTCTAAGTTCTATTTTTCTGAGCTTAATCAATTGGGTCAGTTTTTGGGACCCTTCTAATGCTGCTTTTATATGGTGATGTTATTTTAGTAGAGTCGTCTCTAGTAAAAGAAAACTGATAAAAATAACTCAAAATACTATAATAATATAGCGTGTCTTACCTGTGTCCACATCATTCGGCCATACACTGGCCTGGCTTCCCCCAGCTGCAGGGGATCTGCCTGTGCCCGGGTAAAACACATCATCCACCGGGCTCTCTAACTCACTGTCGTCCAAGGATTTGGGGCGTTTTGTAGTACTGAGAGACAGTAACAAAGAAAACCATTTTACTTATTATTGGTGTAATTTACTGACCACAAAGCATTTAACATATATTTATCCACTCTAAGGCCTGATTCACACTACGTAAGACACCGTGTCACAGAGCGGCCGATGTCAGTGAAGTTCAGTTCTATTGAATTGGCATTATAAAGTGTTTTTTTCTCTGCACTTAGTGCTGCATCAAGGCTTCACATCCTGGATAACAATGTGATGTCACTTCCTGGATAACATAGTGATGTCACTGCCTGGATAACATGGTGATGTCACTTCCTGGATAACATGGTGATTTCACGACACAACTCCCAGAGCTGTGCGGGCTTTGGCTGCTGGAGAGGATGAAGGCAGGGGGACACTGAGCAACACAGGGCACTGGGGGGGGGGACACTGAGCATCCCTCTGCCATCATCCTCTCCAGCAGCCACTGTCCACACAGCTCTGGGAGTTGGGTCGTGACATGACTATGTTATCCAGTAAGGGACATCACCGTGTTATCCAGGAAGTGACATCACCATTTTATCCAGTAAGTGACATTACCATGTTATCCAGGAAGTGACATCACCATTTTATCCAGGAAGTGACATCACCATTTTTTATTCAGGAAGTGACATCACCATTTTTTATTCAGGAAGTGACATCACCATGTTATCCAGGAAGTGACATCATCATTTTTTTTTTATTCAGGAAGTGACATCACCATGTTATCCAGGAAGTGACATCACCATGTTATCCAGGAAGTGACATCACCATGTTATCCAGGAAGTGAAGCCTTGATGCAGTAGTAAGTGCAGGGGAAAAAGCACTTTATAAGCATTTCCAGTAATAAGTGTATATTGGTAATTTGTATAACTTTTACAATACTTTAATAAAAATTTTCGCCAGACTTCTCTTTTAACTATATAATTTAGTTTTACTGACAGAAATGATAATTCAAGAGAAAAAATGTCTTGTCAGTCCTGACTATTCCTGCTGTAGCTTGATCCAGGTAGGAGCTGTATTACTGTATCACATGGTTAATAAAGCTTCATAGCCATTTGTAGTCCCTGCTTTTTTCTTCCCTTTCTGTGATGCCTCTAAGGAATCCAGACTCCCAATGTACATAGAGTGACAGAATTCTTTTCATGGGATAGTAACTATGAAGTTATCATTGTCACATATTGGACCAGACTTCATAGTCCCTGTACTTCCCTCCTTCCATCTTCTTGTGGATCTAAAGGTCCTTTTTAGGGATGGTCCGAACCGAGCTCGGTTCGGGTTCGTAAGAACCCGAACTCTCGGTAATGATTCCCGATGTCTGCCCGCTCCGTGCAGCGGGTGGATCCAGCGGGAGGACCGCCTGGAAAAGCCATAGGCTGTATCCCAGTTTTCCAGGCGGTCCTCCCGCTGTATTCACCAACTTCGCGGAGCGGGCAGACATCGGGAAACTGATGCCGAGCGTTCGGGTTCATACGGACCCGAACCTCGGCAGTTTCGGACCATCCCTAGTCCTTTTACATTAGCAGATTTGTTGCCCGCGGCGATCATTTGCAGTTCCTTTACACAGCAAATCAAATCGAGCGGCCAGGCTGCACAAATGATTCTTGTATCATTTATGCAGCCCTTCAAACTGACAGCACAGATATGTATATAGGATACACTGTACATATAGGATACACTGTACATATAGATCTGTGCTGTCAGTTTCAAGATCAAAAGCAGTGTAAAATGTTTCAGTCAACCATACATTGTGCATAGTTGCCCTTTAGTTTAAGAAGACCACCCCGACAGAAGACCACTTTTCAATGGGGCTAACCAGAATTAGAAATAACTGCTACTTTCTTGCAAAAACAGCGCCACCCCTGTCCTCAGGTTGTATGTGGTATTACAATTCAGCTTCATCCACTTCAATGGAAATGAACTGCATAACCTATACTGAGGTGAAGAGTGGTGCTGTTTCTGGAAGAAAGTGGCCATGTTTTTCTAAGCCTGTATAAAACCTTTTGCCACCATAAACCTTCAGGTATGTCTATTAATAATTTCCAAATTAATAATGAATAAATTACCTGCTGGATGGAGGCGATGTTAAGGATCTTCGACCAAGTGTCACCTGGTTAATGTTGTAATAGCTTGGGCTCTCCAGGTCAGCCAGTGAGAAGTTAGGACCAGATGCTGTTGCAACAGGTGCTGGAAATCACATGGAAAAGTAAATACTTATAGGAGTTTGACATTCCGTCATGTCTGATTAGTTTACATAAAAAAACTTTGATAGATAACTTTAAAAAAACACCCCGATGTAAAACTGATGTACTATGCCATCCAAAGTGCAGGGCCTAAGATGGTGGGTCATGACACAAGGATTGTCCCTTTAAATCGCTATCGTTTATTTAACTCCTTCAGTTGTCCTTTTGGACATTCAGTACTCACTCTGGGACACGCGGACCAGCTCTGTGACATTCCACACCCCCGAAGTGACGAAACAGTCCTGGAAAGTGAGATGTCCTGCAAACAAATGGACACTGTTACACAATGCAAGCAAAGGAGATTGTTTCTGTGTTCATGATGGGATGAAGCAGTATGAGGCGGGAGGTTATTTAAGGCAACTACGCAGCGTTGTGCATTAACCTGTTAGTGACCGGGCCTGCCTCAGCTAGCTAAATGCTTAATACAGCATTGAAATGGCTGTATAATGCCTTGTATATGTGACAGCTTGGGGACATTACTGGACAAATGTATAAATTACTGTGTAATTTATAGATTTTTTTTCTGTGTCCCATTTTTTTTTTCAGTCTATGCTGAATAACCCGTTTAATAAATTTTTCGATTTATTATGGTCATGTGAATATCTAATTATGCTTTTATAAGTTTTTTATTTTCCTGTAATACATGCACTGAAAAGGATTTTTCTCTCTACTAATCACTTTTTTTTACCGATTTTTTTTGTACTCCTAATTAGATTTATTTTAAATTATATTTTGTCTCATTAAGTGATTACTGTTTCACAACTTTATTTTGGGCTATGTTCATACTATGTAATAACAACGGCTGTCGTTTTTACATAGTGTGAACATACCCTTATACTAATATACTTATGTCATGGAATACTCATGCTAATATATTATTCACAATTAAGGCCACCCAGACACAACGCCTCTTTTTGGCATTTTAAAGCTGTTATTTCGCACCCAAATAACAACTATTATTTAGAAACAACGGCCTTTATTCCAAAAACAGACATTATTTTTTAGTTGTCCATACACGTTTTCCTTTTTTTATCGTCCTTTCACTGTCTTGACTATTATATTCAATGAAATTTTTTAATGCATTTTAGTTTTTTTCTGGCGTTTTATGTGTGAATAATCTTTTTTGTAGTTTAGGTGTTTTTGTGTTCACCAAGATGGCTGAACTTCCTTTTCCTCTGCTATTTCATGACATAGTTGCTGGACCAAAAGGGCCACAAAATGTACAGAAGGGTAGCAAAATGGCCAAAAAAGCCATACACACAGCAGTAGCATTTTTTGAGATGACTGGAACATTTCCATTGAAGTCTATGGTAGAAAAAAACGCCACAGATTTCCGAAAAAAAAGCGCCACAGCCTCAGGATTCTGCATTATGGAAAAAATGCCATAGAGCCTCAAAAACACCAGAGAAGAGGGGAAAAGGCTGCAAAAAAAAAAAAAAAAAAAAGGCATTCCATTTTTATTGGTGTTTTCCCCAGATTTTAAGGTAGTGTGAAGTCAGACTAAGGACAATCAGTCCACCTGAAGTAGAATAATATTTCAGTGGCCACCATTGCTGAAACATGCTAAACCACGGATGTTATGTTATACCCAAAACAATGGACGTTATTTTAAGTATCAAACAATGACCAGAAAAAATGCCATCTGAGGGCTAATTTTTTCATGACCTGTAGTTCTTGGCTATGTTCACACTCTGTTTAAAATGACATCTGTCATTTTGAGTTTAAAGGGAATCTCACTAGATTTATGCCACATTAAATGAAGACAGCATAAACTAGTGATATAAATGCTGAACAAATTGGTTTATTACTTACATCACTTTGTTCAGATGTTCTCCTAATATGCAGGAGAATAGGATTCTTGCCACACCCCTCTCCCCGCCCTTAGCTGCTGATTGACAGTTGACTGCTTATACATAACATGAATAGATAGTCAGCAGCTGGTGTTTTCTGCTTCTCATGAATATCCAGGACCACTGAGCTCATGCACATAATGGAGAGGACTACTTATTGTCCATGTTATTCAGGAGGAGATCTCTGGATCAGCTGCACAGGACAATGTAAGTGATACATCATTCTGTTCAGTTTCTCTGTCACTAGTTTAGGCTACCCAATTCTGTCAACTCTTTGGGCGGACAATGGAATCCGCCAGAGCATAGAATGGAGCCTATGTGACAAGCGTAACTGGGAGTCTCTTTAAAATAACGTCCTTCATTTCGCTTTTGGCCGTCCGTCAGTTCAATGACAGCTGTTGGTACATTATTATAGTGGACTAGGTGGACTAATTGGCCTTTGGGTGAGTCTTTAAATGAAAAGCCATAGCATTTAATAGTAAAAACGGTAAAAGGATGATGAAGAAAGAAAAACTGTGTGTGAACAACTAAAAAATAACGCCCACTATTTGCAATAGATGTCCAAAAATAATTGTCATGTTCGTTATTTTGACAGCCGCGCAGACGTCGGTCATTTTGTACACTGTGTGCATTGGACGTCTGTCATCCCACTGACTTAAATGCATTGCATTACATTGTGGCAATAACGGACGCCTTCGATTTTTTTGTATGTGCAAAATGGAAATGGGGTTTTAAGAAAATTTTGTGGTGAAGGATTTTTTCCAACTTTGAAATTTAAAAAAAAAACTTTTTAAAGGCAACCTGTCACCTTAGAATAGAGGGAAGAGCCCGCCCGACCCCCGGTGGAGCCCTGGATACTTACCTCATCCTGGTCTGCGCACGCGATATGTAAATGAGAAAAGATGAGTCCGACATCCATGCGAAATTACTGCTCCAGTGATTTCCTATGGACGTCGGACTCATCTCTTCTCATTTACATAATGCGCACAGACCGTCAGGCGACAATTTCTCCGTGGAGGAGCCGGCTTCTGGAGCGGGACTTACAGGAAGAGGTAAGTATCCGGGGCTCTACCGGGTGGTCGGGCGGGCTCTTCCCTCTCTTCTCAGGTGACAGGTTCCCTTTAAGTCCCCCTATGGTACTTTTATACACATCATTGCATTACTTATGTAGCACAGGCTTTTACTAGTAGACCTTATTAGTAGAGTGATTCTCAAGCATGCTCAGCTTCTTCTGAACCTAAGCGTGCGGCATTTGATTACCGGTGGCTGAAGAAGTTGGATGCAGCTCTAGTCCTGGAAACATGGATACAGCCTTTGGCCTATGATTGTATCCATGTTTTCCAGGAAGCCTTAGGGATGCATTAAACTTCTTCAGCCACCGGTAATCAAATGCCACACGCTCGCGTCGGAAATACCTGAGAGTGGTAGAGATTCCCTCATCTGTATAGTAGAGTTAACATAGGTGCCTGTCAATGGGCACCCTGCCATTACATTATGGGGGTGCCCCTTGGAGGTCTGACAGTGTGACACCTGTCAGACAACCACCTAATGCTGCGTTTACACGAAACGATAATTGGCCCGATTGTACGATTAACGATGTCGGAGTAACGATTTTTTTTTCATTACGATCAGCGTTTATACGGTACGATATATCGTACGGAAAATTCGTTTTGCGATCGCTTAAGCCTATCTCAGACATTGGTTAAATCGGCGAACGACTGTTCACACGGAACGATCTGCGAATTTTTTTACGAACGACGATTTGATATGATGAAAGATCAAAATGAACGATTTCTTGTTCGTCGTTTGATTGTTCGCTGCGTTTACACGTACGATTATCGTTCGAATTCGATCGTTATCGCTCAAATTCGCACGATAATCGTTACGTGTAAACGCACCTTAAATGCTACATCAGTGGGACTTGTCAGTCATTAACAGCAGGTGTCTGCTTCATACTCTACTTCTCTTGCCAGTCATGTTAATGGTGAACACCACAACGAGACTAACCAATTTGAAGTCATCTGGCGCTCCCTCATTTTTGTATTTTTGTTCCTATATATGTAAATGGTGTTGGGGAGAGGAAGTGTCACAATGCATGTGTGCAGAGGCACTTACCATTGGGAGGAGGCTTTATGTCCACCTCTGTCTGCTGGTTTGTGTTATCTGACTGCCCGGAATCTGTAGGTAAAAACAAGAAGGGTGTTTTATAGATTTTTGTTATATAATGTAATTTAACATTTTATTGTAAATATTGCACATATATACAAATTCTGATTTGCATACAGTATCTATCTTTCTATTTAATACTCTATTTCATATCTATCAATTTTACAATATCAGTCGTAATTTTAGTTTAAAAATTTTGAAACGTAAAAGGCAACAAGAAAACAGGAGACATAAAATGATCTAAAGAACTATAGAGACATAACTGAACTCTAGAACTAAGATTGGTCGGGTATAGAAATACAGCAATTCAGCACTTAGATCACAGGTGTCAACTACAATTTCCAACGTGCCTGGACAACTAAAGCTTTGGCTGTCCAAGCATTATGGGAATTGTAGTTTTGCAACAGCTGGAGGGCCGCAAGTTTGACGCCCCCTGATTTATGTTAACAGAAAAATGAACCTTCCTTTGTAGGTAAAACTATTAAATGTGTAATGAACCAGATGAAAACATTGCATATATAGTATGTTTGCTCACTATAATAAATGTTGGGGTCCTTAAAGGAAACCAATCAGACCAAATGGGCTGATATGGTTCCCTGGAGCGCTGTATAAAGCTCCTGAGCAGCGTGGCACGCACCGGCTGTGGCTGCTGCAGGAGCTTTATACCGGAGAAAAACGACTTTTATTACCTGAGCGCGCAACAGGCAGAGGCAGGGAGGTAGTCATCTGGGCAGCTCCCCGTCCGTATCTAGTCTCCGCTTTCTGCCTATCAACGTGTTCGGTGGGATGATTGATGGGCAGAGTGGCCAGTAATGGACCTCTCTGCCTGTCAATCATCCCCTCCAAGCTCGCTGACAGACAGATCGCAGTGCCTAGACATGGGGAGCGTTACGTGCCGCGGGCTGCTCAGGAGCTTTATGCAGCGCTCCAGGGAACCATATCAGCCCAATTGGGCTGATTGGTTCCCTTTAATGGGTCTTTAGTAGAGGTGCGCAAACCTTGAGTGTGTGGCATTTGACTACTGGCTGAAGAAGTTGGATGCAGCCCTAAGGCTGTCTGAAAAACATGGATAGAACCATAGGTCTTAGGCTGTATCAATGTTTTCCTGGTCTCCTAAGGGCTTCATCCAATTTCTACAGCTGCTGGTAATCATATACCGCACAACCCAAGCATGCTGAAGATTCCCTCATCTCTCAGTCTTTATCAAGACCTACTAAGGTATGAAACATCACGTTGTGGTGATTAGTGCAATAAGAATTTTAACGCATACATAGACGGAATGCTGCCACTTTTTACTTAGGCTTTGTTTCCACAATGTGAGAAAAATGCCTTTTTTTTTTTTTTTTTTTTTTTTTTTTTTTTACAATGACGATCATTATTAATTATCATTATTGATGGCTGTTATTTAATAAAAAATAAAATAAATAAAGGCTTTTTTTTCACCTAAAAACACATTGTGGAAACATAGCCATGCTCTATAGGATGCATTCAATGATTGTCTGGCTGAACCCTAAGGCTATGATCACACAGTATAATAATACCAAAATATAGCCGTAATTTTGAGGTAAAAATATTGCCATATTTTAATTGTATATTGTGTTCTGTTGAAGTTATTGGCCGGCAGTGCACCCACCATATAGGATAACAGGGGTAATTGCTAACAAACGTTTTAATAATAAACATACTTATTATTTACCACCACTTATTAGTTATGTTTTTGCAAAAAATAACAGTTTTTTTCATCTGTTTACACACTCTTTTTACATATTGTGTTATTTTCACTAAAAATGACAGCAGGTTTTTTTATTTTATTTTACTGTGTGAACATTGCCTAAGGAGGATAAGTACACGGGCAATTGAAAAAAGATGCAGAACTAACAGGCATGGAATGATATATACACAGTCGAAAACATCACTGGCACCTTTATTCGCCCTAATAGGGGGAAATTTAGTATGTCAGATGGAGTGGTAGATTGGTAGATAAGATTTAGGACGTGTCTGGATGTGTCTAGTAGGTGACAATTGTAAGATAATCAAAAGAGTCAGAGAACTCAAACCAGTAGCCGCATTGCTAGCAATGGGCTGGAGTAAGGGTATGTTCACACTGGCGAGGAATTTCAAGCTGAATCCGTGCTTTATTTTACCCATATTCCACCTGAAATTCCGCCTTAAGATATGTGCAGAGCAATCTCCCATTGTGCTCAATGGAATTTCCACTCTGTTGTTTACATGGCATAATTTGTGCACGGAATGTTTCGCCTTTAATCCACTTTCAACCCAAAGAATTAACATTAGGCGGATTCCGCTAGGGAAATCCCATAGAAGTCATTGGGACTGTTAATTTCCGCTCAAATTCCACGCCAATTCCGCACAAATTCTGCCCCAACTCAAGAAGGGTAATTTTCCTTAGGAAAATGTCCTCTTCAAATCCTCAGTGTGAACATACCCTAATAGAGTGGAATTTGAGGAGACGTACAAGGATGTGATACGAGTGGCATCTATCTCATATCTATGCTTACTTGTTTTGAGCCTATCTATATATCTATTTCATATCTGTCTACTATCCTATAGCGATCTATTATCTATCTCATAATATCGTACATTGCACTTCAGTCATTGCCTCTTTTGACCTGCAAAACCTTTTCTTATTTTCTGTTTATAGAAGGGCCAAGATTCCCATCTGGCTCTGAGAGCACATCTTTACTCCAGTCTATTTTCGAGGAAAAAGGGCATTTTTCCCCCCCTCGGCGCATTTTCATCTATCGCACTGATTTGTTTATCTTTGTCTCTTTCAGTTCACTTAAGGGTGCTTTAAACTGTTGATAACACGTTCTTTTTATTATTAATGGTTCATTGGAGAGAGAGGGCAGAATATAGAGGAGAATATCACAGAACTGTTGTGAATTGCTGGCAGCCATTTTAAAACTTGGCAGCCATTTTAGGGCTGGCTGACGGTCCTCGGGAATAAGAAGGAGAGAGGCGAGATTAGGGATACAGAGTCAAAAAGAAATCAAACATATCTACAAAAAGCCAGGTTAACAAGTAAAACAAACATACTCGTATAAATCCAGAATGAAAGCAGAGCTGGTGGCTTTCTTGTCTGATAAACACATTTGTGGAGAAGTTCAAGTACGCTCGCTCACTAAATACTACTCGTAGGGAAGAAATATCAGGTTTTATCATTTACCAACACAATTTTATCATCTAGTAGAGATCCTGTAGACTTTACCATACAATAGGAAGTCTGGTGGCTTGTAGTCCCAGCTGCCAAGTAGGCAAAGGGATCTGATATTTACACAGTCTCCCTACTGCTAACCTATGGGCATGTCATTCAGTCAACACAGAATCTCACATAGCTTCTATTAAGAATTTTTTTTAAGTTGAAAAGTTAATCATATATATATGTAATAATTATATATATATATATATATATATATATATGTTATTTGTATTATTTTTATGGCAGGTAATGAGAATCTTCACTATTAACAATTATGACAGCTATAAAGAAAGTTGTGACTTTTTGTAATATATATAAAGATATTTTTATAATTGTAAAAATATAAATATTTTGTAGGATTATATATATAATAAATATATATATATATATATTTTTTTTATTTATTTATTTTTTTTGTAAAATGTATAAACTTTATGTAGCTTTTCCTTGCACCAAAAGGTCAATGATGTTTTTGTACTTAAAATAGTACAGTTGAAATGACGGCCGTTTCTATTGGATAGCAATCATTTAACAACAAATAACGGCCATGATTTGAAAACAATGGCTATTAAAAAAAAACACAAAAAAAAAAACAGACATTATTTGACGTTATATGACGGCCATCCAATAATTTGAAAGAGAGGGCCCAAAGCAATGACACACTAATGGCACTAAAGATGGCTATGCTCTGATTAGCTATCAGCCAGCGGACGCTTATTCCTCCTGTCCCACCCATACACATGCCCGCTTGGTTCTGCTGGGCATGCATGTGTTCTCAATGGGAAGAAGAGAAAAAGCCGCTGCCAAACACCTCCGACAGCTGCTTATCTACAGGAAGAACAGGCATTGTAAGTCAGCGAGCCCGATCCTTTTATCCCCCTTTTTTTGGTGTTCGATCCCTTTATCCCCTGACAAGATATGTTGGTGGAGTCAGCACACTCTCATATATGTCAGTCAACCATCCTGTCAAAATCAACGGGTTTAGATGACATTTGTAGGCACCTTAAGCGTTATCCTAAAGATATGAGAAACTTGTGTAGTTGTGGAAAAATGCTACAATGAAACAGATAGGTGGGGTTCACATATCAATTAGAGAAGGATATAATGGGGTCTGGATTTATTAGAAAGGGCCTGGGAAAGTGGTAGCTTAGAGCTGCTCTTTGTGCCATATCTATCCCATCAGTGTAGCCTTTTAGTGTTTGTCACAGTCAGATGTTGCTGGCAGCAATGGGTCCTATATTCTCGTCTTCCTCACCCCCTGTCCCTGTGCCAGCCTCATCCTCACCTCCTCCCTTCTCTGAAGCCCCCAAGGGCTGCCGAGCCTCTAGGTCTCCTCCATCATCTTATCTGTGGCTCCAGCTGATAAATCAGAGCCGGGAGCTGCCCCTCACACACACCATGCATGGGATTATCTACCCACCTCCCCTCATGCTGAACTCCCCTGAGCTGGCACACACACAGCGAATGGGGACCAGAGACAAGGAACAAAATGGCCATTATTGTGTGTGCAATCAAATCAACATATCCCTACACACTATATATGAAAGCATCTACATATTATAGGGTTCTGCACTGATGGGATTCAGCCGAATGCAGAGACAAAGGAGGCTACTGTATGTAAGCAAGGATTTGCATATTACAAATCAGCAGAAGGAATGGAGCTGGTAATCTAGGTGTGATTTCACCTCCAGAAAGTGATAAAGCTTCGTCCTGCATGTACAATCTTACCTGGGGATGCTAATGGCTGCTAGGCCATCTTACATTATGCTACTGGATATTTAAATGTGTTTTTCCCCACATACACTTGTATGTTGTAAATCCTCTTATAGTCTTACGTACAACAGTCAATGAGCTGGTATTCTGTAGATTGGGATCAAATCTATGCACCCTCTGGGGTATCTCCATTTGTGGTGAGGTATTCTTTATAATATTGAAATTGGATTCAATGATAAGTAGAAAAAAAAAGTTAAAGGTTATAATAGACTAGAATCCATTTTTATTAGAATGGCTATGTTGGTATCTAAATTCTCATTTCCATATTTTTGTTCCTTCATAGGAACAAATTGCAATACGGTACCCGCTTACCCCTGAAGCTAGGATCGAGATGGAGGTGGAGCACCAGTATTGAGGAGAAGTCTTACTTTCCTCCTCCCAAATAATCCTTTTAGGCTATAGTCCCAGTTCGGTATCGTAGTAAAGAAAGGTGGCGGTCTCGTAATATTGACAGCCCAAAATAATGATCATTATTTGTAGCTGTCAGTATTACGAGATAGCTGCCGAAGTGGGAAAATAGCGTTTATGTCATAGGCCAGGATTATACCTGCATATACTGTGCCCCATTGTTACTTGATACCACTTATTCCTAGAACTGAGACATATACAGTTTTGGAAATGATATGCTTAGATTATAATTATTAAGCAATATTGAGTATTTCCTTAGCCCCTCACAGACCTCTCCTATCAGTCTTCGATAGTTGCCTAACAAATCTACACTTTGGCTTCCCAAGTTCTTTGGCAATACGGTAACTAGAGCTGCAGGGATGTGATAAAGCTGTATATAGCATATACTGTAAAGCTTGCCATAGACTTATGAAAACTTATCACCCCTTACCCCCGTCATTTTCTGACGAGTGCCAGAAACCTTTGCTATTCTTCAGGGAAAACTAAGAGTCAGGATTAAATCTATAAAGTTGTTTTCTTCTTTTCCCTGAAAACAGGATTTGCTTTTGCAAGGCACCATAAGCATTGGGTTGTCAGTACATTCTATCAAAAATCTAATCTCTATGCCCATTGAAGAAGATAGAGGCATCTGTCACAATTCAGTGACAAATATGGTTTTCCAATTTGACCAGAAGGGATCAATATACCAAACATGAATTGCTTTACATTCATGTCTGCGTGTGACTGCAGACGTATAACGATAGGGACTACAGGGCCCAGAATGCATGGGAGATCAGAAATTGTTGGGCTCATAAGCTGCCCACAGATGGCCATGTTGGCAAGAGTTGGTGAAAGGGGAGGTAAGTTCTGCACCTGATGCTCTTATTACTGAGCAGATCTGGGCTGCAGCTGTGGCCCCTCAGCCTGCTCCCCCCACCACCATTCCTGGCCTATGCCCTGATATTTGGTAAATGAAAGAAGACAATGAAGGATGCAAAAGACATTGCTCCCCTCTCTTTGTTGTATGAGGTTATTTTTTGCATTACAATGTTAGCCGCCTTTAAGCTTGAGGTTCTCGGTCTTGTTTTCTGTAGCTGTATATATGTTGTGTTACTAAGCATAGTTGTATCATACTGTATACTAAAAATGGAGTGTTTTATGGTTTGGACAGTGCAATTTAATATTACAGGATATTGGGGACATCTATAGTTTGGAAAGGGGCTGAGTAAGCCCAGGTAGCTATATTTTTTACATAGATGGTATCATATTGCCTTATGCTGCGTTTACACGAAACGATAATTGGCCCGATTGTACGATTAACGATGTCGGAGTAAAGATTTTTTTTTCATAACGGTCAGTGTTTAGATATATATCGTACGGAAATTCGTTTTGCGATCGCTTAAGCTTTTCTCACACATTGGCTAAATTGGCGAACGACTGTTTACACGGAACAATCTGCGAATTTTTTGCGAGCAACGATTTTGGAACATGTTGTAAGATCA
Organism: Dendropsophus ebraccatus; assembly: GCF_027789765.1. Taxonomy (NCBI): domain Eukaryota; kingdom Metazoa; phylum Chordata; class Amphibia; order Anura; family Hylidae; genus Dendropsophus; species Dendropsophus ebraccatus. Next base: position 213,350,830 of record NC_091454.1, on the reverse strand, counting down.
AAATGAACGATTTCTCGTTCGTCGTTTGATCGTTCGCAGTGTTTACACGTGCGATTATCGTGCGAATTCGCACGATAATCGTTTCGTGTAAACGCAGCATCAGAAGCTGTATTGAATGGGAAAATAAGGCTCTGCCTGGATCCTGTTTCAGTTGCATACGGAGTATTAGATGAGGTTGTGTAAAACAGAACACCCCTATAGAGACTAAGTATTGCAGTGCACGTTTTCATCGTTCATTCATATGAAGTCACACAGTGCTTTGACCACATTGTCTCTCCCTATAGGAGTGTAAGCTCTGCAGACCAGGATGACCTTATCCCTGCATAGAAGTGTCAGTTGCTGTAGTAAATAGTATTACTGAGTATTCCCTAGTGGTGATTCGGTGACGGGTATAAATAAAATGCACTGAATGTGAAGTGTTGGTGTAGATCCAGTTCTGCATCTGTTTGGCAAGAGGCCAAGATTCATTTTGTTTAACCCTGTGTGACTAAGGCTGAGCGAGGGAGGGGAGCGGTGAGGATTGAGAGTGAGGAGAGCAGCGAGGAGATACCACAAAAGAGACAGTTTCCCTGCAAGAGACAATTTCTATTTTATACTCCCAACTTTTCTACTTTTCATTACTTTCTCTGCTATTTCCAGCTCCCCACTGTCTTGATCTCTACTAATCTTGGTCTATGCCTGCTTATGGATAGGCCTTACTCCTCAGTGTCTGTTTTTTACTGCCTCCTTCCTCACTTTGCCATCTCCTTCCATTCTGTCCTGTCTCCTGCTTTAGCCTCCTCTTTTTTTTTCCCTTTCTTTTACTCTATTGCCCTAAAGTCCCTTTTACACTGACCAAAGGAGGCAGGATAGTGATTGCTGGATCGGTGCTGGTTTACTAAGCTTTCACAATTGATTTCCATTAATCATAAATTATAGCTGCACAAATGATCTTTGGATCGTCCATGCCACCTTTCACTTTATCCACTGATTTAATTCTCACTCTCTTCTATCTGTCTTTCCTTTCTCCTCTATCTCTTCTTCTTGTTTATCTCTTCTGTCCTCCATGCCTTCCTTACTGACTGTTTCCCTTTCTTTTGCTTCCCTTGCACTACTAACCTGTCTCCCTGTTCTCTTTCTGTGGTATCTGATTCGGTCTTATCTGTTCTATTATTTTGGTCTCTTCAGTATCTACAACTTTAGTTTCCTCTACGTTTATGTCTGTCTACTCTTCTGTTCTTATTAGAGATGAGCGAACCTGGAGCATGCTTGAGTCCATCCGAACCCGAACTTTCGGCATTTGATTAGCGGTGGCTGCTGAAGTTGGATAAAGCCCTAAGGTTATGTGGAAATCATGGATATAGTCATTGGCTGTATCCATGTTTTCCAGACAACCTTAGAGCTTTATCCAAGTTCAGCAGCCCCAGCTAATCAAATGCCGAACGTTCGGGTTCGGATCGACCCGAACCCAGTTCGCTCATCTCCAGTCCTAATATATTAGCCATCTCTTTCTCCCTTTGCATTATTTCCAGAACTATAGTTTTATGCATTGGGAGGTTCCATTCCAGGTTTCATCAGTTATTGCAGCCTCTATAAATATCTAAAAAAAAAATACAAAATTTTGATCCTGCTATGTGTAGTGCCGCTGGCCCGCACCAGGGGGAGGCAAAACATGATATTCTCACATACCTTTGCTAGCTATGCTGCTTTTTATATTTGTACAAAGGTGTCAGAAATAACATATATGACTGGTTCTGTACTAGTACTAAAGGCCAGTGGGTGTACGTGCGATTAAGCATTTGTATGGCCTTGGTATAAATTTCCCTAGCAATTATTTGTCCTCTATGAAAAAATAGTAGATGGACTTTCTTTGCCATCCATAAGCATAAGGATCACTGTTTACAGTTGTAACAGTTTATGACGTGTATGAACATATTTTATGTGCCCATATTACAGCTGTCAGTTTCCGGCCGACAGAACGGGACTTCTGTTCGTAATATGGACAGAAAGACATGCCGCGCGCTTGTGGGAAAACGGCCTAGGGTCCAGGGTGCTCTAGACACAGGCTCCATAAAACTACACCTGCTGCCTCATGGCTGAATACAGGTGTATCTGTTGTTGTTTTTTTAATTTCCCTTTTGTTTTTTATTTTTGCTTTTTTTTCATATTTCTTATATAGAAATTGATGTTCTAAATTGGAAAAAACATGGGGGGAGATTTATTAAACTGGTGTAAAGTATGATTGTCTTAGTTGCCCCTAGAAACCAATCAGATTCTACCTTTCATTCCTCACAAATTCTCTGAAAAATAAAAGGTGGAATCTGGTTGGTTGCTAGGGGCAATTAAGACAATTATACTTTACACCAGTTTGATAAATCTCCCCCATGGTTTTAAAAGGGTTATCCCGTGTTAAACATTTTATATATAATGCTGGCCTGTTGGAAAACATAATAACCATGTTATCCTTACCTCTCCCTCCTCCCCCGGTGTCCTATCGTGGCCTCTCTGGTGTCCCTGCTGTCTGCAGCTGCCACCACTTCTGAGACGAACTTGTCTCGGGAGTGACAGCCCGCACAGCCAATAACTAGCCATGGTGCTGTCCCGTCTCAGTTAGTGATTGGCTGAACACCTATCTTTCCAAAGCCAAGTTCATAACGTAAGTGGGAGGGCTGCAGTCAGCAGGGACACCGGAGAGGCCGCAACAGGATACTGGGCTGCATACACACGTTCAGTGTTTTCCAGGTCCGTGGATGTAGTCCGCTAGCTACCTCTGTGATCTGTGCAAAACTGTCAGTTTTTGCATCCATTTTAGATCCGTGTCCATGTTTTTCACGAACTAGTTAAAGTTGTGTACTAGTTTAAATACAGTTTACAGTTAAAAGAAAACTTTCTGCTTCCAAAACCAAACGTGATCTGTGCTTTCCACGGATGATGAATGTACACGGATGTCACATCTGTGTACATCCATGGAAAACAGAGATCTATGAGTTCTATGGGGGAATCCGTGTTGTGCTTTTATGACATGTCTTATTCTTTCACTGAATGCATTGGGGATTAGAGATGGTCCGAACAGAGTTCGGTTCGGGTTCGTACGAACCCGAACACTTGGTAATGATTCCCGCTGTCTGCCCGCTCCGTGCAGCGGGCGGATCCAGCGGGAGGACCGCCTGGAAAACTGGGATACAGCCATAGCCATAGGCTGTATCCCAGTTTTCAGGGCGTTACTCCCGCTGGATCCGCCCGCTCCACGGAGCGGGCAGACAGCGGGAATCTGCTGCCGAGCGTTCGGGTTCATACGAACCCGAACCTCGGCAGGTTCGGACCATCCCTATTGGGGATCCATGAAAACACTGAACATCTGAATAGCCCAATACAAAGCAATGGGCTATAAAATTGTCTGTGCGCATTACTAATAGGATAGTATTTCCCACCCCTAATATCAGAGAAGGGGTGGGGATATGAAGCAAAGAGGCATGCCAGTTTGCAGCTTTTCATACCACCTCTCCAACCTGCTTTACTTTTCCCCCTACACTACATGATAGATAGTCAGGATTCGGCTTCCAGATCATTGAGGTGGAGCTGAGAGGTGTGCTAGCCTGTGACTCTTTACACCACCCCTCTGACTCTTTACACCACCCCTCTGACTCTTTACACCACCCCTCTGACTCTTTGCAATATTGAATAAAGATAATTTTCTATATTTTTACACCGTAGATAAATCAACTAAAGATACTGAAGTTTTTTCAGCTGAATGTGCACTGACAGAGTCCATTCTTAAGATAGGTAATCGAATTGTGAAAATATGTTAGGCAGTTGTATATGGATAGACACTTCTGTGACTTCTATAGCAACAAAGTAACTAGGAAAATTGCTTACAATTTATTGGATATGCAGTCAGGGCATAGGTCATGAGGATTTTCTACAGGTTAGAGCATATATGTATTTTGCTACAACATATGATGACAACAGCTTTACAAGCGCCCTCAGGTTTGCTATAAACTTTTAGATGCCCCTTGACTCAACCTTTTGCTTTCTCATTTGGATCATAAATGAGAAGAAATTGTACCATATGTTCTTTCATATATTAGTATCCGCTACATTTCCCCATACCTAGATAAAGATTGTTCTCTGTGCTATGTTGGATGAGTCACGGCAGTGTGTATGTACATGCTGATACACACACAGATCCTGGATTGTCTTTCTGCTAATAAGTGGGTGACAACTATCAAATTGCTATTTTCAGATAATTAAATAAACCAGATTCATATGTCTGTTCTCCAAGCACACCCTAGACATATTGCAGCTGGTGCATGCTCCCTCCCTGGTGCTGCCCTCCCCTGTCACTGCCAGTGTGATCAGGGGCAGACTTCCCGCTATAGGCTTAGGCAGTTCGTAGAGTTGAAGGCATGCTGGGTGGTGTGGTGTAGATAGTGACTACTATTCTACAGTAGTTTGCTGTCAATCATTCATAGAGATTATCATGAAATTAAACTTCATGTGAAGCTAAATATAATGCTTCCGATTCCTGGTACTGGCTCCATTCCTGACACATGACCCAAATAGCTGTGTGCTGTTTTCTTCTATAGGAAGGGATATACGTTGCAATCAAGTAATTGGGTGTGGGAGCATTTGCCAGCATTGTAGCCCTCTATCAGAACACTCTGATGTCTCTAACCATAGGCCCGCTGTTACATGATGTCATTATAATGTCTCCATTGTTTATGGTGACATGACTATAGACATGAGCGAGCCAGCCGAGGTTTGGGTTCTTATGAACCTGGACTGTCGGCTTCTGATTCCCTCTCTCTGCCCCCTCTGTGGAGAGGTTGGACCACCCGGAAAACTGGGATACAGTTTGAGACCTATGGCTGTATCCCAGTTTTCCAGGTACTCCTTCTCATCCGCACTGAATGGTAATATATTATTGGAATAGTCAAAAATATTCCTGTGACATGATACCTTCATTATCTGTTCCTCCCTTTTGTCACAAAAGTTTTAGTCCCCAAAGTTTTATCCCATAGCTAAGAACAAGAGATATTTCAGCAACAAACAGTATTGTTGAGGCCTTGTGTCCTTCCACCTGGGGCTCATATGTAGTACAAATATATATTATGGCATCATAATACTCTGTACCCCAGGGATGGGGCTACCACCGTATATCTGGGGTGGAGTCCCCTGGACCTCAGGTACAATGAGATAGAACGACAGAGCGGGGTGCTGTCCTTTTCTTGCTCTGCTGTTCATTCTTAGGCTATGTTCACTTATAGTATTTGGACTAGTAATTCTGTCAGTATATTGGTCAGAATTTCAGTATGAGGAGTGGAACCAACCAGCCAACTATAATGGGAATATCTGCACAGTTTTTGTGTTTTCAATCCACTCCTGGTTTTAGTAGAAAAAATACTGAGCAAAATATTGTGTGTGAACATAGCCTTAGGCTGCACTTTACGTCTCCACCCTGTCCCTGCAGCTCACAGGGGGGCACAGTATGGTTCACTAATGGGGGAGGGCATACTCTACAGAAATGAGTTGCAGTTGGCAGACATTGTCATCTGAATAATTCCAATCAAAGAAGATGCCATTTGTTAGTCACTAGATATAACTGTAATCACTTATACGGGCTGCAGAGGTCCTATATAATACCAGTACATACTGTGTTATTTGGAAACTGTAAGTTGTTTTAGAAAAAAGTTGTCTAAAAATAAAAAAAATATATATGTCTGTGCGTGTTTGTTTTGGGTTTGGGGGGGGGGGGGCTCATGCCCCAGATATTTTTTGTGTACTGTTGTGTACGATGTAGGTATGCTGTGTTCCATATAACAGAGCTGTTCTACCTTACACTGGTATTCTACTTGGTATACCAGTGGTACAAGGAGCAAGGGCCCTATGCGCTGATCTTGTAGATCGACACTCATTCTAAGGGCACATTAGGATGGTGGCACATATGATCACTGGATCATTCTTATGGCTCTCTGCTTTTGTCATTCATTAGCTGCAAATCCCCATTGCATCATCATACAGGGAACTAGCCTTTTTTCATTCTTCAGGGGATCCCTTGCTTTATTGCATGGGGTGGTATCAACCTGTTATTCCAATAATTAACCTGTGTAACACCCCTAGCATAGACCCCTAGAGACTCTCTGTGGCTATGTACAGGCCTCAGTGGGAAAGTGTTTCAGAAACTGTAAGATGCAATTGTTATGTAAAACTTCATACTAACAATTATCCCAGGTGGACACAGGGCATGTGCACTATTCAGTATAAATATGAAGATTTTCTTTTTGGCTATTTAAAAATTCTGTGAATGATCTATGTGCAAGAAAACACATTGCTCCCTTCTTATAGACTGTACATTATAGGCACACATGGCAGATTGACTGCCATTAGAAATTTCTAGAACAAACCTGGCATGTGCAAGTATGTGTTTGCTGAATAAAGTTTTTTACATTTTTGTTCTTTCATCTGCCGTAAAAAAAAAAACATTACAAAAATTTACTTTAGCGACTCTTTTGGGGGAAAAAAAAAAGGTTTGAGTTGAAGCTTGGTGGGCATACTAAAAACGTTAAATATTACTCATTTCCTTTATTTCTGTTCTAAACTAAGAAAAGGTTTTCAGTATCATTTTCCTTCACTCCCAATTTATATTTCTATAGTACTTACAAAGGAACTGTTAAAAAATACTATATGATTAATTTATTTTATTAGTAATACAGGGCCGGGACCATGACTAAAGTTTATTTTATCATGAGAAGAGTGGTGGTACTCAGGGGCGGATTAACTTTACCATTGGCCCCGGGCTGTTCATCAAGCCTGGGCCCCCCCCACCCCACTGTAACTATGGCAACACTAGCCTGGCGTTCATAGTACAGGATAGATAATGTCATGATGTCCTGATTTGTGCAAAATTGCCATAAAAAACTGTGATTTTTTGCAAATCATGGCAGAAGTGTAGCCAGGAGACAGTACACCATTGAAAGTATAGGTCTTTTTGGATGGTCATGGGCCCCCCAGGAGCTCAGGGCCACGGGCTGCCGCCCAAAACGCCCCTATTATAATCCACTACTGGTGGTACTGTTTTCACTTACAATTACAATAGTAAATCTGCCATTTGTGAACTTACCGCCAGGCTGCATTCAAGCATGCGTAATACTGACACATGCTTATGTCCCTGTCACAAGTCCACAAGTCTGCCTGCAGGTCTTATAGCCCAAACTGGCATCGTCATTAGGCTCTATGATTCTTTCAGTTTGGTTCCGTCCATTATTTATTGAGAAAATACAATATAATAATGTGCTCCATTAATGCTGATGGAAAATTGCCCGCCAGTGCACCTCGTATAGAATAACGGCTGCAACTGATTACAACATAATAATAACCATAATAATAAGAGACGAGCAAACCTCGAGCACACTCGAGTTCGCATGAACCTGAGCATGCTCTAGGTTCTCTCATCTCTAGAAATGATTAAAATAAGGCCATACTTTCTTTTTTTTAAAAATGTTGTGTGAACACACCTTCAGTCACCTCCGCTGCCAGTGATTGGCTGAGTGGGCCGTCACTGAGCAGGGAACCAGGAGAAGCAAGCAGGAGTGCATCGGGGGAAGGAGCTAAAAAGTTAACTTTCACAGTACTATGGCACTAAATTTATTCATTTTCATTCCACTGCAAGAATGGAGTGCCATAGACTTTAATAGCAATCAGTATCACAATGAATTGCACTGTGATAAACTCGCAGCATGAAATCCGCTGCCATACAGTACGTGTGAGTGAACCCTTGGTAAATAAGTCGGGAGATCTGAAAAAACAGTGGACATGGACCCTTCTGCTACTTATTTTATTGCCTATTTTGGGGCAAACCCAGCTTTATAGATAAGGTATGAATGGATTTAAATCTAGGAAAGCCTATATATAAAATGCCATACCTAGAACCAAATAACTGGGCCTTGATGATTTGTTAGGTTTCATATATGGGCCCTAAACCTAACTTACACCAACAAACTTTCTTTGTGAATGGATTCCATAGTAAAGGGATTTTATAATGTGCTTGAAGGGTGACTCTACAATATTGGGTATCTCTACTATATTGAGAATATTGAGTCCACCTCTGCTACTTGCATGAAGTCAGTAAAGTAAAAAAGAAAAGTCTCTTTTAACTGCCAGTTTAGGTCTCAAAGCTCCAAAATGTTTTTAAAAAAACTATGTTAATTTCTTTTTTAAGTGGAATGTGATAACATTTAAAAGATTTACACAAAAGAGTAGACTTATTATCCTCTATATTATTCTGTTCCCTTAATTTTACAGTAATGTTTTTGTTTACAGCCACATTGACCCCAGAGATTTTTCTAAAGCTGCTGCCACTAATTTCTAGAAGATCAGATGAAACTCTTACGCTTTGTCTTTGAAGTATATATTGTATTATAAAACTTCCCTGCAGTTTATATTGTCATTATATTTTTATTTATTTGGTAATTTATGGTAATATACCTGTTATTCCTAATTCCGAGTATCCGTTTTATGATGTCTAAACCTTCTACCTGAGTTCTATGAGAATCTGTTGGACAATCCCATATGCAGATTTAAGAGACTATAAAGTATGTGTATGATGGGCTAAATGGCGTAATATGTATATAAGATAATAAGACATTTATACGACTGTCCATGACCACTGTTGGACTAAAGATTTGTGCAAAATATCATTGTCTCGAGTTTAAAACCGTCATACAATTCCACCCATGTATATCTGTCACTTCACTACAGAATTAGTGTATCAGCCAAACTGTATATATTTTCTACCCTTTCGGTAAGAAATGTTTATACTTCACTAGCTGCATGTAAGGAATGAGTGAAAGTTATATACACACATTTAAGAGAGAACATTCACTAGCATGGTAAATTATATAAGCTGTGTCCTACATATAGGCAATAAATTATAGAAAATAGAAATTACACTCGATCACTCGGGCACATCCATAAATCATAGGCAGCAAGTACTTGTTTTACTGTCTCAAAGGCGTCTATAAATTTTTAGATATAAAGAAGTAACGTGTCACATTAGTACATGGACATTCGGAGAAATGATGAATGAAAGAATCGCGTCTCCGTGTTTTTTTTTAATCTTGGGGCCGGTGCAAGGGTTAAACCTGATATGAGCGCTGCCTGCGTAATTGTGGTGTTGGTGAGTTGTCAGCCCCACGCTAATTACTGCCGCCCGGAGGATAATTACTCTCTCGGCTCTTACAGCCACCGCAACAATCTCGGCATTTACTATGTCACCAAACTCACCCTCTGTCATTAACAAGTCAACCCCCCCCCCCAACACAATCTCACAGTCTGCACAGAGGATAATATTAAAACACTATGCCCATCCACCTCTGTATACCACCGAGGGCAGGGGTATGTAGCCCTGATCCACTTCACATTCCATTGTCGTAACCTTTTTGTTTAAACAGCAAACATACACAGAAAATAAAAGAAAAATCATGCTGATTATAGGAAAACATTTAAACCATTGACCATTGTATTGCAGAGGATGATGATAAATTTACTGTCCGTGCCACAGATCTTCATTATTTTGCTGTCACATATACTCAGATTATCAGCATTAGTGCCTGCCATGGTTGATACAGACTGGATTATATGTGAACATTACAGATCAGGTTCTGAGTATACAGTGGTGCTTTTTCCGAGTTTGTGCTCAGAGGCATAAGCTTTACAGAACTTTAAGTCTTAGGCTGAATTCACACAGATCTTTGCACAGGCAAAACCTACAGTGATTACAGTTTAATACATGCGGATAATATTTTATAAATCTTATCCATGCTGCCGACCTTGTGGCCAAAGAAAAACACGCTGATATGTGGCGGAAGAAAAAAATCTGCCACAATCTTTCACAATGGTCCATGTTTCACTTGTTTCATGTGTTAAAGGGAACCTGGCACCCAGAACAAAACCCACCCTAGCCCTGGATAAAAGATCATATACTTACCCTGCTACTGCCATTGCCGCCCGCTCGTCTGAATGCTCGGTATGCAGATGAGCAGAGATGAGTCCGATGTCCATAAGAAATCACTGGAGCAGTAATTTCCTATGGACATCAGACTCATCTCTGCTCATTTGCATATTGAGTGCACAGACGAACAGGCGGCGATTTCTCTGCGGCGGAACCAGGAGCAGGAACGGTAGGAGGGGGTAAGTATATGATCCTTTATCCAGGGGTAGGGTGGGTTCTGCCTCTGGTGCCAGGGTGACAGGTTTCCTTTAAGGCAGAGGGGTCAAACTTGTGGCCCTCCAGCTGTTGCTAAACTACAATTCCCATCATGCCTGGACGGCCAAAGGCATGATGGGAATTGTAGTTTTGCAACAGCTGGAGGGCCAGGAGTGTGACAGCCCTGCCCTCAGGTTTGCTATGTTACAGTACAAGAACTGACCATACGTCACCTTTTTCTGTTGCATAGTATATAGTATCGGATTGTCTGAGCCTTTTGCTATTGATGCAAATCTAAATAGTAATAGGTCTGAATTTATTAAAGCATATTTATATAAAACCCAAATATGTATATATACATTTAGGCTAGGTTTACACTGTGTTAAGGAGCCACCACTTTGCATGATTCCATCACTCATACAAGTGATCACCCCCCAGGTAGTACAACACGGGGGGTTCCTGGTCACGCAACTGGGAATCGCCTTGTAGCCCTAGCCTAAATGATATGAAGTAAAATATATTAGACAAACACAGGGTCTGTGTTTGTTTGCATAGCAAGTCTAATATTCTTCCCCGAGCTACAAAGAGAAGTGGACAGCTATGGGGTTTCCAGATTTCCTGTACAGCCCTTCCATCTCCTACCACACATTACTGGCTTCTTATTTGGCCTCTGCACACAGAATCCTGTTAAAGGAGCCGTACATAACATTGGAGAAGAATAGTGCATCGTAGGCAATAGCCATGTTACTGCAGAGTATATTATAGTATAGCTGTAAGTGGTGGAAAGTGGCGCTTCACTGTTACCACACCAGTCCATGCAATAGTTAAATTATCAGGCAGAGGAAGATGCAGAGAAAGTGAGAGGGTTAGCCTAAACCACCTGCAGAGGAGGAAGGAGGGGGCTACAGAAACCCTGAGGCCAAGTTGACACAGATTAGTGCAAGAGTGTCAGGGGTCAATGAGACAATGATTACAAGGTCATGACAGCAATAACACAGACACGTGTCACTGAGGCTCACATATATTACATACACAGGAAAGCCCTAGACAGACTGCAAAACCAGCACACTCATCATGTGCTTCAAAAAGAATACAGCCAAAAACCTATATAGAATATTTTATATTATAAAATTAAAAAGAAAGAACATGAAATGAATTGGAATCAGAGTATACCCCACTTATTTTTGTGATGTTACCTGTTGTAATCCAATTCATATGGCACACAAATTTATAATTTTGGCCCACTGTATATTATACTGTTACTGTATACCTTATTACATCATCTTGCTGATGGACCTAAGGCGGCTCGACACTTCCTTCTACTCCATCTCATTTCACTGTTTTTGGGTGGTCAGAGTGCTACTACCCATAGGCCTAACCAATTGTAAACACTTTTGTATTAAACCCTCTTTAAAGGCCGCCACACACTTTTAACACCCCTTGAAATGTTTGCCGTAGTTTATTCTATTAGCCATTAATGTTGTGGTATAGCGGAAGTTGGAGAACTGGCCAGAGAGCTTGATGTCTAATAAAAATATATGTGATGACATCAAACATGTTGGTAAATGTGGTTGGTCTTTTGTGGTTAGGATTAGCTTTTGCATCTGTTTGACTGATATAATATTAATATTATATATATATATATATATATATATATATATATATATATATATATATACATAAGATTCCAGAAGTAGGTAAAGGTCTTGTACCTTGTGTGACAGTCAAGACACACGTAACAGTGCCAGTCACTTGCAGCAGTGCTGGAAATTCCGACAAAATTTTGTCTTGTGTCTGTAAAAAGCAGGAATGCTCCCAGGGTAGGAGTAGACAGCCCCCTTTCCAGTCCTTCCCCGGAGGCCAGCTGAACACTGTGATCCTGGCACCCGTGCCGTACCCATGATTGTCCCACTTGTGACCAACATAAGTCTTCTAAAAACTGGGATATTGTGAGCAACTCCTGGGGACACTCTGTTAAAAATTAGTTTTTTTTATTCCCTAATTTATTTATATACTTGACAATGTGGTGAGTTAAAACATATGCATAGAGACATGCAAGGTTAAGAACACCGTCTAAGTTTTCTAACTGCAGTTTAGAGAGTGCAGAGCCAAAAGCGTATACATGTGTTGTACAGAATTCTAATTAAACATGCCACAGACATTAGGTCACCACAAAACTTCACTTTTAAAGGGGAAACATCACCAAACTCTCCCTTTTCTGTGGTTAGACTGTTTTGTCACCAGTCATTTCACGCAGATTTAAATAAAAACTTTTAAAGGGAAGATCTTTAGAATCAATCATGGCCATTACTTCAAAACTCAAGCAAATTATGTTTTTATTGGTCAACTTGTCTTATTTTATTAAATGGAATTCCCTAGAAGTGATTTTTCATTTTTCCTATTATTTCTCCAGCGATTGGGTGGAGCACCCGCACCGTTTCCAAGTACAAAGCACTAAAACATGGTTTTTCCAGACACTCGGCAAAACCATCTACCTATACAAATAGTGGATACTTCTGTATGTTTCCTTACAGCTTCCTTTTATGTAAAGTAAATGCAAAAGAGAAGGATGCTGACACAGAGAGTGCACCATGTATTCACCATGTGCACCATGTATTCAAAGAACATTTGTTCAAAAACAGGATAAATATATATATTTAAACTGTCTACAAAAAAAGAGGGACTACTCTCTTTGACTCCCAAGGTTAATTTTCACCAGTTGGGGTTCTGGCAGGCAATCTATGGCCATAGATGTCGACAAAATATTAAATTGGAATATCCATTTAAATCGATATAATAAATTTAGTATTTTTATGAAGACTTTTCTTTATGGTTCTTACATTACTCATTTACATAACTTCTATCCATTCTGCCTTTGTTGTCTTTGGAAATAGACAACAATTTATCCTGCAGTGACCAAGTGGCTTTGTCACCTAAGCTCCCACAATGCACTGCTCTCTGCTAACAGGAAACCAGCAGCATTCTGAAAGTTGGCATGAGATACACATAAAACATTCTACCACTAATGGATCAATATTAATATCACTTGGTCAAAGCAAAACAATAAAGTTGCAATTTATATTTTGTAAATGTAAGTGAACTCTGCCTGACTATTATTTTCAGACTTTCACCTTAGGCCTGATTCACATCACGATTTTGCTATCCATTTAATGTATCCGTTCTATGAAGGGGGGAAAAAACGGATGGTAAAAACGGAAGCAGTTGTATGCCATCCGGTTTCCATTGACTTGTGATGTGAACCTGGCCTTAGCATGAAAAAATGGCCCTCTCCTATGTTACACATGACTTACAGTTACTTTCTATTATTTTATCAGAATATTGGGGAGCGATTACTTATCTCAATCACTGCAGGTAAATGACCTATAAAATTTATTTTTAGACTTTGTACCCACTACAGGATTTTATAGGATTTTAAATGCACTAGATACTGTGATATTACAGGGGTATACAGGGAGTCTATAATACAGGAAATTCCAAAAAACAAAAAAAATAGTCATGCAGCATTTGTTAATAGACAGAAATAGTGTTCCATTGAACCATTGCGTGGCATTCAACCCATGAAACTTTGGGCGAAACTGTGTCATAATAAGACTCTTACTGGGCCCTACATAGCATCCTCCATCGGATGCTGAATTACAGAAGTAATTTCCTTTAGCCTTCCTCTAGCTAAGAGTAACCCTCATAATAATCCAGACTTCCATGCAGAACTCCATTTGGTGGCATGCGGAGTGCCTCTGCCTCACTGTGTGCATTAGGCCAAATGAATTGTAAATGGCTTCTCTGCTTTGGACAGTTGCTATTTATTACATGATTACAAATACTTGTGCTTCTTGGACCCTAAATCATCTGTCATTGAAGAGTCGGAAGACCCCCATACACCTAATAGTATCAGCTTAACCCACCGCCAGTGGCAGGCTTGGCTGACTTCAGTATAAAATGTATGGGTGAAGGTTCCCTACAGCACCACCACAGGAGAAATGGAGCATAACACAACATCCAATCGGTTGTCTGTGCAATGTAAGACAGGACAGGTCCTCTCTTTAACACTGTTCTTCGACCTGGCCAAGAGATGAAGATCCTGGACAGGAGACCCCTTATATTAACTCAGAATTTCTTAAAAGGGTGAATGACCATGATTTTTTTTTTTTTTAAACTGAACAACCCATTTAAAAGATTTTCATAGAACTATACAAAGAAGAAAGTTATTGTTGGCTCTGTTTTTGCTACTGTTACTGTTTATGGTTGTATTTGTTGCACTAATGTCTTAAGGGTTGCAAAGCTAACAATGTCCCTATATTCATATTGGGTGATTAGATTTTGCTTGGCATTGTAGTATAATCTAGTCTAGCCGACGAGCCAATGCAGTCACCATGTGACCTCTGACATGGAATTCACATAAGTCGCCACCAACCTGAATCACTGAATAGTTTTATTTAATCACCAATGGTATTGGTAGAACCACTATTTTAATAGTATATGTGAATATATTTTTTGCCCATTTTCCCTTGGTTTCATAAGTGGGCAAAGGGTTAGCTAAAGTAACCTTATAATGTGAGAAACCCCAGCAGACAACTCATATGTCAGCTTTCCCAACACCTGTGAATGTGACATTGGGGTAGACTATAATCACACCTATATTATAAGGATTCAGACTGTGTTCACACATTAGGGTCATCATTCTGAAAAATAAAACTACAAGGTGTGAACAGCTTTAGAAGATCTTCACAAAATACATTTCAGTAGTCATGTTAATGTACAATTAGTTGTGCAACTGCTTTATTCTCAATGGGATAAAGTGAAGTGTATGATAAATGGGCCATAGAGGATAATAATGCAATATTTAAAGTAGGTGTATGAAGAATAAGGAATTGAGAATGTCTAAAAATAAATATATGAAAAAAGAGCAGCAGAGACGGAGACAATTAGGTGAGAAACTCAGCTACCTAACATACCAGCTGTTGGCTACACCGTGGTAAAAGGGACTAAAAGCATAGCGGGAAGAAAGTTAAGTAGAAGGAAGTGTGAAAAGAATGGTATGGAAGGGTTAATTTGCGAATAAACACAAGTACAGGCGCACAATGCTTCACTGTGTAAGAGCAGCTCTGCCCTCCTCTATATACCTCTGTACACCTCTGAATACTTCCCCTCTGCCAGAGCAAACACACACAGGGTAAACTAACCAGAGGACAAAGCAGAGACAAATGTCACTTACAGGTGCAGGTTACTGTCCTCAACTGAACCTCTGACTTGCTGGAACATGGTATCCAGTTTAGTGTAACCACTGTGGCATCTTATAAACCTCCTGAACATCAAATTAACCCTGTACTGTTATACCAGTGATCCACATTCTGACCCCAATGTTACAACTGTGGCAGTTTGCTGTAGTTGATGTGTTCCTAGTTCTCTTATTATAGTTTAACATGATATCACATGATGTTGACTTCCCTTCTGTTGCCCTTATAGGCTCCTATTACAGTAACCCGGCTCCTGATCCTCTTATTACCCCTGTAACATCTTATTACAGTAACCCGGCTCCTGATCCTCTTATTACCCTGTAACATCTTATTACAGTGACCCGGCTCCTAATACTCTTATTACCCTGTAACATCATATTACAGTAACCCGGCTCCTGATCCTCTTATTACCCTGTAACATCTTATTACAGTAACCCGGCTCCTGATCCTCTTATTACCCCTGTAACATCTTATTACAGTAACCCGGCTCCTGATCCTCTTATTACCCCTGTAACATCTTATTACAGTGACCCGGCTCCTAATACTCTTATTACCCTGTAACATCATATTACAGTAACCCAGCTCCTGATCCTCTTATTACCCTGTAACATCTTATTACAGTAACCCGGCTCCTGATCTTCTTATTACCCCTGTAACATCTTATTACAGTAACCCGGCTCCTGATCTTCTTATTACCCCTGTAACATCATATTACAGTAACCCGGCTCCTGATCTTCTTATTACCCCTGTAACATCTTATTATAGTAACCCGGCTCCTGATCCTCTTATTACCCTGTAACATCTTATTACAGTAACCCGGCTCCTGATCCTCTTATTACCCCAGTAACATCTTATTACAGTACCCCGGCTCCTGATCCTCTTATTACCCCTGTAACATCTTATTACAGTAACCCGGCTCCTGATCCTCTTATTACCCCTGTAACATCTTATTACAGTAACCCGCCTTCTGATCCTCTTATTATCCTGTAACATCTTATTACAGTAACCCGGCTCCTGATCCTCTTATTACCCTGTAACATCTTATTACAGTAACCCGGCTCCTGATCCTCTTATTACCCCTGTAACATCTTATTACAGTAACCCGGCTCCTGATCCTCTTATTACCCTGTAACATCTTATTACAGTAACCCGGCTCCTGATCCCCTTATTACCCCTGTAACATCTTATTACAGTAACCCGGCTCCTGATCCTCTTATTACCCTGTAACATCTTATTACAGTAACCCGGCTCCTGATCCTCTTATTACCCCTGTAACACCTTATTACAGTAACCCGGCTCCTGATCCTCTTATTACCCTGTAACATCTTATTACAGTAACCCGGCTCTTGATCCTCTTATTACCCCTGTACCATCTTATTACAGTAACCCGGCTCCTGATCCTCTTATAGCTTTGTACCAATTTAGTGTGACTTGTTGTCTGTTTATAGTCTGTTCCTGACTTTGGCTTCAATGATCTGTCAGATAATCTTTCAGATGTCTGTTGGTGTAATAGGGCCCTAACATGTGATTACGGATTGTCTGCATTGTCCTGTTGAGTGTATGGGGCATCATCGGAGCACTTCCACTGGGGTCAGGGTGAGTACAACATCTCGTTTAACCTGCCCTTTCATTTCATGTCCCTCAAAAGTTTTATCTAAACTCCTTTAACCCTATCCAATACACTCTCCTAGTACTAGTCTTGAACAGAGTTATTAAGGATATATAGAGGAGTAAGAGTTGACAGTATATGTTTCTAAGCCAAGAGTAAAGTCTAAAGGTTGACATCTGTGATCAGTCATTCATATTGAAAGTTCTTTTACTTGATCAGTTTTACAGTCTACAAGAAGCAAAGTAAACATATAGTAAAATAGATTGGTGCTCTTTTGCTTTCATTTTAACTATCCAGCTATGGTAAGTGATTATTTTTTTCTGCAATATTGTGTGAACGTATAAACAACTTCACATTATGGTTAGTAGCATTTTTCCTGTTTACATGAAGGGAAGTGCTGCAAGATATGCTTTAAATATGCGATCAATGAAAAATGATGACTGGCTTCATATGCAATGGACAGTGGTCGAGAATGATCATTTTTACTAACAATAGTTCATACAGTCATTGTACTGACTAAAAGGCTCTGAATGCACAGATGTTTACTATATAATACTTAGTATATATCCTTAGTATATCTAATGTGACATGTTTTGAAAGTTTGAAATATCACAACGTTTATAGTATGGAAGTGAATCTTTCAAAAACCTTTGTGCTACTCATTTACATATCCACTGTTTTTTTTTAAATCTCATTTGTATAGTAATATTGAATATTAACTTAGCAGGAAAGTGGTATTTAAAGCAGTCTGGCTTTTTGTGGTGGGTGGGGATAACAGCTGTTAATAGAGCATGGGAATTGAATAGATGAAATAAACTGTGTAATGGAATTTACAGTATATTGAATGGGACACATTGGAGCCAAGGCATTCTATATAGGGCTCTGTGTCTTTTGACTGACACCATCAGGGTCTTGCACTGTCCTCCCCCCCCGCCTCTCGCCCCCACCTCAGGAAGGAAGGATTGCCAGAGTCCCCATACTCTGTCCCCAACGTCTGTTCGATCACAGATGTCTCCGTGAGAGGAAATTCAGCTGCTCCCCTGTTTATTTGGCAAGAGAAAAGTTGGAACAGAGAACATAAAAATAAGAGGGAGGAGAAGAGTCACTCCTTCATTGCCAGGGGTTCCCGGCAAAACCAAAGGGACACAACGGCATGGCAGGGAGAGACCAAGTGTAAATGAAATTTCACTATAACGTTGGGAGACTGTCCCTCCTACCACATGGTGAGAGAACCATTTGTACAGATAGGACTCCCATTGTTGGGAAAGAAAGAGATGGGACTCCATTTTTACGTGTACATAATGTGTAGTCTCGGGAGACGACCTCATACGTCCTTGTAGATGTCAGCAACAGTGTCCCAGAAACCTCTCAGTGCCAGCTAATACTGGATTTTACAAGGTTTTATTAGTATTCCAAGTCTAAAAAAATAAGCTATCCATAGAGAGTCACAACCCATGGCCAAAAAGGCTTTTAGAGATTATGCTATCGACCTGCTAAAGTCTGTGTGTTTGACTGGGTTTTTGGATGTGAAGAAATGGTAGCTCCAATGTTTCTAGTCTTGTCATGAGCCAGACTAATTTTAAACATTTTGTTTATTTCCCTGAACTGAAATTTTCTTTTTGGAGAGTAAAAAGAGTAAAAATAAGTCTTTAGGCTATGTTCACACACCGTCAAAATGACGTCCAATTTTCCTGGATGGCCATCAATTAACGGCAAATAACGGATGGTATTATATGAGGATCTGCTGTTTTCCTTAAAAAAAAAAATATATATATATGGCGGTTATTTGACGTAAAGTGTGTGAACAGAACCTGAAGGTGTATAGTTATGAAAATACACTATTAACTTAAATACTTCAACGGATAGATCAAACTAAATATTTTAGTCCATTGGGGTTTTGCAGTCTTTCATTTTTGGCCTATTCAATATTGTTGGTTTGTGATGATTACTATACGGCAGGTAGCAGCACAGCGGGCACTAAACTATAGCAACAATCCCCATTGATGAGGAAATGAGATGGCAAGTTACTAGGTGAGTTAAGAAAAAAATCACGTTGCGTTCAGTACGATATTGAATACTCTCTACTCTGTGATGTGCTTTCTATGGTAATGTTATATGGGTCCACCTATGTACCAGGAAATTATATCATAACTAAAGAACATTTCTCAGAATGTATTAGTTATATTAGTATCTTTATGTACTTGTAACAAAGTAATTACTATTTAATACCTGAGTGTCAAAGGTTAGTTCTGGATTTGATCTGGATCTGGGAAAACATTAAGTGCCATTGTCCTACCACGTAAAAGCAAAGAACAGTTGATGTGGCAAGACACAATTTATGTTCTAGTTCTGGGAATTATATATTTCTATGTTGGTTTGGATTCCTGGACGTGGATAGGTTAGAAATGCAAGTAAAAAGCAGTGAAATCTTTCAGATTAAAATTGACCTATCATGTTCAGCTGCTAATGTTTATGTCAGAAAATAATTTCTTTTTTACAGATAGCAAACATAGTAGACAGAATACATATGGTATTAATGTGACAACTTCCCATGTACAAACAGCTGGACAACCTGGAACTTACACTCCTCCCCAGGTGTGATCGTTCTAACATAAATGCTGCCCCTCTCCCTACAGAGCAACACAGACAGGAATGAAATAGTGACACAGGCTGTCCTTCCCACCATAAAATTAAACAGAAAGGGGCAGTGTGACAGGGAGCAAACCTATCCCGTCACAGGGTGACATAGACAAGAGGGAAGACCTATGTACATGGAGTCTGCTTCTCCATTCATAGGGTGACACAGACAGAAGGGAGGAGCTATGTAATATGGAGTCTGCTCCTCCTACCACAGGGTGACACAGACAGGAGGGAGGAGCTATGTAATATGGAGTCTGCTCCTCCTACCACAGGGTGACACAGACAGGAGGGAGGACCTGTGTGACATGGAGTCGGCTCCTCAGACCATAGGGTGACACCAATAGCTTGGAGTAGCTTTGTGACATGGAGACTGCTCCTCCTACCACAAGGTGACACACAGGAAGGAGGAGCTATGTGACATGGAGTTTGCCCCTCCCACCACAAAGTGACACAGACAGGAGGGAGGAGCTATGTGACATGAAGTCTGCTTCTCCCACCTTAGAGTAACACAGACAGGAGAGAGGAGCTATAAAGGAGAAGTCCAGCAGCATCCAATCTTGAAATCTTTATTTAGCTCACAAGCAGAAATACGTTTCGATGAGTCGAAACTATTGGTGCTGTTGGACCTCTCTACCTATAGGAGGGCGGAGCTATGTCACAGGGAGTCTGCTCCTCCTACCACAGGGTGGCACAGACAGGAAGGTGGAGCTATGTGACATGGAGTCTGCTCCTCCCACACAGGGTGACAAAGGAGAGAGAAGCTATGTGTCTAAAGTCTGCTCCTCCCACCACAAGGTGACACAGGAGGGAGGAACTATGTGACATGGAGTCTGCCCCTCCCACCACAGAGTGACACAGTCAGGAGGGAGGAGCTTTGTGACATGGAGTCTACTTCTACCACCGGGTGACACAGGAGGGAGGAGCTATGTTACATTGAGTCTTCTGCTGTCTCAGGGTGATACAAAGAAATGGGTAGAGCTATAAGGCATGGAGTGTTCTACCACGGTGAAGTGTTATATTGCCACAACTAAGTTGATACAAAATGGAGGCCTAAAGTGCTATAGAGTCTGCTCCTTCCACAACAGGGCGTAATGATAGGGGAGTACTATCTGACAAAGTGTCTGCCATATGGACCACCTGTGTATCACAGTTTTTAAAGGAAACCAATCACGCCGAAAATCCATCTTAAGATAAGGAAACGTGCTGGCACATCACCCAGCACGTTTCCTAAACATCCCCCTGTAACCTCCGTGCCCCCCTCCATCAGTCAGTAATCTTACTTTGAAGAAGTCCCGCGCTGTATGTAAATCTCTGGCAAGTAGTCACGGTGGGCGGAATTAGTCAAGGTGGGCAGAATCAGTCACAGGTCCTGGGCGTCTGTAATGGCTGTAATCACGCCCAGAGGGGCGTGCTTAAGGTCTGCTTTCCATCCACGTGACCCGGCGGCTTGCATTTCACGTCGGCGGCGCGCTGACATCATCCGCACGCAGCGCAGACGTCTTCTGTAGTCCGCGCATGCGCAGTACGTCGGGAGACGCCGCCGGCGTACTGCGCATGCGCGGACTACGGAAGACGACCTTAAGCACGCCCCTCTGGGCGTGATTACAGCCATTACAGACGCCCAGGACCTGTGACTGACTGATTCTGCCCACCTTGACTTATTCCGCCCACCGTGACTACTTGCCAGAAATTTACATACAGCGCGGGACTTCTTCAAAGTAAGATTACTGACTGATGGAGGGGGGCACGGAGGTTACAGGGGGATGTTTAGGAAACGTGCTGGGTGATGTGCCAGCACGTTTCCTTATCTTAAGATGGATTTTCGGCGTGATTGGTTCCCTTTAACCCTCTTCTTGGGTGATCAGGAAGCCATGTATGATATTGAAACTTTCCTGTCACATGTACAAATATAACATAACTGTACTGTAACCTAGTAATATATTTTGGGAAATCCTTAAACTAAATAATTTCCATATAAATATATCATTGTTACTCTTAATTCGTGTATCTATAAAACCAAAGAAGCCCCAGGTTTTTACACTTTTCAGAAAACCAGATGTAAAATAAAAAAGTGAATACAAACAGGACAAGGAATTGCCAAATTCAGTCTAATGATCGAATGAATATTCTAAGATTTACAGATGTATATTACAGAGAAGTTCCTTTTCTATAGAGATATGTCTATGTAGATGTGAGTTAGCAGTGTAGCAGTTGGATCCTATAGAAAGAACAATAAAGATATAATTGATGTTGATGAGGACGTAAGTGTTGTACTTTGTCCTGTACGTGGTGGCAGACACTGTAAATCAGCACACCCGCAGAGAGTAGTGAATGTTGTGAAACATGTGGTAGGTCATAGGTTAGGTCCTCCTCTGCATGGGCTCCAACCTTCCTGACATTTCTAACCAGCAAATGCCTTTTTGTTTTCACCACAGGAATAGTGCATCCTCTTTCTAAAAGTGAAACACACCTTATTTTTTTGATGGCATTCCACCAGTCATTTCTTCATATGTTTCCGCCATAGAAGTAATGTGCAGAGGGTGTATGTAATTATGGAAATATACCTATCACTTTTATGGTATCTATAGATATAAAAGTAAGGATAATCTATAGACGTTCAAAAACTCTGCCTGCTATTAAGCTACTTTGTTTAGCGTCGGTTTGTAACACAAGATGGCGGCATCTACAGAATTGCACATTTTTGTGACAGTAGTCATAGGGATAGGGTTGCATACAAATACTAGCCCTTTTTGTATCTTAGATGTTTACTTCCCCCTTGTAAAATCCTTTAAAATGACTGAAATGCTGTCCTTTGAAGATATGTTAAAATTAGTTTAATACAAAACCAAACAATTTTAACTATACCTTCTATAAGTCATATAGTTGACTATATAATACAGATTTTTTTTTTTTTAACACCCCCTGTATTTAATGACTGCGTTTTCATTTAACACAAGCCCTTTATGTTCTGTCCATAATATACTTCACCAACTGTATACTGTACACTTAGGAAAGTTTGAAATTCTTTAGTATGTACACCTCAACCAGCTCGATATTGATGCCACCAGTAGATATGTAAAAATATCAGATAAAAGAAAACACTGATATTTACAGTAGAAATAAAAATAAGAAATGCAATGTAGTCACTCCCAAAGAGTTATACAAAGTTTATGGAAAAGTTAGAGGATAGGAAGTAGAATTAGTAATAGTAGTGTTAGTAGTCTTTATGTCTAAAAAGAATAAAATAGAGGTTAAAGTCAGAAAAAAATATGTGACTCATACGTAGAAGGAACTTATTTTTGGGTTGTAAATCTATCTTCTATCTATATCTTATCTGTCTGTCTGTCTGTCTATCTATCCAACTACGTATTCAATCTTCTATCTATATCTTTAAAAAAAAAAAAAAAAAAGCCACCAGCCTACATTGGTAAAATATTTAAATTAGTGATTTACCAGTGGGAAATGTAAAGCCATAAAAAAAAAAAAACACTGGCCAATAAAAAAATATATATTTTTTTTACATAAACTAGTGCTCGTTCTTTATTTTACAAAATATTTGTACTACAATCGCTTTGGTATTGCTGCAGAGAATATTATTGTCTGTCTACATGTACCATTTCATTTATTTTTTACATACTTCAATCATATTATTGTTTTGTGAGATGATATAGAGCACCAGAAGCCCCAGAAGGCAGCGTTTTTAAAGATTATTTGAAGTATTCAAAAACAAGTATGTATGCCTAGCTAATGTTTGTGTGTATACTCCTACATGTCTAGCTATATGTATAAAACAACACCTGTCTATCCTCATATAAATTTACAGCTACATTTGTAGAAATGCGTCTTTAGTATCGTAAAAACATTTATAAGGCTAAATAAATACATTTTTAATACCATAAAGCTCTGTCATATTTTGTAATGATAACTACCTACTTAGTAAAAAAACATAGATAGATATACTGATCTGATTTTGTGTCTTTTAACATATATTTGTAGCACTAATTTTTTGTAAGATGTCAATGAAATCCAGCGTGTAGTGGAGACAATGCAATGTAAAGTTGAGGCCTGAAAGATCTGTGTATAGCAGAGTGCAAATTTAGGCCTAGGCCCGTGTGCTTCTAAAGGCCTAAATATAACTGAGGCAAAGAGAACATTGCATTAGTGTTAATATACAATGAGCGAATGTTGCAATGGTCCGTTTCACACCTCTAATGACCAGATCTGTTTTGTTTCCAATTCAGATATCTGATTTGGAACACTATCAACCTGGCATTATGAGATGATCAGATAATAGCTCTTTAAAAACGTTAGGTTGCACAAGATGTATGTGTGTTATAGCTGCTATTACTACAAGACTTACCGGGCGTGTGGACGAAGAAGGCCAGGTAGAGGTCCAGTTCTTTAATGGACACTCCAATGTGATGTGGTTGAACGCACAACCCTGGGTTGGAGCACTGGGGTGACTTATAGAGACGTTCCCCATCTGTGCTCTCCAGCGGAATCCCCTTAAACAGGATGACCATCACCAGGTCCAACCTCCACACCTTATCTGCCTGGCGAAGGCAGTCAATCCTCCGAATTTTGCCCTTCTGATCTGGGTTAGAGAGGACACAACATGGAGGCTTCTTCCCGGTGATGGTCAGGACAAAGTCCTCTCGGAACTCTGGCCGGATGTCTTTCCTCAGCTTGGCCAAGAGCCGTGACGCCCACTTCTGCTTGATCTCAGGCTTCTCCCCCAATAATTCGTCCTTCACCGCCCTCTCCTCATCCTTTGACATCCGTTTCTCATGCTTCTTAAAGTATTTGCGCTTCCTTGCTTGTAGATTGAACCATGTGTATGAGAATGCGCGCACATGGGGAAGAAGAGCTTCGATGAAGGGGTGAAATTCATCCTAAAAGACGAAATAAGAAGTTTAAAACAAAAACAGCAACTCAAGACATATTTAAAAAAAAATTAAGAACTATTGTAAGTAAATGAAATGCATTGAAATATTATGATTCAGTAATTATTATACTTTCATATTTATATTATTTTATGAATGGGAAAAATATTAACATTTCTCTTTCTCAATGAAGTTACACGAAATATGAATGTGATAATATATCTGTGTCATTAACAGCATGAGAATAAATGTGAATGAGGGAAAATGGTTACCATGTCTTGGTGTCATATCGAACTTCTGTAGAAATTTAAAACCATCCAATTTCGGAGCTCATTAGTATAAGAATGAGAGAGAAACAGAGAACATGGGGTAGATAGGTGAGTGCAGGGATAGAAGTGATGAAACAGAGAAAAAGTAAAGTGGAGCATAAAATTTATGCGAAATATGCAACCTATCAATAATATAAGAAAAAACCCAACAAATTATTCCTTAACGTAAAAATTTGGAAGCAGTACAATACAAATCTAAATAAAAAATGTAATATACTCCAAACACCAATTTCTTAATGTCAAAGGCCTGGGGAAAAAAAGAAGGTAAACGAAAAATCCAGGTGAACCGAAAGCAACAGATACAACTAAAATGTCATCCGGAAAAATGAAGATGGTACATAGAATACAAATTAAAGGAAAATGTCTAGGTATGCATTAGAAATATTGAAGATCGATATGAAAAAAATAGAAGATAGCAAAATGAAAGGAAGGGGGGGGGAAAAAGCGGAAAAAATGTTCGTTTTTTTTTCGAACGGCCGATTTGAGTGAAAGAGAAAGCTGGGTTTTTTTTCCTTTCTGTTTAAACTCTCTCTTTCTTTCTCTCTCTCTCTCTCGTTCCCCCTCTCTCCTGCTTTCACTCTCCGTGCTGAATTGGTGGCCAGCATCGATGCCAGGGAAAAGAGAGAGGAAAAAAAAAAGAGTCAGAGAGAGACTGATTCGAGCAGACCCACCTTTTTGGCAAAGTGAACTGAAGAAGCTGGCCAATAGCAGAGAAAAAGGGAGGGGAGAGAGAGAGAGAGAGAGAGAAAGAGAGGGAAGGGAGGAGGGAGGTGTAGAGCTACAGAGAGGGAGAGAGAGAGCATGAAAAAAATATTGAAGGCAGAAAAAGGTTTTGCCAAAACAGACAACTTAGAAAAAAAAAAATAAAGCATACACAAAAGTTTGACGCTTCACTTTCTTCAAACTGACAAGATAGAAAGTTACTGCCTGCTTCATTCCAGCTTGTTGTCTTTTATATTATTTATTTTGGTTTCATTTTTATTTTTGATTTATTTTGCCATGCAAGTTTTGGCACCAGAAGTAAAACAGTCGCTCATGGCTGTGGATGTGTGTGTTGGGGGGGTGGAGATGAAGCAGATGCCTGTCTGCTGTTCGTATATATTCTTTATTTTTATTTATTTCTCATAGAATACCTAAGCATGGTAATCATGCTCCTTCCATATGAAAAGTTAAACAAAAAAACACCTTCTATTATTACTGAAATGATATATGAAATCTCTTTCCTTTCTTTCCTCCCCTCTTCTCCTTCTCTCTGCCACTCCTGTCTTGCTCACTCGTTCTCTGCGGTTTTGCTGGCACTGCCCAATATATTTCAGCCAAGTCACACATTTTAAAGACGCTGCTTTTCAGAGTAAATCTCCCTCTCCTGTATTCCCAGATTTTTTTCATTTTCCCTCGTACACTCTCTCTTCCTACTATCCCACACTCGACATCTTAACCCTTTTTGTGCTGAAAGCTGTGGCAGTACGTGCCCGCAGTGACCTTCATTCCTCTCATCTTTCTTCATTTTTGCGCATTTGTTTGTCTTTACTTGTTGTTCAACCTTTTGGAGGAAGTTTATATATATCAGTGACTTTTATTGATTTTCCTTTTGTTTTTATTACTACGTTTCATGTTTTATACATATATTTATACATATTCTCCATTATGATACAGATAGCCATTTTCCGATCTAACAGACTCACCCAGTTTCTGCTACTTCCAGTTCACTTTTTTTCATCATAGTGTGAAGTTTCACTTTTTCCTATATCTAGCATATGAACTATATATATTTTCAAGCTATAGATGTTCCATTCCACACTTATACCTACAACTCTTTGTGTGTATATAAATGTATATAAGTGTGCGTGTGGATATATGTATTCACACGCACACATACATTTATACTTTTATTGATATTTAAAGCTATAAATACAATTCGCTTTTCCATTATATTTTTTTACCTTTTATATACGGCTTCACTTTTTACACTTTTTTTCAGCGAATCTATTGTGAGTACATTTTTGTTTATTTAATTCAGTTTTTGATTAATTTTTTCACTTTTCACATTTGCTCTTTATTAACGTCCACAGTCATTATCCTCTTACCCCTTTACTGCTATTTTTTGTTTTTCATTTCCTGATTTTTCCCTCCAAATGCCATTACATGGAGTCTACTAGGTGGATTTTATATTTTTTTCTGTTCGTATTTCTTTTAGATTGTTTTCGTGTTCTTTTTAACTTTCTAACGTATAGTTTCTAGCCTAGCGTTGCTTGTTTTATGAATCCCCAACTTTTACTGTCACTTTTATTTATTATTTACAGTCCTATTATGGAAAAAAACTATTTTTTTTACTGGCACTTTTTTTTATATCGGTTACCAGGATGTTTGTTTTCTTCATATAACTATGTCTATGCTTCTTCTTTTTCATATTTAGTAAGTTGCTTACAGTTCTCTTCTATCTCTTTTTCTAGCTGCAGTATTTTAACTTTTTTTTATTTACTGAGTTAAAGACTGCTATTTTTTAATTCTAATAATTTTATCATACCGCATCGCTGACTTCTCTTTATTCACCTCCACACCCTTATTATTAACATGTTTTCCTTCACTTTCACCCTTCAGTGGACTACACCTCTCATTTACACTGTATACCCTTCATGCTTTACGCAACAGAGAAGCACAATTTCAGGTCTTATAACAATGATGAATCTAACATACGTAACTATAAAAGAAGTTTTATCTGAACCAGTTGAAGTGGCATTTGCTTTATTTATCACCCTTGTCTTGTGCTCATAAACGCCCATAAATTTAACCACAAACCGATATTCACCTCTTGCCAGAAAGCTATTGATGTGACTTCCAGATATACAATGCATATAGAAGATTAAAATTTTCGATATAACTATTTAGAACCACGGTTAAAGTATGAGCATAATGTACACAACCTGTTCTGCGTATTAAGGGGAAAAGTTCCTGGCTGTGCCAAGCAATTTTTTTTTATCGTACATGAAACAGTGTTCCTAATGTACAGATTTACTTCTAACCTCCACATACAAAGGAAAACTATTATATATTATTTTTGAAGCTGTATATTGCATATAGCATGTAAAGTATTAAGATACTATATATATTCTGCTTACAACTTCACATACAATATATGGCAATGTTCCCACTAGGTAAAAAGGACAAATAAGGACCATTAATTGCCCTAATTTTTACCTAGTGAGAACAAAGTTTCTATATATATAACATATTAGATTATTCGCCATTTTAATAACCATATAAAATGAAAATCTCCAATACAAATCTGCCATGATTTCACATGAAATATATGTTTTACATAGACGTTATATGTCACATTGGGTAATCTCTGCTTTCCAGAAGTACTGTCAATTACTTTAAAGGAGCCTCCACAATGTCTTAATTTTCATATAAAAATTCTATAGATTCCTAAAGCCTGCATAAGTACCATATAGCAAAGGAAATACTATTAAACTTTACCAGTTATACAACAAACACACAGGTTGTGTTGCTTAAGGAAATATAAGTGCACAAAATGAGCCATTTGGGTGTATTACAGGGTATGACCCGTCACCAATTATTCTCAATTCCTCGTGAAGAATACATGTATTTTACATCACTTTACAAATCCAGGATAATAACTACATATCAGCAGGCTTGTAATGGACACTGAATAGACAAAATCAGAGCTTACAGTCAGATTAAACCAGGGACAGGGAGAGGTGTACTGAGAAAATTAGTTTAAGAAATGTAAATGACAGGTAGTCTGTATGCAGATGGTTATAATAACTTAGTTCTAAACATGTAAAATGTTATTTACTACCAGGGCAGGATATTTGTAAAAATGAGAAATATTTATGAATACATTTTTTAATATGCAAAACAAAGCACTATATAGATATATATATATTTTTTTTTTATTTATTTATTTTTTTTTAATCATACTACATCGGCATAAAATAAAAAAAAATACAGTATCAACAATAAAAAAAAATCCAGATATTAGTTTTTTCTACTTATAATGTAACAAGGTAAATATTAAACATTACTGGAAAGGAGAAAAGGAATATGAGATCATTGTGGACTAATAAAAGTAGTTCTTGGAATTTGGTGTCCTTTTATGATATTCGTCTGATAAAGTACTATGTGTTATGCCGTGGCTTAGGCTTATTTTTATAGCCAATGCCTCCTGATCATACTTGTATGTACCCAGTACAATGTGGTAAGTTAGTCTGTCCTAAACCTGCACAGAGGTAATATTGAACAGGTGCCACTAATGAATTTGTCATGGCTGGTAAGATAAATGTGCCAAAATTAGTTAATGGGGATATAACCTGTAAACCACAACAAGACTGCTGTTGTTAGATCAGTCCTAATGGCTGAATGTATGGAAAAAGATGATACCGCAGCTTACTGGATATATATACAGATGGACACATCAGTAAGCCATACATTTAAGGCAATGTCTGCACATTTTTTGAAGCCATAGTTTGAGCTATTAAAAGATAAAAAAAAAAAAACAGGCCAGAAAAGTGGCTAAAAACTGGGCAAGCAGAAAAACAGCTAAAAAGTAAGGCTCAAAATCAACATCAAAAATTGTGCGCGATCATAGCCTAAAATCAAAAAAGGGAAGTAAATGTCATAGATTATTACACCTATCAAAGGGTTGGGATATATTAGGCTGCAAGTAAACAGTGGATTCTTTAAATTGATGTGCTGGAAGCAGGAAAAACGGGCAAAAGTAAGGATTTTAGTGACACATTTTGATGACCAGGTCAAAGCATTTCCGAAGCGGCATGTTTTGTGGGATATCCTGATATGTTTTGTTTAATATGAAAGTGGTATAAGTAGTGACCACTAGTGAAATGAAGACAGGGCCCAGGCAATGAAAGGTAATTTATGGGAATTACAAAGGCTAGCCTGTCTGGTAGCCAAATTGCTGAAAAAGTTAATGCCTATGATAGGAGTCAAAACACAGTACATTGCAGATTGCCAATGTTGGCCTTTGTCCACCATGAAAAGTTTCTGCAATGGACATGTGAGCATTAGACATCAGTGAACCTTGAGCTACTCGTGTTTGTCTAAACCCAAGCATGCAGCATGTGATTAGCGGCGGCTGAAGATGTTGGAAGCACATAGATGCCTGGAAAACATTGATGCAACCATAGGCCATGTTATGTATCCAGGACAACCTAGGGCTGAATCCAACGTCTGCAGCCACCGGTAATCCAATGCTGCATGCTTGGGTTCAGAAAAACCTGAGCGTGCTTGAGGTTCACTCATCTCTAGTGAGCCTCAGAACTGGACCATGGAGTAATTGAAAAAGACTAATAATTCACAATTCCATCTCTAGTTGCACCAGGGTGCACTATGGGGAAAAGACAAGCTGGTGGGGGCATTGTGACGGACAACGTTCTGGAAACCTTAGGTCCTGGCATCAAGTGGCTGTTACTGTGACACATAATACCTACCTAAAAGCAAATGTACCATAAGGTACATTCACTTTAAGTATTGCCCATGTATAGAACGGCATCGGCACGAGGAAGCCAGTACTGCAGTCCTTTTTTTAAACCGCGGCCTGGTTCTTGTGTACACTACCGTTCTATTCACGGGCACCAGGCCAGAGGTGAAGCCATGGAGGCGGGCCGGCCCGCCCCCAGTGGGAGGAAACCCCTGCCCCTCTATGATGCAGCTTTATTAGAATCAATAGCCCGGCCCGGTGCCCGTGAATAGAACGGTGCCGTACACAGCAACCGGACCGTGGTTCAAAAAGAGAACCACAGCACCGGCTTCCCCACGTCGGAGCCGTTCTATAAATAGGCAATACTTAAAGCGAATTTACCTGATAGTACATTCGCTTTAACGTTATACAGACTAAGTACACCCCTTCATGGCAGAGGGATTTCCTAAGTACAGAATCTTCCTTCAGGAAGATAATGTATGGCAAGAAGAACACACAAGTTGATTGCCCAACTCTAAATCCTTCAGTTTTAGACAGAAATAACTATAATGGAGATTAAGATTATTCTCTAGATGTCAGAAAATATCTAGAGAATCTTGAGTTTGAAAGAACGGACTAATTGCCCTTTGGGTGTGTCTTTATTTGAAAAGCCATTGAATTTAATAGTAAAAACGTTGAGAAGGCGGTGAAAAAAGAAAAAATGAACAACAAATAAAATAACGTCCGCTGTTTGCAATGAATGTCTGAAAACAATTGACATGATCATTATCTCGACGTCCTTGCCAATAACGTCCGTCATTTTATACATTGTGTGCATTGGAAACCCGTCATTCCATCGACTTAAGTGCATTGCATTGAAGTCAATTAAATCGCGGCAATAACGAATGTAATTTTAATTAGAAAAGGCCTTTTCTCTTTTTTGGATGTTGTGTGAACATAGCCTTCAAATAGTGTTTGCAATTTCAGCAATAGCAACATGCTCCTGCCTAGTGTGAATGGTGTTCTAGGAGAGCTGACCAAATTTGTTTTTTTTTTCTGTGCACATAGCCTTACCTTGTTGACTGCTCCATTTTATTACATATAATTATGATATGAAGGTATAATATACACCTAGAGGCCAGAGACCTAGCTAGAAGGCCTATACCAGGGTCCTCTATAACCATTCTGATCCAGTATGTAAGATCGAGATGTTATTCGCATAAGATTTCTACTACAGTTATTCAGTTACAATGCAATTATCAGGCCATGACACTTTTGTATAGCCCTAATGCTTTTGTTATGCAAGATCCCTCACACACCAGGATCTAGGCCCGATTGCAAGCAGTGCACCTCCTATATCTAGCCAACCATGAACACATAGCACAATGACAAAACTCATGTGTTACCTTCAAAAACATCTTCAGTATATCACCCAAATAATACGCCACACAATAGAAGTCCTTGATCGGCAAGCAGTGTATCAGTATCGCTATACTACATTTATATAGTGACACTTCAGGCGAGTCAAGTGCTTCAAAAATGAACCCGTAGAAAGACACAAAAGCACATATTTGTCTATGCAGAACACAAATGCTTCTTACCCTGCAGTATCACTTACAGACACTGATTGATGGTGCCCTAGTTTTAATAGAACAAGTACAAACACATTAGATATAACCCAAAGTCTAATTAGTTCCTCATTAAACAGGCCTCAACTGATCTTTTAATTTGCAAATATTTAGGAATCCTGTGAATAATGGGAATCAAAATAGTTCTCTCACTAAGTAGACAATTGTGGAAAGGGGAAGGTAAGGGGCCAGACTGCGATGTCCTAGAGCGGAAGATTTACACTGACAGACCTCGCCGTTTAAGCTTATAAAGGTAACCAAAGTGCACATATAGTCTATGGTGAAAAGAATAGGATGTGTACTATGGTTTGTCTGCAGAGCTCACACTCTAATATGTATTAACTACACCCTGCCACATAGTGGAGATGAGCAGCGTAGGAGGTGACACTTTCTGTGACCTCTGTGTTCAAATTAATAGTTTGATTTCATTTCTGTTTTATATTAACATTGTTTCTGTAAAAAATTAGAACATCACGAGTTTTCCCCCCACAGGCTCGCACTTCTAAGGAAATTCCATCAAAAGCACAAATGCACTTTCTGTTTCTGCTCCCAGTTCAAATACAGCATACTCATATATTCAGATGTCTTGTATTTCCAGTCACATAGCATATAAGAAAAGATATAGGGGAATAATATATGGGGATGTGGAGATGCAGGAGAGGTTATATGGAGTAATAGGAGGAGATATAGGGGGATATATGGAGTAATAGGAGGAGATATAGGGGGATATATGGAGTAATAGGAGGAGATATAGGGGGTATATGGAGTAATAGGAGGGGATATAGGGGGATATATGGAGTAATAGGAGGAGATATAGGGGAGGATAAATGGAGTAATAGGAGGAGATATAGGGGGATATATGGAGTTATAGGAGGAGATATAGGAAGGATATATGGAGTAATAGGAGAAGATATAGGGGGGATATATGGAGTAATAGGAGGAGATATAGGGAGGATATATGGAGTAATAGGAGGAGATATAGGGAGGATATATGGAGTAATAGGAGGAGATATAGGGAGGATATATGGAGTAATAGGAGGAGATATAGGGAGGATATATGGAGTAATAGGAGGAGATATAGGGAGGATATATGGAGTAATAGGAGGAGATATAGGGGGATATATGGAGTAATAGAAGGTATAGGGGGATATATGGAGTAATAGGAGGAGATATAGGGAGGTATATGGAGTAATAGGAGGAGATATAGGGAGGATATATGGAGTAATAGGAGATATAGGGGAGGTATATGGAGTAATAGGAGGAGATATAGGGAGGGTATATGGAGTAATAGGAGGAGATATAGGGTGGTATATGGAGTAATAGGAGGAGATATAGGGTGGTATATGGAGTAATAGGAGGAGATATAGGGAGGATATATGGAGTAATAGGAGGAGATATAGGGAGGATATATGGAGTAATAGGAGGAGATATAGGGAGGATATATGGAGTAATAGGAGGAGATATAGGGAGGATATATGGAGTAATAGGAGGAGATATAGGGAGGATATATGGAGTAATAGGAGGAGATATAGGGAGGATATACGGAGTAATAGGAGGAGATATAGGGAGGATATATGGAGTAATAGGAGGAGATATAGGGGGATATATGGAGTAATAGGAGGAGATATAGGAATGTTATATGGAGTAATAGGAGGAGGTAAAGGAAGGGTTATATAAAGTAATAGGAGGGGATATAGGGAAGTCAAGCTGGTATTACCAGCAAAAGAGTGCAGCCATTGACCATGGTGAACATGATTATGTCTGCTTCTGACTGCCATGGCATGAGATCCCAGCTATAACGAGCAAGAAAATCACTTATAGAGCAACTCCGTAATATCCAATAAAAAAAAAGTTGTAACTGAAAGGCTTTGGTGAGTACAGCACAATGCAGATCATTGTTGAGAAGGGTCCAAAGAAGTTATGAAATACTTAAATGATAATGGAGGCTTTTGTTGCTTGACATAGAATACACAGTCTAGCATAGTGCACAAATTACTGTGTACATCAGAAGTGTTATTTGAATTAAAGTTTCTATAGTGCTACCTGGTGGACATAGCTGGTAGTGATTCTTTTGAATGTCCCCCTTTTTCATTGTTTTGACTGATCCCTCAGTATTTCCTTATCTTTTAATACATTAGTGAAAATCAATGCAAGGTACAGCACAAAGTCCCCTGATGTGTGAATTTCCTGCAATGGATGTTGAAGAAAATGCCGTAATATATGCAAAGCATCTGAACACAGCCGAGTGGAGCTGGTTCTGCTAGTTTTCCCTACAAGGCCCCCTGGTGAAAAATTGTTAATCTCTGTATACACTACGTTCACTATCTCCTGTAAAAGGTATATGCTAAGGACATATACTGTATAGGTGGTATATGTCACTCATTGGTTCAAAGTGAACCAAAAAAATACTAAAACTTTTACCACACAGTATACTTTTATTTTTAAGAAATTGTATAGGAAATAACAGTCTGCAGCACTTTCTTTTAGTTAATAATGTCATGCCTATAATTGGTGTCTGTGGATATGCTCATTGTATACGTCAGAAGCTTATTAAATATAGTGCTAATGGTGCGTTTACACAGAACGATTATCGTTCGAATTTTCGCATTTGAGCGATAATCGGCTTGTGTAAACACAGCCAACGATAAAGCGACAAGCGAGAGATCGTTCATTTTGATCTTTCAACATGTTCTCAAATCGCCGTTGGTCGTTCGCTAAAAATTCGCAGATCGCTTCGTGTAAACATGTTTCACTGATTCACCTTATGTGTGAGATAGGCTTAAGCGATCTTAAAATGATCGCAATAACGATTTTTTCAACTGATATATCGTTCCGTCTAAACACTGATCGTTATAAAAACACATCGTTATTTTAAAATCGTTAATCGTTCGATTGGGCGAATTATCGCTCCGTGTAAACACAGCATAAGTCAGTCAATTGACTGTTGTCTGTCGAGCTCCCCCCACCCCTCCTCCACCAGATGATATCGGGGAGAGAAAGGCGGTCATGTTGAATTTCAACTGCCCGACCCATTCTCAAGGAGATAAGCTGCTGCCAGAGTGTTGCATCATCTTACCCCTTCTTTCTCCATTGATCCATTGATTGAACTTTCATGTGTATGTGGGGAACAGAAGACATAGCCACCAGCTGGATAAACATTTGGCCTCACCTATTAAAAGTATGTGAGCATCTTTAGGTTTTGTTCTCATGCCGTCTTTTTTTGACCTTTTAACGGACGTGTTTCTGGCACCAGAACACGGACATATTATGCAAATTACGTCCGTAATTTGCAAGATATGGCCATGTTTTGGCAAAAAAATAACAGCTATTCAAAAAGACAGCCCTAAAACGTCCCAAAAAATGTTGTGGGAGAAGCAGAAACCACAAGAAAGGAAATGGAGTCCCTGCAGCCCATACTGCTATGGTTCATACCCCGTCACATGTATATTTAATTTTTTCCCCTAAACAGCACCACTCTTATTAGTGTTCTTGTCCAGTATTGCCGCTCAGCCCCATTCACCTGAAGCTGCAATATCAGACATTGCCAATGGAGAAGAGTGTCGCTTTTTATAGGAAAAAAAAAGGCATACCTTTTTACCATTCTCATACAACCCATTCAAATATTGATTTTGGCAGCCGACAGACGCCTCTGGGGTAAACCTAAGACAGAGTTATATAGGAGCATTGATTTTAATGAGTCTGTGTATAAAACCATCATCATAATGTGCCGTTGATTTATGAAATACAACATGAGCGATACGCTTTAATAGTTTTTACTGTTAGGTATATTTCTTCCTTACTTTAATCTTATTCCCATAGTATCTTGACATTTGATAATTTTTTTTTAATTATGTTAGCCTTCTATTTTGGGAAGGATTCACGTTTACATGTTGTATATTACAGACAATATAATCCATCTATGTAATGTCAGATTGTGTACTCTATGACTATTCCATTTATTGAACATATCTACTTTAATCCATTCAGGACAGCTCGTCCTGATAGTCCAATCCCACAGAGCGCCACCGCAGTCAAGACACAACTGTGATGGGCATAAACCAAGTATCTATGTATTGCTAATGCATCGTTGATTGATAATTAGCTATGCTTTTTTGCAGGTACTACGTGGCCCTTATCAATTAATTATTAGTGAAAATTTCAAATCTGCCTATACTTGTACATCCATGTAGTTTGGGCCGTGCAGCTGCCACCAGGGACCTTACCCTAGTGTGCAGCCATAGGTCTCCTATTGTCTTACTTATGTGTGTAGTACAATATTATGTGTGATTTTTTTCCAAGCCTTATAGAAAAGACGATTGGGGAAAACACTACAAGAAAAAAAATCAAAGGCTGCAACAGGCAAATTTTTGAGGGGGAAAACGCCAAAAACATCTTAAAAGACACCAACAACTTACAATAATTTGATATAAAATTAAAAGTAATATTTGGCCACAAGATTTTGTTTGGAAAAACATGGCATTGAAAGCTCCGCGAAAATTGCTGCGCATCGGTGTGTGTGAATTCAACCTAATTCAGCCTGGGATCACTGTCTGTCTTGACAGCTATTCTGTTTGATTAACTCTTTCTTGCTTCCTTGTCAGGGTGATGGGATAATGTACCATTATCCTCAAAATATACAGTTTTCATTCTATGCTATAACTCAATTATCATCCTACAACCCCATCGCCTTATCTACAACACACGTCTACTTCAGTTGTCCATATTTCTCTTTACACCCGATCTCCCTAGGCCTTGTTCTTTTTTCATTTTTTTCCTCTCTGGATCTCTCTGGCAGTGTTGGAAAGCTTTGGGGAAGAGGGGAGGGTTACCACGGTAACAGACGGTGCTACCCTGGCATGGTGTCACCCTGGCACACATGGCAAATGGTGTGAGCCGGCTGCTGACGTGAGCAGAATCCCCTCCAGAGGGCAGAGAGAAAGAGAGGTAGAAATGCAAAATGCAGACAAGACAAAGAGGGAGAACAGGCCTATTTTCTGCAGTATTAAACTTTCATTGCAATGTTAAAGTTACTTGTGGATCTGGTTGTTGGGTTAGAATGTACATTCTGCAGCACAAAAATGTTATCGCTTCAGTAAAGGACTAGTCAGGATCCACTTCAGTAAAGGACTAGTCAGGATCCACTTCAGTAAAGGACTAGTCAGGATCCACTTCAGTAAAGGACTAGTCAGGATCCACTTCAGTAAAGGACTAGTCAGGATCCACTTCAGTAAAGGACTAGTCAGGATCCACCTCAGTAAAGGACTAGTCAGGATCCACTTCAGTAAAGGATTAGTCAGGATCCACCTCAGTAAAGGACTAGTCAGGATCCACTTCAGTAAAGGACTAGTCATGATCCACTTCAGTAAAGGACTAGTCAGGATCCACTTCAGTAAAGGACTAGTCAGGATCCACTTCAGTAAAGGACTAGTCAGGATCCACCTCAGTAAAGGACTAGTCAGGATCCACCTCAGTAAAGGACTAGTCAGGATCCACTTCAGTAAAGGACTAGTCAGGATCCACCTCAGTAAAGGACTAGTCAGGATCCACCTCAGTAAAGGACTAGTCAGGATCCACCTCAGTAAAGGACTAGTCAGGATCCACCTCAGTAAAGGACTAGTCAGGATCCACCTCAGTAAAGGACTAGTCAGGATCCACCTCAGTAAAGGACTAGTCAGGATCCACTTCAGTAAAGGACTAGTCAGGATCCAGTTACCTTTATTTTCTCTAAAAGGATTTCAGTGTGAAACCTGTTCTGTCACTACAATCCATGACTAAAGCTTTAAGGCCCTATTACACAAAGCTTTTATCATCCGTATTCACCCGATTATCGGCCATCACGGCCAATAATAACTCTGTGTAATAAAAGGCAACAATCAGCCGACATGTTAAAAGACAGACGACAACAATAGCGACAATCTGCTGCCGTCGCTCAGTGTAATAGAAGTGGCGGCAGCAGACTTCTGC
The DNA here is from genome assembly GCF_027789765.1 of Dendropsophus ebraccatus. Lineage (NCBI taxonomy): Eukaryota > Metazoa > Chordata > Amphibia > Anura > Hylidae > Dendropsophus > Dendropsophus ebraccatus. The sequence continues at coordinate 213,312,899 of NC_091454.1, read as the reverse complement.
TATCTTGTATGGGCTGCCCGGATGATTTTTCGCTCCCTGCAGGACCTCCCTCACTTACCTGCTCGCTGTCGCCATGTGCAATAGCGCTGGCAGCAAGCAGGGAACAAGGAGCAGGGCCTGATGATCGCCCTGTGTAATAGGGGCTTTAGGGTTGAGATTACAATTTGTCTTTATGCTATGGCCCAGATTTATCAAAGGGTGTAAAATTTACACTTGTGTAAACTGCCCAAAGCAACCAATCACAGCTCTGCTTTTATTTTACCAGACCTGAAAGCTTAGCTGTGATTGGTTACTGAGGGCAGCTTACACCAGTGTATATTTTACACCCTTTGATAAATCTCCCCCTATATATTTAGGTTGGAGTCCTTTCAAAATGGGATATTGACGTAGGCGCATATGTTTACTTCTGTCTCCCGCGATTGCCTTAGAGCTGTCGCCAGAGCTGGATAGATGTCAATAAAAGAATTGGGAATATAGCTTTCTTGCATCTGTCTATGTTTTGATTTTTTGTGTCAAGGAGGCAGGGCCTATGATTCCCTGCACGTTAACACCCCTTGATGCTATTTACGACCTGCATGTAGGTCAAGGTGGCCTGAATGAAAAGTAAAATGCTTCTATTGATATCTATTTAGTGGTGCCACCAGATCAGTAGGCAATCAGGTGGTGATAGTCACTCAAAAAGCGTGGTGTTCCAGTATATACGCATAGACGGCCCATATGTTGTTTGTACCTTCAAAGTTAATGGGGCTGTTCTAGTATGTGCGCACATATATGTAGGTATTCACTTTTGACAGACTTCCCTACATATAATTCAGGTGCAAGTCGTAATGTAATCCCACCCTGATGGTGCGTTTACACGGAGCGGTTATCGTTCGAATTTTCGCGATAACGATCGCGTTTGAGCGATAATCGGCTCGTGTACACACAGCGAACAATCAAGCCACGAGCGAGAACTCGTTCATTTTGATCTTTTAACATGTTCTCAAAATCATTGTTGGTCGTTCCCTGAAAATTCGCAGATCGCTTTGTGTAAACAGTCTTTCACCGATTTACCCTATGTGTGAGATGGGCTTAAGTGATCTTAAAAAGATCGCAATAACGAATTTTCCAAACGATATATCGTTCCGTCTGAATGCAGATGGTTATAAGAAACACATTACTTTGAAATCGTCAATCGTTTGATTGGGCGAATTATCACTCTGTAAACGCAGCATTAGCCTCTTCCCTATAGGATAATATTAAAGGGAACCTGTCACCGTAGGCAACCTGCCCTCCCCCCACCTCTGGACAGGGACCCACATACATACCCGGTATGTATGCCGGGCCCTTTTTGGGGGTGCAGTGGATTCAGGGGGGCTGCCCAGGGTGACAAGTTCCCTTTAAAAAAGCTTGCTGTTATGATACATATTTGAACATTTCTTACAACAGATAAACCCTTGCTTGCTTGAGACATTTATAATAGTCCTTCATTTATATACTCAGAGCCTAGAATACTGATTAAATATATAATGTACGAGACATCTTACATTTTGCACTGTGTTAAGTGGTAACTTAGGAAAATGCTTCTCCGCTGTTTCCAAATAATAAGGACCACAGGAAAGCAGGGCTGTATTCATCACTAGGCATGCCAGATCTGTGAATATAGGTCTTTGTTGACTATGTACTGTATGCCAAAGTAGTCACCTGCCAGACTCCGTTTAAAGGGCACCATACAAATCAGATTTGCTATTTTTATTTAATTGTAGTTATTTCTATTTGTTTTGTCTTAATAATGACCCCAATGTTTCTTTCATCAAAATAATGAAGGGGGAGGAGATGTTGGATAGTGAGAATGAGCGCATTTGCTTTATTGGGAATGCATTTGCTACATTTACAATAAAGTATAGAGCTGTGACTCTTTCTCTTAGAGATCCATTCTTTTAGGTATGTATACTGGGATTAATGGCCTATACACAAACAAGGAAACAGACATAGAATCTTTTAAAGGTCGTCCTTAAAGGGGTTTTCCCATTACAGAATTAATGAGATATCAATAGAATTTAGTATGAATATATAACTAGTGGAGATCTGACTGGTAGGATATCCACAATCCCAAAGCTAGATTGACTAGCCCCACTATCCTTAGGAAAAAGGTGGCTATGTGTGCTCTAAATTGCTGATCCAGAGCCAAGAGGAAAGAAATGCTTTAAAGCAAATCAACCATCAGGTACATTTGCTTTAAGTGTTGCATATGAATAGAACGGTGCGGGCGTGGGCAAGCCGGTGCCGCAGTCTTTTTTACCGCGGCCTGGTTCCCACGCACAGCGCCAATGTATTACCGTAATAGAGTTGCGTCATAGAGGGGCAGGGGTTTTCACCCACTGGGCCAGTGCTTGGTAATAAAGTCGTGCACAGGAACCAGGCTGCAATTCAAAAATAGCACCGTGGCATCGGTTTTCCCCCGCTGGCACCGTTTTATTAATATGCAACACTTAAAGCGAATGTACCTGATGGCACATTTGCTTTAAGCACATGAGGGAAAATTACTAAGACCAGTGGTCTCAAAGGATGTGGCCATCAAAGTCAATAGAGTTCGATTGTATTACCAAACAGCCTGAGGACAGTAGTGGTGCTGTTTTTACAATGAAATCGATGTTTTTTTTTAAATCCTGGATAATCCCTTTAATTAATACAGCGCTGTCTAAAAGAAAAAGAAAAGACTCCTCCCACTAGAGTGTGACAAACAAGAGGGTTGAACTATGCAAAATGGGGGCTGCTCCTCCTACCACAGGGTGACACAGGAGAAAATTGTTGCATGGACTGTATTTCTTCAGGCGCTGTGTCTTCGCCTTACACCAGTTTATAATTTTAACTGTTCCAAAAAGTCTAGAAACACAAAGCAATTGTTGTTATTGCTGTTGCAGGAAGTACATGGATATATAAGGGCACGGAGAAGGGAATCTGTATATTTAATACTCAGATGAGATCGGTAAATCTGGAGCCTGTGATGTTATGGCGAGGTGGTACTACTTGCTGCTTTCTTAGCAGTAGGATCACCTGTCACCTTGAAACCAAGAGTTCTATACAATAAGATGGCTGGGAACTGGTGACCTAAGGGGAGATATCTGGCATATAGGCTTGAGAGGTTCCGTGAGACTTCACTTTTTTCACTTTTTTTTCTGTGCTGATGATAAAGTCTTCCTAAATTTTTCTACTATTGGACTGCTGCAGTCTTTTGTTGGTGATTATTCACGGACCCTGATTACAACCTTGGATATGCTGGCACATTTCTAAATTAGTTGGTCATTGCAAGATATCTGGGTTAAAGGGAATCTAGCAGCAGGTAAGACAGATCTAACTTGCTGATAAATTCTAATAAGTCAGGGATTGGGGAGTGCGGCCATAACTTTATTTAGAAGGTCCACTGCGCCATTAATTATAAAAGTTACTTTTTCTGAATATGTAAATTAGGTGGGTTTTTACTGAAGAAACATTAATCCTTAAAGGGGTACTCCGGGCTGGGATTATTTTTAGGGTATGGCCGGGGAAGCGGTGGAAATAGAGGCCGTCGGTCACTTACCTCCCCGATTCCAGTGCTGGGTCCCAGATCATGCCGCCCCGTTCTTCCGTCCCGCGGCTGCTTCCTGGTCTGAGCTGCGGCTTGAGACGTGGCGTCTCAAGGCAGCTCTGCCATCCAGCGGTCGTAGCGGAGTCCCGCCTCAGCCACTGAATAGCTGAGCTGCCTTGAGACATCACGTGTCAGGCCGCAGCCCAGACCAGGAAGCGACTGCGGGACGGAAGAACAAGGTTGCACGATCCGGGACCTGGTGCTGGAACCGGGGAGGTAAGTGACCGGAGGCCTCTATTTCCACCCCTTCCCTGGCCATAACCTAAAAATGACCCCAGCCCGGAGTACCTCTTTAATGGCCAACTGATCTTGTAAATAAAGGTATGGCCGCACTCTAGTGTTGAAGATCCATCTAACCTGCTGCTATATTCCCCTTTGCCCTTTAAAAAAAAAAAAAAAGCAGGCCAGGGCTCTCTTGGGAGCCTCCTTCGTAAAGTCTGTTTGGCCCCACAGAATGCAGCTGGACAGTCTGTTTAAGGGCAGACTCTAACTGATACAAAGATCCCATTGATTTCAATGGCATCTGCTTGCCATATTTTTTTGTCCACTAAGATCCTGCAAAATAAGCAGAACTTCCAACTACGCTCTAAATGGTGCCCTAGAAGAAGGGTTAACCTAGTCTCAGCATATGTTCATATTCATTATGAGCACTTTGCAGGGGCGGATTAACTTTACCATAGGCCCTGGGTTGTTCATCAAGCTTGGGCCCCCCACCACACTGTAACTAGTATGGTGCTCATAGATGCGGGATAGACTTTTGTGTAAATCATGTCAGAACTGTGGCCAGGAGACACCCCATTTTGGGTGTTTGGATGGCCATAACCCCCCCAATAGCTCTGGGCCCTGGGCTACCGCCCAAAATGGACCTATTATACGGACCGCTACTGGCACTATGTCACCCATACATTTTAGCATATCAGTTAAAAGGTATTCTTACAGGAGTCTACAGTGTCCCTATGGTATGTCTATAGAGTGGAACATGTGACATGTAATGGCTGTCCTGCTTTGACAGTATTATTATTTAAATTTTTTTTCAAATTTTTTGTAATGGCATAGAATAGTGCACTGTAGAAAAAAAGAGCATTGTCAAATGAAGTCAACCACAATAGAATGACACAGACAGGAGGGAGGAGCCATGTGACATGGAGTCTGTTCCTCCCACCACAGGGTGACACAGTCAGGAGGGAGGGGCCATGTGACATGGAGTCTGCTCCTCCCACCACAGGGTGAAACAGACAGGAGGGAGGAGCTTTGTGACATGGAGTCTGCCCCTCCCACCACAGGGAGACACAGACATGAGGGAGGAGCTATGTGACATGGAGTCTGCTCCTTCCACCACAGGGAGACACAGACAGGAGGGAGGAGCTATGTGATATAGAGTCTGCTCCTCCCACCACAGGGTGACACTAATGGGTGGGAGGAGATAAGGGAAATAGTTTGCCCCTCCCACCACAGAGTGACACAACCATGAGGGAGGAGCTAGGTACATGCAGTCTGCCCCTCCCACGACAGGGTGATAGAGACAGGAGGGAGGAGGTATGTGATGTGGAATCTGCCCCTCCCACCACAGGGTGACACACAGGAGGATTGGATTGACATTGAGTCTGCTCCTCCCACCACAGGATGACACAGACAGAAGGGAGGAGCTATGCAACATTAAGTCTGCTCCTCCCACCACCGGGTGACACAGAAAGAAGGGTGCTACTTGATGGAGCACATGCACCTCCCAGCAGAGGGTTACACAGAAATAAAGGAGCTGTGTGATTATAAATGTGTCTATCCCTCTAAAGGGTCACAAGCCAGGAATGATGGCTCATTTAAGTCATTCTGTTAAAGTGTAGAGACAGTGAAAGCGTGACTTCTTTGCATGTCTGAGATGGATACTTTCCCTTTAATAACGCTACGCTCGCAATACATATAAATATATATAGAAAAAAAAAGTCAAGTTAATGCAGAACAGACCTGAGCCTGAGCCAGCACGACCTGAAATAACTCCAATATCACTCACACAAGTTTGTTTTGATCAAAGTACTTTGGGCCTGGGATAGGGGGAGAGAGCAAGAGAGCGGCTGGAAAAGAGAGAGCAGGGAGCGCATGAAAAAGACTATACTCTGTAAAAACAGATAGTTCAGAGAAAAGAGACATTCTAGAAAGAAAGTGTATGAGACTATGAGATCTGGGAAACAAATGATCAGTGTATAGTTACTGGAGGACATGATCCACTGCTCAGTCACTCTCACAGCGCGGGAAGAGTTGCTTGCAAACTATTAACCCCTTCATCATATACAGAGAATACATACAGTATTAGGAGTTTAAGAGTTAAGCTCACATGAACACCCCCCTTTCCCTGCTGGGGCTGTCATTTCCTGGGGCAGCCTGATGAGGTGATTGTAAAGTGGGGTTTAAATCAAGACTTGCGCTGGCTGTGGGCCCAAAGCCAAGGAAACAAGGGGGAGAAATTACAGAAGGGAGACCTGTTAACCCCACAGCTGCTGGACAACACCGTGAAGAGCACACAGAATAAGTAACGCTCTGGATGAAGGGTGGACCTTTTATGTGGCCTAATTTGGCCGCTGTGTACAGAAATTTACACTAGAATGTGTTAGGAGATATTTCACATGTCTGCTCGCCTGCATTTCGGGGCCAAGAAAGCAGCGTTTTGCTTTTCTTCTCCACTTTAAATTAACTGGTCTGACAACTTCTCAGTGTCATCTATGTACTTTACAAATGATGAAACCTCTGATTACTCCATATAAGCTTGTCTACAACACAACCTAACCTCTGGTTATAATCCCTACTATGCCATATAGCCTTTTCCTTTGACTCATATGACCCGTTAGTTCCTGTCCTTATAACCCCCATTACCTTAAATAACCTTGTGACATACATTCACAGTTACTTCTTATTCTTTTCTAGATTGTTTAGATCTACAGTTACATCTACATTTAAACTGTCCTTAAAAGTCCTTTTAATTCCACTGATATTCCATATAATCTAGTCCTCTTATTTTTTAGCATTAATTAATAATACCTTGCCCTATATTCCCCTTATTACTCTATATAACATCCCCTATATCTCCTCTTATGGCTATATTCACATATTTTCCCTCTCCGTTTAAAATGACGTTCGCCATTTTGAGTTTAAAATGACGGACCTCATCTTGCTGTTTGGCCACCTGTCAGTGAAATGATTGCTGTTGGTACATTATTCTAGTTTAGATGGAGTGATTGGCCTGTGGTCTTTAACTGAAAAGTCAACAGCTCCTTTCTCTCCATGTCGTATTCTATTGAATTTAATAGTAAACATGGTGAAAAAGTTAAACTGTGTGTGAACAACTAAAAAATTATTCTCCTAATACTCCATATAACCTATGTATATTTCCTCCATTTCCTCCATATAACTTTACTCATACCTTATGGTTTTACTCCATATAACCTCCACTATATCTCCTCCTATTTCTCCATAACCTCCCCTATATCTCCTCCTATTACTCCATATATCCTCCCTATATCTCCTCCTATTACTCCATATATCCTCCCTATATCTCCTCCTATTACTCCATATATCCCCCCTATATCTCCTCCTATTACTCCATATATCCTCCCTATATCTCCTCCTATTACTCCATATATCCTCCCTATATATCCTCCTATTACTCCATATATCCTCCCCTATATCTCCTCCTATTACTCCATATATCCTCCCCTATATCTCCTCCTATTACTCCATATATCCTCCCTATATCTCCTCCTATTACTCCATATAATCTCCCTATATCTCCTCCTATTACTCCATATATCCTCCCTATATCTCCTCCTATTACTCCATATATCCTCCCCTATATCTCCTCCTATTACTCCATATATCCTCCCTATATCTCCTCCTATTACTCTATATAACCTCCCTAATTCTCCTTCTATTACTCCACGTAACCTCAACTATTTGTCCTTCTGTTACTCCATATATCCCCCCTATATCTCCTCCTATTACTCCATATATCCTCCCCTATATCTCCTCCTATTACTCCATATAACCCCCCTATATCTCCTTCTATTACTCCATATATCCTCCCCTATATCTCCTCCTATTACTCCATATATCCTCCCTATATCTCCTCCTATTACTCCATATAACCCCCCCTATATCTCCTCCTATTACTCCATATATCCTCCCTATATCTCCTCCTATTACTCCATATATCCCCTATATCTCCTCCTATTACTCCATATATCCTCCCTATATCTCCTCCTATTACTCCATATATCCCCCCTATATCTCCTCCTATTACTCCATATATCCTCCCTATGTCTCCTCCTATTACTCCATATACCCTCCCCATATCTCCTCCTATTACTCCATATATCCTCCCTATGTCTCCTCCTATTACTCCATATATCCTCCCCTATATCTCCTCCTATTACTCCATATATCCTCCCTATATCTGCTCCTAATACTCCATATATCCTCCCTATATCTCCTCCTATTACTCCATATATCCTCCCTATATCTCCTCCTATTACTCCATATAACCTTCCTATATCTCCTCCTATTACTCCATATAACCTTCCTATATCTCCTTCTATTACTCCATATACCTCCCCTATATCTCCTCCTATTACTCCATATACCCTCCCTATATCTCCTCCTATTACTCCATATATCCTCCCTATATCTCCTCCTATTACTCCATATATCCTCCCTATATCTCCTCCTATTACTCCATATATCCTCCCCTATATCTCCTCCTATTACTCCATATATCCCCTATATCTCCTCCTATTACTCCATATATCCCCCTATGTCTCCTCCTATTACTCCATATATCCTCCCCTATATCTCCTCCTATTACTCCATATATCCTCCCTATATCTCCTCCTATTACTCCATATATCCTCCCTATGTCTCCTCCTATTACTCCATATACCCTCCCCATATCTCCTCCTATTACTCCATATAACCCCCCTATATCTCCTCCTATTACTCCATATATCCCCCTATATCTCCTCCTATTACTCCATATATCCTCCCTATATCTCCTCCTATTACTCCATATATCCTCCCTATATCTCCTCCTATTACTCCATATAACCTCCCCATATCTCCTCCTATTACTCCATATACCCTCCCCATATCTCCTCCTATTACTCCATATACCCTCCCTATATCTCCTCCTATTACTCCATATATCCTCCCTATATCTCCTCCTATTACTCCATATATCCTCCCTATATCTCCTTCTATTACTCCATATATCCTCCCCTATATCTCCTCCTATTACTCCATATATCCTCCCTATATCTCCTCCTATTACTCCATATATCCTCCCTATATCTCCTCCTATTACTCCATATATCCTCCCTATATCTCCTCCTATTACTCCATATATCCTCCCCTATATCTCCTCCTATTACTCCATATATCCTCCCCTATATCTCCTCCTATTACTCCATATATCCTCCCCTATATCTCCCCCTATTACTCCATATACCTCCCTATATCTCCTCCTATTACTCCATATAACCTTCCTATATCTTCTCCTAGTACTTCATGTATCCTCCCCTATATATCCTCCTATTACTCCATATATCCTCCCTATGTCTCCTCCTATTACTCCATATACCCTCCTTATATCTCCTCCTATTACTCCATATATCCTCCCTATATCTCCTCCTATTACTCCATATATCCTCCCTATATCTCCTCTTATTACTCCATATACCCCCTATATATCCTCCTATTACTCCATATATCCTCCCCTATATCTCCTCCTATTACTCCATATATCCTCCCTATATCTCCTCCTATTACTCCATATATCCTCCCCTATATCTCCTCCTATTACTCCATATATCCCCTATATCTCCTCCTATTACTCCATATAACCTTCCTATATCTCCTCCTATTACTACATATAACCCCTATATCTCCTCCTATTACTCCATATAACCTTCCTATATCTTCTCCTAGTACTTCATGTATCCTCCCCTATATCTCTTCCCATTAATTAATATAACTTTCCCATTATTCCATATAACTACTCTCTATATCGCTTTCTCCCTATACCTCCTACCAACTTCCAATTCTTCCTATACAGAGATGCTCAGAATATAGCTTTTCTGGGAAGCTGTGGAGTAAAATTAGACATTGTTGGCCTTTTTCATAGGGTATTTTCTAATGAGTGGACATGTGCATGACAAAGTATCATCTGATTTTAATGTTCATATTTTCTTGCTTAGTATGCCATTATATATGTACTGCAATTACCCCTCTGAATTTTATTGTTGTTTTTTGTTGTACACGTTAACTCCAGACGTTCTTCTAAAGACCTTTATCATGTGGGATCCAGAGCCAGTCTGTGAGTCATCTTAGTGACCGCTTGCTCAGTTTTAAATGAATAATTGATATGTTTTTAATTAAATTATCTTCATCTACAATCTATAAATATTAATGTGTATAGTAAAAATGTGTTTAGTGAGTAATACTTTGAAGGCTTAGTGAAGCAGGAGAATGATGATCCATGTTGAATGGAATTGACTTTGGTTGTCAGTATCCAACCCTAAAACCAACTCAAACAGCACCAGAGACTCTCCATTCCTTATGCTTAGTTTTGTGATTGAGCGTTAGGATCGTGATCCTGTTTGGCAACAAGAAAACAGTTTTCCAAATTATTTATGAATATTAAGAGATGACTGCAGAGATGGGCCGTGAATGGTCATCTTCCACCCAAGACTTCCAAGACATATGGATGTTTAAGGGAATTTTTTTGTATTGTAACCAGCATATATGAATATTCCCTCCCCGGCCTGCCATCAGCTGCGGGATGAATTGTACGAAATACCGTTAGCCCCTTGGTAACCCCCTCACCCCTCCCATTTAGAAATCAGTCCTCTATGCTTCTTACTCCTGCATTATGTAACAGTAACATATAAGACTTATCAGTTGATCTGAAGATACTTCAGAGCCAAAGATTTTTAAAGCAGTTTATTTATTGATCCACCAAAATAACAATATGAATGTCAATCATACCAACCAGACTTAGTTCTATTGTGCTGTGAATATTTTCCCATATTATCGATGACATAGATACTTTATTAAAGGTTGTTGCACAAAACCTCTCAGGTCATGTGTGTCGTGCATTTTCCCCTTTTTTAAGATTTTCAGGAATTTTATAATTTTAACCCCCACTTGCAAAAGTAAAAAAATGAGAACTGAGTTAATGTTCACACAGCGTAAAATTAGGGAAAAATATCGTAATTTTGAGAAGTTATTGGGGCACATTATAGTTTTGAAAGAGAATAGCTTTATTGTGCCCTGATTTTATGTTGGGTGATGATTATACCCTTATATTAAAAACAATAGTCTTCTGAATATATTTTGAACTATACATTCATAGGAAAAAATATATGAGATGGGATTTTATAGGGTGTGTAAGGGTAAGATGTCAGAAACATTAGTGGCATGCTAAGTACCTGCATCATTTTGCATAAAAAAAATTTCCATTATCATGTGGTCTAAAAAAATTCCTATTGATTTTGTACATTTACTCAGTGGTCGGATCCTGAGGTGTATCACTTTTTGCATTTTACGTTGGTTTAATCCAATCGTCACAAGGCAAGCAATACATGGGAATTACATTTTTCTTATAATTACGGCACCGTTCTCCCACCACCACCATTACGTTTTTGGTAAAATAAATTAATTGCATTTGAATTTACAAAAATGTTTTCTTTTTCTTTGCAAGGATTTATTCAGCACTGTAACATGTAGGCAAATACTGATATAATAAGCTACAAATTAAAGTAAAAAAAAGCTTTGTGAAATTCTTATACAAATTAAGGAAAGTTGTAAAATAAATCTATCGGTTTATAATGTGTCTGGTGAGATTATTTTTTTAAAAAACACAGACAATTCAGAAAATTACGCAATTGTAAATAAGTGCAAAATCTCTTTTGGATCCTTTTTTTATTTTTGATTAATTAACCTGAATGGGTCATGAATCATTTTAAACAATCAAAGCAATCGATATGCCAGCTTCCACCCATATTAATGAATGTAAATTCACACAACCTTGGCAAGTATCTTTATCTCCCTTGGGTACCAAAAATTTGATTGTAAGCTTGATTGGGCAAGGCAACTATTTAGGCAGATTTACTTTTTTATTTTCGCGTTCTTTATAAATGCAAAGTGCTCTCATTAGGCTAAACAAATGACTGCATTTTTCTCTATCTCAAATGGTTCTTATAAACGGAAGTGGTTGATTTTAGGTGAAAGTCTCAAGTCGTCTCAAGGTGGCCGAGGCAATGATGAGGGACACGGCCGTTATATTCCGTAATCTACCTTGCTCCTTTGGAATGATCTACAGTATGCTAACATATGGTTAAACACAGTGATCTGTTTCACATCCCTTTGTCTACTTGGCCATACTCATACTGAGTATACTTCTTTTTTTTTTACGCTGCAGTGTGTTTACATGGAAAAGTTAACTATATTCTTTACATTCAAGCATTTAATGACTTTCCATTACTCTTTGCGAATGGTCAAATATGAACCAGGGTCTTTGGTATCATTGTTATTTGGTAGACACTTAAAAGAAAAAAGTTTTCACATAAAGCAAGATCTTAACAGGTTAATAAAAAGTTAAACAAAAAATCAAGCCAAAAGTATAACAAAAACGGGGCCTAGGTGGGTTACTTAACTGTTTCTGTTCAGAATGAGGCACAATATTCTGCTTCGATTTCTGTAGCTATGGGCTCCAACTACTAATACTGTTTCTACTTCATTATACAAAGGAAAGCTATGATATAACCTTTCACACAGCCTTTAAAACGGAAGAAATTTTTATGGGGGAAAAAAGTGCAATGTTTTAATAACTTAATCATCAAAACAATTGATCCCATACAAGAAAATTAAGTGTTATCACATAATATGAATATTGTTATATAGAATGTAACATAACATCAGTTGTATATTGCACGTAAGATATGCCAATAAATCCATACGAGTGATCAACAAAGGAATAGCACAATGTATTGGAATAGAAAGTAAAATCGGGGAAATGGAAGTTTTCAAGAAATAGGCGACGAGGTACCATTAAAGTATGAAGAGACTTTGTATGAAGTATGAAGATAGATGGAAGATAAAGAATATAGATGGGAATTTAGGTATGGGAGACTCTGAGAGAAGAAACAAATGGAAGGAAGGGACAAAAATCTGCACAAAGGGAGAGATAAAGACCGAGTATTTGATGGTGTGATGGTGAGAAAGAAGCAGAGGAGGAAGGGAAACCAGACAGGGTCTCATTCAGCCAACTTGGCGCTGCTGAAAGACCCCCCCCCTCCCAAGCATCCATCCCCAAAATAATCCTGTACCCCTCCCTTGCACATACTTCCAAGCAGTCTACTCCCCCTCTTTTCATTTTCAACCACCGTCCAAAAAAAGGAAAACATTAATATGGTTTATTTCATAAAAGAACAGAGGCTTCGCCCCTTTCCTAAACAACCACCCCCAATCTCACAGGACTAGGGCCCCCAAAAAATAAGAGCATCCAAAACTTAAATCTCGCCTCCTGATTGGCTGTAAAAAACCGCAGTGCACTTTTGGCAGTGGCTAAACCGCAACAGATCTCAGCTGTGTTAGTCCATCCCTCTGCCAATCCAGCCGTGGTCTGGATGCATTTAAAAGGACTTTTATTTCCCTTTTTTTATTCGTAAGGTATCAGGTACCCACAGATTTCATCCTTATATCCCCACCTTTACGTTTTTTGTTTTCAACCTAAAATTTTACTATTATTTTATGCTGAATAAAAAATAGCCTGCTCCCCTCTGCAGTACCAAAAATGTGCAGCAAGGCTGTAACCCTAAACCTTGTAGCATGTGGTGGTTGAGTTATTGTTTGTCCATGTTTTCATACACATAAATGATTTGGAAATAAACCTTCAATAGACAGACTTCAATACCCTGGAATAGACAGAGCTGTGAGGTAATGAAAGGGAAAAGAAGGAGAGGGGGAGAGGGAACCATTGGAGGTTCTGAAAAAGAAGGTGAGATAAAAAGGTTGGAAAAGAAAATGTTGGTTGGATGTATACCGCAGCAAAAAGAATATAAAGCCTCAGTGCAGCAAACAGTCACAAAGCAAAAATCACTATTATATGTAAAAATAATTCTCATAGTAAATAATAAAGGAATTGAAGAAAAAAAGGATCGAGGGCAGGATGCATGTGGAAAAATAGAGCGAGTACAAGCCATTCACGAAGGAAGTAGGTAAGAAGTGAAGGAAATTGAGTTTTATCAAAGGGAAGCACAAAGGATGTGATATATTACTATCTTTACAGTCTGTGTGCTATGGAAGTATTGGGATGAAAGAGGAAGTACAGGTGGCACAAAGGAGACAGAAAATGATAAATGAAGTTGTGAAGGAATTATTGAGGAAGTACGGAGCGAAACAGAGGATTCCATGAAGTACATTCGGAAAAAATTGTTGGCATAGGGAATCACTGGAGGAGTAGACAAGGAAATACAATAATTATAGAGATATGGATAGAAGGATGGAGAAAATGGATGGAAGTACAGGCAGTACACATGAAAGAGGTAGAAGTAGATTAGGAAGTGCAGGCAATTTACAGAAAAGGTAGAATAAGATAGTATTTAGGAAGGATAATATAGATTAGAAAGTACAGCAGGAAAAGCAATATTTTACATGTGGATATACAGGCAGTATTGAAAAGTAAAAAAAAGTAGAGGTTCGAAAGGATATAGGAGTAGAACAGAAATAGATTGGTAAGTAGAGGCAATACTGAGGAATGCATAAAAAAATTCAAGAAGCTTACAGAAGCGGTAAAAAGAAGTAAGAAAACACTACAGTAAAAATTCTACTATATAAACAGAAACGGTGAAGAGCTGAGAGAAAGATGAAGTGCACGCTGTAACAGGAAAAGGGCAGGTGGGAAACAAATGGTAAAAGTGTGAGAAGTTCAGTATAGACAGTTGACAGAGTGACCAACAAAGTCTCAGTGCATGTTTTTGCAAGATAAGTCTATTGTCTCAATTTGTAACAGGAGCAGTAACAGCAATAGCTTCAAACAGGTCAACTTTAACATGCAATATATACTACAGCACTTATACCTTTCACCTCACAGATGTAGAAAGGGTTACCCAGTGTCGTAATGGCCTTCCCTTTCTGCTGGACATGAATGTACAATGTTCCTCTTAATAAGCCTTAGTCTCCCGCTATCAACTAGTCTATGTATCTGACTCTGAAGGATCTGATCTGCCTTCACAACTTCCATGGCCCAAGCAATTGCTCCCTTATGTTAACAGACTCTCCCGCTGAAGCGCCTTTCTCTGAGGGAGAATACTTGGGCTTACGTTAAACCATTAGTGACTTTGGATCATGTAGTCTCTTCCTCTATCAGACTTATAGAGGCTCCACATGATCATACTGTACCACTCAGGCTCCCCATCAAAGCCTCTCAGTCTACAGCCCACAGGTGCACCCTATGATCAGCTACCATTTAGCTTTAAAACTTCTGACACTGTTAGATAGCTGTTAGGTCAAGGAGACACATGGTAGCTTTCAGAAATCTGTCTATTCTTTCTTAACATAGAAAAATACTTGACAGTCAGCTGGAAGCTGGATCTCAAGCATGGTCATGTATGGGAGAAGATGAAGGAGGCAGTTCAGGAGTTTGGTAACCTGTGAATTGGTCATTCCATAGGAAGGAGAAGGCTGAGCATAGAGAACTTAGTGCCCTAAGCAATAATGATTATTGTATTGTGTAACAAAGACAACGATCAGCCAATGACCATGATCATCGGCCGATTGTGTCTTTTGGTCCTGACCAAACATCATTGGGCACCGACTGCGCACCGCTACGTGTAATAGGCTGACGACTGATGACTGTGTAAAGAAAATACATTTTAAACATATCTGTCCATGCTTCACAGTGCTTCTGCCCACTGCCCAATGTCTTCCTGGTTTCAGCCCGCTGTCCATAGCCGCCGGTGGAACTTCAGAGCAGGTATCTGAAGTGACAAGCTGCTCAGCCAATCACTGGCCGCGGCTCTGTCCCATCTTGGCCATTGATTGGCTGAGCGGCCTGTCACTTCAGATACCTGCTCTAAAGTTCCACTGGTGCCTTAAGATTGCAGGCAGAAGTGAGGAGAACACAAGAAAGGCACTGGGGAGTGTGGACATGTATGTATATATTTTATTATTTGACACTTTTAAAGCAAGGGCTGCATGGACATCGCTAATGATAGAGAGACAGATAGACAGCCCTTGCTGTGCTACTATTGAGGCATGTAATAGGCTTAGTGCTGATCTAGCAAATCAGCGCTCATTTACATTACTGAAAAGGCTGTGTAATACGTCCCTTAATCTATTGTCTTTTCTATCTACAGGTGTCACCTTTCACTGTAATTCGGTACAGATCGCTTTACAGCAGCCTCCTCTCTATCATCCCAGCCAGGACGGGAATTCCCAGCTTAGTTTAAGGCCTAGTTCTGAAAATTTAATCTTCTAGATTTCAGTGTCTTTTTTCATAATATAGATAGTAAAATGGGAAATTTGAAAAAAAAAATCTTTAAAAACATAAAAACTTGAATTAAATATTATGTCACATCTCCTTTACGACCGAAACATCTCAAGTAATGTTCTGTGGATTGCCAAAGAAATCTAAACACTAAGTAACTGAAAGAAGCTCCAAGTCTTTCTTCACATTGGATTATGGATTGGGATCTTACATGACCACCACCATGAATGCTGTGTTCTCTATTGTCATTAGGAAATTAAAGTTATAGTAAGCCCACTGACAATAATTTCTTGTACAGCTGTAATATTATGTAGAACTAGTCACATAATTTGTTAATTTGCATTTACAGGGCAAACGCACACTAGAGGTATATGGGGTTGCTAAGAGTCCCAAGAAAATAGGTTGTTCCCATTTCCTTTTGTATTCCAAGGTTAAAGGTTAAAAGCTCTGACGAATGCCTTAATGAATTAATTACCACGTCTCTTTTTCCAGAATACACATATACAATAAGACTGCCAAATGTTGGAGCCAGTAGAGTGGTATGGGCCCTCTAAGAAACCCCAATAACTGATTAGCGAACAACACAGTTTAAAACATTAAAACAGATTCAAGGTATAAGATCCCAGCTATCTATTCAGCAACATTCATCCAAACCTAAACTCTCTGCATTTCACTCCCGGCGACTGGAGAAGTTGGAGTCCTGGAATACATGGATACAGCCATATATTGTATCCATGTTTGCCTGGCAGCCCTAGGGTGGCATCCAACTTCTCCAGCTGCCGGAAGCCAAATGCAGAGAGTTTAGCTTTAGATGAACGTTGCCGAACCCGAACGTTTGGCAAGTTTGCTCATCACTAATCATACAGGGAATATACAGCAGATTATTAGGCACACCATAGAATACATACAGCATAGTTGTTTGCCCCATCTTTAATTATTAATAAAAACTGTTTGTCTTTACTTGTTAGTGTAGTCTACTAACTGGCAATTTTATGAAATATTCCTATCAAGGGAAGCAAGACAATAGGACAATTATAGAAAAAAAACATGAACAATGTATCTACTGTAAAATGAATGACGCAACAGGAAAACGAAGAGTAAATTAAAAAGACAAAATGATGACGGAAAATAAGTTTTTAAGTGGGACAGCAAAAAAAGGATAAAAGGAAATTTTTATTTGAAAGAAGGAAATAAGGACAAAGGAAACGGCAGTAAATTGAATGAAGAAAGGACGAAGTATAGCGGAAACCAGAACACATAGCATGAAATATAGATAGACATATAATATATTACAAAGCACAAGTGACCCTACTAAATATTGCTACGTAAAGTAACAGATAAAAACTAGATTTGTGAATTGAAAACTAGTAGTTAATAGATGGACGCGTTCTTATTCATGATTGGGTGGTTGATCTATTCTCGCTCACACAGTATATTGGCCTCGGTAAGCTCTATTAGCCTGGAGTCCTGGACAACAGAGAGTGTTCTGCTGTCACCGCACTATCTGGGTTGGAATAAATCCATTCACTGACAGACAGCAACTTGTGAAATTTAAATTGTTTGTTTTAGAAAACTAAAAATATATTATTAAATGTATTTATTATCCCTTTATTTAAATTTTTTAAAATAATTTTTTTACCTATAACAGAGACCTTGCTTTTTGACCTCTTATTCAACCTTTATTTACAAGATGCCAGCTCCATTACTACTACTACTTTATTGCAATTCCTGACCCTCTTATCGCCCAGAAACATCATATTATGGTAACCCTGCTCTTTATCTGTTTATTACCCATGTTATGGCTGTGTTCAGGCTATGTTCCCACTATGTTTTTTCTTTTCCATTTAAAATTTTTTAAAATGGCGTCCATTATTTTGCTGTTTTGCCACTCGTCCGTCTAGTTCAGGTGGACTGATTGCCCTTTCGATGTGTCTTTAATAGAAAAGTCTATTGAATTTAATAGTAAAGACTGTGAAAGGATGGTGAAAAAAAAACTATGTGTGAACAACTTAAAAATAACATCCATTTGCAAAAGACGTCCAAAAATAATTGACATTGATCATTATTTTGACATCTGCACAATGCATTGGATGGCCGTCATTCCATTGACTTCAATGCATTCCATTTAGGTCAATTAAAATGCAGCAATAATAGACATCATTTTAAAAAGAAAAAGCAGGTGCCGTTTCACTTTTTTTTTTACTTAGTGTTGATATAGTCTGTGTTAAAAAGAAAAAAGGCGTCCATTTTAAAAAATAATAATAATAACGTCCATTATTACTGAATAATAATTGAAGTCAATGGTCAATTGCTGGCCGCTGGTGTAAAGTAGAACTGCCAATGAGCCAGTCAGATTCCACCTTTCATTTTCCAAGGCATCTGTGAAGAATAAAAAGTGGAATCTGATTGGTTGCTAGGGGAAACTGAGCCAGTTCTCCTTTACACCCCTTTGATAAATCTCCCCCCAGTGTATTGCATAATGGAAGTTGTTTGTGTAGAAGTCATTAGAGATGAGCGAATACGATTCGATAGAGTATGTATTCGATCGAATCTTGCGGTATTCGAAAGATTCGAATACAATCGAGTAGTGTGTTGAATACGCGGGAAACATTCAAAAGCCATCCCATCACACGTGGCGCTTTTTTTAATCCAATCACCATGCAGGGAGGCCGTGAGGGACCCTGGGAGTACGCACGCAGCGCGAAAACTGCGTCTACCCTCATTGGATGGCTGAACCACATGACCTCAAATATTTAAGACTTAACTTCCGCCTCTCGACTGCAGATGAGCTTTCAACCTAGTCAGGGAGAGATCTTTGAGCAGGGAGAGATAGGTTTTAATAGCGTTTTGGTTAGGCAGGCTTACTACTGAACCCAAAAGTCCTTTTCAGGGCTAATATCCAGCGAAAAAGTCATCTCTGGAGTCTGCATCCAAAGCTTCTCAGTGCTAAGAAATAGATGATATAACAGCAGCATCAGCTGTATTCATTCCAGAAGCCTGTGTGTACAAGTGACTTATAGTGTCCCTGGTTTAGCCCACTAAGGGCACGTTAACCTTATACCTATTGTGCTAGTAGCCCATTAAAAGGCATGTGATACCTAGTGTGCCAGTTGCCCAGTTAAAGGCATGTGATACATATTGTTCCAGTAGCCCAGAAAAAGGCTGTTCCGTACAGCATGATGCGTGATATGCGTGAATAACGCTCTACAGACACACATTGGAATCATGTATGAAATGAAACGTGTGAACATTGCCGTAAAGCGTTCGCAAATATTTTTCCTTCGCAACTGCGGAGAGTGGCATTATACTGTGATTTTGGGGTGTTATTCCGGAGGTGTTCGCATCGTTTAGGGAGGTTTCATGGGGGACTTGGTGGCCTCCAAGGGGTCAAATTTTGATTTCCAATGCCAAGATTTTTTTTCCCATAGACTATAATGGGATCGAATATTCTTTCGAATAGTCGAATCTCTGTGCCTATTCGATTCGAATTCGTCATGTTCACATAGCCCATTACAGTAATCCAACTCCTGTGCCTCAAATTACCCTTTTATTGTTGTAACCCAATTTCTAACCTTCCTATTGCCCAGAAACACCTTATTACAGTAACCCGGCTCCTGATCCTCTTATTACCCCTGTAACATCTTATTACAGTAACCCGGCTCCTGATCCTCCTATTGCCCAGAAACATCTTATTACAGTAACCCGGCTCCTGATCCCCTTATTACCCCTGTAACATCTTATTACAGTAACCCGGCTCCTGGTCCTCTTATTATCCTGTAACATCTTATTACAGTAACCTGGCTCCTGATCCTCTTATTACCCTGTAACATCTTATTACAGTAACCCGGCTCCTAAACTTCTTATTACCCTGTAACATCTTATTACAGTAACCCGGCTCCTGATCCTCTTATTACCCCTGTAACATCTTATTACAGTAACCTGGCTCCTGATCCTCTTATTACCCCTGTAACATCTTATTACAGTAACCCGGCTCCTGATCCTCTTATTACCCTGTAACATCTTATTACAGTAACCTGGCTCCTGATCCTCTTATTACCCCTGTAACATCTTATTACAGTAACCCGGCTCCTGATCCTCTTATTACCCCTGTAACATCTTATTACAGTAACCCGGCTCCTGATCCTCTTATTACCCTGTAACATCTTATTACAGTAACCAGGCTCCTAATCCTCTTATTACCCTGTAACATCTTATTACAGTAACCCGGCTCCTGATCCTCTTATTACCCCTGTAACATCTTATTACAGTAACCCGGCTCCTGATCCTCTTATTACCCTGTAACATCTTATTACAGTAACCCGGCTCCTGATCCTCTTATTACCCCTGTAACATCTTATTACAGTAACCCGGCTCCTGATCCTCTTATTACCCTGTAACATCTTATTACAGTAACCCGGCTCCTGATCCTCTTATTACCCCTGTAACATCTTATTACAGTAACCCGGCTCCTGATCCTCTTATTACCCTGTAACATCTTATTACAGTAACCCGGCTCCTGATCCTCTTATTACTCTGTAACATCCTATTACAGTAACCCGGCTCCTGATCCTCTTATTACCCCTGTAACATCTTATTACAGTAACCCGGCTCCTGATCCTCTTATTACTCTGTAACATCCTATTACAGTAACCCGGCTCCTGATCCTCTTATTACCCCTGTAACATCTTATTACAGTAACCCGGCTCCTGATCCTCTTATTACCCCTGTAACATCTTATTACAGTAACCCGGCTCCTGATCCTCTTATTACCCCTGCAACATCTTATTACAGTAACCCGGCTCTCGAGCCTCTTATTACCCTGTAACATCTTATTACAGTAACCCGGCTCCTGATCCTCCTATTACCCCTGTAACATCTTATTACAGTAACCCGGCTCCTGATCCTCTTATTACCCCTGTAACATCTTATTACAGTAACCCGGCTCCTGATCCTCTTATTACCCTGTAACATCTTATTACAGTAACCCGGCTCCTGATCCTCCTATTACCCCTGTAACATCTTATTACAGTAACCCGGCTCCTGACCCTCTTATTACCCCTGTAACATCTTATTACAGTAACCCGGCTCCTGATCCTCTTATTACCCTGTAACATCTTATTACAGTAACCCGGCTCTCGAGCCTCTTATTACCAGGTAACATCTAATTACGTTAACCCTGTTCCCCAGTTTCGTATTACAGCTTTATATACTTATTGCCTTAATTTACCTCTCAAATTCCTAATTTATTCTCTAATATCTAGAGGATAAATGCTGCAATGTATTGCCCTTTTAACATTTCTTTTTAATAATCTAGTTTCTGCATTGGCTTATGCCAACCTTTATGTCAATGCCAATAAAGCTGCTGGACTTTAAAAATGGCTACAATCCAGCTGGGCAGTGGAGAGAGACGGGCACATCATTCAAATGGTAATGACCAACATGGCATAAAGCCTTTTTTCCCCCTTATGCAAAAATCACACAACCTGGCATTGCCAGTCGTGTCTGTACACCATAGTCTTTATCTTCAGAGTGCCGAGGCTCAATGCTTCTGATGAAGAGACTGGTCATGCAGATTGCTGTGTTGTCTGTATGTAGCCTGGAGTATCAAGGGAATGCTGGCAATGCTCTTTCTAACTTATGTACACATGTTGTGGTGCAGATGCGCGTGTGTGTGACGGGGAGGCTGGCACTACCACTGTCCAAGGTCTTTTCCAAGAAAGCTCTCTCCTCACTATGAATTATTCAGACTCTATTCCTTCCAATTCCTTGCTGGTCCTCTTGTCCCCTCTTCCCCATATCAATAATTAATGGTCTTTTAATTAGCTTGAAACAAGCCCCATATTCCTCTGGGGATGCACCCCTTCCTCTCCTGCACCTCAAAAGCACCACTCTACTGCGCACTTTACCGCACAGACGAGCTGTAGTGTTTACTTTCTAGGGTGTGACTGTTGTGTAAAAATGTAATCTTAAAGATTGTGAGTATATCAATATTTTATACATTGATTCTTCCGTTTTTTATTCACCTTATTTAATATATTTACTAAGTTGAGTTAATAATTCTAATAATGTGCAGATTCAAATTGATAGACTCCACCAACTTAACCAAGGTTGGCTATATTGTAAAGTAGTCATGACCAGCAGGTTGTGGTCAATGAGAATGAAGTAATAGGTGGGGATGTACCTACAAGATGAGCCTGTAGTTGCTTAAATTATAGGTAAATCTCTTTTTTTTGTTTTCTGCTATTGTTAAAGGAAAAACTGTTCGCAGTTGGAGCTAACGTTGGTTGTGCAACATTGTGGTACTTCAATGGGACTTAAAGAGGACTGTCACCCCCCGTGCCGGGGTGACAGGCCCCCGACCCCCTGTTAGATCCCCCTATACTTACGTGGTCCCACTTCCTGAGCCGGTCGGGTCACAGAGATTTCAGCGCCCAAAGCCTGGCGAGATGAGTCTGATGCCCATAGAGAATGACGGAGCATCGGACTCCCCATTCATTCTCTATGGGCGTCTGACTCTGCTGTCAGCGCGCGCGCCGGGCTTTGGGCGCTGAAATCTCCGTGACCCGACTGGCTCAGGAAGCGGGACCCGGCGGGATCACGTAAGTATAGGGGGATCTAACAGGGGGTCGGGAGCCTATCACCCCGGCACGGGGGGTGACAGGTGTCCTTTAAGGGTGAAAGGGTTTGAGGCGGTAAGTGCTGAGAAAAAGAGATGAGCAAACCTTGTACACACTTGGGTTCATCCAAACCCGAACGCTCTGCATTTGATTATTGGTGGCTAAAGAAGATGGATGTTGCACTAAGTTAAACATGGATACAGCCATAGGCTGTACTCATGTTTTCCACAGTTTTCTGGGGCTGCAAACAACTTCTTTAGCGACCAATAATCAAATGCCAAGTGTTCGGGTTTGGACAAACCTAAGTGTGCTCAAGGTTTGCTCATCTTTGTTGACAAATGCTCTGGTAACATGCCTGACTTTTGGTTGTCAGATGCTCAGCCGCGATTGGCTGAGCACAGTTTGGCTCAGCCAATCGCGGCTGAGCAGCCGATGACGCGGCAGAGGGCGGCCGGCACTCAGGACGCTTAGAGGGATTCGGCTGGGCCGTCCGAAGACGACATCGCAGACTGAAGATCGGAGACGAGTCGGCACGTGACAGGTATGTATAGCGCACCACACTTCCGGGTACACAGGTGGGGGTGGTGGGACACGGGGAAGGGGGCCATTCACAGACATAGCATACATTACAAAGTTGTATAACTTTGTAATGTGTGTTATTCTGTGAATAATTGTTTACCGCCGCACTACCCCTTTAAGCACAAGGAGAAAAAAAACTAAAACGCAAAAACGAAAAGTGGCTCCGTCCTTAAGGGGTTAATGCTTAACACTTTAAATTCAACATGCTGATCCCTCTTTTCCCAGACATCTGCCCTCATTACATTATAAATTGTTGGCCAATTCCCATAAAATTATTGAGTTCAGTGAACTGTTATCCTGTGCATGGACAGCATTATACACCTAGATAAAGTGCCCTAAAGTCAACAAAATCTAAGGATTGCTGCAAAAAGGATTAGTTCTTTATATTGTAAACTATTGTTTTACCATTTTAGCTATTTCGCTAAAACTATATACTGTTGTTTTTCCAAAGTGATCGCTCTATGAAGTGAGGAGCTCATAATTGTTACAATATTTATTAAGTGAGCTTGTACTGGGAGTTTTCACATACCTGTAAAGGACTTACCTTTTCACACTCCCACGTTGCTGATCTTCTCCAGGGACCGGTGCTCTACAGTGCTGTTGGGCATTGGCGTCACAGGATTACTATGGCCACCAGCCATTCAGTAAGGGAGGCTGGTCGGCCAGTCAGCAATTTGAGATGAAGAGCCAATCCGGGCTCTGGTTTAGTGTCCAGTCCTGGTGCTCTTTGATCTAGACCAGGGCTTCTCAGTTCCAGTCCTCAGGCCTCACCAACAGGTCATGTTTTGAGGATTTCCTTAATATTTCACAGGTGATATTATCAGGTATTATCACAGGTGTTCTTTGTATGGGATATCCTCAAAACATGACCTGTTGGTGAGGCACTGATCTAGAGTTAAGTAAGTGCCTGTTATTCTAAAATCTCCTAGCTCCTATATACTGTGTTGTTATTGTGGAAAACTCTTTCTAGCATCAGTTTATTTGGCTTGTGTACCTGGTAACCACCTTTGCCTGCTGATGTGGACTATAGGTGTTCTCCTGGCTTCTGACCTTTGAATGGTGTACGTGTTTAAACTTGGTGTACTTGTTTATACATGCTATCATGGTTTCTAATCAGCCATTCTGCTCTCCTCCTGGGGTCCCTGGGTTGGTTTGCACCCTTTTGACTAATGTTGGATTTCAGCCATTGTGCACTGTAGACACAGTCTACAGTCACTTCCCAGCTGCCATGTCCCTTTGGCCTGGTAAAGTCACGAACGTAGCCTTAGATTCTGAACAAACCTAAAACATAACCTTCAGTATTTTATGCTAACATTGTAGAACACCTATTGATAGCTTGTAATATTCCATCAAATCACCCATAACCAGGTAGTAAGAAAAGCTCAGTAGTCCTATTTAATGGTAAGATTAGTTGCACAAATCCTACAGAACAGCAAAAGGATAATTAAAGGAGAATTGTTTCCAATAGGGATACAATTGGTTTCATCTGAAAACACTACACTTGAGAAGTATGCTCAACTCTAAAACAGGTGCTAATACTCTCTAGACTTTCCCATACTTCAGGTGTAAACATAAACCCTGTGCCCAGACAGAGCACTTGCATCAAGAAGAGGGGCCCCCGTATGTGAACCTCCCCGTAATGCAATACTGGGTACATCCACAGACCCTAAATTATCTCAAACAGGGACTCAGCAAATGTCAACAAGACTAATACTCTCTAGGGCTGGGTTCACACCTGGCCATGTCACAGAACAGCCGGTGTCAGTAAAGTTCATCCCAGCTGGTTCTGCAGTACCGGCCGGATGAACCTCTTTCTGTTGAATTGGGATGTGGGCGCATTCGTCCAGAGCTGCACTTTACATTGTGTAAACTCTCAGTTCTGTGCGGCCGCTATTCAATGAATAGCGGCAGCACAAAACTGACATGTCAGTTTCTCAAGAGGCCGCTACGAATCCTGTCCAGAGTGTATACAGAGTGTATACACTCTGGCCGGGATTCCATTGATATTAATTCAATGTATAATTTGAATAATCACGTCCGATGTTGCAATTTGCAACAAAAGCCATGATCAGTTCAATACATACGTTGTGTGAACATAGTAGTGCAAAAACTAAAAGTGTGATTGCATATAAGGGATACTCAACCAAGAGCAGTAATGACCCAGTACAACATCCCCACTCATATATTTGCTAACAAGAAAACAACCAGATAGAAAGAGGAAAAGTTTTACCTACCAAAAGGCCTCCTCAGGGAACAATGATAATGAATGTTATAATCCAAGATGTAGTTGATAATGTTGAGCGCACTTGCTGAACTGTTCAGGTTTGGCAATGTTCCCTGAACCCAAATGCTTAGTATTTGACACTCGGTGGCTGGAGAAGTTGGATGCTGCCCTAGGGCTGTCAGTAAAACATGGATACAGCATAGGGCTTTTTCAGGATTCCTTAGGGCAGTATCCAATTTCTCTTGGCACCGGGAGTCAAAAGCCGAGATATCGAGTTTGGGGAACGTTGCCAAACCCAAACAGTTTAGCAAGTCCGCTCAACACAAGTAATTGATAACAAGCGATAGGGGCAACCACCGTTATGGTGAAGCGGATCTCTGATGGAAATAAGGTGCCCTTTTGTTTATGCTTTTATACTTTATTACGCAAAATAAGTAAAATGCTTAAAGAGGACCTGTCACCCCCCCGTGCCGGGTCAGAGCCCAGCTGACCCCCCGCTAGAGACCCTTATACTTACCCAGTGCACGAAGACCCACTCCCGTTGTCGAGATATCACCATCTGAAGCCCGATGCGCGCATCAGAGATGAGTCCGAGGCCTGTAGAGAATGAAGGGATCCGTCATTCTCTATGAGCTTCGGACTCATCTCTGATGCGCGGGCTGGGCTTCAAAAGGTGATATCTCGGCAATGGGAGCGGGTCCAGGAGAGGGACTTTGTGCACGGGGTAAGTATAAGTGTCTCTAGCGGGGGGTCAGCCGGGGGGTGACAGATTCCCTTTAATATACCCGACCTCAGTAATATGTACTCTTATCTACTAGAACTTCATCTCCTAATATCTGACCTATAAGATAAATGTTTACCCCATTACATCTATTCTATGTACTATAAATGATTTGGTTTACATAGCCGAACTTATAATACAGCTCAGCAGGACAAGCCGAGGGCGACAATCTAGATGTTGCAGTACATTATTACTGATAATTTGTATGTATGAACCATCAATCTTCCCAGAATTATAGTTATGAAAGCATGTAAATTGTTTAAATTATGATAAAAATGAATGAGTCTAAATTGGCCTATACATCACAACAAGTAGGAAAATCCTCATTATATGCGTGATCTACAATACAGCAATCGTAGGGGTTGCCACAGAATACAGACTATATAGTTAAGTGGTGTGTTATCTATGTCTATGTCTCGTGACACAAACGCATGATCCCTGGATATCCATAACTATCTGGACATGAGCAACATATGTATCAGATTCTTTAATAGACGTCTATTAACATCGTGTTATTGTTACTTTTATATGTTCATTTTCCACTACAACTTCTAAGACTATTTTCACATCACGATTTTGCAATATGTCCCACTGTATACGTGGTCAACCATGTATACGCTTTAAAATGTAAAAAAAAAAAATCCGTTTTCATCTGTTTTTTTTATAATGTAAGTCAATGGAGAACGGATCAAAACGTGTGGCCTACAACAGCATCTGTTTTTACCATCTTTTTTTTTTCCCATAGAATAGATACATTAAACGGATAGCAAAATCATGATGTGAACCAGGCCTAAAAGAAATAAAAAGTACTAACTAAACAAAACCACATATACGTGCCACAGATCTATATACTAAGCCTGCGAATGTGTCTCGTTTTTCGTTCTAATGTGGTCATTGATTCCGAGAACATACTGGACATTGGGCCTTATATATGTAAGTCGACCAGACTTTGCTGTGTGTAAGGAGTAAAAGCCATCATTTGCTTTCTCTGTTCCAATCTCATTTTACTTTCCTCATTCAGAGTATCAGATGCCTTTAGTACAGCTTTATATTACACATGTGTTGCTCTATAGTGTAGTGAGCTGCTTTGGCGCCTGGGGAGTTAAATAATCTGGTGCTGTCGTTCTGTTTGCCCCGACTGCTCATTATTGCCATATAAACTCAGCGTAGCTCTGGATCACATGATGAGGTAACGCAAGGTCAGCGCTAGAGCCAGGACCCCGTCCAAACATACACAGACTGAGACAGGGGGAGTGGAACGGGGAGAAAGAAAGAAACAAGGAAAGTGTTGGGGGTGGAGAGAAAGGGGGAAGAGACAGGGAAGACGGCGAAAGAGAGGGGAGCAAGCCAGGATGGACAGAGAGAAGAGAGGAGAAGTGGGAGGAGGATTGTACATGGATACTTACTACTTTTTCCATATGGACAATGTTGGATTAAAAGTTACATTCCAACACATATTAAACTCACCAATCCTGTCCAAAAGAGTAATGCGGAGTATCTACATCCTTTACTCTAGATACTAAGACATTTTATAGCAAGGCTTATCCTATAGCACAGCGTACAATCTTCTGTAATATATCTATTTAGTACCAATAATACTAATAATTAACATTGCAGTGTATGATAACACAAGATATCTATACACTGGTGATAATTACTGCGCTGTATAATTAATGATGTAGTATCTATACACTGGTAATAATCACACTGTATAATATATATATATATATATATATATATATATACTGGTAATAATCACACTGTATAAAAAAAAAAAAATATATATATATATATATATATTGGTAATAATCACACTTTATAATGATATATATGTGTATATACACTAATAATAATCATACTGTATAATGATATATATATATACTGGTAATAATCACACTGTATAATGATGTAGTATCTATACACTGGTAATAATCACACTGTATAATATATATATATATATATATATATATATATATATTGGTAATAATCACACTTTATAATGATATATATGTATATATACACTGGTAATAATCATACTGTATAATATATATATATATATATATATATATATATATATATATATATGTATATATATATATACTGGTAATAATCACACTTTATAATGAAAGATATATATATATATATATATATATATATACACACATACACTGGTAATAATCATACTGTAAAATGATATATATATACTGTTAATAATCACACTGTATAATGATATATATATACTGCTAATAATCCGACTGTAAAATGATAGATAGATAGATAGATAGATAGATAGATAGATAGATAGATAGACTGATAATGTTTGTATTTTTTAGCCTATGATTTTAGGCCTAAAAGATGTTGGTCTGTTAGACTGTGTATCACTAGTATATATCATATTGTATGCATACATAGTATATATGCATCTCTTTGCCCATTTGAGTGAATTGTGTTAGATTTTTTAAGAATACTATTTATGAGCCCATATAGGAGATATGGGGAAAGTTATATATAGTAAAAGGGGGAGATATAGGGAGGATATATGGAGTAATAGGAGGAGATATAGGGGAGGATATATGGAGTAATAGGAGGAGATATAGGGAGGGTATATGGAGTAATAGGAGGAGATATAGGGAGTTATATGGAGTAATAGGAGGAGATATAGGGGGATATATGGAGTAATAGGAGGAGATATAGGGAGGATATATGGAGTATTAGGAGGAGATATAGGGAGGATATATGGAGTAATAGGAGGAGATATAGGGAGGATATATGGAGTAATAGGAGGAGATATAGGGAGGTATATGGAGTAATAGGAGGAGATATAGGGAGGATATATTGAGTAATAGGAGGAGATATAGGGAGGGTATATGGAGTAATAGGAGGAGATATAGGGAGGATATATGGAGTAATAGGGGAGATATAGGGGGGATATATGGAGTAATAGGAGCAGATATAGGGGGGATATATGGAGTAATATGAGGAGATATAGGGGGGATATATGGAGTAATAGGAGGAGATATACGGAGGGTATATGAAGTAATAGGAGGAGATATAGGGAGGATATATGGAGTAATAGGAGGAGATATAGGGGAGGATATATGGAGTAATAGGAGGAGATATAGGGGGGATATATGGAGTAATAGGAGGGGATATAGGGGGGTATATATGGAGTAATAGGAGGAGATATAGGGGGGATATATGGAGTAATAGGAGGGGATATAGGGGAGGATATATGGAGTAATAGGAGGAGATATAGAGAGGATATATGGAGTAATAGGAGGAGATATAGGGAGGGTATATGAAGTAATAGGAGGAGATATAGCAGGTTATATGGAGTAATAGGAGAAGATATAGGGAGGTTATATGGAGTAATAGGAGGAGATATAGGGAGGATATATGGAGTAATAGGAGATATAGTGGAGGATATATGGAGTAATAGGAAGAGGTATATGGAGTAATAGGAGGAGATATAGGGAGGATATATGGAGTAATAGGGGGAGATATAGGGAGGTTATATGGAGTAATAGGAGGAGATATAGGGGAGGTATATGGAGTAATAGGAGGAGATATAGGGAGGATATATGGAGTAATAGGAGGAGATATAGGGAGGTTATATGGAGTAATAGGAGGAGATATAGGGGAGGATATATGGAGTAATAGGAGGAGATATAGGGAGGATATATGGAGTAATAGGAGAAGATATAGGGGGTATATATGGAGTAATAGGAGGAGATATAGGGAGGCTATATGGAGTAATAGGAGGAGATATAGGGAGGATATATGGAGTAATAGGAGGAGATATAGGGAGGATATATGGAGTAATAGGAGCAGATATAGGGAGGTATATGGAGTAATAAGAGGAGATATAGGGAGGATATATGGAGTAATAGGCGGAGATATAGGGAGGATATATGGAGTAATAGGAGGAGATATAGCAGGTTATATGGAGTAATAGGAGAAGATATAGGGAGGTTATATGGAGTAATAGGAGAAGATATAGGGAGGATATATGGAGTAATAGGAAGAGGTATATGGAGTAATAGAGGAGATATAGGGAGGATATATGGAGTAATAGGAGGAGATATAGGAAGGATATATGGAGTAATAAGAGGAGATATAGGGAGGATATATGGAGTAATAGGAGAAGATATAGGGGAGGATATATGGAGTAATAGGAGGAGATATAGGGAGGTTATATGGAGTAATATGAGGAGATATAGGGGGGATATATGGAGTAATAGGAGGAGATATAGGGAGGATATATGGAGTAATAGGAGGAGATATAGGGAGGATATATGGAGTAATAGGAGGATATATAGGGGAGGATATATGGAGTAATAGGAGGAGATATAGGAAGGATATATGGAGTAATAGAGGAGATATAGGGGGGATATATGGAGTAATAGGAGGAGATATAGGGGGGGATATATGGAGTAATAGGAGGAGCTATAGGGAGGATATATGGAGTAATAGGAGGAGATATAGGGAGGATATATGGAGTAATAGGAGGAGATATAGGGAGAATATATGGAGTAATAGGAGGAGATATAGGAGGATATATGGAGTAATAGAAGGAGATATAGGGGGATATATGGAGTAATAGGAGGAGATATAGGGGGGATATATGGAGTAATATGAGGAGATATAGGGGGATATATGGAGTAATAGGAGGAGATATAGGGAGGTTTTATGGAGCAATAGGAGGAGATATAGGGAGGATATATGGAGACATAGGAGGAGATATAGGGAGGGTATATGGAGTAATAGGAGGAGATATAGGGAGGATATATGGAGTAATAGGAGGAGATATAGGGGAGGATATATGGAGTAATAGGAGGAGATATAGGGAGGATATATGGAGTAATAGGAGGAGATATAGGAAGGATATATGGAGTAATATGAGGAGATATAGGGGGGATATATGGAGTAATAGGAGGAGATATAGGGGGGGATATATGGAGTAATAGGAGGAGATATAGGAGGTTATATGGAGTAATAGGAGGAGATATAGGGAGGTTATATGGAGTAATAGGAGGATATATAGGGAGGATATATGGAGTAATAGGAGGAGATATAGGGGGGGATATATGGAGTAATAGGAGGAGCTATAGGGAGGATATATGGAGTAATAGGAGGAGATATAGGGAGGATATATGGAGTAATAGGAGGAGATATAGGGAGAATATATGGAGTAATAGGAGGAGATATAGGGAGGATATATGGAGTAATAGGAGGAGATATAGGGAGGTTATATGGAGTAATAGGAGGATATATAGGGAGGATATATGGAGTAATAGGAGGAGATATAGGGGGGGATATATGGAGTAATAGGAGGAGCTATAGGGAGGATATATGGAGTAATAGGAGGAGATATAGGGAGGATATATGGAGTAATAGGAGGAGATATAGGAGGATATATGGAGTAATAGGAGGAGATATAGGGGGATATATGGAGTAATAGGAGGAGATATAGGGGGATATATGGAGTAATATGAGGAGATATAGGGGGATATATGGAGTAATAGGAGGAGATATAGGGAGGATATATGGAGTAATAGGAGGAGATATAGGGGTATATGGAGTAATAGAAGGAGATATAGGGGGATATATGGAGTAATAGGAGGAGATATAGGGAGGATATATGGAGTAATAGGAGGAGATATAGGGGGGATATATGGAGTAATAGGAGGAGATATAGGGAGGATATATGAAGTAATAGGAGGAGATATAGGGAGGATATATGGAGTAATAGGAGGAGATATAGGGGGGATATATGGAGTAATAGGAGGAGATATAGGGGAGGATATATGGAGTAATAGAAGGAGATATAGGGGAGGGTATATGGAGTAATAGGAGGAGATATAGGGAGGATATATGGAGTAATAGGAGAAGATATAGGGAGGAAATATGGAGTAATAGGAGAAGATATAGGGAGGAAATATGGAGTAATAGGAGGAGATATAGGGGATATATGAAGTAATAGGAGGAGATATAGGGAGGATATATGGAGTAATAGGAGGAGATATAGGGAGGATATATGGAGTAATAGGAGGAGATATAGGGAGAATATATGGAGTAATAGGAGGAGATATAGGAGGATATATGGAGTAATAGAAGGAGATATAGGGGGATATATGGAGTAATAGGAGGAGATATAGGGGGGATATATGGAGTAATATGAGGAGATATAGGGGGATATATGGAGTAATAGGAGGAGATATAGGGAGGATATATGGAGTAATAGGAGGACATATAGGGGTATATGGAGTAATAGAAGGAGATATAGGGAGGTTTTATGGAGCAATAGGAGGAGATATAGGGAGGATATATGGAGTAATAGGAGGAGATATAGGGAGGATATATGGAGTAATAGGAGGAGATATAGGAAGGATATATGGAGTAATAGGAGGAGATATAGGGGGGTATATGGAGTAATATGAGGAGATATAGGGGAGGATATATGGAGTAATAGGAGGAGATATAGGGGGGTATATGGAGTAATATGAGGAGATATAGGGAGGTTATATGGAGTAATAGGAGGAGATATAGGGAGGATATATGGAGTAATAGGCGGAGATATAGGGAGGATATTTGGAGTAATAGGAGGAGATATAGGGAGGATATATGAGTAATAGGAGGAGATATAGGAAGGATATATGGAGTAATATGAGGAGATATAGGGGGGATATATGGAGTAATAGGAGGAGATATAGGGGGGATATATGGAGTAATAGGAGGAGCTATAGGGAGGATATATGGAGTAATAGGAGGAGATATAGGGGAGGATATATGGAGTAATAGGAGGAGATATAGGGGAGGATATATGGAGTAATAGGAGGAGATATAGGGGAGGATATATGGAGTAACAGGAGGAGATATAGAAAATGTTTTAAGAAAATATATATATTGTAAGAGTTTTACGATTTACGATTTACTACATAGAAGTGATTATTTGTAATAGTGGAAATAAAAATTATTTTACCACTTATCTACCATTTTTAAAAAGTTTAAAGGGAACAAGTTTTCATACAGCATTCCCATTTTAGTACAGAGGTAAATGATTCATAATAACCAAGCAGACATTCTTAATTCCTGATTACAAATAATATAACACATATGAGGGGGATCTCTCATTTTTTTTGAATGGCGGCTTTTGTCTAGCTTAGTATATGCCTGTAAAATTTCTGTTTTGAGTGGAATGAACAGCTAATGTTCTATTGTTGTGGGTAAATATATTAATATAGAATTGTTTCTTGTTTTTTCTTACATTCTTTTTTATTGCGGTCAGTGACCTATGGAATGTACAGGCCCGAGTCGGGTTTTTGGCAAAATACATTTGAAAGCAAAGACAGATGCTCGCATAGACCTATCCGTACAGATCTGCAACTCTACTGACTTTCTTAATCAAAGAACTCATTTAAAAAAAAAAAAAACTATTGACTACTAGATTGGGAGGATCATTAATATATATTTTCCAATGATGTTTGTTTCCAAATATTGAATAACTTTCATTGTAAAAAAAATTATAGATTTGCTCCCTTCAAACTTATTGAATTTAGATTTTTTTTACTCATATATATATATATTTATATATTTATATATTTATATATATGTTAATTTTCTTATGACCAAACTTAATATGAGATATTATTATCAATCTGCCTGAATTGCAATTCACAATCAAAATAATTTCAACTAATTATAACATAATTAGTTAAATATACTAATGTAAATCCTATTACTTATCAACATAATGTAAAGCACTATGTTATATAGGAATATAAATATTTTATTTTCTCTCTATTTTAATATTTTCTTCCTTTAAATATAAACATTTTTTATTTTAATGTTAATGTGGTATATATTTGCATTTTTGTGTCTTAAATAGTCAGGTGTAAAGGCAAATATTAAAAGTGGAAGTGTCCGTATAGCTTCAATCCAAAGCCTCTATATAGCTCCAATAGGTCTCATATCTATCGTTCAGATTCTTTTAACACATAAAAACTATCGATAACCAACCAACTCAACTTAAGGAAAAGCAAAGAACTTGAATATTACAGAGAAGACATAAGATAAATGTTACAGTACTGAGAATGCCATTCTCTATATCATGCAGAATAGCCCATTATTATCAATACAAGTACTTGAATAATGTGTTTGACGAAATATAACATTGTAACATACAACGGTCCATGAAGCCCATCAAGTTCAGCCTATTACTCTGCAATGGCCCAAAAAAATACCCCCAAAAACAACAGCTATGGGGCAGTTCCCAATTGCCCCAATGTACGTAAAAAATCCTTTCTGATTCTAAATATGGCAGAGTTGTTTTATTATTATAAGAAATTCCACAATGCTTACCCAGACAATTCATAATGAAGAGATCGGGGTGGTCAGAGAGAAAGGTATTATAAAATGGAAAAATAGTATTTTAGATATTTTTCTACTAAAATACATCCAAAGAGGCCGACCAATAACAAATTCTTATTCAAAAGTAAAAAGAAAAAGTATTTTTCAACATATAGTAGTGTTCATATAAGGTTATAAGGTTACCTGAGTCAGACAGTACGGTGAGTACATCTCTTCTGCTCCTCACAAATCTTGGATGTCTCTTGGTTTCTCTCTCTCTTGCTACAGTCTATGACTGTGTCATTTTGTGCGCAAGTGTCTCCAGCCCAAGATTATTTCTTTTTGTCGTTGTTTAGTGTTTTGTAGGTCTTGATGCCTCTGAAAGAGCTAATATCTTCTTCTCGCTCTCTCTCTATTTCTGTGGCCTATGTTATTTTACAAGTTGATTTAAGAGAGGATTTCTCATGCTGGGTCTCACTCTCTCAGGTTTGGAGAAAAAAAAATCTCTTCCTTCAGTACAGTCCTCTGGATGTCTCTGTCTTCGAATGCCTCTTTGTCTTTGTATGACTCTGAAAGTAAAAGTTTGGAGAAAGGTTTGAAAACAGAAAAAAAATGTGGGAAGAAAGGAAGAGACAGCCAAACTCGGAGAAGAGACAGGAAAGAGACATGTATATTATAAAGACAGATGTAGAGTTCGTATAGGGGAAGAATCAGTGTCAAACATCAACATCGCTCGCCTACAACATATAGAATTAGAGAATAAGATATCATGCACGACGTCATTGTGGCAAGTATGGATAATACAGACGACACAAGAAGGGGCAGTCCAAGTGCTAATGGGATAAGACATAGTTTCTCCCCATGTCCTCATTTGATTTATTAACTTTTTCACCACTAAATTGTCTGTTTCTTTTTATCTGGCACTTCTGCTTGTCGCTCCCTGTCACTGCCAGAAAGTTCTCCATGAAACTAATATTGTAGTGACTGAAATATCTTGGGGGGGGGGGACATTGGTTCAATTCTGGAGTTATAGGATAACTGACCAAATTGTATTACTTGTTCTAAAGTCATTTTAAAAAAGTTTATTGTTTCACAGTAGTAGTAGTAGTATCCCTTACTATAGCTCCTCCTATGTTCTCACCGCTATAACTCTTTCTTTTGCTTTATATACCCACATCCAATAACATTTTCTCATAGCTCTGTCATATTTCGCTATATTATCTCTCCTTATGTCCCCTGCTTATTTTCCTTTCTCTTGCTCTATATAACTTCTTCTACATCTCCTTCTCTAAAGGTCCACAAACACTTTATCTTTCTGTCAGCCAAAACTGCCACTTGCGGGGCGTTTGACCGTCATTATAAAGTGTATGGGGGGGTCTCCTTACATTTCTCCGACAGATGATGTGAGTGGAGAAAGGATGTCAGGCGTGATGGAAAATCACTGCCCGACCCTTTGTTCTCGGAGAGCTAATTCACCACCAGAGCAGTCTGGGTGCAGCTTACTCTTTCTTTCCCCATTGAGAACATAGGAATTCTCCTCCCCGTTGAACGTTCTTGTGTATGGGGAGGACTGGAGAGATAAATGTCAGTCAAACAATGGAGTTTAGAGAGTAGAGCATCTCTCTCTTAGCTGGGTAGGTCCACCACCTAAGTAGTTAGGTAATCCATAGATAGATTTGTGCCCCCCCCCCCCCTGAACCTCCAAAAATAGGTTGTCTGGTAGATAGGTCCTCCCAGTAAGTGGATATGTTCTCCCCCCCATTGGCCCCCTCATTAGGTAAGTAGGTCCTCCTATTAGATAGGTCACCTCCAAAAGGGGAATATTGCCTTTTGCTAATTACTTATTCTTCCTTTAGGTAGGTCTCCCACAGTAGGTAGAAAGGCACCCCATCTGTAAGTAGGTCTCTCAGTAGCTTGGTACGACCCCCTAGTAAGCAGTCCCCCCATTACATAGGAAGGTCCCTTTTGTACATGTTAGGCTGGGTTCACACTGTGTTTTCCTATCCGCTTTAATATATTTTAGTACATTTAATTTTAATGTATAAAATAATGTGGTCAACCAGGTTTTTTGACGTAAACTCACCTTGCAGAGTGGCAGGGCCTATGTGGAGATAATTGTGCGTGTCCACACCAGAACACAGATGTCTTGCACTGCTCTATGTCTATTATAGGCCACAACCATATAACAGCCTACAGCAGAAAATCTGGGACATCCCCTATGTCTTTTAATCTTACTACATATACTCATACTCATATATAACTTCTTCAATATCTCCTCCTATTACTCCATATATCCTCCCTACATCTCCTCCTATTACTCCATATACCTCCCCTATATCTCCTCCTATTACTCCATATACCCTCCCTATATCTCCTCCTATTACTCTATATACCCTCCCTATATCTCCTCCTATTACTCCATATATCCCCCTATATCTCCTCCTATTACTCCATATATCCTCCCTATATCTCCTCCTATTACTCCATATACCTCCCCTATATCTCCTCCTATTACTCCATATATCCTCCCTATATCTCCTGCTATTACTCCATATATCCTCCCTATATCTCCTCCTATTACTCCATATATCCTCCCTATATCTCCTCCTATTACTCCATATACCCTCCCCTATATCTCCTCCTATTACTCCATATATCCTCCCTATATCTCCTCCTATTACTCCATATACCCTCCCCTATATCTCCTCCTATTACTCCATATATCCTCCCTATATCTCCTGCTATTACTCCATATATCCTCCCTATATCTCCTCCTATTACTCCATATATCCTCCTATATCTCCTCCTATTACTCCATATATCCTCCCCTATATATCCTCCTATTACTCCATATATCCTCCGCTATATCTCCTCCTATTACTCCATATATCCTCCCTATATCTTCTCCTATAACTCCATATATCCTCCCTATATCTCCTCCTATTACTCCATATATCCTCCCCTATATCTCCTCCTATTACTCCATATATCCCCTATTTTTCCTGTTACTCCATATATCCTCCCTATATCTCCTCCTATTACTCCATATATCCTCCCTATATCTCCTCCTATTACTCCATATATCCCCCCTATATCTCCTCCTATTACTCCATATATCCCCTATATCTCCTCCTATTACTCCATATATCCCCTATATCTCCTGTTACTCCATATATCCTCTATATCTCCTCCTATTACTCCATATAACCTCCCTATATCTCCTCCTATTACTCCATATATCCTCCCTACATCTCCTCCTATTACTCCATATAACCTCTCTATATCTCCTCCTATTATTCCATATACCCTCCCTATATCTCCTCCTATTACTCCATATAACCTCTCTATATCTCCTCCTATTATTCCATATACCCTCCTATTACTCCATATATCCTCCCTATTTCTCCTCCTATTACTCCATATATCTTCCCTATATCTCCTCCTATTACTCCATATATCCCCTATATCTCCTATTACTCCATATAACCTCCCTATATCTCCTCCTGTTATTCCTTGTATCCTCTCTCTTTATAGCCTTTTAATAACCTTTGCATAACCTCCTTGTATATCTTCTACTCTTTTCTATTTCTCTTGTTTATTTTCTTGTCACTCCATGGAACTAGACATGAACAGCGAGGGCAGAGACCTATGACCCAGACTTGTGTTGACCTCAGACCTTGGCATGTCTTGGCATGGGAGTTAAAGCTCAAAATAGATAGGCTCATTGGATCTGGTCCTGTGTTAGCAGCATGAAACTTCCATCTCATGCTTCTTTTGTGGTCTCTTCTATCAGGACTTTTTCTCCTCCATGTATTCATCCAACGATCTATGTGTGTCTTTACTATTCATCCTTTTATTTTTTATGATCACCTTAAGCACTTTTATCCATTTTTTCCATCCATCTTCCTACCAAAAACTCTACCTGCCTGTCCCGGGGTACTTTACCAGTATAAAATGTGTACATCTAGTACGATAGACTAAAGGAATTTTTGTGCCCTTTTTGCTCTTCCCCATCATGTCATTGGAACCAATGATGTGTCAAAAAAGCTAAGCTGACCAGTCCTACTCACATACTCATATATATACATGCATTATAAATATTTTTAACCAAAATGATTGTTATTAGATTTTAGGGGGATATTTAACAATAAGATTATTTATCTTTCATCCTTCAACACTATTTTCAGTAAGAATGTTTCCAGAATGTTCTAAAAACTTTCCCAGAATGATTGTTCTT
This sequence comes from Dendropsophus ebraccatus, assembly GCF_027789765.1. NCBI lineage: Eukaryota > Metazoa > Chordata > Amphibia > Anura > Hylidae > Dendropsophus > Dendropsophus ebraccatus. Next base: position 213,273,976 of record NC_091454.1, on the reverse strand, counting down.
TCTTCGTTCACTGTCTTTGGTCATGTTTGGCCAGTCTAAACAGATTTAAAGAGGAAGTCCATCAAACACTAAAATCAGAAGGCAGTAGTGGGTGAGAAAATAACAAACAAGTGAATTCACCCAACCCCATGCCTCAGTTGCACCGTTTCAGGGTCCTGTTCACCACTGCCGGTTGTCATCTTCAGCTAGAAACTGGGTACATCACGTACCCAGCTCTTCCTGCTGCAACGTCATGGCCTGGCTGAGAGATTGTTGACTGGGGCGGTGTCCCACCCCAGTCACTGGTTGGCTAGGTGGGCAGTCACTCAACTGGGGTTGTGACGTTGCAGCTAGCAAAGCAGCAGGACCCCAGCTGCTGTGAACGGGATTCAGAAGTGGCGCTACAAGGAAAGAGGATGGGTTTTAACTAGAGATGAGCAAACCTCGAGCATGCTTGAGTCGATCCGAACCCGAACTTTCGGCATTTGATTAGCGGTGGCTGCTGAAGTTGGATAAAGCCCTAAGGCTATGTGGAAATCATGGATATAGTCATTGGCTGTATCCATGTTTTCCAGACAACCTTAGAGCTTTATCCAACTTCAGCAGCCACCGCTAATCAAATGCCGAACGTTCGGGTTCGGATCGACTCGAACCCAAACCCGGTTCACTCATCTCTAGTTTTAACTTGTTTATTATTCCCCCCACCAACCCCACCTGCCTGACAATTTTAGTGTTCTTGGGACTTCTTATTCCTGGGAATATGCAAAGGATCGTTCATCAGATTATCATGGGATCTATGTATATGGCCACTTTTAGCCTAGATTCACACTATGTAAAAATGACATCCGTTTTGCATAACAACGACCGTCATTGCGCAAATAACGTCCTTTTTTAAAATAAATAAAAATAAATATTTGCGCAATAATGACCATTGTTAAGCAAGATGGACATTATTTTTGCGTAGTGTGAACCTGTGCTTGTATCTAATTAAAGATGTTTGCCCAATTTCAGGTGACTATTTCTTTATCCCCATGACTAAAGTCCTAATTGTGCTGGTGCTTTGAGCTGGTAGTGCATTTCTATAGGAGACATGCTGTGAGTGCAGAATATGTATAGATATATCATATACCAGATGTATGTTTGAATGAAGGCCAATTCTGTGCCAAGCGTTAGGTCAGTGAACTGAGATTGTAAATATCTTTGGATTTAGGGGAAATTGTTATGCACCTGTCACACAGCTAAGCCTTTCTCATGGTAGAACTCTATACTCTATACAATATATTTTACATATAAAATTATAATATCACCCTTTTTTCTCATACATTATTTACATACAGTATGTGTAAAAGGTCCGCCACTAATATCTACAAATCCTGCATCCTCAACATGCAACTGGATTGCCTTTTTATTATTATGTGGATGGCTGCATTTGTACAAGACAGCTAAACATATATCTAGTTTTCCTGCTGGAGCTTAATAGCACTAAATTCCAGCCTATAAATGCAGTCCCATTCTAATGAGATACTCGGCATTACTATAAAATGCAGTCCTGACAGATCCAGCTCTTTCACAGTAATTAATTAAGAGTCCAGATCAGATTTTGGCTGGGATTAATCTTTCCTTTCACACATGGCGATCAGTGGGAGGGGGCGTGCATAAGTAGGGGGGCAAGTCTTGTCAAAATAAACACAAATACAGACGGTCTGAAGAGAGAGAGAGCAAAAGGGAGAGAGAGAGGGGAGTGAGCAGCGGCTGTGACACAGTCCTAACTTGGCACCATTATACAATGCAGTAAATTATTGGATTTGTCAACACACATATTGTAATATCTCGGCTTACCGGCGTTACTTATAATACATACATCTCTACATTTTTTACTGATATTAGAAATTAACCAGAGATCTATAGAATTTAATTATATGTCTATACATACTTCTAGTTTGCTATTTTGTGGTTTGGTTGAAGAAAATATAACAATTCTGCCATCACGGCTGCTTCTTCTGACAGATATTGGTTGACTGTTGACAAACCAACCTGTTCTGATAATTAAGATACTATAGGAGTGATGCAGTGTGTAGATTGGTCGGGGTCATCATTTAACATTGACAATAAAGTGTATTTAAAGCTTGACACTAAACATAGCTTGGCCAAACCTATGAAAGTTGTCAGCGTTTCTCCCGATTCTGCCATAAACATGCACTCAGCCGAGCGTGCATGTTTTTCAGTGAACACTGGGACCATATCCCTCTGGCAATGGTTTATCCCCTGCAGGAACAAAGGATCGGGCTTGTTGAATCCAACATGCCAGATCCAACATTAGGAGTCTCCCATATACATAAGATCATTAGCTAATCCCAATAAAATCAGTGAGTTCAGACAAGGCCAGTTTAACAGGCATAATCTTATGTGATTTGATGTCATATGGCATGTGCAACAATCAGCAGACCAGTAATATGTCTATACCAGTAAAATATCTTCCTTATGCTTTCAGAGGCACGGCAGTCGCTAGACTGAGTATTTTGGAACCCTAGCACCTAGCTTGTGAATCGTGCATTAACCAGTATTGAAGATTCTCTTTGGTATTCTAACAATTTTAAAGCAAAGACTCGTCTCATCGAGTTACTCAAATCACTTTGTACTTTAGATGATGTGGAGGCAACTCGACTCCCCGACACCAGTGAACCAGAAGCTACTTAACTCCTACAGGAAACCTAGAACACGGAATGAATTTATTTCTATTGATAAAGGTCCAAAAAAGACTAAAGCACTAAGCCATGATGTGTTCCCAACAATTTTGCTGACCCTTTCATTCGTAACTCCTGTATTTAGTTCTGTAGAGTATTTCATATGACATTGTTTGATGGTAATTTGCTCATATTAGGAGAATAGGCCCTTGTTTATAGACCAAAGTAAAGCTTCATCTTTAATATTTTCAACAATATGGACGGAATAGGTCAAACTTGTTGGGACTGCCAGTGGAGGACTGTACAATGTTCTAGCAATTCTTGTTGAACCAATCTTTACAAGTGTCTAAAACATATCTGTTTGACTTTTCCCTTCTTATTCAAGTAACGACACAATGTCTTATCGGTTTGCTCCCTTTTTTTTATCCCAATTACAAATTTGATATGTATGTATTACTTGGCAGAATGGTCTGGGGATTTCTTCTTTAATTAATCTATACATTCCTCCTTCTCTGCCACCTGAAACAATAATTTACTGGATGCTGGAAGAGAGAGCTATCATCTGAATATACAGTCTATATGGCTTAGTGCCACGTGGGGTAGATAAGAACCAGGAATTTATAGATCTCAGGTATGGATGAAAGACTTGTGTACATTAGATTTGTGATACTGGATGTTAGGCCACAGCTTACAGATCAAATTTATCTTTGGGTGTTTTTTTGTAGTAGGTGCTGTTCACACAGAGTAAAATAGTCGGAATTCCACAAACCACAAACCTTCATCTTTTAATATGGCACCCATCTGTTTAGTCATACTGCCGATCCATCCCATCACAAGGAACCGTTCAAAAAAAGTAAAATCGTCGGAGTTCCATGGTGGAGCTCCCTGCCCCGGAATCCTGCTTGCCGTCTGTTTCAATGGGGCATCTCACGTGCCTCCGCTTCCGCTGCTCTCCCCTCAAAGTATTGATATGTCAATTTTTGGAGCGGAGATCGGCAGAAGTGAAGGCGCGAGCTGTCCCATTGGAACAGATTGCAGCGGGATTCCGTGGCGGAGAGCTCCACCACGGAATTCCACTGATTTTACTTTGTTTGAACAGCCTGTGGTGGGATGGATTAGCAGTATGACTAAACAGATGGGTGCCATATTAAATAGATGAAGGGCACTGTTGAATCAGTTTGTGGTATAAAGGATACAGTCCCACGGTGCATGCAGCTGAAGGCTTTACCAACATGGGGTGGGGGCATAGTTGCATGATATAACCATTGTATACCTGCAAAACTGTGTGGCCATTAACAATCTAAAAGCCATGCCCACCATACACAGGTGTGATTTTCAGCTGCATCAACCACTGCTATGTGGGGTTATACCCGAAATCAGTGACATGACTCGAAGCTGTCATTAATGGTTCCCTATAAAATTATGACCATGCAATCAAAGGCATTGGAGTTTTCTAAATAAATGGAAACTACATCCTTAGCAATGGTAGCATCAAGTTTTAGATAAAATATTATTCATCCAGCTGTTGCTGGTTGAAAATAAGTATAACTAGTTATTTTTTTGTCAATTTTTAATGGCGTGTTATAAGGGTTTTGTTTTACACATGGTAACATTAGGAATATGTGGAGAAGTACAGTTTTGTGAAGTCTTCTTCTATACTTACTTCTTAATCTGTGCAGCATGGAAAACATGTCTCCTAACATTATTTGGAAACATGAAGGATGACTTTTATTGTTCTGTGTCCTAAAATCTGTGTCTATGTCTAAGTTTCTATACACCTTCAATAGATGTCTGGCAAATGTGCATTTCAGAGATACTGTGTCTCTCCTGTTTATTCCATGTTAATAAAGTGTGTGGGGGCCTTTATTTTGTCTCTTATACCTAGTGTCTGTACCATATTAGTACTTTGAGTGCATATGGGTGTACTATTAAAGTGAATGTACCAGCAGGTACATCACTTTAAGATCTTCACATCAATAGAGTGGCCTTTTTATAAACAGCGGCCCGAATCCCATGCACGCCGGTTTATCCAGCCGGAAGCAATGTGTGACGAAACCCCTCCCCTCTGCGACACAGCTCAATTGATTCTAATGGAGCCACGTCACAGAGGGGAGGGCAGAAATTCACACATCGGGGTGAGCGGGCCCACCTCCAGTGCTTTAGGCTGGGCCGGTGACTGGGAATAGACCAGCACTGTGCACGGGAACCGGCCAGGGTTCAAAAAAAGGACCTCAACCCCGGTATCCCCACGCTGGCGCCAGTCTATTGATGTAAAGATCTTAAAGCGAGGTACCTGCTGGTACATTTGCTTTAAAGGTGGTAAACCTAAAACATCTTGGCCTATACACCTGACATATAAATAATTATGTCAGGGGATAATGGTTAGAGCTATCATAAATGATCATTTGTGAATGAGCAGGACTGCAGAGAGTTCTATGGGGACATTATTTTCATCATACTTTTGTCCCCATTCAGGGCAATACACCCTTGAGTAATCAATTAACATTATAATATCTTTTGGAATTGACTAGTTTGTCTGTAGATGGCTTCCTTAGGGTGCGTGCACACTGCGTAATACGCACGTAAAATCCGCTGCGGATTCCATCGCTCATCCCCGCTCGCGTTGGTGCGCATATCTGTCTGTTCCATAGACTCCATTCTATGGCCCGGCCGACTCCGCTGTGTCAATTCCGCTGTGCGGACAGCGGAATCGTCCAGGCCATAGAATGGAGTCTATGGCACAGACGGAGATGTGCGCCGCCACGAGAGGGGATGAGCGACGAAATGCACGCACCCTTATTTAGGAAATATGACTGATAGGTTGTCAAAGGCACATCCATATTAGTAGCATACTAGCAGATTATTGTGACATATTTGCTGGTGTTGTCAAAGATGGCACTTGTAGAAGCATAGATTGTACTTTCCGATCGAGAATGCACAGTTTTTAATACTGTCGCCATTCACACTAAAAGTACTTGACCTTCTTTGTGACAGCGGGACACAACAATCTCTAAACGCCCATGTCATAGACTCCATTCTATGCACGGACGGATTCCGCCCTCCGTCCAAAGAATGAACTTGATCATTCTTTGGACAGATGAAAGAATCCACCCATGCATGTGGAGTCTATGATGGAGTCTATGACATGGGCAGAGACGCGCGCGCCCGCCGCAGTCCGCGAGCGGGCGCGAGCTGAGAATTCTGCGACGGAGTGTCCGTCAAAATTACTCAGTGTGCACATACTCTTGCTGCCGAGCAGAGGAAACAAAACAGAGTACCTTGGTAAAAGAGAAGTCCGGCCTTTTTTTTAAATGGCATGAGCACAGGAGAAAATAACAAATGGTACTAACTAACCAACCTCTCCCCGTGCCTCTTAAACTACAGATCTACGCCCCAGGAACCCCGCCAGGCTCCAGGATTTGCTGTGCTGCCGACAACTGGCTACTCAACCAGTAAGTGACTGGGTCAGGATGCTGCTGACGGGCTGTCCACCAGCTGGGACGGGCATTTGTCCCTTGCCGGTCAGATGGTGGGTCACGGGCCCCTGCTACCTGTCACATCCTTCCCAGGGCCGGACTTCTCCCTTAAGTACTATAGATCAGACTATGAACCACTATATATGTAAGATATACAGAAAATAAATTATGGGATAAAACTATGACTATAGATTTTTCCAAAACCCTTCCCTATAGTATAGCTCCTATTAATCCTTATAAACTCTTCTCAGCTCCTGGAATCATAACATCTAACTTATGGACCACATATAACCTATATCTCCACATATCTCTTTTATGTATCCATGTAACTTCGTCCTATATCTCCTCCTATTACTCCATATAACCTCCCTATACCTCCTCCTATTACTCCATATATCCTCCCTATATCTCCTCCTATTACTCCATATATCCCCCTTATATCTCCTCCTATTACTCCATATATCCTCCCTATATCTCCTCCTATTACTCCATATAACCTCCCTATATCTCCTCCTATTACTCCATATATCCCCCTATATCTCCTCCTATTACTCCATATATCCTCCCTATATCTCCTCCTATTATTCCATATAACCTCCCCTATATCTCCTCCTATTACTCCATATATCCTCCCTATATCTCCTCCTATTACTCCATATATCCTCCCCTATATCTCCTCCTATTACTCCATATATCCTCCCTATATCTCCTCCTATTACTCCATATATCCTCCCTATATCTCCTCCTATTACTCCATATATCCCCCTATATCTCCTCCTATTACTCCATATATCCTCCCCTATATCTCCTCCTATTACTCCATATACCCTCCCTATATCTCCTCCTATTACTCCATATATCCTCCCTATATCTCCTCCTATTACTCCATATACCTCCCTATATCCCCTCCTATTACTCCATATATCCTCCCCTATATCTCCTCCTATTACTCCATATAACCTCCCTATATCTCCTCCTATTACTCCATATATCCCCCCTATATCTCCTCCTATTACTCCATATAACCTCCCTATATCTCCTCCTATTACTCCATATATCCTCCCCTATATCTCCTCCTATTACTCCATATATCCTCCCTTATATCTCCTCCTATTACTCCATATATCCTCCCTATATCTCCTCCTATTACTCCATATAACCTCCCTATACCTCCTCCTATTACTCCATATACCTCCCTATATCTCCTCCTATTACTCCATATATCCCCCTATATCTCCTCCTATTACTCCATATATCCCCCTATATCTCCTCCTATTACTCCATATACCTCCCTATATCTCCTCCTATTACTCCATATATCCTCCCTATATCTCCTCCTATTACTCCATATATCCTCCCTATATCTCCTCCTATTACTCCATATACCTCCCTATATCTCCTCCTATTACTCCATATATCCCCCTATATCTCCTCCTATTACTCCATATATCCTCCCTATATCTCCTCCTATTACTCTATATATCCTCCCTATATCTCCTCCTATTACTCCATATATCCCCCCTATATCTCCTCCTATTACTCCATATATCCTCCCCTATATCTCCTCCTATTACTCCATATATCCTCCCTATATCTCCTCCTATTACTCCATATAACCTCCCCTATATCTCCTCCTATTACTCCATATATCCTCCCCTATATCTCCTCCTATTACTCCATATATTCTCCCTATATCTCCTCCTATTACTCCATATATCCTCCCTATATCTCCTCCTATTACTCCATATATCCTCCCTATATCTCCTCCTATTACTCCATATAACCTCCCCTATATCTCCTCCTATTACTCCATATATCCTCCCCTATATCTCCTCCTATTACTCCATATATTCTCCCTATATCTCCTCCTGTTACTCCATATATCCTCCCCTACATTTCCTCATTTTCCTCCATATGTCTCTTCTCGTATATTACTTTTATCATAATATTCTCACTGTAGTAAGTTTCCTTTATGTTATTTTCCGGTGGCTGTCACTTTAATGAAAGAAAGAGAAAGAAGTGACAGAACTTCCCAGACTTGCAGAAAAGAGCAGTTCTTTCTGCCTCATGGAAATTTATCCACGTTGTGTTTTCCTTTCGTAGCTTTGCTGATGTTAGACATATAAGTAAATCCAATCCAAAATGCGCCCTTCTGCTTTCTCAACCTTAATTTCTAAATTTGAGGTCAAACTTATATATTGCGATTTATTCCTACATTTTACAGGGCCTATATAGGGTTTTCATCCTTATTCTATAAAACCCTTGATTTTATCATTTAAGTAAACCTTAATTTTAGCAATTCCAAATTCCCGACTTCCTAGCAGAAATGAGAAACGTGAAACACATTCCTTGAGCTAATACTGTATATGTTCTGAAATGTGGAGAATGATGGTGATAGTAGTTATACGTTTATACTGCAGATAGGTAGAGGAGCTAGAGAAAGATGAACAAAATTTTGAGTGCGTATGAGTATATATATATATATATATATATATATATATATATATATATATATACACATAAAGTATGGTGTGTGTGTGCGTGTGTATATATATATATATATATATATATATATATATATATATGCATAAATTATGGTGTATATATATATATATATATATATATATATCAAAGTTATTACACAGGTGTCCTAATATCTTCCATAATTTCAGATAAATAATCACGTCATGCCTTCATTCTGCACATTATATCCGATATATACGATGATTATGTAAAATGCATTTATCCAGACATAAATATTTTAAAACACAATTTGCACATAGTATTTGTCACAATAGGAACGTCTGTCCTTAATCCTGTCTACCATATGTTGCTCTATACTATTACTTTTCTCCTGTATTATCACTGCACATCACTTCTATCTATGGAAAAGGCAAAGTAATAGCAGCGGTGATAATTAACAGCGTGTTACTTATAATTGTCTTGTTGTCATAGCATTTCCACATGGAAGTTGTTGGCCCCTATGTTCATACACATATGCAGAGTAAGGAATAGTGACACGTAGTGACCGGCACTTTTCATAGGACTGTCACCTCTAGCCTAAAGTCTGAGCACCCTCACACAAAGTACTATGCAAGAACTGCTCATATATGGGAATTTCCATTGGCAGAGGTGACGCTAATATGTTTATCATCCTTTTATAGCTAATTTATAGGCACCAAATAAAAATGCACACTTTCGATTAGCGTGGGTTAGTTGTATTGATCTTATGAAATAAATCTACAGGATTGGTATCGTCAAAAAAGTCAGTCACTTAGTTACGGGAAGTTTAGCATGGATCAACCTATAACGGGTTGTGGACAAATTCAGCGCCCCACTAGGATGTACCCCACTCAGCATGCCTACATATACTTACAAGTGGTATTGCCCAATACCTTTACCTGAAGACTGGACCTACCAGGACCTCAACTTCAATTATTATTAGCGTTCTATTCATATTAGCCTTCGGGAAACGTTGTAACCCATATGATTTATGAGGTGCATATATGTATATAGGTAGAGACATACATAAAACACGCATGTAATAAGCACATGACTGCACATACATACATTTCAAATATGCATAGTCTTAACACCATTGATTGTCTATACGATTACACAAAAATAATAATACAACAAGCACATATTTCACTTATATCAGGAAAAGGGAGTCTGCATTTATCCATGTACCCGGCCTGTTGTAGGAATCTAGGGCCAGGGTAAAGGTCACTCCTACCTGGGGTCTGGCAGTGTTATGCCAACATCAAGCAGAGCCGGGACAGTTTTGAGGGATATCGGAATAAATCCTCAACCCCAAAAAGGATATAAGATTTGCATACAATTTTTTGTTGTCCCCTTAGGAAGAGCCACCCACATTATTTTAGCATAAAAGAGGGAGAAAAAATAGACAGATGACTTAATAATATTAAGATGGCACATACCAGAGAGAGAACAGAGGAAGACACACTTCTGCCAACGGGTGCAAAGAGAGAGAGAGAGAAAAAAAGAAAAACAGAACCCTTAAGTTTCCAATCAGAGAAAAGTTTTTTGAATTCTTGTACGGGGACAAAAAGAAAAGTAAAAAAGAAAACATAAAAAAAAAAAAACTGAACAAAAGAATAAAGAAAAAAGTGACTAAACAGACAGAAAGAGGGGTTGTTTCTTAGAGAGAGAGAGAGTCAGCAGAGAGAAATAGGTTATTGAGGACAAAAATAGAGAGTTAAAAAAAATGGTGGGAAAAAAAGGCGCCTGGTAAACCTTACATCTCCTGATCCTTTCTCCTCTCCTTGAATTGCTTTTACTCTAACACCCAGTCCGAAATGCAGGGAAGTCAGCGTTGGAACACTGGAATCCTGCCATCTTCTTTGCGAGCCAGCCTGTAGATTTCTCAGCTGCAGTCAGCCTGCAATACACTTTTACAGGAAGGGGGGGACAGAGAGAGAGTGTGTGTGCGTGTGTGTGCAAGAGGGAGAGACACTGTGGATGTCTCTTTTTTTCCCCCAAGTGCCGTAAGTTTATTATTTTTTTCCCTTTCTCTCTTTTTGTGCCTTTTTAAATTTAGAATCTATTCTTTTTATTTGTTTTATATACCACTTTTTTCCTTTTTTTTTTTTTTTTTTACACTCGCTTGCCATTTTGGTGCCAGCTCTGATGTTGGCATGAGATGAACATTTTTTTTTTTCTTGGCTGGGCTGTCTCTCCCCCCTTTCCCCTTACCCCCAGCTCCTCCACCCCTTCCAAACTCTGTATCTACGCCCTGCCCTCTCTCTCTCTCTTTTTCTCTCCTTCTCTGTGTCTCTTTCTCTCTAGCTGCCCATAACTACCACTATTGCACCCATGCTCTCTATGTATTCCTGTTTAGTTTTTGTTTAGTTCTTTGCCAACTGTCTCTCAGACTTTCCTTGTTTAGTCTCCACGCCTTCTTTCTCCCTCGCTCTCTTTAGTCTCTCTCGTCCTATGTTGCCCCCTCATACACATGTGCCTCTCTCTTTAATTCCAAGATGGAGAGAGTGCCAGGCTATAACTGAAGTCGTGATTGAATTATTAATAGGAGAATTAAAGTAGTTTTGACATTGTGTAATCTCCATGTGTGACTGTGCCATGGGTAATACTGGGTGGGTACAGGCTGCACAGGCAGGGAGTTAGTGCCAGGAGCCAGAATTAAAAAAATAATTCAGACAAAAAAGTGCTGGGTTGGTACGGAGGTCGCACCACAAGTAACACTGATAAGCAACGCTGAAGAGCAGATGAAGAGATCCGCAGCCGCAGAGAAGAGGACGGTGAAGTGGAAAGTTTGAAGTTTTGCCCTTGCAAATAAAGGTGTACGGTAAATTAGGCGTAAATAATGTGAGAAGGTAGAAGGAGAGAACTTTGCAGCTGGCTCTGGCTTTGAAGGTGTGTATGTGGGGTAAGGGGATGGTTTAGAGGATTTGGGGAGGGGGAAGGACTTTGGGGGCAAAGTTAAGTCACTTTCTTGCAACCTTAATTAACCCTTGTGGAATGATGCAGAGGAATGTGGCTATATAACATGTGATAGAACAGATTAAGGGGACAAAGGTCCTTTGGGTGATATGAGAGGTAGACTGCGGCTGTGTGTGAGCCAGGGTGACACACCACCTGGAAACTACACGCTCTATTGTGAAGGGGCGGAGAAAAGAAAAGAGGGGGGAGTGAGGTGAATAGAAGGAAAGGAAGAGAAAGAAGGGGGGTTGGCTAATAAAAAGTGAGAGAGGACAGGAACACGGTAGAGTAAACAAAGGCAATGATTTTCTAATTTTTTTTTTCTGAGAAGGAAATGAATAAGCGCAAAAGGTTGTAGAAGCTAAAATCGCAATGATACAAGTATATAAGATGAACAATGAGCTGAGTGTGAGAGGGCAGAAGTATGAGATAACGTAAAGTATGAGATTAACTAGGTATTAAAGTACTCAGAAGGGACTATTTTAGATAGAAGCAGGAGGGGGGCAGATATTTAGTTTATCCAAACTACTCCAAGAGCACAGGAAATTAATGTGAGCGTATTCAGGAAATAAAAGTACTAGCTGTAAAATGTGAGTGTACGTTATAAATCAATCGAGTATAGCTAGGGAGTATGCGGAGAGAGGATAGAAGTATGGAGCAAATACTAGTTGGGAGAATTTCGCATGGTACTCGGAGTATGTGCAGATAGCATTCATGGGAGTATGGCAGGAGTGAGAGTACATGAAAAAGGAGAATATGGACGTAGCTACACATAATAGTACCGAGCAAAGAGTACTCTGGAGAATTTCACTTTGCTTTCGGGAAGAATGTTGGGATAGGATTGTGGGAGGAGTCTGAGTACTCCAAGAGTAAGTGAAAAAGGAGAATAACCACATACGTGTGCATTTTATATAGTCATCAGGGGGTATGTTTGTGCATGATGAAATGATTGTATGCAGGGCTGTATCTGCCACTAAGCACCCGAGGGCCGCTGTCTTGGCCAGGAAAGGCAACATATAAATAAGTGAAAAATATATACTGTGATGTAGCTGCATCTGCCATATTGTGGCCTGGAGAAAAAACGAAATAAGTGTCCACCTTTGCTTGGATCCACATGGATCAGAACTGCTGAGAAATGTCCTTGCAGATTTATAGCTTCAGTATGCGTAACGTTGTGTAATTGTGTGTATAGGGGTGAGATCCACACCGAATCTATATCAAAATCTGCATGTGATGTATGGGATTTTTTTTCCCGCCTATGGCTATGTTACCATTTTTTCCTTTGTTTTTGAAAAGAAAAAAAAAAGATGGACGTTGTTGCGCTTTTTGGCAGTGCAATGACGGCTGTTGGTATGTTATTCTAGCTCAGGTGGACTGGTTGCCCTTTGGATGTGTCTTTAATTAAAAAGTCCATTGAATTTAATAGTAAAAAACGGTGAAGGGGCGGTAATAAAAGAAAAACTGTGAACAACTAAGAAATAACATCCACTGTTTGCAAAAGGCATCCAAAAATAATTGTTATGGTCATTATCTTGGCGTTCTCGCAGACAACATCCGTCATTTTATACATTGTGTACATTCGACGTCCGTCTTTCCATTGACTTCAGTGCACTGCATTAGGGTTAATTAAATAGTGGCAAAAACGTACATCTTTTTAAATAGAAAAAGCGGAGCCTTTCAAATTTTTTACGTAGTGTAAACATTGTGGAATTATCTAACAGTAAATGATGGCCATCTAATAAATATGGTTGGCATTTTGAGGGTATGTGAACATAGCCTTGGGGTGTATTCAGTCTAAGTGCAGAGGGAAGCACCAGCTGTAAGTAGACCTCATGTGTATACATTGTATGATGTAGTCATAAAGGCATGTATGCATAGAATGTTGCACATTGCATCAGTTTATTATTATTATTATTATTATTATTATTATTATTATTATTATTATTATATATTTTGCTCAGATTAGTTGCTATAAGTCACACAGTGACATGGTCCATAAAGAATTTATCATATAAAGCAGTAATTGAGTTCAAGTATAAAAATACTGAACATGCTTATTATTTACCACTATATTTTAGAAAGAAAAAAAAACAGCAGTTTTTTTCATCTGTTCTCACATTGGCATATTCAATTTATGGCTTTATTTTGCTTTTACTTTACTGAGTGGGAACATAGTCAAAATGAAACTTGGACTTGAACTCATAACTAGAGATGAGAGCAACTCAAGCATGCCGTCAGATCATTCAGCATTTGAACACCGATGGTTGAAGAAGATGGATGCAGCCCTACGGAGTCCTGGAAAACATGAATATAAGCCATAGACTGTATCCATGTTTTCCCGGACTCACTAGGGCTGCATCCAACCTCTTCAGCCACTGATATTCAAATGCCAGACGATCTCTACGCATAACATTTTTGTCAAGCACTATTGAATTCCTACCCATAATCTAAACTTGTTTTCTAATAGGTTTTTATTACATGAATTGGGTCATTTGTCTGACGCACATCTTGACTTACATACTGAAGCTGCTGAAAATCCTCACTACCTGGTCCACTCTGTCTCTACCCCTCTGACCTTCCACTTCCTTCTGAGACCAATGTCTCTTCCGTTGCCAGGCAAACTGTAACACCTCATCTGTAACCCCACCCACCACCTACATTACACCAATTAGTGAGCACCCGGCCAAGGTGAGGGGAAACAACAAAACAGTGACAGCCTCTTGAGCATTATAGGGAAAAGGAAATACAGTTGTTTCTTCTCTCTCTCTCTTTCTAATCTAGGGATAGATAGATAGATAGATAGATAGATAGATAGATAGATAGATAGATAGGAGAACCCTAGCAGCGCTGCAAGAAACTGACATGTGAAAACCCTGTCACTTCACACAACGGAGCGTGCGGCTCTGGCCACATGCTCCATTGTGTGCCGTGGAGAATTCGACGGCAATAAAGATCTTCTCTGATGATCTTCTCTGCCACCAGCCGTTCCGTGACCCGGCTGGGTTACGTAACGGTGGGTGTCTTACAGAGTGGGAACATGGCCTAAAGCAGAGGCAGATTGAGCCAGCAATAGGCAAATACTACAAGATGAGGCGGATACTTGGCAGTTGGCCCTGAGGTGCAATGCATGCTGGGAGATGTAGTTTTCCGGCTGGCACCATTTTGGACATAGACTAGCTTTTAGAAAAACGTGTAACACAGCGGCAGCTACAAAGACAGAAGATGGCACAAAATACTCAGGGGGACTTGCTGAGTACGTTTGGGAGCATTTCATTTTTTAGCTCTTGGGTGGAATACCCCTTTAAACCAAATGCCGTCTTCTTAATGGCAACTCTGGCAAGGGAGAATGATGGGCTAAAATGAGCAGCTAGCTTGTGTGTCTCTCTCAGCACACCACAACAGCCATGTTTTCTTTTAGTCCAGAGCTTGTGTTCATTGTGTGGACATGTTGGAGGACAGGATCCATTTTGTCCTGTCAAATAGACCATACATGAGATATGAAAATCTGGGTGGGAATTTGGGCTTCCATTGAGTGGGATGAAACTAATATGTCAGAGTACAGGACTGCTGAGGATTACAGTTTCAATTGGATCCAGTTTATTCGAGTAACCATAATATAAGCACATACAGTGTGATCAGTTAGTTCCTGGGGATATACATAATAAGAATATCACGTATATTTTTTAATGGTTTTGAAAATAACTCACATAGGCTGCATCAGCTCACCGCAATGGCGAGATACAGACCCACTACAGACATGAAAATAGTTAAAAGCAGCCCCCCCAACTGCCAAAAAAAACTTCCACAAAAATAATGAGGCCCTTGGTTACCATTTGAAAACTTTTGTGGAAGTTTTTTTTGGCAGTTGGGGGGGAGGGGCTGCTTCTTACTATTTTCATGTCTGTAGTGGGTCTACATCTTGCCATTGCGGTGAGCTGTTGCATTTTCTCTGTGTTTTTGTGTTTGCGACTTCAGCCATAGCAACGTGCTCCTGCAAAGTGTGATTGGTGTTCTAGGAGAGCTTTTTTTTTCTGTGTTCCAGATGGAGGAGTGGCTGCCTCTACTTGGTCGTGCACTCCACCTGTCCCACCCAGGTGGTGTAATTACTTGTGCCGGTATAAGACAGATTTTGCATGCCCAGAGCATAGGCATATTTCATGGCATGGAAAGGCCATAGTACAGTGCAGGACTGTCCCGTGTATGAGGCCACCGTAACGTGGTGGGGCAGTTTACACCATTTTCAAATGGTAACCAATAGACTCATTATTTTTGTGGAAGTTTTTTTTGGCAGTTGGGGGGGGGGGGGGTGCTTTTAACTATTTTCATGTCTGTAGTGGGTCTGTATCTTGCCGTTGCGGTGAGCTGTTGCATTTTTTTGTGTTTTTGTGTGATTGTATAATCATATTGAAGATGTTAACATTATGATGGAACTCATATGGAATGAAGTAGTAAACAAACCAGAATATGTTTTAGGCCAGGTTCACACATAATGGAATTGCAGTGGATTTCATGCTTGTAGTTTGCAGCAAAATTTGCTGCAATTCCCAACACTATCAGTTTTAATAAGTTTACATACTCACAGCAGAATTTTCATCCCACTGCGAGTATGTAAACGCCGCCCCCCCCCCCTTTAACCCGTAGTGGCAGGGTGCATACTATACAAATCCGCGCTTTTAGGGCTCCCGCCATCCTGATGTCCTGCTCAGCCCGTCAGTGGCTGCGGCGGGACAGTGCACTGATTGGCTGAGCGGGACGTCAGGATGGCGGGAGCCCTAAAAGCAAGCCTGAGCGCTTAAAGTAGTAATGGACTGTCACTTCTCTTTACATAGTTCCAGGTGATTAACTCAAGAAGCTGATTGAGAAAATGCCAAGAGTTTGCAAAGATGTCATTAAAATGGGTCTACTTTGAAGAATGTCAAATATAAAACGTTCTGGTTTAACACTTTTTTTAAAAAACTTTTCTACTAAAAGGGAATCTATAAGAAGGTTAGAAGTATCTAACCTGCTGATATCTCCCTATAGTGCACAGGGTGCGGAGGATGAAGGTAACTTTTTTACTGCCCCAAGTGCACCAATCTGCCCTGGGCCGGTCAGCCCCTCCGAATAAATATCAGCAGAGCAGGCGGGCTGGGGGGCACCAACACCTAATAACACAAAAAAGTTACCCAGGATGAAGGTAAAAAACTTACCTTCATCCCCAGCGCCCCTTGCGCTATCTGGAGATATTAGCAGGTCAGATACTTCCCTTTAATTCCTTCATAGTTTTCATGCTTTCAATGTAATTCTACACTGTAAAAAACATGGAATGATGAGGTATGTCCAAACTTTTGGCTGGTATTTTATACATATAGGGGTCGCCCCTAGCAACCAATCAGATTCCACCTTACATTCCTCACAGACTCTTTGGAAAATGAAAGGTGGAATCTGATTGGTTGCTAGGGGAAACTGAGCCAGTTTCACTTTAAACCATGTTTGATAAATCTTCCCCCATGTCTTTTAGTAGAGGCTTATCTAGCATTTATTGATCTCTTCTAAGGAGGGACACAACCCAAAGGTACCCTGAAAGCCTTTTCATAGGGCAACAGAGGAAGCACATTTCTGCCCTCTTGTGGCCAGAACCAATGTCTAATCAGACCACAAGTATAATCATTTACATATAACAAAACTCCATTTTGTAGCAATCCAATATTTTTTATTTGGGTGATTTTTTTTTTGTCTTTTGTCCATAAGTATATATGGACGAATAGATAATAGAAAAATAGATAATAGATCCAGGGGCGCTTTAACGAGAGGGCAAATGGTGCATCTGCACTGGGCCCACTGGTTAAAGGGCCCCCCGAGCAGACGGGCCTTTGCAGTCACACAGGGCTCCAGCCACCAGCCTGTCAGGGAAGAGGGGCAATCGGGATAGGTAAGTAGTTGATCTTTTTACTCATCCATTGCGCCCTCTGCAGGCCCCCCCCCCCCCCCCCCCCCCCGCCCACTGCTGCGCTGTGCATTGTAACTATGAGCACTCGTAACAATAGCTCATAGTTACGTGCAGCAGCCATTGGCTCCCTCCCTGTCAGTCACCCTTGTGGCCGCAGGAAGTGTTTTTCCTGTGGTCACAAGAGGCTTCACTCCTCTTGTCCTGGCGCAGGCGCTCCAGTGACGTCACTCGAGTGCCGACAATAGGACAAGGGGAGTGTGGCCTCTTGTGACCACAGGAAAAACACTTCCACAAGAATGAAGGTAAGCATAGAACGGGACAGCACACAGGGGTCCATATATTACTCGGGGAGCACACAGGGGTCTATATACTAGGGGCAGCACACAGGGGTCTATATACTACTGGGTGCAGCACACAGGGGGGCTATATACTACTGGGGGCAACACACAGGGGCCTATATATTACTGGGGGAGCACACAGGGGTCTATATACTACTGGGGCAGCACTCATGGGTCTATATACTACTTGGGGCAGCACACAGGGGGGCTATATACTTCTGGGGACAGCACATCGGAGTCAATATATTACTGGGGTAGCACACAGGGGTCTACATACTACTGGAGGCAGCACATAGGGGTCTATATATTACTGGGGAGCACAAAGGGGTCTATATACTACTGGGGGCAGTGCAAAGGGGTCTATATACTACTGGGGGTGCACACAGGTGTCTATATACTACTGGGGGAGCACACAGGCGTCTATATACTACTGGGGCTAGCACACAGTGGTTTATAAATTTCTGGGGGTGCACATAGATGTCCATATACTACTGGGGCAGCACACAGGGGTCTATATACTACTGGGGGCAGCACACAGGGGTCCATATATTACTGGAGAGCACACAGGGGTCTATATACTACTGGGGGCAGCACACAGGGGTCTATATACTACTGGGGCAGTACACAGGGGGCTATATACTACTGGGGGCAACACACAGGGGTCAATATATTACTGGGGGAGCACACATGGGTCTATATACTACTGGGGGCAGCACACAGGAGTCTATATACTACTGGGGCCAGCACACAGGAGTCTATATACTGCTGGAGGCAGCACACGGGGCTATTTACTACTGGGGGCAGCATATAGGGGTCTATATATTACTGGGGGAGCACATAGGGGTCTATATACTACTGTGGGAAGCACACAGGGGTCTATATACTACTGGGGCAGCACACAAGGGTCTATATACTACTAAGGGCAGCACACAGGGGTCTATATACTACTGGGGGCAGCACACAAGGGGTATATACTACTGGGGCAGCACACAGGGGTCTATATACTACTTGGGAAAGCACACAAAGGGTATATGCTATCGGGGGCAGCGCACAAGGGGTATGTACTACTGGGGCAGCACACAAGGGGTATATGCTACTGGGGGCAGCACACTAAGGGGTATATACTACTGAGGCAGCACACCGGGGGGTCTATATACTACTGGGGGAAGTGCACAAGGAGTCTATATATAATTGGGGGCAGCACAAAAGGGGTATATACTGCTAGGGGCAGTGCACAAGGGGTATATACTACCGAGGCAGTGCACAAGGGGTAAATATTACTGGGGTCAGAGCACAAGGGGTCTATATACTACTGGAGGCAGCGCACACGGGGTCTTTATACTACTAGGGGCAGTATATAGCGGTCTATACTACTGGGGGCTGCACAGAGGGGCCTGATACTATATGGAGACTGCACAGAGGTGCTTATATACCTTACTACTATACTGGGGCACAGAGCATACCTTATTATAAAGTGGGGGCACAGGGACACCATAAAACTATGGGGGCACAGAGGGGTGTAACTACTATATAGGGGTACAGGGGACCTAACTACTGGATGTGTTAAAGCCTACAATATTTCCAGGAGAAGACTTAAAGGTAGCACAATGTGTGTATCTCAATTAGTGATGATGTCATGACATGGTGATGTCACTAATTGAGATACACACCCTGGGGGTGTACCCCCTTGTATAAATATCACCATGATACCACTATGTACTTGCTTGAAAAAGACTCATGTTAGAGTCGAAACGTCGCTGTTTGTGATTGGGTGAATAAATCTTCACTATACACTGATAGATAGATAAATAGATAGATAGATAGATAGACAGACAGACAGATAGATAGATAGATAGATAGATAGATAGATAGATAGATAGATAGGAGATAGATAGATAGATAGATAGATAGATAGATAGATAGATAGGAGATAGATAGATAGGAGATAGATAGATAGATAGATAGATAGATAGACAGACAGACAGACAGACAGACAGATAGATAGATAGATAGATAGGAGATAGATAGATAGATAGATAGATAGATAGATAGATAGGAGATAGATAGATAGGAGATAGATAGATAGATAGATAGATAGATAGATAGGAGATAGATAGATAGATAGATAGATAGATAGATAGATAGATAGATAGGAGATAGATAGATAGATAGATAGATAGATAGATAGATAGGAGATAGATAGATAGATAGATAGGAGATAGATAGATAGATAGATAGATAGATAGATAGGAGATAGATAGATAGATAGATAGATAGGAGATAGAGATAGATAGATAGATAGATAGATAGGAGATAGATAGATAGATAGATAGGAGATAGATAGATAGATAGATAGATAGATAGGAGATAGATAGATAGGAGATAGATAGATAGATAGGAGACAGATAGATAGATAGATAGATAGATAGATAGATAGATAGATAGATAGATAGATAGGCTGTAGCCCAGTCACCTGTTATCATCTAGACCGAGCCGCTATGCAATAGAGGCTATTTTATTCAGTTAAATAGGTGACTGCCACAATTTCTTCATTGTGACTACATTGGACAGTTTGATCTAGATTGTTGAGCAACACCTACAGCGCTATAGAGGAAATCCGATAACGGTTTGTTTGTATTATTTCTGCCAAGCCTGTGGGGGTGGTGCCGGGAGCTTTTCCCCTTGATTGGACACTTATATTTAAAGCCTACTCCGAATCCCTGCAAAATAAAGCAAGGTCTTATTTTCGGGGTAGGTCTTATATTCGGAGAAACACAGTATTAGGGTTTAATGGTTATAAATGGTATTCGAATTGTAGAGGAGTATACCATGAACTATGAAAGAAATATGAGAAATGTTATGAGTATGAATGTAACCATAACTTAGAAAAATTAATGAAAGGAAGTTTGTGGTCTAGTTATCAGAGTGCTGAAAGAGTAGAACCTGTGTGAGTATGATTGCATTCATGAGTCATCATATATCTATTTAAGAGTAAGGGAGTTACCAGCGTGTATAATAAATATTATAAATACAGATTACCTAAGGGTAAAAGCTATAGTAGGGTTTGGATGGAGTGTTGGTAGCACAGGAATATATTATACAAGAATGTGGAAAGTGAGAGTATCAGAGTTATCGAGAGTAACAATCGTGATGTGAGCACATAAGGAGCAGTCATTGGCATACATCTATCAATGTACTCAAGGAATACAAATATTTATGATGCATAATGACAAGCTGGCTGCAAGAACAGTGAGAGTGTGCCATATGAGTACAGCACTACCAACAAAAGTGAGCAAAGTGAAAAATAGGAGTATTTATAAGCATATTCATCAAAGGACTTGTAGTATAAACAAGTTTCAGGTTATAACTGTGTGTAATTGCGTGTTCACACCTTCAGGTTTTTCATTACAGTTATGGCATGCAAAGCCAGTTATGATCTGTCCCTGGCTTTGTATTCAATAGTTGTAGTTAAAAACCTGAACATGAAACCCGTAGATTATTGAGAAAATGAAGCAGTTGTTTTATTAAAGGGGAATAACCGGTCAAAAAATGCATAGGCCCGAATATCAGACAGATAGCAACCAATCACATTTCATTTTGAAAAATTAAAGCTGAGCAGTGATTGGTTGCTATCTGTGCTATGGCACAAGGGCAAAATTTTGGATCAAGAGAATGAGGAAGAAGATATGCGCGATGGCACGCTTCACTTTCCTGCTGTCTATCATCTCTGTCCAGAAGCCCCATAGATTTATAATAAAACTGTCTAGGAGGCGATCAATGTGGGTCAGGGAGTGAAATCCGCGCACAAGCCTCCCATAGACTATCATTATGACAGGGAGGCTGGCGGCATTCCGCCACTTTTGCTCTGTGTGCACGTAGCCTAAGGGCCCCATTCCACCGGACGATTATCGTTTGCATGATCGTTAACGATTAACGATCTCAAATGACCGCTATTGCGAAAGACCTGAAAAGGTTCACTCATTTCCATGGAACGATAATCGTTACTTATGATCGTAATTGCGATAGTTTTTCTTCGCTATTTATTCGCTATTGCGTTCGTATCTATTGCGAACGATGTCTTATTCAATGCGAACGTTTTGCGAACGAGCAACGATAAAAATAGGTCCAGGTCTTATAAAACGATCAACGATTTCTCGTTCGGTCGTTAATCGTTAACTGCATCTCAACCGAACGATTATCGTTTAGATTTGAACGATTTAACGATAATCTGAACGATAATCGTCCGGTGGAATAGGGCCCTATACCCTTTACTGATCAAAGCTTTTGTCGCTGTGACATGTGAAAAATTTTCATTTTTTTATTTTTTTTTTCCATGAAAGTGCCCTTTTAATATCAGAGTGATATCAGAGGAGCGGTGGCATTTTGGGCAAAGTGGGTATGACAAAAAGTAAGGGTCCTATTTTATGAAAGGATTATCAGCCATACAGCCAATTACCGGCCATTCCAGACCATAATCATTTCACGTAATTGCTCATGTTGAAAGGCAACAATCAGTCAACATGCACGGTGGTGGCTGTTCGTTGTATTTCAGCATGTTCCAAAATCCTGTTCACAATAGCGACGGTCCGCTGCCAGTCGCTCTGTGTAATAGGAGCGGAGGCAACAGACCACCGCCATATTCCTAATCACCAGGCACTAAATAATGTGAGTGAGAGTGAGTAGATAAGTGGTTTAGGGGGCAGGGGTATGTGCATTGTATGGGGGTGAGTAGATAGGTCTTTTCAGCAGGTAGGTAATTTATTTTTGAGATAGTTACTCGCAGTTGGTAGAAAAACTCCCCATTAGGTAGATGCCCCCAGTAGGCAAATCTTTTCCCAATATTACTTACATGCCCATAGTAAGTAACTAATCCCCTAACCCTTTTAAGATATATTATCCCTCATTAGGTACATACCCCCAATTTCCTATTTGGTAGATGCACCCATAGCTAAGTTGTTGTTACCGCATTAGATATATGACCCCAGTAGTTACAATATCTCTCTAGGATCCCCCCTGTAGGTTAGTTATTTTCCCATCAAACAGGTCCCCCAATTTGTCCCCACCTCTCAGCAGTCCACTCACCTTCTCCCCACTCCAGCACTGAGGACAGACTCCCCTTCTCTGCTCTTTGCCCCATCAGCTGCAGTGACAGAGGACTTCTGCTGGCTGTGCGAGATGACTGGGAATGAAGCGCACCACAGAATATACATACAGGGACAAAAGGGCTCCCTGCTCCTGTACAATACACAGTGCCAATGCGTACTGTACGTTGTCTGGATGGTCTCTCACTTTACAATTTTGTGCCCACCAAAGCTGATAATCATCACACTTTGCCCCCTTAACCTCTTAAGGGCACATGCCGTACGGGTACATGATGGAATCCTGTCACTTAAGGACCCATGGCGTACCTGTACAGCAAGTGGGGACCAGCTGCTATATGCAGCCAGGTCCTCACCGTCAATGACATCGTGCTGCGGCCCACTATTAACCCCTTACATCAGTGGCAGGAGCTGTGCTCCTGTCACTGACCGATCAGGGCTCCCGCAGCGTGACTGTGTGACGATCGTTGTATCTGACTGACGGAGATCTCTTAACTTTCTCTCGGCAGTCAGATCGGCCCATTGGCAGGCTCTATGCAATGATCGCAGATTACACTGATCAATGCTATGCTATGGCATGTAAACACGGACCAACCCCCCCCCCCCACACACACACACACACACACATACACACAATTTGCAGAATTGTATTTTTCCCCAATTTCACCCCATAAATGATATATATATATATATATATATAAACAATTTGTGAACGAGCAACGATAAAAATAGGTCCAGGTCTTATTAAGCGATCAACGATTTCTCGTTCGGTGGTTAATGGTTAACTGCTATTCAGCCGAACGATTTAACGATAATCTGAACGATAATCGTCCAGTGGAATAGGTCCCTAACGCTGGAAGGTTGCGCCATAAAACAAATGTGCTAAAATCAGAGGTGCGCCACATACATTCGTGTAAAGGACGACAATGGGCTGTTTTTAGTAAAGTAACTTACATCCCTGTACTGTTTTTCTCTTTAATCACTTCATGGTCTCCGCTCTGAACCATCCGTTTTCCCCCAGTCCTCCACAATGCTTGCAAGTGGAGACCAACCGCCAGTACTTCCTGGAGATTGCAGTTGAACTGAGCATCCCTGGCCCATAGCCAAGGGCAGCAGATTATCAAACCAGTGAAGGCACATGCAGTATTAGCAAATCTATATCTCTCTTATACATTTAAAATAAGTTTAATTTACACAATGCATCATTTTTTGGACTGACACAATCCCTTTAAGAATTTTTCACTCAGGTCAAACAAACAAGCCTCATTCAATATTAACATGCAAACATAATATCTGTGCCTTTCAACAAAGGGATAATGCATGGGCCCAGTATATGTGTTCTCCCTTTCCCTAAGGACCTAATATATGGAATGATCCACTAATCATTTAACAATATGTGATCCCGATTTTTTCGATGGTGGCCTCGCATCTGTTTACACTTTGACCAGACCTCGTATGTGTGAGCCAAACAGCTAGTGATGAAGAAGGTTGTAAAAAGAAATCATACAGTATGAGTGACTATGTGAGTGATTTGTGTGACTGTGGGAGGAAGGATGATTCATCAGTAATATTGTCAATGAGATGAAAGTCATTCTACTCAGAGCAATATATATGTCACTGTGTAAATCCTCAATCAACAAGCGCGGCTAGTGACATATCTGCTGCCTCTTTAAAGCTAGCCATAGATAAAAGTAGTAAAAGTTAACAACCCGACTATAAAAGATGATGACGGTAACGATTATAATTAGGCTTATGGGACTAAAATGATACGGTTTAATCAACAGAAATTGGACTAAATTGTTCTAAATTTTATTTGTTTGCTACTGTCTAAATAAACATTGGGATGGTGGTATTTACCATGTGGAACAAACAAGGGGAAGTCTCATCCTGGAATGTGATGGATATGTCATAACATTCTGATTGGTGGGGGAAGTAACCTTTCGGACCCCTGTCAATCCTGAGATGAAGAGACTGAGGTCCTCTTGACATGTGGGGTAGCCTGGAGTGCCATTCAAGTGAAAGGGGCCGTGTTATAGTTCCCTGCACAGCAAGTGGCTGGGAACATCACTGTGCAGGGGAAATACTGAGCCAAGTACTGTCACTTTCTATTGTAGTGAAACAACAAGCATCCCATCCTGAGATGTATTTATTTATATACATACATACACATCGTGTATACCTGGTATATATAATATAATAAAAGTTCTCCTCCCATTGATACATCCAATGCTGTGTCCTTACCAGACACACAGATAGACCAATAAGACAGAGAGAAGCCATGTTCATTCCAATCGGGCAGATTTATTAACACTCTTCTAAATTTAGACTGCATAAAACTAGACGGCCGCCTATAACCCTACACTAGTGGCGCACACTGTATGATTTGGCGCATCTCACCAGACATGTTATAGACACTTTTCTCTTCCATACATCACCACTTCACTGGCTGACTTTACACCAATACTGTGCTGAAAAATAATGGTGCGAGCCATTTTCCCCCTCCCGCCACAGTTCATTTTGGCCTAACATTTTTGTTTTTCCATCCTTGCCTTCCAAGAGCTATTTTTTCCATAGACATAGCATTATAAAGGATT
Source organism: Dendropsophus ebraccatus (assembly GCF_027789765.1). Lineage (NCBI taxonomy): Eukaryota > Metazoa > Chordata > Amphibia > Anura > Hylidae > Dendropsophus > Dendropsophus ebraccatus. The sequence continues at coordinate 213,248,417 of NC_091454.1, read as the reverse complement.
GTTTTTTGGCGGGAAATGTTGAATTTTTAATGGCAGTGTTTAATGTACTGAAAACCGTTAAAAAAAAATTTGATGGATGGAAAAAAACAATACACAATTCCGGGTCTCATTTTCATGGTGTTGACTGTACAGTAAATATTACTTGTTAACTCAATACCAAATTTATATAGTTTTTTTTTGTTTAATGCCTTAGTTCTTTTTACAAAATTTAAAAAAAAATTAAATAGTTGTGTCTCTTATTAGAGGCCCATAACTTTTTTCTCTATGGCTATGTTCACACAACGTCAAAAATAGAGAAAAGGCGTCCGACTTTGCTATTTAAAATAACGTCCATTTTTGCCGCAATTTAACTGACTGCAATGGTAATACATTGAAGTCAATGGAAAGACGGACGTCCAATGCACACAATGTATTGAATAACAGACGTTTTTACCGCGGACGTCAAAATAATGATCATGATCATTATTTTCGGACGTCTTTTGCAAACAGCGGACGTTTTTTATTAGTTGTTCACACAGTTTATCTTTTTTTTCCGTTTTTTACTATTAAATTCAATGGACTTTTCAATTAAGCCGCATCCAAAGTCCAATTAGTAACTCCAAAGGGAATGTTTATATATTTAAAAATAATACTATTATTAGCATATTATATATACTATATATAATATATATAGTTGGTAGTTATAGAATACAAATGATAATTTAGACTAAAAGAAAATTATTTTGATCCATTAATTTAGAAGCCAAAGGCGTCCAGGTCATTGTTTTCAGTCTACAATCCCGTTGACAGTAATATATTTTGTGTATAATTTTAATTGCATGCATTGGCCACCTATTGAGAGGTATTGATTATCAATTACATGGTGCAAGCTCCTAAGGTTATCCATATGGAAGAAAATTTAGCAGTTTAATAATGGTGAAAAGCAAACCACAGATGCAAAGATTAACAGTGCAGACGCTCTTTATTGGTCCCATTGGCTGGATATGCGCAGCTTTGGCTCGCCTTATGTGGGCCTCAATAACAAGCTTGAAGGATGAGTGACTAGGAAAGACTAGAGAACAATGAAGTATTTGTGAGGAAATCAAGAAGAGTTTAATGGGTATAGGAAAGTGAGGATGGTGAAGTGACTGTGTGAGGAGAGCTAAGAGACTAATAAAGTGCTTCAGTAAGATTATTGAATTAATTGTGTGAGGAAAGCTATTGCCGGCCACATGCGACCCTTTATCTGTAACCATTTTGGCTAAGTAACCCAATATGGGAAGATGTGAACTATCCAAATAATTCCCATGTCTGATACTAATATCATCCCAACCAGTCTATGAGTATATCTAGTTAGTAACTGCAGTAGGAGGCCCTGATGATGCCAGAGAAGGTCATGAATGAATAGATCTTGTCTAATCTTGTCACTTGTTGGCATAATAGCCTAGCATCATGCTACGGGCAATGGTATAAAGTTAAAGAGGTTCTCTGGTGAAAAAAAAATCTTTTTCTTTCAAATCAACTGGTTTCAGAAAGTTATACAGATTTGAAATTTACTTCTATTAAAAAATCCCAAGTCTTCAGCTGCTGCATGTCCTGCAGGAAGTGGTGTATTCTTTCCAGTCTGACACAGTGCTCTCTGCTGCCACCTCTGCCCATGTCAGGAACTGTCCAGAGCAGCAGCAAATCCCCATAGAAAACCTTTGCTGACATGGACAGAGGTTGCAGCAGAGAGCAGTGTGCCAGACTGGAAAGAATACACCACTTCCTGCAGGACATACAGCAGCTGATAAGTACTGGAAGACTTGTGATTTTTAAATAGAATTAAACTACAAATCTTTATTACTTTCTGAAACCAGCTGATTTCAAAGATTTTCACGTGAGTACCCCTTTAAGATACACCATGTAAGGCTCCGTTCAAATGTTGGATTGTTGTGTCAGAAAAGAATTTGTGGCAGTGATGTAAGACATACCCTCCGCCATTCTCCCCCTCAAATAGATTCTCGCCCCTTTCTCCCTGGTCCTTTTTTTGAAAAATTATGACCTCCAGTTTTCCAAGTCACCGGTTCACATTTATATTAAAGTACACTTGATATCTGACATTTACATTGTTGTTTACAGCTAATTGCTATGACCATAATATATAATAAATTATATATTTATATATATATATATATATATATATATATATATATATATATATATATATATTTATATGTATATGTTATGGTGTGTTTACACAGAGAGATTTATCTGACAGATTTTTTAAGCCAAAGCCAGGAACAGACTATGAACAGGGAACAGGTCATAAAGGAAAGATTGAGATATCACCTCTTTCCAAATCCATTCCTGTCTTTGGCTTCAATAATCTGTCAGATAAATCTCTGTGTAAACGCACCATTAGGTGTAAACATTATAATAGCAGCCTATTACACTGATTATTATTGGGCAGGCTGGGCATGAATCAGTTGTGTGGCCCTTTGCTGCATTACACCAAGAAATATGTGGCCAATGGCTGATTATGTTTTAATAAAAGACCCGATGAGCTGATGAACGAGTGCTTGCTTGTTCGATGGCTGATCGTCCCTATAACATTAGGTGATACCAACCTGTTCAGAATGTCCTTCCTTTCTGTGCAGTAAATGGCTTCATGCTGTTTACTACTACATGGATTTTCCTTCGTGCTGTGTGGTAATAATTTATCTCTATTTATTGCTAAACATTATTTGGGTTTTGGGGCCTAGCTTTGATTTTTGCCAAGGTGGCCTTTAAAGGGGTACTCCAGAGAGAAAAAAATGATTTTAAATCGACTGTTGTTAGAAAGTTATACAGATTTAAAAACCTTTAAGTATTTATCAACTGATGTATGTCCTGCAGGAAGTGGTGTATTCTTTACAGTCTGACAAAGTGCTCTCTGTAGAGCAGGAGAGGTTCTCTATAGGGATTTGTTACTGCTCTGGACAGTTCCTGACACGGACAGAGGTGGCAGCAGAGAGCACTGTGTCAGACTGGAGAGAATACATAACTTCCTGCAGGACATACAGCAGCTGATAAGTACTGGAAGCCTTGCATTTTTATAAAGTTATTTACAAATCTGTATAACATTCTGTCTCATTTTTTTTTTTTTTTTTTTAATTTCTTCAGAATACCCCCTTTAAATTCTGCATGTGGTCCTGGTATTGGCTGTACATTTGCGTCAGGGTTTTACTACACAATGAATTTACCAAATTGCAATAATCTTGCAGACTGCAGCAGGTTTTTCCTGCATTTTGCTGCACTTAATTCACCATCTGACCGGAGCAGAGAGGCATAACCACCAGATGATGCTTACACCACCATGCTTTATTGTGGCAATACTGTGACATAGTTGTTTTTTTTTTTTTGTTTTTTTTGATGTCCAAAGCCCCTGGATTAACCGGGTGTCATCTTGATCAAAGTTTAATATGCAATTGAAATCAGAGATTATTGAGTTGATTATGTGCGGGAGATGAGGGAGGTGATTTTACATGAAGATTAGAGAGATGTGTGAAGTGACTGTGTGAAGACAACCAAGCGATGATTGTGTTCAGTGAGTGAGAAAAGCTAATGACGGCTGTAGTGGTTATGTGAGCATGGAAGAATGAAATGATTGTCCAAAAAATAAGTAGAAAGAAAAACAAGACGGTAGTGTGCGGGAAACCGTAGGCACAAATACAGTGATTATATAAAGAGATAGTAGAGAGAGCGCCATGTGATTGTGTAAAGAAAGCTGAATGTCTGAATAGAGTTAAAGGAAGTGTGAAATGCTGCCATGAGAAGCTGAGCCATGCATTACTTGTGCGAGGAGAGGCGGATGGATGAGTGAAGTTATTAATGGAGAAGAGCTGCAGAACTGCTAAAGTCATTCAATCCGGGAAACTCGGAGATGAATGAAGAGCTTCAAAGACTGACCAAAAAACGAATTTTTAACGGAATGTATCACTTTTTTTTTTTTTTTTTTTTCTTAAAATAAATTCTGGCGTAAATAGTACATTGTTTTTCATTTGCTTTTTTCTGGATGTATATTTTTTTTTTATAACATTTTCTAGACAGCCATCTTACCGGAGATACAGCAGTCATTTAGGCGTAACACAATCTATTGAGTTGATATGTCTGTAATCGCCAGTACGTATTCTGACAACTCCGAATATTCCAATGGCGAGCCACACAGCAGGGCAGCAGGAGTCACGTGTGGCCCCTGAGTTACTGGCTGGGGACCACTGTACTACATGGTCGGTGATTTATTTAAATGGGTGTCAGCACATGTCTGTGGCCACTGGCAGCTTTCCACTGCAGAACAGCTAATTGCTAGTGGGTCTCCATTGTAAGGAAGGATTGTCCATATGGGATATCCCATTTAGAGGGTAACACGGATGGCTGAGTGCAATTGTGATGAGGATTATATTAGATGACTGAAGTAACTGTATAAGGATGACAGACAGGTGAGTTACGTGATCGTGTAAGAAATACTAAGGGATCCATGAATTCATTGTATAATGATAACTGATAAAAAGGTAACATTACTAAGAAAAGTCTAAAAAAAAAATCTGCATTTTTTTGTATAAAACTAGACTAAAGTGATTGTATGATAGGCCGGAGAATAAACAGCTCCCTGTAGATATAGTCCTAACTTGCCAAGTATGTTCTAGAACTCTTAAAGGAATTTTCCCACCAAAGTGTTTTATTACATGTTGATAACACATTGATTGGTGGGTGTTCTGCGACTCAACACTTTCTATCATCCCCGCTTTTTTCGATAGAGACCAACGGCACACGGATGACCTGCTCATCTCTGGCAGCCAGGAATGTTATCCATCCAGTTCTCGAGACTGTGGAGTCACAAGATGATCAGTGTTTCAAGACATGGCCTATCAACATATCATAAAACAGTCTGGTGAGGACGGCTCTATAACCTATGGCCAAGTAAGAGAACCTCCAGACCTTAATGTCATCCATTTATGTCAATAATTACGAGACATGTTAGGATGGAAGAGCCTTTGGATAGTCCATAAGAGAGTTAAAATGGTTTTCCAGGACTCCATCAATGTCTAATAAGAACCATGGCTGTGGCATATACACAATGAACAGAGGCAGAAGCAGATGTAGTTCAGCTTCTATAAAATCAAATCTACCCAACAACCATGGACTTAGGTATTGTGTAGGTGCCACCGTACTGACCCCATCGATATCCATGTTTTTAAAATCTTCCGCACCATTCCGGAGATATGTCCAGTCTTTTTAGATATGTAAATTAACAAGTCTGGTGCAGTGGAGGCGGCTCCACCAGTTCACTCCCCCCTTCCTTTCCCACCAATGACGTGGCCTAATACATCTCTCTGAATATTTATTAGGCCACGTCATGGATGGGAAGGGAAATCGGTGGACTGGGGGAGCCTGCCTTTATTGCACCAGACTTGCTAATTTATATGTCTAAAAAAAAAAAAGATTTTAAAAAGAACATAGCTGGTGGCGCCAATCAGCCAGTGCTACATGATACCTAGATCCAAGATTGATGGATTCTTTTAAAGTGGAGCTGAGCTGCTGTAAGGGTCTGTTCACACTGAGTAAACCAGGCGGAATTCCATGCTGAGCCTCCACCACGCACTCCACTCGGAATCCCGCCTGCCTCAGTGTGTCAATGTGATGCCTCATGCGCCTCTGCTCTCCACCGCTCTCCACTCAAAAAATTGACATGTCAATTCGTTGAGAGAAGAGCAAAAGAGAGCGCAGGCGTGCAAGGCATCACATTGACACAATGAGGCAGGCGGGATTCCGAGTGGAGTGCGTGGTGGAGGCTCAGCATGGAATTCCGCCTGGTTTACTCAGTGTGAACAGACCTTAACCTGGTGCCACCACTTGACAATAAAGGAGGCTTACTGCTTCCATCCTCATGTCTGTTGATCATTTACCAAACAACTGATTGGCAGGGGTGTTGGCAGTGAGCACTCCGCCAATTGGTGGTTGATGGCCTATTCTGATGATAGACTATCAAAGCAAACGTTTTAGAAAGCCATTTTAAAGAGGTATTCCTGTCTAAGCCCTTCTCTAAGGCCAAATGATCATTTTTGGGACTCGCACTGTTCACCAGAATGGGGAACCCTAGGACTTTCAGCCATAAGAATGCAGACAACTAGGAAAAGTTTGAAGGGGTTATCCAACGCTACAAAAACATGGCCACTTTCTTCCTAAAACAGCACCCCTCTTGTCTCCAGTTTGGGAGCAGGTTTTGTAATTCAGTTCCATTGAAGTGAATGGAGCTTAATTGCAAACCACATCTGACCTGGAGATAAGAGTGGTGCTGTCTGGAAGAAAATGGCCGTGTTTTTGTAGCACTGGATAACCCCTTTAAACTAGTCAACCATGCACCTCTTCTATTCCATATAAAGTCTATGGTATTAAGAAAAATAGCCCAACATTATGTTTCCCCAAGATTGCAATAGGTAGGGACAGAGTAGTCTGGGCCTAGCACATCTATTATTTATCACCCACCAGTGCAAGGGTAAAAAATGCTTTAGGCCAGTATACTAGGATCCTATAAAACCCCCATGAGGTCATAGATCAGTCCTGCGAGCTACATGTGGCAGTTTAGTAAGATGAAATGTGTTTTTTGTTTTTGCACACAGTTGGTCCCTTGATATAAGCAGAAAAATATTTGAGTAGAAGGGGATATTCTAACATTGTTGCTGATCAGGTGCTTCCCTCCCAGCAGCTGTGCTCCCATCTGCCAATGGGCTCTATCGAAAAGATAATGCGTTGTGCCACAAGGCTCGAAAAGTCCTGGAATGGATCCAAGAACATGACAGGGATTTCGGCTTAATGCAGTGGCCTCCCCAGCCAACAAATCTCAAAGGGCAATTAAGTATCTGTAGGATGAGAGAAACACTGGATTCACACAATTCTAAAGAGAATTTACAGGACGTATAGAATTTATATATGTGTTGGCATGTTCTTATTGTAGTCTGGGCGCCAGAATAATAGTGGTGCCGTACCATAATGAAGAGGGGTTTTGGGTACTTTTTGTACATAGAACAATTGATGTATAATTCACTGTAGAAATAGTAAAGGTTTGTATATTAATAATGGGTTAAATGATATCCATTGTATGACTGCTCATTGAACATTGGATTTACAGCACTCTATACGTGCAGACATATAGAATAGAAGAATCTACATTAAAAACACAGACAAAATGGAGAATGACTATTGTAGCAGCATCATCCATGTGCATAGATACTTTTCTATAAAGTCTTGGCCATGGGTGGTGTAAGGTGTTTGGGTGTATAGAGATGAGCGAACCGGGTTGGGGTTTGAGTCGATCCGAACCTGAACGTTCGGTATTTGATTAGCTGGGGCTGCTGACCTTGGATAAAGCTCTAAGGTTGTCTGGAAAACATGGATACAGCCAATGACTATATCCATGATTTCCACATAGCCTTAGGGCTTTATCCAACTTCGGCAGCCACCGCTAATCAAATGCCGAAAGTTCGGGTTCGGGTGGACTCGAGCATGCTCCAGGTTCGCTCATCTCTAGTATCTAAAGCTGGGCTCACACTATGTTTTTGCAATCCTTTTTATTTTTTATTCGTTTTTGGAGAAAAAAAACAACGGATGCATTTGTGTGCATCCATCTTGATCCGTATTTCCATTGACTTCTATTATAAAAACAAAGTGGATCAAAACGCATCCGTTTTTTTTTAACGTACACAAAAATAAGGTCAGCTACTTTTTTGTGTACTTTAAAAAAAAACCATGCGTTTTTTTAACCTTGCATATCAATGGAAAAATGGATCAAAAAGGATCTGAGAATGTACATACATTTCATTTTTATGTTATAGATAAATGTATTACATGTCCCATATAATACTATCATATAGGGTATATACATATTATATATAGAGTTTGCTTACCATCAGTGCCTAAATAATACTACCTTTGGCTGTCCAGGCATGATGGGAATTGTAGTTTTGAAGGGTTGACGGTTTGGCACCTGTGTAATAGATGGCACTTTGTGTAAAATATACCATGGTATACACTGCCCACAGCAAACAATTACAGCTCATCTTTCATTTTACCAGAACTAAAAAATTCTTTCAAATCAACTGGTGATTGAAATGTTCCAGAGTGTTGTAATTTACTTCTTTAAAAAAAAAAAATCTCATGTCTTCCAGTACTTATCAACTGCTGTATGTCCTGCAGGAAGTGGTGTATTCTTTCCAGCCTGGAGAGCAGGAGAGGATTTCTATGGTGACTTGCAACAGCTCTGGACAGTTCTTGATATGGACAAAGGTGGAAGCAGAGAGCATTGTGTCAGACTGGAAAGAATACACCACTTCCTGTAGGACATACAGCAGCTGATAAGTACTGGAAGACTGGACATTACATTACAATTCTCTGGCACTTTCTGGCACCAGTTAATTTGAAATAAAACCTTTTTTTGGGTGAACAAACCCCTTGAAAGCTGAGCTGTACTGTTTTTTTATGGGCAGTTTACGCCAGTGTCTCCCCCTACTTGTACAAATGTCATAGAGCATGCCCAGAAAAAAATAGACAAAAAAAAAAAAAGACAAAAAAATAGACACAGCTTAGAAATCTAGCTCTAAGTGAGAAAAAAAATCCCTTGGTGATACACTCCCTTTAAGACGTAGGAGTAGCCTATAATGCAGGGATGGGGAACCTTCGGCCCTCCAGCTGTTGCAAAACTACAATTTCCACCATGCCTGGACAGCCAAAGCAAAGCTTTGGCTGTCCAGGCATGATGGGAATTGTAGTTTTGTAACAGCTGGAGGTCCGAAGGTTCCCCATCCCAGCTATAATGTAACACCTCCGTTTGATGTTTGTGACATCACCATGTTATCCAGGAAGTGACATCACCATGTTATCCAGGAAGTGACATCACCATGTTATCCAGGAAGTGGCATCACCATGTTATCCAGGAAGTGAAATCACCATGTTATCCAGGAAGTGACATCACCATGTTATCCAGGAAGTGACATCACCATGTTATCCAGGAAGTGACATCACCATGTTATCCAGGAAGTGGCATCACCATGTTATCCAGGAAGTGACATCACCATGTTATCCAGGAAGTGACATCACCATGTTATCCAGGAAGTGGCATCACCATGTTATCCAGGAAGTGGCATCACCATGTTATCCAGGAAGTGACATCACCATGTTATCCAGGAAGTGACATCACCATGTTATTCAGGAAGTGACATCACCATGTTATTCAGGAAGTGAAGCCTTGATGCAGTAGTAAGTGCAGGGAAAAAAGCACTTTATAAGCATTTCCCATAATAAGTGTATATTGGTGATTTGTATAACTTTTCGGGGGCTATACAATACTTAAATAAAAATTTTCACCGGACTTCTCCTTTAATGCTCATGCTGAGTGAAGGAGGTTGTTGGACAAAATCTCCTGATACATGGCCCCATCCATCCTCCCTTTAATATAGTGCAGTTGTCCTGTCCCCTTTGCAGAAAACCCCCCCAAATTATGACGTTTCCGCCCACATGCTTCCACAGTTGGGACTGTATTCTTGGGGTTGTTCTCATCCTTCTTCCTCCAAACATAAGTGGAGTGGATACCAAAAAAGTTCTCTTTTGGTCTCATCTGACCACATGACATTCTGCCATGCCTCCTCTGGATCATCTAGATGGTGATTGGCGAACTTCAAATGTCTGTACCTCTTCTGGTGTTAACAGGGGGACAGTGTAGTGTGAACCTGTGGTCCCGGCTCTCTTCAGGTTATTGACCAGGTCCTCCTGTGTAGTTCTGGGCTTATTCCTGATCTTTTTTAGAATCATCCTTACCCCACTAGGTAAGATCTTGCATGGAGCTCCAGACCGAGATCTTGTGTTTCTTCCATCTTCTAATTGCACCAACAATTGTGGCCTTCTTATCAAGCTGCTTGCCTATTGTCCTTTAGCCCATCCACACTTCTGCAGGCCTACAATTATTGTTCCCTTGTGTCCTTAGCTCTTTGGTCTTGGCCTTGGTGTAGAGGTTGGAGTGTGATGGCTGAGTGTGTGGACAGGTGATTATTATACAGGTAACGAGATGAACCAGGTGCAGGTGATCCAGGTAATGAGGGCAGAGTAGGAGGAGCTTCTTATAGAGGAACTAAGGGCCCTATTCCACCGGACCATTATCGTTCAGATTATCGTTAAATCGTTCGAACCTAAACGATAATCGTTCGGTTGAAATGCAGTTAACGATTAACGACCGAACGAGAAATCGTTGATCGCTTTATAAGACCTGGACCTATTTTTATCGTTGCTCGTTCGCAAAACGTTCGCAAATCGTTCGCATTGAATAAGACATCGTTCGGTCGTTCGCAATAGATACGAACGCAATAGCGAAGAAAAAACGACCGCAATTACGATCATAAGTAACGATTATCGTTCCATGGAAATGAGTGAACGTTTTCAGGTCTTTCGCAATAGCGGTCGTTTGAGATCGTTAATCGTTAACGATTATGCAAACGATAATCGGCCAGTGGAATAGGGCCCTAAGGGTCCTTTTACACGGAACGATTGATCGTTCGTTTTTGCACGATAACGGTCGAATTCGAACGATAATCGTACGTGTAAACGCAGCGAACGATCAAACGACCAGCAAAAAATCGTTCATTTTGATCTTTCAACATGTTCTCAAATCATCGTTGATCGTGCGCAAAAAATTCGCAGATTGTTCCGTGTAAACAGTCTTTCAGTGATTTCACCTATGTGTGAGATAGGCTTAAACGATCGCAAAACGATCGCATAGCGAATTTTCCGTACGATGTATCGTTCCGTCTAAACACTGATCGTTATAAAAAAAAATCATTCATTCATAATCGTTAATCGTGCGATCGGGCGAATTATCACTCCGTGTAAAAGTACCATAACAGGTCTGTGAGAGCCAGAATTCCTGCTGGTTGGTCAAATCTTATGGTACTTTTACACGGAGCGATAATTCGCCCGATCGCACGATTAACGTTTTTGAGTGAACGATGTTTTTTTTATAACGATCAGCGTTTATACGGAGCGATACATCGTACGGAAAATTCGCTATGTGATCGTTTAAGCCTCTCACACATAGGTGAAATCGCTGAAAGAATGTTTACACGGAACAATCTGCGAATTTTTTGCGAACGATCAACGATGATTTGAGAACTTGTTGAAAGATCAAAATGAACGATTTTTTGCTGGTCGTTTGATCGTTCGCTGCGTTTACACGTACGATTATCGTTCGAATTCGACCGTTATCGTGCAAAAACGAACGATCAATCGTCCCGTGTAAAAGGACCATTACACATACATGCAATAAAATGCTAATTAATTTTTAAGAATCATACCATGTGATTTTCTAGAATATTTTATAGATTCTGTCTCTCACAGGTGAAGTGTACCTACGTAAAAAATGACACCCGCTCCATTTTTTGTAGGTGGGAAAAAGTGCAAAATCTGCAGTCTATCAAATACTTATTTTCCACACTATATATATATATATATATATATTTATTTTTTTATATATATATATATTTTTTATTTTTTATTTTTTTTTTTTTAAATAACTGTAGGATCTTACAAATTCGTTCAGAATACTCCTGGAATCGAGCAGCGGCTTACTTTTTCCACGTTAGTAGCTCCAATAGTGGAACTACATCTGTACATCTGATCCACTACTCTTAGAAAAGTACCTCTGGCTTAAAGAAAGTACAATCCTCTAGTTCCTTGCTCTTAGGTGAGATGATATGCCCGCTGTGCGCTCAGCCCTGTCTTCCCATTTCTCTCTGCATATTTCTGGTAATTTTGTTCTTTCTTTTGAACCCTATGTTTAGAGCTTTTTTTATGGGAAACATTAAAATTTGAAATTGGATTTGAAAGGATTTTACTATTTCTCAGACCATCCCAAGAGGAGCAAAGTTTAGGTTTATGGAAAAAAAAACCTATGGCACGCATTGATAATTGCTAATTTTACTATAATAGGGTACGTGCACACTACGGAATCCCCGTGTATGACCCGTGGTGGATTCCGTCGCTCATAGCTGCACAAGGCGGCGTGCATCTCTGCCCATGCCATAGACACCATCCTATGCACGGGCAGATTCCGCATTCCGCTGAAAGAACTAACATGTCACTTCTTTCGGCGGAATGCGGAATCCGCCAATGTTTTTTTCCTTCCGGTGTTTACTGAATGCAAAATTTTGCAGCTTTCTAAATTTCATACAACTTTCTAAATCAGATTCAAGTCAGATAGACTTTTTGCTGTCTCTGTTTTAAAGAGAAGGGCAGAGAGGGGGTGAAGGCTACATACCAGCTTACATTATGAACAGAAAGGAGAGAAGTCTTGGAGAACAGCTAACATTGGCTGCAGAAACAACCGGTGCCACGGTCCTTTTTTTGACCCTCGGCCCAATTCCCGTGTACGGCGCCGTTCTGTTCATGGTTGCCGGGCCAGAGGTGACAGAGCTCCGCCCCTCCATGATGCAGCTCCATTAGAATCAATGGAGCCGCCGCGCCATGGAGGGGCCGGGGTTTCCTCCCACTAGGGGCCTGGTAACCATGAATAGAACGGCGCCATACGCGGGAATCGGGTTGCGGTTCAGAAAAAGGACAATGGCACCGGCTTCCCCATGTTGGTGCCAGTCGATTCATGTTAATTTTAAAGAGAGTGTACCTGATGGTACATCCTCTTTAAGTCCTTTTTAATATAATACCTCCAATGCTAAAAACCAAATACTTAAATATTGCATTTCATTTATTTACAGCAGTCAAGACATCACACAGGAAACATACCTGGAGCCCGGGCCCTACATATGTTTATGGTAAATATATTTCCAGTGTCATAAAATTAATATTTTGAATTCAGTAGAGACTTTGGAGCTCAGTGGTTCACACACTGTCTTCTTTAGTTTTAGGCTATGTTTACGCACAGTAAAATGATACGAAAATACAGACATTTTTTTTTTAATCCAATCTGTTTTTATTTAAACAGCTTTTTGAAGTAATAATGCGCTACGTTAAAGTCTATGGGAAACTCTCTGGCAGTGTGCAAACTGTATGTAATAGCGGTCGTAATAAATTCAAGTAAATGCAAATAATGAACGTGCTCATTACATAACACCTACTTTTTAAAAAAAAAAAAAAACTGCCATTTTTTTCTACCTGTTATAATGGTTTTATTCGTTTTCATTCAAATCAACAGTTTTCAGAAAGTTGTAAAGATTTGTAATTTACTTCTACTTAAAAATCTCAAGTCTTCCCATACTTATCAGCTGCTGTATGTCCTGCAGGAATTTTGTTTTCTTTTCAGTCTGATACAGTGCTCTCTGCTGCCACCTCTGTCCATGTCAGGAACTGTCCAGAGCAGGAGAGGTTTTCTATGGGGATTTCCTGCTGCTCTGGACAGTTCCTGACATGGACAGAGGTGGCAGCAGAGAGCACTGTGTCAGACTGGAAAGAATACACCACTTCCTGCAGGACATACAGCAACTGATAAGTTCTGGAAGACTGGAGATTTTTAAATAGAAGTAAATCACAAATCTCTATAACTTTCTGACACCAGTTGATTTTTAAGAAAAATATTTTCGCTGGATAACCCCTTTAAGTCTGGGAGCGGGGAGAAATTGGATGCCTAGTTGAAGCAGAGTATCTATCTAAAAGACATTTATTTCCAGGTCAGATCTGGTGTCCATCGTAGAGGGAACTTTTTCATATTTAGCCTGGGTTCTAAATATTTCTGTCTTCTCATATGTATATGTGCACCGCTGGCTTCATATACATGGATGTTCTATACTGCATAGAGAAGGATCCTGTGCTATAATATGTTTGTATTTAGACCATATGTGAACGGCTCCCTACACTGCCTTCTGGCATATAATTATAGGCTGTCAACAATAAACTCTAAAATTGCTGTTTACTTTATGGTAGAGTGTTTGTCTTCCTAATTAGATGGCTGTTTCTGCAGTTAAATGAAGGGAGACAGACTGCATTAACCCTGGATTTTGCTTCGGACTCGGAATATAGCTACGTGTGTATGTTTATATAAGCGTGTGTAGTCTCTTAATATACCTATGTCATTTAATGGTGTAAATACACAATATTATAATTGAAATTTAAAGGGAACCCATCACTAAGATTTACCCTATATAATAAGCAGCAACACGTAATAGAGCTTAATATCTCATTCTGCCCTGTATGCTAAGTGCGGCCAAGTAGTCATTTGGGCATGCTCCATGTGCAAAGTAGTCACAGCACCCCAGAGCCTTTTCATGCAGAGGCTGCACATGAGATTGTGTTAGGGGACCACATCAGAGAGAAGGGAGGCGGTAAGATGGCTCAAGGCATACGCAGGACCCGCTAAATAACGGTGATTAAAAGTATCCTACTGTTTTCTGTATACAGCTCCGACGCATAACTTTCTGTGTCCGTTGTTACAGATTGCAGAATCAGACTAAACACTTGCTTGTAGTCTGATTATTTTAAAGGAAAATTGATATTGGGCATATGGTAGGGGGGAACATAACATAGAACGTACGGATCCAGTGTCATGTAAGGGTGTTATTACACGAGCCGATGGGGGCCCGATAATAACTGTAAACGAGCGCCGATAATCGTTTTACAAGGGCTGCATGGACATGGCTACCGATGTCCTTGCAGCCCTTGCTAAACTGGCATACATTACCTATCCATGGTCCAGGGCTCCTCTTGCGGTCCACTTCTCCCCGTGTTCCGCATGCTGCAGCTTCAGAGCAGCCTGTCTTAACTTACAGGCTGCTGAGCCAATCACTGGCTGCGGAGCTCCCGGCCTGTGATTGGCTGAGCGGCCTGTCAGGCAGAGCGCAGGAGGAGCACTGGACCATGGATAGGTATTGTATTTGCTTTGCAAATGGTCAGGCGCCGGCCACGCACCGCTGTTGCATGTAGCGATGCGCGGTCGGTAGCCAACAATTATAGGTCCAAACCTATATCAACATGATATATGACAACGATCATTGGCTGATCATTGTGTTTATTACACGGAAAGGTAATCGACCGGATAGGGCCGATTCAGCCGATTATCATTCTGTGTAATAGTACCCTAAGGGCCCTATTCCACCGGACGATTATCGTTCAGATTATCGTTAAATCGTTCGAATCTAAACGATAATCGTTCGGTTGAAATGCAGTTAACGATCGTTGATCACTTTATAAGACCTGGACCTATTTTTATCGTTGCTCGTTCGCAAATCGTTCGCATTGAATAAGACGTCGTTCGGTCGTTCGCAATAGATACGAACGCAATAGCGAATAAATAGCAAAGAAAAAACTATCGCAATTACGATCATAAGTAACGATTATCGTTCCATGAAAATGAGTGAACGTTTTCAGGTCTTTGAGATCGTTAATCGTTAACGATTATGCAAACGATAATCGTCCGGTGGAATAGGGCCTTAAGTCTATGGTGCTAGGTCTCACAGTGAAATGGGAAGTTATGGAGACACATCAGGAAGCTCTTCTTATAAGGCTTATCTGTATTCGGCAGAACAAGCACGAAGGAACCTCTTCCGAAGCCAAATTGTTTTTAAGAAAAATGATAATCGTTTACATGTCATTTTTCACTGACCCCCACCACTAGAGGTACACTTTGAGTCCGCCATTGGCTGTGGGCTCTGATACCAAGTAGCACTTTAAAGATAGGCAGGTTAGTGCTTAGAAAACTGTAAAATTTAAAACAAACATTCATTAGGGCATCTGAAATACTCCCCAACGAATGATTAGCGGATTGACTTTTATCATCTGCAATTACTGAGTAGATCAGGAAACAGACTGATGACTGTAATTAAAGGGGCTCTCCAGAATTATGTAAATTGTGGTAAAAAATAACATTGTTGTAGCTTGTACAACAACTAGGAGAAGGTTTGTGATCATCATGGAGGGGATATTGGGATTTCTACAGATACATCCCATGTGTCCATACAGAATAGCCTGGTACAATAATCCAACAAGTAATCACGCTAAGCTTCTTCTGAGGCTGTGACCCCCATAATCAGAATATGGGGCTATCTTTTACCATTACATATAATTGTAAACTATAACATCACATGTGCACAACTTGTGTAACCATATTCATAGTAATCCACAGGCCCTGTTTAATCTCTGTCCATGTTTTTCCTATGTTCTGTCTAACTTCATCTCCACCTCTTACTTCACCTCGGACCTTCATCTCCACCTCTTACTTCACCTCGGACCTTCATCTCCACCTCCACTTCATCTCTACTCTTACAGGATGTTCTAAGCAGCTCTAGTATCCAGACTCTTCAATCTAGGCTTCATTTTCCAGGCCACTCCACAGGCCTGAAGCAGATGCAGTTCTATCTATAGGGATATACTGGACCTCTGGAACTAGGACAGGGAACCTACCCCTGGACTAGGGATTACCTCTCATCTACTGAATAGGACCTGACTAAAGGCCCTATTAGACAGATTGATTATCAACCATATTCGGCCGATATTGGCCGTTACGGCCAATAATCGTCCCATGTAATAGAAGGCAATGAACGGCCAACATGAATGATGTCGGCTGTTTATTGCTTTCGTTTGTCTTTCAATGTTGATCTGCTGCCGTCGCTCCGTGGAATAGGGGTGGCGGCAGCAGACCGCCGCTATCCTCTATGGGCTGCCCGGACGATCTAAGGATCACCCGGGCAGCCTCCCCGTGGCTCCCCCCTGCACTTATCCGCTCGCTGCCACCACGTGTAATAGCGGCGGCAGCAGCGAGCGGGGATCGAGGAGCAAACGAGCACTGACAGTGCTCATTTGCTCCTCTATGTTGCCCCATGTAATAGGGGCTTAAAGCCTTCCCTGGCTTGAGTACTCCACTGTTCACCCTGTAGGATACACACCCCACCGCCCTAGCCAGCTCCCCATTGGTGCTGGTGACAGAGCTAATGGATGACAGATGAGAAGACCTTCAATAGTATTGCCAGCCATCACGATCCAACAATGGCAGTGCTGCGGCCCCATGGCCTAGCAGCACCTATAAAATACAACACTTCATACATTGCAGAAAAACATCATTATAATATATATTTGTTAGAAAACTTCAATGTAAAGCTACCCTGGCTTCATGACACATCCCTCAGACACAAAAAGAAGTTATTTTAACTAACGGGAAATAAATAAATTACAGAATAAATCTATGTTGGGGGAAAAATGAATCTTTGAGGCTCAAATGTTACTGAATCATAGAAATAATTCTGGCTGATAACCTTTCCGACAGAACGGTGACAGATCAGCTTTGTAGGATTCAGCTTTGTCATGGACCAATGTTTTTTGGGGTTTTTTTTAACCCTTTTTTTGTTTGTTTGTTTTGCTGATCATTTTCTAATTTTGAGGCATAGTTTTTTTTTTACGTTTCCTACCCAGAAACTTAGAGGTCTTCCTCGCTCTACCTGGATATTTTCCTTCCCATTTACTTACATCACACAGCAGACTGAGAACAACCATCATCTTCTGCTGCACTCTAAGGCTATGATAGAGAAAGAGACAAGGCATCCGTCGTTTGTAAAAAAAAAAAAAAAAGTCCGTTATTACCAAATTATAATGGAAGTCAATGGAATGTTTGCACGGACATCAAATTAACGTTCATGACAATTATTTGTGGATGTTATTTTGCAAATAACTGACCGTTAAAAAAAGAATAATGTACCAAAATTGGAATGACTGGTGCCAAAAACACAAAATGACAGACATCATAGGGTACGCAAAGTGGCGGATGTCATTTTGAATTAAAAAAATGGACAGATAAAAACGTCATGTGAACATAGCCCATGTCAGATGTCATGATCCTTTCCATTGATACATGTAATAGCTCTCTTGTAGGGGGCCAGGTTTCCTTCCATTAGCCGAGTCCCCAGCTCCGTCAGGTCTGTGAGCACTTTCCCTTTTAACTACAGACTAATTAGTATTTGTAGACTTGTTTTTCAAATGCAAATGACAAGGCAATTCCATTAGTTTTTCCTCTACCTGAGCTGGAGAAACATATGCTGTTAAATAGAATCATTTACTTTCATTTGTGTGAGGAATGTTTCCTGAAGCTAACATGTTCTGCTGGTAAACAAACATTGTTTTATCTTCTATCTGGGATCTACATTTACAGATTGTAATATGGTATGATATTAATGTTTATTTATTACATTATCTATCTATATCTCCTATCTATCTCCTATCTATCTATCTATCTATCTATCTATCTATCTATCTATCTTCTATCTATCTATCTATCTCCTATCTATCTATCTATCTATCTATCTATCTATCTATCTATCTATCTCCTATCTATCTATCTATCTATCTATCTATCTATCTATCTCCTATCTATCTATCTATCTATCTATCTATCTATCTATCTATCTATCTATCTCCTATCTATCTATCTCCTATCTATCTCCTATCTATCTATCTATCTATCTATCTATCTATCTATCTATCTATCTATCTCCTATCTATCTATCTATCTATCTATCTATCTCCTATCTATCTCCTATCTATCTATCTATCTATCTATCTATCTATCTATCTATCTATCTATCTCCTATCTATCTATCTATCTATCTATCTATCTATCTCCTATCTATCTATCTCCTATCTATCTCCTATCTATCTATCTATCTATCTATCTATCTATCTATCTATCTATCTATCTATCTATCTCCTATCTATCTCCTATCTATCTATCTATCTATCTATCTATCTATCTATCTATCTCCTATCTATCTATCTATCTATCTATCTATCTATCTATCTCCTATCTATCTATCTCCTATCTATCTCCTATCTATCTATCTATCTATCTATCTATCTATCTATCTATCTATCTATCTATCTATCTCCTATCTATCTATCTCCTATCTATCTATCTCCTATCTATCTCCTATCTATCTATCTATCTATCTATCTATCTCCTATCTATCTATCTATCTATCTATCTATCTATCTATCTATCTATCTATCTCCTATCTATCTATCTATCTATCTATCTCCTATCTATCTATCTATCTATCTATCTATCTATCTATCTATCTCCTATCTATCTATCTATCTATCTATCTATCTCGCTAGGAATTCCCAAAATATCCAACAAAAAATCCGTAGCACTCCAGCTGAGGTGGTAAAAAATGTGAATTTATTAAAAAAAAAAGTGCATAAAACACAAGATGCGATGTTTCGGATCCCTCGCGGAGCCATTTTCAAGCGTGCTTGAGAACGGCTCCGCGAGGGATCCGAAATGTTGCATCTTGTGTTTTATGCACTTTTTTTTTTTACCACCTCAGCTGGAGTGCTACGGATTTATAGTTGGATCTCTATCTATCTATCTCATATTTATTTATTTATCTATCTATCCTTTATTAGATGAATTACAGCCGACCAAATAATGAAAATGCTGATTATTTACCACCTGTTTTTGCAAAATACTGCTATTTTGTTTGTTTTTTTTCCAACCAAAATGACAGGCGTATTTATATATTTTACTTTGTGGGAATAAAATCTACATGTGTTGATTTCTATAGGTGTCCCTGTAACATCATCCCCTTACCCTGTGCCATGTAATCTGTACGTTCTATGTCTATTTAAATACAACAATCACCTTCCATATTCTGTGTCTTATATAAGATGATGGTAGCTACTTGCACGGCCTGTGTGGTTTCCGTCCCCGGGTTTGTGAAGTGTCCCCCTTAAGACTGATTTTTTTTTGCACCTGTTAATAAATGAGTCCTCGGCTTTTCTGGGCAAATTACAATCACAAAAGAAGTGCAAGTTGGGTTTTGTGTTCTTTATTTAGGAAACTGGCAACGGCCAACATACAGGGGTTTAGTACAGGATTGTCCTTATTTCTACAACAGATGATTGTGTACACGCTGCGTTCCCGCATACAAACACATTGCCTGTCTATAGCAGCAGATACAGGTTGTATGGGGAAATGGACCTGATGGGAGAGACACAATGAGGACTTTAGTTTCTGCAGCCATTTTTATGTCCAAGTGGTTAGACGAGAGGTTAGTGAATCCTCATCCTAATTCCATACATACTGGTATATATCATGTCTTACTGGGGACCCCCAGGCCTGACCTCATCCCATCAGTATCTAATCCTGCTGGTCCTGCTACCTCTCAACCAGCTCCAGTGCTGACTGTGCTGTGGAGTGGAGACATTTTCCCCTTGTGGTAGAACAATGGTGGTGGGAACTAATCCGAAACTATTTACAGATCATCATGTACATAGTCTATATGGCCTAGTATAGATCCATAGCATGCAGCCATATACTGAAAGGATAGAAGTAATCTAACTATTTATTTCTAAGTATTTTATGGAGCTAAAAATGTGGTGCTTAGTGTAAAATTGTATTTCTTATTGTAAAGATACAGCATGAGCCAATTTGGATTTATGGATATTTTTTAATATATAATATATATCTGTAACAGAACCATGTGCATGACGCCTCAGACGCCTGTGTTTTGCCCATTAACAGATATATGTGAGAAGTGACAGGTTTACATGGATATCCACAGAATACAGCCGAGTGCTTTCAGTCTCATGCAGTTTTGAAACCCACCAGCAGAGGGAGCCACCTTTGAGATAAGCCATGCCCAGGTCTTCTATAAACTGTAGTATACGCCAATATTCACCTTTATATTTTGGCAACTAATGTTAAACAAAGTAATGTCAAAATAATAAATTACTGCCCTCATAACGGGATATTATATACAGTACACATCAGTATAGGTATATAACAGGACATTATATACAGTACACATCAGTATATGGTATATAACAGGACATTATATACAGTACACATCAGTATAGGTATATACAGGGGACATTATATACAGTACACATCAGTATAGGTATATACAGGGGACATTATATACAGTACACATCAGTATAGGTATATAACAGGGGGCATTATATACAGTACACATCAGTATAGGTATATAACAGGACATTATATACAGTACACATCAGTATAGGTATATACAGGGGACATTATATACAGTACACATTAGTATAGGTATATATAAGGGACATTATATACAGTACACATCAGTATATGGTATATATAAGGGACATTATATACAGTACACATCAGTATAGGTATATAACAGGACATTATATACAGTACACATCAGTATAGGTATATAACAGGACATTATATACAGTACACATCAGTATAGGTATATAACAGGGGACATTATATACAGTACACATCAGTATAGGTATATAACGGGGGACATTATATACAGTACACATCAGTATAGGTATATAACAGGACATTATATACAGTACACATCAGTATAGGTATATAACAGGACATTATATACAGTACACATCAGTATAGGTATATAACAGGGGGCATTATATACAGTACACATTAGTATAGGTATATAACAGGAGACATTATATACAGTACACATCAGTATAGGTATATACAGGGGACATTATATACAGTACACATCAGTATAGGTATATAACAGGGGACATTATATACAGTACACATCAGTATAGGTATATAACAGGACATTGTATACAGTACACATTAGTATAGGTATATAACAGGACATTATATACAGTACACACCAGTATAGGTATATAACAGGACATTGTATACAGTACACATCAGTATAGGTATATAACAGGACATTATATACAGTACACATCAGTATAGGCATATAATGGGGGACATTATATACAGTACACATCAGTATAGGTATATAACAGGACATTATATACAGTACACATCAGTATAGGTATATACAGGGGACATTATATACAGTACACATCAGTATATGGTATATAACAGGACATTGTATACAGTACACATCAGTATAGGTATATAACAGGACATTATATACAGTACACATCAGTATAGGTATATAACAGGGGACATTATATACAGTACACATCAGTATAGGTATAAAACAGGGGACATTATATACAGTACACATCAGTATAGGTATATACAGGGGACTTTATATACAGTACACATCAGTATAGGTATATAACAGGATATTATATACAGTACACATCAGTATAGGTATATAACAGGACATTATATACAGTACACATCAGTATAGGTATATAACAGGATATTATATACAGTACACATCAGTATAGGTATATAACAGGATATTATATACAGTACACATCAGTATAGGTATATAACAGGGGACATTATATACAGTACACATTAGTATAGGTATATTCGGGGGACATTATATACAGTACACATCAGTATAGGTATATACAGGGGACATTATATACAGTACACATCAGTATAGGTATATAACAGGATATTATATACAGTACACATCAGTATAGGTATATAACAGGGGACATTATATACAGTACACATTAGTATAGGTATATAACGGGGGACATTATATACAGTACACATCAGTATAGGTATATAACAGGACATTATATACAGTACACATTAGTATAGGTATATAACAGGACATTATATACAGTACACATTAGTATAGGTATATAACAGGGGACATTATATACAGTACACATCAGTATAGGTATATACAGGGGACTTTATATACAGTACACATCAGTATACGGTACATCAGGGCACCTTAGCATCAGCACAGGTATATAACCAGTATCTATATATTAGGAAAAAATTATATGGCCGTCTTCCCTCTGTATTACGGCCTCTCCTCTTATCACCTCCAATGACTGTTGACGTTAAACAATAGAGACCATTTTCTGCAGGAGACGGGGAACCTGGATTGTCAGAGAAGAATCTGTTTTCTGCGTTTTGGATTATTTTATTCGCTCTTTCTGGCTATGGATAAAGAAATCTGGATTTGTGAGAATCTCTGAGCAGATGGCAACGTTACAGTAACAGCATAGTGCGCCTTTTGGCATAAAATACAGTTAAATAAGGAATATCTTTATTCCTCTATATTTTTAAAGTCTCGGAAATGTATGCAGTTTTTTTCTTCATTTATAACACAGGCTGTTTGCTAAATATTTTTGTACAGTGAGCGGTGGTGAGGCCTGCTAGCTTCATGTAGAGAACTGCTCTCTCTGCTGCATCGCTGGGCTCCAGACTATACAGGATCAATAGGAAATCTATTGGCAAGCTGAGACGATAGAGAGAAAATAGCACTATGCAATGGAAAAAAAATGGCCATTTAGTTCTAATTCCTAGGGGTAAAGTTCTGTTAACCCTGTATTGACTGTATACACCTGTATAATCCTTAGCTATAAGGATTAACATGTGAAATTACATTTTTTTACCCCGTTAATCCTTATATACACAGATCTCAATGAGCGCATTGTGTGTTCTTGGTGGTGCTCATAGCTGCAGCGATCATGTGATTACAGTGACAGCTGTCATGTGACAGAGCTGCCAAATGTCACATTATCAGGGCTGTGACTAAGGCTAGGCTAGGGCTGCTGTGGGGAAAATTAGAATGTAAAAAGTAATATAGCCATATTTTCAGTCATTAAAAGCAGGGGGGAATTGAATAACATGGATCGGTCCAGGTCTAAGTGTCGAGACCTTGACCGATTGTGAGAACGAGCCGGTGCAGTCCTCTCCCGGCTCTGTGTCACATAATAAGACGGCATCATAATGGGAGTCTATGGGGCAAGTCTTTTCTCACTGATGCGGGGAGTGGACCGCAGCGGCTCATCCTCTATCCACTTGTTCTATTAAACACTCAGACCCTGACCAATAAAAACTCTTGACATGTCTCTGCATGTCTTTTCCATGTCAAATGTTTTTCTGAGGACAGTGATACTTCAACTGCAAATTAAAAATGCAACAAAACCATGTAAACAGCTGAAAGGGAATGTCTTCTAGGCAAACTTTTTTTTTAACATTTTCCCCTCGGTGCCGCTCACACCAGGAAGACAGAAAGGAGGCAGAATGGTGGACGAGGAGGGGCATGATATTTATCAGATTTATCACAATTTATGGCAATGTTCACACAACGTAAGTTCCGCTATAATCACGGCTGTTCTGCGGGACTTGTGCGGGGTCGTGCTGCAGGCTGATGGAATCCTGGCCGGAGTGTATAACTGACATGTTTGTTTTCTCCGCCCGCTATTCAATGAATAGCGGACGCAGAAAACCCTGTCAGTGCACACTGTGGAGCGTGCGGCTCCGACCGCAAACTCCATAGTGTGCAGTGGAGAGTTGTGATGCGAGCGGACACGGATGCGCCCGCATCAGTACTCAGCGGCGCTAAAGATCTTCTGGCCGGGACTGCAGTGCCAGCCGGAAGGATCTTTTCTGAGACCGGACGTTCCGTGTTGTTGAAATCTACAAAATTAAAAAATAATAATAATATATATATATATATATATATATATATATATATATATAATATATATATATATATATATATATATATATATATTTATTTTATTTTTTTTTATTTATTTTTTTAAAGGCCCAAAACATCTCTGATGTTAAGACAGCATACTAGCAGGGTCGTATGTTGTTCCAGGCTATTACACGTGTATTCTAGACAATACCCAATAAATGATCAGGAAAGAGAGGCCCCCGGGGACATCATCTCCAGTCTCTCCTCCACTGGATTCTTTTTTGCTCACTTCCTTATAGTGAACCTGATGCTTTTATTTCAAGATCTTGACCCAGATCATGAAAAAAAGAGTCCATTATAGACTTGGGACATATACCAGAAGGCAAAAAAACTCTGGACCAGAATATACTAGAGTATACAGATCTCACCTGCTCAGGGATGTTCTATATTCTTAGCGCTAATCACCAAATGATAAATGTGTGTATATGTGTATATATATATATATATATATATATATATATATATATATATAATCTGCTCTAAAAGAATCAGGTGGATTGGAGGAAGAGGGTGATGGCGGATACAAAGGAAAAGCAAGTGGAGGAATAAAGAATAATGCAGAAGACACAGCAAGAAAAATAGTACATAAAAAAAACAGCAAAATGGTAGAGAAAGAGAGCGAGAGAGAGAGAGAGAGAGAGAGAGAATATAACAGAAGAGCGATGGAGACACGATGTGAAAGTGAGATGAAGCACAGAAGACAGCAGGGAATGATGAGACTGCGGGACAAAAGGGAGAGCAATTGTGGGATGGTCAGGGAGAGGAATGGGTACAAAAAGAAGAGACAGGATGAACACATAAGAGACGGATAAAGAGAGACAAGGTGGGAGCATGTGATAAAAGTAAAAGATGGGAAGAGAGAAGAAGAAGGGCAGAGAGACACTTAATTGAGTCATAGAAAGTAATAGACAGTCACAGAGAGTAATGGACAGATAGAAGGATGTATGAGGAGAGAAACATGGTAGGAGAGGAAGAGAGACCCAGCAAAGTAAAGAGACTGAGGAATGATGAGCAGATGGATAGGGACAAGATAGGACAGGGAGACAGAGAGAGTTATAGGGAAAAGCATGGATGTGGCCAGAGACAGAGCCACAGACGACAGATGAGAGAGTCAAAGAAAGAGAAGGATGAGCAGAGGGACAAACACAATGGAGAATATAGACAGAGAGTAATGGGAAGAGACCTAGATGGATTGCATGAGAGACTGGGATGCATTAGGGATGGCAGAGAAATAGAGAAGCTGGGCAGTAAGGCTTGGCAGAGACTCATGAAGGACTGAGGAGCAACAAAGAGCAGAGACAGAGGACAGAGGCAGTAATAGTGAGAGAGACAGTGAGCAGAAAGAGAGAGGAGAGAGGCAGTAATAGTGAGAGAGAAAGTGAGCAGGAAGAGAGAGGACAAGGGCAGTAATAGTGAGAGAGACAGTGAGCAGAAAGAGAGAGGACAGAGGCAGTAATAGTGAGAGCGACAGTGAGCAGAAAGAGAGAGGAGAGAGGCAGTAATAGTGAGAGAGACAGTGAGCAGAAAGAGAGAGGAGAGAGGCAGTAATAGTGAGAGCGACAGTGAGCAGAAAGAGAGAGGACAAGGGCAGTAATAGTGAGAGAGACAGTGAGCAGAAAGAGAGGACAGAGGCAGTAATAGTGAGAGCGACAGTGAGCAGAAAGAGAGAGGAGAGAGGCAGTAATAGTGAGAGAGACAGTGAGCAGAAAGAGAGAGGAGAGAGGCAGTAATAGTGAGAGAGACAGTGAGCAGAAAGACAGAGGACAGAGGCAGTAATAGTGAGAGCGACAGTGAGCAGAAAGAGAGAGGACAAGGGCAGTAATAGTGAGAGAGACAGTGAGCAGAAAGAGAGGACAGAGGCAGTAATAGTGAGAGCGACAGTGAGCAGAAAGAGAGAGGACAAGGGCAGTAATAGTGAGAGAGACAGTGAGCAGAAAGAGAGAGGACAAGGGCAGTAATAGTGAGAGAGACAGTGAGCAGAAAGAGAGAGGAGAGAGGCAGTAATAGTGAGAGAGACAGTGAGCAGAAAGAGAGAGGAGAGAGGCAGTAATAGTGAGAGAGACAGTGAGCAGAAAGAGAGGACAGAGGCAGTAATAGTGAGAGCGACAGTGAGCAGAAAGAGAGAGGACAAGGGCAGTAATAGTGAGAGAGACAGTGAGCAGAAAGAGAGAGGACAGAGGCAGTAATAGTGAGAGAGACAGTGAGCAGAAAGAGAGAGGACAAGGGCAGTAATAGTGAGAGAGACAGTGAGCAGAAAGAGAGAGGACAGAGGCAGTAATAGTGAGAGAGACAGTGAGCAGAAAGAGAGAGGACAAGGGCAGTAATAGTGAGAGAGACAGTGAGCAGAAAGAGAGAGGACAGAGGCAGTAATAGTGAGAGCGACAGTGAGCAGAAAGAGAGAGGACAGAGGCAGTAATAGTGAGAGAGACAGTGAGCAGAAAGAGAGGAGAGAGGCAGTAATAGTGAGAGCGACGGTGATCAGAAAGAGAGAGGAGAGAGGCAGTAATAGTGAGTGAGAGAGACAGTGAGCAGAAAGAGAGAGGACAGAGGCAGTAATAGTGAGAGAGACAGTGAGCAGGAAGAGAGAGGAGAGAGGCAGTAATAGTGTGAGAGACCGTGACAATGAGCAGAAAGAGAGGACAGAGGCAGTAATAGTGAGAGCGACGGTGATGAGAAAGAGAGAGGACAGAGGCAGTAATAGTGAGAGCGACCATAAGTAATGGGGGGACAGTGTACTAGAGACTACAATCATGGAGGAGACATACAGGAGGAGAGCTGAGACCCTGCCTGGCACAGTACACATTGGGTTAGTGGGTGCAGGGTACAAGTGTGGGATTCTTCATCTCACATTATGGAAGTTCCCGGGATTCATCAGCACAGAATTCTTAGGAATAACATTATGGGAGAGCGGTGCAGGATGAAGGAGGGATTGTTGAATCCACGCTGACATCCGCACACACTCTGCAGGCTGTGAAAGGGGCATTTAGTTAATTCTCTAAACGAGCAAGCAATTGGTAGCTGCCCACCCCTCCCCCTACCACCTGGTGAATCGCAGTCATGCCATACCCAAACTGCTGGCACTGCCCGCTCAGCATGTGCTCTACCCCCTCCCCCATCCTTCCACAGGGCTTACAAACTTCTGTAAAGCCTGGTATGGTCTGAGCCAAAACTGGCCGTCTGCAGCTGAGACAGCCCCTGAAACTGTGATCCTGCCAAGGGGGATTTGGGCAAGAGGAGGGGAGGAGGGCACCCGAAAAATATTTTCTGCCAATGTTGACTCTAAATGGTTTTCCTGTCTCTGTTAGTGTCTATGGCAGGGCCTGGCCTCACACGTATCAGTCACCCCTCTCTGCCTCACAGCCGCCTGTCCTGACTCCGTCCCCCTCTCTAATCATTTATTCTGCTCTCCTTTCCTTACGCATCGTCACCAGCTGTCCCTGATCTCCAGGGACTCTCCCAGGTTAGATATGTCCCTGTTTTCTCCACACCTGACCGACAACACTATGATTATTATAACCCACTTATATGGAATTCTTATATATACTTCATATTACCCAAAAATAAGCGCTGGACACAAGTGTAAGTGTACAGAATAGGACATGAAAAAATATTTAGTGACATGGGGGGTGTAATTCGGAGGATCCTCTAAGACAGTATCACACATGATAAGCTTAGATACACATCTCAGTGCCTCAGTAGCCTTAGATACATAGCTCTGCCGACAGAATTACGCATGATAGGAATAGATACAGCTGTCCAGAACTGGTGAGCAGAGAATATTGCACATGATAAGCTTAGATACGCTGAGGCAGTATCACTTAGAATGGCTCAGCGGACAGTATCATACTTGTGTTTGCTAATCTTGTAAATCCTGTGAGGAGTGGGCATTTCCTGTGTATCACGACAGGACCAGGAAGTGGGGACCAGCAGGGATCCGGTCAGCGTCGCAGAGTGGGGTGGGATTGGTGGGGTATTTTTTTAACCCAGTCTGACTCTTTTCAAAGGAAATGCATAGCCCCCCTTTTTTTTTTACCAATTAGATCCAGATGCTGAAACAGTTTTTTTTTTCAGTTCTGCTTCTATTTTAATATTGTAATTTTTTTCTGTACTTTATCATGGGGACAGCTATCTTGTCTGAGATTTTTTAACAACATTTAGTGAAATGCTTTAGAGCAAGCCCCATAGACATAGAGTAGATAACAACAGAGAAGAGTTTTCCCATGGACATGAATGACAAATGTTACTGGGCATACTCTGTGACCTATGAAGAGTTCATTTCACAGGGAGTGGGAGGCTGAGCTGTGAGCATTACCTATTGTCTCTTCAACCCTGTTTCTCCAAAAATAGGTCCTACCCTGAAAATGAGCCCTAGTTACTGTCAGCCCCTCCAGTGCTAGGTTATGTCATGTGATGTCACGGAGGCGGAGAATAAGCATACTGTAGCATAGCGTAGCCACGGCAGAGAAGAATCCACTCACCAACTTCCAAGTCCTGCATCCCGCTTCCCACTTCAGATTGCATCTACAAATAGATCTGGTAAACTGTATAGATAAGGGCATAAGAATCAGGAAAGAATCGAGCATAACATGTGATTGTTGTTCATGGAAAAAAATCAGACCTACTCGGAAAATAAGCTCTAGCCCTTTTTTTTGGGAAAAAAATACAATATTAGTCTCTGTCTTATTTTCAGAGACACACGGTATTGACTGGTGTCACCTGTTGCTGTTATTCTGTACATATCACTTTACAACATCCTCCTCCTTATCATCACCCCTTAAACGCCACGATCGCAGCATTTAAGTGTAAGTGACGGGGCAGACCCCTGTCACTTACCGATCGGTTTTCTGCTCATTGAGTCTGCCGCAGGCAGGCTCAATGAGCAGAACGCCTATAACACTGATCAATGCTATGCCTATGGCATAGCATTGTACAGTGTCTGCAATCTAAGTATTGCAGATAAACTTCCCCAAGGGGACTTAAAATGTGTAAAAAAAAACGTAAAAAAGTTTTTATAAGTACCCCAAAGCCCCTTCCCTAATAAAAGTTAAAATCACCCCCCTTTCCCATTATATAAATAAAACATATAAAAATAAATAAATGAACATATTATATACCGTAGCGTTTGTTATTTGCCTATCTATTAAAATATAACAACCGTCATCAGGAACGGCGTAAACAAAAAGAGGGGAAAAAGTGCCAGGATTGCCGATTTTTTTGTGACATTATATATAAAAAAAAAATTAAAAAGTGGTCAAAACATCCGAGCTACACAAATATGGTGTTAACAAAAACTAGAGATCATGGCGCAAAAACTGACCCCCCCATACAGCCCCGTAGGTGAAAAACTAAAACCGTTATAAGCGTCACAATAGGCCCATTTTGTTAATAATTAAAATATAACATTAGAAAATCTGTGTAACCTGCATATGGTTGTGTTCGGACTGACCTATAGAATAGTGGTATAATGTCGCTTTTACCATATAGTGCATTACGTAGATACAGGAACCCCCCAAAAGTTACCATATTTCTTTTTTTACGATTTCACAAATTTATCTCTTCATAAATAATATATTTGGGATTCCGTCATACATGTTATGGTAAAATGAAAGACGCCTTTACAAAGTACAACTATTCCTGTAACAAACAAGCCCCCACACGGCCTTGTAGATAGAAAACTGAAAGTGCTGGAGCTCTTAGAAGGGGAGGAGGGAAAAACAAAAACACTAAGGTCAAAATTTGTGCGGTCCACTGGGTCATTTAGGGCCTGGTCCTCAAAGGGTTAACATTAAAACGTAATTTAAAAATCTATCATTTTCTTATGAGATATGCCATAAATATTATGCCTCCATGTATTGCCGTGTTGTATTGTTTACTTTAGTGTTTGGTGTACTTATTAACAGATAAATGTATACAATGACATCACCATACCCAATGGGTTCACTCAGATCCATGTGCTGTGGTGTTAAAGGAGGGTATCCATGATTAGAAAAAAACACAGCTACTTTATTGAAAAAACAGCACCACCCCTGTCCCCAGGTTGTGTTTGGTATTACAATTCAGCTCCATTCACTTTAATAGAACTGAGATGACAAAAAAAAAACATACCCAAACTGAGGGCAAGAGTGGTTCTGATTCTGGAAGAAAGCCGCTGGATAACCCTTTTGGTTAAAATGGGCAAAGTTTGGTGGCGCTGGCCCTCTCTACGATGTGTCATAACAACTAAACTTTAAGAGCTGTTAGTCTCCTTGTAAAGCTGCAGTTGTACTGTTGATTGTTACTAATTAAATACAGCAATTTCTTAAGAAAGATGGAACCCCTTTTTAACAAGGATTTTGGTGGCTTGATGTTGGTAGTTGGTAGCCTACCGGACAGCCACTACTACCATGGCACAATAGGAAGGGCATGCGATCACTTTGCTAGCAATCCCTTTGGTGCAACCCGATCCTTTATTATTTTAAGGACGCTAAGCAAGGACCGTTCCGAATTTTGCTGAGCCACAACTAAAAATAAAAATATTTAGTTAAATAGATTTGTGTGATACAAGAGAGGACGTCCACCGATGGCGATATCATAAGAACTTACATCCTTCTAAAAAAAAAAACAAGCAACAATCTGGTAGAATATTTTAGGTGAACCACGTCTTAAGTGTCCCCTTATTCCAATGGCAAAGCTAAACAGAAGTGTGTTAATGATCATTTTTCCTGATCTTTTTTTTCTTTTTGTTTGCCGTTTGGTCCTAAGCCCCCTCCTCCATACATATTAGATTCCATTTGGAATGTAGTATGTATGGAGGCTGCCAGACACTCTCTCTCTGACGATACTTTCATTTTTCTGGCCGACAGTTATCTCATTTGTACAGCCGGCTTTACTCTACATCCAATTTCCCCTTCCTTGAGGTTTGTAGGACATAAGTAACTGGGGGTAGGGGAAAATTCACAAAATTATGGTACTCGCATAATGCCTTAAAATTCAGCCTGTGGTCCACATACTTCCCTGCTTTTACATGTAATAATTAAATTTTTAAAAAAAGACATTAATAGATTTATATTTCCATTTTTACCACCAGGTTCCATTGCTAGAACCATTAGCCTAATTGCAAACCAATGGAAAGAGGATAAACTGCGCTAGGGTTAGACTTGTCCATCAAAGGGTCCTTCTTCCGTAACACAAGAGGTTTACCACAAGGTCCATAAAGTTGTGCAGATTATGTGTTTGGCTTATTTCATGAATATCCTCTTTGTCCTTATTGATGAATGTGTGTGCAATAATAATAGAAGAGCTAACCACGTAGTTAAAAGCTTCCATGCACATGTTCTGCAAAACTAGAGTTGGCCCCAGGTCAGCGTGTCCTCTAAAGCCAGCGTTGTGTGTATCAGAATTATCGCCCAAGCATCTGGTCTTTATCATAAGACGTCTTCAAGAAATGTTATTTATTCGGATATAGATTTGCACTCCTCAAGGTATGTGGGAATACATCTATGTCTTTTTTGTAGACTTTGGTGTAAAATTGTCACAAATTAATAATTTATATGTGCAAAATTTAGCAAATTTTCCCAAGAACCCTATTTTTTTTTTACATTAGTTTTTTGGTGAAAGCTGATAAACACTCCCTATAGTTCTTTTTTCTGCATGGCTTCACCCAACCAGATGGAGTATTTGTAATATTTACAGATTGGATTATACACATCTTTAGAATGCGGTCATATAATCTGTATAGGAACCAATTTCAGTCTTTATCACATGTGCCTGCCTAGTAGCCAACAGGCAAGAAAGTTATTCCATGAACATAATAAAACACTATTCGCCCCATTGGATGTTTGCTTTGTCTTGTTTACTTGTATCTTCCTCTTTTTCACTTTTTTCTTCCTTTGAGATTCCATAATCAGACTCTTCCTTCTTAATCCTCCTCCGAACTTTGACATTTAGTTACCTGTCTCAGAACCTTTCTGCATTCTCGGTCCAGCTTCTACTCTTCAGAACAAATAATTGGTCCTTTTCTAGTCTTGTATTTCAAGTTTAACATTTGCGATCTCCTTTTCCTAATCCATACTTTATTACTTGGGCCCAATAAACTGTAAGGGGGAACGCACAATAGACCGAGGTGCTGCAGAAAATCGACACAAAAATCCACACAAATTTTTAATGTTTTTTTTTTAAATATATTTTACTTTTCGCATTGTTTTCAGTTTTAATACCGCGAAGTAGTTGGATGCAGCCATAAGGAGTCTGGGAAATATGGAGTCTGTATCCATATTTTCCTGGACTCCCTAGGACTTCATCCAACTTTTTCAGCCACCAGTAATCAAATGGCGAACGGTCGGACTTGAGCATGCTCCAACTGCGCTCATCTCTAATAATGACAAAAAAAGCAACAATGGTAAATATTTTTGGGTGTTTTTTTTTTTTTGGATGAAGCTATATATTTTTGGTGATAGTTTCCCTTCATGGTCCATTTTTTTATCCCCATGCAATGAGTGGGCTATAAGAGAACCAGTGAGTATAATAGGTTCTTCCATTAGGAAATTATTAGTATTACACCTAGACGTTAACAGATGTGCAGCAAAATTCTCTCCTCTTCATCGTGCCATAGAGGTTACAAGAATGGGCACATGTTTCACTGGTCATTAGTGTTGGTGAAACATCTGTCTACCTATGGCTGCCCAAATGTCGCCTTCCTTTCGATGGACCACACATCACTGGAAATGAGCGCGTATGCTGTTGGCTACCAAGCAGGTGGCATGGAAAACACAAGCCACCTGCATATTACAAGGAGATCAGGCTTGCAATGGAAATCCAAGCATCTCCACAATACAGCCTCTGGCAGCATGTGACTTTATAGATATCGCCGATGCCAGTCATGGTGCTAAGACACCACATATTCGGTGCCATGGTAACTACTGGCTCTGTTACCATGACAATCGTGTTGGCAAAAGAGGGGAAACATTTTATGGGACAGTTCTTGGCCCCAGGCAAAGGTATCCGCCCAAAGTGCCCATAATTAAATCTGCTGCTGATCATTTTTCAACCACATCTATGTTTTTTTAGCTACTGGAAGCCACCCAAAATCGCTGAATCACAAAATTTTCAAAATATATTGAGGCCCTGAAAAGGAAATGTACCTTTGGCCCACAAAGATCTGCCTTTGTTACAATTAACCATTTGCTTTAGGCTTAACCAAGAATATTCTAGAAACATTGCACGACCTTCCTATGGAGGCTGGGCGCCCACTACGGTGTCCCTTTTATACTACTTCCCTGTTTGAGAAGATAAAAGAAATACACAGAACAAATGTTGGAAAATCATTCCAAATATTTAGCTTTCAAATTTTTGAAAATGTTCTGGAAAATGACGTTCTAATTATAGATGTAGAGGAAAATGTGAACGGGAAATTGTGTCACTATTAAACCTTTTTTATTTGATGTAATATTCCCTGATGAATTGTAATTATTAGTGATGCATTTATTGCTTAAGTCTATTCAGAAGCTAAATTATTGTTTTGAGTTGTATTACTGTGAAGAGCTGTATTACTTTACTATGTTGGGTTATAGGATGATCCAAGGTAATAAAAGGCTCAGGAGCCAGGTCACTGTTGTAAGATGTTACAGGGGTAATAAGAGGATCAGGAGCCGGGTTACTGTAATAAGATGTTACAGGGTAATAAGAGGATCAGGAGCCGGGTTACTGTAATAAGATGTTACAGGGGTAATAAGAGGATCAGGAGCCCGGTTACTGTAATAAGATGTTACAGGGGTAATAGGAGGATCAGGAGCCGGGTTACTGTAATAAGATGTTACAGGGGTAATAAGAGGATTAGGAGTCGGGTTATTGTAATAAGATGTTACAGGGGTAATAAGAGGATCAGGAGCCGGGTTACTGTAATAAGATGTTACAAGGGTAATAAGAGGATCAGGAGCCGGGTTACTGTAATAATATGTTACAGGGGTAATAAGAGGATCAGGAGCCGGGTTACTGTAATAATATGTTACAGGGGTAATAAGAGGATCAGGAGCCGGGTTACTGTAATAATATGTTACAGGGGTAATAAGAGGATCAGGAGCCGGGTTACTATAATAAGATGTTACAGGGGTAATAAGAGGATCAGGAGCCGGGTTACTGTAATAAGATGTTACAGGGGTAATAAGAGGATCAGGAGCCGGGTTACTGTAATAAGATGTTACAGGGGTAATAAGAGGATCAGGAGCCGGGTTACTGTAATAAGATGTTACAGGGTAATAAGAGGATCAGGAGCCGGGTTACTGTAATAAGATGTTACAGGGTAATAAGAGGATCAGGAGCCGGGTTACTGTAATAAGATGTTACAGGGTAATAAGAGGATCAGGAGCCGGGTAACTGTACTAAGATGTTACAGGGGTAATAAGAGGATCAGGAGCCGGGTTACTGTAATAAGATGTTACAGGGGTAATAAGAGGATCAGGAGCCGGGTTACTGTAATAATATGTTACAGGGGTAATAAGAGGATCTGGAGCCGGGTTACTGTAATAAGATGTTACAGGGGTAATAAGAGG
Source organism: Dendropsophus ebraccatus (assembly GCF_027789765.1). Taxonomy (NCBI): domain Eukaryota; kingdom Metazoa; phylum Chordata; class Amphibia; order Anura; family Hylidae; genus Dendropsophus; species Dendropsophus ebraccatus. The sequence continues at coordinate 213,213,523 of NC_091454.1, read as the reverse complement.
ATCAGGAGCCGGGTTACTGTAATAATATGTTACAGGGGTAATAAGAGGATCTGGAGCCGGGTTACTGTAATAATATGTTACAGGGGTAATAAGAGGATCTGGAGCCGGGTTACTGTAATAAGATGTTACAGGGGTAATAAGAGGATCAGGAGCCGGGTTACTGTAATAAGATGTTACAGGGGTAATAAGAGGACCAGGAGACGGGTTACTGTAATAAGATGTTACAGGGGTAATAAGAGGATCAGGAGCCGGGTAACTGTAATAAGATGTTACAGGTTAATAAGAGGATCAGGAGCCGGGTTACTGTAATAAGATGTTACAGGGGTAATAAGAGGATCAGGAGCCGGGTTACTGTAATAAGATGTTACAGGGGTTATAAGAGGATCAGGAGCCGGGTTACTGTAATAACATGTTACAGGGGAAATAAGAGGATCAGGAGCCGGGTTACTGTAATAAGATGTTACAGGGGTTATAAGAGGATCAGGAGCCGGGTTACTGTAATAAGATGTTACAGGGGTAATAAGAGGATCAGGAGCCGGGTTACTGTAATAAGATGTTACAGGGGTAATAAGAGGATCAGGAGCCGGGTTACTGTAATATGATGTTACAGGGTAATAAGAGGATCAGGAGCCGGGTTACTGTAATATGTTACAGGGGTAATAAGAGGATCAGGACCTGGGTTACTGTAATAAGATGTTACAGGGGTAATAAGAGGATCAGGAGCCGGGTTACTGTAATAAGATGTTACAGGGCAATAAGAGGATCAGGAGCCGGGTTACTGTAATAAGATGTAACAGGGTAATAAGAGGATCAGGAGCCAGGTTACTGTAATAAGATGTTACAGGGGTAATAAGAGGATCAGGAGCCGGGTTACTGTAATAAGATGTTACAGGGGTAATAAGAGGATGAGGAGCCGGGTTACTGTAATAAGATGTTACAGGGTTAATAAGAGGATCAGGAGCCGGGTTACTGTAATATGATGTTACAGGGTAATAAGAGGATCAGGAGCCGGGTTACTGTAATATGTTACAGGGGTAATAAGAGGATCAGGAGCCGGGTTACTGTAATAAGATGTTACAGGGGTAATAAGAGGACCAGGAGCCGGGTTACTGTAATAAGATGTTAGAGGGGTAATAAGAGGATCAGGAGCCGGGTTACTGTAATAAGATGTTACAGGGTAATAAGAGGATCAGGAGCCGGGTTACTGTAATAAGATGTTACAGGGTAATAAGATGATCAGGAACCAGGTTACTGTAATAAGATGTTACAGGGGTAATAAGAGGATCAGGAGCCGGGTTACTGTAATAAGATGTTACAGGGGTAATAAGAGGATGAGGAGCCGGGTTACTGTAATAAGATGTTACAGGGGTAATAAGAGGACAAAGGGCCGGGTTGGGGTCCTATAACAGGGGGCAATTATCTGCTAAATGAGGCAATATCGGGCAGAAAAAGACAACAATCAGCTGAGGAGCTGATCATCAGCCATTGGGGCTCCCCCAGGGTCCTCCAGGCTTGTTTCTGGGATTCTCCACTGTCTGCAGCTGCCACGACATGTCCAAACCCTTCTTGAAAGCGACAGGCCGCTCAGCCAGTCACTGGCCACGGCGCTGTCCCATCTCAGCCAGTGATTGGCTGAGTGGCCTGTCACTTCAGAGCCAGGTTCGGACGTGCTGCAGTCAGTGGGAAATCCCAGGAAGACCCACTGGGAGCACGGACTGGTAAGCAACATGTTTATTATTTTCTATATAAAGCAGGATAATTAAGCTATGTAATAGGCTGGGTAAGCGAGCACCGATCTAGTAGATCAGCGCTCGCTTACACCGTCCATCGGGCCATCTGATATAATCCTTAGTGTAGTAGGATGCTAGAGGGGTAATAAAAGTATGAGGAGCCGGGTCAAGGGATAATAATTATTGCCTCATTATTATTATTATTATTATTACTATTACATAAAGTTTACTTATACATGTGGAAGTGCCCACTTTAACAGTAATAAAATTATTCCCTATAAGAAATGATGTCTTTTGTAATTAGAGGGTTAACCCCTGAGAGCAGCGCTGGGTTATCTAGGGTTAAAGACACTGCGAGGGGGGTTGGGGGGAGCAGGAATGAAATTTGTGGATTCTGGCAGTGCCGCCCTGCCGTACAGCCAAAGCCAAAATCAACATACGCAGGAAAATGGAGTCTTATTCCACAGAAGTAGGGAGGCTGATATTCCTATTAATAAACCGCAGGCTAAATCCTGCACACTCACTCTCACATCCATCAGCCTTTGCCTGTCCTGATAATAAGGGCTAAGGAGATCCCTGACATTACGCAGAGACCCATCACCTTCTGAAGCCGCCCGAGAACAAGATGGAAAGATAATACTGTAAGGTCTGCAGCGAGGTTCCCGTGTATGAAGCCGAGGTAGTAATGTCACCCAAGTGCCAGGAACCTCTCTCTAAATAGTTCTCTACAACCAGTGGGCGCTTCTTATCCTCACACCTAGAAAGGTGATCACCTCCAATAATTAATTGTAATTGGAAATAGTCATTCAGAACCATACGCTGTGATATTGATTGTCCCTATTTGTAGCCAAAATGTGTTCAGTCTGTTGAATAGCCTATTGGTGGACTGGCCTGTAAGAGGATGATGGGAAATCTGCAGGGAAAGAAAACATGGAGGGATCAAAAATTGCTTTAAAGTGACTGTACCACCAGGCCCAGGCTGAAGCACTGGAGGCGGCCGACCCACCCTTAGTGGGAGGAAACTCCAGCCCCTCCATGACGTGACTCCATTAGAATCAATGGAACTCTATCATAGAGGGGCGAGGGTTTCCTCCCACTATGGGTGGGTCGGCCGCCTACAGTGCTGCAGCCTGGGCCTGGTGGTACAGTCACTTTAAAATGTTCTATGGAATACTAGACCATTATATAGATATAATAATATAATTAATATTATAATAATGAGGCACTGCCATTAAACTACTTCTTTACTCTTATGTTAACCCTTGAGCACTTTTTTTCACAGCTTATATATATATAGATATTATTTATTTAGAATGAAGTATTATTGGACGAAGCTGCATTGACAGAAACCTGTCACCAGTTTGTGGACAGACCACCCCTACCATATCCTCTTACTACTCCATAATTGAGCATTTGCTCAGTACTACAATTCCTAAAATGCATCACTTTCCCTAAACTCTACATCACAGTCCTCCCACCCTGCTTACTTTCCTCCCCCAGCACCCCTGCCAGTTTTCTGCCCAGAGCTGTTGCAGAACATGTCACTGCACACCAGACTATTGCTTTGCCGCCAGTACATCTGCAGCCTTCTCTTTCTGCTCCTCTGTCTGTGGCATTGTTCAGCACAAGGCAGCATGGTATAAACACACCTCATTCTTCCCTAAATGTCCCAATAATATGGCTTGTGTATAACTTTTATTTGAACTTTATATATTTAGGGAATATATGGGGCTGTTATTTATGCACCGCATAGCTGTATTATATGAAGGTTACTATACAGCAGTATTATTTGGGGATTGCAGGGCACTGTTATTTGAGCAATTTTTGTAAGGGCATAGTATGGTATTGTTATTTAAACACTGTATAGCTCCATTATACTCATATTATAATGAACTATTCTGGATACTTTAGAGAAGTATTATTGGAGACTTTAGGACACTGTTATTAGTATAAAACAAAAAAAAGGTTCATGCTTGCTGAATTTCTATATATCATTGGTTTCGTCTCCATGAACAATATACGTTAAGGGTGGTTGTACGCATTTTTGTACTTATTATAAGATGTTGGAAGGTATTTTGTGTGTGTGTGTATATATATATATATACTGTTTTATATATATATATATATATATATATATATATATATATATATTTATATATATAACAGTATATATGTTCTGTGGACAATCAGACTGCAAAAAAAGTTAATTTTGTCCTAGGGAAAAAAAAACTACTGGAATAATACATTGTTTCCTCCACCTCTACACTATAAAATGGCTAAGGCTGAATCCCCTCTTGGTTCTGGTAAAGAAAGATGGCGTTTATTCAAGACGGATTCCTTACCTAATTGGAAAACCAGAGGGTATCTGAATAAATGATCTAATCCCAAGGTGCCACCTACACATTTGGCGGCACCTTTGGTTGAAATACTGAAAAACGTAAGAATAATTTTTAGAAATTTGCTAGAAATGGAGAATGTGGGGCTGTCAGGGTGGATGGGAGAAGGGGGCACTGTGATTATGCTTAAAAACTGTAAAACTGTTACGGCTAGCCTGGAAGCACTTTCAGAGGCCTATGGCTTGTGCTAGTCTGTACTTTCTTGTCCCTTAATAGCTGCTCTATTGTAATTGAGATCCCAGTGTGGTGCAAGACTTAAAGGGGATTTCTGGTTTTATATCTCAAAATACTGTATATTCTCAATATATATTTCAGTGTTTATTTGCCGAAGGTATTATATCCTCCATATGGTCAGTGCATGTGGTACTAACTCAGGACTGCTCTGCAAGCTACACCATGTGCGGTCACAAGTCACACGTGCCTCTCAGGCAACTGGTTGGGGATTACTGCTCACTAGTATAGCAGACCTATGACTCTTGTGTATAGCAGCCTGTTTCCAGTGGTTGGATTTCTAGCCTTGCTCTATGGGAATTTGTTAGCCAGATTATTTATAGGCACAGTATTCTCATACCATACAGTCCTAAGGCCGACCAAAATGGACCTGCACTTCAATCACAACTCACAAAATATTTTAGTACCAAAGGTATTTTTGTAATAAAGCCAATTGCTGAGGGTCCAGCTTCTAAAATCTCCGGCAATGAGCTGTTATCATGTGTCCCAACAGGACATATAAATTGGGTTGTCTTCCCTTTAAAAAAAATTAATTTGAACTGTGTGGCCTGAACCATAGGAAATAGAGGTAATGTTATTGGAGACTGAATGGAGGTCTCGACCAAGAATTCATAGGCACACCTTGCCTTAAAGCGTCATGGTCACCTACTTAAAGGGTTTTTCCAACGTTACAAAATGTGATGTAGAAAAAAAAGAACCCTTACTAAACTACCTCAATACCCTGTGGTGGCCTTTCTGATTACTCCCAGTCCCCACTGTACTCCACTTCTTCCTGGTTCCTGTGTTATGTCATTCCTGCAATAATCTCCTGCTCAGCCAGTCACTATGTACAGTTGTGATGTCCCACTATGGGTGTTACTAACATATACACCCTTCGCAAAAGTCTGTACCTTTTGTAGTCTTATTATTGTAGAGGTAGTATTAAGAGTTGACCACTAGATGTCACTGTATTATGTATTGATGTATGGACGCTGCACAGCTGAAGGATCGCAAAGGGTTATTGTGTTTATGTGTACCAGAATCTGTGAACCAGTAGGATTTCTGCTTTCTTCTTTCCTATCACCTCTTCTCTCTATTCTTCTATTGCACTCTGTTCACTTAATCACAGCACACTATACACGCTGTAGAGGAAGTTAGTCCCTTGGGTGGGGGAGGAGCAAGAGCTTTTTGTTCGGGACAGTGTGGAGGAAGCACACAAGCTAGATAGCTCTTTACAGCAGTCTCATCCAGGCTTTGGCACTCTGCCAGGTCCCCACAGTTCAGTCTTAGCCAGTGCCCTGCATGGGTACGACGCAAGACAGCACACTGTCACTTATTTTCTCTCAGGAACCCACACAAAGCACTGTGCAGTGTTAAACCTCTTAGGAGAGGACTAGCCAAAAGATAACCTCAACCTACACTGTGGACAAGGAGAAGTCACAGTGCAGGACAATATTTGCTATAGAGCCAAAGAGCTAGGAACTGATCTGGGTGGAGCAAAGTTGCACTAAGCCTATGAACACCATCTCACAGCGCGGGTGTCAGCATGGAACCCTCAGCATTCCGCTCAACCCAGGTAACAAGGTCTGGGATCTGTGTCACCCATTAGTATGGTTTGGCCAACGATAGTGAGCATAAGTGGGTGTGAAGACTTAACCTCTTAAGGACATATGCCTTATCGGTATGGCATACTTCTGCAAGAGGAGTTCAGAGGGGGGCCGTGCCGCAACCCCGCTGTAAAACCGCATGATCCCGACTGCTATCTGCAACACGGGACCGCGGCTATTAGTGGGAGCGGGCCGATCGCCGCTCCCGCTAATTAAGACCATTAGATGCAGCTGTCAAACATGAGTTATTTGCAGCCTTCCCTGGTGTCTAGTGGTGGGACCCCCCCCCCCCTCCCGCAATGCGATTGCAGAGGAGGGATCCCTTACCAGGCCTCAGAATGATGCTGATCCCAGCTTGGTATTATATTGCATTGGTCTGCAGCAGACCATAGCAATAGAGCACCGATCTGATGGATCAATGCTGTGTAATGCAGCTAGTTGTATTAGAAGTCCCCCAGGTGGAATAACCCTAACCCCAGGGGGACTTCGAATTAATGTATAAGTTAAAAAAAAAGTGTCTTCATTAATAAAAACCCCCTCCCCTAATAAAAGTCTGAAATCACCCCCCTTTTCCCATTTTATAAATAAAAATAAATAGACATGTTTGGTATCGCCGCGTGCGTAATTGTGCAAACTATTCATTGATCACATTCATGATCTTGCACGGTAAACAGCGTTAGCGCAGAGACCCGCCAAAGTGCAAAAATTGTACATTTTTGGTCGCATCAAATCCAGAAAAATTGTAATGAAAAGCGATCAAAAAGTCGCATATGCGCAATCAAAGTACCGATAGAAAGAACACATCATGGCGCAAAAAATGACACCTCAATCAGCCCCATAGACCAAAGGATAAAAGCGCTATAAGCATGGGAATAGAGCAATTATAAGGAACGTTTTTTTCTGCAAAAGGTTTTATTTTTTGAAAAGCCATCAAATAATATAAAAGTATAATCGTTTTAATCGTACCAACTTGAGGAACATTTATAACATGTCAGTTTTTCCATAGGACGAACGACATAAAATTGAAGCCACCCCAAAGAAAAAGAATTGAGTTTGTTTTTGTTTTTCAATTTCACCGCGCATACAATTTTTTTTTCTGGTTTCGCAAAAATTTTATGCAAATATTCAGCCTGTCATTGCAAAGTAAAATAAGTGATGCAAAAAATAAGGGTTCATGTGGGTCTCTAGGTGAAAAAATGCAAGTGCTATGGTGTTTTTAAACACAAGGAGGAAAAAACACACCACAACACCTAGCAAGTGACTGGCCGTCCCACTGGCACATGAGTTTTTTGTTTGTTTTTTTACAGCACCCAGTGTCTTTAAGAAAAAATATTTGTCCCACATTGTGTTTTTTTTTCTTTTCTATTACAGTAAGTGACTTAATATATACTGCTCCGAAAACAGCCACAACAATACTCCTGGTGCATTTCAACAGGCTAATGTGGACCAAGCCTAACATATATAATTTCCTGTCCCTGTGGGGCTTACAATCTAATTTTCTGCCACAAACACATGGAAGCTAATTGATTGGGAAACCAACTATGGAATTATATTTATTTTAATGTGTAGGAAGAAACCCGCATAAACACAAGGAAGACATATAAACTATAGGGCTGTAATGCAGCTAGACCAGCTCTCATTGTAAAGTAATAGTAGCACTGATTACATACATTACAGGGAAATAATGGTATGCTATGGACTATTATGAAAACTATCCTATTAATTTTCCTTGACTTGAGCTGCATGCTAAGTTCCTGTTTAAAGCGACTCTGTACCCACAATCTGACCCCCCCCCCCCCCCCCCAAACCACTTGTACCTTTAGATAGCTGCTTTTAATCCAAGATCTGTCCTGGGGTCCGTTCGGCAGGTGATGCAGTTATTGTCCTAAAAAACAACTTTTAAACCTGCAGCCCTGTGTCAAACTGGCGTGGCCTAGAGTATCTGTGCCCTAACCTTGCACCACCCCTTGGTCCTTCCTCCCCACCCTCTTCATCATTAGGAATGCACTGCACAGGTGCCTTAAAGGGGTAGAGCACCAAAAAATGTTTTCTTTCAAATCAACTGCTGCCATGAAGTGCCAGAGATTTGTAATTTACTTCTATTAAAAAATCTCAAGCCTTCCAGTACTTATCAGCTGCTGTGTGTCCAGCAGGAAGTGGTGTTTACTTTCCTGTCTGACACAGTGCTCTCTGTTGCCTCCTCTGTCCATGTCAGGAACTGCCCAGAGCAGCAGCAAATCCCCATAGAAAACCTCTCCTGCTCTCCAGACTGGAAATAATACCACTTCCTGCTGGGCATACAGCAGCTGATAAGTACTGGAAGGCTTGAGATTTTTTCATAGAAGTAAATTACAAATCTCTGGCACTTCATGGCAGCAGTTGATTTGAAAGAAAATTTTTTTTTGGTGCACTACCCCTTTAACAATCCAGCCCATGTGCAGTGTTCACACAGTTGATAAATAGAAGAAGGGCCCCGGGCTACCACCCGAAAAGGACCTATTATAATCCACTACTGATTCTATGGCCATGTTCTTGTCCTTTGATCACATTTCTATTCTCTGACCATGTTAATGTCTTGTCCTGTCAATGTGGCTGTGTCCAATCAACAAATGGTGGCTACAGGGGTGGATTAACTTTACCATAGGCCCCGGGCTGTTCACTAAGCCTGCCCCCCCCCCCCCATCTCACTGTAACTATGGTAACACTAGCATGGTGTTCATACAGGATAAATAATGTTATGATGTCCTGATTTGTGCAAAATTGCCGTAAAAAAGCAGCAAATTTTGCAAATCATGGCGGAAGTGTAGCCAGGAGACAATACTCTTCTGAAAGTAAAAGCCTTTCTGAGTGGCCATGGGCCCTCCAGGAGATCAGGGCCCCAGGCTACCGCCCGAAAGTGACCTATTATAATCCGCTATTGGGTGGCTATTTGAGGGGCTGTGACCTACAGAACCCCCGGGAGTAAAGTTTACACTTCCTTGCAGGACTTAAAGAGACTCTGTCAGTAGGTTTAGGCTGTCCTATCTCATAGAATAGCATAAAATAGTGACATAGAAGCTGATCAGAATGATTTATCCCTTACATTGTTCTGTGCAGCTGATCCAGAAATATCCTCCTGAATAACACGGACAATAGTTAGTCCTCTCCATTGTGTGCATGAGCCCAGTAGTCCTGTATATTTATTAGAAGCAGAAAACTCCGCCCACCAGTTGCTGTTCGGCAGTTATCTATCCATGCTCTGTATAGGCAGTCAACTGGCAATCAGCAACTAGAGGGCAGGGGGAGGGGTGTGGCAAGAATCCTATTCTCCTGCATATTAGGAGAACGCCTGAACAAAATTATGTAATGATGTAAGTAATACACCGATCTGTTCAGCATTTCTGTCACTAGCTTATGCTGCCCTTATTTAAGGCACCATAAACCTAGTTACAAATTCCCTTTAAGGATATTTTTTAGATTTTAGATTGTAGCTCACACACTACCAACGGCAACCTAAGGATCCACTAGATAAAAACCAGAATGTGAGCTTATTCTCCATTCTACTAGAAACCCCTAAATGTTTAATACTACAGCTTGGTTACCAACAGATCTGACCAGATAAGGTGGTATGTCTATGAGGGGACTAACATTTCTAAAACTCCTCAACTCGGTTGTAGTCAAGACGTTTGTAGTCAAGAGGATGCACGTGGCCTATGTGGACCTCACTGCTTTTACCTTATGTCACAAGGAAGGATTTTTTAACTGTTGTCTTCACTGCCCCCATCGCTACACCCCTGTTCTGGTGATCTCTTTCTAGATTTTGGTAGAAGGATGTGAAAGCTCCTCGTTTAGTAAGAAACAGGTGAAAGAGATTACAAATTCTACAGACCAGGGTACACTCTTGTGTTTAAATATATTGTTTTCCCTCCATAGTAGTGGAAAATTGGATTCTTCCCCAATGAAAGCGGTAAGACAGGGATTAAGGTCTTGTTCCCCACAGCGCTCTGGCTTCTGGGGCGTTTTGCATTGGCTGAGAGCCAGCTGTCCGATCTGAGAATTCTCAGACTCCCCCACGGCACCTCTGAACAAGTCTAACTAGAAAGGTGCAGCCATTTTGCACTGCACCACGAGAAGAAACTGTCCTGGTTAAGAAATCTTGCACTGAACAACTTGGATTCTGCAGTATTAATTGCACAAGTTTAAACATGTAGCAGCACTGAGTTTGTCAGATAAGTTTCTTTAAGTGAGATAGCTCTGATTCACAGCCCTATGTAAACCAAAGATCATCGTGAAATCGAGTAATTCCACATTCATTCCTTGTAATTTCGCATTTACTCGCTAATCATTCATTGTAATTCTACATCGATTCATCATTTGCTGGGATCAGATGGAGTGAACGATTGTAACGACCATCGTTCTGTGTAATATGGTGAAGGATTTCAGGTTAAGGATAAACAATCTCATTGGCTCATGGTGTAGGTTGAGTCCTGCCTGTCAATGGGCGGGAGGGCGAGGATTTGTAGCACAGAGGTGATGCAGCCCTAGGGCACAGAAGACCATAGACCACGCCTTTCTGACACTTTTACAGGTCATAAAAATTCATTTTTCGGATAAGCACTCACACACAGGATTTTTGGGTATAATACCTAGCCTTACTTACACATGGCAAGTTTTTTTTAAACTTATGCCAATTTTATTAAATGTGTCAAGTCTGAAGTAATATGGTTGAAATTTGTAAGATCAAAACCAGGGTCAATCACGTGATTCTCTTGGTCTCTTAATGTGCCACCTACAACAGGAAAGCAGGAACAATGGTACTGAAGCAGTTATTGCACCTTATGGGGAAAAATGAAAACATTAAGGTTTTATTGTCTTTGAATATAGGTAACATCTGGGGTTTTTTTACCTTTAATTTCTTTTGGTATCAGAGCAGTTACAATATATGGTCTTTGGGTGACTAAGACATAGCTGAGAAAATGCCCCTAGTCTTGTCTGGTGGCAAACAGCCCTATAGAATTTAATAGAACATAGTACATAGTGTAATACATTGCTCTGTTCACCATTTCAGATAACGCGGCATATAATCTTAGTGAGAGATCCCCTTTAAATGGGTTATCCAGCGCTACAAAAACATGGCCACTTTTCCCCCTACTGTTGTCTCCAGTTCGGGTGCGGTTTGCAATTAAAGGGGTTATCCAGCGCTACAAAAACATGGCCACTTTCCCCCTACTGTTGTCTCCAGTTTGGGTGGGGTTTTGAAACTCAGTTCCATTGAAATAAATGAAGCTTAATTGCAAACTGCACCTGAACTGGAGACAACAGTAGGGGGAAAAGTGGCCATGTTTTTGTAGCACTGGATAACCCCTTTAAGCTCCATTTATTTCAATGGAACTGAGTTTCAAAACGCCACTCAATCTGGAGACAACAGTAGAGGGAAAGTGGCCATGTTTTTGTAGCGCTGGAGAACCCCTTAAAGCAGAGCAATTATACCAGGCCACCCTCATTTTAGATATGACAGCAAACGCTAGAACAGCTTCATCACCGATTCAAGCTTAATATTGTTCTATCCAAAAATGAAACCAATCTCTGAATCTCGTTTTATACAATTTTTTGTTTAATTATTCGGTTTTGCTAGCGGCCAGATACTTAGTTGATTCCTAATGACCTTTATATTTAACCAGCAGATGTTTGACCACTTATCACAGTCATTTACAGCAGGCCTTATACACAGAGTCATATGACATATTCACATTTATAAGTGGCACTATTTCTGTCCTTTACATAATTTGTGCATGGATAATATGGCATTTTTAAACCAAATTTCTACTCTGCCGGCTCCATCTAAATTTTTCAGTTGTCCATAAGCTATTGGGTGAATACAGACCTCTATAATGGCATCCTTACATTGCAAACACACACAATAAAAGAAATCTTGCTCCTCTATATCTCTATAGCATGGAGGACATTAAAGGAAAAAACAAAAAATACACTGCCGAAAGGGGGATGCGGTAACATAATAAAGAATCAATACTTACCCATTCACATGTGCCAGCAGCACCGCATTACCAGCTCCCAGACCACTGCCAGGCTTCAGTTTCTTCTGGGTTCCAGTGTTGTCACGACCCAGCTGGAAGAGCCTGCTCAGTCAGTCAGTGACTGGGTCTGGGCGTGGTTATGCTGAGCTGTGAGGGCACGGGGACAGGTAAGTATTGATTCTTTATTATGTTCCCCCCACCCCCTTGCCTGAAGTATATTTTTTGTTTTTACCGTGGGCTTCTTCTTTAAAGAGCAGTTCTCAGCAGTATAAGCTGTGAATACAGCACTGGAGTGGGTGTGATCAAGTACAGTAAGATTTTACAGTTAGCGAATGCTATTATTTCTATCTACAGTAGCTATCTCCCATCCACCCCCTCCTTTTCTTCCTCTCCCTCCTTCTCTATAAATTTCCATGGGCAGCATGTGACCTGATCCCTCAGTTATCTGGTATTCGAGTGAATGAGGAGGGCAGGGGAAGCAGAAAATAAGCCTGAAAAGCATAGAAAGAAGCCTTTTTTTCTCTAATATTATATATTGCAAAGTTTCTTATATTTAGTTGAACTGTACTATTTACAGTCATCCGAACCCTCTGTTTTTATCGGAATCGGTCATCCATCAAATCGATTGTCAGGAATAAATAGTGGGACATGTTGGATTTTAACATGTCTGATGCTTTTTTTCTTGGTGAATTAAGAGGAGTTTTCTACCTTCTCCCAGTTCACTGTACATGTCAAGCCATGTGTGCCTGTGTACATGGGGAATCCGGAGAGATATCTGTTGACTGAAATAACTATAGCACTTCAAACCAAAGGTAAACTTTTACCCATTTTATCTTTATTTTTTTTTGTTTTCCATTGTGGCAATGACATTTAAGCTTACAGATGAGTGTCAGATATGACCTGTACCCCCCTCCAACGCTCCTTGTTACCGCTGTGTGTTTCAGACTCCGGAGAGGTGCACAGTACAGAAACAAGGTTCCTTAAGGCAGATGAATATAACATGCATTTCCCTCTTCCAGCTGCCGTAAACATGTGCAGACCTCCCTTTGCTTATACATATTCATGAAGGTTGCTGTGAAAGGGTATATATTTCAGCACATCTGGTGCAGGGAAAGCATGGAAATCACTGAACATTTATGCTTTTGGCCAGATATTGACTAAAGTGTTTGGTGCCTGAGTGACATACATGTTACAGTGTAGTAGAGAGGAGATACTCGTGCTGTGCATACAGGTTATGTGCATAGGATTGCTATAGTTGTACCCTGCAGTCATGTTTTTTTCTGTTATATTCCTGATTATTACTTTGTATAAAAGACCCAGCGATCACCCAACAACTGGCTGGGCCACCAGCAGAATTACTAAGTCCCTCTCTTGCATTGATACGCTGAGCACATACAGTGGAAACCATGCGCCGTAACTCTTAAAGGTATGGTTTATAAGACTGGGCAGAAAGTTTAGTGGTGGTGGTTCTGGTGACCACAGCAAGATTTCCCCCGAGATCCATTGCTTTGCATACTGCCAGATCTAATGTGTGTTTTTATTTCATTGAAATTTCTTGCACATTTGCTGGGAGGCAAAAATAACATCTCCATGTGTTAATGTGCAAAATCATTCGAAATCCACAGCAATGAGCTCAAAAACCCTACAAACAAACAAATTGGAACACTCCATGAATGTACCGAGATAAAATCTCAGGCCGGGTTTCACTGGCACATATCTGAGCTATACACAGTAAATGTTACCGTAATACAGGGGACGACTGGTCTGACAGCCAGTACGTGAGAAACTAGAAGCCGATCAACAAAAAAAAGTCCAACATGGCAAGTCCGTCTTTCCCCAAATGGCAGATATCAGGGGAGAATCAGGTTCCCTCCATACAAGTTAATCGCTTTAAGAGTTTAACATCAACAGACCGGCGCCGGCATGGGGATGCTGGTGCCACGGTCCTTTATTTGAACCGTGGCCTGGTTCCCATGCACGGCGGCGTTCTAGTCCCGATCACCAGCCCAGCCCGAAGCACTGGAGGCCAGCCCAACCCCTCACGCGGCCGCGGCACCAGCATCCCCATGCCAGTGCCGGTCTATTGGTGTTAAAATCTTAAAGTGATGTACCTACTGGTACATTCGTTTTAAATTTCTGGTTAAATCTGCAAAAATTAGAGGAGGTTAAAAGTAATCCATGTAATTGTATGGCTAAGTTTCCTGACTGAGCAGTTATTATTGGGGTGAGTTGCATGAAGCTTGCATATAAAGAAATTTTACAACACATTAAAGTCTAGGAGACTTGGGGTGGGAGGCTTGGATTATGATGGGGCTTAATCCTAAAACCTTTATACATGGGCCGAGGCCCCACTAACAATTATTTATAGTCATCCCTCTCAGCTGGACATCACTGGTTTACATATTGGGATCTGTGGTCAAGTGATAATTGAAATGTCCGCAGATAAAAATCTAATCATTCGAATGTTTGCTTGTTCATCTACTGATCACAGGCCCTTTTACATTGGCTGATTATCAGGAGCACACTTCCCTAGGAATGCTCAATTGCTCAACAATAATTGCCCGGTATAAAAGGTTCTGTAGATTGGTGTCATGGCATATAGCTCAGGTAGGGTGGGAGATGAACATAAAGGGGGGAGATGTCGGAAAAAAGTGCCGCACTGGGAAGAGCTTTGTGGGTGAGAGTGGAAAGTGTCAATTGTGTTCTGTAGTGAATGGGCAACCAGTGATGTGACTGGACAACAAGATGAGTCGGGCCGCAGCATTCAGGATGGGCTGGAGAAGGGAAGACAATTACTAAAAAGACAAGAATCAATCAAAGCAACAATAAGAGTTTTTACAGTTTCCTTAGTAAATATAAGTGTCATCTATCTCCTATCTATCTTCTATCTATCTATCTATCTATCTATCTATCTATCTATCTATTATCTATCTATCTATCTCCTATCTATCTATCTATCTATCTTCTATCTATCTATCTATCTATCTATCTACTATCTATCTCCTATCTATCTATCTATCTATCTATCTATCTATCTATCTATCTATCTATCTATTTATCTCCTATCTATCTATCTATCTATCTCCTATCTATCTATCTATCTATCTCCTATCTATCTATCTCCTATCTATCTATCTATCTATCTATCTCCTATCTATCTATCTATCTATCTATCTATCTATCTATCTATCTCCTATCTATCTATCTATCTATCTATCTCCTATCTATCTATCTATCTATCTATCTATCTATCTATCTATCTATTTATCTCCTATCTATCTATCTATCTATCTATCTCCTATCTATCTATCTATTATCTATCTATCTATCTCCTATCTATCTATCTATCTATCTATCTTCTATCTATCTATCTATCTATCTATCTATCTATCTATCTATCTATCTATCTCCTATCTATCTATCTATCTATCTATCTCCTATCTATCTATCTATCTCCTATCTATCTATCTATCTATCTCCTATCTATCTCCTATCTATCTATCTATCTATCTATCTCCTATCAATTCAATTCAATTAAATTCAAAAAAGCTTTATTGGCAGGTCCAAAATAAACATTTAGCATTGCCAAAGCAACAGAGTATAATTGATGGAGTGTGGGGGAGAGGGGGGGGGGTCATTTGGGGAGGAGGGTGTATACGGGGTAACGGGCAGGATTGGGGGATAATAGGGCGTATAACAGTCCATGGTATCTTATAATCCTCTCAGCCGGTGGCAGGTGGAGACATACTGGGCCGCTACTTCCATGGTGGTCTCCTCTTCCCCCAGCAGAATGTGGAGTTTCCTCTCCTCATCTATGGAGGTGAAGTCCGGGATGATGGTGGAGAGTCTCTGGAAGTAGGTGACCCTGGGGGATGAGTATTTGCTGCAGTGTAGCAAGAAGTGGGCCTCATCCTCCAGGTCTCCCTGCTCACAGTGCCGGTACAATCGGCTCTCCCGCGGCTTTTATGTCTGTCTGTGCCGTCCCGTCTCTATCTCCAAGCTGTGGGCGCTCAGTCTATAGAGGCTTAGGGTCTGCCTGTGTTTGGGGTGGTGCAGCCTCTCTAGGTATGGCGCCATGGTGTAGTCTCTCTGCAGTGACTGGTAGATGGTGAGTTTCTGGGAGGTACTTATTTCTCTCCTCCATTCCTCTGTATATTGCCCCTGGTATGTCTCTATCGCCCCTTTTATTTGGGCTTTTGTCAGGGCATGTTGTGGGGTTTGGCTGGACTGGTGGTGGATGCCCTGTTGGAGGGCACATTGGGCTCCATGGCTCAGGGAGGCTTTGTGGTGATAGGAGTCTGGGTTGCTTCTCTGTAAGTGCGCCCAGAATGAAAGCGCCCTCTTCTGTACCTGGAACCATAGTGGGAACCTGCCCAACTCTGCCCGACACGCCATGTTGGAGGTGCTGCGATGGACCTGGAGGAGGTACTTGCAGAACTCCAGATGAAAGGTCTCTGTTGGGCTCGGATCCCATTTTGACTGGTCTGGGTAAGTGGCCGGACCCCAAACCTCACTGCCATAAAGCAGGATTGGGGCAATGACACCATCAAAGATTTTTAGCCAGACCCTCACTGTTGGTTTGAGGTCGTACAGTTGCTTTCGTATGGCATAGAAGGTTCTGCTGGCTTTTTCTTTGAGGACCTCTATTGCAGACTTGAAGCTCCCTGATTGGTTAAGCTCCAGGCCCAGGTATGTGTAGCTGCTGGTGTTCTCCAGTACTGACCCGTTTAGTGTGAAGGAGGAGGAGATGGAGGCTTTTTTCTGACCCTTCCTCTGGAACACCATGACCTTGGTCTTCTTAGAGTTGATGGGTAGTGCCCATGTATTGCTGAATTTCTCCAGGACTGACAGGCTTTCTTGGAGGCCGCTCTCTGTGGGGGACAGCATCAGGAGGTCATCAGCGTACAGTAGAAACTTCACCTCACGGTCATGCAGGAGGAGGCCGGGTGCTGAGGAGTCCTCCAGAGCTGCAGCCAGTTCGTTGATGTAGATGTTAAAGAGCGTTGGACTCAGGCTGCAGCCCTGTCTGACTCCTCGGCCCTGCTGGAAATAAGCTGTCCTCTTGCCGTTTACCTTCACGCTGCATTGGTTCCCAGTGTATGAGCTCTTGATGACATCATACGTCCTCCCTCCTATCCCACTCTGCAGGAGTTTCAGGAATAGGCCCGGGTGCCACACGGAGTCAAACGCCTTCCTAAAGTCCACAAAACAGGAATCGATCTTGCCCCGTTTGGTGTTGTGGACATGGGTCTTGATGAGGCTGTGCAGGGTGTAGATGTGATCGGTGGTGCGGTGGTTCGGCATGAAACCGGCTTGACTTTTACTGAGGACCTGATGCTGTGTGAGGAAGGTGAGGACTCTTCTGTTGATGATGCCGCTGAATAGCTTCCCCAGATTGCTGCTCACACAGATCCCACGGTAGTTCGCTGGGTCGTATTTGTCCCCACTTTTATGGATGGGGGTTATGAGGCCTCGGTTCCAGTCTTGTGGGAAGTGTCCGGAGCTCAGGACAAGGGTGAATAGTTTGGCCAGTGCAGCGTGGATGTCTGGCGGGCTGTATTTCAGCATCTCAGGCGGGATGCCGTCAGCACCACTGGCCTTTCTGCATCTGAGTAGAGTGATGTTCTCCTGTATTTCCTGTGCGGTGATTGGCCGGTCCAGGGGGGTCTGGAAGTCCTTGATTGCCTCTTCCATGTGCCTCAGTTTTGTGGTTATTTCTTTTTGTTCCTGGGTTTGCTCTTCTTCAGGGATATTTTTGTAGAGGTCCCTAAAGTAGTTGAGCCAGATGGTGCCATTTTGGATATGGAGAGAGTTTTTCTTGGGCTTTGTGCCGATACGATGCCAGGTCTCCCAGAATGAGTTGTCCTGGAGGGAGTCCTCCAGCCGGTGGATCTTGTGGGAGAGGTAGCTCTGTTTTTTCTCTCTGACGGTGCGCTTGTATTTCCTCTGTAGGGTGTCATAGGCTTCCCTCGCAGTCTTGTCATTGGGGTCTCTGTGCTTTTTGTTTGAGGCTGTCCTTAGGGAGTGACGTAGCGCCTTGCATTCCTTGTCAATTCTATCTATCTATCTATCTATCTATCTATCTATCTCCTATCTATCTCCTATCTATCTATCTATCTATCTCCTATCTATCTATCTATCTATCTCCTATCTATCTATCTATCATCTATCTATCTATCTATCTATCTATCTATCTATCTATCTATCTATCTATTATCTATCTCCTATCTATCTATCTATCTCCTATCTATCTATCTATCTATCTATCTATCTATCTCCTATCTATCAATCTATCTATCTATCTTCTATCTATCTATCTATCTATCTTCTATCTATCTATCTATCTATCTATCTATCTCCTATCTATCTATCTATCTATCTATCTATCTATCTATCTATGTATCTATCTCCTGTCTATCTATCTATCTCCTATCTATCTATCTCCTATCTATCAATCTATCTATCTATCTATCTATCTCCTATCTATCTATCTCCTATCTATCTATCTCCTATCTATCTATCTATCTATCTATCTATCTATCTATCTATCTATCTATCTATCTCCTATCTATCTATCTCCTATCTATCAATCTATCTATCTATCTCCTGTCAAATCAAATCAAATCAAATCAAATCAGCTTTATTGGCAGGTCTAAATAACATATTAGCATTGCCAAAGCAAACAGGAGATATTTGGGGGATGGGTGGGGAAGATGGGTAGGGATGGGGGATAGGGACGGAAGTCTGTGGTATATCGTAGGTGGTGGGATGGGGGGGGATACCGGGGGTCAGGTAGTCGGAGTCCATGGCGTATCACGCTCCTCTCAGTTTATGGCAGGCAGTGACGTATTGTGCCACTATAGTCGCTGTGGTCTCTTCTTCCCCCAGCAGGATGGGTAGTTTCTCTTCCTCCTCCATGGTGGAGAAGCCTGGGAGGAGGTTGGAGAGTCTCCTGAAGTGAGTGTCCCTCACTGCTGAGTATTTGGGACAGTGTAGCGGGAAGTGGGTCTCATCCTCCACGGCCTCCTGGTCGCACTGCTGGCACAGTCGGCTCTCCCTGGGCTTGTACGTCTGTCGGTGCCGCCCTGTTTCAATAGCCAGGTTGTGGGCGCTCAGTCTGTAGCGGCTCAGGGTTTTCCGGTCTCTGTGGTTGGGTAGTTTCTCCAGGTATGGGGCCAGTCTGTAATCCCTCTGTAGCCTCTGGTATATGGTCAGTTTCTGGGATTCTCTGATGTCGTTCCTCCAGACGCTGAGGTAATCCTCCTTCTCCTTGTCTATCATCTTACAGATTTGGCTTTTCGTAATGATGTGCTGGTTGTTGGCTTGGTCAGGTTGGGTTTGGGAGACTTGTTCCAGGGGGCTTTGTTTTCCTGGGGTTTCTTGGTGCAGCAAGGCCTTGTGGTGGTAGGAGTTGGGACTGCTGCTGTGTAGGTGGGCCCTGAATGATAGCGCCTTCTTGTGGACAGCAATGTGTAGTGGGAACCTGCCCAGCTCTGCTCGACAGGCGCTGTTTGAAGTGCTCCGATGGACCTGGAGAAGGTATTTACAGAATTCTAGGTGGAAGACTTCTGTGGGTCCAGAGTCCCATTTTGACCAGTCTGAGTATATCTCGGGGCCCCAGACTTCACTACCATACAGAAGGATTGGGGCAATGATGGTGTCGAATATTTTCAGCCACACGGTCACTGGTGGTCTAAGATGGTAGAAGCGCCTTCTTATGGCATAGAAGGTTCGGCAGGCTTTGTCCTTCAGGATTTCTGTGGCTTGTTTGAAGCTCCCTGTTTGGCTGATTTCTAGGCCCAGGTAAGTGTACCGGTCTGTTTCTGCGAGTGGGCGGTTGTTCAGGAGGAAGGTAGAATGCTCGGCTGGTTTCCGTTTTCTCCTCTGGAACACCATGACGTTGGTTTTCTTCGGGTTGATGGGCAGAGCCCACGTAGTGCTAAATTTCTCCAGGATGAGCAGCTGGTCTTGGAGACCTTTCTCGGTTGGTGAGAGGAGGAGAAGGTCGTCTGCATACAAGAGAAATCTCACCTGGGTGTCGTGGAGGGTGAGGCCTGGGGCAGAGGAGGACTCCAGGGCTGCTGCCAGCTCATTGATGTAGATGTTAAAAAGAGTAGGACTGAGGCTGCAGCCCTGTCTGACTCCTCGGCTCTGCTGGAAATAAGCCGTTCTCTTTCCATTCACCCTCACGCTGCATCTGTTATCGGTGTACGAGCTTCTGATGACGTCGTATGTCTTCCCTCCTATTCCACTCTCCAGAAGTTTCAGGAATAGGCCCGGGTGCCACACTGAGTCAAAGGCCTTTTTGAAGTCTACAAAGCAGGCGTAGATCTTTCCGTGCTTTGTATGGTGGACGTGGCTCTTGATGAGTTGTTGCAGGGTGTAGATGTGGTCGGTGGTGCGGTGATTTGGCATGAACCCTGCTTGGCTCTTGCTGAGAACGTCGTGTTCGATGAGGAAGCTGAGGATCCTCTTATTTAGGACACTATTAAAGAGTTTCCCCAGGTTGCTGCTGACGCATATCCCTCTGTAGTTGGCTGGGTCGTACCTGTCTCCACTCTTGTGTATGGGGGTTATTAGGCCGTTCTTCCAGCTCTGGGGGAAGGAGACGGCCCTTAGCACGATGTTAAAGAGCTTGGATATGGCTGTCAGGATTACTGGCGGGCTGTATTTTATCATTTCTGGGAGGATCCCATCTGGGCCACTGGATTTTCTCCCCTTTATTAACCCATAGCTGCACCAGGACGTTATTGAACGTCCTCGTGCCGCTATGGGAGTTCAGAGGGGGGTCGCGCGGCGACCACCCACTGAACTGCCGCGATCCCGGGTGCCGCGTGTAGCCTGGGCTCGCGGCTATTAGCGGGCACGGTCCGATCGCCGTGCCCGCTAATTAAGTACTTAGAAGCAGCTGTCAAAGTTGACAGCTGCTTCTAAATACTTGCTCATATTCATACCTGGTGGTCTAGTGGGGGGATCGCCCCCCTGCGGCGCGATTGCGGGGGGGCGATCCCTGCATCCATACCGGGCCGGGGTCTGCTCCGTAATGGCGCTGATCCCGGCTCGGCATTCTATTACTTTTGGCTGCAGCAGCCAAAAGTAATAGAACACCGATCTCATGGATTCATGCAGTATAACTATACTGCATGGATCTCTATGAGAGATCAGAGTACATATACTAGAAGTCCCCCAGGGGGGCTTCTAGTATATGTCTAAAGTAAAAGAAAAATGTATTTTTAATAACACAAAACCCCCTCCCCTAATAAAAGTCTGAATCACCCCCCTTTCCCCATTTTATAAATAAAAATAAATTAATTAATTAATAAACAAACATGTTTGCTATCGCCGCGTACGTAATCGCTCGAACTATTAATTAATCACATTCCTGATCTGGTACGGTAAACGGCGTCAGCGCAAAAAAATCCCAAAGTGCAAAATTGCGCAATTTCTGTCGCATCAAATCCAGAATAATTGTAATAAAAAGCGATCAAAAAGTCATATATGCGCAATCAAGGTACCGATAGAAAGATCACATCATGGCGCAAAAAATGACACCTCACACAGACCCATAGACCAAAGGATAAAAGCGCTATAAGCCTGGGAATGGAGCCATTTTAAGTGACGTATATTTGTTAACAACGGTTTGAATTTTTTACAGGCCATCAGATACAATATAAGTTATACATGTTACATATCGTTTTAATCGTAACAACTTGAGGAACATGCATAACAAGTCAGTTTTACCCCAGGGTGAATGGCGTAAAAACACATTTCCCCCAAATAAAAGAAATGCGTTTTTTTTTTCAATTTCACCACACTTTGAATTTTTTTCTGGTTTCCCGGCACATTTTAGGCAAAAATTACATCTGCCATAGCAAAGTACAATTAGTTGCGCAAAAAATAAGGGCTCACTTGGGTCTCTAGGTGGAAAAATGCAGGCGCTATGGCCTTATATACACGAGGAGGGAAAAACGAAAACGCAAAAATGAAAACTGGCTGTGTCCCCTAAGGGTTAATGGGATCCTCTCAGTTATCTCCTGCACTGTGATCGGTGCATCAAGTGGGTTTTGGAAATCTTTGATTGTCTTCTCCATGTCTTTTAGCTTTTTCTCGATCTCCTTTTGTTCTGGGCTTAGGTCTTCCTTTGGGATGTTTTTATACAGGTCACTGAAGTATTGGAGCCAGATACCTCCATTTTGGATGTGGAGGTTGTTATTACATTGTGGGCCCGTTTGGTTCCATAATTCCCAGAATGAGTTATCTTGAATGGCGTCTTGGAGTTGAAGGAGTTTGGTGGAGATGTGGCCTTGCTTTTTCCTTCTGAGGATGGCTTTGTATTGTTGTTGGAGGGTATAGTAGGCCTCCCTCAGCTCGGGGTTGTTTGGGTCGCGGTGTTTTTTATTTGAGGCGGTTCTTAGGGCCTTCCTTACAGTTTTGCATTCCTTATCGAACCAGCTGTTGGGATGTTGTCTTCTTGGCCTCTTGTTGGTGTTACATCTTTTCAGCTCGGCCATTTCTGCCATGGTATGGAGTATGTCGGTGAGGTCTTTTACCGCTAGGTTTACTCCTTCTGGGTTCGGCTCATACACCTTATTATTGAAGCTGTGGAGCATCTCTCTGATTTCTGTTCTGTTGATGGTCTCTATGTATTTTGGGGCCGACATCTTTGACCATTTGAGGGTTGGGGGTAGGCTGTAAAGTCCGGTCTTTGGGGTCTGTGTGGGTGGCTTGTTTGTAGATTTGATGTATAAGAGCAGTTGATTGTGATCTGACAGGTGAGATTGGGGGGTGACTGTGAAGCCGCCAATATTTGTAGGATCCATGTCAGTGATGGCGTAGTCTACCACACTGCTGCCTACATGGGAGTTCATGCTGTGTCTTCCTAAGGAGTCTCCCTTTGTCCGGCCATTAAGAATACGAAGTCCGAGGCTTCGACATAGGTTGAGCAGCTTTCTGCCGCTTTTATTGACTGTGCTGTCATAGCTGTTTCTTTCGGTCTGGATTGGGCTGTCACAGTTGCTGCCTGCTCCTAGTATGTAGATGTTCCCATCAGTGGTGCAGTAGTCTCTTTCTCTCCCGGTTCTTGCGTTGAGGTCTCCATAGATGAGGACATTGCCCAGGGCCTGGAAGTCGGCGGCTTCCCTCTGTAGAATCTCAAAGCTGTCTGGGTTAAAGTATGGAGACTCTGGTGGGGCGATGTATACTGCACAGAGATAGAGGTCAGCTGGAGAGGAGATGATGGAGCGGCCTATTCTTACCCAGATGTGGCTGTCTCCTCTCCTTACTGGGCTGATATGCTTGTGGAGCTCCTCTTTATACCAGACACAGATTCCTCCTGAGCTCCAGCCTTGCTTTATGGCTTTGTTTTTTAGGGCAGGGACAGAGATCTCCCTGTATCCGGTGGGCACCAGGGATTCCTTCTCTGCCTTGGTCCATGTTTCCAGGAGGATCTGTATGTCTGTGTTTTTTAGTTTTTGGATAAAATCTGGGTCATGTATCTTTGACCCAAAAGCTGAAGCATTCAGGCCCTGAATGTTCCAGCTGCTAATAATAAGGGAATTCATTGTTGGTCGGTATACCTTGTAATGGGCTGCCCTTTATGGGACAGCTGGATCCTGTCTATCTATCTATCTATCCATCTATCTATCTATCTATCTATCTATCTATCTATCTATATATTATCTATCTATTTCCTATCTATCTATCTATCTCCTATCTATCTATCTATCTATCTCCTATCTATCTATCTATCTATCTATCTATCTCCTATCTATCTATCTATCTATCTATCTATCTATCTATCTATCTCCTATCTATCTATCTATCTATCTATCTATCTCCTATCTATCTATCTATCTATCTATCTATCTCCTATCTATCTATCTATCTATCTATCTATCTCCTATCTATCTATCTATCTATCTATCTCCTATCTATCTATCTATCTCCTATCTATCTATCTATCTATCTATCTATCTCCTACCTATCTATCTATCTATCTCCTATCTATCAATCTATCTATCTATCTTCTATCTATCTCCTATCTATCTCCTATCTATCTCCTATCTATCTATCTATCTATCTATCTATCTCCTATCTATCAATCTATCTATCTATCTCCTATCTATCTATCTATCTATCTATCTATCTATCTATCTATATATTATCTATCTATTTCCTATCTATCTATCTCCTATCTATCTATCTCCTATCTATCTATCTATCTATCTATCTATCTATCTCCTATCTATCTATCTATCTATCTATCTCCTATCTATCTATCTATCTATCTATCTATCATATATTCTGTATTGGTATTCATTTATTACTGGGGAAACAATTATTTTCCTTCAGGTGATATCTATTACACCTCTAAGAGGTAAATGAAGAGAAAATAGATAAAAACTCAAAAAGGAAAATTAATAATAGGAAACTGATAAAGGGAGGAAGAGGCTGCAAGGAAATAAGCAGAAATAGGAGATTCTCTGTATATATTTGCTTTATAATTTTTAGCATTTGGTTGATGTCCATCAGACTCACTCTGTATAAGTTGTTGGAGAAATTTTAAAGGTTAGACTCTGATTTTAGGTGCGTGATCCCAGCGAGTAGCAGGCTGCATGACTTGAATCGTGCGATGTGCCCGTTGTGTAGTTGGAGTCACTGTACCAAACTCTAATAGATGTGACTAGGAGAAAAGTTTCTCAATTGTAGTCTTGGCTCGGGCTTTAGGTTGGAAAAGTCAATTGTTGTTGTTAAGGACAAAATCCAGTGCATGCCTGCAACATGATGACGTTCATCCTATGGAAAAAAAAATCTTATTTAACAATTATTTAAATATGCAAATGCTATAGGTATGGAGATTCTCCCCTAGAGACAATGCTACAGACTAATACTCTTATATGCAATGTGTGATTAATAAAATGTGATATGTTCCAATGTATTATGGAGGTATCCCACATGGAAGCAATGCAGGTACATTGGTGGCACATTGGTTGCTTACTAGTCTATAATACTAATTATAATAATATTAATAATGGGCTCATATTCTGTGGGTTTCCTTTTAGGTTTCTAAGTCTTCTAAGAACATATGGAGAAGGAAACATGATAGGGGTAGGTAGATAAACAATAGGCAGATGTAATAATATGGAGTGAGACAGCAATAAAAGAGAGACAGAAAGTAAAATGTAACATAATAATAGTTCTAGAATAATGAAGTAAAAGTGGTTAGAACAAGAATGAAAGAGATGAAGTCAGAGGAGAACAGGGCACTATCGATACTGGGAGAAAGTGAGCGTCAAAGAAAAGAGATGAGACCAGGGAAGAGACTGAGATGTACAGAGAGTACAGGGGTAGAAAGAGACTGAGAGACATGAGAGAGACGGAGAGAGACTGCGAAGGTTACAAGAAACTGATGAAGAAGTGGGGCAGATACAGGAAAACAACATGGATGAAAGGGTATTAGAGGAATGAGATACAAGGGTAATTGTGACAATAGGATGAAATAAGAATGAGGGATAGAGAGAGCGATAGGATAGAGATAGAGAGAGAGATAGGATAGAGATAGAGAGAGAGATAGGATAGAGATAGAGAAAGAGAGAGAGAGAGATAGGGTAGGATGAGAATGATGGGGATCTGATATAAAAGGCTAAAAGAGACAGACAGTACAGATACAGTACAACAGGAGGAAGACTGAGGAAGGCAAAAAGGGAAGAAAATAGAGACACATATAAAGGGAAGAAAAGAATAATGAACAAAGGAAGGAGTCAGAGGTGCAGATAGATAAAGGAAGGAGATGAAGATAGAAGACTGACAAAGATAGAAGCGGGAAGGAGAGAGAGACAGTCCAAGAGACAGAGTATAAAAGGAAACAGACAACAAAAGAAACGACCATAGGAAAAAGAAAAGCTACAAAGTAAAGACCACTAAAGAGAGGGTTAATAAGAATGCCAGGAGACAGATAATGATTGAGATGGCAAGTGAAGGAAAAGAGACAGTGACTGTGTGGAGTGTAGAGTGACAGATAAAGAGAGAGGGAAGCATAGACAGACGAAATGTAAGAGACTGACAAAAGACACTAAGCGAGAGCAGTAGGGATGACGGGGCACGGAGAGCTGGGTATGCTGAGCGACAGAGACAAGCAGTCACAGCATTTTTGGTATACCACTGCCACTGTGAGGTTGGCTTGGGCAGTGCCCATGGGCAATCCTTGCCTGACCCCTGACCCTTTTCCCACCCATCCCTCCCCTGCCCTGAAATATCTCTCCTTGCCAGTTTGAGGTTCCCACAGCCCTGAAAAGACAGCTGGCATCACCCCCCTCCGCCATGTTTTGTTCTGATTCGCTGGGCACTGCAAGGTTGGCAGCATCAGGTACTATATGCCAAGTACTCTGGCGTGCTGTCTGCTCCTCCTTAACTCCTTGTTGTCCATGCTGCATGCTGACTGCACACTAAACACCCGCTTCGGTGTGCCCAAAGGCCTGAATGTTGCACGTCAAGTTTTGCTTGAACCTAAAAGTATAAATTTCAATATGATTTCTACCAGAAACAAAAATGTAACATATGGAGACAATAGTATAGAACAAATCTCTCTGCATATAATGTGATCCAGATATATATGGCAATAAAGATGCACAATGTATACAGTATATACATTGCAGTGTGTGGACTATCCAAGACTCTCTCGGGACTGACAGGTGCCCTCCTTACAAAGAGTTATGTCAATGTTGATGCTTTGTATTACTGTGATGTGTTAACCATATGTGCCTTCTATTTTAGGAACCTGAGTGTATTGTATATGATGCTGTGTACATATGTTACTATGTATTATTCGCTGCTGTGCTGCTCATTTCATCAACATGGTAGAGGGGAAGCTCCTTCTGGATGCCATGTGGCTGCAGGCAGTGGTTAGCAGGAACAGAAAACCTGGACCCTCCAGCTGTTGCAAAATACAATTCCCATCATGCCTGGACAGAAAAAGCTTGGCTGTCGCTGTCCAGGCATGATGGGAATTGTAGTTTTGCAACAGCTGGAGGGCCGGAGGTTCCCCATCCATGACTTAGGGCATGTTCCTTGTGCACCTAGAGAATCGGAGAGTATCTCGGGGTGGGGGTGCAGGGATTTACTTGATCTATTATGAAACAGAATGAAAGGAATCTCCATAGTTTATTCTTAGACTAAAATCAGTTCATCTATATTACAAAAATTGTCGAAACAATACCAATGTGCACAATGTGAAAACAAGGATAGCCGACATGATACAAGCCGGTCATCCCATACTCTTGATGGCTTATCTTATTCAATGGTCAATGGTGCGGGAGTTTCCCTCCACTCTGTTAGCAGGAGTTAGTATGGTAAGCCCACCGAGTGGCCACGATTGGTGAGAATGTGCCATGTGATCCTTCCAGATGGAGTATAATGGCTATATGTAGTAGCTAGCAGGGGTCAGCATTGAGAAGACATTGGACATTTACTAAGGAGTCTAAGATGTGCGAATATTCTAAGGTGAGTTGGTGTTTATTTTGTTCCAATATATTGTGGTGACGTATAGGATAGTCATAGTTATTGAATTTAGGTAAAAAGTCCAAAAATGGGTGAAAAATTCAATTATTCACCTAAAAAAGATGCAAAACCCTTGATAAATGTCCCTCATTGTGTGACTATGATGGGTGAAAATGACATATGACGTCCAATTAGGTAGCTCTGGTGCATCGCTTGACTGCATTGTGATCTGAGGCAGGGCTGGCAAAGAGAGTCCAAAGAAAGTTACATTGTTTAGGTGATACAGAAATAGCACAGAGTTAGGAGAACCACCAGCTATAGCTATATAAACTGTACCTTTGTCTGATATTTACCAGGATAGGCCAGCCATAAGGTGACATTTGGCATGAACATGTCTCTATTGTAAAGTCATGTAGGGTGCATGCTGGTGAAAGATGGAAAGTCGTGCAGGATGCATGCTAGTGAAAGATGGAAAGTCGTGCAGGGTGCATGCTGGTGAAAGATGGGAAAGCGTGTAGAGTGCATGCTGGTGAAAGATGGAAAGTCGTGCAGGGTGCATGGCGGTGAAAGATGGAAAGTCGTGCAGGGTGCATGCTGGTGAAAGATGGAAAGTCGTGCAGGGTGCATGCTGGTGAAAGATGGAAAGTCGTGCAGGATGCATGCTGGTGAAAGATGGAAAGTCGTGCAGGGTGCATGCTGGTGAAAGATGGAAAGTCGTGCAGGATGCATGCTGGTGAAAGATGGAAAAGCGTGTAGGGTGCATGCTGGTGAAAGATGGAAAGTTGTGCAGGATGCATGCTGGTGAAAGATGGAAAAGCGTGTAGGGTGCATGCTGGTGAAAGATGGAAAAGCGTGTAGGGTGCATGCTGGTGAAAGATGGAAAGTCATGCAGGGTGCATGCTGGTGAAAGATGGAAAGTCATGCAGGGTGCATGCTGGTGAAAGATGGAAAAGCGTGCAGGGTGCATGCTGGTGAAAGATGGAAAGTCGTGCAGGGTGCATGCTGGTGAAAGATGGAAAGTCGTGCAGGGTGCATGGTGGTGAAAGATGGAAAGTCGTGCAGGGTGCATGGTGGTGAAAGATGGAAAGTCGTGCAGGGTGCATGGTGGTGAAAGATGGAAAGTCGTGCAGGATGCATGCTGGTGAAAGATGGAAAGTCGTGCAGGGTGCATGCTGGTGAAAGATGGAAAGTCGTGCAGGGTGCATGCTGGTGAAAGATGGAAAGTCGTGCAGGATGCATGCTGGTGAAAGATGGAAAGTCGTGCAGGGTGCATGGCGGTGAAAGATGGAAAGTCGTGCAGGGTGCATGCTGGTGAAAGATGGAAAGTCGTGCAGGGTGCATGCTGGTGAAAGATGGAAAGTCGTGCAGGGTGCATGGCGGTGAAAGATGGAAAGTCGTGCAGGATGCATGCTGGTGAAAGATGGAAAAGCGTGCAGGGTGCATGCTGGTGACAGATGGAAAGTTGTGCAGGGTGCATGCTGGTGAAAGATGGAAAGTCGTGCAGGGTGCATGCTGGTGAAAGATGGAAAGTCGTGCAGGGTGCATGGCGGTGAAAGATGGAAAGTCGTGCAAGGTGCATGCTGGTGAAAGATGTAAAAGCGTGTAGAATGCTGCAGACGGGGTGCAGAAACATAAGAATGTATATCTATCCCTCTGTGTGCCCCTGTTGGGCCACTTACCTCTTCCACGCGGCTTTACCTCTGGGTTCTGTGTACGTCACAGCCCTGACTCCTTCTGCTGCAACGTCATGGACCAGCTGATGGATTGCCAGCTTAGCCAGTCGGTGTCCTGCCCAACTCACTGATTGGCTGAGCAAGCGATCCATCAGCCGGTCTGTGACGTTGCAGCAGCACATCGCAGAGGGTACGGGAATGGGTAAGTATATTTTCTTTTTTATATTCCCGCCCCCCTCGCCTGCCTCTGATTTATTTACTTTTATGGGACTTCTCCTTTAACCGTCTAGATATATATATATATATATATATATATATATATATATATATACACACATATACACACACACACACTGGTAATCACACTGTATTTTCTTATATGTGTTATGGGGATGTAGAATTATTGTATAGACTGAATACAGTGGGAACCTCCACGTCAGGCTCGCCAGCCTCCACTAATTTTGAATCTTCAGCTCCACTCATCACTGTACTCAATAACAATGGCCTCTCTGTTGGCATACACTGGCACTGTGAGGTGAAGGTTGCCATGGTATTCCATGCCAGTCTGAATCGGTTTATTGTTATATAAGAAGGAAGGAGGAGCTGGGGTTGAAGAGAATGAATAATGGTGTTATATATTTAAGGGGTAAAGAAAAAATTGTCTATAAATCCCACTGAAGTGACTGCACCATTTGACTATAGACCCCAAGTAGCTCAATAGGATAACTGGTCATTGTTTAATACCAACGCTATGTAATGTTGTATAATAGGACCATAATGTGCACCAGCTTCTCACAAGTACAGTGAGACCCTTTTGAGATGTCCACCCGGAATTGTATGTCCTCTAAAAAGGAACAATATCCCATACAGAAAAGGCTGAAGTATAGCTAGGTAGAAGTATACCCTGGATGCTGGGGGGCAGCTTAACCTGGGAATTGTGACTGGATCAGCAGATCATTCTCTGATAACAGCGATCAGCGATCACCCGGGCAATCCCCCCCAACCCCCCGCCCCTCCCGCTCACTGCAGCCGCGTTGGGTTTTGGGGTTTTTGGGGGGGGGGGTTGCAATCCGTTTTTTTCATCCGTTTTTTGCAAAAAACGAATGAAAAACAGATGCATTTGTTTGCATCCGTTTTTATCTGTTTTTCCATTGACTTCCATTATAAAAAGAAAAAGGGATCGGAACGGATACGTTTTTTTTAACGGACACAAAAGTAGTGTTGACACTACTTTTGTGTCCGTTAAAAAACGGATACGTTTTTCTTTTTTTATAATGGAAGTCAATGGAAAAGCAGATCAAAACGGATGCAAACAAATGAAACGGATGCAAACGGATTAAAAACACGGATAGCAAAAACGCAGTGTGAACCTAGCCTTATACCATAACTATTGGCCATTCTAAGATGCAATATACCAGTTTGCTGATGATGCAAACTTTTCCCAGTATTGTATCACAGGCTGTGAGAAGTATAGAAAGTACGTCTATATCTTAAAAAATAGAGCCAATTTCAAAATTTGAACATCATTTTCGATCTCAGCACCCAAAATTAGTTAAGTTCAACTGTTTTCATGTCGGAACCTTTTTGGCTGTTGACCAGTGTTATCTGCCAAAGATTTGAAGCCAAACCCAGGAGTGGACTTGAAAAGAGGAGAAATCCAAGACGCACTGGATTCAGCTGCCTGATACTTTTGTCTTTGGAGAAATAGGCCACGGCCAGAGTAGGCTTACCCCTCTTCTGCCCATTCAGAACATACCAACACTCGGCTGAACGTTCATGTGTACGTAGGGATCGGGAGAGATAGCTTCTGGCCAAACAAATGTTCAGCTATCGCATGTGTAAGGCCACCATTAGTTAGAGTCTGCCAAGGTACATGATAAAGTTTACGGCCTTCTCAATGCTTCCCAGTTCTATCTCTATGTCACAGGGACACGATCATCAAGTGGTGCCCAGGAATTAACTCTATCATGGAAGGCCAAAGATGGTCATACCTATTAGATTAAATGGACGATTATAACCAAAGTTATGATTCAGTGGGTGTAATTTAACAATGAACAATGTTTTAATCAACCAGTTACAGACAATATTTTTTTGGATAGAAGTTGACTTTCAGAATTTTTTTGACCTATAGTCGGGCAAAAGATTTTTCATCCACAAACAATCTTTTGGAAATCTCAGAATCTTCTGAGAACATTTCTATTTCATTCCTCATTCACCCAGTGATCTGACAAAAACTGTACACCGAATGATCGCTCCTTCGTCATTGAACAATGAACCTACGTCTAATGTGTATTGCTTCCTTCAGACTGTCCCTTTTCTATATGACAACTAGAGAATCCAAACACTGGGCGATTCGCTCATCTCTAATAACACAATGCCCTGATTTGAGAAACCACACATACAGTATAACCAAATTCTCCAAAATTCTCACATATAACAAAATTAGGCTTCTAACATTTTTTCATAAATTTTTTTACCCATGAGTGGAATTTGTCTAGTTTTGGGCCTATGTCTGGCAAGATGTGCGTTTTGGTTTTTTATACAGGTTAGTGTTGTCTACAGTTAGGGTCAAGAAGTCATTTGTCTATTGTTATAATGGGATGTCTTTTTCTCGTTTATAGACACATATTGAGCAATATAATTAACTTTCCAAACCTCAAAGGTTATTCTTGTAATAACAGAGCTCTCATTATATAATTGACGCATAAATCAAATATAACCAAGGAGTCATTCAGGGAAAAGGCTTAAGTTTTATGGTAATTACTGGGTGGACAAATGGGAGACCTGGTAAGGATGTGTGCAAAATGCCATTTATTGTAGAAATGCTCTCTAATATCTTATTAATGCAAAGGGACTCTAGGCCAAAGTCTGCAGGGAGATTCTGATAATATGACTGCAGTATTGAGGGAAAACGTAGGAACTGAAATTGACAAATGTATTAATACCTACAATATCCATATTAGGCTATGTTCACACTACGTAAAAGTACGACCGTCGTTGCCGGCGGCAACAACGGACAAACTCTGTACGGGTGAACAATGCCTATTGTTCTATGGGATCCCGTCCGGAGCGTATACACATCGTATACGCTCCGGCTGGGATCCTGCACGGGGCCGCAAAGAACTGACATGTCAGTTTTCCGTGGCCGCAATTCAATGAATTGCGGCTGTAGGAAACCCTGTCAGTTCACACAGTGAAGTGAGCGGCTCCGGCCGCTCGCTTCACTGTGTGCTATGGGAAGCTCTGATGCAGGCGTGCGCTGATGCGCCCACATCAGAACCCTGTGGCCGAAAGATCATCCGGCCGGTACTGCAGTGGGTCACGGAACGGCCGGTCTCTACACGTAGTGTGAACATAGCCTTATTGTGTATGGGGCTCGTGACAACACTGTTAGTGTAGGAGACTAAGGGTACTATTACACGGAACGATAATCGGCCGAATTGGCCCAATTCGGCCGATTATCGCTCCGTGTAATAAATGCAACGATCAGCCGATGACACCGATCATCAGCTGATTGTTGATATAGGTTAGACCCTATTTTTGTCGGGCGCCGACCGCGCACCGCTACGTGTAATAGCGGTGCATGGCCGGCGACTAACGATATACATTACCCATCCACTTTCCAGGGTTGCTCCTGCCGTCCGCTTCTCCCGGGGTCCCGCGCGCGCTCTAGCTTCACAGCGGCCTGTCAGCTGATAGGCCGCTCAGCCAATCACAGGCCGCGGCGGTCCCGGCCTGTGATTGGCTGAGCGGCCTACCAGCTGACAGGCCGCTGTGAAGCTAGAGCGCGTGCGGGACCCCGGGAGAAGCGGACGGCAGGAGCAGCCCTGGAACGTGGATGGGTAATGTATGCCAGTTTAGCAAGGGCTGCAAGGACATCGGTAACGATGTCCTTGCAGCTATTGTCAAACGATTATCGGGCCGTGTAATAGGCCCAGTAAACGAGCAACGATCTAGCAGATCGGCGCTCGTTTACAGGTATTATCGGGCCCTGATCGGCCCGTGTAATACCACCCTAAGTCTGAGACCTGTACATCAAAGTGCAAGCTACAAAATGGCAAAGTAGACATGACAATGGGCCATATAAAGCTATACAAGAGGGTCACATGCTGTGAGTAATGAGTTTCTGGATCTGGTTGCTGGTGTGGCTTGGAAAAAAACCCAAAACCTTTATTATTGTTGGTATACATAGGACTGGCTATGGTGGAGTGTAACTGTGATTATTTATTTATTTTTTCCAGAAATTAATAGTTCAAGCAATTTTAAGGTTTTATTAAGCAAAAGAGGTTTCCTTCTGTGCTCAAAAAGCTGTTTTATAGCCTCCCCCCTCACTTATCTGTGTCAATTATGGTGACCTTTCTGACCTGTGAATCCACTGTTTTCTGTGCCCAGGCAGTCTCCAAACTGCACAAGCTGTTTCTCTCCTCTTCTTGATAATTCATCCCCCTCAGCCCCTTCCCCCTCCATAGGTTATAATGGACACAACAGAACCCATTTTCACTTTGCTCCTCTGTAATGAAGACAACTTTGCCTGATAATGAGCAGATAAGAAGGTGAGGGGGGTTGGAAAACAGCTTTTTAAGTATAATAGAAAACTGTTTTGGTTAATAAAAGTTATTAGAGTTTCTTAAAACTGCTTGTGCTAAAAAAATAAATGACATTTACACTTTAAGTGTTCTATGTGGGCTACCGCTAAAGCTATCATCAATAGACGGCCACATTTTCCCTACAATTGCCAGACCAGTCCTGTAGTGGGAACATAGCCTTACAGGGCATTCTAGCCAACACACAACACAACCATCTTCTTATGGAAGAAACAGTCTCTATAAATGTATGGCAGCTGCAAGCTTAGGTAGCATGAAGCAGGCTGAGGAGCTATCAATGGGCAGCACTCTCTATTAGGACCAGCATTGGAAAACAATGTCACTTAAAGTGTAACTGTCACAATATTTTTTTCAGAAATTAATAGTACAAACGATTTTAAGAAACTCTTATATACTGTGAATGATGAGTGTTTACACTGAAAGACTTGAGAACAATTAATGATTAAGGTCTGCTCCGATGCAAATCAATGACATACGAGCATATTATTGCGCTTACACCGCGCTTAAATCCGAACGATTTTACAATTTTTTGCACAATAACTGGACCATTTAACAAGCTCTAAAGTCATCTACATCATAGAGAAGCAAAGAGAAGACAGGTTTGCTTTGTTCATTATAACCTATGAAGGGGGGGATAAGTGAGCAGGGAGAGCAGACAAGCAGCCCATGCACTTTGGAGATTGTCTGGGCACAGGAAACTCTGGATTACTTGTCATACTGTATCAGACTGCTCAGTGCTGGTCTGGGAACTTGGTGAGGTAAGATTGCAAGATGTGCTGGATCCTATACACAGACTGTTTTCCTCTACTCCCTGCTCCCTCACCCCCCTCGACCCCTCTTTAGACCATAATGGACACAAAAAATGCAACAGATGTGAGGGGGGAGGCTGTAAAACAGTACAGAAGGAAACAAAGAAAACTCGTTTACTTAATAAAACCTACCTTGAGGTTTTTTTTTTATAATAAACACCACCTTGTAGCTTTTGACCTTCTACTACCACTAGTACACGGGAAAATCAACTTCTTCGGTCTCCATTGTCTTTTCTTGTAGTAAGAGGTGTTGAACAGCTAGTTGGCAGGAGAGCTGAGTATCGGCACCCTGCTCATCCACTACTGGTACTGGCCTATTGGCCTATTCTATGATACATTTGACAAGTCTTTTGAGTTGAGGAGAAAACTGCAGTACCAGTAGGAAACCCACTTATGGCAAATACACGAGAAAACATACAAATTACTTTCAGTTGTTACTCTTATTTGGATTGAAATCCAGTGGGCCAGATCGAAGCAATGAATTTGTTTTCCTAAAGTCATCACAGCACCAAGGTATTAATAGCTTCAGCAACTATTTCAGCACTATAGTAAAGAACAGGGTGGATAAGACTGGTTAAGTGTCTAACTGGGTGGTAGTAGCAGAAACGGGGGGGTTGGTATTAGCTACAGCAAAGTTGGTAGTACATTATAGAACATTATGGAGGCAGGAGTCGGGTAGCTGTGTAGGGCTAGGAGTAAGGGCCCTATTCCCCCGGACGATTATCGTTTGCATAATCGTTAACGATTAACGATCTCAAACGACCACTATTGCGAAAGACCTGAAAACGTTCACTCATTTCCATGGAACGATAATCGTTACTTATGATCGTAATTGCGATCGTTTTTCTTTGCTATTTATTCGCTATTGCGTTCGTATCTACTGCGAACGACCGAACGATGTCTTATTCAATGCGAACGATTTGCAAACGTTTTGCGAACGAGCAACGATAAAAATAGGTCCAGGTCTTATAAAGCGATCAACGATTTCTCGTTCGGTCGTTAATTATAACTGCATTTCAACCGAACGATTATCGTTTAGATGATTTAACGATAATCTGAACGATAATCGTCCGGTGGAATAGGGCCCTTAACATAAGAATGTACAAAAAGATAAGGAAACAGTATAATAGTAATGACAAAGTACTATTTTTATGATATAAAAATTGTCTTGGACACAGACTGAAGTAAAACAGCAAGTATAACAGTGCTATGTAAATGCTTAACTTTTTGGTGGCATTATTTATTAGCTGTTAGATATATGCAAATATATATGTTGTTTCAAGATTAACATTTTAAATGAATTTGAAAGTACATTTTCACAAAGAACAGGGACTGATGTGAGTCATGCACAGTGTAATGATACTATATAAATAAATATTTAATCTTAAAATAGTAATACTAATTGAAAAATATTTTGCACAAAAATTTTTAATAAAATAAGATTTAAAAAGTGCTTGCTTCACACAGAAGAATAGGACAACTTTTGGTGGCAATATTAGATGCATGCAAAAGGACAACAATGAGAGCACAGAGCTACCAGCAACAATGTTTAAATTATCACCTGGGCACAGAGTAGAATGGCACTGTATAAAAAGATGATGCAGTGGCATGCTTTTAGCATAAGGATTAAAGGGGTTATCCAGTGCTACAAAACATGGCCACTTTCTTCCATGGAATGAAGTTGCAAAACCTACACCCAAACAGGAGACAAGAGTGGTGCTGTCTTTGCAAGAAAGTGGCCATGTTTTTGTAACGCTGGATAACCCCTTTAGTATAAATTGAGGAGCTGCACTCACAACAGTAGACTGAGACTCTCTAAAACCAATCTCCTGGTGAGCTGTTCCCGAGTGGATATGGCTCATCTACTGTGTCATTACTGTGGGTCTGTGACTCACACCTATAGTCCATTATGATTGGCTGTGGTGCAAGAAGAGCTGCCTGCAAGGCATTTTGCTGGGCCAACTCTGGAGGTCATGTAATTCCTCTGCAATTTTAAGTGATTCACTTGAAATCATCTACAAAATGTTGGCTTTGCCAAAATCCGAGCATTTCACGAGATTCTGGAAGGAAACTACTTGTACCAAATTATTTTGCTTACCTCTACTTCAGATATATTGGTAGTGCTTTAACATTGCTAGAGCAACAGGGTTTCTGATCGAGGGAGGATCTCAGTAAAGTGGTTTTGTCTAGAGATGAACGAACCTGGTTCGGGTTCGAGTCAATCCGAACCCGAACGATCGGCATTTGATTAGCTGGGGCTGCTGAAGTTGGATAAAGCTCTAAGGTTGTCTGGAAAACATGGATACAGCCAATGACTATATCCATGATTTCCACATAGCCTTAGGGCTTTATCCAACTTCAGCAGCCACCGCTAATCAAATACCGAACGTTCGGGTTCAGATCGACTCAAGCATGCTCCAGGTTCGCTCATCTCTAGTTTTGTCCCCCGGAAATACAGTTCAACTGTGTTTGAAAATTCATGACTTTTGTCTTTCTCCCCATTTAATATATATCTTCTCGATGTTTGAGTGTAATGTGGCTCAAAAGTAATAATGTGGTGCTAAAGTAGGAACCACTGCCTTAGAGTCAAGTTTTCAGCATTCAGGTAATAAACATAAGAAATTACAATGAACTTTTTTGGATGTCCTAGTATACTTTAGTCTAGCTTTCTACTTTTGCAGACATGCAGAGGAATGTCTAGATGTATACAAAGAGATAATCAATAAAGAGTAGGGGGTCAAACTACCTTTAGGATGGTCCTGACCTCAGAGGTTCCTTCCTACAGGGGAAAACTACTTTGAGGTGGTCCTACCTACGGGTGATGAACTGCCTTCAAAGATATCCTACCTACAGGAGGGAAACTAACTACAGGGGGCAAAATACCTAAGGGGGAGAAAACTACCCACAGAGAACCCTACCAAATGGAGGAAAACTACCTTGAGGTGGTAAACAA
Organism: Dendropsophus ebraccatus; assembly: GCF_027789765.1. Lineage (NCBI taxonomy): Eukaryota > Metazoa > Chordata > Amphibia > Anura > Hylidae > Dendropsophus > Dendropsophus ebraccatus. The sequence goes on along the minus strand of NC_091454.1, from coordinate 213,176,032 downwards.
CCCTCAATGGGGATCCTACCTATAGGGGACAAACTTCCTTTAGGGGTCCTACCTACAGGCGACATACTACCTTGAAGATGGGTCCCACCTACGGGGAGACAAACTACATACAGTAGGAAACTACTGCGCTGTCACATCCCACCATTGCACCTACTCTGAAACTCTGAGACAAGCATCAATCTTCTGGGTTCCTAGCTCCCTATCCCTCTCCGCTATTCCCTATCCCACTTAACCCATCCTTTTCCCCTAGGGTAGAAGACCACATTTTTCGCATGTGGTCCACCATGTGTCACTTTAGGGCAAAGGTCTTTCTTCAAATCTCCTCTTGGCTTTCCCTTTTTGCCTCCAAGGAGCTTTCGGGCCCTTTAGAGTTCTGGAGAACCCTGCAACTTCACCACTTTCTCCTTTGTCTTCCTTCTTCGCTCGCTCCCTTACTACCATAAAGGCTCTCTGAGCTCTGACCCGCTCCATCACTCTCGCCCTTCTTTATGCCAGGTTGGGCTCCACATCAGAACAGCCTAGCCTCCCTGTACCTTGCTACCTGAGAAGGTGTCCTTGGCTTCTCCTTATCAGCAGTGTAGGTATCCCAGGTGCTCTTGCTTACCCATTCCTCTATTTTTTCCTTCCATTTGCAAGAGGCTGAATATATATTGCTATCCAGATGGTATTGTGTCCCTACGCACATACACAGGATCTTCCCTGAGGCCTCCACTCTATGGTTAAGGTACTACAGAGAAGAAGGATCTCTCATACATACATTTTGGAGTTGTCCAAAATTGGTTCCTTTCTGGAAGGAGGTATGGCGCTTAGTCTCCACCTTTATGAACCAACAGGTTCCCTTTTTTATTTCGTTCTTCCTCCTCCACATGTCAGACATCCCAATTAAGGCCCCGTTCCCACTGAGCAAAGGTAGCGGAATTCCGCGACGGAATTGTCCGCCGCGGAATGCCGTTAGCCTCCCGCTCATAATGGGAGTCTATGGGAGGCGCGCGCTCCTGCCCTGTCCGCGCTGAAGAATCAACATGAAGATACAGACCCGCTGCTGTTGTGAACGGGTCTTGAGGAGGTCCATGCACCACATTTGATCACACTGTAGGTTCCACCAGCCATTGCTTCAGATTGCTGTCACCTCATAGGAACCAGGAAGGTTCATGTAAGCTGCTGCTGCTGCAGGAATTGTCTGTTAAGTACCTTCCTACTCAGAACAACTGCCCTGTGAGACCGTGAATATCTAACGGCCTATCTGATTGACTGCCTATAGGGAGTCGGACAAACTGAGACCCTTTAGGTTAAAAGTATTGCAGGTCTTTAAGTTGAACAACAATTGTATTGTGCCTCCTTTCAGGGGGTCTAAATTTAGGTTGTACATTTCTGATATGTTAACTTCATGGTTTAACTCATGGTTTCAAATCCAACCTCAACATGGACATTATGGTGGGATTTATTAAGTCTTAACTAATACCCGTGCCAGAGCATGGGCACGCATTTACATAAAAGCAGGTGCATATGAGATGCCTGTGTGCCATCACTAAAATCTATGCCAGCTCAGAGCGGGTGTAGATTTCAGCTATGTGCAGGTGTAAATTGTAATAAATGTGGTACATGCAGAGACCAAACCCCCCACCAAGCGCAGCTGTGCCCCCTTTCCATCCCCTTGGCGAGCATGGTGGAGACCCAGCCAAAAGCCAAACATTTTTGCACAGACGCTTTGTGAGCGCTAAAATTTGCGTCTTCCCGAGAGGTCTCCGCCAGGCTTTGCCTCACTTGCCTCCGACAATTCTTTAGGGTTCCCTGATTTCCTCTTAGATGCCAAAAACTACCAGGATCACTGAAACATGTCTTACTAGGCACCTTCAAAACCAAATGAGAAGGTGAACTGCAGCAGGAAGACAATTCTGTCCGCTTTATAGCTTCTCTTTATATACCACCAATAGCCTGGAGAGCAGACATGCCGGGTCTCTGGCTTCCATCATATCTTGTCCTGCAAAGTAGCATCTTCTTGTTCTTTGCAATGTTCTTTGAATCATTCTATGCTTTCTCACCACTGCTCTAGTAGTATTATTACTTGTGATGTAGTGCCGCCAACACAGTTTTGATTCCTGTCAACATGTGTAATGTTTCTCCAGAACGTGTTCTGTTTGAGTCTTCAAGATTCTCAATGAAGTGTTGGTGATGATTTGTCATTGTCTCTATCCATCTTGTTGCTAATAGTCTTCTCAATCTTTTCCTTCAATCCTACTGAGACTAATTGTTTTTCTTATGATAAAATTTGTCTTTATGTGTCCAAAATAAGTCTAGTCATTTCCTATTAGAAAGATAGTTTTTGCTTGATCTAGTCAAGGATCTACTTTGTCTTCCTGGCTCAAAGAACATCACATTGGCATATGACTATTCTTTTTTTGCCCTACTTGTCCTATATATTCTTTGTATGTTATTCATCTTCTTTACCAAGTCCCAGTTGATGGCGATCTTCCCATCACTGGCAATTCTGGCAAATGCTCCAAACATATACAATACAGAAGCATAAATTATGCAAACGACCTTATGTGAAAATAAACACACAAGCTTATATAGTTGTCAACTATAAGGGTATATTCACATGAACGGGCTCGCAGCAAGAATCTCGCTGCGAGCCCGGCAGGTCCTGGCAGTTACCATACACTACATACTTGCTGCGGTCTAAACGACCGCAGCGGGTATGTAATTATACCGCCCTTAACCCCTTCTGCTCCCGGCCGGCTCCCCCACTGTAAGCATACATTACCTGTCCTTCCTGCACGGGTCCGGCGTCCTGCTCTCCTGTCCGGCCAATTAGTGTGTTGCCCAGCCGCAGCCGCTGATTGGCCGGACGGGAGAGCAGGACGCCGGACCCGTGCAGCAAGGACAGGTAAAGTATATACACAGCGGGGGAGTAGAAGGGGTTAAGGGCGGTATAATTACATACTCGCTGCGGTCGTTTAGACCGCAGCAAGTATGTAGTGTATGGGAACTGCCAGGACCTGCCGGGCTCGCGGCGAGAATCTTGCTGCGAGCCCGTTCGTGTGAATATACCCTTAAGGCAAACAAGACTACACTTTGCTATGCAGTTTAAATGAACAGTATACAGTGGTACCTTGGTTTAAGAGTAACTTGGATTGAGAGCGTTTGGCAAGAAGAACTCAAAGTTTTTCAAAATTGTGCATTTGGTTTAAGAGCATTGCTTTGGTTTAGGAGCTCCCTGCACTGGGTGGGAGGGGGAGTGGGGGAGGGGCATGGTCTGCATAGCGGGGTCTACAGTCCTGTACTCTGACCCAGGAAGTCTCCCTCACCTTCCAAATCATAGCAGATCCACTTCAGGCTGGGGCTTACATCAGAGGACAGGACTGTGGAGGTAATCTCTCCATAGCTGTAACCCCTCTCTCTCCGGACAGACAGTGCTGCTATACTGTGCTCACCCTATACTCTGCTCATTCCTTCATGCTCCCTGCAGTCTCTGTCAGCCCTTGTGTTTCCCATCCTCTCCATTACTGAACAGTAATTTATAATACAACATTTTCAGCTGTTTCTAAATGTTTGTTTCATTTGTTTTACATGATATTCAGAATAAAAAATCATTATTTTTGGGGTGTGGAACTAATTGTCTGCATTTCAATTATTTCTAAAGGGAAAATTTGCTTTGGTTTAAGAGTGGATTTGTATTACAAGCACGGCCCCGGAACGAATTATGCTCGTAATCCAAGGCACCACTGTATATACATATTTACCATATTGCCCATCAGATACTGAAAGGACACACATTTGCTGAGTCTATATGTTCCTATAAAGAACTCTATAAGGGCCTCGTATAAAAGTGTGCTATGACGTTTTTTTAACTTTTTGATGCCTTGTAGATGTCATATGCAAATGGAAAACCTTTGCCTGCCAGTCAAAAATGGATCATAAATGTTTAACATAATAATCCTGATATTGGATATATTAATAATGTAATCCACTGCACTGTTATGTCCGCACCTGTTGGACACCTCAAACTCCTTGCATGGTTCTTCTGACCTTGGTCATCAGCAGGGCATTCGACCACAAGCATGCTATGCACTCAAGTTATTTAAATACTCATGAATGGAAAACCCAGAAGCAAGGTTGCCAACCACCCATAAATTTAAAGACTATCCATAAAAGTTAAAAACCATGTTGGGCGATGTCCATGGTGTAAAATAACAAAAGCAAATGAATTTGTGATTTTATTAATAATTCTCTATATCCATAGACAATACATTGGTTTTAGAGAGATTGGAGTGCTTCATGTTCTTTTAATTATTGGGAGAGAGTTGAGTTACTGTTCTATTGCAACTAAAGTATTCTGTGCTCCTATATATCTGGTCCTATGTTTTATGGCCTCTATTAATAGCAGAATCCCAGTTAAGTAAAAATGCAGTTGACTCAAGTCTGTTAATGATATTAGAAATTTACAATGGACACAAGATGCCGCTAATGTATTCATATTACCATTCATCCTATAGATATAATCTTTTTGATTCATTTTTCTAAGCAGCCTGAAAGAAAATATGTCCAGAAAAAAACATAAAAATAAAAAAAGGGTCAGCAACGATCTGCAGGAGATTCGATGTTACTGAAATGCTTAAAGCAGCCAATTTGGCACCCATGACCATTGATCATATAGCAGAAGGAACGGGGTTCTCGGACTACACGGGATACCGGTTTTGATTTAAAAACAACTAAATATTAATCGAACTAAAAAAAAAAACCTGATAACTTTTCATACTATATAATAGTATATTTGGTGGAAATAAAAATTTACAAATCTCAATTTTGTGGAAAAATTCTCATGACTTACATATTGTGCAGTCTTCACTATCTCTATATACGATAGATGCTCCATCCTTTGCAAACTTACCTTATCCTTCTGTATTCTTGAGGGTCTTTCAATTTAAAACAAAATAATTTATGGACTTCCAGGAAAATGTAAAAAATACTTTCACGTAAGTTGAAATATTATGAAATGCAAAAACCACCCTGAAATCAAGTATGTATATATTTATTTGATACAAAACACAAAGAATTATAAAAGTAGGCCTTTGGTTATCAAAAATAATTAAAAAAAAAAAAAAACATAATTATAAAAATTATTTACATTTTTTTTATTTTAAGAAAAATTTACTAAATAAATTCAAAGTAAATTAGATTAAGGTATTGTTTATTTCGGGTTTGTAAACCAGGCTAGAACACAAAGAGGAAGCCCCGGTTGTACGGAAAGCTTGCTGATATTCCCTCACCCTGCTCCTTTTCTATATACCATTTATATGAGAAATATAAGGGGGAAAATTTTATAACAATCAAATATATATATTACGTTTTACACAGAAAAAATAAAACACCAAATTGAATAGAGAATAAAGAATGCTGTATATCACAATATCCTATTACCTGAGATAACCATTCGTCCTATTGGTTATGAATCCACATCGGTACAAAGGTGGCGGGGAGCCAAAAAATTTCCAGCCATGTTTAAGGAAGTAAAGTTTGGAATGAACTATATTTGAGACCATCTATTTATAGGATATGTATAGAATCCCATTTCATATACAATATCACTTAGTTGAATTTATTCCAACAACTGCTAACTTTCCGGAGAGAAGAGATTTCAGCAAGAATTTTGTGTTTTTCTTTAAATTTCTAACATAAAGTTCTCGCTATAAGCACGAAACATATTATGTCATTGTTCAATAAGGGAATAATACAGAGAGCACATTCCAGGGCTCTGGTGTCCGCCAGCAAGGCAATGCATTCACAATGAACTGGGAAAAAAAAGGAATAATTTGGAAGAAGAGAAAGAGAGGGCCGCATCGGAGAGAGAAGAGCAGCACAGAGCTGAGTCTGCTTCTCCACTAAACAAAACTGTGCTCCAGTAAAAGTTCCATCAGATTGGGTTACAGCATATACTTATTACATTTAGTTCTTCTGTAATAAGTGATAGGAAAAAAAAACTTTGGGAAAGGTTCCACTAGAGAAGCGGTCTGAATTTTATTTTTGAATTATTGGCCGAGTTCACGCGCAGTGCTTTACGAGAACAAACTCTGCACAACTGGGACACGTTGGACACCCAGATATGTCAACCTGCCAACTTATTCAGTGTCAGGCTGGCTCTTTGATTTGTATGAGACCAGCTGAGGAGGCAAAGTGCATCCGAGAGAGAAACAGACGAGATCACACCAGAAATTTTTTTTTTTTTTTTTGGGACGGAAGCGGCAACTAGAATTTATTGTAAGTACAAAACCAGATTTAGAATGCGGGATATAGAGCTCGAACTAAAATATCTGGTAACTTTAACCATGAAAAGAAAATATTGACCCAAAATATTATGGCGGCAAGACCTAGATACTTCAATATAATAGAGATCCCTAATGCATCACGAATATAAAGCTGGAAGGAAAATTTATTATGAATATAGGTCCAGATAGAATATAACACACAGACCCATATATATTTTTTATATATATATATATATATATATATATATATATATATATATATGAACCACAATCTAAATACTGACCAAAGTATAGCAGAACCAGAATTCACATATATACTATCTATCTCCTATCTATCTCCTATCTATCTATCTATCTATCTATCTATTTCCTATCTATCTATCTATCTATCTATCTATCTCCTATCTATCTATCTATCTATCTATCTCCTATCTATCTATCTATCTATATACACACACATTATATTGGTTTTTTTTACTGAACCAGATATTTTAGGAATAAAATAGAATTACATGCTCAGGTATATAACTTTTGCATGATGTATTGTAAATATAGATACACCAGGTCCAAAATATTTTGTAGATAGATAGATAGAAAGGAGATAGATAGATAGATAGATAGATAGATAGATAGATAGATAGATAGGAGATAGATAGATAGATAGATAGATAGATAGGAGATAGATAGATAGATAGGAGATAGATAGATAGGAGATAGATAGATAGATAGATAGATAGATAGATAGATAGATAGATAGATAGATAGATAGATAGATAGATAGAGAGAGAGATAGATAGATAGATAGATAGATAGATAGGAGATAGATAGATAGATAGATAGATAGATAGATAGATAGATAGGAGATAGATAGATAGATAGATAGGAGAGAGAGAGATAGGAGATAGATAGATAGGAGATAGATAGATGAGCGAACCGGGTTCAAGTCGATCCGAACCCAAACTTTCAGCATTTGATTAGCGGTGGCTGCTGAACTTGGATAAAGCTCTAAGGTTGTCTGGAAAACATGGATACAGCCAATGACTATATCCATGTTTTCCACATAGCCTTAGGGCTTTATCCAACTTCAGCAGCCACCACTAATCAAATGCCGAAAGTTCGGGTTCGGATGGACTCAAGCATGCTCCAGGTTCGCTCTTCTCTGATAGATAGATAGATAGATAGATAGATAGATAGATAGATAGATAGATAGGAGATAGATAGATAGGAGATAGATAGATAGATAGATAGATAGATAGATAGATAGATAGATAGATAGGAGATAGATGATAGATAGATAGATAGATAGATAGATAGATAGATAGATAGATAGATAGGAGATAGATAGATAGATGATAGATAGATAGATAGATAGATAGATAGATAGGAGATAGATAGATAGATAGATAGATAGATAGATAGATAGATAGATAGATAGATAGGAGATAGATAGATAGATAGATGATATATAGGAGATAGATAGATAGATAGATAGATAGATAGATAGATAGATAGATAGAAAATTCTCCCATATAGATGAGAACCAGAATATAATAATATATAAAATACCAAAATATATAGATGGGAATCATAGTATAATATAGAAACCCTGGGATACTGTTATATACTGACTCAGATATTAGAACTGTAACATAACATATAAATATGAGACTATATTAAATGAATATGGAGTCAGATATACGTGCACTATATCACTGAGATCTAGATGTGTCTCTAATATTAATACAGCTCCAGATAAATCTGAGCTGTAATGTAATATGATATAGCTTTAGCTACATGAGAACCAAGTATAAAACACAGACCCAGATGTATCTTGTAAAAACAGATCCAGATTTATTGGAACCGGAATATGATAGAAATACCAAACCAGAATGTGATATAATGAAAATACATAAGGTCCAGAATATATTATTGATACAAACCCAGATATATCAGAACATCATATAACTATGGATCCAAATGTATCAAGTCCACAATATACCATAAGTACAAACCCAGATATATCAGGACCAGAACATATAAATATGGATCAGAAGTATTAGATCAGCGATGTGTCTAATATAAATATATATATATATATATATATATATATATATATATATATATATACATAAGATCCAGAATATACTATTGAAACAAATAATTTATATACAGGTCTACATATATTAACAGTGGAATATAATATGAATACAGAACCAGAATGTGATATACATTTGGACCTTGATGTATTAGAATCTCAATATATCAGGGTAGATCCAGGTATATAAGAATTAGACTGTACTAAACACAGGTCCATATAATGTGAATATAGATGTAAATATAGCAGAACCAGAATATAATATACATCAGGGCCGGATACATTAGAAATAAAATACACTATAGATACAGATTCGTCAGGAGCAGCATATAATACAGATATAGATCCGGGTACATTATAGTCCAAATAAATACTGAAACCATTGGATGTTATAAAGGCACAGATATTGTAATACTGTTCTGTATGCACATATAGACCCAGATACTTCAGTACTAGTATATATACCAATACACACCCAAATACGTCAGAATTTATTAAACACACCCTGATACATTGAAATTGGAATGTATTATAATTCACACCCAGGTGCGCTGGAATATATTATAGATATACACACAGGAATATGGTGGAGAATTATTGTATAGAAGAAAAAAATATGGGTGTTACATATACTATACACAGATGTCGTAGTCCCGCACAGGCCTATAAACATCAGCATTGTGGTATATTACATAGATCATGAAAAGTATAATATGTTGCTGCCAGGATTTATGCAAAAAATAGAATAAATATTAGACTATAAAAACTATAAAAGTATAGATCTAGATATGAATATATATATATATATATACACACACATATTATATCATATAACTGTGATATCATCAGAGGATAGCAGGCTTATATAAATACACACCCAGATATATCATAACAATAGAAATATGGACCTAGATATATCAGATCCACATATATCACAACCAGCGCACAACATATAAACACATCTGAATATCTAAGTCACATTCATATATGAATATGGACCTTGGTATATTAGAACTATAACATATAATACAGACACAGGTATAATATAACATGGATACAATAGATACCAGAATGTAATATAAGCACTGATGCTGATATATCAGCACTAGAATATAATAAGAATGCAGGCCATACTATAATGGAATCATAGAACCAGATAGATAAGAACCTGAAATATGATATATTGGAGGCAAAGTGTAATATAAGTACTGACCCACATATATTGGCTGTGGACTCTGTTGCCACTATACAAATAAATATTATTACTATTATTGGCTGTAATATAATGTAGTTACAGATGGAAAATAATAAAAATACTATTTGTACATATCAGACCCAGTAATAATAGATATGATATAATACAATATGATAGACCAAGAATAATAGATAGATTGAAGATAGATAATAGACAGATAGGAGATAGATAGATAGATAGATAGATAGATAGGAGATAGATAGATAGATAGATAGATAGGAGATAGATAGATAGATAGATAGATAGATAGGAGATAGATAGGAGATAGATAGATAGATAGATAGATAGATAGATAGATAGATAGATAGATAGATAGATAGATAGATAGATAGATAGAGAGATAGATAGATAGATAGATAGATAGATAGATAGATAGATAGTAACTACAAGTAACTACAGTTTTTGTGGAGTTGTTTTATTTTAGGGGAATCAATAATCAATCAACCCGCCTGTTTTATAGGGTGCAGGGTAGTGGAGTCTGGCGTTTAATAATCATAATACAGATCTATCTATCTATCTATCTATCTATCTATCTATCTATCTATCTAGCTATCTATCTATCTATCTATCTATCTATCTATCTATCTATCTATCTATCTCCTATCTATCTATCTATCTATCTATCTATCTATCTATCTTCTATCTATCTATCTCCTATCTATCTATCTATCTATCTATCTATCTATCTATCTCCTATCTATCTATCTATCTATCTATCTTCTATCTATCTATCTATCTATCTATCTATCTATCTATCTATCTATCTCCTATCTATCTATCTCCTATCTATCTATCATCTCTTATCTATCTATCTATCATGTGTATATACGTAAAGATATATGTACACAAAGACACACAACTGCAATGTGGATATTGGAGGGACGCTGTATAGTATATAAACCTTTTCTCCTCCACATCTTATTCATATTTCTCATTCATCTATCCCAGGTGCAATAAAGGCACAGTCTTCATTTTGTAAATGTGTGAAATGGCAAAATGGCAGCCAGGCTATTACTTTGCTGTATAACTTGAGCCAAATCTCTGTTTAGTAAATTGGATTTAACCATACACTCAAATAGGTCCTCTACTGCCTCCTGGTGGGGAAGAGTTATGCTTGCTGGATTTCACCTCAGGCCTAAGCTACATAAACAATCTCTGCTGGAGCAGTCAGGTTACCAGGATCATTCGCAGTATTATATGCAATATTATTCTATGCTGGCGATCCGTACAATACTCTGCTACCATATTCTGATAGAAATCTTAGCCGCCCCTTCCCTGCTGGCAGCACAACGCTAATACAACTTTGAGCCATATCTGACAGACTGGTTGCTATGGATACACTGCCTGACAACTACATTATATTCAAAGTTGTTTCCTTAGAAGTTACTCCCATAAACCACACACCTTAGGTTCTACTCACACAAGTGTCATGGCATCCATTCCTAACACAGCCATGACAGTTCTTTTTTGGGAGTATGCTATTCGTGCCATAGAAATTTCCAGAATAAATGGAAACACAAAAACACAAGTGTGTACAGAGCCTTACCGACTACTTTATGGTTATCAACATTAAATTTAGTTCGGAGAACCCTTTCAGAGGAGTTTTCGGCATTTTAGTTTTAAAGGACTCTCATTACGATGAGCCATCAGATCGGAGAGGGTCTGACTTCTGATTCCCCCAACAGTCAGATGATTGAAGGGTCCCTGTGCTCGGGCAATAGTGGTAGCATGTTCATGGTTGACCAGGCACGTGTTTGTGCATTAGGTATTGGCTGTACCTGTTGTTGCTCTTGATCCCCATCAAGTATTGGCCTGGGCCCAACCAAGAAATGACAATCTTCCAGATAGTCAGGTAACGGGTTTGCCTATATAAAGGACCCTTAGTCTATCCACATTTGTGGACCCATACACATCCATAGGTGCTACAAGTCCGTGTTGGGGCCGTGATCCATGGCGAAAAAAAAAAAAAATTGACAAGCCATTGTGTGGTCCGTATTTGTAGCACGCTTCACCTATTCTAATGAATGGGTCCATGCTAATGCGGACTTCTATGGGTGCCCATCCATAGCTCAGCTCTATCAATATGTGAATCGGGCCTTAAACGTTTTGGCCATTTTGGACCACCCATTCCCCTATGCCTAAGTGATAAAACCAAGGGGCAATATGTTGCCACTGACATCCCCTCCATGATAAGAGATTGGGAACTAAATCTATGACAGTGGGCTTAACACTTGGGGTCAGGTTTGGATATGGATGAGATATAGACTCTAGATAATATTTGTATTAATTAAGAGGCCCTCACTGAAGGTTGTATTGTTTGGGGTATATCAAACAATGGTGTACATGGTATAGGAGCCCAATAATGATGAGGTTCATAACTCAATTTGAACCCCCCATGGATGATGTGACCTATGCTGGTCTATCCAGAACATAACCAAAAATAACCAAACAAAAGTTGCAGAGGAACCACAATTGGTGCCAAAACTGTAAATCCGTTGATTCCTATTGGACATTGCTCCAAAACCATCTTAACTTACGTTAACATTTTTTGCTTATGATATGATCTCAGCCACAATTGCCTCCACCAAATATCCTCATTCGGGGCCAATAGGAAAAAAGGAAATACTCTAAATTTTTGCCAATGCCATTACCCCCCGCCAACATTGTAGGGGAACAGAAAGTTCTCCTGCCATAAGCAGAATACCCATCCAGCCAAGAAACATTTCAATGTGGCAATGTGGTAAACGATATCATGTTTCTGAAGTGTGGGTAGAATTTTTCTCTAAGGATCCATTCATGTTTGTTTAGTAGCTTCAAAAAAAATGGAGATTCATTGAAGTGTAGAGAAATTGGCTAGTCAACTTTTTGGGCTTTGTCCAGACCTACTGGAGAAAGTGAAGGGAGAAGGAAGATTTCAACATCTGATATGTCTCCTTGAAAGAAAGAACTTGTACTTGGGCGTAGCTTGTTCAGTAGTCGAGCAAACATGCCAGTACGCTTAGGGAGAGAAAGCGAGCTGTGTATTGTGACATGTAGAGCTGTCGCACAACCAGCTCCATCACCGTCATAAGGAAGAGTGGCATTTTGGGCATCAATGACTAAAAGCTTAAAGGATTATTCTTCGGGAGCCCTTTGGTGCAGCAGGGACCCACCCTCATGGGTCTGTCTGCAATAAAAGACCTTTACTCAATCCTTATCCAAAATAGGAGGAACACCGACACCTTTTTCTCTGCCTGATTGTTTCACATATTAATTTTAGAAGCTTCTAGAATGTGCAGACAGCCTTATTCTCTCCTGATCAGTGAAAGTCCCAATTACAGATGAGTGAAACTACAGTAATTCAGTTTCGCTGAATGCTCAGTATTTGAATCCCACAGCCAGAAGAAGATGGATCCATAGCCTATACCCATCTTCTCCAGCCACAGGAAGTCAAATGCTGAGCAGTCCTCATTTCCTGAATCCAAACTTAATGAAGTTTCTACCATCTCTAGTCCCAATTTTGAATGCCTAAGGGCCCTATTCCACGGGACGATTATCGTTCAGATTATCGTTAAATAGTTTGAATGTAAACGATAATCGTTCGTTTGAATAGCAGTTAACGATTAATGACCAAACGAGAAATCGTTGATCGTTTAATAAAACCTTGACCTATCTTTATTGTTGCTCGTTCGCAAATCACTCGCATTGAATGAGATGTCGTTCGGCCGTTCACAGTAGTGACGAACCAATGGCGACGACAAGAACAATCATAAGTAACGATTATTGTTCCATGTAAATGGGTGAACGATTTCAGGTCTTTCGCAATAGCGGTCATTTGGATCGTTTATCGTTAACGATTATGCGAAACATAATCGTCCCGTGGAATAGGGCCCTAATGGTCAATCCCGTGGAATAGGGCCCTAATGGTCAAACGGTATTGCTCTCTGCTGCCACCTCTGTCCATGACAGTAACTGTCCAGAGCAGGAGAGGTTTTCTATGGGGATATGCTACTACTCTGGGCAGTTCCTGACATGGACAGAGGTGGCAGCAGAGAGCACTGTGTCAGACTGGAAAGAATACACCACTTCCTGCAGGACATACAGCAGCCAATAAGTACTGGAAGGCTTGAGATATTTAACTGGAAGTAATTTACTAATCTTTATATTTTTCCAGTACCTGTTTATCTGAAAAAATATATTTTCACTGACGTACCCCTTAAAAATGTTTACATTATTATAGGGACAGCCATCTTGCCTGATTGTTTTTTTTCTGCATTACTTTGAAAACAACCATCTTGCATGAGCTGTTAGAACAACATTTAGAGATATAGTTTCCAGTAAGTTCCATCGACATAGGTAACAATGGACAGGACCTGCCCTATTGACATAAATAGAAAAGATGTCCGGGCATGTCTATGACATTTACAGAGGTCATTCCATAGGAAGGGGGAAGCTGAGCTGTGAGCTTCATATATTATTTTCTCTATCTACAGGTGTTATCATTAGCTGTAATTCTGTACAGATCACTTTCCAGCAGCCTCCTCCTTATCATTACAGATAGAACAGGTCATAGTGTGACCTGGTTGAGAACGTATTTCTGGTTAATTTTATATTATATATAGTAAAATAAATAAAAAAATCACCAAAATTTTTTTTTTAAATAGATTTGAAGAATAGGTATGTTTCCAATTCCCTTTAAGCTTCTTATAATACAGATCTTCAGGGGCCTGGGCCCTCATGTCATTGATATGGAGCACCACCCCACATCAGCCCACTGTACACCACACCACCAAAGTAAACCTTGAGAAGACCTCAAAATGATATGTATATGTGGCGGGCCCTTAGAAGGCGTAGCGGGCCCCAGAAAGGACTGGAGATCCATACAAAAGCAATGGTACACTGCCCCCTAATGGTGCACACTGATATATATAACTAAGGAATACATCACAGCTATACAAGCACTAATAATGACATGATGGCTTATTTATTAACCGCACATAGACAATTACATCAATATATCATTGGAGGTTTTTTTTTCCATACTGACATTTTAGAGATTCCTGGGATCTGGCAACAATCTATAGATTGTTTAATAAATCACATAATATGGATGGCGCACATCTCTAGCCCAAACGCCCCCGGAGATGAAGCTGTGCTGTTATTAGGGATAAGAGAACACTGGTGCACGGTCAGAACATTTGGCAATGGATTCCAACAGGAACAGGAGGGAACTGCACAATTCCACCTCGGGCCTGTCTGCACATCATAATAAAAAGCCTTTGTGCAGAAAAAGAGGCTTTTTCTTGTGCTTTAACAATAGACACCTTTCAGCACCCCCTCCCCACCCCCATCCCGCCCCGACATCCGGGACAGCCAGAGATTCCTCTCTTATTTTTATAACTAAAATAATATTAGCAGTGGAAGGGAGAAGCCATTATCCTATCTGCCAGGGGCGCACTCACTTTCAAAGGCCGCACTGTTGTGTTTTCCTTTAATGAGTTTAATTAAAAAAATAAAAAGAAAAGTTACTTAACTGTTTCTACATATCAGCGGGTGGGAGGCTGCGGCTGCCTGCAAGGAGGATGGGAGGCTGAAAGAGATGGCACCGCAGGAAGGGCTGTGAAAGGGTTAACACTGTGGGAGGTTTAATAGGTAAATAACTAATTTCTAATAAAGTAAGATTAAAGTTATTAAAGATATAAGAATTAACAAAGATCTATCTGTCTGATCCTGAGCTTTACCTGAACTGTGAATGGCAGATCTGCTACAGTAATAAATATCTATCTATGAATCTATCTCCTATCTCTCTCTCTCTATATCTATCTATCTATCTCCTATCTATCTATCTATCTCCTATCTATCTATCTATTATCTATCTATCTATCTATCTCCTATCTCTCTCTCTCTATATATATATCTATCTCCTATCTATCTCCTATCTATCTATCTATCTATCTATCTATCTATCTATCTATCTATCTCCTATCTATCTATCTATCTCCTATCTATCTATCTATCTATCTATCTCCTATCTATCTCCTATCTATCTATCTATCTCCTATCTATCTATCTATCTCCTATCTATCTATCTATCTATCTATCTATCTCCTATTTATCTATCTATCTATCTCCTATCTATCTATCTCCTATCTCTCTCTCTCTCTCTCTCTCTCTCTCTCTCTCTCTCTCTCTCTCTCTATATATATATATATATATATATATATATATATATATATATCTCCTATCTATCTATCTATCTCCTATCTATCTATCTATCTATCTATCTATCTCCTATCTATCTATCTATCTATCTCCTATCTATCTATCTATCTATCTCCTATCTATCTATCTATCTATCTATAAAATAGCTTCCACAATGGAGGGCACTCTGTAAGGGTTAAGTTCGGGTGCCAACGGCTAGAGACCGAATCCACGTCTCCCCATTAGATAAACCAAGAAATCCGCAGCACAACCTTCTTGTGAAAAAACTTCCAAGTGTTTTATTCCATATCAAGCAGAAAATACATGCAACGTTTCAATCTCGCGATGAGCAAAAAACAGTGTATTTTTTCACTTTACTGCTGTGTGCTGCGGAATATATACTATTTGATGGAGTAACTATATCCTTGGTCAGGATCATCTGCTGGCACCAATCTCATTGTTTCCTGTTGTGCTGCTCTATATACCATCTATCTATCTATCTATCTATCTATCTATCTATCTATCTATCGATCTATCTATCTCCTATCTATCTATCTCCTATCTATCTATCTATCTCCTATCTATCTCCTATCTATCTATCTATCTATCTATCTATCTATCTATCTATCTATCTATCTATCTATCTCCTATCTATCTATCTATCTCCTATCTATCTATCTATCTATCTATCTATCTATCTATCTATCTCCTATCTATCTCCTATCTATCTCCTATCTATCTCCTATCTATCATCTATTATATATTATCTATCTCCTATCTATCTATCTATCTATCTATCTATCTCCTATCTATCTCCTATCTATCTGTCTCCTATCTATCTATCTATCTATCTATCTATCTATTTATCTATCTATCTATCTATCTATCTATCTATCTATCTCCTATCTATCTCCTATCTATCTATCTATCTATCTATCTATCTCCTATCTATCTATCTCCTATCTATCTCCTATCTATCTATCTATCTATCCATCTCCTATCTATCTATCTATCTATCTATCTATCTATCTATCTATGTCCTATCTATCTATCTCCTATCTATCTATCTCCTATCTATCTCCTATCTATCTGTCTCCTATCTATCTATCTATCTATCTATTTATCTATCTATCTATCTATGGTCCCTAAAGCTGGCCATACGTAATAGATAAGTGTGGCCTAAACCTGTCAATTTTCTGTCAATGTGGCCGATAATCAATTGGTGTAATAGGACATGTTAAAAGACCACGATCAGCCGACATGCACAATGTCAGCCTATTGTGGTCTTTCAACATGTTGAAACGGAACGATCATGTCAGCAACAGCCTGCTGCACATTGATCCGTGTAATAGGAACGGCAATAGCAGAACACCGCTGACTTCAATGGGTAGCCCAGACAATCTAAGGATCATCCGGGCAGTCCCTCCCGCTGCTCCCTGCTCGCTGGCTTTGTGTGTAATAGCACAGGCAACGAGCGGGGAATAAGGGGGTAGCGAGCGCTGACCTGACAGGTCAGCAGTCGATTCCCCCTTGTGCCATTAGGCTGCATACACACATTCACGGCTGTTTTTATAATCAGGAAATACTGATCAGGAAGCCTTTCAGGAGGCTTCAGAAGCTTCTCTTCTCCGCTGGGGAGAGGGCAGCCTCTTGTGGCCGGAGGTATAATGCTGCCTTTAGCTAGAAGAGTGACTGACAGGTCAAGTAGCCAATGGCTCATCGTCCTGTCAAACACAGTGTCGCATTTAAATGACAACTCTGGCGCTAGAGAGAAAAAATGTCATGCTTACCCTCACTCCCAAGTCCGTCTTCATTTGAATTTCCCACCGTTCACCATCACTGGAGCTCCGGCCAGCAGATTTGTTCCTTCTCCACTTCCTGGTTCTTCTGTTGGAGAATGTTAGATGACTGACAGCTTGCTCAGCCAATCGGACCTGAGCATGATGTGAGTCATCTGACAACATAGTAGAAGGGGCTAGGAACACTATCGGGCCAGCCTTCCTCTACTAGTGACAACATCGACGCAAAATGGAGTTGGCAGAAGATCCTGTGGGTGATAGGAATCAGATAAATATGATTTTATTACACTTCCAGGGGTTCACAGTCCTTCCACCCTACCTACTCCCCTCCCACAGCACTCCTGCCAGTTCCCTGCCCAGAGCTGTAGAACATCTCATTTTACTGCAGAGTACTGAACTAGTAATATTACAGCACCTGCTGAAGTAACTCCCTGTCTGCTCTTTCTGTAGAATTATTCATCACAAGGCAGCATGCTGTAACTACTCCTCACTCTTTCATGAGTTCCCCAATAAACATATATATGTAACTGTGTATGACAAGGAGATTGGGATGTAGGCTGCAGGGGCTGGTCAGAGATGGTGACATTACTCAGTCAGGGGCGGGGCTAGAGCTCAGAGACAAGATCCACACAAGCCTCCTGTGACATCAGAGGATGATGAGTTGTCTCCAGAGAGAGGGAGGAGCTGGAGACAATACACATTTTGTAGTTCTTGTACTTCCTGTCAGGGGGGAATCATGCAAAAGCCGATGACGCCAGCACCATCAACAGCTGAAGGGTGGGGCGTCAACACCTGAAACCTCCACCTATCAGCTGTCTGGTGCACACGCTACACTGAGAATGGATTCGGAAGGAGTTGGCTCTGTAGTCAGCATAGTGGCAGCACCACTTTACTGTAGCCTTGGCTCCTGTTAAGGTGAATAGATGCTGAGGCTGCAGTATGTAGCCAGCTGTTTCCATTACACTGAGTATAGAACCAATTGCGCCCAGCTCTGTTCTCAGTATTGTGCTGGGGCCTAACAGCTGATTGGTGGTGGAGCCAGATGTTGCCATCCCACTATTCAACTATTGATCAGTAGTTGTTTCCTGGTCACCCCCTTAAACTGCAGCATAAAATCTGATGGACCTCATTGGTCCTATTATCTATGGTTCCGATTATCACGATGAGGCATAGGGTCTAACCTTCTGTCCATACGAATAGTATTATATTTGCTCAGCTTTAAAGTGACTCTGTACCCACAATCTGACTCCCCCAAACCGCTTGTACCTTCAGATAGCTGCTTTTAATCCAAGATCTGTCCTGGGGTCCGTTCGGGAGTTGATGCAGCTATTGTCCTAAAAAACAACTTTTAAACTTGCAGCCCTGTGCCCAACAGCCGGGGCTTAGATTGTGTATGTATTGGGCTGGCACAACCTCTCTGTCCCTTTCTGCCCTCCTCATCATTAGGAATGCTCCAGGCAGATTGTCTCCTATTCTTCAGCTGTGTGAATACTGCACATGGGCTGATCGTTAAGGACCTGTGCAATCTTCAGACAGGGGAAAATGTTCTAGTGGCATTCCTAATGATGAAGAGGGTGGGGAGGAGGGAAGGAGGGGAGATGCAAAGTTAGGGCACAGATACTCTAAGCCCCGGCCGTTGGGCATGGGGCTGCAAGTTTAAAAGTTGTTTTTTAGGACAATAACTGCATCACCTGCCAAACGGACCCCAGGACAGATCTTGGAGTAAAAGCAGCAATCCGAAGGTACAAGTGGTTTTGGGGGGGTCAGATTGTGGGTACAGAGTCACTTTAATGGGTTTTCTAAGAAGCAGAAGATGGTTTAGGAAACAGAATTCACCGATGCACTGCTTACATCAATAAATATATTTATATAAATAAATGTGTGTATATATGTATTTTTTTTAAAGAAAAGAAATAAAGCAAAAGGCGCAAATATATATATTATATAAAAAAAAATTAAAATATGCTATGTGTATGTCTATGTCTACGTGTATTCAATGAGGGTGTCTGTGTGCGTGTGAAGATCTGACTACTGAATATACGTCTGTGGCCTGTAGATCAGAGGTGGGAATACAATCTGCAGTCACACGAGTCACGGTGTAGTACTACTATATGTGCATACAAGTCACAGTTTAATAGGTAGTCCCCATCCATTGCTTTAACACCTTCTCTTCCCGCCAGCTGTTTGAAGTCTCTGGCGCTGCACCCACATCTGTTCCTTCTGCAAATACAGTTGCTGGTCACCATCTGGACTGAGATTTTGGTTACCAGCTCCCGGGCTTTTCCCCTCCCCAAGAGGATGCCAGGCATATGGGCACTATTTAACAGTCTGCATGCCAAAGAGAACTATGTTTTGCCTCCTGTATTACAGTAGCCCAGCTGTCTATATTTCCATTATCCTGTAACATCTTACAGTTTCCCAGCTCTTCAGCCTCCTATTACCCCTGTAACTTCTTATTACAGTAACCCGGCTCCTGATACTCTTATTACCTCTCTAACATCTTATTACAGTAACCCGGCTCCTGATCCTCTTATTACCCTGTAACATCTTATTACAGTAACCCGGCTCCTGATCCTCTTATTACCCCTGTAACATCTTATTACAGTAACCCGGCTCCTGATCCTCTTATTACCCTGTAATATCTTATTACAGTAACCCGGCTCCTGATCCTCTTATTACCCTGTAACATCTTATTACAGTAACCCGGCTCCTGATCCTCTTATTACCCTGTAACATCTTATTACAGTAACCCGACTCTCCTGATCCTCTTATTACCCCTGTAATATCTTATTACAGTAACCCGGCTCCTGATCCTCTTATTACCCCTGTAACATCTTATTACAGTAACCCGGCTCCTGATCCTCTTATTACCCCTGTAACATCTTATTACAGTAACCCGGCTCCTGATCCTCTTATTACCCCTGTAACATCTTATTACAGTAACCCGGCTCCTGCTCCTCTTATTACCCCTGTAACATCTTATTACAGTAACCCGGCTCCTGATCCTCTTATTACCCTGTAACATCTTATTACAGTAACCCGGCTCCTGATCCTCTTATTACCCTGTAACATCTTATTACAGTAACCCGGCTCCTGATCCTCTTATTACCCTGTAACATCTTATTACAGTAACCCGGCTCCTGATCCTCTTATTACCCCTGTAACATCTTATTACAGTACCCCGGCTCCTGATCCTCTTATTACTCCTGTAACATCTTATTACAGTAACCCAGCTCTCCTGATCCTCTTATTACCCCTGTAACATCTTATTACAGTAACCCGGCTCCTGATCCTCTTATTACCCCTGTAACATCTTATTACAGTAACCCGGCTCCTGATCCTCTTATTACCCCTGTAACATCTTATTACAGTAACCCGGCTCCTGATCCTCTTATTACCCCTGTAACATCTTATTACAGTAACCCGGCTCCTGATCCTCTTATTACCCTGTAACATCTTATTACAGTAACCCGGCTCCTGATCCTCTTATTACCCCTGTAACATCTTATTACAGTACCCCGGCTCCTGATCCTCTTATTACTCCTGTAACATCTTATTACAGTAACCCAGCTCTCCTGATCCTCTTATTACCCCTGTAACATCTTATTACAGTAACCCGGCTCCTGATCCTCTTATTACCCCTGTAACATCTTATTACAGTAACCCGGCTCCTGATCCTCTTATTACCCCTGTAACATCTTATTACAGTAACCCGGCTCCTGATCCTCTTATTACCCTGTAACATTTTATTATAGTAAATATGTCCCTGATTGATTCTGTGAGATTGATACTTAGATAGATAGATAGATAGATAGATAGATAGATAGATAGATAGATAGATAGATAGATAGATGAATAAATAAAAAAATAAATCAATAACTGAACTGATGATAGATAGATAGATAGATAGATAGATAGATAGATAGCGACACACAGTGGTCAACATTGGGAAGTTCAGAGACTTCAGGAAATGATGTGATTTGTCTTGTTCTGTGTCTGCTGAAATGGCACATCGTGCACACATTTCAGATGGGGCTGGCATACTTTGCACAAAGCTGGCACGCTGCAGGCACACAAGACCCTGCATAAGGTAATATGGTTTGCAAATGATGTGGAGGTAATGTTCTGCCAAAAGCATTACCTTGTGCAGTGCTCGCTGCCCAGCCTGCCAATCTCATTAACTTCCACAAAGTGCTGCGTTCCTGGTAAAGGTGACACACCAGTCAGCCAGTGCCCCAGCAGCTGCTGCCCCATGTTCTATCCTGGAGACAGTGGGAGCCTAATGTGCTAGGAGCTGTGCATTCAGTAAGACCCCACTATGGCCTGTGATGTGCTCTGCCTGGCACATGGTTACATAACAGTCCTCACAAAGTAATAACATTAGCGGGCAGAGCATCTTGCTCTGCACAAGGTGATATGTTTGGCATTGACTGCACACTGCTCTGCGCACGGTAATAAGTTTGGCACATGCTCTGTGCATTGCTCCTCCGAGTCTGCGCCAGTGTCTGCGTCAGGGTTCCCCTCTTGCCGCCATAATAGAGATGCCAGGCTCCTAATTGTAAGGCAGGGTGACGGGGGCACAGCAAGACCCAGATGCGCTATTTCTAACAGATGGTGCTGGCATTCCCTATTCACTGCCTTCATGCCAGCCTTCATGCCACCTGCACCCACCCTCCCTCCCCCCTTCTCTTTTCTCTTTCCCTATTTCCACAAAGTGGTTATTACGGAGCCAGCACTTAACCCTCTCACCCCCAAAAGGACCTGGCACCTGTATTGTACCAGCTGCAAATGTCAAGCCACCAGCCAGCCTCTCGGGAGGGTATTCACAAGAAGGCAGGTGGCACGTTGCAGATTACTTCCTACAAGCAGAACAACACTAATTTCTTTCCATCCTCACTAACTAAATGTATCGCACTGGAAAGCCATTTTCCACACCTGCCGTCATCATCTTGCTCATCCCCAATTCCATCATTTCTCCCGGTCTCCTCCATGCCCCGTCCTTCCCATACCCACATGTCTCAGTGTCTCCGTTATCTATCATAGACGATACAATAATAGACATCTGGGATTATGTGCAGCGCGCAGAACAATTATATATAGAGACGGAGATGTAGACAGACGATTTATGGAAAGCGTTCAGCGCCCTATGGGAAACGCTAATGACAACGGGATTAAAAAAAAAAAAGAGACATAAATCCGGTTTAAAGGGAAATTTTACCTTGTCGTGGATTTCAACCCATTTGTTCCAATTCAAAAATTAGAATTTTTGACTTTTATTGTAAATTCTTATCTGTCATGAGAATCACATTCGCTTTTGTAGAGCAGGGTTTTCTCCTTCGCAATGCCTATACATGATGATGATGATAATGATGGTGAGGAAGAGGGATTAACCACAGAAGCTGTGCTCCCATTATTATTAATGTCCCTCCCTTTGAAGTGGATGAGGCATTTTAGCACATCCCACACATGAAAGGGTTAATCTTCTCTGGCTCACTAAGTCCCTGCTTAGCGACGCTCTGCGGGCTCTCCGCCTCGATGGAGTTAGAGGGAAGAGTGCTCTCTGCGATCCTGCCAAAACTTCCATTTGGTTCGGTAAATATTTAATGGCTGTCAGGACTCCCCGAAGCATCATCAGAAATGAAAACAGGGGGGAGGCTGGCAATGGCATTGGCCACAGTGTACCTGCACCGTGTATGCAGGTCAGGGGGTAGTACGACGCCTTGCAGGACAGCTTTGTATGGAGACATGGATGGGCAGTAGTACTTCTTTAATGGCTGCGTAATGGGAAGGCTGGCATTGCCATACTTGGGCTATTGTCCATAACTTTAGGCCGTTGTGTATAGGTACAATGCGTTAGAATCTTTTTGTTAATATTCATGTCAATGGGACCCCTTGCACCGTTACTGCTAAAAGTATAGCTATGCAGGTACGAGCAGCAATAAACAGGAAGTCGGAGCACTCGCACCAGCACCATGGCCCTGTCAAGCTGCGGATCCCTAGGAATACCCCACCATCACCAATATTGATGGCTACCTTTTAAGAGCACCTGTGACCAACCCCCCAAAGACCTGAGATTTACTATCATTACATGCCTTTTACACTTTCTTAATATTCCCCTCCTGTTCCTTAGATATGTGGGTTTATAATTCATTATTAGTCAGATGGGTGTGACCTTTTTTAATAATGACCAAGGTTAATCAGGAGGTATGAATTTTACATTGAAGAGCGTGTATGCCTTATACACACAATCGGAGATTTATCAAACTGGTGTAAAGTGAAACTGGCTCAGTTGCCCCTAGCAACCAATCAGATTCCACCTTTCATTCCTCACAGACTCTTTCAAAAATGAAATGTGGAATCTGATTGGTTGCTAGGGGCAACTGAGCCAGTTTCACTGTACACCATGTTTGATAAATCTCCCCCAATGACTATATAATACCCATCAACTGATACTAACTCTCATTATTTTAATGAAGGCCACACCTATTTGACTATTAACCGAATTGTCAAAATATAAACCTATATAAGATAAGTAATCGGTTATTTAATGACAATAAAAACTGATTTTTTTTAAAATAACCCTCAGGCCAGGTTGACACTAAGTAAAAACAATGGCTGTATTTCATAACATATTTCACAAATAACGGCCATTGTTGACACAACTACGACTGGTGTTATTTAATATGGCTATTGTTTTGTACATAGTGTGAACCTGGCCTAACATTGTGCAGTGTTTCACTGCTGGATAACACGTATGTAGGTTGGTATCCTTCTGTTTATATCCTCAGGCTGAAGGTTGCATTCTGAACTCCCACCACTAGATGTCACTGTATTGTGTGGATTACATGTCACATCTGAAAGGAAGGTGTACAAAATGGGTTGAATGCCTAGCTCTCTGATTTCATGTATTTCTCTTTCTGTAAATGCTGTCTGTGACCCAATCCCTGACCCTTGGTCCGTCACAGTCCTCCCGTCTCTATTCCTGTAACCTATTAGAGGATAGACAGACAGTCTCCTGGTGCCCTTTTCCTCCAATCTCCTGCCAGCTCCCTGAGACCATATGTAGTGGGGAAGCAGGTCATGTGATCAGAATAGTGAGAATAGTGGTTAAAGAGTAGTGTAGAGAGGTTCCAGTGAGTGAGGTAGTTATTTTTTCAAAAGAGTTCCAGTACTAGCCATGTTGGGCTAGTAACACCCTCAGTGAGGCTACTAAAGTAAGCCTTATCCACAATAAGGGGCTATCATTCATCTTCTACTTCTTCCTGATCCTGATAACCTATGGTGCATTTACACAGAGAGATTTATCTGAGAGATCTTTGAAGCCAAAGCCAGGAACAGACTATAAAAAGGGAACGGGTCATAAAGGAAAGAATGGGATCTAACCGCTTTTCAAATCCATTTCTGGCTTTGGCTTAAAAAATCTGTCAGATAAATCTCTCTGTGTAAACGCACCATTAGACAGGAGCCAACAGACAGCAGTTAGATAACTAAGTCAAGGCTGAGAACTCTGCTCGAAATTAAAGTTTTGAATTGCCCCACAAAAGTTATACAAGTGCCCAATAGACACTGATTATGGGTTCTGCACATATAGGGCTTCTTTCCCTGCACTTACCACAGTCCTTGCAAAACCTGTTTCGTCACGGCACAGGCGCCATCTTGGGGCCGTGACTTGTGCCCTGTACTAATTTCCATGTAGCGCCGGGCCTGTACATAGGGGAGTGTTAGGAGCTCCCCGCCCACTCCTAGCTGTCTTGGGGCCATGACGTAACGGCCCCGCTCTCCATTGGCTGCACTATAATGCAGCAGTTCGGCCGCAGGACGCTTCCTGGTCCTTCCTCCCTCTTGTAAGTATCCTCATCCCGGCGATCTGTCCCCTCACTGCCCGGCCGCAGGGCTCCTAAAGTGAAGGTCTGCTTGCTCTCCTGAGCTGTGTGGGGTGTAAGGAGGAGGTAAGACATGGTACTTCTCTCTCACCTTCCCCCAGCAGCAGCAGCAGCTCACCCGCGTTCTGTGTGTGGGACAGGACTTGAAGATGCCGCTGGGTAGGGGCGTAGCTAATGTCTCCTGGGTCCTGATGCGAGAGGTCAACTTGGGCCCCCCCTTTCACGACCAAGTGATGCTACTGGTGTATATATATATATATATATATATATATATATATATATATATACACACACACACTCCCGCAAGACAGATATTACCAATAACACCAGCATAAAGGAAGAGAAAATATTATCACCATACATATTACCGCCATACTGTTACTGACCAAATCCTGTATACTGAGACCAATATTGCCAATATTACCAGTATATAAGAAGGAAATATTACCGCCATACCACAACCACTACCATCACCACCATATTGTTACTGACCAAATCCTGTGTACTGAGACCAATACAACACAGTACCAGATAGCAAGTAACAAATAATTCCACCACATACTAACACCACCGCTGCTACTGACTAACACCACCGCTGCTACTGACTAATACCACCACATACTGACTAACAACTCCGCTGCTACTGAATACCACCACCACCACATACTGACTAACACCAACACTGCTACTAACACCACCGCTGCTACTGACTAATACCACCACATACTGACTAACACCACCGCTGCTACTGAATAACATCCACTGTACACAGATCACCATCACCTCATCCAGTCATATAGAGGTGGACGCAGCTCTACACAGGTTCTGTACACCATATACATTACAGTGCAGTTATATCAGGTGACTCACAGGGGACGTCTTCTCTGATCGGAGTTCTTCCCTTTTCTTTTTCTGCCCTGGGCCATTATGAGAAGTTCTCCGAGCCACGGATCCACAGAATTTGCCAGACAGACATATTAGGCTCCTCACACTGACACCATCCTCATCACTATACACACTGCACATCTGTAATGGTCGCTTTGCACCCTCATTTAGTGGGAAGGCTGACTGTGTTGTCCTCCTTATAGATGGCCCCTTCCCCCCATAGATGGCCCCTTCTCCCCCCTATAGATGGCCCCGTCTCTCCCCTCCCTTATAGATGGCCCCCTCTTTCCCCTCCCTTATAGATGGCCCCTTCTCCCACCCTCCCTTATAGATGGCCCCCTCTCCCACCCTCCCTTATAGATGGCCCCCTCTCCCCCTCCCTCCCTTCCTTATAGATGGCCCCAGGGGCGTAGCTAATGTCTCCTGGGCCCTGGTGCGAGAGGCCAACTTGGGCCCCCTGCGCGCCGGAAACCGGAAGTCAGGGCCCAAGGCGCGCAGGGAGTTCTGGGATGCGCGCGCTGCCGGGGGTAAGACGCGACACCCCCGGCAGCCGCGCAGAAGCCGGGGGAAAGACGGAGCCAGTCTCTTGTGACCGCAAGCAAAACAATGCTTGCGGTCACAAGAGTGATTGATCGGGGGGCCCCGCGGGCCCCCCTTTGTGGCGGGCCCGGTCGCGGCGGCGACCCCCGCGACCACGGTGGCTACGCCACTGGATGGCCCCCTCCCTTATAAATGCCCCCCTCTCACTCTCTCCCTTATGGACGGCTGCTACTCCCCCCTTATAAATGCCTTCTCCCCTTATAAATGTCCCCTCCCCCCCTTATAGATACCCTCAGCCCTTATAGATGGCCCCCCTTCTTCCCTCCGTGAAAAGCAGATAAAAAAAAAACAAAAACACACAACTCACCTGCCACCCGCTCTCCCCTGTCGATCCTCTCTCTTCAGGGTCTGGCCACCCGGCTGATGTGCGGCTGCCGGGGGTGTCCCGTTCTATCACCGGCAGCGCGCGCATCAGAGAGCTCCCTCTGCGCCAGGGCTGGGACTTCCGGTACAGAGAGCGTCTCTTATATGCGCTCTCTGTAACGGAAGTCCCGGGCCACAGGCGCACTGTGAGTTCACTGATGCGCGCGCTGCCGGGGATAGGACAGGACACACCCGGCAGCCACACATCAGCAGGGGCCAGCGTGCGCCTGCTCTTGTGACCGCAAGCAAAACAATGCTTGCAGTCACAAGAGTGATTTACGCTCATCTCTAGTACTAAGCACAACTTATCTACCTAAGAATAAATGGATCAAGCATTTGAAATTCAACTTGGCCGATCCATTTCTCCATCAATATCTGCCATAGAGGGACTGTCAGCAGGACACCATAGATTGGTGATGAGCTGGTCACAATGGAATTGGTAAATTTAGCCAACAAGCTAATGCAGTGCTTCCCAATTCTAGTCCTCAGGCCTCACCAACAGGTTGTGTTTTGAGGATTTCCCATACAGAGAACACCTGTGAAATACTAAGGAAATCCCCAATACATGACCTGTTGGTGAGGCCTGAGGACTGGAATTGAGAAGCCCTAATCTAATGTGTATGGGCAGCTTTCTGCCAGGTTGATTCTGCCTCGAAACACTATGCAAATCCACGTCCTATTGTTTTCCCTGGGAAATAAGAAAGAAGAGTGAGAGATTTAATGGGGTCAGTCTGAACTCAACTCCCTTAGGTTTTTTGTTGATTTCAATGGAGGACTACTATGGTTTCCCCTTTAACTTTCCTCAATATTACAGTCCTAATCTAATTAATGTCACATCAGGTGTATACTCCCTTAATATAGTCCACCACAAAGAGATAGCAATTCTGTCATTCTGTGCTAGAGTGTAAAACCAACTATTTTAAAGTGTCACTGTTGTATTTTTTTGTGTGTGTGTATTCAGAAATCAATAGTCTAGGCGATTTTAACCCCGTGCCGCTCGGGGTGTTCAGAGAGGGGTCCCGGCGGGACCCCGCTCTGAACGGCGCTGATCCCGGCTGACACGTGCAGCCGGGCAGTGCCTCTATTAGCCGGAGCGGGTCCCGTTGCCGCGCCGGCTAATTAAGCCTCTAAGTGCAGCTGTCAAACCTGACAGCTGCACTTAGATGCTGTGCTCTCCGTGTCCCTGGTGCGATCGCGGGGGGGAGATCCGTTCTTCTGCCCGTGCCGGGCCTCAGCGTCGGAATGACGCTGATCCCGCCTCGGCAATAGATTGCTATGGCCTGCAGCAGGCCATAGCAATCTATGACCGATCTGATCGATCTTTGCTGTGTATATACACAGCATTGATCTCTATGAGAGATCAGTGCTATGTATATACAAGTCCCCCAGGGGGGCTTCTAGTTACAGTAAAAAAAAAAGTAAAAAAGTGTTTTTATTAATAAAAAATCCCCTCCCCTAATAAAAGTCCAAATCACCCCCCTTTTCCCATTTTATAAATATAAATTAATAAATAAATAAATATATTTAGTATCGCCGCGCACGTAATCGGCCGAACTATTAATTAATCACATTCCTGATCTTGCACGGTAAACGACGGCAGCGCAAAAAAATTCCAAAGTGCAAAATTGCGCATTTTTGGTCGCATCAAATCCAGAAAAAATGTAATAAAAAAACGATCAAAAAGTCGTATATGCGCAATCAAGGTACCGATAGAAAGAACGCATCATGGCGCAAAAAATGACACCTCACACAGCCCCATAGACCAAAGGATAAAAGCGCTATAAGCCTGGGAATGGAGCGATTTTAAGGAACGTATATTTGTTAACAATGGTTTGAATTTTTTACAGGCCATCAGATACAATATAAGTTATACATGTTATATATCGTTGTAATCGTAACGACTTGAGGAACATGCATAACAAGTCAGTTTTACTATAGGACGAACGGCGTAAATGCAAAACTCCCCGAAATCAAAACAAATTAGTTTTTTTTTCAATTTGACAGCGCAAATGATTTTTTTCCGGTTTCGCAGCATATGTTATGGAAAAATAATGCCTGTCATTGCAAAGTACAATTGGTTTCGCAAAAAATAAGCGCTCATATACGTCTCTAGGTGAAAGAATGCAAGCGCTGTTGACTTTTAAACTTAAAATGGAATAAGCAAAAGCGCAAAAACGAAAATTGGCTTTGACCTTAAGGGGTTAAGAAACTTTGTAATTGGGTTTATTAGGCAAATATGCCATTATCTGCATTCAAAAAGACTTTCCCCAGGTCCCCCTCCCTCCTCTCTCTCATTCACTGCTCATTATCAGGAAATCTCGACTCTTTTACATCAGTCGGGCCCTGTGTAACCTATGGAGGGGGGAGGAGGGAGATTAGTCGCCAGCAGAGAGCAGAGAACAAAGGTTTACACAGCGGGAGCTGTGTGAAAGACGGTATTCAGAGGACAGAGAGGTCAGTGCTGACCTTATAGGAGATAGCCCGGTGATGTAACTCTTTCTTGTCCTGTTTTGGTGCCTCATCTCCCTCCACCCCTCCCCTCTCCATAGAGAACCATGAAGACAGGGGGGAGAGCTTCAAACTGCTTTTTCATGATAAAAAATACATTTTTCAGCTAATAAACCCAATTACAAAGTTTCTTGAAATCGCCTGTACGACAGTGACACTAAGTTTTATTCAGCATTAGCTATAGATTGTATGTAACCAGTAGCGAAATTTGATGGGGGGCAGAGGGGGCGGCCGCCCCCGGGCCCACTCTGGCAGGGGCCCACTGTGATCTCCAGAGATTATAATTTGACGCCGCTGCCCGCCGCTGTCCGCCGCTGCCCGCCGCTGCCCGCCGCTGTCCGCCGCTGCCCGCCGCTGTCCGCCGCTGCCCGCCGCTGCCCGCCGCTGCCCGCCGCTGCCCGCCGCTGCCCGCCATTGGATGGGTGAGTGCAGCCCCCCCCCCCTCTGTTACCGGCAGCCCGATGCAGCCCGGCCCCGGAGGCTCACAGCTCCAGCCCCGCCTCCTGCATCCCTCTCCTCTCCTGCTCGTCGGCAGACGTGTGACGTCATCAGTTGCTGCCCGCCCGAGCAGGAGGGGAGAGAGATGCAGGCGCCGCGGGGCTGGAGCTGTGAGCCTCCGGGGCCGGGCTGCATCGGGCTGCCGGTAACAGAATATGTAAGCAGCTAACGGCACCGGACCAGAGAGGACCTGCTGGATCCACCAGAGGTGAGTATACTTTTGTTTTTTTGTTTTTTACATGAATGCTCATGTGGGAGCTTCACTTGGGGCCTATAACATGGGGTTACAGTTACAGAGGGGGTCCTATACTATGTGGGGGCTGTACAGGGGAAAAATGCAATGTGGGGGGCTACAGAGGGATGCTTTTACTGTGTGGGGGGCTTCAGGGGGGATAATATGTTGTGATTATTCTATGTGGGGGCTGGCTGCACAGGGACCTATACTATGTGGGGGGCTACACTGGGGGGGGGGATAATATGTTATGGCTATACTATCGGGGGAGGGAAATATGTGGGGGCTGGCTGCACAGGGACCTATACTATGTGGGGGGGGGGCTACACTGGGGGGGGGGGGGATAATATGTTATGGCTATACTATCGGGGGAGGGAAATATGTGGGGGCTGGCTACACAGTGAGTGACATCCCCGTATACTGTGCATATACTGAGTGACATCCCTGTATACTGTGCATATAGTGAGTGACATCCCCCTATACTGTGCATATAGTGAGTGACATCCCTGTATACTGTGCATATACTGAGTGACATCCCTGTATACTGTGCATATAGTGAGTGACATCCTCCTATACTGTGCATATAGTGAGTGACATCCTCCTATACTGTGCATATAGTGAGTGACATCCCTGTATACTGTGCATATAGTGAGTGACATCCCTGTATACTGTGCATATAGTGAGTGACATCCTCCTATACTGTGCATATAGTGAGTGACATCCCTGTATACTGTGCATATACTGAGTGACATCCCTGTATACTGTGCATATAGTGAGTGACATCCCTGTATACTGTGCATATAGTGAGTGACATCCCCCTATACTGTGCATATAGTGAGTGACATCCCTGTATACTGTGCATATAGTGAGTGACATCCCCCTATACTGTGCATATAGTGAGTGACATCCCTGTATACTGTGCATATAGTGAGTGACATCCCTGTATACTGTGCATATACTGAGTGACATCCCCCTATACTGTGCATATAGTGAGTGACATCCCTGTATACTGTGCATATAGTGAGTGACATCCCTGTATACTGTGCATATACTGAGTGACATCCCTGTATACTGTGCATATACTGAGTGACATCCCTGTATACTGTGCATATACTGAGTGACATCCCTGTATACTGTGCATATACTGAGTGACATCCCCGTATACTGTGCATATAGTGAGTGACATCCCTGTATACTGTGCATATAGTGAGTGACATCCCTGTATACTGTGCATATACTGAGTGACATCCCTGTATACTGTGCATATAGTGAGTGACATCCCTGTATACTGTGCATATACTGAGTGACATCCCTGTATACTGTGCATATAGTGAGTGACATCCTTGTATACTGTGCATATAGTGAGTGACATCCCTGTATACTGTGCATATACTGAGTGACATCCCTGTATACTGTGCATATAGTGAGTGACATCCCTGTATACTGTGCATATACTGAGTGACATCCCTGTATACTGTGCATATAGTGAGTGACATCCCTGTATACTGTGCATATAGTGACATCCCCGTATACTGTGCATATAGTGAGTGACATCCCTGTATACTGTGCATATACTGAGTGACATCCCTGTATACTGTGCATATAGTGAGTGACATCCCTGTATACTGTGCATATACTGAGTGACATCCCTGTATGTTGTGACTTTACTATGTGGGGGCTGGCTACACAGGGACCTATACTATTTGGGGGATACAAGAAGGGGGGAATAATATGTTGTGGCTATACTATGCGGGGGCTACAAAGGGGGATATACTATGGGCGCTACACAGGGGGAAGGGCTATACTATGTGGGGGGGCCTATATTATGTGGGACTGCACAGGGCATCTTTATTATGTGTGGGGGGCTATATGCCTGACTACTATTTGGAGGCACATATTGGGCCTGACTGCTTATGTGGAAGCACAGAGGGGGCACTGTTACTGTGTAAAGCAATGGGGAATATAAGGTTATAATGAGGTATAAGGTTAGGATGATGCTAGAACGTGGAGCCTAAAGTGTTTGTCTCGCAGATTCTGGGGAGACGAGTCATGGCTGGAGAAATCTTCATGATGGGATGAGCCAGATGAAAAGAAAAGGAAAAAACAGACAGCTTTCACTACCAAGAACGTCACTTATGATTCATGTAGGAAGACGCCTCCTGTAAGTCACTGGAAGTAACTGCACAATCATGCATAATCACTTTTTTGGTGCATTCACACGTACAGGATCTGCAGCAGATTTGATGTCGGGTTCCGTCATTGAGTAATAGAACAGGAAAAGAGTTGTCAGCTCACCCACTCAGTCTTGCTTCACCTGATGTGTGGATCTCCGTGATGTGGAAGCTCGCGGGTACTAATATTGGAGACCGCAGCCCGAATCATCCATGATAAGAAAAAATGTGTTCATCCGCAGCTTCATAAAATTCAATGGCTTTATTCAACGTCACAAAACATAAAATAACAGGTGATTTAAAAGACACGCCGACGCGTTGCAGGGTGAGAACCCCTTAATCATGGGGATGATTAAGGGGTTCTCACCCTGCAACGCGTCGGCGTGTCTTTTAAATCACCTGTTATTTTATGTTTTGTGACGTTGAATAAAGCCATTGAATTTTATGAAGCTGCGGATGAACACATTTTTTCCGTCATTGAGTAACAAAGCTATCTGCAGCATCAAATCTGGTGCATATCCTTTATGTGTGAACACACTCTTAAAGGGGTAGTTCACCCAAAAAAATTTTCTTTCAAATCAACTGCTGCCATGAAGTGCCAGAGATTTGTTAGTTACTTCTATTAAAAAATCTCAAGCCTTCCAGTACTTATCAGCTGCTGTATGCCCAACAGGAAGTTGTATTATTTCCAGTCTGGAGAGCAGGAGATGTTTTCTATGGGGATTTGCTGCTGCTCTGGACATTTCCTGACATGGACAGAGGAGGCAACAGAGAGCACTTTGTCAGACAGGAAAGAAAACACCACTTCGTGCTGGACACACAGCAGCTGATAAGTACTGGAAGACTTAAGATTTTTTAATAGAAGTGAATTACAAATCTCTGGCACTTCATGGCACCAGTTGATTTGAAAGAAATTATTTTTTGGTGGACTGCCCCTTTAAGGTCTGTAGATCCTTTGTATAGCTGGATCTCTACCTCTATTTGGTCACTGCTAGAGATGAGTGACCTTACAGTAAGTTCAGGTTCACATGAACCCAAATTCTCTGAACTTCATCTCTAGTCAATGCTGAGGTAGAATATTGCATTTTATATACTGGTGGTATAAAGGGAATATTATTTATAGACAGTACAGCAGTATTATCCAGTCACTGTATGGTGATGATGGCAGTGGTCATGGTATTATTTGTCCTGTGTATACTCCTTTTATTGGTATTACTTGTGTTCGTGTAGTGGATTTTATTCAGTGACAGTATAGTGGTATTAGTCATGTTGTTGTAATGATGGTAGTGGCCATAGTGTTGAGGTATTATCTGTTACTTGTATACTGTAATAATGGTAGTATCAGTCTCTTTATAATAGATTGGCCAGTAACAGTAATGATGATATTCGCTTCCTGTATACTGGTGTTTTTTGGTAACTATAATAGCTATTTAGAGATATACAGTATTATCATGCATAGAAAATTGTCTTACCAGTGCTAACATTATACAGGAAATGTGTAATATTATTTTACATATCCTACAAATTTCCCTAGGACCCTACTTATATATATTATCACTGCTGTAACCTGTTGTTGCATAATAGATAGATAGATAGATAGATAGATAGATAGATAGATAGATAGATAGATAGATACAGTAGATAGATAGATAGATAGATAGATAGATAGATAGATAGATAGATAGGAGATAGATAGATAGAAGATAGATAGATACAGTAGATAGATAGATAGATAATAGATAGATAGATAGATAGATAGATAGATAGATAGGAGATAGATAGGAGATAGATAGATGGATAGATAGGAGATAGATAGATAGATAGATAGATAGATAGATAGATAGATAGGAGATAGATAGATAGATAGATAGATAGATAGATAGGAGATAGATAGATAGATAGATAGATAGATAGATAGATAGATAGATAGGAGATAGATAATAGATAGATAGATAGATAGATAGATAGATAGATAGATAGGAGATAGATAGATAGGAGATAGATAGATGATAGATAGATAGATAGATAGGAGATAGATAGGAGATAGATAGATAGGAGATAGATAGATGGATAGATAGATAGATAGATAGATAGATGATAGATAGATAGATAGGAGATAGATAGATAGATAGATAGATAGATAGATAGATAGATAGATAGATAGGAGATAGATAGATAGGAGATAGATAGATAGATAGGAGATGGATAGATAGGAGATAGATAGATAGATAGATAGATAGATAGATAGATAGGAGATGGATAGACTTGGCACCATTTCTGTAAATAAAAATGAGTTGAAATACAACACAACACGACCTAAGTGTGTTATGGTATGTGGGCTGGAGGGGTGTGAGTGCCAGGGCTGATTTTCAGTCCCAGTCCGGCCCTGCCCCCCCATGTCACTCCGCCGCGGCCGCCGCCATCTTAAGCTGATCGGGTGCACTGAGGTTGAGTATGGCCTCAGCGCACCACTGCTGGTACGTGCGCCGCCCACCTGTCAATCACCTCCGGCGCGGCGCTGTCCCTCTGGGTTCCGTCTCCCGCGCTCGCACCAGGTCAGTCACTTGCTGAACAGCATAGGAGCCGGACGGCCGCCTATGACTGCTGCTGCTGCACACAGAACAGGGGAAGGCCGACCTGGACATGTGGAAAACGGGGTGAGGCTGGACATGTGGAAAACAGAGGTGTGCTGGACATGTGGAAAAGGGGGGGGGGTGCTGGACATGTGGAAAAGGGGGGTGGGGTGCTGGACATGTGGAAAAGGGGGGGTGCTGGACATGTGGAAAAGGGGGGAGCTGAACATGTGGAAACAGGGGGAGCTGGACATGTGGAAACAGGGGGAGCTGGACATGTGGAAAACTGGGGGAGCTGGACATGTGGAAACAGGGGGAGCTGGACATGTGGAAAACTGGGGGAGCTGGACATGTGGAAAACTGGGGGAGCTGGACATGTGGAAAAGGGGGGAGCTGAACATGTGGAAACTGGGGGGGCTGGACATGTGGAAACAGGGGGAGCTGGACATGTGGAAACTGAGGGAGCTGGACATGTGGAAACTGGGGGAGCTGAACATGTGTAAACTGGGGGAGCTGGACATGTGGAAACTGGGGGAGCTGAACATGTGTAAACTGGGGGAGCTGGACATGTGGAAACAGGGGGAGCTGGACATGTGGAAAACTGGGGGAGCTGGACATGTGGAAACATGTGGAAAGCAACCGAGCTTCAATACCACACACACACACACACACACACACAAGATAAAGACAGGGGTGGTGTTTTTTTTTTTCTAGAAGAGAGCAATCATGTTTTTCTTATCCTGAAGAACCTCTTTCATTTTATGTGTCTATATATGTAAATGTAGAAGCCTCTAACACTGCTCTTTATCTTAATTCACTATGAGTAATGGAGCAGAATATACCCTTTATTATTTAGAAAGCATTGTTGTTAAGTGAGGTTCCCTTTGGGTAACATAATCGGTTGGGGGCCCACTCAGACTTGCTCGCCCCCCCTAGGCTGAACCCCTAGCTACGCCCCTGTATGTAACCCATGGACAGCAGTCTCTTGACAAGCAACATCAGGAAGAGCAGGGTTCATGTCCCATTGAAAAGCTATAAGCAGAGTATTTGCCTGTTTTCCTGCTTCCTGTAGTTATAGAGGAAGAGCCAATTGAGAGTATGAAGAGCCCCCAGTGTGCACAACCTGAAGGGAGAAGCTCTGCTCCTGGTGGAGCCTGGCCAGCCTGAAGCATAGGGGAAATCATTGCTAGGAAGATGCAGTAAAGTCTGGAATTCTGGATGCTCCACTTCATACTCCACTATTGCCTGGTTGTTACCAATGAAGAACCTGCACCTTACATTTGAACTGTAACTTATTGTGATAGTATTTTTTTTTCATTGGGCAAGGTAGGCAGCGGCCCAGGGGCCCATGACCCATAGGCGGCCCCTCTGTGCTGTCAAGTGACTGTAAAACACTAGCGATTCACTCCTCTGTCAATGTCATTCCCTTAACAGGGCCAGTCAGGGGGAGGCAGTTCACAGCTCTGCCCGGGGGCCCATAATGCTGATCCTGTCTCTGGGCACATCATTTATGAGAAATTGAAAAGCCCCATCCAAACCAAAATATTACTGATAAAAATGACCTCCCTCTCGGACAGTCCCATAGACAGAAAAATAGAAGTATACTTGTCAGTATAGAGGAAATTAATGTTTTATTCTGATTTCACTAGTTTCTTCCCATCCCAAGTTGAATTAGTCCAGCAAAAGAAAGAAAAAAAAAACACACGAGTGTGTGGATGAAGAATTAAGAGGGTTCTGGCTTCTAGAAGACGAGGAGGAAAAAAGGAAACCACAAAGAAAAATTGACTCCATTGTTAAGGGGGTTACTGTTTAGGTTTTTAGGTTTTAACATTCACCCCAGCATAGGGGGTTGTGGCTGGGATCAGAGTGTCACTTGTAATTAAGGCAAACCTGTCAAAAAGTTTGATCAGTTACTGTCTGAACACTCAGACCCAGTAGTGTAATTTGGTGGGAGCAGAGGGGGCTGCCGCTCCGGGGCCCACACAGGCTGGGGGCCCACTAAAGATTTTGCAGCTATTGCTTTTGCAGACAGACTTAACAAATGTCTATTGGCTGAAGGTGGTCCCTGACCAGCAACCAGTGCTCCTGGTTGCTGGCCTATTAGCTGTATGGGCTTGTATGTGAGGAGAACATACAGTTGAATGCAGCAGGGTGATTGACAAGGCAAGGAGAGCATTGGCTCTCCACCCTGCCAATCACTGTTGTGGCCACAAGAGGCCGTTCCCTCATGATGATGTCACCCGTGTGCTCACAGAGCAGGGAGAGAGTTGACATGAGAAGACCACAATACTGCAACTGCACAGCAGGTAAGTATGGCTTTTTTTTCCTTAGGTATAGAGGAGGAGACCTATGTGGGTGGAGCTAACTCCTGTGAAGGATGTTATGTATGGGGGTTGGGGTATGGGATGTGCTGGCTAACTGAAAAGGGGGTACTTAATTTGGAGGTACAGTCTACTCACAGTGGTGGTGGTGTCTAACCACCAGGAGGATTGCCAGGTAGATTACTGCTGGGGAGGGGGTGGCTGCATGGGGAATACATACCGGGGGGATTACCTACATGAGATGGTGCTGGAGGGGAGGCCTACATGGAGGATAATACCTTTTAGGATGGGGGGAATTGCCTTCACAGAGAGGTCTAAATACTATATAGATGCACAGAGGGGAGTCTAACTTCTATATGAGGGCACATAGGGCCCTAACTACTACTACATGGAAACAGAGGGAAATAATTACTATATTGGGGCACAGAGGGCCGAACTACTATATGGATGCACAGAGAAGCTGAATTTCAATATGAAGGTACAGAGGGGCCTGACTACTATATAGGGGTGCACAGGAAGGATCTGTCTTCTATATGGAGGAACAAGGGGGATAATCTACTATGTTAGGGTATAGATGGCGGCCTTTTTACTATATGAGAGCATAGCGGGATCCTGCGAACTATATGAGGGCTAAAATGGGGTCTAAATACTACATGAAAACATACATTGGCTGCTCCCATATACCCTGTACTGTACACCAGGATTATCAGGCTGCTCTCATATACCCTGTACTGTACACCAGGATTATCAGGCTGCCCCCATATACTCTGTACTGTACACCAGGATTATCAGGCTGCTCCCATATACCCTGTACTGTACACCAGGATTATCAGGCTGCTCCCATATACCCTGTACACCAGGATTATCAGGGCTGCTCCCATATACCCTGTACTGTACACCAGGATTATCAGGCTGCTCCCATATACCCTGTACTGTACACCAGGATTATCAGGCTGCTCTCATATACCCTGTACTGTACACCAGGATTATCAGGCTGCTCCCATATACCCTGTACTGTACACCAGGATTATCAGGCTGCTCTCATATACCTTGTACTGTACACCAGGATTATCAGGCTGCTCCCATATACCCTGTACTGTATATCCAGGATTATCAGGGCTGCTCCCATATACCCTGTACTGTACACCAGGATTATCAGGCTGCTCCCATATACCCTGTACTGTACACCAGGATTATCAGGCTGCTCTCATATACCCTGTACTGTACACCAGGATTATCAGGCTGCTCCCATATACCCTGTACTGTACACCAGGATTATCAGGCTGTTCTCATATACCTTGTACTGTACACCAGGATTATCAGGCTGCTCCCATATACCCTGTACTGTACACCAGGATTATCAGGCTGCTCCCATATACCCTGTACTGTACATCAGGATTATCAGGCTGCTCCCATATACCCTGTACTGTACACCAGGATTATCAGGCTGCTCCCATATACCCTGTACACCAGGATTATCAGGCTGCTCCCATATACCCTGTACTGTACACCAGGATTATCAGGCTGCTCCCATATACCCTGTACTGTACACCAGGATTATCAGGCTGCTCCCATATACCCTGTACTGTACACCAGGATTATCAGGTTGCTCTCATATACCCTGTACTGTACACCAGGATTATCAGGCTGCCCCCATATACCCTGTACTGTACATCAGGATTATCAGGCTGCTCCCATATACCCTGTACTGTACACCAGGATTATCAGGCTGCTCTTATATACCCTGTACTGTACACCAGGATTATCAGGCTGCTCCCATATACCCTGTACTGTACACCAGGGATTATCAGGCTGCTCTCATATACCCTGTACACCAGGATTATCAGGCTGCTCCCATATACCCTGTACTGTACACCAGGATTATCAGGCTGCTCCCATATACCCTGTACTGTACACCAGGATTATCAGGCTGCTCTCATATACCCTGTACTGTACACCAGGATTATCAGGGCTGCTCCCATATACCCTGTACTGTACACCAGGATTATCAGGCTGCTCCCATATACCCTGTACTGTACACCAGGATTATCAGGCTGCTCTCATATACCCTGTACTGTACACCAGGATTATCAGGCTGCTCCCATATACCCTGTACTGTACACCAGGATTATCAGGCTGCTCTCATATACCTTGTACTGTACACCAGGATTATCAGGCTGCTCCCATATACCCTGTACTGTACACCAGGATTATCAGGCTGCTCCCATATACCCTGTACACCAGGATTATCAGGCTGCTCTCATATACCCTGTACTGTACACCAGGATTATCAGGCTGCTCCCATATACCCTGTACTGTACACCAGGATTATCAGGCTGCTCCCATATACCCTGTACACCAGGATTATCAGGCTGCTCCCATATACCCTGTACTGTACACCAGGATTATCAGGCTGCTCCCATATACCCTGTACTGTACACCAGGATTATCAGGCTGCTCCCATATACCCTGTACTGTACACCAGGATTATCAGGCTGCTCCCATATACCCTGTACACCAGGATTATCAGGCTGCTCCCATATACCCTGTACTGTACACCAGGATTATCAGGCTGCTCTCATATACCCTGTACACCAGGATTATCAGGCTGCTCCCATATACCCTGTACTGTACACCAGGATTATCAGGCTGCTCTCATATACCCTGTACTGTACACCAGGATTATCAGGCTGCTCCCATATACCCTGTACTGTACTCCAGGATTATCAGGCTGCTCTCATATACCCTGTACTGTACACCAGGATTATCAGGCTGATCCCATATACCCTGTACACCAGGATTATCAGGCTGCTCCCATATACCCTGTACACCAGGATTATTAGGCTGCTCCCATATACCCTGTACTGTACACCAGGATTATCAGGCTGCTCCCATATACCCTGTACACCATGATTATCAGGGCTGCTCCCATATACCCTGTACTGTAAACCAGGATTATCAGGCTGCTCCTATATACCCTGTACTGTACAGCAGGATTATCAGGCTGCTCCCATATACCCTGTACTGTACACCAGGATTATCAAGCTGCTCCCATATACCCTGTACTGTACACCAGGATTATCAGGCTGCTCCCATATACCCTGTACACCAGGATTATCAGGGCTGCTCCCATATACCCTGTACTGTAAACCAGGATTATCAGGCTGCTCTTATATACCCTGTACTGTACACCAGGATTATCAGGCTGCTCCTATATACCCTGTACTGTACAGCAGGATTATCAGGCTGCTCCCATATACCCTGTACTGTAAACCAGGATTATCAGGCTGCTCTTATATACCCTGTACTGTACACCAGGATTATCAGGCTGCTCCCATATACCCTGTACACCAGGATTATCAGGCTGCTCCCATATACCCTGTACTGTACACCAGGATTATCAGGCTGCTCCCATATACCCTGTACACCAGGATTATCAGGCTGCTCCCATATACCCTGTACTGTACACCAGGATTATCAGGCTGCTCCCATATACGCTGTACACCAGGATTATCAGGCTGCCCCCATATACCCTGTACACCAGGATTATCAGGCTGCTCCCATATACTCTGTACTGTACACCAGGATTATCAGGCTGCTCCCATATACCCTGTACTGCACACCAGGATTATCAGGCTGCCCCCATATACTCTGTACTGTACACCAGGATTATCAGGCTGCCCCCATATACTCTGTACTGTACACCAGGATTATCAGGCTGCTCCCATA
The DNA here is from genome assembly GCF_027789765.1 of Dendropsophus ebraccatus. Taxonomy (NCBI): domain Eukaryota; kingdom Metazoa; phylum Chordata; class Amphibia; order Anura; family Hylidae; genus Dendropsophus; species Dendropsophus ebraccatus. The sequence continues at coordinate 213,134,674 of NC_091454.1, read as the reverse complement.
TACCCTGTACTGCACACCAGGATTATCAGGCTGCCCCCATATACTCTGTACTGTACACCAGGATTATCAGGCTGCTCCCATATACCCTGTACTGTACACCAGGATTATCAGGCTGCTCCCATATACCCTGTACTGTACACCAGGATTATCAGGCTGCTCTCATATACCTTGTACTGTACACCAGGATTATCAGGCTGCTCCCATATACCCTGTACTGTATATCCAGGATTATCAGGCTGCCCCCATATACCCTGTACTGTATATCCAGGATTATCAGGCTGCCCCCATATACTCTGTACTGTACACCAGGATTATCAGGCTGCTCCCATATACCCTGTACTGTACACCAGGATTATCAGGCTGCTCCCATATACCCTGTACTGCACACCAGGATTATCAGGCTGCCCCCATATACTCTGTACTGTACACCAGGATTATCGGGGCTGATGTCTTCAACATTTTTAATGTATTATCATGTATTGTTTCTATGAATTAATAAAGTAATTATTCCATTTAGTTATGATGCCGTATTCTGGCTTTTTTGTATACAGGTTATTTAGTATAGTTGCCTTAACCCTTAGGGGACACAGCCAGTTTTAATTTTTGCGTTTTCGTTTTTCCCTCCTCGTGTATATAAGGCCATAGCGCCTGCATTTTTCCACCTAGAGACCCAAATGAGCCCTTATTTTTTGCGCAACTAATTGTACTTTGCTAAGGCAGATGTAATTTTTGCCTAAAATGTGCCGGGAAACCAGAAAAAAATTATATGTGTGGTGAAATTGAAAAAAAAAACGCATTTCTTTTATTTGGGGGAAATGTGTTTTTACGCCATTCGCCCTGGGGTAAAACTGACTTGTTATGCATGTTCCTCAAGTCGTTACGATTAAAACGATATGTAACATGTATAACTTATATTGTATCTGATGGCCTGTATAAAATTCAAACCGTTGTTAACCAATATACGTTCCTTAAAATCGCTCCATTCCCAGGCTTATAGCGCTTTTATCCTTTGGTCTATGGGGCTGTGTGAGGTGTCATTTTTTGCGCCATGATGTGATCTTTCTATCGGTACCTTGATTGCGCATATATGACTTTTTGATCGCTTTTTATTACAATTATTCTGGATTTGATGCGACCAAAAATGCGCAATTTTGCACTTTGGGATTTTTTTGCGCTGACGCCGTTTACCGTGTGAGATCAGGAATGTGATTAATTAATAGTTTGGGCGATTACGCACGCGGCGATAGCAAACATGTTTGTTTATTAATTAATTTATTTATTTTTATTTATAAAATGGGGAAAGGGGGGTGATTCAGACTTTTATTAGGGGAGGGGATTTTGTGTTATTAAAAATACTTTTTTCTTTTACTTTAGACATATACTAGAAGCCCCCCTGGGGGGCTTCTAGTATATGCACTCTGATCTCTCATAGAGATCCATGCAGTATAGTTATACTGCATGAATCCATGAGATCGGTGTTCTATTACTTTTGGCTGCTGCAGCCAAAAGCAATAGAATGCCGAGCCGGGATCAGCGCCATTACGGAGCAGACCCCGGCCCGGTATGGATGCAGGGATCGCCCCCCCGCAATCGCGCCGCAGGGGGGCGATCCCCCCACTAGACCACCAGGGATGTATAACCGCAAGTATTTAGAAGCAGCTGTCAACTTTGACAGCTGCTTCTAAGTACTTAATTAGCGGGCACGGCGATCGGACCGTGCCCGCTAATAGCCGCGAGCCCGGGCTACACGCGGCACCCGGGATCGCGGCAGTTCAGAGGGTGGTCGCCGCGCGACCCCCCTCTAAACTCCCATAGCGGCACGAGGACGTTAAATAACGTCCTGGTGCAGCTATGGGTTAAACGGCATGGTTCTATTTATTGTTATTTCCCAGCATTTGTACTATACAGTTACTCTATTGGTATTGCGGGAATCCTCTTCGGGGGTCGCCTATTTGGTCATTGAGCATCAGCTATGGTGTAGCCCTCATGCTGCCCAATAGATATTAGACAGATAGATATGAAATAAAGAGATAGAAAAACAGATGGATGGCTAATTAGAAAACAAACACAGCCCCATAGCTTCCTCTATGTTGTTTGTGGTATTACAGCTTGGTTCCATTTAGGGATGGTCCGAACCTGCCGAACGCTCGGCAGCAGATTCCCGTTGTCTGCCCGCTCCGTGGAGCTGGCGCATACAGCGGGAGGAACGCCTGGAAAACTGGGATACAGCCATAGCCATAGGCTGTATCCCAGTTTTCCAGGCGGTCCTCCCGCTGGATCCGCCCGCTGCACGGAGCGGGCAGACAGCGGGAATCATTACCGAGGGTTCAGGTTTGTACGAACCCGAACTCGGTTCGAACCATCCCTAGTTCCATTCTCTTTTAGTGGAACTGAGCTGCACTACCACATCCAAGCTTTGGACGTGAATTTACAGACACACATTTTACCTGTGGATTTTTCACCTTTAAGAAGTCTGAACAGAAATATAATTTGCCCATCGTCTGTATTACACACACGCTATAAAACACTGGCAAATCAGCTACGTATGTGGACACTGTTCATAGGTTGTTTTCAATCCCAGAAGGCCAGGAAACAAAATGGAATTTAAAAGAGGACGGCTAGGAAAACGGCAGAAAAATAAGTGTGCAGTGCTGCAGCGCCACCGTGTGGCCAATAGCGGTCTGGCAATTAAAGGAAGGGGGGGGGGGGGGGGGGACAACAAAATCTAACTACATTCCAGTGGATGGTCATCATTTTGGAACGCAGCTTTTTTTCCTTCTGACCTTCAAACATGCATCATACAAACCTCTGGAAAGTATAAAAGCTGCAGATATCACTGCTGTACTATCAATGCAAATAAATATTCGCACACCATATAATCTGCAGCGTATACGCTTCATGTGTACAAACCCTTGGGCTATACACACAGTTTTTCAGGTGTATTCTGAAAAGGTAACTGGCTGTATTTAAAGGAGACCTGCCACCCCCATGCCAGGGTGACAGGCTCCCTACCCCCAGCTAGATCCCCTTATACGTACCTCATCCCGCCGCCGGAGCCGGTCCTGGGACGGAGATATCCCGGTCAGAAGCCGGCACGCGCACTGTGGGGAGAGGTCCGGCGTCCATAGAGAATGAATGGAGCCGTGTGTGCGCTGCAGAGATGAGTCTGGCTCCATTCATTCTCTATGGACGCCGGACCTATCTCCAGAGCGCGCGTGCCGGCTTCTGACCGGGATATCTCCCTCCTGGGACCGGCTACGGCAGCGGGACTCGGTGGGATGAGGTGGGATGAGGTACGTATAAGGGGATCTAACTGGGGGTCAGGAGCCTGTCACCACGGCACAGGGGTGACAGGTCATCTTTAAAGGAAAAAATTTTTAGTATTGTATTGCCCCCAAAAGTTATACAATCACCAATATACACTTATTATGGGAAATGCTTATAAAGTGCTTTTTCCCTGCACTTACTACTGCATCAAGGCTTCATTTCCTGGATAACATGGTGATGTCACTTCCTGGATAAAAATGGTGATGTCACTTCCTGGATAAAAATGGTGATGTCACTTCCTGGATAAAAATGGTGATGTCACTTCCTGGATAAAAATGGTGATGTCACGACCTGACTCCCAGAGCTGTGCAGGCTGTGGCTGCTGGAGAGGATGATGGCAGGGGGACACTGAGGGACACAGGGCACTGGAGGGACACTCAGCATTCCTTTGGCATCATCCTCTCCAGCAGCCACAGCCCGCACAGCTCTGGGAGTCAGGTCGTGACATCACCATGTTATCCAGGAAGTGACATCACCATGTTATCCAGGAAGTGAAGCCTTGATGCAGTAGCAAGTGTCAGGAAAAAAAAAAGCACTTCATAAGCATCTCCCGTAATAAATGTATATTGGTGATTTGTATAACTTTTGGGGGGCAATACAATACTTTAATAAAAATTTTCACCGGACTTCTACTTTAAGGCCATATTGTATGCAATATTAATTTACAGACATATTACAGTGTAGGGAGTTATGCCAGGTTTGCAAGCACAGAGCACAAAATAGAATATGTCCTTAATGTGGATCTAACATTCAGATGTATGATGGAATCCCTGGTAGAGAAATATTAGTTAGGTGGATCTGAAGAGCACCATGGATTCAGCATGGCAGCACCGATCAGGGAGTGGTAAAATCTTCATTGCTGATGTCTGATCATTTTCATTTAAAGTGAATTCATCACTCCAAGACATATAACTTAAAAGTGTAACTGTCATTTAAATGTCACTTTGCAGAAAAGCAATAAATATCAATAAAACAAGTGATTATAAGAAACTCTGTAGTAGGTCTTATTAAGCAAAAGAGTTTCCTTCTGTAGTCAAAAAGCGGTTTTGCAGCCTCCATCCTTACTTCAGAAGCAAGATTTCTGTGTCCATTTTGGTCTACATAGAAGGGAGGCGGTTGAGGGAGGAAGTGAGTGAGCGCAGAGAGGAGAAGCAGCAGCCCTGCACAACACTACATCCTGCAATCTTATCTCACCAAGTTCCCAGACCAGCACAGTGCTTTCTGACCACTGAATCCAGCATTATATGTGCCCAGACACTCTCCAAACTGCAGGGCTGTTTGTCTCCTCTTCCTCTGTAATGTGGACAACTTTAGCTGATAATGAACAGATAAGTATTAAGGGGGAAGGCTGCAAAAGATTGTTTTTTTTATTTTTAGTAAGGAAAGAGGCTTTTTTTTGCCTAATAAAACCTATTAGAGTTTCACTTTAAAAGGGTTGTCCAGCGAAAATATTTTCTTTCAAATCAACTGGTTTCAGAAAGTTATATAGATTTGTAATTTAGTTCTATTTAAAAAGCTAAAGTCTTCCCACACTTCGCTGCCTTATGTCCTGAAGAACATGCTTTCTTTTCAGTCATAGGCTGGTTTCACACTACGGAACCAGAGCAGAGAATTTACAACGGATTCCGTAGCGCATACCTGCCTCTCCGCCGGCTCCATAGACACTATTCTATGGGCGGCCCGATTCCGCTACCCACTGAAAATTATTGACACATCAATTTTTCTGGCGGAATGCGGAATCTGCCCGTGCATAGAAAAGGTGTCTATGGCACAGGCGCACGGCCGTGAACAGGTATGCGCCACGGAATCCGTTGTAAATTATCCTCTCGGGTTCCGTAGTGTGAACCCAGTCTGACCGAGTTTTCTGCTGACATGTCTGTCCGAGACAGGAACTGTCCAGAGCATGTAAGGTTTTCTATGAGAATGTGCTGCTCTTCTGGACAGTTCCTGCCTTGGCCAGAGATGTCAGCAGAGAGCACTGTATAAGACTGAAAAGAATACATCACTTCCTGCAGGACTTCCAGCAGCTGATAAGTACTTGATTTTTAAATAGAATCACATATCTATATAACTTTCTGAAACCAGTTGATTTGAAAGAGAAAGATTTTCACTGGAGTACCCCTTTAATACAGTGTGATCGGTAATAGCAGCTTCAGAGTGCTTTTACTTGCTTCACCCCTAATAGGAAGTACTATAAAATGTGTATTGTCTCAGTAGCTGCTCAAATCATCCGTCTCACCCGAGACAATGCATCAAGTCACAGGCAGCTTGGCTGGATCCAGTCTTTGAGCTCTAGCTCCACCTCTGACCAGCCTCTCCAGCCCCCCTATATCTATCACATTTAGGGAGAGTGCAATGTAATTACAGCATGCTGCCTTGTGATGAATGATGCTACAGAAAGAGCAGACAGGGAGTGCACAACAGCAGGTGCTGCAACCTCACTGATGTGCAATAGTCTACAGTGAAATGAGATCATGAGATGTCCTGTAACAACTTTGAGCAGGAAACTGGTACAGGTGCTGGGGGAGGGGAGTATGCAGGGTGGAAGGACTGATGAATTGCTGGAGGAAAGCAATGCATTCTGGGATTTGTTGTACAGATCTGTGGAAATTTTGGTTGTTTCAGTCTGGGGCAGACTGGTAAGCAATGCTGTTTCTAAAACATGTTTATTTTACTTTACCTCATGTCAGAGTACCCCTTTAAATTAACACAAAGAAACTGGAAATATAAATAAAAATCAGTTTATTCCTGATCAGATTGGTTACAGATATATAGGGAGAACGATATGGTCTCTTCCCCCGGTCAACAATGCAAAGGATTAAACACAAACATAAGATATAGGAGGCAGTTCCCCTATATCACTCACTTCCCTGACAACAGGCTGCCCGGGTGATGTGCAGGAAGTGAGATGTGCAAACCAAATTTCCTTCCCCCATAGAAAACACTACAACACAGAGCTAATCCTGGTTTCTAGATGTCAGCAGTATGGGCACAGGGTGGTGACCGCATACTGAAGCCGACAGTCAGGAATAGGGGCTGGTGAATGGACACATCTAACATGTCCATGGCATAGCCACAGATGGCAGTCAAGGGCTATGCTGGTACTGTGCCATTGGCAGTCAGGGGCTAGGTTGGCACAATGCTTGCAGGCCAGACCTGTACAGGACTTAATGCAGCCCCTCAGGACGGACTCACACAGGCGTCCAGACACAAACCATGAAGGCACCAGTCTTATCAATTTAATATTTGTGCCCGATTACAGATGAGCAAATCCATAGGGTGTATTAGGTTGTATTTATAAGAAGTAGCGCAGAGCATAATGCCGTATGCCACGCATCCACTTCTGCACTACTGATGTCCAGATCAGCAACGCATTTTAATGGCGGGGATCATAAAAATATGCAAATCAGACCATATCACATATGACCCGTTTCTAGATTAAATATAGACAACATAAGATTCCGCAACTTAAGTGAAACATTGTCATAGAAAATAAAGAAGCCGCAACATAAAGAATCTACGGAGACTCCCGATGCCCCGTGCAAAGTGCATATCCCTACATGGCACAATAGGGCTGGGGAATTTTTTTATTTTTTTTTAAATGACGTTCTTTAGTCTTGCACAAAGCAATGAAAAGTTCAGCAACTTTTTAACATCCTACGTGCTCCAACTCCTTGCATGCTGTCAGTGAATGGAAACAAACTTAGTCCAATCCTACCACCCAGGCTTCATTATATGGATAGCTGGGTCCACCACCGATACACTGTCACAAGTCCAAGTCCAGGTCCAACCAGACTGTAAACAAGATCTTCACATTCACTGACAGCAAGATATTTTTTTTTTATAAAAATTATGGAACAATTCGTAAAAAGTTGCTGAAATTTCATCATAAGACCCAAGAAAAGCCCTAAAAACAAAAAAAGGCAAAGTAAAAAGTGATTCAAGGAATGTATAAAAAAGGTAAAAAAATAAAATCTAAAAGCAGAGTAAAACCTAGATACAGAATGTAAAACATTCCATTGTTAATATTGGTTTTGTATCCCCCCCTCTGAAGAGAGCGGTGTCTAACAAAGATTAAAAAAAATAAAAAAATAAAAACCATCATCTGGCTGCGTCATAAACATAAGGACAGCGTTAAGGGGTCCCACATTTCCTGTGGCAAAAGGACTATAGGAGATCAGAGGCCATAACAGAGGCCCTGTGTCGCACAGAGTTTGTCGTACAGTCTGTTGAGTTTAGGAAACTGGCAAAAATCCCTCGTCGCTGCCAACCTGATCAAAGCGGGTCTCACAGTCACATTCTTCTACAAGGACCACCTCCTCCCACGACAGCCGGCCACCACGACAGTGCAGGGGAACAGAGATGCGTCTGGAACGGATGGGGGAGCATGACGTGCACGGCTGAGACAGTCCAGAGGGCCAACCCGGAACGTAGAAGGAATTGCACTGACCAAAGCAAAATTTATTAGGAATCCGCAGCGGAGCGCAGTTCTTCCTGAAGACGTTCTGGAAGAGAAAGTCACAAAATATAATCAGTTTGGGTGTGGTATGACTGGAGTTGAACTGTAATACCACACATGACCTGAGGACAGGGGTGGTGCTGTTTTTGCAAGAAAGCAGCTGTTTTTTAATCCTGGATAACCCCTTTAAAGCTCTGCTTTACGCCACTCACATGTAGTATTTTTGTCAGTATTTCTAGGAGTGGAAATGACAGAAAAATCATAATGAAAAGAGATTCCTTGCTACAGGTTTTGGTTACAAATAGTGTGTGAACCCAACCCAAGTACACCATACACCATAAATAGTTAACTCTGTTGAACGTGAGGCATGTCACTGCCAGACTCTTCTGGTGGCACTCTACCTTTTGGAGCACACAAGGGTCACCATACCCGGGAGGCCACCATTCCCGTTAGAGAGTTGGCTGTTCCAAACTTTATCTCATGCATAATTAATTTCCTGCTCTCGATTTAGGACTATATTGTGCCATGTGTCACACTCACCCAGTCTACTAGTATCCTATACTATGAAGAACCAGCCTGTTCTCTCAAGGTCACCAACCTACAGGGTCCATGGTGACACCTATTTTGGACCCCATACTAAAGCCTTATGTTATGATGACGGTCCTGCAGAGTTTCCCAACCATGGTCCCCCACCAATACTATTGGGTGACATCCTCCCTCTGGGATGAGTGGGGTGATTGACAACACACAAAGTTACAGTAAGGTCCAGCAAGTGTAATCAACTTTCTAGGAGGTGTAGACTAGACAAGTCTAAGTAGTGTATTGCTTACCTGTACAAATGGCATAGCGTTGCACCTTGATCTTTTCAAAGCATCTTGTCCAATTGGCAGCACCTGGTCAGGACGCGACCTGGTTTTCTCCTTTCGGATGGCACTTTCCCAAGCCAGTTTCTTCTGGAAGGCTCCTTCTTCCATGTGATCCTGTGAAGGAACTTGCGGTTCTTGGAAAACTGTCTTGGAATCAATTTTGTCCCGTCTGATAAAGGGGTTATTGAGGAAAGACAAAGGTGGAACGCCATGAGCTCCGAGAACAGAGGTCACCTGGGGACTTTTTGGATTTGTGTCCAGACGTACGAAGGCAGATCCTTCTTCTTCTTCCTCAAAGAAGGGAGCGGACCTCACTGAGGAGGCAGCCAGGACGATTAAGAGCAGGAGCATTTTCTTCAGTAGTAAGGCAGGTCTAAGCTGTAGAGTCTGGGGATTCGTCCCCTTTCGTCAGTCTTGAAGGATCTCAAGAGACCCCAGAGTTATACGATGATTTACCTTCTCAAAACACTGCGGGGACTGTCAGACCTTATATACCCAGAGGAGAGAGAAGGACTCTTGGAAGGAGAGCGAAATCTTCCACACTCACCACACCTGTCTGAGCAAAAAGAAAACAGAAAAATGGGTTTGTGTTTGGCCAAGAACAGTGACCTGGCCTCTGGTTTCACTCATTCAGACCTGTTTGAGTTTCACAAAAGAAGACAGGTGATGGGGCGTCTAGTGGCTATAACACAGCTCTGTATACAGTAGATTGCAACATTGGGATTGAGAATGGTCGATGCAGTTATATAAGAAAAAAATATATATATATCTATCTCAATATATCAGTAGTAGAGGATGATGAGTGGCACTACAGAAAACACAAAGTAGGTGCCTGTAGATGTTGTTCAGACCACGAACCTTCTTTGTAGATATAGAAGATAATCCACGGCACTCCAATAAGTGAAAAACTTCAAATTTATTCAAAAAGGTAGATTACATGGTGCAACACAGCAAGACACAACGTTTCGGCGGAACACCCGCCATTTTCAAGTGCCCATTTTCAAGGCACTTGAAAATGGCGGGTGTTCCGCCGAAACGTTGTGTCTTGCTGTGTTGCACCATGTAATCTACCTTTTTGAATAAATTTGAAGTTTTTCACTTATTGGAGTGCCGTGGATTATCGTCTATATCTCAATATATCATATTGATCATTTGTTCCCAACACAGATTATATCCATGTTTTCCAGGACTCCCTATGGGTGCATCCAACTTCTTTAGCCACCAATAATCAGCCACAAACATGCTGGAGCCATGTTCAACTCTAGTTAGGACATCTCAACCAATATTTATCATATCATTCTAGTCCAATGTAATCTCTGATCACCGCTGATCAGACATCAGAAGGAGGAATCTGATTGGAGGAAAGCCCAAGTACGCACGCCAGCTGTCCATTCACAGTTTACATACCTGATGTTCAGCACTTGTGTAGTGCAGGGGAAAGCTGGACTAGTGACTGGTGGAACCGCCATCTTTTCTTCCCACTGTTCGCTGTTTGTATATGGTGTATAAAATACAACTTTGGCCACACTAGCGTTTTTACATGAAACTGACGGATCCGTACATTTTTTGTAAACGGATAGCTAAAGACGGATTTGCTAACGGATGCAAAAGGATAGCCAAAAATGTTAGTGTATCCGTTTATTTTAGTAAAATTAGCGGAAGCTTGCCATCCGTTTGTAATTCCGTTCTTTACTGGGGGGTTTTCAGCTCCTCCCCTTCCCAGAAGAACTTCCTGTCTTCTCTCCCCTTCTGCGCATGCTCCAACTAGAAAACGGAATGGGACGGAAACTTGAACAACGAATTAACCTTCCGTTTCGATCAGTCACCATTGACTATCATTATAAAAAAAAAAACTGATTGCATCGATCCGTTTAACTCCCATTTTTTGAAAATGGAAAATAAAAATACTGCACACAATTTTTTTTTGTCCGTTCAGAAAAACGGAACTTGAACGGATTGTATGCTAACGGAGCACTATTTGGTCGAACGGAGCCCAATAAAATATCATTGAAACCTATGGGGATTATAGCGGATCCAATAATTTCTGTTTCGCTTTCTCTAAAACGAAACAGGATGACTGAATGGTGCCGAAAGGACGAACGCTAATGTGAACATAGCCTTACTTAGTATAATTATTTATATCTCCATGATAAAAGCCTGCAGAGAATTCTATGATGAGACAGAAGATACCTTCCCCCCACCATGATTTGACACATTTTGGTTTCCTAATTAAAAATCTTAGGGTCCATTTACACAGAAAGATTAGGCTGGGTTCACACTGAGTTTTTGCAGTCAGTTTTTTTCATCCGCTTTATTGCAAAAAAAAATTGATGCATATATGTGTGCATCTGTTTTGATCAGTTTTTCCATTGTGTTAAAAAAACAGATGTTTTGATCCGTTTTTTTTTTTTTTTTTACAATGGAAGTCAATGGAAAAAACGACTCAAAAGGGACGCACACAAATGCATCCTTTTTTTGAAAAAAAACCAGATAGCAAAAACGCAGTGTGAACCCAGCCTAATCTAACAGATTATCTGCCAAAGATTTGAAGCCAAAGCCAGGAATGGATTAGAAAAGAAAAATAAATTTCAGGCTTTCCTTATGACCTGATCTCTGTTTATAATCTGTTTCTGGCTTCAAATCTTTGGCAGATAGGGGGTTTCCCCAACCCTGTTCACATACTGAGAATTACTGCAGGAAAAATTGAACATGCTACTTATTTCAGCTACATGGAAATAGGGGGAGGACAGTAATAGGCGACTTCCCCTAGACTTTCTACACAGATGGTCCCATTGCCTTAACATGTCAGAGTCATGCCAAAAGTTCAGACCCATACAGATCGGGAGAATGAGCTGGGAGAGGTCCGCACTTCATTGGGTCTGCTCCCCTCTGTCAGATTTTGCCTGTATGAACAAGTCCTAAGTAATCCAAGTCAGATTACATACAGGATCTGATGAACATTAAAACTCAAAAATCCACATGAAGTTCACATGTCCGAGTCCCACCTATTTTAATAGAATATCCCTGACCCTGTGGAAAGGTTCCACCAAATTCTTGAGAATTGACATGACAGGGTTTCTGTGTGGAAATTGAATTTTTGAGGTGTATTGCCTTGTCAAATCCAAAAGCAATTTTACTCAATTTATAGCCCCAGTAGTAGTGGGCGACCATCTAAGGTGCACAGGGCCAATCCTCTCCTAAGGGCAGATGCTGGGGAGTGGTCAGCAGGTGTCTGGCAGCATCTTACTCCTCCTCTCTCCATTCAGAACATATACATGATTGGCCGAGTAAATGTATGTGGTGGAACAGGAGACATAAGCCTGGAATCACACATGGTATTTGGGGGAAGGGGGGGGGGGGGGACGGTCATGGCAGTTTTTGTGCCCAAACCAGAAGAGGATCCAATAGTAAAGAATTACTAGTCCTTCCTTTATATCTTCCATCCCATTTTCATCCACTTCTGGCTCTGGCACAGAAACTTCAGTGGCCGTTCTCCAAGATAACTGCCATGTGTGATTCCAGCCTAACCGTCACCTGAACAAGAGTTTGCACTACATCTATCTACATCTACAGTGGTTTGCAATAAAAAGTTTTTTTTTCCCCCAATAATTCAGTTCAAAAAGTGACCTCATATATTCTATAGTCATTACATACAGCGTGAACTTTTTATAGCATTTATTTCTGTTAAAGTTGATGATTATGGATTACGGCCAAGAAAAACCCAAGAGTCAGTATTTCAGAAAATGAAAATATTATATAAAGCCAACTGGAAAAACTTTTTGACACCGAAATATCAACCAAATGAAGAGTCTGTACACTAAATGCCCTCAATACTTGGTGGGGGCACCTTCTGCATGAATGACGGCATCAATGCAGCATGGAGGCGACCAGCTGATGGCACTGCAGAGGGGTTAGTGAAGCCCAGGTTGCTTTGATAGCGGCCTTCAGCTCGTCTGCATTGTTGGCTTTGGTGTCTTTCATATTCCTCTTGACAATATCCCATAAATTCTCTATGGGGTTAAGGTCTGGCGAGTTTGCTGGACAATCAAGCCCAGTGATGCTGTGGTTAGTAAACCAGGGATTGGTACTTTTGGCCGTGTGGACAGGTGCCAAATCCTGCTGGAAGATGAAAATTCCGTCTCCAAAAATCTTTCCAGCAGGGGGAAGCATGAAGTGCTCTAACATTTCCTGGTAGACGGCAGCGGTGACTTTGGTGTTGATGAAACCCAGTGACCCTACACCAGCAGATGACATGGCTCCCCAAACCATCAATGATTGTGGAAACTTCACACTAGACCTCAGGCAGCTTGGATTGGGCCTCTCCACTCTTCCTCCAGACTCTGGGACTGAGATTTCCAAATGAAATGCACAATTTACTTTCATCTGAAATCAGCCCCTTGGACCACTGTTTAACAGTCCAGTTCTTCTTTTCCTTGGCCCAGATAAGACGCTTCTGGTGTTGTTTCTTGGTCAGGAGTGACACATGGGATGCAACACGTAGCCCATGTCCTGCAGACGTCTGGATGTGCTTGTGGCTTTTAAAGCCCTGACATTTTTGAATGGCATTTTCGTTACAATACTGGTAAGATTGCAGTTCTCTCGGTTTCCTTCCACTCAACTTTCCATTAATATGCTATGATACCGCACTCTGAGAACAGCCAGCTTCTTTAGCAATGAGCTTTATTGGCTTACTCTCCTTGTGGAGTGTGTGAATGACTGCCTTCTGGACATCTGTCAAGTCAGCAGCCTTCCCCATGATTGTGTTGCATATTGACAGGGACCTTTTATAACACTTAGGAAGCCACTGCAGGTGTTTTGGGTTAATTATTCTAATTTTCTGAAATACTGACTTGGGTTTTTCTTGGCTGTAATCCATAAACATCAACTTTAACAGAAATAAACGCTTGAAAAAGTTCACTCTGTATGTAATGACTTTACAGAATATATGAGGTCACTTTTTGAATTAAATTACTGGGGGGGGGGGGGGGGGGGAGGACTGTGGATATTGTAATTTATTTCAAACCACTGTATATTAACCCCTTACCGTCCCATGACTAACTGATACGTCATGGTGATGCGGGGGAAGTTCAGTGAACGGCGCCGGTCCTGGCTGTTATCTGCAGCTGGGGAGCGCCTCTATTAGCCGGAGCGGGTCCAGTGGCCGTGACGGCTAGTTAAAGTGACTGTACCACCAGGCCCAGGCTGAAGCACTGTAGGCGGGCCAACCCACTCCCATTGGGAAGAAACCCCAGCCCCTCTATGATGTGACTCCATTAGAATCAATGGAACCCTATATAGAGGGGCTAGGGTTTCCTCCCACTATGGGTGGGTCGGCCGCCTACAGTGCTTCAGCCTGGGCCTGGTGGTACAGTCACTTTAAGCATCTTAATGCAGCTGTCAAACCTGACAGCTGCATTTAGATGCTTGGCTCTGTGCTTCCCTAGTGTCTAGTGGGACGGATCTCCTCCCCACGATGCGATAGCAGGGGGGGGGTATTAGGGAGATCCGTTCTTCTGGCCGAGCCTCAACGTCGCAATGAAGCTGATCGCGGCTCGACAATACATTGCTGTGGTCTGCAGCAGGCCAAAGCAATGCATCACCGATCTCATGGATCATTGCTGTGTATATAGAAGTCTTCCAGTTAAAGGGGTTATCCAGCGCTACAAAAACATGGCCACTTTCTTCCAGAGACAGCCCCGCTCTTGTCTCCAGCTTGGACGGGGTTTTGCTGCTCAGTTCCGTTAAAGTGAATGGAGCTTAATTGCAAACCGCACCTGAACTGGAGACAAGAGTCGTGTTGTCTCTGAAAGAAAGTGGCCATGTTTTTGCAGCACCGGATAACCCCTTTTAAAGTAAAAAAAAAAAAAAAAAAAAAAAGTAGTAAAATTTTTCTATTAATAAAAAAAACCCTCCCCTATTAAAAGTCCAAATCCCTTTTCCCATTTTATAAATAAATACACATATTTGGCATCGCCGTGTGCATAATCGCCCGAACTATTAAATTATTACATTCCTGATCTCATACGGTAAACAGCGTCAGTGCAAAAAAATTCCAAAGTGCAAAATTGCGCATTTTTGGTCGCATCAAATACAGAAAAAAAATGTAATAAAAAGTGATCAAAAAGTCGTATATGCGCAATCAAGGTACCGATAGAAAGAACACATCATGGCGCAAAAAATGACACCTGACACAGCCCCATAGACCAAAGGATAAAAGCGCTATAAGCCTGGGAATGGAGCGATTTTTAGGAACATATATTTGTTAACAATGGTTTGAATTTTTTACAGGCCATCAGATCCAATATGTTATACATGTTATATATCGTTTTAATCGTAACGACTTGAGGAACATATATAACAAAACTATTTTACCCCAGGGTGAAGGGCGTAAACATGAAACTCCCTGAAATGAAAACAAATTCCTTTTTTTTATCAATTTGACAGCGCAAATGATTTTTCTTCGGTTTCGCAGCATATTTTATGGGAAAAGTCTGTCATTGCAAAGTCGCAAAAAATAAGGGCTCATGTGGGTCTCTTTGTTTAAAAGGCTATAGCAGTGGAAAAAGCAAAAGCGCAAAAACGAAAATTGGCTTTGACCTTAAGGGGTTAAATCTGCTGGGCTTGGTCACAAGCCAAAAAACAAGAACAGCGCCACACCTGCCACAGGTTCTGTAGTGGTGGTGCTGCAGCTTTGCTTTATTTCTGTTAACAGAACTGAAGTACAACACTAGACACAACCTATAGTGGACAGGAGAGATGTTTCTAGAAACCCCCCCTCCCCTCACTGCAAAAGAAAAATAAAGTTATATATTAAAAAAAAAAAAAAAAAATCACAAGTCTTCCAGTACTTATCAGCTGCTGTATGTCCTACAGGAAGCGGTGTATTCTTTCCAGTCTGACAGTCCTCTCTGCTGCCACCTCTGTCCATGTCAGGAACTGTGCCAGAGCAGCAGAGGTTTTCTATGGGGGATTTGCTACTGATCTGGACAGTTCCTGACAAGTATACACCACTTCCCGCAGGACATCCAGCAGCTGATAAGTACTGGAAGACTGGAGATTATTTTTTAAATAGAAGCAAATTAATTGTATACATTTCTGACACCAGTTGATTTAAAAAAAAAAATCCCCGCTGGACTACCCCTTTAAGCTGCCTAAAGCTGGGAGAAATAGATCACTGGACTATTCAGGTACATTTGGTGGTTTTATACACAGGAGGAACAGAAGAGCTGCTTCTCAGGGGGCCAATCATGTCTGCGCACCACTGCTGGTAACTTCATGACTACTAACATGAACCCAAACACCACTTTAATAAAGATAGTTGTCTTCTTACAAACCATTACACAATATGCAGTGTGTGAACACAGGCCAATGCATATAGCGGTAATGTGCCACCATAACTTCTGATTAACTCATTGATGGCCAGCTATATAGGGAAAATGACTATGGACATCATCTCCCGGACACAGCGCTGCACTTGTTATACAGGAGGCCAGATACTGGGATACAGGATGAAACTGTCACCTACTTGTCTGTGGCTGAGTATACAGGGAAAGTGGCCGTACACCTGTGTGTGTAATCCCCGCTCTCTCTATGGAGGATCAGCTGTCACCAGCGCTGTGTACACTGACACAGGGACATTGATGGTCTGGAAGTCTTGATAGTTCAGAAACATCAAATAGTTCAATGATCACATTCCATATACATGGTATATTTCTAAATTTATTGCTGCTGGTGCATATAACACAATAAACATCCTATGCTTACCTCTGCGCGCTCCCCCAGTGCTCTCTTCTGGTGTCACCGGTGTCCCCCAATGACAGCAGTCTCCACTTCTGAGATTAACTTTGGTGATTGGCTGGCTCTGAAGTGGAGGCTGTGCAGTTATTGGGGGACACCAGGGGAGCGCAGAGAGGTAAGCATAGGATGTTTATTGTTTTATATGCTCCGACAGAGATTATATATATATATTATATATAAATATATTATATATCAAACACTGGACAACCCCTTTAAAGCCTCTACACACATGCATATAATATATCCTTCATGAAAGTGTCACATGTCAGAGGTTAGTGTGGTCCCATGATTCCTGTGTACTCCCCTCACGCCAAACACTCCAGTTAAAGGGGCAGTGTCATGAGGAAAGTTGGTAAAATCATGTACCATATACATAAAGGAGAACCAATGGGCTGTTTGTAAGTAAAACAACTTGAATCCCTGTACTATTCTTCTACCCCATGGATCTGACCACTAGCTGATTTTCTCTCAGACCTGTTACCAAATGACAAATCAGGAGGCTGCAGATGATCTAAGCATGTGCGACCACCTAATGGGATGTTTAAAGGCGGGCCGTAACCAATGGCAACAGGTCATCAGAACAATGCAGCTACATGGGGGGCAGAGGTAGTAAGTCAAGGATGTGGGGTACCTTCAGCTGTTGCAAAACTACAATTCCCATCATGCCTGGACAGCCAAAGCTAAAGCTTTGGCTGTCCAGACACGATGGGAATTGCAGTTTTGCAACTGCTGCAGGGCCACAGGTTCCCCATCCCTGCAGTAAGTCTATATCTCTCATACATTACCAGAAATAGCTTTTCTTTATATGTATTAATGTTTTAAACACATCAGTTTACACCTATTTGACCTAAGTCACATGTGAACTGTGACCAAAACTCCATCACAGTCACAATTCACCAACATTAGGAGTGCGCTGCAGTACCCCCATGCCACCACTACACCATAGATGGCGCACATTACCATGCACCATGCACCATGTATATGCACCAGCGCAGCCGATCAGACATTGATGACCTATCTATCCTGTGACCCGCAGAGGTCTGTCGGAGCAGCACAAAGCTCAGAATGGGACACAAAGCAAATTCAAGGGAGGTTTTTTGTTTTTTTTTACAGGGGGGGGGGGGGGGTCAAATAATAAATCCTCTATTACGGTCATGGTACCAACCAGAACATTAGCCCATGAACAACACCTGAAGCTTAAGAGAATAAAGTTATGAAAATTTTCATTCCACAAAAAAAAAAAGTTTAAGAGTTTTCCAGCGTATTATAATCCACAACCCGTCCTGCTAAAAAAGAGACAGAAAAGTGATGTAAGGCGAGGATGAGAAGAAGATAAGAAGTAATACAGTCCATAGCCTATAGTTCACCTGTCTGAGTGCCCAGTCCAGCCTGCAGCCACACACACAGCCGCTTATCACACCTGCCTCCATGGCCGCTTTATTATAGGTAATTGGTACTAATTACAGGGAATCAGACAGGCATCACCGCGGGCGCCCCCTCCTGGTCTCCATCCTCTGTGCAGGCGCACGGACGGACAGCCCTGGGAGGCCCCACATAGACTCCGCCACCAGCTGAGGCCCCCGGGTGTACAAAGATGGCGCTGCCCGTGCAGAGGTGCTGGGCGAGACTGCGGCCAGTGACCTTACCCTGGCCGGCAGCGGGCTACCATGCCAAGCCGAGGATCCTGGGGAAGGATAGCATCTATAAGCCCGATCCTAACGACCCGGACACCAAGCCCTGGCACAAGGGGCCGGCCTATGGAGCCAAGCTGTACGGCCGCCATGGCAGCGCCTCCGGGGTGAACCCGGCGAGTCTGTGGCCGAGCCCCGAGCAGCTCCGGAGGATAACGGAGGAGGAGAAGGAATGGCAGCCGAGCCTGAGGGAGATGCAGGAGCGGCTGGAGGCCAAGGACAGGGAGCTACAGCGGCAGCAGAGGGACAGGTCAGGACTACAGCTCCCAGCATGCCCTGTGTGACGGGAAGCTGCCAGCAGGGGGCGCAGGACTACAGCTCCCAGCATGCCCTGTGTGACGGGAAGCTGCCAGCAGGGGGTGCAGGACTACAGCTCCCAGCATGCCTGGTGTGTGACGGGAAGCTGCCAGCAGGGGGCGCAGGACTACAGCTCCCAGCATGCCTGTGTGACGGGAAGCTGCCAGCAGGGGGCGCAGGACTACAGCTCCCAGCATGCCCTGTGTGACGGGAAGCTGCCAGCAGGGGGCGCGGGGGTGCAGGACTACAGCTCCCAGCATGCATTGTGTGTGTGATGGGAAGCTGCCAGCAGGGGGCGCTGGGGTGCAGGACTACAGCTCCCAGCATGCCTTGTCTGTGTGACGGGAAGCTGCCAGCAGGGGGCGCTGGGGTGCAGGACTACAGCTCCCAGCATGCATTGTGTGTGTGACGGGAAGCTGCCAGCAGGGGGTGCAGGACTACAGCTCCCAGCATGCCTTGTCTGTGTGACGGGAAGCTGCCAGCAGGGGGCGCTGGGGTGCAGGACTACAAACTGCTCTACCGTCACTGTAAGATAGGTGGTGCTATATACATTCATACACCATGATAGGCTGATGTGCTAGTATGGCTGTAGTCATGTGACAGTGGCGCACAATGATGTCACAGCTGCGTAACATGACGTCGCCATGAAGGGTGGAAACGGGCTGGGCGATATTGGCCTAAGTCAAGGAGACCTGTCACCCCCCGTGCCAGGGTGACAGGCTCCCGACCCCCAGCTAGATCCCCTTATACTGACCTCATCCCGCCGAGTCCCGCTGCCGGAGCCGTTCCCGGGACGGAGATATCCTGGTCAGAAGCCGGCGCAGAGATGAGTCCGGCTCCATCCATTCTCTATGGACACTGGACCTATCTCCACAGCGCACGCACCGGCCGCTGATCAGGATATCTAGGTCCCGGGACCGGCGGCGGGATGAGGTCAGTATAAGGGGATCTAGCTGGGGGTCGGGAGCCTGTCACCCCGGCAAGGGGGGGGGGGGTTTGGGGGGGTGACAGGTCCTCTTTAATATCAAGGTTTATTGTACATGTAGCCGTAGTAACGATGATTGACCAATAATTATGACATGCCCCTTTTGCAAGCCACGCCCACTTGGCCATGCCAAACTGGTGATATTTTGTTGCAATAAAGTTTGAAAAAAAACCAAAACTCCCTGATCAGCAACACAAGGCTGCACCATTTAGTCTATAGTAATCAATAGGGGGTCTGCAGAGATGTGGATGAGTATACACAGGTATACAGCTATGTACACCCTACAGGACATGTATATAAAGGTATACAGCCACTACAGGATGTGTATATACTGGTATACAGCTATGTACACACTACAGGATGTGTGTATAGAGGTATACAGCTATGTACACACTACAGGACGTGTATATAGAGGTATACAGCTATGTACACACTACAGGACATGTATATAGAGGTATACAGCTATGTACACACTACAGGACATGTATATAGAGGTATACAGCCACTATAGGATGTGTATATACAGGTATACAGCTATGTACTCACTACAGGACGTGTATATACAGGTATACAGCCACTACAGGATGTGTATATACAGGTATACAGCTATGTACACACTACAGGATGTGTATATACAGGTATACAGCTATGTACACACTACAGGACGTGTATATAGAGGTATACAGCTATGTACACACTACAGGACATGTATATAGAGGTATACAGCTATGTACACACTACAGGACATGTATATAGAGGTATACAGCCACTATAGGATGTGTATATACAGGTATACAGCTATGTACTCACTACAGGACGTGTATATACAGGTATACAGCCACTACAGGATGTGTATATACAGGTATACAGCTATGTACACACTACAGGATGTGTATATACAGGTATACAGCTATGTACACACTACAGGACGTGTATATAGAGGTATACAGCTATGTACACACTACAGGACATGTATATAGAGGTATACAGCCACTATAGGATGTGTATATACAGGTATACAGCTATGTACTCACTACAGGACGTGTATATACAGGTATACAGCCACTACAGGATGTGTATATACAGGTATACAGCTATGTACACACTACAGGATGTGTATATACAGGTATACAGCTATGTACACACTACAGGATGTGTATATACAGGTATACAGCTATGTACACACTACAGGACGTGTATATAGAGGTATACAGCTATGTACACACTACAGGACGTGTATATAGAGGTATACAGCTATGTACACACTACAGGACGTGTATATAGAGGTATACAGCTATGTACACACTACAGGACGTGTATATAGAGGTATACAGCTATGTACACACTACAGGACGTGTATATAGAGGTATACAGCTATGTACACACTACAGGACGTGTATATAGAGGTATACAGCTATGTACACACTACAGGACGTGTATATACAGGTATACAGCTATGTACACACTACAGGACATGTATATAGAGGTATACAGCTATGTACACACTACAGGACATGTATATAGAGGTATACAGCTACTGTATGTATGTGTATGTACAGGTATACAGCTATGTACACACTACAGGATGTGTATATACAGGTATACAGCTACTGTATGTATGTGTATATACAGGTATACAGCTATGTACACACTACAGGACGTGTATATAAAGGTATACAGCTATGTACACACTACAGGACGTGTATATAGAGGTATACAGCTATGTACACACTACAGGACATGTATATAGAGGTATACAGCTATGTACACACTACAGGATGTGTGTATACAGCTACTGTATGTATGTGTATATACAGGTATACAGCTATGTACACACTACAGGACGTGTATATAAAGGTATACAGCGACTACAGGACGTGTATATACAGGTATACAGCCACTACAGGACGTGTATATACAGGTATACAGCCACTACAGGACGTGTATATACAGGTATACAGCCACTACAGGACGTGTATATACAGGTATACAGCCACTACAGGACGTGTATATACAGGTATACAGCCACTATAGGATGTGTATGTACAGGTATACAGCTATGTACTCACTACAGGACGTGTATATACAGGTATACAGCCACTACAGGACGTGTATATACAGGTATACAGCTGTCCCCCAGCATCCTCCTCCTCAGGGGGTCTTCCCGGAGTACTGCAGCCCCACTAGGGTGAGCGCCATCTCCTCCCTACAGAGCCGAGCCATGAACCAGTCCAGCAGTGTGTTACATTGGCCAATGTGACTGTACGTGAGGCTACCGGCCCGAGGCTTCTCCCTCACAGCGGACAGTGTGCACGGTGCTCAGCTGGACAGTGATCGCGGTGGCGGTCCTGTGCTTGGAGCCCAGGATGTTTGTATGGGCGGGTGATGTGCGTTACCCACCGCTGCCTCCTCACAGGAGGATGAGAGAGACATGGCGCCTGTCAGCCTCTGCCCCCCTGTGGCGGAGGACGTGTACTGCAGCTGATGACACAGACCCGAGGCCGGGAGCTGTGCGGAGTGACACCTAGTGCCGGGGGGGGGGGGTGAAAATACCACAAAGTTAAGGTCAGTAAACCAACGGCAGAGACGGTATTGGTATTTTCACAGTATATCGTCCAGCCATAGGTGAAGCCGTCATCTCATCCATGAATCAGTCAGGTTTTATAAAAGCCAGTGACTGTAGTCCTGCGAGCTCCTCATTTGGTCCCCAATGTCACATCATTCTATGAGGACCTAGAGACTATATCAGTGGCAGCTGTGACCCCTCCCCCATGTATTAGACCTCCTGTTCATATATTATTTCCTTTGTTTCCTTTAGGGAGCGTCTGATAGCGGCCAACATGGCTAAAATGCCCAAGATGGTGGAGGAGTGGCGCAGATCAAAGAAGGAGGCAAAACAGAAAGAACGAGAAGAGAAAGCCCGTAAAGAACGTCTTCTCGCTCTCGCCCGGGAGAAATTTGGTGTAAATGTGGATTCCCGTAGCACAAAGTTTCAGGAGATGATGAAGGAGCTCGAGAAGGAGGAGAAAAAGAAAATGAAGGCCATAAAGAAGAAACAAAGGGAGGAAGAGAGGGCAGCAATGGCGGCAGTGCTGAGTGCTACCCCTGCAGCTGCACAGCCGCCACCGCCAGCCCCCGATACATCTGTGTGACACCCATCACTGGAACATATCCCGCTGCATCAGGGTTTGGACGCCTTCATACAACTTTTATTATACACCGTAACCCTGACGACCGCCAGGTGGACGTTGTCTGCCAGTGATGTAATTCTATGGACACAGGAGCGGTTGTCTCCAGTGTATGGACTGATGGTAAAGCGACATGATGGAGATGCCCCTTATATCCATCCACTATACAGCACTCACCAGTATGGATATGTATGATGTACGTGATTTGTAATAAAATAAGCTGCACTTACCTGGTATCATCACTGCCTGAGGGGGAGGGGATAGTAAGGAAAGCAAATACAATCTGTTTTCCACAGATAACTTGTGCCTGAATGGAAGGGGGTCCGCTGTGCTGGGGGAGAGAATCCTAGAAGGGGTGGAGGGGTTTTTAAACTAGGGATGTGGAGGGAGGACAATGTAGTATGTAATATAGTGGCGGATAGGTTAGAGAGGGGACAGAACATTGAGGTGGGAGGAGAAGGGTCCTGTGGGGGGAGGATAAGAGCAGTGGATAGGGAGAAGGGTCCTGTGGGGGGGGGGGAGGATAAGAGCAGTGGATAGGGAGAAGGGTCCTGGGGGGGGAGGATAAGGAGAAGGGTCCTGTGGGGGGGGGGGAGGAGGATAAGAGCAGTGGATAAGGAGAAGGGTCCTGTGGGGGGAGGATAAGAGCAGTGGATAGGGAGAAGGGTCCTGTGGGGGGAGGGTAAGAGCAGTGGATAGGGAGAAGGGTCCTGTGGGGGGAGGATAAGAGCAGTGGATAGGGAGAAGGGTCCTGGGGGGGGAGGATAAGGAGAAGGGTCCTGTGGGGGGAGGATAAGAGCAGTGGATAGGGAGAAGGGTCCTGTGGGGGAGGATAAGAGCAGTGGATAGTGAGAAGGGTCCTTTGGGGGGAGGATAAGAGCAGTGGATAGGGAGAAGGGTCCTTTGGGGGGAGGATAAGAGCAGTGGATAGGGAGAAGGGTCCTGTGGGGGGAGGATAAGAGCAGTGGATAGGGAGAAGGGTCCTGTGGGGGGAGGATAAGAGCAGTGGATAGGGAGATCCATATGTTGCGGATGAACAGTGAGGATGATTGTAGCCACAGCACAGTAATAAATCCTATTTCTTATAATGAAGGGGTTAAACTTGATGGTAATATAAAGTGTATGGTTACTAATGCCAGAAGTCTAGCCAGCAAGATGGGGGAGCTGGAGGCCTTGGTTCTGGAGGAGTCCATTGATGTGGTTGGTGTGACTGAGACATGGCTGGACTCCTCACATGACTGGGCTGTCAATATTCAGGGATTTACGTTGTTCAGAAGGGACCGGGTGGGCAGAAGGGGAGGAGGAGTATGTCTGTATGTCAGAAGTGATATTAAAGTGAGTGTAAAAGATGCAATAGTGGGCGATGACTGTGATGATGTGGAAGCATTATGGGTAGAACTACAGAAGGAGGTAAAGAGTGAAAAACTTATTCTTGGTGTAATCTATAGACCCCCCAATATTACTGAGGAGGTAGATGGTCAGCTGAACAGACAAATAGAGCGGGCTGCCCGGGAGGGAACAGTATTGGTAATGGGGGACCTCAACTACCCAGATATAGATTGGGGTCACGGTTCAGCTAAAACCACAAAGGGGAGGGAATTTCTTACCCTCCTGCAGGATACTTTTCTGGGCCAGTTTGTGGAGGAGCCGACTAGAAGTGATGCCTTGTTGGATCTGGTTATTTCTAACAACGCTGAGCTGGTTGGGGATGTTGGGGATGACTGGTGGGGCCAGTGCTGCTAACACATGTAATGTACTTAACTGGTTTACTATAGATATGGTCCAGGATAAATTAAATAAACTCAATGTAACCAAAGCTCCAGGGCCTGATGGATTGCACCCCAGAGTTCTTAGGAAACTCAGTTCTGTAATTTCTCTACCCTTGTATGAAATATTCCGTGATTCTTTGCTGACTGGTATTGTGCCAAGGGACTGGCGTAAGGCAAATGTAGTGCCGATCTTCAAAAAGGGCTCTCGAACTTCCCCAGGTAACTATAGACCTGTAAGCTTAACGTCCATTGTGGGGAAACTATTTGAGGGGCTTATAAGGCTAATCCAGGAATATGTAGTGGCAAATAGTATTATAAGTGATAACCAGCATGGTTTTACTAAGGACAGAAGCTGTCAAACCAACCTGATATGTTTCTATGAAGAGGTAAGTAGAAGCCTGGATAGGGGGGCGGCTGTGAATATCGTGTACCTGGATTTTGCAAAAGCCTTTGACACAGTTCCTCATGAACGTCTGATGGGTAAGTTAAGGTCTATGGGTTTGGAAAGTTTAATGAGTAAAGGGCCTATTACACGGGTCATCAGAGGAGCAAACAAGCGCTCTCAGCGCTCCTCGTTCCCCGCTCGCTGCCGCCGCTATTCAGCGCGGCTGCAGCGAGCGGGTGAGTGCCGGAGGGGGCGGCGGGGAGCTGCGGGGGGGCTGCCCGGGTGATCGCTAGATTGTCTGGGCAGCCCATAGGATATAGCAGCGTCTGCTGCCGACGCTCCTATTCACAAAATTGTACACATTTATTTACATATATAACAGGCCCCTACAAGAAATATGGGGAAAAGATGTTCCAGGTAAAACCCCCTCAGAGGACAAGAGGGCACTGCCTCCGCCTGGAGAGACAAGGGGGCACTGCCTCCGCCTGGAGAGACAAGAGGGCGCCGCCTCCGCCTGGAGAGACAAGGGGGCGCCGCCTCCGCCTGGAGAGACAAGGGGGCGCCGCCTCCGCCTGGAGAGACAAGGGGGCGCCGCCTCCGCCTGGAGAGACAAGGGGGCGCCGCCTCCGCCTGGAGAGACAAGGGGGCGCCGCCTCCGCCTGGAGAGACAAGGGGGCGCCGCCTCCGCCTGGAGAGACAAGGGGGCGCCGCCTCCGCCTGGAGAGACAAGGGGGCGCCGCCTCCGCCTGGAGAGACAAGGGGGCGCCGCCTCCGCCTGGAGAGACAAGGGGGCGCCGCCTCCGCCTGGAGAGACAAGGGGGCGCCGCCTCCGCCTGGAGAGACAAGGGGGCGCCGCCTCCGCCTGGAGAGACAAGGGGGCGCCGCCTCCGCCTGGAGAGACAAGGGGGCGCCGCCTCCGCCTGGAGAGACAAGGGGGCACTGCCTCCGCCTGGAGAAAAAAAGGTTCAATCTTCAGAGGCGACAAGCCTTCTTTACAATAAGAACAGGTATCTGTGGAACAGTCACCACAGGATCTGGTCACAGCAAAAACAGTGGAGGCTTCACTACAGGAGAGACAAGTTCTTAGACCAAAATAATATAAATGCATATGTATAGAACCTATCATCATCCCTCCCTTTCCCTGTATCCATCCCCTCCTTGGTTGAACTTGATGGACGTGAACTTTTTTCAACCGTATTAACTATGTAACTATGAATGTCCAGCACCAGAGCAGGAGCTCCAATGCAAATCGTCCTTTTGTTTAAAACAGGAACACTCCATATCACATAGCTCCTCCCTCCTGTGTGAGTGTCACCCTGTGGTGGGAGGAGCAGACTCCATATCACATAGCTCCTCCCTCCTGTCTGTGTCACCCTGTGGTGGGAGGAACAGACTCCATGTCACATAGCTCCTTCCTTCCTTTTGACATCATAAAATAAACTTACTACAAAATCATACAATAAACTATACAATTTATTACATTTACAGAAAGTGATCCGGATCAGACACTACAGTCCTCTATGCCTCACTGCAACCAGTCCAGGTTAGGCCTTGTTCACATCTATACAAGTGCATTCACACACATAGTGCAGTGTAGATATGGGCTTCAATAGACCAAGACTATTATACATGTGACTATTACAGTTTTTTTGTTGTTTTTTTTTTGGGGGGGGGGGGTTCTACATATATATCCTCCCTTATAGTATAGTAGTTGCTGTTTTATCCCAGAATAAGTATATTCTATAAGAAAGTAGTCACTGGCAGATTCTCAGCTTGGTGCTTGGTCCATTACAGCCCATGGCTACATTGCAGTGTGCATATGGAAACCTTATTAATGCTATTTCACTGTGAGCTCTGTGTAGATGTATAAAGTGTATGTACAGTGTGTGTATGTGAACAAGGACTGACCCAGGGCTGCATTGAGGGACTCTTCTTTTCTCTTCCATTAGCTCTTCTGAGGGTTGAGCCTACAGTGACACATTACTTATCGATAGAGATGATCGAACATCGGGAAATGTTAGGTTCAATCAAACTCGAACCTTCTGCATTTGATACCCGCTGCCTTCCCGTTCCGTGGGGAAGGTGAAGACTGCCCGAGTACTGCCTGGAAAACAGGGATACAGCCTAGGTAATAGGGATACAGCCTAGGTAATAGGCTGCATCCCTGTTTTCCAGGCGGTACTCGGGCAGTCTCCACCTTCCCCATGGAACAGGAAGGCATTGGGAATTAAAGCGACTCCGTACCCACAATCTGTCTCCCCCAAACCACTTGTACCTTCAGATAGCTGCTTTTAATCCAAGATCTGTCCTTGGGTCCGTTCGGCAGGTGATGCAGTTATTGTCTTAAAAAAAATACTTTGAAACTTGAAGCCCCGTGCCAAACGGGAGTATCTGTGCACCACCCCTCCGTCCGTCCTCCCCACCCTCTTCATCATTAGGAATGCTCCAGGCAGATTGCCTCCTATTCCCCACCTGTGTCAGCCCGCCACATGGGCTGGATCGTTAAGGACCTGTGCAATGTTCAGCATGGAGAAAATGTTTCAGTGGCATTCCTAATGATGAAGAGGATGGGGAGGAGGGACGGAGATGTTGTGCAAAGTTAGGGCACAGATTCTCCCATTTGGCACGGGGCTTCAAGTTTAAAAGTTGTATTTTAGGACAATAACTGCATCACCTGCCGAACGGACCGCAGGACAGATCTTGGATTAAAAGCAGCTATCCGAAGGTACAAGTGGTTTGGGGGGGACAGATTGTGGGTACAGAGTCGCTTTAAATGCGGAAGGATCGAGAAGATTTGAGTTTGATCGGACCTAACATATTTCGATGTTCGATCATCTCTACTCATCACTACATTTATTATTAGCATTTCCGCCTCGGTTTATTGATATAAAACATATAAAGAGACCAAATCGTTGGGAGGAGGAGATCAGTACTGATACTAAGAGCGAACAGAACAAAGCTGGCTATGATTCCTCAAAAATCTCCTGAGTAAGCCGATGGGTTGTATCGGTGGTATGTATGGTGGCGATCAGGAGGGACTGGCTCCGTCTGTGCTGTTCTCCTCTGAGTCCGCGGCTTTAAGCTTGGAGAGTGCAGCGTGAATCCTGAACAGGGTGCGTGATTCCATGGAGTAATTCTTATAATTGTTTCTATAGAAAGAAAAAAACAAGAGACTGGAATCAGATAAATGTCTGATGTACACTCATGGACAAAGCTATAGCTGTGTTCACACACACTGCCATAGGCTGTATCAGAGTTTTCCTGGCAGCCCTAGGCGGCATCCAACTTGTTCAGGCACCGGGAGTCAAATGCCAAGCATTCAGTTTTAAAGAACATTGCCAAATCCAAACAGTTTGGCAAATTCGCTCAACACTACTCCTGACCCTTATGGACTGTTCAGAGCCTGTTCTCCATGTGTGCGTATCCTCATGTAACAACTTGATCAGACCGGGCAGGTTGCTCAAAGTGAACTGGGGAAAAGGTCTTAGAGGGTGTCAGTCATGTCTTGCAGTGAATGATCTCTCACCAAGAGGTACACTACCCAAAGCTAGCCTCCGAGAGGTTTTTTGTTTTTTTTTAAGGGCAGGGAATTTATTCTTTTAATAAGCTAATTTCTACTTCCTTTCAAACATCAGATCATACCTTACAGGTTTGGGTCTTCACAATCATGGTCAGGCTGGGACCTGCATCCATTACATATAAAATGAACATGTGTAAGACCGGCCTTATGTGACTGCATGGTTACTGACTTCAGCAAAAGTTCTCTCACAGTTCTGTATGGATTCCTTCTTCATACAACTCATTTTACCCTTCCTCCTTACATCAGGTCACACATTTACACTGCTGTATGGCTACTGGCTTCAGCAGGAGCTCTCCCCCATTGCTTTCTGCATACTGATGCTAAAACAGTGCCCAGTCGCATCCCCTAGAGGCAGCAGACACCCAGATTCTGAGTTACATACTTGGCACGTCGTAAGAGAGGTATGGCGTCTTCTCCTCTGCGTTGCTGCATGTAAAGGAGACTCAGCTCCAGCAAGGAGTTGGGTACTAAATGGTGATCATACTTTATTTTCTTCTCACTGTGGGGAAAGAAACAAGAAAACAAAATCTGAAGGAAGTTAAAGCTCCAGCGGCACTAAGTGTATGAGCTAAAAGAAAGCAATGGATTCTGCACCACCCTACATCTAAGGGGTGCTCCTACTACATACCTGAATTACATACTACCAAACCAACACAAGAAACCAGGGGTATGTAATGAACGTAGGGCACACCACAACTGATGATTTAAATAGATATACAAAAAATCTTTATTCACATAATGAGATTATCAAAAAATACATATATATATACATGAAGCAAGCACATGGGCACAAAGCCCCATATCCATTAAAAACTATTAAAATACATGACAAAGGGACCTATGAAATATAAAGGTACCCTAGGGCTCAACAACCTATATGGAATACAGATACTCCAGCTGCAAAAAAGAAGTGAACCAAAGGAAATCACAGTGACATAAATACAATACAAATATATTCAAGTGAAATAAATAATACCAGGCAACAATTGTAAAAATAAGTCAAACTGTGTGAAGGCCAACCCCTACGATATAATCCATATCATTGCAAACAAATATAAGGTAAATTGCACCATGTCCAGGAGACCTAAGCAGCCGAAGCCCTACGCGTTACGTTCCCTACTGGAACTTAGTCAGGGATTAATTGTACAGAGGCTAGTGCCCATATTTATATACAAATCAATAATATACATAATGTACACATGTGTTACCTATTACCCGGTATGTGACGGTTCAGCGCTGGACGATCGCATCAACAAGATGGCCGCGGCGTCCCAAGCAAGGTACTGCGCAGGCGCTAATGGCTGAACGTGTATCACATCATCACGCCGGCCGACGTAAGTATGCGCATGCGCAATATAAATCAGGGCAAAAACGCCCATACTGCGCAGACGCAATACACACAGGGGTCATGTGACTGTATAGGGACGTTCCATAATGGTAAACACATATTAGATGCAGACGTAAGTATGCGCAGGCACAGTGAAAGTAAGGGCAAAATAGCCCATACATTACACTAAAGGCTGGTACCACCATATACATTTAGATCATTTGACGAAAGTATGCCATAACTGACGAGCGCCATGCCAACCCTAGTTAATTCATTCATTAAAGCATATATTAATAATATCGCCACAACAACAGGTTTACATTACTATACATGGATAGTTATGATCACAATAGGCTCCAATACAAATAATGAAATAGTTACAAAAACCAAATAAGAAGCAAATAAGCAAAAAAAAAAACATGTATAGTAATATATGAACATCACATACCGGGATAGGTTTGGTTTTTGTAACTATTTCACCCCTGGTTTCTTGTGTTGGTGTGGAAGTGTATGAGCTAATGTACAAAAAAAGTTTCTGTACCCAATATGTAGACTCAAAGGAGAAGGCTGGGCAGTGACAATTTTTATCAAAAAAGTGTCGGGGAGAAGATGAAAAAAAATAATGTGCACTTACCTCCCCGGCTCCAGCACTGGTGGCTGCATACTGCCGCTCCGGTTTCCTGTCCCCGGCCGTTTCCTGGTTTGAAAGGGGACCGCGGTAGAGGCGGGACCCCACTATGACGCTGACGGCTGAGCGGGCCAGGGACGTCATGTCCTAGGTCCCCTTTTAAACTAGGAAACGGCTGGGAACCGGAGCAACCATCACGGATGCCAGGGAGGTAAGCATGTGTTATTTTTTTCATCCTCCCAAGCACTTTTGAAAAAGGTGACCCTGCCGGGAATTCTCCTTTAAGCTGAAATATTGTTTAAATACTAAGGTAACAGAGAGAGGGTCTCTGCTCAGGATCCCTAACTCCTGGACTGAATGGAAAGCAGTACAAAGAGCGTCTCTCACTCTGGAGGACCCCAGCATGACCATATATTACATGCCTAATTCATGGATTTCAGTAGGAACTATGTAATATATCATTTCACCTGTGGAGGCGCTGCAGGGGAACTAAACATCGCTATATTCTACTATAGATTACAGCTGATGACCAGGAGTAGTAGCTAGAACCATATGGAACCTTCTAGTGATAAAGGGATTATCCCAAGTGACCTCATGATGCTTGTGTGCCCTGAAGCCCTCACCTCTCGTAGATATGGGTGAAGCATTGTTCGGCTTGTGTCAGGCCCCCCCGATGCTTCAGACACAGACCTTTTAGCAGTAAAATGGTGCAGCGGTCATCGTCCCGATATTCATTGTCTGTAGAGGAGCATACAGTCATCTATAGATCTCCATATGGTTCATGGTTCGTCTCACTGGTGCAGAATGTGCTATGGCTGCCACAACAGGTACCTGGCTCCTGAAGAAGACGGTTCTCGGCCTCACAAAGTGTATTCAGGGCTCCATCTGTCAGCTGGGCGTCCTTACCGAGCACCGAGAATCCATTCCACAAGTACATCATCTCCTGAGGAGGGAAGGGAATATATAACACAAGGGCACACAAGAACCATTGGAGTTGGCAAGTCTTGTAAGCCAACCCAGTACTACCAGTGCCGGCTGTACCAAGGAGAGGAAAATGGTGGCCGCCATTGGAACACAAGCTAAGGCATCTATTACAGTGATGTACGCACCAGTGCAGGGACAGGTAAGCTGGAAGGATCCTTGGCCTGGTATCTCCTCGCCTTCCGAATGGCGTACTTTTCTGTAGGGGGAGATTTTCCTGCTATTTTCTGTTTTAATGAGGGAACAATTCTGAGGGGGGGGGGGGAGGTAAAAATAAGTGAGCGGGTTAATGGCACCAACCATATCTATATCTGTGGTGGATAAAGTACTAGATAGTCTGTACCTGAACAACTCTACTTCACTCTCTCCAAAAGGCCGAGGCTCGTCGGCAGGGAGCATGCTGAGAAAGGCCGCCTTCATATACACATACATGGCCTGCGGGAAAGAGGGGACAGGAAGAAGCAGAGACCCAGACAGGGTAGGATCAGTCTCCAGAAAAGAATAGACATCGATGCATAGAATGAAATGTTGAGTGCTGGGAAATTTCAGCTCTGAAGTCTCCAGAATTGTGTATGCAGCTTTTGACTGATACAGACTGTACCTCAAAGTCTGTGGCAGACGAGTGAGTGAAGGCAAAAGTATCCTCTATTATCTGCAATGTAATGCCCCTATTCCACGAGTCGTTTGGAGGAGCAAACGAGCGCTATTAGCGCTCGTTTGCTCCTCGTTCCCCGCTCGCTGCCGCCGCTATTCAACGCGGCTGCAGCGAGCGGGTGAGTGCGGGAGGGGCTGCTCGGAGAATCGCTGATCGTCCGGGCAGCCCATAGGATATAGCAGCATCTGCTGCCGACGCTCCTATTCATGTCGGCTGATCGTTGCAGTCGCTTGTTTTTCAACATGTTGAAAAACAAGCGACTGCAACGATCAGCCGACATGAACGATGTCGGCTGATCGTTGCACTCTATTCCACGGGACGAATATCGTTCGTAGCGGCCGATATCGGCCGAATACGAACGATATTGCTCCTTTAAACGACCCGTGGAATAGGGGCTTAAGGGCAGGGGTAAGACAGCTATCAGATAATAAAGAGGGGGAGGGGGGGTAAGGGCATATATCAGATTATGAGAAAGGAGAAGGAGCAAGGGTAGGTATCATCTAATGAGAGAGGAGGAGGGGTAAGGGCTGGTATCAGCTAATGAGAGAGGAGGAGGGGTAAGGGCAGGTATCATCTAATGAGAGAGGAGGAGGAGGGGTAAGGGCAGGTATCAGCTAATGAGAGAGGAGGAGGGGTAAAGGCTGGTATCATCTAATGAGAGAGGAGGAGGAGGGGTAAGGGCAGGTATCAGCTAATGAGAGAGGAGGAGGGGTAAGGGCTGGTATCAGCTAATGAGAGAGGAGGAGGGGTTAGGGCAGGTATCATCTAATGAGAGAGGAGGAGGGGTAAGGGCAGGTATCATCTAATGAGAGAGGAGGAGTAAGGGCAGGTATCATCTAATGAGAGAGGAGGAAGGGTAAGGGCAGGTATCATCTAATGAGAGAGGAGGGGTAAGGGCTGGTATCATCTAATGAGAGAGGAGGAGGGGTAAGGGCAGGTATCATCTAATGAGAGAGGAGGAGGGGTAAGGGCAGGTATCATCTAATGAGAGAGGAGGGGTAAGGGCTGGTATCATCTAATGAGAGAGGAGGAGGGGTAAGGGCAGGTATCATCTAATGAGAGAGGAGGAGGGGTAAGGGCAGGTATCATCTAATGAGAGAGGAGGAGGGGTAAGGGCAGGTATCATCTAATGAGAGAGGAGGAGGGGTAAGGGTAGGTATCATCTAATGAGAGAGGAGGAGGGGTAAGGGCTGGTATCAGCTAATGAGAGAGGAGGAGGGGTAAGGGCTGGTATCAGCTAATGAGAGAGGAGGAGGGGTAAGGGCTGGTATCATCTAATGAGAGAGGAGGGGTAAGGGCAGGTATCATCTAATGAGAGAGGAGGAGGGGTAAGGGCAGGTATCATCTAATGAGAGAGGAGGAGGGGTATGGGTAGCTATCATATAATAAAGAAGGAGGGGTAAGGGTAGGTATCAGATAATGAGAGAGGAGGAGAGGTAAGGGCAGGTATCAGATAATAGAGGAGGAGATGTAAGGGCAGGTATCAGATAATAAGAGAAGAGAACAGGTAAGGGCAGGTATCTCAGGTACCTTTGACCAACGATTTTCCTTGCTCAGGAGATCCGCATAGAAGTACGCCACCTTCCACATCCCCTTGTAGGCAAAACACCACATCAACTCCCAGTAACACATATGGTGAAACTGCTTCCAGGACTGCTGGGCCGAACAACCATCCTCAAACCAGTGGATGGCCTGGGAGGGGGTGAGAGGGGGAAACTCAACAAGAGGCATAGGACCACTGATGGAGAACACCATTCACACCAACAAAGCAAACTCCTGGTGGTCTAGAGTTTACATTACTATTACCCCTGAAGTGTGACACTGTGCTCATTACCCGCCGCCATATCTTACTGTGTAACCTGTACATAGTCCTCCCTGTCTGCATTACATACAGTGTACTCCCCTCCATCAGTGTCTGCATTACATACAGTATACTCCCCTCCATCAGTGTCTGCATTGCATACAGTGTACTCCCCTCCATCAGTGTCTGCATTACATACAGTATACTCCCGTCCATCAGTGTCTGCATTACATACAGTGTACTCCCCTCCATCAGTGTCTGCATTACATACAGTATACTCCCCTCCATCCCTGTCTGCATTACATACAGTATACTCCCCTCCATCAGTGTCTGCATTACATACAGTGTATTCCCCTCCATCAGTGTCTGCATTACATACAGTATACTCCCCTCCATCAGTGTCTGCATTACATACAGTGTACTCCCCTCCATCAGTGTCTGCATTACATACGGTGTATTCCCCTCCATCAGTGTCTGCATTACATACAGTATACTCCCCTCCATCAGTGTCTGCATTACATACAGTATACTCCCCTCCATCAGTGTCTGCATTACATACAGTGTATTCCCCTCCATCAGTGTCTGCATTACATACAGTGTACTCCCCTCCATCAGTGTCTGCATTACATACAGTGTATTCCCCTCCATCAGTGTCTGCATTACACTGTATACTCCCCTCCATCAGTGTCTGCATTACATACAGTGTACTCCCCTCCATCAGTGTCTGCATTACATACAGTGTACTCCCCTCCATCAGTGTCTGCATTACATACAGTGTACTCCCCTCCATCAGTGTCTGCATTACATACAGTGTACTCCCCTCCATCAGTGTCTGCATTACATACAGTGTACTCCCCTCCATCAGTGTCTGCATTACATACAGTATACTCCCCTCCATCAGTGTCTGCATTACATACAGTATACTCCCCTCCATCAGTGTCTGCATTACATACAGTATACTCCCCTCCATCAGTGTCTGCATTACATACAGTATACTCCCCTCCATCAGTGTCTGCATTACATACAGCGTACTCCCCTCCATCAGTGTCTGCATTACATACAGTATACTCCCCTCCATCAGTGTCTGCATTACATACAGTGTACTCCCCTCCATCAGTGTCTGCATTACATACAGTGTATTCCCCTCCATCAGTGTCTGCATTACATACAGTGTATTCCCCTCCATCAGTGTCTGCATTACATACAGTGTATTCCCCTCCATCAGTGTCTGCATTACATACAGTATATTCCCCTCCATCAGTGTCTGCATTACATACAGTATACTCCCCTCCATCAGTGTCTGCATTACATACAGCGTACTCCCCTCCATCAGTGTCTGCATTACATACAGTATACTCCCCTCCATCAGTGTCTGCATTACATACAGTGTACTCCCCTCCATCAGTGTCTGCATTACATACAGTGTATTCCCCTCCATCAGTGTCTGCATTACATACGGTGTACTCCCCTCCATCAGTGTCTGCATTACATACGGTGTACTCCCCTCCATCAGTGTCTGCATTACATACAGTGTATTCCCCTCCATCAGTGTCTGCATTACATACAGTGTATTCCCCTCCATCAGTGTCTGCATTACATACAGTGTACTCCCCTCCATCAGTGTCTGCATTACATACAGTGTATTCCCCTCCATCAGTGTCTGCATTACATACGGTGTACTCCCCTCCATCAGTGTCTGCATTACATACGGTGTACTCCCCTCCATCAGTGTCTGCATTAAATACAGTATACTCCCCTCCATCAGTGTCTGCATTACATACAGTGTACTCCCCTCCATCAGTGTCTGCATTACATACGGTGTATTCCCCTCCATCAGTGTCTGCATTACATACAGTGTTTTCCCCTCCATCAGTGTCTGCATTACATACAGTGTATTCCCCTCCATCAGTGTCTGCATTACATACAGTGTACTCCCCTCCATCAGTGTCTGCATTACATACAGTATATTCCCCTCCATCAGTGTCTGCATTACATACAGTATACTCCCCTCCATCAGTGTCTGCATTACATACAGTGTATTCCCCTCCATCAGTGTCTGCATTACATACAGTGTATTCCCCTCCATCAGTGTCTGCATTACATACAGTGTACTCCCCTCCATCAGTGTCTGCATTACATACAGTGTACTCCCCTCCATCAGTGTCTGCATTACATACAGTGTACTCCCCTCCATCAGTGTCTGCATTACATACAGTGTATTCCCCTTCATCAGTGTCTGCATTACATACAGCGTACTCCCCTCCATCAGTGTCTGCATTACATACAGTGTATTCCCCTCCATGCTCTTACTTGATCAATGTTTCCTTTAATTTCCTCAATCCTTCCAGCAAAAAACAAGAAGATGGCGCTCTGCGGTAAAAAAGAGGAGTTATGAATGTAGCGCTCCATGATATCTGCAGCATGTACGGACATACAGATGTAGCAGAGCTAAACCGTGACCAGGCAGTACTGACATGAGCGTGCGGCACTATACAAGACCACCGACACAATACAACACTGTCCCATCAACAACCTGAGATCTGCTACACCATCATGGGAACGGCCAGGAAATGCTGATAAGGCTGATGACAATAGAAGGATTCTCCGTCCCTTCTCACCTTCGGAAATCGGCTGAGATAGGGCTGAAGAAGGGAATCGGCCTCTGTGATGTCTTCCTCACCGATTCCTGAAAGAAACGGGGACACCTCATAGGACTGTGGGATGCAATGTCACATACACTCAATAGAAGGCTACACAAATTCTCTATACTCTGGAGTAGAGAACATGGCTGTAGGGGGCGCTACAACCTATGGGCAGGTAGGGAAGATTCTAGGAAAGAAAGGGTTACTCCTGCCAGAATCCAATCTTTCTGCATTACTGTGGTGGTTCAGTGTGTGATCAGGTCATAATGCCGACTATGTCCTCACAGGTCCTGACCGAGGCCAAGGAGATGTAGTTACATGAGCAAGATGGCGCCACCGAGCTGCCCACATCCCCTACTGGTTCCATCTCAGACGACCCGCATGAGCAGGATAAGTGACGGCCTTCTGAAATCTATACAAGAGTCTAATTTGAGGTCTGCACTTTAGGGACATGAGTGAGAAATAATTCTGGGGTCAGGTCTGGATTGTACGGGGGTCATGTTTAGCTTATAGTAAAATAGGTCAGTACAAAGTATTAGTAAGTGTACTCACTGTATATACTGACAGCAGCTCCCTGTGTACTCACTGTATATACTGACAGCAGCTCCCTGTGTACTCACTGTATATACTGACAGCAGCTCCCTGTGTACTCACTGTATATACTGACAGCAGCTCCCTGTGTACTCACTGTATATACTGCCAGCAGCTCCCTGTGTACTTACTGTATATACTGACAGCAGCAGCCCCTGTGTACTCACTGTATATTCTGACTGCAGCTCCCTGTGTACTCACTGTATATACCAGGGGTGGGGAACCTCCGGCCCGCGGGCCGCATCCGGCCCCTGACACCTCCGGATGTGGCCCGCGGCTCCCCTGTGACATGCGCCGCTCTGGAGGAGAAGGAGCCGACACACATGGCATCCTCCTGTGTCTGTGACAGCTGCCAGGAGGATGCTGTGAGTGCCGGCTCCTTCCCCTCAGAGCGGTGCACATCTTCTGACTCCTGCCCTCCTGTGACGTGCGCCGCGCTGGTGAGGCAGGAGCTGGCACAGACACAGGAAGATGTGTTGTATGCTGGCTCCTGCCTCACCAGCGCGGCGCACGTCTTCTGACTCCTGCGGGCCGCGCGCGATGACGTCATTTCATCGCGCGCCGCCTGCAGGAGAAGACCGGCACAGAAGAGAGGAGGGAGAAGAGAACCTGGACAGCGTGGGAGCGGAGGAAAGGTGAGTGGGATGTTTATTTTTTTCATTTGGGGCAGACACTGGGGGTTAACTAGGCCACCAGGGACATGACTGGGGAGGGGGGGTTAACTAGGCTACCAGGGACATGACTGAGGAGTTAACTAGGCCACCAGGGACATGACTGAGGAGTTAACTAGGCCACCAGGGACATGACTAAGGAGTTAACTAGGCTACCAGGGACATGACTGAGGAGTTAACTAGGCCACCAGGGACATGACTGAGGAGTTAACTAGGCCACCAGGGACATGACGGAGGAGTTAACTAGGCCACCAGGGACATGACTGAGGAGTTAACTAGGCCACCAGGGACATGACTGAGGAGTTAACAAGGCTACCAGGGACATGACTGGGGGGGTTAACTAGGCCACCAGGGACATGGCTGGGGGGTTAACTAGGCTACCAGGGGCATCACTAAGGATTCAAATCAGGTACAAGGGGCATCACAGAGGGTTAACTGCAATAGCAGGGGCATTAGGGGAACAATACTTTGCCTTGTTCGGGTGCTGCAAACCCCCGCTACTAACTGCCGCGCACGGTATAACATTGAGTGCGGCCCTCGAATGATTTTATTAAGGCCCGACCGGCCCTCGACATGGAAAAGGTTCCCAACCCCTGGTATATACTGACAGCTGCTCCCTGTGTACTCACTGTATATACTGACAGCAGCTCCCTGTGTACTCACTGTATATACTGGCAGCAGCTCCTGTGTACTCACTGTATATGCTGACAGCAGCCCCCTGTGTACTCACTGTATATACTGACAGCAGCTCCCTGTGTACTCACTGTATATACTGCCAGCAGCTCCCTGTGTACTCACTGTCTATACTGACAGCAGCTCCCTGTGTACTCACTGTATATACTGACGGCAGCTCCCTGTGTACTCACTGTATATACTGCCAGCAGCTCCCTGTGTACTCACTGTATATACTGACAGCAGCTCCCTGTGTACTCACTGTACATACTGACAGCAGCTCCCTGTGTACTCACTGTATATACTGACAGCAGCTCCCTGTGTACTCACTGTACATACTGACAGCAGCTCCCTGTGTACCTCATAGAGCTAAAATCAGACTCCCCTTCACCAGGCTGTACTGCCCTGCTCGGTTTTGTTTCAGTCCACAAAATGGCCGACATGGAGGAGCATGTGACCAGGCCCTGTCCACTGTGTTGTCCATAGACATATACAGGCTCAGTGGTGGACACTGGGGGGCGGGGCCTGGTCACATGCTTCTTCATGTAAGCCATCTTATGGACCAAAACACCACAGAACAGGGCAGCACAGCCTAGGGGAGGAGAGTCTGATGTTAGCTCTATGAGGTACACAGGGAGCTGCTGCCAGTATAGACAGTGAGTACACAGGGAGCTGCTGTCAGTATATACAGGGAGTACACAGGGAGCTGCTGTCAGTATATACATTGAGTACACAGGGAGATGCTGTCAGTATATACAGGCAGTACACAGGGAGCTGCTGTCAGTATATACAGGCAGTACACAGGGAGCTACTGTCAGTATATACAGTGAGTACACAGGGAGCTGCTGTCAGTATATACATTGAGTACACAGGGAGCTGCTGTCAGTATATACAGGGAGTACACAGGGAGCTGCTGTCAGTATATACAGTGAGTACACTTACTAATACTGAACACTGAGGAATTTTACTATAAAGTGGCCAACCCCTTTAAGGGGGACCCCAGTTAAAAATGTTTCCTTCCAATCAACTGGTCTAAGAAAGTGCTAATTTCGAATTTACTTCTATTAAAAAATCTTCAGTCTTCCATTACTTATCAGCTGCTGTATGTCCTGCAGGAAGTGGTGTATTCTTTCCAGTCTAGAAGATGCCATATAGCAGAGGACTCACCCAGGATGAAGCTCAGGAAGGTGTAGTAGCACAGGAGAAGCATGGTGCACAGCAGAGAGCGCAGGTTATAGGATGTGGCCCCTTCATGGAGCTGGGTCAGACCATAGTCCTGAGGAGGAGAAGGACAAGGTGAGAAGGAATATGGCGGCTCCAGCTGGGTCACTGTGGCCCCCGGTATGCTGCCGCGCCATAGACCATAGCGTTATTATCACATATACAAGACACATAGTATATAAAGGAAAATAGGAAGAGACCTTATCTCCAGAGAAGCCGGCAAATTCCAGAATCCTCAAGATCCGCGGAGGGAAGAGAGACAACGTCTAAGGGGAACAAGGACCGGTCAGTGAGCAGGGATGTGGCCTGGCGGCTCCAGTACACAGATACAGCTGCCACACATAGTAATCTACATAGGGCTGCCACTACTTATACAGAGATACAACCTCTATTATACTCCAGAGCTGCAGTCACCATTTCACAGGCTTCAGAGCTGAACTCTCCCAACATTCCCATCTTTTTCAGCATCTGCACAGAACTTGCTTTCTCCACTTTATACCAGACACTAATGTAGGAGTAACTAGCTGTCTAATACAAACTTACTGACTGTTTCCAATAATAACCAGCAGATTTGTGAATGCAGCTCTGGAGTATATTACAGTCTCTAACACTAAGTAACGCTAAGTAACATAAACACAGACTTGAGGAAGATGTTGGTGGTCGGCACAGTACTAGATTACCGCAAGGTAACTTGTAAGATTACCGTCCCTTTAAATGACCCCGTTTGTCATCTAGTAATGGGGGCATATTCCGACCCCCCCAACCCGTCAAATGACAATATACAGTAAAAGTATATAGTTACCTGAGGATAATACTCCACTGATAGCAAACAAAAACAGAGAATAAAGAAACATCATGGACGACACCAATAACTATTCAACCCCCCCAATACTCCAGATGTCTATCAGCCCCCCCCCCCCCTCCCGACCACCCATGTCACAGGATCTCATGGCACAAACATACAGGATACACAATGCTCACCAGATTAAAAGCTCCGATACCCAGTGAGACGCCGCCCTGGAGGTGGATGTGTGAATCGCCCTTTTGGAAGCCATTAGACTGCATGAAGTTATTCAAATCTCTAGAAATAGAAAATCATGTAATTCTTCCCCATGAGGGCCAAACATTGTCTAAGCATGCTGGGAGTTGTAGTTATGCAACAGGTGAAAGGCTGCAAATATACAGAGTAATAAATCTGGATTAGTTCCCTTTGTTCTGCACGTAGCACAATGATCTCACCTGTAGATGAGGTAACTATTCCGAACCTTCATCCCGCCTTTAATAAAATTTATCATATTCTCATCCTGTATAAAAGACGTACAGGGTTACACATATATAGCTGTTATATTCTTGTATATAGGGGCAGTATTATAGCAGTTATATTCTTGTATATAGGAGCAGTATTATAGTAGTTATATTCCTGTATATAGGAGCAGTATTATAGTAGTTATATTCTTGTATATAGGAGCAGTATTATAGTAGTTATATTCTTGTATAT
This sequence comes from Dendropsophus ebraccatus, assembly GCF_027789765.1. NCBI lineage: Eukaryota > Metazoa > Chordata > Amphibia > Anura > Hylidae > Dendropsophus > Dendropsophus ebraccatus. Next base: position 213,093,643 of record NC_091454.1, on the reverse strand, counting down.
AGGGGCAGTATTATAGTAGTTATATTCTTGTATATAGGAGAAGTATTATAGTAGTTATATTCTTGTGTATAGGAGCAGTATTATAGTAGTAATATTCTTGTACATAGGGGCAGTATTATAGTAGTTATATTCTTGTATATAGGGGGCAGTATTAGAGTAGTTATATTCTTGTATATAGGAGCAGTATTATAGTAGTTATATTCCTGTACATAGGGGCAGTATTATAGTAGTTATATTCCTGTATATAGGAGCAGTATTATAGTAGTTATATTCCTGTACATAGGGGCAGTATTATAGTAGTTATATTCCTGTATATAGGAGCAGTATTATAGTAGTTATATTCCTGTACATAGGGGCAGTATTATAGTAGTTATATTCCTGTATATAGGAGCAGTATTATAGTAGTTATATTCTTGTATATAGGGGCAGTATTATAGTAATTATATTCTTGTACATAGGAGCAGTATTATAGTAGTTATATTCTTGTATATAGGAGCAGTATTATAGTAGTTATATTCTTGTATATAGGGGGCAGTATTATAGTAGTTATATTCTTGTACTTAGGGAGCAGTATTATAGTAGTTATATTCTTGTATATAGGAGCAGTATTATAGTAGTTATATTCTTGTATATAGGAGCAGTATTATAGTAGTTATATTCTTGTATATAGGGGGCAATATTATAGTAGTTATATTCTTGTACTTAGGGAGCAGTATTATAGTAGTTATATTCTTGTATATAGGAGCAGTATTATAGTAGTTATATTCTTGTATATAGGAGCAGTATTATAGTAGTTATATTCTTGTATATAGGAGCAGTATTATAGCAGTTATATTCTTGTATATAGGAGCAGTATTATAGTAGTTATATTCTTGTATATAGGAGCAGTATTATAGTAGTTATATTCTTGTATATAGGAGCAGTATTATAGTAGTTATATTCCTGTATATAGGAGAAGTATTATAGTAGTTATATTCTTGTACATAGAGCAGCGCTTGTCATGATAATTTTACATTATGGGAATTACACATGACGTAATATACATTGATTCTCTATTGTAGCTCTGTAACTGTCTCTAGACGTCGCCATTCAGGAGATGATCTGCAGATGACTACAACAGACGTACCTGCAGGAAGATCAGAGCCGCACGCTGTAATAAACACTCAGCAAAACAAACTTCAGCATGTGCCTCAACTACAACATAAGAGATACCAGTTTAACCAGCATGTCAGCTTCTTAACCATTACAATGAATACCAGCAATGTGTGGGACTACAGAGGACTAGACTGTTAACATCAGGTGTGTGACCGCAACTCAAGGCAAAGGTTGAAATGACATGTTCACAATTCACGTCACACAAGTTTTTTTGTTGCCGGAGCCGTTCCCCACTATGGTCTCCTCGTAATGATGTCCTCCATAGACCTCACCTTCTGTAAACAATTCGGATCCAGATTTACTGATGAGGGAAGTTTTCTTCCGGAACCTGAAGGAGCGATATACGATGTGAGATGATAAGCACGCTGCAGCCTGAGTAGTAATAACAAGTTCTCATCTAGACAAGTCTGTGAGTTTACTAGCTCTTTAGTTTTTCAATTTGAAGCATGGTCACATGACCCATAAATCGCACTGCAACCTTCTCCAGTATATAGGATAATGTAGTATAGGAATTCAGTGTTCATTTCTGTAAAGAAACTAAGTGGAGTTGCCCTTTAAATCAACATACGTTACCTTTGGCATATATCTTGTGCCCGCTTCATCACCTGTCCAGCGTTGATGATGTCATCATGTTCAAATGTCATCATAGCCTGCATTTCCAAGATGGTGCCATATATGAGACTGTGGTACATACTGTCATTAGCCCTGAGATCAAGGAAAGGAAGAGATTTCGATACAATGCTGAAAATGTTAGAAAACATTTGCTTTATATTCTCAGCCCCATCTGTAAGTGAATCTATTGTCGTATCCAAGGGCCTAAGGCTGTGACCGATGAGCTCACCCAGTACAAACATACCACCAAGGAAACACAGAGAAGATGAAACTGAAACAAGGGGCTTTTTAAATCTGTTTCAATTTGCTCACTGTAATTTTTTTAAATTCTATTTTGCGCACCTCATTGCTCTGTTAACGGCGTTAAAGGGGTTGTCCGGCGAAAAAAAATTATTCACAGAATAACACACATTACAAAGTTACACAACTTTGTAATGTATGTTATGTCTGTGAATGGCCCCCTTCCCCGTGTCCCACCACCCCCACCCGTGTACCCGGAAGTGTGGTGCGCTATACATTACCTGTCGCGTGCCGACCACGGTCTCCGATCCTCAGCAGTGACGTCTTCTTCGGGCGGCCGGCGGATCTTCCCGAGTGCCGGACGCCCTCTGCAGCGTCATCCGAAGCTCAGCCGCGATTGGCTGAGCATAACTGTGCTCAGCCAATCGCGGCTGAGCAGCTGATGACGTGGCCGCGTCATCAGCCGCTCAGCCGCGATTGGCTGAGCATAGTTATGCTCAGCCAATCGCGGCTGAGCTTCGGATGACGCTGCAGAGGGTGGCCGGCACTCGGGAAGATCCGCCAAGCTCCCGAAGAAGACGTCACTGCTGACGATCAGAGACCGTGGACGACACGACATGCGGTGAGTATAATGCACCACACTTCCGGGTCTAGCGTGGGTGGGGGGAAACACGGGGAAGGGGGCCATTCACAGACATAACATACATTACAAAGTTGTATAACTTTGTAATGTGTGTTATTCTGTGAATAATTTTTTTTCGCCGGACAACCCCTTTAAGAGATTAGCTTTACAGCAGTTCTATGGGATAGTATAGTAGGCATGCTCCATGACCTATACAGAGGTCAGTGTGCAGGGAGGGAGAGGAGAAAAGCTGTGACCAGGGCCGGACTTAGGGGTGTGAGACCTCACAGAGCGTATCACCCCATCAATCAAAAGGGGGCCGATTCCATCTGTGGAGGGGCAGCATGGCAGGAAGCGGATACCATATGGGGGATGCACAGGGGGGAGCCTAATACTATAGAGGAGCTGCATGGGGGGGGAGGGTCTAAACTATTTTGGGACTGCAGAGAGGGGTCTTATACTATACAAGGGTGCACAGAGACACCTAATACTATATAGGTCTGTACAGAGAGGGGTCTATACTATATGGGGATAACACAGAGGGGCCTATACTATATAGGGGCACAGAGTATACCTAAACTATTATGTGTTGGCACAGGGGATCCTTAAAAATGTATGGGGGCACAGAGGTGCCTAACTACTATGTGTGATGGAGCAAGCAGCCTAAAATGTTTCTCTAGAAGACTCTGGAGAGAGGATTTACAGCTGAGAGAAGACTGAGAGAAGCAAATTTCTGTAAGCAAATTCAGCGATTTCTGTTTTTAGAAATAGGGACTTTTTATAGGATTTTTGGTGAAATAATCCATATGGAATCGAGGTAAAGAAAACGCAAGGCCTCAAAGTTTCAGGATTATAAGTATTAAAAGAGATGATATGAAAGATAAGAAAAAATTTAAAAGGATGTATATATATATATATATATATATATATATATATATATATATATATATATATATAATATATATATTAGTGAGGATACATTGCCTCCATAATCGGCTCTGTCACCTTTGCTGTAGGAGGTCGAGACTTTCATTGAAGCGGTTGTTCAGAAACAGATTCAGGGCGTCCATACAATCACTGAGATCCCGGGACAGGTCCAGGTTAGACCTGCAAACACAAATCACATTCCTTACTTCAGATTTTTTATTGCTTCTATCTAACTGTTCTTAGAAAAGCAATACTTACCCTGCTCCCTTCCCCACTGTAAGTGCCTTAAAGGACTTACAAATCTCATAGCTTCTTCTCAGACTAAGGGGCCTATTCCACGGAACGATAATTGGCTGATTATCGCTCCGTGGAATAGAGACAACGATCAGCTGATGATCGTGTCATCGGCTGATCGTTTATTTAGGTGCAAACCTAAAATCATCGGGCACCCACCGTGCATCGCTACATTGAAGAGCGGTGTGTGGCCGGCGACCAACGAATTCACAAACACCATACATTACCTAACCATGCTGCAGGTCTTCTCCTGCACTCCTTCTTTCCCGGTCCTGCGCGCAGCCAAAACTTCGGAGCAGCCTGTCTGAGATGACAGACCGCTCAGCCAATCACTGGCCAGGACCACTGCAGCCAGTGATTGGCTGAGTGGTCTGCCAGCTCAGACAGGCCGCTCCAAAGCTGCTGCTGCATGCGGGACCGGGAGAAGGAGCGCAGGAGAAATCAATTATTGGGCCTTGGAATAGGCCCAGTAAATGAGCGCCGATCTAGCAGATAGGCGCTTATTTACATTATTAACATTATCAGTCCGTGAAATAGGACCCTAAGTGTTTGTATGAAAATGCAGAGGCACAATTCCGAGCACCTCTTAAGCCTGTATTTGCTATAATTTGTACCATATTAGTAGCAGTGGTGTAAGACACTGCAGCAATTTACTTGGATTGGACAACACTGCAATACCTTGCACATCTTGAAGCTGCCAACAATCCTCACTTCCTGGTCCACTCTGTCTCCACTTCTCTGCCTCCCCCTCCCTTCTGAGGAACTGGTCACATGGTCTCTGTCTCTTCTGTTGCCAGGAAAGTGTAACACCTCATTTATAACCCCACCCACCACTGACCTCACACAGCGATCACCTGGCCAAAGGCAGGGAAACAGCAGCGTTTCCAGAGTAGTATAGGGGAAAGGAGACACAGTTGTTTAATATTGCTCTCTCTTTCTCTAATATATCTATGTAGATAGATAGATAGATAGATAAATACTGTGCAAAGCAGAAGAAGATGCAGCCAGTGGTGGGCAGATACTACAAGACAAGGGAAGTAACCGGCATTTAGCTCTGACATGCAATGCATGCTGGGAGATATAGTTTCCCGGCCGGGTGCCATAATGTAAAGTTGGGATCATTTGTACAAGTTTGAATCTGGGGCTAGGAGCAGGGTAGAAAACTGGGAAAGGTGTCAAACTATCTGTGGGGGGATCGGTGAGTGCAATTTTATTTTTTATGGGATCGCTGGAGTTCCCCTTTAATACTGAGGGTCAATCTTAGAAATAGGTTATCACTTGTGTAAGGCCGGATAACCGCTGGGAAATGAAATCTCTTACTAAACAAACATTATACACAGTAGAAAAAACAAAGACAATGTATCCACATAAAAATGTCTGCTGCAAATCTTGGCATGCAGGTATGTCTCAGGCACAAAGGTCACACTACATTTTTGTGACGTATCTTTAGTCAAGGAGTAGTATGGAATTAGCAGTAATATAGATAAACAATACATAGGCATATATAATGTTAGGAGATTGCTATATATTACTGTAATTTTATTACACATATTAAAGGGGTTATCCAGCGCTACAAAAACATGGCCACTTTCTTCCAGAGACAGCCCCACTCTTTTCTCCAACTTGGGCGGGGTTTTGCTGCTCAGTTCCATTGAAGTGAATGGAGCTTAATTGCACCTGACCTGGAGACAAGAGTCATGTTGTCTCTGAAAGAAAGCGGCCATGTTTTTGTAGCACTGAATAACCCCTTTAATACTGCAACACCATGACCACAATCATTACCACCACAGTCCATATAGAGCTTATAAGGAGATTGCAGTGCAGTTACATCCAGTGACTTACAGGGAACCTCTTCTCTGATCAGATTTTCTAAGATATTAAGCCCGGAAAATTTCTTTTAGCCATGGCCCTCTCTCCAGAACCTACCAAACCTTTTTTCAGTGTCTTCTAGCTCCCACATTACTTTACCTAGCATATAGTACCCCAAATGTTAATACTGCTCCCCTTGGTGTACACAGTAAACTATATAGGTATATAGCAACACCAACACTGTAGGTAGTATCCCCAGTAGCAAGGTCCCTCCCTTATGGGTCGTATCTGCCCCTGCTGGTGTGATAATGTGGAGGACACACTGCCCCCTGCTAGTGTGATGATGTGGAGGACACCCTGCCTCTCTGCTGGTGTGATGATATGGAGGACACCCTGCCCCCTACTGGTGTGATGATGTGTGGAGGACACATCGCCCCCTGCTGGTGTGATGATGTGAAGAAGGCACACTGTCCTCTGCTGGTGGGATGATGTGACGGAGACACACTGCCCCCTGCTGGTGTGATGATATGGGGAGGACACACTGCCCCCTACTGGTAAGATGATGTGGGGAGGACACACCGCTCCCTGCTAGTGTGCTGATGTGGAGAAGGCACACTGCCCTCTGCTGGTGGGATGATGTGAGAATGATCAGTCTCCACTGCAAATCCTTTCAGACAGTGACTTGTTATTGTTATAGCTCCGATGCTCCACATAGTATTCCGTGAATGGGGAAACTTCTAGTACAACATTTGATATGAGAGATATAGTAAATAATGGTGATACATTGGTAAAGAAATTCCCATCAGACATAAAACTATGGAACCAACCCTTATATCACTTCAATAGTAACACTGCGGAGGGCGCCACCCTGCTGTATGTTTACTGTTGGTGGAGTATGAAGAACGCTCATAGCGAACCTATAATCATTAATGGAGAGTCAATAAATCATCCGTACAATAAGGAGTAAAAAAATAACAAAGCCAACTTATCATAGTATCCTGTATTATAATAAGATGGTACAGGGGTAATAAGAGGATCAGGAGCCGGGTTACTGTAATAAGATGTTACAGGGGTAATAAGAGGATCAGGAGCCGGGTTACTGTAATAAGATGTTACAGGGTAATAAGAGGATCAGGAGCCAGGTTACTGTAATAAGATGTTACAGGGGTAATAAGAGGATCAGGAGCCGGGTTACTGTAATAAGATGTTACAGGGGTAATAAGAGGATCAGGAGCCGGGTTACTGTAATAAGATGTTACAGGGTAATAAGAGGATCAGGAGACGGGTTACTGTAATAAGATGTTACAGGGTAATAAGAGGATCAGGAGACGGGTTACTGTAATAAGATGTTACAGGGGTAATAGGATCAGGAGCCGGGTTACTGTAATAAGATGTTACAGGGTAATAAGAGGATCAGGAGCCGGGTTACTGTAATAAGATGTTACAGGGGTAATAGGAGGATCAGGACCCGGGTTACTGTAATAAGATGTTACAGGGGTAATAAGAGGATCAGGAGCCGGGTTACTGTAATAAGATGTTACAGGGTAATAAGAGGATCAGGAGCCGGGTTACTGTAATAGGATGTTACAGGGGTAATAAGAGGATCAGGAGCCGGGTTACTGTAATAAGATGTTACAGGGGTAATAAGAGGATCAGGAGCCGGGTTACTGTAATAAGATGTTACAGGGGTAATAAGAGGATCAGGAGCCGGGTTACTGTAATAAGATGGTACAGGGGTAATAAGAGGATCAGGAGCCGGGTTACTGTAATAATATGTTACAGGGTAATAAGAGGATCAGGAGCCGGGTTACTGTAATAAGATGTTACAGGGGTAATAGGAGGATCAGGAGCCGGGTTACTGTAATAAGATGTTACAGGGGTAATAAGAGGATCAGGAGCCGGGTTACTGTAATAAGATGTTACAGGGGTAATAAGAGGATCAGGAGCCGGGTTACTGTAATAAGATGTTACAGGGGTAATAAGAGGATCAGGAGCCGGGTTACTATAATAAGATGTTACAGGGGTAATAAGAGGATCAGGAGCCGGGTTACTGTAATAAGATGTTACAGGGTAATAAGAGGATCAGGAGCCGGGTTACTGTAATAAGATGTTACAGAGCTAATAAGAGGATCAGGAGCCGGGTTACTGTAATAAGATGTTACAGGGTAATAAGAGGATCAGGAGCCAGGTTACTGTAATAAGATGTTACTGGGGTAATAAGAGGATCAGGAGCCGGGTTACTGTAATAAGATGTTACAGGGTAATAAGAGGATCAGGAGCCGGGTTACTGTAATAAGATGTTACAGGGGTAATAAGGGGATCAGGAGCCGGGTTACTGTAATAAGATGTTACAGGGTAATAAGAGGATCAGGAGCCGGGTTACTGTAATATGTTACAGGATAATAAGAGGATCAGGAGCCGGGTTACTGTAATAAGATGTTACAGGGGTAATAAGAGGATCAGGAGCCAGGTTACTGTAATAAGATGTTACAGGGGTAATAAGAGGATCAGGAGCCAGGTTACTATAATAAGATGTTACAGGGGTAATAAGAGGATCAGGAGCCAGGTTACTGTAATAAGATGTTACAGGGGTAATAAGAGGATCAGGAGCCAGGTTACTATAATAAGATGTTACAGGGTAATAAGAGGATCAGGAGCCGGGTTACTGTAATAAGATGTTACAGGGTAATAAGAGGATCAGGAGCCGGGTTACTGTAATAAGATGTCACAGGGGTAATAAGAGGATCAGGAGCCGGGTTACTGTAATAAGATGTTACAGGGGTAATAAGAGGATCAGGAGCCGGGTTACTGTAATAAGATGTTACAGGGTAATAAGAGGAGCCGGTGCCATGATCTCTTCTATGAGGATAGCTGACATTCCCCTGGTGAGGATAGCTGACATTCCCCTGATGAGGATAGCTGACATTCCCCTGATGAGTGACCCTCTGTAACAGCGCAGGGCGTGAGGTGGATAGAGCATGCGGTGTCGCTGGGGAAGGTGCAGAAGGTAAACAATGAGAGATGAGATTTGTCAGGAGTTCCAGGAGGGGCAGGATGTAATGGAGATCACAGCTGCTGGCCTTACATCCACACTCCCCCAGATATACAGGTTTCTACAGACAAATGTCAGCTCTCTGCAGGGTCTCCTGTGACTATATACCGGGTGTAACCTCAGCTAGTGACCAGGGGACTGGACTACTGATCTGGATGGAAAATCCCTTTAAGAAACATTGCTGCAAATAAACATAATATCTACGAATTAAATCATCAGAAACAGCAGAAATCCCCAGTGACATCTATACAGTCCTGATCTAAGAGGAGTGTCTGGAGAGAGGCGACTCCTGAGTGACCACCGGCTGCCACAGCTGCTACCAGGATGCCAGTGCCCGGCAGGCACAGCCCCACAGCCCCGCACTGTATATGACACAGATCACACCATGCTACCTGCCCGGAGGATCCTGCTCCCTGCTCATGCTGCGGCTCCTGCACCGACTGCCCGGCCCCGCCCACTGACACCTGTCCACAGGAGGAACTCGGCTCGGCCACGCCCACTCTACGGGATGCGGTCGGGAAACCACGCCCCTGACACGTAGAGCGCACAGGTGAGAGCCGGCCACGCCCACCCGCAACCTGCAACATTATGTGTTGCCAGAAATAGGAATGTGTGACCGGAGCCGTGTCTGCTGTGCGGTATGTAGAGCTGTGTGTGACCGCAGCCGTGTCTGCTGTGCGGTATGTAGAGCTGTGTGTGACCGGAGCCGTGTCTGCCGTGCGGTATGTAGAGCTGTGTGTGACCGGAGCCGTGTCTGCTGTGCGGTATGTAGAGCTGTGTGTGACCGGAGCCGTGTCTGCCGTGCGGTATGTAGAGCTGTGTGTGACCGGAGCCGTATCTGCTGTGCGGTATGTAGAGCTGTGTGTGACCGGAGCCGTGTCTGCTGTGCGGTATGTAGAGCTGTGTGTGACCGGAGCCGTGTCTGCCGTGCGGTATGTAGAGCTGTGTGTGACCGGAGCCGTGTCTGCTGTGCGGTATGTAGAGCTGTGTGTGACCGGAGACGTGTCTGCTGTGCGGTATGTAGAGCTGCCTGTGTGTGACCGGAGACGTGCAAATGTGCTCTGCAATGTGCTCCCCCTCCCATTATTTTACCTCTGTCTGACCCCCCTCCCATTATACCTGTCACTGACCCCCCTCCCATTATACCTGTCACTGATCCCCCTCCCATTATACCTCTGACTGATCCCCCTCCCATTATACCTGTCACTGATCCCCCTCCCATTATACCTCTGACTGATCCCCCTCCCATTATACCTGTCACTGATCCCCCTCCCATTATACCTCTGACTGATCCCCATTATACCTGTCACTGATCCCTTATTTTACCTGTCACTGATCCCCCCATTATACCTCTGACTGATCCCCCTCCTATTATACCTGTCACTGACCCCCCTCCCATTATACCTCTGACTGATCCCCATTATACCTGTCACTGATCCCCCTCCCATTATACCTATCACTGACCCCCCCCTTCTCCCATTATACCTGTCACTGATCCCCCTCCCATTATACCTGTCGCTGATCCCCCCATTATACCTATCACTGACCCCCTCCTTCACCCATTATACCTGTCACTGATCCCCCTCCCATTATACCTCTGACTGATCCCCATTATACCTGTCACTGATCCCTTATTATACCTGTCGCTGATCCCCCTCCCATTATACCTGTCACTGATCCCCCCATTATACCTCTGACTGATCCCCCTCCTATTATACCTGTCACTGATCCCCCTCCCATTATACCTATCACTGACCCCCCCCCCCCTTCTCCCATTATACCTGTCACTGATCCCCCTCCCATTATACCTGTCACTGATCCCCCCATTATACCTCTGACTGATCCCCCTCCTATTATACCTGTCACTGATCCCCCTCCCATTATACCTGTCACTGACCCCCCCCCCCTTCTCCCATTATACCTGTCACTGATCCCCCTCCCATTATACCTGTCACTGATCCCCATCCCATTATACCTATCACTGACCCCCCCCTTCTCCCATTATACCTGTCACTGATCCCCCTCCCATTATACCTCTGACTGATCCCCCTCCCATTATACCTGTCACTGATCCCCCTCCCATTATACCTCTGACTGATCCCCCTCCCATTATACCTGTCACTGATCCCCCTCCCATTATACCTCTGACTGATCCCCATTATACCTGTCACTGATCCCCCTCCCATTATACCTGTCACTGACCCCCCCCCTTCTCCCATTATACCTGTCGCTGATACAGCACTGGACTCCATACATTACTGATATATGTCTCTCTGCTGTACTGTATATATAGTGATGGCCTCTCTATGATATCGGATTCTTACATCACATGACACAAATGCTTTTTACTCCGACCGACTCCTAATCTTTGTATTTTCAGAAAAACTTCCCAAACCAGATTATCCAGGATGTTGGGACCGGACAGGACGTTCTCTGAATTAACTACTTCACATCATGTCTACACGGCTTCCTGTCACCAATGGAATCCCCATCAGCCGCACAGGTGACTGTGTGATGGGGCGGCCATCCATCTGCTCTGCAGAGACATCAGGAATGGCAGCTGGGGGCCCTAGTGCAAAGCCTTCATAGTCAGCTGTATATTCTCCATCACTGGTGTTCACCATTGGCATCACAGTTTGGGGGTCTATTCCTGACTCTGGGGTCCATGTAGATTGGTACACTGAATGCCAATAGATAGCGTCAGGTTATAAAGAGGAGTATTGTGCAGAGCTGCACTGTTATCATTTGATGTAAAATATTACAGGTACTCTTCTGGGTCTCCAATCCCCCATCTGTCTACTAGAATTATGTGGCAGAGGGGTCATTGGATTTCCCCCGAGCACCAGGATCTGGGTGTGTTACTACCACCTCCGTGCCCCTGAGCAGGAACTGGCTGTGGGAGCATGTGGGGTGATGGCTAAGGATAGGTGTCAGAACAAACATTGCAGATAGCCAAACACCATTTTTGGTGTCTATCATGCCACTGCTTCTAGAGAATCTGCCTGGGATCTGACACAGGTGTGCACCGAAGTATAACCACCAGGTGGCAGTGTACTACTTGTGTCAGTATTATAGTGACAGCTCAGTGTAAGGCCTCATTCACACATCTGTAATACTGTCCACGTGGACAGAACATAGGACCAACACATTTCAATGGTCCCCATTCACATGTCCTTATGTGTATGGGGCTGTAAGCAGTGCCACACACAAAAAAAAGAAGATATCCTAGTGTGGCCCCACAATTACAGCACAAATCGCTTTCTTCTATGCAGAGCTCTGTAAACTGCGGAGCATTACGGACATATGTGAGAATACAGTACACTTACAATATTAGACGACAACATTGCCTATTAACATGATACAACGTTCACAATTCATGGCACTATGATTTACTTGACATGTATTCCAGAAGTTAAAGGGATACTCCAGTTAATCAACTCAATTAATTAAAAATACATAGATTTGTAATTTTTTTAATCAGATAACTTAAGTCTCATTCCAGTAGATTTCTAATTTACTTTTTTCTATTTAAAAATCTCCTGTCTTTCAGTACTTGTCAACTGCTGTATGTCCTGCAGGAAGTGGTGTATTCTTTCCAGTCTGACACAGTGCTCTTTGCTGCCACCTCTGTCCATGTCAGGAACTGCCCAGAGCAGTAGCAAAACCCCATAGAAAACCTCTCCTGCTCTGGACAGTTCCTGACATGGACAGAGGTGGCAGCAGAGAGCACTGTGTCAGACTGGGAAGAATACACCACTTCCTGCAGGACATACAGCAACTGATAAGTGCTGGAATACTGGAGATTTTTAAAAAGTAGTAAATTACAAATCTGGATAACTTTCTGACACTAGCTGATGTGAAAGAAACCCCCATGTGGTTGGACCATACAGCATTTGGTTACCAGAGGGATTGTTTATATGGATGCACCAAACAAGACGACACTGAGCCCACCTCTGTGCTAGAATACCGGCTGCGGAGCTGGACCCCTGATATAGCAGTGTTGTAATTGTTCACAATTTGGTTTTAGAATCGGCAAGTGCCTCAGTCTGGAAGGACGTTGCAGGTAAGGAGCCATCTCTTACTTTCGGCCAGTTTGTGCAGGTCCCTTACATTTCTATTACAGAGACGGGGCAGCTATGTATGTGTATGGACATAGCAGCAGGTAGTTTCCTGCTTGTTCCATTGATAAACCCATCACTGGCTCCCCCTGCTGGGGACCAAGGATCAGCTGTGATCTATAGGGAAGCCTGGAACAGGTCCTCCACAGAGGCTTGCCACAGATGACCCCCATGGCACAGGTGGACGAAGGTTTTCCAGACTAGCCAACTCAGGACAGTATTGGACCACCATTACAGACATTATCCAGGATTAGTGAATGAAGCTGAAATGTAATACTGCACACAACCTGAAGACAAGAGTGGCGCTGTGTTTGCAACTATCTAGTTATAGTAAACTAGTTTGCTGGTTTCTAGTTCCGATTAGAACAGGAATGTACGATAATGTAAATTCACTCATCTCTAGTCCCAACCTTCTAAGCAAGTTACATATAGAAATGACAAGCCACCAGATGGCGCTGTGCAGGCCAAGCACTACCTCTGTCTCACTTTACAGCTGCTGTAAAGCACTGTCACAAATCACAGCAAGGACGCAGCACTTTGGACACAATGTATTTAATTAGAAATTCTTTTACTGACATCTGTACAGTCCAAAACATAACCCATTCATACATTCTGGCGAGGAGCCCTGCATCAATATAAATTAGAAGCATACAGCTTGAAGCAGGGTGGACTCAGAGGGGCCACAAGGCCCGTTTCACCACATCACAGGACACTGAGGGGCATGTGTTGGCAAGTCAGTCTAAATACTTGTGGTCAGATGTCAGGGTGGTACGTCTAGATCGAAACGTCAGCGTGAGACACTGACTAGAGTGCAAGCTCTTCTACGGCTGGACTGGCATTCAAAAGTGTGGGCCCAATGCCAAGCCCTGATGACATACATACAGGGGTAGGTGGGTCAGACGAGGAGGAATAGAGCCGACCAGCCATCCCAGTGGGCAGAACTATTCTGTGACTAATACCAGTCCTTGTCCTGGGGTACTAGTGCATCAGGCATTGACTCAATAGACTGGTATCATGGTGGCAGGTGGTGGGCTGACACTACAAAGCCCTATAGGGCTGAACACTGAATAATCTCGATACTGCAATAAATGACCCAGGTCTTGGGGATTCAAGGAATGATAATGCAATATGGCAGTGACTGGTCTATGAACCTCATGAGCCCCTCAGACGGTTAAAAAAAGGGGTAAGAGGGGAGGTGGTTCCTATGGACCACAAGTCAGCAGGACCACCAAGTAGTGCAGCAGGGACACATTTACTGCAATGGAAACCAGCATGGAAGGGGGGAGAGGTGGTGACAGAACTGGAGAGTCAGAGGAGAGAGGAGATGGGGTGGGGGAGAGTGGTGACAGAACTGGAGAGTCAGAGGAGAGAGGAGATGGGGTGGGGGAGAGTGGTGACAGAACTGGAGAGTCAGAGGAGAGAGGAGATGGGGTGGGGGAGAGTGGTGACAGAACTGGAGAGTCAGAGGAGAGAGGAGATGGGGGTAAGGGAGAGTGACAGACTTTTCCAAATAAAGGGTTAAAACAAAAACTGTAAAAAATATATATAAATTTAGAGTCTCATAGAGACAGAACGATCCCACTTCCCCTCTCCTATCTAAGACATGACGCCCAGGGAAGGGGAGCGCTGGTAGGGAGGACAGGAAGCCGCCATCTTTAAAGCTCGTCTTTCTTAGGTGTTTCCTCCTCCTCATCATCATCGTCGTCGTCATCTTCCTTCTCTTCCTCCTTTTCTTCCTCCTCGTCATCGTCCTCATCTGCTTCCTCTTCCTGTGGTTCCTCCTCTTTCCTCTTCTTTACCTCTTCCTCGTGTTTCTTACGATCTTCCTCATCTTGCTGTTCCTTCATATTTTTCTCTGCGTCCTGAGGATTAAGGTGGACATGTTAGCGCCCGAGTGTAGCACAATGATATAGCGCCACTACTGGGTGTCTCAGCTGTAGGGATTAGGTCTGGAGGGATTACTGACACCAGGCTGGATGATCCCTCTTAAGAAGCCAATCTTGTGAAGTGTTGCCGATAGGGCACTGTATGGCACCAAGACTACCCAACACCTATGTAACATTACCATATGCCACAACACCGCCAGTTTCCAGCTGAATGCCACGATACCATTTCCCATGTAACATGTTACCAGCCACAATGGAGTATCCACATAACACTGCCATTCCCCACACAATAAAACTATGAAACTCCTGCCATATAGTGCCAAAGCAGTGACGCACCTTCCTGAGACCCCACGCGTTAGAGGCGTAGTCCTCTGCGTATTTCTCATCATCTGTAATCAAGACGTCGTCAAAGATTGTTCCGGATTTCACCTACAATGGCAGAACGCACATTCATTATTATAAGACAGGAGGTTCAGCGCCGATATAGGCAGCCATTTATAGGGTTATGTCCTTACCTGCCACAGATCAAAGCCGATCACGCCAAAGTCATCATAGGCGTACAGGTTAGGATCTGGGGTGTATTCTGGGTTATCGATCTCGGGGTGGACCCATTTTCCTTTGTAGTCAGGGTTATCGATCTGACGGGGTTTCCACTCTCCCTGGTGAGACAGAAGGATTGTAGGATATTAGAAGGAATATGCCAGCAGGAGCCATGAGCATCCAAACCCAGGATGCTCACAGCTAATAAGTGTTAGGGTGTGTGCACACTACGGAACCCGGGTGGATCACCCACCGCGGATTCCGCAGTTCACCCCCGCTGGCATCTCTGCTGAGCCAAAGGCTCGGGCAGATTCCGCCGTCCGCCCTAAGAATTAACAGGTTCATTCTTTAGGCAGACGGTAGAATGGAGTCTATGGCACAGGCTAAGATGCACACGGCCTCAATCTGCAGATTCCGCAGTGAGTGATCCACTCTTTCTGTAGCGTGCACATACCCTTACCCTCTCTGTACTGCTATATGGGAAGGATACTGCCCATTGTCCTTAAACATTATAGCAGATAGTAACCCATTATCACCAAGGAGCACAAAGGGAAACGCTATGGACATTGGAGATGAGATGAGAAACACAGCAATTTATACAAAATGTCCACAAGGATTCTATAGAAACCCAATTACCCATTAACTCCAGTGTAGGGCACCTAACAGTGTATCTGCCCAGGAGAGATACCCGCATGCCCCGGGCACATTATATACAGCATCTGCTCACCTTGTACTCAGGGTTCTGGATCACAGGCGGCTCCCACTCTCCGTCCATCTCCTCATCCCAGTCTTCTGGTTTTACTGCATCTGGGTCGGGGATGTGCTCGGGCTTGTCCCAGTCCTACAAGGGATGGATGAGACATTAACATCCAGTCCGGCGCACTCATATAGGACCAGTCTATAACCCTACTAGCCAAGCACTCACCTCGGGTTTCTTGTCCTCGGGGTCATCGATCTTGGGGCGCTCATCCCAGTCATCAGGCTTCTTGGCTTCAGGGTCTCGGATCTTCTTGGGAGGAAGGAAGTCCCAGTCATCCTCCAAGTTGCCAGATTCCACCTTGGCGTTATCAATCTTTACCTCATAGGTGTTGTCGGGACGCACGATGAGGGTGTAGACATGGGAGTAAACATCATCCTGCAGGGTGTAATGGAGACCGTCACTAACACATCACTGGTTAGGGAGAGGAGCGGCAGTGACATGCTGGGACAGGACCATCATTTGCATAGCTCCACCCAGGTCTAACAGCCACAGCTCTAGTCAGACAAGGCGGCACCTACTCACCTTACAACGGATGTCCTTATTGATCTGCAGGTTCTTTCCCTTGTAGTTGAAGATTACGTGCACCTTCTTGGTAGGAGGACCGCAGATATCAGGACCTGAGGATGCACAATATAATTTAATATATATTCAGGCCAATGAGACTGAAGGCTTTAAAAGGAACAGAACATCCTCACTGCATTACACAGAATGGGGCAGAGTAGGACCTAAAGGGGTACTCCGGCCCGGGGGAATTTTTAGGCTGGGGGGGGGGTGATTATGGACGATGGAGGTCACTTACCTTCCAGCGCCAGGCCCCAGTACACCCGTCCCGCAGCTGCTTCCTGATGTGAGCTGCCGCATGAGATGTGACGTCACAAGGCAGCTCAGCCATTCAGCGGCCAAGTTACTTCCGCCGTCCATAATCACCCCCTCCCCGGCCATAGCTTAAAAATACCCCCAGGCCGGAGTACCCCTTTATGTTTCTACCGAAGATTATAGAAGGTTCTGGGAGGAAAGGGTCAAAGAAATAAGTTACAGCTGAGTGAGCCTCAAGCACCCTGGTTATTCAGTGACTGCAGAAGTTGGATGCAGCTCTAAGGCCACAACCACTGATAACCAAATGCCGCCTGCTTGGGCTCCGACAAACCCAATCGTACTCTAGGTTCACGCAACTCTACAAGAGAAGTAATGTTCTGCCCTCCTGGCCCGACAAGGTATGAAGCCTCCAGACCACACATGTCAAACCCAGGCCCTCCAGCTGTTACAAAACTACAATTCCTATCATGCCTGGACAACCGAAGCTAAAGCTTTAGCTGTCCAGGCATAATAGGAATTGTAGTTTTGAAACAGCTGGAGCACCGAAGTTTGATCCCCCTGCTTACACCCAGTTATCTCAATTTCTTGAAGGGGGCAGCAATGCTTTGCTATAAAACCAATCTAGGGCAGGTTTATCTCAACTGGTGGCTCCCCAGCAATTGCAGAACTACAACTACTTAAATTTGGCCGTCAGCAGCTGCAGGGAGTTGTGGCCACTGCTACCAACCAGTGCACTTCCACTGCAGGCCAGAAGTGGTGCTACACAGGGGAAATAAACCAGAGGAGCCAAAAACTACCCATGACCTGGCCCATTCCTGTACTAGACATCAGCTGGCATTTAACCAATGATTTGCATCTTTGTCAATGTATGCGGGCGGTAAGGATTTTTCTAGGTAATCATTACCCATAATGCAATTCAAGCATGCATTGGCTGTGACTTGTTCACCCACCCTTACCTTCCCTATTTATAAAGATGGCCGGACCATGTGCTATATGTAAATTAACTGAACTGGGACAACCAGCCAGTGACTAAGGAGCCCAAAAGGTGTCCCTGTAGTCCTATACATGTCTCCTATCACTTCATCTGAGTGCTGCATTATGGGTAGGAAAATAGCCCATTACCAGGTCCTGGTGTTACCTACCAAACATGATGTTGTACTCGGACTCTCCATGCATGTCAGACTGGTCCAATGTGCCAGGGAAGAGCTTCACGTATCCACCGCCGCAGTCAATGTTCTGTTCGTGCTTGACAGTAAACTGGATGACCAATGTTTTGCCCTTATTGGAGAAGGAGTTGAAGCGGGCAGAATGGGCATAGAAGTGGGCATCCTGGCTGGTCTGCAGACCTGAATGGAACAAGGATTAGACAGTGTTGAGTATAAAGCAATAAAAGCGTAGGGAGTATCAGTGCTATAACCTGGCCAAGGCACAGAAGACTAACAACTTACAGGCCCTCCAGCTTTAGTAAAACTACAACTCCCAACATGTCAATGCTGGAGGTTGTAGTCTCACAAGAACTTACAGACACAGTTACATCTATCAACGCTGTTACTAAACTACAACTCCCAGTGTTCCCTGATAGCAGCTGCCCGGGCATGCTGGAAATTGTAGTTTTGCAACAGATTGGACCCCTGTGCATTACAGCATCACCTACCTTTGTCTTTCTCTGCGTCTCCATAGAACTTGCCGGCACTTAGCACGAACTGGCCATAGTCCGACTTGTGCTTCGACTGCACCCAGCGTTGTTTCCAGACATCTGAAAGACGGATTAGAGGCACTTGTAAAAAACTCCACCTTATAATCACTTAATACATAGCACTATACAGACATCCTAGAGGCCTCTGTGCATGATGGGAGTTAAAGTATGAGAGACTCAGCCTGCAGTACAAGATTCTCGATCAGGGATGGGGAACCTTAAGCCTGCCAGCTGTTGCAAAACTACAATTCCCATCATGCCTGGACAGCCGAAGCTAAAGCTTCGGCTGTCCAGGCATGATGGGAATTGTAGTTTTGCAACAGCTGGAGGACCAGAGGTTCCCCATCCCTGTCTTACACAAGGCCCACCCTATGATTGTTACAGTATAAGGAGGTGGGGTGTATATCTGCCCCCCTATAGTAACGTATGACGGTGGGCGTAGCATCTACAGCGTGCGAGCCGGCAATACTTTCTGTTTCCATATGACTGAGGAATGAGGAGGCGGAGGCGAGAAGCAGAGAGCTCCCTCCCCCTCCGGCTTCCAGAAGATTCAATACTACTCCATACATCTGCATGGCGGTCAGCGAGGATGAGTCAGGACACAGATCAGGGAGATCACCCACCCCTCATGTACAGGGACCCCCACCTGATAGCGTATAGATAGATGGGAACACTGCACAGCAGCAGTAAAGCGAGAGCATCAGATGCCACCCATGGCAGGCAATGCCATCCTGCATACAATCTATAGGCAGACTGCAGAGCCCAGCTATAGAGGTATATAGGACACTAGTAGCCTCCAATATGGCTGTCACTATTGTAGTATACAGCAATGACTGATCTATATACAGGGGTAGAGGATGAGCACAGCCCCAGTGGATACAAACATTACAAATAACAGGAATTACACACTGCTAATTACCCACAATGCCCTCCTGGGAGCCACACTCAGCAATCACACTGTCATTAAGCAGAAAAAAAACCTTTAACTGAAAGAACTACAACCCCCAGAATTCCTTGCCGTACACATACATGGCAGGGCATGCTGGGAGTTGTAGTTCTACGCCTGTTTAATATATTGCTTTACCTCCATCTGAGAACTCTTCATTGAAGTAGACGGTGGGGTCAGCGAGACATAGAGCCGCGAGCAGCGGGAGGACAAGGAAGGCGACGCGGGCCATGGTGATGCCCTGAGATACCTGTCAGCAGCAACGCCTGGGAACCACTGAGCACCCGGAGCTGCCCGAGCGCCGCTCTTATATGCCCTCAGTGCGCCCTCCCGCCCGGAGCGCTCCTATTGGCTGTCCCCATACCGGTGTCCGCTTGTCATTGGACAGCGTATTCTGCCATTCAAGGCACCCAGATGGCTAATTTTGATTGGACGCCAGGTTGGCCAATCAGAAATAACCACGCAGGGGCCTCCTACTAGTCGTGTAATGGTTGGCTGAGGGTGTGTGTGTGGAAATGGAGGAAGAGGCTGCGGGACGGGTCACGTGCTGCAGGGCAAGGGAGAAGCGCACCACGTGATTTCTTCCGGCTGTGGGTGTGGCCTGGTGTCCCTGGAATTAGCATAATGTAATAGCCGGAGATCTATGGGACTTGTCATTAGCGAAGTGATAATTATAGTGGAGGAAGGAGAGAGATCTCCACACCCTGCAATGGTGGGAAGCCTGGCTGCTGACCTGCATTATAAGTGTGACCATGGCTGTAAGGAGGCGCATTATAATACAGGTGTCTGGTCATGTGACTCCCTGTGCTTGGGGGGAGGGGTCACCTGCAGCCAGGTTATAGGCATGGTGTGATTACAGAGCAGCTAATCCTTTATAATCCAATCACTGATAATTTATAGGAGAGCGTAATAATGGAGCCCGTCCCTGCCTCATGGCGCCCCAAGCTGATGACAGGTTTCCTTAAAGGGGTTATCCCAAGATAGCAAATGATCTCATCTCCTATCGATCTATATACGGATAAGCATACACCAGCAGCACTCCATTCTTTATGAAGAAATTAACGTGAATTTATTCCATAGACAGAGCAGCGACGTTTCAACCGCCTCTCGCATCATGCTTGAGAAAGACGGTGAGAGGCGGCTGAAACGTCGCTGCTCTGTCTATGGAATAAAGTCAACGTTAATTTCTTCATAAAGAATGGAGTGCTGCTGGCTTATCTGTATATAGCTGTGCACCCAGATCTAATGGTCAATACCCAGTCTGTCTGTCTGCCTATCTATTCCAAAGAAGTCCTGCACATCCATATAGTGGAAAATTTTTATTTCATGGTAACAATATCAGCCAGTTACCATGAAATAAAATCACAAGTTTTTCCACTATATGGATGTGCTGCAACTTCTTTGGAATATTTAAGAGGAGATGTGGATTCAAGCTCTGTTGCTGGCACTCCAGTGTGAATACTATCTATCTATCTATCTATCTATCTATCTATCTATCTATCTATCTCCTATCTATCTATTATCTATCTATCTATCTATCTATCTATCTATCTATCTATCTATCTATCTATCTCCTATCTATCTATTATCTATCTATCTATCTCCTATCTATCTATCTATCTATCTATCTATCTATCTATCTATCTCCTATCTATCTATCTATCTATCTATCTCCTATCTATCTATCTATCTCCTATCTATCTATTATCTATCTATCTATCTCCTATCTATCTATCTATCTATCTATCTATCTATCTATCTATCTATCTATCTCCTATCTATCTATCTATCTATCTATCTCCTATCTATCTATCTATCTCCTATCTATCTATCTATCTATCTATCTATCGATCTCCTATCTATCTATCTATCTATCTATCTATCTATCTCCTATCTATCTATCTATCTATCTATCATCTATCTATCTATCTATCTATCTATCTATCTATCTATCTATCTATCTATCTCCTTTCTATCTATCTCCTATCTATCTATCTATCTCCTATCTATCTATCTATCTATCTATCTATCTATCTATCTATCTATCTATCTATCTATCTATCTATCTATCTTCTATCTATCTATCTATCTATCTATCTATCTATCTCCTATCTATCTATCTCCTATCTATCTATCAAATCAAATCAAATCAAAAAAGCTTTATTGGCAGGTCCAAATTACACATTAGCATTGCCAAAGCATGGGGAGAATAGGGAGTTGAGGAAATGGGATTCACCCGGGGTCAGTGTACAGGGGTTCATGATGCATCATGGTGGGGGAGGGGGATACATTCAGGGTCGGGGTATCGGAGTCCATGACCTATCGGGGTAGGGGTATTGGAGTCCATGACGTATCACGCTCCTCTCAGTCTATGGCAGGCAGTGACATATTGTGCCACTATAGTCGCTGTGGTCTCTTCTTCTCCCAGCAGGATGGGTAGTTTCTCTTCCTTCTCCATGGTGGAGAAGCCTGGGAGGAGGTTGGAGAGTCTCCTATAGTGAGTGTCCCTCGCTGCTGAGTATTTGGGGCAGTGTAGCAGGAAGTGGGCCTCATCCTCCACGGCCTCCTGGTCGCACTGCTGGCACAGTCTGCTCTCCCTGGGGATGTAGCTCTGTCGGTGCCGCCCAGTTTCAATGGCCAGGTTGTGGGCGCTCAGTCTGTAGCGGCTCAGGATCTTCCGGTCTCTGGGGTTGGAAAGATCCTCCAGATATGGGGCCAGTCTGTATTCCCTCTGCAGGCTCTGGTACACGGCCAGCTTCTGGGATGCTCTGACCTCCTCCCTCCATTCTTGGACGTAGTCTTTTTGTCTCCTGGTTATTGTGTTCCTGATCCCGGCTTTTGTGAGCTGGTATGGGGTGCTTGTCTGGTTGGGCTGGGTTCCAGAGGGTATGTTTTGGGGCTCTGCTTTGCCTGGGGCCCCTTGGTGTAGCAAGGCTTTATGGTGATAGGAACCTTCACTACTACCATGTAGGTGACCCCAGAATGACAGCGCCCTCTTCTGGATAGTTAGGTGCAGGGAGAATCTGCCCAGCTCTGCTCTACAGGCACAGTTAGAGGTGGACCTGGAGGAGATGCTTACAGAACTCCAGATGGAAGATTTCCGTTGGGCTGGAATCCCATTTTGACCAGTCGGGGTATGTGTGAAAACCCCAGACCTCGCTGCCATACAGGAGAATTGGTGCCATAATGGAGTCAAAGATTTTAAGCCAAACCCTGACAGGTGGCTTAAGGTGGTAGAATTGTCTTCTGATGGTGTAGAAGGTTTTGCAGGCTTTGTCTCTCAGCATCTCGATGGCAGATTTGAAGCTCCCCGTCTGTTCTATTATCAGGCCCAGGTACGTGTAGCTGCTGGTGGCTGTAAGGGGCTGGTTGTGTAGCGTGAAGGTAGGGGACCCGGCTGACTTTGTTTTCCTTCTCTGGAACACCACAGTGTTGGTCTTTTTGAGGTTGATGGGTAGAGCCCATGTGGTGCTGAACTTCTCCAGGATGGCTAGCTGGTCTTGGAGACCTTTCTCAGATGATGATAGGAGGAGAAGGTCATCCGCATACAGAAGGAATTTCACCTCGGTGTCATGGAGGGTGAGACCTGGTGTTGGGGAGGACTCCAGGGTTACTGCTAGCTCATTGATATAAATGTTGAAGAGTGTTGGGCTGAGGCAGCAGCCCTGCCTGACTCCTCGGCTCTGCTGGAAATAAGCCGTTCTCTTCCCATTTACCTTCACGCAGCATTGGTTCCCAGTGTAGGAACTTTTGATAACATCATAGGTCTTTCCCCCTATTCCACTCTCCAGCAATTTTAGAAGCAATCCTGGGTGCCACACCGTATCGAAAGCCTTTTTGAAGTCCACAAAACAGGCGTATATTTTTCCTTTCTTTGTGTTGTGAACGTGGCTCTGGATGAGGTGGTGCAGGGTATAGACATGGTCTGTGGTGCAGTGGTTCGGCATGAACCCTGCTTGGCTTTTGCTGAGGACATTGTGCTGGGTGAGGAAGCTGAGGATTCTCTGGTTCAGGATGTTGTTGAAGAGTTTTCCCAGGTTGCTGCTGACACATACCCCCCGATAGTTGGCCGGGTCGTACCTGTCCCCGCTCTTGTGTATTGGGGTTATGACACCTTGGTTCCAGGCACGAGGGAAGTAGCCAGAGCTCAGCACAATGTTGTACAGTTTTGTTATGGCCGCCTCTATTGCTGGTGGGCTGTACTTGATCATTTCGGGGGGGATGCCATCAGTACCGCTGGCTTTCTTACACCTTATAGTTGATAGTCTCTCTGAAATCTCCTGCGGTGTTATAGGTAAATCCAGAGGGTTTTGGAAGTCCTTCAGTATCTCCTCCATGGACTTCAGTTTTGATATAATTTGTTCTTGGTCCGGGTTCCGTTCCTCTTTCGGGATGTCTCCATAGAGGTTTTTGAAATATTGGAGCCAGATGTTGCCGCTCTGAATGTGGAGGGTGTTTTTCTTCCCCTTTGTGTCCAGGTGCTTCCATAGTTCCCAGAAGGAGTTTTCTTGGAGGGCGTCTTGGAGCTGGGTGAGCTTGGTTAAGGTGTACTCCTGTTTTTTCCTTCTGAGAAGGGTTTTGTATTGCCTTTGTATTGTGTCATAGGCCTCCCGCAGTTTGGTGTTGTTGGGGTCCCTGTGCTTTTTATTTGAGGCTGATCTTAGGGTCTTCCATACACCTTTGCACTCCTTATCAAACCAAGCGCTAGGATTTTTTTCTTTTGCCTTCTTGTGGCTACTCTTTTGCAGGTCAGCCATTTCTGCCATGGTGTAGAATATATTATTAAGATCCCTTACCGCTTGGTCCACTCCTTCTGGGTTACTCTGGTACATCTTGTTGTTAAAGTTGTTGAGCATCCCTTGGATTTGTGGTTCAGTGTGTATCTCTTTATACTTGAGAGACGACATCTTGGACCACTTGTAGGATGGATGTAGTGGGAAAAGTCCGGCCTGATGGGGTTTTTGTCCCGGTGGTTTGTTTGTGGACTTAATATAAAGGACTATCTGGTTATGGTCCGACAGGTGTGATTGTGGATATGAAGCCTATCTATCTATCTATCTATCTATCTATCTATCTATCTATCTCCTATCTATCTATTATCTAATCTATCTATTTCCTATCTATCTATCTATCTATCTATCTATCTATCTATCTATCTATCTGAAAGCTGAATCATATGAATAAGGCCTAATGCTTTATTCCTCACTCTATAAGGGCCACTCAGCAGGGGGACACACGCCATGAGTGCCTCCAGGGTCGCTGCTTATGAGTGACTGCCCATGCCCCCCTATATATCATGCTGCAGGGTCAGGGATTGATGACTCCGCTCTCCAATGTGCAATACACTGTGCTCCATTCATTTACTTGGTGGTGGCCATGTGGTGTTCCATTCCCCCTGCAGAGGGCGCACATCACCCCAGTACCAGTAACCTGAGCCTCTGTGAACTGCCCAGATGGTTATTGGTCCTCAGTGAGTGGTCAGAGAAGAGCCCCCGCTGCCCGCTGCCTAATGGTGGACTACCTACTGTCACCAACAGGGGCGCCTTACCCATACTGTGCAGAACGCCATGGAACAATCATTGCCACTTAGAGACAATTTCATGGAGGTCTGGGCCAGATAGAGAAGACTATATGTAACTACACTGTAATCCCTTAGAGCTGGTACTTGGCACTGTATGGCGGTGATATTTACCTGTATATAGTGTTGTATTAGTATCAGTATGGCGGTATAATATGTTTAGTTACTATGTGGTGGTAAAACATGGTCCCGGTATTATCTGCATTTTTTCCCCCCATCTCCTTCCTCCTTGAGAAAATATTGTTAGAAAATAGCTCTGCTACATCTCATAGCAAAACCTACAATATTCCATATACTCAGCTCTGCTTCAGTCTACAGCCACCATACGGGGTTGGTATATATCCGCATCCTGTTAAAATAACATGTTGACTTATACCGTCACATACTGGCAGTGGCTTCATTCATTTTTGGGCCATGTTAAAGGGGTGGTGCGGCGCTCAGCAATTATTCACAGAATAACACACATTGCAAAGTTATACAACTTTGTAATGTATGTTATGTCTGTGAATCGCCCCCTTCCCGTGTCCCCCCACCCCCGCACGTGTACCCGGAAGTGTGGTGTGATATACATACCTGATGCGTGTGGACCCCCGTCTGTCGATGCAATCTTCGGGAGGCCGGCCGACTTGCTGCAGCCGGCCCGCATGCCGGCCCCCCACTGCAGCGTCGTCAGCTGCTCAGCCGCGATTGGCTGAGCATAACTGTGCTCAGCAAATCACGGCTGAGCACAGTTATGACGCGGCAGAGGGGGGCCGGCAGAAGCGGGTCGGTCGGCCTCCCGAAGATGACGCCTTTGAAGGAGATGGCGGACGGGGTCGGTCGACACAGATCAGGTAATGTATAGCACACCACACTTCCGGGTACACGTGCGGGGGTGGGGGGACACGGGAAGGGGGCGATTCACAGACATAACACACATTACAAAGTTGTATAACTTTGTAATGTGTGTTATTCTGTGAATAATTTCTGAGCGCCGCACTACCCCTTTAAGATGCTGCGTGAACATCGGCCGTTGTTTGCAGTGTCAAACATTGGCTGATGTCTCTGATGTTCACCTGGCCGATACTGCAGTATAGGCCAGGTGAACATCACTCTTTTTTAATTGGAATGCAGATGTATTTGGGTGTGCCCACATTTTAATTAACCATAGAGAACAATGTAAAGTACAGCCGGGAGCCATACTTTACATTATGAGCACAGGCTAAACTAAATAGCGGCCGCACAAAATAGACCTGTCAGTTATTTTGTGTGGACGAATAGAACACCAGCCGTAGTCAGTGGCGGATTAAATGTACCCTGGGCCCCGGGCTGTCCACCCAACCTGGGCCCCCCCCAGTCAATCCGCCCACATTATGATCCACTACTGCCCCCCCCCCCCACACACACACACGCTGTCCCCAATAAACACTACCTGCCTGCTGACCCCAATAAACATAATGTTTGGTCCCTTGCTGCTACCCCCAGTAAGCATTGTCCACCCCACTTCCGCTGCCCCAATAAACATATTGCCAACTCACCCGGTCCCCTGATGTTGCCCCCCCCCCCCAAGGTCACAGCAGCACAGAGGATGTCAGGAGAGGAGGGGGCTGATCTTATAGAGGAGGTCACAGGGTCACAGCAGCACAGAGGATGTCAGGAGAGGAGGGTGCTCATCTTATAGGGGAGGTCAAAGCAGCACAGAGGATGTCAGGAGAGAAGGGTGCTGATCTTATAGGGGAGGTCACAGCAGCACAGAGGATGTCAGGAGAGGAGGGTACTGATCTTATAGGGGAGGTCAAAGCAGCACAGAGGATGTCAGGAGAGGAGGGGGCTGATCTTATAGGCGAGGTCACAGCAGCACAGAGGGTGTCAGTAGAGGAGGCTGCTGGTCATATAGGGGAGGTCACAGCAGCACAGAGGATGTCAGGAGAGGAGGGTGCTGATCTATAGGGGAGGTCACAGCAGCACAGAGGGTGTCAGGAGAGGAGGGTGCTGATCTATAGGGGAGGTCACAGCAGCACAGAGGATGTCAGGAGAGGAGGGGGCTGATCTTATAGGCGAGGTCACAGCAGCACAGAGGGTGTCAGTAGAGGAGGCTGCTGGTCATATAGGGGAGGTCACAGCAGCACAGAGGATGTCAGGAGAGGAGGGTGCTGATCTATAGGGGAGGTCACAGCAGCACAGAGGGTGTCAGGAGAGGAGGGTGCTGATCTATAGGGGAGGTCACAGCAGCACAGAGGGTGTCAGGAGAGGAGGGTGCTAATCCTATAGGAGATGGTCCCCCTCTTCCCCCCCCCTCTTATAGATGGTCCACCTCTCCCCCCCTCTTATAGATGGTCCCCCTCTTTCCCCCTTTTCCCCCCTTATAGATGGTCCCCCTCTTTCCCTCTTTATAGATGGTCCCCCTCTTTCCCCCTTTATAGATGGTCCCCTTTTATAGATGGTCCCCCTCTTTTCCCCTTTATAGATGGTCCCCCTCTTTTCCCCTTTATAGATGGTCCCCCTCTTTCCCCCCTTTATAGATTGTCCCCCTCTTTCCCCCTCTATAAATGTTCCCCCTCTTTCCCCCTTTATAGATGGTCCCCCTCTTTCCCCCTCTATAGATGGTCCCCCTCTTTCCCCCTCTATAGATGGTCCCCCTCTTTCCCCCTTTATAGATGTCCCCCTCTTTCCCCCCTTATAGATGGTCCCCCTCTTTCCCCCCTTATAGATGGTCCCCCTCTTTCCCCCTCTATAGATGGTCCCCCTCTTTCCCCCCTCTATAGATGGTCTCCCTCTTTCCCCCCTTTATAGATGGTCCCCCTCTTTCCCCCCTTTATAGATGGTCCCCCTCTTTCCCCCTCTATAGATGGTCCCCCTCTTTCCCCCTTTATAGATGGCCCCCCTCTTTCCCTCCTTTATAGATGGTCCCCCTCTTTCCCCCTTTATAGATGGCCCCCCTCTTTCCCTCCTTTATAGATGGTCCCCCTCTTTCCCCCCTTTATAGATGGCCCCCCTCTTTCCCTCCTTTATAGATGGTCCCCCTCTTTCCCCCCTTTATAGATGGTCCCCCTCTTTCCCCCTTTATAGATGGTCCCCCTCTTTCCCCCTCTATAGATGGTCCCCCTCTTTCCCCCTCTATAGATGGTCCCCCTCTTTCCCCCCTTTATAGATGGTCCCCCTCTTTCCCCCTCTATAGATGGCCCCCTCTTTCCCCCTCTATAGATGGTCCCCTTCTTTCCCCCTCTATAGATGGTCCCCCTCTTTTCCCCCCATAGATGGTCCCCCTCTTTCCCCCTTTATAGATGGTCCCCCTCTTTCCCCCCTTTATAGATGGCCCCCTCTTTCCCCCCTTTATAGATGGTCCCCCTCTTTCCCCCTCTATAGATGGCCCCCCGTTTCCCCCTCTATAGATGGCCCCCTCTTTCCCCCTCTATAGATGGTCCCCTTCTTTCCCCCTCTATAGATGGTCCCCCTCTTTTCCCCTTTATAGATGGTCCCCCTCTTTATAGATGGTCCCCCCCCCCCCTTGCACAGCAGTCAGTAAATAAAAAAAAAACACAACTCACCTGCCATCCGTTCCCCCATCGATCCTCTCGGCTCCTGGTCTGTCCCCGGCAGCCTCCGGCTGATGTGCGGCTGCCGGGGGTGTCCTGCCCTATCCCAGGCAGCGCGCGCATCACACAGCTCACTGTGCCGCCTGGGCCCTGACTTCCGGTACAGAGCGTCTCTAACGTGCGCTCCCAATACCGGAAGTCAGGGCACCAGGCGTACAGGGAGCTGTGTGATGCGCGCGCTGCCTGGGATAGGATGAGACACCCCCGGCAGCCGCACATCAGCCGGGGACTCTTGTGACGGCAAGCGAAATAATGCTTGCGGTCACAAGAGTGCAGTGGTGGGCCGGGCCGCAGCGGCGTGGGCGGATTATAATGTGGGCGGCGCGGCATGGGCCCCCCCGGAGCCTCGGCCCCGGGCAGCCGCCCACATTATAATCCGCCACTGGCCGTAGTGTATAAAGAATGTATACACTACGACCTGTGTTCGATACTCTACAATCGCACACTGTCAGTAAACAGTGGCCTTTGTTGCAACCTGCAATAACGGCCGTTGTTTACTATAAGAATATGTAGTATGAACATTGCCTAAAGCGTATGTACTATCTCAATGACAACATTAAAGGACAACTTTTTTCTTTCAAATCAACTTAACAATATTTTCAGAGAAAAAAAAAACCCATATAGGACCCTGCCTTATTTTCGGACAAACACAGTAGTCAACTGTGACACTGCGTACCCCATCAAAACATCTATGCAATTAGACGAGTAGCTATGAAAGCGGTATATATTATTATAAGGGTAGAAGGGGGGGGGGCACATACTATTATGGTGGTAAAGCACAGGAAGTTAGCACCGGAACCAATACTTATCATGCATGGGTGACTACATATGTGTGAAGTGGGGGATCTAGGAACGCATGACCAGCCGTGCAGAACCACATGTCATAACATTTTACTGACACATCCATCCAGTGTACACCATGATGTCTTTACCAAATATAGGAGCAGTATTATAGTGGTTATATTATTCTATATAGGACAGTATTATAGTAGTTATATTCTTGTATATAGGAGCAGTATTATAGTAGTTATATTCTTGTATATAGGAACAGTATTATAGTAGTTATATTCCTGTATATAGGAACAGTATTATAGTAGTTATATTCTTGTATATAGGAGCAGTATTATAGTAGTTATATTCCTGTATATAGGGGCAGTATTATAGTAGTTATATTCTTGTATATAGGGGCAGTATTATAGTAGTTATATTCTTGTATATAGGGGCAGTATTATAGTAGTTATATTCTTGTATATAGGGAGCAGTATTATAGTAGTTATATTCTTGTATATAGGAGTAATATTATAGTAGTTATATTCTTGTATATAGGAGTAATATTATAGCAGTTATATTCTTGTATATAGGGAGCAGTATTATAGTAGTTATATTCTTGTATATAGGAGCAGTATTATAGTAGTTATATTCTTGTATATAGGAGCAGTATTATAGTAGTTATATTCCTGTATATAGGAGCAGTATTATAGTAGTTATGCGGTTCAGGGAAGAAAAAGAGTGCTGCACCTCACACCTATGGCTGATACTAGTGCCCCTAGGCCAGGCATGTCCAAACTTTTTTCGAAGAGTGCCAAATTTGATGAAGTGAACATGTGCGAGGGCCGACCATTTTACATGCTACATGCTATATGCTTTATAACACAGGCAGATAATAGCAAGCTGGATACCTGGGGGGCCGTAAAAGTTCGGAACGCGGGCCGCAAATGGCCCTCCGGCTGGACTTTGGACATGCCTGCCCTAGGCTAAATAAAAAACACATCAGAATTTTGTGTATGAATTTATCAAGCCATACTGCCCCATGTACCTCGTGCCGGTATCTGATACACATGGGTCCCTACACTAAGTCCACACCGTGCCAGTCAGTGGCCACCAACCCCGCAGGCACGCACAGTCAGGGAACGGGGGCCATGGGACGGCCCTGCGACCCCCATGCCACAGGACCAGACCCAAAAACACCACACCAGAACCCGGCCAGCACCGCCGGCGGAGAAGGTCGCCCCCAAACAGCACAAGTCTGGATGAGGTATTGCACTCACCATAGCTGCTGCAAACAGAGACCCACATGACCGCAATTAGCAGGAGACACCTGAGTGCACATGGTTTTAATCCCTCCTGTTTTTTCCCATTCTGTTTGCTGCAGCTATGGTGAGTGTAATTCCTTATCCAGACTTGTGCTGCTTGGGGGCGACCTTCTCCACCGGCGGTGCTGGCTGGGTTCTGGTGTGGTGTTTTTGGGTCTGGTCCTGTGGCATGGGGGTCGCAGAGCCGTTCCATGGCCCCCCCTTCCCTGACTATGCGCGCCTGCGGGGTTGGTGGCCACTGACTGGCACGGTGTGGACTTAGTGTAGGGACCCATGTGTATCAGATACCGGCACGAGGTACATGGGGCAGTGTGGCTTGATCAATTCATACACAAAATTCTGATGGGTTTTTTATTTAGCCTAGGGGCACTAGTATCAGCCATAGGTGTGAGGTGCAGCACTCTGTTTCTTCCCTGAACCGCATTATAGTAGTTATATTCTTGTATATAGGAGCAGTATTATAGTAGTTATATTCTTGTATATAGGAGGCAGTATTATAGTAGTTATATTCTTGTATATAGGAGGCAGTATTATAGTAGTTATATTCTTGTATATAGGAGCAGTATTATAGTAGTTATATTCTTGTATATAGGGGACAGTATTATAGTAGTTATATTCTTGTATATAGGGGGCAGTATTATAGTAGTTATATTCTTGTATATAGGAGCAGTATTATAGTAGTTATATTCCTGTATATAGGAGCAGTATTATAGTAGTTATATTCTTGTATATAGGAGCAGTATTATAGTAATTATATTCTTGTACATAGGGGCAGTATTATAGTAGTTATATTCTTGTATATAGGGAGCAGTATTATAGTAGTTATATTCTTGTACATAGGGGCAGTATTATAGTAGTTATATTCTTGTATATAGGAGCAGTATTATAGTAGTTATATTCTTGTATATAGGGGACAGTATTATAGTAGTTATATTCTTGTATATAGGGGGCAGTATTATAGTAGTTATATTCTTGTATATAGGAGCAGTATTATAGTAGTTATATTCCTGTATATAGGAGCAGTATTATAGTAGTTATATTCTTGTATATAGGAGCAGTATTATAGTAATTATATTCTTGTACATAGGGGCAGTATTATAGTAGTTATATTCTTGTATATAGGGAGCAGTATTATAGTAGTTATATTCTTGTACATAGGGGCAGTATTATAGTAGTTATATTCTTGTATATAGGAGCAGTATTATAGTAGTTATATTCTTGTACATAGGGGCAGTATTTTAGTAGTTATTACAAATTATAGGAGGAGTTATAGGAGGCAGTATTATAATAGTAGTAAAAATGACTTGTGGTAAAGAAAGTGACATCTTCTCATCGTGTTCTCTCTCTCTAGTGACAGTAGTGTGTAATTACAGCAGGTAATCAGCCATCACTATGTCAGCATTGTTACCAATACACTAAACCCTAGGTGCTTTCTGTTGACACACATGAATCTGCTGATGATCCTCCAGGGGGTAAGAAACTGTGAATATTTTTTTATCATCAGCCTCTATAAAAGCGGTTTCACACTATAGGTAGCTGTAAGCCAAAAGCACAGTCAGCTGTCAATGCTACCTCCTGACACCCCACCATACACATGCACACTCAGTTCTGCCAGGTGTGCATGTGTTCCCAGTGGGGAGATAAGTTAATTCTGCTCCCATAAGAACAAAGGATCACGCCCAACTGGCCCTGCTGGCAATATTCCTGAGACACTGTGCCGCTATTGGGCAGTGACAGTGGATATGGGCAGTGGTTCAAAAAAGGACTGTGGCATTGGCATCCCCTCCTGTGCCAGTCTGCTAATGTAAAAAAAACTATGCAATGTACCTGGTGGTACAATGACATTAAGCTGCAATATTTTTAGGCATCCAAGAAGTATATAGTATCACCCAGGGGCAGATTAACTTTACCATACGCCCTGGGCTGTTCACCAAGCCTGGGCCCCCCACGCCACTGTAACTATGGCAGCACTAGCCTAGTGTTCATAGTACAGGATAGATAATACCATGATGCCCTGATTTGTGCAAAATTGCTGTAAAAAAGCAGTGATGTTTTGCAAATTATGGCAGAACTAAATCCAATATATATTTGAAAAGCACCTTCATCCAAAGGGGCGAGAGTTTTGCCGCTTCCTCAGTGTGGCACACCATAAATAAACTGTTACTATTCTGCTATGGTCTTATGGAAACAGGGGATAATGATGAGGTTAATATCTGTGGCCACTCGATTGATCGAGCAGTGTAAAGGATCTGCAAATGAGTGCCGATCACAGGGATCAGCGTTCATCATCTGGAGCAAGTCAACCTCTGAGCAAAGGCCCTTAAAGAGGATGTACCACCTGGTACATCCTTTTTAACCTGAACCCACCTATCGAACCGGCGTTTTTCGGACCGAGGCCCCGTTCCCGAGCACGGCGCCGTTCTATGCACGGGAACCGGCTGGTGCTCAAGCACTGGAGGCCAGCCCGCCCGCCCCCAGTGGGAGGGAATTCCCTCCCCTGTATGACGCGGCTCCTTTCATTCTATGGAGCATAGAACGGCGCCGTGCACAGGAACGGGGCCTCGGTCCGAAAAACGGACCGCGGCACCGGCTTCCAGGTGACGACGCCGTTCGATAGGCGGGTTCAGGTTAAAGAGGATGTACCAGGTGGTACATCCTCTTTAAAGGCCTTATCCATCGTTAGAAAAGCCACTTTCTTCCATAGACAGTACCACTCTTGTCTCCAGTTTGGGTGCAGGTTTTGTAACTTTGAACCCCTTTAAACACTGGATGATTATAGGGAGAATTAGGCTTGTAGGAACACTTGTTCTCAGCAATCGGCCCGTGCAAAAAGGGCAAAACCTTCTCACTCCACACAATACCATGATAACTGTGTACACTGACCAGATCTGATTTGTAGCAAAAGCAGCAAGTGAAACTAGATGCAGGATAACTTGCTGGTAGCAGGGTAGCTGGTACTTGACCAGGTTCAGAGGTCCCAAGAGGCCAAACCTCCTCTTCACAGGTACTTCAGACTTGAGTGGATTCTGTTTGAAGAGGTAAGGAGCGTGTGACTGTTGATTGTTGGATGCAGTCCTAAGGCTTCCTGGAAAACATGGATACAACCATAGGCCATAGGTTGTATCTACATTTTCCAGGACTCCCTAGCGCTTCATACAACTTCTTCAGCCACCAATAATCAAATGCCATATGCTCTGGTTTGGAAAAACCCTAGCGTGTTTGAGATTCTCTCGTTTCTAGTAGAGACATCTCTTTCTGTGGCCTGAACCTCTCTGACAGGAACTGTAGACTTGGTAGCAAGTTACTGGAAGCTGTGACCTGTCTAAATCTGATGCTTAGTGTGAGGTCTAGCATTAAAACTAGACAGGACTAAGGGCGCATTACACGTAGCGATGTAGAGGAGGAAGCGAGCGCAACCTGTCAGGTCAGCGCTTGCTTGCTCCTTATTCCCCCTGCTGCAGACATTATTACACTGCTATTAAGCTATTATGAGTGGGAAGGAAATGAGGAGGGGGGGGGGCGTGGGGAGCTGCAGGAGGGGTGGCCTGAAGGATCTTTAGATTGTTGGGGTGGCCCAGAAGAGAGTTGCAGTTTACTGTGGCCTCTACTATTACACGGAGCGACAGCCAGTAGACCGTCGCTATTGTGATACCTGTTTTGCTATTCAACCTGTTTTGAGACAAAGGTCAGACAACATCATTTGGTGTAATAGGGCCCTATGTATGCTGTTGTCAGGAATGTGCTTCTTTGTGACACACCTGATTGCTTTTCAATGAGTTACACTGAACTCTGCTAGCCTTGATTGCCGCACCTGAGCAAGTCAGTTTAATTGACGTTCTGCCTGTCTGCAACCTGGAGGATGAGAGCGCCGGTCCAATGGGAATCCAGATCCTCATAAACGAAAGCTGAGCTAGTCTCACAGCGCTGGCTATTAAGGTTCATACCCTGATCCCAGCTCCCCCGCCTACTCCTGCGATCCCCGTTCCTAATCCCTCTGCTTGTTTTGACCTGTTATCTGACCTTTTGCCTGACCTCTGACTATCTGATTGTTACCTGACTTTGTACCGCGTTGCCCGACTTTGGCTTGTCGACATGCCTTTGTCTTTGTTCGTCTGTCCTGTTTCGTTTAACACCTATACTAGTGCAGAGACTGCCTTCGTGGTTGTTGTGGACTTCTCGCTCATAGCTAAGCCCCTTACCAATTTAACCAAAAAGGGGCGGATCTGGTTAATTGGACCTCTGACGCTAATTTGGCATTTGACAGGCTCAAGCGGTGTTTTTCAGAGGCTCTGGTGATGATTCAGCCGGTTTTTGAGCGTCCTTTTATAGTGGAAGTGGGTGCATGCGAGGTGAGGGTAGGAGCTATGCTATCTGAGGGGTCTGCAGCTCTTACCAACCTCCAACCCATTGCATTCTTCTCGAAGAAGTTCTCCAAGGCAGAGTGCAACTATGACATAGGTAATAGAGAGTTGTTGGCTATAAAAATGGACTTTGACGAATGGAGACACTTCCTCGAGGGAGTAAAACATAAGGTAGAGGTTCTCACTGATCACAAAAATCTCATGTATTTGCATCAAGCCAAACGTCTCACACCATGTTCTTAACTAGGTTTGATTTTTAGATAACCTACTGGCCTGGCTCCAAGAATGTCAAAGCTGACGCTTTGTCTCGCAGATTTGACATTGAGACCACGCCTAGGATCCAACCTGATACCATCTTGTCCCCTGGTGTGGTAGTGGCCATTCTGCAGCCGGATCTAGTGACTCAAATTGCTGAGTCTCAGTCCCTGGCACCCCAGAACACTTCAGAGTCGCTACTGTTTGTGCCCCCTAACCTTGGAGGAGATTAACAGCTCTATGTTAGCTGGGCACCCAGGGGTGGCTGGAACCAAATACTTGCTCTGGCGCCATTACTGGTGGCCTTCTTGGACCCGAGATGTGAAGGCCTTCATTAATGCATGTGAGACCTATGCTAGGTCCAAGGTCCCTCGGAGGCCACCTAAAGGGTTTTTACATCCTTTACCTGTGCCTACGAGACCATGGACACATATCTCAATGGATTTCATTACTGACTTGCATGGTATTCCTGAAAATATTGTGTCCGACTGGGGTGTTCAGTTTGTGGCGAAGTTCTGGAGAGAATTCTGTGGTTGATTGGGTATCTCCTTGTCCTTCTTGTCTGCCTTCCACCCGCAGATGAATGGGCAGATGGAGAGGATCAACCAGTCTCTAGAACAATTTCTGAGGGAGTTTGTATCTCTAGCTTAATTCGCATTGAACAATCATGAGCAATCACTTAAGATGTCACCATTCTTTTGTAATTATGGTTTTAACCCTAGGTATTCCTCTACTCACGCCGTCGAATCAGTTAACTCCTCAGCCGAAGCCTTGTTCTCAAAACTGTGCACAGTTTGGGCCCAAGCTCATCAGAGCTTGGTCAAAGCCCAAGAGCTATACCAAAAGCATGCTAATAAAAGACGCATACATGGTCATCAGTACTCGTTAGGTAAGAAGGTTTGGCTCTCTACAAAGAACCTGAGGTTAAGGGTGCAGTCTGGCAAACTGGCACCCAAGTATATTGGTCCATATACTATTGTTGAGGTAATTAACCTGGTTACTTTTAGGTTGAAATTGCCTGCTGCATTCCGTATCCATAATGTATTCCACAAAGCACTCCTGAAAAAATACATTTACCCTGTATCTCCGTCGGCTCCTCCTGCTCCACTGGTCATCCAAGGGGAATTCGAATATGAGATGGAGAAAATACTTAAAGGGGTAGTCCGGCGAGGGGGCATTTTTTTCCTGACACTGGGGAGTAGGTGGCTGAGGGAAACGACGTCCACTCACCTTCCCATTTCCAGCGTCAGGTCCCGTATCGCGGCGCTCCGGACCCCGGCCGCTTCCTGGTGTCTGATGCAGGCCCAAGACGTGACGTCTCAAGTCTGCTCAGCCAGTCAGTGACAGAGGCGGGATACGTTTCAAGTCCGCTCAGATCCCGCCTCTGTCACTGACTGGCTGAGCGGACTTGAGACGTATCGTGTCGGGCCCGCATCAGACACCAGGAAGCGGCCGGGAACCGTGGAACGGGACCGGGCCCCTGCCGCTGCAATCGGGAAGGTAAGTGGACATCGTTTCCCTCAGCCACCTCCTACCCGGTGTCAGTAAAAAAATGCCCCCCCCCCGCCAGAGTACCCCTTTAATTCTCGATGGGTAAAGGGTTCCATACAGTACCTGGTCCACTGGAAAGGTTTCGGACAAGAGTAACGTACCTGGGTTTCTGGTAAAGATATGCATGCCCCACGTCTGGTTCGTCAATATCACGCGCGCAATCTGTCTAAGCCAGGTACGTTAATGAGGGCCGTGAGGCCCCTCATAAGGGGGGGGGGGTACTGTCAGGAATGTGTAGTTTATCTCTGCCTGTCGGCAATCTGGAAGGTCAGAGCGCCATTCCAAAGGGGATACAGACCGGGATCTTGATCCTCATAAAAGAAAGCCAAGCCAGTCTCCCAGCACTGGCTATTAAGGTTCATACCCTGATCCCAGCTCCCCCTGTCTATTCCTGCGATCCCTGTTCCTAATCCCTCTGCTTGTTTTGACCTGTTATCTGAGCTTTCGCCTGACCTCTGACTATCCGATTGTTACCTTACTTTGTACCGCGTTGCCCATTTGGTTTGGACTTTGGCTTTTCGACTTTCTTTTGTGTTTGTTCGTCTGTCTTGTTTCACGTATGACCTATACTAGTGCAGGGACCGCCTTCGTGGTTGTCTGCGGCTACCTTGGGTTGTTTGAGGTAAGTAGGTAGGGACAGTGGGTGGGCTCAGCATCAGGGCTCACTGTTGTGTCTTGTCCCTACCTCCCCTGTCCTGACAGCTGTTTAGCAAGTGAAATGGCAATGCATACCAGTAACATACAATAACTAAGCACGGCTTCAGACACTCAGGAAGATATACAAGGCCACCCATCTCCTCTATACAACTACTGCTTCCCTCCGCACCCTTGTAGACAGGGCCCTCTCTGCCATTAACTCTGTTTGACATTTATTTCATTTGCGTTATTCTAGGCATTTTAACCCCTTATTATATGTATAGCGCTGTTTTAGAAAAAATAATCATGATAGGCTCTATTCAGGATACAATACTCTTCGCTCCAAGTACCAAGAGTTATACTGGGGAAGACGGGTCAGCCTTCACCAAACTTAATATGGTTGTCAGATCAATGTCAGGCCAGTTTCACACAGAACGGAATTGCAGCAGATTTCACACTTGCAACACTGTCAGTTTCAATAGGTTTACATATTCATAGCTGAAATTTTATCTGGTAATGTATACACAGGTTAAGGTGGCCGGCGTTTACATACTCGCAGCGGGATGAAAATTCTGCTGCAATTATGTAAACCTACTGAAACTGACAAACAAATAAACCGATCAGAAAAACTGAACCTCTAAATGATCAATATGCAAAAAAGATATCTTTATTGATTAAAAAGCACATAATCAAAACAATGCCAAAGAGAACAATGAATCACGACTGGAAAGATGTTTAAAAACAACAAAACAACAACGAACATACAAGCGAGGGGTAGTGCGAGTGGACCAAGACCACACACATATAGTATATCCAAAAAAAACTGGTAAGTATAATAATACAGAAAATAATAGTACACAATATATTACCAAGGTAGAGATGGTAAAGGTGTCCACAGGCAGGCCCCACCCCGACGTACGTTTCGGCTGAACGCCTTTTTCAAAGGGGTACTGTCTAGTTAGAAGGCCCCCTCTGAAAAAGGCGTTCAGCCGAAACGTACGTCGGGGTGGGGGCTGCCTGTGGACACCTTTACCATCTCTACCTTGGTAATATATTGGGTACTATTATTTTCTGTATTATTATACTTACCAGTTTTTTTGGGATATACTATATGTGTGTGGTCTTGGTCCACTCGCAGTACCCCTCGCTTGTATGTTCGTTGTTGTTTTGTTGTTTTTAAACATCTTTCCAGTCGTGATTCATTGTTCCCTTTGGCATTATTTTGATTATGTGCTTTTTAATCAATAAAGATATCTTTTTTGCATATTGATCATTTAGAGGTTCAGTTTTTCGTATCGGTTTATTGGTTTGCAACTAGAACCCAACATTTTTGTGTAAGTACTAAACACTAAGTGTCCTATTCCATGGGCCGAGGAAGGCCCGATCAACAATGTAAACGAGCGGCGATCTGCTAGATCGCCGCTCGTTTACTGGGCCTATTCCACGGCCGATGATCGTTGAGCGAGGGCTGCAAGGGCATCGTTACCGATGTCCTTGCAGCCCTTGCAGCATCATACATTACCTGGCTGCAGGGCTTGTCCTCCGCTCAGTCTCCTCCCCGGGTCCCCCGCGCTCTATTTTCTGAATGGCCGATCAGCTGACAGGCCACACTCAGCCAATCACAGGCCGCGGCGGTCCCGGCCTGTGATTGGCTGAGCGCTCCGTCAGCTGACCGGCCATTCAGAAGATAGAGCGCGCGGGACCCGGGGATGAAGACAGCGCAGAGAAGAAGCCTGCAGCCAGGTAATGTATGATGCTGCTGCTGCTGTTTCTTCTGAAATCGACGGTCGCCCACCGCGCACCACTATTCAACCGTAGCGATGCGCGGTGGGGGAACGATGATTTTAGGTCTGGCCCTAAATGAACGATCAGCCGATGACACGATCATCGGCTGATCGTTCTCTCTATTTCACCGAACGATAATTGGCCGAATTGGGCCGATCCGGCCGATTGTCGTTACTGTGGAATAGGGCCCTAAGTCCTCCATCCGTAGTACTAGGACTTATGGTCCCGGGTTGCGGGAGATCTGCGAGACTTATCTTTGGTTCCTACTGAAACTGACAGTGTCGGAAATCACAGCGGATTTTGCCATAAATTCACAAGTGTGAAATCTGCTGTGATTCAGTTCTGTGTAAAACTGGCCTTAATGTGTATTGGATTTTATCATTATGGTTTACCAATACGAGTCAGGATAGGTAAGACTACACCGTCTATATCTGCCAGCAGCACAATGAATCCATCTGTGTGGGTGTAATACAATATAACCTAGTCACAGTCACACCAGCGGAGAGAGCAGACACTGCCGAGCTTATGTAACCTGCAGAGATCTCTGGTGTCTATGAATGTTCAGCATTATACTAAGTACACATACAGTTATATATATATTATATTACACACACACACACACACATATATATATATAGATAGATAGATAGATAGATAGATAGATGTGAAAATTATACACACATACATATATATATATATATATATATATATATATATATATATATGAAAATTACACACGCATTCTCACACACACAGGAGCCTTCCATGTTGCTATGGGTATAAGGGTGGCTACCGCTTACCACAGCCTAGGTAAGTGCACTATTTTCTTGTGGTTTCTATGTTTCCACAATTCCACAGAATGAAGGTATATGATCGGAAATGGGAGCGTAACTACCACTGTAGCAGCCATAGCAGCTGCTATGGGGCCCACCACATCCGGGGGCCCTATGGTCTGCTCCTGCAATACACTGGGCCCCTTGAGCTGTCATTATTTGCCCTTTAACTGAAAGCAGTCCCGATGAGCACTTGCAGTTATGCAGGTATGACTACACTTGACAGCTTAGTGGTCAGTCGGGAAGGAAGGTGGGCCCAATCAAAAGTTTGCCATGGGGCCCAGCCATTTGTAGTTACGCCCCTGCCTGACGTGGTCACTCATCACTGGACTACAAGCAGTCCATTGTACTGAATGGTTGTGGCTCCTATATGGGTTAGCCGGTGTATAGCCCAGACATGCTGCTCTCTTTAAGAGCCAGTTCACACTACGGAATCGGTGCAGAATCCAGCCTTCTGTTTAAATGGGAGGGCTCGCGCGCCTCCACTCTCTACGCCTCTCCGCTCAAAGAACTGACAATGTAAATATTTTGAGCAGAAAGACGCGGAGAGAAGAGGCGAGCGAGTCCTCCCATTCAAACAGATTGAAGGCGGGATTTGGCGCCGAGTTCCGCATGGAATTTTGACGCCGATTCCGTAGTGTGAGCAGAGTCCTTAAATGAATTGTATGAGTGGAAAGTGTTGCCGCCATTCACAAATATAAATTAGCAATTCCTGTGTTGCTTAATGTAACCAGTCAGGTTATACCTGTAATTTTACATCGTAAAATATGGTTTCCTAGATGTCCCCAGATAGTCGCTGGCTTCCTGGAGGCTGCTAGCCAACTATTGTCAAACATTTCCTATTATCTGTGGCTGAGGCCGGCTGTAGTCTGGCAATCCAATGATGCAATAATCTGCAGAAGTCACTTGCATCAGGTCGGGGTGATGATCTGCTCCAGTTCCTTGTTCCGCATTGCACACATGGTGTTGTGTACACAGGACGTGTGCCGGGGCGAAGTGCCTGAGGACAAGCTGACGCTCCTGCTTCCTCACACTGAGGATATCAGTACTAATGTCTCTGATGGGGGGAGACCCCTGCTCATCATCTGCTACCCTTGTACTAATCTCTCAGTCCCGTCTTATCTATAAGGACTATCTAACTGTTCTCAACAGACTCCTTATCTTATAGCTGCTTGCTGTATGATATGTAGAGGCAGACGGTATTCTTCAATTATGTTGGGCTCCGTGGCCCATAGAGAATTATTGCGGGGGGCAATTGCTTCCCTGTTCTCTGCATCAGTGGGGGTCCCGGTGGTTGGACTTTCAGCAATCAGCTTATTATACCCCATTGTATGGATTGGGGATAACAAAATGAGACGGAAATTGAGCCTGTACTCAAAGTCGAGTGGTAATGAAGTCCTGTCTCAGTTTTGCGACTAGGTGTCGCTAGTATGTATATCTGTAGTTGTATATTGCAGAGCTGTAATGAACAAAGGGTTATTGTTTGTTTGTGATCTGCGCACGAATGAGAACTATTCTTCTCCTTCACCTATCTCTATCCTTCTTTCTCCTTGCACTCTCTTCTCCACCACTCACAGGAGATGTTACACACCCTGTAGGAAGTTGTCACACAGGGAGAGGAAGTGTAGACCCACACTTAGGGAGTTCATCCCTGGTTTTTGTATAGGCAAGACACACAGACCAGAGTCTCCTGCACAGTTTAGCCAGGAGCCTTGCTCTGCCAGGTTCCCCCTCCGGACAGACCAGCTGTTGTGTACAGACGCTCATAGGAAACACAGAGACTCTTTTTTCTAAAGCAACACTTATCTTTACCATGCAGTGCTAAGCAACTTAAGAGAGGACAAGTCAGGGATAACCAAAACCCACGCCATTGAACGTCTCTAAAGGTGCAGGACAGTATCCTACAGCAGAGGAACTGATCCAGATAGAGCAAAGTTGCTACTAGTCTATGCAGGTGACACCGGGAAACGCTCAGACACTTCGCTCAACTCAGGTAACTAGGACTGGGGCTTGTGTCACCCTAATAGGACGGGTCACCCGAGACTAGCTCAAAAGGTGGTATAGCGACAAAGCTCGAAACACGGGCACAAGGATTTTTCTTCTCT
The DNA here is from genome assembly GCF_027789765.1 of Dendropsophus ebraccatus. NCBI lineage: Eukaryota > Metazoa > Chordata > Amphibia > Anura > Hylidae > Dendropsophus > Dendropsophus ebraccatus. Next base: position 213,051,398 of record NC_091454.1, on the reverse strand, counting down.
CAAGTATTCAACTTCTTCTAAAGTCCTGGCAGAGAACAGTACTACTTTGGGTTGGGACCCTCATGACCTACTCCTCTCCACTACTCTAAACTTTCACAACCTACTCCTCTCCACTTCTCTGAACTTACTCTACCTTCTCAGCACGCAACCAAGTCAGCACTGCTATTCTACCTCTACAGTTTTCCATGCAGATCTAGTCCAGTCAAGTCAAAAGTCTATTGTCTGCTTGTATGCAAAGTATTCCTTCAGTAAATAAGAGTTTATTTATTTTACCAGGACTCAGTGGTTATTGCACAAGCACCTACACAGCAGTTACACCGTCCTTGTTTCATCTCCCCTTTCTGTGGGTGGTGGTACTGACAGTCCAGGTGGGTCATAATTTCACTCCAGACCACCGTGATAAGCGCCCAAGGGACCCATCACAACCCGACAGGTCACCGACCATTGGGGAAAGTATATAGCCAGCCTCAAAATCTAAAAGCAGGTGTGCCTTCATACCTGTTTGCTGATTGAGCACAGGCATCACAACAACCTACCACCTGGCTGAACTATACTCCACCAACCAACCACCATAGTATTGGCGCCACAAAGTACCAACTAGCAAGTGACCGGTCGAGCACACGCGACACTACATATGTGACTCCACCAATACTTTAATGGTCCTGGAGGGCATGCGGCTGGAGGAGGAGATGGTGGTAGTCACGAGCGCTGTCCAATCATTATACACCTCCATTAGGCATGAAGACCGGAGTTCTGGCAATTTAGACATAGATGGTGGAGTTTATTCTTGAGCGTTTAGACATAGATTCTTCCTGTTTAAGGGACAGATGTTATGTTCAGACAAGTGGGACCGTTATGGGGGTCCCTTGTGCCCCCCCCCCCACCCCATATGCAAACTTGTTTATGGGGTATTGGGAGATTTTCCAATGTGAAGATAACCGATATTTGCACTCGGTCATTTTGTGGCGTCGCTTTATAGACGGCATCTTCTTTGTCTGACAGGGACCGACTGTTATGATTGTATGGTATATTTGGGAATAAGGGACGGAGACAGTATGAAGGTGGATTGTTGTGTCGGACACGATGGCACCAAGGGGGTCAATGAGGGTTAGAGCTTTGCTTCCTTTTTGTAATGTACAAGGGAAATTTTATTGTTGTTTTTAATTCTTTGATTCTTTCAATATTTTCTGGTCACATGATGTCGGAAAGGAGACACGAGAGATATGAGAAGTTATGAAGATACAGGAGAGAGGCCTCCATGATGAGAGGAGGAAAGAGAAGAAGAAGGAATAAGGGCCCATCCTGCAGGATATTATTGGGGAAGTTTGAAGATCTATGGAAAGTTCTCATGTGGAAAGCATATTGGACGTGATATGGACTACTAGGTTTTCCCGAAAATAAAATAGTGTCTTATATAAATTTTTGCTCCCAAAGATGTGCTAGGCCTTATATTTAGGTTATGTCTTATTTTTCCTTGAAGGAGAATTCACGTCACATGCACAGCAGTGACAGACCATATGGTATGGCAGCTTCCGGCCACCAGGGGGAGCTCACCACAGCACACTCGTACAGCACAGCAGGGACCGTGTACGGTACGGCAGCTTCCGGCCACCAGGGGGAGCTCACCACAGCACACTCGTACAGCACAGCAGGGACCGTGTACGGTACGGCAGCTTCTGGCCACAAGGGGGTGCTCACCACAGCACACTCATACAGCACAGCAGGGACAGAGTGTTCAGTATGGCGGCTTCCGGCCATCAGGGGGAGCTCACCACAGCACACTCATACAGCACAGCAGGGACAGTGTACAGTATGGCAGCTTCTAGCCACCAGGGGATCTCACCACAGCACAGCAGGGATAGTGTACAGTATGGGAGTTTCCAGCCACTAGAAGGAGCTTATCACAGCACTTACGTAAAGCACAGCAGGGACAGAGTATATTGTATAGTATTTTATTACATGAAATAAGGATTTGTACAATAGAGAAACAGAAGTTCCTATTTGGTGCAGAAACCTTTGTTTGCAGTTACAGAGGTCGGACGTTTCCTGGGGGTCCTGACCAGGTTTGCAGACACTGCAGCAGGACCTTGTAAAACTTCTTACGGAGGCGCTCCTTAGTTGTCCTGCTGTGTGTTTTGGGTCATTGGTCACGGCCATGGTGTACGGGTTGCAGTGCAATGACTGTGGACAGGTGTTTTTTATACAGGTAACAAGATGAAACAGGTGCAGGTAATCCAGGTGCAGAGTAGGAGGAGCTTCTTATAGAGCAACTAACAGGTCTGTGAGAGGCAGAATTGCTGCTAGTCGGTCAGTGATGAAATTCTTATTTCTTGCAATAAAATGCAGAATAATTATATATATAAATCCTACAATGTGATTATCTGGAAGGTTCTATAGATTCTGTCTCTCACAGGTGACGTTACCGACCAGAAATATTACACGTCTCTCCATTCTATGTAGGTGGGAAAACCTACAAAATCTGCAGCGTATCATATACTTATCCTCCCCCACTGAATACAGACAATATAGACAATGTATATGGGCGAGATTCAATAATAAGACTTGGGGTTGTTTAGAGGGCGGGAAGCGGTGGGAGGGTGAAAGCTTATATGTATATGTCAGCAGGTGAGGGGTATGTTAGGGGGTGGGGGTTGTTTTATTGTGTAGGGTGTGTGGGCAATATGGGCAAGTGGTATATGAGGGTTATAGGGGTTGTACTTTATGTAACACGTTGCACTTTTTAAAAATGACTGTATATATGATCGTGAGCATGTAAATAGTGGCCAGGTTTCTGTTAAATGGGTTATCCAGTGAAGTGCTCTCTGCTGCCACCTCTGTCCATGTTAGGAACTGTCCAGAGCAGTAGCAAATCCCCATAGAAAACCTCTCCTGCTCTGGCACAGTTCCTGACATGGACAGAGGAGGCAGCAGAGAGCACTGTGTCAGACTGGAGAGAGTACACTTCCTGCAGGATATACAGCAGCTGATAAGTACTGGAAGACTGTTGATTTTTCAATGTAAGTAAATTACAAATCTACATAACTTTCTGACATCGGTTAATTTTTTTTATTTTTTTTGCTGGAGTACCTATTTTAAGGGGTACTCCGGGCGAGGGTTATTTTTAGGGCATGGCCGGGGAAGGGGTGGAAATAGAGGCTGCCGGTCACTTACCTCCCCGGTTTCAGCGCCGGGTCCTGGATCGGGCCACCCTGTTCTCCCGTCCCGCTGCGGCTTCCTGGTCTGAGCTGCGGCTTGAGACGTGACGTCTCAAGGCAGCTCAGCTATATAGCGGCCGATTCAGGACCCCACTACGACCTCTGAATGGCAGAGCTGCCTTAAGACGTCACGTCTCAGGCTGCGTTCACACAACGTATATTTCAGTCAGTATTGCAACCAAAACCAGGAGTGGATTAAAAACACAGAAAGGATCTGTTCACACAATGTTGATATTGAGTGGATGGCCGCCATATAACAGTAAATAACGGCCATTATTTCAATATAACAGCCGTTGTTCTAAAATAACAGCAAATATTTGCCATTAAATGGCGGCCATCCACTCAATTTCACCATTGTGTGAACAGATCCTTTCTGTGTTTTTAATCCACTCTTGGTTTTGGTTGCAATACTGACTGAAATATACGTAGTGTGAACGCAGCTGCAACTCAGACCAGGAAGCAGCAGCGGGACGGGAGAATGGGGCGGCGCAATCTGGGACCCAGCACTGGAACCGGGAAGGTAAGTGACCGGCAGCCTCTATTTCCACCCCTTCCCCGGCCATACCCTAAAAATAACCCCTGCCTTGAGTACCCCTTTAATAAAGAATTTTTGTGGTATTAGGGATTAGGGATGGTCCGAACCGGTCGAGGTTCGGGTTCGTACGAACCCGAACTCTTGGCAATGATTCCCGCTGTCTGCACTCTCCGTGGAGAGGGTGGATACAGCGGGAGGACCGCCTGGAAAACTGGGATACAGCCATAGCCATAAGCTGTATCCCAGTTTTCCAGGCGGTCCTCCCGCTGTATCCACCCTCTGCACGGAGCGGGAAGACAGCGGGAATCTGATGCCGAGCGTTCGGCAGGTTCGGCCCATCCTTATTAGGGATGTGTTTGATACATTGTGGTTATTGTAGGTGTTATATACAGTACGCTATGACTGCTGTCTTCTACTGTTATGAGTGATGCTTAGAGGATTTTGTAGGTAGCTTCCAGTACCACAAAGAAGCACATGTACAATGACTGGCTGCAACTGGTAATGGCTGGGAGGTGGGGGATATACATGGGGAGGGGGTCTCTGGTGCAATAAGCCTACAGAAGGTTGGTGGGCTTCCTGATGGGGTTACATAATAGAGCTGAGCCTCCTTTCTCAATAACTACTGTAACTGCTGCCATGTTGTAACTATAACCCCGGGGGCGGCGGGAGATGTAGAGATGTCAGGAGCCGCCAGGAAGCTGGAGATGGAGATAACGTTCATGTAATCCAACTAGTATCTCAGTATTATCGCTAAGAGGAAGTAAAGTATATGGACCTTCCCCGCACTCTCTACAGGCCGGCGTGACAAGACAAAAGACACAGGGGGAGATTTATCAGACATGGTGGAAAGTGAGACTGGCTCAGTTGCCCATAGCAACCAATCAGATTCCACCTTTCATTTTCAAAAGAGTCTGTGAGGAATGAAAGGTGGAATCTGATTGGTTGCTAGGGGCAACTGAGCCAGTTTCACTTTACACCATGCTTGATAAATCTCCCCCACAGTGTCCTGCCTGCTGATGGTTTCCATAGAACACTAGATTGGTCTCTATTATACACGGACCAGTGAACTGAAATCCATTGAAGATAGAGAATTAGATTTTTTTTTAATACATTTTTGAATGAGGAAATAGTAAACTGGATACAAACCAGTAACAAGTAGCCTGACTGGTGTGTATACTGGGAGAGCGGGCCAAGTGTGGATTATTTACCCTGCGATTAGCGCCAGCCTTTGTCTTAAATAAATATATACTGGGTCAACATGGTAGTCACCTTATAGTGAAACCAGAAGAGCCGCAGCCATCGCGTTATAATGGATTGTTATAATGTTTGCTCGGGAGTTGTCTGATGTCACATTACAGCAGACCTGGATGTTGTATGGCCCATGGGGCAAACCTGTCCCACTGACCTACCTGCCCGGCCCACGTCCACTCTCAGCATCACTAAACGTAAAAAAAAATACAATTTGTCATGTGACCCCATGGGAAAATTAATTGCCCACCCCTGAATTAAAGGGACAACAAACAGTGATGTCACAGTACAGGGATAATACACACAGTGATGTCACAGTACAGGGATAATACACACAGTGATGTCACAGTGCAGGGATAATACACACTGTGATGTCACAGTACAGGGATAATACACAGTGATGTCACAGTACAGGGATAAATCCAAAGAGAAGATGGAGACCGCACTTCCAAAAAGAATTCACACTTTATTCACACCAGATGCAACGTTTCGGCTCAATGTGTAGCCTTTCTCAAGCAGTCTACACATTGAGCCGAAACGTTGCATCTGGTGTGAATAAAGTGTGAATTCTTTTTGGAAGTGCGGTCTCCATCTTCTCTTTGGATACTCTATACGAACCCGGGTCCGGTTTGGTGAGACGTGCACCCGCACATTGCTATTTTTTTCTAGTGCTGCTGAACATATTTTTTGAATTGAGTACAGGGATAATACACAGTGATGTCACAGTACAGTGATAATACACAGTGATGTCACAGTACAGTGATAATACACAGTGATGTCACAGTACAGGAGGGATAACACACACAGTGATCAAACGACGAGATCCAGCAGCACTAGGCAATCCTTGTCAAGTAGCACGATATGGGGATGCACGCTGGGGCCCACTATCTCAGTGAGTGGGTAAAATGCGTAGCTCAAAATAGTATATCCAACAGCATCCAAAACTTCTAGTAAGTCTTCAAAACTTTATTGTGCTCACAAGCAATAATTGCTTGTGAGCACAATAAAGTTTTGAAGACTTACTAGAAGTTTTGAACACACACAGTGATGTCACAGTACAGGGATAATACACACAGTGATGTCACAGTACAGGGATAATACACACAGTGATGTCACAGTACAGGGATAATACACAGTGATGTCACAGTACAGGGATAATGCACACAGTGATGTCACAGTACAGGGATAATACACACAGTGATGTCACAGTACAGGGATAATACACAGTGATGTCACAGTACAGGGGTAATACACACAGTGATGTCACAGTACAGGGATAATACACACAGTGATGTCACAGTACAGGGATAAAACACACAGTGATGTCACAGTACAGGGATAATACACAGTGATGTCACAGTACAGGGATAATATACACAGTGATGTCACAGTACAGAGATAATACACACAGTGATGTCACAGTACAGGGATAATACACACAGTGATGTCACAGTACAGGCATAATACACACAGTGATGTCACAGTGCAGGGATAATACACACAGTGATGTCACAGTACAGGGATAATACACACAGTGATGTCACAGTACAAGTATAATACACACAGTGATGTCACAGTACAGGTATAATACACACAGTGATGTCACAGTACAGGGATAATACATACAGTGATGTCACAGTACAGGCATAATACACACAGTGATGTCACAGTACAAGTATAATACACACAGTGATGTCACAGTGCAGGGATAATACACACAGTGATGTCACAGTACAGGGATAATACACACAGTGATGTCACAGTACAGGGATAATACACACAGTGATGTCACAGTACAGGGATAATACACAGTGATGTCACAGTACAGGGATAATACGCACAGTGATGTCACAGTACAGGGATAATACAGAGTGATGTCACAGTACAGGGATAATACACACAGTGATGTCACAGTACAGGCATAATACACACAGTGATGTCACAGTACAGGGATAATACACACAGTGATGTCACAGTACAGGGATAATACACACAGTGATGTCACAGTACAGGCATAATACACACAGTGATGTCACAGTACAGGCATAATACACACAGTGATGTCACAGTACAGGGATAATACACGCAGTGATGTCACAGTACAGGGATAATACACACAGTGATGTCACAGTACAGGGATAATACACACAGCAATGTCACAGTACAGGGATAATACACACAGTGATGTCACAGTACAGGGATAATACACACAGTGATGTCACAGTACAGGGGGGATAATACACACAGTGATGTCACAGTACAGGGATAATACACAGTGATGTCACAGTACAGGGATAATACACACAGTGATGTCACAGTACAGGGATAATACACAGTGATGTCACAGTACAGGTCCCTGGTCAATCCAACTCCAACAGAGATTAAACTGACGCATGCTGTGTAATAGGGAGTGGCTCTTCTATTAGTAGAGAAACCTCATTGGGAAACGTCTTTGTGTAATGGGGTGGGGTGTGCAGGGTCTTTTATCCTGATGGAGTCTATAGCTGAGCTCATCCTCATCTTATTGGCTCATGAAGAGAATACTAGAACTACAGTAAGGACTGACACTGAGGCAGAGTGACAAATGAGACTAACAATGTAGATGAATACACCATTCAGGGTGTGAGGGAAGCTGACTGCCTATGGGGACTGACTTTCTCTCTTCCACAAGTGTGTGGTATTACAACTCCGCTTCATTCACTTCAAGGGATCTGAACTGCAATACCACACCCACACTGAGGACAGGAGTGGCGCTGTTTCTGGAACCTTTGATTTTCTTATCCTGGATAACCCCTCTAATGGTTGTAACCCAGCACCTGGTACACAGTAAATAGCCTCAACCCTAATGTATCCAGGTCACGCTATGAGGAAAGTTTCCTGGATCCTCTTTTCTGAAGTGTCTGATCACTTCCACAGGATCGTCTGATGTGCAAAGGTCACTCTCCATGGTGTGAAGGAGTTGCTGACTGATATTCAGTATCTATGCAAAGCTTAGAGTCTGCCCATAGATGCAGCTCAATCTATAGAGTTACAGGCAGTGTGGTGCCATCTAGTGGTCATACATAGATATAACAGCATCTGTGTAATAACCTACAGTGACATCATCAGTGCAAAGGTATAGTATAGTAATGTATGCAGGGTGAACAGGAAGTGGTCCGGGCCCCACTGTGGCCATGATACACTTAAAGGGGTATTCCACTCAAACATAACTTTTAATATGTTGCTGCCCATGGTGAGACTGATAATTTATTCCATACTTGTCATTATCTATTCAGTCTCCTTCCCCCAGTTCTGAGCTGCTGTTTTCTGCTAAAGACACAAAAATCTGTATGTGAGCTTTTCTCTCTGTCTCCCCCTCCTCCCCCCTCCCTTCTGAGACAGCTGCTGCAAGCAAGTCCCCGGCAGGCTGTATCTGCAACATTGTAGTTTCTTTATAATACCGGAAGGATTAATCACAGTGAATTCATTAGCAACTTCAGAATAACCCTCCCAGCATTACAAAGAAGCTTTAATGTTGCAGATAAAGCCTGCCAGGGACTTGTTTACATTAGCCGTCTCAGAAGAGAAGGGGGAGGAGGGGGAGATAGAGAGTAAAGCTCACACACTTCAGCAAAAAGCAGCAGCTGAGAACTGGGGGAAGGAGACTGAATAGAGAATAACAAGTCTGGAATGAATTGTTACTCTCACCATGGGCAGCAACATATCAAATGTTATGTTTGAGCAGAATCCCCCTTTTAAAGCCCCCTACTCCATCTAGACCACCCGTATATGATTTCATTTCTTATTATCTTAAATAGATATACATATATCCCAGGCAGGTTTACATTCACTTACTGTAGAATTACCAACCACATCTGCTGGAAGTTTGCTCCAAGTATCTACTACTCTTTCAGTACAGTAATATTTTCTCATGTTACTTCTGATCTTTCCCCTAATAATCTCTGAGTGTGTCCCCATTGCCCCGGCAGTATGTGTAAGGCCCCTACTTCTGTTCCAAAATACTTAAGCAGCCTAAGCCAAAGGGGCTGTCCAGGATTACTAAGCAGTGGCTGCATTTTTCCAAAACCAGCGCCACCCCTGTTTATGGGCTGTGTCTGGTATTGCAGCTCATCACTATTAGTTAAAGGAGACCTGTCACCCCCGTGCCGGGGTGACAGGCTCCCGACCCCCCGTTAGAGCCCCCTATACTCACGTGATCCCGCCGGGTCCCTCTTCCTGAACTGGTCGGGTCACGGAGATATGAGCGCCCGAAGCCTGGCGCGCGTGCTGACAGGAGAGTCAGATGCCCATAGAGAATGAATGGGGAGTCCGATGCTCAGTCATTCTCTATGGGCTTCGGACTCTCCTGTCAGCGCGCACGCCGGGCTTCGGGCGCTCTTTACAGGTCCTCTTTAAAGAGACTAATGGTGCCTTTACACAGATACATTTATCTGACAGATTTTTGAAGCCAAAGCCAGGAATGGATTTGAAAAGAGGAGAAATCTCAGTCTTTCCTTTATGACCTGTTCCCTGTTTATAGTCTGTTCCTGGCTTTGGCTTCAAAGATCTGTCCGATAAATCTGTCTGTGTAAACGCAGCCTTAGCTGCATTACCAGACACAGCCTCCCAGACAAGTGTGGCACTGTTTCTGGAAGAATGCAGCCATGTTTTATTAATCCTAGGAAACCCTTTAAGGTTTGGCTTTCAGTGCATTATGGGAATTGTAGTTTTCCAACAGTCACAGGTTGCTCTAGAAGCTTAAATCGCCCAGTACTGACACCCAGAGATAGGAAGCAATACTAGTTTTATTCATTGACAGTAAACACAGGTACTTACCCCACAGCACACCCCTGCCGAGCTTCTATATATCATTCTGAGAGTGAATATACAGAGAGGCGCCGCCAGAGGGAGCTGTGTGCTCACAACACAGCGCATTGGAAGACAGCTGATAAGAGGAGCAAGATGGCGGACGATAGGAATCACGTGATAGTAATGAAGAGTACCAAGATGGCGCGCACTCGCAAAGCATTGTGGACGCGTTGACGGCCGCTTCCGGCGCATGCGCAGCAGGGAAGCCGGCAGCATGGCTGATAACACAGTAGCGGAGGCGCTGCTCCAGAAACTGCAAGATGGAGAGTGCGGGGGACTGGACAGCCTGGAGCTGGCGGGGGCTCTGGGGGTGGATCACCAGCAGGTGGTCGGGGCAGTCAAGAGTCTGCAGTCCCTGGGAGAGGTGAGACGGTCTGCATGATGCAATCACGGGGAAACAGATGGCTGCTATGGGACTACAACTCCCGGCATGCCTGGCAATGCGTTACAGGGCCGCGCCTGCTGGGACTTGTAGTTCTGGGAGTGACGTGCTAAGTTGTATAGATGTGCATAGTAGGCAATATTAGTCAGGCTTATAGAGAGGAAGTCTCCCATGTCCTCCTCACTATTCACTGACAGCAAGCAGAGATCCTACACACAGGAGGGGAACAGTATAAGGAATGGGTGAATTAAAGGGGTAATCCAGCGAAAATCTCTGTCGTTCAATTAAACTGGTTTAAAAAAATTATATAGATTTGTAGTTTAAAAATCTTCAGTCTTCCAGTACTTATCAGCTGCTGTATGTCCTACAGGAAGTGGTGTATTCATTCCAGTCTGACACAGTAGCAGAGTAGAAGCAAATTCACATAGAAAACCTCTCCTGCTATGGACAGAGGTGGCAGCAGAGAGCACTGTGTCAGACTGGAGAGAATATGCCACTTCCTGCAGGGCATACAGCAGCTGATAAGTACTGGAAGACTAAAGATTTTAAAATAGAAGTAAATTACAAATCTATATAACTTTCTGATACCAATTGATTTGAAAGAAACAGACTTTTGCTGGAGTTCCCCTTTAAAGAGACGGTCTCTAAAAGGTTTTGTATTTGGTAGGTAACTGGATATATGTGTATATAGGGGAATGGACGCCTATTCAATAGAAACCGATTGATCAGATCTTTCCTGTGTGTGACAGACCTGGAGGTAGGAGGATAGACGGACAGTTTACATGTGTTCATTCCTCTAAAGCAGGGGTAGGGAACCGTGGCTCTCCAGCTGTTGCAGAACTACAACTCCCATCATGCCTGGACAGCCTTCGGCTGTCCAGGCATGATGGGAGTTGTAGTTTTGCAACAATTAAAGAGCCAAGGTTCCCTACCCCTGCTCTACAGTGTGCACATATATGTCTGTTACATAGCTCAGCATTCATGTATGTAGGAGACGACCTGTTCTGGGGTCTAGGAAGGCCGGGATGTAACAGCGATGATCACAGCAGCCGTGCAGGTTGTCACCCAGCTTTTCCAGGATCGGACAAACCACATGACTGGAGGCAGGGGTGTGGGGATGAGGGTGTATGCCGTCTCATGCCGCCATCTTTGTCGTCTTTCCCACAGATAATCGAGGCGGAGCAGAGGTCCAGCAAGAAATGGGAGCTGAGCTCGGAGGGTGAGGAGATCGCAGAGAGCGGCAGTCAGGAGGTGCGGGTGTTCCAGAGCTTACCCAAGGAGGGGCTGCTGCAGAGCGAGCTGATGGTGAGTGTGGTCTGCCGATCCCTGACAGGGGAAAATGACAACTACTCTGGGCAGGGTGATCATAGAGGAAGTGTGTGTATACATCCTCTAAAGCAATGGTCCCCAATCTCTGCTACTACAGTTATTGCGACCATTGGGGAGTCACATGTTGTAAGCTTGGTCACTGGAAACTTCTAGAATAGGACCAAACAGTAAGGGCCCTATTACACGGAGCGATAATTGGCTGAATCGGGACGATTATTGTTTTGTGTAATAGAGACAGAGATCAACCGATTAGACCTATAATCGTCGGGCGCTGACCACGCATTGCTATGTGCAATAGCGACGCATGGCTGACGATTGCTCGGACACCTGATACCTTACCGCTGCCGGTCTTCTCTCCTGTGCTCCGCAGCTTCTGAGCGGTCTGTCAGCTGACAGACCACTTAGGGCCCTATTCCATCGGACGATTATCGTTTGCATAATCATTAACGATCTCAAACGACCGCTATTGCGAAAGACCTGAAAACATTCAGTCATTTCCATGGAACGATAATCGTTACTTATGATCGTAATTGCGTTCGCTTCTCTTCGTTATTTATTCGCTATTGCGTTCATATCTACTGTGAACGATCGAACGATGTCTTATTCAATGTGAACGAGTTGCGAACGTTTTGCGAACGAGCAACGATAAAAATAGGTCCAGGTCTTATAAAGCGATCAACGATTTCTCATTCGGTCGTTAATCGTTAACTGCATTTCAACCGAACGATTATCGTTTAGATTCGAACGATTTAACGATAATCTGAACAATAATCGTCCGGTGGAATAGGGCTCTTAGCCAATCACAGGTCAGCTGACACACCGCTCAGATGCTGCTGCGGCCAGGATCGGGAAGCTGCGGAGCACAGGAGAGAAGACCGGTAAGGTGTCAGGTGTTTGGGCAAGGGCTGTATGGACATCACTAAAGATGTCCATGCAGCCCTTACTGCCTGATTATCAGATCGTCTAAGGGTCCGTTTACACAGAAAGATTATCTGCCAAAGATTTAAAGCCAAAGCCAGAAACAGACTATAAACAGAGATCAGGTCATAAAGGAAAGACTGAAATTTTTCCTCTTTTCATGACCTGATCTCTGTTTATAGTCTGTTTCTGGCTTTGGCTTTAAATCTTTGGCAGATCTGTCAGATAATCTTTCTGTGTAAACGGACCCTAATAGGTCCAGTAAACGAGCACCAATCTAGCAGATCGGCGCTCGTTTAGTAAAATGATTGGGCCGTAGTCGGCACATGTAATAGGACCCTAAGATTGGGGTGTAGTACCAGCAGCAACCTATGGGGATGTGTGGCGCTGCCTGTATGGAAATAGAAATCACTGATTACTAATAGTGGCCAATGAGCGATTGTTCTTGCTCATTCATCAACACACCAATGTCAGATGACACCTAAAGGTGACCGCACTGTATACATACAGTATTGTGTGTTCTTAGTAGAAACATAACATCTGCCCTGTATACAGTACGTGTGACTATAACCTTATGGTAGGTAGACACATTCATAAATCTGTAATGGAGTTGTATAAGCCATGAGGTCACTGTATATAGAGGGATGTGTGCAGGTTATGACATGAGCCCCTCTTATTTGTTTTCCCTACAGAAACTCCCCATAGCCAAGGTGGGCTTCAGCAAAGCCATGTCCAATCGCTGGATCAAGCTGGATAAAGCAGCGGAGGGAGGAGCCCGTGTGTTCAGGACGGTGAGACTGTCTGTACTAGATCGCTAGTTATCTGTGGATGTTACCCATGTGATGGACGTCTGCCCTGTTTATTTATCTCCCCCTGTGAAACTATTGGATATAGGGTCTGTGCTGGAGTATTGGAGGAGACCAGACCCTGGTGAGAGCTTAAAGGGCTATTCCACTTAAACATAACTTTTTGATATGTTGCTGCCCATGGTGAGATTAACATTTCTTTCCATACTTATTATCTATTCAGTCTGCTTCCCCCAATTCTCAGCTGCTGCTTTCTGCTGAAAACACAAAAATCTGTGTGTGAGCTTTTCTCTTGTCTTGTCTTGTCTGCCCCTATCTTCTGAGACGTCTAATATAAACAAGTCCCTGGCAGGATGTATTACAAAGAAGCTCCCATGTCACAGATAAAGGCAAATAAGGGACTTGTTTACATCAGCCGTCTCAGAAGGGAGGGGGAGAAAGAGACAAAGGCTCACACACAGATTTTTGTGTCTTCAGCAGCAAGCAGCAGCTGAGAACTGGGGGAAGGAGACTGAATAGATAATAACAAGTATGGAAGGAATTGTTACTCTCGCCAAGGGTAGCAACATATCAAAAGTTATATATGAGTGGAATACCCCTTTAATCCAGGATGGCGACATTACTGACCAACCAGTGTGTCTCCTCGTTACTCAGGTGGATACAGTGGAGGACACAGTTAAGGAAAAGCTGCAGCTCATCCTGCAAGGAAAGTCAGACAGTGTGAATGAGAAGGACAAGAGTGAGCTGAAGAAGAGGAAGCTGCTCAATGAAGTGTAAGTGTCATCTGTCTGCCAGAAGAGCGCCATCCATGGGGACCTCAACTGAGCAAAACCTTTGACATGGCAAAGTGACAGGGACACACAAGAACTCCCCAACGGTTTATTTCTCCCGTACGGCCCCCATCATCCCCACCCACAGTAACATTACGCCCAGGCTGTGGCTTATCTCTCCTAGATCCAAGGAGTCACCAGTGATTTACCATCACCTCCTGACCCCCTCTCCACTGACATCGTCAGTTGGGAGAGCGAGCGGCGGGTACAGCTCACAAAAGTATAAAGCGTATGGCAACCTTTACTGCAATGAAACAAATTCTTATACAGCTACACTGATAGGGATACTGTAAAAGTCCAGATTATATGAATAGAGGGACTACTGGTTGGCAAGGAATTGCTGGACCCCATACCCTTTTCACATAGAGTTTAGTTTTATCTGGTGGTCTATGTCTGCATTCTCTACTTCCTCCACCAGGGGGCAGTGCAGTACCTTCCATTATACAGGCATACTTCAGCAGTGTCCCTGTGTTACCCTTCACATACACAGAAGAAATCTCCTTATGTAATGTCTCTATAATATATAGATATGCTGATTATCCGCACTGCCGCATACATTTCATCCCTTGTTACCTAATCTTGGATTATTTTTTTTAGTTATTGTATAATAGACTTTACCAAAGCTGTAGAGCTATGCCTGGTAAATAATGGAGAGGATATGGTGCTCAGCCCCCACCAATCTGAAGAGAGTCCTGGAGAATCACTTTAACCCTTTAAGACAGGGATGGTGAACCTCCGGCCCTCCAGCTGTTGCAAACCAACAATCCCCATCATTGACACGCTACAGCTTTGGCTTTACAGGCATGATGGGAATTGTAGTTTTGCAACAGCTAAAGGCAAGTTTGTTACTTGTGCCTTAGATGCCACAGTATGAAAAGGGTTAAACCTATGAGACTATAGGGGAGATTTATCAAACTGGTGTAAAGTAGAACTGGCTCAGTTGCCCCTAGCAACCAATCAGATTCCACCTTTCACTTCCCAAAGAATCTGTGAGGAATGAAAGGTGGAATCTGATTGGTTGCTAGGGGCAACTGAGCCAGTTCTACTTTACACCAGTTTGATAAATCTCCCCCTGTAAGTCCAATCGCGGTCAGTACAGTCAGTGCTGCAGTATATAGCATGGGGCAGGGAAGGTCCGCCCTGGCCTGTAGTATTGGTGGAATAATGATATATTATCTGTATTCAGGACCATTAAAACCTACTGGGTGACGAAGGGTAAAGGCTTTAGCACAAGTATTACCAAGCAGGAGACGGACCTGACCCCAGAGATGATCGCCAGGTAATCCCCTCACGTCTTACGCACAAGTAACGTCCGCTCCCTCAGGTCTTTCTCGCTCACATACCCGATTTTACCATTTCCAGTGGTTCTTGGAGGGACAAGAAGTTCAAGGCGTATAATTTCAATGCGTTGGGAGTGATGCCGGAGTGCGGGCACCTGCACCCCCTGCTGAAGGTGCGCACACAGTTCAGACAGATCTTCTTGGAGATGGGGTGAGTGACGCCTTGTCCTCCATGTCCCATATGTCACCCGTTATGGCTGTCCTGTGTATACGAGGCTCCATTATACGTCTCTTCTCCAGATTTACAGAGATGCCGACCAATAACTTCATAGAGAGCTCCTTCTGGAACTTTGACGCTTTGTTCCAACCTCAGCAGCATCCGGCCAGGGACCAGCACGACACCTTCTTCCTGCAGGGTCAGTATCGGGGGGCAGAGGGGGGGCACAGCCAACACCACCACAGTGGGGACTTAGTTTCTGTGAAACTAAAAGTTATTGTTCTATTTATTTCAGATCCAGCGATGGCCTCAGAATTCCCTATGGATTATCTAGAGAGAGTGAAGAAAGTTCATTCTGAGGGTGGATATGGGTCACAAGGGTGAGAGAATGAGGTTATTTTATGTACTTGTTATGGGAGGGACAGACTCAATGTCACATGGCTCCTCCTTCTTGTCTGTGTCACCCTGTGGTGGGAGGAGCAGACCATGTCACATAGCCTGTGTCACCCTGTGGTGGGAGGAGCAGACCATGTCACATAGCCTCTCCCACCTGTCTGTCACCCTGTGGTGAGAGGGGCATACTCCATGTCACATAGCTCCTCCCACCTGTCTGTGTCACAATGTGCTGGGAAGAGCAGACACCAGGTCACATAGCAAACTTTAGATAATGTAACTTAACCAAACCTATATAATTAACCCATTGCAGGTATAAATATGACTGGAGTATAAATGAGGCCAAGAAGAATATCCTGAGGACTCACACCACAGCGGTCAGTGCTCGGATGCTCTACAAACTCGCTCAGCAGGTAATTTTAGCAGCTTTAGTGTTGTCTGCAGTAAAGCGGCTTTTTCTCCCATTGCAGATATATATATACACTCACCGGCCACTTTATTAGGTACACCTGTCCAACTGCACGTTACCACTTAATTTCTAATCAGCCAATCACATGGCGGCAACTCAGTGCATTTAGGCATATAGACATGGTCAAGACAATCTCCTGCAGTTCAAACCGAGCATCAGTATGGGGAAGAAAGGTGATTTGAGTGCCTTTGAACGTGGCATGGTTGTTGGTGCCAGAAGGGCTGGTCTGAGTATTTCAGAAACTGCTGATCTACTGGGATTTTCACGCACAACCATCTCTAGGGTTTACAGAGAATGGTCCGAAAAAGAAAAAACATCCAGTGAGCGGCAATGGGCGGAAATGCCTTGTTGATGCCAGAGGTCAGAGGAGAATGGGCAGACTGGTTCCAGCTGATAGAAAGGCAACAGTGACTCAAATAGCCAACCGTTACAACCAAGGTAGGCAGAAGAGCATCTCTGAACGCACAGTACCTCCAACTTTGAGGCAGATGGGCTACAGCAGCAGAAGACCACACCGGGTGCCACTCCTTTCAGCTAAGAACAGGAAACTGAGGCTACAATTTGCACAAGCTCATCGAAATTGGAAAGTAGAAGATTGGAAAAACGTTGCCTGGTCTGATGAGTCTCGATTTCTGCTGCGACATTTGGATGGTAGGGTCAGAATTTGGCGTCAACAACATGAAAGCATGGATCCATCCTGCCTTGTATCAACGGTTCAGGCTGGTGGTGGTGGTGTCATGGTGTGGGGAATATTTTCTTGGCACTCTTTGGGCCCCTTGGTACCAATTGAGCATCGTTGCAACGCCACAGCCTATCTGAGTATTGTTGCTGACCATGTCCATCCCTTTATGACCACAATGTACCCAACATCTGATGGCTACTTTCAGCAGGATAATGCGCCATGTCATAAAGCTAGAATCATCTCAGACTGGTTTCTTGAACATGACAATGAGTTCACTGTACTCCAATGGCCTCCACAGTCACCAGATCTCAATCCAATAGAGCATCTTTGGGATGTGGTGGAACGGGAGATTCGCATCATGGATGTGCAGCCGACAAATCTGCGGCAACTGTGTGATGCTATCATGTCAATATGGACCAAAATCTCTGAGGAAGCTTCCAGCACCTTGTTGTATCTATGCCACGAAGAATTGAGGCAGTTCTGAAGGCAAAAGGGGGTCCAACCGGTTACTAGCATGGTGTACCTAATAAAGTGGCCGGTGAGTGTATATGTATATATATATATATTTATTTGTATCCTGTTGCTAATGTTTCTCTTTCTTTCCCTGTCTTGTAGAAGGAGTTCACTGCTGTGAAATATTTCTCCATTGACAGAGTGTTCAGGAATGAGACTCTGGATGCCACCCATCTAGCTGAATTTCACCAGATAGAAGGTGTCGTGGCCGACTATGGACTCACCCTAGGAGACCTCATGGGAGTCCTCAAGGAATTCTTCACTAAACTTGGTATGTAGGAGACTAACTATATCCGCTGTGCATGTTACTTATAATACTAAGGACAGGAAAATGACAGTGTAGCACTGTAATGAAAAGGGCCTAAATGGTTTTGATAGGTGGTTATCACTTTAACACATGCCGCCAAGTAGTCATATAAAGTGTAGCTTTATGTACAACAATATAACTACTAAATTACTGCCTCCTATGTACAAGAATATAATTACTATAATACTGCTCCTATATACAAGAATATAACTACTATAATACTGCTCCTATGTACAAGAATATAACTACTATAATACTGCCTCCTATATACAGGAATATAACTACTATAATACTGCTCCTATATACAAGAATATAACTACTATAATACTGCCTCCTATATACAAGAATATAATTACTATAATACTGCTCCTATATACAAGAATATAACTACTATAATACTGCTCCCTATATACAGTAATATAACTACTATAATACTGCTCCCTATATACAGGGATATAACTACTATAATACTGCTCCTATATACAAGAATATAACTACTATAATACTGCTCCCTATATACAGTAATATAACTACTATAATACTGCTCCTATATACAAGAATATAACTACTATAATACTGCTCCTATATACAAGACTATAACTACTATAATACTGCCCCATATACAAGAATATAACTACTATAATACTGCTCCTATATACAGGGATATAACTACTATAATACTGCTCCTATATACAAGAATATAATATTATAATACTGCATGATATAATCTGAAAACTTTCCTCCTGGTTCAGTTTTTGCAGCTGTCAGGGAAACCTGGGGCAGGATTATTTTTCTTCTTTCTGCATCTGCCATATATTAATTATAGTTCCTTCCAGGAATCACTAAACTGCGTTTCAAGCCTGCGTATAATCCTTACACCGAGCCGAGCATGGAGGTCTTCAGCTACCATGAAGGTCAGCATCTATTGCCTGCTATATGTATATAATCACAGCAGTGCTGATCTGCCGGTGTGTAAAGAATACTTTGATATACTTCACATTAGGATACAGTGCACACCTCTACTGCCGCTTCCCCGCCTCCACAGTGCACACCTCTACTGCCGCTGCCCCGCCTCCACAGTGCACACCTCTACTGCCGCTGCCCCTCCTCCACAGTGCACACCTCTACTGCCGCTGCCCCGCCTCCACAGTGCACACCTCTACTGCCGCTGCCCCTCCTCCACAGTGCACACCTCTACTGCCGCTGCCCCTCCTCCACAGTGCACACCTCTACTGCCGCTGCCCCGCCTCCACAGTGCACACCTCTACTGCCGCTGCCCCGCCTCCACAGTGCACACTTCTACTGCCGCTGCCCCGCCTCCACAGTGCACACTTCTACTGCCGCTGCTCCGCCTCACAGTGCACACTTCTACTGCCGCTGCCCCGCCTCCACAGTGCACACTTCTACTGCCGCTGCCCCGCCTCCACAGTGCACACTTCTACTGCCGCTGCCCCGCCTCCACAGTGCACACCTCTACTGCCGCTGCCCCGCCTCCACAGTGCACACCTCTACTGCCGCTGCCCCTCCTCCACAGTGCACACCTCTACTGCCGCTGCCCCTCCTCCACAGTGCACACCACTACTGCCGCTGCCCCTCCTCCACAGTGCACACCACTACTGCCGCTGCCCCGCCTCCACAGTGCACACCACTACTGCCGCTGCCCCGCCTCCACAGTGCACACCACTACTGCTGCCGCCCCGCCTCCACAGTGCTCACCTCTACTGCCGCTGCTCCATGGCCTCACAGTTGAATGCAGTCTCCTATTCATTCTTTGTAAAGCTCTTCTTTCTGCAGCAGCAGCACTTCTGTTTCCCTCATCAGCCGGGCCTCCCTGGTGTCACTACCGCCCCTGGATGCACATTATGTAAACAACATCTGTATCTAATCCTCCCTACCCGCTGTATCCTCTCCAGGCAATATGCTCCTTGCTCCCCCCCCATCTGTAATTTGGGGATTAAATCCAGTTACATAATACAAAGCTGCTTACAGTGCAGACCCCGTTATCCGTCCTGCATCATCAACAACAACCGCAGCGGCCCGGGGTCATCACCTCATCTACATCCTACACAGGACCCTGTCATCAAAGGGGTTTCTGGGAATTGTTACGACACCGGATGCTGCAGAAATTAAAAAAAATATACAACACTCAATCTGCTGACATTTAGACTTACAATTCCTTCCATACTTGTTATCTATTCAGTCTCCTTCCCCCAGTTCTCATGCGTTATCCGGGTTGAGAAAAACATGTCCGCTTTCTTCCAGGATGAGCACCACTTTTGCTCTCAGTTTAAGTGTTTATTTTGCTGCTCAGTTTTATTGTAGTGAATGAAACTGAATTGTAATACCGCACACAACCTGAGGACATGGGGTGGTGCTGTTTTTGGAAGTAGCTGTGTTTTCTTTCTAACTCTGGATAACCTCCTTTTAAAGGGGTATTCCACGCAAACATAACTTTACATATGTTGCTACCGCCCATGGTGATTCGGCCGATTATCGCTCCGTGAAATAGAGACAACGATCAGCCGATGATCGCTGTCATCGGCTGATCGTTAATATAGGTTAGGACCTAAATTTGCCGGGCACCGACCGCGCACCGCTACGTGGAATAGCGGTGCGCGGCCGGTGACTGACAATATACATTACCTATGCAGGGTGCAGGGCTCCTCTTCTCCTGTTTCTCCCGGGTTCCGCACGCTCCTCCAGCGTCAGGGCGGCCTGTCTCAGCTCAGGTTCCTCAAACAATCACTCAGGCCGCTCAGCTAATCGCTGGCCGCGGAGGTCCCGGCCAGTGATTGGCTGAGTGGCCTGTCAGCTGAGACAGGCCGCCCTGACGCTGGAGGAGCGCGCAGAACCCAGGAGAAGAGGAGCCCTGCACCCTGCATAGGTAATGTATACAAGTTGAGCTAGGGCTGCAAGGACATCGGTAACTATGTCCCTGCACCCTTGTTTAACGATAATCGGGCCGTGGAATGGGCCCAGTAAACGAGCGCCAATCTAGCAGATCGGCGCTCCTTTATCGGGCCCCATCGGCCCGTGAAATACAGGATTAACAATTCCTACCATACTTGTTATTATCTATTCAGTCTCCTTCCCCCAGTTCTCAGCTGCTGCTTTCTGCTAAAAACATAAAAATCTGTGTGAGCCTTTCTCTGTCTCCTCCCCTCTCCCTTCTGAAACAGCTGATGTAAACAAGTCCCTGACTGGCTTTATCTGCAACATTGTAGCTTCTTTGTAATGCTGTGAGGGTTATTCTGAGGTCAAGTTGCTAATAAACTCACTGTGATTAACCCTCCCACTATTACAAAGAAGCTACAATGTTGCAGATAAAGCCTGCCAGGGACTTGTTTACATCAGCCATCTCAGAAGGGAGGGGGGAGGAGACAGAGAAAAGCTCACACACAGATTTTTGTGTTTTCATCAGAAAGCAGCAGCTTAAAACTGAGGGATGGAGACTGAATAGATAATAAGTATGGAAGGAATTGTCAGTCTTACCATGTGCAGCAACATATCAAAAGTTATGTATGAGTGGAATAGCCCTTCACACGAAGATCTGCAGCAGATTTGATGGCACAGATTTTAAGTTGCATATTCAAAGCAAATCTGCGCCATCAAAGCTACTGCAGATCCTCTACGTGTGAACACACCCTTAAGGTGAATGATGTTTTCCACTGTGGAAAACCTGCAGGTTGACAGCACCAAATCAGGCAGTTTTTCAGGACCGCTGGTTGTGGCCTGAATGGTGGTGGTTCAGATAATCAGCACACGGGATATCTCACAGAACGGATTATGAAGGGATTATGGGTAATTGTGTCTGGCCCTTAATTTGCAGACATCATATGTGTGTGAACTCTTCCCTTATAGGCTTAAAGAAATGGGTGGAGGTCGGTAACTCCGGAGTCTTCCGGCCAGAAATGCTGCTCCCCATGGGTCTTCCTGAGGGAGTGTCGGTCATCGCGTGGGGTCTGTCCCTGGAGAGGTAAGTGGGGGTTAATAATGATGATGGTGAAGGTAATGGATAATTCATTTAGGTACCGCAGACGGCTGGGTGGATTACCTGCTATCTGACTGCTGACCTCCCCAGTCATTAGCTGTTCCCACGTTAATCTGATCCGTTTAGTGTAAATGTGTCCTGTCTGCGGCCATATGCCTCCTGTCGTGTAAACATGTTATCAAGTGCAGACACATAAGTGACTGTCATCATGTGACCCCATGGGGGCGACAGCATTTCTAGATTTGACGTGCTGACAATGTGTCTCCATTAGTCCATACTATGTATGGCCACCTTTTTATTTTGAATCTAGGGAATCCAAAAAGTAAAGTATCCAGGATGACAAAAACATGTCCGCTTTCTTCCAGAAACAGCATTACTCTTGTCCTCAGTTTGGGTGTGGTATTGCTGCTGAGCACCGTTGAAGTGAGCTGAGTATACCACACACAGCCTGAGGACCTGTTTTTTTCTTTTAAGAAAGCAGCCATGACTTACCAATCATGGATAAGCCCTTTAAGCAACTTTTTTTAAATCAGTATTTAGAGTTCTAGGCAGAACTGTTTCCATGGTTACAGACTACAAATTAACCTTGACTGTAGTCAGATCGTGCAGTCATGTTTATATTCTCTGCTCCTAACCCATAAGGGGAGTGGCACATGAGTGCAGGATTCAGACTACGTAGTGGGCAGTCGGTAACTATGAAGTGCATTGGTCAACAAAGGAGCTGTAGATATGACCAGTGGCATACCTACCATGGTGGCAGCTGGTACGGAGCCTGTGCGGCAGAGGGACCCGTGCCCCTACTGGCAACGTGGGGTCTGCCTCTATGGTGCCACAAAATTTACAGTCTACCCCCACCCCCACCCCCCACCCCGCCTTTTTTTTTTTTTTTTTTGCTATCAGCCCCCATGAATCCTTGCTCCTGCCCTGTGTAAAACAATAGAGCGTTTTATTTGCAACTTTTTAACTTCACTTCTCATGCTGTGCAGTTTTTTTTTTTTCATTCCAGTTTTCATTGTGCAAAATGTATCGTACTGTTACGTCATTTTATTATTTTTATATATATATATATTTTTTTTTATACTCTTTCAGGCCAACAATGATAAAGTACGGCATCAATAACATCAGGGAGCTGGTAGGACATAAGGTTAACCTGCAGATGGTATATGACAGCCCTATATGCCGACTGGACTCGTAGTGGGAGGATCCCGAGTATTTTGTATTTCTATATCCTCTGGCTCTGTACCTGCCGTGTGGACCGCTCCACGATGACGACTCCATGCCGCAGATTTATTACAACCTCCTGTCAATGGGGCTTCTAGGAAATCTTTCTTGAGACTTGTACAGTTGTCCAGAATGTATGGTTTTACACTGTTTGTAGTCGTAGATTTTTTTATAAAAGATTCCAACCTTTATATATATATATATATATATATATATATATATATATATATATATATATATATATATATATATATATATATATATATATATATATATATATATATAAATAATCTACCATTTTCAAGGAACACTTCTGAAAAAGCGGCTGCACTGTGTTATATCCAGGGGGGCAGTGCCTGATATATATTCAGCCTTCGGCTGTCCAGGAATGATGGGAGTTGTAGTTTTGTAACAGCTGGAGGAGTGTAGTGTTCACCATCAGTGTATAAGTTTTTGCAGGAGTGTTCCTTTAAGTACAGCTGGTTATATCAGCGTGGAGGGTGCAGGATATATTTATTTATATACATTATTAGGACCTCATCCTTTATCACTCTGACCGCTGGTTCTGGGTTTAGTACAAGGGAATATTGCAGAGATGACTATATACTGAAGCTGCTTTGTCACTATGCGAGTTGTCATGAAATAAAAACATTTTGCCGGTATTCATTGACTTAATTTTATTTATTTTTGCATAAAAATTATTGTGCGTCCAGGTTATAAAGGCTCCTCTACATAGGTCTAGTACAGAAACTGACTGTGCAATGGAGGATGCTCCTCTACTAACTAACAAGGGGGAGCTATGTCATATGGAGTAACAGAAATAGAGCATTAACATTATATATATATATATATATATATATATATATATATATATATATATAAATTATACACTATGTGTGTGTGTGTGTATAATATATATATATATATATATATATATATGTGTGTGTGTGTGTGTGTATATATATATATATATATATATATATATATATATATATATATATATATATATTGACACAGACTGCAAATGGGCTATACCTAATATGTACCGGTTGTAAAAAAGGAAAAACACTTTTGTCAGAGACATTTCATAGATATTTATTGGTCAGGGCCTGAGTGTTCACACTCCTCTCCCCAGACCCCATAGACTTGCATTGAAAGTCCGTCTAGGTCATGTGACACAGAGCCAGGAGTGAATGCACTGCTAATCGGTTGGGGCCTGAGTGTTCCGACCAATCAGGAGAATGAGTCGGGAGAAATCCACCCAAAAATGCATTCACACCTGGGTCTGTAATATAATATATATTAAAAAAAAAATTTTTTTGATGGTGGCCATTTAAAGGGATTGTCCAGGGTTGAAAAAAAACATAGCTGCTTTCTTCCAGAAAGAGTGCCACTCCTGTACTCGGTTTGTGTGTGGTATTGCAGTACCATTAAAGTGAATATTGCTGATTTGTAATAACACAAACAACATGGACACAGATGTAGCGCTGTTCTTAGAAGAAAATTGCTGTTTTGCTAGTCCTGGATAACCCTTTTAAATTGGTTACTGGGGTCCTTTAGGTCAATAGTATCAAACCTGTGCAAAACTACAATTCCAATCATGCCTGGACAGCCAACGCTTTGGCTTTGTAAAAGCTGGAGGACCATGGGATTGACACCTGTGCTGTAGGTTCATAAACTATAGTCCGTAACAGTACATAACAGAGGGACAGGCCTCTGAGAGATGATCTCCATTATGTATATTGCTTTTACATTGGCTGACAAACTTGGAGAAAGCTCGACCTGCCGCTCCCCAGCTATTGCGAAATATAATCTCCTGGCATGCTGGGAGTTGTAGTTTTGCAACAGGTACCAGATCACTGAGCTAGACTGAGAAGAAGTTTATGGTCAACCACATTGTGTATTACAAGAAATAACAGATGTCAATATGAAATCTGAGAGGCTGAAGGATCGGTGACTGATGCTTCTTCCACTACAAGGAGCTGGAGGACCTTAGGGAAAACAATAAGTGGTTGCTGCTATAGCAGGGGTAGGGAACTTTGGCTGTCCAGCTGTTGCAAAACTACAACTCCCATCATGCCTGGACAGCTAAAGCTCTGGCTGTCCAGGCATGATGGGAGTTGTAGTTTTGCAACAGCTGGACAGCCAAGGTTCCGTACCCCTGTGCTATAATATCAAGGGTTACGGATAAGGCCTCATTCACTCATAACGCTTCAGAACGTCCCGGCCACTATCGTGGTGTGGAGTGGGACATAAGTCCTGGTGCTCTCACCGGCGGCCATCACTCATCTGTAGGGCTCAAAGACGGCTGGGTAACACGCAGACATCTGACCATCTCTAGCCTGCCGTCAGACATTTAACAGGGATGATTTCCTCTGGCCACATTCCCTGCCGTATGACGATGGTAAGTGTGTGAGGTTGGTAGGGATCTCTTGGCTTGTACTTATAGGCACACACACCTCGGTGGGCTGATCCGGCAAGCAGTAGATATTCATCTTGTCTGTAGAGAGGGGCAGTAGACACTTCCTCATGGGCGGCAGGTCGTGTGCTGGGAAGAGTTTGCTTTCTGACTGGGGGCCCAGGATACAGTCTGTAGAAGAGACAATGGAAAGATGAAAATACATCTCTTGGATGGAAGTCCAAGACATGAGACTTCATGTATTACACCAGTGTTATACAAACTGAGACTCTCCAGCTGGTGCACCTTGGCAGCTGTAGTTTTGCAACAGCTGGAATGTCACAGGTTAAAGGGGTTATCCACCTAAGAGATACAAAATGAAATGCTAGCTGGTCTTACTCTCCGAGTCCCCCTGATTATTTTGAGCTGTCTCCTGTCTTTCTAGCTAAAGCCATTCCTGAGTTACAAGTTTTTTCTTAAAGTCAATCTATATCCAAGATGGCGCCGGCCAGGAGACTACATTTCCCATCATGCATCTCCCTGATTGGTTTGTTTGCATACTCGCTCCCTTAGTTTTCTTTCCTGCCCACTGCTATCGTTCCTATTGGACAGTAAACACAAGACTTTTTTTTTTTCACTGATTTTGCAAAACATCACCCCAATATGTATTCCATACTAGCTGATGATGTAGCAGAGCTGACGCGCGCATGGTGTAGCTATGTGCTGCATAAGAGGCATCTGTGTTTACCGGGGGTGCGGGGTGTAGTATAGGTTTAGATCTCTGCTTGCTGACTGTGAATGAAAACATTCTAGCTCCATACAGACTCTAAGAACATATATAACGCTTACAATATACAGAGCTGAGACACAAAGACAGGTACATATGCCTACATTCACTGACAGCAAGCAGAGATAGAACTATAACTTTTCATATTACAGAAACCTAGGCTCAGGGACACATGTAAGTCTATGGAAGCAGCACAGGTGCATGGAGATGATGCAGATAATGTCTCCTCCAGAGAGGAGATCACATGTCCTGTGTCTACAAAGGGAGGGGGAAGAGGGAGCAATGTGTTGTCAGAGTGGACATAAAGAAGCTAAAATTATTATGTTAATTTGTTTTCCCTAAGACCCATTGGCATCACAACATATGGGGGTAAATTCGCCCCTGCGAGCCCCTGGGACGAAGGAATATTTAATGAAAAAATAACAATTAAATTTTAATCCCCTCCTCCATGAGGTATAAATAGGCTCCACCTCCCCCTAGACCTCAGTCTAATTATAAAGAAACATAAAACACAGGGAGGGAGTCTTGTGATGCCAATGGGTCTTAGGGAAAACAAATTAACATAATAATTTTAGCTTCCCTTACGTCCCATTGGCATCACAACATATGGGGAATTAGCAAGCATTATCCCCAATGGGCGGGTTATTTATTACGTCCGCATTAAGAACAGATCTTGCAAAGGTTGTTCTTGACAAGAAAGAAGTATCCAGCCTGAAATATCTCACAAAGGTTGTCAAAGACGACCAGGTAGCTGCCTGGCATATGTCCTCAAGTGGCACAGCGGCACGCTCTGCCCAAGTGGAGGCCACAGCTCTAGTAGAGTGAGCCCTGGTAAATTCTGGTGGATCCAGATCAGCAGAAGAGTAACATAAGGCAATGGAGTCACAGATCCATCTGGATATTGAAGGTTTTGAAGCCTTTCTCCCCTTGTTCTTTCCTGCGAAAGGGATAAAGAAATTCTCGTCTTTACGAAAATCACCTACTCTATGTAGATAGATCTTGATAGCTCTGGATACGTCCAATAAAGAAAGATCCAAGTCTTCTTTAGATGATCCAGTAGGAGAAAATACAGGCAATACTATTGGCTGGTTGATGTTGGCAAATGAAGCCACCATAGGCAGGAATCCTGGAAGGAACCTAAGGATAACTTTGTCTTGGGAAAAAGTCACGTATGGAGGTGCGGAGCCAAGGGCTTGAAGTTCTCCAACTCTCTTAGCAGAGGTAATGGCTAGTAAAAGAGAAACTTTCAATGTTAACTTGAAGTCTACTTCCTCCCAAGGCTTAAAGGGAGGAAGACACAGGCGTCTCAACACAAAGGATAAGTCCCATGGGTCTACCTGCTTTACCAGGTTAGGCCTAGTCTAGCCTTAACAAAATTCTTTACCTCCAAGATCTGAAAGAAACGTGAGTTTAGGTGTGCAGAGAGGGCTGCTATCTGCACCTTGATGGAACTAGGTTTTAATCCTTTATAGAAGCCTTCCTGTAAAAACTCCAATGACTGTGGAGTAGAAGGTTTAAGTCCATCAATACTCCTGCTTACACACCAATCTTGAAAATCTTCCAAATCCGTGCATAAGATTTATTTGTAGTGCAACTACGAGCGTGAGAAAGGGTATACTATACCTTCTCAGAAAAACTAGAGTCCAATACAGTCCTCTCAGTCTCCGAGCTGTCAAGCTGAGGCTGGAAAGATTCCTGCACAGATGTTGACCCTGGAATATTAGATCCGGATGCAGAGGTAATCTCCAAAATTCCCCTCTGCTCATATTCATGGGCAGGGTGAACCATGCCCTCTTCGGCCAGAAGGAAGTTATTATTATCACTGACAACTGATCTTCATCAAACTCTGGGAATCATGGCTATGGGAGGAAAGATATACGCCAGCTGGTATGTCCATGGTATTGTCATTGAGTCCACTACCGTGGGATTGTCTGCCCTGTAAAGGGAACAGAAATTCCTCAGTTTGGCATTGCTTGCTGATGCCATGAGGTCTCTCTGAGGAAGCCCCCACCTCTGGGTTAACTGAATGAACACTCTCCTTGAGAGAGACCATTCCCCCGGTAATGTCAGGCCTCGACTTAGTCAATCCGCCAATATATTGTCGACACCCCTGATATGAATCGCAGAGAGTCTGGTTATTCTGGTTTCTGCCCAACAGAAAAATCTTCTCTACTTCCCTGAGGAGAGAAGGGGATCTGGTACCTCCCTGTTTAGGTACGCCACACAGGTCATGTCGTTCATCCGGATTCTGACTGCTCTCTGTAAAATAGGAGGAAAAAAATGAAGAAGAGCTAGGTAAATCGCTCTAAGCTCCCTCACGTTGGAGGGCAGAGCGGATTCCTGTTGACTCCAAGATCCTGCAGTCGTGATGACTGTCAGATGAGCTCCCCAACCTGTTCCTGAAGCATCCGTCGTGATGGTTATCCAGTGTGGTTCTGAAAATAAACTCCATGTTTGACTTGTCTCCACCACATTAGAGAATGTCTTGTTTGAGTCGATAGAACATGCATCGCATCCAAGTCCTTCAGTCCTCGGTTCCATACTGTTAGTGCTTCTCTCTGAAGAAATCTCATGTGCCATAACGCCCATGGCACCGCGTCCGCAGCTGAGGCAAGGAGCCCTAAAAAGCGCATTTATGTTCTTATGGATACCTGACGAGGAGGAATTAGGAATTAAGTCTGATTTCTCTATGTTGATAAGCCAACCTAATTGTTGAAGTATGTCCTGGACATAGTTCAACTGAACTCTCAGAAGATCCTGAGTCTGAGTCATAATCAACCAATCATCCAGGTAAGGGATAACTTTATCCCCTGTAAATGGAAGCGAACCATCATGGTGACACTACCTTTGTGAAAACAAAGGGTGCGGAGGTATTCCGGGTGGAAGGACTTTGAATTGTAAGTGTCTTACCTTCCCCTGGATTTGGATGGTGAAGGCTCTCCTGTGAGCCTTCAGAATCGGTACATGAAGATATGCATCCGGTAGATCTATGGTGACCATAAAATCTCCCTTCTGGAGGATAGATTTTACCGATCTTATGTTCTCCATGTGGAAAGTCTTCTTTACGATGCATCTGTTGAGATA
Organism: Dendropsophus ebraccatus; assembly: GCF_027789765.1. Lineage (NCBI taxonomy): Eukaryota > Metazoa > Chordata > Amphibia > Anura > Hylidae > Dendropsophus > Dendropsophus ebraccatus. The sequence continues at coordinate 213,021,945 of NC_091454.1, read as the reverse complement.
TCGCAAATCTATAATAAGCCTCCAATTTCCGGATGGCTTCAGCACTAGTAACACTGGGGAGTAAACTCCCTGACCGATCTCTGATAGAGGAACATCCTCTAGAGCCTCAATGGAAAGGAGGCGAAGAATTTCTGTCTCTAGGACTAAGTGTCTTTCTGGCTTAAGATTTCTTGACAGAAGAAATCTTGGAGGAGGAAGAGATGATAAATGAAGGACATAACCATTTTGAATAATATTTAACACCCAGTGATCTTTTCTTAATTCTTCCCAGGCAGGGAGAAACAAACTCAGACGTGTTCCCACTGGACAGCTTCTGCGTCAGAAGTCTGGTTTCTTGTTGGTGTCCTTATTCTGCTGCTTCCCGGAACCTCTTCTGGAATAGTTTCTTCCTCGACCTCTGTACTGGTATCTCCCTTTGCCTTGCTGAGGAGATTTTGCTCTGCGAAAGGAATCACCGCTCTTATAGGACAATGGTAGGGACTTCCCCTCCTTGTCAGACAATTCCTCCATTAATTTATCCAGCTCAGAGCCAAACAGCCTACCTGGCTGGAACTCCATATTACAGAGCTGAATTTTGGAGTTAGCATCTCCAACCCAGGGTTTTAACCATAGCGCCCTTCGGCAGCGGTTGAGAGCGTACTAGTTTTTTTACGCTAACCTGGTTCCCTGAGATGCATCATCGCAGAGGAAGTCAATGGCCATAATGACCTTTTTTAAGGAGCGAAGGACCTTGTCCCTTCTAGCTCTACCTTCCAAATTTTCCTGGACCTTGGTCAGCCATATTCTTAGGCTTCTAGAAACCTCAAAAGAAGAAATGGAGACTGCCCCTTGGGCTGCCGCTGCCGTATATGATCTCTTGAGGGCTACCTCCACCCTTCTATCCATCGGATCCTTAAGATTGGATCCGTCCTCCGCAGGCAGCACAGTACATTTTGACAGTTTGGCTATGGCCGGGTCCACCTTTGGAGGCTCAATCAAGTCCTTACATTGTTCTTCCTTGAGAACATATAAGGTCTTAAACCTCTTGCTCAAACCAGGAGCCTTTTCCGGTTCCTTCCATTCCGCCTGTAACATAGACAATGAAGTCTTACCCTACAGAAAAAGCCCTAGGCTTTTTTGAGGAGGACCAATCCTATCCTCTTCTATTTCCTCAGGGTGTATTTCAGCTTGCACAGCTTAGCAGAGCTTGTGAATTCTATCAGCTGTGAAATACCCCCTGAATAATTCTTTCTCATCTTCAGAAGTAGAAGAGGTTTCAGAAGAAGATGATGACTTAACTTCATCAATCACAGTAAACTGAAAATGACCATAATCCTACAGCCATAAAGTAATATACTCAAAGGCTGGGAGTAGAGAGAGAAATACTCCATTTGGTCTTTAACTTAGGACACGGGCGGCGATTCTCATTAGCCGCTAAAGTCTTTTGCACATAGTCCTTGACCCATACAACTACATCCTGAACATCAGGCTCCTCATAGGTTTAGGTCTGCATGAAGGACAGCGTACTTAGGCATTATAAATATTTTTAGGCATTCATAAATATTTTTATGAAAGAAAGGATGAATCTTATCTGGAAAAAATGATCCTCCTACGGTATCCATAGCCGTCAGGTAGTGGAGTCTCACACTCGGTACATGAAGTGCTTCCTTAGAAGGTCTTTTGCCAGCAGCAGGACTGGTCTCCATTTCAGACATTTTTAAGTATATAGAAGAGAGATCACAGCACTTTGCACTCAGATGTTTTCTATTAGATCCAAATGAGCCACAGAAAATCCTTCCAGAGGAAGACAGCCAGACCTAGAGGTAGCAACAGCTTACCCTCTGCCTTGGACACACAGCTAATCCGGCATGCAGAGAGTGCGCCGCTGCCGGCCCCCGGAAGTGACATGACGCCGACGCCGCAGTGCTGAGACGCACGCAGCGCCGATGCGTTCCACAGTCGAACGCGACTGGAAGAAAAGCCAGCGGCTCGGGTGACACGCAGAGTGCGTTCCAAGAAGCACTAGGTAAGAAAAACTTAAAAGCTAAGACCTGCAGAAGCAAATATCAGGATACTACCTGGACACCGGCTCCAGCGGCATCCCAGCAATCATTACCTGGAGAGAAAACCTGAATGCAACAGGTTAACAAAGCATAAAAACGGAGGAGGGACAAAGTCCCCTAGGGCTAACAGCAACGAAGTAAAAAAAGACTGAGGTCTAGGGGGAGGTGGAGCCTATTTATACCTCATGGAGGAGGGGATTAAAATTTAATTGTTATTTTTTCATTAAATATTCCTTCGTCCCAGGGGCTCGCAGGGGCGAATTTACCCCCATATGTTGTGATGCCAATGGGACGTAAGGGAAGGTAAATTTAGATGTCCAGAGTGTGTAAGAATGAAAAAGAAAAAAAAAAACAGGGAAAGGGTGCAAGGTAGGTTATCCATGTACAGTGGTACCTTGGTTTAAGAGCGTTTTGGTTTAAGAGCTCACAGTTTTTCAAAATTGTGACTTGGTTTAAGAGCATTGCTTTGGTGTAAGAGCTCCCTGTACTGGTTGGGAGCGCGAGTGGGGGAGGGGCATGGTCTGCATAGCGGGGTCTACAGCACTGTACTCTGACCCAGGAAGTCTCCCTTACCTTCCAAATCATAGCAGATCCACTTCAGGCTGGGGCCTACATCAGAGGACAGGACTGTGGAGGTAATCTCTCCATAGCTGTAACCCCTCTCTCCCCGGACAGAGAGCGCTGCATGTATGTGCCCACATCTGTCCTGCTCATTCCTTCATGCTCCCTGCAGTCTCTGTCAGTCCTTGTGTTTCCCATCCTCTCCATTACTGTACAGTAACTTATAATATCACAGATTCTGCTGTTTCTGAATGTTTGTTTCATCTGTTTTACATCTTATTCAGAATAATAAATCATTATTTTTGGGGTGTGGAACCAATTGTCTGCATATTAGTGATTTCTTATGGGAAAATTTGCTTTGGTTTAAAAATGGATTTGGATTACAAGCACGGCCCCGGAACGAATTATGCTCGTAATCCAAGGCACCACTGTATATTATACATAGGCAGTGGCGTAGCTACCAGGGTCGCAGCGGTCGCCGCTGCGACCCGGCCCGCTACGAGGGGGGGCCCGCGAGGGCCCCCCCTTGCCACTGCACTGCTCCCCCCTTAAATTACTCTTGTGACCACAAGCATTGATTTGCTTGCGGTCACAAGAGCGGGCTCGTCCGAGCCCCCGGCTGATGCGCGGCTGCCGGGGGTGTCCCGTCCTATCCCCGGCAGCGCGGCGCATCAGTGAGCTGCCTGGGGCCCTGACTTCCGGCACAGGAAGTGCACGTCAGAGACGCTTCCTGTGTCAGAAGTCACAGCCCCGGCGTACAAAGAGCTCACTGATGCGCGCGCTGCCGGGGATAGGACGGGACACCCCCGGCAGCCGCGCATCAGCCGGGGACAGCACCTGAAGAAGAAGAGGATCGCCGGAGGAGCGGGTTTTCAGGTGAGTTTGTGTGTTTTTGTTTTTTTAAATACTGCTTAGCATAGAGGAAATGGGGGGAAGAGAAGGGGGGGGGGGGCATCTATAATGGGGGGAAGAAAAGGGGGGGCATCTATAATGAGGGAAGAGAAGGGGGGGCATCTATAATGGGGGGAGAAGAGGGGCCATCTTCAAGGGGGGGGGGAGAGGGGGCCATCTATAAGGGGAGGAGGTATCTATAAGGGGGGGAGAAGAGGGGGCCATCTATAAGGGGAGGAGGTATCTATAAGGGGGGGAGAAGAGGGGGCCATCTTCAAGGAGGGGAGAGGGGGGCATCTATAAGGGGGGGAGAAGAGGGGGCCATCTTCAAGGGGGGGGGGTATCTATAATGGGGGGGAGAGGGGGCATCTATAATGGGGGTAGAGGGGGTCATCTATAAGGGGAAGGGGGGTGCAACATGCAGTGGGGGCCATCTATATATACTATAAGGGGGTCACATAGAGTCAGGGCTACCCACCAAATGAGGGTGTAAAGGGGACAGTACAGATGTGCAGTGTGTATAGAGATGAGGATGGTGTCAGTGTGAGGAAACTAATATGTCTGTCTGGCAGATTCTGTGGATTCGTGGCTCGGAGAAGTTCTCATAACGGCCCAGGACAGATGGAGAAGAAGATGAAAAGGAAAGAACTCCGATCAGAGAAGACGTCTCCTGTCACCTGATATATCTGCGCTGTAATTTATATGGTGTATACAACCTGTGTGGAGCTGCTTCCACCTCTATATGACTGTATGAGGTGATAGTGATCTGTGTACAGTGGATCTTATTCAGTAGCAGAGGTGGTGTTAGTCAGTATGTGGCGGTGTTAGTCGGTATGTGGCGGTGTTAGTCGGTATGTGGTGGTAATATTTGTTACTTGTTATCCGGTACTGTGTTTTATTGGTCTCCGTATACTGGTTTTGGTCAGTAACAATGTGGTGGTGATGGTAGTGGTTGTGGTGTGGCGTTAATATTTGCCCCTTGTATACTTGTATTATTGGCAATATTGGTCTCAGTATACAGTAACAGTATGGCGGTAATATATATGGTGATAATATTTTCACTTCCTATATGCTGGTGTTATTGGTAATATCTGTCTTGGAGTGTGTGTGTATATATATATATATATATATATATATATATATATATATATATATACATACACACACATACACCTACCAGTAGCATCACTTGGTCGTGAAAGGGGGGGGGGGGGGGCCAGTTGACCTCTTGCACCAGGGCCCAGGAGACATTAGCTACGCCCCTGTACATAGGGAGGTATTGGTAAGGGGGATTGTTTAGAATATTATTTTTGTTACTAACATATACGCTTATATATTACAGAAGCAACGTGTGTTCACATTCTCCCTTACCTGCAATGTCATGTGCCAGGTCTTTGATGAGATGTCCGACTATGGCGTACGCAGCAGCGACCACGACCACACCTGCCATCAGAAGATAGATGACGGCTCTGGGAAGAGGGATGAGCTCCATCTCCATAGGCTTATAATCGGTGTACGAGGGGTTCTCATTGGAGACGGAGTATTGGTACGAGGGCTGCAGCTGACTGCCAATGGCCGTGAGGTTCAGGGTGGAGTCTGGGACAATCTCCATTTCCTGAGGATAAAGCGTAATGTTATTCCTATGAAACTGATAGTGGGATAACACAATGAGTGCAGATTACAGCTATACCCATCCTGGATATAAGAATACAGTATCCAGTCCTGACTCATCATCATCATCTCGTCTATCTATATACATCTATATCTATAAGTATATGATACGTTGCTGATTTTGCACGTTTTCCCACCTACATAGAATGGAGAGATGTGTAATATTTCTGGTCGGTAACATCACCTGTGACAGACAGAATCTATAGAACCTTCCAGATAATCAAATTGTAGGATTTATATATAATTATTCTGCATTTTATTACATGAAATAAGGATTGCTACATTAGAGAAACAGAAGTTCCTATTAGGTGCAGAAACCTTTGTTTGCAGTTACAGAGGTCGGACGTTTCCTGGGGGTCTTGACCAGGTTTGCAGACACTGCAGCAGCAGGGATTGTGTCCCCCTCCTCCATACTGATCTATTCCAGATCTTTCAGGTTTCGGCTGTCACTGGGCAACATTGGGTTTCAACTTCCACCAAAGATTTTCTATTGGGTTCAGGTGTGGAGACTGGCAGCCGCTCCAGGACCTTGTAATGCTTCTTATGGAGCCGCTCCTTAGTTGTCCCGGCTGTGTGTTTCCTCCTTAGTTGTCCCGGCTGTGTGTTTCCTCCTTAGTTGTCCCGGCTGTGTGTTTCCTCCTTAGTTGTCCCGGCTGTGTGTTTCCTCCTTAGTTTTCCCGGCTGTGTGTTTCCTCCTTAGTTGTCCCGGCTGTGTGTTTCCTCCTTAGTTGTCCCGGCTGTGTGTTTCCTCCTTAGTTGTCCCGGCTGTGTGTTTCCCCCTTAGTTGTCCCGGCTATGGGTTTCCTCCTTAGTTGTCCCGGCTATGGGTTTCCTCCTTAGTTGTCCCGGCTGTGTGTTTCCCCCTTAGTTGTCCAGGCTGTGTGTCTCCTCCTTAGTTGTCCCGGCTGTGTGTTTCCTCCTTATTTGTCCCGGCTGTGGCTTTTCTCCATAGTTGTCCCATCTGTGTGTTTCCTCCTTAGTTGTCCCGGCTGTGTGTTTCTTCCTTAGTTGTCCCGGCTGTGTGTTTCCTCCTTAGTTGTCCCGGCTGTGGGTTTCCTCCATAGTTGTCCCATCTGTGTGTTTCCTCCATATTTGTCCCGGCTGTGTGTTTCCTCCTTAGTTGTCCCGGCTGTGTGTTTCCTCCTTAGTTGTCCCGGCTGTGTGTTACCTCCTCAGTTGTCCCGGCTGTGCGTTTCCTCCATAGTTGTCTCATCTGTGTGTTTCCTCCTTAGTTTTCCCGGCTGTGTGTCTCCTCCTTAGTTGTCCTGTGTTTCCTCCTTAGTTGTCCCGGCTGTGTGTCTCCTCCTTAGTTGTCCCGGCTGTGTGTCTCCTCCTTAGTTGTCCCGGCTGTTTCCTCCTTAGTTGTCCTGTGTGTTTTTTCCTTAGTTGTCCCGGCTGTGTGTTTCCTCCTTAGTTGTCCTGTTTGTTTCCTCCTTAGTTGTCCCGGCTGTGTGTTTCTTCCTTAGTTGTCCCGGCTGTGGGTTTCCTCCTTAGTTGTCCCGGCTGTGGGTTTCCTCCTTAGTTGTCCCGGCTGTGGGTTTCCTCCTTAGTTGTCCCGGCTGTGGGTTTCCTCCTTAGTTGTCCCGGCTGTGTGTTTCTTCCTTAGTTGTCCCGGCTGGGTGTCTCCTCCTTAGTTGTCCCGGCTTTCTGTCTCCTCCTTAGTTGTCCCGGCTGTGTGTTTCCTCCTTTGTTGTCCTGGCTGTGTGTCTCCTCCTTAGTTGTCCCGGCTGTGTGTTTCCTCCTTAGTTGTCCCGGCTGTGTGTTTCCTCCTTAGTTGTCCCGGCTGTGTGTTTCCTCCTTAGTTGTCCCGGCTGTGTGTTTCCTCCTTAGTTGTCCCGGCTGTGTGTTTCCTCCTTAGTTGTCCCGGCTGTGTGTTTCCTCCTTAGTTGTCCCGGCTGTGGGTTTCCTCCTTAGTTGTCCCGGCTGTGGGTTTCCTCCTTAGTTGTCCCGGCTGTGGGTTTCCTCCTTAGTTGTCCCGGCTGTGTGTTTCTTCCTTAGTTGTCCCGGCTGGGTGTCTCCTCCTTAGTTGTCCCGGCTTTCTGTCTCCTCCTTAGTTGTCCCGGCTGTGTGTTTCCTCCTTTGTTGTCCTGGCTGTGTGTCTCCTCCTTAGTTGTCCCGGCTGTGTGTTTCCTCCTTAGTTGTCCCGGCTGTGTGTTTCCTCCTTAGTTGTCCCGGCTGTGTGTTTCCTCCTTAGTTGTCCCGGCTGTGTGTTTCCTCCTTAGTTGTCCCGGCTGTGTGTTTCCTCCTTAGTTGTCCCGGCTGTGTGTTTCCTCCTTAGTTGTCCCGGCTGTGTGTTTCCTCCTTAGTTGTCCCGGCTGTGTGTTTCCTCCTTAGTTGTCCCGGCTGTGTTTCCTCCTTAGTTGTCCCGGCTGTGTGTTTCCTCCTTAGTTGTCCCGGCTGTGTGTTTCCTCCTTAGTTGTCCCGGCTGTGTGTTTCCTCCTTAGTTGTCCCGGCTGTGTGTTTCCTCCTTAGTTGTCCCGGCTGTGTGTTTCCTCCTTAGTTGTCCCGGCTGTGTGTTTCCTCCTTAGTTGTCCCGGCTGTGTGTTTCCTCCTTAGTTGTCCCGGCTTTCTGTCTCCTCCTTAGTTGTCCCGGCTGTGTGTTTCCTGCTTAGTTGTCCCGGCTGTGTGTTTCCTCCTTAGTTGTCCCGGCTGTGTGTTTCCCCCTTAGTTGTCCCGGCTGTGTGTTTCCTCCTTAGTTGTCTCGGCTGTGTGTTTCCTCCTTAGTTGTCCCGGCTGTGGGTTTCCTCCTTAGTTGAATCGGCTGTGGGTTTCCCCCTTAGTTGTCCCGGCTATGGGTTTCCTCCTTAGTTGTCCCGGCTATGGGTTTCCTCCTTAGTTGTCCCGGCTGTGTGTTTCCCCCTTAGTTGTCCAGGCTGTGTGTCTCCTCCTTAGTTGTCCCGGCTGTGTGTTTCCTCCTTATTTGTCCCGGCTGTGGCTTTCCTCCATAGTTGTCCCATCTGTGTGTTTCCTCCTTATTTGTCCCGGCTGTGGCTTTCCTCCATAGTTGTCCCATCTGTGTGTTTCCTCCTTAGTTGTCCCGGCTGTGTGTTTCTTCCTTAGTTGTCCCGGCTGTGTGTTTCCTCCTTAGTTGTCCCGGCTGTGGGTTTCCTCCATAGTTGTCCCATCTGTGTGTTTCCTCCATATTTGTCCCGGCTGTGTGTTTCCTCCTTAGTTGTCCCCGCTGTGTGTTTCGTCCTTAGTTGTCCCGGCTGTGTGTTTCCTCCTTAGTTGTCCCGGCTGTGTGTTTCCTCCATAGTTGTCTCATCTGTGTGTTTCCTCCTTAGTTGTCCCGGCTGTGTGTCTCCTCCTTAGTTGTCCTGTGTTTCCTCCTTAGTTGTCCCGGCTGTGTGTCTCCTCCTTAGTTGTCCCGGCTGTGTGTCTCCTCCTTAGTTGTCCCGGCTGTTTCCTCCTTAGTTGTCCTGTGTGTTTTTTCCTTAGTTGTCCCGGCTGTGTGTTTCCTCCTTAGTTGTCCTGTTTGTTTCCTCCTTAGTTGTCCCGGCTGTGTGTTTCTTCCTTAGTTGTCCCGGCTGTGGGTTTCCTCCTTAGTTGTCCCGGCTGTGTGTTTCTTCCTTAGTTGTCCCGGCTGGGTGTCTCCTCCTTAGTTGTCCCGTCTTTCTGTCTCCTCCTTAGTTGTCCCGGCTGTGTGTTTCCTCCTTAGTTGTCCCGGCTGTGTGTCTCCTCCTTAGTTGTCCCGGCTGTGTGTTTCCTCCTTAGTTGTCCCGGCTGTGTGTTTCCTCCTTAGTTGTCCCGGCTGTGTGTTTCCTCCTTAGTTGTCCCGGCTGTGTGTTTCCTCCTTAGTTGTCCCGGCTGGGTGTCTCCTCCTTAGTTGTCCCGGCTGTCTGTCTCCTCCTTAGTTGTCCCGGCTGTGTGTTTTTAGGTCATTGTCCTGCTGAAAGACCTGACCATGACCCATCTTTACTGCTCTCACTGAGGGAAGGAGATTGTTGGCCAAAATCTTGTGATTCATGCAACCATCCATCCTCCCTTCAATACTTTGCAGTCCTCCTGTTCCCATTACAGAAAGCCCCCCAAAGTATGATGTTTTCCTCCCCATGCTTCACAGTTGGGTCTGTGTTCTTGGGGTTGAACTCATCCTTCTTGCTCCTCCAAACACAGGGAGTGGAGTTGATACCAAAAAGTTCAATTTTGGTCTCATCTGACCACATGACCTTCTCCCATGCGTCCTCTGGATCATCCAGATGGTCACTGGTGAATTTCAGAAGGGCCTGTACCTGTGCTGGTGTGAGCAGGGGGACCTTGCGTACCCATGATTTTAATCTATGATGTCATGGTGTGTTACTAATGGAAATCTATGAGACTGTGGTCCCAGTTCTCTTCAGGTTACTGACCAGGTCCTCCCGTGAAGTTTTGGGCTGATTCCTGACCTTTTTCCGAGGTGAGATCTGAGATCTTTGATCTTGAGATCTTTCTCAGACTGAGAAAGATTGACAGTCATCTTTTGTTTCTTTCATTTTCTAATAATTGTACCAACAGTTGTTGCCTTCTCACCCAGCTGCTTGCTTATTATCCTGTAGCCCATCCCAGCCTTGTGCAGGTCTACAATTTTGTCCCTGGTGTCCTTAGCTCTTTGGTATTGGCCATGATGGAGAGGTTGGAGTGCGATTAAGTGTGTGGACAGGTGATTATTATACAGGTAATGAGATGAAACAGATGCAGGTAATCCAGGTAATGAGGGCAGAGTAGGAGGAGCTTCTCATAGAGAAACTAACAGGTCTGTGAGAAACAGAATTCCTGCTGGTCGGACGGTGATCAGATCCTTATTTCACATAATAAAATACAGAATAATTATTTATAAATCCTACAATGTGATTATCTGGAATGTTCTATAGATTCTGTTTGTCACAGGTGACGGTACCGACCAGAAATATTACACGTCTCTCCATTTTATGTAGGTGGGAAAAGGTTTCATATACTTATTCTATTCATTCATCCGTCCATCCAGCAATCTCCTGGAGCAGGACACCTGACGATGGCAGTGACTGCCTTGTATAGTGGTAGATAATACAGTCTATAAGCTTGTCGTATAGACATGATCTCAAACAGACATGTGCACCAGATTGTAAGCTCTTCAGACAAATCTACCTCCCATCAGATGTGCAACTAGTATGAAGCAGGGTAATACTCACTATACAGCAGAAGTCCCGGCGTATACAGCCTTCTCAGTTACAGCAGTCCCAGGGTATATAGGCTCCTAAGTTACAGCAGTCCTGGGGTATATAGAATCCTCAGTTACAGCAGTCCTGGGGTATATAGCGTCCTCAGTTACAGCGGTGCTGGGGAATACAGCCTCCTCGCTTATGACAGTTTGCGGGTATATAGCCTCCTCAGTTATGGCAGTTCAGGGGTATATAACCTCCTTAGTTACGACAGTCCCGGGGTATATAGCCTCCACAGTTACAGCAGTCCTGGGTTATATAGCCTTCTTAGTTACAGCAGTCCCAAGGTATACAGCCTCTTCAGTTATGGCAGTCCAGGGGTATATAGTCTCCTCAGTTATTGCAGTCCTGGGTTATATAGCCTCCTCAGTTACAGCAGTCTCTGAGTATATAGCCTCCTCAGTTACAGCAGTCTCTCGGTATATAGCCTCCTCAGTTACAGCAGTCTCTGGGTATATAGCCTCCTCAGTTACAGCAGTCTCTGGGTATATAGCCTCCTCAGTTACAGCAGTCTCTGGGTATATAGCCTCCTCAGTTACAGCAGTCTCTGGGTATATAGCCTCCTCAGTTACAGCAGTCTCTCGGTATATAGCCTCCTCAGTTACAGCAGTCTCTCGGTATATAGCCTCCTCAGTTACAGCAGTCTCTGGGTATACAGCAGTGTCTCCTCTGGTCCTCTTATGCCCGCTTCCTCAGGACTCTATACAGCTGGCACAGCTCGGCTTGTGACATAACTCAGGATTACTGGGAGACCCTCCCGGAGAGATGGTGCCAACTGTTCCCACAGCCTAATCCCTACATCACAGCGCAATATGTTCTCATTATTCTCCCTATAATGTATTGGTGGTATAATATCTCCATCTTTCCCTCATTTGGTTGTTATTGCTGGTTATCAGGCGGCCATATGCTGCGATGTAAGTCCTGACCTCACTGATACGCTGAGTTGTTGTGTCCTGGCTTGTATATACACTGTGGCTATATAGCCGGACAGACCCATACAACCCTGCAGGAAGGTTTTTCTCGGGACACCGTTTTTTTTTTACAGGTGACATTATAGAGTATGGTATAGAGCGGGGAGGGGGAACCTTCAGCCTTCCGACTGTTGCTAAACTACAATTTCCATTATGCTTCGCTGTCCAGGCATGATGGGAGTTGTAGTTTTCCAACAGCTGGAGGGCCGAAGGTTACCCATCCCTGGAGGCCATTGCCCACAACACTGACCATACCAGAGACCAACATTATGCCAGACCCCAGACCAGACTTCACATTGAGACACCATGTCCAAAAATTCAGACTTCACATTAGACTTAAAGTGGTAAAAAAAAAATCCAAATCAACCGGTGTGAGAATTTTATAAGGATTTGTAATTTATTTCTATTAAAAAAATAAGTATTCCAGTACTTATCAGCTGCTGTATGTCCTGCAGGAAGTGTTGTATTCTCTCCAGTCTGACACAGTGCTCTCTGCTGCCACCTCTGTCCATGTCAGGAACTGTCCAGAGCAGGAGAGGTTTGCTATGGGGATTTGCTACTGCTCTGGACAGTTCCTGACATGGACAGAGGTGGCAGCAGAGAGCACTGTCTAAAACTAGAAAGAATACACCACTTTGTGCAGGACATACAGCAGCTGATAAGTACTTTAATGTTCATGGACAGAGGGGGCAGCAGAGAGCACTGTGTAAAGGCCCTATTCCACCAACAGATCGGACCACAGATTATCTGCCAAAGATTTGAAGCCAAACCCAGGAACGGACTATAATCAGAGAACAGGTCATAAAGGAAAGACTGAGATTTCTCCTCTTTTCAAATCCACTCCTGGGTTTGGCTTCAAATCTTCGGCAGATAATCTGTTGGTGGAATAGGACCTTAAGACTGGAAACAATACACTACTTCTTGCAGGACATACAGTAGCTGATAAGTACTGGGAGGCTTGAAACCAGTCAGGGAGTGAAGGACTTTGCCAAACACCTTACCTGGTTATAAGTAACAATAACTAATGATTAGTTAGCCCCCATGGAGATTATTTTTAGAGGGTTGTCTAAAATTTATTTAAAGTGGGAATTCCTTTGAGGGAAACTTCTACAGAAATAAATTCACTGTGACCTAATACTGGGAAACATAATGTGACCTGATGCCAAGTAAGGCTGGAACCCCTGTAAGTTTTATAAGATGGCAAACTAGAGAGTCACTATTATGACATCATCATTCAAATTTTTTTTATATTTTTTGTATATCATTTTATAGCCTCACACCCTCCTGTCACATCTTACATCATATCTAACATTCAGCTACAGTTTTGAGAAATGTTTGCCTCAAAGAAGACTCTCCCTCTAAGTAGACACTGCTCACATTAATTTCCCGCCCAAAACTACAACGAGGAAACCGCCCCCTGCAGACGGGCCGTGACGTCATCGAATTCACGCCCCTTTAGAACACCCGCCCGCGGAGAACCTGACGCTGTGTAGACCACGCCCCCCGAAAACTCGTCAGGCCGTTTTGAAGATCGCAGAAGCTCCGCCCCTCGTGATTTCCCGCCTCCTGCTGCTGTGAGGGAACTCGACCGGGTATATGACGCAGTGGCCGCCATATTTGATAGTTCATGAAGTAAATTATTAGAGCTCACCTCATAGAGCTGGTTTATCGCAGCACATTGAATATTATGGTCAAATCTCATGTCTTCTCATGCACAATCACTACAGGAGTTGTCCCATATAATTTTTATAGGAAAATGTATTATAAAATAATTTTAACCCCTTAACAGCCTATGATGATGCGTTGTGCCGCAGTATACATGGCAGATCCACTGACCGCCACCAACCACTCGGATACTGTGGTCAATGGTTATCAGCCCACTCTACCCACCAAATCCCAGCGCCATTGTGGGGTGCCGATGGGTTGTCATGGCTGCGGATGGAAATTGTACTATAACACCCTATCAGAGGCACTAAGATGAGGGTACACTGCAATACATTATTATTACTGTGTACTAAGGGCAAGTTCACCCCCTCCTCTGTGGATAAGTAATTTCGCTTAAAGGGGAACTCCGGCAAAAAGTTGTTTTTTTTTTTTTTTTTCAAATCAACTTGTGTCAGAAAGTTATATGGATTTGTAATTTACTTTCATTTAAAGGAGAAGTCCGTCCATTTGTTAAATTTGGCTGCCGGCAGGGGCAGGGGGGAATTTGATTACAAGTACAAACTTACCTCTTACCCTGTGGTGAGCTGAGCAGTGGGACCGGCCTAGGGACCCCCGCCGGGATCTCCGGCACTGACACGTTACTACCCGGCTGATGGACTGGCCTCTCAGCCAGTCAGTGACTGGGGCAGGACATCGCCCCAGTCACTGATTGGTTGATCAGCCAGGACAGGTCATGACGTCATCAAAACTCGGAAAATGACTTCCGACAGGGGTCCCGAGGCCGGTCCCGCTACTCACCGCAGGCACAGGGTGAGCTAAGTTAGTACATGTAATCAATCCCCCCCCCCGCCAGCTGCCGAATTTTACAAATGGCCGGACTTCTTATCTTCTTATTTAAAAAGCGCAAGTCTTCCAGTGTTTATCAGCTGCTGTATGTCCTGCAGGAAGTGGTGTATTCTTTCCAGCCTGACACAGTGCTCTCTGCTGCCACCTCTGTCCATGTCAGGAACTGTCCAAAAAAGCAGGCAAATCCTTGTTAAAAAAAAAAAAAAAACTTTTTCTGGCAGAGGTGGCAGCAGAGAGCACTGTGTCAGGCTGGAAAGAATACACCATTTCCTGCAGGACATACAGCAGCTGATAAGTACTAGAAGACTGGAGAATTTTTAAAAGAAGTAAATTGCAAATCTGTACAACTTTCTGTCACCAGTTGATTAGAAAAGGCAAAAAAAAACCCACTAGAGTTCCTCTTTAACCCTTTACAGGGTTCATCTGTGGTTAGATCACAATATAGCTCAGGCCATAGTTTTGTTCACAACATTTGCAATGATTTGTGCATTTTTACTTTTTCAATGAGACAACCACTTTATCCTATAATTTCTTATGGATCCCATAAAGAGCAACAGAAGTCATAGGTTGCTTATCCCAGTCATAGTATCACAACATAGCTGTAGGATTTGTCCTCACTTGTTGATTATAGGGGGTACATAGCAGAGAAGATAGCACTGCAGCTCCTGAATTTTTCCTCTGTACTGCCATCTAGGTTGTATGCAGGTACTGCAGCTCCTGAATTCTTCCTCTGTACTGCCACCTAGGTTGTATGCAGGTACTGCAGCTCCTGAATTCTTCCTCTGTACTGCCACCTAGGTTGTATGCAGGTACTGCAGCTCCTGTTTTTTTTTCTGTACTGCCATCTAGGTTGTATGCAGGTACTGCAGCTCCTGATTTTTTTTTCTCTGTACTGCCATCTAGGTTGTATGCAGGTACTGCAGCTCCTGATTTTTTTTTTTTCTCTGTACTGCCACCTAGGTTGTATGCAGGTACTGCAGCTCCTGATTTTTTCCTCTGTACTGCCATCTAGGTTCTATGCAGGTACTGCAGCTCCTGAATTTTCCTCTGTACTGCCACCTAGGTTGTATGCAGGTACTGCAGCTCCTGATTTTTTCCTCTGTACTGCCATCTAGGTTCTATGCAGGTACTGCAGCTCCTGATTTTTTTTCTGTACTGCCATCTAGGTTGTATGCAGGTACTGCAGCTCCTGATTTTTTCTCTGTACTGCCACCTAGGTTGTATGCAGGTACTGCAGCTCCTGATTTTTCCTCTGTACTGCCACCTAGGTTGTATGCAGGTACTGCAGCTCCTGATTTTTTCTCTGTACTGCCACCTAGGTTGTATGCAGGTACTGCAGCTCTTGATTTTTTCTCTGTACTGCCATCTAGGTTGTATGCAGGTACTGCAGCTCCTGAATTTTCCTCTGTACTGCCACCTAGGTTGTATGCAGGTACTGCAGCTCCTGATTTTTTTTCTCTGTACTGCCACCTAGGTTGTATGCAGGTACTGCAGCTCCTGATTTTTTTCTCTGTACTGCCATCTAGGTTCTATGCAGGTACTGCAGCTCCTGAATTTTCCTCTGTACTGCCACCTAGGTTGTATGCAGGTACTGCAGCTCCTGATTTTTTTTCTCTGTACTGCCACCTAGGTTGTATGCAGGTACTGCAGCTCCTGATTTTTTTTTTCTGTACTGCCACCTAGGTTGTATGCAGGTATTACAGCTCCTGATTTTTTTCTCAGTGCTGCAAAATGACATTGCATAGTCTTAGGGCCCTATTTTATGGGACGATTATCGGATTATTGGCGATAATCGTTCGGTTGAAAAGCAGTTAACGATTAAATGACGAACGAGAAATCATTGATCGCTTAACAGGACCTGGACCTATTTTTATCATTGCTCGTTCGCAAATTGTTCACTTCACATGGAATAAGACGTTGTTTGGTCATTTGCAGTAGCGCCGACGCCGACCGCAAGAACGATCATAAGTAACAATCATCGTTCCGTGTAAATGGGTGAACGATTTCAGGTCGTTCGCAATAGCGGTTGTTTGGGATCGTTTATTGTTAACGATTATCCAAACGATAATTGTCCCGTGGAATAGGGCCCTTAGTGTTAATATGTGAGTGTAAGTTTCCACGGACATGCAATGATGCCATTATGCACATGACCCCCATTAGATCCAGACTCTTTCTTTCCAGTTTTAATAATCTGGAATTTCCTCTTCTTTTCAGTAACATTTTAAATGGCCGACGCAGAGCTGGATCGCAGAGACACAATGGATGAATCTGGAACTCCAAGTACTAGTAAAGCTGATCGGGCAGATCCGTCTATGAGCCAGGCTTCCTCTAGGTGAGACCTGATCATTTCAGAACACAATTACATATACTTAATGGCTTGTCCCACCATTAGTAGTTATCCCCTATCCATTGTGGGATACACAGTGGGCGTGATTGACAGTTATTAGTGTGGATATAGACAAAGCTCTCAGTCACTGAGTAGGACCGCCCACTTGACTATTTAGCCCAGAATTAGTAGAGGTTTACATAAATAAATGACAAGTTATTCTGGAACGTTTCCAGCAAAACTACATATCAGTCTGCTGAGCTCCTCCTCTTCCATCACATTACATCTACAGATTGGACTCCATGTCCCCTTTAAAATCCCATACCTCCTTTTGAAATACCACTAACCTGAAAAACACTAGCTGTTTCTACAGAATAACAAACATTTGACTGTAGCATAGCAAACATGCAGTCCATGCTTGTTGTACCTATATTCCATAGGTTCCAGTTACTTGTTGAAGGCCTAAAGACTGTCCTCTGTGTTATACAGCAATACTTTTATTTTTTATCTAGAATAGAATAACTTGCTGCATATGCCAAGTGTCTGAAAGCAGAGACATTGTGTAGTCTTTTTTTTATGATTTTTCCAATAAAACATACAGTAAGTAAATCATCACATGGCGCTAAGTTGGTTCAAAGTGAAAACTATTGAGAAGCAACAGCTCATCTGTCCGCTACATGGTCTGTGACAAATAAGAGGCCCTCATGTGTTTTGGGGTTCAGGGCCATAGGACAATCAGACAAACCATAACTGACGGTATAAAGAACGGTGAAGTTAGCGTATAATGGGTATAGTTTTCACAGGGTGCAATTTTCTGTGAGGCCTCATTTCAATCTATTTTTACGATAAAATAGAGTATCTTGAATGAAGGGAGGAATTATTTAAAATTTTAGTAATTTTTTTTTATTTACAGGCAACAAATGCCAAGTATAGGTACACAGTGACCCCCGTTACAGGTATATGGTGGGAAAACCTCCAGATGTATACCTCCAACATAGACCGAAGTGTCAGAATAGCCTTCTTCTAATGGCATGCCACCCTGACCTATTTTGTAGAACATTACAGTATTTAGCGCTGATTTCAGGCCGGGTTAATCAGGATTCTATTAATTGGACCAGACTTTTATAAGTAATGACCTGAGCCCTGGTTAATTCTGTTAGAGATGTTAAGTTTAGCAGCAGACAGAGAGACTGATAGCCTTAACCACAATCTGTAGGCTG
Source organism: Dendropsophus ebraccatus (assembly GCF_027789765.1). Classification (NCBI taxonomy): domain Eukaryota; kingdom Metazoa; phylum Chordata; class Amphibia; order Anura; family Hylidae; genus Dendropsophus; species Dendropsophus ebraccatus. The sequence goes on along the minus strand of NC_091454.1, from coordinate 213,004,575 downwards.
TCCATAGCTGCAGACCCGTAGCTACTGACAGCCATCCATAGGCTGCATTCACAATGAGTAAGTACAGTGATCCGCACATCAATTGCGGGTCTGCACGAGCACCTGCCCATTTTTTTTTCACATATCACAAATTGCAACGTAACATGTGAACAAGGACATTTAAATGAATGGGTCCGTAGTGCTGCCTGCAATTGTGGCCTCAGTCTGGGACATTTTTCTGCTGCCTACAGAAAATTATAGGGCTTTTCCTATAATCCCACTGTTGTACTTGGCTCTTGGCTGTCAGGGCTGTCGCCTTTAAACGGAGAAGTGGCATGCGTGGCTGTCCACCACTATGCTAAAAGCGGGGACTAGGATCATTCTCTTAGACTCCCAGCTGTCAGACACTTGTCACCTATACACGGGATTCTTGGAAAATTTATTTAGGCTACTTTCACATAATCCGTAGTTTTTACTGTAATTGCGGACCCATTGATTTCAGTTGGGCTGTTCACACTGTTCGTATATTTACGGACCTGCAATCTGCAAAAATTGCATCCGCAAAATCCGATCGAAATCTATTGGAGCATTTGTAATTTTTAGAAATGAAACAGCTGTAACGTCCGCAAATCCGTATATAATACAGATGAGTCATCTTTTTAAACCATTATTTTCGTGGATTTCGGATGATTGAAGACATCATATACGGTCCTGAAAAACTACTGAACATGTAATTGTAGCCTTAGGTTACTTTCACCTGGCAATATTTAGAAGTGGAACCTACATATGGAAAGATTTGAACCTCTTCTGTGTTTTCGTCCAACACCTGGTATTGGCTTACAAATACCCATGTAAATACTGAGCAAAATACAGCTGTGATACAAGAGCACCACCTTGTGGCCAAATTACAGCTGTATACTGTGGTGTGTGTCCTACCCTTTCTATTTTGCTCAGCACTAAAATAGAAGCTAACAGCAAGGAGAAAATGGAAATCTGTGAGCCGAGGAGGCACACAGTTTACTTGAACATCACAACTTTTTTGTTTCAGACATTGATGGGGGCCAATGTGCCCAGATTGTAACGTACCTCTATATATTGCTTTATGTTACTTATTTTATATATTTAGATCTTATTGTATATTATGATATCAGCTTGTAAAACTGGAAGACTATATTTTTCGATGCATCTGTGCTGTCCTATGTAGGAGCGTAGTTTGGGTTATAAGACTATTTGGACAAGTCTCTGAAGCTTTTTCCATTATTCTTGCAGCATGTCAGGCTCTTCTTTATCCAGTCCTGGGCCTGATGCAGCAACTACAAGCAGCAGCCATGAAGGGAAGACCTCTAACTACTTTGCTGCCATGGATGCCAACGTGGAGGCCCTGCAGAGCCGCGCTCACTGCCTGATCGATCAGATTAATGAAGGACGGGCCAAGAACCAAACACTGATGAAAAACTTTAACACAAACCTCAACATAAAGGTAATCGTCTGTTTTCAGTGTGTAATCAAGATAGTTCTAAGCCTAATGGGGGAACAACAATGTCATGGGACAGACCCTGATTTACTAATATGTTTCTGTAATCAAATTGATGGGTTTTTTTAACTAGTTTTTCTTTATCAGTTTCTTGTCTCACCATATTTACTAACATTGCGTGACAGAAAAATAAAAAAAACTACAAACTCGTCATTTTGAGCTTTAAAATTGACATATTTATTAAACAAGCCGTCATTTTTTTGACAGGTTTTGCATTCTAAAAGCCAGCCACCCCCTAGTGTGGCGGGATGGTCAGGTTTTAGTTTTGCCATGTGAAAAAGCAAGAGAAAGCAACTTGAGAATGCTTGGGTCCATCCAAACCCGATCGTGTAGCATTTGATTACCGTTGGTTGAAGAAGTTGGATGCCGCCCTAAGGCTGCTGAAAAATATGGATACAGTCATAGGCCATGGATTTTATCCATGTTTTCCAGGACTCTCTAGGGCTGCATCCAACTTCTTCAGCCACCTCTAATCAAATACTGCTTCCCGTTCGGATGGGCCCGAGCATGCTCATCATTATGTTTTAACTGTGTCACTTTCACTCCTGGTTTTGGCTGAAAATAAAACACTAACCAAAATATTATATAAACCCAGCCAAACAAATTTATCCCAGTGGCTCATGCCGGGGGTTAACATATAGTTCTAATCTAGTTTGCTCCTGTCAGTGCAGCCTTTTCTTTTATGACTTTACTTCTCTCTCTCTTTTTTTTTTTTTATAATTCACATTTTTATTTATACAATTTTATAAAAAAGAAAAACAACATGCATTTACAAAAATGCTTCAAATACAAAACATTAATATGTTCCATTTCCAATTCACATAAAAGTATCCATTACGACTAATGTATTCTTAGAAAATCTAGAAGAAACAGTACCAATCTCCGGATACTCATATTCAGGTAAAGTTACAGGCAGAAAAAGACCATATTCATGACCTGAAGGGCAAACGCCCCAGTAATTTGGCAGAAAACAGACATATACATATTACATGACTTTACTTCTCTGACCTCTAACCTGTGTGACACCTCTACCCCTGTCAGTGCTGCTGCACAGACCTCCATATACTGCTAAGCATTGGAGATGAATTTTAGCAGGTCAGGCATAAGCAGTCAACCTTAAAAGAGAACTCAGGTGGAAATATATTTTTATATGTTATTAGATGAGCAAAGTTAGACAAATTCCTAATGTACACTAATTATGGGAAATGCACATATAGGGGAAGATTTATGAAACTGGTGTAAAGTGATTCCACCTTTTATTCCTCACAGACTCTTTGGAAAATGAAAGGTGGAATCTGATTGGTTGCTAGGGGCAACTGAGTCAGTCTCACTTTACACCATGTTTGATAAATCTCCCCCATAGTGTTATTTCCCTCAATTTAGAAGATCAGATAGGCTTCAATTTCTCAAAAAAAATGTTATGTCACGGACTGGTCTATACCTGAAGGGTGCAGAATATGTAGAAGTCTATGTAGAAAGCATATGTAGTGGAATCATCCCCACCCGCCCTCCTCGTGCTGCCCGATGCCCGAGCATCTCCCATGAGCGTTCCTTATCTGCCGCTCACCCAGCTGCATGGGCACCAAGCAATATGGGCGGGAGAAAGATGCACGGGCATCGGGCAGCATGAGTGGGGAGATGCTCAGGCAAAGGGCAGCACGGAAAGAGGGGATGGGGGTGATTTCACTAAATATACTTTCTACATAGACTTCTACTTTTACATATACTGCTCCCCCTGCTGGACCCTTCAGTTATATCGACCGGGTCGTGATGTCACATTTTTTTTAGAGAAATTGAAGCCTACCTGTTCTATTAAATTGAGGGAAATTTCCCATAATTGGTGTAAATTAGGAATTTGTCTAACTTTGCTTATCTAATAACATATTAAAAAAATGGATTTTTGCGCGAGTTTTCCTTAAAAGAGATCAGTGTTGGGGGGTCGTCTCTGGGCCCCCCTGATATATGGACCAGTTGCAGCTGCAACCCCTGCGAAAAATGTTGTTGGTGATTTACCTTCGGTTCCCCCTGTCCCTGTACATTCTTCACTTCTCCCGCACATAATTCTACAATCCCAGCCTAGACATAAGTGTTCTTTTGGAATGGAAGGTAGAAATAAAGCAGAAGAATCCTCCCTGCGTCCTGTGATAATAGAGCAGCGTTACACTGCCCACTCATGGGTGTAGTAGCTTTTGGCCACTTGAATGATTTTGTAGAGCTTAGCTTTTTCTTTCCAGTCTCCCCATATATTTCTGTAATCAGCTTGGAGCCCATTATTGTAACTGCATTAAATCCCCGGAGGACGCAGGTAGCCGGAGCAATTAGTTACAAAGCCGTACAGAACGTCCTCTGCCTCCACCTACAGCACCGCAAAGAGATTTTACCACCAGCTGATACAGCTGGGAAAAAAAAAAGAAAGACGAAAAAAGCCGTATAGTCCAAAAACCGATTTGCATCTCAATATTATATTTCCTGGCATTTATCGGTGCAGAACGGCTGCATGATAATTTTCTAATTTGGCAAAACTGGAAAAACAAAGCCACCGCATGTCACTGGCAAAAGCTAAACCCTGAATGGAATAGTAGTATAAGACATGTGAGGTCCTGAGTGTCTGTCATCTCTGTTACTATGTATTGTGTGGCAGGTGGCGGAAATTTTTAAGCGTCTTGAAGACAGAATGTTCCAGATGTACGAACAGAACAACACTCAACTACAGGTCAGGCTGCAAGAGCTCACCGACACCATAGAACGGATCGGGCAGCTGCAGGCTGAGCTCAAACAAGTGTGCCAGACCGTGGTTACCGTCTACAAAGACCTGGGCTTACAACACGACAGCTGAACGCACAAACAGCAGGGACCCCGCTATCTGCAGGTGACATTATCCCTGCCTTGAATATCTAGCATCAGGTTTTGGGCCTTTACATACCCAAAAATGCGTGTTTTCTTCTCAGTACTAATGTACTAATTTCTTGTTTCAGATGTTTTAGAAATACCATGCTGTGTTCACGTGCAAAATCTTTAAATAAAGGATTTCAGGGACACATTTTCTGGCTAATTTGGGGAAAAAAAATTATTACAGTATCTGATTGTGTCATGGGCTTACACAGTGTTAAAGGGGTACTCCGGCAATATAAAAAATATATATATATTTTAAATCAGCTGGTGTCAGAAAGTTATACAGATTTGTAATTTAATTCTATTTAAAAAGTTCAAGTCTTACAGTACTTATCAGCAGCTGTATGTCCTGCAGGAAGTGGTGTAATCTCTCCAGTTTGAGGCATAAACAGAAAAAAGTCTTCTAGTCAGCTCACCCACTCAGCCTTGCTTCACCATTGACATGGACCTCCGTAACTCCAGAGCTCGTGGAATAAGTATTGCGGGCTGCACCCCGATCCATCCACTGAAAAAAGATTGTGCATCCACTGATTAAACAACACGCCAACGCGTTGCAGGGTGAGAACCCCTTAATCATGGATTAAGGGGTTCTCACCCTGCAATGCGTCGGCGTGTTTTTTAATCAGTTTTGTTATTTTATTTTTGTGACGTTTAAATAAAAGTTATTGGATTTTAAGAAGCCGCTGATGCACTCTCCAGGCTGACACAGTGCTCTCTGATGCCACCTCTGTCCGTGTCAGGAACTGTCCAGAGCAGGAGAGGTTTTCTATGGGGATTTGTTACTGCTATGGACAGTTCCTGACTGTCCAGCCTGAGGGTGCCGCTCGCAGCCCGCCGACGAGAGCATACATTACCTGCTCGGCGACGCGGGTGCATGTGAGGCTGCTGACTCCGCTGATTGGCTGAGCACTGATTGGCTGAGCAGGAGCCTCACATGCAGCCGCGTCGTCGAGCAGGTAAGGTATGCTCTTGGCGCCGGTCTGTGGGGGGTTAACGCACATACTCACAGCGGGATGTCAATCCCTCTGCGAGTATGTGCTCTCATAGGGATGAATGGCATTGGATCCGCAGCGGATTTTGTAGGTGTGAAGACACCCTAAACGTCAAAGATTCATTGCTGTCCAGGGGGACCAGCTGACTGTCTAATGCGTAGATGGGGAACCTTCGGCCCTCCAGCTGTTGCAAAACTACAATCCCCATCATGCCTGGACATCCAAAGCTTAGGTTCCCCATCCCTGACCTAATGTCTATGGGGTTTTCTATCCCAACAGAAGATGGCAAGGAAGAAAAGGATCAGGTCTATAGATTCTCTGCACCCAAGCCCTTTGTCTTTCTTAAAAATCCAGAGGAGTCTAGTAGCGTCTTTTTCTTCTCTCCCCATTAAAAATACATAAACACTTGGTGCATGTGTATGGCGATAATGGGGATGAGTAGCTGATGGCTGGACAGACGTTGAGCTGTATGGCCGCCTTTAGTTGTGTTGGTGACATAGCATTAGGATATCCCACTAACATACAATACTAGAATGAAACAGCAAAAAAAAAAAAGACATGCTGCTGCCACTTCCCTGTCTGCTCCAGATGACTTCTTTTTCTTGGACAGCAGCGTGGCGTCTGGGGAAAGGGGTTCTGCACTCTCCTAGCACCGCTGCCACTTCATTCTGACAATTGGCAGGGTTTACAGTGGTTGGATCCCTGCCTGTCAGATATTGATGGCATATCCTCGAGCTATGTCACCACTGTCTATCGTATGATAAACCCATTAACTCTTTCACTGCCAGGACAATAGTCACACTTGACAAGCGCAAACAAAACCTAAATAATAAAATAAAATAAAATACAACAAAAAAAAAAAGTCTGAAAGAGAATCCGCTTCAACGCGGTACGTGTGAAGCTACCCTTTTAAAGTGAAGTCAATGCCACAAATTCTCAGCCCTCTGAAATCTCCCAAATCATGAACATCTTTGGGAACGAGCTGTAAAAAGAACCAAACAAAATGCAGATTTTTTTTCAAAACTAGAGATTTTTAATTAACGCAGTGGAGATCTCGGCAGATCTATACAGATCTGTCATTTCTCATATCTTCAGACTTAAACAGAAAGCTGACATGTTGGATTTTATAATAAACCTGGTAAATCAGGGCGATTGATAGATGAAGGATTGTGTCATAAAACAACAAAGCCGTCAGCATGACATAGATGAATGTACAGGACAGCCGGGGATGCATCGTCTCACGTAGCTGTGATATAGAAGGTGTCCTGTATGGAGCAGTGAGCAGCGTTCTAGTCCTCCAGAAATACTCTATTATACATCAGCACTGAAGCATACAATCTGATATCAGGAAGTCCGGGGCACATTCAGGAACCGCAGTGACATTGATTCTGTAGTGTGCCAGAAGTCGCATTACTTGTTAACTGTAAAGGCTTGCAGCCCCGTTATAGCTCGGCCCAGGATTAAGGCGTGAACATCATGAGTACCTGCACAGAGTACAAAGTGATATCACAAAAAAAGATTCAAAATCTCCTACACAAAGTCATGACCAATATCAGCTCAATGACTGGTCCCTTTTAACCTCTTCTAGGCCAGGCACATTTTACATTTACTAAGGACAGCCTTGGCCAGTGACTGGCTTAGCGGGCAGCTCCTGCTCTAGTGTGTCTTGGATGCATGTGGAAGAGACTAGCTGTGAGGTACTGGAAGGAGCTGTAGGGGACCAAGGTAGGTAAGTATTACTTTTTTACAGCACAGCCAGTTACACATATGCACATATATACAATGGGAAGGATAAGTGTATGATACGCTGCCCATTTTGCAGGTTCTCACCCACATAGAATGGAGAGATGTGTCATATTTCTGGTCGGTAACATCACCTGTGAGAGACAGAATCTATAGAATATTCCAGATAATCACATTGTAGGATTTATATATAATTATTCTGCATTTTATTACATGAAATAAGGATTTGTGCAATAGAGAAACAGAAGTTCTTATTTGCGGCAGAAACCTTTGTTTGCAGTTACAGAGGTCGGACGTTTCCTGGGGGTCTTGACCAGGTTTGCAGACACTGCAGCAGGGATTGTGTCCCCTTCCTCCATACTGATCTTCTGCAGATCTTTCAGATTTCGGGCTGTCACTGGGTAACACTGAGTTTCAGCTCCTCCAAACATTGGGACTATTGGGTTCAGGTGTAGAGACTGGCAGCCGCTCTAGGACCTCGAAATGCTTCTTATAGAGCTGCTCCTTAGTTGACCTGGATTTGTGTTTCAGGTCCTTGTCCTGCTGGAAGACCCAGTCACCACCCATCTTTAAAGTCTCTTACTAAGGGACCTTGCATGCCCTGCAGAATTGTATTCTATGACAGCATAGTGTGTTACTAACAGTAATCTTTGACACAATGGTCGCAGCTCTCTTCAGGTCATTAACCAGGTCCTCCTGTGTAGTTCTGGGCTGATTTCTGACCTTTTTCAGATTCATCCTTACCCCACAAGGTGAGATCTTAGATGGAGCCCCAGACTGAGGAAGATTGACAGTCATCTTTTGTTTATAATAATTGCACCAACAATTGTTGCCTTCTCACCAAGCAGCTTGCCTATTGCCCTGTAGCCCATCCCAGCCTTGAGCAGGTCTACAATTTTGTCCCTGGTATCCTTGGACAGCTCTTTGGTCTTGGTCGTGGTGGAGAGGTTGGAGTGTGATGACTGATTGTGTGGACAGGTGTTTATTATACAGAAAATGAGGTGAAAAAGGTGCAGGTAATCAAGGTAATGAGGGAAAAGGAGGAGCTTCTTATAGAGACACTGACAGGTCTGTGAGAGGCAGAATTCCTGCTGGTCGGTGATTAAATCCTTATTTCATGTAATAATTTTATATAAATCCTACAATGTGATTATCTGGAATATTCTATAGATTCTGTCTGTCACAGGTGACGTTACCGACCAGAAATATTACACATCTTTCCATTCTATGTAGGTGGCAAAACTTGCAAAATCATATATATATATATATATATATATATATATATATATATATATATATATATATATATATATATGATTAATATCTATTAGAGATGAGCGAACCGGGTTCGGGTTCGAGTCCATCTGAACCCGAACGTTCGGTATTTGATTAGCGGTGGCTGCTGAACTTGGATAAAGCCCTAAGGTTGTCTGGAAAACATAGATACAGCCAATGACTATATCCATGTTTTCCACATAGCCTTAGGGCTTTATCCAACTTCAGCAGCCACCGCTAATGAAATGCCAAACGTTCGGGTTCGGATCGACTCGAGCATGCTCCAGGTTCGCTCTTCTCTAATATCTATATATATATATATATATATATATATATATATATATATATATATATTTATTTACTATTTTTTTTAAGAAAAAAAAACTACACAGAATCCCAAGCCATCCCTTTAAATGTTTTTTTGTTACACTTTGATAATTCTGGACTCCCCTCTCCTGTGGTTATAGAGGCTGCCAGCATCTGCAGCCATCCCACTACATACAGACCTTCATAGGTGTTCACAGCCTCCAGGTTCATGACGTGCCTGATGATATGGTATTCATCAGAAATCCCGTTTCCTCCCAGCATATCCCGGGCCTGGCGAGCAATGTCCAGAGCTTTCCCGCATGAATTCCTCTTCAGCAGAGAGATCATTTCTGGAGTAGCTCTACAAGTATGTTACAAGGAGAAGAATATTCAGTACACATAGTAAGGTTATACATAGGAGTTAAAGGGGTTATCCAGGATTAGAGAAAAATGGCTGCTTTCTTCCAGAAAAATCACAACTCTTGTCTCCAGGCCAGGTATGATTTGCAATTAAGCTCCATTTACTTCAATGGAACTGAGGTGAAAAATCTACACCCAAACTGGGGACAAGAGTGGTGCTGTTTTTGGAAGAAAGCAGCCATGTTTTCCTAAGCCTGGATAACCCCCTTTAAAGGGGTTATCCAGCACTACAAAAACATGGCCACTTTCTTCCAGAGAGAACACGACTCTTGTCTCCAGGTCAGGTGTGGTTTGTTAGGGTCCATTTACACAGAAAGATTATCAGCCAAAGATTTAAAGCCAAAGCCAGGAATGGATTGGAAAAGAAGAGAAATCTCAGGCTTTCCTTTATGACCTGATCTCTGTTTATAGTCTGTTTCTGGCTTTGGCTTCAAATCTTTGGCAGATAAACTGTCAGATAATCTTTCTGTGTAAATGGATCCTTAGAAAACCTGCACCCAAACTGTGGACAAGAGTGGTGCTGTTTCTGGAAGAAAGTGGCCATGTTTTATAGCACTGGATAACTCCTTTAATGGTCACTGAGTTGAACTACAGTAGTTCGGATTTTCAGACTATGTGTGGGGTTGCCAACGTTATGAGACTTAAAGGGGTAGTTAAAAAAAACAAAAATCTTTCAAATCTACTGGTGCCAGAAAGTGCCACAGATTTGTAATTGACTTCTATAAATAAAATCTCAATCGTTCCAGCACTTATCAGTTGCTGTATGTCCTGCGGGAAGTGGTGTATTTTTTCCAGTCTGACACATTGCTCTCTGCTGCCACCTCTGTCCATGTCAGGAACTGTCCAGAGCAGTAGCAAATCCCCATAGAAAACATCTCCTGCCCTCCAGACTGGAAAAAAATACACCACTTCCTGCAGGATATAAATAGCAAATCTCTGGAACTTTCAGGCACCAGTTAATTTGAAAGAATTTTTGGGTGAACAACCCCTTTAAGAAACTGAAAGTGCCGAATTGCAAAAATGTTATTATCTAACTCCTTATTTATTCAGATTGGGGCCAAGGGACATTTAGGGGATGAATTGCCCCAACTTAAAGGGACATCTCATGGCTTAGTTTAAAAAAAAATACACCACACAAATGTCTACAATGTAGAATAGAAGGAACACAACAATAGGAATCGGGAACGTACTTGTCTTCATCCTTTAGGCGCCCAAGTTGCAGACATGCCTGCAGGCCAATGGTGATTTCCGTCAGCATATCCGCCATCTTCTTCTGTATGAGCTGGTTCCTGGCCAGTGGCACACCAAACTGTATCCTGTAAGAGAGGCAGCAGTGATGGAAACCAGAAACCTATGTGCCATACAGACCATTTACTGTATTACAGTCACAACTCTCTACACTGATGCATGGGATGGCCTCTATATGACAGACCCCCCATGGCGTCAGACCCCCATGGCAATTCATTGTGGTATAGATTCCATTAGGTGCGATAGATGGACAGGACAGCACACAGGTATCAAACCTGCGGAGGTTTCGGACACATTAGATGGACACTGGCGCTGTATTCGCTTGCAGTTTACTTGACTGTCCTCCAACTTTTTTCACTTTCTCTCCACAGGATCACACCGTATACTTTACGAGTAAATGACATACCTGTCCAATGTATACTGCCGTGCTGTATGTAAGCAGAACTCCGCCGCCCCCAGTGCACCCCAAGAGATCCCATAGCGGGCATTGTTGAGACAACCAAAGGGTCCCTGAAAACATAGAAGATTATTACCCTGTATGTACTGATAGGATGTGATATAGGAGCAGGTATATAGGGAATAGGAGGAGATATAGGATATATATATACCCCCATGCCTGACACATTGGGCAGCAGGTTTTCCTCTGGGATTTCCACATCTTCCATTAAGATCATTCCAGTGGCGGATGCCCGCAGGGAGAACTTTCCCTCTATTTTCGGGGTAGACAGCCCTTTGGTTCCCCTCTCTATCAGGAAACCTCGGACTCTTCCATCTTCGCACACAGCCCAAACCACACACAGGTCAGCCATGGGAGAGTTGGTGATCCTATGGATATAATATTATATGTGGTCATCTCTGGATGTTACACAGTACTCTACTAATCCAGTGATCACTATTGGTTTACTTGTATTAGGTGACATATACCGATAAGTTAGGCAGTGTATATAGTGTTCTATATAATATCTCCAGTAGCAGACAGAGAACAGTGATGGGAAGGATCATACCAGGTCTTGGATCCGTTAAGTGTGTAGGTTTTGCTGGTTGGGTTGTATCGAGCTCTGGTCTCCATTCCAGCAGGGTCACTGCCGTGGTTTGGTTCTGTGAGACCGAAACATCCCAGCAACTCTCCACTGGCTGCAATGAGAAAGATATGGATTTAACTTAAAGGGAAAGCTGCTATCATTACACCAGGACAGCCACTCCCGGCACAGATTCTACCACTACACCATGACAGACACTCCTAGCACAGACACTACCACTACACTAGGACAGTCGCTCCTAACACAGACACTTCCACTACACCAGGACAGCCACTCCCAGCACAGACTCTACCACTACACCATGACAGCCACTCCTAGCACAGAAACTACCACTACACTAGGACAGTCACTCCTAACGCAGACACTACCACTACACCATGACAACCACTCCTAGCACAAAAACTACCACTACACTAGGACAGTCACTCCTAACACAGACACTAACACTACACCATGACAGCCATTCCTAGCACAGACACTACAACTACACTAGGACAGTCACTCCTAACGCAGACACTACCACTACACCATGACAGCCATTCCTAGCACAGACACTACCACTACACTAGGACAGTCACTCCTAACGCAGACACTACCACTACACTAGGACAGTCACTCCTAACACAGACACTAACACTACACCATGACAGCCACTCCCAGCACAGACTCTACCACTACACCATGACAGCCATTCCTAGCACAGACACTACCACTACACCATGACAACCACTCCTAGCACAGACACTACCACTACACTAGGACAGTCACTCCTAACGCAGACACTACCACTACACCATGACAACCACTCCTAGCACAGACACTACAACTACACCATGACAGCCATTCGTAGCAGACTTTACCACTACACCAGGACAGCCACTCCTAGCGCAGACACTACCACTACACTAGGACAGTCACTCCTAACACAGACACTACCACTACACCAGGACAGCCACTCCTAGCACAGACTCTACCACTACACCAGGAAGCCAATACACGGTTCTACACCTACATGAATGCCCAGTACACCATTACCCAGTCTAGGAAGGTATTTTTGCTTCTGCTCCTCTGACCCATACGCGTAGATGGGATGCATGACCAGGGAGGACTGAACGCTCATCACAGAGCGATAACTACTATCCACCCTCTCCACTTCTCTGGCCAGCAGCCCATACGCCACATACGACGTCCCGGCACAGCCATAACCTAGAGAAGGCAACAAGTCAGTCAGTACACGGAGAGTGACGGATATTCTACTTACATAGATAAATGTCACCTATTACCTTTAATGGTGGATCCCAAAACACCCAGCTCTCCCATCTCCGATAAAATCTCCCGATCAAATACTAGAAACAACAAACAAGGTGAAGTTATATGAAGGGGAAGACGTCACTGTAAGTGGATCAGTGATTATAACTTCTACCTTCTTGCCGGTTCGCCATGAGGATGCGCGGCATCAGTCTCTCCTGGCAGTAGGATCGGAAACTGTCCCGTATCATCAGCTCATCCTCAGTCAGCTGTGAGTCCAGGCAGAGGGCATCGCGCCAGTCAAACTGCACCCGGGCTGTGGTACAAACACACAGACACATGGAACACATGGATTGTTTACAGTGATATACTATATCAAACCCTCACCTGTGTGAGCAGGATGAGAGGGTTTCCAGTCACTGACAGCAAGCAGACATGTTTAAGACATGGAGCTAGTTACATGTCACGGTCAGATGATGATCATAGAATATGCAGACCTGGGGGTAGCCCAGATACACCATCACCAGGTGCTTCCATGGCAGCCAGGCTCCTCTGAATGCCCCCAGGCCTGCCATGTATCTGCCTGTGACGTAGCATAAGTAGATGGTGTATGCTCAAAATGCAAAAAACAAACAAACAAAAGACTTACATTTTGCAGGTCTCTGTTCCTTCTTTGTCTTGATGTCTGTAATAAGGAACATATGTCTCAGGTGAAGTAAAGGTCTCAGCATCAGTAACATGAGGGGTTAATGACATGACATGACATCACCTGCCCTATACCATCCCTACAGTGAGAAGGAGACCACTGCCCATCACCTGCCCCATACCATTCCTACAGTGAGAAGGAGACCACTGCCCATCACCTGCCCCATACCATTCCTACAGTGAGAAGGAGACCGGGCCCATCACCTGCCCCCATACCATCCCTACAGTGAGGAGGAGACCACTGCCCATCACCTGCCCCATACCATCCCTACAGTGAGGAGGAGACCACTGCCCATCACCTGCCCCATACCATCCCTACAGTGAGGAGGAGACCACTGCCCATCACCTGCCCCATACCATCCCTACAGTGAGAAGGAGACCACTACCCATCACCTGCCCCATACCATCCCTACAGTGAGGAGGAGACCACTGCCCATCACCTGCCCCCATACCATCCCTACAGTGAGGAGGAGACCACTGCCCATCACCTGCCCCATACCATTCCTACAGTGAGGAGGAGACCACTGCCCATCACCTGCCCCATACCATCCCTACAGTGAGGAGGAGACCACTGCCCATCACCTGCCCAATACCATCCCTACAGTGAGGAGGAGACCGAGCCCATCACCTACCCCCATACCATCCCTACAGTGAGGAGGAGACCGGGCCCATCACCTGCCCCATACCATCCCTACAGTGAGGAGGAGACCAGGATCATCACCTGCCCCCATACCATCCCTACAGTGAGGAGGAGACCACTGCCTATCACCTGCCCCCATACCATCCCTACAGTGAGGAGGAGACCACTGCCTATCACCTGCCCCCATACCATCCCTACAGTGAGGAGGAGACCACTGCCCATTACCTGCCCCCATACCATCCCTACAGTGAGGAGGAGACCACTGCCCATCACCTGCCCCATACCATCCCTACAGTGAGGAGGACACTGGCCCATCACCTGCCCCATACCATCCCTACAGTGAGGTGGAGACCGAGCCCATCACCTGCCCCATACCATCCCTACAGTGAGGAGGAGACCGGGGCCTACCATCACCTGCCCCATACCATCCCTACAGTGAGGAGGAGACCGGGCCCATCACCTGCCCCATACTATCCCTACAGTGAGGAGGAGACAGCTGCCCATCACCTGCCCCATACCATCCCTACAGTGAGGAGGAGACCACTGCCCATCACCTGCCCCATACCATCCCTACAGTGAGGAGGAGACCACTGCCCATCACCTGCCCCATACCATCCCTACAGTGAGGAGGAGACCACTGCCCATCACCTGCCCCATACCATCCCTACAGTGAGGAGGAGACTGGGCCCATCACCTGCCCCCATACCATCCCTACAGTGAGGAGGAGACCACTGCCCATCACCTTCCCCATACCATCCCTACAGTGAGGAGACCACTGCCCATCACCTGCCCCTATACCATCCCTACAGTGAGGAGGAGACCACTGCCCATCACCTGCCCCATACCATCCCTACAGTGAGGAGGAGACTGGGCCCATCACCTGCCCCATACCATCCCTACAGTGAGGAGGAGACCACTGCCCATCACCTGCCCCATACCATCCCTACAGTGAGGAGGAGACCGGGCCCATCACCTGCCCCATACAATCCCTACAGTGAGGAGGAGACCACTGCCCATCACCTGCCCCATACCATCCCTACAGTGAGGAGGAGACCACTGCCCATCACCTGCCCCATACATCCCTACAGTGAGGAGGAGACTGGGCACTGCCATCACCTGCCCTATACCACCCCTACAGTGAGGAGGAGACCGGGCACTGCCATCACCTGCCCCTATACCATCCCTACAGTGAGAAGGAGACCACTGCCCATCACCTGCCCCATACCATCCCTACAGTGATGAGGAGACCACTGCCATCAGCTGCCCCATACCATCCCTACAGTGATGAGGAGACCACTGCCCATCACCTGCCCCCATACCATCCCTACAGTGAGGAGGAGACCGCTGCCCATCACCTGCCCCATACCATCCCTACAGTGAGGAGGAGACCACTGCCCATCACCTGCCCCATACCATCCCTACAGTGAGGAGGAGACCACTGCCCATCACCTGCCCCATACCATCCCTACAGTGAGGAGGAGACCACTGCCCATCACCTGCCCCATACCATCCCTACAGTGAGGAGGAGACTGGGCCCATCACCTGCCCCCATACCATCCCTACAGTGAGGAGGAGACCACTGCCCATCACCTGCCCCATACCATCCCTACAGTGAGGAGGAGACCACTGCCCATCACCTGCCCCATATTATCCCTACAGTGAGGAGGAGACCGGGCACTGCCCATCACCTTCCCCCATACCATCCCTACAGTGAGGAGGAGACCACTGCCCATCACCTGCCCCATACCATCCCTACAGTGAGGAAGAGACCGGGCACTGCCCATCACCTGCCCCCATACCATCCCTACAGTGAGGAGGAGACCATGCCCATCACCTGCCTCATACCATCCCTACAGTGAGGAGGAGACCGGGCCCATCACCTGCCCCATACCATCCCTACAGTGAGGAGGAGACCACTGCCCATCACCTGCCCCATACCATCCCTACAGTGAGGAGGAGACCACTGCCCATCACCTGCCCCATACCATCCCTACAGTGAGGAGGAGACCACTGCCCATCACCTGCCCCATAGCATCCCTACAGTGAGGAGGAGACCGGGCCCATCACCTGCCCCATACCATCCCTACAGTGAGGAGGAGACCGGGCACTGCCATCACCTGCCCCATACCATCCCTACAGTGAGGAGGAGACCACTGCCCATCACCTGCCCCATACCATCCCTACAGTGAGGAGGAGACCACTGCCCATCACCTTCCCCATACCATCCCTACAGTGAGGAGGAGACCGGGCACTGCCATCACCTGCCCCATACCATCCCTACAGTGAGGAGGAGACCACTGCCCATACCATCCCTACAGTGAGGAGGAGACCACTGCCCATCACCTTCCCCATACCATCCCTACAGTGAGGAGGAGACTGGCCCATCACCTGCCCCATACCATCCCTACAGTGAGGAGGAGACCACTGCCCATCACCTGCCCCATACCATCCCTACAGTGAGGAGGAGACCCGGAACTGCCCATCACCTGCCCCATACCATCCCTACAGTGAGGAGGAGACCGGGCCCATCACCTGCCCCATACCATCCCTACAGTGAGGAGGAGACTGGGCCCATCACCTGCCCCCATACCATCCCTACAGTGAGGAGGAGACCACTGCCCATCACCTGCCCCATACCATCCCTACAGTGAGGAGGAGACCACTGCCCATCACCTGCCCCATATTATCCCTACAGTGAGGAGGAGACCGGGCACTGCCCATCACCTTCCCCCATACCATCCCTACAGTGAGGAGGAGACCACTGCCCATCACCTGCCCCCATACCATCCCTACAGTGAGGAGGAGACCACTGCCCATCACCTGCCCCATACCATCCCTACAGTGAGGAGGAGACCACTGCCCATCACCTGCCCCATAGCATCCCTACAGTGAGGAGGAGACCGGGCACTGCCCATCACCTGCCCCATACCATCCCTACAGTGAGGAGGAGACCGGGCACTGCCCATCACCTGCCCCATACCATCCCTACAGTGAGGAGGAGACCGGGCACTGCCATCACCTGCCCCATACCATCCCTACAGTGAGGAGGAGACCACTGCCCATCACCTGCCCCATACCATCCCTACAGTGAGAAGGAGACCGGCCCATCACCTGCCCCCATACCATCCCTACAGTGAGGAGGAGACCACTGCCCATACCATCTCTACAGTGAGGAGGAGACCACTGCCCATCACCTTCCCCATACCATCCCTACAGTGAGGAGGAGACCGGGCCCATCACCTGCCCCATACCATTCCTACAGTGAGGAGGAGACCACTGCCCATCACCTTCCCCATACCATCCCTACAGTGAGGAGGAGACCGGCCCATCACCTGCCCCCGTACCATCCCTACAGTGAGGAGGAGACCACTGCCCATCACCTGCCCCATACCATCCCTACAGTGAGGAGGAGACCACTGCCCATCACCTGCCCCATACCATCCCTACAGTGAGGAGGAGACCACTGCCCATCACCTGCCCCCATATCATTCCTACAGTGAGGAGGAGACCGGGCCCATCACCTACCCCATACCATCCCTACAGTGAGGAGGAGACCACTGCCCATCACCTGCCCCATACCATCCCTACAGTGAGGAGACCGGGCCCATCACCTGCCCCATACCATCCCTACAGTGAGGAGGAGACCACTGCCCATCACCTGCCCCATACCATCCCTACAGTGAGGAGGAGACCACTGCCCATCACCTGCCCCATACCATCCCTACAGTGAGGAGGAGACCACTGCCCATCACCTGCCCCCATACCATCCCTACAGTGAGGAGGAGACCACTGCCCATCACCTGCCCCCATACCATGCCTACAGTGAGGAGGAGACCACTGCCCATCACCTGCCCCATACCATCCCTACAGTGAGGAGAAGACCGGGCACTGCCCATCACCTGCCCCATACCACCCCTACAGTGAGGCCTGATGGGGGCAGCATCATGTGGGGGAACAGAGATACTTTTCAGGGTGTAGGGTAAACTGAATAGAGCAAAGTACATATATTCTTACTGATCACTTGATCCCGAGCGCTCTGGACCTCAGACTTGATGAAGGTTCATCTCCCAACAAGACAATGACCCTAAGCACACAGCCAGGAGAGCACAGGAGCGGCTTAGGGACACAGCCCCCCCCCCCTCCACTCCATCCTGACAGAACTGAGATGATCTGCAGAGAAGAATGGCCGAACAGCCCCAAATCCAGGTATAACCCTGCTATAAGGCTGGAGGCCAAATCACTGCCGGGTGACAGGGTGTGATGCAGTGTAGATGGGATACGAGAAGACCTGCAATCCTGATACACTGACAGTATCCTGATGTCTGATAGTCCAGATGATGCTGGATTAGAGGTTCTTACCTAGGTGTGTGGCTGCGGTGCCCTGGGTCCGGGCTGCGGTGATGCTGAAGCCTCGGGTCACAGCTCGGAGGAGACACAGGGGGCGACCGCTCAGCGACATTATGGTGACCCTGCAAATAATGCACAGAATTCATCGGCCAATGAGATCATGTGACATTGCGGCTCAGCACCATGGAAGGTGATGGGACCAGGCTGCAATAACACACACATCTAGTGTCATCCTGGACAAGCCCTTTGGCTGTGCCTGTCAGGACATGATGGGAGTTGTAGTTATGTAACAGTTGGGGGACAATGCTCTAGTCTTTGCTCTATCCATCGGAGGGACATGATGGGAGTTGTAGTTTTACAGCAGATGATTATCCGATCATCCACTCGTGTTACTGTGAGATTTAGCACGTTATGTTCTCAATAATATATCCTGTCCCTTTAAATGAAAAAAAAAGTGACAGGAGCCTCGACCAATCGGATGCATCCTCTCGGGCCTCACCCCCTGCTCGGCCAATCAGCTTAGAGGAGTATTTATACAGACTGGTGACAGCTGGAATGTTCTGCATCCAGGACACATTGAATCATATACATCAGGGCATGCTGGGAGTTGTAGTGTTATAACCTATAGAGATAATGAGTCCTAGTAACACAATATGTCAGGTGGGGGACTACAATTCCCAGCAGGCACACAGAGTCCCATCACCTGACCTACGTAATCATTACAGAACCTTCTCCTGACCTTTGGTCCCTGCAGCAGGAGTTGGATCGGATACAGAGAAGAATTAATGAGTATATGGGGGGCTGTATCTTGTCCTTAAAGGGGAAGTGTATAAGTTATAACCTGAGGCTTTACAGTCATCCTGCAGTTACACCCAATGGGAGTGCATGCTGGGAGTAGTAGTTATACACCACCATCTACAGCTGGGGTCTTCAATTGGCTTGTCAGCTGTTGCAGAACTACAACTCCCAGCATGCCACAACAGGCACATGCTGTCAGGGAATGCTGGGAGTTGTAGTTTTTCAACAGCTAGGGATTATTGCCTGTAGCAAGAAAAAGGTGCCCATATAGTGGTGTGGTTAGACTTGCTGGGACTTGTTGTTCCACAGCAGCAGTATACAGGTATTGTCCGCTTCCATACGCAGAGCTGTCAGCCTCACACACATACACGGCGATCCAGTATATTACAGATAACACACAGACCCCCCTCACCTTACTGAGCTTCTGGGGTTCCTCGCTGATTATGAAACTGACAGCGCGCCAGCGCCACCTGGCGGCCGAGCCTCCTCGTCGCGCTTTAGTGACGTCACTGACAAACACCAGGCGCCATATTGAGTGTGGCAAGTACAAACCTCCTGCCGGGATTGTGAGCGACGTAACAAGAATACGGTTGCGTAGCCTTCCATAATGAGACGTGTATGTAACTAATATGTCTGATAGACTAGAAAGCTATACAAAGGGAGTTGTCTGTAAAGACCAATCAGTGAAGGCGTATTCTCTGTAACGACCAATCCCTGAAGGAGCTTTGTCCCTAACAACCAATCAGCATACGAGGAGAATATTTAGGAGGTTCCAGCAAGGACCAATCAAAATTCTGTTAACATTGGCTTAGAAACACAAAAGCTGTTATCTGATTGGCTGTTGTGGGTGACACGTGGTAATGGCCATTGATAGGCTCCATATTTGAGGTGACCCCCTACTTATTCACAAGCAGAATCATAATATGGCTGCCTGGCATGTCAGTAAATGGATAGGGCCCTGCTTCGGTGTTGTCTGCATAATAGGCCCCAATAGTTGTTCAAAGATGGCTGTCCTGGGAGCCTGTATTACACCTCTAGTTGCCATGGCAACATATCAGTGCCCTATAATAGACAGTGTTGAGCCCTTAGATGCCATAGACGTCATTGACTGCAGCATCTAAGGGGTTCTCCTTATGACTGTTGTAGCCGGGGGTAACCTGTATGTTGTGGCTGGGAGGCACTTTTCATGGTGCAGCTTCTGAGCCCCCCAATAGCTACATCACTATTCCTGGGGACACCATTGAGACCCCCCAGTCAGGGGCGTAACTAGAAATGGCTGGGCCCCATAGCAAACTTTTGATTGGGTTCCATAGCAAACTTTCGATTGGGCCCCATAGCAAACTTTTGATTGCCCCCCCCCCCCGACTGACCACTAAACGGTCAAGTGAAGTCATAACTACATAACTGCTAGCTCTGGTCAGGAGTGCTTGCAGTTAAAGGGACATTTGCAAAACCCAAGAGACCAGCAGGGCCACCCGGTGCTGCAAATGATGACAGCTCAGGGGGCCCAGTGTATTGCAGGAGCAGGCCATGGGGCCCCCTGATGCGGCGGGCCCCATAGCAGCCGCTATGGCTGCTATAGTGGTAGTTAAGCCCCTGCCCCCAGTCACATAATCAATTCTAGGTTTTCCTCCACCCAGGAGCCGTTTAAATGTGGCTTACTAATACCCCCGGTGCTCTAGCTAGGCCCATGGTTAGTCAGATAAAATCACCCCCTTTACAGCCATTATCTGCGCTTTCAAAAACATGGCCGCTTTCTTCTAGAAACAGCACCACCCTTGTCCTCAGTTTGGGTGTGGTGTTGCATTTGCGTTCCATTGAAGTGAATAGAGCTGAATTGTAATATCACACACAACCTGAGGGTAGGGGTGGTGCTTTTTAAAAAAAAAATAAATAAAAATAATATATATATATATATATATATATATATATATATATATATATATATATATAATAACTTATTGTCCTTTACATCTTTTCACGTCTCTCTACTCCTCCCTCTGCTCTTGCCTCCCCCTCATCACTCTCCTTCATTTCTCTGAGTGCCGGCGTCTTGCTTGGAACGAGGCCATACTCTTACTGAAGTATTCAACTTGCCAAAGTTCCTCTCCTCTCTTTCCGGTTCGGGTACATTGATGTTTTCCTATTGTTATGATGTCATTTATGCAGGGTTTATTGTTATTCCTTATATAGGCTGTGCTGTGGCGGGCTCCCTCCCCCATGGTTGCCTACTACCTCTCTTCTTTTCTGTGGGACTTCTGACCCACTTGCACGTAGTGCTCTATTCTTGTCTCTTTTCTTACCCATTTCCCCCCTTTTTTCCTCTTTTCTTCTTCCCCTCTGCCCCCCCCCTTTTTTTTTTTTTTTTTTTTTCCTTATATTTCCTTCTCCTTCCTTTTTCTGCTTCCCTGACGTGTTGCCGGGTGGGAGTGGGATAGGCTGCTAAATAACTGCATTCATTTTCTCCGATTTTCTTTGTTTTCCGGGCGTGTAGCTCTCCCTTGTGCATGAGATGTCGACCACTACGCAACGAGAACTGCTCTTGGGTACCCTCAACGTTAAGGGACTGCATGATGCTGGTAAGCGCTCTATCATGTTCAACCACCTAAAGGGGAGACACATTCAGGTAGCCTTTTTGCAGGAAACTCACCTCACCTCTGACTCATCTTTTAGACTATCCAATAGATGGTTCCCACATATTTACCATAGTCTGTCTTCAGATTCAAAGGCCAGGGGAGTGAGCATTCTCATTTCCCGTTCCCTTCCCTGGGAACTTCTCGACAGTCGCAGTGATGGAGATGGCCGACTACTGATGGTAAAGGGTAAGATAGCCTCGGTCACCTACACCTTAGCCTCCCTATATCTACCAAACACCGGACAGGACAAATCGTTAACTGACTTCCTTGAACAAGTAGAGGAGTTTGCGGAGGGTTCCCTAATTCTAGGGGGAGATTTTAATGTCGCCCTCGACCCTAGAACGGACACGTCCACAGGGGTATCTCACCTCCCGGCCTCGACAGTGCGGCGCGTTGGCACTGCCCTTCGAGAGCACCAGTTAGTAGACGTTTGGAGAACGCTCCACCCTGGAGAACGTGATTACTCCTTCTATTCTATGGCACGAGATATGTACTCCCGATTAGATTACTTCTTCCTCAAACACAGGGACCTCCACTATGCCCATGATGCTCGCATAGACTGCATTTCCTTCTCCGATCACGCACTGGTCACAGTCACTCTATCCCTTATCAATTCCTTCCCCACTCAATTCCAGTGGAAGCTAAACACATCCCTAGTTAAGGACGTGGCGGTCCAAGCCGATCTAAAAAATACTCTGCTGGAATACTTTGCGGCCAATGTCACCCCAGATATGGCTCCAGGTGTAATATGGGAAGCCCACAAATGCGTTGCAAGGGGAGTTTTGATTAAATGGGGCAGCAAATTTAAGAAGGAACGGGCAGCTAAGATTCTCCGCTTACTAGATCAAATTCGAGCCCTGGAATGTTCCCACAAATCCAACCCCACAGAAGACATAAGGGTGACCCTCCTTCAGACGCGTGACCTGTTGAAAAATGAGCTGCAATCTAAGGCCAAAGCGTCCCTGGCTAAGTGTCGTCGACACTACTACGAGCACAGTAATAAGTGTGGGAAATCTCTGGCGAGGGCTCTGAGGGCCCAAAGATCACAATCCTATGTTCCCCACATTAACTCGACCGCCCATTCCCGGGTACACACCCCGAAAGGGATTGCCGAGGTGTTCAAAGACTTCTATTCAGACCTATATTCCTCTGATAAATACAATCCGGCCTCGTCGGACCCTTCTTTTAGAGACAAGATTAGGGATTACATTTCCAACTCGGGTATGCGCACATTGTCACAGGAAGATGTCGAGGAGTTAGAGGCCCCCATATCGGAGGTAGAGCTGGAGAGAGCTATAAAATCTACTCAGTCTGGTAAAGCCCCGGGTCCCGACGGGTTTAGTCTGATTTACTATAAACTTTTCCAGGACATCCTCTCTCCACATTTCTTGAAGGCATTCAATTGCTTAGTCGAAGGGACATCCCTGCCGCGCGATGCTACCAGAGCTCATATTACGGTCATTCCAAAGCCGGGCAAAGACATTTCTCTTTGCGCTAACTTCAGACCCATTTCACTTCTTAATGTGGATCTGAAGTTATTTTCAAAGATCTTGGCCTCTCGTTTGGTCCCGTTGCTCTCTCATGTCATTCACCCGGATCAAGCAGGCTTCATGCCAGGTCGCGAGGCCCGGGATAACACGGTGAGGGCGGTTAACTTGGTCCATAAAGCACTGTTGCATAAACTCCCGATGATGCTACTCTCGACTGACGCGGAGAAAGCTTTCGACCGAGTTAACTGGTCCTTCATGGAAGAGGCACTCCGGTTCCTGGGGCTGGGTCCTCATTTCCTGAGCTGGGTCTTGTCCTTATATGCTTCCCCCTCGGCCTGTGTTCGGGTGAATGGCATTCTTTCTTCTTCTTTCCCTATCTACAATGGTACGCGGCAGGGATGCCCCTTGTCGCCCCTTATCTTCATACTGACACTAGAACCCTTTCTGTGCCGGGTAAGGAGGACTCAGGACGTGACGGGGCTGCAGGTGGGCAGAGCTCATTATAAAATAGCGGCATATGCCGATGATTTATTGTTTTTTGTCACCTCTCCGCAGGTCTCACTTCCCAATCTAATGAAAGAATTTGAGGAGTATGCCAGGGTGTCCAACTTTAAAATCAATTTTGCTAAATCGGAAGCCCTGAATATTTCCCTTGCAAAATCAGCGGTTAGTGGTCTACAGTCAGCTTTTAGCTTTAAATGGGCTCCCGCATCTATCAAATATTTGGGCATAGCTCTGACTGCCGATCTTAGTAAACTTTATCAATGTAACTACATACCGCTACTGGCTGCTATTCAAGCGGACTGTGCGCGATGGACAACCGGTCTGTTTACTTGGTTCGGCAGATGTGCGATATATAAAATGAATATCCTCCCTCGGTTGCTTTATTTTTTCCAATGCCTCCCTATCCGCCTACCTGCAGCATTCCTACAATCTCTGACGTCCTTGCAGACTAGATTCATTTGGGGCAACAAACCGGCCAGAGTCCGACGAGAACTTTTATACCGCCCGAAGGAGAGAGGGGGGGTGGGCCTTCCAAATATACGGAAATATTACCTGGCAGCCAAACTCTCCCATGTCCTGGACTGGTGCCGCAATTTCTCTAAAAAACAATGGGTGGCAATTGAACAATCATTTACCGATATTCCTCTGCGAGGCATACCCTGGCTCCCTGATACCTCCCTTACGTCTCTAAAATCTCACCCCACAATTGGCCCGGTGATATGTGCGTTCTCGGAGAGGATGATGCGACAGGATGTCATCCCTCTAAATTCTACATTAACTCCTATATTGGGCAATCCAGATTTTGTCCCTAGCCTTAATGACCGTGTCTTTGCAGAATGGATAAATGGAGACAAGTTTCGTGCTCGAGACTTTATTGCTAACAGGGACTGGCTTACCTCTGCTGACATTTCCGCTTTGTCTGAGCCTCGACCGCTGGGTCCTTGGAGGGCAGCTCAGCTCCGACACTTCCTGACATCTAGACCTAAGCCAAACACACTCTTAACCAATCGGACAGATTTTGAAACGCTTTGTACCCAGAGTGGTTCACTGAGACATAACCTTTCTATCTCATATCAACTGCTTTTGACCCTGCCAGAAGAGACAGCTCCAGACTTTATGGTTAAGTGGGAGGAGGAACTTTCCTTGACACTTAACCCTGAACAACGGACGCGTATATATACGCTGACGCATAAATCTTCCATCTGTTCTCGCTTTCAAGAGGCTGGGTACAAAATCCTATCTAGATGGTACAGAGTTCCCTCCTGTCTACATGCTCTGATTCCGGAGGTAGACCCTACATGTTGGAGATGTGGCTCTGCCGAAGGAACGTTCCTCCACACATTTTGGGACTGCCCACGTCTTGCTTCTTTTTGGTCCGAGGTGATCCGAGTGATACGCCTGGTCACCGACCTGACGATCCCTATGGGTCCGGCCCTTTTCTTGCTCCATCACTGTGACATGTCGGTTAAACATTATAAATGTTCTCTGCTGAGGTTTCTGGTCATGGCTGCTAGGGCTTGTGTCCCCCTTTACTGGAAACGAACGGATCCACCTCCAATCTCTTTGTGGATCACTAAGGTTAACGACCTCATGCACATGGAAGACCTCACCTCAAGTCTACAAGATAAGAACTCTCGTTTTACCAGCACTTGGCTGACCTGGTTGCAATTTCAGGAAACTGAGGTATATAAAGATCTTCTCCGTTCTTCATAAATCTAGCTATGTAGTTTCTCAATGGCTTGAGGCTTTACCCCCCCCCCCCCCCCTCCTTTTTCTTTTTGCCTGACGCATTGCTGTGGCACGTTGCGCACTTCCCGGCAGCACGTCTCACCCTCTCCCTTCCTCCCCCCTCATTCTTTTCCACTCTTTTTCTTGCTATACTCCTATTCTCTTTTCCTGACATCTATGGGTGCTCTTAGCGCCCTTCTCTTATATAAAAAGTGGGTTGGATGTGGCTAAATGGAGCGATTTTCTGTCACCATCCACAATGGATTTCATTCCGGGTTATGTTGGTTTTATGTGTTATAGATTTGTAACTTATATGTTCGGAATGTTGCTTAATTGTACTGCTTTCATACAGTGGAATGTGATTTGCTGTGTTGGCTATATCTGACTCGTGAACTTTACAAATAAAGAATTAAAAAAAAAAAAAAAAAAAATATATATATATAATAATAATAATGTGCTTTTTAATCCTGGAAAACCCTCTTAAAGGGGTTTATCACTGGCCTACTCAGTGAACAGATCCAACCATCTCTGCCCCTTTTTACTGTGGATTGCTGTTGACAAGCTGATCAGTTAGGGTGTCAGGTGTCAGCACCCCTCTGATCAGCGACTGATGGCCTACCCTGACGGAGCAATAATTCGGCCAATCGATCGTTTAAAGAGGATGTACCACTAGGTACATCCTCTTGAATTTAACACACTGATAAAACGGCGCCGTCATGGGGAAGGTTCTATCCAGCGGTAGCGAGCCGTGCTGAAGCACTGAAGGTCGGCCGGCCCGCCCCCAGTGGGAGGGAATTCCCTTCCCTCTATGACGCGGTTCCATTGATTCTAACGGTACCGCTGGATAAAACGGTGCCGTTCTCTCAGTGTGTTAAATTCAAGAGGATGTACCTGGTGGTACATCCTCTTTAATGATTTTGAAGCAACGATTTGGTTTTAATAACGATCAGCGTTTAGACAAATAAATTGTTAAAAAAATCGTTAGAAAATTCGCAAGAAAAATCGTTATTGCCATAGTTTTTAAGATCGCTTATGCCCATCTTTTACATAGGGTGAATCATTGAAAGACTGTATACACAAAGCGATCTGCGAATTTTTAACGAATGCCGATTTGAGAACATGTTGAAAGATCAAAATGAACGATTTCTCGCTTGTCACTTGATCGTTTGCTGTGTTTACACGGAACGATTGTCGCTCAAATGCGATCGTTATGGCGAAAGTTCGAACAATAATCGTTTCGTGTAAACGCAGCATTAGAAAACCCATTTAATTTTTAGTGCTGTTCCAATGCACAACCACTAGATGGAGCTAATGAATTTTAGCACCCTTCATTAGAAAGAACTAAGGCACATTTTAGGGGGCAGTCATGCCGCCATGTGTAGGGGCTCCGCAGTCACTAACATCTAATGTATGCAATCACTGGTCATAGGGGACCTAATATATAATGACATGTTCAAGATCTTTCTGAACTGAAGTCCCTTGTTTGCTTCTGTTAATTCACTAACTTTATGTAAAGGAGAACTCCGGCCAAATGTAACATAATTTTAGCTTTTGCTGGACTTCTCCTTTAACACAAACTTCTCATCATTGGTGAGTGCACCTTGTACTTGGTGTTCGCTCCTCCTATGACCTGTAGGAAGCCGGTATGGTTAGACCTGGGTACCCAGATTATAATGCCTTTCCGCTATATACTCAGAACATGTGTAACAATGCCAACATGTATACATACCATCCACAATATACATCTGGCTAAACTATAGGAGGGAAGTTTACATTTTTCAAGATCTCTGTTTGCTGTCAGTGAACCAGGCCATTTACACGTTTACATGATGGAGCTGTATATCTGCACAGACCTAATAATTCTTACAACTGATGGTTTGTTACAGTTGTATCCACTCTAGGCAGTCCTCTGTCATCTAAACAGTTTGTATTCTAGGCAGATGCATTTTACCTGCACTGATACATTGTAACAAACAGAACAGGAGATAGTTGTTGTTGATGCATTTAGCTTTCAAAGGATTGGTTAAACTGATACGATTGTGACAAACCCTCAGCTGTGGGTTTCATTGCCAAGGCATAAACTAAAATGTTCCTAAGCTGTGAGACTTACACAAAGTCCTAACCTAACAGAAAAAGTTGGAAACAATTTTGTACAGTTTTAAAGCAAGAGTCGTGTATCTCCATGGTAACAGACTACAAGCAAATCCTTTGTAGTCAGATCCTGCAATCATAATCTTGCCCATCTGTCCTCAACTTTATCCTAAGCTATCAAACATGCCTGCACAGTTCCAAAAGCAGTGTGTTTCCAGGGTAACAGACTACAATCAAATCATGTGTAGTCAAATCCTGCAGTCATAGTCCATCTCTCTTCTACTTCTTCCTAACCTACCAAATATATATATGAAAAGCTGGGTACAGATAGAAAGGAATACGACTACAGGATCAGACTACACAGGGTTTGGGCGTAGTCTGTTACCATGGAGACACAGGTCTGCACAGAAGCTGTAGGAGATTGTAATTAATACTTGGTAACGTTGTCTGGATCAGACTTCTGGGGCCCCACTTATAGTGTTATCCATGTGAATAAACATCCCATCACCTCATCCCCTGGTTACCTGTATACATCTGGACTTTGGATGTAACTCTGCCTGTGCCCCGGGCTGCAGCCTCGCTGCTTCCATCTTCTGGTGAAGCTAAAGCCATTTACAAAGTAAGTCATATTTTAGAAGAGCAACCACAAGCTTCCTCTTTCTATGATTCTCAACCACTGCTGATTTCCTAAGGTTTAGTCACAGCGTATCTTAAAGTGAAACTGTGGTGTCCTTCTGCCCCCAACATCATCTGTCATCTGTGGAGGAACCTGTCAACAACCTGCAGCACCCCCAAAGGAGAAATGAAGCATTACATGACATAAAAAGTAGGTTAAAGTGTCACTGCTGTTATAACTTTCAAAATCTAAATCAGCAGTAGATGTGATATGAAGCAAGTTTGCAATTTACATTCATTTTTTTTTTAAGTTATCGTGGAAAACTCTGCACTTCCTGTCTTTAGACTTTTTGGGGAAAAAAAAGAGACTGCGCTCACAGAGAAGGCAGTCATGTGATTGATGGACACATTGAGCAGTGACTCTCTGTACTGGCCGGGACTTCATGTTTTTAGTCTCTTTTTAACAACAGCACAAGACTAAAAAAGCTTCAGGAGACTGGACCTGGATACAAGTAAGTATAGCTGTTATATAGCTGCCTTCAGGAGACTGGACCTCGATTTCTGGTAAGTCTAGTTGTAATATATGTTATATAGCTGCCTTCAGGAGACTTTACTTGGATACAGTAAGTATAGCTGTTATGTAGCAGCCTTCAGGAGACTGGAATTGGATACAGTAATGCTGTGTTTACGTGGAACGATTATCGTTCGAATATTCGCATAAACGATCGCATTTGAGTGATATTCGTACCGTGTAAACACAGCAAACGATCAAACAACGAGCGAGAAATCGTTCATTTTGATCTTCCAACATATTCTTAAATCGTCGTCCTTCGTTCGCTGAAAATTCGCAGATCGCTTCGTGTAAACAGTCTTTCACCGATTTACCCTATGTAAAAGATGGGCTTAAGCGATCTTAAAAACAATCGCAATAACGATATTTCTAACGAATTTTCAAATGATTTTTCTAACGATTTATTTGTCTAAACGCTAATCGTTATAACAACCAAATCGTTGCTTCAAAATCGTTAAACGATCAATTGGGCGAATTATCGCTCCGTGTAAACGTAGCATTAGTATAGCTTTTATATAGCAGCCTTTAGGAGACTGAACCTAGATACAGTAAGTATAGCTTTTATATATCTGCCTTCAGGAGACTGGACCTGGATACAGTAAGTATAGCTGTTATATATTTTCCTTCAGGAGACTGGACCTAAATACAAGTAAGTATAGCTGTTATATAGCTGCCTTCAGGAGACTGGACCTGGATACAGTAAGTATAGCTGTTATATAACTGCCTTCAGGAGACTGGACCTGGATACAGTAAGTATAGCTGCTATGTAGCTGCCTTCAGAAAACTGGCCCTTGATTTAGTAAGTATAGCTGTTACACAGCTACCTTCAGGAGACTGGACCCAGATACAGTAAGTATAGCTGTTAAATAGCTGCCTTTAGGAGACTGGACCTGGATATAAGTAAGTATAGCTGTTATATAGCTGCCTTCAAAAGACTGGACCTGGATACTGGTAAGTATAGCTGTTATATACTTGCCTTCAGGAGACCGAACCTGGATTTCTGGTAAGTATAGCTGTTATATATGTTATATAGCTGCCTTCAGGAGGCTGTACTTGGATACAGTAAGTATAGCTGTTATATTGCTGCCTTCAGGAGACTGGCCTGGATACAAGTAAGTATAGCTGTCACATAGCTGCCTTCAGGAGACTGGACCTGAATACTGGTAAGTATAGTTTTGTTATAAAGCATGATAACAAAAAAAAATGAATGTAAATTACAAACTTGCTTTATATCACATCTACTGTTGATTTAGATTTTCAAAGTTATAATGACACTTTAAAGTTTTCCTAAAAATACTATGCTCTGTTCTCAAGCTCCCAAAACAATCCACATCCTTTTGGGGTTAAACAAATGCCCTAATATATTTTGTGAACAAACCCTTTAAGCTGACCATACACATATCTGATTTATCATGGTGGAGGTGGTGCAGCAGTCTAGTGACAAAATGCGCCCCTTGGTTCTTTATGGCCATTGTTATCACTAGAGATGAGCGAATTTACACTAATACAGAGGTGAAGCGCTTCGTTATGTCTGTAATCGACTTATCAGCTGGCTGCCTTCTAACTGACTGCCACACCTGCAGCACCTCCCTGGGTGCTGGGAAAAGCTGGATCTAGTCCTGGGAAACTTCTCCCAGTTCCCCAGGACTGGATCCAGCTTTTCTTAGCATCCGCAAAGTAGCAACATTGAGTTAGAAGACAGCGGACTGATGAGCGTATTGCTTCGCCTCTGTATTACTGTATAATGTGCGGTAGAGCTAGTTGGGGCATGTCTTATGTAGTATTGAATCAGAGAGAGTGTATAAGAATTGTTCCTGCTGAGGAGTACTTTTCATGGCCTGGCCTGTATGAACTCCTCATACCTACCCTATAGGTATGCCTACCCAATAGGTCTATATGTAGTTTCCCAATACTGTGACATCGCTGTGTGTAGTATCCCTGTACTGTGACATCACTGTGTGTAGTATCCCTGTACTGTGACATCACTGTGTGTATTATCCCTGTACTGTGACATCACTTTGTATTATCCCTGAACTGTGACATCACTGTGTGTATTATCCCTGTACTGTGACATCACTGTGTATTATCCCTGTTCTGTTACATCACTGTGTGTATTATCCCTGTACTGTGACATCACTGTGTATTATCCCTGTACTGTGACATCACTGTGTGTATTATCCCCCTGTACTGTGACATCACTGTGTGTATTATCCCTGTACTGTGACATCACTGTGTATTATCCCTGTACTGTGACATCACTGTGTGTGTTACCCCTGTACTGTGACATCACTGTGTGTAGTATCCCTGTAATGTGATATCACTGTGTGTATTATCCCTGTACTGTGACATCACTGTGTGTATTATCCCTGTACAGTGACATCACTGTGTGTATTATCCCTGTACTGTGACATCACTGTGTATTATCCCTGTACTGTGACATCACTGCGTGTATTATTCCTGTACTGTGACATCACTGCGTGTATTATCCCTGTACTGTGACGTCACTGTGTATTATCCCTGTACTGTGACGTCACTGTGTATTATCCCTGTACTGTGACATCACTGTGTATTATGCCTGTACTGTGACATCACTGTGTATTATCCCTGTACTGTGACATTACTGTGTGAATTATCCCTGTACTGTGACATCACTGTGTATTATCCCTGTACTGTGACATCACTGTGTGTATTAACCCTGTACTGTGACATCACTGTGTATTATCCCTGTACTGTGACATCACTGTGTGTACTATCCCTGTACTGTGACATCACTGTGTATTATGCCTGTACTGTGACATCACTGTGTGTATTAACCCTGTACTGTGACATCACTGTGTATTATCCCTGTACTGTGACATCACTGTGTGTATTAACCCTGTACTGTGACATCACTGTGTATTATCCCTGTACTGTGACATCACTGTGTGTACTATCCCTGTACTGTGACATCACTGTGTATTATCCCTGTACTGTGACATCACTGTGTATTATCCCTGTACTGTGACGTCACTGTGTGTTATCCCTGTACTGTGACATCACTGTGTATTATCCCTGTACTGTGACGTCACTGTATTATCCCTTGTAGCATTGTGCTGCCTGATTAAGCAGTGTTATACCCAATAGAATGGAGAGGAGGATGCTCCCAGTGACCTGACTAGTCTTAGTAATAGCCTCCTGTAGAAAGGGCTGAGCTTTCCAGGGGATGACTCCCAGCCTGAAAGAAGTATAGTTACTAGCTTGAGGCTGGTGCCGGTATTTATTATGTACTGGCAGCAATAAGTTCTGGTCAGATGATATCCTTGGGCTTCAGAGTCTTGAATACAATGACTAACAACAGTGTACGGTGACATTTAATGTGCACACTATGGCGACTATCACATGAGCATAATGCCAATGCATCTAATGGATAGAAGTCCCAGCCCAACTGCAGAACTATCTGCATCATAGATAACTGAGATGTTTCCATACATCTAGCAGCTAGTATTATGTATGATAGGATTGGATACAGTACACTGGCTGAGCAGACAGTATTAGGGTTACCCAACTGTATTTCAACATAGGCTGTAGCCGTGTCCACAGAAATACATAACAATAGACATTTACCAATCCCACTGTGCACTGCAACATTTCCTGCTTCACACACAG
Organism: Dendropsophus ebraccatus; assembly: GCF_027789765.1. Classification (NCBI taxonomy): domain Eukaryota; kingdom Metazoa; phylum Chordata; class Amphibia; order Anura; family Hylidae; genus Dendropsophus; species Dendropsophus ebraccatus. Next base: position 212,972,128 of record NC_091454.1, on the reverse strand, counting down.
AGGACATGAGCTGTTATCTCCGTAGTTCGTCAGGAATCACTTTTTTCACTCATTTACCACCATCTTTTTATCCTTTTTTGATGTGCGAATTCCTCTCATATATTGCGGTTTGACGAAGGATCACCTAATACCTGATCAAGTTGTATTGTATATTTAGTGCACTGTAAAGTTAATTTTCACTTTTCTACTGTTATTAAGTAATGGAAGATGGCAATGAAAGAGTTAAACCTATTTACTAAAGATGAGCGAGTAGTGAAATATTCGACTTTTGAGAATTTGAATCGAAGTATAATGCCACTCTCCACAGTTGCGAATGAAAAATATTTGTGAATGCTTTACGAATGTTTACGGCAATGTTCACACATTTCTTTCGTATTTCTTCCGCAGCAATACATATATGATTCCAATGTGCGCCCGTAGAGCGTCACATTATTCACGCGTATCACGCATCATGCTGTACGAACGTTAGTAGAAAAGTATGTATGACATGCCTTTTACTAGGCTACTGGCACAATAGCTACACGTGCCTTTTACTAGGCTACTGGAACAATAGCTGCACATGCCTTTTACTAGGCTACTGGAACAATAGCTGCATGTGCTTTTTACTGGGCTACTAGAACAATAGGTATCACGTGCCTTTTACTGGGCAACTGGCATAATAGGTATCACGTGCCTTTTACTGGGCAACTGGCACAATAGGTATCACGTGCCTTTTACTGGGCAACTGGCACAATAGGTATCACGTGCCTTTTACTGGGCAACTGGCACAATAGGTATCACGTGCCTTTTACTGGGCAACTGGCACAATAGAAATAACGTTTACGTGCCCTTAGTGGGCTAAACCAGGGAAACTATAAGTCACTTGTACACACAGGGTACTGGAATGAATACAGCTGCTGATGCTGCTGCTGTTATATCATCTATGTCTTGGATTCAAAGATGACTTTTTCGCTGAAAAGGACTTTTGGGTTCAGTAGTAAGCCTGCCTAACCAAAACACCACTAAAACCTATCTCTCCCTGCTCTAATATCTCTCCCTGGCTAGGTTGAAAGCGCATCTGCGGTCGAGAGGCGAAAGTCAATTATTAAATATTCAAGGTCATGTGGTTCAGCCATCCAATGAGGGTAGACACTGTTTTCGAGCTGCGTGCGTACTCCCAGGGTCCCTCACGGCCTCCCTGCATGGTGATTGGATTAAAAAAAAGCGCCAACTGCGATGGGAGGGCTTTGGAATGTTACCCGCGTATTCGTCACACTACTCGATTGAATTTGAATCTTTCGAATACCGCAATATTCGCTCGAATACTATCTCGATCAAATCGTATTCGCTCATCTCTACTATTTACATTCACTCACTCATCGGGATTTCCCTAGAACCTTCTAGTAAAGGTGGAATAACCCTCTGGCCTAGCCAGTTATACTTTCAGGGCTAGATCCAAAAACTGCAAGACTTTAGTCAAGTAACCCAAAATAGTAAGTTTATAAATAGCCAGCTTTTTCTGATCTCTTGGTCCCAAATGGTCTCAAAGTGGTTCCCACTCCCAAAGGGTAACAAAGATACAGGGATAACATGTGAGGCTCAGGGGCGGGCTGGGCCGGGGGGAAGGGGGGCATATGCCCCCCGGGCCGGTCTTCCCCCAGTTGTCAGGGCCGCATGGCTGCTGACAGCTGGTTGGAGTCCTCAGTGCCTCCCCTGCTTACAGCCCCGCCCTCTTCAGTCATATTTACCTATGGCTGTGCTGTGGATCCGATCTGTGCTAGAAGCGGACGCCCAAGCCCCACCCCCATGCCGGGAAGCCCCGCCCCCTGTATGGCCATTATGCTTTCTATAAGCCTATGAGGCTTATGGTGAAAAGCAAACTGCTGTACGCAGTATCTTCCTCCGGCCACCAGAGGCCGCTCTCTCCTCCCAGCTGGTTCTCCTGCAACTGGGCTAGAAGAGCCTGAAGACAGAGAAGATGGTGTCTGCAGCAAGCAAGGTACCTACACAGGAGGACATCTACACAGCAGGACATAGAGCAGGGGGAGGGAACCAAGGCCCTCCAGCTGTTGCAAAACTACTACTCCCATCATACCTGGGCAGCCATAGGCTGTCCATGCATGATGGGAGTTGTAGTTTTGCAACAGCTGAAGAGCCAAGGTTCCCCATCCCTGACATTTAGGATACATATATACAGGAGACCTACACAGGAGGATACATATATACAGGAGGAGACATACAGAGGAGTATATAGAGGATACATATATACAGGAGGAAACATACAGAGGAGTATATAAAGGATACATATATACAGGAGGAGACATACAGAGGAGTATATAGAGGATACATATATACAGGAGGAGACACACAGAGGAGTATATAGAGGATACATATATACAGGAGGATACATATATATAGGGGTACATAGAGGATACATACATACAAGAGGAGACATACAGAGGAGTTAGGGCTGGGTGAGTAATCAAATTAATTCGCCCAGAAGGTTAGAATCGATTAGATTTTTTGTGAAAATCGTAAATTCAATTTTCACAAAAAATCATTGCAGGCGGAGCAGCATGGAGTGTCGGGTTGGCGGCCGGGCAAGAGGTGCAGGTCAAGCGGGCGGCGCGGAGGTGAGGTGCATGGCGGGCTTATGGTGGTGCGTGGAGTGTCGGGCCGGAGGTGAGGTGCAGGGCGGTCGGGCAGTCCGCCTAACAGAGCCGCAACTGACCTGCCCGAGCTATACATATCACGTCCTGCTCCCCTCCCGGCCGCACATGCAGGTCCCCGGTCTCTGGAGCAGGCCGCAGGGACTGTAGTGGTGATAGCGTTGCTTCGGGTCCTGGAGCTGTACAGCGGGATCTCCATCCCTCGATCCCGCTGTACAGCCCCAGTAATAGCAGCAACGCTATCACCACTACAGTCCCTGCGGCCTCCTTCAAAGACCGGGGACCTGCATGTGTGGCCGGGAGGGGAACTTGTGTGCCAGGGTGAGAGGAAGAGGAGGAGGGCTATGTGCACTCCTGCCCCAATCACCCCCAGCTGCCCCAGTCCCCCTAGAGTCACCCCCAGTCTTCCTCAGTGCCCCTCAGTCCCTCCCAGTCCCCCTCAGTCACCCCCAGTCTGCCCCAGTCCCCCTCAGTCACCCCCAGTCTGCCCCAGTCCCCCCAGTCTGCCCCAGTCCCCCTTCAGTCAACTCCAACTGTCCCAGTCCCCCTTCAGTCAACCCCAGTTTGCCCTATACACCCCCAGCTCTCCCATTCACCCCCAGCTCCCCCAGTTTGCCCCGTACATCCCCAGCTCTCCGAGTCACCCCCAGCTCTCCCGGTCACCGCCAGTCTGCCCCAGTGACCCCTCAGCTATACCTGGATTACTACTACACCCCTCATCTTTACCTGTACTACAACAGCCCACATCTGTACCTGTACTAGTAATCCCCCTCATCTGTACTACTAATACACCCCTCATTTATACCTGTACTACCATACCCCTCATCTTTACATGTACTACTAATGCCCCTCATCTGTATTACTAATACCCCCCATATCTATACCTGTACTACTACTACTAATGCCCCTCATCTGTATTACTAATACCCCCCATATGTATACCTGTACTAACTCACCCCTCATCTTTACCTGTACTACTACACCCCTTATCCACTATACCTCCACTACTACACTCTACCTAGATGGAGGCACCATGTGTCCCGCTACATAGAGGAGACATATATACAGAAGTATATAGATGATACATATATACAGGAGTACATAGAGGATATATATATTTATATATCCTCTATGTACCCCTGTATATATGTCTCCTCTATGTACTGCTGTATATATGTCTCCTCTATGTACTGCTGTGTATGTCTACTCCTGTATATATGTATCCTCTATGTACTGCTGTTTGTGTCTCCTCCTGTATATATGTATCCTCTATGTACTGCTGTATATATGTATCCTCTATGTACTGCTGTTTAGGTCTCCTCCTGTATATATGTATCCTCTATGTACTGCTGTATATACAGTATGTATCCTCTATGTACTGCTGTGTAGGTCTCCGTGTGTGTGTGTGTGTGTGTGTGTGTGTGTATATATCTATATCATAAAAATCAAAGTCTGTCTGTCTGTCTGTCTGTCCTTCTGTCTGTCTGTCTGTCTGTCTGTCCTCTATAGACTTCCAAACGCCTGAACCGTTTGACCCCAAATTTGGCACACAGATACATTGGGTGCCCGGGAAGGTTATTGCGAAGGTTCCGTCCCCGCCAGATGTACAGGAGGGGAGGGGTAGGGGAAAGAGCGGCGCCCCATAGAGATGAATGGGAAAATCTCCTCACTGCACACACAGGTGATATAATTAGCTGCAGCAGACACGGCAGTTGGAGCCTTAGCAACCAATAGGATTACTGCTTTCATTTCCACAGGGAGCAATGGTTGCTAGGGAAGCTGCCTCACAACATCCACAGACCTGACCAATACCGCCATACTGTGACTGGATAACACCATCATATCAGACCTGACCGATACTGCCATACTGTGACTGGATAACACTGCTATACCAGACCTGACCAATACCACCATACCGTGACTGGATAACACCGCCACACCAGACCTGACCAATACCGCCATACTGTGACTGGATAACACCCCCATACCAGACATGACCAATACCGACACTCTGTGACTGAATAACACTGCCATACGGGTAAATACAACCCTGCAGGTATACAGGACACTACAGGTATACTGGACCCCAAAACTATATACTACAAGTGCACGGGACCTCCACAAAACTATATACTACAGGTATACAGGACCCCAAACTTTACACTACAGGTATACAGGACCCCAAAACTATATACTACAGGTATACAGGACCTCCACCAACTATATACTTCAGGTATACAGGACCTCCACCAACTATACACTACAGGTATATAGGACCCCAAAACTATACACTACAGGTATACAGGACCTACACCAACTCTATAATACAGGTATACAGCACCTTCACCAACTCTATACTACAAGTATACAGGACCCCAAATATACTATAGGTATACAGGAACTCCACCAGCTATATACTACAGGTATATCGGACCCCAAACTATACACTACAGGTATACAGGACCTCCACCAACTCTATACTATAGTTATACAGGACCCTCAAACTATTTACTACATGTATACAGGACCCCCGAACTATATACTACAGGTATACAAGACCTCCACCAATTATACACTACAGGTATCCAGGACCCTCAAACTATAAACTACAGGTATACAAGACCTCCACCAACTATACATTACAGGTATACAGCACCAACTATATACTACAGGTATACAGGAGCCCCGAACTATACAGTATAGGTATACAGGACCTTCACCAACTGTACACTGCAGGTATACAGGACCTCCCTCAACTATACACTATAGGTATACAGCCCCCCCAACTATGCACTACAGATATGCGAGACCCCTAAAAACTATACATTGTGGGTATACAGAACCCCTCCAACTATGCACTACAGGTATACACTAATTCCACTGATTAACTCAGATGAAACAATACCTTTAGCTTGGCCTCCTGGGCACCTTAGAACAAATCTAATTAACACACTGACACTTTATACCCGGGCAGCGCCGGGTACATTTTCTAGTCTATATCATAAAAATCAAAGTCTGTCTGTCTGTCTGTCTGTCTGTCCTCTATAGACTTCCAAACGCCTCAACCGTTTGACCCCAAATTTGGCACACAGATACATTGGGTGCCCGGGAAGGTTATTGCGAAGGTCCCGTCCCCGCCAGATGTACAGGAGGGGAGGGGGAGGGGAAAGAGTGCTCCATAGAGATGAATGGGAAAATCTCCTCACTGCAAACACAGGTGATATAATTAGCTGCAGCAGACACGGCAGTTGGAGCCTTAGCAACCAATAGGATTACTGCTTTCATTTCCACAGGGAGCAATGGTTGCTAGGGAAGCTGCCTCGCAACATCCACAGTAATAACTGGTAGACCCCCTACTCCATCTATACAGTACATGTATACAGGGCCCCCTACTCCATCTATACAGTACATGTATATACAGGACCCCCTACTCCATCTATACAGTACATGTATATACAGGGCCCCCTACTCCATCTATACAGTACATGTATATACAGGGCCCCCTACTCCATCTATACAGTACATGTATATACAGGGCCCCCTACTCCATCTATACAGTACATGTATATACAGGGTCCCCTACTCCATCTATACAGTACATGTATATACAGGGCCCCCTACTCCATCTATACAGTACATGTATATACAGGACCCCCTACTCCATCTATACAGTACATGTATATACAGGACCCCCTACTCCATCTATACAGTACATGTATATACAGGACCCCCTACTCCATCCATACAGTACATGTATACAGGGCCCCCTACTCCATCTATACAGTACATGTATATACAGGACCCCCTACTCCATCCATACAGTACATGTATACAGGACCCCCTACTCCATCTATACAGTACATGTATATACAGGGCCCCCTACTCCATCTATACAGTACATGTATATACAGGACCCCCTACTCCATCTATACAGTACATGTATATACAGGGCCCCCTACTCCATCTATACAGTACATGTATATACAGGACACCCTACTCCATCTATACAGTACATGTATATACAGGACCCCCTACTCCATCTATACATTACATGTATCCAGGACCCCCTACTCCATCTATACAGTACATGTATATACAGGGCCCCCTACTCCATCTATACAGTACATGTATCCAGGACCCCCTACTCCATCTATACAGTACATGTATATACAGGGCCCCCTACTCCATCTATACAGTACATGTATATACAGGACCCCCAACTCCATCTATACAGTACATGTATCCAAGACCCCCTACTCCATCTATACAGTACATGTATATACAGGGCCCCCTACTCCATCTATACAGTACATGTATATACAGGACCCCCTACTCCATCCATACAGTACATGTATACACAGGGCACAATAGGTATACCAAACTGTGACTGGGTAACACTGCCACACCAGACCTGACCAATACCGCCATACTGTGCTGGATAACACTGTCATACCAGACCTGACCAATACCGCCATACTGTGACTGGATAACACTGCCATACCAGACCTGACCAATACCGCCATACTGTGCTGGATAACACTGTCATACCAGACCTGACCAATACCGCCATACTGTGACTGGATAATACTGCCATACCAGACCTGACCAATACCGGCAAACTGACTGGGTAACACCGCCACACCAGACCTGACCAATACCGCCATACTGTGACTGGATAACACTATCATATCAGACCTGACCAATACTGCCATACTGTGACTGGATAACACCGCTATACCAGACCTGACCAATACCACCATACCGTGACTGGATAACACCGCCACACCAGACCTGACCAATACCACCATACTGTGACTGGATAACACCGCCATACCAGACATGACCAATACCGACACACTGTGACTGAATAACACTGCCCTACGGGTAAATACAACCCTGCAGGTATACAGGACACTACAGGTATACAGGACCCCAAAACTATACACTACAGGTGCACGGGACCTCCTCAAAACTATAAACTACAGGTATACAGGACCCCAAACTTTACACTACAGGTATACAGGACCCCATAACTATACACTACAGGTATACAGGACCTCCACCAACTATATACTTCAGGTATACAGGACCTCCACCAACTATATACTACAGGTATACAGGACCCCAAACTATACACTACAGGTATACAGGACCCCAAAACTATACACTACAGGTATACAGGAACTCCACCAACTATATACTACAGGTATATAGGACCCCAAACTATACACTACAGGTATACAGGACCTACACCAACTCTATAATACAGGTATACAGCACCTTCACCAACTCTTTACTACAAGTATACAGGACCCCAAATATACTACAGGTATACAGGAACTCCACCAGCTATATACTACAGGTATACAGGACCCCAAACTATACACTACAGGTATACAGGACCTCCACCAACTCTATACTATAGTTATACAGGACCCTCAAACTATTTACTACAGGACCCCCGAACTATATACTACAGGTATACAAGACCTCCACCAATTATACACTACAGGTATCCAGGACCTTCAAACTATAAACTACAGGTATACAAGACCTCCACCAACTATACATTACAGGTATACAGCACCAACTATATACTATAGGTATACAGGACCCCCGAACTATACAGTCAAGGTATACAGGACCTTCACCAACTGTACACTGCAGGTATACAGGACCTCTCTCAACTATACACTACAGGTATACACTAATTCCACTGATTATCTCAGATGAAACAATACCTTTAGCTTGGCCTCCTGGGCACGTTAGAACAAATCTAATTAACACACTGACACTTTATACCCGGGCAGCGCCGGGTACATTTTCTAGTGTAACATAAATTAGCTTTGCTTCCGTTTATTGTCTACCATCCTCAGCCTAAGTATCTGTTTTCGCAATTGTTCAAGATCTCTGCCTCCGTTGTGTGAAAGGTGTTCAGTAAAAGTTACTGGGTATGCCTCAATATCATTTTGCCACGTGACATCAACAATATCATTGTTTACAAAGAAAAGACTACTACCCTAAAAGAACCTGTTCTACAAACCCACCATCTCATCATAGATCACTGTGATTTCTCGATCATCGGCTGATCGCTGGATTCATTCGTTCTTCGTGATGTTACTATGGTTAGGTCTGTATGCCAGTAGGGAGGGAGCAGAACAGCTTAGTTTTCTGGATTTTTCTGAAAAAAATCTCTGATCCACCCATGATAACCCAGGGGCATTATGGGAAAAAATATAAAAAGGAGGTAGGTATTAGCAGAATAGAGGATCCTTTCACCACCTCTCCTTTTCCCAACACACAAGTGTGCCCATTAGCAGTGGTTTTGAAAAAGGAGTCTAGTAAGTTCAGGTTAAATCCCATCCCCAGGGATCATCCGTAAATGATGAGACTCTAAAAGAAGTAGAGGCATCTGTGCCTTACCTTTGGATAAAGCAGTTGCACTAGTGAGGGAGATGGGACAAAATGTCCTTATGGTAAGGATTGACATTAAGTCAGCGTTGCACCACCATCCTGTCCATCCCAATTGTTACCATTTTCGTGGCTGCTACATGAACAGCCATTATTATTATGAAGCTAAATGCTTCATATCCTGCCACTTTTTCGAGATGTTTAGCTTGTTCCTCGAATGGGCGATGCAATATGAAACAGGCTTTTGTTCATTTATTTACTCCCTTGACGACTTCCTCTTTGAACCTCCAGGAGGTAGTGAAACATGACATTTTCTTTGGACATTTTTCACTTTTTGATGTCCCACTCTGGGGTTCCTCTTTCAAGCGATAAGACCAAGTGCCCAACCACTTTCCTATCCTTCCTGGGTATAAAAATAACATAGAAATGGTATTTAAACTCCCTGGAGATAAGCTTGACCACTTTTTTCTTTGATTGATTGAATGATTGATTGATTGATTGAGTGTGTGTGTGTGTGTATGTGTGTGTGTGTGTGTGTGTGTGTGTGTGTGTGTGTGTGTGTGAGGGGGGGTCTATCTACTAGGGAGTAGAATACTACCTACTGGGGAGGACTAACTACCAGGGTGGGAGATTGCTACATGGGGGATACTATCCACTGGTTGCCTACCTGCACAGAGAGGCCTAACTACTGTATGGATGCACAGGGAGGGCTTTACTACTCTATGGAAGCACAGAGGAGGGCCAAATTACAATACAGAAGCACAGAGGACCTATCTATGAGAGCACAGCGGGGGCCTAACTACTATATGAGAGCACAGAGGGGACCTAATCACTATTTGGTGGGCCAGAGGGGCCTTAATACTTCATGGGGTCACAAAGAGGCCTAACTACTATATGGTGACCAATAGGAGCCTTAATACTATATGGGGGCAGAGAGGGACCTACTTACTATATGTGCTGGTGCAAGGAACCTAAAATGATTCCCTGGCAGATTCTGAAAAGAAGAGTCGTGCCTCAAGACAGATGGATAAGAAAGAAAAAAAGTAACTGAAATCTGAGAAGAAGTCACCTGTGAGTCAATGGATATAAGTCCTATAAATTCCTGATGATGCCGCATGAAAGACAGGATCGCTGCGGGAATGATGGTAGATAAGTCTGTGGCAGACTGTTTTCTTTGGCTTAATGTGTAAACAACTTTTCTGACCCTCTCCTCAGGCAGATTCCTTACTCCTCAGGCAGATTCCTTACCCCTCAGGCAGACTCTATGTGCAGAGCGCCGATAATGTTGATCAATGCTATACAATGGCATAGCATTGATCAGTATATGCAATGTTATGATTGCATGTAATAGTCCCCTAGGGGGACTTAGAAAGTGTAAAAAAGACGTTTTAAAAAACATGGGAAAACCCCCTCACCCTTTCCCATTAAACAAATAAATATATGTAAGGAAAAAAAAAAAGGTGAACAGCAAACAAAAAGAGGGAAAAAAACAGGATGAATTTGTTGTTGTTATTATTATTATATATCAGGAAAAAAATGATAAAAAGCTATCAAAAATTTTCTTTTTACACCAATATGATACCAATAAAACTATAGATCATGGTGCAAAAATGCTGCCACAAACAGCGCCATGGGTGGAGGAATAAAATTGTTATCGCCCTTAAAAGGTGGCCAACGTGACCTGGACATCCATTCATTGGACAATGTGACCTGGACATCCATGCATCGGACAACGTGACCTGGACATCCATTCATTGGACAATGTGACCTGGACATCCATGCATCGGACAACGTGACCTGGACATCCATGCAATGGACAACGTGACCTGGACATCCATGCATTGGACAAAGTTACCTGGACATCCATGCATTGGACAACGTGACCTGGATATCCATTCATTGGACAATGTGACCTGGACATCCATGCATCGGACAATGTGACCTGGACATCCATGCATCGGACAACGTGACCTGGACATCCATGCATCGGACAATGTAACCTGGACATCCATGCATTGGACAACGTGACCTGGACATCCATGCATCGGACAACGTGACCTGGACATCCGTGCATCGGACAATATGACCTGGACATCCGTACATCAATGACCTTTGGTCATAAAGGGTTAATGGAGCATAAACATTGACTAGATGGGAAAACGACCTATAAAAGGTGTCGTCAAGCCTCCACATGTCTTTGTGGTGCCCTCCCCAAGGAGAAATAAAATTATTGCCATTAGAAGAATTCTTGCCCCCCCCCCCCCAATCAATGCTATATCCCACAATTCTTTGAGAACCTTCAGATACTTTGTTACATATGTGGGTGTGAATGTTACTTTAGGCTTTTGGGGTCCTTGATCATTGTTCCCTTACAATGTAGGACCCCTGGATAGTAGTATGGCACATGCACTAAACGTGTTCATAAAGCAGAAGGCCTGCTGGCTTTCATCACACCTTCTTTAGAAGGAAATCTATAAAAAGAACTTGCATGATACACACGTTTCACAACTCTCTGCATATGCTGCATTTTAGAGAACATGTTGTTGGCTCGCAGAGACGTTTTTTTTTTTCTTATTTTTTTGTACCCTTGTAAAATTGTTTAAAAAAAATAGAGGAACGTGGAAAACAGAGGCATCCCCATCAACTTCCTCCAATTTCTTTGGCCTGTTGACTTTTTGAACTTTTTAGCTTGCAGTATTTCAAAAACACCGGACCGCTACGGTTATAGAGACAGAAATACTCCTTGATGTTACCTCTTATACTTTTATTATATCACAGCCTCAGCAGATGGAGGGCCCATCAGGTGTGGGAGGACCCATGATTATCTGAATGACCTTGTTCTATGTCAAGCCAAGGGTTGGATAGACGGGGGGCTAAATGTTACCCTGTTGACCATGAACCCATATAATTTTAAACCTACAGCCAGCCCTAATGTCATTCAAATGGATGTTAAAAAAATATATTTCCACATTTTTTTCTTGTGGAAAAATAAAAAATACTAGATTCTCAATTACCATGTACAAAATCAGTACCTCATCTTTCCATATCATGGGGAAAAACAGTATAATATGGGGTGAGGTCAAAAGATAAATATGGGCCTGTATGTCCTAGTGGAGCATCAAGTTGTATATCTGTCCTATTAGCACAACAGAATGTACCCCACAAATGTTTAAAGGGGAACTCCTGCAAAAAATTATTTCAGTTCAACTGGTGTCAGAAATTTTATATGATTTGTAATTTACTTTTGTTTAAAAATTTCAAACATTAAAGTACTTATCAGCTGCTGTATGTCCTGCACAAAGTGGTGTATTCTTTCTAGTTTGAGACAGTGCTCTCTGCTGCCACCTCTGTCCATGTCAGAAACTGTCCAGAGCAGTAGCAAATCTCCATAGAAAACTTCTCCAGCTCAAGACAGTTCCTGACATGGACAGAGGTGGCAGCAGAGAGCACTGTGTCAGGCTGGAAAGAATACACCACTTCATGCAGGACATACAGCAGCTGATAAGTATTGGTAAGCTTGAGATTTTAAAATAGAAGTAAATTACAAATCTATATGCCTGACACCAGTTTATTTGAAAGAAAAATAAAAAATGCTGGAGTTCTCACTCCTTTAAAAAAAAAATGTGAAAAGCATGTGTTAAGCTTTTGCAGCTAGCAACCAACCAAGGGCTTAAAGCAACTCTGTACCCACAATCTGTCCCTCCCTAACAACTTGTACCTTCGGATAGCTGCTTTTAATCCAAGATCTGTCCTGGGGTCTGTTCGGCAGGTGATGCAGTTATTGTCCTAAAAAACAACTTTTAAACGGGCAGCCCTGTGTCAAACGGCAGTGGCCTAGAATCTGTGCCCTAACTTTGCCCCACCCCTCTGTCCCTCCTCCCCACCCTCCTCATCATTAGGAATGCCACTGGAACATTTTCTCCTGTCTGAAAACTGCACAGGTGCCTTAACGATCAGCCCATGTGCCGGGATGACACAGGTGATGAATAGGAGACAGAGAGGTTGTGCCAGCCTAATGCATACACAATCTCGGCCACGGCTGTTGGGCACGGGGCTGCCAGTTTAAAAGTTGTTTTTTAGGACAATAACTGCATCACCTGCCGAACAGACCCCAGGACAGATCTTGGATTAAAAGCAGCTATCCGAAGGTACAAGTGGTTTGTGGGGGTCAGATTGTGGGTACAGAGTCACTTTAAATCTAACCAGTTACCATGATGAGCTGCTCTACTTTTCATTTGTAAGAGTTTTATAAATCACACGAGCATATGTGTAACCCACATGGCGACTATGGGTCCCTTGGAAAGAGGAAGCCTCCCGAATGGTCCTTTTGCCTTTGTGAGAACATGTAAAGCACTTCCCTCTACAGGAGAATTGCTAAAAGGGGTGGGGGAGAAACTGTGCCAAGAAAAGAACCAGAGATCAGACTCCTGGGCGATGTTCCCTCTAAGGATCAGCATCCACCGAGCACAGGGTTGAGATAGCTGGGCGATGTTCCCTCTAAGGATCAGCAGCCACCGAGCACAGGGTTGAGATAGCTGGGCAATATTCCCTCTAAGGATCAACAGCCACCGAGCAGAATGGTGAGATAGCTGGGCAATCTTCCCTCTAAGGATCAGCAGCCACCGAGCAGAGTGGTTAGATAGCTGGGCAATATTCCCTCTAAGGATCAGCAGCCACCAAGCAGAGTGGTTAGATAGCTGGGCAATATTCCCTCTAAGGATCAGCAGCCACCAAGCAGAGTGGTGAGATAGCTGGGCAATGTTCCCTCTAAGGATCAGCAGCCACCAAGCAGAGTGGTTAGATAACTGGGCGATGTTCCAGCAAATGTGGACGAAGCCAAAATCTCACAAGAACATCAGTACATCAGTCAAAGAGCTAAACATGTAGTCCTGCACTAACAACACTATAGAATGGTCAAATAATCCCTCCACAGTATGACCACATCTACTGCATCTACCGCAAAGACCAGTGTGTTTAAATACCCCCATACAGTGACCATGGAGAAGTACTTACTGGTATAATACAGCTCTGAAGTGATTACATCCAGTGACTCACAGCTGGCATCTTCTCTGGCCTGAGTTGCTTTATTTCTTTATATCTTCTCCATCTGACTAAAGGTCCTATTACACGGAACAATTATTATGGCACCCCCAGTTGCTAATGCCCCCTGTGCCTCCATGTGATAATAATGCCTCCAATGCCCCATATAGTAATCATGGCGCCTGTGTCTCCACATAGTGATAATGCCCCCTGTGCTCCCCATATAGTAATGCTGTCCCTATGCTCCCCCATATTCTACTAATGCCACCTGTACCTCCATATAGTAATTTCCCCCTGTGCCTACACATAGTGATAATGCCCACAGTGCCTGTATATAGTAATAACTTGTGCAGTGCCCACATATTTTAATAATGCCCCCTGTGGTCCTCCATATAGTATTAATACACCTGTGTGCCTCCATATAGTAATAATACTCCTGTGTGCCCCCATATAGTAATAATACTCCTGTGTGCCCCCATATAGTAATAATACTCCTGTGTGCCGCCATATAGTAATAATATTCCTGTGTGCCCCTATATAGTAATAATACTCCTGTATGCCTCCATATAGTAATAATACTCCTGTGTGCCCCCATATAGTAATAATACTCCTGTGTGCCCCCATATAGTAATAATACTCTTGTGTGCCTCCATATAGTAATAATACTCCTGTGTACCCCCATATAGTAATAATACTCCTGTGTGCCCCCATATAGTAATAATAATCTTGTATGCCTCCATATAGTAATAATACTCTTGTATGCCTCCATATAGTAATAATACTCCTGTGTGCCCCCATATAGTAATAATACTCCTGTGTGCCTCTATATAGTAATAATACTCCCGTGTGCCTCCATATAGTAATACTCCTGTGTGCCTCCATATAGTAATATTACTTCTGTATGCCTCCATATAGTAATAATACTCCTTTGTGCCACCATATAGTAATAATACTCCTGTGTGTCTCCATAAAGTAATAAAACTCCTGTGTGCCTCCATATAGTAATAATACTCCTGTGTGCCTCCATATAGTAATAGTACTCCTGTGTGCCGCCATATAGTAATAATACTCCTGTGTGCCTCCATATAGTAATAATACTCCTGTGTGCCTCCATATAGTAATAATACTCCTGTGTGCCCCATATAGTAATAATACTCCTGTGTGCCCCCATATAGTAATAATTCCCCCTGTGTGCCTCCATATAGTAATAATTCCCCCTGTGTGCCTCCATATAGTAATAATTCCCCCTGTGCCTCCATTTAGTAATAACACCCCATATGCCTTTGTGTTAAGGCTTTGGCGTAGCTGGTGGGTTAGTACGCCTTGTCCCCTGTAAACAGTGACCTGCCGGGCTGTTTGGGGGTCCCTTGGGCAATTATCACAGTGGTCCAGAGTGGAGTAGTGACCCACCCGGACTATTGGCACTGCAACCCATAGAAAAGGGAGATGACACAAGGAAAGGGTGATTGCTGTGTCGGTGCTTGGTGAAGTACCACAGACTCCCATTAGAATAAATAGAATCTTGTTTACTGTGAAGATACTTGATACAGGTAGCAGGTAATACAGCTTTGTCTTGATACAATACTTTATACTTGATAGGCCAGATCTGTACTGAGAGTGGAAGAGGGGATACAGCCATGTTGGCTGGGTTGCATGTTCAGAAGATTAGAGAGGAGGATGTCGAAAGACTCCCAACCCAAGTACTACTGTGCTCTGACGGAATTTCGTAGGTAGAATAAGTAGAATACTTGAAAGTAGAGAGAATACTTTTGCCCATGTTTTGACTCTTTGGTCTTTGCACCACCTATTGCCCACTAGTGTCGGTTGACCCATCCTAGAGGATGACACAAGCCCCAGACCTTGTTACCTGGGATGAGCAGAGTGGTCAGAGTTATCTGATTACACCCGCGATACGAGATAGAGTACATAGGCTTCTAGCAACTTTTCTCTATCCGGATCATTTCCTTCACTTTTAATGGAGACTGTCCTGCACTGTGTTCCTTCTTGTTCTCGCGGTGGGTTGAAATGATCTCTGACTTGTCCTCTCTAATGGCAACTTAACACTGCATAGTGTTTGGTAGTGTTGCTTGAGAGGAAACTGTGTCTAGGTCTAGCGTGTGCATGTGCTCTGTAAGCTGTGCTGTGAGTGGGTGAGGAGTGCGTGTGAGAGATGCAAAGAGAAAGGTTATAGGAGAGAAGAAGAAAGAACTCTCATTGGTGTACAGATCCATGTGATACACAAAAAAAAACAATAACCCTTTAGCTTCTACAGCTGTACAATATCTAGATATACATACTTGCAACATCTAGTGGTAAAAATTCGGTACTGCTACATTACAACTTACACACATAAGTACAGACTTTTGAGAAGGGTGTAACCAATAGCAACACCCGTGGTGGGACACCACACCTTCATATAGTAATAACACCCCCTGAGCTCCTCTATATAGTAATAATGCCCCCTGTGCCCATCATTTAGTAATTATGCCATTCTATGCTCCACCAAAAAGTAATAAAGTCCTCTATGCTTCTATTCAGTAATAATACACCCTGTGCTACTCCATATTTTAATAATTCCCACTGTGCCTCCATATAGTAATAATTTACCCTTCGCTCCTCCATATAGTAATAATGCCCCATGTACCCTATACAGCAATAATACCCCCTGTGCTCCTCCATATAGTAGAAATTCCCCCTGTGCCTATCATAAAGTAATAATATCCCCTGTGCCTCATATAGAAATAATGCCGCCTGTACTCTATATAGTAATAATACCCCCTGTACCCTATATAATAATAGTACCCCCTGTCCCCCAATGCAGTAATAATGCCACCTGTGCTCTGATAAAAATGCCTCTAGGTTTCCCCATATATAGTAATAATTGCTCTTTTTGTTCCAACAGAAAAAAAAAACAAAACCTTATACTCACCTTGCCCTTGCTCCCACCCTTAAAGCGACTCTGTACCAAAGTCTGACCCCTCCAAAACACTTGCACCTTCGGATTGCTGCTTTTAATCCAAGATCTGTCCTGGGGTCCGTTCGGCAGGTGATGCAGTTATTGTCCTAAAAAAATACTTTTACATTTGAAGCCCCGTGCCAAACGGGAGTATCTGTGCCCTAACTTTGCACCACCTCTCCGTCCCTCCTTACCACCCTCCTCATCATTAGGAATGCCACTGAATCATTTTCTCCATGCTGAACATTGCACAGTTGCCCTAACGATCCCTCCCATGTGTCGGGCTGACACAGGTGGGGAATAGGAGGCAATCTGCCTTGAGCATTCCTAATGATGAAGAGGGTGGGGAGGAGGGACAGAGAGGTTGTGCAAAGTTAGGGCACAGATACTCCCGTTTGGCACGGGCTTCGAGTTTAAAAGTATTTTTTTAGGACAATTACTGCATCACCTGCCGAACGGACCGCAGGACAGATCTTGGATTAAAAGCAGCTATCCGAAGGTACAAGTGGTTTTGGGGGGGGGGGGTCAGATTGTGGGTACAGAGTCGCTTTAATGGAGCTGCCGCCTTTCCCTCACTCCAGGACTTCAAGCCTTCAGACTATGATCCTCGGGGATGTGATCATCACACTGACCAGAGCAGGAGATAATAATAATAATAATTGTTTATTTGTATAGCGTCAACAAGTTCTGCAGATCTTGAGTGGAGTGCCTGAAGTGCCCGCAGCCTAATGGGATATGACACGTCCTGCACCGTCATTCTACTTCACTGCATTTGCACTTGGAGGACACAGATGCAGTGAATGGTGAGAGTCATCCGAGGCTGTGCAGGCCAAAGTTTTAGGGAAGCGGGGCATCCCTACAAGATGTGTGGCTAAAAGGGAACACTGCTCCTAGGGGGCAACACTCTGCATCATAAGGGAAGCCAACAATGGTGTAGTTATGGGGTACAGAGACAGTCCTAGGATCCCGAGGGGATCTGTTACATAGGAGAACACCACCACATGGAGCTCCAAGTTATTCTTCTGGCTTCCCAGTTTTAGTTCTTCTGTGTGATCCCCCTCTTCTGTATACTCTAGGGCCGTGATTTTCAACCTTTTTTTGAGCCACGGCACACTTTTTATACTGAAAAAATCCCGGGGCACACCACCAACCAAAATGGCACAAAATGACACTAAAACAGTACATATTATACATATAATTAATAATATAGATTCTAAATGTATTTATACTAACTCAGTGTGAAACCTGGGCCTGTTTTCTTCTCCCCCCTGTGCTTCTCTCCACAATACTTCTCCCCCCTGCTTCTCTCCACAATACTTCTCCTCCCTGCTTCTCTCCTGTGCTTCTCTCCACCATACTTCTCCCCCCTGCTTCTCTCCTGTGCTCCTCTCCACCATACTTCTCCCCCCTGCTTCACTCGTGTGCTTCTCTCCCTCATGCTTCTCTCCTGTGCTTCCCTCCCCTGTGCTTCTCTCCACCATACTTCTCTCCCCCCTGCTTCTCTCCACCAAACTTCTCTCCCCCCTGCTTCTCTCCTGTGCTTCCCTCCCCTGTGCTTCTCTCCACCATACTTCCCTCCCCTGTGCTTCTCTCCACCATACTTCCCTCCCCTGTGCTTCTCTCCACCATACTTCTCCCCCCTGCTTCTTTCCTGTGCTTCTCTCCACCATACTTCTCCCCCTGCTTCTCTCGTGTGCTTCTCTCCCTCATGCTTCTCTCCTGTGCTTCCCTCCCCTGTGCTTCTCTCCACCATACTTCTCTCCCCCCTGCTTCTCTCCACCAAACTTCTCTCCCCCTGCTTCTCTCCTGTGCTTCCCTCCCCTGTGCTTCTCTCCACCATACTTCCCTCCCCTGTGCTTCTCTCCACCATACTTCCCTCCCCTGTGCTTCTCTCCACCATACTTCTCCCCCCTGCTTCTCTCCTGTGCTTCTCTCCACCATACTTCTCTCCCCCCTGCTTCTCTCCACCAAACGTCTCTCCCCCCTGCTTCTCTCCTGTGCTTCCCTCCCTTGTGCTTCTCTCCACCATACTTCCCTCCCCTGTGCTTCTCTCCACCATACTTCCCTCCCCTGTGCTTCTCTCCACCATACTTCTCTCCCCCCTGCTTCTCTCTGCTGTTTCTCTCCCCCATCCCCATGTTTCTCTCCCCCATTGTTTTCACCTGGTTCACAGGAGCGCCATAGTTTGGGGAACTTTTCCCGCAGCATACCCGACCATGTGTCGCGGCACACTAGTGTGCCACGGCACACTGGTTGAAAATTACTGCTCTAGGGGATATCAGTTTTAAATTGTACCACCGAGGATCAGACAACTATTTCCTGGACTCCTAAGGGTTAGGCACTGGGATGGCTTTGGATTACCAAGGATTAGTGATGAGTGAACTTGCCGAAAGTTCCAAAGGTTTGGCAAAATTCGTCCAAACCAGAGTGCTTGGCATCTGGAAAAGTTGAATGCAGCCCTAGGAAGTCTTGGAAAACATGAATACAGCCATAGACCATAGGCTGTATCCATGTTTAATGGCATCCAACTTCTCCAGATGCCAGGAATCAAATAATTTGGATGAACTTTACCAACTTTCGGCATGTTCACTCAACACTACCAAGGGTCCAAAAAGATTTGGAGTTACCCTTGAAGATGGATGGGTAATGGGTTTGCCTATAATCTCTTTGCTCATTCCTCCATGTTGTCTTGACTCCGATAAAGACATCAATGAGAGAATTGTAGCAGCTCCAGAGAAATCGCTGTTGTGAGTTCTGTAAAAAAAAAAAAAAGTTCCAGTGGTGTCTCTTAACGTCACTGGGCGTTATCGCCCTTCATGTGCTGCGTGTGTCACAGAGGAGCTGAGTAGATAAGAGCGGAGGCCTTATCTGACTCTGCCTTAAATCTGTCCAGCAAGCATTCCAGGAGCAGCTTGTGCTGAATTGGTGATGTGCGAGTGGAAGATGAAGACAACTGGACACTTTTTTTCACTATTCATAAGCTGTCGAAGAAATGTTGCAAAAGAGATTCATATGTGTCATGGTTTCTTCGAGGGATAGTCCCTAATTTCAATACAAAGCTCAGTCTAGAGATAGTCCCCTTGTCAGGTGTGCAGTATGGCCCCATACATATGGATAGGCCTGTGTTTTAGTTCCTTGCACAGTGGGTGGTCATGGTACAGGGAAAACAGTGAAAGGGCAGTAAGGGGTTTCAGATGTCCAATCATTATATAATAACATATCCTACGTGCCATCATTTATAACTGTTCTCACACATTCTTAGGCCATGTTCACACAACATATGTTTTGTATAAATCACGGCCGTTGTTGCAACATTGGCCGTTATATATACAAATCATACGTTGTATGTGTATAAATGGAATCCCGGCCGGTGCGTATACACATAGGGGGACATTCATGAAGTCCGGTGTTTTTTACGCCGGGATTACAAATGTCCCCGCAGCTCCGGAGCTCGGGGATTTATGTAGAGACGCATTGCCTCTACATAAATCCCGATCGCACGGAGCCCATCCGTGTGAAAATTTTGAAGCCTGAGCAGGCGTAGGTTTGAGTATCATTTCTCCACTGGAAAAATTATAAATGTGGCGCACGCAGAGGGGGCACCCCCTCTGCATGCTGCCGCACCCCCCGTAATGGTGAAGGTGGCACAGATGGGGCAGATGCGAAAAAAATATTTGCAAAAATACTATTTTTAAATATTTTTACACCGATCTGCCCCATCTGTGCCTAAAAAAGGCATTTACACCTTTTCATACATGTCCCCCATAGTATACGCTCTGGCCGAGATTCTACCCAGCCGCACGAAAAACTGACGTGTCAGTTTTGTGTGGGCACTATTCATTGAATAGCGGCCGCACAGAACAAGTCAGTTCACACAATGGAGCGTGCGGCTCCGACCACACACTCCACTGAGTGCGAAATGAATTAGGATGCGGGCTCCCACGGTTGCGCTCGCATCCCAATTGATCAGAAATGAAGATCATCCGGCCAGTACTGTAGTACCAACTGGAATGATCTTCAGTAACACCAGCCGTTCTGTGACCTGGCCAGGTCACAGAACGGCCGGTGTTTTACAATGGGTGAACATGGCCTTGCCCTACAAGAAATTCTAAGTTAACAGAAAGGGATTCCCTGTTCTGGAATACAAAGAGTGTCTCTCACTATGCAAGACCCAACATGTTCATGCATCTCATAGGCAGCTCAATGATTTTAGTAAGTAGTGTGTGATTCCTTATTTCACCTGTGGTGGTGCTGCAGAGAAATTGAACACTTGCCACCAGGATCACAGATTACAGTTGATCGCAGATCGCACCAGAATGTCTTGTAATAATATGATCCTCTCAAAAGAAAAAAAGCATATGCAAAAAAATGGTAGCACATCACAAAAATCTTTATTATAACACTAACATAGATACAAAAATACCACATAAATATATGAATGTACAGGAGTAGTAAAATGAGGGAGACAACACCCCAAATACTGCTCTACATTAAAAACACTAAAATGTCACCATAAGTCCTGCTGGCGTTCCAGCCAGGACTAATCTACTACTCTGACTCTGGACCGTATGTACAATAACAGAAATCCAACATCTCTACCTAGACAGAGACCCAGTAAAACAAAATATAACCACAAATAATGGAGCATAGGAAAAAAAAAAAAAAATTGGAAAAGATCACCATATACAGTCCAACAGAATGAGAGTCAGATGGGATAAGAAATCCCCCCCACGCGTTCCGCCGTCTAGCGGCTTCCTCAGGGATGTGGCCACATTTGTGGTTATATTTTGTTTTACTGGGTCTCTGTCTAGGTAGAGATGTTGGATTTTTGTTACTGTACATACGGTCCAGAGTCAGAGTGGTAGGTTAGTCCTGGCTGGAACACCAGCAGGACTTATGGTGACATTTTAGTGCTTTTAATGTAGAGCAGTATTTGGGGTGTTGTCTCCCTCATTTTACTACTCCTCTACATTCATATATTTATGTGGTACTTTGTATCTATGTCAGTGTTATAATAAAGATTTTTGTGATGTGCTACCATTTTTTGTGCACATGCTTTTTTTCTTTTGAGAGGATGATGTACTACTTATATGCATTGGTTTAGCACTCCATGATTATTAGTGGTGCCCACTAGCTTTATATATATATAACGGTTGTAATAATATGATTACAATAATATGATGAGTTATCGGCACCAACCAGAAGACTGAACACTATGGGTATGGTGCAACACAAAGACAGAGACAAGACAATATGAACACAATAAGTCAGGGTCCACTAGCTGGGTCGTCACAAATGGTCGTCACAATACAGGTCAAAGCCAGGAATCAGTATACCAGGGAAATCAAACCAGAGTCAGGATAGCTCGCTTAGGCACACATGATTGAGGCTCTATAGCAGGCAATGGGGGTGAGACGGGCAGAACCTTTATGGGAGCTGAAGTTCTGGCCCCAGGCCTGATTGGGGCAGGCACTCCAGCCTCCCCACACAATCCCTGGCTGACTGGCAGCTGCACCTACCAGTCAGCCATCACCACAGTCACTGCATCTGAGACACCTGGCTGGGCGTGAGTATCTAGAGATGCCGGCGGCCTCTAGCAACAGGCTCATTGCCAGGGATGCCGTTGGCGCGTCCCTCAAGCCGGCGGAACGTTCTGTATTGTCAGGAGCCAAGCGTCCTTGACAGAACCCTTCCCTTGAGGAGGGGCCTCCGGATCCTCGCAAAGACCTCCGGGCTTTGAGGGATACAACCGATGGAATTTTTCAATCAAGCCGGGAGCATGGAGGTCTGTGCTCATCACCCAAGTTCACTCCTCTGGATCGTAACCTTTCCAATGTACCAGATATTGTAGTGAGCCCAGGATTTGCTCAACTTCAAACTCCAGTTCCCCCTGCAGGTGGAATATATTTTTTTGAGCAGAGAGTTGTGGAATACTGGTTGAATCTGTAGTAAGCGAGGCCACTGTAACAGGATTTAATAAATCAACAATTGTAAAGGGACCAAGTAACGAAGAGAGAGCTTGGCCGACGGAACCCGGAGCCGTAAGTTTTATGTAGATAACCACACCTTGTCCCCTACCACGTAACCAGGACCAGGACAATGTCTCTTGTTAGCATACTTAATTTTATTCTGTTGGGGATGTTTGAGAGAAACCAGACTCCTTGCCGAGGCTCTGCACTGTCTATCCGCTACTTCTTTTATAGATAAAAACTATGTTTTCTGATTGGGGACGGGAGAAAAATTTGGATGAAATCCACAGTTACAGAAGAAGGTGGACAGCTGTGTCGAGCACCTGACGTGATTGTTGAGGGCAAACTCTTCCATGGGTAAAAACTTGGACCATCTCTCCTGGCCATCTGAAACATAGCACCTCAGATATTGTTGTAGGGACTGATTGAGCCTTTCAGTTTGCCCATTGGTTTCAGGGTGGAAGGCAGAAGAGTAAGAAAACGAGATACCCAACTTGTTGCAGAAAGCCCTCCAGAACCTTGATACAAACTGTACACCCTATCTTACACTATATTGGAAGGCACCCCATGCAATCAGAAAATGTGGCAAACAAACAAATTAGCAAGTGTCTTGGCATTAGGCAACTTTTTCAATGCAACAAGATGGCACATCTTGGTAAACCGGTCAACTATTACCCAAACTATGGTCTTTGCTTTGGAGGGAGGAAAATCCATAATAAAATCCATGGATACGTCAGACCAGGGCCTACTGGGCAAAGGAAGAGGTTGTAACAGTCCCTTGGGTAGCGACTGAGGGGTTTTGGCCCTGGCACAGGTCTCACATGCCTTTACAAACTGTTGGACATCACGGTGCCATGACGGCCACCAGCAAGAGCGTGACAAAAAGTACCAGGTGCCCGCCATACCAGTCAATCAGTCAACACAGAAGAATCTATCTCCTCCAACACATTTAAACTAAGGTGACCTGGAACGAAAAGTTTGTCAGGGGGTAATTAAAAAAAAAAACACATAAAATCAGAGGACAAAATAGCCACAACAACTTCGGGAGAAAGGATGTTCTCAGGTTCACCATCTGGGACGTCACGGGCACCAAAACTCTTAGAGCATCAGTTTTAACATTTTTGGTTCCTGGACAATAATGACCACAAAACTAAACCTGGCAAAAAACAAAGCCCAACGCGCCGGCTGAGGGTTCAACCTTTTGGCATTATGCAAGTACAGAAGGTTATTGTGATCAGTTAGAACCGTAATCTGATGCAGTGCACCCTCCAGAAAGTGTCTCCACTCCTCAAAGGCCCACTTTATGGCCAACAAATCCCTGTTCCCTATGTCATAATTTATTTCGGCAGTGGAGAACTTTCTAGAGAAGAATGTCACAGGTCTGAGGTTGGTATAGGGTTCGTTTCCCAGACACAGAACTGCACCAACCCCCTTTTCTGTGGCATCTACTGTATCTGGACCACAAATGGCAATTCTATGCAAGGATGCATCAGTACTGGGGCGGTAGAAAAACTTTTCTTTAAAGTTTCAAAGGCTTGCTCAGCCTTAAGGGTCCAAGAGGTGGGATCAGCCCCTTTTTCGTCAGTTCAGTTAGGGGTCGGACTATCAGGGAGAAATTTCGAAAAAATTTCCTGTAGAACTTAGCAAACCCTAAAAATCGATGAATTTCCTTCAACGACTTTGGTCTAGCCCATGTATTAAAAATGCCCTTCAGGGGTGTTAAACGCTGTCTTCCACTTGTCACCCTCTCTGATCCGAATCAAGTTGTAAATGATTTTAGAATCACTACCTGGTTCAGAAGATCCGATATCAGAAGAAGTGGATGCTGGTCTTTGAAGGCGAAGCCAGGGCAACCCGAGGATCAAGTCCACAGTTAGTTTTTCTACAATAAAAAAATGACATCACTTCATTATGAAGACACCTGACCCTCATGGCGACTTCAGAAGTATGATATTTGATTCTCCCCTTACTCAAGGGAGTAGAATCAGCCCCCAACACTAAAAAGGAGAACACAAAGGTATTAATTCTAAACCTAAGGACAAAGAAACTGAAGCCACCATGGCCGTACACAAAAAAGAATTATCTCCAGATATCAAGGTAACTGGTAAAAGAAATCTATCAATAAGGCTAGGAGGTACTTGAATGCCTGAGTGACCCTCCTGGACATCACTCCTGGCGCTTCCCTGACGCTGGCTGGACCTGGATTGACAGTCTTTGACATAGTGTCCTGTTTTTCTGCAGTAGAGACACAATGCATTCTCCAGACGATACTTCCACCGGGCCACAGCTGACCTATGTTCCAGCACCATGGGGTCCTTATTGGACATTTGAGGTGGAAGTGGGGACCCCGCAGCTTTAGGAAGGAGAGGAAAAGGTCTAACATACTGATTTGGCTTTGAAAGGACTTTGGTCACCACCTGTTTCTCCAAGCGTCTTTCCCTTAAAGGAGAAGTCTGGCGAAAGTATTGTATTGCCCCCAAAAGTTATACAAATGACCAATATACACTTATTATGGGAAATGCTTATAAAGTGCTTTTTTCCCTGCACTTACTACTGCATCAAGGCTTCACTTCCTGGATAGCATGGTGATGTCACTTCCTGGATAACATGGTGATGTCACTTCCTGGATAACATGGTGATGTCACTTCCTGGATAACATGGTGATGTCACGACCCAACTCCCAGAGCTGTGCGGGCTGTGGCTGCTGGAGAGGATGATGGCAGAGGGACACAGGGCACTGGAGGGACACTGAGCATCCCTCTGCCATCATCCTCTCCAGCAGCCATACCCCGCACAGTTCTGGGAGTCGGGCGTGCCACTAGCAACCGGCCCCTCAATCTGTCGGTGCCAGCTCCTGACACACCCTCTATGGAAGGTTGGCATAACATAGCCCAAAATGGTCAACCTCTATGGTGTGTACACTACCGGCCTCAGCCAACTGAAGCCTGTGACATGTCATGTAAGAGGGTCTGTAATGTGTTATTGGAGGGGTAGCCCAAGTCTCTGGGCTGTAATGGAAAATATGCAAATATATTGTATGTATATAGACTATATGTATGTGTGTATGTAAAAAAAAAAAAAAAAAAGTTAATAGCTTGTTTAAAATAAATGCTGCAATAGTTTATTATGAAATTTAAAAAAATATATAAAATAAAAACTACAATAATTTATTATAAAAAAAGTATATATAAAACAAATGCTACAATAATTTATATATATATATATATATATATATATATATATATATATATATATATATGTACACACACACACACATATATTTATAGTGTTCACCTGCTATCATTCGCACCACATTCAGAATGCTATTTCTTCTTTTGAATTTGATGACACAGCCATTTTAGGAAAGGCGGAGAGATGACCAGTGGGCGTGGCTTACTCTACCTTCCAACCAATCAGATCGCGCCCTTAAACCACTAAATTTCTTGAAAACAAAATGCACTTTCTTATCTTATGTGAAGCTGAATGAAGAACACAAGGATAGTCAGGGATATGCAGGTCTAAGACAGTCTATAAGAAGATATACATAGATTTCTATATCTACTATTGCCTGTCTATCTGTATATAGGGACTATGGCACTAGCTTCCTGCGACTATCAGAGTCAGTTTATGTATGATAATATACAGGTAAGTGGCTTCTGGGGACATTATATTTAATTTATATCTGTTTTTTATATATTTTTTTTATTCTACGTAGATGCTGTATACAGTATATCCCATGTGTTTTTGCTTGTGTATGTGGGCATTTATAACTATTAGTGTTGAGCGAAACTGCCTAGAGTTTGGGTTCGACAACGTTTGAAGCCAAATGCACGACATTTGACTCCCAGCACCTGGAGAAGTTGGATGCCACCCTAGGGAGTCCTAGAAAACATAGATACAGCCATAGTTTGTATCACAGTATTGCTTGCATATTATATAGCAGCATTATTTTGACATTGTATAGCAGTATTAATTGGATATTGTATTGCAGTATTACTTGGATATTATATAGCAGCATTATTTGGACATTGTATAGCCATATTACTTGGATATTGTTTAGCAGTTCAGTATTACTTGAACACTGTATAGTAGTATAACTTGAATATTGTGTTGAAGTATTATTGGAACATTGTATAGCCGTATTATTTGGATATTGTGTAGCAGTATATAAATTGGATATTGTGTAGCAGTATTACATGGATAGTGTATAGAAGTATTAGTTGGACATTATATAGCAGTATTAATTGGATATTGTGTAACAGCATTATTTGGATATTGTATAGCAGTACTATTTGCATAGTGTATAGCAGTATTATTTGGACATTTTATAGCAGTATCATTTGAATAGTGTATAGCAGTATTATTTGGATATTGTTTAGCAGTATTACATGGATAGTGTATAGCAGTTTTATTTGGACAATGTATGGCAGTATTATTTAGATAGTGTATAGCAGTACACTATAACCCAAACATTGTATGTAGAATAATGTTCTACCGTATTAGCCATTGAAAGCAGTAGAATCAGGTAATACCTTTTAGATATCAACTGAATCAGTTACCCTCTAAAAGGTATTGCCTGATTTCTTCAATCTTCGTGAACATTGTATAGTAGTATTACTTAAATATTGTATAGCAGCATTATGTTGATAGTTTATAGCAGCATTACTTGGATATTGTATTACTTGGATAGTGTATAGCAGTATTATTTGGACATTGTATAGTATTACTACTTGGATAGTAAATAGCAGTATTATTTGGACACTGTACAGCTGTATTATTTGGATAGTGTATAGCAGTATTATTTGGACACTGTATAGCAGTATTACTTGGATAATGTATAGAAGTATTATTACTTTATGTAGTAGCTGTTATTTCCTCACTGTAGTTGGCATTTTCCCAGCACTATATGATAGTAGCTTATCTTTGCAGTGTGCTGTGGTGGCGGCACTACACATCAGTTACAGTGTTATGTGGCCATACGCTACTTTTAAGCAACTACAATACATCAGCAACTTGTCAAAAACATCATGGACCTGCAGTGGGCCAAACTAGAGACTGTGATCAGTCTATTTCCTGAATATATACTAGATATATTGCTGCTAATAATATATGTAGGCTA
The DNA here is from genome assembly GCF_027789765.1 of Dendropsophus ebraccatus. Taxonomy (NCBI): domain Eukaryota; kingdom Metazoa; phylum Chordata; class Amphibia; order Anura; family Hylidae; genus Dendropsophus; species Dendropsophus ebraccatus. Next base: position 212,943,985 of record NC_091454.1, on the reverse strand, counting down.
TGGTAACATCCATCCCGTCTGTTTTTATTTTCTCTATTGCATTGAATTTCATGGAAAAAGTTCTGATAGTTCTCAGTTTATTTTTACATCTTTGTTTCTACCAGTCATAAAAATAAGTGCATGGTTCTTTACTGAAAACTGTCAGGTTTTGGTCATGTTTTATACACATGGAAACGTGAAAATTACAAAGACCTGATCCACCTGAAAAAAACAAAACACTGAATAAACTTTCCATAAAAATGTGCATACAAACGCTCAAAAAAGCAACAAAAACATTGTTGTTTTCCTTTTTTAGCCTCAAAATAGCCTCAAAATAGAATACATCTTCACAGTCTGCCGACGTATATTGGAAAGAAATGTGACCAGACCTTATTGTTACCCCAGTGTATGGCGCTTATAACGCTGCTCTGTTTCATATGATTATTTATATGAAACACAGTATGAGGACATAACATAAAGTAGTAAGCGCGGATTCAATTGTTATATTTCACTGTTTCTTTATATATTTTTGTTAATGTTATTATACTTTTATTTTTTTTACCTATATGGGTAAAAGTAGAGGGGGCGCCAACAAGCCACTGTGCCATGGCCAGGGTATTTAGATACAGGTTTAGGGCAGCAGGTTGAATTTTTGACCAGGTGATGGTAAGGCTATGTTCATACAACGTTTTTTCAGCTCCGTTTAAAATGACGTCTGTCATTTTGAGTCTAAAATAACGGACGTCATTTAACTGTCTAGCTGTTGGTACATTATTCTAGTTCGGGTTACTAATTGGCCTTTGGGTGTGTCTTAATTGAAAAGTCTATTGAATGTAATAGTAAAAACGGAGAAAGGATGGTGACAACAGAAAAACTGTGTGTGAACAACTAATAAAAAACGTCCACTGTTTGCAAAAGACGTCCTAAAATAATGATCATGATCATTATTTTGATGTCCGCAGTAAAAACGTCCGTTATTCAGTTGTGAGCATTGGATGTCCTTCTTTCCATTGACTTCAATGTTTTACCATTGCAGTCAGTTAAATCGCAGCAAAAACGGATGTTATTTTAAATAGCAAAATCGGCCGCCTTTTCTCTATTTTTGACGTTGTGTGAACATAGCCTAAGCGTGACTACAACATGTTATAGTCGGTAAGAATGACAGATGGTCAGGTAACCCAGGCTCCTTACATGACTAATGATCCTACTTTTCCTTGTCAGATATGGAATTGTGCAGCGTCACAGTCTGGGCAGGAGATATTCACAGCGTCCCCTGGTGGCCAGTATTCACACTCTGCCCCTTCAGATTATACTACATGTCACATCAAAGAGGAAGAATTGTACTGGGACCAGGAGTTCCTGAAAAATAACTTCTCAGATTTGTCAGAAGATGTTGGTTGTTCCACGCAGACGCCTGTAACCCAGGATCACCTACAGGGATACACAGACATGGGCCAGTCCAATATGTTTAACACCCTGCTCATGTCCTCTGAGGACAGCCTCACAGACCCTGCATCTCTAGATGGATCTTCAATGGCGATGCCCCAAACTGTGGCATCACCCAGTATCGACCAACCAATAAACAGTGACAGTTACCCCATACAGCAGTCTATGGGTTATGTGTATCCACTGCCTCCGAAACAAGAGCTCATGCCACCCGGAATCCCCAGCACCCACTATTCTACAAACCATGTTCCAATATTACCACGGACATACTCTGTTCTGGACGGCCAGTCTTACCAGCCGTTCTCCACTGTGCCCTACTATGTATTAACAGAGCCATCCAAACCGAGCAGCAAACAGTCTGTGGCCTATACACGTAAAGAGAAAAAGCGGAAACAAGGGAGAAGAGCATCAAACAGGACTGTCACCTGTCACAGCTGTACTCACTATGGATGTGACAAAACCTACACCAAGAGCTCACACCTGAAAGCTCATCTCCGCACACACACTGGTAAGATGGTGGTCTACATCCTCAGCATCCCCTAATAACCCGGCTCCTGATCCTCCTATTACTTTACAGTAACCCGGCTCCTGATCCTCTTATTACCCCTGTAACATCTTATTACAGTAACCCGGCTCCTGATCCTCTTATTACCCCTGTAACATCTTATTACAGTAACCCGGCTCCTGATCCTCTTATTACCCTGTAACATCTTATTACAGTAACCCGGCTCCTGATCCTCTTATTACCCTGTAACATCTTATTACAGTAACCCGGCTCCTGATCCTCTTATTACCCCTGTAACATCTTATTACTGTAACCCGGCTCCTGATCCTCTTATTACCCCTGTAACATCTTATTACAGCAACCCGGCTCCTGATCCTCCTATTACCCCTGTAACATCTTATTACAGTAACCCGGCTCCTGATCCTCTTATTACCCCTGTAACATCTTATTACAGTAACCCGGGTCCTGATCCTCTTATTACCCCTGTAACATCTTATTACAGTAACCCGGCTTCTCTTATTACCCCTGTAACATCTTATTACAGTAACCCGGCTCCTGATCCTCCTATTACCCCTGTAACATCTTATTACAGTAACCCGGCTCCTGATCCTCTTATTACCCCTGTAACATCTTATTACAGTAACCCGGCTCCTGATCCTCTTATTACCCCTGTAACATCTTATCACAGTAACCCGGCTCCTGATCCTCTTATTACCCCTGTAACATCTTATTACAGTAACCCGGCTCCTGATCCTCTTATTACCCTGTAACATCTTATTACAGTAACCCGGCTCCTGATCCTCTTATTACCCCTGTAACATCTTATAACAGTAACCCGGCTCCTGATCCTCTTATTACCCCTGTAACATCTTATTACAGTAACCCGGCTCCTGATCCTCTTATTACCCCTGTAACATCTTATTACAGTAACCCGGCTCCTGATCCTCTTATTACCCTGTAACATCTTATAACAGTAACCCGGCTCCTGATCCTCCTATTACCCCTGTAACATCTTATTACAGTAACCGGCTCCTGATCCTCTTATTACCCCTGTAACATCTTATTACAGTAACCGGCTCCTGATCCTCTTATTACCCTGTAACATCTTATTACAGTAACCCGGCTCCTGATCCTCTTATTACCCCTGTAACATCTTATTACAGTAACCCGGCTCCTGATCCTCTTATTACCCTGTAACATCTTATTACAGTAACCCGGCTCCTGATCCCCTTATTACCCCTGTGACATCTTATTACAGTAACCCGGCTCCTGATCCTCTTATTACCCCTGTAACATCCTATTACAGTAACCCGGCTCCTGATCCTCTTATTACCCCAGTAACATCTTATTACAGTAACCCGGCTCCTGATCCTCTTATTACCCCAGTAACATCTTATTACAGTAACCTGGCTGTTATATCTTATTATAATAATGATAATTTGAGGCTTTTTTTATTATTAGTATTGCAGAAAGCTAATCTAATCTTCATTCTACTTTGCAGGAGAGAAGCCTTATGTATGTGAATGGGATGGTTGTAGTTGGAAGTTTGCCCGTTCTGATGAACTCACCCGGCACATCCGGAAGCACACTGGCGTTCGCCCTTTTCAGTGTTGTATGTGTGAACGAACTTTTGCCCGCTCTGACCATCTGGCTCTACACATGAAAAGACACATAAATAAGGGCACATTATAAAGAGTAACGGGAAGGAAATGATGGAAGTGTGATCATTAACACTTTTAGGAACATTGTGATTTATGTACATAATAAAAGGATGTATTGAAAGTAAAGCCATGATAGTCCTCCTATTATAGGGGCCCTACAAGTCCCGGCCCTTTAGGGATGACATGGTCCCTCCCTCAAACCTTCTACCCTTACTCCGACTATTGAGAACCAGTTGTACTTTGTATAGAAACCATTTAAAACCTGCTGCAGTCCGATATATATATATATATATATATATATATATATTAATATAGAAATGACCACTAGGGGCAGCAGAATTTTGTACCTGGTTTTCTTTCTTTCTTTTTTAAATAAACTTTTGTATTATTCAGATTCATTTTATTCACTGTGTTTTGACTTCTGTTTTTGATTGTTTACAGTGTATATACTGTATATCGAATCCAAAGTTGAACATATGTTTCACCCACTGCCCCAGTCATATTATTTGATAATATAATATAATATTAGAGTATATATGGGGTTGTAGCCCTTTAAGAACAGAAATGAGGGTTATTATATGACATCGTTAAAGGAGTCATCCAGGATTTAAAAATAAACAGTGCTTTCTTTTTCCTAACAGCGCCACTCCGGTCCTAGAGCCCGGTTGTATTACCACTGGGCTCTATTCGCTTCGGTGAAGATGTAAAACCACACACCCAAACTGAGGACAAGAGAGGCGTTGTTGCTGGAAGATTGTGTCCATGTTTATCTATGCCTTGATAACCCCTTTAGTCAGTGAGCTGGATGGAATAGTGTTTAACGCATCTGGTTAGTGGTCTATAACAGGTACGGGGAACCTTTGACCCTCCAGCTGTTGCAAAACTGCAATTCCCATCATGTCGGGACAGCCGAAACTAAAGCTTCGGCTGTCCTGGCATGATGGGAATTGTAGTTTTGGAGGGCTAAAGGTTCCCCATCCCTGGCCTATAAAGAATCCCCTGGACCCCTATGAGCAGGGTGGGGTTTAGGAATAGATATAACTTCCTGTCTTTCTCTCACTTCCTCTCTTTCACTAGAAGATATGGAGGAAAACATTTCTCTCCCGCCCTCCCTTTTTTCATTTTTACGTCAAAACTAATTTCCTTTTGTAAGTGTAATAATGTAAATATTATGTTTGTGTATGGTACCATATGCAATGGCAAAATCGATTTTATTTTCATTTATTTATTTACAGTTTGGCTTTATGCCTCTAAGCCCAAGGGAATGGCAATCCTTTAGCCATGCTTCCCTAGAGGTTTCCTCCACAGGTTTTTTTTCCTCTCCTGAGTGCTGGAGGATGTCTCTTTATGAGCCGAGATTTCGCCTTGTTTTGCACAATTTTCATAGTTTTGTCTAGACTTTTAGTTTTAAGTTATACGTACATAATATTGAATTAAAAAAAAAAGATTAAATAAAAAATTCAATTAAAAAAAAAGAATAAAATATGCATATATCACAACTTTGGCTTGTCGGCTCAGGAGTCAGGTGGAAGTAGCAGGCAAGTCATGGTGGACTCCTTTTAACTCATAGAGGATGTTAAATGGTGGTGAACAGGCTAAGCCTTGGAAGTGGCTAGCCTTAAGTATGTCCGAATGGTAATGTCATTCAGGGGTGGGCAGGGTGGTTAAGCACAGGAGTATGGATCTTCAGTAGGGTCATTGGGGCCCTTTAAGTAGACTGGCAGCCAGAACGTGCCGCCCCCTTTATTGCTGCCTGTCCGGGTGCTAGGGATCTCACAGTATCTGTGAATGACCTTACTCCTGTGATTGTTTTAGTCTTGTGATTAAATAAAGCTGTGGCCATCTTGACACCAAAAAGTGTGTTTTAAGCCTTCATTTCATAGTCTGTATTTATTGTTGTTGGAGTGTTTTTAAGGGAAAGTGAGGGTCCATCCCATATCCAATAGTCAAGTAGGGGTAGATGGAGCTCAGCTCATTTGTGATACTGATGATCTGGAAATGGTTGTCAGGCTCTTGTGATAGATACTTCGGTGTAGTAGTCATTACAGAGAGTCTCCGGAGAGTCGCCTCCAGCTCTTTGCTATTTCATTGTACAATCTCCTGGGAAATTAATAGCCCGTCTCTTGTCAATCAGCAGCAAGGCCGCCATGTACTGAGCCGTGTTTATAGTGCGTCACAGAGGTGACGGGGCGATTCCCTCCGGGACCACAATGATCTTTCTCCAGGAACAAACCCAATGTATTTTCTGGTATCCTGGGTGACATTTATAGAACTTTCCCTGCCAAGTTCTTCCTTGTACAGTTTTGATGATGCTCTTTATAACATACAAATCATTGGCCCTGAACTCTAAAATCTTTTATGAAGGGGTTATATGAGATAAGGGAAACAGCGCCACACTTGCCCATAGGCTGTGTCTGGTACTGCATCCACAGGACAGGCCATCAATGTCTGATTAAGGACTGCCATTCCATTCATTCTTTCAGAAGGCACTGGTCAGTAATGGGGTCCACAGATACCAGTAATATAGATGCCACATGGTAGGCGGGGGGTCTTGGTATGGACTATATAATTTCTCAATCTATCTCTAGCAATGGGCTTGACTTACCTTTAGTAATGTGACGTTGCTCCTACCACTTTGGGGTGACACAGTAGACTCATCCCCCCCAATCACAAAATTATTCAATGCAAAGACTTCCAGACAGTTTTATTAGAATGTACATATTATTATTATCATTACATTCACTATGTACAGTATTTATATATATATTACTTAAAGTCTATAGTAAGCGTCGACAAGCACTGATGATGAGGAGGATGGTGAAGAGGAGGAGGAGGATGGCGAAGGTTGTGCTATATCTCATTGCAGTAAGAAAATAGTTTCTCTCTCTATATATATATATAATAGCTAAACATCATAATATCTACCAACCCAGAACAGCGACACTGCAGAGCTGTGGTACGTTCCGTTAATGTCAAGTCCATAGGAGTGTAATGGAAAAGTAGAAACAACAGGATTGTATGTATTATATGGCTATAAGCTTTGCATGTAGTCACCACCGGTGAGGGAACACGCCGGATATCTTTATTTATCACCAATCTGGCAAAACAGCACCAGGGCGACAATCATGGCTGCAAGCTGGAAGGTAGAGAAAAAAGTTATGAACCAGGGTATATGGAGATATACACAGATACTTGCAATCCATTTTGTATCCATTGTTCAAGTGCATATTCAATGCAAAATATTCATACAGCTCCTATGCAGATCTAGGTGACTCCATGATTACAAAACCCTTGTGTAGTCTAATCCTGAAGGGGGACAATGTTTGTAGCCTACAAGCATGGAGACTCATGGGTGCATAGGAGATGGTAACCCAAACAGAAGGAGAACTAGATTAAATTTATCACAAATTAAATGGTCACTGTAGTTTCAAACAACTTCCCTCTTCAGGTCATAGACCAGGTCCTCCTGTGTAGTTATGGGCTCTTTTTCTGACCTTTATCAGACTCATCCTTTCCCTACAAGTGCGAGAGCTTGCATGGAACCCCAAACCAGGAAAGACTGAAATCTTGTGTTTCTTCCATTTTCTAATAAGTGTGCCAACAGTTGTTGCCTTCTTACCAAGCTGCTTGCCTATTGTCCTCTAGCCCATCCCAGCCTTGTGCATGTCTACAGTTTTGTCCCTCTGTTTTAAGACAACTATTTGGTCTTGGCCATGGTGGAGAGGTTGGAATGTGATGCTTGCATATGTGGACAGGTGTTTTTTATACAGGTAACAAGATGAAACCGGTGTAATCCAGGTAATGAGGGCAGAGTAGGAGGAGCTTCTTATACAATGTGATTATCTGGAATGTTCTATAGATTCTGCTTCTCACAGGTGAAGTTACCAACCAGAAATATTACATGTCTCTCCATTCTTTGTAGGTGGGAAAACTTGCTAAATCGGCAGTGTATCAAATAATTATTTCCCCCACTGTATATGAAAATCACTTAATTTACCAAAAAATGATCCTTACTTCTGAAAAAAGGTCTAAAGTCTTGGTCACTATGTGTCTCCTTTCTTTCTAATCAGGTTTTCACTGCCTATTGTTAGGGGTATTGTGTCTAGAGCAGTGCTTCTCAAACTGTGAGGCGGGCCTCACCAGTGAGGCGCCCCCTAGTTGTTGGTGAGGCCCAGCTGGGGAGAAAGTTTTCGCAAAAGTGACTATAAGCTGAACAGGCCCTTTGCTGTTAGCAAAAATCACCATTTTAGCAACATTATTAAATTATTTTGTACTTGCTCTATTAGCATATCGAGCTTGAGAGATGGGTGAAAGATAGCTCTAGCATTATTTTCAGTTTTTAAATGGACTTTCATCACAGATGGTGAGCCCCGGGCACCTTCTTGGTCAGTCTGGTGAGGCCCAGGCATTGCCTTGGTCTGTCGGGTGAGGCTCCAGTAGAAGAAGTTTGAGAAGCACTGGTCTAGAGGGCAGGGCTTAGCATGTACTTAAAGGGGTTATCCAGCGCTACAAAAACATGGCCACTTTCCCCCGACTGTTATCTCCAGTTTAGGTGGGGTTTTGAAACTCCGTTCCATTGAAGTAAATTGAGCTTAGTTGCAAACCGCACCTGAACTGGAGACAACAGTAGGATGAAAAGTGGCCATGTTTTTGTAGGGCTACTTTTGTAACCCCTTTAACATGGGAGGTGAAGATTAGCATGTTCTTAGCATGAGAGGTGAAGCTTAGCATGTTCTTAGCATGAGAGGTCAAGCCAAGCATGTTCTTAGCATGAGAGGTCAAGCTTAGCATGTTCTTAGCCTGCTCCAGATCATCCACATTGTTCCTGAAAGGTATATCAAGGCTTCCCTCTGATCTTGAAGAAAGTTTACCACACACATCCATGGTGTAAATCATCCCCCAGCACAGTGCTAGTCTGTTTAGTGAAGTTCACCAGCACTATGTCATGGCAAAGCAGTAAGGATTAGGCAGAGATGTAAGGGAAGTGTGTATCATGTGTGGACTATGTCAAACAGTCCAGCTGTGGTCCTGAATGAGAAATAGCTGTGCACCATGGAGGGGTCTCTTAGCGGCTCAGTAACAGTGGTGAGAGCAGTAATATCACCTTGTCACCAAGGGTTAATGTACAAAAGTGAAGATTTTTGAAATGATAGTTACACAAGGTGCATTGGCACAAAAAGGAAAGGTTGCAAAAGCATACACACCCTTTAAGGAGCAATCGTAATATTCATACTCTGTGTGAGTGGGGTATAATATATGGTGGGAGCGGAGCCGTGGGCCCTTTTCTCACAGTAGTGTTTTCGTTAGAATTTTGCATTAGTATTTGTAAAGCAAAATCTGGGTGGAACCAAGATGCTGAAGAAATGTCCCTGACCCTTCTTCATCTTATAGGTTCTATACTTGATTTTGGCTGATACAGATACTGATGCAAAATAATGACCAAAAGACTGAAGTGACAGCGGCCGTAGAGTACCTAGAGTCTGAAGACACTTCAAGAATGCATATCATCAGAGCAGACCCTGAACAAGCAGGAGGTGCGGGGAGGTGTGCACTCAACAGACAGGAGCTTTGTTGTGAAATGTTTTACTAGCCGCAATAATCCATCAGCCCATAATGTAGGTACATTACCTCCAGACCGCAGATTCCCAGGGCGACACCTCCGACAATTTTTCCGTTTTGTGACAGAAAACCTTCAAACGCTTTCAAGCAGCCCTAGAGAGTGGAATAAAAAGAGATACGGATTGTGAATGTAGAAATGTCAGCATGGTGCTTGCATTAAAGTGTAACCCCACCCCAAGTAAATAATTTCCACCATGATTGTTACCCCTGATTTACCTTCATATCATACATCCATGGCATTCCTTATTCTGGACTCCGTGGAGCCATGAATACTGGTTGGACTGGTCACACACAATGGTATGACCCCTGTTTAACAGTATGTTGACCCCTAATACACTGAATCTCCAAATAAACCAACAAAATTATTGGAGAATTAGGTTTCAATACTAAATCATTGGATTTCCAAGCAGGGACGCTAAACCACTAGATCTAGACTATCAAGCAGTGTGACAGCAAGTATAGACTCTAACACACTAGATCCACAAATATAGGTCCTAAACTGGAGGACCACTAGGCAGTGACTCTAAATAAGAGGATCGCTAGGTAGAGTCTAAATCAGTAGATCATCTGATCAAAACCAGTGGATCATTGGGTAGACTCTAAACCACTAGGTCTCCGTGTTTAGAGGGATCATCAAATGAATAGTAAACCACTTGGTTTTTTTGGTATAGATAGTAAACCAATGGATCACCAACCATATTCCATACTAGTGAATCACTAGACTTACTCTTAATGGCTGGATCGGTGGACAGACCTTAACCTAGTGGGTCACCAGACGTGGACTATAATACAATGAATCATCATGCTTGAAGAGACTGAACAGTATTATGTATCACTTATACTCCTGAATAACATAGACAGTAAGTAGTCTCTCCATTATGTGCGTAATGGATATTCATGAGGGGCAGAAAACTCCGCCCACCAGCTACTGATTGGCAGTTATCTATCCATGCTGTGTATAGGAAATCAACTGTCAATCAGCAGCTGGAGGGCGGGGGGAGGGGTGTGGCAAGAATCTTATTCTCCTGCATATTAGAAGAACGGCTAAACAGAATGATGTAAGTAATACACCGATCTCATGTAAGGCAGCATAAAGCTAGTGACAGATTCCCTTTAAGCTCTAAACAAGAGGATCATAAGGTAGACTCTAAACCACTGGGTCTCCATTTATAGACTGTAAACCAGTGGATGATGAAGAGAGTAGTAAACCCCTGGGTCATTGACGTAGACAATAAACCAATGGATGACAGACATGCTCCACATTAATGAATCAATAGACATAAACACTAAAGCCGTCAACTAATAGGTAGACCCTAAGGGCCCTATTACACAGGACAATTACCCTGCAAAAATTGATATATCAAATTTAAACGATAATCGTTTCATGTGAATGCAGCCAACAATCGAAAAATATATTGCGTGTCGTTGATCGCATCTTTTGAGCTGAACCTAAAATCATTGTTAATCATTTGCTAATCGTTTGCTGTAATTCCACATTTGTTTGCTAATTGTTCTCCAATCTTTTAGTGTTATTCCACATTGTTCATTCTTTTTCTGGCTTTAGATGTTGTAAACAATCATAGTAACAATTGTAAATAACGATTATCGCTCTCTGTAAGGCTATGTTCACATGGGGTAAGAAATCGGCTGTTCCGTGACCCCGGCCAAGTCACGGAACGGCCGGTCTCTGCCCGAATCATCCCGGCCACAGAGCGCATCAGCGCACACCCGCATCAGAACTCCTCACAGCACACAACTCAATTCATTGAATTGCGGCCGCAGAAAACTGACATGTCAGTTCTTTGCAGCGGCGCACGGGATCCCAGCCGGAGCGTGTACGATGTGTATACACTCCGGCTGGGATCCCATAGAAGCAGAGGCAGTGTTCCAAAACTTGAAAAGTACGGCTGTTGTTGCCAATGGCAACAACGGCCGTACTTTTACGTAGTGTGAACATAGCCTAATATTGTAAATGGTTACAGGTAGCTCTCGTTTGCAAACGTTTATTGTTAATCGTTAAAAATCAATTATTCTAAATCATCATTGATAATCAGGTCGATTCTAAACCACTGGATCATCAAGCAAATACTAAACTGCTTAAGGCCCTATTACACAGATCGATTATCGTCCGTATTCGGCCGATATCAACCGTTACTGTGTAATAGAAGGCAATGATCAGCCAACAATAACGATGTCGGCTGATTGTTGTAGTCGTTTGTCTTTCAAAATGTTGACAGACAAACGATTGTGATAGTAGCGATCTGCTGCCGTTGCTCTTCGGAACAGGAGCGGTGCCAGCAGACAGCTGCTATCGTCTATGGGCTGCCCGGACGATCTAGCGATCATTCTGGCAGCCCCCACACTTACCGGCTTGCTGCTGCTGCGTGTAGTAACGGTGACAGTGAGCAGGCAATGAGGAGCAAACCAGTCCTCTATGTTGTCCCATGTGATAGAGGCTTTAGTCATCAATTATATATTGTAACCAACTGGATTGCCAAGCTTAGACTCCAAGATGGTGACTCACTAGGCACAGACTCATGGATCATTAGGAAGAGTCTAAACCAGTGGATCACCAGACATAGACTACATACCATTGGATCTTCTGGTAACTCTATGAGATATAGAGTGTACATGTATATTCACTGGTTTCTAGTCTAGTCTACTGATCCACCCTGTGAGACCCTAAACCTTGGCACTTGGAGCTGCAGAAAAATCTCCATGGATAAGACAGCGTATTGCTGATAGGGTGCAGGAATCGGGGACCCTCTGGCTTCTACCATGCTGCGTGGCTGGTACAGGGAAGGGGGCATATTTTCTTCATAATATAAAAATGTAGCAATTCTGTTAAGAAGAAGCTTCAGGGTGCTACTTCTTCTATAAAGAAAAGGGAAAAGAACTGGAACTGGTACCTTTACGTCAGAGCTGGTATTGTTACGGCGGCAGGGACTGACATAGGAGCAGCACACCGGAGGGTATTCACTGTGATCTCTGTAGTAGGTGGAGTTGTTGAAATCTTCATAACCATTAAATCCGCAGCACTTGAGCTACGAAAAAAAAATGTATGAGACAGAACAATGCAATCAGAGTTACTGCACAATGTTCAGTTTTCCTTATCTGAGATCTTCTAGAAAAACTGTATAAGGATGTAACCACCATAATAGTGTCTCCTGTGTAGAGGAATAAAACTACTATAATACTGCTCCTATATACAAGAATATAACTACTATATATATATATATATATATATATATATATATATATATATATATATATATATGACCGACACAGTGGGGACCCGTGTGGACCAGAGGACCTGCGCGGTGGTACACGGGGCAATAAGGCTTGATCAATTCATATACAGACACTCTGGTGTTGATTTTTAATATAGGCCTAGCGGCATTAGTATCAGCCATAGATGGGATGTGCAGCCGTTCCACTCTCTCCAGTTCGTGTATAACTACTATAATACTGCTCCTATATACAAGAATATAACTACTATAATACTGCTCCTATATACAAGAATATAACTACTATAATACTGCTCCCTATATACAAGAATATAACAACTATAATACTGCTCCTATATACAGGAATATAACTACTATAATACTGCTCCTATATACAAGAATATAACTACTATAATACTGCTCCTATATACAAGAATATAACTACTATAATACTGCTCCTATATACAGGAATATAACTACTATAATACTACTCTCTATATACAAGAATATAACTACTATAATACTGCTCCTATATACAGGAATATAACTACTATAATACTGCTCCTATGTACAAGAATATAACTACTATAATACTGCCCCTATATACAAGAATATAACTACTATAATACTGTCCCCTATATACAAGAATATAACTACTATAATACTGCCTCCTATATACAAGAATATAACTACTATAATACTGCTCCTATATACAAGAATATAACTATTATAATACTGCTCCTATATACAAGAATATAACTACTATAATACGGCTCCTATATACAAGAATGTAACTACTATAATACCTGTTCCTATGTACAACAATAGTTGGTTAGACATAGTCTTTCCAGTGTTGTAGACATATGGATTATTTTTGGCTATATGTGGTTATTAATTATTACATTGGGGGTTATCACTCTTTTACCTCCTTCATGGTTGTGTTCCACACAGTCGTCATTTCATTGGCTCCTCCATATTCATTCTTGAGATATTTCACTGCCACATTACCAAGGTACTCAATGAAGATGTTAGACTAAGAAAGGAATAATAGAGGTTACCCTACAAACTCAATATATATATAAAGCATTTTTATTTATGATATCCTTGACTATACTATAATGTAACACTGCCATTTGTTACCCTGACAGCCCCTTAAAGAAGCACTCAAAGTTCTTCTTTGCTGACAGAGTCACACATACCATCGCTAAACCTACAGCGCCATCTGTTTCATCCCAGCACAGCTGAATCCATTGAATAGATTACTTTAAATGGGTCATGTGATCACAAGCCTGACTCACAGAAAATCACAGTGTTTAATGTGTCAAAGGAACAGCTCTGGAACAGCTGACTACTTGTGATCTACAGGATGACATCATTACCTATTAGATCCCTCACCTTGTGGCAACTTATAGACCCCTCTTCACCCAACTCAACACAGTTTAAATAAGAAAATGCATCTAAACTGCATAAGAATTCCAATACTAACCCACTTATAGAAGGTGGCCTATACAATGAATTGGAGATTGATCACATGACTGACTCACTGATCCTAAAACACTTGGACTAACCCATCTCTAAGTGAGATTGGACAGTAATATATATATATATATATATATATATATATATATATGGCCTCAGTGCTGGTCATGTGCTATAAAACTGGAATCACCACTCAGCATTGGCATCCATAAACTGTGAGGCCACTGATTGGCTGCAGTAGAAACATGTATAAGCCCTATCATTCTGTTCATTTTATGAATTGTCTATTTACGAGTGCACGCTCTGCAGCATAGAAGTGTTGTAGTCTCCCAGTACAGGTATTCCACTAAGTTCTATTACACCTGAGGTATCACACAAAGGGATGAAGGAGATGACAATATTTATTTTCCCCACTAGGTGTCACTCTCTGTATTATTATATGTTATGTATTAAAGGAGAAGTCCGGCGAAAATTTTTATTAAAGTATTGTATTGCTCCCCAAAAGTTAAGTGCTTTTTTCCCCCCCTGAACTTACTACTGCATCAAGGCTTCACTTCCTGGATAACAAGGTGATGTCACTTCCTGGATAAAATGGTGATGTCACTTCCTGGATAAAATGGTGATGTCACTTCATGGATAACATGGTGATGTCACTTCCTGGATAAAATGGTGATGTTACGACCCTACTCCCAGAGCTGTGCGGGCTGTGGCTGCTGGAGAGGATGATGGCAGGGGGACACTGAGGGACACAGGGAACTGGAGGGACACTGAGCATCCCTCTGCCATCATTCTCTCCAGCAGCCACAGCCCACACAGCTCTGGGAATTGGGTCGTGACATCACCATGTTATCCAGGAAGTGAAGCCTTGGTGCAGTAGCAAGTTCAGGGAAAAAAGCACTTTATAAGCATTTCCTGTAATAAGTGTATATTGGTGATTTGAATAAATACTTAAATAAAAAATTTTGCCACACTTCTCCTATAAGCACAGATGAAGATGGAATGGGTTGACTTTTTGTGTCACATGTTCTGTTTTACCCTGTCACAGCTGCAGCCTCTTTCCCTCACTTTTTCCACCTATCATACTTCCTCACTCTCCTCTTTCCACAGCCTACCAATCAACAAACAGCTTTGTTTTACTTTTATAAAATGGAGGTTAGTTCCTGGTGGGGGGCCATTCTAGTCCTTTGTCAGTAGAGGTGGAGAGAGACACACAGAGTGAGAGTTTCTGCTGTAGTTAAGCAGGGCCTGGCTTAGGCCAGGACCTTTGTCAGGGACCACAGAAACTACAGTTTCTTCTATGAAAGTAACTTGCTAGCATGCAGTGCTAGAACCCCTTGGGAGAGAAAGCCGTCCTCTGAGGAAAACCTTGTTCACGCCTAGGATCCTTCAAAAACACAAGGGCAGTAACCACTACAGTTAGGTACGGACCCCAGTAGGACAAATAGCGTGAAAAGCTGACGTATCCTACTGTTCGCACGGCTCTTCTGGGAAGTCTTCTACGCCCAGTTGTAAAGTTCTGGGGCTCGTACTACCCAACCTGGCACTCGTTGAACTTGTTAGGGCAGAAGGCGGTCAGATAACATATCTAAACGTGAGTACGAGTATTCTATCTTCTTCAACTTCTTCTTCTACTAAGCACCATCCCGGAAGAGTACACTACTACCTAGACAAGGCCCCCAAGACGCATCCCTACTCCTTCCTCTGGACACCTTGCTCTAGGGGTCCTATGACACGGGACGACTGCGGCCTGATCATTGTAGTAAACGAGTGTTCTGCTACATTGGCGCTCCCTTGGTGCTACCCGGGCGCAGTGCCCGTTTGTCGTGGGGTGAATTCCAGCACCACTCCTGGCCACCATCACAAGTGCGAAAATAAACCTAAACCCACCTAGCTGCCACAACACCAGATAGCTACTCCGGCATACGGCAGTGATACGCACCAAAGAAGAGAACGCCAGAACAACTACAGCGCCTGCAATTTCCGCAATGAAAATAATGAGGATGATGATGAAAAACTGCAAAAAAATAAAAATAATACTCATTAGGTTACATGGATTAATAGGAGGAGATATAGGGAGGTTATATGGAGTAATAGGAGGAGATATAGGAGGTATATGGAATAATAGGAGGAGATATAGGGAGGATATATGGAGTAATAGGAGGAGATATAGGGGAGGATATATGGAGTAATAGGAGGAGATATAGGAAGGATATATGGAGTAATAGGAGGAGATATAGGGGAGGTTATATGGAGTAATAGGAGGAGATATAGGGGAGGATATATGGAGTAATAGGAGGAGATATAGGGAGGTATATGGAGTAATAGGAGGAGATATAGGGATGATATATGGAGTAATAGGAGGAGATATAGGGGAGGTTATATGGAGTAATAGAAGGAGATATAGGGGGATATATGGAGTAATAGGAGGAGATATAGGGAGGATAAATGGAGTAATAGTAGGAGATATGGGGAGGTTATATGGAGTAATAGGAGGAGATATAGGGGGGATATATGGAGTAATAAGAGGAGATATAGGGAGGATATATGGAGTAATAGGAGAAGATATAGGGAGGGTATATGGAGTAATAGGAGGAGATATAGGGGAGGATATATGGAGTAATAGGAGGAGATATAGGGAGGTTATATGGAGTAATAGGAGGAGATATAGGGAGGATATATGGAGTATTAGGAGGAGATATAGGGAGGTTATATGGAGTAATAGAATGAGATATAGGAAGGATATATGGAGTAATAGGAGGAGATATAGGGGATATATGGAGTAATAGGAGGAGATATAGGGGATATATGGAGTAATAGGAGGAGATATAGGGAGGATATATGGAGTAATAGGAGGAGATATAGGGAGGTTATATGGAGTAATAGGAGGAGATATAGGAGATATATGGAGTAATAGGAGGAGATATAGGGAGGGTATATGGAGTAATAGGAGGAGATATAAAGGAGGATATATGGATTATTAGGAGGAGATATAGGGGATATATGGAGTAATAGGAGGAGATATAGGGGATATATGGAGTAATAGGAGGAGATATAGGGGATATATGGAGTAATAGGAGGAGATATAGGGAGGTTATATGGAGTAATAGAATGAGATATAGGAAGGATATATGGAGTAATAGGAGGAGATATAGGGAGGATATATGGAGTAATAGGAGGAGATATAGGGGGGTTATATGGAGTAATAGGAGGAGATATAGGGGGGTTATATGGAGTAATAGGAGGAGATATAGGGAGGATATTATGGAGTAGTAGGAGATATAGGGAGGATATATGGAGCAATAGGAGGAGATATAGGGAGGTTATATGGAGTAATAGGAGGAGATATAAAGGAGGATATATGGATTATTAGGAGGAGATATAGAAGGTTATATGGAGTAATAGGAGGAGATATAGGGAGCATATATGGAGTAATAGGAGGAGATATAGGGAGGTTATATGGAGTAATAGGAGGAGATATAGGGAGGATATATGGAGTAATAGGAGGAGATATAGGGAGGTTATATGGAGTAATAGGAGGAGATATAGGGAGGATATATGGATTAATAGGAGATATAGGGGATATATGGAGTAATAGGAGGAGATATAGGGGAGGTTATATGGAGTAATAGGAGGAGATAAAGGGAGGTTATATTGAGTAATAGGAGGATATATAGGGGAGGATGTATGGAGTAATAGGAGGAGATATAGGGAGGATATATGGAGTAATAGGAGGTGATATAGGGAAGTCATATGGAGTAATAGGAGGAGATATAGGGGGGATATATGGAGTAATAGGAGGAGATATAGGGAGGTTATATGGAGTAATAGGAGGAGGTATAGGGGGGGTTATATGGAGTAATAGGAGGAGATATAGGGAGGATATATGGAGTAATAGGAGGAGATATAGGGGGGTTATATGGAGTAATAGGAGGAGATATAGGGGAGGTATATGGAGTAATAGGAGGAGATATAGGGAGGATATATGGAGTAATAGGAGGAGATATAGGGAGGATATATGGAGTAATAGGAGGAGATATAGGGGGGATATATGGAGTAATAGGAGGAGATATAGGGGATATATGAAGTAATAGGAGGAGATATGGGGGGTATATGAAGTAATAGGAGGAGATATAGGGAGGATATATGGAGTAATAGGAAGAGATATAGGGAAGGATATATGGAGTAATAGGAGGAGATTTAGGGAGGTTATGGTGCGTTTACACGTAACGATTATCGTACGAATTTGCGCGTTAACGATCAAATTCGACCGATAGTCGTACGTGTAAACGCAGCGAACGATCAAACGACGAACGATACATCGCTCATTTTGATCTTTCATAGGAGGGGATATAGGGAGGTTATATGGAGTAATAGGAGGAGATATAGGGAAGATATATGGAGTAATAGGAGGAGATATAGGGCAGATATATGGAGTAATAGGAGGAGATATAGAGAGGATATATGGAGTAATAGGAGGAGATATAGGGAGGATATATGGAGTAATAGGAGGAGATATAGGGGAGGATATATGGAGTAATAGGAGGAGATATAGGGAGGATATATGGATTAATAGGAGGAGATATAGGGAGGATATATGGAGTAATAGGAGGAGATATAGGGAGGATATATGGAGTAATAGGAGGAGATATAGGGGATATATGGAGTAATAGGAGGAGATATAGGGGATATATGGAGTAATAGGAGGAGATATAGGGGATATATGGAGTAATAGGAGGAGATATAGGGAGGATATATGAAGTAATAGGAGGAGATATAGGGGAGGTTATATGGAGTAATAGGAGGAGATATAGGGGAGGTTATATGGAGTAATAGGAGGAGATATAGGGGAGGATATATGGAGTAATAGGAGGAGATATAGGGAAGATATATGGAGTAATAGGAGGAGATATAGAGAGGATATATGGAGTAATAGGAGGAGATATAGGGTGGATATATGGAGTAAAAGGAGGAGATATAGGGGAGGATATATGGAGTAATAGGAGCAGATATAGGGGATATATGGAGTAATAGGAGGAGATATAGGGGATATATGGAGTAATAGGAGGAGATATAGGGGATATATGGAGTAATAGGAGGAGATATAGGGAGGATATATGAAGTAATAGGAGGAGATATAGGGGAGGTTATATGGAGTAATAGGAGGAGATATAGGGGAGGTTATATGGAGTAATAGGAGGAGATATAGGGGAGGATATATGGAGTAATAGGAGGAGATATAGGGGAGGATATATGCAGTAATAGGAGGATATATAGGGAGGATATATGAAGTAATAGGAGGAGATATAGGGAGGATATATGGAGTAATAGGAGGAGATATAGGGGGGGGGGTTATATGGAGTAATAGGAGGAGATATAGGGAGGGTATATGGAGTAATAGGAGGAGATATAGGGAGGATATATGGAGTAATAGGAGGAGATATAGGGAGGATATATGGAGTAATAGGAGGAGATATAGGGAGGATATATGGAGTAATAGGAGGAGATATAGGGAGGATATATGGAGTAATAGGAGGAGATATAGGGAGGATATATGGAGTAATAGGAGGAGATATATGGGATATATGAAGTAATAGGAGGAGATATGGGGAGGGTATATGGAGTAATAGGAGGAGATATAGGGGGATATATGGGGTAATAGGAGGAGATATAGGGAGGTTATATGGAGTAATAGGAGGAGATATAGGGGAGGATATATTGAGTAATAGGATGAGATATAGGGGGTTATATGGAGTAATAGGATGAGATATAGGGGAGGTTATATGGAGTTATAGGGGTAGATATGGGAGGATTCATGGGGCCCTGTACTGTTTATTTTTGCTCCATGAATCCTAGCTACACCCCTGGAGGAGATATACAGAGATAACATTGTACTTACCAGCATTAACATACACCTGCTTTCTTTCACAGCTCCACAACAGCCCAGGAACCCCATAAGTATTAGGAAGCCCCCCACTGCTATGCACAGATACCCCACATTCACCACTTGCATTAGCTGTGGGGCGGCCGAGCCTAGGATCTTCAGGAATGATCCGCCATCCACCTTCACCCAGATTCCGATCCCCAGCACCGCGATGCCCCCCAGCTGTGGGGAGAGAACACAATACATGGAGCCATAGAGTAGTTCTCAGTAATTTGGTTCTAATTCCATAAAGGAACAGTTGTCTGGAGGATATTTGTTGTTTTAAATGTGAACAGGGAAAAAAAATTTTATTACATGGAGTCCATGAGCATTATGTTGTTGTTTTTTTTTGGTAGATTGTGTGGATGTTGCCATACATGTGAAATACAGGTGAGTTTGGACCCCTATCTTCCCACCCCTCCTCTAAATGCTGCCCCCTGGGCATCTACTAAGTGCCAACATACCCCTCTATGACCTCTATACTTCCTAATAGCTGATCTCCTCTGTATACTGTATATACAAACCATAATCACTATGAAATAAATCCTCAGTGCTATACACAGACAGCCTGCTTGCTGATGGTTTCCAGGATTTTTCAATGTCGCACACCATTTTCAGGATACTTACAAAAATGATGCCGTTGAATATGAACATCATGGTTTTGAGGAAAGAGAAGCAGCTCATTTTGAGACCTAAAAGTAAAAAAACAAACATTATTTACTTCCGATATATACTCTAATGGAGGAAGACTTCAAAAAGCTCCTTTTCCCCAGCTTCCTGGATTCCTGTTAGGCCTTATTCACACGTCCCGTAAAACACACTACGACCACAGACAATTTTAGGGCCCATTTAATCCTGTGTGCGCATTCACACCACTCGTGCTGTGATCCTTGGCATGTAAAAATAGGACAGGTCATAGTGCGGATGGCGGCATGGATGCCTCCCCCGCTCCTGTCACCGCTCATCTCCTCCGCTCCTGTCACCAGCTCCCATCTCCCCGCTCCTGTCACCCGCTCCCATTTTCCCCGCTCCTGTCACCCTCTCCCATCTCCCCACTCCTGTTACCCGCTCCCATCTCCCCGCTCCTGTAACCCGCTCCCAACTCCCCACTCCTGTCACCCACTCCCATCTCCCCCGCTACTGTCACCCGCTCCAATCTCCCCTGCTCCTGTCACCCGCTCCCATCTCCCCCATTACTGTCACCCGCTCCCATCTCCCCGCTCCTGTCACCCGCTCCCATCTCCCCACTCCTGTCACCCTCTCCCATCTCCCCACTTCTTTCACCCTCTCCCATCTCCCCGCTCCTGTCATCCGCTCCCATCTGCCCGCTCCTGTCACTCTCTCCCATCTCCCCGCTCCTGTCACCCACTCCCATCTCCCCACTTATGTCACCCTCTCCCATCTCCCCACTCCTGTCACCCACTCCCATCTCCCCACTTATGTCACCCGCTCCCATCTCCCTGCTCCTGTTACCCTCTCCCATCTCCCCACTCCTGTCACCCGCTCCCATCTCCCCTGCTCCTGTCACCCACTCCCATCTCCCCTGCTCCTGTCACCCACTCCCATCTCCCCCGCTCCTGTCACCCGCTCCCATCTCCCCCGCTCCTGTCACCCGCTCCCATCTCCCTTGCTCCTGTCACCCTCTCCCATCTCCCCACTCCTGTCACCCACTCCCATCTCCCCACTTATGTCACCCGCTCCCATCTCCCTGCTCCTGTTACCCTCTCCCATCTCCCCACTCCTGTCACCCGCTCCCATCTCCCCTGCTCCTGTCACCCGCTCCCATCTCCCCTGCTCCTGTCACCCACTCCCATCTCCCCCGCTCCTGTCACCCGCTCCCATCTCCCCCGCTCCTGTCACCCGCTACCATCTCCATGCTCCTGTCACCCGCTCCCATCTCCCCGCTCCTGTCACCTGCTCCCATCTCCCCGCTCCTGTCACCCGCTCCCATCTCCCCGCTCCTGTCACCTGCTCCCATCTCCCCGCTCCTGTCACCCGCTCCCATCTCCCCGCTCCTGTCACCCGCTCCCATCTTCCCCGCTCCTGTCACCCGCTCCCATCTCCCCGCTCCTGTCACCCACTCTCATCTCCCCTGCTCCTGTCACCCGCTCCCATCTCCCCCGTTACTGTCACCCGCTCCCATCTCCCCGCTCCTGTCACCCTCTCCCATCTCCCCCACTTCTGTCACCCGCTCCCATCTCCCCATTCCTGTCACCTGCTCCCATCTCCCCGCTCCTGTCACCCGCTCCCATCTCCCCTGCTCCTGTCCCTGGATCCTGGCTCCAATCTCCCCCGCTCCCAACCCAGCGCATTTAAATGGATGCAATCAACAGACGTTTAGTGTTTTTCATGGAGCAGACAAAATCCCGCTCCGTGAAAAACACTGGACCTGTGAATGAGGCCACTGATTTCCCATAGAATGAATAAAAATTAGCCCCCCCCCCCCATTAAAAGATCCATTCACTTGAACAGAAGTGAGCAGCAACACCAGATACGGCCTGCAGACAGGGTGGCGCCTTTTTTCGCCTAATCTTATAAGTCCTCCTTGGCTGTCCTCATACATTACTGCGCTCACATAGTGGATATATTTACTTTAACCTAGACAACGGTAACGCTCGGCTAGCTCTGCTACATACGTCATCATTATAGGGAGTAGTTATTGTTGCTTCCAGGGTAACTGGGATTATAAAAACCCGTGGCCAAAATGCAGCCAAGAATGAGAAGCTCCTGCGGGCCGGAGGTCACCAGTGCTGATATGGTATATACTCTGTGTTATATACCCACCTATATATCCCTGTGGGGGGAGAGTTATAAAACCTTGTTCAATGAGGCAGTTGTCCGTAGCAACCAATCAGATCGCAGCTTTCATTTCTCAGATGCCTTTTTAAAACTGAAAGCTGGAGTTTGATTGGTTGCTATGGGCAACTGATCCACTGCAGACATTTTGATAAAGCTCCCTGTCTGTGTACATCGCCTTCTATAGAAGGAGATGGATATAAATGATGGGTCCTTGGGGGTGTTACTGGGGTGGTGTGGTTGTTACTGGGACACTGGGATTGGTCCTAAGTGATACTGTGTAATTTCTGGGGGCTCCTTGGCAAACAATAGGGGCAATGTAGTTGTTAGCACTGGGGGCTTTGTGGCTCTTACTGGGGCTTTGTGTTTGTTCCCTGTTCATCTCTGTATGTATTATATGGAGCCCTGGTACTGGGGTCACTGTGGCTATTACTGGGGGTATTGTGGCTATTACTGGGGTCATTGTGGCTATTACTGGGGGTATTGTGGCTATTACTGGGGTCATTGTGGCTATTACTGGGGGCATTGTGGCTATTACTGGGGTCATTGTGGCTATTACTGGGGGTATTGTGGCTATTACTGGGGTCATTGTGGCCATTACTGGGGGCATTGTGGCTCTGAGTGGGTCAGTGTGCAGTGCCCTGGTACCCCTTCTCCTGCTGATAAGCAATATGGTTGTGGTGTGGCAGGAATTTTTTTTACAGTTCTAGGCTGCGTTCACACTACGTATATTTCAGTCAGTATTGCAACCCAAACCAGGAGTGGATTAAAAACACAGAAAGGATCTGTTCACACAATGGTGAAATTGAGTGGATGGCCGCCATATAACAGTAAATAACGGCCATTATTTAAATATAACAGCCGTTGTTCTAAAATAACAGCAAATATTTGCCATTAAATGGCGGCCATCCACTCAATTTCAACATTATGTGAACAGATCCTTTCTGTGTTTTAATCCACTCCTGGTTTTGGTTGCAATACTGACTGAAATATACATATACTGACTGAAATATACGTAGTGTGAACGCAGCCCTAATCTATATGGATACTGTGAGCCATAACCTATCATATATTGATGTCTACTGTATGTGTTGTTTACGTGTGAAGATCTGTCCCTAGGGATATAAGTAGCAGACTCGGCCAATCCTTTGCCGCAAGTCAGTATACGAAATCAAGAAGGAAGAAAGACAATCTTAAATGGTCCACAGAAATCATCTGAAACTTTGCCTCAGAGGAAATACTGAGTGAGAGATTGTTTGGCCCTGACAACCTTCTTTGGGCTCCACACGTATTACCATCTCTGGCTATCACCAAATTGGTGGTAGAGACGACTCGCTAGAGACTTTATTCTACTCACTGGGTTATAGACTGAATCTTTGCTGTGGTCTGAGCCAGTACACAAGGCATTCTGCCCCCAGTACTATGACTATCTCCCTAGTTAAATGATATACTTTCTAAGCATACTAAGGCATATTTATGAATTTGTTTTGCACTATGGACTATTTCTACAGCAAGGACTATATTATACTATAAGTATTCTACATGCAGTTCAGAAAATACTATGGACATGTTTCTAAATTTTTCAAGTGCTGTGAACATTTCGCTGTTTGCACAAATTATACAGGTGCTAACAATAATCCTTCCTCTTTGTGTATGTATATCTACGTGCCTTGCAATTGTGTATACCATTTTTCTATGTCTCTCTTACTCTCCAACCGGAGGCCAAGGACGGTCCCGGCCTGTGATTGGCTGAGCGGCCTGTCAGCTGACAGGCCACTCTGAAGCTAGAGCGCGCGGGACCCAGGGAGAAGCGGACTGCAGGAGCAGCCCTGGAACATGGATAGGTAATGTATGTAGTTTAAACAAGGGCTGCAAGGACATCGGTAACAATGTCCTTGCAGCCCTTGTTAAACGATTATCGGGCCGTGTAATAGGCCCAGTAAACAAGCGACGATCCAGCAGATCGGCACTCGTTTACAGGTATTATCGGGCCCCCATCGGCCTGTGTAATACCACCCTAAGCCAAAGCCAGGAGTGGATTTGAAAAGACGAGGAATCTCAGTCTTTCCTTTATGACCTGTTCCCTGTTTATAGTCCATTCCTGGCTTTAGCTCCAAAAAATCTTTCAGATAATCTGTTGGTGTAATAGGGCCCTAAGAGGGGGAGTCTGTAGTGTCCCAATACCCATTCTGCTGAGTAAAATGGATGTTTTTTGGCAGTAGAGTTGTGACAGCACGTTCTAATTCTCATGGGTACAATGTGTTAGAATATATAATGTGCATTGACATGTGCTTTCATTGTGAAGTGCAACAAAAATCTGGTGGATTTATTGTATGTGTATGAGAGGAAGGTCTTCTAGCACCCTATCTGCACAGTATATCCCCCCACCACCTCCTAGTCCAGTCCTCCCTACCCAGAGGACAGGACCAACCTGGTTGAGCGCTTAAGCAAGTGGAAAGGAAAGAAGGTACAGAAGCCTAAGCAAAATAAAGTTTAAGCTTAGATATCTCCATTCAGAACTAATATGCAGCTACTTCCAGTCCACATTGAAGTGACAGCTTAATTTTGGTATCCAATAAGAGGGAGAGAATAATCTAAAGCCAGAAGGGATAACAAAGTAAGAAAGGCCCTTCTGCAGTCACTGGGATAAAGTGGGCCTCCATCCGAAGCCAATGCAACGTGACTTCTATGTAATAAGTTCTACTCCCTTACGCCCTGCAATAGGGAATTGTAACATAAAATCCTTTTTTTTCTTGAACTGAGATTTTCCAAAATTAAAGGGGTCCATGTGAGGAAAGGTCCAGAGCAGTAGCCATACCCATAGAAAACCACTCCTGCTCTGGACAGTTCCTGACATTGAGGTGGCAGCAGAGAGCACTGTTTCAGAAAGAATACACCACTTTCTGCAGGACATACAGCAGGTGATAAGTACATAAGACTGAAGATTTTCTTTTTATATAGGAGCAATTTATAAATCTAGACACCCGTTGATTTGAAAGAAAACATTTCTTGCTGGTGTTTCCCTTAACTCTTTATCAGCCACCCCTAGTCTTATCTACCCCTAGAGACTGTTTAAAGCTTGCAAGGGGACAAAACCTCCTCATACGTAAAAGGAAACTTTGTACTGTGGGTAAGGGGAGGTACCACGTTGTATCTGTTAATGGAATACCAAAGGGGTTCTGCCATGCCAATGCACCATAGCCGTGTAACATCCAGTTTATGTTTGACAGACACCTCTAAATCATTGGCGGCACAGTCTCTGAATATGTAATCCACAGAGGAAGCAGGTAAATATGTGACCACATAATCCAGCTCCCCGCACAGTGGATGATATCACAGGATCAGACACCAGAAAAATTGTTCTACTTTGTGTGAAAGATGAGGAATATGAAAATATTTGTTCCTGATACTTGTGTAAAAGGCAAATTACCCCTCAAATATGCAAAATGGAAGAGCCATGAGTGACCGCGCCCGAAATGTGACTTGTAGTAGTAACTGAGCTCTGGGTCCGGGATCCCGGCAGGGGATTTCAATACTAGGCGGATGTTTGATATTAACACATGGTTCTTGATCTTCCAGTTTTTGTGTAAATACTTCTGGGGATATCACTGAATCTTTGTGTCTTCCTTATATCTCCTCCCGTGGTTTCTGTTCTCCCTCCATCCCACAAGCAGAGAGATGATGGGGACAGCAAACACCTCATACCAATGCGTTTCACTCCAATCCTGAATCTTTATTTCACTCCCCTCTTGTCCCCTTAGGCCTTATTCACACGTTCCGTAATTTACGGATCCGTATTTCCGTATCCGAGTTAGTGCACATTGAAGTCTATTGGGCTATTCACACGATCAGTAGCAGAAATGGATGAAAATCAATCCGTAAAAAAAAAAGGACATGTCCTAGTGCGGACCGGGTGCGGACCCAGATTTTTTCACGGATGCTCTCATTGACATCAATTGTCTACGGATTGTTTGCGGATTGCAACATGTTTGGCATCCGTATTTCCGTAGAAAAATATGGATAACTCATGCTCCTATTGTGCACAGCAGTATATAGAAGTGCTGGGATCTATAGTTCTCCGGATCTCCGGGCGGACAGCTGACGGAATTCCGCGGACATTTTCCGCGAGAATTCCTCAGTCTGAACCTGCGGCTGCATCAGACCCCCTCCTGCGGCTGCATCAGACCCCCTCCTGCGGCTGCATCAGACCCCCTCCTGCGGCTGCATCAGACCCCCTCCTGCGGCGGCATCAGACCCCCTCTGCGGCATCATCAGACCTCCTCTGCGGCGGCATCAGACCCCCTCCTGCATCATCAGACCCCCTCTGCGGCATCAGACCCCCTCCGGCGGCATCAGACCCCCTCCTGCGGCATCATCAGACCCCTCCTGCGGTAAGGATGCGATCTCCTATGCGATCCTCCTGTGCCGTTCTGCCTTCAGTGCTCTTAATTGATTCATTGATACTTTCCTAACCACATAGTAAACACCAATTTATTGAGCTAATTGGTAATGATGATTGGCAGCTGGGCTACAAAGGTACAAGTACCAATTACCTCAATAAATTGGGGTGTTGATTGTAAACACCCCAATTTATTGAGGTAATTGGTACTTGTACCTTTGTAGCCCAGCTGCCAATCATCATTACCAATTAGCTCAATAAATTGGTGTTTACTATGTGGTTAGGAAAGTATCAATGAATCAATTAAGAGCACTGAAGGCAGAACGGCACAGGAGGATCGCATAGGAGATCGCATCCTTACCGCAGGAGGGGTCTGATGATTCCGCAGGAGGGGGTCTGATGCCGCCGGAGGGGGTCTGATGCCGCCGGAGGGGGTCTGATGCCGCAGAGGGGGTCTGATGCCGCAGAGGGGGTCTGATCATGCAGGAGGGGGTCTGATGCCGCCGCAGAGGAGGTCTGATGATGCCGCAGGAGGGGGTCTGATGCCGCAGAGGGGGTCGGTCCGATGCCGCCGCAGGAGGGGGTCTGATGCAGCCGCAGGAGGGGGTCTGATGCAGCCGCAGAGGGGGTCTGATGCAGCCGCAGAGGGGGTCTGATGCCACAGAGGGGGTCTGCCATTCATTCACTGCTCAGTTGAAGTCTGGTCCAGCAACGGATGGAATACGGATGGAATACGGATGGAATACGGATGTCCAATCCGCAATTTCTCACGGGTTGTTTCAGGACCAGAAAAAAATACTGAACGTGTGCATAAGGCCTTAAGGCCCTATTACACAAAGCGATTATCGGCAGTATTTGGACGATTATGGTCCATTACGGCCAAAAATAGTTTTCTGTAATAAAAAGCAACGATCAGCGGGCATGCACAATGTCAGCTGATCGTTGTCTTTTAACGTCTATCAACCGTTGAAAGACTAAAGACAACAACAGTGACGATCTGCTGCCGTTGCTCCGTGTAATAGGAGCGGGGGCAGCAGACGGCCGCTATCTCCTATAGGCTTGCCGGACAAACTTAAGATCAACCCAGGCCCCCCACTTACTTGCTTGCTGTTGGCGCGTGTAAAAGCACCGGCAGCGAGCAGAGAACAAGGAGCAAACAAGCGCTGGCCTGACAGGTCGGCAATCGCGTGGTCACGGAGATCGCACTGTGTAATGGGGCTTTAGTTGATAATAATCGGCCGTAAAAGTCAGTCAAGGAGCGGGAAAACGCCTGATCCTCGGCTGATCGCATCTTGCGTACTGCTTCAGTATCAGCCGCACATCTCTCTGTATAAATAGGAGATGTGTAGCCATAAGTAATACATTAAAAAGGCCGCATAAATGATACAGGTCAGGCCGCTCAATTCATCAGGCCTTATAAATGCACAGCAATGGAGCGCCGATCTCACTGCGGACGGATGGCTGAGGCTAGGTTCACACTGCGTTTTTTTTTCATCCGTTTTTTTGCAAAAGACTGATGAAAAAAACGGATGCATTTGTGTGCATCCGTTTTGATCCGTTTTTCCATTGACTTCCATTGTAAAAAAAAAACGGATCAAGATGAGGATCCGTTTTTTTTTTTAAAACTGATCCGTTTTGATCCGTTTTTTTTACAATGGAAGTCAATGGAAAAATGGAGTAAAATGGATGCATGCAAATCCATCCCTTTTTTTCATCCGTTTTTTGCAAAAAACGGATTGCAAAAACGCAGTGTGAACCTAACCTAACTCAGAATTATATACATCTCTAACCATCTCAGACATTTCACTCCATTTCTTATACACTTGTCTCACTAAACATCCACAATAATGTCACTAAATATAAAGGGGGAGATTTATCAAACATGGTGTAAAGTGAAACTGGCTCAGTTGCCCCTAGCAACCAATCAGATTCCATCTTTCATTTTCCAAACAGTCTGTGAGGAATGAAAGGTGGAATCTGATTGGTTGCTAGGGGCAACTGAGCCAGTTTCACTTTACACCATGTTTGATAAATCTCCCCCATAGTATATATAGCCAACCCTCGCATTTCACTCAATGTATATTATTCTTCTCTAGTCGTCCATATATGCATAGCACTAACACTGTAATATATACTCCTCTACAATCCCCTCATTTCACTCACTATATCATTTATACACCTTAAACCATCTTCACGCATTTCACTCCATTTATATTATACACTTCTCTCTCTATCCCCACTCAATATATACTGTACGCCTTCTCTACTCACTTAGTATATACTAGATATTCCTCTAACCCTCACCCATAAATTGTACACACCCCTAGCTATGCTCACGCATTTCACTCATAGTATATACACCTCTGGTCATCCCTACTTCTTTCACTCAGTATATACTATATATTCCTGCAACCACTCATTATGTATCTAACACAACCCTAACCATCCCCAATCATTTCAATATATACAATATGTACTATATACAGCTCTAGCTATTCCTACTCATTTCACACCTTTTATACACTTCTCTCTCTCTAAACATCCACACTTATTTCACTATATATACTATATACTGCAGGCATTTCTCTTACTATCTACTATATACTCCTTTAGCTATCCCCATGTATTACGCTCAAGATATTCTGTATATTCCACCGACCATTCCCACTCATTTAATTCCCTAAAAATTCCCATTTGTTTCACTCAGTATATACCATATATACTTTAAACCATGCCAACGCATTTTACTCCATAAAATCCCCACTCATTTCTCACCATACTCCCCGCTCCAACCAGCCCCATGCGTTTCACTCTAGCATTATGTATAGGATCTTTTCTCTGTGATCGGCTGCCTGAACCCCCAGAATATAAGTACACTGCTGTGCATGGACACAATCCATATATATATATATATATATATATATATATATATATATATATATACAGTATATGTATATATCCCTTCTGTATAGAGAAACATGGCCAACTGGTCTTATAGGAATCTCATGTAAACAGTCGACACCTCTCTCCCAGCATTGTTATAGTCCTTGGTATCACATATGTATATAGATGTGTATATAATATAAGGGCACCCCATACAGGATAGATATAACCCTTTCTCTATCAATATCAGCACACAAGAAGGAAACAGTAGGCAATGCCGCCCCTGGAGGGGTAGAGGGTGCCAGGGTAGTGGCAATAATAGGGGATCTGTTATAAAAGAGACAGGAGACCACCGCCAGAGGCCGGACCACCTACCTGATGTGATATTCCTGGAGTCCTGTTTGTTGCTTGCACCTCTCTGGTGACTGTTCCTTGCTCTGATTCCTGGCGGAGACTGCTGCTGCCGGCTGAACACCTGAGCTGCTCACCTGGGAGCTGCCTGCGGGGAGGGACGCACTGCAGGTTAATGCTGCTACTGCTGCATATACAGTCACTGCCTACAGGATCTCAGGAAGGCATGCCCCACATCCCCCCAGGGTGCAGGAGGGCTACAGGAAGCAGGCACCAATATCATGGGCCGCTGACTTAAAGGAATTTTTCATGTCCGTGTAAATAAGGTGTCATCGTTCAATAATTAATAGTTATACCTATTTCCACTATACTGTGTAATCCTGTGTAATATTTAGACTGCGCTGTAAAGAGTACGATGGATTTAGTGACCCTTACTAGACAATAGACTTGGGGGGGTCGTCTAGCTTTGGTGGGCCTCCTCCCTAATATTATTTTGGCTGATGTCATCATAACGTTTGTTGTTCTATGTTGCTTTATGTCAAGGTTTGTTCGTTGTGTTTTATATTGCTTTTATGTTGTGTCCAGTGGCCGCAGTTGATGAAGAAACATGGTGGCGGGGAATTCTGGCCTTGTTCATCATGCTAGTTTTATGACATAGCAGGGGCCAACTTGGGAAGCCCTGTAGGGAACAACTGATTGGTGTACATGTGAGCATGTTGAGTGACACAGGCCCCAGACCTTGTTACCTGGGATGAGCAGAGTGCTAAGGGTTTCCTGCTGATACTCGCGCTGAGAGATGGAGTTCATAGACTTTCCAGTAACTTTGCTCCATCCGGATCAGTTTCTAGCTCTTTGGCTCTTTAGTGGATAATGTCCTGCACTGTAGAACTCCCAGTCCACAGCGTGAGTTGAGATGATATGTTGGCTAGTCCTCTCCTGAAGGGTTTAGCAAATTATCTCTCAGCGTACAGGTACTTCAGGAAAGGAGTTTGTAAGAGGGGACTGTCCTGCATCCTACTCATGTGGGGTACTGACTAAGACTCCACTAAAACTAGAAGCTCCTCCCCTTCCTGTCTAGCGTGTAAGATGCGCTGTGGTTGGGTGGAAAGAGTGCAACAGGAGAGGAGAAAGGTAGGGGTCATAGGACAGAAGAAAGTAAAGATCCTACTTGGTCACAGAATCTGGTTCACAAAAACACAATAACCCCTTTGAGACACTTCAGCTGTGCAGCTTCTACACTTCTATATACGATACAGCGACATCTAGTGGTCATCTTTTAGTAAATTTAGTAATACGTTGGCTGCAGTAAGAACACAAAAAGTACAGACTTTTACGAAGGGTGTGAATAATAGTAACACCCCTAGTGGGACACCACAATGTGACTGTTGGGGATGAGTCTCCGTGGTCAAATTAAAATCATGTTAAAAAAAAATCATGCTACAGAAGCAGATAGCATTGCTTAGTTGGCGCCGTAGTCCCTGGTTAAGCAGTTGCTCGGTACTACAATTCCCAGAATGCATTGCCTTCCCTTAGCTGTTCATCACAGTCCTCCCAGTCTGCCCATTCCCTTCCCCCCAGCCAGTCCCACCCAAGATTGTTGCAGAACATCAGGGAGGTTACAGCATCTGCTGCCTTCACTCCCTGGCTGCTGTCTCTGTAGTATCTTTTATCACGAGGCAGCATGCTGTAATCACACCTCACCTCGTTCTTCCTAAATCTCCCAACAAAGACATATATGTGTGTGTGTGTGTGTGTGTGTGTCAGGGAGATGGTGAAGTAGGCTGTAGGGGCTGGTCAGAGATGGTAAAATCACTCAGTCAGGGGCGGGGCTAAAGCTCAGAAACAAGATCTTGCCACGCCTCCTGTGACATCAGAGGATAATGCGTTTTCTGCGGAAAGAGGGAGGAGCTGGAGACAATACACATTTTGTAGGTTTTCTCATTCCACCTTCCTTTCAGGGTTGAATCACCCAAAAGCCACTGAAGCCAGTACTAATAGTGATAACAGTATATTAGAAAGTTATATGTCTGGGAATTCTAGTTTTATTTAAATACAATTTTCTTTTCTTTAAAGGGAATCTGTCACTAGGTGTATGCCACCTTAAATGAGGACAGCATAAACTAGTGACAGAAATGCTGAACAGATCGGTGTATTACTAACATTATTCTGTTCAGCCATTCTCCTAATATGCAGGAGAATAGGATTCTTGCCACCACCCAACTACTGATTGACAGTTGACTGCCTATACACAGCATGGATAGATAACTGCCAATCAGCAGCTGGTGGGCGGAGTTTTTTTTTGCTTTTCATGAATATCTAGGACTACTGAGCACATGCACAGAATGGAGAGGACTACTTATTGTCCATGTTATTCAGGAGGAGATCTCTGGATCAGCTGCACAGAACAATGTAAGTGATACATCATTCTGCTCAGCTTCTCTGTCACTAGATTATGCTACCCTGAGATAGGACAACACAAACCTGCTGACAGAGACTCTTTAAATTGTAAGTTTTATTAAAGATAACAAAGGTAACAGTGCGTGTACCAATACACTGAACATGAAAAAGAAAGGGAAGTCAACTTTATCCTGAGTATACATCACAATTATCCAAACATATCCGTGAGTAGCAGTGATGGTAGCCAACCAGGAGGTAGGGACATTTGTAAGTTCAGAAACCTTTGTAAATTCAATCAATCTGTAGACCATTACACTACACAAGACAGTGGCAGAGTCAATAGGGAAGGGGGATTTAGGAACATGGTAACATGTATCATATAGACATCAGGGAAGGCTGCAGCACTGGTGACACAGACAGCTCCCCCCAGTGTTATGTCTATTCTAATGGTAACATGTATCATATAGACATCAGGGAAGGCTGCAGCACTGGTGACACAGACAGCTCCCCCAGTGTAATGTCTATTCTAATGGTAACATGTATAATATAGACATCTGGGGAGGCTGCAGCACTACAAACACAGACAGCTCCCCCAGTGTAATGTCTATTCTAATGATAACATGTATCATATAGACATCAGGAGAGGCTGCAGCACTAGTGACACAGACAGCTTCCCCCAGTGTAATGTCTATTCTAATGGTAACATAATATATAGACATCAGGGGAGGCTGCAGCACTAGTGACACAGGCAGCTTCCCCAGTGTAATGTCTATTCTAATGGTAACATGTAATATATAGACATCTGGGGAGGCTGCAGCACTACAAACACAGACAGCTCCCCCAGTGTAATGTCTATTCTAATGGTAACATGTATCATAAAACATCAGGGAAGGCTGCAGCACTGGTGACACAGACAGCTCCCCCCTCAGTGTAATGTCTATTCTAATGGTAACATGTATAATATAGACATCTGGGGAGGCTGCAGCACTACAAACACAGACAGCTCCCCCAGTGTAATGTCTATTCTAATGATAACATATATTATATAGACATCAGGGGAGGCTGCAGCACTACTAACACAGACAGCTCCCCCCAGTGTAATGTCTATTCTAATGATAAGATGTATCATATAGACATCAGGAGAGGCTGCAGCACTAGTGACACAGACAGCTTCCCCCAGTGTAATGTCTATTCTAATGGTAACATAATATATAGACATCAGGGGAGGCTGCAGCACTAGTGACACAGACAGCTTCCCCAGTGTAATGTCTATTCTAATGGTAACATGTAATATATAGACATCAGGAGAGGCTGCAGCACTAATGACACAGATAGCTCCCCCAGTGTAATGTTTATTCTAATGGTAACATGTATTATATAGACATCAGGGGGGCTGCAGCACTAGTGACACAGACAGCTCCCCCAGTGTAATGTCTATTCTAATGGTAACATGTATTATATAGACATCAGGGGAGGCTGCAACACTGGTGATACAAACAGCTTCCCCCAGTATAATGTCTATTCTAATGGTAACATGTATTATATAGACATCAGGGGAGGCTGCAGCACTAGATATACAGACAGCTCCCCAGTAGCGGACTATAACAGGTCCATTTCGGGCGGTAGCCCGGGGCCCTGAGCTCCTGGGGGGCCCATGGCCCCCAAACAGACTTATTCTTTCAGTGGTGTATTATCTCCAGGCTACAGTTCTGCCATGACTTGCATAAAAATCGCTGCCTTTTACCGCAATTTTGCACAAATCAGGGCAAAACTGCAGCCAGGAGACAATGCAGTAATATTAGAGAACATACTGAAGTACCTTATCATGTGACAATGATGTCACCACAGGTCCTTTACAGGTTGCATTATGGAAGAAAAAGACTAAAGCTAGTGCTGTTGTACTTACTGTGGGCTGGGGGGGGGGGCGGGGGCGGGGGGGCAAGCTTGCTGAACAGCCCGGGGCCCTGCAGCTCCCCCTAGTTTTTTGTTTATTCTAATGGTAACATGTATTATATAGACATCAGGGGAGGCTGCAGCACTAGTGACAGACAGGCAGGGCAGGACTGGCCATAGGGCACTTTTGACAAATGCCAGAAGAGCCGATGGCCTCCAGGGGCCGGTGGAGAGTCAGCATGTGGTGGTATTAGTCAGAATGTGGTGGTATTAGTCAGCATGCGGTTGCATTAGTCAGCATACAGTGGTATTAGTCAGTATGCGGTGTTATAAGTCAGCATGCGATAGTATTAGTTAGTTTGCGGTGGTATTAGTATGTGGAGGTATTAGTCAGTATGTGGAGGTATTAGTCAGAATGCGGTGGTATAAGTCAGTATGCGGTGGTATTATTCAGAATACGGTGGTATTAGTCAGTATGTGGTGAAATTTGTCAGTATGTGGAGGTATTAGTCAGTATATGTGATGGTATTAGTCAGTATGTGGTGGTATTAGTCAGTATGCGGTGGTATTACTCAGTATGTGGTGGTATTAGTCAGTATGTGGTGGTATTAGTCAGTTTGTGGTGGTATTAGTCAGTATGGGGTGGTATTAGTCAGTATGGGGTGGTATTAGTCAGTATGTGGTGGTTGTGGTGTTAAACTCAGCACGGTGACCGGGGCAGTCTTTCTCTGTACAGTGTGTAGTGGTGAGGACCTGTAACTGCAGCTCATCTACACAGTAGAGAGACAGAAGCTTCTTTCCCTATTTACTGTGTTATTATCTGTAATTCCAGTCATGGCCGTGATGAAACAACATGTAGCCAGGCTGCACTCACAACATTGTCTCATAACTTTCTACTGCGCAGCGAGTGGGCCTGTGTGCTCTGAAATGCCAGGGCTGATTTTCAGTCCCAGTCCGGCTCTGCAGAAAGGTTCCCCAGTGTAATGTCTATTCTAAGGCCATGTTCACACATTTTGAAGCACCGGTCGTTCTGTGACCCGGCCCAGTCACACACCAGCCAGTGTTACTGAAGATCATCCTGACCGATACTGCAGTACCAGTCAGATGATCTTTATTTCTGTTGAATTGGGATGCGGGCGCACCTGTATGTGCCAGCCTCCCAATTCACCATTGCACACAATGAAGAGTGCAGCCAGAGTCGCACTCTTCATTGTGTGACCAGTCAGGGATGTCAGTTTTCTGAGTATGTTTGATCCCGGACGGTGTGTATACTATGGGGGAGATTTATCAAAAATGATGTAAAGTGAAACTGGCTCAGTTGCCCCTAGCAACCAATCAGATTCCACCTCTCATTCCTCACAGACTCTTTGGAAAATGAAAGGAGGAATCTGATTGGTTGCTAGGGGCAACCAATGTGTATACACTCCGTCCGGGAATCCCTTAGAATGCAGTGCACATAAGTTGTGTAATAATCATGTCCATTGTTGCACATTGGCAACAACGGGCGTGATTAATACACAACTTATGTTGTGTGAACATGGCCTAATGTTGTTTTCACTTAAACAGAATGTGTCATCTAGATGGGTTTTACTCATTGGAGCCTCTTACTGGAACATGGTCCTTTTGTCTCATCTCTTTCTACTTTCTAATTGTATTTTTTTATGTAGTACTTTACTTTATTTGTAGTAGTTTTAACAGTGTTTATAAACATGCGTTACAGCAAACCTCATGGACACTGACACAGTGAACATCTCCAGACCCTGGTCTTTGTATGGGAATCAGGATATATTTGAGAGCGTGCTCTGTGGCCTCCTTCCACATGGAGAGGTGACTGAGGGTTAAGCAGCAGCTATTGTATGTAAGTCTGTTATCTATATACTGG
This sequence comes from Dendropsophus ebraccatus, assembly GCF_027789765.1. NCBI lineage: Eukaryota > Metazoa > Chordata > Amphibia > Anura > Hylidae > Dendropsophus > Dendropsophus ebraccatus. Next base: position 212,907,548 of record NC_091454.1, on the reverse strand, counting down.
TGTCACCTGTCACTGTACTCCTGTCTGTTATCTATATACTGGTGTCACCTGTCACTGTACTCCTGTCTGTTATCTATATACTGGTGTCACCTGTCACTGTACTCCTGTCTGTTATCTATATACTGGTGTCACCTGTCACTGTACTCCTGTCTGTTATCTATATACTGGTGTCACCTGTCACTGTACTCCTATCTGCGTTATCTATATACTGGTGTCACCTGTCACTGTACTCCTCTTTGTGTTATCTATATACTGGTGTCACCTGTCACTGTACTCCTGTCTGTGGTATCTATATACTGGTGTCACCTGTCACTGTACTCCTGTCTGTTATCTATATACTGGTGTCACCTGTCACTGTACTCCTCTCTGTGTTATCTATATACCGGTGTCACCTGTCACTGTACTACTGTCTGTGTTATCTATATACTGGTGTCACCTGTCACTGTACTCCTGTCTGTTATCTATATACTGGTGTCACCTGTCACTGTACTCCTGTCTGTGTTATCTATATACTAGTGTCACCTGTCACTGTACTCCTGTCTGTTATCTATATACTGGTGTCACCTGTCACTGTACTCCTGTCTGTTATCTATATACTGGTGTCACCTGTCACTGTACTCCTGTCTGTGTTATCTATATACTGGTGTCACCTGTCACTGTACTCCTGTCTGTTATCTATATACTGGTGTCACCTGTCACTGTACTCCTGTCTGTGTTATCAATATACTGGTGTCACCTGTCACTGTACTACTGTCTGTTATCTATATACTGGTGTCACCTGTCACTGTACTCCTGTCTGTGTTATCTATATACTGGTGTCACCTGTCACTGTACTCCTATCTGTGTTATCTATGAATAATTACTGAGCGCCGCACTACCCCTTTAATTTTAAAGAGTCAATGTCATTTTTTTTTTGCAGAAATCAATAGTACAGGCGATTTTAAGAAACGTTGTAATTGGGTTTATTAGGCAAATCTGCCATTATCTGCATTCAAAAAGACTTTCCCCAGCCCCCCCCCCCCCTCCTCTCTCTCTCATTCACTGCTCATTATCAGGAAATCTCGACTCTTTTGCATCAGTCGGGCCCTGTGTAACCTATGGAGAGGGGAGGAGGGAGAAGGGAGATTAGCAGCAGAGAACCAAGGATTACACAGTGGGAGCTGTGTGAAAGCCGTTATTCAGAGGTCAGAGAGGTCAGCGCTGACTTTAGAGGAGATAGCCTGGTGATGTAGCTGTAAATTAACTCTTAGTTGTCCTGTTTTGGTGCCTCATCTCCCTCCACCCCTCCCCTCTCCATAAGAGAACCATGAACCATGAATTGCTTTTTCGTGATAAAAATGCATTTTTCGGCTAATAAAGCCAATAACAAAGTTTCTTAAAATCGCCTGGACTAATGATTTCTGCAAAAAAATAAATAAATAAAATGTAAATGACAGTGCCACTTTAGGCCTAATATAAACCAACTATTTAAATACCTAGAAATTGCACACAAAGACCTGATTTGCATTAAATGGCCATTTAAAAAAAAAAAAAATCAATTTCAAATACACTGTGTGAGCATAGCCTAACAGCATGTACCAAGGCATGAAGTGCGAGATAGAATTGGAGACCTGCAGTACCACCTAAGACCATTAGGTGTCTCATGACTCTCATCAGTCAACTAATACGTCTGATGCAGTACAAGATACAGCCACAGGGTGTCCCACAACACAGAAGTGCAATCTGACTGGATTGCAATTCACCATAAGCCCACCAGATGGCAGCAGAGGACAGACGTTAGAACATGCGGCTGCACTATAACCCATACTTGCAATAACTGCACATGTCCATTAGGTGTCACCAGTGACGCAGGCAGCTCCCCCAGTGTAATGTCTATTCTAATGGTAACGTGTAATATATAGACATCAGGGGAGGCTGCAGCACTAGTGACACAGACAGCTCCTCCCACTGTAATGTCTATTCTAATGGTAACATGTAATATATAGACATCAGGGGAGGCTGCAGCACTAGTGACACAGACAGCTTCCCCCAGTGTAATGTCTATTCTAATGGTAACATGTGTATAGACATCAGGAGAGGCTGCAGCACTAGTGACACAGACAGCTCCCCAGTGTAATGTCTATTCTAATAGTAACATATATTATATAGACATCAGGGGGGCTGCAGCACTAGATATACAGACAGCTTCCCCAGTGTAATGTCTATTCTAATGGTAACATGTATTATATAGACATAAGGGGAGGCTGCAGCACTAGTGACACAGACAGCTCCTCCCAGTGTAATGTCTATTCTAATGGTAACATGTATTATATAGACATCAGGGGAGGCTGCAGCACTAGTGACACAGACAGCTCCCCCAGTGTAATGCCTATTCTAATGGTAACATGTATTATATAGACATCAGGGGAGGCTGCAGCACTAGTGACACAGACAGCTCCCCCAGTGTAATGCCTATTCTAATGGTAACATGTATTATATAGACATCAGGAGAGGCTGCAGCACTAGTGACACAGACAGCTCCCCCCAGTGCAATGTATATTCTAATGGTAACATGTATTATATAGACATCAGGGGGGCTGCAGCACTAGTGACACAGACAGCTCCCCCAGTATAATGTCTATTCTAATGGTATCATGTATTATTTAGACATCAGGAGAGGCTGCAGCTCTAGTGACACAGACAGCTTCCCCAGTGCAATGTATATTCTAATGGTAACATGTATAATATAGACATCAGGGGGGCTGCAGCACTAGTGACACAGACAGCTCCTCCCAAAAAACTCAAACAAACATGATAAATTGCAAAAAAGACAATATAGAAAATGCTGTTTGACTAACACAATACGCTTTCTCATTACAAAATCAAACATAAATAACTAGACATACTGGTACTAAGATAAGATAAGATAATCCTTTAATAGTCCCACCATGGGGAAATTCAGTGTGTTACAGCAGCGTAGATATTACACATACAAAAAGCTAAAGGGTAAAGTAAAGGCATTACGATAAGTAGACAAAGAGAAGAAAAGGTAAAAAAGATACAATAAAACATTAGACTATTTTAGTTCTTTTTGTGGAGTGATCTCTGCATGGCTCGGTGTTGGTTGTACAGCCTGACCGCTGCAGGAAGGAAGGAAGGAAGGACGTCCGATATCGCTCCTTCTCGCACTTTGGGTGAATTAATCAATCACTGATAGTACTGCCCAGTGCTATCGCGGTCTCGTGCATAGGACGGGAGTCATTCTCCAGCATGGAGCTGACCAATGACAAAATCCTTCGCTCCTCCACCACCTGCATCGGTTCCAGGGGGCTTCCAAGGACAGAGCTGGCCCTACTGATCAGCTTGTCCAGTTTGGTCCTATCACTGGTTGATATGCCGCTCCCCCAGCAGACCACTCCAAAGAAGATGGCTGATGCCACTACAGAGTTAAAGAAGAGGCCCCTGGACTCCAAAGGCCCTCAGCCTCCTGAGCAGGTAGCGCCCGCTGTGGCCCTTTCTGTACACTGCGCCCATGTTGTCAGTCCAGTCCAGCTTATTATTGAGGAGCACACCCAGATATTTATACGTGTTCACTGTCTCAATGTCCGTCCCCTGGATGTCCACTGGACTTGGAGGAAATTTGCGCTTGTGGAAATCCACCACCATCTCCTTGATCTTTCCAGCATTAATCCTCAGGTGGTTCCACTGACACCAATCAACAAAATCCCTGTTCACCTCTCTGTACTCCCTGTCGTCTTCACCTGTGATGAGACCGACTATTGCTGCGTTTACATGTAACGATTATCGTGCCAATTCGAACGGTAATCGTACGTGTAAACGCAGCGAATGATCAAACGACGAACGAGAAATGGTTCATTTTGATCTTACAACATATTCTCAAATAGTCGCTCGTCGTTCACAAAAAATTCGCAGATCGTTTTGTGTAAACAGTTGTTCGCCGATTTAACCAATGTGTGAGATAGGCTTAAGCGATTGCAAAACGATCGCAAAACTAATTTTCCGTACGATATATCGTACCGTCTAAACGCTGACCGTTATGAAAAAAAAAACGTTACTCCAACATCGTTAGGGTCAATTATCGTTTCGTGTAAACGCAGCATATTGCTGAGTCATCAGAATACTTTTGTAAGCAGCAGGTAGGTGTGTTGTATCAGTGTGAAGAGGAACAAGAACTGTGCCCCTGTATTACAGATGACAGTATCTGACACAGTCCCTGGCTCTCACATACTGAGGTGTAGTGAATATGTTACATCCTGCAAAATGAATGCAGAGGGAAAAAACCCTTAAAATATACAGTGATTTAAAAAAAAACACATAGCCTAATGCAGCAGAATGAGGTGCTAGCTAGAATTGGAGACCTGCAGTACCGCCTATGACCACATTAATGAGTTAAAGGGGATATCCAGCGCTACAAAAACATGTCCGCTTTTCCCCCCTACTGTTGTCTTCAGTTCATGTGCAGTTTGTAATTAAGCTCCATTTACTTCAATGGAACTGAGTTTCAAAACTCCACCCAAACTGGAGACAACAGTAGGGGGAAAGTGGCCATGTTTCTGTAGTGTTTGATAACCCCTTTAACGATTACGTCAGACACAGCCGCAAGGTGTCCCACAATACGGAAGTGCAATCTGACTGGATCGCAATTCACCATAAATCCACCTGATGGCAGCAGAGGACAGACGTTAGAACAGGGGGCCGCGCTAAAACCCATACGTGCAATAACCGCACTTGTCCAGTAGGTGTCGCCAGTATATAACCCGCCGCCGGCTCTGGCTCCATACACCGGAGCGGGCAGAGTGTGGGCGGTGATGGGGCGGGTGAGGGGCGTCGCTGCGGGTTGTTCTGCCGGGATCGGGGCAGCCCTGCTCCAGCCGGTACAGTCGCTGCTGGAGTTGTGGCCGGGGACGCGATGGCGGCGGCTGCGGAGCGCAGGGCCTTCGCTCAGAAGATAAACAGGTGCGGGCTGGGGGAGGAGGGGGAGGAGGGGGAGGAGGGGGAGGGGGCGCAGGTGCGCTGCAGGTGGATGATGGGAGTAGGAGTAGTCACCGCTCGGGGCTGACCACATTTGCATCGTGTCTTGTTATAGGAGGGAATGCAAATAGGAGCTGCTGAGACTACTACTCCCAGCATGCACTGACAGCCGGGGCTTATAGTTACACTGCCCATAGACATGTGTTGGAAAACTACAACTCCCAGCATGCCCTGACAGCCGAAGGCTGTCAGGGCATGCTGGGAGTTGTAGTTTTCCAACAACTCAAGGAATAAATGTTGGAAAACCTCCCTCTATAGTATCATCCAGGACTGGCACCATGCCCATCACTATAGATATATAGCCCTAAAGAAGTGCATGGCCATAGTCACAATCTCTGCTTCCTGACAATGAATGGCTGCATCCTGAAGCTCAACAACCTATACAGATTCTGTAACAGGCTGATGTGGGTATGCCTGTGTATTAGACTATGGATTGGATCAATTCACTGACAGCAATAGCTATCTATCTGTAATCACCATCTATCTGTATTTGTGTGTGTGTATATGTATATATATTGATATATATAATTATACACACACGTATTCTGTGGGTGGTATCACTGGCAGCAATCACTATCTGTCAAAAAAAGTAAAAAAGTCTATAGGTTGGTTCAATTCAATGACAGCAATCTCTATCTGTTTATGTAAAGTATTAGTCTATGGGTGGGATCAATTCAATAACCGCAATTGCTCTATGTGTGTGTGTGTATAATATACAGTGGTGCCTTGGATTACGAGCATAATTCGTTCTGGGGCCGTGCTTGTAATCCAAATCCACTCTTAAACCAAAGCAAATTTTCCCATAAGAAATCATTGATATGCAGACAATTGGTTCCATGCCCCAAATATAATGATTTATTATTCTGAATAACATGTAAAACAGATGAAACAGCAGAATCTGTGATATTATAAGTTACTGTACAGTAATGGAGAAGATGGGAAACACAAGGGCGGACAGAGACTGCAGGGAGCATGAAGGAATGAGCAGGGCAGATGAGGGCACATACATGCAGCGCTCTCTGTCCAGGGAGAGAGGGGTTACAGCTATGGAGAGATTACCCCCACAGTCCTGTCCCCTGATGTAAGCCCCAGCCTGAAGTGGATCTGCTATGATTTGGAAGGTGAGGGAGACTTCCTGGGTCAGAGTACATTGCTGTAGACCCCGCTATGCAGACCATGCCCCTCCTCCACTCCCCCTCCCACCCAGTACAGGGAGCTCTTACACCAAAGCAATGCTCTTAAACCAAGTCACAATTTTGAAAATCTGTGAGCTCTTAAACCAAAGTTCCACTGTGTGTGTGTATATATATATATATATATATATATATATATATATATATATATATATATATATATATATATATATATATATATATATATATATAATTAGTAGGCTAAGGGTTGGATCAATTCAATGACAGCAATCCCTATCTGTTTATATATAGTATTAGTCTATGGGCGGGATCACTGACAGCAATCACAATATATATATATATATATAATGTGTATATATATAATGTATAAATTGCTATCTCTGATGTCCAGGCAGATGCTGTGGGATGGGGTGATTTGACCTCGCTGACACACTGTGACGCCCATTCATATTAATGACATGAAAAGTTCTGCATCCCGTAGACTGAGCCTCCTGTAGAGTCGGGGTTCTTCTGCTCTATAAGAGAGTATAACATTACAGCAATTCATTCAGCAAGTATCCAGTGTAGAGATCCGAGTCGTTCGCTGCTGCCGCACCATCTGTTCAGACAGCTGAGCCCAACAATGGCAGCAGGCGGCTCATCTGTCTGTGTGCAAACTGCTGAAGACGTACGAGGGCAACAAGGAGCCGGGCCAAGGAAGACGTCGCCCAGGAGGAGAGGAGGGGGGGGGACTCATAGGCCACAGAGTGGTGGAGGAGATTGCTGTGACTTCCCTTATTGGTAATTGAGATTGTAGAAATCTGTGTGGTTGGAAATGAACTTGTAGGAGCCGGGTTACTGTAATAAGATGTTACTGGGGTAATAAGAGGATCAGGAGCCGGGTTACTGTAATAAGATGTTACAGGGTAATAAGAGGATCAGGAGCCGGGTTACTGTAATAATATGTTACAGGGTAATAAGAGGATCAGGAGCCGGGTTACTGTAATAAGATGTTACTGGGGTAATAAGAGGATCAGGAGCCGGGTTACTGTAATAAGATGTTACAGGGTAATAAGAGGATCAGGAGCCGGGTTACTGTAATAAGATGTTACAGGGGTAATAAGAGGATCAGGAGCCGGGTTACTGTAATAAGATGTTACAGGGTAATAAGAGGATCAGGAGCCGGGTTACTGTAATAAGATGTTACAGGGGTAATAAGAGGATCAGGAGCCGGGTTACTGTAATAAGATGTTACAGGGTAATAAGAGGATCAGGAGCCGGGTTACTGTAATAAGATGTTACAGGGTAATAAGAGGATCAGGAGCCAGGTTACTGTAATAAGAGGATCAGGAGCCGGATTACTGTAATAAGATGTTACAGGGTAATTAGAGGATCAGGAGCCGGGTTACTGTAATAAGATGTTACTGGGGTAATAGGAGGATCAGGAGCCGGGTTACTGTAATAAGAGGTTACAGGGGTAATAGGAGGATCAGGAGCCGGATTACTGTAATAAGAGGTTACAGGGGTAATAAGAGGATCAGGAGCCGGGTTACTGTAATAAGATGTTACAGGGGTAATAAGAGGATCAGGAGCCGGATTACTGTAATAAGATGTTACAGGGTAATAAGAGGATCAGGAGCCGGGTTACTGTAATAAGATGTTACAGGGTAATAAGAGGATCAGGAGCCAGGTTACTGTAATAAGAGGATCAGGAGCCGGGTTACTGTAATAAGATGTTACAGGGTAATAAGAGGATCAGGAGCCGGGTTACTGTAATAAGATGGTACAGGGTAATAAGAGGATCAGGAGCCGGGTTACTGTAATAAGATGTTACTGGGGTAATAGGAGAATCAGGAGCCGGGTTACTGTAATAAGAGGTTACAGGGGTAATAGGAGGATCAGGAGCCGGATTACTGTAATAAGAGGTTACAGGGGTAATAAGAGGATCAGGAGCCGGGTTACTGTAATAAGATGTTACTGGGGTAATAGGAGGATCAGGAGCCGGGTTACTGTAATAAGAGGTTACAGGGGTAATAAGAGGATCAGGAGCCGGGTTACTGTAATAAGATGTTACAGGGGTAATAAGAGGATCAGGAGCCGGGTTACTGTAATAAGATGTTACTGGGGTAATAGGAGGATCAGGAGCCGGGTTACTGTAATAAGAGGTTACAGGGGTAATAAGAGGATCAGGAGCCGGGTTACTGTAATAAGATGTTACTGGGGTAATAGGAGGATCAGGAGCCGGGTTACTGTAATAAGAGGTTACAGGGGTAATAAGAGGATCAGGAGCCGGGTTACTGTAATAAGATGTTACAGGGGTAATAAGAGGATCAGAAGCGGGGTTACTGTAATAAGATGTTACAGGGGTAATAAGAGGATCAGGAGCCGGGTTACTGTAATAAGATGTTACAGGGGTAATAAGAGGGTCAGGAGCCGGGTTACTGTAATAAGATGTTACTGGGGTAATAAGAGGATCAGGAGCCGGGTTACTGTAATAAGATGTTACTGGGGTAATAAGAGGATCAGGAGCCGGGTTACTGTAATAAGATGATACTGGGGTAATAAGAGGATCAGGAGCCGGGTTACTGTAATAAGATGTTACAGGGGTAATAAGAGGATCAGGAGCCGGGTTACTGTAATAAGATGGTACAGGGTAATAAGAGGATCAGGAGCCGGGTTACTGTAATAAGATGTTACAGGGGTAATAAGAGGATCAGGAGCCGGGTTACTGTAATAAGATGTGAGTATAACGCTCTGGTTATAATGTACAGATTGTTGAAGTTACTCCTGTAACATCCTTTGCCCCCCGCCCCCACCCTATGTATATTTTCGCCCTGGTTTCCCTCGTCCTCCCCTCTCCCGCGTCCTGTTATTGTGTTGGGAGCGCAGGACTTCCTCTCATATCGGACTGTGTGAGACGGAGCGTCCTCTCCTGGGAGCTGCTATGAGACATGACATGGCTTCGAGTAGAGTGTGAGCTGTTTATCATTATCCTTTGGTTAGAGTGTCAGCTCTTGGGGTCGTCTCTTCCTGATGAGGCCGGGGCTGGTTTTGGCTTCTGTTACGGTGTGATGAGTTTCGGTGTGCTCAGGGTTTAGCCGTCTCGGGTCTCTTTGCTCGGGGTTTAGCGTTGATGTAACATGGTGAATTATTCAGAATGTGACCTGGAAATATTCGGCTCCCTCCCTGCGTCTCTGGTGAAATGTAGAGCAACCGGTTTAATGTGTCAGCTATTGTGCTGGGTGATATGAGCCGTCTGCTCTCCTCTTTGTCAGGGGAGTACCACTATCTATACCGTCAATGGACGCTGCCACCCACACCCTGGAGCATTATAAGCGTATTACAGATCAGTTGGGTACTTCATGGGTGCCTAGTCTATCGGCCCATTGTATAGTCCAGGATACTGAATGTACAGAGCCAGAGTTCTTATCTTCTATTATAGCTGCTTATGGTAATGAAGAAGAATGGGCGGGGCTTAGATAGTGCCACTGCGATGTCACCTATTTAAGCTGTGCTTAGTTTTGGCTAAAAAGGTTGTTTTTTTTCTTTTGCTATCTAGGTAACCTCAAGGGGTCTTCTAATTATTACGTTTTCTTAGGTGGGGGCTCTATCTGGTAGGGTCAAATGGGCCATGGATGGATATCGATGGGGGTCAAGGAAAAGAAGGAAGGACAAGGAGTGAGGGGGGGGGGGGTCAAGGACAAGGAGGGTCTAGGAGAAGGAGGGAGGGGGTCAAGGAAAGGGAGGGTCTAGGACAAGGAGGGAGGGGGTTTAAAGAACAAGGGGGGAGGGAAGGGGTTCAATTACAAGGAGTGAGGGGGGTCAAAGAGGGAGAGAAAGTTGGTCGAAGAGAACGAGCAAGGGGGTCAAGGACAAGGAAGGAAGAAGGGAGGGTCAAGGACAAGGCGGGTCAATGACTAGGAAGGAGGGAGCGTCAAGGACAAGGCAGGTCAATGACAAGGAGGGAGGGGGGTCAAGGACAAGGAGGATCAAGGACAGGGATGGAGGGGAGGTCGAGGTTGGATAGCAAGTGGGTCAAAGAGAAGGAGCAATTGGGCCAACGACAGAAATGAGCGGGTCCAAGAGAATGAGCAGGCCAAGGGCAGGCAATGATCAAGCTGGACTGGTGCTGTCTGTTATCTGATATTAGAAAAACATACTTTTCCCAGAGACAGCGCCACCCTTGTCCTCAGTCTATGAGCAGTATTGCAGCTCAGTTAAATTATCTATGTATGGAATCCCCCTTTAATAACCCCCCGCTGTGGATATACCTGTTACCCAGCTTCCCCCGTTTCCTTCGCTCTCACTGCTATGTGACCACATTTTTGTCACCTCACAGTAGACGAGATCTCTTGAGGTTTATGAGGTGTGACCTCACTGCTGCTCTGTGTATGACCTGTACGCTCCCCTACGGGATGAGGTCATGTATACTACAGGAATGATAATGGGTTAATAGTATGTCATTACATCACTCAACCTCATATCATCTTCATTCTGATCTTTACTAGCTGGCACATTGTCCGTCGTTGTTTTACTGTGGTAATTATACATTGTTGGCGCGTTATGATGTCGCTCTCATCTTTGATGCTGAACCATGTGCTTGGTATTTCCTGCTTGTACTTTTTGTATGTTTTGTTGGTTGTTTAGTGGGCATAAAATAGGGGGGGGGGGATAAAATGGCCGTCTCTTCATTGTACTTTTGATTGTGTGTATGTTGGGGAGGGGGTTAATTAAAGAATGAAATAGCCCTTGTTCTACTGCCCCCTACAGGGCTGGCAGGGATTATGTGATATATCAAAGTAGCTGGTGCCTATGTTTTAGATGTGCCCTTATACTGCCATATAGTGCCAGTCATTTTGCCCCTCTCAAGCATGGAAGGTGCCTGAGTAGTCTGCTAGGGAATTGTGTAACTCCTCCTGTCCATGTTGTCCTGTTCACACTGCTAGGAAAGCACATACAGGTATCCATAGGACTAGTCACCTGTAGGGGATCCATTAGCTGTAGTATAGACCTGTGATATAACACATGGGTGGCCATTTTGGCCTATCGTAAAGCAGTTGTGATCCTCCTACAGTCATGGGGGTTGCGCTATTTCAATATCAGATACCCTTGTAGAGAGCTCTGAGGTTCCCAATAAAGATTATTCAGAGAGCACCTACAAAGAGGACTTGATATATTGACGACTTAGTTTACATGACGGATTGGTAGGCCACTGGGCCGATCCAGTATGACCCATCTTACATTATTGAGTTGAATACTCAGTAGAAAAAGTAATATTTCTCTTCCTCCGGTGTTGTCCGTGTTCAGAGAATCCACTATCTGTACATTATCCATGCATCCTATATTCCTGTAGATGGTGGACGGGGGAGATGTGTAATGCCGTTGGGCTTTGTGTGTGAGTGCACAGATCAGTATTGTGCGGAGTGTGGTCGGCAGCAGCTGGTGGTGCTCAGTACTGCTCTGCTCCATCCGACTCCTCGTCCTATCTGACTGCAGGGACTTATTACAGGAATTGTATTGTAGTCGCCGGTAAATGTGAGTCACCATATACAGTACGTCATATAACTGTACTGGGTTGTCTCTGTTCCTGGGAAGATGGCCGACATTACTGAGCACCATTATACCTTCTGTAAGGTTGTCATCCATTCTCATGGGAGTTTTGCATGATGACTCATGGATCTTTGTATTATGCAGTGACCTGGGAATTAGGCAAGCAGGGAACTTTCCTTGGTCGAATTTCTAAATGGTTGATTTACATGTTGAGAATCTGCAGAGTATCAAAAAACATAAGCACTTCATAAAAGAGTGCCACCCTAGTCCTCAGGTTGAGTAGGGTATTGCAGCTCTGCTCCATTCACTTCTATGCAACTGAGCTGCAATACTAGAAGAAAGCATGTATATTTTTCTAATCATGGATAATCCCTTTAAGAATGAAAAAATCCATGTGGAAATTGACCTACTAATTCATATTATGTCAATTTCTGTGGTGGATTTTCCCTATTGACTTCAACGTACGACTTCACAATAAGTGTCGCAACAAAATCTGTCAATTTAAAATTAGTCTTTTTTTTTTCAATTTTATTTTTCTGATTTTTTTTGATGTTAATAAGCAGAGGCTGGGGCCAAAGCCACCTTTGCTTAAAGGTTTTTTTTTTTTTTTTTTAGGGAAAAGTCCTGGAAAACCTTACCATCAAATGTAGATTTACTCAATATAAATAAATAGCTGAAATCCGCGGTAGGTTAAAGGGGTATTCCGTCTGGTACCCCTTTTGGTAAGGCTTGGGTATGGGGTGGGTGAAAAAAAAATCCACTTACCTGACTCCCTGATTCTGCCGCTTCGTTCCCCCAGTCTCTGGCTGGAGAGGCACAATGCAGGAGCCAGAGAGGTAAGAGGATTTTCTTTTTTTTAAACCTTCCCCCCCCCCCCCCCCCCCCCAGCGGGGCCTTACCAAAAAGGGGGTCCTGGCTGCAATAACCCTTTTAATCTGCTGCAGATTTCAGCTATTTATACTGGTTAAATGTGTATGATGTGTGAACTTACCCTTAATGGTGTTTTTCCCTTTAAGGTAAAATGTTGGTGTTTGATAACCTGTTACTCTTGGTTATGACCATCTTATGACATCCACTAAGGTGGTCACACATGCTCAGTTGAATGGCAATCTTCTGATTTGTTCCAAAAGTACTGTCAGCTACGTATACAAGCAAGGGGGATTGTGGGAAAGTGTGTGCACTGTTGCATTGGAACAACACTGTGACATTTCAGGTCAGGCCCCCCCAATCACCCCTATATGCAGGTATAGTCACAGTGAATGTTGTGTATGGAGTCTCGGGCCCACCTTAAGGGTACAAACACACACAGCAGATACGCAGCAGATTTGATACTGTGTTCAGCTATTTAGATCTAATCTGCTGCGTATCGCAGCAGTAAATACGCAGCGTATAAGCCGTGTGTGTTTGTACCCTTAAGGAGAAGTCCGGCAAAAATTTTTATTAAGTATTGTATTTCCCCCGTAAAGTTATACAAATTACCAATATACACTTATTACAGGAAATCCACATACACTTTTTTCCCTGCACTTACTACTGCATCAAGGCTTCACTTCCTGGATAAAATGGTGATGTCACGACCCGACATGTATAACTCTTGGGGGGCAATACAATACTTTAATAAAAATTTTCGCCGGACTTCTCCTTTAAGTGACTGGACCCCCAAGTGTCAAGAACAGACAATATGGTGGGGGAGAAGTATGAGGGAGTATGACATTTGTGAGTGACTGTCACATATGGGGATGTAGCAGAGCCGTGCACTTTGCCCCTAGATTCTGGTTATCTTCGCACTCATCACGTAATATAAAACTGCCGGAGCCACCTGTTGTGCTGTGACTGTCAGCGCCATATATGAGAGGGTCAATGGCGTCACGTGTCCTATGACTATGAATATAGTGCTGCCTACAATGCTATAAGCAGAAAATGGAGGAACGCTATATATAATATACATTAGTATAGCAGGGTTTCAGTAAAGGGGGCAAAGGTCGTGGCCCCTGCTGCCCCTTTGCTACATAAGACCCTGGTGTCTGGTACATGGGGCCCTGTTAGGCTTTGTGGCATTGTGTATACCAGGGATGGGGAACCTGTGGCCACCCAGCTGGTTGCAAAACTACAATTCCCATCATGCCTGGACAGCCGAAGCTAACAGACTCCTATGGTGATGTCTAACATGTATGCCTGTAACATTCCCAGTGTACATGCCAACCATATGTGACTGGGGCCCTAAAGGCCTCATATAGGAAGAGCCATAGAGACGTGTTGCCCATAGCAACCAGCCAGAGTTCTGCTTCGATTCTGGAATGAAGTGAGGCCTCCGGTTGCCGTGGGTGACGGGCCGCGTTCCTCTGCCGTGTTTGGCTACATGAGGCCTCTTGTTATGGTGTCTGGGACAGGAAGGATTTGGGTTGGGATGTGTGCGCTGTATAGCCTGCGGCTAGGTTACCGTGTACTGTAAAAGTGGGTGTGAGCCGAGATTCACGATGAATAATTCAGGAGATAATGGATTGGGAAATTATGTGAGTCTCAAGGGATGACACCGGAGGGCGCTGTATGACATGGTGTCTGCTACTCCAACCATAGGGTGACGCAGGAGGACGCTGTATGACATGGCGTCTGCTACTCCAACCATAGGGTGACACAGGAGGGCGCTGTATGACATGGTGTCTGCTACTCCAACCATAGGGTGACGCAGGAGGGTGCTGTATGACATGGTGTCTGCTACTCCAACCATAGGGTGACACAGGAGGGCGCTGTATGACATGGCGTCTGCTACTCCAACCATAGGGTGACGCAGGAGGGTGCTGTATGACATGGCGTCTGCTCCTCCCACCATAGGGTGACACAAGAGGGCGCTGTATGACATGGTGTCTGCTCGTCTCACCATAAGGTGACACAGGAGGGCGCTGTATGACATGGCGTCTGCTCCTCCCACCATAGGGTGACACAGGAGGGTGCTGTATGGCATGGCGTCTGCTCTTCCCACCATAGGGTGACACAGGAGGGCGCTGTATGACATGGCTTCCGCTCCTCCCACCATAGGGTGACACAGGAGGGTGCTGTATGACATGGCGTCTGCTCGTCTCACCATAGGGTGACACAGGAGGGTGCTGTATGACATGGCGTCTGCTCGTCTCACCATAGGGTGACACAGGAGGTCGCTGTATGACATGGCTTCTGCTTTTCCCACCATAGGGTGACACAGGAGGGTGCTGTATGGCATGATGTTTGCTCCTCCCACCTTAGGGTGACACAGGAGGGCGCTGTATGACATGGCGTCTGCTACTCCAACCATAGGGTGACGCAGGAGGGTGCTGTATGACATGGCGTCTGCTCGTCTCACCATAGGGTGACACAGGAGGGTGCTGTATGACATGGCGTCTGGTCCTCCCACCATAGGGTGACACAGGAGGGTGCTGTATGACATGGCGTCTGCTCCTCCCACCATAGGGTGACACAGGAGGGTGCTGTATGACATGGCGTCTGCTCTTCCCACCATAGGGTGACACAGGAGGGCGCTGTATGACATGGCGTCTGCTCCTCCCACCATAGGGTGACACAGGAGGGCGCTGTATGACATGGTGTCTACTCGTCTCACCATAAGGTGACACAGGAGGGTGCTCTATGACATGGCGTCTGCTCCTCCCACCATAGGGTGACACAGGAGGTCGCTGTATGACATGGCGTCTGCTCCTCCCACCATAGGGTGACACAGGAGGGCGCTGTATGACATGGTGTCTGCTACTCCAACCATAGGGTGACGCAGGAGGGTGCTGTATGACATGGCGTCTGCTCCTCCCACCATAGGGTGACACAGGAGGGCGCTGTATGACATGGCGTCTGCTACTCCAACCATAGGGTGACGCAGGAGGGTGCTGTATGACATGGCGTCTGCTCCTCCCACCATAGGGTGACACAGGAGGGCGCTTTATGAAATAGCGTCTGCTCCTCCCACCATAGGGTGACACAGGAGGGTGCTGTATAACATGGCGTCTGCTCCTCCCACCATAGGGTGACATAGGAGGGCGCTGTATGACATGGTGTCTGCTCGTCTCACCATAGGGTGACGCAGCATGGTGCTCCCACCATAGGGTGACACAGGAGGGCGCTGTATGACATGGCGTCTGCTCCTCCCACCATAGGGTGACACAGGAGGGCGCTGTATGACATGGTGTCTACTCGTCTCACCATAAGGTGACACAGGAGGGTGCTCTATTACATGGCGTCTGCTCCTCCCACCATAGGGTGACACAGGAGGTCGCTGTATGACATGGCGTCTGCTCCTCCCACCATAGGGTGACACAGGAGGGCGCTGTATGACATGGTGTCTGCTACTCCAACCATAGGGTGACGCAGGAGGGTGCTGTATGACATGGCGTCTGCTCCTCCCACCATAGGGTGACACAGGAGGGCGCTGTATGACATGGCGTCTGCTACTCCAACCATAGGGTGACGCAGGAGGGTGCTGTATGACATGGCGTCTGCTCCTCCCACCATAGGGTGACACAGGAGGGTGCTTTATGAAATAGCGTCTGCTCCTCCCACCATAGGGTGACACAGGAGGGTGCTGTATAACATGGCGTCTGCTCCTCCCACCATAGGGTGACATAGGAGGGCGCTGTATGACATGGTGTCTGCTCGTCTCACCATAGGGTGACGCAGCATGGTGCTCCCACCATAGGGTGACACAGGAGGGCGCTATATGACATGGCGTCTGCTCTTCCCACCATAGGGTGACACAGGAGGGTGCTGTATGGCATGGCGTCTGCTCTTCCCACCATAGGGTGACACAGGAGGGCGCTGTATGACATGGCTTCTGCTCCTCCCACCATAGGGTGACACAGGAGGGTGCTGTATGACATGGCGTCTGCTTGTCTCACCATAGGGTGACACAGGAGGGCGCTGTATGACATGGCGTCTGCTCGTCTCACCATAGGGTGATACAGGAGGTCGCTGTATGACATGGCTTCTGCTCCTCCCACCATAGGGTGACACAGGAGGGTGCTGTATGGCATGATGTCTGCTCCTCCCACCTTAGGGTGACACAGGAGGGCGCTGTATGACATGGCGTCTGCTACTCCAACCATAGGGTGACGCAGGAGGGTGCTGTATGACATGGCGTCTGCTCCTCCCACCATAGGGTGACACAGGAGGGTGCTTTATGACATAGCGTCTGCTCCTCCCACCATAGGGTGACACAGGAGGGTGCTGTATGACATGGCGTCTGCTCCTCCCACCATAGGGTGACACAGGAGGGAGCTGTATGACATGGTGTCTGCTCGTCTCACCATAGGGTGACACAGGAGGGTGCTGTATGACATGGCGTCTGGTCCTCCCACCATAGGGTGACACAGGAGGGTGCTGTATGACATGGCGTCTGCTCCTCCCACCATAGGGTGACACAGGAGGGTGCTGTGTGACATGGCGTCTGCTCTTCCCACCATAGGGTGACACAGGAGGGCGCTGTATGACATGGCGTCTGCTACTCCAACCATAGGGTGACACAGGAGGGCGCTGTATGACATGGTGTCTGCTCGTCTCACCATAGGGTGACACAGGAGGGTGCTGTATGACATGGCGTTTGCTCCTCCCACCATAGGGTGACACAGGAGGGCGCTGTATGACATGGCGTCTGCTCTTCCCACTATAGGGTGACACAGGAGGGCGCTGTATGACATGGCGTCTGCTCCTCCCACCATAGGGTGACACAGGAGGGCGCTGTATGACATGGTGTCTGCTCGTCTCACCATAGGGTGACGCAGCATGGTTCTCCCACCATAGGGTGACACAGGAGGTCGCTGTATGACATGGCTTCTGCTCCTCCCACCATAGGGTGACACAGGAGGTCGCTGTATGACATGGCTTCTGCTCCTCCCACCATAGGGTGACACAGGAGGGCGCTGTATGACATGGCTTCTGCTCCTCCCACCATAGGGTGACACAGGAGGGCGCTGTATGACATGGCGTCTGCTCCTCCCACCATAGGGTGACACAGGAGGGCGCTGGATGATATGGCATCTGCTCCTCCCACCTTAGGGTGACACAGGAGGGCGCTGGATGATATGGCATCTGCTCCTCCCACTATAGGCTGATCTGATCAATAAGGGTATATGTTACATGGGATCTGCTCCTCCCACCACCGGGTGATAGACAAGAAGAGGCTTTGTTACATGGAGTCTACCCCCCAACTACAGAATGATACAGACATATAGGAAACTGTAAAATGTAATCTGCCCCTCCCACTAGGGGGTGACACAGATGTACAGGAAGCTATATGACGTAACCTGCCCCTCCCACTAGGGGGTGACACAGGTGTACAGGAAGCAGTGTGTAAGTGTGTATATATATCACACACAGGTGTCGGGGTGTATACCGCTGTAGTTTTGGGATACACCTGTTCTCCTCTCTATACAGAGATCAGGACAGGTGAATACAGGGAGCGGCTCCAGTCACTGTTAACCCCTTCCCTGCCAGAAATACCAGTCTGTCTCTTCCCCGACTGACTGACCGATCAGCATTTACCGGTTTATCAGCCCAATAACATAACCCGGGCACTTGTGGTTTCCTAAGGAATCTCTGAGATGAGTTTTTCCTCAGCAGCTTCTTCTTCTTCGGTGAGATCCTTGTAGATTGCTTCTATATCGGCCCCTTGAGCCGTGTTCACACCAGTACAGGCTCCGTCAGTAGTTGTCAGATTTAGAAGACAGGATGGTTATACCACGGGGTCACTTAGGGGGCAAAAACTTTCAACTTCATGGTCACCTGACTTGGTGAGGTTACGTTCGTTAGATTTCTGCAAAGCTACAAAGTGGACATACCCTTTAAGCCAAGTACTATAGTACACAAACCCTGGCTGTACCCTGCAGTAACTGGCAGGTGTGACGCCATCATATATAAACTGTATTACACGGAGGGGGAAGGAGACCCATTTTTTTCTAGGACGTTCAGTTATAGTTGACAAGTATGGGCACATGTTTCTTGTCCGAGCCCGGACCCCCGTGATGGTATACCTGGGCCCCCCCTTAGTCAGTACAGGGGCCCTGTGACAGTACGGAGAATGCAGAATATATTGTATAAATACGCATACATCATCTTTAGGATCAGCTCTGGGCTTTGTCATACAACATCAGTCCTGGACCATGGCGCCCAATTATACAGCATAACTGTGTAACTATCTAATACTGGTCAGACACTCATCACACTCCCTTAAAGGGATTATCCAGGATAAGAAACACATAGCTCATTTCTTTCAGAAACAGCACCACTCCTGTCCTCAGTTTGTGTGCAGTATTGCAGCTCAGTTCCATGAGGGTGAATGGAGCCAAGTTGTAATACCACTTATAACCTGAGGAGGGGAGGCGCTGTTTCTGAAGATTCCATTTTTTTTTCAGCCATAAAATGATGTGTGAACATAGCCTTATCTGCTAGGGAAGTTATTGGACAATTTGCAGCAATCTGATCTCTCTGACATAACACATACATAGTACAGCGCCATTCTTGTTCTGATCCTTAAAGCCTGGATGATTTCCTAAAGCCGCCGGGATTAGAGTAAACGGTGCAGAGATGAGGTGACTGATCCCCGGTGGTTGTATGGTTGAGGTGTGTGAGGGCCCCGGCCTGTGATACGGACGAGCGAAGAGCCACCATGTCAGGGAGGGGCAGGGACCTGCAATACACAAGGGACAATACCTGAGAAATGTACTATAGATTGTGATGGGACACAGCAGGACTGTATCCAAATGTATCTAAGCCTTTCATGTGTACCACTGTCAACTGAGTTGGTGTATCTAAACCTTATCATGGTCACTCATCTGATTTGTTTAGGCTTATAACGTGTTTTACTGTCTGATAAGACAATGTATCTAAGTTGCCTATCTGTGCTACTGTCTGCTGAGTATCTAATTGCAACGTGTGATACCTGCTGCCCTGCAAGAATTTCGTGATACTCCCTACTGATGTGGTGTATCTAATCCCATCATGTGTGATACTTTTGGCTCATCTGGCCTCTCTATTACAGTAGTGCGGGTCTGTTGAACCGGTGTATCTAATCCTATCATGTGTGATACTGTCCACTAAGGTGGTGGATCAAATTCCATCATGTGTGATACTGCTGTGCCCAGAGTATCTAAACTCAAAATGTGTGATACCATCTGCACATTCGCAGAGACTTGCTTATCCTATCATGTGTAACACTGACTCTTGAGCTGTAGTATAGTGTCAGATTGTGTATCTAATGCTGCGTTTACACGGAACAATAATTCGTGGGATCGTACGATTAACGTTTTTGTTTTTTTTTATAACAATCAGCGTTTAGACGGAACGATATATCGTACGGAAAATTCGTTTTGCGATCGCTTAAGCCTATCTCGGTAAAATCGGCGAACGACTGTTTACACAAAGCGATCTGCGAATTTTTTGCGAACGACGATTTGAGAACATGTTGTAAGATCAAAATGAACGATTTCTTGCTCATCGTTTGATCGTTCGCTGCGTTTACACGTACGATTATCGTTTGAATTCGATCGTTATCTTGCAAATTCGATAATCGTTATGTGTAAACGCAGCATAATCCTACCATGTGTGATACTGTCTGCTGAGCCAGAATCCGGATGTGTGGTACTGTCTATTGAACTGGAGATTGTAACCCCATCATGTATTATTATACAGCCTGCAGTGCTGGAGTATCTAATCCCACAGTGTATGATATGACCTGCAGTGCTGGAGTATCTAATCCCATCATGTATTATTATACAGCCTGCAGTGCTGGAGTATCTAATCCCACAGTGTATGATATGACCTGCAGTGCTGGAGTATCTAATCCCATCATGTATTATTATACAGCCTGCAGTGCTGGAGTATCTAATCCCACAGTGTATGATATGACCTGCAGTGCTGGAGTATCTAATCCCATCATGTATTATTATACAGCCTGCAGTGCTGGAGTATCTAATCCCACAGTGTATGATATGACCAGCAGTGCTGGAGTATCTAATCCCATCATGTATTATTATACAGCCTGCAGTGCTGGAGTATCTAATCCCACAGTGTATGATATGACCTGCAGTGCTGGAGTATCTAATCCCATCATGTATTATTATACAGCCTGCAGTGCTGGAGTATCTAATCCCACAGTGTATGATATGACCTGCAGTGCTGGAGTATCTAATCCCATCATGTATTATTATACAGCCTGCAGTGCTGGAGTATCTAATCCCACAGTGTATGATATGACCTGCAGTGCTGGAGTATCTAATCCCATCATGTATTATTATACAGCCTGCAGTGCTGGAGTATCTAATCCCATCATGTATGATACAGCCTGCAGTGCTGGAGTATCTAATCCCATCATGTATGATACAGCCTACAGTGCTATGTATGATACAGCCTTCGGTGCTGGAGTATCTAATCCCATCATGTATTAAACAGCCTGCAGTGCTAGAGTATCTAATCCCATCATGTATGATACGACCTGCATTGCTGGAGTATCTAATCCCATCATGTATGATACAGCCTGCAGTGCTGGAGTATCTAATCCCATCAGGTGTGATACTGGCTGCTCTGCTGGTGTAATTGTTCTGGATACAGTGCTGGTGTATCTAATTTGTGATACCTTCTGCTCATCCTGTCATATGTGATACTATCTACTGAGCTGGTGTATCTAATCTTATCATGTGTGACACTGGCCATTAAACTGGTGTACCCAATCCCATCATGTGTGACACCACCAGCGTATCCGATCTGACCTTGTGTGATACCATCTGCTGAGATTGAGTGTCTAATCTCATCTTGCGTGATACTATAGAATTTAAGCCCATGATGCCGTCTGTGCTGGTGTATCTAATCCCATCATGGGTGATACTGTTAGCTGTAGTATATAAAACCACCATGCTGTCTGGTGTCTCTAATCCCATTATGTGTGATAGCGTCTGCATGTATCTAATCACGACATGTGTGATACCCTCTTTCCTCCTGTGAGCTGAGTATCTAAGCATCCGTGTGTGATACAGGCTGGGAGCAGCCCTGGGCAGTGGTGCATTGTTCTCCTGTGTGTGGCGGCTGATCCCTGTCATTCTCAGCGTGTCTGGCCCGTCAGGCCGGCTGCTTCCTCACAATAGCGGATAAGCCCTGCGGGGCGGGGGACCTGTAATACCATTAAGTCCTCTTTTATAGTCCCCCACTTTCCGGACCCTCTTTGTGCACGCTTCCTCTGAGGGCATAATGGCTGGAAGTGTGTGAGCGTGCGGGCGTCCTCCTGCCGCTGTGCGTCACGCTCATCGGGCGCCATCAATCTGGGCTGCACAACACTACCTACGCTTAAAGGGGAACTCCACTATAGAGCAATGAGATAGACAGCCATTTATAGAACTGGCACAGGTCAGCCACTGCTATCCTGCTGCTTATTTGCAGCATTTACAGTAAAGCAACAGATCAGTGAAATCTTTAAAAACTGAAACCAAGTATACAAGAAAGTGTGATTTATTCTACGGCGATAAGGACTGTGTGACATATAAAGCTGGGAGAACTGGGTGTGGGGGAGAGATACGCCTTCCGGTCAGCGGTGAGAACGAGAGGAGACTGTGTACTGACTATAGAGGAGCCATAATAATAATTATTACATGACCGGTTATTATAACCCACTGATAATTATACACACACAGGTGGGAAAAACAGAGATATGGAGCCTGCTGGTATAACCTGGGGATCTCCAGTATATTATTATATATCTACAGCTGGTATAACCTGGGTCTCTCCTGTGTATAATTATATATGTACAGCTGGTATAACCTGGGTCTCTCCTGTGTATAATTATATATGTACAGCTGGTATAACCTGGGTATCTCCTGTATATAATTATATATGTACAGCTGGTATAACTTGGGTATCTCCTGTATATTATTATATATCAGCTGTACATATATAATTATATACAGGAGATACCCAAGTTATATCAGCTGTACATATATAATTATATACAGGAGATCCCCAGGTTATACCAGCTGTACATATAACTTGGGTATCTCCTCTATATAATTATATATGTACAGCTGGTATAACCTGGGTATCTCCTCCAGCAGTGGATTATAATAGGGGCGTTTTGGGCGGCAGCCCGGGGCCCTGAGCACCTGGGGGGCCCATGACCACCCAAAAAGACTTATACTTTCAATGGTGTTCTGTCTCCTGGCTACACTTCTGCCATGATTTGCAAAAAATCAGTTTTTTTATGGCAATTTTGCACAAATCAGGACATCATGACATTATCTATCCTGTACTATGAACGCCAGGCTAGTGCTTCCATAGTTACAGTGGGGTGGGGGGGCCCAGGCTTGGTGAACAGCCCGGGGCCTATGATAAAGTTAATCCGCCCCTGATCTCCTCTATATAGTTATATATGTACAGCTGGTATAACCTAGGTATCTCCTGTATATAATTATATATGTACAGCTGGTATAACCTAGGTATCTCCTGTATATATGTACAGCTGGTATAACCTGGGTATCTCCTGTATATAATTATATATGTACAGCTGGTATAACCTGGGTCTCATGTATATATGTACAGCTGGTATAACCTAGGTATCTCCTGTATACAGTGATCTGCCAATATATCCTGGGTGTATTAGATCGATTAACCTGCCCCTGAACCTGTATAGATAATCCCACATAATCTTATTTTATTGCCGTATATGACGAGATCATTACCCATCTGTTTCCTGTTACAGGACTGTGGCATCTGAAGTTCGCAAGCAGGTCTCCAGAGAGTATGGGGGGTCTCCGCAGCTCTCCAAGAAGCGTGCAGGGGGGGCGCAGGCCGTGAGTCTCTTATACTTTTAGCTATTATTATTATTATTATTTTATTTCATTCCTTCCGCCCTTCGTCCATGTTTACGCCTCTGTTGCAGGTTCCGCTCTCGGAGGTGGTGGACCCCCTGGATTTCGAGGCTTATTTGGCCGCCCACCCCCCGGATTCAGAATGTGAAGCCCTGAGGGATCTCTATGATTTCCCCCCCGATGACATCGAGATCTTGTATGAGCCCAGAGAATGCCGCACACTAGAGCCGGCAGCCCCCGAAGAAGGGTGAGAAGGCTTCTAAGCCAGGTCTCTCCTGGATGGTCCCTCTAAGCCCACCATTGTCAGGCCACCACCTGCTCTCTGGCTCCAGCTCGCCCTCTAGTGGTCATTCTTGGATGTGTTGGTGATGATTGACGTAAATTTACTTATTCCTCTTTTTATAGAAAGTTGGACGCTCGAGTCCGAGATGCCTTAAAGGTGTATACACACGACTGGGTGATTGTACAGAGAAAGTAAGTGACCCCCTTGCTAGAATCTTCAGCTGTAATAAATGGTAAAAAGAGCTTGCAGTCTGTTAAGGACACAGATAGAAGGGGTCGGTGGGTGTAGAGTCCTCTTACATTAGGCACTAATGTTACCTTGTAATCTGCCAATCAGATCACAGAAGCTGAGCACAGCGTACGCCCCGATCACCGCCGAGCGCCAGAGACAGCGCCAGAAGAACCTGACCCAACAGCTCTATGAACTGGATGAGGCTGCCGAGGACAAGGGGTGTGCAGAGGAGCAGGTATGTAGTGACCATCGCTATATAGATAGACAGGAGATACAGATACTGTGGTATAGTGCTTGTGCAACGCATGATGGGAGTTAATTGTACCACAAAGATCCTGTGTGACCACCACTAACCCACATGTCATCTCTTCCTGTGCTTCAATAGGAAGACAAAAAGAGAGCATCTGCTTCCATGGATGAGACGCCGAGGGGCAGCTGGGCCTCTAGTATATTTGACTTGAAGAACTCTGCACCTGATCCCCTACTCCCAAACCTGCTGGACAGAACCCCCCCTGAGGAGATAGACCGGATCAACGACGAGCAGAGGAGAGAGAACAGACATCACCACATCCTCACCTTATACCCTGCCCCTGATGAGGTAATACTACCAGGAGAAAACCAATGTATTATTGTTACCCCTCAGGGGCGTAACTACCACTATAGCAGCCTTAGCGGCTGCTATGGGGCCCGTCGCATCAGGGGGCCCCATGGCCTGCTCCTGCAATACACTGGGCCCCCTGAGCCGTCATCATTTGCAGCACCGGGTGGCCCTGCTGGTCTCCTGGGTTTTGCAAATGTCTCTTTAACTGCAAGCACTCCTGACCAGAGCTAGAAGTTATGTAGTTATGACTTCACTGGACCGTTTAGTGGTCAGTCGGGGGGGGGGGGGGGGCTGGGGCCCAATCAAAAGTTTGTTATGGGGCCCAGCCATTTCTAGTTACGCCCCTGTTACCCCTGTAACACCTTATTACAGTAACCTGGCTCCTGATCCTCTTATTACCCTGTAACATCTTATTACAGTAACCCGGCTCCTGATCCTCTTATTACCCTGTAACATCTTATTACAGTAACCCGGCTCCTGATCCTCTTATTACCCTGTAACATCTTATTACAGTAACCCGACTCCTGATCCTCTTATTACCCCTGTACCATCTTATTACAGTAACCCGGCTCCTGATCCTCTTATTACCCCAGTAACATCTTATTACAGCAACCCGGCTCCTGATCCTCTTATTACCCTGTAACATATTATTACAGTAACCCGGCTCCTGATCCTCTTATTACCCTGTAACATCTTATTACAGTAACCCGGCTCCTGATCCTCTTATTACCCTGTAACATCTTATTACAGTAACCCGACTCCTGATCCTCTTATTACCCCTGTACCATCTTATTACAGTAACCCGGCTCCTGATCCTCTTATTACCCTGTAACATCTTATTACAGTAACCCGGCTCCTGATCCTCTTATTACCCCTGTAACATCTTATTACAGTAACCCGGCTCCTGATCCTCTTATTACCCCTGTAACATCTTATTACAGTAACCCGGCTCCTGATCCTCTTATTACCCTGTAACATCTTATTACAGTAACCCGGCTCCTGATCCTCTTATTACCCTGTAACATCTTATTACAGTAACCCGGCTCCTGATCCTCTTATTACCCCTGTAACCTCTTATTACAGTAACCCGGCTCCCGATCCTCTTATTACCCCTGTAACATCTTATTACAGTAACCCGGCTCCTGATCCTCTTTTAACCTTTTACTTCTATTCCTACTTCTTTATAATTTTCTGTTCTGTTTTGTGTCCTCTATCATAGGATGAAGCTGTTGAACGCTCGACTATCCCTGAGGTGCCTAAGGAGCACTTTGGACAGAGGATCCTGGTGAAGTGTATTTCACTGAAGTGAGTGGTGGTCTCTGGGAGCCCCTTAGTGTTTTCCTTTGATGTTTCAGTCTCTGATGATTTATTACATGTTGTTCCTGTTTTCCCCTTTTAGGTTCGAGATTGAAATTGAGCCCATATTTTGTGTCATGGCCTTATATGACGCTAAGGAAAAGAAAAAAGTAAGTTACCGAATGTGACTTCTAACATGTCCTAACATCAGATGTATGCAGCAGAGAAATTCCGCCGTGGGGCTATTACATATATTTTACAGGTGTGCCTCCTGTGGTTGCTGCTAGAATTACATCTGTTCCTAATTATAAGTGGTCTTCTCACTGTCTCCTTGCTAGTGCTTCCTTGCGGATAGCCTTTTATATACTGATCATGTCTTTTCTGCTTTCTCCTCAGATATCGGAAGGCTTCCATTTTGACCTGAACTCAGATGCCATGAAAAATATGCTGCGGACACAAGGTGGCCACCAAGCGCCCTCCACCCTTGCAAGATCCGCCATCTTCTCCATCACATACCCATCTCCTGACATATATCTCGTCATCAAGGTGCTTTAAGGAAAGGGCGGTGGTCGTGACGGGGCGGGGGGTCACCATTTTACGTGTTTCATATAAAGTGGGTGTCCTGTTTCTTACTGGTCACTGTGTGATGTGTATATGTCCTTTATATGCATATATCTCATGCCTGTGTATCCTGTCTTCTAGCTGGAGAAAGTCCTACAACAAGGGGACATAGGGGAATGCTGTGAACCGTACATGGTCCTAAAAGAGAGCGATGGCATGAAGGTGAGAACTTCGTAGTGATGACATGGCGGTCTGACCAAGGTTACTTCTGCTTGGAATCTGTATCTCTGACATCCGTGCAATCTTTTCTTAAGATCTACAACCAGATTGTATTTGCTTTAGCAGCAGCTGCTTGACATTGAGCGCTGCCATTCATCGACACTGCATTATATATACACAAACATAGATGGCGGCTGGTGCTGACAGACAGGTTCCTAAATATAGACACCTTCAGCAAACACAGGGCCACTTGGTGAATGGGGGGTTGTCACATGACGACAGCAGTGAGCCACCACCGCATGTCTTCCATCAGCTGTCGGATCTAGTTTTAGGGTACAAACTCACTGGGCGGATCCGCAGCGAGACCCGCTGCGGATCTGTGCCTTGTACACTCTATAGGCAGACAAACTCGCAGCAGGATGCACATCCCGCTGCAAGTTTGTCAGCAGCCCCTTTCACCCCCCAGCCGCTGGAGCGTATACATCACCTGGTCCCCACTCCGGCTTGCTTCGGGGGTTCCCGACACGTCCTGCTCAGCCAATCAGTGCACTGCCCTGCTTCAGCGCACTGATTGGCTGAATGGGACGTAAAGACCCCAGGAGCCCCGAAGCAAGCCGGAGCGGGGACCAGATGATGCATACGCTCTGGCGGCCGGGGGGTTAAAGGGGCAGGCTGCTAACAAACTTGCAGCAGGATGTGCATCCTGCTGCAAGCTTGTCTGCCCATAGACTTTACAGGGCACAGATCCGCAGTGGGTGTCTCTGTGGATACGCCCAGTGAGTTTGTACCCTTAGGGGGTTTTCTCAATATAATATAGTTAGTGGGATCCAATATGGCGGAAGTTTTATGGAGGGATCCTACTTGCCCCTTCTCGTGTCATATCACTTCTCAGAATGAGAACTGGTAAAACCCCAGAAAATATATAATAAAAAAAAAATATATATATATTTTTTATTTCTCCAGAACAAGGAGAAGGTGGACAAATTGAAAGCCCAGGCCGATCAGTTTTGTTCACGCTTGGGCCGCTATCGTATGCCTTTTGCCTGGACAGCCATTCATTTGATGAACATCATCAACAGCATGGGGACAGCCGAACGGGACTCCGACTCTGAGAGCGGTAAGTCTATAAATACATGGTCAGGATCATTCCAGGGATAATGTTGTCCTTGTGCTGGGGATTGGGTCCCAGCAGCCGAACCCACACTGATCTGTTTGTTATTAGAGATGAGCGAACCTGGAGCATGCTCGAGTCGATCCGAACCCGAACTTTCGGCATTTGATTAGCGGTGGCTGCTGAACTTGGATAAAGCCCTAAGGCTATGTGGAAATCATAGATATAGTCATTGGCTGTATCCATGTTTTCCAGACAACCTTAGAGCTTTATCCAAGTTCAGCAGCCCCAGCTAATCAAATATCGAACGTTCAGGTTCGGATCGACTCGAACCCGAACCCGGTTCACTCATCTCTATTTGTTATCCCTTATCCTATGGATGGAGGATAACTTCTTCTTAACCCTTTAAAGGGGTATTCCAGGGTAAGGATCAGGCCTTCCAGATGTTGCAAAACTATGATTCTCATCATGCCCGGACAGCCAAAGGCTGTCCAGGCATGATGGGAACTGTAGTTTTGCAACAGCTGGAGGGTGCAGGTTCCTTATCCCTGATTTAAAGGGACAGAACTCTTACTTTTTCCAAAGTAAATCTACAATAACAGAATTTAAACATGCCTGGGATAGACATATATTTATCCTAAGATAATAAGAAAGAAAATACTAAAAGGGCGGACTAGATGGACCCAGTGGTCTTTTTCTGCCGACAATCTTCTATGTTTCTATGTAACATTGCTCAAGGCAGACTGGCAAATCAAGGTCACCGCCATCCTGGCTACAATGGTCGGCCGCCCCACTTTCCCAGCACGCCTGTTGTGCCGCTTCCTCCCAAACGTCTCGACATCTACTTGTCCCATTAGCGGAGGTTTTTCTGTGACCTTTGTGTCGACTCTATTCTTCTCCCCTTCACAGAAAGGAAGGGCACGTGGAATGAAAGGAAGAAAAAAGCCTTTGAGAGGCTCAGTGTCGGGGATGAAGTGTGCGGATTTAACTCTTTCAGACCCGCAACCCTCACGGTCACTAACTTCTTCAAACAGGTGAGAAATATACAAAGTGACGTCCATAAGTGAAATCATAGGTCTCATTAGATAGGGGGGTATGTCCACTAGTGGTCTGACCCACTGATTCCCCCCATTAGCTGCTTGGACACACTCTATTATATTCAATGGAAAATGATCAAGCTGGGGAAGTGGCTGCTTTTCCTATTGCTTATGTTGGAGGGGATATACACATATATGGCCCCTTTTACAGCACATATGTGTGTATGGGGGTCACATTCAAGATAAATGGTGTCTTTTCATTGTCTGTCACAGGAAGGAGACCGTCTGAGTGATGAAGACCTTTACAAGTTCTTGGCTGATATGAAAAGACCGTCCACTGTGCTGCGGAGATTGCGCCCAGTAACAGGTATGGCTGGACATTGCGCATACATTTCTTCTCTTACTCATAAATTATGATAAGCCACTGTATCTAAACTTATCATGTGTGATACCACCTAGCCCAGTATATGCTTCTAATGTGTGATACTGCCTGCCAAGAAGGTGTGTCTTAGCCTATTGTGTGATACTGCCTGCTGAGCTATTATATCTAAGCCTAATGTGCGATACAGTGGCTCAGCATACAGTATCCGAGCCTTTGATATGTGATAATATGCTGTATCCAGGTCTCCTCTGTGTGATACTTTCTACTGAGCCATTGTATTTAAGCTTGTTGTGTTAACCTAACATATGTAATAGTGTCTGCTGAGCTGCTGTATCTAAGCCACTATTTCAAAGCCTGTCATATTTAATACTGTATCTAAGCTTGTCATGTATAATACTGTATGCTAAGCCCAGTGTGTCTAAGCCTTTCATGTGTGATCCTGTCATCTATTCTAGAACTGAAATGATGTAAGGGGACATTCTATAGATATGTCATAATATAGAAATGTTTTGTCTGTAGCTCAGCTGAAGATTGACGTCTCTCCAGCTCCGGAGTCCCCCCAGTTTTGTCTTTCTCCTGAACTGCGTCATGTCAAGCCGTATCCTGATCCCCGCGTGCGGCCCACCAAAGAGATCCTGGAGTTCACTCCTCGGGACGTATATTCCCCCTACACATCATACAGGTCAGAGGATCCCTTTAAATTGCTGGTTGCAGATGCACTTTACCCTCATTGTGCCTTACTCTCTTAAATTGGTATTCCCATCTCCAAAAGTTACTCCCTATACACAGCATATTAGATAAGCAGATGGATGGGACCCCCACCAATCACGTAAACTGAGGACCATTACCCCTCCCCTATAGCCCCTCTCTACTGTGTAGTTTTACATACTGGCTTAGAAGACGCCGCTGAGTTCCCACCATGACCTCTGTAGGATCTGATGGCGTGTCATTTACATGGTGCACATTTTACATTCACAGGCCTCTGATCCTGAATATAAACAGCGGCCAATCCTCACTATACGCTCTACATGGCCCCTCTGTTTATTTTACTTTTACTATATACTTTACATTTCTATGACTGGATCAGCTACTCTGTTCATTTATCTTCCTTATTACTGGATTTACTGTACTATAAAAATCCAATCTAATAATTTTATGAAGAATTGTGGCCATGATGCAATTCCCTGCACATCCAGGAGACCAAGGGTGGCGCTGTGCAGGGAAATCCTGGCTGCATCCCCTTCATTTTCAGGACCCCTGGTTTATCCTGGTGGAAGCCGTCATCTCCCCTGATATAGTGGTAACCTGTTTGCCCACTGAGCCACATGTGGTTTTCAAACCCACCAGTAGTGGGAGCTATAGATGCCTCTTATTTGGAAACCCCTGTATAGACATGGCTTCTTTCCTTCAGTAACAGCACCACTCTTGTCCTGAGTTTGGGTGTGTGTTTTGCCGCTCAGTTCCATTAAGATAAATGGAGGTGAATTGCAATACCACACATAACCTGAGCGCAGGGGTGGCGCTGTTTTTGCAAGAAAGTAGTTGTGCTTTTTCTAATCCTTTTAGCAGTATGGAGTCGGGATAATCATTGCATCCCTGATAACTCCCTAAGTAACACTACTGGGCTGATAACCTAGAACAATAGATGACACTCGGCTGCGTGGTGAATAGAGACACAATTGTTCTCCTTTAAGTGCATGTTCGCAAAAGAGGAAAATCCATTTCAGGCCATGATTCCGTCTGCCGCCTTCATAGATGATGATTTATTGATGCAGTTTCCAGCTCCTTTATTATCGGAACATTTTTACCCATAAAACTCGTACAAAATAAATAATCCACAACCTGATCGCCGATCATGGAGCCGCAGTAAGAAAGGACTCCAGGTCCATGTTAATAATGTTACATGCAATAATAATCCGTATAAAATAATAAGACCTACAGTTATATACAACATTAGCTGCTAGAGCATATCGCCTTGTTCATCCTGAGCCTCCTGGTGCACGAATAGAAACGGTGAGTAATGATGCCTACATAAGACGAGCAATGGGAAAGAAAGCTATGGTGCCCATATCGCAGTGATGTGGTAACCGCTACATCCAATGTGGCCTTGTCTTCCATCTTGCTTTGGATGGTAGAGCTGGGTTCACAGTATAGTGTCCTACAAGAGGGACCTGACCTAACAGAATTATGGCTCTTGGGGTTCTTCATGCGACCCCCAACTTTATCCGATAGCAGAGGCCTAGTAGGAAGAAGAGATTGGGTTAGATGTAAAACTGGTTTGGTCATTGTTGTATTGAGTGAAATAAAGGTTACTGTCTTAAAGGGGTTGTCCTTGTTAGAGAACCAAGTGTCCTATTGTCTTTTTAGGGTACTCTGAGTGTATAGGTAGGAGTCCCCTGTTCAGGACCCTCCTCTCTCAAACAGACCTGTCCTGTTATATAGAAAACCCACTGACTGGAATGGACGTTGTGTAATTCTTAGTTTCCCCTGTGGTGGCGCTGAAGGGAAACCAAACACTTTGTGCCAGGTTTACCATAGAGTTCTGCTTTCTTTTTGTGATTGTCTTATATAAAAGATGGCATCACCAGTAGTCGACCCCCCCCCCCATTGTGCCAGAACCAGTGGGCACAGGCATTATTCGGCTTATAAGAAGTCCACCTGTTTGAGGATAGTAAGTAGTCTTGTCCTCTGCTCCGCCATCTGCCGCTTCTGCCGCGCCGATTCCTCTGTGATAACTTGGAGAATAAAATTCTGCTGTTTAACCCGTTCCTGTGTCAGAAAAAAAGAAAAACGAATTGCCATCATCTGAAGGATGTAACCCATAACCCAATGCTACCCCTTAAAGCTATGTTCACATGGAGTCTGAACATTTTTCAAGATCATCTCTTAGTCAGTCAGTGAATAGAACGGGTACACCTATTACCTGTACGGCATAAATACTCGCATTCATGTTTTAAAGTGGTACTTGGGCAACATTTTTTTTCCCTTTTTAATTCAACTGGGGTCAAAAATTTATATAGATTTATAAATTATAATTTATTTCTATTTATAAAAATCTCCAGTCTTCCAATACTTATCAGCTGCTGTATGTCCTGCATGGATTGGTGTATTCTTATAGTGATCTCTGCTGCCACCTCTGTCCATGTCAGGAACTGTCCAGAGCAGGAGAGGTTTTCTATGGGGATTTACTGCTGCTCTGGACAGTTCCTGACATGGACAGAGGTGGCAGCAGAGAGCACTGTGTCAGACTGGAGAGAGTACACCACTTCCTGCAGGGCATACAACAGCTGATAAGTTCTGTACTGGGAGACTTTAAATAGATGTAAATGACAAATGTTTATTACAAATTAAATTACATTGTTATGAGTCTGACTTTGACTTACAAGGTAGCTACCTCTAGGTGGCACTAAAGAGACATGCTGGGTTTTTTAAAGGGGTATTCCCATCTCAACTATCATAGTTATAGTTGTAGGATTTGTAATTTTTTGTATAATTTTGCTGACAACCACTTTGCTCTAAAAGCAATGTGGGTGTGTGTAATATATATTATACCAACAAAACACATCAATCACTGAACTCAGGGAGAAGAGTGAAAAATGCCAATGGAGTACTCATTTACGAGTCTCCATTGATTGTCCCATACAAAATTTGAATATGCAAAAAAGGGGTCCGTGGAGCCTCAGTTACGAGTCTCAAAACACGGGAATAGCCAGATATCCCTCTCTCCAGAGAAGGAAGCCCATTGCCAAGGGGTGCCTCCTGGTGGGGAGAGCACCAAACCACCCTAATACATAGTCCCTCAGGTCCTCACTCTGTTACGAGCTTTGGGACCTAAATAGGGAAACACCAGGGTGGCCCCTGTAAGTCAAAGTCTAACTCTGTGGCGAGTATAATCACATAAGACAAGGGTTACCAAGGCTAGGCATCCATCCACAGACTGCAGTTTCGGGGTATTTGCCCCTCGTCAGTGTGGAGCAGGATTCCGGCTACTGGGGCAATGACAAATAGACCAACAAAACACAACAATCACTGAACTCAGGGAGTATATATGTATATATAACACTATATTCATATATAAATCAGCCACTGCTTTTAGAGGGAACAAAAGAGGTAGAAATCATTATAGCTGCCACCTCTAGCTATTGGGGGATGTTGAGAGTTGTAGTTTGCCAGCAGCTGCATAGCTATACTTCATTGATAATCCCCACGAGGTCTTTTACCTTCAGGTCAGGGAGACGATGCTCCTTAGCCCCCAGCCCTGTCTCCAGGCGGTGCACGCGGCTCCGGAGCTCTGTGTACTCCTTCTGGGCGTCCTGCACATCCTCCGCCGCTCTATGGGAGACTGATCTCATCTCCTGCTCTTCTCTCTGCCAGGGAGGTCAGAAGATCAGGACATTGTACTAAGTATAACAACATTCCAAGATGCGTCCCCCGGAGGGACAAGACGTCTTCCCAGGCCGGAAGAAGCTGACTGCTCTTATAATAGTCTTTTATATAGATTTATGTTATTATTTCTTGGTGTAACCTTAGGAGTAGTATCCTTACCTTAGTATATACTACACTTAGTATATAACCAGTATATAGTATAATGGTAGTACTTATATACTACTGTATATGGTGCATTGACTTTACCTGCAGCCTCTCAATCTCCTCGCCAATCTGCCTGGTCTCTTGTCCGGTCCTGGACACCTCCGCCCGCAGCCTCTCCATCTTCTTCTCCAGCTTGCCTTGCCTCCCCACAACCCTCTGCAGCTTGTCTGTGGTGGAGCTGTAGGTGTCCCCCAGTGCCTGGCTCAGCTGCAGCGTCCCGTACACCAGCACGTTGAACTCTTCATGCAGCGCCGGTGTCTTCAGCTCCTCTCCCTGAGAGAATGGCAGCACCAGGAGGAGCAGCAGCAGCATGGCAGCAGGTGGCGGGCAGAATGAGGAGGCTGATACAGCGTGCATGTCACTTAAAGGGACTGGGGAGGTGGGAGTGAGCGAGGAGGTGCTGGATTGTGTAAGACGGGCTGCGGATTACAGCAGGTCCTGGAAGAGAAGGGACCAGAGGGCACCACTTATCTGGATCATTATAATGCTGCCTTGTCCTCCATAACTTATCATATAGAGTTATGTAGCTGTCACATTGCAGGCTATATATATGATTCTATACACCTATATACATATATGCTTCCTCTCCATTACATCACCTTCATTCTGCACTCGCCACAGGTCAAACTATTACATTAGTTCAGTCACCTGTCCAACTTGTCTGCTGTCCATGCTAAGTAAACATAGGTGACCTCGCCCCAGGTTACCCAGAGGTGACGATGTCTGCTGCCTCCCCATTGGCTGCGGCAGCTGTGCCCACTGCAAGCACCTGTACTAGGTTATTGCCAGCTCTGGGGGGGGGGGGGGTCATTCATGGCACCAGCTGATCACCAGGTACCAGCAGACAGGACTTCTCTTGTGCCAATAGTCTGGAATTGCATCAGGATAAAAGAGGGAGGGAAAGGACTGTGAATAGAGAGAACTGCCTGATGTGATGTCTACGTAATGCCTCTGTGATAGTCTAGTATGATGACATGCCTCTAATGTCTATAAAGTGGAATATTTCAATATTCATTATTTCAGTAGAGATGGTGACAACCATCCCCTCCTCCGGGCTAAGCTGTCCTGCTCTGTGGTGATTCTGTCCATAAGATGGCAGAGCATGGAGGAGCATGTGAACATGCCCGCCCCCCAGTGTCCACCACTGAGCCTGTATATGTCTATTGAGGAAACAGATGGCGGGACATGGACACATGCTCCTCCATGCTCCACTATCTTATGGACAGAATCGCCACAGAGCAGGACAGCTTGTACATATTGGGTGCTGCCCCCCCCCCCACCTTATTGGGTGTCTCTCCCCATTACATATTGGGTGCTGCCCTCTTCCCTATTGGGGGTTGGCCCCTTTTACTTACAGGGTGAACATGGTACCATCTATATCTCCACAGGAACCTTCTATACGTCTACCCCAAGTGTCTCAATTTCAGCAGCCGTCAGGGATCGGTCAGGAACATTGCTGTAAAAGTTCAGTTCATGGCGGGAGAAGACCCCAACCAAGCCCTGCCGGTGAGTATGATGATAGGTGGGGGGGGGGGTGCAGCTCCATCTTGCTCTATGTACACACATGATCACCTGTCTCCTGTCTTGCAGGTTATATTCGGCAGGTCAAGCAGCAATGAGTTCTACAATGAGAGCTACACCTCCGTCGTCTACCATAATAAGTGAGTATCACACCCATTATCTGGACCTGTATATTGCTGATCATACATTAGTCATGTGGCTGATAACAGGGAGCCATAGACTGCAACCATACCATATATTGGTCATGTGGCTGATAACAGAGAACAGTAGACTGCAGCCATACCATATATTGGTCATGTGGCTGATAACAGGGAGCCGTAGACTGCAGCCATACCATATATTGGTCATGTGGCTGATAACAGGGAGCCGTAGACTGCAGCCATACCATATATTGGTCATGTGGCTGATAACAGGGAGGCGTAGACTGCAGCCATACCATATATTGGTCATGTGGCTGATAACAGGGAGCCGTAGACTGCAGCCATACCATATATTGGTCATGTGGCTGATAACAGGGAGCCGTAGACTGCAGCCATACCATATATTAGCCATGTGGCTGATAACAGAGAGCAGTAGAGTACAGCCATACTATATATTCTTTATCCTCTCGTAGATCTCCGGAGTTCTATGAGGAATTTAAAATGAAAATTCCCGGAAATCTGACGGAGAACCATCACCTTCTCTTCACCTTCTACCATGTCAGCTGCCGGCAGAACCAGGCCATCTCTCTGGAGACCCCCGCAGGATATACGGTGAGAGGACCCCTAATGTAAGGTCACTATAAGGACCTCAGTCTTTGTGAGACTACAAGTCCTAGCATGACATAGAAGTGGCGGATTGCTTGCTGGGATTTGTAGTCTTCTCTAGCTGAGTTATTTAAGTGCAGGGGCATTAAGGGGGTTATCCAGGATTAGAAAAGCACAGATACTTTCTTGCAAAAAAAGCGCCACCCCTCTCCTCAGGTTGTGTGTGGTATTATAATTCTGCTCCATTCACTTCAATGGAACTGAACTATAAATCCCCACACCCAAACTGAGGACAAGGGTGCCGCTGTTTCTGGATGAAAGCAGACATGTTTTTCTAAGCTGGGATAACCCCTTTAAATGACTGTACAGAGCCTGCGGAAAAGACAACACTTTCCAGAAAGCAAACCGCTATAAGGGATGATGGGAGATTTTAGCTCTGAAGTCTACAAAATTGTGAATGCAGCTCTGTAGTGTTAGAAATTGTACATGTACTCAAAGGGAATATTCTGTACTTGTCACCGTAATAGATTTTTTTCTTATATGCGAACATCCTTAAAGGGACTAACATTCATCTACTGAGATGGTCGCCCCCGGCAACCAATCAGATTCCACCCTTTATTCCTCACAGACTTTTTTGAAAATGAAAGGTGGAATCTGATTGGTTGCTAGGGGCAACTGAGCCAGTTTCACTTTACACCATGTCTGATAAATCCCCCACCTTGGTGTCTCTTTCAACAGTGGATCCCTTTAATGCAACATGGCCGCCTGAGAACTGGCTCCTTCTCACTTCCTGTGTCTGTGGAGAAGCCCCCGCCGAGTTATTCTGTCCTGACCCCTGATGTGAGTATAGTGATGGCTGTAAGTATCCATAGACATGCATTACGGTGATAGGGGATCACTTATACTCCTGTTCTCCCCTACAGGTCCAGCTTCCGGGGATGAAATGGGTGGATAATCATAAACCCGTCTTCTCTGTAGATTTGGTGGCGGCATCGTCTGTGCACACACAGGTACAGTATCTATGGGTTGGTTGATTATTTCCAGTCTGACACAATGCTCTCTGCTGCCACCTCTGTCCATGTCAGGAACTGTCCAGAGCAGGAGAGGTTTTCTATGAGCACTGTGTCGGACTGGAGGACATACAGCAGCTGATAAGTACTGGAAGACTGGAGATTTTTAAATAAAAATAAATTAAAAATCCATATAACTTTCTGACACCAGTCTGAGTTTTCTTTAAACCCAGAGCCATGTTATATTGTGGTCCTCCACTGCTGATGACAGAAGAAGACTGCTCATAAATCCTGGATACATATAAATGAATGGCATTACTGCAGCGTACAGTAGTTACTGCTAATGGACCGCATCAGGTCCCTGAAGACCAAGGCAAAATAAACAAGATTTATGGAAAGTGGAGTTCTCCTTTAAGCAATGCATTACACATACAGGCAAATCCCCCCCCCCATCTGCCTGTATGTGTAATGCATTGCTTAAAGGAGAACTCCATGGTAGAGCTATGTACTTTTATATACGAGAACCCCTTAGACACAAGGAGATCTATATACACTTTCTCGGGGATATAGTATATACCACCAACGGGATGACCCATTTGTCTCTCCGTAGGACCCCCATTTGGACAAGTTCTTCACCCTGGTGCAGGTGCTGGAGGAGCAGAGTTTCCCGTTCCGGCTGAAGGACGTCATTATTACAGAAAGTAACGTTGAGTCAGAGCTTAAGAGCAGTATGGGGAACCTGCGTCTTGCCGCTCTGGGCCCCGCCGTTTGCTTCTGTCACCAGCTCTTGGATAAGCTCATACTGCTTATCGTCCGGCCGCCAATCATCGGAGGGCAGATCGGTTAGTACTGTCGTCCTCTGTTTCTCATCTACTCTTCCCACTCTAACAGGAGACTGTCCTATACACATTTGCAGCCAGTGACGTGGTTTACTGCAATGTTGCAAAATTTGCCTCATGATGACCCCATCTGGTGATGTAACGTCATGACACTATGTCCCATTCCGTTCACAGTGAACTTGGGCCGAGCAGCCTTTGAAGTAGTGGCTCTGCTGGTGAGTCAGATTCACCGCACCCTGGAAGGGTGTCAGGACCAACATGGCAGGAATGGACTACTGGCATCCTATCTGTACTATGCCTTCCACCTTCCTAGCGACATGCCGGCCCAGCTGAACAGCGGTAAGTGTCTAGAGGAGGGGCGAAGAAGCACGGTGTAATACTTAATTTCACCTGTGGTGGAGCTGCAGGGAAACTAAACACTAGAGAAGCAGGAGGGTACTATGCAGGTCGGCCAAAGTGGAGAACCCCTTTAATATATGACTAATATAAGGTTGCACTTTTATATGCAGTTACCCAAAGATAAAACTTCTCTTCCTTCTTCCTTTAAGACAGGTAGGGAACCTTCAGCCCTCCAGCTGTTGCAAAACTACAATACCCATCATGCCTGGCATGATGGGAATTGTAGTTTTGCAACAAATGGAGGGCCGAAGGTTCCCCATCCCTGCTTTAAGACAACGGCTTCCAACCTTTGGCTCCCTAGCTGTTGCAAGACTACAACTCCCAGCATGCCCTGACAGCCACAGGCTGTCAGGGCATGCTGGGAGTTGTAGTCTTGCAACAGCCGGAGAGGAAGAAGTTGAGGAACACTGCTTTAATTTCTTGTAGATTATATTCATTGTATCATCTGAACAAGCAGAGCTGAAGTGTAAAGCATGGAGGAAGGACACGGTCTCTAGAGTCAGTCCTGTTACCCTATTACCGAGCCATCCGCTTTACTGACAATTTGACCTGAAATACCAATCCTGGAGCATCTCCTCTTAGGCCTTTTCATTGCACTGTTATCCTCCTGGAAATGTCTGACTACATTGACAACTGGGCGGGTATCTCCCTGCACAGTCATCACCGATTGGACGGTGTCAGGAATGGTATCGCCCAGTTGACAATTTTTTTTTTTTTTTATACATTATCAGGAGGGATAACAAAGGGACTAGACATTGCGGAAGAGGAAGTAGGAGAAGTGAACACCTAGGAAACCATAGACGTCACTGTTTCACGGCTTAGTTATAAAAAATAAGGATTTGAAAGGTATAAGGAAGGGATTAGTATGTTATCAGTCAGAAATACCAATACCATACAACAGCGCCACCTGCTGGCCGAAGACTAGTACACCACACTCCTTTTTGCTTTGTTTTGATGTATTCTTGCAGGAGTTGTTTACTACCTCCGTACCTCACCAATCTCATTGTCCTCTTCTCCAGCGCCTCCACATGCCTCGTCCTCCTCCGCTTACCACTCTGCCACGCTCTCTCGGGCCACGGGGCGGCCCAACAGTCTGAACCTGGCACGCTGCAGGAGTATCAGTAACAGTAATCCTGACCTGACCAGCACTCCGGGCTCCACGGATGATGAGGAAGTGCAGAAGATCATGGGAGGCAAGGTACACATTGCGTCATCTCCAGCGCTGACATAAGGGCCGGCCTGGGGTTATTTTTGGAAGGGGGCACTGCTTAAGTCAATGGGTGTTTCCTGTTTTTCTCTCTGTTCCCTTCACTTCCCAGCTGTTCTAGAATCTTCACTTTTCACTCCCTACTCACTCTCCTCCTCTTACTACTACTTTCACTTGTTGTACAGGGGTCTGTCATATAAGAATCACAAGCGCCCAGTGTACGGACTGTGCAGAGGCCTGGAATCTGCAGATGGTCATGGCATAGAGCATCATTCACCAACCTGTGTGCTGCACAACTACAACTCCCATCAAAGGCGGTCAGGGCATGATGGGAGTTGTAGTTTTGCAATCCCTACTGAGCCTTAGGTTGGAGAACTCTGGCTTAGAGCAAGCCTGCCCCCGCTAAGTCCTGCTTTAACCTTGTGTTATTGCAATATATAGTCTACTGTATGTTCCCCTTTAAGATCTCTGCTAGCTGTTGGTGAATGAAAACCCACTGAAAATCTGTATAGACCAAACTATTCCTAGCTTAGGGGTCATTCACACGATCCGTGCACGGTCCACAATTAGTGACGATGTGCTACCGAACAGATTTCGCAACCCCCCCCCCCAACATCATCATCGTTATCCATGATGATGCCGGGAGCTCATTATCCATAATGATGCCGGGAGTCAGTACAGTAGCGCAAAGATTTAAATGGTTATTCCAGCAAAAATAAAAATTCTTTCAAATCAACTGGTG
The DNA here is from genome assembly GCF_027789765.1 of Dendropsophus ebraccatus. Classification (NCBI taxonomy): domain Eukaryota; kingdom Metazoa; phylum Chordata; class Amphibia; order Anura; family Hylidae; genus Dendropsophus; species Dendropsophus ebraccatus. Next base: position 212,867,237 of record NC_091454.1, on the reverse strand, counting down.
CCAGAGATTTGTAATTTACTTCTATTTGAAAAGTCTTTCAGTACTTATCAGCTGCTGTATGTCCTACAGGAAGTCTTGTATTCTTTCCAGTCTGGAGAGCAGGAAAGGTTTTCTATAGGCATTTGCCACTGACATGGACAGAGGTGGCAGGAGAGAGCACTGTGTCAGACAGGAAAGAATACACCACTTCCTGCTGGACATACAGCAGTTGATTAGTACTGGAAGGCTGTAGACTTTTTAATAGAAGTAAATGACCCTTTCTGACACCAGCTGACTTGGAATTTTTTTTTCCCGCTGGAATACCCCTTTCAATTGTTTCAGAGTTTGCGGCCGGGAGTTCTAAATCTTGGTCCATAGCCCATTGTCCGCACACAGACCGTAATTGCAAATCGTTAATGCGATCGTTTTTAAGATCGCTTAAGCCCATCTTCTACATAGGGTAAATTGGTGAAAGACTGTTTACACAAAACGATCTGCGAATTTTTAGCGAACGATGAACGAGTATTTAAGAACATGTTGAAAGATCAAAATGAACGATTTTTCGCTCATCGCTTGGATCGTTTGCATGGAACGGTTATCGCTCAAATGCGATCGTTATTGCGAAAATTCGAGAGATAATCGTTCCGTGTAAACGCAGCATTAGTCTAAATGATAAATTATGTAAATGAGACTGTGCTGCGATCCTGCAGAATTCCTGGAGATGTTACACCCTACATGCCATGCACAGTTGGTACACAGGGCAGCGGAGTCCCTTATGGCACAAGCCGTTACTCCTATGACCCCAGGACTTCCTGTTAGCCTTGTTCTTCCTTGCTGTGTTCCTCACATCCTCCATGCGGAGTGTTCTTCCTCATCTGGCATCTACCACCCCAGCATTACACTTACTGCCTGTTTCCTCCACTCACCTGCTGTGCTCTTATAGATCTGCTTTATTCTCAGCCTTTTCCCCCTACACCATCCTGTCTCCTCCTCTTACTTTCCTACAGTTATGTCTTCTACTCTGATTTTCTTGCTTCATTGCGTCTGACAAGGGAATAATATCCTTATGGTTCTGTATGATCCAAAATGTGCTGGTGATAGTAACAGACCAGCAGGATGTGACCACTGTTTGCAGGGCCTACGTTTTCTCTTTTTATCCTCCTCCTTCTGAACTTGGTTTTCTCCCTTACACTGAGTTTACTGTATTTTCCTGCTGTTATCCTCTCCTTGAATAGTTATTACTATGTCATCACTCTTGCTCTGCTCTTTGTTTAATGTATACGATATATGTGTGTTCTTTATTCTTCCTCTTCTCCTTCTGGCCGTCCTCTATACGAGACATGAAATCATTCATTACTCTCCTCCTCCTCCTGACATTACCTATACTGGATATATCTTCCCCCCCCCCCCCTCCTCCTCCTCCTGACATTACCTATACTGGATATATCTTCACCCCCTCCTCCTGACATTACCTATACTGGATATATCTTCCCCCCCTCCTCCTGACATTACCTATACTGGATATATCTTTCCCCTCCTCCTCCTCCTCCTCCTCCTCACATTACCTATACTGGATATATCTTCCCCCCCCCCTCCTCCTCCTCCTCCTCCTCCTCCTGACATTACCTATACTGGATATATCTTCCCCCCCCCCTCCTCCTCCTCCTCCTCCTCCTCCTCCTCCTCCTCCTCCTGACATTACCTATACTGGATATATCTTCCCCCCTCCTCCTCCTCCTCCTCCTCCTGACATTACCTATACTGGGTATATCTTCCCTCCTCCTGCCCTTCCTCCTCCTCCTCCTGACATTACCTATACTGGGTATATCTTCCCTCCTCCTCCTCCTCCTCCTGACATTACCTATACTGGATATATCTTCCCCCCTCCTCCTCCTCCTCCTCCTGACATTACCTATACTGGGTATATCTTCCCTCCTCCTGCCCCTCCTCCTCCTCCTGACATTACCTATACTGGGTATATCTTCCCTCCTCCTCCTCCTCCTCCTCCTCCTCCTCCTCCTCCTCCTCCTCCTCCTCCTGACATTACCTATACTGGATATATCTTCCCCCCTCCTCCTCCTCCTGACATTACCTATACTGGATATATCTTCCCCCCTCCTCCTCCTCCTCCTCCTGCTGACATTACCTATACTGGATATATCTTCCCTTCTCCTCCTCCTGACATTACCTATACTGGGTATATCTTCCCTCCTCCTCCTCCTGACATTACCTATACTGGGTATATCTTCCCTCCTCCTCCCCCTCCTCATCCTCCTCCTGACATTACCTATACTGGATATATCTTCTCCTCCTCCTCCTCCTCCTCCTCCTCCTCCTCCTCCTCCTCCTCCTCATAACACCTATACTGGCTATATCTTCCTCTATATCTTCTTTTCCCTATCGGGCCTTGTTCATATCTTCCATCCTCATTCTCCTCCTCCTGGTATAATATGTACTATGTCTTACTCTTCATCCTTCTGGATTCCATCTTGATTCTCCTCCTTCTGGCCAGACTACAGAATGTCTCCACTCTTCGTCCTTCTGGTATAATCTATAATCTTTCTACTTCACCCTCATCCACCTGGTACAATTTTTTTGGAAGCGTCTATATTCTTCACTCTTACTTGCTCTGATTGGCATATCTTCCAACTCCGCGCTCCTCCATCTTCACCATTATCTTCAATGGAAACTTGTTATATCTTCATCCTCCCATCATGGACAGGTCTTCAGCCTACCATGCCTCAGTCTTTATCTTCTTTAACTTCCCTCTTTAATCTTTCCCTTCTCCTCCTGGGTTTAGTCTAGTATGGGTATGTCTTTCATCCTCCCTCCTCTTTCTCCTCCTCCTGGTACAATCTGTATTGGGTATGTCTTCCATCCTCCTCCTCCTCCTCCTGGTATAATCTGTAAGTATTTGGTATGTCTTCCATCCTCCTCCTCCTGGTATAATCTGTATTGGGTATGTCTTCCATCCTTCTCCTCCTGGTATAATCTGTAAGTATTTGGTATGTCTTCCATCCTCCTCCTCCTGGTATAATCTGTATTGGGTATGTCTTCCATCCTCCTTCTCCTGGTATAATCTGTATTGGGTATGTCTTCCATCCTCCTCCTGGTATATCTGTATTGGGTATGTCTTCCATCCTCCTCCTGGTATATCTGTATTGGGTATGTCTTCCATCCTCCTCCTGGTATATCTGTATTGGGTATGTCTTCCATCCTCCTCCTGGTATATCTGTATTTGGTATGTCTTCCATCCTTCTCCTCCTGGTATAATCTGTATTTGGTATGTCTTCCATCCTCCTCCTGGTATAATCTATATTGTATATGGGGTCTCCATTCTCATCCTTTTTCACCCCCAGTCTGTATCGGTTGTATCTTTTCCTTTTCTTCCTGGGCATAGCCTATCATAGACATGACTTTCATCTTTGCCCTCCCCTACTATACATTGTACCATGTAAGACCCGGTTTACATTCATAAGGTGGTCCGGCATCCTTCTTATACAGAAACGGATGCAAAAAAAAACATCATTTATCATCAGGGGTCCTAATCTTTTTATCTATTCGTACAGCAGGACACTGCATGTTACCTTCCTTTTGTACAAGCTATGCTTTGAACTGATCCTATTCACTTGAATGGGACATTTTAAAGATCCATTTCTCTATGGCACTTTTCTTCTGTGCTGGAGGGGAACGCAGCCGGATTTCTAAATAGATGTAAACCTGGCCTAAGTCTTCACCCTCCTCCTCCTCCTCCTTCTTCTCCTGAGCATGTCTTTCATCATCATCATTCTCTTCCTTCTGGCCTACCCCAGGCTTCTTCCTTCATCTTTCATACTGGGTATGACTTCTTCTCTCCTCCTGACCTGTCCTGGCTATGTCTCCTGGCCTTTCCCTGTACTGGGTGTATTGGTCTTCCCTCCACTGACCCATGCTACTTCTCCTCGGACTTCTCTCTCCTGCAGGGGATCGATCGCTCTCACTCTTGGGTGAACTCTGCTTATTGTCCCGGGGGTCCAAAATCTGTGCAGCGGCGGACCCAGCCCAATACCAACACTGAGCTCCGACAGGTGGCCCTCCTCCTCCATTATATGTGTCGTGCATGTGCCAGCCTCTCCATCCATGCATGCCCCCCTGCCGTAGCTGCGTAGTCCTATCCTCCCCTCCCTGTAGCATGTATATCTCATACCATGCTAGAAGTATCAGTACTTAGACATATGGGTATTGCAGACCATTTCCATATGATATGCATCTTCTTATATGTTAAGTGACACTCCAGTTGGTAGGAAACTACAACTCCCAGCATGCTCTGACAGCCGAAGTTGTAGTTTCCAAGCAGCCGGCCCATCACTTTATTACTATCTACTATATCTGCATGTATGATGGTCATTCATCCATCTCACGTTTCCGATTCTCTCATGATCACCAGATCTCTAACCTGCCATTCTTTTTTTCCATGTTACCTTTCCATCCTTTTCTTTCTGCCTTCTTGTCACTTTCCCGTAGAGCAATGAGCGCAGTCCAAACCGCATTTCCAGCTACATAGAGGGGGACGCTTCCTCCGCTCAGCCTCGCCCTGTCGCCAAAAAGGTATTGAATATAGACCGGACTGTGGGTTGTAGCAATAGCAGGTAGTGTTTGGTACTGAGGGATGGCGTGAACTTTGTCTCGTAATAAGGTTTAATTGGTAACTTACTGGTTAATCTTACTGAGGTACGGGGGCTGTAGTGAGGGCCGCAGGGTGTTAACTCATTCATCAGCTTACTAACCTATATAACCAGAAGTATCTAACGCAAGCTTATTATCATGGAGTCTGCTCGTCCCACCACAGGATAACAGACAATAACAGACAAGAGGGAGGAGCTATGTGACATGGAGTCTGCTCCTCCCACCACAGGGTGACACACAGGAGGGAGCAGCTATGTGAAATGCAGTCTGCTCCTCCCACCACAGGGTGACAGACAGGAGGGAGGAGCTATTGATTTTGAGTTTTTATATCTTAAAGGGTCTTGTGCAGGATTAGTAAAACAGCACCACCCCTGTCCACAGGTTATGTCTGGTATAGCAGCTGAGCTTCATTGAAGTGAATGGGTGAACTATAGTCACATAACCTGTGGGCAGGTATGACACTGTTTGTCATCAGTCATATTTTTGTTTATTTTCTACTACCCCTTTAAACATAAGAAAGCCCCCAAAACCTATGGGGTGTTCCCTTGATTCCAAGGGATGGAACATGAAGTATAGAAGAGTCACTATAGTGGGGTATAGGGGACTCATCGGGTTCGTATCCCATTAGGAATCAATGAAAACGTGAGAATCCGGCCTCTTCTAGGACATAGCTTAGTGTCAGGTATCCGTCCCTTACACATGTGACTGTAGTATTATGGGAGCACCCCAATGACCGGGGAGGTGTATACTAGGTGTATAGGCCTGGGCTGGTGCAGCGTGTGACTCTCTTCTCTCTGTGTAGCTGTTACATGAGGAGCTGGCGTTGCAGTGGGTGGTGAGTGGCACACCCGTGCGGGAAGCGGCTCTCAGCCAGGCCTGGTTCTTCTTCCAGCTCATGGTAAGTGGCTCCGGATTGGTTTATAATACTGCAGAGAACTATCAGAGAAGCCCATCCATCTCCTTTTCATATTATTTCTTTTCCCTCTTCAGACAAAGAGCATGGCGCTTCACCTCCATAACTCTGAGCGGCTGGACGCGCCCCGGGCGCAGAGGTTCCCAGAGAGATTCGTGGACGACATATCGGCTCTTGTGTGCAATGTCTGCTCCGAGATCACCAGCCGATACCTCAAGGTTCCATTTATTTTACTTTGTGTTGTGTAATGGGGAAGGTTCCTTACCCCTGCCATATATCATCCTTGGACTTTATTCCGACACCTTTCTCTCATCTCCTTTATTCCATCTCTTCCTTGCCTTCACTCCCGACGCCTTTCTCTCATCTTCAGGATGCAGAACTGGCAGAGCGGCTCAATAGCAGCCTGGCCTTCTTCCTCAATGACCTCCTGTCCCTGATGGATCGAGGATTTGTGTTTGGTCTCCTCCGCTTATACTACAAGCAGGTATGGTCCCTGTGTTCCTGCTCCCGTCATATCCTATGGTCATACATACACCACCTCCATATGTGACCTCCGCCTATCTTACAGATCAACAGTAAACTGCCTATGGCACCTAACCCCAACGTGCTGATCTCCCTGCGCATGGACCTGATCCGCATTGTGTGCTCACATGAACATTACGTCACCCTGAACCTGCCCTGCGGCCGCCTCTCCCCTCCCAGCTCACCCTCGCCCTCTATCTCTTCTACCGCATCACAGGTAAGGGGACCCCACAGTTTAGCCGTATACGGACCCTAGACGTCACATGTCTGATTGCTTTCCTCCTATCTATTCCATAGAGCTCTGTCTTCTCCAGCCCAGCCCAGGACAAGACGGTCACCAATATGTTTGAGCTTTCGGTCCCCTTCAGACAGCAACACTTCCTATCCGGCATTATCCTGACAGAGCTCGCCCTCATACTGGAGCCCGATGTCGAAGGGTGAGTCCTCCATGATCAAAAGCGTCTCCCAGGATGCTTTGCTCTATTCTTTCCAGTCTGGAGAGCAGGAGAGGTTTTCTATAGGGATTTGTTACTGCTCTGGACAGTTCCTGACAGGGACAGAGGTGGCAGCAGAGAGCACTGTGTCAGACTGGAAAGAATACACCACTTCCTGCAGAACATATAGCAGCTGATAAGTACTGGAAGACTGGTTATTTTTTTACAAATCTCTGGCACTTTCAGTAACCAGTTGATTTGAAAGAATTATAATAATTTTTTTTTGCTGAACTACCTCTTTAAAGCTGTACAAAGTTTTCAGATTTGAATGAAATGTAGGTTTCCACTCACTGACAGCAAGAAGAGACCTAATGACTAATTGAAACTCAGAAGCATGTTAGATAAAGCTGTAGGACTTTTTTACGCCATCTCTTCTGATCTGTAGTTCTCCTCCTCCCTCGCAGGGTGTTTTTCCTCCAGAAGAAGGCCATCAGCACCCTGCACAACCTCCTCTGCAGCCATGACACTGACCCCCGCTACTCCGAGCCCACCCTCAAGCAGAGCATCTCCCGTCTTTATCTCCCATTGATCGGCATTGTAATGGAAACGCTACCCCAGCTGTATGACTTCACGGGTGAGTATACATATAGATCGCTCTGCTGTAAGGTCGTCATTCTGACCTCTGCAGGGGACTGGGACGGATGTCCATAGCCTCTGCTTGCTGTCAGTGAATGGCAACAATTTGACCTGGTCATATTACAGCTAAGGCTGGGTTCACACTATGTTTTTGCAATGCGTTTTTTTGCAAAAAAAAAAGGGATGAAAAAAACAGATGCATGTGTGTTCATCCTTTTTGATCCGTTTTTCCATTGAATTCCATAAAAAAAAAAAAATGGTCAAAACGGAGCTGTTTTTTTTTTTTTTTTTTTTTTTTAACGGACACAAAAATGAGGTCAGCTACTTTTTTGTGTACGTTAAAAAAGCTGATCCGTTTTAATCTGTTTTTTATTATAATGGAATTCAATGGAAAAACGGATGCACACACATGCATCCGTTTTTTGCAAAAAATTGATGAAAAAAACGGATTGAAAAAAATGTAGCGTGAACCCAGCCTTACAGGTCCTGCATGAGTTAGACATGATCAAGACAAAATGGTCCCATTCACTGACAGCAAGCAGAGATCTTGAAAACAGTGACAGATTGAAAGGCGTTACTGTTGCTCTCGAATGACTGTGAATCTAAAGTGCTGACACTCTGTTCCCTTTTCAGCAGATCCACACGCCCAGAGGGTCCGCCATGCTTCTTCCATGATGGACGAGGTGGACTCAGATGGGGGCACCATCAGTCAGACAGTGGCTATGGCGATAGCGGGGTCTCCACTACCCACAGTGCAGAAGACGCCTAGTTTCCCTCTCCCCCCTGCTGTAAGTAAATACTTGTATCCAGCCCCCAGCCCCTCCAGTTCTCATGCTGTATCATGTCGTCCATGGTTCTCTCCGCAGACGATGCGTGCTGGCAGTGTGCTCTCCGCAGAGTCCAGCCGCAATCTCCTGGTGTGCGCCTTGTGGGTGCTAAAGAACGCCGAGCAGGACTGTCTGCAGCGCTGGTTCTCCAGTCTGTCCGTCATCCAGCTGACCCGGCTGCTGGAGCTGCTGAGCCTGTGCGTCTCCTGCTTCCAGTACAAGGTGAGGCACCAGACACCACCGACCTCCTCATACCTCGCTCAACAGCTTTCTATACTTGCATGTGTCTTACTGTATTTGTTCTCTAGGGTAAGAAGGCGTTCGAGCGTATAAACAGCCTGACCTTTAAGAAATCTCTCGATATGAAAGCAAGACTGGAGGAGGCCATACTGGGAACCATTGGTGCCCGCCAAGACATGGTGAAACGTAGCCGAGGTGAGAGACTGCTTAGAAGAACAGTCGTTTTTTTTTCTCGTTCTGGGTTGTCCAATCCAACCTCATTTTTGGCACCAATAGAACACAAAGTGACCACTAGGATATACACCGATCCCAATAATGGGGCTGACCTGTCCCTTTTCTGGCAGGGTAGTGACAAAGCGTGTGGTCAGTGCGGATAAACCCTTTAAAGGGGTTTTCCAGGCTTAGAAAAACATCTCCGCTTTCTGCCAAAAACCAGCACCACTCCTGTCCTTATTTTGCGTGCGGTATTGCAGCACAGTTCCTTCAAAGTGAATGAAGCGGAGATGTAATACCATACACAACCTGAGGACAGGGGTGGTGCTCTTTATTTGCATTTTATTTTATTATCCTGGATAACCCCTTTTAACCCCTTGGTTCTGCAGCTAGTTTGGGCCTTGAGTACTCCAACAAAAAAAAATTCTTCCAAATCAACTGATGTCAGATAATTATACAGATTTGTAATTTACTTCTGTTAAAAAAAAAACTCCAATCTTCCAGTACTTATCAGCTGCTGTATATGCTGCAGGAAGTGGTGTATTCTTTCCAGTCTAGAAAGCAGGAAAGGTTTTCTGTGGTGGTTTGCTGCTGCTCTGGACAGTTCCTGACATGGGCAGAGGTGGCAGCAGAGAGCACTGTGTCAGCCTGGAAAGAATAATTGCTGTTCTAAACGCCCATACTGGTTATCACCCCATCCCACACATACAATGTCATGCACGGCCGGTTCTCTAATCCTGGCATAATGACTTGGTGTTAGTTTGCCCATTTATTACATGTTGGTTGGGTGCGCCACCCTTTATCCCCGGTTTCTTACAGTCTCAGTTTCCTTACAGAGCGCAGTCCTTTTGGAACCCAGGAGAACGTACGATGGAGGAAAAATGTTACACAGTGGAAACCGAGCGGTGAGAAGACCGAGAAGTGAGTACTACAACCCCAATCATACATAATAGAGAGAGGGTAATGCGTATTTGTCTCAAGCAATTCCTTCTCTGTCATCTCAGATCACAGGCAGAGCGGGACCTTGAAATTACAGTGGATGGCAATATGGCCGCCGAGGCCAATCTGGTGGTGCTGGACACCCTGGAGATCATTGTGCAGGTGAGACCTCTGACCTCTCATACACAAGGTTTGGGTAGAGAGAAATGGGAATCCTGGGTACATGGGGGGCTGGGTATGGTTCTTGGATTAGTGTCCTCTGTCATTGATTCTTATACCCATTTCTTCTGCAGACGGTCATGCTGTCTGAGATGAAGGAGAGCATTCTGGGAGGTGTGCTGAAAGTCCTGCTGCTCAGTATGAGCTGCAACCAAAGTGCCTTGTACCTGCAGCACTGCTTCACAAGCCAGAGGGCGCTGGTGTGCAAGGTGAGAGTGGTGTCATGTATATGCAGGGAATACTGCCTTCTCCCATAGTGCTACTCTTACATGATGTATGTATTTACCAATGGACCCATGATGCTCAGTTCCCAGAGATGATGTTCGAGGATGACACTGAACTCTGCTCTGACCTCTGCCTCCGCCTCCTGCGCCACTGCAGCAGCTGTATCAGCAGCGTACGGACCCACGCCAGCGCATCCCTCTACCTGCTCATGAGGCAGAACTTCGAGATCGGCAATGTAAGTGATATACAAGACCATATAGATATTACTGATCAGTTATATGTATATATAATACCATATAGATCTTACTGATCAGTTATATGTATAGTGATATATACAAGACCATATAGATATTACTGATCAGTTATATGTATAGTGATATACAATACCATATATAGTGATATATAATACCATATAGATTTTACTGATCAGTTATATGTATAGTGATATATACAAGACCATATAGATATTACTGATCAGTATCATGTATAGTGATATATACATCACCATATAGATATTACTGATCAATTATATACATATATAGTGAAATATAATACCATATAGATCACGTGTCAAACTCAGGCCCCCCAGCTGTTACAAAACTACAATTTCCATCATGCCTGGACAGCCGAAGCTTCGGCTGTCCAGGCATGATGGGAATTGTAGTTTTGCAACAGCTGGAGGGCCTGAGTTTGACATGCCTAATCTAGATAACACTGATCAGTATCATGTATACTGATATATAACACCATATAGATATTACTGATCAGTTATCAGCTATCCTGATAATCCAAAAGCCATTGCAATTTTTGCAATTCCATTAGTAAAACTGTTGAATATTTCTTTTATATATATATATATATATATATATATATATATATATATATATATATATATATAATATATAATTTTATTAATTTTTTTTTTTATCAGAATTTTGCCCGTGTGAAGATGCAGGTGACCATGTCCCTGTCCTCCCTAGTGGGGACATCACAGAAGTTTAATGAAGAATATCTGCGGCGATCGCTGAAAACTATCCTGACCTACTCCGAGGAGGATCTAGAGCTGAGAGACACCACCTTCCCGGAGCAGGTAATGCCCCCCACACCGCACCTAGCCAGCAGGATAGCTCATCCTCTTACCGGATAAATCTCTCATTTGCATCATGGATATTGTAGTAAACTACGGACTTGAACCATGTTCCATTAGGGGCCCTACAGCCACCATAGTTGTTGTTCAGGAGTAGAAAAACATGGCTACCTTCTGCTAAATAAAAATTCCAGGCGGTGTGGGGTACTGCAACTTCATCCGCTTGAGAAGCAATGCCAGACTCCTCCACTGGCCGGGTGGGGCGCTGTTTGGTCAGTAAGCAGCCGTGTGTTTATCATTCTGTACAGTTCCTTTTAGTGATTTTATTTTCTTCTTTCCAGGTTCAGGATCTGGTGTTTAATCTTCATATGATCCTGACTGACACAGTAAAGATGAAAGAACACCAGGAGGACCCGGAGATGCTGCTGGATCTCATGTACCGGTGAGCGGGACGCCATATGTCCATACACAGAGCCTCTGATACACTGAGGATAATAGTTCTTCAAGGCACATTTTTAATGCTTAGAGAGATTATTTTAAGATTGTGTTCACATTGTGTACTATAATTCTAGGATAGCTAAAGGATACCAGAACTCCCCAGACCTGCGACTGACGTGGCTCCAGAACATGGCTGCCAAGCACACCGAGCGTGGAAACCATGCCGAGGCTGCGCACTGCCTGGTGCATGGAGCCGCCCTGGTATCTGAGTATCTCAGCATGATCGAGGATGCCAGACACCTCCCTGTGGGCTGTGTTAGCTTCCAGGTACTGCCAATGACTGGTAGGATGGAGATATAGAATAGGAGTGTATTATATATGATATATCTGACTGTCTTATATCCCTGCAGAGCATATCCTCCAATGTGCTAGAGGAGTCGGCAGTGTCCGATGATGTCGTATCTCCAGATGAAGAAGGAATCTGTGCCGGAAAATACTTTACAGAGGCCGGGTTGGTGGGGCTGCTGGAGCAAGCCTGTGCCAGCTTTACTATGGTACGGATACATGTGGCCCTTCACCTGTTGTGAAACTACAACTCCCACCATGCTGAGAGTGGAGATGGATGGCCACAGATTATAGAATGTGATGCTGTGTAATACTCAACAAGGACAGAAGAGGTCGCCAGTTCACTGCTAGTGTTAGTTGGCTCAATGCACCGCTCTGAGGATTACATGGAGGCGACACTTTAGTGAATGGGGCTGAAGTGCATTACCAGGCATAGCCATACAGGGGGCATCACTGGGATTGTGGTGTCCTGCTCCCCCACCCATCCTACACTGGCTCATCCGAAGGATAAATGTCAATGTAGTGTCCTGGAAGAACGCCTTTAAGTCAGACTATCCCCAAAGTACAGACCCCCATATTAGTCTCCCCTGCCCATGTTTTCACGTTGTGTCTTCATTTTTCAGGGATCATTGTTTGAGGCGGTGAATGAAGTCTATAAAATTCTCATCCCCATTTATGAAGCTAATCGGGACTACAAGAAACTGGCGTCTGTCCACGGGAAACTGCAGGAGGCGTTCAACAAAATCAACAACCAGGTAGAGGGCGCTACTGTGTATGTGGGTAAATTACTGAGAGGCCGGAAAGCTGAGAGACCTCCAGGAAGCCCCATGGTCTTACAGACGGAAGATTATGGGATTTAGTAGTGTATAATGTACAGACACAGCCCCTGCAATCTCAGCTCTGCTGCATACAGAAGCCCCCATAGTGCAGCGCAGACTGTTAACCCTGTTAGTGCAGACATGGTCTGGAGGCACTGGGTCTCATTGTTTTGTTGCTGTATACTCTTACAAATTCTTCTTTCTTATATTTGTTCATATTCCATGATTTTCCTCCATTTCAGGATTCCTTTACTCCTATACAAATTATCCTCCGTTTTCTTTTCTTACTGCTGAACCTTTTACTTGTATTTTTTTTTTTACTAGTTTTATGTCCTTGCTGTCTGTCTCTCTTTCTGTGACATGCACACTCTCTTACTTGCTGTAGTGCTCTCTCTCTTTCACTCAACTCACGCTCTCTCCTCAGTTCTTTCCTTCCTCCCTTACCCTCCCTCCATCTCTCTATCTAGCTATCTATCTCCTATCTATCTATCTATCTATCTATCTATCTATCTATCTATCTATCTATCTATCTATCTATCTTTCTTTCTTTCTTTCTCTCCTTAGTTCTTTCCTTCCTCCCTTATACCTCCTCCACCTATCTGTCTGTCTGTCTGTCTCTCTTTCTCTCTCTCCTTCCTTCCTTATATCCATCCATCCATCTATCCCTCTCTCTCTCTCTCTCTCTCTCTCTCTCTCTCTCTCTCCTTAGTTCTTTCCTTCCTTCCTTATACCTCCTGCATCCATCCATCCATCTCTCTCTCTCTCCCCTTAGTTTTTTCCTTCCTCTTATCCCTCCTCCATCTCTCTCTCTCTCTGTCTCTCTCTCTCTGTCTCTCTCTCTCCTCAGTTCTCCCCCCCCCCTCCTCCTCATTTTTTGCCCTTCCTGTGACTGATCTTTTTTTCTCCCCTTCTTTGTTTTTCCCCTTTGCTCCGGGGCAGATCACAAGCTGGGAGGTAGGATGTGTGACAATTAACCAGTTTTCTCATGTGTTCACCTCGCTTTTCTTACCCACGATCACCTGCTGCACGGCAGCTAACGCTCACCGCCCCGGGATCTACTTATGCAATAGGAAAGGCCTAACTATTGACCCACTGGGCAGCGTCCCCTCTGAATGACAGACTTGTACCAGATGTGCAGCCTGTAGTGTAGGAGCTGACATTCCCGTCCCACTGACGGCCACCGCAGCCAAATCCAACCAGCTGAGTCCTATTGCATAAATAGAGCCGTGTAGATGGAGAACAGTGTATGGCTTTGTATATATGTGCACATCACATGGCTCCGCTGTATTAGAGCGGTGGTCACGGGTTCCTATGGATGAGAGGCGTACTCGCCTTTGTTTTAGCGTGTGTGTGTGACAGTGTAATCTGTATACTGTGCATGTCTGCACTTGTATATTCATGTATGTAAATGTACCGCACTCTCACAGTAACGTCACCAACACCTCTATCTGTCTGCGTGTACCCATCACGTATGCCTGGCAGCCAGGCTGTGGGTTAAATCACTATAAAGGGTTTCCTAGTTATTAGAGGAGGGGGCCCCGTGTAAACCAGAGCAGAAATTGCCTATAAAGGGCATCTCTTCCTCTGGAGAACCAGACAGCCCATTGATTACCATAGGAAATGTGTAATCCCTCGCTTCCCCAGTGGTGGCGCTGCAGGGAAATCCAACGCCATAGATTACAGCTGGAGGTCTCTACAGGGGGACACCTTGTGATCCATTTATCAAGGCCCATACTAACATTAAAGCATTGTCTACAGTGGACAACCACTTATACCCTACAACAGCAAAAAATACCTTTAAATCATGTGATTAGAGAAACATGGCTGCTTTATTATGGATTCTCCATCATAGCAGTCATTGAGCACTATATGGGGCTAAGCTGTAATAAAACACACCACCTATGGTCAGGGGTGGCGCTGTGTTTGGAAGAAAGCAGTCATGTTTTTCTAATCCATGCAATCCCTTTAAATTGTCTTTTTGGTTATGGTTTTCCTCCATTTCTATTGGCACCATTACAGCCCATGGTGGTTGTCACCAGGATCTACCAGGCTCCTGACCATCACGCCGATCTAGTTGTGTAGAGCTTTCTCCTCATTTTCCCAATGTGTCTGATGACTAGAGCAGCCGTGTTGGCGGCCATATTGGATGTCACTTAGCATTTATAGAATGGATATAACAAATTGGCCGTTATCAGCCCCACAGAAGGCTTCCGCATGGCATGTAAGTGATGGGTTCACGTTCACAGTAACTTCTGACGCTGCTTTCATAGCATAAACCTATTAGGGCCAATGAGTGGGCCCGGGTCTGATGACCCCATGTAAGTAGAAGCAGCGGTCACCCGTCTTCTATATTCCGTATACGAATGGGTTGCGGTCCCCTATGACATATGTGGTCAGCCTGTAATATGATGTGTCATCAGTTTTCTGTGTTTAATTGTCTTTTTTTCTTTCCCCTCTATTTTTCCTTCATCTCACATTGATCGGCCCGGCTGGATCTGGAACTTCTGGTAAGAGAAATCTATTCTTCCTACTGATCCTCCATCTTGGTTTGTACCAACAGCTTCAACCCATGTGCACATTGGCCATAATAAACCTATGTCACTGGTCCCCTGAGACTCCCCAGCTGTAGCAAAATTACAACTCTTATCAAAGGGCATGATGGTAATTGTAGTTTTGCAACATCAGGAGATGCTGTGGCCTATAGGGTCATATGTATGTGATTGGCTAAGATCAGCCCAAGAGGAGACAGGATCTTTCTAGGCATCAAACATTCAATGGAGTTCCTCTGGAGTATAATACAGGATGTAACTCAGGTTCAGTAATGTATGTACACAGTGACCCCACCAGCAGAATAGTGATTGCAGCTCTGGAGTATAATACAGGATGTAACTCAGGATCAGTAATGTAATGTATGTACAAATGAATATCACCAGCAGAATAGTGAGTGCAGCTCTTGGGTATAATACAAGGATCAGTAATGTATGTACAGTGACTCCACCAGCAGAATAGTGATTGAAGCAGTGAGAATAGTGAGTAAATTGCAGGTTTCATCTTTGTATAGAGAGTACATTATTTATCCTATAGTGATCCTGTGTCATTTTACTTTACATTTACAGTATACATCCCTTTTTACTTAAGCTTACTCTTTCCATGCAGACCCACAGCGGATGTTTGGGACTTATTTTCGAGTAGGATTCTATGGTTCCAAATTTGGTGACCTGGATGAGCAAGAGTTTGTGTATAAGGAACCGTCCATCACCAAACTGGCTGAGATCTCCCACCGTCTGGAGGTAAGAGTGAGGGGTGCCACAGGTGGATCAGTGTGTGTGTGTATATATATATAATGTAAAAAAGGGGTCCATGGAGCCTCGGTTACGAGTCTCAAAACATGGGAATAGCCAGATATCCCTCTCTCCAGAGAAGGAAGCCCACTGCCAAGGGGTGCCTCCTAGTGGGGAGAGCACCAAACCACCCTGATATTATAGTCCCTCAGGTCCTCACTCTGTTGCGAGCTTTGGGACCTAAATAGGGAAACACCAGAGTGGCCCCTGTAAGTCAAAGGCTAACTCTGTGGCGAGTATAACAACATAAGACAAGGGTTACCAAGGCTAGGCATCCATCCACAGACTGCAGTTTCGGGGTATTTGCCCCTCGTCAGTGTGGAGCAGGATTCTGGCTACTGGGGCAATGATAAATAGACCAACAAAACACAACAATCACTGAACTCGGGGAGAACAGGGAGAGAGGGATATCTGGCTATTCCCGTGTTTTGAGACTCGTAACTGAGGCTCCACGGACCATTGGAATTTTTCACTGTTCTCCCTGAGTTCAGTGATTGATGTGTTTTGTTGGTCTATTTATCATTGCCTCAGTAGCCAGAATCCTGCTCCACACTGACGAGGGGCAAATACCCCGAAACTGCAGTCTGTGGATGGATGCCTAGCCTTGGTAACCTTTGTCTTATGTCGTTATACTCGCCACAGAGTTAGACTTTGACTCACAGGGGCCACCCTGGTGTTTCCCTATTTAGGTCCCAAAGCTCGCAACAGAGTGAGGACCTGAGGGACTACGTATCAGGGTGGTTTGGTGCTCTCCCCACCAGGAGGCACCCCTTGGCAGTGGGCTTCCTTCTCTGGAGAGAGGGATATCTGGCTATTCCCGTGTTTTGAGACTCGTAACTGAGGCTCCACGGACCCCTTTTTTGCATATTTAAATTTTGTATGGGACAATCAATGGAGACTCGTAAATGAGTACTCCATTGGAATTTTTCACTGATTGTTGTGTTTTGTTGGTATATATATATATATATATATATATATAATATATATATATATAAATAATTTTCTATCCTGAGCAGTGGTGTGTGCTCATGCAGTAACCTCTGTTGTTTTGCAGGAGTTTTACACGGAGCAGTTTGGAGAAGGGACGGTGCAGGTGGTGAAGGACTCAAACCCTGTGGACAAAACAAAACTGGACCCCAACAAGGTGAGCGACATTATGACTGCTGATCTGCGCAGAGCTATCGGGGATGTGCTGCTGGTTACTATGGGGCCTTGCAGTTTTTTTTTTTGTTTTTTTTTTCCAAACAAATTTTTATTGTTTTTAGGAAAGAAAATCTCAGTGTACACATAACAGTAAGGCATATGGTAATGAGCTGCCAAGCAGCATCGGGCCTTGCAGTTTTATGCAGTTTCCCTGAAGGCATTACCAGCATTACTGTACCTAGACCCATGCCCCATATCTTCACCCTGACCCCCCAATGTGGTTTCTCTCGTGACTACTGACATGGTACGCCGCCTTCTCCCCTTAGGCATACATGCAGATCACCTACGTGGAGCCGTATTTTGACACGTATGAACTGAAGGACAGGGTGACGTACTTCGATAAGAACTACAACCTTCGCACCTTCCTCTTCTGCACGCCCTTCACTCTGGACGGCCGAGCTCATGGCGACCTTCATGAACAGTACAAACGTAAGACCGTGCTGACCACATCACATGCCTTCCCCTACATCAAGACTCGGGTCAACGTCCTACATCGGGAAGAGGTGAGGAGGGTGGTGGTGAGGGTCGCACAGAACATATGGTGCATGACCTATCATCATGGTGGCTCCAGAGTCTGAGGAAAGAACATAAGATGTTGGTTGGTTTTCTAGGTGGTTCTTATACCAGTTGAAGTTGCAATTGAAGACATGCAGAAGAAGACACAGGAGCTGGCATTCGCCACACACCAAGACCCAGCTGATGCCAAGATGCTGCAGATGGTGCTGCAAGGTTGTGTAGGGACCACTGTGAACCAGGTAACTGGAGACATGGCTTCATTGTGAATGGAGAAAGTCTCATCTGCACTACTACTAGATGTATATGGGTCTTACCTTTTTTATAAGGGACATCGATAGTGAGAGGTTTCTTGTTTCAGGGACCCTTGGAGGTGGCTCAAGTGTTTCTGGCAGAGATACCTGAAGATCCTCGTCTGTATAGACTTCACAACAAGCTCCGACTGTGTTTCAGAGACTTCACCAAGAGGTGAGGATAAGTAGGAGAAAGTGAAGACTATTGAGAGGGTGGGAGGAGGAGAAGATGATGATGATGATGATGATGATGATGAGAGTAGTCATGTGGAGAATGGAGGAGTGACAAGGAGAAGACTGGAGGGTCTAATTGAAGATGTGTAAGACTTGTTGTGCCCATAAGGAGCCAAAGTGGTGAGCAGGAACCTTGTGTGCTGGAATAGGACCCTAAATAGAGAAGAAAAGACTGAGTGGGACCACAGAAGGGGTGGAAAGCCAGAGGGCCCGTAAGGAGCCACAGTAGTGAAGAGGGACATTGTGAGACCACATAGGACCCCAGCGGAGAAGGAGAGATTGGGTAGGAAGCCAAGAGGCCACAATGGTAAGGAGGGACAGTGAAGGCCCAGTATGAAGGGAATGTTCAGAAGGCCTGTACTGATGGGATTGATGAAAAGAAGTGATGATGCTGGAGGATACTGGTAAAACCCATAGAGAGCCACAATGGCAGGGAACATGACTAGTCCAAAGATGGCTACAATGGTGGTGGAGATTGGTAAAACCTACAGAGTGATACGATGGGGATGCAGAGACTGGTGGGGCCTGAAGTGGAGCACAATGGGACAACTGGTTGTACTGGGGTGATAAATGGTAAGGAGGTGAATATATTAAATAGATACAAAGCAATAAAGAGCGCCTCCTACAGAAGAGAGGAGGATACTACAACCAATGGAAAGATAATAGAAGAAAACCCTTTATGGCCAGCGCTTTATGTTCTATGTTTCCTGTCTGACGTCCTATCAGCAGTGCCCAGGTGGCATCTCCCAGATTTATTTTTGCCCACTTTATAGGTGTGAAGATGCCCTACGAAAAAATAAGACACTCATTGGAGCTGATCAGAGGGAATATCATCGAGAACTGGAGAGGAACTACCAGCGTCTGAAGGAAGCCCTCGCCCCCCTCACGTCTCGGAAGATCCCACAGCTATACAGTGATCTGCTTCCTCATACCAGTGCCAGGTATACCCAGCAGCCATGTGCCATGTCTGTGTGAGAGTTCCTGCTGCTCATCAGTGTATAAACATATACCTGGTCTCATTTCAGGGACTCTCTGACCCGAACAAGTCTGCGCAGGATTGACGCCTAAGTGCCCCAGGAGCGTTGTATGGACGTGCAGATTTCCCATGTGCCTCTAGAGGATGGTAGCGGTTTCTGTGGCAGCACAGCGCCATCTACGATGACTCCAGGACCGTATTTTCTGATCTCCAATGTGTTTACATTATCACCTATAGATCTGTATGTGGAAGGAGCAGACATGGGAACTGGAGGAGAAACACTGCCAGGAGGATCGGGGGAGAGCTGCTGCTGGACAAGGAGGGTAAAAGGCTGGATGGCGAGGCTCAGGACTCGAGTAGGATGTAGTCTTATTAACTTAATGATGAGGGTAGTGATTGAGGGGTAGATTGGGGAGAACGTTGGCTGTGGTAGAGTACAACACTACTGAGGGTAAGGGCAGAGTAGGAGATGGGTTATGCAGCTGGTAGATGTGTCAGACATGCCATGATGCCCACCCCAGCAGTCCAGCATTCCCTCCACTCACTGCCTCCTATTCTTCTCCACTTTTTAAAGTTTTAAAGACTTCTCAAAGACTTTGCACCCCTGGACAAAAGTACTTAAGAAGATCTGAATGTGGATTCTCCACTCATACCTGGTCTCAGGGAAGCTTCAGCCCACGGGCACCAGTGATGGGCAAGGCCTAGTGGTGCTGGCAGCTATTTCAGATGGGCATTTTAATGGAGGTGCTATGGCCCCTATGAGGATCAATTGCTTTTGCCCATACGGGACAATGACTGCACCAAAGGGAACCAAAAAATGGACAACCAAAAATAACACTAATATAAAGTGGCACGTACCTGGCACCGAGCAGCCGCTCCTCCACCCACTGAGCCTATGTACAGTAACACTAAAAAAAAAACACTACATTGCCTATGGCAACCAATCAGATCACTACTTTCTAACCAGCTGATTGGTCGCACCATTTTCTTGCACTAGTTTTTTAATGGGCCCATGTGTGTTCCGGCGGCTGATATCCTGTCGTCCTCTTCGTATCCTCCCGTCTATACAGGAATACCCAAAGCCCCATGTTGTAATCTGCATCGCTTACACTGGGTCTGTTGTAGTATGGAAGGATGCCAGTGGCAACCAATCAGATCTGGTTGTCATTATATAGGGGAATAAAAGCCAGCTTCTGATTGGTCGCCTGACTTTTTTCTGCTTTCCCCACCAGTGTCTGTATCCTGCTGTTGTACGGCGGCGTCTCTTATCGCCCGCTGTGTGGTAGTTTTGCCGGTTGTCACTTTCTGCTGTATAAATGATGTAATTGCCAGTGCGTGGGCTATTTTTGTAATAAAAGTCTTGTAATAACTCGTATTTATTATATTATATTTATGCTGTTTGTTACAGAGGCCGCTGTTCACACCGTGCAGCCTAGGGGGCGCCACATTCACCTGTATAATTGGGTAAACCTATCTATACATATAGGGGGAGACTGATCAAACATGGTGTGAAGTGAAACTGGCTCAGTTGCCCCTAGCAACCAATCAGATCCCACCATTCATTTTCCAAAGAGACTGTGAGGAATGAAAGGTGGAATCTGATTGGTTGCTAGGGGCAACTGATCCAGTTTCACTTCACACCATGTTTGATAAATCTCCCACATAATCTATATATAATAAAGCATGTTCCATGGACAAGAAAGGATGATATAGAGGACACTGCGACAGACAACGTCAGATCGTTACATGTTCCTATTTGGGTATGGACGTTGACCACTGGATAGGACAAGGCGGGATCGTGGTCCTGCTCGGGCCTTATACTTTGACCTCTATGATCTTGGCTCAGTCAGTACCTCTGTGGTTGATGTCCTTGGTCCTTGTCCTTCATCGTGTTGGATACCACCACCACCTTCTTGAAATAGTTGCAGTTGTATTCCTCCATACTCTTGGTACTGACATACATTCTCTTGATTCCTTTTTTTCTCTTCAACCCTCCTGATATCATTCATAGCTGAAATCATGCTGACATCATCCTTTAACAGTCCCTTCTCCCTCGTAAAAAGCCGATCTTCAGCGATCGCCTCTAATCTACTGTCAGTAAGTGTTCTGTTTCCCTGCAGTGCCCCCACAGGAGGAATTAAGTATTACAAAGTGTTTATTCACATCAATGGGTTTTCTGTGTGATGTAGGACAGGACTGGTCCTCCAGAGAGAGATGCTCTTTCTACCCAAGATGACCATTCTAAACCTGATACAAACACCCCAACCTCAAAATGCCCCTTTATAGGTGTATGACAATAGTTTTTCTAAATTGTATGGAAATTGAATACAGTAAAGCTAGGATAGGGGATATGGAGGACGTAAAGGGAGTTAGTAAAACTCAGTTTGGGTGTGGTATTGCAACTCTGTTCCATTGAAGTAAATGGAGCTCAGTTGCAATACTACATGTAACCTGAGGACAGGGGTGGTGCTGTTTTTGGAAGAAATCAATAGGTTTTTCTTATTCTGGATAACCGCTGTAATTCTGTCCCGATTATTCAGGAGCCGTGGTAAAATGTAATGCAAGAGGCGACAATTTGGAGGATGGAGTAAGAAGTGCACAGGATCTGTATCCTCACGGGATGGGGAACCTCCAGCTGTTGAAAAACTACAATTCCCATCATTCATCAAGCTTTGGATGTCCAGGCATGATGGGGATTGTAGTTTTGCAACAGCTGGAGGGCCATGGGTTCCTCACACCACCAGTTGGGCATTTGGGGCCTGATGAGAGTTGTAGTTCGCTATAGAGCCACATGTTGGGTAGCACTCCGCTATGCTCTTCATCCCTCTGATGGTTCAGTTCATGGAGATGAAGGTATAAATAAGTATTGCTATTCATCCCATGTACAATTGGCGCGCTCCTCTAATGGCTCCCTCCTATGGTAGCTATTACCGTGCCCATCATCCTGCAGTAATTTGCCTTTTTTAACCACAATAATTACATCCTGGAGCGCGACAATCTGCATGGGGGGGGGGGGGGGGCCTAATCTTCTGCGTCTAAGCGGAAAGTGAATTCTTGGTAACGCGAGCCATAAATGAATCACTGATCTGAGGTCTCGGGGAATGAAGATCAGAGGAAGCGTCCTTGGAAGTGTGTTATTAAACCCCAGGATGACTCGTTTTCTCCTGATGGGGGTTGTAATGGTTCTAAGCGTAGCTGGGCTCTGTTGGTGGCCTCCGCCATAGGCTCCACTTTCCGCCCACAGTCTGAAGACACGCTGGTGGGTTCATTAACTTCTGCAGAATAGACCATTGTGTGTTATTGTGCCTGCAGGGGGGACGCAGACTGCCCATAAATAGCCTACGCCTTCTAGACCCAAACAAAATTGTTGTGTTTTATCAAAACTAACTTCTTAAAGAGATAAGGATTACGGACGAGATCTAGCGGATTATCGCAGGAATGCATAGATCTCTACTATATGTCACAAAACCAGATCGTGTTTGCTGTAAGGCAGCTGGCTGCAGCAGGAGCTCTCCTCTCCCCTCACTGTGGCTGCAGCAGGAGCTCTCCTCTCCCCTTACTGTGGCTGCAACAGGAGCTCTCCTCTCCCCTCACCCCTCACTGTGGCTGCAGCAGGAGTTTTCCTCTCCCCCCCCCCCCCCCCCCCCCCCCCCCCCAGTGCAGCTGCAGCAGGAGCTCTCCTCTCCCCTCACTGTGGCTGCAGCAGGAGCTCTCCTCTCCCCTCACTGTGGCTGCAGCAGGAGCTCTCCTCTCCCCCCAGTGCAGCTGCAGCAGGAGCTCTCCTCTCCCCCCAGTGCAGCTGCAGCAGGAGCTCTCCTCTCCCCTCACTGTGGCTGCAGCAGGAGCTCTCCTCTCCCCTCACTGTGGCTGCAGCAGGAGCTCTCCTCTCCCCTCACTGTGGCTGCAGCAGGAGCTCTCCTCTCCCCCCAGTGCAGCTGCAGCAGGAGCTCTCCTCTCCCCTCACTTTGGCTCCCTCAGTGCTCTAAATAATAGCCTGTAGCCCTGTTCAATTGCCACTTGCTATAGGAGAGGAAGGAAGACAACACAAACTCTGCTCACAGCCTTAGAGGTTGTCATGGCTCCGCCCCCTTTATTACATCACTGTGGATGTGATGTTGCTGTTGATCTGTAAGAACTTATTTTCATGAATATTATAGAGGCAGCCCTATTTATATGAATAGACAGGTATAGACAGATTAAAGGGGTTATAGACAGGAATAGACAGATTAAAGGGGTTATCCAGGATTTAGAAAAAACAGCTACTTTCTTACAAAAACAGCGCCACACCGTCCTCAGCTTGTGTGTGGTATTACAATTCAGCTCCATTCACTTTGATGGAACTGAGAACAAGCGTGGTGCTGTTTTTGCGAAAAAGCAACCATATTTTTACGACTAGATACCCCCTTTAAATACTCTGTACTGCTGTGGGCCTTATATCTTCCACCATATAAAGAAAGTTATCAAAGTATTAACTGTCTGTCACAAGGTCAACATACTCCTTTTAAACACTCTGTGCTGCTGTGGCACCTTGCATCAAGAAGTCACACCTCCACTTTCTTTTGACTTCATGATGTGATCCCAGTCTAGGTGAAAGCAGCAGGCCCTTTGAGCAGCACAGAGTATTTAAAGAGGTAGTTCACTTTTTTTATTTTTTCAAAAAAACTGGTGGCAGAGATTTGCAATTTACTTCTATGAAAAAAATCTCAAGTGTTCCAGTACTTATCAGCTGCTGTATGCTCTACAGGAAGTGATGTATTCTTTCCACTCTGGAGAGCAGGAGAGGTTTTCTATGTGGATTTGCTACTGCTCTGCACAGTTCCTGACATGGACAGAGATGGCAGAAGAGAGCACTGTGTCAGACTGGAAAGAATACATCACTTCCCGCAGGACATACAGCAGCTGATAAGTACTGAAAGACTGAAGATTTTTTAAATAGAAGTCAATTACAATTCTATGACACTTTGTGGCACCAGTTGATTTAAAACTTTTTTTTCCCTGAACTACCCCTTTAAGAAGGAGGGATGGGGAACCTTCAGCCCAAAACTACAGTTCCCATCATGCCTGGAAAGCCAGAGCTATAGCTGTGCGGGCATGATGGGAAATGCAGTTTTGCAACAGCCTGAGACCAGATTTTTCCTGAAATACTCTGTGCTGCTGAGTTAATCAGAAATGCTTTTCTTAGCCCCATGTCCTATAGGTTCTCCTATAACTTTTCCCAGTAAGCTATAGGACATGGCCGCTGCATCATCCTGGCAGCATCCTCTATGAGGAGTACTTTCCCTGTATAGTAATGTTGGCGCCGTGTCACCCAGGCTGGGATAGTTTCTCCAATAATTGCCAGTCCTCCCTTGGCAAACCTTCTTATAGGGCACATAAAATGAGGTTGGCAAAAACAGCCTTGTTTAAGCTTCGTACATTCCACCTCCTAGTAGAAGATTTTTCCAAGCAAAATATACTGACATACTTTAGGACGGTGTCAGCTTGTAGCTCCCCAGCTGCTGTGAAACTACAACTCCCAACATGCTTTTACTGAGAGTTATAGTTTGACAACGCCTGGAGAACCATAATTTAGCTGCCACTAATTATAGGGAGTGTGCTGGAAATTGGGCAGCATATGTTTCATTTCCCTGCAGCACCACCAGAGGAGAAAGGAGGTATTACAACAATGGGTCCTCCAGAGATAGATATTAGTGATGAGCGAATAGTGAAACATTCAAATATTTGATATTCGTACGAATATCTCCCGAATATTCGAATACTCGATCGAATATTCAATCCCATTAAAGTCTATGGGAACAAGTATTTGATTATTGAAAAACATCTATTTGACCACTTGGAAGTAAAAACCGGAAGCTGGGGGATTTGAACGCTTATCGAATATTCAATAATATTTGATGGATCGAATACCTTATTATTCAATCGAATATCTATTCGATCGAACAGTATTCGCTCATGACTAATAGAGATGCTTTCAGTAACTACTCTCAATTCCGGCCTCTCAATGTACTTCTCTATTGTGGCTCAGTCGTGCTTGTGCCCCCCTCTTGTATATACAACACCCCCCCCCCCCCCCCCCCCCCCAACATATAGTATTTTAAAGGGGTACTTTGGGGAAAGAAATTCTGTCAAATCGACTTGTTTGTTATTGTCATGGACAGAGGTGGCAGCAGAGAGCGCCGTGTCAGATTGAAAAGAATACACCACCCTGGACTAGAATCTTTAAAGGAGACCTGTCACCCCCCATGCCGGAGTGACAGGCTCCTGACCCCCCGTTACAGCCCCCTATACTCACCTGATCTCGCCGGGTCCCGCTTACTGAGCCGGTCGGGTCACGGAGATATGAGCGCCCGAAGCACGACAGGAGAGTCCGACGCTCTGTCATTCTCTATGAGCGTCGGACTCTCCTGTGAGCGCCATGCTTCCGGCGCTCATATCTCCGTGACCCATCCAGATCAGGAAGCGGGATCCGGCAGGATCAGGTGAGTATAGGGGGCTGTAACGGGGGGTCGGGAGCCTGTCACCCCGGCACGGGGGGTGACAGATCCTCTTTAAAGGGATTGTCCAGCGAAAATGTTTTTCTTTCAAATCCACTGGTGTCAGAAAGTTATATAGGATTGTATTTTACTTCAATTAAAAAATCTCAAGTGTTCTAGTACTTTTCAGCTGCTGTATGTCCTGCAGGTAGTGGTGTATTCTCTCCAGTCATTCTCTCCAGTCTGACACAGTGCTCTCTACCGCCACCTCTGTCCATGTTAGGAACTGTCCAGAGCAGGTGAGGTTTTCTATGTGGATTTGCTGCTGCTCTGGACAGTTCCTGACATGGACAGAGGTGGTGGCAGAGAGCACTGTGTCAGACTGGAGAGAATACACCACTTCCTGCAGGACATACAGCAGATGATAAGTACAACAGACCAGACTTCCTAAAGCAAAACTGTCTCTAGACCAGACACCCGACAATACAGGACCCCCCTCCATTTACAGACACAGTTGAGATCCCGTTCTATTTCCAGACCCTATACCATATATTAGACCTTTATATGGTACCTGGACTGAGGCCTGATACAGATCAGATACTCACCTCTCCCCATTCCTGTATGACCGTCTAGTCCTGCGTGCTGCACTGTTCTGATTCTCGCTGTGTATTAGGACACTGCCTGGGGCGGCTCCCAGGACTGGAGCATGGAGAGAATACCATGTGGGACACCCGGGAGACCTGATCCTGAGGTCACTGTACTTCCTCCTGACACTGCTGTCCATTGTCCAAGGATACAGTCTGACAGATCATTGAGTATACGTGGTATATAATTATATGTTTAGTTAATTAGGACTGAGCTGCAATACCAAACATGGACAGGTGAGGCGCTGTTTCATAGGGGGGGGGGGATTTAAAGGGGAACACCTTCTTTATTAATTAATACAACAGTAGGGCATGATCCTCTGTATAAAGAGATTATTTGTCCTATAAAACATCAGAACCCCTTTGACATCAATCCCTGATATATATGAAAGAAAGATATACAGTATAAGAAAGAAATCCCCTTTAAGAAGGCTAAAAGATATGGATCTTAAAGGGGTTTGTAGGTAATTAGAAAAAAAACATGGCTGCGTTCATCCAGAAACAGCGCCACTCTTGTTTACAGACCGTGTCTGGTATTACAGCTCAGTCACATAAACTTTATGAATGGGGCTACAGTACTTGACACGGCCAAGGGATGAGGGTGGCGCTGTGTTTACATAATTAGATAATTACATTTCTTAATCTTTTAGGGTTAACTCACATGTGGTATTACAAGTGCAAGTCCTGTCCTCGGCTATGGGGATCAGACTGGTGGCCGTTAATTCAGATCTTTGGACCCTCGGTCAGGCCAGGACTGGTGTGAACTAAGCCTTATGGTCAACAATAATAAAAGGGAGGCATTTTGAGAAAAAATAAATAAATAAATTTTTGAAAAACAACGATTTTCCTGACTCCAGTATATACGATACGTTATAAACCGTCCGTAATAACCGTATAAATGCTGCGTCTGTCTGCTGCCATCAATGCCCCCCATTCACACAGGACAGATAGACTACAGACGGATATCCAGCATCTCACCACTTCTGGTAGTGTCATATGACCACGACTGTATAAAAGCATCAAAACTCCATGTATGATGACCGGTAATCATCACCCATGTAACGCCCGCTCTATATAAGATGCCTTGTAAATGTAGCTTCTGTCCCTTTAAGAGATGTGAAGATGAGGGGGGTGGGGTTGGGGTAGGGAGAGGGGGGGTCTCAGTGAGAGGTTGAGTTTGGAAGCTGAGGGATTTAGCAGTAGAGAGAAGAGAGAAGTCACAGGGAGAGAGCGCTGGAATGCAGGGCTGAGAATTTGGGGTGAGTCCTAAAGAAATTGGGGCGACTTGTTATTACAAGATAGGGGAGGTGAACTAAGAGGGGGTATAACTTTATAAACCCAAGGGGTGGGGGTGGGGGGGTAGATGCCAGCGTGGCTATTTTTTGCAACCCACACCCCTAGGATTGGGATGGATATTTTAGAGGATCGCTAACCAGGACCAGATGTGCCTGAGGATGTGCAATGCTCTGCAGAGGGGACCTGAGTGCAATGCTCTGCAGAGGGGACCAGAGTGCAATACTCTGCAGAGGGGACCAGAGTGCAATACTCTGCAGAGGGGACCAGAGTGCAATGCTCTGCAGGAATAGAATTGTATTGTGTCTATGGGGTGGTAAGATGACGCTTATCCCGCCATAAGTAATAAACCTATTATATAGTATTACGTAACACTATAATAGCGACTAAACCATAGAGGCTGACAATCTATCCACTCGCCATTGATTACAGGCTCTGTAGAGTAAGTGGAGGAATTCTTGCCAGACCCCAGGGACCGAAAAGAAACACTATAAAGGATTATGAATTCCAGATTTCTCTACAGACCCACCCAGACTAAGGTTGTAGTGATGTAGCAGAGCTGAAGTTGTCCTCAGTGTGACTGGCGATCATCCTCAGAACTGCTATTAGCCACAGAGAAGACTTGGTGCCAGATGACAAACTCAGCTCTGCTCCATCTGTATTGGGTTATGTGTTGTGCCAATGGATTTGTCACGTCTGTGGATAGAGGAGGCGAATATACTGTAAGTAGGAGCAGCAGAGATTTGGAAGGCAGAGCTGGTGCGGTGAGGTTTGGGTGTAGTTTTCAGAGGGCCGGAGAGGGGTGTCAGGCTGAGACACGGTTCTTGCAACAAACCCGATACACAAGCCAGACTGGGGTTACAATATACAGCCAGACTGGGGTTACAATATACAGCCAGACTGGGGTTACAATATACAGCCAGACTGGGGTTACAATATACAGCCAGACTGGGGTTACGTTATACGGATGTAGCAGAGCTGAGATTTCCATAGTTATAAAACATAATTTACCTCATGACCATCTCAGCTCTGCTACGTCTATAAACTGGACCATGATATCATCCTATTTACAGTTTTCTCTGCACCGAAACTGCTCCAGCTCAGCAGGGTGAAGGGGGAGGGGGACGAGGGGCATCAAGAATGAGCATATAGCGGCCGCCCCAGGGTCCTGGTCATTTCCACCACATGAGGCAGAAAACTGGAATCTTTTCCACAAGACTTGCAGGAGGCCTCGTCCTCACACATCAGGTCTTTAGACGTCGCTGAGTTTTCTCTATTTTACATTTTGGAAAAAAAAATGTTCTCGAATTACAAAATAAAAAGAGACAGAACTCCTGGCTCAGGCGGCATCATGTGGGCATCAGGGCAGTGCCCATCTAATACTGAGGGTGAAGCTACTGGGACCTGCGCAAAATCTGCACCACAGCACCCCAAGTGGTCATTTATAGCACTGCTGCCATTTTAGATGATGAATGGCCCCATTAGAGTGCAGGGGGTAGAAGTGAAGGCAACATTGGCCCTTTATAAAGCGCCATCATGTTCTGTAGCGCAGCACACTATAAGGAATCATGGCAGTCCCATCTGATATAATCCCAATAGGGGCACACAGAGCATGTACGGTATTGTCAGGATTTGAAGCCCTGTTCTCTCCTGTTGCAGAAGACTGCGGGTGGGGTCTTACTAACAGCAGGTGTTATATGGGCAGCAGAAGGCAAAAAATGGGCGACATGAGATAAGTGTTTGTGGCATCTCCATATAAATCGTCTATATATCGGATTCTAAAGATACTGTTTGTGGGCTGTCCAGGTAAATCGTCTATGTTTCAGGTCCTCCACATTTGTGGGCTGTCCATTTTATTTAAATCATCTACATATTGTGTCCCCCAGATACTGTCTGTGGGCTGTCCATGTTATCATCTATATATTGTGTCCCCCAGATACTTTGTGGGCTCTCCATATAAATCATCTATATATCAGGTCCTCCAGATACTCTACGCGGGTTGTCCATGTTATCATCTATATATTGTGTCCCCCAGATACTTTGTGGACTGTCCATGTTATCCTCTATATATCGGGTCCTCCAAATACCTTTTGAATTGTCTATGTTATCGTCTATATATCGGGTCCTACAGATACTTTGTGGGTTGTCATGTTATCGTCTATGTATTGGGTCCTCCAGATACTTTGTGGACTGTCCATGTTATCGTCTATATATCGGGTCCTCCAAATACCTTGTGGATTGTCATGTTATCGTCTATGTATTGGGTCCTCCAGATACTTTGTGGGCTGTCCATGTTATCGTCTATATATTGGTCCTGAGCTGACTAGGTAAATAGTCTATATATCGGGTCCTCCAGATACTCTTTGCGGGTTGTCCATGTTATCGTCTATATATCGGGTCCTCCAGATACTCTTTGCGGGTTGTCCATGTTATCATCTCTATATCAGGTCCTCCAGATACTCTGTGGGTTGTCCATGTTATCATCTATATATCGGGTCCTCCAGATACTCTTTCTGGGCTGTCCATGTTATTGTCTATATATCGGGTCCTCCAGATACTCTTTCTGGGCTGTCCATGTTATCGTCTATATATCGGTCCTCCAGATACTTTTTGCGGGCTGTCCATGTTATCGTCTATATATTGGTCCTGGGCTGACTAGGTAAATAGTCTATATATCGGGTCCTCCAGATACTTTTTGCAGGTTGTCCATGTTATCATCTATATATCGGGTCCTCCAGATACTTTCTGGGCTGTCCATGTTATCGTCTATATATCGGGTCCTCCAGATACTCTTTGTGGACTGTCCATGTTATCATCTATATATCGGGTCCTCCAGATACTCTTTGTGGACTGTCCATGTTATCATCTATATATCGGGTCCTCCAGATACTCTTTGCGGGTTGTCCATGTTATCGTCTATATATCGGGTCCTCCAGATACTTTGTAGATTGTCCATGTTATCGTCTATATATCGGGTCCTCCAGATACTCTTTGTGGACTGTCCATGTTATCGTCTATATATCGGGTCCTCCAGATACTCTTTGCGGGCTGTCCATGTTATCGTCTATATATCGGGTCCTCCAGATACTTTCTGGGCTGTCCATGTTATAGTCTATATATCGGGTCCTCCAGATACTCTTTGTGGACTGTCCATGTTATCATCTATATATCGGGTCCTCCAGATACTTTTTGCGGGTTGTCCATGTTATCGTCTATATATCGGGTCCTCCAGATACTTTCTGGGCTGTCCATGTTATCATCTATATATCAGGTCCTCCAGATACTTTGGGGATTGTCCATGTTATCGTCTATATATCGGGTCCTCCAGATACTTTTTGCGGGTTGGCCATGTTATCGTCTATATATCGGGTCCTCCAGATACCTTGTGGATTGTCCATGTTATCGTCTATATATCGGGTCCTCCAGATACTTTCTGGGCTGTCCATGTTATCGTCTATATATCGGGTCCTCCAGATACTTTTTGCGGGTTGTCCATGTTATCATCTATATATCGGGTCCTCCAGATACTCTTTGTGGACTGTCCATGTTATCGTCTATATATCGGGTCCTCCAGATACTCTTTGTGGACTGTCCATGTTATCGTCTATATATCGGGTCCTCCAGATACCTTGTGGATTGTCGATGTTATCGTCTATATATCGGGTCCTCCAGATACTTTTTGCGGATTGTCCATGTTATCGTCTATATATCGGGTCCTCCAGATACTTTTTGCGGGTTGTCCATGTTATCGTCTATATATTGGGTCCTCCAGATACCTTGTGGATTGTCCATGTTATCGTCTATATATCGGGTCCTCCAGATACCTTGTGGATTGTCCATGTTATCGTCTATATATCGGGTCCTCCAGATACTTTTTGCGGATTGTCCATGTTATCGTCTATATATCGGGTCCTCCAGATACTCTTTGTAGGTGCTCATTGACTAACAGTTGAGAATTCTGACTGGGGGCCCAGAAGTCTCTAAGAAAGCATCTAACAATAGGATTTTAACACTGAAATCTTCCTATAGTGCCTGTGAGGAAGGTTCCATCCCTATAGACATTAAGTTGTGATCAGATCCCATCAAGCTGTGGCCAGCCTTATATCCATTCTGTTATTTTAGCTGATTTTACAAAAAAACTAATTTCTTGAAATACAGAAAACCTTTAAATCCCAGAATGACTCACTTTACCCAAAAGAGTCTTGAGAACTTACATAATGTTCTTATATTTCTAGTATACACCCATCGTACAGCCGGGACCCGCCTTATCATCCCTGCCATCTTCTGGTGTGTATTTTTTTTTTTTGCCACAATCCTTGAACAAAATATTCTTGACAGTGTCCGAATAATACCGCCATATGGTGCCCTAAAAATACCACTATATAGTGCCCTAATAATACTGCCATACATTGCCCTAATAATACTGCCATACAGTGCCCTAATAATACTGCCATACAGTGCCCTAATAATACTGCCATACAGTGCCCTAATAATACCGCCATACAGTGCCCTAATAATACCACCAAACAGTGCCCTAATAATACAGCCATACAGTGCTCTAATAATACTGCCATACAGTGCCCTAATAATACAGCCATACAGTGCCCTAAAAATACAGCCATACAGTGCCCTAATAATACCACCAAACAGTACCCTAATAATACAGCCATACAGTGCTCTAATAATGCTGCCATACAGTGCCCTAATAATACCGCCATACAGTGCCCTAATAATACAGCCATACAGTGCCCTAATAATACCGCCATACAGTGCCCTAATAATACCGCCATACAGTGCCCTAATAATACCGCCATACAGTGCCCTAATAATACCGCCATACATACAGTGCCCTAATAATACAGCCATACAGTGCCCTAATAATACCAGCATATGTTGCATAGATGAGGGTTTCACTTCTGCAGAGATATTTATTGTGGCTAATAATCTGACAGTGACTGAGATTTATTATTGATGCTGCATGTAATAATCTGGATATATACGCCTTGAAACATACATGGATAAACCAAGGAGTCTGGATAATGTATACATATGGAGATTCTTGGCTGATGTACAAATGAGCTATATTGGTTTTGGCAGGAAGATGCTCTATATAAGGAGTATGTGTTATGTAAGATGTGGTCCTGAAAGACAAGATGTGAGACATAGAAACGTGATGGTTACAGTACTCCAAGAATTGTGCAGTCACAGAAGAGGATCAGGAGCCGGGTTACTGTAATAAGATGTTACAGGGTAATAAGAGGATCAGGAGCCGGGTTACTGTAATAAGATGTTACAGGGTAATAAGAGGACCAGGAGCCGGGTTACTGTAATAAGATGTTACAGGGGTAATAAGAGGATCAGGAGCCGGGTTACTGTAATAAGATGTTACAGGGTAATAAGAGGATCAGGAGCCGGGTTACTGTAATAAGATGTTATAGGGTAATAAGAGGATCAGGAGCCGGGTTACTGTAATAAGATGTTACAGGGTAATAAGAGGATCAGGAGCCGGGTTACTGTAATAAGATGTTACAGGGGTAATAAGAGGATCAGGAGCCGGGTTACTGTAATAAGATGTTACAGGGGTAATAAGAGGATCAGAAGCCGGGTTACTGTAATAAGATGTTACAGGGGTAATAAGAGGATCAGAAGCCGGGTTACTGTAATAAGATGTTACAGGGGTAATAAGAGGATCAGGAGCCGGGTTACTGTAATAAGATGTTACAGGGGTAATAAGAGGATCAGGAGCCGGGTTACTGTAATAAGATGTTACAGGGTAATAAGAGGATCAGGAGCCGGGTTACTGTAATATGTTACAGGGGTAATAAGAGGATCAGGAGCCGGGTTACTGTAATAAGATGTTACAGGGGTAATAAGAGGATCAGGAGCCGGGTTACTGTAATAAGATGTTACAGGGTAATAAGAGGATCAGGAGCCGGGTTACTGTAATAACATGTTACAAGGGTAATAAGAGGATCAGGAGCCGGGTTACTGTAATAAGATGTTACAGGGGTAATAAGAGGATCAGGAGCCGGGTTACTGTAATAAGATGTTACAGGGGTAATAAGAGGACAAGGAGCCGGGTTACTGTAATAAGATGTTACAGGGGTAATAAGAGGATCAGGGGCCGGGTTACTGTAATAATATGTTACAGGGTAATAAGAGGATCAGGAGCCGGGTTACTGTAATAAGATGTTACAGGGTTAATAAGAGGATCAGGAGCCGGGTTACTGTAATAAGATGTTACAGGGGTAATAAGAGGATCAGGAGCCTGGTTACTGTAATATTACTGTAATAAGATGTTACAGGGGTAATAAGAGGATCAGGAGCCGGGTTACTGTAATATTACTGTAATAAGATGTTACAGGGGTAATAAGAGGATCAGGAGCCGGGTTACTGTAATAAGATGTTACAGGGTAATAAGAGGATCAGGAGCCGGGTTACTGTAATAAGATGTTACAGGGGTAATAAGAGGAGCAGGAGCCGGGTTACTGTAATAAGATGTTACAAGGGTAATAAGAGGATCAGGAGCCGGGTTACTGTAATAAGATGTTACAGGGGTAATAGGAGGATCAGGAGCCGGGTTACTGTAATAAGATGTTACAGGGGTAATAAGAGGATCAGGAGCCGGGATGCTGTAATAAGATGTTACTGGGGTAATAAGAGGATCAGGAGCCAGGTTACTGTAATAAGATGTTACAGGGGTAATAAGAGGATCAGGAGCCGGGTTACTGTAATAAGATGTTACAGGGGTAATAGGAGGATCAGGAGCCGGGTTACTGTAATAAGATGTTACAGGGGTAATAAGAGGATCAGGGGCCGGGTTACTGTAATAAGATGTTACAGGGTAATAAGAGGATCAGGAGCCGGGTTACTGTAATAAGATGTTACAGGGTAATAAGAGGATCAGGAGCCGGGTTACTGTAATAAGATGTTACAGGGGTAATAAGAGGATCAGGAGCCGGGTTACTGTAATAAGATGTTACAGGGTAATAAGAGGATCAGGAGCCCGGTTACTGTAATAAGATGTTACTGGGGTAATAAGAGGATCAGGAGCCGGGTTACTGTAATAATATGTTACAGGGTAATAAGAGGATCAGGAGCCGGGTTACTGTAATAAGATGTTACAGGGTAATAAGAGGATCAGGAGCCGGGTTACTGTAATAAGATGTTACAGGGTAATAAGAGGATCAGGAGCCGGGTTACTGTAATAAGATGATAGAGGAGTAATAAGAGGATCAGGAGCGGGGTTACTGTAATAAGATGTTACAGGGGTAATAAGAGGATCAGGAGCCGGGTTACTGTAATAAGATGTTACAGGGGTAATAAGAGGATCAGGAGCCGGGTTACTGTAATAAGATGTTACAGGGGTAATAAGAGGATCAGGAGCAGGGTTACTGTAATAAGATGTTACAGGGTAATAAGAGGATCAGGAGCCGGGTTACTGTAATAAAATGGTTCAGGATCTGGGTGGTTCGGGAGGACAAGATGATGGAGTGCTCTAGATCCCCTCTCGGGTTCAGGTAGGTGGGCACATTTGGGTGTGAGTACATCTGGAAAACAGATGTTGAGCTCACTCCTGTAGTCTGGGCCTCCGCCCTGTCCTGGGTGAAATGTGAAGCTGAGAGGGAGAAATGTGGGATCAGTGCAGGGATGGAGGAGAATTTGGTTGGAATCAGTAAAGAAAACAGAGTGAGGAAGAGGAAATAAGATAGGGAAAGCCAGAGACGGATTTGGTGGAGAAATCAGGAGGTTTAGGGAAAAGTGAAATAATGCAGGAGAATGAAGAATATGGGCTGAAAGTAAGAAGAGAAAACTTATACAGAAGGGAATTTAAGAATGTCTATTTTCTTCTAGAAACTGCCTATGTGCCGGGCTGCAATACCAGACACTACCTGTGAATAGACGTGGCACTGTTTTTGCAGGAAAGCAGCCATGTTTTTTTAATCCTGTCAACAAGTATGATGGTTGGAGACAGTGGCTGGTCCTATCATCTGGGTACTGTTTGTCGGTATTATTAGGTGCAGTATGGCGTTAGTATTTATGCACTATACGGCTGTTATGCTGTGTATTGTGGTGGTACTATTTTGTGCACTGTATGGTGGTATTATGTAGACATTGTGAGCAATGTTTTGCCCAGAGGCTTCCACAGAACTTGATCTGACCCTAAGTAGCATAGAAGCAGCCCGAGGGGGGTCCGTGGAGAGAGGGTCCGGCCTTGGTTAGTCCCATCTTTTCCACTATTAGGTGTCAAAAATGTATACCGTAATCTCCTCTCCAGAGGATCTGCATTATTAGCAAGCAAACATAACTCCGAGGACCCCTGCGGTTGGCAGAAGAAGAGGGCTGCGGCCCCAGAGTCTGTAATGCAACCATACATGCGGTCATGCCTTCAGTATGGGAGGCTTAGGATGGCATGCAGAGCATTTTCTATCATAGGTGCAATACTCTGCAGGTCTGACAGCAGCTGTAGGTTACAACCACAGTATATAGTATAGCTGATGAGATATGGCACGTGGTGGGGCGATGACACTGAGCTGTGACAGGTGTATAACATAATAGGAATTACCACAGTCTGCAAATCAATTAGTAGGGGGAAGAAATCCGACACTTCCTTTCAACGTCTTGAGGTGTCGAGTCTTTCCTGTCAGATGCTTTCTTGTTTGAGCTTAGGTTCTCCAGTCATCTGGTGGAGAAAAACTATTAAGTCCTAGCAGATTCTCCAAATACCATTGATTAGCAATGACCACTACAGGGTTAAATATCTTCCCGAACTGAGGGCACTCATACGCAGTTTGTCCTCCCTATGATGGCCTCCACCCCATCATTCCATATATATTACTAGCATCCCTTTTCTAGTTATTGCAGTCTTGCTGGGTTTCTTCAGATTCTCATTATCGTCTTCATTTTGGGAAGTGGTTTGTCAGAAGGTATCACATGTTCCTGGAGAGAAATGAAGCTTCTATAGATAAGGTGTCATGTGGCGGAGTGTTTTATCTGGATTTCTCATGAGAGGGATTGTTATGGGGGAAAATATGAGTCATGAGAGGAACGAGTGGCCGGTGGGAGAAAGTGCCTGAGACGAAAGAATCGAGCCTGGGAAGGAGGAAGGAGAGGAGAAGGAATGGAAAAACTACAGACAGGAGTGATGGAGTGGTGTCTGAGGCAGAGATGAGGAGGGAATGGTGGACTGATCAGAGGACTGTAATGAATGGGGAGATAAGGATGTGTGAAAATAGGAGGGAAGTGACAGAGAGGTGTAGACTGAGGTAGATGTATGAGAAGAAAGTGACAGAGAGGTGTAGACTGAGGTAGATGTATGAGAAGATAGTGATAGAGAGGTGTAGGCTGAGGGAGAAGTATGAGAAGAAAGTGACAGAAAGGTGTAGGCTGAGGGAGAAGTATGAGAAGATAGTGACAGAGAGGTGTAGACTGAGGTAGATGTATGAGAAGTGAGTGACAGAGAGGTGTAGACTGAGGTAGATGGATGAGAAGAAAGTGACAGAGAGGTGTAGGCTGAGGGAGAAGTATGAGAAGAAAGTGACAGAAAGGTGTAGACTGAGGTAGATGGATGAGAAGATAGTGATAGAGAGGTGTAGACTGAGGGAGAAGTATGAGAAGATAGTGATAGAGAGGTGTAGACTGAGGTAGATGGATGAGAAGATATTGATAGAGAGGTGTAAAATGAGGTAGATGTTTGAAAAGAAAGTGACAGAGAGGTGTAGACTGAGATAGATGGATGAGAAGATAGTGATAGAGAGGTGTAGACTGAGGTAGATGGATGAGAAGATAATGATAGAGAGGTGTAGCCTGAGGTAGATGTATGAGAAGAAAGTGACAGAGAGGTGTAGACTGAGGTAGATGTATGAGAAGAAAGTGACAGAAAGGTGTAGACTGAGGTAGATGGATGAGAAGATAGTGATAGAGAGGTGTAGCCTGAGGTAGATGTATGAGAAGAAAGTGACAGAGAGGTGTAGACTGAGGTAGATGTATGAGAAGAAAGTGACAGAGAGGTGTAGACTGAGGTAGATGTATGAGAAGAAAGTGACGGAGAGGTGAAGACTGAGGTAGATGGATGAGAAGAAAGTGATAGAGAGGTGTAGCCTGAGGTAGATGTATGAGAAGATAGTGTCAGAGAGGTGTAGCCTGAGGTAGATGTTTGAGAAGAAAGTGACAGAGAGGTGTAGACTGAGGTAGATGGATGAGAAGAAAGTGACAGAGAGGTGTAGCCTGAGGTAGATGTATGAGAAGAAAGTGACAGAGAGGTGAAGACTGAGGTAGATGGATGAGAAGATAGTGATAGAGAGGTGTAGACTGAGGAAGATGTATGAGAAGAAAGTGACAGAGAGGTGTAGACTGAGGTAGATGTATGAGAAGAAAGTGACAGAAAGGTGTAGACTGAGGTAGATGTATGAGAAGAAAGTGACAGAGAGGTGAAGACTGAGGTAGATCGATGAGAAGATAGTGATAGAGAGGTGTAGACTGAGGTAGATGCATGAGAAGGAAGTGACGGAGAGAAATATACTGAGGTAGATGGATGAGAAGATAGTGATGGAGAGGTGTAGACCAAGGTGTATGGATGAGGAAGGAGAGATGGAGAGCTGTAAACTGAAGTACACATATGAAAAGGAAGTGATGGTGAGGTGTAGACTGAAGTATATGTATGAGAAGGAAGTGACGGGAAGGTGTAGACTGAGGTAGATGTATGAGAAGTGAGTGACAGAGAGGTGTAGACTGAGGTAGATGTATGAGAAGAAAGTGACAGAGAGGTGTAGACTGAGGTAGATGTATGAGAAGATAGTGATAGAGAGGTGTAGGCTGAGGGAGAAGTATGAGAAGAAAGTGACAGAAAGGTGTAGGCTGAGGGAGAAGTATGAGAAGATAGTGATAGAGAGGTGTAGACTGAGGTAGATGTATGAGAAGATAGTGATAGAGAGGTGTAGGCTGAGGGAGAAGTATGAGAAGAAAGTGACAGAGAGGTGTAGACTGAGGTAGATGTATGAGAAGTGAGTGACAGAGAGGTGTAGACTGAGGTAGATGGATGAGAAGAAAGTGACAGAGAGGTGTAGGCTGAGGGAGAAGTATGAGAAGAAAGTGACAGAAAGGTGTAGACTGAGGTAGATGGATGAGAAGATATTGATAGAGAGGTGTAGACTGAGGTAGATGTTTGAGAAGAAAGTGACAGAGAGGTGTAGACTGAGGTAGATGGATGAGAAGATAGTGATAGAGAGGTGTAGACTGAGGTAGATGGATGAGAAGATAATGATAGAGAGGTGTAGCCTGAGGTAGATGTATGAGAAGAAAGTGACAGAGAGGTGTAGACTGAGGTAGATGTATGAGAAGAAAGTGACCGAAAGGTGTAGACTGAGGTAGATGGATGAGAAGATAGTGATGGAGAGGTGTAGACTGAGGTAGATGTTTGAGAAGAAATTGACAGAGAGGTGTAGACTGAGGTAGATGGATGAGAAGATAGTGATAGAGAGGTGTAGACTGAGGTAGATGGATGAGAAGATAATGATAGAGAGGTGTAGCCTGAGGTAGATGTATGAGAAGAAAGTGACAGAGAGGTGTAGACTGAGGTAGATGTATGAGAAGAAAGTGACAGAAAGGTGTAGACTGAGGTAGATGGATGAGAAGATAGTGATAGAGAGGTGTAGCCTGAGGTAGATGTATGAGAAGAAAGTGACGGAGAGGTGAAGACTGAGGTAGATGGATGAGAAGAAAGTGATAGAGAGGTGTAGCCTGAGGTAGATGTATGAGAAGAAAGTGACAGAGAGGTGTAGCCTGAGGTAGATGTTTGAGAAGAAAGTGACAGAGAGGTGTAGACTGAGGTAGATGGATGAGAAGAAAGTGACAGAGAGGTGTAGCCTGAGGTAGATGTATGAGAAGAAAGTGACAGAAAGGTGTAGACTGAGGTAGATGGATGAGAAGATAGTGACAGAGAGGTGTAGACTGAGGAAGATGTATGAGAAGAAAGTGACAGAAAGGTGTAGACTGAGGTAGATGGATGAGAAGAAAGTGACAGAAAGGTGTAGACTGAGGTAGATGGATGAGAAGATAATGATAGAGAGGTGTAGCCTGAGGTAGATGTATGAGAAGAAAGTGACAGAGAGGTGTAGACTGAGGTAGATGTATGAGAAGAAAGTGACAGAGAGGTGTAGCCTGAGGTAGATGTTTGAGAAGAAAGTGACAGAGAGGTGTAGACTGAGGTAGATGGATGAGAAGAAAGTGACAGAGAGGTGTAGCCTGAGGTAGATGTATGAGAAGAAAGTGACAGAAAGGTGTAGACTGAGGTAGATGGATGAGAAGATAGTGACAGAGAGGTGTAGCCTGAGGTAGATGTATGA
This sequence comes from Dendropsophus ebraccatus, assembly GCF_027789765.1. Lineage (NCBI taxonomy): Eukaryota > Metazoa > Chordata > Amphibia > Anura > Hylidae > Dendropsophus > Dendropsophus ebraccatus. The sequence continues at coordinate 212,827,423 of NC_091454.1, read as the reverse complement.
GAAGAAAGTGACAGAGAGGTGTAGACTGAGGTAGATGGATGAGAAGATAGTGATAGAGAGGTGTAGACTGAGGTAGATGGATGAGAAGATAATGATAGAGAGGTGTAGCCTGAGGTAGATGTATGAGAAGAAAGTGACAGAGAGGTGTAGACTGAGGTAGATGTATGAGAAGAAAGTGACAGAGAGGTGTAGACTGAGGTAGATGGATGAGAAGATAGTGATAGAGAGGTGTAGCCTGAGGTAGATGTATGAGAAGAAAGTGACGGAGAGGTGAAGACTGAGGTAGATGGATGAGAAGAAAGTGATAGAGAGGTGTAGCCTGAGGTAGATGTATGAGAAGAAAGTGACAGAGAGGTGTAGCCTGAGGTAGATGTTTGAGAAGAAAGTGACAGAGAGGTGTAGACTGAGGTAGATGGATGAGAAGAAAGTGACAGAGAGGTGTAGCCTGAGGTAGATGTATGAGAAGAAAGTGACAGAAAGGTGTAGACTGAGGTAGATGGATGAGAAGATAGTGACAGAGAGGTGTAGACTGAGGAAGATGTATGAGAAGAAAGTGACAGAAAGGTGTAGACTGAGGTAGATGGATGAGAAGATAGTGACAGAGAGGTGTAGACTGAGGTAGATGGATGAGAAGATAGTGACAGAGAGGTGTAGACTGAGGTAGATGTATGAGAAGAAAGTGACAGAAAGGTGTAGACTGAGGTAGATGTATGAGAAGAAAGTGACAGAGAGGTGAAGACTGAGGTAGATGGATGAGAAGAAAGTGATAGAGAGGTGTAGACTGAGGTAGATGCATGAGAAGGAAGTGACGGAGAGAAATATACTGAGGTAGATGGATGAGAAGATAGTGATGGAGAGGTGTAGACCAAGGTGTATGGATGAGGAAGGAGAGATGGAGAGCTGTAAACTGAAGTACACATATGAAAAGGAAGTGATGGTGAGGTGTAGACTGAAGTATATGTATGAGAAGGAAGTGACGGGAAGGTGAAGACTGAGGTAGATGTATGAAAAGGAAGTCATGGAGAAGTTAAGACTGAGGTAGATGTATAAGAGGGAAGTGATGGAGAGGAGTAGACTGAGGTAGATGTAGGAGAAGAAAGTGATGGAGAGGAGTAGACTGAGGTAGATGTAGGAGAAGAAAGTGATGGAGAGGAGTAGACTTAACTAGACTTATGAGAAGGAAGTGATGGAGAGGAGTAGAATGAAGTAGATGTATAAGAGGGAAGTGATGAAGAGGTAGATGAATGAGAAGAAAGTGATAGAGAGGTGTAGAATGAGGTAGATGGAAGAGAAGGAAGTATTGGAGAGGAGTAGACTTAGGTAGACTTGTGAGAAGAAGTGATGGAGAGATGGAGTTAGATATAGAAGAAGGAAGTGCCTTTTAAAGGCACTACAGTTGAGTACCGATCAGCGAGATCATCGCTCACTTAGAGTGCCTTTACAAGTTCTCATTTGTGTCTTTGCACAGCTCCATATGGGGTTGTGTAAAAGGACCCTAAGGTCCCCCTCCATCACTTCCTTCTCATGCATCTACTTCAGTCTACACCCCTCTGTCACTTTCTTCTCAACCGTCTACACCTCTCTATCACTGTCTTCTCATACTTCTCCCTCAGTCTACACCTCTCCATCACTTCCTCCTATTTTAACACATTGAGTGCCAATCAGCGAGATCATTACTCACTTGCAGTGCCTTTACAAGTCCTCCATTTGGGGTTGTGTAAAAGGACCCTAAGGTAGATGTCAAAAGAAAGTGATGGAGAGGAGTACACGGAGGTAGATGTATGAGAAGGGAATGAGGGAGAGGTGAAGACCCAAGTAGAAACTTCCGTTCTGCCCTGTGTTTGCCAAGTGAATGGAAATTGTACTAAAGGGCCCATGGCCTTCCTGCGCACTTTATTTATTACACTTGTTGCTGGTAGTTTTCTGAGGCCTCCCCAATAAATCCATCAGTGCTGACATGTGAGGAATTTCAGATAAGAACCAGAGAATCAGAAGAGAAAAAGTTATGTAGAAGGTAACATGGGGATTAGAAGGAAGTAATGGAACAAAGAAGAGGGGTACATGATGGTGGAGGAGGAGATATGTGGAACGATGACTGGTGGAGGAGAGGTGTAGACTGATGACCGATGGAAGAAATATGTGGACTAATGGCCCGGTGTCAGAAATGTGTGGACTGACAACCGGTGTCAGAAATGTGTGGACTGACAACCGGTGGAGGAAATGTGTGGACTGACAACCGGTGGAAGAAATGTGTGGACTGACAACCGGTGGAGGAAATGTGTGGACTGATGACGGGCGGAGGAGACGTGTGGACGTATGACGGGTAGAGGAGATGTGTGGACTGTTGACGGGTGGAGGAGATGTGTGGATGTATGACGGGTGGAGGAGATGTGTGGACCTATGACGGGTGGAGATGTGTAGACTAATGGCGGTGGAGGAGACGTGTGGACTGTTGACCGGTGGAAGAGATGTGTGGACTGATGACAGGTGGAGGAGACGTGTGGACTGTTGATGGGTGGAGGAAATGTGTGGACTAATGGGGGTGGAAAAGACGCGTGGACTGATGACGAATGGAGAAGACTTGTGGACTGATGACAGGTGGAGGAGATGTGTAGACTGATGAAGGGTCGAGGAGACGTGTGGACTGATGACTAGTGGTGGAAAAGTGTGAACTGATGACTGGTGGAGGAGACATTCAGACCGATAACTCACACAGGGCATGGTGGGACAGTGTAGAAAATTGAGAAGAAAGTTATGGAGCGATGGAGAAGATTCTCAATCATCCATACCAGGCCGTGAGTCGAGATACTAAGCTGCCCAAGCCGCTGAATGCCCATTTCATAGTAGCCTATGATGAATTGTAGACTCAGGGCACACTTGGCCGGGTCATGCTGTTTACCCATAGAAAACATGACTGGTCACAAGTTCCATGGGTCGCCCTGTACACTTCTGGCCATACTATGATGACATCATTTGTTTTTGTGCTGAGTAACACAGCAGGGACAGGCAATGTGGTGACGCTGACGCCTGGCAGGATACTTCCCCTTGTTTACCCGGTTAGGATATGTCCTCTATACTCCCACCACTTACCATGTAACAATTCACTCTAGATGTCACTAGCCCTATATCTACTACCAGTCCTTTGTGGTATCAGTGCTATGGATTATGTGAATATAGTTTGCCTCTCATAGCCCAAAGGTTTGATTTCTGGTATCTATATACTCGGGACACGACAAGGTAGCTTGTGGTCATCTCTTTTGGCAACCAGTACTCAAGGAACATATCTCACTAGAACCTTCCAAATTACAGGACACCCAGTAACTTTGGGCCATTTATAATACTGGTGTCCCCTCCATGCAGCAGAAGGGCCTCTTGGGCATCAGGACCTTGGAACGACTTCTCACTCTGCTCCCTTATAGGTGCTCCTCTTTGGTTTAGTTTCAATCAAAACTTCAAAACCATAGATCACCTGGCTTCTTCTTTGGACCTAAAGTTGTCGCCCACCTTTACAACATCTCCTTTGTATTAGGTTGGTGCCTCTGGTGATCTAGGAGCATTGGTTAAATGCAACCAGATCAATGTGGCTCCACTGTTGGCAGCATGCTGACCCCAGACTTTCTTTATACCCTTTAACAGATGACCATCCATGTGGACAACCCATAGAATTTAAGCTATATATAATATATATAGTGTATAGGGCTGACATTCTATGGTTTGTCCACATGGACGGTCAACTGTATATGCAGTGTATACGTATATATTTATGTACGAAACATAGGTTGATACTTGCTTGTTTTCTATGCTAGCTTTACCGCCTACTATGATCTTTTCTTCCCGACATCTCTGACTGTACCTCGCAGCCCCCTCAAGTCTTTTCCTGTTTCTTACCGTCTGCCATGAGAAGCCCCCCATCCCCCTCCTTGGGTACCAGACTGCTTCCAGCTGTTTGTCTGTAGGTCTCAGGTTACTCCATCCCGGCCCGGCTCCCCCTGTCCCTGAGTTATAACTAGGCCCTAGATGTCCACTTGTGCTGTAAATTATATGGACCCTGAGGGTCACCATGGGGAGACATGGGGCTAAATACAAGGAATATGGCTGCAGCCTGATCTGGTGGACATGGGAGCAGATAACACTTTGGACGTTCAGCCCTCGTTCCTCGTATATAGTGTGTTCAGCACATCTGGTTTTAATAGACGTAGATTGGGGAACCTTTCCTGCAGCTGTTTCTTTAAAAAAAAAAAAAATCCTTAGTCTTTTTTGGCACAAAACTAGTGTTTTTAAGAACCACCCGATGTGACCTCGGCCTTAGGGGGCACAAAAGATTTAACAGGCAACTTGACTAATATGTATGTGTCTACATTTTCCTAATAGCCCCCACGAGGGGCCCCTGTGGTTATGAGCATCACTCTTCTCTGTGGATGTTATTTTGTTAGTGAACGTGACCTTGTGATCACCTAGGGGCTGAGTTAGGTTATTAGGTATAGATAGTGGTCATAGGAGCTGGGAAGGGGGAAGCTGGTTCTCTATGTTGGACAATCCCTACTTTTTTAGAAGGGTCTCGTAACAATAAGCAGACATCACAGTGTTCCTCTTGCTAGAATCTTCACTGATCAGCTTGGATAGTAAGTGTTCAGTTCCCCCACAGTGCCCCCACAGGAGAAATAAAGCATTACACAGTTTCTATTTAAATCGATAGTTGGTCATGGTCAGGTCCTCCAGAGATGAGGATCCAGAATCAGGAATGCCTTTAGTAACTATATAACAGTGGGGCTAACAAAGTGGACAACTCCTTTAACTTTAGTAGCCTAAGTGACACACTGCAACAACGGAGATACCAAACTGTTCGGGTTCGGCAACATTTTACAAACATTCTACAGCCGTAGCTGCATCCATGTTTTCCTGTATACAACTTCTGTAGCCGCAGAGAGTCAAATGTTGAGTGTTTGGGTTTGTAGAACATTGCCAAACCCTGAACAGTTAGGCATCTCTGCTCAACATCATCCACTCAACCCTCTAGTTTGGCCATTGGACTATCAGTCTATTAAATCAAGCAATAGTCTAGATTGCCCCAAAAAGTCACCATTGATGGTGTTCGCAGTGGTGGTGGGGGGCCTGTTTTTCGGCTCCATCTTCTCAAGTGTTCTGTCTGCACCCCCATCATTCTCGCTCTAATGTTGGGTGTAGAGTTGTAAAAGTTACAGTATAAGGGGCCCTGTCGTGTCTCCCAGTGATAAGTATGTCCTCTACAAGGAGTGCTCTGTCCAGGCCCATATTACCCCCATTGTCCGGGTCCATAGGATATTAGGCACGGGTAATATCATTAGTGCGGGTCACGGCGTATTAGTGCTGCGTGACAACAGGGTGTTTGTGTTACACGTTGGGTTGTGATGCTCTGAATTCCAGGCTCTTGTAGATACCAGCAGATCAGCCCCTATATGGTGTCGGCCCCTGACATTCTTCCTCCAAGACCCTGCTGCTTCTTATCTTCTCCGTCAGTGGATTAACTGTGTGCGCTCAGGAACCTGCTGCAATGTGACTCCATACATTATCCACAATGGGGTCAGTGGTGACAGTGTGGGGGCCCCACAGATCTCTGCAGGGTGTCGTATTTACACAAATGCAGAGTATTGATTCAGGGGGCTCCCTAGTGATATCCAAACAGGATCCATGTGCCCCCTATAATAAGGGGATAGGATAACAGCTCTCTCCAGAGAGGCTACAGTGGGAGGAAGCATGGGTATATCCTGGTAAAGGAGCACATATATCCTTGTATTATGCTGCGTTTACACGGAACGATTATCGCGCAAATATGCGCGATAACGATCAAATTCGAATGATAATCGTACGTGTAAATGCATTGAACGATCAAACAACGAGCGAGAAATCGTTCATTTTGATCTTATGCTGCGCTTACACGGAGCGATAATTCGCCCGATCGTACGATTAACGATTTCGAAGTAACATTTTTTTTTTTTATAATGATCAGCGTTTACACTGAACGATATATCGTACGGAAAAATCGTTTTGCGAACGTTTTGCGATCGCTTAAGCCTATTTCGCACATAGGTTAAATCGGTGAACGACTGTTTACACGGAACGATCTGCGAATTTTTTGCAAACGACGATTTAAGAACATGTTGTAAGATCAAAATGAACAATTTCTCGCTCGTCGTTTGATCGTTCGCTGCGTTTACACGTACGATTATCGTTCGAACTTGATAGTTATCGTGCAAATTCGAACGATAATCGTTCCGTGTAAACGCATTACGCATTACAACATGTTCTTAAATCGTCGTTCGCAAAAAATTCACAGATCGTTCCGTGTAAACAGTCGTTCACCTATTTAACCTATGTGCGAGATAGGCTTAAGCGATCGCAAAACGATTTTTCCGTACAATATATCGTTCTGTCTAAACGCTGATCGTTATAAAAAAAAATTGTTACTTTAAAATCGTTAATCGTACGATCGGGCGAATTATCGCTCCGTGTAAACGCAGCATTAGGGCATATAATTCATCATTAGTAACACAAGGGCACAGATGTGATGTTCTGAACTATGGGAAAACAGGCTACTCAGTAGAGTTCCCAGTAATGCCCCCTAGAGGTTGTCATGAAGTTTGCAGAGACGACCATATAATAAGGCTGACTGTAATAGTGACTGCTGGATGACTGAGACATGACTGGCTTTAGAGGAGCCCCCATGATTGTTAGTTTATGAGGGAAGATGAGACACTAGAGAGAAGACGTGGGGCAAGACACGCACAGGTACTATGGACGCACAACACAGATGTCTCTCTCTCTCTGCTTGCTCTAAGAGCCCTTTAAAATGAATTAATCTTCGACTGGACGCACCCGCAAACGAGTGCCAATCAGCGAGATTGCAGACGGCACGACTAGGAAGCGGCCGGGCCAGTGATCGTCCATGTGGCCACCTAAATCTATTGCTATAGGCCGCACATTCCCTGTTAACACAGAAAGATGTGCAACTGATCGCAATAGATTTTAAAACCCGCACAAAAGATGCGCTCAGCCGCGGGTCAGGCAGTTTCCTGCTTCTCTGCTGATCGCTGACACTTTTACCCAGGCCGATTATCAGCTGAAGGAGTGTTTCTAGCTACGTCTCTGCTCTGACTTTCCTATATAGTTATCTCTGTTCTATCTCTCTCTCTACTACTCTCTATTTTCTGTTATTTCTCTCTCGTCTTTCTCTTACTTTTGTTTTTTTTCTTCTCTCCCCTGTTAGGGCCCTATTCCACCGGACGATTATCGCTCGCATAATCGTTAACGATAAACAATCTCAAACGACCGCTATTACGAAAGACCTGAAATCGTTCACCCATTTACAGTACATGGAACGATAATCGTTACTTATGATCGTTGTTGCGGTCGTTTTGTCGTCGCTATTGCTTTCGGCGCTACTGCGAACGACCGAACAACGTCTTATTCAATGCGAACGATTTGCGAACGAGCAACGATAAAAATAGGTCCAGGTCTTATTAAACAATCAGCGATTATTGTTTAGATTCGAACAACTTAATGATAATCTGAACGCGGAATAGGGCCCTTACTCTTTTCTCACTTTTTGTCATTCCTTGATCGCTCTCTTTTCATGTCCTTCTCTCGTATGTCTTTCTCTTTTCATTGTCTCTCTTCATCTCCGCTCAGTCTCTGTGTCTCTCTTCTCTGTTACTCTCTTTTTTTGCTCTGCCTGTCTCTTTTTGTCTCTTATTTTTGTTTAACTCTTTTTACCGCTAATGCTTTTCTTTCCTTTTTTTTTCTTTTTATCTCTATATTTTTCTTCTCACTGTCTGTTTAATTCTGTGGCTGTTTCTCTCTCTCTCTTTTTTTCTCTTTTCTCTTTTTCACTCTTTGCCTTTCTCTCTTGTTTTTATTTTCTCTCTTTTTTTCACGGTTTCTCCTTTTTCTTGCTTCTCTCTAAGGGTATTTGCACACTGAGTAAATGTCGCAGATAACTCAGAACGGATTCCGCCGATCGTCCCCACGCGCTCCCGCTTGGTTCTCCACCCGTCCCGTAGACTCCATTCTATGGTCAAGCGTGATTCTCTCTCTGCCCAAATAATTGGCATGTCAATTCTTTGGCCGGATGACAGAATCCGCCCGAGCATAGTTTGTTGCCATTACTTACTATCCCAAAATCCGCAATTTTATGGCCATAGCGTATAATATATATCAACAAAACACATCCGCCATGTTACTGACTGAGCTCTTCGGTTGTAACAGGGTGACGTTGCACGTTAAAACTGAGAAAATCTTTTCGCAGTCTAGAGATGAGGTGTTAGCGAGACACAAATGTTAGATCACACGACGACTTTGCAATTCACTCCCCGCATTAGTAGCTTGGCTGTAAACTCTCGGTATATGGTAACCGATCCCTCATATAAGACTCTAATAGGATTATTTATATCAGCACCATGTGATTGGCCGGTGAATTGGATGGGATTGCCATAAAATGGTTGTTGGGTGAGGATATACTAATTATAGAGACCAGGTGGCCAACTGGCGGGTGATGGGCATGATCGATTTGATGGGGGGGGGGGTGGATAGTACCAGGAGGGGAGGGGCAATTATTTTTTTCTATTTGGACTCCGAGCTTTATGATTTAAAGGGGCACGTTGACAGAGTTGGTAGTAGAGAATGCCATGTCAGACTGAACAGAATCTATAACTTCCTGAATGACATACAGCAGCTGATAAGTATGGGGAGGCTAACTTTCTGACACCAGTTGATTTGAAAGAAAAAAAATCAGTGGAGTGCCCCTTTTAACAGATGTAAGTGCCCATTTATACAGAATACTGCACCCCCTGGCACTCACCGCTGCCCTTTGCTCACACTCTGGATGTCAAGCCCTTCATTATGTAAGTGGGTCGGAGCCAACCACCGAGAGCTGTATGTGTCTGCTTAAATGTCCTGGTAACAGGACAATAACATATCCAGCCTTGCCAAATGTGGAAAAATTCTTAAGGCCATTGTCTTCTCTAATAAAGACATTTTTAAGGAGGGAGGAGAAGCTGGAACACTGCGAGACGTTGTGTAAAAGCGAAAGGTCAGTAGGAAGCCCAGAACTTGACTTACTGTATAATCTGGTGAATAAGGACTTTTTCAAGTAGAGAAGAGTCTGAGGATCACCAGTGGTCACATAGAGATAGATCCAGATGGCTAAATATATGTGCACCCTCTTATACTTAGGGAGTTTAGACCATTTAGCCACCATCTGCCAATCTCTATAGACATTAGTAGAATGAGCTGTACTTCCCGCATGGTCACCACTATCATCAGATTGACAGGCATGGATATTATTGAACAGGACCACCGAGTGCACAATGCCAGGTGTCAGCCGATGTGGTGTAAAGGACATTAGCAATGAAGCATTGGTATGGCTCACACGTCGCTGTCTAGCAGCTGGATGGGTAAGCCTGGATGTAAAGAGACTTCCTGCCCGAATGTCTAAAGCCAGGTGTAAAGAGTATGGGAGGGGGGTTACTAGTTGGGGGCTGGTTTTCATGAGTTGGGTTTGTTGCTTCAGGATGATGAGTTCCACTTCCATAAAGTCCTGACCACCAGCCTGCTAACACTTCTGGGAGTGTGAAGATGCCACCTTAGTTTGACCCCACTGGTTGTGATGGTTGCTTACGATTATCTCAAAGACCACATGGGCGTCACTATAGTCATAGCGGGCATAGCCGCTGATAAGTACTGTCTCTAAGTTGGGAAAACCTTTTATCCCCAAAAGTGCCAACCTCCGACGGTTGAAAGACCATGAATCCCACGAAGGCTTACTGGAAGGGGGGAGCTTTATAGGAGATATTTTTAGAAAAAAGATATTCTGGGGGTTCACACATTTTTGCTGCACTGTGGTAGATGATCTCATCCTATGTCATATACCATGCCCCATTACTCTCTGTATGAAGTAACTAACCCCCCGCTAGGTTCCATTCTTCGGCAGTCTACATGGGGTCCTTATGATATAAATGGCTCTTTGTGTTCCTGGGCCATCTCCAAACTGCAAAACTCTGCTCTTACACATGTGTCTAATAATAACCATGAGAGCGGGAACACCATAGCGGCGGTAACATCTGTCTCCTCAGCCCTGTATCTGTATGGCGCCATTACACCACGTGTAGAAGTACAGTGACATGTAAAGGGGACAGGTTGTACGGCTGGTACGGTGTCACACTAGGTGGTGGCCTCATAGTACATGTCCTCTCCACATCCTCCTAATATCTTATTCTACTGATCTCCTAATAGAATATAGAATATGAAAGTGAGGATTTGAACCAAACTCCCTTCCTTACGCTTCTGATTTTTTTTCTTCTTCAGATAACTGGAAGATGACGTGATCTGCACACTCACATAGTGGATGTTTAATGTTTACATACTTTATATAAGGTGAGTATCTACCAGATCATCTACAGACTACATGCTGGAAATATGTTTGAGGAAAAGTGTCATAAAGCTCCTCCTTCCTGTCACCCTGTGGTGGGAGGAGCAGACTCCATGTCACATAGCTCCTCCCTCCTGTGTCACCCTGTGGTGGGAAGGCAGACTCCATGTCACATAGCTCCTCCCTCCTGTCTGTGTCACCCTGTGGTGGGAGGAGCAGACTCCATGTCACATAGCTCCTCCCACCTATCTGTGTCACCCTGTGGTGGAAGGGGCAGACTCCATGTCACGTAGCTCCTCCCTCTTCTTCATGTCACCATGTGGTGGGAGGAGCAAACTCCATGCCACATAGCTCTTCCTTCCTGTGTGTGTCACCCTGTGGTGGGAGGGGCAGACTCCATGTCACATAGCTGCTCCCTCCTATCTGTGTCACACTGTGGTGGAAGGAGCAGACTCCATGTCATCTAGTTCCTCCCTCCTGTCTTTGTCCCCCTGTGTTGTGAAGTGCAGACTCTATGTCACATAGCTCCTCCCTCCTGTCCGTGTCACCCTGTGGTGGGAGAAGCAGACTTCTTGTCACAAAGCTCTTTCCTTCTGTGTGTGTCACCCTGTGGTGGGAGGAGCAGACTCCATGTCACATAGCTCCTCCCTCCTGTCTGTGTAACTGTATGGTTAGAGGGGCAGTGTCTATGTCACTTAGCTCCTCCCTCCTGTCTGTTTAACTCTATTGTTGTAGGGGCAGACTTCATGTCACATAGCTCCTCCCTCCTGTCTGTATAAATCTATGGTGGGTGGGGCAGACTTCATGTCACACAGCTCCTCCCTCCTGTCTGTGTAACCCTGTGGTGGGAGGAGCAGACTCCATGTCACATAGCTCCTCCCTCCTGTCTGTGTAACTATGGTGGGAGGGGCAGACTACTATCTCACCCACATATACTATTGAGAAAATGTCAAAAAGTAAAATTTTTATCATGGGAGGAAACTCATAGACATTTTGCAGATGTGGCCCTCGGCCTCCTATGAACTCAGGACCCCCGTGGCTCGAGGACCGCACAGATATCCATCCATCATGATCATTCTTAGACATTAGCGGTGACATACGCGTGACCCCATATTTGCTGTGCATGTCTGCCTGTATCATGGGGCCCCCATCCTATAGCCATATAAGCCAGGCTTTGGGGTAACCTTCCTCTTGCTCCGTCTGGGGATTATGACTGGAATGTGTCAGGGAGTGCGGGGCCCTGGGAGATGTCTGTCTGCTCCATGGTGTTGAAATAACCCATTTTGTGTCATTCCTCCCCAACTCCTGGCTTCCTCTTTAATCTCATGCCAGGGGGAGGGAAGTGCCGAGTCTGCTCTCGTCACTGAGGACGAATGAGGGTTTGGGGCTACATTCTTAACCCTTAACCTCCTGGTGAGCGAACATATTGTGTCTATACTTCCCCGCACTGTTAAGTGTTCTTCCGTTTAAGCAAATTCTAAAAATGTCCTTGTTCCCAGTGAGTTATACCGTATAACCGCCACCGATACGTGCGCCCATTGCTCCGCATTCACTCCTTTATTCATTCATGTGAATGAATAAATGAATGAATGAATTGCACATCATATGACTCAGATTCTAGTTAATGGGAGGATCCTGGCACACATTTATATCTGCTAATATGTCTCAATGACATATTAGAAGATATGTGAAAGCATTCATTCATTCATTCATTTATTCTTTCCTTCGTTCAATTCATTCATGCATCATAGGATTCCTATTATATATGATGCAGGGGATCCCGGCACTGATATCTTCTTACATGTTTCAATGACATATTAGGAGATATATGAAGGCATTCTTTCATTCCTTTTTTCTTTCCTTCCTTCATTCAATTATTCATTCATCCTTCATAGGGCTCCTATTATAGATGATAGAGGGGATCCCAGAACTGATATCTCCTAACATGTATTAATGACATATTAGAAGATATGAGAAGGCATTCATTCATTCATTCCTTTACTCTTTCATTCATTCATTTGTCCTTCATAGAGCTCCTGTTATAGAAGATGGAGGGGATCCCGGAACTGATATCTTCTGACATGTTTCAATGACATATTAAAAGATATGTGAAGGCATTCATTCATTCCTTTACTCTTTCATTCATTTATGCTCCTGTTGTAGATGATGGAAGGGATCCCGGCACTTATGTCTTCTGACATGTTTCAATGACATATCAGAATATATGTGAAGACATTCATTCGCTTATTCTTTCTTTCCTTCCTTCCTTCCTTCCTTCCTTCCTTCCTTCCTTCCTTCCTTCCTTCCTTCATTCATTCGTCCTTCATAGGGCTCCAATTATAGATGATGGAGGGGGTCCCAGCACTGATATCTTCTGAGATGTTCTGAGACATATTAAAAGATATGTGAAGGCATGCATTCATTCATTAATTCATTCATTCATTCATTCATTCATTCATTCATTCATTTTCCTCTTGATTTGAATATTTATTATACACAAAGAGATGACTGGATGATAGAAAACCTATTTTACTGAGAGCGTCGCAATTAGTTCAAATTGTGAAAAGCCAGAGACGCTCATCTGAGGTGAGTGTGCATGTATATAGAGCATCGTGGGAAATCTCTGTTGGCCAAACAAACCTCCTCTAAAACATATGACCGGCCTAATATAATATTATCAGGGATAGATTGATGGCAATATACAAACATTCTCACATTACAGCGCATCTTGTTTGCAGTGCCGCCAGATGGTGTTGCTGTTTGTCAACACACCGCCATCTGACAGCTGCTCCGAGAGAGGCAAAGCATTATACGAAAACAACCCAATCATTACCAACTAAATAGCATCCACTTGGTGCCTCCTATATTTACTTTCCATAACAAGGACGAGCTACATGGCGCTCATGTGATGACACTCAGCCGATCAACGCGTCCATTGTGTTATTCTTCTCTGATGGTTTTACCCTCTAATTTAGAAACATTCCAACGTGTTATATGCCACGAATGACATCACAGCTCTCCAAATATAAGCTATAAATAACAGTAGTGTAAGGACAGCTCTCCATCTATAGGCTGTATATTACTCTCGCCACATATAACGCTCTGGAAAGTAAACTATGCATGAGGCTCCTCTCTGGAGAGGAGAATGGAAACAGTGTGAAAATACTGACCATATTATGATGCCATACGGTGTGTAAATAGTGCCGCCATATTGTGCCATCATAGAGTGCTCACACACTGTGCAGCCTTACAAAGCCTTCACTAATGGGCTATACAGGGAACAATCAATGGTTTCATCCAATGGCCAAATAATACTGCCATATAGTGCTTAAAACATACAGTCATAGGTACAGTGTGCCAAGTTGTGCATGGAGACCCCGCCGTAATTGTCCCTCTACCAATGACTGGTTATGTCTTTACTTTTCATTTCAGCTTTACTAATTCTCGCCTTGTAATTACAAGGATTTCAGTTATATAAGGGATGTCCTAGGTCTCCCCCGACCTGACATCTCTTCTCCGGACTGCAAGGGAAAAAGGCGTAATTGGCGGGAGGCCAGGCAGTAACCAGAGTGGGATAGAAATGTTTATTTATAGAGAAAATTAATTCCATATAAGGGGACGGGATGTGGGAGAGAGGGGGCCGAGATGGAGAGAAAAGCCTCAGGACTAGTAGGAGCGGAGGGGTCACGACGCAGGTTTATTTCACTTCTGTGAACATGGTAATAATGTTATGTTGTTAGGAGAAATATACTTTCCTTATACACAATCAAACAAGTGTACCAGATGTCCTACACCACCACACACATTACTGTACATCCAACAATGTGTACAAAATACAATACTGCCCCCTATGTACAGAAATATAACTACTATAATACTGCCCCCTATATACAAGAATATAACTACTATAATACTGCTCCTATATACAAGAATATAAGTACAATAATACTGCTCCTATATACAAAAAACTAACTACTATAATACTGCCCCTATATACAAGAATATAACTACTATAATACGGCTCCTATATACAAGAATATAACTACTATAATACTGCCTCCTATATACAAGAATATAACTACTTAACTACTATAATACTGCCCCCTATATGCAAGAATATAAATACTATAATACTGCTCCTATACACAAGAATATAACTACTATAATACTGCTTCTATATGCAAGAATATAACTACTATAATACTGCTCCTATATACAAGAATATAACTACTATAATACTGCTCCCTATATATAAGAATATAACTACTATAATACTGCCCCCTATATACAAGAATATAACTACTATAATACTGCTCCCTATATATAAGAATATAACTACTATAATACTGCCCCCTATATACAAGAATATAACTACTATAATACTGCTCCTATATACAAGAATATAACTACTATAATACTGCCCCTATATACAAGAATATAACTACTATAATACTGCCCCTATATACAAGAATATAACTACTATAATACGGCTCCTATATACAAGAATATAACTACTATAATACTGCCTCCTATATACAAGAATATAACTACTTAACTACTATAATACTGCCCCCCTATATGCAAGAATATAAATACTATAATACTGCTCCTATACACAAGAATATAACTACTATAATACTGCTTCTATATACAAGAATATAACTACTATAATACTGCTCCTATATACAAGAATATAACTACTATAATACTGCTCCTATATACAAGAATATAACTACCGTACTATAATACTGCTCCTATATACAAGAATATAACTACTATAATACTGCTCCCTATATATAAGAATATAACTACTATAATACTGCCCCCTATATACAAGAATATAACTACTATAATACTACTCCTATATACAAGAATATAACTACTATAATACTGCTCCTATATACAAGAATATAACTACTATAATACTGCTCCCTATATATAAGAATATAACTACTATAATACTGCCCCCTATATACAAGAATATAACTACTATAATACTGCTCCTATATACAAGAATATAACTACTATAATACTGCCTCCTATGTACTATAACACTATATAACACTGCCTGTATAGGTAGAGATATGTGACTGGATGTCTGCAGTGAGGTCTGTGTACAGCCGGGGGCTCTGGCCATTACTCATCCTCAGCTGTCAGTGATTCTCTACATGAGTAGACATTAGTAGCTGATAAATGAGGATGTTATCCTGTAATTAAGCGGAATGTTCCTTCATTAACGCTTATTACGCCTGGAGCATTTGCACATCATCATCATCATCATCGTCATCATCATCATCATCGTGGTGTTAGTGTGTTACATTTTCCATACAGAGGTTCTCCAGCTGCAGAATGTTTCCATCATATGTTTGCGGCATGTCTGCATGTTATTGGCGTGACCATCACTGCCCATCCCCATGTGGGGGCATCACTAATGGTAACACCCACCCCCCACCCCCATTCCCCAGCACACTTCTTACATTGCCCTGATATACTCCATATGTCAGCTTGTAGTGATCACTCAGTAACAGATATATCTTACAGAGAGATCTCTAATACCCAGGTCACACCAGTGTCAAAAGTCAATGGAGGTCATCAGTGATATACCGAAAATGTTCTATACATCCGCCATCTGCCTCCACTGCCTACATTATGGTCTATGAAGACACTGTCCATGTGCTATCTGAGAATTCACACTGTATGGCCACTGTTGCCACATGTATGTTTTAAAGAGGTTTTCCAGTAAAACCCCATATTCACCCCTCTGCCTTCCTGTTCAGTAGGACACATACTTACCTCCTCGTCTCCCCCGGCACTGCAGCTGTGAGATCTTCTGGTCCCCTCGTCTGCATTATTCTTCCAGTGATGTCACACTCCCCACTCAGCCAATCACAGAGCAGAGAGTAGGGGGGGGGGATGTGGAAAGGAAAACATAGGGGCAGCAATCAGAAGATCTTACAGCAGGGTAGGTAAGTATGTGACCATTTGTTGTTTTAACCCCCAGGGAGGTGTAGGGTTAAGTAAAAAAAACTTTAAGTGGGATATATTTTGCAGAATTATCTTAGCTGTATGTGGGTGGAATATAGCAGTATTATTTTACCAATATAGAACAGTTTTAGGTGGGCTGCAAATTCCAGAATTATCTTGCCATTATCTGGCAGTAATATATGGGCTGATACAGCAGTATTATTTGGCAATCTATAGTAGAATTAGGTGAGCTGTCACTGTAAGTGACAGTATCATCTAAACAGTATCTGGCAGTATTATATGGGCTGATACAGCAGTATTATTTGGCAATCTATAGGAGAATTAGGTGAGCTGTAAGTGACAGTATCATCTAAGCAGTATCTGGCAGTATTATATGGACTGATGTAGCAGTATCTTGACACTATACAGTAGTATTAGGGCGTTTTTAGAGCGTTATCTGGTGGTATTATATGGGCCTGATTTCCCAGTAGTATCTTTGTACTACATGCTACTGTTATATAGGCTGTATACATTCTCAGTGGGCTATTTATGGCAGTATTATCTTGGCACTATCTGGCAGTATTTTGTGAGCTGGATATAGCGTTATTAACTTGGCACTATCTGGCAGTATTATGTGGGCTGGATAAAATAGTAATATCTTAGCCACTAACTGGCAGCAGGGCTGGATTAAGGTTGGTGGAGGCCCCTGGCGACAACCCCCCCCCCCCCCCAATAAATAAATTAGCTATGCCACGACCTATACAGATGGCAGCTTACTGTAGGCGACTTAGCACAGGCCCTCTTCACTCCTGGCTGTATGGCTCAGCATCCTCCTCTGTTGTGCACGTGATGGTCACTAGAGGCTGCAGTGCAGAGGAAGATGCCAGATCCTAGAGACAGGAGCAGGGAGGGCTAAGTATCAGAGTGTATTTCCACATTGTGTTTGTGTTAATAAATGTGAGAACACAGCACTTTCTGTGCGCTGTTGCCCATCGATCTACTAGGGTTCCTGCTGGTGGGGGCCCCTAAGTGGTGGAGGCCCCAGGGCACGTGCCCCTGGTGCCCTCCCTTTAATCCGGCCCTGTCAGGCAGTATTATATGGGCTGGATATGGCAGTATTATCTTGGCACTATCTGACAGTATTATGTGGGCTGCATATGGCAGCATTATCTTGGCATTATCTGGTAGTATTATTTGACTGGATAAAGCAATATAATCTTTGCCACTATAAGGTAGTATTAGGTGGGCTTTATATAATGATATTGGGGGAGATTTATCAAACATGGTGGGAAGTGAAACTGGCTCAGTTGCCCCTAGCAACCAATCAGATTCCACTTTTCATTTTTCAAAGAGTCTGTGAGGAATGAAAGGAGGAATCTGATTGGTTGCTAGGGGCAACTGGGCCAGTTTCACTTTACACCATGTTTGATAAATCTCCCCCATTATCTCTATATGAACCTTACATTTCTTGTTTTCCAGGACCCCATTTTCTATAAGATCAGCCCTGACTGTAGGGGGCGCTGCTGTTACGTTGCCCATATCACCCCCTTCCTGGTGTTACGTTAGAAGGCTGATCTAGTACAGGGCCTCCAGTCTCTCAGCATTATGGGAGCCCCAGAGTACATGTTATCCGAGCCTCTGGATGACGCTGTTTATACTGCGGTGATTGATCGGCGTACAGTCTTGGCGGTGTTTCTTTTACAATTAGTGGTAATTTGAAAACTTCCCCTAACCTATCCTGAGACCACCCAGACTCCATCACTGGACCAGCCGGGGGTCTCCACTGTTTCCTGACTACAGAGAATGATAGGAAAAGTCATGTACATCAATTATAGAACAAAGGTCAATTCACATACATACGGCAACCATCATCTGCCTGTTGCATAAATAGTTAAAACTGAACCACTGTATCTAAGCCTGTCAGGTGGGATACTCTCTGCTGAGTGCAGAATATGTAAACGTATTATGTGTCATACTGTCTACTAAGCCAAGTGTATCTAAGCCTATTTAGTTTGATACTGTAAGCTGAGACTAGTGTATCTAATTTATCATGGGTGATATTGTGTATCTAAGCCTGTGATGTGAGATGTTGTACGCTGAGCTCAGTTTATTGAAGACTAATATGTGTGACACAACCTAGAAGTTACTGTATCTAAGCCTATTTTGTGGGAAACTGTCTGCTGAGATAGTGTACCTAAGCCTATTATGTGTGAGGCAGTCTACTGAGTTGCTGTATCTAAGCCGATTATGTGTGAAGCAGTCTACTGAGCTGCTGTATCTAAGCCGATTATGTGTGAAACAGTCTAGTGAGCTGTGTATCTAAGCCCATTATATGTAAACTGTCTACAAAGCTGCTGTATCTAAGCCTATTATATATGAAGCAGTCTGTTGAGCTGCGTATCTTAACCTATTATGTGTGAAATGTCTACAAACCTGCTGTATCTAAGCCTATTGTGTGTGATACTATCTAATCCTATCCTGTGGGATACAGTCTGCTAAGCCACAGTATCCATTCCTATCAAATGTGATACCATCTACTGACCACAGAGTATCTAAGCCTATTATGAGTAGATTAGTTTACTTAGCCCAGCGTATCTAAGTCCATTACTGGTGATACTCTCTGTTAAGCCGCTGTATATATATATATATATATATATATATATATATATATATAATGTCTATCCTGTTAGATTCTGTTTGCCTAGCCACTTAATCTAAGCCTATTACGTGCGATAAATTTGCTAAGCCACTGTATCCGAGCTTCTTATGCGTGATAATATCTGCTGAGCTGGTGTATCTAAGCCTATTGTGTAGGAAACTGTATGACTGACAGGTTTACAATGAGCTTTGCAAGAACATATGGGAGGCTTCTTTTATTGTCCATAATACTGCAATACTGTTACATAAATAATGCCGCCATATAGTGTCCAAGGCTATTGCCATGTAGTAATTCATACAATGAATACAACCGTACTATATGTGAATATGTGGTGGCACAACAATGTTACTCTATAGCATGTAAATGGTGCCAGAATGGAGTACGCAAATAATACTGCCATACAGTGCCCACATAATACCGTCATACAATAGTTATACGTGTTAGTGATGGTATATAGTGCTGGGCCAGGGGGGTTATAAGAGGCACTATAGTATACAGTAGGGTCACTGCCTACCACTAAATGGCGCTGCCCTAGCTTACATCATCTTGCTGTACATTGGTGGGTGCACAGTATGCGGTAAATTGATGGAGAGTGGCATCAGATACCAACCATCTAGAAATCTGGGTGAGAGATAATTTCCTTGTGAGATGAGGACGCTGGGTACGAGATGTTCCAATTTGCCGCAGTTCAAGCAGAAAAATTCCATTTTCCTTCTTTGTAAAATGACTTGAGATGAGAATGAAGAGTCAGGCTAAAAATATACAGCCCATACCGCCACAGCTGTACTGCGGGCGCCACACTACAACCCCCCGCATCTGGAGAACGGACAGGAATAGCAGAGAGGTAAGATGCAGAGCTAGTGACACAGATGTGGAGACAGTACTGGAATAGCAGAGGGGTAAGATGTGGAGCTAGTGACAGATGTGGAGAGAGTTCTGGAATAGCAGAGGGGTAAGATGTGGAGCTAGTGACAGAGACAGTACTGGAATAGCAGAGGGGTAAGATGTGGAGGTAGTGCCAGAGACAGTACTGGAATAGCAGAGGGGTAAGATGTGGAGGTAGTGCCAGAGACAGTACTGGAATAGCAGAGGGGTAAGATGTGGAGGTAGTGCCAGAGACAGTACTGGAATAGCAGAGGGGTAAGATGTGGAGGTAGTGCCAGAGACAGTACTGGAATAGCAGAGGAGTAAGATGTGGAGGTAGTGCAAGAGACAGCACTGGAATAGCAGAGGGGTAAGATGTGGAGGTAGTGCAAGAGACAGCACTGGAATAGCAGAGGAGTAAGATGTGGAGGTAGTGCCAGAGACAGTACTGGAATAGCAGAGGGGTAAGATGTGGAGGTAGTGCCAGAGACAGTACTGGAATAGCAGAGGAGTAAGATGTGGAGGTAGTGCCAGAGACAGTACTGGAATAGCAGAGGGGTAAGATGTGGAGGTAGTGCCAGAGACAGTACTGGAATAGCAGAGGGGTAAGAAGAAGTGGAGGTAATGCCAGAGACAGTACTGGAATAGCAGAGGGGTAAGAAGAAGTGGAGGTAATACCAGAGACAGTACTGGAATAGCAGAGGGGTAAGATGTGGAGGTAGTGACAGAGACAGTACTGGAATAGCAGAGGGGTAAGATGTGGAGGTAGTGCCAGAGACAGTACTGGAATAGCAGAGGGGTAAGATGTGGAGCTAGTGCCAGAGACAGTACTGGAATAGCAGAGGGGTAAGATGTGGACGTAGTGTCAGAGACAGTACTGGAATAGCAGAGGGGTAGGATGTGGACGTAGTGTCAGAGACAGTACTGGAATAGCAGAGGGGTAAGATGTGGACGTAGTGTCAGAGACAGTACTGGAATAGCAGAGGGGTAAGATGTGGAGGTAGTGCCAGAGACAGTACTGGAATAGCAGAGGGGTAAGATGTGGAGGTAGTGCCAGAGACAGTACTGGAATAGCAGAGGGGTAGGATGTGGAGGTAGTGCCAGAGACAGTACTGGAATAGCAGAGGGGTAGGATGTGGAGGTAGTGCCAGAGACAGTACTGGAATAGCAGAGGGGTAAGATGTGGAGGTAGTGCCAGAGACAGTACTGGAATAGCAGAGGGGTAAGATGTGGAGGTAGTGCCAGAGACAGTACTGGAATAGCAGAGGGGTAAGATGTGGAGGTAGTGACAGATGTGGAGACAGTACTGGAATAGTAGGAGGTAGTACTAGTGACACAAATGTGTATGTGGTGGAGACAGTACTGGAATAGCAGAAGAGTGAGATAAGGAAGTAGTGACACAGATGTGTATGTGAAGACAGTACTGGAATAGCAGAGGGGTAAGATGTGGAGCTAGTGACACATGTGGAGAGAGTTCTGGAATAGCAGAGGGGTAAGATGTGGAGCTAGTGACACATGTGGAGAGAGTTCTGGAATAGCAGGGGGGTAAGATGATGAGGTAGTGACACATGTGGAGAGAGTTCTGGAATAGCAGGGGGGTAAGATGATGAGGTAGTGACACAGATGTGTATGAGAAGACAAGTATTGGAATAGTGGAGGTAAGATGGGAAGCTAGTGACAGAGACAGTACTGGAACAGTAGAGTGGGAAGAGGTAAGATGTGGAGGTAGTGACAGAGGAGACAATACTGGAATAGCAGAGTAGAAGCTGTGCTGCAGGAGTAGTGTGGATACAGGGATAGCTAGCGGTAGTGACAATAGAGTGCTGAACCAGATGGTTAGGAGGTAGTGACAGTACGGGAACAGCAGAATGTTACCCAGTGAGAAGAGCAGGTAGTGACAGAGCTTTGTATCTGGTGACAAAACTGGAGAAACTTTAGGATTTTCCAATTGCTTCTTATTACACCTCCACATTATCCTTGGTGTTCTATAATTTGTTATAGCTTAATATCCCTAGTGGTCTTAAGTGGTTTAGTGGTCTACTATGGTGGTTAATGGGTTTTTCATCGCCATAGTAGGTGTTTTAGGATTTGTTTTAGGTATTTTGTAAAAATCCCTGCTGGTCTAGAGGATCATAGTGGTAGACTAAGGTGAACAAGGGGTTAAGGTTGATATCCATTTTACATAATATTGGTATCGGTTAATATCCCTGGTGATCTAGAGTAGCTTAGTGGTCTACAGTGATAAGGGACTTATATTGTTTGGCAGTGGTAGTATCCCAGGTGGTCTAGTGGCTAACACCTAGTGTTATACAATAATAATATTATATAGTTTATTATTATATTTCAGGATGGTGAGGGGTTAATGCATAGTAGACTAAATTTGTCTAGAATTAAAGGGTTGAATTAAAGGGTTTCTGGTTTCTAATACATGACAACAAATCATCTGCCTCTTTTTTTACATCTATTTAGATCAGGGGTGTCAAACTCAAATACACAGTGGGCCAAAATAAAAAAATTGGGCAAAGTCGCAGGCCAACCTTGATTATTATTGAAGCTCGAATTCGGCGGTCCTGGCACTGTCAGAGTAGCGTGCGGTGTTTCTGGCACTGTCATGCCATGTTGTAGCCAACCCAACCAAAATTGCCCCACATATTAGCCAGCCCTCCCAATAGTGCCTTAATAGTTGCCAGCCCTCCAAGTGTCCTATATAGTAGCCAGCCCTCCCCAATAGTATCATATAGTAACCAGCCCTCCCCCGTAGTCTCATAGTAGCCAGCCCTCCCTCATAGTCTCTTATATAGTAGCCAGCCCTTCCCCGTAGTCCCATAGTAGCCAGCCCTCCCCTGTAGTCTTATATAGTAGCCAGCCCTCCCCATAGTCTTATATAGTAGACAGCCCTCCCCATAGTCTCATATAGTAGCCAGCCCTCCCTCATAGTCTCTTATATAGTAGCCAGCCCTTCCCCGTAGTCCCATAGTAGCCAGCCCTCCCCAATAGTATCATATAGTAACCAGCCCTCCCCCGTAGTCTCATAGTAGCCAGCCCTCCCTCATAGTCTCTTATATAGTAGTCAGCCCTCCCCATAGTCTCATATAGTAGCCAGCCCTCCCTCCATAGTCTCTTATATAGTAGCCAGCCCTTCCCCGTAGTCCCATAGTAGCCAGCCCTCCCCTGTAGTCTTATATAGTAGACAGCCCTCCCCATAGTCTTATATAGTAGCCAGCCCTTCCCCGTAGTCCCATAGTAGCCAGCCCTCCCCTGTAGTCTTATATAGTAGACAGCCCTCCCCATAGTCTTATATAGTAGCCAGCCCTTCCCCGTAGTCCCATAGTAGCCAGCCCTCCCCTGTAGTCTTATATAGTAGACAGCCCTCCCCATAGTCTCATATAGTAGCCAGCCCTCCCTCATAGTCTCTTATATAGTAGCCAGCCCTTCCCCGTAGTCCCATAGTAACCAGCCCTCCCCTGTAGTCTTATATAGTAGACAGCCCTCCCCATAGTCTCATATAGTAGCCAGGCCTCCAAGTGTCTCATATAGTAGCCAGCCCTCCCCATAGTATCATATAGTAACCAGCCCTCCCCATAGTCTCATATAGTAGCCAGCCCTCCAAGTGTCTCATATAGTAGCCATCCCTCCCCCATAGTATCATATAGTAACCAGCCCTCCCCCGTAGTCTCATATAGTAGCCAGCCCTCCCCCGTAGTGTCATAGTAGCCAGCCCTCCCTCATAGTCTTATATAGTAGCCAGCCCTCCCCCATAGTCTCATATAGTAGCCAGCCCTCCCCCATAGTCTCATATATAGTAACCAGCCCTCCCCTGTAGTCTTATATAGTAGCCAGCCCTCCCCAATAGTATCATATAATAACCAGCCCTCCCCTGTAGTCTCATATAGTAGCCAGCCCTCCCCCGTAGTCTCATAGTAGCCAGCCCTCCCTCATAGTCTTATATAGTAGCCAGCCCTTCCCCGTAGTCCCATAGTAACCAGCCCTCCCCTGTAGTCTCATATAGTAGCCAACCCTGCCCATATTCTCTTATAAAGTAGCCAGCCTTCCCCAATAGTCTCATATAGTAGCCAGCCCTCCCCAATAGTCTCATACAGTAGCCAGCCCTCCCCAATAGTCTTATATAGTAGCCAGCCCTCCCCTATAGTCTCATATAGTAGCCAGCCCTCCCCAATAGTCTTATACAGTAGCCAGCCCTCCCCATAGTCTCATATAGTAGCCAGCCCTCCCCAATAGTCTCATATAGCAGCCAGCCCTCCCTCAAAGTCTGATATAGTAGCCAGCCCTCCCCAGTCTCATATAGCAGTCACTGATCGTCCGGGCAGCCCATAGGATACAGCAGCGTCTGCTGCCGATGCTCCTATTCAACAGAGCGACAGCAGAAGATCGTTGCTGTATCAGTCGCTTGTTTTTCAACATGTTGAAAAACAAGCGACTGCAACGATCAG
This sequence comes from Dendropsophus ebraccatus, assembly GCF_027789765.1. NCBI lineage: Eukaryota > Metazoa > Chordata > Amphibia > Anura > Hylidae > Dendropsophus > Dendropsophus ebraccatus. Next base: position 212,803,083 of record NC_091454.1, on the reverse strand, counting down.
CCGACATGAACGATGTCGGCTGATCGTTGCACTCCATTCAACAGGACGATTATCGTCCGTAGCGGACGATATCGGCTGAATACAGACGATAATCGTTCCGTGGAATAGGGCCTTAATTCAAACTCTGAATTGCCTGGCTGGCCAAACGTAATGGCACAGCGGGCCAGAGTTTGACATGACTGATTTAGATAAATAAAATCATTCTGTCTGCTTATAGCTGCCACTAGAGGGAGCTCACTGCAGCTACAACTGAATGAAGTCATTTAGTGTGCAGTATGCTTCCTCTGGTATTTGTTTTCATGTGACTCAGGTTTTTTTTTTTTACCACAATGTCGTAAAGCAAGTAATGAGAGGTAGTGACCTAGTATGTAGCGGTAACCAAAATACAAAGGTGATTTCACACTGTGATGCCTGTCGTGGTACCAGTTGACTTTATGTAGGCGCCCAGTATGCCTCTGTCTTGGAGTGAGTATCGCCCCTTTAAGAGCATGAGGAACCATGAGGAGCGGGGGCCACGCTGCAGCTGCACACAGTACGGGATGTTGTGGCTCGGAGCTAGTAAACAGAGAGCCTGCTGTCACTGTGATCTGGGGAACCGCTGTGACAGGGACAGGCAAGACACAATAAGTGTGTGTCTGCAAGAGCAGAACAGCATGAAGAGGGCACGGGGGGAGAGGAAGAAGGGGAAACTGGGAGATGGAGAAGAGAGGAAGAAGAGGGGGAAGATGGAATGAAAAGACTGAGGGGCAAAGGGAATGGAAAGAGGGTAAGAAAGAATGAAGGGACTAGGAGGAAAAGAATAGGAGAGGCCTGGTGGAAAAAGTACTGGACATTAAATAAGTAGGCGAATGAAAAGAATGGTGGAGTGATGGTAAAAAGCACAGTAATGAAGAGAGCGTCTGCAGAAATGAAGAGATGGTGAGGGAGAATGAAGAAGAAGAAGACGACATTATTTAGGAAGAAAAAGAGGATGTGCAGGAATAAAGAGAGAATTGGGAGAGAGTGTTCAGGAATGAAGAGAGTGTGTGCAAGAATAAAGAGATGGTGAGGGAGAATGAAGGAGTGAGCAGGAATGAAGAACAGATTGGGAGAGAGTGTTCAGGAATGAAGAGAGTGTGTGCAAGAATGAAGAGATGGTGAGGGAGAATGAAGGAGTGAGCAGGAATGAAGAACAAATGTTCAGGAATGGACAGAGAATTGTAAGATTGTTCAGGAAAGAAGATTGTTTGAGAATGAAAGGAGGATGTGCAGGAATGAAGAGATGGTGATGGAAAATGAAGAAGGAGGGAACAGGAATGAAGAAAGAAAATGTATTTAGGAATTTAATGAGGATGTACAGGAATGAAGAGAGTATTTAGGAATGGAGAGCATGTGCAAGAAGGAAGAGATGAGGAGGGAGAATGAATGGAGAGCGTGTGCAAGAAGGAAGAGATGAGGAGGGAGAATGAATGGAGAGCATGTGCAAGAAGGAAGAGATGGTGAGGGAGAATGAATGGAGAGCGTGTGCAAGAAGGAAGAGATGGTGAGGGAGAATGAATGGAGAGCATGTGCAAGAAGGAAGAGATGAGGAGGGAGAATAAAAAGAGTGAGCAAGAATCAAAATGGAATATGCAGGAATGAAGAGAGAATATGCAGGAAGGAAGAGAAAGAATGGGTGTGGGAGAGAGAAGAGATAGGTAATAAGAGGAATAGACATGGACGAGATAGTGTACAGGAACCAGTGAGGTGGAGAAGTACAGGAATTATGAGAGAGTTTGCAGGAATGAAAAGTGAAGCAGATGTGAGAAAGTGAAGAAAAGTGTGGATGAGGAGGAGTAACAGGATGAGAGGAGGGGAGTGTGCAGGAATAAGAGGAGAGGAGTGTGCAGGGAGGAGAGGAGTCTGCAGGGAGGAGAGAAGTGTGCAGATGGAGATGGAGGAAAAGAGTGTGCAGGGGGGAGAGGAGAGGAGTGTGCAGGGAGGAGAGGAATGTGCAGGGGAGGGAGGAGAGGAGTGTGCAGGGAGGAGAGGAGAGGAGTGTGCAGGGGGGAAAGGAGAGGAGTGTGCAGGGAGGAGAGGAGTGTGCAGGGTAGGAGAGGAATGTGCAGGGGAGGGAGGAGAGGAGTGTGCAGGGAGGAGAGGAGAGGAGTGTGCAGGGAGGAGAGGAGAGGAGTGTGCAGGGGGGAAAGGAGAGGAGTGTGCAGGGGAGGAGAGGAATGTGCAGGGGAGGGAGGAGAGGAGTGTGCAGGGGAGGGAAGAGAGGAGTGTGCAGGGAGGAGAGGAGAGGAGTGTGCAGGGGGGAAAGGAGAGGAGTATGCAGGGGGGAGAGGAGAGGAGTGTGCAGGGGGAGAGGGGTGTGCAGGGAGGCGAGAAGAGGAGTGTGCAGGGAGGCAAGGAGAGGAGTGTGTAGGGAGGATGGAGTATGCAGGGGGAGGGGAGAGCAGTGTGCAGGGAGAAGAGGAGAGGAGTGTGCAGGGGGGAGAGGAGAGGAGTGTGCAGGGAGGAGAAGGGATGATGGAGCTTTTTACATGAGCTGACACTGTGCAGCAGGTGAGAATAGAGGTATATAGAATAGTGGTATATAGAATAGTGGTATATGAAATAGTGGTATGTAGAAAAGTGGTATATAGAATAGGCACCTATAGAATAGCAGTATATAGAATAGGGGTATATAGAAAAGCGGTATGTAGAATAGAGGTATATAAAATAGTGGGATGTAGAATAGCAGTATATAGAACAGTGATATATAGAATAGCTGTGTGTAGACTAGTGGTATATAGAATAGTGATATGTAGAATAGCAGTATATAGTTTAGCAAGATATAGAATAGCGATATATATGGAATAGCGATATATAGAATAGCAGTATGTAGAATAGCAGTATATAGAATGGCGGTATGTAGAATAGTGGTATATAGAGTAGCAGTATATAGAATAGCGGTATGTTCACATGCCGTGTCAGACACCACAGCACTCACTCTCTCAGCCGCGGGTATAATAGAGCTCCTACTGACTGCAATGGAGGCCTCAGCCCTGGACCTCGCTGAATAGAAGTGACATGTAATTTCTTTCCAGCGTGTTTTCCCGGCTCACACTGAAGTTCATGGCAGCGGGGTTCTTCTAGGTGACACCACTTTTTTTAATACAGAAAATTATGCCGGGGTGGGTAGAGGAGCCATGAATGGAGATGAGCAGATGGAGGAAGAGAGGGTGGCAATGACTATACAAAGGAAGAGCAGAGTGATGTGTGTCAGGGGCTGATAGAGAGAACTCGTGATGGAGCGTGTACAGGACGTGTGACGCTCAGCACAGGACCACATACTCCTGCCGTGTGACCCTGAGAGGAGACAGAGTGCAAGACACAGGAGCCATTATAGGAGAGAGGGGGCGTTGCCCATAGCAACCAGACTAAGCAGCTAAGATGGAAAATAAATCCAGAGATCTGATCGGTCATTCACTGTATTCTTTTTCTCTGAATTTCTTTTCAAACAGTGATAATGGCCTCCTGTCTATTTCACCCTGTGGTGGGAGAAGCAGACTCCATATCACATAGCTCCTCCCTCCTGTCTGTGTCACCCTGTGGTGGGAGGAACAGAATCCATATCACAAAGCTCCTCCCTTATGTCTGCTATCCTGTGGTGGGAGGAGCAGACTCCATGTCACATAGCTCCTCCCTCCTGTCTATGTCACCCTGTGGTGGGAGGAGCAGACTGCATGTCACATAGCTCCTCCCTCCTGTATATGTCATCCTGTGGTGGGAGGAGCAGACTCCATATCACATAGCTCCTCCCTCCTGTCTATGTCACCCTGTGGTGGGAGGAGCAGACTGCATGTCACATAGCTCCTCCCTCCTTTTTGTGTCACCCTATGTTAGGAGGAGCAGACTCCATGTCACATAGCTCCTCCCTCCTGTCTGTGTCTCCCTGTGGTGGGGGGAGCAGACTCCAAGGCACATAGCTCCTCCCTCCTGTCTGTGTCTCCCTGTGGTGGGGGGAGCAGACTCCATGTCACATAGCTCCTCCCTCCTGTCTGTGTCACCCTGTGGTCGGAGGGACAGGCTCCATGTCACATGGCTGCTCCCTCCTGTCTGTGTCACCCTTAGATGGGAGGAACAGACTCCATGTCACATAGCTTTTCCTACATGTCAGTTTCACCCTGTGGTGGGAGCAGCAGACTCCATATCACATAGCTCCTCCCTCCTGTCTGTGTCACCATGTGGTGGGAGGAGCAGACTCCAGGTCACATAGCTCCTCCCTCTTGTCTGTGTCACCCTATGGTAGGAGGAGCAGACTCCAGGTCACATAGCTCCTCCTCCTGTCTGTGTCACCCTGTAGTGGGAGTAGCAGACTCAATGCCACATAGCTCCTCCCCTCTGTGTCACCCAGTAGTGAGAGAGGCAAACGCCATGTCACATAGCTCCTCCCTCCTGTTAGAGAAGACTCCATGTTGTGTTTGGAAATTATAACTAACTATTCAACCTTTTCCCCCCTTACAGAGCACAGTCACACAGCACACTTAGTACTTCTGTTTGGCACAAGCAATCGAAGACATGATGGCACAAGTTCTACACATGGAGACTCACTTTCCAGGTAACAGACAGTTTGATATGTCTGCTGAACTTGCATGACAGTCTGATGAACTTGGATGCATCCCTAAGGCTGCCATGAAAACATACAGTATATGCCTTAGGCTGTATCCATGTTTTTCAAGACTCCCAGGAACCAGTAATCCAGCCACTGGTATTTAAATGCAGAGCGTTAATACTCATCCTATGTACAACAAAAATATAACAACTATAATCAAAAGTCAAGGTAGAGGATAGCGCCCGCACTACAGGTGAGCGTGGCTCACGTTTGGATATCCGGGTAGTGGAAAGACATATGTAAATCAACTGAGGTGACAGTCGGGGTGCAGCAGAGGAGCGGAGGACAAAATTGGCATAAGCAGGAAGAAAATAATCCAATGCACTCACCGGTCAGATGCACTCTTCAGTAGTTTATTGATATCGTATCATACCAAGGAGGGGGAAGGGTGGAATAGGTGCGGGAACTGGGGTGCGGCGTGAAACTGTTGTTACTGCAGAGACGTTCCCGCACCTATTCCACCCTTCCCCCTCCTTGGTATGATACGATATCAATAAACTACTGAAGAGTGCATCTGACCGGTGAGTGCATTGGATTATTTTCTTCCTGCTTATGCCAATAACAACTATAATACTGCTCCCTATATACAAGAATATAACTACTATAATACTGCCCCATATATACAAGAATATAACTACTATAATGCTGCTCCTATATACAAGAATATAACTACTATAATACTGCTCCTATATACAAGAATATAACTACTATAATACTGCTCCTATATACAAGAATATAACTACTATAATGCTGCCTCCTATATACAAGAATATAACTACTATAATACTGCTCCTATATACAAGAATATAACTACTATAATACTGCTTCTATGAACAAGAATATAACTACTATAATACTGCTCCTATATACAGGAATATAACTACTATAATACTGCCCCCTATATACAGGGATATAACTACTATAATACACGAACTGGAGAGAATGGAACGGCTGCACATCCCATCTATGGCTGATACTAATGCCGCTAGGCCTATATTAAAAATCAACACCAGAGTGTCTGTATATGAATTGATCAAGCCATATTGCCCCGTGTACCACCGCGCAGGTCCTCTGGTCCACACGGGTCCCTACGCTAACTCCACACCGTGTCGGTCAGCGACCGCCAACCCCGCAAAGCGTGCACGTGCAGGGAAGGGAGGCCATGGAACGGCCCTGCAACCCCAATGTCACAGGACCAGACCCAAAAAGCCCCACCAAAACCCAGCCAGCACCACCGGCGGGGAAGGCTGCCCCCAAACGACACCAGTATGGAAATGGCACGAGGTACATGGGGCAGTATGGCTTGATCAATTCACACACAAAATTCTGATGTGTTTTTTATTTAGCCTAGGGGCACTAGTATCAGCCATAGGTGTGAGGTGCAGCACTCTTTTTCTTCCCTGAACCGCATTTTGTTTCTCTCTTTTCTCCGTGTTTTGCACTCCTCCTGGTGAGACCCACATGACCGCAATTAGCAGGAGACACCTGAGTGCACATGGTTTTAATCCCTCCTGTTTTTTCCCCATTCTGTTTGCCACAGCTATGGTGAGTGCAACACCTCATCCAGACTTGTGCTGTTTGGGGGCGACCTTCTCCGCCGGCGGTGCTAGCCGGGTTCTGGTGTGGTGTTTTTGGGTTTGGTCCTGTGACATGGGGGTCGCAGGGCCGTCCCATGGCCCCCGTTCCCTGACTGTGCGTGCCTGCGGGGTTGGTGGCCACTGACTGGCACGGTGTGGACTTAGTGTAGGGACCCATGTGTATCAGATACCGGCACGAGGTACATGGGGCAGTATGGCTTGATCAATTCATACACAAAATACTGATGTGTTTTTTATTTAGCCTACGGGCATTAGTATCAGCCATAGGTGTGAGGTGCAGCACTCTTTTTCTTCCCTGAACCGCATAACTACTATAATACTGCTCCTTTATACAAGAATATAACTACTATAATGCTGCCTCCTATATACAAGAATATAACTACTATAATACTGCTCCTATATACAAAAATATAACTGCTATAATACTGCTCCTATATACAGGAATATAAGTACTATAATACTGCCCCTATATACAAGAATATTACTACTATAATACTGCTCCTATATACAAGAATATAACTACTATAATACTGCTCCTATATACAGGAATATAACTACTATAATACTGCCTCCTATATACAAGAATATACCTACTATAATACTGCTCCTATATACAAGAATATTACTACTATAATACTGCTCCTATATACAAGAATATAACTACTATAATACTACCTCCTATGGGCAGGAGATAATATCCACCATGTAGAGGTCACCGACATTACACAGACTGATGAATATTTTTATTTCTAGGTAAATCTGTCCCAAATTCTTTATCCCCCTTGAAAGAACCAGAGGCGCCATATTCTGTGGAGACTCCATATGGATACCGACTAGATCTAGATTTCCTAAAATATGTTGATGATATAGAGAAAGGGCACACTATTAAACGAGTCCCGGTCAGCCGCAGACCTCGATTTGGATCATTGCCTCGAGGCCCCGGATATACTGGATCATGGTGGACGTCTACTGAATCCCTCTGCTCCAATGCCAGTAATGACAGGTAATGTGCTGTTTACATACAGATAAATCTCGGTGAGCGTAAGCTTTACACACATCTGACGTTTGGTTCTTGTTTTGCAGTCGCCATTCGTCTTTTTCGTACTGTGGTAGAGGCTTTTACCCGGCCTATGAAGTCCGCAGCGGATCCCAAACTTCGAGCAGCTTCAATCCCAGGGTTGAGCGGACACTGATGGATGCCAGTAAGAAGCTGGAGGCTGGACAGTCTCGTCCACTTAGCCTGGGATGCAGATCCACCAGCAACCTGTCTACTACGTCTCTCTCTCGCCTTCCTTCCTCATCCTCCTGTCAGCAGCTCCCTTCTTTCACGCCGCTAAGCTCTGGAATGTCTACTCCGGTATCTCCAACTCCGGTACACCTTCAACACGTACGAGAACAAATGGCGGTAGCACTGAAGAGATTACGTCAACTGGAAGAGCAAGTAAAGATGATCCCGGTGCTTCAAGTGAAAATTTCGGTGCTTCAGGAGGAAAAACGTCAGCTCAGCGTCCAACTCAAGAGCCAGAAATATCTAGGACACCCGGGAGGAATTACTAAGGGCAAGACCAGAGGAGAACTCTACATCGAAATCCCAGAGGAAGAGTTAAAAGATGGGAAAAATAAAAGTGAAATGGGAGAAGAAGAAAAAGCATGTGATGAAGAGACCAAAGGAGAAGAACAGAAGGAGCAGTCCGAGGCCAAGAAAGAATGCTTGGTGACCAACGGGAGACCGGTCAAGAAATTCTGCAGCGTTGGGGTTTGGGTGAGAGAATCGGACTTCGTCCCTCACGGTCCATCAAGACAACTAGAGGCTGACAAACAAAAGCTTCTAGTCCAGGCGCTATCAGCCAAAGTCGCGGTATTGGAGCGGCAGCTTAGCCGGGCGGTAAGCGAGGTTCAAAACGCTAACCGCAAACTAGAGGAAGCCGAGCGAGCGTCGAGAGGTGAGGACACGTTAAAGAGAGAAAAGAAAGAAGATGTGAGAGCTGATGGAGTCAAAGTCGCAAGGGTTGAGCGAGGAAGTGAGGTGGTCTCCAGCATTGAGGTGGGACCTGGAGTCCAGCCTCAGAGGTCACGAGATCTCGAGGGAAGAGGAGTAGGATTACTGAAGAGTCGAGAAGAAGAGGACAGGGTCTTCAAGAGCCGGGAGGTTATGGAGAAGCCACTGTATACTTCCACTGGGCCTCCCGTCCATGTGCATTTGGTCAAGAAGATCAGTATCACTGGGCAAAGCATTGAAGAGATGAAAGGTGAGTGGAGACCGTTCTGTGGGCACTCAACAAAGCTGTAGTTGCACATGAAGACATCAGAAGTCTTTATCACCCGCAATTACCGACTGCTGTTTCTTTGAATCTTCAGGGTCGGAAACGGACAATAAAAAAGAAGAGACGTCTCATTTGATTCTCAATCTGAACATTCAGGGAGCTGAAACATCCACGGGTGGTTCAATGCCCAGGAAGGAAGATGGCACAGGTAATATGATTATAAATCTGCCATACTAACCAGTGTCAGGGTGGATTCATCTCATTTTCTCAATACCATGAGGAAGGCGGGGGAGTAGGCAGCATGCTCCATCCATAGCCATGCTCCATCTATAGCCATGACTTAGACACCTGGCTGAGGCAATTCATTGTCCACGTTTTATCATCATATCAAACAACTGCACTGGTCGGGATTTTTTGGTCAGGTGTGGTGCACCCCTGGGGTGCTCGACCGGTCACTTGCCAGATGGTGCTGTGTGACGCCACTCCTGTGGTGGCTGGTTGGAGTATAGCTCAGCCTGTTATTGTACTGTGGTGACGCCAGTTCCGGTTGGGCACACAGGTATGAAGGCACACCTGCTTTGATGTTAGGATGACTGGCTATACCCTTTACCCTGTGGTCGGTGACCTGCCGGGCTGTGAGGGGGTCTCTTGGGTACTTATCACGGTTGTCCGGAGTGGATCTTTGACCCATCCGGACTATAGGTACCGCCACCCACAGAAAGGGGAGATGACCCAAGGATGGAATAGTGGGGGTGTAGGTGCCGGAGTCCTGTTACCATAAATAAAATCTTCTTTACTGTAGAAATACTTGATACAGCAGCGGATAATAGGCTTCTGATTAGACACAATCGGCGTTAAGAGCTTTTGGAGCAGGAGAGCTGAACTGACTTGGTTGTGAGCTGAGAAGTAGAGTGAGCTTAGAGAAGTAGAGAAGAGTTTGTGTTGAGGGTTCAGAGTAGTAGAGAGGAGTTTGTGCTGAGAGTTCAGAGTAGTAGAGAGGAGTTTGTGCTGAGAGTCCCACCCCAGGGTAGAAGTGTGCTCTGTCGGAACTTTTGAAGAAGAATACTGAAGACTTGAGAATAGAAGACTACTTATGTCCGTGTTTCAACCTTTGTTGTCGCTGTACCACCTGTTGCCCTACAGTGTCAGGTTGAGCAAGGTGGCCAAATTACCTAGTTACACTTGCGCTGCGAGATAAAGTACGTAGGCTTGTAGCAACTTTGCTCTATTTGGATCAGTTCCTCTTGTTTCAGGATACTGTCCTGCCCTTAGGGCTCGTTCCCACTGAGCAAAAGCAGCTGAATTTCTGCGCTGAATCAGCGCTGAAATTTCAGCCGTTAAAATAGGTGCAGAGCTAATTTCCATTGTGTTGAATGGAAATTCTGCTCTGCAGTTCACACAGTGGAATTTCCGCACTGAACTAATCCGCTTTCCGCCAGAAGAATGAACATGTTCATTCTTCCGCTAGCGGAAGCCTATACAAATCAATGGGGCTCTGATTTTCTGTTTCAGCGCGGATTCAGCGCGGATTCAGCGCGGAATACAAGCGTAATACAAGCGGAAATTACTCGCTGAATCAGCGCGGAAATGGGGAAAAGGGGGGGGAGGAGGATTCTAGTATATGTTCTGGTATAGTCTAGTTTACTCACCAAATACTCGCTGAATTTCAGCGCTGAATGCATGCGGATTCAGCGCGGATTCCTCGAGTATTCCGCACTGAATTTGTCAAGAGCTGATTACGAGCTGAACACTTTCCTAGCAGAATACGCAGGGATTCTGCTTGCATTCTGCTTATATTCTGCTCGGAATTCAGCGTCAGTTGATTTCAGGCGGAAATATTTCCTTGCGTAATCCGCTCCTTTTGCTCTGTGTGAACGTAGCCTTATAGAGATTGTTATGGCGTGGGTTGGGGTGATCTCTGACTTATCCTCTCTTGGACAGTTAAGACTGCGAAGTGTTGGCATGTACTTCCTCTACCCATGTGACAACTTCCTACAGGGTGTGTAACGCCTCCTGTGAGTGGTGGAGAAAAAAGTGCAGAGAGAAGGAGAATAGAGATAGGTGAAGAAGAGAAAAGAGCTCTTATTGGTGCACAGATAACAAACAAACAATAACCCCTTGTTCACTACAGCTGTGCAATATACAATTACAGATACATATAGTAGCGACATCTAGTGGCAAAACTTAGGTTCAACTTTATTACCACTTTTACTTGCAGTACAGACTTTTACAAGGGGTGTATAGACCAGTAACACAGGTGGTGGAACACCACACAGGTAACCCTGGTTTCCAGAGGAATGGGACTGCAGAGACTTCCAGCAATCATCCACTGGTGATTATTGGAAATCTAAATTGCTGTTTTCCTATGACAATGATGTCTCAAATCCGACCCCTGACTCCACTAGGGCCACACATTCAATGTACTGTTCTTTTTCTCCCATTTACTTGATTGAGTCCTCCCCCCCCCCTCAATAAAGAGTGAAGTGATAAAGCTCCTGTGCTCGAGTGTAGCCATATTTCCCCTATAAAGGGTAGACATATCTCCCATATAGAGTGCAGCCATATCCCCCATATAGAGTGCAGTCATATCCCCATATAGAGTGCAGCCATATCCCCATATAGAGTGCAGCCATATCCCCATATAGAGTGCAGCCATATCCCCATACAGAGTGCAGCCAAATCTCCCATATAGAGTGCAGCCATATCCCCCATTTAGAGTGCAGCCATATCCCCCATTTAGAGTGCAGCAATATCCCCCATATAGAGTGCAGCCATATCCCCATATAGAGTGCAGCCATATCCCCATATAGAGTGCATCCAAATCTCCCATATAGAGTGCAGCCATATCCCCCATATATAGAGTGCAGCCATATCTCCCCATAGAGTGCAGCCATATCCCCATAAAGAGTGCAGTCATATCCCCCATATAGAGTGCAGCCATATCCCCATAAAGAGTGCAGCCAAATCTCCCATATAGAGTGCAGCCATATCCCCCATATATAGAGTGCAGCCATATCTCCCCATATAAAGAGCAGCCATATCCCCCATATAGAGTGCAGCCATATTCCCCATATAGAGTGCAGCCATATCCCCCATATAGAGTGCAGCCATATCCCCATATAATGTGCAGCCATATCCCCCATATAGAGTGCAGCCATATCCCCATATAGAGTGCAGCCATATCCCCATATAATGTGCAGCCATATCTCCCATATAGAGTGCAGCCATATCCCCATATAATGTGCAGCCATATCTCCCATATAGAGTGCAGCCATATTGCCCAAATAGAGTGCAGCCATATCCCCATATAGAGTGCAGCCATATCCCCCATATAGAGTGCAGCCATATCCCCCATATATAGAGTGCAGCCATATCTCCCCATATAGAGTGCAGCCATATCCCCCATATAGAGTGCAGCCATATTCCCCATATAGAGTGCAGTGATATCCCCCATATAGAGTGCAGCCATATCCCCCATATATAGTGCAGCCATATCCCCCATATATAGAGTGCAGCCATATCTTCCCATATAATGTGCAGCCATATCTCCCATATAGAGTGCAGCCATATCCCCCATATAAAGTGCAGCCATATCTCCCATATAGAGTGCAGCCATATCTACCATATAGAGGGCAGCAATATATGTAGATATTGATGGAGATTTTATGTCTACAGGAAGACTGAATTGTGTTTTATGGTTTTTCAGATTCTGCTGTGAAAAGGATGACTCCAGATGAAGAAACAAAATCCCAATTTTCTGGGATAAATGGAGAGTAAGTTACAGAAGAGTTCACACATTGTAGATGGCAAATCCAACATACATTACTACAGGATCAGTATCCGATATGACAGGGATGCCACCAGCATGGTCAGTCATCTGCCTGTATCCAATAGTATATAACAACCCCTGTACCCACAGCAGCTCCTATAGACGGCAGAATTATACTTTGGAAGAAACACTGCAGAAAGTGTTGGTGCCAGAAAGTTATATAGATTTAGAATTTATTTCTATTCAAAAATCTCCAGCTTTCCAGCACTTATCGGCTGCTGTATGTCCTGCAGGAAGTGGTGTATTCTCTCCAGTCTGACACAATGCTCTCTGCTGCCACCTCTGTCCATGTCAGGAACTGTCCAAAGCAGGAGAGGTTTTCTATGGAGATTTGTTACTACTCTGGACAGTTCCTGACATGGACAGAGGTGGCAGCAGAGAGCACTGTGTCGGACTGGAGAGAATACACCACTTCCTGCAGGACATACAGCAGCTGATACGTACTGGATGACTGGAAATTTTCAAGTAGAAGTAAATTACAAATCTGTATAACTCTCTGTAACTAGTTGATTGAAAAAAAAAATTTCTTTACGAATATTATTATTCATCTCTAATGGCCGCAATTTCTCTTGCAGAATGGACACAGCGTCATCAGAAGATTCTGGAACTATGGAGAATCCATCTGATAGTGAAAGCACAGAAAGTGAATATCATGAGGCCAGCGAGGGGCCGACAACCCCTCAGATTAGTATGCAGCTACCCCTCACAGCCAGCATCCAGCCGAAAGACACTGAGAAGCACAAGACCCCAGAGACCCTGGCGGCCAGCCCCTCCCCCACTAGTCCTGTGCCCAGGTAAGACCAGCACTGGTCCACTTACTATTCCTGGCTATATATAGATTTGATGGTCCTATATAATCATCAGGCCAGACTGGTCCATGTGTAGGAGTATATACCAGGGCCTTGGGTGATCACTGCTGGAGAGTAAGGGCCCTTTTACACAGAAAGATTATCTGCCAAAGATTTGAAGCCAAAACCAGGAACAGATTATAAACAGAGATCAGGTCATGCATGGAGACCTGAGATTTCTCCTCTTTTCAAATCCAGTCCTGGCTTTGGCTTCAAATCTTTGGCAGATAATCTGTCAGATAATCTTTCTGTGTAAAAGGGCCCTAAGTGGTCCCATCCTCTGTGTCCATCCCAGTGCAACTAACCCATCATTTTGTCTTGATCCAGGGTGGAGCTCAGTAATGTTCTGATCTCGGGCTGTGTAGCTCTACAGAAGTCTCTGGATGACCCCACTGCCCTTACAGCCACAGAGAAGGTAAGAAAATCTGAGATTGGGGTAACTGTCCCCATGGGTTATCACATAATGTTCCAACTCTGTATAAACCCATACAGTACATGAGCCAAGGTAAATGTAAGTTACTGTGCCGGAAGCTGTTGTGACCCAAATATGATGGACTGAGCCTAACAACAGGCTACAAACAGCAAACTTAGTGCAATGGCGACCCCTAGTGGCTGAAACTTTTACAGGCGGTAGACAAGCAGGAGATGAATACAAACTGCCTGTGTGTCAGTTACTGTGGCATTGTTCTCATGAATCAGGAGCTCAGGATGAACAGTAATATAGCTCATCTTTTGTCTCGAGAGACAAAACACAGGTTTCTAAGACCTATTAGCTTACTATATCTATTAGCTCACTATATCAGATAGTAAAACATATGGACCTGGCCATGTAAGTCCCATATTAACATTGCTCCTCTGTGTGATGTGTTTAGGCAGCAGCACATGAAGCTGTTATGAAGGAATGGATGAAGATCTTCCGACAGAAAGAGGTGGATCCCGCCATCATCCGACATCATTTAAATGTCTTCCGCGCCATGTCCCCGCGTCTCCTGGAAGTCATAGTGAACATGGCAGATACTAAAGGGAACACTGCCGTCCATTATGCCGTGTCCCAGTCTAACTTCACCGTGGTCAGGCAGCTCCTGGATACTGGTATATTCTCTCTTTTTTTCATCAACATGCAGTACCTGCTCTCTGCCAGGAGATGTCACTGTTGTGCACATGTATTTTTTTGCACAGGAACTAAATCAGTTCTACAGTTCCCAATTTGTTCTCTGAGAGGAATTATTACTTATAATGGATTAGTCCAGTCCCTATCAAGGTTAATAATGCAATACAGCTAGTATGACGGAATACATCGTCTTGTCTCGCAATGGCATAACTAAAAAGTTGGTGCAGAGATTGTAGTATTCTCATAGGGACGAGGTGGCCGTATGACCCCTCTGTCATATAAGAGGACAACAGGACTATAAATGACAGGCCACCATTGGGAGAAATAGTAAATATTTCACAGTGGGGGTCCTGACTACACCTATGGTATATTGTGCCCCCACAACCATGTGACATCTATGATATCATCATGTATAACAGGTCTGGCTGGCTAACTACCTTCATCAGTATTTTACTCAGATATTCCAAATGGCATTCTTCATGGCATCCTGCTCTTACTACGTAGGGGCTACATAGTCCCTACATAGTAGTGTCACCTTAGAGCCCCTAAACAGAATAACAGTAGTGCCAGCAGAAGTCACACACCTATAATGCCCTTACGATAACATTGCACTAGGAACTTGGAACAAACTAGTCCTATTCACACAGTAGTGCCCACAGATTAGCCATGGCTATACCAATGTCTGTGCCAATTTGCCAGCTATAGATACAAAGCTACAGTATGACTCAAAGTTATAACAATTCCTATAGAAATGTACCTACCTATAAAAATGAAACCTGTGGCCCTCAAGCTGTAGCTAAACTACAGTTACCATCATGCCTTGCTAGTTTTACAACAGCTGGAGGGCCACATGGTCTCCATCCCTGCAATACAGCTTATTGTTTGTTATGGACATTGTGTAATTCTTCATTTCTCCAGTAGGTGGTGCTGCAGGGGAATCAAGCACCTTTATTACACAGATCACAGCCGATCGCTGGGATCTTCTTATTTTAAAGTGATCTAGCTATAAGAATGTGAATGTATTTCATCTATTACTTTTGTTTTCATAGCCTTATGACGTTCAGTTATAACCCATACACCTCCATCATCCATTTCCTGTAGAGTGGTACCGGCCAAACCACACTCCTCCATGTATTCCAGTTCATGTTGCTACTTTTTTTTCTGTTCTTACTGTAAACTTCAGCCCCTCCAAGATGCCTTGTCTCACCCCCCTCCTCTGCTTCTTACTGTCCCCCCAGGCCTGTGTGATGTGAACAGACAGAATAAGGCCGGATTCACTCCGCTCATGCTCACCGCCCTGGCAGCCTTCCACTCCACCGAGGACATAGAGACGGTCACACAGATGCTGCGCCTTGGAGATGTCAACTGCAGAGCCAGCCAGGTGCGGGTTTACAGATGGGGTCTCTTGAAAGGTTAACTAACCTCTGGCTTTCCAGCTGTTGCAAAACTACAATTTCTATCATGCCTGGACAGCCAAAGCTAATGCTGCGTTTACGCGTAACGATTATCATGCGAATTTGCACGATAACGATCAAAGTCGAATGATAATCATACATGTAAACGCTGCGGACGATCAAGCGACAAGCGAGAAATCGCTCATTTTGATCTTTGAACATGTTCTCAAATCGTTGTTGATCGTTCGCAAAAAATTCGCAGATCGTTCCGTGTAAACAGCCGAAGCTTTAGCATAATGGGAATTGTAGTTTGGGAACAGCTGGAGGGACACAAGTTTGATAGCTGTACTAGAGAAAGCCTATTGAGTTATTATTTGTAGTATTGGGGAACATTGTCCCCTTGGCTTGGCATAGCTTTTCCAATAAACACAGATTTGTTTGTTTCTTGCAGGCAGGACAGACGGCTCTGATGCTGGCGGTCAGTCACGGGCGTCTGGACGTGGTGCGTGCCCTGCTGCATTGTGGGGCGGACGTAAATGTACAGGATCACGACGGCTCCACTGCGCTCATGTGTGCGTGTGAACATGGACATGTGGACATCGTCAGCCTCCTATTGGCTGTTCCCTCCTGTGATGTGGCGCTCACAGATAACGTAAGTTATTACCGGATAATAAAGTGAAGTTTGTCCTATCCAGGCTAGTTCCTCTTGTACTCAGGATTCTGCCCTGCTCTGTGTTGACGTGTTCTCGGCATGGGTTAGGGTGTTCCTTGATGACCTCTCCCTTAAAAGTGCTTAGCACTGCATACTAAACGTAGTAGGGGTAGATAAAGAGCTGGTTGCCTCTTGCTGCATCTGTACACTACTGTGTCTAGACTCAACTGACTCGTTCCTGGCAGCAGCCAGGCCCTGACTTAACTACAGCAGGAACAATAGATTTTTGCGTCTTCCCTCTGGTAATCTAGTAAGAACTGAACTGCACATCCTCCACCATGTAACTCCTCCTACAGGGGCCAACAGTGTGCTTTCCTGTGAGTGGTTGGGATGAGTGTGTGCAGGAGAAAGGAGAAAAGAGATTGGTTAGAAGTAGAGAGCACCTCCTATTGGTTAATAACAAACACAAGGTACACATAAAACATTAACCCATTACTGACTTCAGCTGTGCAACACATAGACTTATAAAATACTGACACCTAGTGGTGAAACTGTAGAATACCTCATCACCACTTTTTAACCTAAAAGAAGAGGCTTTTGGACAGGTGCAAAATAGAGATGATTGAACAGCGGAAAATCTTAGGTTATACAGAACTCGAACCTTGTTGAACCTTCCGCATTTGATTCCCGATGCCTTTCCGGTCCGTGGGGAAGGAGGAGACAGCCCGGGTACTGCCTGGAATTCTGGCATACAGCCTATTACCTAGGCTGAATCTCAGAATTTCAGGCCGTACCCGGGCTGTCTCCTCCTTCCCCATGGACCAGGAAGGCATCAGGAATCAAATGCAGAAGGTTCAACAGGGTTTTGAGTTCTATAGAACTTAAGATTTTCGTTGTTCGATCATCTCTAGTGCAAAGGAGAGAGAAAAACACCTGTGGTAAAACACCACACTAATACCCATGTATAATCTGCTTGTCTGTTTATTAGGATGGGAGCACAGCTCTGTCTATTGCGCTGGAAGCCGGGCAGAACGACATAGCAATGCTTCTTTATGCTCATAACGCCAAGTCCTCTGCTGCGGTGAGTAACATCACACAGGGTGTCCATGTGTTATCCCTTTATTACACCCCACTCACCAGACATGGAGTCTGATCCTCACATCACAGGGAGAGACACAGACACAAGGGAGGAGATATGTGACATGGAGTCTGCTCCTCCCACCACAGGGACAAAGACAGGAGGGAGGAGTTATGTGACATGAAGTCTGCTCCTCCCACCACAGGAGGACAAAGACAGGAGGGAGGAGCTATGTGACATGGAGTCTGCTTCTCCCATCACAGAGGGACACCGTTGGGAGGGAGGAGCTATGTGACATGGAGTCTGCTCCTCCCACCACAGGGTGACACAGACAGGAGGGAGGACCCATGTGACATAGAGTCTGCTCCTCCCACCACAGGGTGACACAGGCAGGGGAGGAGCTATGTGACATGGAGTCTGCCCCTCCCACAACAGGGTGACACAGACAGGAGGGAAGAGCTATCAACGTAATAAATAGTAACATTCTTGTTTGTATTTTTTAGGGAGCAGAGAAAAATCTGAAGACCCAGAGTGCCAACCCAAGTGATGAATCCCAATAGAAGGAGGATTTTGGGTTCGGATGTCCCTCACAGGAAGGACTTGGGGGGGATCGTCGCCTCTGCATGCCGTCCAGAGCTGTATGGCTTCTCCTGAAACACAGCACTGCAAAAACCACTATTCATCCTGCTTCAGCACCATGGAGAGAGGAGCGCTGAAGGCCTGAGGGGCGGGTGGGTGGATGGGACACCAGTGACTGCAGGGGGGGATGTGCAGGTTCACAAAGTGTTAATAAAGACGTGAACGAGAGGGAAGCAGAACTTGGGATGGAAACAAAGAGAAGATGGTGGTAAGAATGATGACATCGGAAGGGAAGCGATCCAGAGGAGATGCCTGGTATTATTATAAAACCTCTGCTTGCTGTTTGTTTATGTTTACTCCCATAGACCTATGTATCTATGTAGACCTGATACTTGTCACAGCTGATGGTTTGCTACAATTGTATCCAGTCTAGATTATCCTGTTTCCTAGTTATCTACAATGTATCAGTGTGGCTAAAATGTGTGTGTGTGTTTGTATATATAGATAGAAGTGAGGAGCCTCCCATAGTAAGATTAATATAGGAACCTTAGCACCACCATACTCCGGACCACCTTGGATTGGTGCTTGTTTGGTGATCCCTGGGTTATTGCCCCCTTACCCTTGTGTATGTTGTAGGGTCTGTGGCGAGAGGAGAGCCTCTCGCCACCTATTGATGCAGCTAACCTAGCCTGGGGCTCCTCTCTCCATGTATATAGACCAGATACAATGCAACAAACTCTCAGCTGCGGGTAGTACTAGATCCGTACAGGTTTTCATGTTCTGGATGTACACAAAAATGTCTTCATTCACAGACAGCAAGCAGAGGAACAGAAGCTTAATGTACATAATTCTCAATACTTACCATCCCCCTGAACTCGCAGGGGTCTCCCTTCTACCTTTGGGTGGTCCTACACCAACAGGAATCAAGTTGTCAGATGTCAGTCATGTTCTCGGTCCTGTGGGATGTTGCTGATCAATACAGAGTCCTCAGTTTTTCACTGAAATTTAGTCTGACAGCCCCAATTCCCACCAATCTCTAGATGGCTTGAAGGAAAACTCCACCTTTACATACAGTAAGAACAATATGCAGTAGGGTGCCAAAGAGATTAATGGTTCTTACGAATTAAGAAGGAACATGGGTGAAGACTAAGGAGGAGGAACAAGGGTGAAGAATAAGAAGGAGGAACAAGGGTGCGGGATAAAAAGGAGGAAGATGGGTGAAGAATAAGATGGAAGAATATGGGTGCATGATAAGGAGGAACATGGGTGCAGGATAAGAAGGAGGAACGTGGGTGCAGGATGAGAAGGAGGAACATGGGTGCAGGATAAGAAGGAGGAACATGGGTGCAGGATAAGAAGGAGGAGAAACATGGGTGGTGAAGAATAAGAAGAAAGAACATGGGTGCGGGATAAGAAGAAGGAAGATGGGTAAGGGATAAAAAGGAGGAAGATGGGTGAAGAATAAGATGGAAGAATATGGGTGCAGGATAAGGAGGAACATGGGTGCAGGATAAGAAGGAGGAACATGGGTGCAGGATGAGATGGAGGAGAAACATGGGTGGTGAAGAATAAGAAGGAGGAAGATGGGTGCGGGATAAGAATAAGGAAGATGGGTGCGGGATAAGAAAGAGGAACATGGGCAACGAATAAGAAAGAGGAAGATGGGTGAAGAATAAGAAGGAGGAACATGGGCAACAAATAAAAAGGAGGAAGATGGGTGAAGAATAAGAAGGAGGAACATGGGCAACAAATAAGAAGGAGGAAGATGGTTGAAGAATAAGGAGGAGGAACATGGGTGCAAGATAAGGACTCTCTTTTATAAGGGAGACATGAGAAGTAATGTATGTATGATCAGCTGTATGGTGGGACTGTCATGGGAAGGACAATAGGCTGATTATAGGATCTGAACATGTTAGCAGCGATCTGATTGGTGTCCAGGAGGCATCTGACCCATTTTGCAGCAGTTCTTGTTCATGATGAGGCCCGTTGGGGACCCTCTCAGGCCCTGCCGTCTAAGCTCCTTCCATACATTTCAGCAATAATATTTCTGGTTGTACTAGAGGCACTGCTATACATATACATATATATATATTTTTGTTATCCATACTTATATGTGAGACAGTTGACTACCTGTATTGTATGAAGGTTATCACTATATAAATAAATGTATATAAATAAATGGCTATAAACCCACCTCACATCTCCCTGGGTGCATTGTTATAGACAGAACCTAGCTGTATGCACAAGGTCCAGCTTCATGGCCTAGGTCGTGTACTATGGCAGTAAGGTCAAAGCTGCAGCCCTCCAGCTGTTGCAAAACAACAATTCCCATCATGCCTGGACAGCCAAAGCTTATATGCTCTATCCAGTGAGTCAGACTCTATATCATGGGTCACGTGCTGTATACTGACTCACACTTCATACCACCAAGTAGTGGTAGCGTATAATGAAAGGATGGGGGGAAAAAACTCACCTCCATCACGCTCCCTGCCAGGCGCTCTCCTCTTCTGTCTTCCGGCACAGGTAGTGTGTGTGTTACAGATGCTGCTTGTGCCTGAAGTCAGAAAAGGAGAGCATGTGCCAGGGAATGTGTTGGAGGTGAGTTATGGGGGACTGCACAGAGGGACGTTTACTTAAGCGGAGCTGCACAGAGGACAATCTGCTGAAGGGGGTAAGACATGGGGGGCATATACTAAAGGGGGATCAACACAGGGGGCCATCTACTAAAGGGGGACCACACAGGGGCCATCTACTATAACATAACAACACAAGGGGCCATCTATTATAGGGGGACCTACACAGGGGTCATCTCCTATAGGACGCCTACACAGGGGGTCATTCACTATAGGGGAACTACACAACTACACAGGGGGGTGTCTACTATAAGGAAACACCACAAGGGGGCATCTACATAGGAGTACTATACAGGGGAGGCATCTACTATAGGGAGACTACACAGGGGGTCATCTACTATAGGGGAGCCTACAAAGAGGGCCATCTACTATGGGGGAACTATACAGGGGGCCATCTACTATAGGGGGCTGCACAGGTGACCATCTACTATAAGGAAACTATAGAGGGGGGCTCTAGAGTAAGTCTCTAAATAGCCAAAATCTCCTCTATCTGTGATGTTAATCATGTTGCAGTTACACAAAATAGCCACGTGATGGCAGTGTGTAACTACATGATGTAATCTGATAATGCATAGTGATACACAGTGATCACACTGCACTGTATAATGATATAGCATCTATACACTGCTAATATATATATATATATATATATATATATATATATATACTGCTAATAATCACACTGCTAATTATATATATATATATATATATACTGCTAATAATCACACTGTATAATGATATATATGTTTACTGCTAATAATCCCACTGCTAATAATATATATATATATATATATATATATATTATAATGATATATATATATATACACACACACACAAACACACTGCTAATAATCACACTGTATAATGATATATACAGTATATATATTGCTAATAATCACACTGCATAATATATATATATATATATATGTATACACATACACACACAAACACTGCTAATAATCACACTGTATAATGATATATACAGTATATATATTGCTAATAATCACACTGCATAATATATATATATATATATATATATATATATATATATATATATATATACACACACACTGCTAATAATCACACTGCACTGTACGCAGCGAGTATATCTTGTTGGCTGTCCCCTTTGCCAGGTGTAACACATAACACATAGAGGGAGGCAGGTGTATGGGCTGTCTCCTCCTCTCTCCTTAGTGGTGTGATCTGGAGCCTTCCCTCTCCCCTCCACCTGTTAGCAGGTGACTCCCTGTATGAGGCAGACATGGATTGATGTAAACCAGTGGCAGCTGGCAGCGACACATGTGACTGCACTTTCTGTACTTGACCTCTGGGACGTCCCAAGTTACAGTCTGCACTGGCAGCAATACTGTGAATCTTCAGGAGAGGGAAAAACCTGCTGAAAAAAGTCACCTAATAAAGCGTTACTGTCACACAGACATGTCACAGATGCGATCAGCTGGGGTCCCAATGATGACATCATCAGTGCCTCACTGGCTCACAAATGACATCATCAGTGCCTGTCCTCACAAATGACATCACCAGCACCTGTCCTCAGAAATGACATCACCAGTGCCCGTCCTCAGAAATTAAATTATCAGTGCCTGTCCTCAGAAATGACATCATCAGCGCCTGTCCTCAGAAATGACATCACCAGCGCCTGTCCTCAGAAATGACATTTTCAGTCCATGTCCTCACAAATGACATCATCAGCGCCTGTCCTCAGAAATGACATCATCAGCACCTGTCCTCAGAAATTAAATCATCAGTGCCTGTCCTCAGAAATGACATCATCAGCGCCTGTCCTCAAAAATGACATCATCAGCGCCTGTCCTCAGAAATGACATCACCAGCGCCTATCCTCAGAAATGACATCACCAGCACCTGTCCTAAGAAATGACATCATCAGTGCCCCTACTCAGAAATGACATCACCAGCACCCATCCTTAGAAATGAGATCATCAGCACCTGTCCTCAGAAATGACATCATCAGTGCCCATCCTCAGAAATGACATCATCAGTGCCCATCCTCAAAAATGACATCATCAGCGCCTGTCCTCACAAATGACATCATCAGCGCCTGTCCTCACAAATGACATCACCAGTGCCCGTCCTCAGAAATGACATCATCAGTGCCCATCCTCAGAAATGACATCACCAGCACCTGGCATCACAAATATCATCAGTGCTTGTCCTCAGAAATATCATGATCGTCTGTCCTCAGGAATGACATCATCAGTGCCTGTCCTCAGAAATTACATCATCAGTGCCTTACTTGCTCAGAAATGACATCATCAGCATCTGTCCTCACAAATGACATCATCAGCACCTGTCTTTACAAATGACATCATCAGCGCCTGTCCTCACAAATGACATCATCAGTGCATGACCTGATAATGGCATTTGTTACTGGCACTGTCATGGCGGTATAGCGGCTGCTTCTGGTATGGGGACATTGCTTTCCTGGCGCCTCTAAGCAATCAGAGTATCTAAGATCTTCAGCATAAGACATAATAAACTGTCTGGAAGAGGCAAGGAGGCTAAACTTAAAGTACCACCCTAAAAATCAGCTGATCCTTACTCTGCAGTGCCCCCACAGGTGAATTGAATCATTACATGGTGACTACTGTTTGTGTAATGTTATGACGTGCTGGGTCCTCCAGGGAGGGACACTCCTCATAGCTCTCTGCTCCGGATATAGAATGGATTGTCCTGTATTACAATGATGCAGTAGCCACTTGAATGGATTTGATAAACTATAAACCCGATAGAGCACACAGAGCAAATGACCGCAATAGAAAGTGCAAACAGGTTACATCCTTTTTGGCCACTTTGCTGTTTGCACTGCGAGGATCCTCCCAGACAACACGACGGCCGTCATAGCCATGACTATCCTCAGACAATGTCTATGACCCAACTGACTCCGGATCGTACCCTTTGGAATAGCTGCTTCTCATATACCACCATAATTGGAGTTCATTTAAAGGGGAACTCCAGTGATTTTATTTTCCCCATTCACATCAACTGGTGTCAAAAAGTTATATAGATTTGTAATTTACTTCTATGTACAAATCTCAAGTCTTCCAGTACTTATCAGCTGCTGTGTGTCCTGCAGGAAGCGGTGTATTCTCTCCAGTCTGACAAAGTGCTCTCTGCTGCCACCTCTGTTCAGAGCAGGAGAGGTATTCTATGGGGATTTGGTGCTGCTCTGGACAGTTCCTGACATGGACAGAGGTGGCAGCAGGCTGGAAAGAATACACCACTTCCTGCAGGGCATACAGCAGCTGATAGGTACAGGAAGTAAATTTATTAAAAGTAAAAGTAATTTATTAAAACGTATAACGTTCTAATTTCAGTTTATTTAAACGAAAAATGAGTACTCCTTCAACGGAACAGATACACTGTATTATACCATTTGTGTCATGCTCCACCTCCCCCAGCCCTGCATTTTGCCTGGAGTGTCCCTTTAAGGACTTTTCATGCTCATTGGAATATGAGGTAATAGGACTGATTAGGTGTCAGATATGGGTAGCTGTCAGCACTGTCACATGAGGGTGAGAAATAACCAAGTAGTATCCTGAGAGTCCTGTTCACACCTGGCATAAGCTGGAAGACGTATCACAAGATGTCAGCAGGGAGCACAGGATAAAGGTTCACTTACTATGCTATGACACAGCAGACCGCAGGTTAACCCTTAGATTGCTGCTTTATCCCTAGCACAGACTGTACAGAGAGCAGACTCCTGGGTGGAGAGAGCCATGAGCCATCTGAATCAGGGTATGGGATGGTCTGACCTTCTTTTAGAGAGAGTGTGACACCTTCGGAAGGTTCTCTGTGGAGCTTAGTGCTGTAACCAATCACAGTATAACACATTACATACTCCTCTTTGCTATGCCATGACATAGTGCTGGAGAATATGTACTGGACTGGGGAGGTTAGCAGTATATAGTAATAGAGGGTATATGGAGGGAGAATGAGTTTTTGATGCACTGGGAGTGCGAGGTCCTAGGAAAAAGTTACTGAGCTGCTACTGTAGCTAAATGGAGGGGGAGGTCACACTGCAGCATTGTGGGTATACAGTAGTAGGCACACTAGTATTTACATATGGGGCAGCAACTTTATGGGTGGTCACAAATTAGAGGGAAATCTTGATTTACCTTTGAGGAACAGTGCGAGCCATCTTCAGTGCACAGACCAGGTTTTCCCAAGCTTCTGCACATAGCACAAGCTAAGCCCCACCCCCACTTCCTGCAATTTGTCTTAATCTAGCAGCTGCCAGAGACAGGATTTACCTAACAACAGGTGGTGAACACCAGATTGCAAGGAAGGAAGACACCTGGTAGGTCAAGACTTTTGAGCTGTTTTGTAGGGTTAAGGGTGGATTCACACTACAGAATCTGCGCGGCTAAATTCCGGCTCCATAGACACCATTCTATGGCCGGGCCAATTCTGTTGAAAGACTAGACATGTCAGGTTTTTTGGTGAAAGGCGGAATCCGGCAATAGAATAGTGTCTATGGAGCCGGCGGATAGGCGGGCCGCCATGAGCGCGTACGAGCCATGGAACCTGCTGAAACTTATCCACGCGGATTCCGTAGTGTGAACCTACCCTAAGGAGTAATTTTTGGTGACGAACACATTAGGAATCATGCAGGCAAACAGATGGAGGGAAGTTAAAGGGGTTATCCAGCGCTACAAAAACATGGCCACTTTTCCCCCTACTGTTGTCTCTAGTTCAGGTGCGGTTTGCAATTAAGCTCCATTTACTTCAATGGAACAGAGTTTCAAAACCCCACCAAAACTGGAGACAACAGTAGGGGGAAAGTGGCGCTGGAGAACCCCTTTAATACAAGGGGGTACAAGAGTAAATTGTGAAATGATGATCAGGACCATCTCCTCACCAGTCTATAAAGTATAGTAATTCCTTACTACAAGATGGAAGATGTACTTACACAAGAAGATATTTAGAAAGGTTTCTTTTTTTATTAGAACTTTTTTTTTTATAATCACTTTTTTGTTGCATGTAAGACATATCGTCAAACTGACTGCATTGTGAAATACTAACCATTATAGAATATATATGATTGCATATATCAGGTGTTGAGGAGAGGTATAACATCATATATAGTCTTCTATGGAAAACTCCAGGCTAAGCAGACATACTGCACAGGCTGGGCGGAGCATGACATAAGGATACTTTATTTGTTCTTTGAATCCCTGTCTCATGCTCCGCCCCCTTAAGACATCACACAGTGTATCAGTTTTGCCAGGAGTGCCCCTTTAAGTAACTCCATCCAAAATAAAGTTGACCGATAACCCACCGACAATAGAAGGCCATCGCTTTACCTAGGATCGCATCAATCTTACATCAGAACTCAAAAATAAAACACAAAAGACATTTTTTTACAAATAAATAAATTATATATTAAACTTTTTTTCCCTATACATAATACAGCAAAGTACAAGTATATACAGCGAATATGTGCAAAACAACTGTACAGAAATTAATATTTACACCCTTCACAAAAAAAAAGCTGAAAAAAAAGCTAAACTAAAATCTCTTCACAGGATCAGGCAGGGAGTTTCGATTTCAATACTGCAATAAAAGATTGGCTAATTTCTATATGGCGGAAGGAAAGCGGAATCGGAGAAAGGCCCTTTGTAGTGGTGGAGAGGAAAGCAGGACGTGGACCTTCCATCATTGGCAATGGTAACTATTATTCTTCCAACTAACACTGCATATTGTCCAGCTCGTATTTACATAGCAGTGGGGAGATACAACGGCATTCTGGGTGGTCAGGCTAATGGGACCTGTGCAACATACTTAGAGGGTCCATGCAGGATAGTGTGCATGAGTCTTATTCTAACTAATAGTACCTGAGTAGCATTCATGGAGGGACCATGCAGGATACTGTGCATGGGTCTAACTAATGGGACTCCTGCTTGACAACCCGACCACCCAACATGCAGTTGTATCTCCATGCCTGGTCTTTGGAAGTAAAAAGAACCACCTCTAATGACACCGAGTGGGCAATCACGTAAAGCCCCCCAGGCAAGTGACAAGGGGTCTCAGCAGTACTAGCAGATAGCCACTAGGGGAAATTCTCCTAGAACATTGTGCATTCTAATTGCCGTTCATTTCATAGGTTATTGAAGGTCTATGTAAGGGATGGGGAACCTGCAGCACTCCAGCTTTTACAAAACTACAATTCCTATAATCAGGGCCGGATTAAGGTTGGTGGAGGCCCTGGGCGACAATCCCCCCCCCAAAAAAAAATAAAAAATAAACTATACCGCAATCTATACAGATGGCTGCTTACTGTAGGTGAATTAGCACAGACCCCTCCTCGCTCCTGGCTGTATGGGCCAGCATCCTCTTCTGTTATGCAGGTGGTCACTACAGGCTGCAGTACAGGGGAAGATGCCAGGCCCTAGAGACAGGAGCAGGGGGGGGGGGTGGACTAAGTATCAGAGTGTTAATAACGCAATGTGAGAACACAGCACTTTCTGTGCGCTGTTGGCCACTGTGTTAGGGCCCTATTACATAGCCTGATATCCTGGGTAAGCAGCACCGTTCTGCTAGGGTTCGAGCTGGTAGGGGCCCCTAAGTGGTGGAGGCCCCGGGGCACGTGCCCTTGGTGCCCTCCCTTTAATCCGGCCCTGCCTATAATGCCTGGACAGCCAAAGCATGATGGGAATTGTAGTTTTGCAGCAGCTGGAGGGCCAAAGGTTCCCCATCCCTGGCCCACGTCCTCCTTGGACTCTCATACAGGCAAAGTTGACATTTCAAGTAATAAATGCAAAGTAAGGCAGCGTGGTAAGAAACAGGCTCAGTGTCGTCTCCCACAGTAGGTAGCACCTAGATTTTTTTTTTTATCATTGTAACCTTGTATACAGAATTAAAGAAACAGCCAAACTTCCCAGATTCCATATGTCAAAACGTCATTCTCTACCATCATACCCTGTCGGAGACAGGCAGACGAGAAAGAAAATAATAAGCTGTGCAAATAATAAAAGTGACGACAAACAAAAAAGAAAAAAAAATAATATACAAAACACTTGAGATAAAGAAAGTGCAACAGGAGGCTGGGCTTTTAGAGAAAGAGGATCGATAGCGAATGGTGGTAGATTTAGGCACTTTAGGTGATTTGTGGCCTTTTCATGGCTTGCTACATTGTAGCTCGGGCTGAGCGCATATAACAAAAATGGCTGCACTCCCGACCCCAAGAATAACCTCAAGGCAGTAAACATGTCTGTTGCCCTGAGGATACGTCCACATTTCCTTACAAGCTTCTCTCCGCTCCTCATTTCTCTCCAGTTCAATGTTTCGCTATTTTTATTTTTAGTGTTTGAGAACTTCTTTTGTGCTTTTAAAAGCAAAACAAAGTAAACCCCAGCAGGATCATCACATTCGGTCCTTCATAGTCCCCCAGTGCGTAGATTTCTACTTGTTTCTCCAGTCTCTTCCCCTCCCTCGCAAGCCTCATCAGTGTAGTCCTTCATCTATCAGAAGTGGTTCTTGCATTGCAGACAAGAGGCACGAGGGAGGAGAAAAATGGCACGTCTTCGACAACACAGGTATCTTCATAAATAATTCTCACAAAAATATAGTAACCGCAGTCTCTCTGCCCGCTGTGCTCAGTGGTTTTGTTTAGGAGAGTGAATTAAAAAAAAAAAAAAAACTTAGACGTATCTTGGTCCAGACGGATATATTTTTGGGTTTAGCAGTCATTGCCCCTGATATAGATAAGCAGCAGAGTTTGGAGATAGGCACGGTTGGTTAAGGGTTTCAAGCAATGTCGTCTTCTAAGCTCACCATCTGTCTCTGTGAAGATAGAAACATGGATCAGGGTTAGTGCCAACAACTTCATATAGATTATCTTGCATCACTTGAAAGTATATGATCCCATCTTTGCAGCAAGCAGATGGTAGTGTATTCGGACATCTCCAGTGATCAGCAGTGATCAGCCTATGGGAGTTCATAGATATGTAACCTATTTAAATAGCTACAACTTATCTCAACAGACCTATTCCATGCACTCTATTAGGACGTAGAGACATCATAGATTGGGGAACCCAGCTTTGGTTCCTGTTCTTTGAACCAGAATGGAGTGTATCTGCCAAACAGCTGTTCCCACATATATGGACCTTGTCTGCATGTTTCCATGTAATGGTGCCTATACACCTTCAACAGCGGACAGCTCTCTCTCTTGACCATGATGGCTTTCATATTAAAAAGAGGGTTATCGCTGGGTGTGTTTTTGCAGCTCAATTACAATACCACAAACCTGAGGACAGGGGTGGTGCTGTTTTTGCAAGAAAGTAGCTGTGCTTTTTCTAATCCTCGATAACCAGTTGGAAGGCATTATTTGGGATGTTCTCAAAAATGGAACATAGTACAGCTCCACAAACTACTTTCATCTCCTATATACTTACCGAAGGATAGGTGTATCCATCCTGATTCCGACATATGTGAACCTCGTCTTCTTCTGTCGTTTTCTGATATACTGGATTATCAAAGTGAATGGTGTTGGTGTTCTTTAATCTCCAGTTTCTCCACAAGAGGACGCCGCCGAATGAAAGCAAGCACAGTATAACTGGAGAAAAGCAAAAAGGGGCAGCGCTATTAGATGATGCCGGAACACATACGTCTACGTGCAGTGCTATATGGGGTTCTAGAGACAAATAGGGAAACAGCGGACATTGCTGCATCCACATTGGAGTGTAGTTTATTATATAACAGACACAATCCGCTTCATCATTGTCAGAAAGATGAAACTCACCAACAGGGATGACAGCGTAGATAGCATTAGAGCGTGAATGAGATTCTGCAGTCTCCATCTTTACTTCATTGTTCCCACCTGTAAACAAAGTCAGTAAATAGTCAGTAAAAGCCTGAAGACGCCTCCCATCCTTCTTCATTTAAGAACAGGAATGCTTTTTACATCAGGATTTCCTATTGAGTATTTCTACCTAATTAATTTTTTTTTTTTTTACCTTGATGTAAATCTGTGCCATTTGTAAGTCCCGGTGTGGACTGATCTGGTATTCTCTTTGCGCTCTGTGTCATGCTTTTTCTAGTGGTTGATGTAACAGTGGTTGATGGCCTTGTTGTAGTCTGTACAGGCTTAGAGGTAGAAGGCCTCCTGGGTGGGGTGGTGAGGAGTTTCCCTAGAGTCGTAGTCCTGGGAGTTGTGACTGGAGAGATGGTTGTTGTGGTGGCAGGAGGAGGGGTGATAGGTGCATCTGAAGATGGTGGTTCTGTAGGGACACGAAAGGAAATGGTTAGATAATCCTGCATTTAAGTTGTGTTAAAGGAGTATTTCAGGCATAGCATAATAGTCAGCCGTCCGCCACGCATCGCTATTACACAGAGCAATACGCGGTCGGTGCCCAACGATTTTGGGTCCAAACCTAAACCAATGATGAGCCGCAGTCTCTATTACATAGAGTGATAATCGCTCTGTGTAATATAGCCCTAACTCTGCACTAAGCATACGATGTTGTAACAGTTTTGTCTAGGCTGTACCTTTTAAGTGTACTTATCATTTAAAGAAGACAGTGGGTGTTTGGGTGTTGAGACCCCTGCCGATCGCTCAAAAGGAAGGGGCAGACACTCTCAGCATCGGACGCACTGCTCCTTTATCTCCGCTCTCACTGTTAAAGTAGCAGTAGACGGAGTTATAATGGAGCCTATGGAAGTTCTGATTGCCAGAAGTTCCATAGACTCGATTATATTTCTATGGAGCAGAGATGAAGGGGCAGAGCGCATCTGCCCCTTCACTCTAGCGATAGGCGGGGGTCTTAGCACCCGGACCCCCACCAATACAAACCCCTGACATGTTGCTAGGACATGTAAGAAGTTTGTTTAAATGACAGGTACCCTTTAAGATACACAGAACGAATACTGCTCATAAAGAGCTAATATAGCAAGAGGGTTGGGAGGATTCTTTTACACTACAGGAATAGATGACGGTAGCTACAAGGAGACCACATACCTTTTACACAGCTCCTCATGTCTAGTCCCAAGTGTTCTCCGTCAGGACATACACAAGTATACTTGGGGGACTGTGCAGTAATATTGGGGGCTGGCAGGCACATATATTCACATCCCCCATTTTCAAGATGGATATTGCACCAGTTTTCAGCTAGAAAGGAAATAAATGCAATATTAGTGATCCTTGAATAAAAAGGAGTATAGCTAGATAACTGTATGATCTAGAAATAAGCACGACTGATCGACAAACGTGCCAAGCATTCCATACTAAGGCTTTCCATTGCTGTGACTATGGCCACTTGCACATTTTTTTTTAATCAGCATTTGCAACACAAATGCAGGGATGGAGGCTCCAGTATAACAGAGAGTTTTGCACCAGTTTCATGTTGTGTAGCGACTCCTGGTTATGGCTTTCAAATACTGACAACGCCATGTCAAAGTGGTTCTGCCATAAACACCATTGCATGTCCTACCTGCAGGTTGTCCCCTATTGTGATATAGGACGATGTCTTCCGGTGATACCAGATCCTCGGCCACCTTCTTTATTTGTTCTCCGGTCAACCTGTTAGCGCTGAATATGGCTTCATTGCCGATATCAGTCCAGAAAACCAGGTCCTTCAGAAAGTAAAACAAATGTTAAAGAGTGTTAAAAGTGGAAAAATACTGGCAATTACTACTACTAAAGCTGGTGTAAGTTGTGTAAGCTCACTCCACATAAGAGAGGGCACACTTAAGGAAATACTTGGCAGAATTACAGCTGGCATCTAACAGACTGGTGCTCTTTTACTTCTTGAATTGGGTTAATTTTATAGGCGAAAAAACCCAGAGAGCTATAACTTACCTCAAAGATAGTGAGGCCAAATGGATGAGATAAGGAATGTTCATCGGCAATGACCATCCTCCTGTTTCCTCCAGTAACGTCAATGCTGGACAGAGTGTGCAACTTGGAGTCCACCCAGTATAGTCTCTGATGGGTCAGGTCTGAAGGTGAATACACAACATGTTGTCAGATGGAGAATAATCAGTCATATTCTTGATATAGGTTTTATGTGAATTAAAGGAAAATCACTGGCAAAACTGACTAAGAGGACACTGCATGACAAGAACACTAGACATTTCCCCAATTGTATAAAATACTCACCCAGTGTGATTCCATTGGGCCATTCAATGTTACTGTCAACCAGGGTATATCTGGCTGCTCCATTCAGACCACCCCTCTCGATCTTGGCAGGGAAGCCCCAGTCAGTCCAGTACATGAACCTGAGAAAGTAAAGAGAAGAGGATTTAATATGAGCCAATGATTACTCTACATTGAGATCTCCAACTTGAGGATCATCAGTTGCAAAACTAAAATGCCTATCATTCTGCAGGTAATGCTGGGTGTTATAATCCTGCAATTCTAATGTATAGCTTTGAGACCACTGCTCAACATATAGATGTGAACAGAGAAGAAGAAAAGACTTATGTCTTACCCTTTTGTGGGATCCACCACAATATCTCGTGGCTTAGTCAGACCCTCTCTGAAGAGTGTTTTTCGCTTGGAACCAGCAGTATTAGCCACGGAGATAGTGCCAATGACAGAGTCTGTCCAGTATAGGTTGCCATGGACCCAGTCTACTGCAATACCGTCTGGAGCTTGGATTTCATTACCGATGACAGTCTCGTGGTGGGATAAGTTATGAGCCTTGTCCATTAAAGCACTGTAGGGGTAAGAACAGACAGGTTGATCTTGTGAATGTCACAAAGGAAATAACTAACTAGATACACAAGAACTATTGTTACCGTCACTCTCATTACCTGTAAATTTTCTTTTGGGACAAGTCAGACCAATAGATTTTATTGCTTGCTATCTCCATATCCAATGCTACTACATTCTTAAGACTTGGGATGAAACTTGTGTACTCGCTTCTGTCCAGCGTCATCTTCCTCACCTCATGACGGTTGGTAAAGAAGAGGTAAGCCACTGTTCCTATTTGGAAATAAATACATGCTTAGCAGATAGTCCATGCAGAACACCAGCAGACAAATAAGTTAAAGTGGAGTGATATTAACTCCTTTCTGCTTATAATGAGCAGCTCTTGATCTGCAGACCTTGTTCATATATTACAGATGAATGACTAAGTTATACTGAATTTCTGTAATGACGGAAAAACTGTTTCACCGTAGCTTTCCCTGCTATGTTTCTAAAGCTGGAACCCACTTTAAGAAATCTTTCCACTGTACTCACCAATGCCCTTGCAGGACCCAGTCATGGGATCAAGTTGGTAACCATTGTAGCATTCACACTTGTAGCTTCCTTCCAGGTTAGTGCAGATTTGGCTGCAGGTGTCAGGTAGGTCACATTCATTAATATCTAAAGGAATAAAGATTAACACATATAAATTCTCTAACCCCATAAAGCATAACCCAGTGAATATGAAGTTGCGCAAGTAGAAAACTTTAGACACCAATTTACCTTCACATTTTTTCCCGCCAACTAGGCGATATCCCTCCGGGCACAAACACTCGTATCCGATCTTGAGATCATTGCATATATGAGAGCAGCCGCCATTCTTTTTCAAACATTCATTTTCACCTGGTGAACACGAGATGGCCACATTGTAAATATACATCAAACATCAGATATCACTTAGATGATAGAGGTGACAAGGTTGGTCATACTCACCACATTCCTTAAGTGGTTCATCCGACCAGTCTCTACAGTCTCTGACCGTGTCACACACTCGTTCCATACTGATACATTCACCACTGAAACACTTGAACTTGTTGGGGCCCTCGCATTTTGTCACTGATTTGAGAAAAAGAATAAAAATAAATATAACATTCCTGAAGAACATTTGTTACCACTACTACTTATCATATACTGGGTGCAGACCCATCTTCAGATAGGATACTTACCATTTATACAGCCCTGTTCATCACTGAGATCTTCACAGTCATATTGTTGGTCGCACTGCCGGCTGCCGTGAATGCATTTCCCATTGGTACACTGGAACTGATCTGGGCCGCAGGTTGGTTTTTCTGCAAATGAGAACAAAATTGAAGACTAAGCCGAGTGCCTGATTGAAGGGGTATTCCCATCTCTATATCTTTTGCCAAGTATATGCTATCAAGTGCACCTGAATCTGGCTAAAAATTCTGGACTTCAAGCCAAGTAATAGGTGGTGTAAACTTTGCACCAAAAAACTAGACAGACAGTCTTTAAGTGTGACAAATTTATCAAACGGCCTGATACATGTCACATTTAAAGACTGTCTAGTCTAAGTTTGTACTTAGACAGTTTTAGTAAATGTGGGCCATTATTTACAAATGTAGTGCTCATATACAGCACTGGGAGGGCAGCATATTGTGGAGGGGAGTTGGGGGGAGGAAGAGCAATGAAAGGTAAAGGGGAGAGGGAGAGATGCTGGAAATGGAGGTGCAAGTGAGCATACGTTCAATTTGTGCGGTTATAGAACAATATAGCAATAAGAACATCAATAAAAGACAGGTGGCGGTAATTGAGCCAGGGTTGACTAATACACAAAAACTTTGCCACTTATGTTAGAGAAGCTAGTATATACCATTGCAGGCTACATACCACAGTCTTTTTCATCAGATTTGTCCTGGCAGTCGAAGCCTCCGTCACACTTCCAGCTCATATGTATACACTCGCCGCTGCCACAATGGAACTCCAGGGAGGAGCAGGGCTTGTCTGTCTTGATCGGCTGCTTCCCTTCACAGTTTTCCTCATCAGAACCATCTTCACAGTCGGGATCCCCGTCACAGGTCCACAGCTTGGGGACGCACACGCTTGAGTTCTTGCACTGGAAAAAGGTTTCACTGCAAGTAGGGGCTGGGCAGTTGCTCTCATCGCTGCTGTCGTCACAGTCATGATCACCATCACATAGGTATTCAACAGAGATGCACATTCCGCTACGGCATTGGTACTGATCATCGGAGGCGCAGGGCTTGTGAGCTTTAAGAAAGGGAGGAAGGGAAATTAGACATAAACCTATGTTCTGTGTTCAAAAAATGCAAGATCAAGGGGCCACAGTCTGAAGTTATTGGGGGGAAAGATCAGACGCAACATGAGAAAATATTACTGTACTGAAAGAGTAGTAGATGCTTGGAACAAACTTCCAGCAGATGTGGTTGGTAAATCTACAATAAGTGACTGTAAACCTGCCTGGTATATACATATATCTATCCTAAGATAATAAGAAAGGAAATAATATAAAGGAGGACTAGATGGACCAGGAGGTCGTCTTCTGCCGACAATCTTCTATGTCCACAGAGAATCACCATATTGGAAGACATACAAATGTCTATATCTCCTTACTAGGAATGCTCCATTCACAGCAGACATATTATAACTTATTATGGGCGGTGTCCTTCTCTACTTTAAGCTGTGAATGAGATATTGTGAAACTCCCTGTAGGTTTGCTGTGAAGTTTTACGTCACCTGAACAGAAAAGCCAAAGCACGACACCTACCACAGTCCTTCTCGTCAGAGCCATTTTCACAGTCTTCTTGCTCATCGCACTGCCATGACTTGGGGATACACCGGTTAGACCTGCCTCCACAGCTGAACTGGTCAGGACTACACGTCTTATGCACTGGTGAGAAAAGCGAGAAAGGATTATACTCTGAACTAGAAGATTTCATTTTAGTGTCTAGAGCACAGATGTCAAACTTGGGGCCCTCCAACTGTGGCAAAACTGCAATTCTAATTATGCCTGGGCAGCCAAGATGGGAATTGAAGTTTTCCATCAGCTGGATAGCCACAAGTTTGACACTTGTGGTGTAAAGGGTCGGTGTATAGAGCTGACACTTACGACAGGTCTCAGGAAACTCATCAGACCCGTCCCTGCACTCCTCGCTGCCGTCACAGACCCACTTGTATGGGATACATTTTCCGTCATTACATTGGAACTCGTTTCTGTCACATTTGGTGACCCCTAGGAGACGAAGAGAAATATATAAAGTTATTGTTTTCAATATTTATCTCATATATATCCTAATATTATTAAGTCACAAGGTCTACGGGCATTGTATAAAACAAATTACGCCACATGACTAAATATAAAGGGAGAGGGAAAGTACGTGCCTGAAGGTCTAGCACATGACAACAAGCATGAAGTCGGTATGTTATACATATATATAGAACCTGTTACTCCAGCCTGGGGCCTCAGCAATGAATACATTACTGATATCTACACGGCGTGAGGTTCTGATATGAGATAAAGGATTAAAGACAAGGGTGAGAACTAAGAACATGTAATGAACATAGATACTGCCGCAGGAGGTGGATGTTATCCTACTCAGCGACAGGTGTACTGTCATCATTCTCCCCTCCTATAGTTGACGGACCCTCAGGTCTGGCATGTACAGCTACGATATGACAGCTGGATATCAGGGAATGGCTTATAATGCATTTTATTAATACCAATACAGACTATATTATAGTATATGCCTGCGATATAGGTGTTTGGTCAATGCATTTCACATAGGAGTGGCCAATCCTCTGCATACCACCAGTGTACAGTCAGCCCCGGTCTATTCCGGTCTCTGAAGGCATTTTCATGTGGGAGGGGGAAATATAAGCTAAGGAACATGTGCCAAGATTTCCTCGACTAAAGCTAACACTCAGAGAAGAGCTGGCGTTTCTTATTTACGCCCACATTACACCCTCTGACAAGTCAGAACTGCCTTCATTTTGTGTGTTTTAGATTATGCAAGATGGGAAACAGCTTCTATCCTGTACCTTGCCATATGTTTTCACTGTATATAAGGCCGCATTAATGAGAAATATAGACGAGGGAGGCATGCAAAGAGGAAGAATGAGCAACAATATAAAAAAAAAATCTGAAACTCCCTGTCTTTATTATTGGTTTACTCTACCTCCTTGCTGACGTTCTCCCATTCATTGAAAAACAGAATGGCAGTGTAACTCTTACAAAGTTAATAAAGTTTGATATGTTTGAAAAAAAAAAAAGACAAACCCCCCGAATTCCTCGTGTTTACCAGGGCGCGGCCATACAAATAAAAATCACAAGACCCCTTACCCGAGACTGGATAGGATTCAAGAAATTTCCTTTCATATGTTATACAAAGCACGAGACAATCACACGTGTAACATTTCACCGCCTGCGGTTATAACCGGGCCCGACGTGAATAGAATCTGGCTTACACATTAACAGGGGAGCACAGCGCCTACACGCACAAACTTTATCCTCCATTTATATCACTCACCCAGAAAGATATTAGAAATGGAGGGGCCGACGCCAATGTGGGAACTTTCATAATATGCACAGTCAAAATATCAATGACGTATGGACGAACGCCACGCCACCGCCAACTTTAATGCTATTTTAAAAGTCGAAATTCAGAGGGAATGCTATACTATATATAAGGGAATGCTATACTATATACACAAGGTAATGTTATATTATGTATATAAGGGAATGCTATACTATATATAAAGGAATGCTATACTATATACACAAGGTAATGTTATATTATGTATATAAGGGAATGCTAAACTATATATAAGGGAATGCTATACTATATACACAAGGTAATGTTATATTATGTATATAAGGGAATGCTATACTATATATAAAGGAATGCTATACTATATACGAGGCAATGTTATATTATAGGAAATTCTGTACCATGTCTCGCCGACATTACAACATTTACTGTAAAAAACAGGATTTTGCAATAGATATTACATCGTCTATGTAGCGGGCCAAGTACAGAACAAAGTCTGCGTCATTTATTTCTACATAATGTAATGATCAACTTCTCTTCACTGAAATGGCTGATAACAGAGAGCAGTAGAAAACAGACTACAAGTTGTGTCCCTTTAAGAAACCATTCAACTTATTAAGATTACTTTGCCCTCCTTACCTCCGCTGTATAAGATAAGGATGGTTATTACATAGGCACGTGCGTAGGAATTGCCTCACATTGCTTTTACCTGTCCCGTCTTATCTAGCGTGGAAACTCGGAATCACGTAACGTGACTCACACCGCTGTCTCTTATGTGAGAGTGAGAAACCTGGGATGGTATCTTTAAGAGACTAGGTAGGAAATCTGGATACAAGTTAAAGGGGTATGGATACTTTAAAACGGCGCCTCCATTGCCCATAGGTTGTAGTGTAGATGGGGTAATATTGCCTTTACATTATAACTGTGTAAGACCTTTCTTACAACGTCTCTAAGGGCATCTTTTAAATATAGAGATTACGAGATGCGATAACACGGCATTTAGTAGTTTAGGTCTATGGTTTGGAACCTAGAAGCTGTCCACCAGACACAGAAGCCTCGCTACCATAGGGTGTGGCTCCTTACGACGTTAGTACTGTCAGCCTGGAGTAGTGAAAGCTGCAACGTGGACTGCTGACATACGAGCACATATTAAGGAAATCTTGGTTACTATAAGGAATCAGTACGTCTCAATGGACGCAAATATACCCCCAGCAGAGAGGGGATTTAATGTCCCACCAATGTTACTCGCTTGTCCGCGACAACAGAGAAAAATTAGACTGACACCTAAGAAGTCATAGGGAGACTCAAGAGGGTGCTTAGGACCCTTTTTTATTAGCCAGGACATAGAGCTGGTTAAAGTGAACAACCACGTTAAAATTCATTTTTACAAATTTAAAGGAATTTTCCTCAGATTATAGCTCATGTCGCATGTTACAAGGCTTTATGGCTACACACATTTCCGGACAATCTATATCTCCAGATCCCCACCTACACAGGCACACTCAACTCGGTTGGATATGCATGGGTATTGCATGGAGAAGGTGAAGAATACCAGAGTATAAAATGATTGGCCAGTTAAAATCCAACATGCCTGATGTGTCTGGTGGACAGCTTCTAGGTTCCAAACCATAGACCTAAACAACTAAATGCCGTGTTATCGCATCTCGTAATCTCTATATTTAGAAGATGCCCTTAGAGACGTTATTTCCTCGACATCCGTTGTCAGGAGAGAGATGGTAAGCCCCCCTACATTTCAGCTGGTCAGTGGGCTGGATCACCATATATCTCATGTGTATGGCCAGGATGAGCAAGTCAATATAAAGAGTCAGGACTACAATGAGTATCACAATTACCCTACTGAGTATCTTCTTTCAAGACTTCATCGATGTGCTATTGTTTAGTAATCTGATACTGAGTCATAGGAATTTTTGCAGATTTCTATCTCTCACTTTCTTTGGTTTAACTACCCCGTAACACAGAAACCATATTAATTACACCGGGACTGTCTACTATAGTCGGTGGCCACAACTGGAAAAGTAGGGGGTGTTTATATGATTACATCCATCATACGGAACGCTATAGACGGATCAATGTTATTCTTTTATAAGAAATCTATGACAAAATCTCCACTGAATGATCAAAATGTTATAATAGGGAAAAAAGTTATGAACTATAGAAAATCTCATTCCAAGGCCTGGGTTGGAAACAGCGGCAATGATAAAAGTTAGTCTCTTTTTTTTTTTGGGTTGTAGACTATTAACACAGGTATAAAAGGACAGATGTTCGCACTTTAAGTCACAACTTGTTTCTGGGATCACTCTCCGTGGTGGAAATCAGTCCAATTTGTGGCCTGTTCCTGAATCTTTATGCCCCTTTAAGGATCAGGGTCCTAAAACTCGAAAACATTTTAATGCTTCTCATATTTTAATGGTATGTTCATACCTGGTACCAACACAACAACGCTTGTATGCATCAAAATACTAGCTAAAAGGTAATGTGAAGCCTATAAGGTTGTATAGAGCAAAGCTATTCTATTCCACAAATGAAACACATTTACCATGGTGAAGCAGACCATACACACTCACTAGAAGACTATGTGTAGTCTACTGGACTCTACAGGAGCGTCATGGTACGCACACAGGTATCTGGCCTATGGGGAGCCATGGTAAGCATGAAAATACCACAAGTAGACCATGTTAGATCTATTGTACCATATGTAATGCATTAGAATGTGATGAGTAAAGTACAACTGGCCTATTGAACCCTATGGGGCACCATGGTACAAATCAAATAATACAATTAGACCACCTTTGATCTATTAAACCGACTAATGCTGCATTTACATGGAACGATTATCGTTAAAATTTTCACGATAACGATCGCATTCGAGCGATAATCGCTTCGTGTAAACACAGCGAACGATCAAGCGTCGACCGAAAAATCGTTCATTGTGATCTTCTCAAATCGTCGTTCGCCAAATATTCGCAGATCGCTTCGTGTAAACAGTCTTTCAAAGATTCACCCTATGAAGATGGGCTTAAGCGATATTAAAAACCATCGCAATAACGATTTTTCTAACAATTTATTCGTCTAAACACCGATCGTTATAAAAACCAAATTGTTGCTTTAAAATCGTTAAACGATCGATTGGGTGAATTATCGCTTCGTGTACACACTCGAATATCATGCACAGACTGTGTTTGGTCTATTGATCTCTATGGGCATGGTATGTATCAGAATATCACAAGTAGACTATGCCTGGCCTGATGAACCCTTTATAGTATATCAGATTATGACTAGACTACGTCTGGTACCGGTATGGGTGCACTATGCTATACGTAGGGATACGATATTACTGACAGGAGCCACGTGGCACCAATGTTATAAGGGAACACACCCTAATAGGGTACAAGCAGGTTGAGGCTACCCATTTACCTCACAATACTTGAGGTAATTTACCTCACCAGCTGAAATATATGTAAATCCATCTATGTATATGAAATACATGTATATAATCTATGGCCATGTGTAAGCATCCATGTCCGTGCGTCACGGCTCTTATCAGCTACCGTAGCGCAGAGCCCGCCACACCCTGGCCTCATCCTTAACTCGCATAAGGAGAAGCGCCCTCCCCTCACAAGATATGGGCGGGAAAAATCCTTCCTAGAAGGAGATGAAGCTTAGAAATAAACCGCCCATTCAAACCACGCCCTCTTGTTTTCCTATTGGCCGTGAGGGCCGGGGCTCGCGGTCGGCAGATCTTACGTCTTCCAATCAGATGCCGTAGCAGCGGCGGCCTCATTCATGCCGTGGGCGTGGCTACGAGATGAGGCGTATGCCTGCCGTCAACGCGTGAGGTGTGTGAGGGGGGTTAAAAAGCCGGTTGTAGATGTCACCGCTCGTAATAATTACGGGCTTTCCGATTATATTGCGATATGTATCGATAGTATTGGCAGGTAATTACTTCTATAGATACACTAGTGTTGGTTATTGTGTTACCACTGACAACTGTTACCTCAGACGCCCACCTCTGCCTATTACCATATAGCGGTTATCTGAGGTAAAGCTGCCCCCCCCCTCCCTGAGTACCCCATTAATGACAGTGAAGAAGCAGCTCACTTTACGGCTTGGAGTGTCAACCTGACCTGCTGGGCCTTTTTAGTCCCACCACATATTGTCACACATACAGAGGGGCTAATCAAACAGTCGTTTCCCATAGCAACCAGTCACTGCACAGCTTTAACTGTCCATTTGAAACTGACGCTGTGTACTGACAGGTTGCTATGGGCAACCAACCTCTATATAGACAGTTGGCAACCAATTCCTATTCATTTCCATAGACATCAGTATAGTGATTGTCATAGACAGGTGTAGACATGTGACAGTACAAGGAGTATACAGATATATATAGGAGATAGATAGACATACATAGGAGATAGAGCCATGCATTGCACTTACCTGAGAGAGCAGATGTCAGATGGATGACCAGCAGCAGCAGCAAGCAGATCTCTGAGATCCTGGAAGGTCCCATAATATGTCAGATAATAGAAGCAGCTCCCCTATATATTATATATATATATACAATGCAGAGCCCAGGACTCCTCGTGCCCAGGACCAGGGGGATCCACACACTTCTACTTCAGATTGCAGACTGTCCAGGAAAGCTCAGGGTGAATTTCAATTAATTTCCTTTTTTTTTTTCCTTTCCCCTCCTATACTCACTATAGGGGCAGGGACTAAGAGTGGTGTGATTTTTAAAAGATGGTTAGTACGTCCCAGAAAGGCGGGGCTTATAACACATGATGTGACATAGACAAGTGCTTCCCTATGCCTGGCTCTGGCACACCCCCGGGGGCTGACTCATTTCCTATAGGTACCCGGGCACTCCTACTTGCATACCTCAGATGCCTTCGTACACACTGAGATTATTACAAGTGACCCAAATATATATATGCATATGATAATGACGGTGGCTGCATGGGCTACTGATCTGTATGCAAAGCTGCTGTAAGCATAATAGTGATTGTAAGAAGAAAAACAAGCTTGCACTGATCAGGATATCTGCATTTAATTTGAGACCATGTGACATGGGGATATTATCCACGCCAAAGCACTATGGCATCATATGTACAAGAATGGCGCTCTATATAATATAATACAGTGCTTTGGAGTGGATTATACCCCCATGTCACATGGCCATAAATTAAATGCAGTTATCCACAGATGCAGAAAGGGAGACATGGCAATAAACTTGCATTGGTTTTTAACTCCATGTCTTTTGCTTTTCCGTTTACAGGCATCTTTATATGATACAAGGATACAGCGGCGCTGAGATTAGGAAGGAAGATGCTGTGTGCTATTATATTACAATGTGTTGTATGTGGTAAGGAAAACCTGTTCATTTATCTTTATTGCTTACATAGCACCAGCATATTCCGCAGAGCTGTACAGATTGTTGCCATTCACTTCAGTTCTTAGGCAGTAAATGTATACCATTGGGGCCCATTCACACTACAGAATTGGTGCCGAAATGCTGAGTCTGCACAGGGGGGGTTCCGCGCAGAATTTTGCCGCTAATTCAGTAGTGTTAACAGGCCCTAATACTGCCTCCTATGTACAAAAAAATAACTACTATAATGAGTGAATCATGGGTGGGTCCTCTTTCCCCATGTACCAGTCTTCTATTTACCTTATTCATGCAATGTGTTTTTGATCTTGTAATGCTCCTGTTTAACCCCTATCATTTTTGTAGCGCTCTGTAATCAAGGGCCCTTTAAAAATAAATATTAAAGAGATACAGCTGCCTAGCATTTCCACTGTTTATTGACACTTGGATCCAGAGGGGGTGTTGATTGGCTAATTATGAAGGTACATAAGTCAGAGGTAGCAAATGGAGTGCTCTGACTGGTAGCTTAGGAGCCTATCCCACGGAGCGATAATCGGCCGAATCGGCCGATTATCGCTCCGTGGAATAGAGAGAACGATCAGCCGATGATCGTGTCATAGGCTGATCGTTCATTTAGGTTCAGACCTAAAATCATCGTTCGCCACCAGCGCATCG
This sequence comes from Dendropsophus ebraccatus, assembly GCF_027789765.1. Classification (NCBI taxonomy): domain Eukaryota; kingdom Metazoa; phylum Chordata; class Amphibia; order Anura; family Hylidae; genus Dendropsophus; species Dendropsophus ebraccatus. The sequence goes on along the minus strand of NC_091454.1, from coordinate 212,760,167 downwards.
CTACGGTGGAATAGCGGTGGGCGGCGGCGACCGACGATTTCAGCAGCATCATACATTACCTGTCCGGGCTGCAGGTCTTCTCCTTCTTCCTCCCACTCCTGCGCCGCAGGTAATGTATGAAACAAGGGCTGCAAGGACATTGGTAACGATGTCCCTGCAGCACTCGCTTAACGATCATCGGGGCCGTGGAATAGGCCCAGTAAACGAGCGCCGATCTAGCAGATCGGCGCTCGTTTACATCGTTGATCGGGCCCTGTTCGGCCCGTGGAATAGGACCCTTAGATGCATGTACATATAGGAAGAGAAAAGTCCAGTGCTCACCATTCAACGTGTTACCGACATCGGTTTATTGCATCTTCTGTGCGGAGAAGGGAAGAGCATACGTGCAGGGGCCTCTCCTGACAATGACCGTTTCGGATGGAACCCCATTTTTCCTTACTGTAGATTGTACAATACATAGATTTATAGGGTGCGGTCAAACAGAACAAGAGGTGGAGTTATATAAATGTCTTATATAACAAAACCAATAATAGGCTCTGTATCGCGGTAATTCAATTTGTATAACTTAAGTTATGTAACGTTTCTAGGCTCTTTGTGTTTGTTTATCTCTAGTAATATTAGTCATGTATAAGAATAAATATTCATATGTACACCACTCACAAAAAATTAGGGATATTTGGCTTGCAGGTGAAATTCATGGAAAGCATAAAACGTTCCTACTCAGGTGATATTATATCATGGGCATTTAAGTGGAGGCAGCAACGGTGATTTCCTGTTACTGTGATACTGTTACACCACCACCACTAGACACACCTGCCCACACTGTAACACCACCACCACTAGACACTCCTGCCCTGTACACTGTAGCACCACCTCCAATAGACACACCTGCCCTGTACACTGTAACACCATCACCACTAGACACACCTGCCCACACTGTAACACCACCACCACTAGACACTCCTGCCCTGTACACTGTAACACCACCAGTTGACACACCTGCCCTGTACACTGTAACACCACCACCACTAGACACACTTGCCCTCTACACTTTAACACCACCAAAGGCAACAGTGGCTGATGCATAGTGCTCGCCTTGATGTCTCCAACATCGTTGGTGCCCATCATTTCTGCTCAGTGTGAATCGACTCTTATCAATGAACAGCATGCTGTCCTGGCGTGCGAGCAGCAGAGGCGGGCAGGTAGTCATCTTGGCGGCTCCCCGCCTGTGTGTAGTCACCAGGCTCTGCCTGTAAGCTCCCTCTGCGGGGATGATTGACAGGCAGAGAGGCCAGTAACGGTACACGCCGGGAGCTGCATGACAGCTTTATACAGTGATGCGAGCTGATTGGGTCCCTTTAAGTCCAAGAATCCAATGTTCATGAACTTGAACTTTAAAGTGCTGTATGTATTTTTTATCAGATCCTCTTTATCTTCTTTGCAATGTTTGCAAACAGAGAGCCGGACTTTGACATTCAGGCCTATATCTAATATGAATGCAGAGGGAGGCCAGTTGGCAGATGTCAACACAGAGGCCTGCATGGGTTGTATATAACTAAGTAAAGCACAAAATCTCTCATAAAATGTATAGAGCAGACCACATGAGATGTTTGTGACCACAAAAGGAAGCCTAGGAGATCTGAGCCCTTTCATTAGTCACTGCATTGTGTTCACCTCAAGTCTTTTAATCACTTTTTCATCTGCACATTGCAATATCACGGCTTTGTGCTATGACCATTTCTGGTCCTAAATTGTATCCACCTGTAGCATCAAAAGGTAACAGGGCCAATGCAGTGACTTCTTCCTACTATGAAAACAGTTCTTGTATAATAATAGCAGTGACAATTGTACCACTCTCAACAGGGCCATTTAAATTTAAAGGGGTGGCTACAAATTAGCTTATTCAATTAACTTTGAGTCATAGTCAGAAAATCTGGTGACAGATAATTTTTGCCTTTTAGCATCCTTTGCCAGTCCCGTTTACTTTAAAGGGAATGTGTCACCTAAATTTTCTTTTAATGATTAGATACAGATACAAAAAGTTGTTATTTTATTTTAATCAAATTCACTGACTGTTATTTCTTTTATTTATCTTTTTGTACATTGTTATGGGGGCTGCCATCTTACCAGGGCTGTTATTAACAGCATTTACTGACATGCTTTACAGCAAGACTCATGGTTATAGACTGCAGGCGCTGTTTCTTCGAGATGAATGTGAAACATTACTGAGAGTGCTCTGGGACCTTTGAAGGGGTCATTCCACAGGAAGCTGCTATTGTCTCCTCAATCTACTGGTGTCCTATGTTTCTGTAATGCTGTACAACACACTTTACAGCATCCTCCTCTTATCACAACAGACACAACAGGAGGTATTAGCTTAGTTTTAGCCCCAGTGGTGAGAATAAAAACTGCAAAATATAAGGAATACTGCCCTAAATGGCAGTGAATAACTGGTTGACAGTCCCTGGCTTGCACAGGTGTGACGCAAAACGCGGACAAGACAGACAAACACAATAATACATAGTAAGGAATCAAAGGTTGGCAACTAGTGGTCTGCACAGTACAAAAACATAGTCAAGAGTAGTCAAAAAGGCAAAATCTAAGAACCCGGATCACAATCAGGAGAAAAGCTAGGTAACACTTAGGAACTGAGTAACACTCAGGAACTGAGGCTCTATCGCAGGCAAGTAAGGACAAACAGGGGAGGATATTTAAGGAGACTGGAGTCCCAGCCCCAGGACGTGATTGGAGCTTAGACTCCAACTCCCACAATACGACAAGCTAACTTGCGGAGACAGCTGCCAGTCAACACAAACTACATGTGAAACACCTGAGCCGTGTGAAGCCCTGGTCATGGCAACAACTAATGAAGGATCCGCTGTGCCTCTAGCATCCCACACGGTAGCTAGGAATGCTGTCGGCGTGCTCCTCTCAACCAGCCGTATGATTTGACATACACTTTGGCGGACGCTTGCGGGATGCTGGTCTACGCTCTGGCTGTGTTTGGAACAGAGCGTGATGGCCGGCTTTTGACAGAACCCCCCCCTCCCCTTCAGAAAGGATCTCTGGACCCTTACTGAACCCTCCAGGCTTGGAGGGAAATGACAAATGGAATTTCTTAACCAAGCCAGGAGTATGGAGATCCCTAGCAGCAACCCAAGTTCGCTCCTCTGGACCGTAACCTTTTTAATGCACCAAGTACTGTAATGAATCATGGACCCTACGAGAATCTAGGATCCTTTCCACTTCAAACTTCAATTCCCTCTGTATGACCAGTGGAGGAGGTGTAGGACTAGATTCTGCAATGCGGAATGTATTTCTTGAGCAGAGATTTATAAATCACAGGATCGACTCACAGAGAATAGTGTAATTCGGGTATGGGGTATTTCGACAATCTGAAAGGGACCTATGTAGTGAGGAGCGAATTTGGCTGGGGGAACTCAGAGTCACAAGTTCTTAGTAGACTTTATCCCCAACCAAAAAATCAGGACCAGGCCAAAGTTTATATTTAGCATATTTAATTAGACTCTGTTGAGCATGAAACAGGTACCAAAAAGTTTTATCTGTTCGTACATTCGCGAGGCGCATAAAAATATTCGCGAGACTCCAAAATAGACAATTTTAAACGTGCTGAAAGAGTAGCAACCACCACACAGGGAATGAGGAAACTCACGGGTTCTCCTTCTGGAGCTTTTTTGACACCAAAGCTTTTAGATAAGGCATCAGCCTTAACATTTCTGGCCCCTGGGCGATAGGTAACCATAAAATTAAACCTAGTAAAAACCAAGCCCAACATGCCTAACGAGGGTTCAACCTTTTTGCCTTGTCTAAATACAGATTTTTGTGGTCCGTGAGGGCCGTTACTTTGTGCCGAGCTCCCTTCAGAAAGTGTCTCCACTCCTCGAAGGCCCACTTGTGGCCAACAACTCTCTATTCCCTATGCCACAATTGCCCTCAGAAGTGGAGAACATTTTGGAGAAGAATGCCACAGGTCTTAAAAGGGTTATCCAGTGCTACAAAGACATGGCCACTTTTCCCCCTCTCTTGTCTCCAGATTGGGTGGGGTTTCAAACTCAGTTCCATTTAAGTAAATGGAGCTTAATTGCAAACCACACCTGAGACAAGAGAGGGGGAAAAGTGGCCAATGTTTTTGTAGCGCTTGATAACCCCTTTAAGTTAGTATAGGGTTCTCTGCTCTGGCACAGGATTGCCCCTACACCTGTCTCAGAGGCGTCCACTTCTACCAAGAATTGCATTTCCAGATCAGCGTGTACCAGCACTAGGGCCGAGGAGAAACTTTTTTTTTTTAAATGTCAAAGGCTTGTTCAGCCTCTGGCATCCCAGAGGAAGGGTTGGCCCTGTTTTTAGTTAACTCGGTAAGGGATTTGAAATGAACTTTCTGTAAAATTTGGCAAATCCTAGAAATTTAAAGGAAATGGGTATTGCCCAATCTACCGCTGAGACCTTTTTAGGGTCCATCTGTAAGGAATTCGGGGTTAAGATGTAACCGACAAACCCTACCTCTTGGACACCAAACAGACACTTAGAAACGTTTGCACATGATGAATTTTTGCAAAACCTAAACAATACTTCACATACATGTTCCTGATGTGACCTAAAATCAGACGAGAAGATAAGTATGTCATCAAGGTATATGACTATGTAACGACCAAACAAAAATATTGTCAACAAAAGGGCTGGAAAATGGCAGGGGCATTGCTTAGCCCCAAATGCATCACCAAGTACTCAAAATGTCCTACAGGGGTGTTAAAAGCCGTTTTCCTTTTGCTACCCTCCCTGATCCGGATTCAATTTTAGGTACCCCGTAGATCGATCTTGTAGAACCAACGGGCACCAACCACCTGGTTCAGGAGATCGTGAATCAGGTGGAGTGGATGCTTTTATGGTAATTCTATTTAGCTCTCTGTAATCAATACAGGGTCGCAACCCTCCGTACTTCTTTTCAACAAAGAAGAAGCCAGCACCCATAGGTGAAACAGACGGACGAATATGACCCTTCCTCCAACTGTCCGCACAAGATCAATGGCACAGTCATAACTATGGTGAAGATGCAAGGCGCCAGCAACAGCTTTGTCAAAGACATCCTTAAAATCTGAGATATACCCCAGGAGATTCACAAAGTCACTGACTGTACGAACTGACAGACTAACTGGGGTTAGATGAGAAGCACAGGAACTTCCCCACTTGACCTGTTCCATGGTTCACCAATTAAAACGGGTCATATTAGCGTAACCAAGGCAGACCAAGGATAATATCTGAAAAACATCTATGACTCTGTTCACACTGCAGTTTGCACGGCGCTTGTGGCTTAAGTACAGACCAAAAAAAAAAAAACCAGAAGGTGCAACAGCAACCCACAGGTGCAAGGGCTTACCGTATGTACTCCTCCCCGTCTACACACGATAAACACCTGCTCTGTAGATATGCTAGTGTGAAAATGCTAGAGTAGGGACCATGTCTCTGAGGCCACCTTAATGTTGGTGACATGGTACACTCTGTTTGATCAAATAGTTTGCTAAGATCCTAACTTTTTAATATCTACAGAGCAGGTGTTTATTGTGTGTACACTGGAAGGAGTATATACGGTAAGCCTTTGCACCTGTGGGTAGCTGTTGCACCTTCTGTTTTTTTTTTCAAGGATAATATCTGCAGCCAACTTATTCATTACAAAAAATTAAAGGACAACTCCCACAAAAATTTTTTTTTGCTCATTTAACACACATTACAAAGTTATATAACTTTGTAATGTGGTTAAATACCCGGCCTGGCCCCCTTCCCCCACTTTCGGACCCCCGACCCCCCACCCCGGAAGTTAAGGAATGTATACATTACCTATTACGATCGTCACGGTCCTCTTCTCCGGGGCGGCATCTGGTGACGACGACGTCAGAGCCGAGGGGCGGTCCGGGTCTTCTTCCTCCTCGGCGTCTTCATGCAAAGTGAATGGGGATGAAAAGGCTGCTGGTGCACATGCGCACCAGCAGCCTTTTCATTGGCTGGAGCGCATCACATGGCTTCCAGCTTGCTCAGCCCTGATTGGCTGAGCTTGCTGGAAGCCATGTGATGCGCTCCAGCCAATGAAAAGGCTGCCGGTGCGCAAGCGCACTGGCAGCCTTTTCCATCCCCTGGACCCGGAAGTTGGAGACATCGCTGGATGGCGGAAGGCGGCGACGGAGAGGCGGACGGCGGGCGAATCGAGTGGCGATCGTCACCGGAGAGATGGTGAGTATGGTGTCTGTGTGTGTCTGTGTTTTTTTTTTTTTTTTGGGGTCCCGCGGGAGTTGTCCTTTAAGTCTTTGGGCGGACGGCGGAATCTGTCTAACCATAGAACGGAGTCTAGGGATGGGCGAAGATTAGAGAGGGAGAGCGAAGGGACAAGCAGCGGAATCCTGAACAAGTTTTTCACGTGATTTCCATAGTTGACCTTAGTATACCCTTAGCTGGCCTTCTTCAAACCAGAGTAACATGCAAAATTAGCACATTTAGACCACACTCATTTTATATCGAAACCGCACCCCGTTTCTTTGCCTCATGTACAAACGTATATTGTTTCTGTATGGCATTGTATTAAGGGGATATTTTACTCTAAAAGCAATACTAGGTAAGTAATATGGCATGCAGTTTAGGGCCCTTTTACATAGGCAGATTATTGGCAACGAGCATTCCTAGGAACGCTTAACTAGCCCAAAATTAGTCTGTAAGAATGCTGGTGATCAGCCGATAAGCAGGAAGCGCCCACTCGTCAGCTGGATAAATCTTTTGTAAAGCCGTAAAATTTATTGTTATTGGCTGCAGATCTGTCTGTGTCGATCTTCTAAACTATTAGGTTATTAGAACTGCACAGACATTGCTAGCAATGCCTGTGCAGTCCTTGCTTTATTCAGCCGTCGCCTCCCCATCACCTATTACACAGAGAGATGTGTGGCTGATGTTAAAGACTCTGATCAGCTAATGAACGTGCGCTTTCTTGCTTGTCAGCTGATCGCTGTCTTTATTACACAGTGAGATATTTGCACGATTAGGCAGATAATCTATCCCTGTAATAGGACTTTAAACAGGAAACGTGACTGATAACTAATTAATAAAACAATAAAAGTTGTGCTCAAGTTAAATATCCTTTTGTTCCAGGTTTTGTTGAAAAATGTTGTGTGCCCTTTATATAGTCTTCTCCATTTTGTTCCAGCTCCACCTGATTTGGTACAAAAGGTAATAGATAAACCCTTTTTTTTGATAGTTTTGGCTGTTCTTTAACCCTGGAAGTTATTCTGGGAGACGCTGGAAAGGTGAAAAAGTCAGAGGAACCTGATATCTCTTGGCACATTGTGATCTCCAGCTTATTACATTGAACTTATCACCATTGTTGATTTCTAATATATTGCTTATTCAGTAATTCCACCGCAGGGATACAGTCCTCACCCACACATTAACACCTGACAGTAAACAACACCTTTTCTGTGTTCTTTTGCCATGTTTTAGGACTAGACAAACCTTCCCATAGTCATTCCTCTGTGGTTAAAAAAGAAGGAACAACCAAGGGGCAGCCATAAGCTTCTTAGAATATTTGTCTTTCTTTCTCTCTTGCAGGCCACCAGTTCAGAACAGTTTAGAACAGCTGACATATAATACTACATCTCTCATTAGTGAATATAACTTTCTCTGATAATAAAAGTATTGGTAGCTGACTCTGAATCATCCATACCAGCACCGACTGTGGTTGGCACCGTGTGAGACCCCTAGGCAGGTCTCTCTCATTCCTCATTCCTGTCTCCATGCTGATAAGGTAAGGCTGTATATACATCATTCTTGGAGGCTTTATAAATACCATATTTTCCTGCATATAAGATGACTTTTTAACCCTGAAAAAGCAGGGTTAAAGTCTGGGGTCGTCTTATACGCCGAGCATGGTCGCCCCATACGGTGGGGGGGCTCAAAAATGGCCCATCCCCATCGTATGGGGCAACCACTATAAAAAAAAACAAAAAACATTTTACTCACCTAGGGCCTGTTCCCAGCCTCCGCGCGCCTCCCATACCGTTCCCGGCGCAGGCAGCGTGACGTACTCTACTGGAGACCGAGATCGCCGAACCTCTCCCGGGCAGCCAAGCGTCTTATCGTAGAGGCTCGGAGACGTTAGGCTGCCGGGAGAGCTTTGGGAGAATAAGAGAGGCTTCAGGAACTTCCGGTGCCCCTCTCATTCTCCCGAAGCTCTCCCGGCAGCCGAGCGTCTCCGAGCCTCTCCAATGAGACGGAAGAGGTTCGGCGATCTCCGGTGCAGGTAGTGTACGTCACACTGCCTGCGCCGGGAACAGTACGGGAGGCGCGCGGAGGTTAGAAACGGGCCCTAGATGGGTTAAAAGTTTTTTTGTTTTTTTTTAATTTAGCTGCAGTTAACCCCTGCCTGACTGCAGCAGGGCTGCGGTCAGGCAGGGGTTAAAATTTTCCGGCGTATAAGGCGAACCCCTTACAATCTGCAGGGGTCGTCTTATACGCCCAAGTTGCCTTATACGCCGGAAAATACGGTACACTGGTCAAAAATAAAGGGAACACTTAAACAACACAATATAACTCCAAGTAAATCAAACTTCTGTGAAATCAAATTGTCCACTTATAGTGCTTTTACATGGAACGATTATCGTTCGTATTTTCGCGATAACAATCGCATTTGAGCGATAATCGGCTCGTGTAAACACAGCAAACGATCACACAACGAGCGAGAAATCGTTCATTTTGATCTTTCAACAAGTTCTCAAATAGTCGTTGGTCGTTCGCAAAAAACTCGCAGATTGCTTTGTGTAAACAGTCTTTCAACGATTTACCCTATGTGAGAGATGGGCTTAAGCGATCTTAAAACTATCGCATCAACGATTTTTTTAAACGATCTATCGTTCTGTCTAAATGCAGATTGTTATAAAAAACACATTGTTACTTCATAATCGTAGAATGATCGATTGGGCGAATTATCGCTCCGTGTAAAAGGACCATTAGGAAGCAACAGTGACAATCAATTTCACATGCTGTTGTGCAAATTAGACAACAGGTGGAAATGATTGGAAACTAGCAAGACACACTCAATAAAGGAGTGGTTCTGCAGATAAGGACCACAGACCACTTCTCAGTACCTGTGCTTTCTGGCTAATGTTTTGGTCACTTTTGGATGTCGGTGGTGCTTTCACACTTGTGGTAGCATGAGACAGACTCTAACAACCCAAAAAAGTGGCTCAGGTAGTGCAGCTCATCTAGGATGGCACATTAATGCGAGCTGTGGCAAGAAGGTTTGCTGTGTTTGTCAGCGTAGTGTCTAGAGGCGCTACCAGGAGACAAGCCAGTACACCAGGAGACGTGGAGGAGGCCAACAACCCATTAGCAGGACCGCTGCATGTGTCTGCACAAATGGTTAGAAACCGACTCCATGAGGGCCCAACGTCCACAGATGGGGATTGTGCTCACAGCCCATCATCATGGAGGAGGCTTGGCATTTGCCAGATGACACCAAGATTGGCAAACTCGCCACTGGCGCCCTGTGCTCTTCACAGATTAAAGCAGGTTCACACTGAACACATGTACCAGACGTGGCAGAGTCTGGAAACGATGTGGAGAGCTGTCTGCTGCCTGCAACATCCCTCAGCATGAGCGGTTTTGCAGTGGGTCAGTAATGGTGTGGGGTGGCATTTCTTTGGAGGGCCGCAAAGCCCTCCATGTGCTCGCCAGAGGTAGCCTGACTGCCATTAGCTACCAAGATGAGATCCTCAGACCCCTTGTGAGACCATATGCTGGTTCGGCTGGACGTGGGTTCCTCCTAATGTAGGACAATGCTAGACCTCATGTGGCTAGAGTGTGTTAGCATTTCCTGCAGGATGACAGCATTGATGCTATGGACTGGCCTGCCCGTTTCCCAGAGCTGAATCCCATTGAGCACATCTGGGACATCATGTCTCATTCCATGCACCAACGTCACGTTGCATCACAGACTGTCCTCGAGCCGGCGGATGCTTTAGTCCAGGCCTGGATGGAGATCCCTTTAGGAGACCATCCACAACCTCATCAACAGCATGCCCAGGAGTTGTAGGGAGGTCATACAGGGACGTGGAGGCCACACATGAAACTGAGCCTCATTTTGACTTGTTTTAAGGACATTACATCAGAGTTGGATCAGCCTGTAGTGTGTTTTTCCACTTTAATTTTGTGTGACTCCATTGATTTATAAATGTGATTTTCATTGATGATTTCTGTGTGACTTTGTTGTTGGCACATTCAACTTTGTACAGAACAAAGTATTCAATGAGAATATTTCATTCATTCAGATCTAGGATGTGCTATTTGAGTGTTCCCTTTATTTTTTTGAGCAGTGTATTACTTTACTGAAAGAGTAGTTGATACTTGGAACACACTTCCAGCAGATGTGGTTGAAAAAATCTACAGTAAGTAAATGTAAACCTGCCTGTGATAAACATAAATATGTCCTAAGATAATAAGAAAGGAAATAATAGTATTGAATTATTATCTGCCAATAACTCACTTATCTATCGTGTTTCTCCGAAAATAAGACCTACCCTAAAAGACCTAGCTTCATTTTGCAGGCTTTTTGGTGTAGACTTAAAATATAAGCCCTACGCCATAAATAAGCTCTAGTTATAGTCAGCTGACCAGATCCCTGACACTGTGTGGTTGAGCATCAGCCAATCAGTACCAGACTTGTTGTGCTCCTCCCTCACCTGTTCAACACAAGCTGCAGTGGAGGTTGGAGTGGTTACAAGATGCACAGTGGCGAACATTGAATAAGGGGGGGATGGAGGGTACATGGGCCAACTAGAGGGGGGTGGAGGTATAAAGCATGGGGGCTACCTGCAGAGGGATAAGGGAGGTATACTTTATAGAGACTACCTGCAAAGGGGGATGTATCCAGTAAAGGGGAAACAAGTACAGAAGGGGGAGGGAAGCATACAGTATGTGGAGCCGTACTGCTGAGGGGGATGTATACAGTATGGTGGAACAACTAAGGGGGGAGGGGTTTGTGTGTGTGTGTGTGTGTGTGTGTGTGTGGAACAACCCTATAACAACTATTGTATAGAGTGGAACTACAGGGTAGTTTTTTTTTACAGAAAAATAGGGTAGTAAGGCAGTTGTAGTATACTTATGGTAGCAAATCAAGAAAGGCAAAATAATTTTGGTGGTGGTGAAAAGTCTCTGCTACAAAATTTATATAACAACAATAAAAAATAAGAACAATAGAAAGAATAGCCAAGTGTTATAGGGCCGATGTTCACATCTGTACTGGGGTCAGGGTGTAGGTGTGTTACAGTAAGGGCAAAGCAGAGCTTAATACAAGGCAAATAGCGGGTCATGTTTTCATGACTCGCTAGGCAATGGCAGCACATTCTCAGAAATCCTTCATATTGGAGAATACAAAGGAAGGAGTGTGCGTACAGGAATTCCATTTCCGAGCCAAGAAATCCAAGCAGCCCCTATCAATGTGTGAAATAGTGTCAAGCACTGGACTTCCTCTTATACCATCCCAACGCGTTTTCTAGCAAAATATGTGAAATGTGCAGCCAAGTTTATCATTCCGCCTCATTCTCTCTCCTCCTAGATTTCCAACTTGATCTTTTTGAGGCCCAAGCTTGTAATTCACAATGGAACAAAAATACATACAGATCCAAGCGAATTGTTCCATTTGGATGAAATCATTTGTTAGTGGTACATGATAAAACTTCCAACATAAGTGGTCAAAGCAAAGCCTATAATAATCTTTTATGCATCATTTTAAACCCTCTACATTACAGCTTTGGCTGTCCAGGCATGATGGGAATTGTAGTTTTGCAACAGCTGGAGGGCCGGATTTTAACACCTCTGCTACGTGGTATAGTAAATTAGAGGCAGCAAACACCTTGGGGAAACTCAGACTTGGGTCCACCTCTTAATTGGATATAGATCACAACTCTGATTGTTCCTTTCTTCTTATATCCTTTTCTTTTATGGAACAGACTTATACTTTTACATAATTTCCAGTGATGTTTACATTGATTTTGTACTAGCTTTGTGTTTATTAGTTTCTATTTCGTTATTTACTGTTGAAGATTTGCACTTTACCTATCAATAAATGATTCTATATATACAGCCCGGACTTTAAATAGAATCAAATATACTGTACAAAGAACTGACTTTCTGCTATTATTGGAAGTGTATTTCTCAATATCAGTTTGAATGTATGTAATGACACTGTATGTTATTTTTTCCCGAAAATAAATAAAATATGTGTTAAAAACAAAACAAAAACAAACCTATGCGCACAGCCAACAGTTCCCAGAGTCACTGATTGGCTGGGCGGGCAGGTGCTGCAGCAGGGGAGTGGGAGATGCTGAAACAGGAGCTGTGGGGAGGTAAGATAGGTGAGTTTGATTTGTTAGTCTAACTATTGAAGCTGTTTGGCTGCCTTCAGTGATACCACATATGGGAAAGGGAGGTGATGTAAACTTGAGGAAGCGTTCCCCTCTGCAAGGGTCAAATAGTTGCTGAAGGGAATACCCCTGTGTTACATCCTTGTCTGAGCTGACATTATACCACCTGTTTGTCAGACGTCAGAAAGTGTTGGTTGCCACCCACAGATTGTCTCAGAGTGTCTATGGACTGTTTGTGTTTCACAGTAGACCAGTGAATATTTTTCAGGAGGTGTCTGATGCTTTTATTTTTCTATTGCGCACAAGTGGCGAGAAATACCACCTGCTGCTAAATGGATTTTCTCAGGCACATAACACAGAGTCAGAGTATACTTTACCCTTGAACTATTTATTTTTGTTCTCTTGTGTTGTCCAGAATGATCGAACTTCAGTGTACAGAGGCTGCCACCAAGGGCATGGCCAGAATTCACACATGAAACAACCTTTGTAATGATGCTCCAGCTGTGCACCGACGGTCATTGACAGACTGACGTGACCAATATGGGGAATAAGCTGATACAGGTTTAACTAATCACTGCCAGGGTTTCACCAGAGAATAGCCACTTGGAGGTATCTCGTGTGGTTGTCTGAAGAGGATAAAAGGGAACCAGTCAGCACAGTTGTGCTTATTAGGTTTCCAGCAGTGCTAAATAGATGTGGTAGGGAGCCTTCCTACCATGTCCTGGATTGCTCCTTCGGTACGTCCTTTTGCTGGCAAAATGTTTTTTACTGCTGTGCGCGAGGCAGGGAGAGAGCTGGGAACTAGTCATCTGGGCTGTGACATATCATAGCTCTCTGTCCCATCAGCCCGCTATACGGCAGTAATTGACAGGTAAGGAGGCACGTATTCAGTTCTGTGTCCAGGGATGGACTGACAGTGTCCTCAACTCCTGGGCCGATACTACTGATATTGTTGATGGTATCACAGCATGTGAAATCACCTCAGATGAAAATCAAAAGACGTCTCTAACCTGCTCCACACCTCTATACACATTAGACATGTGACATTTTTAGACAACCATTGAATGGGTATGACAGCTTCCTAACTTGGGGAGATTAGATTTTAGTTACGCTTCCTTCTGTTAAAAAATGGCCCTCAATGAGCAAAAAACAAAATGGCAAAAAGTCACCAGTTTTCATGTAATAAATTAAAACTATATCATGCCAGAAATCCGGCTTACGTGGCTTAAACCCCCTAGGAATGTGTGAAACCTTGGTGGTCAGTAGACCTGTGTGTGGGGGCCTCCTTTACTCTACAGTTATATGGTGGTGTAATAGCGGGATCCCAGCTGTTTTCTATTATGTGTCGGTAGCCATGTCCCCCTGTGATTTTGTGTTTATGAGACCAGATCTATTGTGATGTGATGTTATTTTGGAGACAGCTCACGCCATATTTACTCTGTTATTTAGAAACCGTCGGACTGTGGACGGCAGCCAAGCACTTGGCTCAGTTTTGTAATTAGCGGTAATCCTCTGGTGTGTTCTCTAAGCCGGAGAAGCTGGTTTTAGTCCTGTAATGTATATTACTATTGGATACACTGGCAGCTGATGGGATTTTAAAGAGTCCAGTTCACAGACAGAAGATGGCTGTGGCTTGGAAATAACAAAGCAAAGTCACAAGAATAAATGTACTGAAAGAATGGGATATAGATTACACACCTCAGTTCAGGTAACTTTATACCATGAGCTCCATTTACTAACCAAGGTCTAATGGCAGGCCACAAAATAGAGACCCAATCATCCAACCAGTCAACAATGGCTACCCAATTTATAGGATAGACTGCACACGAAAACTGATAACCTCTGGTATTGCATGTATACTCTAAAGAAACACTTCCGCATGAGGTAAGACATCAGTGACCTGTCTGTCCCCATACCATTGTCTGCATAGGTCAGCACTTCTTGGACAGGTTTACATCAATATATTACAAAATTACACCGTTACTGATACATCTGGATAGGTTGTAGGCTTTTGCTAAAGGCGGCAGATGAGATTTTGCACATGGTCCATAACAAGATTATTTGATAAATGAAAAAATGTTTAGTAGAACTGACATAGAAAAGTACCATGATCTGTTTATACCCAGGACTGGGGCATCCTCTCCATTTGCAGGAAAGAATATGTCTTCATCAATATTGATTCTTATTCTTTTTTTTTATCCCCCGCCAGAGCAACCACCTTCCCCTTTCCTGGCTGCCTGGGAGGAGGATCTTAGGCCCCCTTCACACGTCCGGAAAATCTGTCCGGATTTCCGGACTCATAGACTAACATTAGACACGGACACCCTTCCGGATTTTTCCGGAAGGGTGTCCGTTCCGGAAAATAGGACCGGATTTTTTAGATCCTGTCCTATTTTCGTCCGGAAATCCGACACGGACGCCCCCATAGAAGTCTATGGGAGCGCCGGAATCACGGGCATTTTCCTGATGTATATCAGGAAAGTGCCCGCGATTCCGGACTGGTAGAGAGCCAGCCCCGGCCCCCCCCCCCCCCCCCCCCCCGCCGCTTAACCCCCAGTACCCGCTAGCCCCCGACAACCCTCACCACCGAAACACCGGCTCTCTTGCATCTGACCCTCTCCCCCCGCCCCCCCCCCCCCCCCCGGGAACTCACCACCGGGCCGCCCGCCGGACTACTACTCCCACCATGCTCTGCTGGCAGGCCATGATGGGAGTTGTAGTTCTGCAGCCTGTGGCCATCCAGGTTGCAGAACTACAACTCCCACCATATCTTGCTGACAGGTCATGATGGGACTTGTACTTCTGCAGCCTGTGGCCATCCAGGTTGCAGAAGTACAACTCCCATCATGGCTCTGCTGGCAGGCCATGATGGGAGTTGTAGTTCTGCAGCCTGTGGCCATCCAGGTTGCAGACGTACAACTCCCATCATGCCTTGCTGACAGGCCATGATGGGAGTTGTAGTTCTGCAGCCTGTGGCCATCCAGGTACACGGGTACCTGTGATTTATGTTGGCATACTAGACCATATTATCTCATCAGGAAATCCTGAAGGTTTTTCCTGATGGTTTCCTGATGGTAAAAACGGATTACTGTCAGGAAATCCTGATACTTTCCTGATGACATTTGAGGTCTCCTGATCTGGATTTCCTGACAGTAAAAACTGACACGGACGTGTGAATGGGGCCTTAATTTTACTTTCTCTGGAGCGCAGGTTGAGTGGCTATTTTTCTGTGTTTTTGTGTGAGTGGGTATATACCTGCACACTCTGTTCCTCCATCCACCCATCTCAAGGAGGTGGGGTACAAAGTTATACTTCCAGAATCACGTATTAAAATATAACTTTATTAATATATCTAAAAGTGTTGTATAAAACAACCTAGCTACAACAGAAAATAAATCTAAAAGGGGCACTTCACAACAATGCTGGAGTGTTGAGCCTCCAAGTACCCTGCTATACTCGTGCTAAGTAGCACTGATACATATACACAGCAGGGTAACCTCTTGAGATGTGGTATCTCTATTTCAGTTCCCTGCTTCAACCGTGCCAAATAGCACCAATACAAATATAGGAAGCAAGATGACAAAAAATTTTTTTATGTCTCATGTCTCTATGCGTTTCCCCCAGGGATCATTCTGGGATCATCAGGAGACTATAAATAACACAATGGTTCCTCATAGAGATTCTCAAAAAAAAAATAATATGCAGATAGTGTAAAGCAGGTTACTATGTATTAAAAGCCCAGCCGGGCAATATACATGTATACACCTGTTCAGGGGATGCGAGACATAAGGCAACATTGTGGTTCCTGATGTCTAATATTGTATGTTGTGCAGTTCCCAAATACAAAGTTATTTCCCGATTTTACCGCATTCCTACCCGTATCCATCTGATGTTCCTGGAGGCCTTACTGTTGTGCTGGAGGGACTGTGGGGAAGAAGGCTCGCTCCTACACATTATTTGGAGCTGTCCCAAGCTGGCATCTTTTTGGAAGGATGTGTGGGGGTATCACCTCGACCTTCTGCACATCTCCGATATTCCTCTTAAACTTTACCGCCACTCTGTTCTCTGTCACCTGATTAATGCCACAAGATATTGTGCCCCAGGACTGTGGAGAAGCCCAGAGCCTCCCAGTATCTTTTTGTGGATACGCAAGATTGAGGACATCAAGCGTTTGGAAGACTTCATGGTGCAATTGCATGACCGATCTACCTGTTTTTTCTGCACCTGGTTTTACAGGGACCAATTTACTTAAGGAAACCCCCAAAAATGTTTTAGTATGAGGGGAAAGATGTTAAAAAGAACCCCCCATACAACAAATAGATGCAAGACCAAATGTAAAAAAAATTATTGTTCTTTATTAACCTCTTCAGGACCGGGCAAATTTTTGTTTTTGCGCTTTTGTTTTTTCCTCATCGTGTTTTAAAAGACCATAGCGCTTGCATTTTTTCACCTACAGATCCGCATGAGCCCTTATTTTTTTGCGCCACTAATTGTACTTTGCAATGGCAGGCTTCATTTTTGCATAAAGTATGCTGCAAAACCAGGAAAAAATTAAATGTGTGATGAAATTGAAAAAAAAAATAAATAAATAACAATTTCTTTTTTAATTTGGGGGAGTTTTTCATTTACGCTGTTTGCCCTAGGGTAAAACTGTCTTGTTATATATGTTCCTCAAGTTGTTACGAGAACAATGATATGTAACTTGTGTAATTTTTATTTTACTTGATGGCTTTTAAAAAATGAAAACCTTTTTTAAAAAATTAATGTTCCTTAACCCCTTGCCTCCGCAGCCTGTTTTGGCCTTAATGACCAGGCTCATTTTTCAAAATCTGACCTGTCTCAGTTTATGCGCTTATAGCTCAGTGATGCTTTAACGTATGCTAGCGATTCTGAGATTGTTTTTTCGTCACATATGACACTTTATATTAGTGGCAAAATTTGGTCATTACTTTGTGTGTTTTTTGTGAAAAACATCAAAATATCATGAAAAATTTGAAAATTTTGCATTTTATGAACTTATGAAATTCTCTGCTTCTAAAAAAGGAAGTCATAGCACATAAATTAGTTACTAAGTCACATTACCAATATGTCTTCTTTATTCTGGCATAATTTGGGAAACATATTTTACTTTTTTAGGCTGTTATGGGGCTTAGAAATTTATTAGCAAATTATCACATTTTCATAAAATTTCCAAAACTGATTTTTTTAGGGACCAGTTCTTTTTTTAAGTGGGTTTAGGAGGCTTGTATACTAGAAACCCCCATAAGTGACCCCATTTTGGAAACTAGACACCTTAAAGAATTAATCTAGGGGTATAATGAGCATTTTAACCCTACAGGGGCTGGAGGAAAGTATTCACAATTAGGCCTTAAAAAAAATCGAAAATTTTAATTTTCCAATAATATATATGTTTAGATTAAAGTTTCTCCTTTCCAAAAGGAACATGAGAGAATCTGCACCCCAAAATTTGTAACGCAGGTTCTCTTGAGTACAACGGTACCCCATATGTGGGCGTAAACCACTGTATGGGCACACAGCAGGGCTCAGAAGGGAAGGAGCGCCAATTAGCTTTTTTAAAAAGTTTGAGCGCCAGGTGCATTTGCAGTGCCCCTGTAGTGTCAGCAGAATAGAATCCCCCCAAAAGTCACTCCATTTTCAAAAGTGCACCCCTCAAAGAATTCATCTTGGGGTAGGATGAGCATTTTGACCCCACATGCATTAGAGGAAAGTATTCAAAATTAGACAGTAAAAATGAAAAACACGAATTTTTCCAATAATATGTTCGTTTAGTTTGAAATTTCTCAATTTCACAAGGAAAAAGAGAAAAAAAGTACCCCAAAAATTGTAACGCAGGTTCTCCTGAATACAACGGTACCCCATATGTGGGCATAAACCACTGTATGGGCACACAGCGGGGCTCAGAAGGGAAGGAGTGCCAATTAGCATTTTCAGTGCAGATTTTTCTGAAGAAGTTTCTGAGCGCCAGGTGCGTTTGCAGCGCCCCTGTAGTGTCCGTAGAAAAGAACCCCCCCAAAAGTCACCCCATTTTGGAAAGTACACCCCTCAAAGAATTCATCTTGGGGTGTGGTGACCATTTTGAACCCACAGGTATTAGAGCAAAGTATTTAAAATTAGACAGTAAAAATGAAAAACTCGAATTTTTCCAATAATATGTTCGTTTAGTTTAAAATTTCTCAATTTCACAAGGAACATGAGAGAATCCGCACCCCAAAATTTGTAACGCAGGTTCTCCTGAGTACAACGGTACCCGATATGGGGGCATAAACCACTGTATGGGCACACAGGAGGGCTCAGAAGGAAGGGAGCGCCAATTAGCATTTTCAGTTCAGATTTTGCTGAAGAAGTTTCTGAGCGCCAGGTGCGTTTGCAGAGCCCCTGTAGTGTCCGCAGAAGAGAACCCCCCTAAAAGTCACCCCATTTTGGAAAGTGCACCCCTCAAAGAATTCATCTTGCGGTGTGGTGACCATTTTGACCCCACAGGTATTAGAGGAAAGTATTCAACATAAGACAGTAAAATTGAAAAACTTGAATTTTTCCAATAATATGTTTGTTTAGTTTGAAATTTCTCAATTTCACGAGGAACAGGAGAGAAGCTGCATGCCCAAATCTGTAACGCAGGTTCCCCTGAGTAGAACGGTACCCCATATGTGGGCATAAACCACTGTATGGGCACACAGCCGGGCTCAGAAGGGAAGGAGCGCCAATTAGCATTTTCAGTGCAGATTTTTCCAAAGAAGTTTCTGAGCGCCAGGTGCGTTTGCAGTGCCCCTGTAGTGTCAGCAGAAGAGAACCCCCCCAAAAGTCACCCCATTTAGGAAAGTACACCCCTCAAAGAATTCATCTTGGGGTGCAGTGAGCGGTTTGACCCCACAGGTATTAGAGGAAAGTATTCAAAATAAGACAGTAAAAATGAAAAACTCCAATATATGTTCGTTTAGTTTAAAATTTCTCAATTTCACGAGGAATGGGAGAAAAAATGTACCCCAAAATCTGTAACGCAGGTTCTCCTGAGTACAACGGTACCCCATATGTGGGCATAAACCACTGTATGGGCACACAGCAGGGCTCAGAAGGAAGGGAGCGCCAATTTGCTGGAGCAAAACCGCAGCTAGTAATGGTTATTAGAATAGCGCAGTTACTAAAATACAATAAAAAAATGAGATTACAGGTAATGTGGGGTGGTTACGGATAATCTGGGGTGTTTACGGGCAACCTGCGGTGGTTACGGGCAACCTGCGGTGGTTACGGGCAACGTGGGGTGGTAACGGGCAACGTGGGGTGGTTACGGATAAACTGAAGTGCTTATAGGTAATCTGGGATGGGAACCTGTAACGTGCGGTGGTCGGGGGCAACGTGCGGTGGTCGGAGGCAACGTGCAGTGGTCGGGGGCAACGTGCAGTGGTCGAGGGCAACGTGCGGTGGTCGGGGGCAACGTGCAGTGGTCGGGGGCAACGTACGGTGGTCGGGGGCAACGTGCGGTGGTCGGGGGCAACGTGCGGTGGTCGGGGGCAACGTGCGGTGGTCAGAGGCAACGTGCGGTGGTTAGAGGCAATCTGGGGGGAATTACATGTGATTAGGGGCAACATGGGGTGGTTACAGACAATCTGCGATGGTTACGAGCAACATGGGGTGGTTACAGACAATCTGGGGTGGTTACGGATAAACTGAAGTGCTTATAGGTAATCAGGGGTGGGTACATGTAATTTTGGGTGGTTACGGCAATCTGGTGTGGTTACGGGCAATCTGGAGGGGGTCACTGGCAACGTGCAGTGGTTACGTGCAATATGGGGGGGTTACGGGCAATCGGGGCTGATTACGGACCATCTGGAGGGGCTCACTGGCAATTTGGGGTGGTTACAGGCAACGTGCGGTGGTTATGGGCAATGTGTGGTGGTTATAGGCAACGTGCGGTGGTTATGGGCAACGTGCGGTGGTTATGGGCAACGTGCGGTGGTTATGGGCAACGTGCGGTGGTTATGGGCAACGTGCGGTGGTTATGGGCAACGTGCGGTGGTTAGTGGCAACGTGCGGTGGTTATGGGCAACGTGCGGTGGTTATGGGCAACGTGCGGTGGTTATGGGCAGCGTGCGGTGGTTATGGGCAGCGTGCGGTGGTTATGGGCAACGTGTGGTGGTTAGTGGCAACGTGCGGTGGTTAGTGGCAATGTGCGGTGGTTATGGGCAATGTGCGGTGATTACGTGCAATCTGGGGCGGATACGGGCAATCTGGGGCGGATATGGGCAACCTGCGGTGGTTACGGGTACTTTGGGGGGGCTAGGGGTAATCTGGGAGTAAAGTGCAATTATTACTATAATAAAAAGTGTGTGTTTTATTTTTTTGTATGTTTTTCACTTTTTGTACTTTATACATTAATTATCACTGTATTACTATGATTACTGTGATATTTTCTATCTCAGTAATCATAGTTCAGTGACAGAGACCAAATTGGTCTCTGTCACTTTAAATTTTCTGAGATAACTGATTCTGGAGCGCATGCGCACTTCAGAATCAGCCTGGACGTCGAGGAGGACGGAGCTTCGTGGATCCGGTGAGTATATGGGGAAGGGGGGGTGACTGGGGGACGGGGGTGACTGGGGGGGTGGGGGGCGACTTGGGGGGGGGCACGGTGACACTTTTTATCCCCTGTCACCAATGATTTATGGTGACAGGGGATAAAAAGTGCTGATCACTGGGAACAGGCGATCGGCGGTATATAGTATATACCGCTGATCGCCTGCTCCGGGACCACACGGGGGGGTCCCCGATCACTGCCCCATGCTCTCCGCTACCTCCGGTGGCGGAGAGCATGGGGCTTTGATCACTAATTCATTTCCATCCCTGCGAACAAACATCGTTTGTTCGCAGGGATGGGGGCGGCCATCTTGGATCTGATGGCCGCCCGGGTAGGGTGATCGGGGGGCTGATCTGGGGTCTGAGGGGACATTTTTCATCTCCCCCCACCGTGGATTCACGGTGGGGGGAGATGAAAACTATCGGCGGCGCCGGTAATGCCCGGTACCGGCGGATCGCCGCTAAAATGGTAGTAGCGGCGATCCGCCGGTATCGGAGGACGAGGGGAGGGGGCCGGGGGACACAGATTGAGTGGCGGTGGGGGGAGGCAGCGTTCTGCAGCCTCCCCCCGCCGCCCGATCGGCGGGGGACACTGAATCTCCCCATAGACGCTGCGGTCGCATTGACCGCGGCGTTTATGGGGTTAACTGCCCGGGGGGGAGCGCGGCTCCCCTCCGGGCAGTGGCAGCAGGAGGAGGCTGTGTGACACAGCCTCCTCCTGCTGCCCGATCTCACCTAGGGACAGAAGGGGGAGGCAGGGAAAGCATGATGCAGTCCAGGGACGTCATGATGCATTCTGCCACTGCTTTTCATGACGTCCCTGGACGTCATATTGGGGGAAGGGGTTAAAATTGCTTTATTGCCATGCTTATAGCGCTTTTATCCTTTGGTCTATGGGGCTGTGTGAGGTGTCATTTTTTGCGCCATAATATGTCCTTTTTTTCGGTAACTTACTTGCATATATGCGACTTTTTGATCACTTTTTATTACAATTTTTCTGGATTTGATGTGACAAAAAATGCGCAATTTTGCACTTTGGCGGGTTTTTGTGCTTACCCCATTTACCGTGCGAGATCAGTAATGTAATAATTTCATAGTTATTTATTTTTATTTATAAAATGGGAAAAGGGGGGTGATTCAGACTTTTATTAGGGGAGGGGATTTTTTTTATTAATAAAAACACTTTATTTTTTACTTTATACTTTAACTTTGAGTCCCCCCTGGGGACTTTCAGTATTACTGCAGTGATCTCCCATAGAGATGAGATCATTGCTGTATTACTCTGGTCTGCAGACCAGAGGAATCAAATGCCGAGCCGGGATCAGCGTTGGAGCGTCACTGAGTCCCGACTCGGTAAGCAGAAGGGATCTCCCCTCCATAATTGCATCGCGGGCGGGAGATACCTCACAAGACACCAGGGAAAGGGGGACAGTAATACATTTAAATGCAGCTGTCAGATTTGACAGCTGCATTTAAAGCGACTCTGTACCCACAATCTGACCCCCCCAAACCACTTGTACCTTTGGATAGCTGCTTTTAATCCAAGATTTGTCCTGGTGTCCGCTCGGCAGGTGATGCAGTTATTGTCCTAATAAACAACTTTTAAACTGGCAGCCCTGTGTCCTACGATCGGGGCTTAGATTGTGTATGCTTTAGGCTAGCACAACCTCTCTGTCCCTCCTTCCCGCCCTCCTCATCATTAGGAATGCTCCAGGCAGATTGTCTCCTATTCGTCAGCTGTGTGAATACTGAACATGGGCTGGATCGTTAAGCAACTGTGCAGTGTTCAGCATGGAGAAAATGTTCCAGTGGCATCCCTAATGATGAAGAGGACGGGAAGGAGGGACAAAGTTAGGACACAGATACTCCTGTTTGGCATGGAAGCTAAAGCCTATACAAATCCCCAACACTAGGGTTGATAGGAGTAAATTACGTTACATGATACACAAGAAAATAAATAAAGTTCAATAGAAAATATACATACATGTGTACTGGGCACTGGGCATATATAGGACAAGTAATAAAACTCACAGTGAATAAAGGTAAATGGATCACATCAGAAATCAATATACATTACCACTCATGTGTCCCTTGCACATGTGACCACTGCAGCACTCACCTGACGCGCGTTTCGCGTGTTGCTTTATCAAGGGTGAGCGAGTTACTGACTTGGATAATTACAAATTCCTTCTAACTCAGTGGTGTGGTAGGTTTTCCCTAAGACAGTGCTTCTCAATTCCAGTCCTCAGGCCTCACCAACAGGTCATGTTTTGAGGATTTCTTTAGTATTTCACAGGTGATATAATTATACTCGGTTCTTCAGGTATTCTCACAGGTGTCCTTTGTATGGGAAATCCTCAAAACATGACCTGTTGGTGAGGCCTGAGGACTGGAATTGAGAAGCACTGCCCTAAGACCCTTTCCCCCCTCTGCCCCTTTTTTTGTACGTCTTCTCTCCTCTTCCTCCTCTCCCCTTCTTCTTTCCCTCTCCCTCGGCAGCCCATAGAAGATAGCCGTGGTCTGCTGCCACTGCTCCTATTACACGGAGCGATGGCAGCAGATTGTTACTTTCTGCATCGTTGGTCTTTCAAGATGTTAAAAAACAATGATCAGCCGACATCATGCATGTCGGCTGATCGTTGCCTTTTAACATTGCTATTACACAAAACGATAATCGACCATAACGTGTATTATGGCCTTTAGTCTGATCACCAGATTGTGGAGTCAGGAAGGAATTTGTTTTCGCGTAAGTTGAAAAAAATTGGCTTCTACTATTTGATATTCACCTGAATGAACACTGAAGGGTCATATTCTGGATTGTATATGTCTTTTTTGGCCCTACATACTATATATCAATTGATCAATCTGGGCCTATGTTACTAAATTGCTTCTTATAGTAAGATCTATGTCTGAGAGCTCTGGGGTGACATCCCAGACATGTCTGACATTTAGACAATCACTGAATATATACAAAAGGTATAAGCAGTGAGGTGTCCCCTCTGGCCTAGCCTTAGGGAAGTTATATATTTGCTTCCCTTTGCTGTCCAGTACTTTCTCTGTTTCTTCTATTATATTAAACTTTATAAAATTAAACCTTGACTTTTCTGTTACTTAATCACTAGAGTCCCTCATCTCGAGGACACGCAGGCCCCTCACTACCGGGGAGTTATGTAACTGACTGCGTATATGCATCAGTATCGGCAAGAACTTTGGAACATCAGTTTCCTCCATTAAAAAAAGAGACACCAAAATAAACTTTGCATGTATTAACTGGTAATCTTCCCAAAAACTACCCTGCCTATTGTCATAAGAGACATGAATGTCTTTCTTTAGTGTAATAATATTGCAAGCTGTAAACTGCTCAGATGCTAAGGGAACACTTTAAGTGTCATTATAAAAAAAAATCTGAGACAAATATTGATCATCTGTCAAGGTCTGGGTAACCCCCACAGACCTCTGGACATGGCCGGGATAAGAATGGGGCCAATTGCCTATCTCCCTAACTCCCTGTGAGCTCTATAGACTTGTTCTCAAATCAACTGGTTTCAGAAAGTTACTGGTTACAGATTTCTAATTTCTATTAAAAAATCTCCAGTATTCCAGTATTTATCACCTGCTGTATGTCCTGTAGGAGGTGGTGTACTTTTCAGCTGCTGTAGGTCTTGCAGGAAGTGGTATATTCTTTCTAGTCTGACACTGTGCTCTCTGCTGCCATCTCTGTCCATGTCAGGAACTTCCCAAAGCAGGAGAGGTCTCTATGGGGATTTTCTGCTGCTATGGACAGTTCCTGACATGGACAGAGGTGGCAGCAGAGAGCTCTGTGTCAGACTAGAAAGAATACACCACTTCCTGCAAGACCTACAGCAGCTGATAGGTACTGGAAGACTTAATTAAATAGAAGTAATTTACAGGTGGTGGCTACACACAGGAGCTCCTGTCTTCCTGTCTGATTCTTTAATTTTGCATTTTGCTATGGTCCTTATCCCTACTGGTAGGAGGTGGTACCTGCAGCCTATTCAGGTGGCACAGGTATTTCCATCTGCTTCCCAGACCCCTCCAGCCTGTTTGTGGTCCCTGGACGTAGACTAGAAGATGAAAACAATGCAGGTGAGTTACACAATTTGCGTAACCTCCATCGACTTTAATGGAAGTTTTGTAAATGGTGTAACTCCACGAGCAAGATCTATAGAGGTGGGTAAGCAAGTCTGCATATAAACTTTATATGTCAGGTATAACTTTGTTATAATCCTTTACACAACTCAGTATTTACCCAGTGAATTGTGTGAAACCATCTGTAGAGTGCGCAGCTCAGATCAGACAACCCGCGCCTTGACTTACTGACCTCTCCAACGTCATTACACAACGGCCACAAGGACGCTGGTTAGATCACCAGTCATATTAGCAGCTTTTCTCCACTATCTGGAAAGTTCACTTTTCACCCTTGAGCAGATCTGAAGTGAATGCCAGATACATATTGGATTTTGCAGATAGGGAAAGAAAGACACAAGAAACTTTAAATGATAGCTGGTTTAGTTTAGGTTCCTTATGATGTAACAATAATCATTCCTTTATTTGTATAGCGCCAACATATTCCACAGCACTGTACAGAGGTTTTCATTGCTGGGGTTTCCCCTACTAATGTTCTCTGTGCCTCATGGAAAATATTCTTTACTCATTTTTCTTATAGGTAAAGTATAATATTATTAAAACCTTCCCACATCTCAAAGAAGCGTCAGGCTTTCTGTTCCTGCCTCTACCCGGTCCATGACGTAAGAGAGTGTTTCCACCTAGTGCCTGTGTGTATTAAGGTTAAACCCCTCCATTTATCTTCAGTTGTTGTTGCAGTTGTGGTATGCCAAGATGAACACGTGAAAGAGAAAGTAGTTAGAGATGAGCGAACCTGGAGCATGCTCGAGTCGATCCGAACCCGAACTTTCGGCATTTGATTAGCGGTGGCTGCTGAACTTGGATAAAGCCCTAAGGCTACGTGGAAATCATGGATATAGTCACTGGCTGTATCCATGTTTTCCAGACAACCTTAGAGCTTTATCCAAGTTCAGCAGCCCCCGCTAATTAAATGCTGATCGTTCGGGTTCGGGTCGACTCGAGCATGCTCCAGGTTCGCTCATCTCTAAAAGTAGTCTTTTTTTCTCATCCTTGGGCCTAGCATAAAGAGGTAGCAATTAAAGTATGTAGAGTCCATCATCTTGAGACAATTGGCCCCTCCTAGGAAAGAGAATGTAAAGGGTTTCCAATTGTCTAGAGTGGATTCCAGGTTAGAAATATATGGGATAATATTGGCCTGGTAAAGTTTTTTGGGGGGTTCTAAGGTATGTGTACTCCCAGCTATTTCAGTGAGGAATCCCAACCATTGGAAGGGATAAGCTATTGTTCATAGTGGTCGTCTTCAGTCATGTAAGGAGGAAGTCCGGGCAAAATAATTTTAAGATATGTTATGGCCTGTTCAGGTCTCTATCTCCTACTAAAAAGGGACACGATGATAATCAATATGTATAATGTTTATTAATGAATTCCATATAAAACATGATTAACAATAATAAAAGCCAATAGCCATGCACATGGGACTAGGAATCCACAGGATAATTAAAACAGTATTGCACAAGAATCGGTAAACAAGATTAAACAGCAGTCTGTAAACAGTGATTCATTGCACAAAAAACACTTGGCCAAAAGTTGTAAACATAAGGAGACAAAATCACATATTGGTCATACTACCTGTGGTCAGAAGTGTGTGAATGCTCCCCTCCAACGCACGTATCGCGCAAAGCTGAGACCCCCAAATAAGGCTAGAATGAAGGGGCGCGTGCGGTAAGTGCTCTACAGCTATACTGAATAGAGTATGGTTCTAATAGAAGTCAGTGGGGTTTCCTGTATATGGAATATCTTGTGGCCCCATTGATTCCCATTGTAGTTCTGTAGACAGCTTGGGATAGCAGTTTAGAGCACAATACTTGCAGCCAAGCACTTCCACTTCATTATAATGATTGTTGGGGGGGGGGGGGGGGGCTTAGCCGTCAGGAACGCTGACCTCCGTTTATAATCATTAGAGAAGACAAGCCGGTCAGGAGCCGTAGCCCGTCCCTGCCTGGCGATATGCAAGCCTCCATTGATTGCCGCGTGGGGCTGGGACTAAGCCCCCCGGCTGGCCTGCTCCCTCTAATGATTATCAGTGGAGGGGACAGGCCGGATCGGTAGCCAATATGGTGACACTTCTTTACCCTGACACTATCTGGGGAGAGTTGGGAGGCCTCCGTCCATATTGTAGAGTCGGCTGGTCCAGTCAGAGTTGGCTAGCTCTTCACTATTGGTGGCCTAAAGATGTATACTACCCACAGGTTTGAGCCCCTATAATCCTCTAGAATCTGTAAGGCAGTAAAGAATCTATGCTGCATTTGTCCTTCTCTCTAAATAGATAAGCATTTGTATATAGACCGTGATTCAGCCTGTACATGTGACCACACCAAGCCTCACATGCTTCACCCATAGACTTACCATTGCACCGTGACTCTCCGGCCGATCCCTTGATTAGAAGCGAATGGGAAGTCACTTGTTTCCTCATCACACTGAACAGGAATAGAAATCTTTCCATAGAAAGCCATGATCGTAACATTTTTGTGATCCATGTAGTGACTCTCAAGCAGAGCCCTGACATAGGGTAGGGGGGGAGGCAACTGCTATCGAGGAGGGGAGTGCAGTTAATAAAATAAAAAAAACAATGCCATCCCTTTAAATTTCTTTGTACAATTTGTATGGCACTGTGTCCAGGCAGCTGCTGATTCTGTAGTTGTCCGAGGATTGCTTCTTGTTAGGCCCACATTGCAGTATTGTTGATACCTATATTATAACCAGTGCTGCCCAGAGAAGAAGATACTAGGTGGCCATATTGTTATTTTGCATGTTGGGAATGTTATCAGGAGCGGTGATAAGATATCCTTTGTTTACAACCCTATAGTAATGCCACAACTTCCTTTTTTATTGGAATTATGGAACAAATGTGGTTGTTTACAGCAAGAAGGCGTTCAGCGTACAACAATATAATCTTTGGACCATGGTCAGAAGTTGAAGAGACTACCGGCCTCCTGGTCTGACAGTTGAAGAGCTGACGTCCTTGCTTGGTATAGTATAGAGTGACATCACAGGTTGTGATAAGCTTTTCAGCAGTGTAGTAATTCAGCACTTCCAGACTGTGGGAAACTACATTTTCATGACCATAAACCTTTCTAAATTACATGGTAAAGACTACGAGTGCACAAAAGTCATGAAGGGTTCCTACCTCACTATGACCACCTTCACAGCACAAGAGATCAGTATTTTTATGTAGAGTCTCTGCCATGTGTGTTTGGTTAAAGGAGTATTCCCATCTCAGCTAATATGGTTATACATTTAGGACTCATCAGGTTAAATATCTTTGAAAATACAATAATTTGGCAAACTCCTGATGTGCTGCTCTGTCCTCTCATTGTTGACAGCTTGCTGTCTAGGTTACTGACCACCTCTCTGCTCTAAAAGCTGTGGTCTGGCTGCTGTATATACTGTATAGCTATAGTATATACAGATTTAGGATATGTTCAGGCGCTGTATGAGACCGGCCAGGTCACGGAACGACCGGTCCCAGAAAAGATCGTCCTGGCCAGTACTGCAGTAGGGCCGGATGATCTTTAGCACCGCTGAGTTCTGATCTGGCGCATCCGTGCACGCCCGCATCAGAACTCTTCACTGCACACAATGGAGCGAGCGGCCGGAGCCGCACTCTCCATAGTGTGCAGTGACAGGGTTTTCTGCGGCCGCTCTTCATTGAATAGCGGCCGCAGAAAACTGATATGTCAGTTTCTCGCAGTGCCACTAGGGATCCCGGCCGGAGTGTATACTATGTGGCAGATTTATCAAACATGGTGTAAAATAGAATTGTCTTAGTTGCCCCTAGCAACCAATCAGTTTCCATCTTTCATTTTTCAAAGAGCCTGTATGGAATGAAAGGTGGAATCTGATTGGTTGCTAGGGGCAACTGAGACAATTCTACTTTACACCAGTTTAATAAATCTTCCCCTATGTGTATACACTCCGGATGGAATTCTCTCAACCTGCAGCACAAAGTACTGCAGAAATTACCGCAGAACTTTGTGTGAACATAGCCTTAGTGTGTGTGTATATATATATATATATATATAATATATATACACTATGGGGGAGATTTATCAAAGGGTGTAAAATTTAGACTGGTGCAAACTGCCCACAGCAACCAATCACAGCTCAGCTTTCCTTTCAGCACTGCCTAAAGCGGAGCTGTGATTGGTTGCTGTGGGTAGTTTGCACCAGTCTAAATTTTACACCCTTTGATAAATCTCCCCCTATATCTGTACTTATCTACATTATAGCTATATAATGCGTAAAAGTAATACCAGCTGGCAGAACTGCAGTTTTTTTTATTCCCACCATAACCCACAAACAATGGAATAAAAAGTGATCAAAAGGTCCGGTCTATGCAGATGTGGTACCAAACTAAAACTACAAATTATGGTGCAAAGAATGGACCCCAATTCAGCTCCATAGATGGAAAATTTTAAAAAGTTCTAGGGGTCAGAATATACCAATTAAAATGTGATTGAAACTATACAAAGTATTATTAGTATTATTATTATTATTATCATACCAACCTGAGAAATACAGAATACAGATTACCGCACAATGAACAGCATGGAAACAACCACCACCACTCTTCTCGGATTCTCATATTTGCAAAACCCACTTGTTCCGCTAGTGGTTCTAGCTGAGTGGGCAGTAATAGAAATAACTGCTCGCTGTGCTAAGGCTGCCGCACACAGGGATAGTGTCTTATATACAGCTCCCTCCAGTTACCATATATAAGAATATACAGTACAGGGGGGACATAGGACTCTGCTCTGTATAGTGCCGTTCAGATGCGCTAGAACAGAGAAAGGGGTCAGGAAGTGCAGGGCTTTAGACAGCCCAGCAGTTCCCTGACACAATCATTGGTGGCAGCCGAAAGCTCACTCCTTACTGCTGCCAGTCAATGAAGTGTATATGTAAATTTAAAAAAAATCATTGATTTAAATGAAGTTATATTACAAAGTAATAAATCTTTATTAAAGCAAAATTATCACTTTTTTTAGTCTCGATGACCCCTTTAATTCCTTTCTTATTATAAAGTAAAAGGAAGTGTTGTAATCTGCTATCTAGTGATCAGCAGCTGATCAGTGACATGAAATGATTGTCGGGTGCTTGGAGGCTGCACTGTCTATTGTTGGCTCTGGGCCGCGCTGTTTACACATACACCTCCATACACTGCACCTTACACCTCCTCCCTGTTATGCCTTCTTATAGGTCACATACCTGAGCAGGGAGAAACCATACAACCATGCATTATGCAGTTTCTGTGAGTTACACTGTAACAGGAGTGAGTAATCCACTTGCAGTCCTAGAACACAATTCCTATGTACAAAACTGCTGTGTAAATTAGGTGAGGAGGTGATGGAGCCATCCCCACACTTCCCTCTACTATGAAATAGAAGCCTGTGAACTAAAGAGCAATTCAATATCCTCAAGAAGTACGGGTTATAGCACGCTGCTCCTAAAGCTAATAAATCACGCTGTTGTAATCATTTATTATTTAAAGGGGATGTTCACTTTCAGTCATTACTGCCTACACAGCCAAAGGTACACTACCTGGCTTCTTTCATATTGCATTAGAAGTGGAGTCACTCTGTAAATACATTACAATACTTAGGGGAAATTATCGGCACCATTTTAAGTTAGATCCCTATGCTAATAAGGCGGTTGGTGCACTGGGGGTGGGACTACAGCCCCCAGTGCACTAATCCACCCCTTGGCCTGCGGATATTCATTAGAAGGGGCAGACTGGCTTGAGTGGTGCACTGGGGGGTGGTCCCGCCCCCAGTGCACCAAACCGATAGATGGCAATCTTTGCCAAAATCAGTAGATTTATCCGCCTTTTTCTTTTTAGCAAATCATAAGCTCTGTGCAGACTCCTCCATGGACCGATGATGGGAAAATGCGTAGGGATAGTGTTGGCTATACACCTTCAATAACTGATAGGAAAATAAGTTCTCTTTTCCGACGGGCCCTTGTCCTCCCCATACACAGGAACGTTAAGTACGGCCGAGCGTTCCTGTGTTCTCTATGGGAAGGGGAGGGGTAAGCCACAGCGAGATACTTCTGGCTTTGTCTTATCCCTCCCAGAACAAAGGGGTCGAGTGGTGATTTTCCATCATGCCCGACCCCTTTCAACACTGACATCATCTGTCGATGGTCATTCGTGAGAGCCCTTATACAGCACATACTGACAGCCAGATGAAAGTATAAAGTGTACAGGACCTTTAGCCTCCAGATGCTACCTGGACTGGAGCAGGTTACCTCTTTGTATTCTGCTACTGTCTTATCGCCCACATTATATCTACATGTGACTTGATCTGTATACCTGTATCTGCATGCTATGTAGTTTTTGGCTGGGTTTCTCATCACATACCTCATCATGGTTTCTGGGAGGCAGGATCTTCTTCATGTTTGTCAGGATTTTTTTTTTAAATATCAATAAATATTCTTGAGTGTTCAGTTAGGAGGTGCAATCTGCGTACATCTCCCCCTTTTCAGAAGTTGCTGAATCCTATATCTGGTTATGCAAACCACTTCTTCTGTGCAGAAACCGAGACAAGGGGGAATGCTGGGAGATTCCAGCTCTGAAGTTTGCAGCTTTGTGAATGCAGCTCTGGAGTATACACCTCATGCAGAGATGAGATGATAGCTCTTGGCATCCTTCAGTTCATCTGAGTTCAGCTGATATATTATTAAAGGAGTCTCTGTGTGTGAGAGTCAGCATCTGGCATAGACTCCATCCATCCGAGATGCGGCAGCCACATCTTCTGTCCCACCTTGTGACGCTTTCTAGAAACTTAGGTTGTCATCGAGCAATGAATATATATAAAGAATATTGTGTAAATGAGCCAGGATTTATCTAAGATACCTGCTTATAACTGTGCCTCCTCCATGTTTTCATGTTATATTGCTGCTCTGTGACTAGAGCACTAGCACTATATTAAAGGTTGTTATGCAAAAAACAGCGCCACACCCTGTCTTCAGGTTGTGTGTGGTATTACAACTTGGCTCCATTCCTTTCAACGGAACTGATCTGCAATACCGGA
Source organism: Dendropsophus ebraccatus (assembly GCF_027789765.1). Lineage (NCBI taxonomy): Eukaryota > Metazoa > Chordata > Amphibia > Anura > Hylidae > Dendropsophus > Dendropsophus ebraccatus. Next base: position 212,727,961 of record NC_091454.1, on the reverse strand, counting down.
ATCAACTTGAAGGCAAGAGTGATGCTGTTTCTTTGAAGACAGTGACCATGTTTTTCTAATTCTGCATAATCTCTTTAATTCATTCACAGTATCAGAACCCACCTTCCCAAGCCTTTATTGTCATCGTCATTCCACATATTAAAAGTGTATTCCCAACAAACCATCTGACTGCTAGGACTACTGATCCCCAAAACAGAAAAAATGTGTCTTCCCCCCTCCCTTCTCCAAATGACTGTAGGGCAGCACGCATGCATACCTATTGCTCCATTCATTTTCTATGGGACTTCTGAAGTGTTGCAGAGTATGGCAAACAGTGGCTGTAATACAATATAATGATTTTACACCTCATTGGTTGTTGCAGGTCACATGTCCCCACCTCTTATTTATATGTTTGTTCACTATATAGATGGTCCTAAAATAGGCTGCACTGTTATTATGGCCCGAAACGTTGCCGCTATTATGTTATAGGAGTGACAAATAGTTACCAGATGTGTTACTTTATGAGTGTTTTATGGGGACACTGCGGCTGTCATTATGGCGGAGATGTCACAGTATCTGTGGTCGGGCCTTTCATACTCTACCACTTTTACCATGATGACATTTGTTGGCGAGACAGAAATAAACCAGAAGGTATTCTTCTACCTCCAGAACAGCGCAGGTAGATAAAAAAAAGTAAAAAAATCAACCCACACCTTAGTTATTGTATCAGTATAATGACTAAGCCTGGGAGGAGCCGTGCACATGGTGCACCCCATACAGATCTACAGTGAAGTTTACAAACAGTGTTTCCTTAGAGTCTGCTTTGTTCTTTGTTCCCTATGTGAAATGCTTCTCTCTCCCGATGTAGTCAACACACGTGAATGCAGGCGGTTACCAGGAGGTGAGGGGGAAGCACGTCCGTCCAAGGATCACACCACTCCGCAGCTCGGCCCCTTTCCTGCACCAGAAAGAGATAGGAAGGAAATATTTACAAAATGACTGTAACCCTCCTGAGTTCTCTGGAAGCACCGAACAAGTTATCCAGGCTTAGAAAAACATGGCCACTTTTCTCCAGAAATAACTCCTCTCATGTGTGAGTTTGCACCTCAGTTCCATTGAAGTGAATGGAGCTGATTTGTAATACCACACACAACCTGTGGACAGGGGTGGCACTGTTTTTGCAAGAAAGTAGCTGTGTTTTTTCTAACCCAGGATAATCTCAAGCACGCTGACACCTCGGAGCAAGCAAGAAGCCCACCATTATGTACAGATGGGTACCGAGGCCACAATACAGGACATAGTGCATCTGTTATTACAGCTCAGTCGCATTCACTTTAATGGGGATGAGGTGCATAACCAAACAAAGCCTGTAGACAAGGGTGGCGCTCTTTTTGAATAGAAGCAGATGTTTGTGTTTTTTTTTTATCACAACCACTTTACAAAGTGTTCACTATTCTTGAGCTGTGCAGAAGTGACACCACTTTCTAGTTTATATCCTCCTAGCACAGATATAGCAGCACGCCGTGTTAAAAGGACAGCAGATCCCAGTAATTGTTCCCTATCATGTACAGTAGCAGTAACTATTCTCATGAGGAAGTACAGTCCCTCCCAATTTTCAGGTTAAACATAGATTGTAGTATATGGTGGAAACTTTATATATCCAGCAGGATGTGGGCTTGTTGCCAAATGCAGCAGCGTCATAAAGCTGTGTCATTGTGTTACCATGCATTCACTTACAGACATCACTCTTATTTTCAGCCAGCAGCTCCTTCCACAAAAACTAACCTAACTACTTGTTAAGAACGCAAATTATAGAGGGGGAAGAAAGTGTCGCTGTCGTTATAACTTTTAAAATCTAGATCAACAGTAGATGTGATGTAAAGCAAGTTTGCAATTTACATTCATTATTTGTTGTTGTCATGCTGTAAAACATGCTGTACTTACCAGAAATCCAGGTCCTTGAAGCTTTTTAGACTTGTGCTGGTTGAAAAAAAAGAGACTAAACAAATGAAGTCTGACATGTACAGAGAGTCACGGCTCAATTTGTCCATCAATCACATGACAGCGAGTCCAGATGAGCTGGGAAACACGGGACTTTGAAAAACAGTCAGAACACAGGAAGTACCGTGTTTTCCATAACTAAAAAAAAAAATTGCAAACCTGCTTTATATCACATTTACTGTTGGTTTAGGTTTTAAAAGTTATAAAAACAGTGACACTTTAAAGCGTTGCTGTCACTTATAAAAAAAAAAAAGTTTTAAGCCCCTAGTGATTGCAGGAGTCTCGGCTCAACATTAGACTATTAGACTAAGCGATTCTTTTGTTTTCTCAGATTAACGATAAAAGATTGCAAACGATCACTTTTGTGAATGACCTGAAATCGTTCACCATAATACACCGAACAATAGTCGTTAGTTACTATATGAACCAGGGCTGTGGAGTCGGAGTCGGAGCTAGTTTTGGCTGGAGTTGGAGTCGGAAAAAAATGTACCGACTCCGAATCCAGCTTTAAAAAAAAAATATTTAAAAAAGTTAAATTGAGTTTTGATATGATTTTTTTGCTGAGTTTTGCTCATGAATATTTTTTATGAGCAACATTCTAATAGGACTCAACATTCTAAGGGGGCTCAGGGAAAAATTTGGCAGCTTGTTTCTGAGCTGGAAGAGTCAATTGTGTGGGGGGGAGATCTGTGCTGGTCTCTTCCTGGATGCTGGATGACTGTATATGAGCAGCAGTGTAATATGAGGAGGATGAGAAGACATAAGTAGTGTAGCAGTAACCTCTGTCCTCAGTGTGGTGTTTTCTCTCTGGGAGAAGATTGTGTTTTTCTTCAGTGTTTTTTTGGCTGCAGCAGGCTGTGTGTTTGTGTGTGTGTGTGTGCGCGCTATGGCTGCAGCATGCTCTGTGTGTGTGCTATGGCTGCAGCAAGCTGTGTGTGTGTGTGTATGCGCACTATGGCTGCAGCTGGCTGTGTGTATCGCCATGGACTCTGCATGCAAATCTTAAATTATTTTAAAGGGATTGTTTGCCGAAATTTTTTTTTCTTTCAAATCAACTGGTGGCAGAAAGTGCCAGGGATTTGTAATTTACTTTTGTTAAAAAATCTCAAATCTTCCAGTACTTATCAGCTTCTGTATGTCCTGCATGAGGTGGTGTATTCTCTCTAGTGTGACACACTGCTGTCTGTTGCCACATCTGTCCATGCCAGGAACTGTCCAGAGCAGCAGTAAATTCCCATAGAAAACCTCTCCTGCTTTCCAGACTGGGAAGAATACCGCTTTCTGCAGGACATACAGCAGCTGATAAGTACTGGAAGACTTGAGATTGATTAATAGAAGTAAATTAGAAATCTTTGGCACTTTTTTGGCACCAGTTGAGTTAAAGAGGACCTGTCACCCCCGTGCCAGGGTGACAGGCTCCCGACCCCCCGTTACAGCCCCCTATGCTCACCTGATCCCGCCGGGTCCCGCTTCTTGATCCGGTCGGGTCATGGAGATATGAGCGCCCGAAGCCCGGCGCTCACAGGAGAGTCCGATGCCCATAGAAAATGACGGAGCATCGGACTCCCCATTCATTCTCTATGAGCGTCAGACTCTCCTGTGAGCGCGCGCGCCGGGCTTCGGGCGCTCATATCTCAATGACTCGACCGGCTCAGGAAGCGGGACCCGGCGGGATCAGGTGAGCATAGGGGGCTGTAACGGGGGGTCGGGAGCCTGTCACCCCGACACAGGGGGTGACAGGTCTCCTTTAAAAGAATTTTTTTTGTGAACTACCCCTTTAACCGTATGAATGTGCCCTAACCCCTCTCTTACCTTGTTTATCCCAGGTTTACCCATCACCCCAGCAGTTGCTATTTACGAGATCCACCATGTTCGCACAGTAATGTTATTGTGTAGATGGAGAAATCACATGATTTATTCTTTCAGATGTCAAGTGATTAGAACAGAAAACACATATGGTGCATCCCTTAGTCTCCTGAATCTGATCTGTGTGTTGATCTGTTATATCTCTCCTGCTCGCCGCTCGTCCTCCCCACACACAGGAACGTTCCTCCGTTCTCTATGGGAAAGGGTGGACAGCTTTGGCTGCGGCATATCACTACCTGAACAAAGGGGTCAGGCGGTGATTTTTCATCAAGCCCAACCCCTATCTCCCCTGACATCACCTGTGAGTGGTTTTTCAGGAGAGCCCCATACACCTTAGAATCGATTGATGGCCGAACCTGCCGTGAGTGGTGGGTACGGCCTACTAAAGTCTAAAGTGTATGGGTCCTTTAGACTCGACAATCTTTAAATGTACAAGATTTATCAATGTAGTGCAGGCTGTTTAATAAATCTATCACACTTAAAGGGGTACTCTGGGCAAATTGTAAAAAAATACAGAGGGGGCAAGGGGTGGGATTATTTCAAGGAAGTCCTACTTACCTGCCCCCGTGCCCCCGCAGAATGGTGCCACCACTTTTCTGTCAGTGTCTGGGCTTCTGAATCTTCAAGTTCCTATTTCATCATGACCCCACAGGAAATACCCGCTCAGCCACTACAGCTGTGTTCCGCACAGGGACGGGTAATTAGCACTGGAATAGGATTTTTCACCTTTGCATGGAGTACCACTTTAAAGACTGTCTACTCATAGTTTACACCATCTATTACTTTGCCAATTTTTTTTTTTTTTGCCAGATTCAGGTGCTTTTTTTGGTGCAGCGTAAACCATGCCCGTTAAATAAACCCCGTCCTTTTTTGTCCCTGTCAGAAAAGTGGGGAAAAGTCCAGTGCGCCACTTTTTCAGCCATAGTTCTGTCAGAGACACATTAGTATATCTGCCCCATTGTGTATATCTAGTTAGAGACCTGCCGGGCCCTAAGGCTGGGTTCACACTATGTTTTAGCAATCGTTTTTTTTTACATCCGTTTTTTGCAATAAAAAAGGATGGGAAAAGAGGATTTGTGTGTGTGTGTCCATTTTGATCCGTTTTTTTCCATTGAATTCCATTATAAAAAAAAAAAGGTATCCGTTTGGTAACCTACACGAAAACGTAGTTGACCTCGTTTTTGTGTCTGTTAAGAAAATGAATCCATTTTGATCAGGTTTTTTTTTTTTACAATGGAATTCAATGAAAAAACTAAACAAAACGAATGCACACACATGCATCTGTTTTTCCATCCGTTTTTGATCTGTTTTTTTTTTAAAAAAACAGATGAAAAAAATTGATTGCAAAAACGTAGTGTGAACCCAGCCTAACTGCTTAGTATTATCATAAGACATTTATCAACTGGCGTATAGTAGAAATTCTGGTGTAGAGGGGCCAGATGTGAATAAACTTATTCGCAAGTGCGAATACATTTTTGCTATCGGGCCACTCTATGCCAGTAGTGGCAGAGCAGCGGGGAGGAGTGGGGTGGCTGGGGTCCATCTCTCGTCTTGCTCCTGGACCACAGCCAGCTGACTTCTTAGCTCCCCTCCGGCTACGTCACGACCTGGCTGACAGATGCCCCGCACAGCTAGTCAGTGACTGGGGTGGGACACCGATGTAGTCACTGATTGGCCGAGTGGGCTAAATCCCACCTGCTTGTGACCTTCAACTCTGCTTGTGACATACCCAGAAACTGGGAGAAGAGGACTACCAGTGGGATATGGGAGCCTGGTGATGCGTCTCAGCACGGGGACAGGTGAGCATATTGTCTTTTTTAATTTCTCCCCACCCATAATGATTTTTTGCCCTCCCCGCACCGGACTTCTGCTTTAATAAATGTCCTCCATAGTGTGGACTGCCTCCCTGTAATGAGAAGGGGCCGGAGAGAAAAGGAATGGAGGGAGCAGAGCTGAGTGAACGTGACTATGGACTCACATGGGCTTATACCCAGACTGCAGCTATATACATAGGACTGACACAGCCCTAGTCATTGTATGTTCCTATAGGTAATGCTATTAGACTACACAGCAGCTAAATGCTCTCTGTATGTCTTACCTTTGTGTGGTGTTTTTCCCACACTGATTTATAGAAGGATAAATGTAAAGTAACAACTAGGACTATAATGCTGGATTCTGATCTGATGATTTTGGCCCAGCATGGTATATTTTAATTGTTTCTTTTGTGTAGGGTGAATTTTCACACTCCCAATTAGGTAGTGGTGGCTTGCGGGGAAAACCATTTATTATCCAGATTACAGGGTTACCCCTGCACTGCTGTGATGCAGACAAAACCATAAGTAGTATATGTGATCAGGCCAATATGGAAGTAAACCAGGATAGGGATACCATCTCAGTGTGTTATTTCTTTATAAGGCTCCGTCATCTGTACTGCACTTCTTCAGTATCGGTTTATGTAAGATGGGCGTCACTCAAGATTTATGGCGTTTAGACAATGGCCGGAGGCAAGCAATGCATCTATCTGTATGTTATATAAACAACCATTCTTCCCCTACACGTCCAGTCCTGTCTGACAGATCCTGAGAACAGTCCTGATATGTGTATTATATGCATTGTGTGTATTATTATATATATCGCACCATCATAGTCCCAGCAGTGAAGCTTCCTGTCTGTCACCTCTACTCTGCATTGATCACGGAAAACCGAAAAAAAGCATCTGGTTCACTTTGCAATAAAAAAACTTGTCTGTGTGACTTGCATCATATTCACAAAGGTAAGATGACTAATAGGTCAGGGATGCGGAACCTTTGGCCCTCCATCTGTTGGAAAACTACAATTCCCATCATGCCCGGACAGCCAAAGCGAGGTTGTAGTTTTGCAACAGCTGGAGCGCCAAAGGAGCCCTATCCCTGCAATAGGTGATGCAAAGTCCTGCAAAGACATGTGATGGTGGTGCCCAGTCCCTCCTTACTTTACAACCTTTGGAGCTGAATTGCACAACTATTCAGCAGAAAGTTATATTAGTAAAAGCTGCTCAATGTGTGTGTGACGAGATGGAAAAGGTTGCACAATGTCAGTAATAGTAAGATGGCCTTGTAATAGGACCAGTCCATGGCCAGACACTGTACAGAGAAATATGACAGATGGCTTCTAGCTATACCAAATTGTGAAAGAATCCTATAATATATATGGCCTAGCTATGAGGCTTTTACCTTAGTGGCATTGCCAGCGATAGGGTTTCAACTGTAGTAACAAGTTCTAGAAATGCTAGGACATTTTGGTGGCACTACTGCACAATAGTTTCCAGTTTACAACCACTCAGGGGAAACTTTCTGATGAGTACTAGAACACTTGAGATTTTTTAATAAAAGTAAATTACAAATCTCTATAACTTTCTGACACTAGTTGTTATTTTAAAAGTTTTTCTTCTTCATTGGAGTGCCCCTTTCTCCTGACGGAGATCCTAGAAGGGACTTGCGTGTCGGTCCCTTAAAACTTTTACAGGTGCCCACCCTAAATTTCTTTATAAAGCACTGACATATTGTGCAGATTGTCATCTCTCACATCACTCCCTATACTAAGGGCCCTATTCCACCGGACGATTATCGTTTAGATTATCGTTAAATCGTTCGAATCTAAACGATAATCGTTCGGTTGAAATGCAGTTAACGATTAACGACCGAACGAGAAATCAGTGATCGCTTTATAAGACCTGGACCTATTTTTATCGTTGCTCGTTTGCAAAACATTCGCAAATCGTTCGCATTGAATAAGACATCGTTCGGTCGTTTGCAATAGATACGAACGCAATAGCAAATAAATAGCGAAGAAAAAAAGATCGCAATTACGATCATAAGTAACGATTATCGTTCCATGGAAATGAGTGAACGTTTTCAGGTCTTTCGCAATAGCGGTCATTTGAGATCGTTAATAATCGTTAACGATTATGCAAACGATAATCGTCCGGTGGAATAGGGCCCTAAGTCTATATTTTTGGAGAATAATAATGGGGGAAGAATATGCAGAGCAGCTACTTTTAATATGTAGTTTTTCAACGTTTCACTCCATTTAGTGACATGATTGTAAGCCAAGCCAGAGATCTCTCCAGAAGGAAAGACTACCTGTATCTGTAGACAAGAAAGCCACACAAAGAAAAAAAAGTGCAAGAGTCATGGTGCTACCCTGATGCCTTATAGCAGGTGTCCCCAACCAGAGGCTCAGGAGCTACTACTGTGTGGCTGGCCAGAACAATTCAGATTTATTCTAACTGCAGAATTTAAGTCAGCACCTGATTCAGAACAGAAAAAAAAAAAAATTTGTGCAAACCTCAGATTTTGCAAAACTTAATGACTTTTTTTTCCATTCTGTGATGCATTTGTCAAGTGGCTGGGGCTTAGCACAGAGGAAACTATGTCAATGTTGGGGACATGGCCTATTGACTATTGATGTGGCATAGGTTTCTAATGATGCTACAGCTTGATTTATCAAGGAACTCGTGCACACCACTCACCTGACATGTGGTGTCCTACTGTTATATACACCCTTCGTAAAAGCCTGTACTTATTGTACTTACGTGGTGATGAAAGTAGTGATGAAGTTTCGCCACTAGATGTCGCTGTATTAGATATGTGTGTTCAGAGGCTGCACAGCTGAAGTGTGTAAAGGGTTATTGTTCTTTTGTATGTCACATGGATCTACGGCCAATAGGAATCTGTTCTTCTTCTCTTCTATCATCTCTCTCTTTACTTCTTCTGTTGCACTCTTCACCCACTCACAGTGCACGTTAGTTGCCCTGAGAAAGGAAGTCACATGGGTAGAGGAAGTGTGAAGGCCTTTCATGTTGGACATTGTAGAGAAAGTACGACAGCTAGACAGCTTTCTACCGTGGTCCTCTCTGGGCCCTGGCCCTCTGCCAGGTCCCTGTACCCTTAAAAGTCAGTCTTAGCTTGAACCCCGTTTGGGTAGGAAGCAAGACGCAGCTCACAGTTTCTACTCAGTAACGCCCTACAGCACTATGCAGTGTTAAACCCCTTCCAAGATAGGACAAGTCAGAGACAACCTTAACCCACGTCGTGGACCAGGAGTGTCACAGAGCAAGACAGTATCCACAGACAGCAGTAAGCTAGGAACTGATCCGGATAAAGTAAATTTGCAGTAAGCCTAGGAACTCTATCTCCCAGTGCGGTTGTCAGCAGGGAACCCTCAGCATTCCGCTAATCCCAGGTAACAAGGTCTGGGCCTTGTCACCCTCTAGGACGGTTTGGCCAAATCTAGTGAGCATAAGGTGGTGTGAAGACTAACAAAAGGTCAATACACGGGCACAGGTGCTCTTCTTCTAAGTATTCTTCTACCTTATCCTTCAACATCCCGGCAGAGCACAGTACTACTTGGGTTGAGACTCTCACGACATCCTTCTCTCTGCTACTCTGCTTCTTTGTATCACTCAGCACTACTCAGTCAGCATGACTGTATTCTACACTACATTCCTGTCGCAGATTCGGTTGCTGTATTGTCAAGTATTTGTCTACAAGTTTTATCAAGTGTATTATCAAGTGCTTTATCAAGAGAAACATCATAATCGTGTAACCTTGCCACAAGCACATATTCTTTCAGTAAAAACAAACTTATTTATGGTAAAGATACTCTGTGATCCTTCGCCTTACACCGACACAGCACACACCATAACCTTGGGACATTTCCCCTTTCTGTGTGTGGCAGATCCGATAGTCCGGGGGTTCACTACACTGCTCTGGCCATCCGTGACTACACTAACCCAAGGGACCCCGTAGCAGCCCGGCAGGACACTGACCACAGGGGAAAAAGGTACAACCGGCCTTGTAAAATAAAAGGAGTGCCATCACACCTGTGTGCCCAACCAACACTGGCATCACGATATAAGACCTCGAGGTCCGGCTGTATCTCGGCCAACCACCACCGGAGTGGCATCACACTTCACCATCTAGCAACTGACCGGCCAATCCTCCGACCCAACGTCACCGGGGGCTCACACCACAGACATAACCATGGTTACCCGATCTCCCGGCAGCAGGAGTGACTGTACGCTGATCGGGAAACCCTCCATAATGACAGGTACATGATATGCCATACTTATCAAATTCCCCCTAGCATTTGCTGATTTATGACTTCTTGTTTATCCACACTTATCTCTTACAGAGGGGAAAAATTAGAGGTCCACCACCGTATAGCAGTGTTCCTTAACCCATGATCCTTGAGCTGTTGCAAAATTACAACTCCCAGCATGCCCTGACAGCAACGCCACGGGTTAGAGACCACAGTACTAGGCTCGGTGGTCAGCTTGTCAACCTTCTGCCTTTGAACTCCATGCCGCTTCTCTCTCTCTGGATGCCTGGAAAAGCTGGATCCAGTTCTGGGAAACTGGGAGAAGTTTCCCAGGACTGGATCCAGCTTTTCCGGGAACCCGGGACGGAGTTCAAAGACAGATGGCTGACAAGCTGTACTGTAAATTCACTCATCCCTAGTTATTCTTAAGGTGCAGCCATACAGTACTAGGTATTATGGTGCCCCTCGCCATTAGTGTTTCAGAACCATATTCAGACACAATAATTGTTTTGTGAATTCCAAACCAAGAATCTGCAACAATTGACAGAACACAGCGAAACCCCCATTCACAGGCAATACAAGAAAACGGCACAGATTTTGATACATTGCAGAAAATCAAATCTGCAGTATGCTGTATATGTTGTGTAATAGCGGAGGCAGTATAAAGGAAAGAGCATTGTGTACACGACGAAAGCAATAATGTAAAACCCTGATAAAGCCGTCTCCATAGTAAAGAGATTTAGGATAAATCTGCTTCTTATTACTGTATCCCTGAGCAACGTATCAATATAAACTCCGGGCCGCTGATATACACACATCAGGGGGCACCAATAAGAGCCACTTAGTATTGAGCTGGAAATCGGCGCCCATGGCATCATGATGTGATCTCAGCATCAACTCTGACCTATTTACTGCACAAGGCTTCTTCCTGTAAAGTTGCAGCGCCCTCTAGTGGTGTTAGCAAGAGAATTAGAACTAGACTCAGATGCCGAAGCATGGACAATAAACTTTGTCCATGTTTGTTTTCATACCATTTCACTTTTTTATATAAAAAAAATGTTATAGAGTCTTCCCCATCATTATGCACTCAGTGTCCTATAATTAGGAGAAGGATTACAGCCATATTAGTGGTAGTATTACAGAGTATAGGTTTGAAAGGCAGGAGGAGCTATTACAGTGAAAAAAATGAGAAAATTTTATAGTACTAAAAATGTTTTTCTCATGCCCTCTGTGACTGTTGCCCAAGTTCCCGCTGTGACTTCTGCTGCAATCCAGCTTGGCTGCCTACGTGTCTCCTGCTGCACCTCGCTCCCCCCCCCCGCTAGCAGGCCAAGCTAGGGGTATCAACCTGGTGCAGCTTACGCCATCGATATCTGTGGTTCAGCAGATCCTTAACTACTGCCGTTGCAATATATGACACGTTACAGCATTGAATCTGTCAGTAGCATATTGTATTGACTGTTTTAGGGGATGAGTGTTGTAAAATGAGGTTTACTTTCAGGACGGCAGTGGATGTTGTTAAATCAGTGGTGCAAAATGTAAGTTTTCTCCCTGGACAGCTAAAGACGTTGGTGGATCAATGGTGTGAACTTTGGTTTCTCCCAGGAAGGCAGTGGACGTTGGTGGATCAGTGATGTAAACTTAGGTTTCTCCCAGGAAAGCAGTGGACACTTCAAAGTGGCCTCACCAAAGGGGTCTAGCGCAGAGACCTGGAGGTGGAAGCTGCAGCAGACTACATGAGGGGAAGAAGTGACGTGGCGGAGAGATCTTTTCACGGGCCATCCTCTGAATTATCTCTCTATCCTTTTACATCTGGGGGTCTGCCATAAAGGTTGCGAGGGGGCTGACAGATTCCCTGTATACGTTACTCTTTATTGAATTGTTGAACCAACTGATCATGGTCCTAAGACCAAGCACATTAGCTTTAACAGCTTTAGGGTCCTATTACACTAAACGATTTTTAACGATTAACGACTAACAATTAACGATCACAAACGAGATTGTTTATCGTTAACCTGAAATCGCTCATCATATTACACAGAACGATAATCGTTAGTTACGGTCATTACTATGAATGTGGAATTACAGCGAACGATTAGCGAACGATTAACGATAATTTTAGGTTCAGATCTAAATCAACGATCAACGACATACAAACGATTTTTTGATCATTGACTGCAATTACACAGAACGATTATCGTTTAAATTAGAACAATTTAACGTTTTTTCACACGATAATCGCCCCGTGTAATAGGGCCCTTCATTTTAGAAAGAAAATCAACGTAAGCCACGTTCCTCTGTGGGTTAACATCAGGGCTCTGTGGGTTAACATCAACATCATGGGGGGAATATTACTATGGGGGGGAGCAGAACATGGGGGTAATATTACTATGGGGGGAGCAGAGCATGGGGGGAATATTTATATGGGGGGGGGCAGAGCATGGGGGTATTATTACTATGGGGGGGAGCAGGGGGTACTATTACTATGGGGGGAGCAGAGCATGGGGGGAATATTACTATGGGGGGGAGCAGAGCATGGGGAGGAATATTACTATGGGGGGAGCAGAGCATGGGGGAATATTACTATGGGGGGGAGCAGAGCATGGGGGGGAATATTACTATGGGGGAGCAGAGCATGGGGGGAATATTACTATGGGGGGGAGCAGAGCATGGGGGGAATATTACTATGGGGGGGCAAAGCATGGGGGTATTATTACTATGGGGGGGAACAGGGGGGACTATTACTATGGGGGGAGCAGAGCATGGGGGGAATATTACTATAAGGGGGGAGCAGAGCGTGGGGGGAATATTATTATGGGGGAGCAGAGCATGGGGGGAATATTACTATGGGGGAGCAGAGCACAGGGGGAGGAATATTACTATGGGGGAGCAGAGCATGGGGGGAATATTACTATGGGGGGAGCAGAACATGGGGGTAATATTACTATGGGGGGAGCAGAGCATGGGGGGACAGGGCATGGGGGTATTATTACTATGGGGGGGAGCAGGGGGTACTATTACTATGGGGGGAGCAGAGCATGGGGGGGGGGAATATTACTATGGGGGGGAGCAGAGCATGGGGAGGAATATTACTATGGGGGCAAAGCATGGGGGTATTATGACTATGGGGGGAGCAGAGCAGGGGGGACTATTACTATGGGGGGGAGCAGAGCATGGGGGGAATATTACTATGGGGGGGAGCAGAGCATGGGGGGAATATTACTATGGGGGGGCAAAGCATGGGGGTATTATTACTATGGGGGGAGCAGGGGGGACTATTACTATGGGGGGAGCAGAGCATGGGGGGAATATTACTATGGGGGGAGCAGAGCGTGGGGGGAATATTACTATGGGGGGGAGCAGAGCAGAAGGGAATATTACTATGGGGGGGGCAGAGCATGGGGGGAATATTACTATGGGGGGGAGCAGAGCATGGGGGGAATATTACAATGGGGGGAATATTACTATGGGGGAGCAGAGCACAGGGGGAGGGATATTACTATGGGGGAGCAGAGCATGGGGGGAATAATACTATGGGGGGGGGACAGAGCATGGAGGGAATATTACTAAGGGGGTAGAGCAGAGCATGGGGGAAATATTACTATGGGGGGAGCACAGGGGGGAATATTACTATGGGGGGAGAACGGGGGGAATATTACTATGAGGGGGAGCACAGGGGGGGAATATTACTATGGGGGGAGCACGCAGGGAATATTACTATGAGGGGGAGCACAGGGGGGGAATATTACTATGAGGGTGAGCAGAGATCAGGGGGGGAATATTACTATGGAGGGTATCTAGGGGGGATTATTACTATGGGGGAAAGTACAGAGGGGATTATTAGTATGGGGACAGCACAGGGGGCATTAGTAATATGGGGACAGCACAGGGGGAGGGGGGGTTATGGGGATAGCACATGGGGGATTATTAGTATGGGGACAGCACAGGGGGGATTTTTTCTATGGGGACGGCACAGAGGGGGATTATTACTTTGGGGTAGAGTATAGGGGAGGGATATTACTATGGGAACAGAGCACAGGAAGGATTATTACTATGGGGTAGAGCACAGGGGGGATTTTTTACTATGGGAACTGCACAGGGGGATTATTAGTATGGAGACAGCACGGGTGGATTATTATTATTATGTAGACAGCACAGGTGGTATTACTACTATGCGGCAGAGCATAGGGGGATTATTACCATTGGGGCACTGCACAGGGAGCATTATTATATAGAGGCAATTATATTATATGGAAGCAAAGCAGGTGGCATAATTACTATACTAGGGTACAGCAGGGGGCATTATTACTATATGTGGTACAACAGGAGACATTATTACTATATGAGTGTACAGCAATGGATCCTACATACAGGAGGCAACCCATATACCTATTAACTCTACTGCACATGACACAAAAAAGTGGAAGTTTTTGTAAAAGTGCAGAGCCTAAGATGTTTGTCTGGCAGGTTCAAAAGAGATGAATTGTAGCTGCAAGAAACTGTCATGGAGGCTGGGGCCAGATGGAGAGGAAAAGGAAAGTGAACAAAGAAGACGTCACCTGTGAGTCACTGAATGCCTTTTTTTTTTTTAAAGGGTTGAATAACTGCTCTATGCCATAGTACACACACTGCTTCTCCTTAGCAACAACCCCCCCCCCCCCCCCGGCATCACTTGAGGGGGGGGGGGGGGGGGCGCTTTTAGCAAGATTCGCCCTGTAGTTAAAATTACCTAGAAACGGCCCTGGTTAACATCACCTCAGATGGCCAGAAAGGGCTTTATTGGTTGATGTGACACTTAGTACAGTGCCGCAGTTTTTCCAAACAGGGAATTGACGTACAATGATGCTTGATATTCAGTTCTGGCTCCTCCTCCTGATCATCACTTGAATTTCCCGCCTACATTATCACCCCAGCAAAAGTTTTAAACGAGCATATAACGACCGCAAAATAATCGTTATCGTTCACGTGTTATGTGTTATCGTTCGCAAAATATAGTCGTTAATTTATCGTTAGCGAGCGTCGTTTAAGCCAATTTATGAACGATAAACGTTTCTGTGGAATAGAGCCGAAAAACATTACAGCTGCAATAAAAGTTCCTGGAAGTCACTACTACAATTTACTTTGACTTTGTCAGTGTTCTCAGCAATGTCTGCAGGGTAGCCCCCAGGGCATTATCCTGCTGACCACTGCCATTAGGGGGGTGGACTTGGTTGTGCAATGGTTAGATAGGTCTTCCAGTACAACATTGCCCATTACACTCCCCTCCACCATCTTGTCTTCTTCCCCTTGGCTCAGTCTCTTCTTCAAATGAGAGACACACTCAGCTGTTCATCAGACCAGGTCATCTTCTATTGTCCATGGGCCAGGTCTGATATATGCTCAATGCCCTGTGTGATCTGACACATCAGGGCCAGCAGGACATTTTTCAGCAGTTTGCTCCACAGTCGCTCAGGCTCAGCTCCACTCCTCACACATGGATAAGTCATGGACATCCATCACCCAGTCATTCAGTCGCGATCTGACTTACACGCACCCATTGTTACTGCTTCCATCAACTTCAAGAACTGATCGATCATTTGGTGCCTGATAAATACCACCAGATAATGAATGTTATAGCTTCTTCGCTATACACATTATGTGTCATGGAGCTGCCACACAAAGCAGCTTTTCCAGTCTGGCAGCTGTAAAATTTAAATAAAAACCTCTGACGCAATATGGAACAAATTGTTAAAATGAATTTAAAGGGCAAGTAAACAATGTCTATTACATGCACTATGCATCTGAATGTAATCTATTGTTCCTATTACACTGGCCAACAGTGAAAATGTTTCTGAAATGAAAATAGCTGGTTTGTAATAATTTAATTTAATAATTTAGCATCCTAAAAACGAATATGTTACTTAAAAGTCATTTTTAGCTCTTGTTTCTGAGATACAGGTCATTTATGATTATGCAGGAATTATCAGGGAAATTTTTAATTCGTGACCTACTTAGGGATGGAAACTTTGACGAGATCCTACAAGGCAATGAGAAGGCGGCATGGCAAGCCTTCGGAGATGTTGTACGTGGCTTCTTGGGAAACAGACAAGTTGATAACTATGTTATATTGTAAATAACCTTCTTACGAAGTATCATAAATTAGGCTGCGTTCACACTACGTATATTTCAGTCAGTATATTTCAGTCAGTATTGTGGTCCTCATTTTGCAACCAAAACCAGGAGTGGATTGAATACACAGAAAGGCTGTGTTCACATAATGTTGTAATTGAGTGGATGGCCGTCATTTAATGGCAAATATTTGCTGGTATTTTAAAACAACGGCTGTTGTATTGAAATAATGGCCGTTATTTACTGTTATATGGCGGCCATCCACTCAATTTTAACATTGTGTGGACAGATCCTTTCTGTTTTCAATCCACTCCTGGTTTTGGTTGCAATATGAGGACCACAATACTGACTGAAATATACGTAGTGTGAACCCAGCCTGAGGTTGCAACATGTCATTGAAAATACACTTTCTTGACTCTCATCTGGATTTCTTCCCGGACAATTGTGGTGCAGTAAGCGATGAGCATGGTGAGCGATTCCACCAAGATATTTTAAAGGAGAAGTCCGGCGAAAATTTTTTTCCCCCACTTCCTCCCTACATAAAAAGTTATATAAGTTCCTAATGTACACTCATGTCAGATTATGGTCCCTTACCAGACTTTCCCCTGGGTCTCCAGCTGCAGGAAGTGGCTTACTTCCTCGTTCTGTGCTGACGTCACGACGAGTGCAGGGTCCCTGCTGCACCTTGGGTCGTGATGTAGGGCTTGCCACGTCACTGTACAGGCGTGCTCTGAGCTCCTGGCACGCCTCCCTGCCTCATGCATATTCATAGAGATGCCTCCTTCCTGTACAGAGACACTGACTACAACCCGTTCTGTACAGCAATCAGAACGGGATGAGGTGGGGGCTGCTGAGGGGGAGAAAGTACGGCAGACTAGAGCAGCCACACTGAGAACACCTCAGTGTGTGCTGTAATCAGATCGGGAGGAGGTGGGGGCTGTGGGAGAGAGCATGAGACTGGAGCAGGCAGGCTGGGAGCTCTGTATGAGCTGTGATCAGGACGGGAGGAGGTGGGGGCTGCAGGGGGGGAGGAGAGGGCATGAGACTGGAGCAGGCAGGCTGGGAGCTCTGTATGAGCTGTGATCAGGACGGGAGGAGGTGGGGGCTGCAGGGGGGGAGGAGAGGGCATGAGACTGGAGCAGGCAGGCTGGGAGCTCTGTATGAGCTGTGATCAGGACGGGAGGAGGTGGGGGCTGTGGGAGAGAGCATGAGATGCTGGAGCAGGCAGGCTGGGAGCTCCGTATGAGCTGTGATCAGGACGGGAGGAGGTGGGGGCTGCAGGGGGGGAGGAGAGGGCATGAGATGCTGGAGCAGGCAGGCTGGGAGCTCAGTGTGTCTGCTCTTACCAGAACGCTGATAATGTGGCTGCAGGAGGGAAAGAACATGACAGGCAGTGCAGGCTCACTGAGAGCTCCATGTGTGCTGTGATCAGGACGGGATGAGGTGGGGGCTGCAGGGGGGACAAAGCATGACAGGCTGTGCAGGTTCACTGAGAAGACAGTGTGAGCAGTGACCAGAAGGGGAAGAGAGGGGGGGCTGTGTATACTATGTGGTGATTTGTCAGTGTAATTTACCATTTTGCAAAGCTGCAGATTAGGTGTGCAGACACTAGCAGTGATGGCACAGAGGATGCAGGTGGCAGGAATACAGGCTAAGCACTGGGAGGGTGGTAACATTCAGGGGGTGGGACAAACAGCAAGGTTTGACTGAGTGGGCTGGACAAGGAGGAGAGGGGCGTATACAGTGGGCGTGACAGAGTAACAGAGCTTGGACAGGAAGTGAGGAGACACCAGCTTATAGTCAGAACGGGCAATGTGGGGGTCCGAGAGTGGCGATTCTGGGCTCAAACTGTTACTATACAAAAGGTGTACATGATCTATTGTTTTTTTGGTGATTGTTTTTTTTTTAACAGACCCCGGAATTCTCCTTTAAATATGGAACGAAGATATCAGGGCAAGTGGAATGCTTCCATGCTTGCAGACTACTGTTGGACATTAATCAGAGATGTACCAGAAGTACACTTCAATAAACAAGCAAAAAGAAAGCGTTCTCGTGAATAGGTCTTGTCTGAACTGTTGTGTTCAATTAATGTATTGTGTTCTTGCTATTTTGTGCTATTTTAAACATTCTCTGTGAAATATTTCAAGTTTGACATGACATTTGTGTACAATTTATACTCTTGTAATGAATGCTTCTCGCTACCTACAGCACATACTTCCATGGCGTGTATCTAAAAAACGAGAGCTAATTAAACGATTCTGTGTGTATATTTGAGTTTCTCGACCCAAAATTAGTAATATTTGCATATTTTCATCAAAGAAACATAAAAAAAGTTGTTTTTTGTTGGCCTGTGTTATCAGCCATTTATTACACACGACAGTTGGACTGTAGTGGTCAATGAGACAAGTCTAGAAATAGTCCTGCCCCCATGACCACTACTTTATATTAATTTTCCCCATTGTGGGACCCCACAGAATCATCATGTTGGTATATAATACGTGGTGTCTTACTTGCACCTGAGATAATAGTGATCAGGTATGTTGGAACCAGACAGGGCCGACCTTTCTTCCCTCCAGATATCCGCTGTCAGGGGGGATTCAGGAAATCCTCATACACGTCAGACATCCAGTTAAAACAGGGATGGGGAACCTTTGGCCCTCCAATTCCGACATTAGCTGTCTCCAGCCACACTGCCGCACACTTTGCCTGGCTAGATCTCGGGATTCGATTGATCAGTAACTTTTGACATGTCTGGGGACACGTTAAAAGTTACTTGCAATAACAGTAATGCTTTAAGGGGGTTATCCAGGAATAGAAAAAAACAAAAACAGAATTCCACAAAAACAGCCCCCCCCCCCCCTTTCCTCAGGTTGTATGTGGTATTACACGTCAGCTCCATTCACTAATAAAGGCGGGCTGCAAAACCCACACCCAAACTGAGGACAAGGGTGGTGCTGCCTTAAAGAAAGTGGTCATGTTTTTCTAAGTCTGGACAACCCCTTTAAAGGGGTATTCCACTTTAACATAACTCTTCATATGTTGCTGCCCATGGTGAAACTAACAATTCCTTCCATAGTTGTTATTATCTATTGAATCTCCTTCCCCCAGTTCTCAGCTGCTGCTTTTTGCTGAAAACACTCTGTGTGAGCTTTTCTCTCTGTCTCCCCCTCCTTCTCCCTCCCTTCTGAGATAGCTGATGTAAGCAAGCAGACTGGCTTCATCTGCAACTTTGTATCCTTTGTAATACTATGAGGGTTATTCTGAGGTCATGTTCCTGATAAACTCACTGTTATTAACCCACCCAGCATTACAAAGTTGCAGATTGGGACTTGTTTTACAATTGAGTAGGATACCCCTTTAAGTTTCACCCACATAGGAACAGTATAATACTAATTATATACATTATATATAAATTTCCCACCAAACAATTATTGAGCTGAATAGAACTTGCAGGAACTTCTGCAACCAATCTGCCATTTGTAAATTCGCCGCCAACGTCCAACATCTCGTCCCCTTCATGGTAAAGAAATAACAATCCCTCCAGAATGAAGACGGACGAACTTAATCATTTTATTTAAATTTTGTCCCATAACATAAAAAAAATTAAATAAAAAGGAAATGTATACAGAAAGATACAAGTAAACTGGGCGAGGTATTTCATCTGGTTTTAATTCATAACTGCTTGAAATCCAATGACACTAACACACATACATACAGCTACCACTGCAGGACCCCCTCCCTGTACAAAACCCCCAAAACATAACACATGAGCCACAAAAATAATTTTAGAAAAAAATTCCACGTAATTTTATCAAAGAGAAAAAAAATTGTTCTCAACAAGTATATCATAAAAATATGATTGTGTAAGGATATGAAGGCAAGACAAACAACAACAGCATGGGAAGAGAGACAGCACGGTTCAGAAATAAAAAGTATACACACCAAAGTGCTATGTGCTCTGTGCTACAATGAAAAGTTTCAATGGCAAAGTGTGTGTGCACAATCTATGTCCAGACTACCATCAAGGGTTAATTAGAAAAAGTGTATGAGCAGTAGTCTAGGTATACAATCGCAGTAAAGTGACAATGCAAAAATGTACAGGGGGAATCACTAGATACTGTTAGACATACAACATATGTATTTCTGTAAAAGAGAAAAACAAAGATGGAGGTGGACTAACAGGTATAAGGTCAAGGAGCCCGTGCAGATCTCTCACCCCAAAGACACCCCAACGCACGTTTTGGTCCCTCCCTGTACAGTGCGAGAAGGGGGGAGGGGCGCAGCTTTTATTTGATTTTTGTAGAATACAGTACTAATGAATGGATTGCTACCTGCATGCATCCATGGCTGACACTACAGTGATTCCCATACTGACAGTACTGCCATAATATATATATATATATATATATATTTAAATATAATCAAAAGTCTTATTCCTCTTAACCTATCCTGAGAGGCTTAGTGGTGTGGCCAGATAGGTAAAGCGACTCTGTACCCACAATCTGACCCCCCCCCCCTTCCCAAATTACTTGTACCTTTGGATAGCTGCTTTTAATCCAAGATCTGTCCTGGGGTCCGTTTGGAAGGTGATGCAGTTATTGTCCTAAAAAAATACTTTTAAACTTGCAGCCCCATGCCAAGCGGGAGTATCTGTGCCCTTACTTTGCACAACATTTCTGTCCCTCCTTTCCACCCTCTTCATCATTAGGAATGCAACTGAAACATTTTCTCCATGCTGAACATTGCACAGGTGCTTAACGATCCGGCCCATGTGGCGGGCTGACACAGGTGGGGAATAGGAGGAATCTGCCTGGAGCATTCCTAATGATTAAGAGGGTGGGGAGGACGGCATAGGGGTGGTGCACAGATACTCCCGTTTGGCACAGGCTTCAAGTTTAAGGGTGCCTACACACGTACCGTATCGCAGCGTATTTATTGCTGCAAGTTTCTCACACATAAATCCACAGTGATACTGATTGCTATAAAGTCAATGTATGTGTATTCTCGCTGCGTGTTTGGTGTGATTTTGATGCGTGTTTGGTGCGATTTTTACATGCGAGTTTTGATTTTCACAGGAGAGTTTAACACCAGAAAAAACACAGCTACTTTCGTGTGAGTTTCATGCGAATTTCGTGCGAGTTTTGTGCGATAAATACGCAGCGATGCGGTATGTGTGAAGGCACCCTTAAGGTACAAACCCACTTGTCAGATCCGCAGCAAGTCCTCTCGCTGCGTGACTCGCTGCGGATCCCGGCCCTATTCTTTCAATGGAAGACAAAATCGCAGCAGGGCTGTACATCCGTGCTGCGAGTTTGTCCCCAGCCCGCCCCGTTAACCCCCCCGGCCGCCGGAGCATATACTTTACCTGATCCCAGCTCCGGCTTGCTTCGGCGGTTCCCGGTGTGTTCAGCAAACCGGAGCCGGGATCAGGTAAAGTATATGCTCACTCCAGCCGAGTAAGTACCTGAAGGGTCCAGCAGGGGGCACAGTACACATAGAAGTAGAAGTCTATGCAGAAGTCTATGTAGTGCTATCATTCCTGTCCCCAGCCCCCTCCCATGCAGTAGGTGAACTCTTTAGTTATCATCTATCCCGTTCTGCCTCCCTCCCTCCGTGCTGCCCGCTCATGTGCCTTCCTCCTGCCCCGTGCTGCCTGGTGCCATGCAGTGGGATGAGCGCTCCTTACCTGCCTTCCTCTATCGGTCCCTGCCGCCTCTCTCCCACTGCAGTCAGCGGGAGAGAGGCGGCAGAGACTGATAGAGGAAGGCAGGTAAGGCGCGCTCACCCCACTGCGTGGTGCAGACGGGAGGCACATAAGCGAGCACAAGACAGCATGGGGAAGGAGGCAGATGGGAACGGGATAGATTGTAACTAGAGTTCAACCACTGCATGGGAGGGGGCTGGGGACGGGGATGATTGCACTACAGTTACTTCTGCATAGACTTCTACTTCTATACTTATACATATACTGCGCCCCCTTGCTGGACCCTTCAGGTACATACACCCGGGTTGTGACGTCATGTTTTTATTTAGAGAAATTGAAGCCTGTCTGATCTACTAAATTGAGGGAAATAACACTATATGTGCATTTCCCATAATAATTAGTATACATTAGGAATTTGTTCAACTTTGCTTATCTAATAACATATTAAAAAATGTATTTTGCCCCGAGTTGTCCTTTGCAAACTCGATTTTTCCAAAAACACCACAATAATAACACAAATATTAACACTCATCAAAACTCATAACTTAACAAACAATAACTAACATAACTATACTCTATACCAGGGGTACTCAAGAACCTTTAGTGAAGGTCCACTTACCGGGGTCTTTTGTCAGGTAAAGGTCCGAGCTGAACATTAGTAGGAAACGTGTTTTGTTACTTTTCATAAACGTTGTTCAACTATTTACATACAGAATTAGTGGGAAAACTGGCATTTTCTCTCTCTCACCAGCCCTTTCAAATTAGGTACAAAGGGGTGACTGCCCTTGTAGTATATAGCCCCCTGTTGCTCCCTCCTGAAGTATATAGCCCCCCTGTGCGCTCCCCCTATAGTATATAGCCCCCTGTGTGCTCCCCCTGTAGTATATAGCCCCCCTGTGCGCTCTCCCCCTCTCACATAGCCCCCCTGTAGTATATAGCCCCCCTGTGCGCTCTACCCCTCCCATATAATCCCCCTGTAGTATATAACCCCCCTGTGTGCTCTCCCCCTCCCATATAGCCCCCCTGTAGTATACAGCCCCCCTGTGTGCTCTCCCCCTCCCATATAGCCCCCCTGTATTATATAGCCCCCCTGTGTGCTCTCCCCTGTAGTATAGAGCCCCATGTGTGCTCTCCCCCTGTAGTATAGAGCCCCATGTGTGCTCTCCCCCTCCCATATAGCCCCCCTGTAGTATACAGCCCCCCTGTGTGCTCTCCCCCTCCCATATAGCCCCCTGTATTATATAGCCCCCCTGTGTGCTCTCCCCTGTAGTATACAGCCCCATGTGTGCTCTCCCCCTGTAGTATATAGCCCCCTGTGTGCTCTCCCCCTCCCAAATAGCCCCCTTGTAGTATAAAGCCCCTGTGTGCTCTCCCCCTCCCATATAGCCCCCTGTGTGCTCTCCCCTGTAGTATATAGCTTTCCTGTGCGCTCTCTCCCAGTAGTATATAGCCCCCCGTGTGCTCTCCCCCTGTAGTATATAGCCCCCCTGTGCTCTCCCCCTCCCATATAGCCCCCCTGTGTGCTCTCCCCCTGTAGTATACAGCCTCCCTGGGGGCCCTGAGCTAGTCCCGTATCCCATGCCCCCAGTACATGATAACAGACGTCCATGAACCAGCCCAGGATTTTCTGTATATACTAAAGTCCCCAAGAAACCCCCTCCCCCTGCATAACCCACCATCCAACCTAAAAATAAACCCCAACCCCAGGTGGAGAACCAACTGTAAAAGAACACTAATACTATGCAAACCAAATGTGTACAAATAAACACACACTAATATATACAAAACAATATAACAAACATTCACAGCAAACCATAGTGAGGCTTCTCAGCCACAGTTACAGCCCGAAAACCCAAGTTCAGCGTCTGCAAACCCTAGATTCCAGCATATCTACAGCACAAAACAAAAGACTAATGTGCCAGCATCATTCCACCACCAGGATAAGGGCCCTATTCCACAGTAACGATAATCGGCCAGATTGGCCCGATTCGGCCAATTATTGTTCGGTGAAATAGAGAGAACGATCAGCCGATGATCGTGTCATCGGCTGATCGTTCATTTAGGGCCAGACCTAAAATCATCGTTCCCCCACCGCGCATCGCTACGGTTGAATAGCGGTGCGCGGCGGGTGACCAACGATTTGGCAGCAGCAGCATACATTACCTGTCAGGGCTTCTCCGCACTGTTTTCATCCCAGGGTCCCGCGCTCTCTATTTTCTGAATGGCCGGTCAGCTGACGGAGCGCTCAGCCAATCACAGGCCGGGACCTGTGATTGGCTGAGTGTGGCCTGTCAGCTGACCAGCCATTCAGAAGATAGAGCGCGCGGGACCCTGGGATGAAGACAGCGCGGAGAAGACCTGCAGGTAATGTATTACTGCTGCTGCAAGGACATTGGTAACAATGTCCTTGCAGCCCTCGCTCAACGATCATCGGGCTGTGGAATAGGCCCAGTAAACGAGCGGCGATCTAGCAGATCGCCGCTCGTTTACATCGTTAATCGGGCCCTCCTTGGCCCGTGGAATAGGACCCTAAGAGACACAGGCTAAGGCACTTTAAAGGTAGAGCCCCTCCAAAGACAACATAAGACAAAAAAGAGAGAGAAAGCGGCTAGACTAACCAGGAGTAATGCACACTCAATGTGTTAAATAATGAAAAATAGTTTATTCGCAACCAACAAACAGCAGATGTATTAAAACCAGTGATGAATAGGAAAAATCCTGCCCTTAGATTAAAAGCAGCTATCCGACAGTACAATTCGTTTGGGTGGGCAGAATGTGGGGACAGCATAATTTAACTTCATCCTTCAAAGTTTTACTCTTTCCAGCTACATTAAGGGCCCTATTCCACCGGATGATTATTGTTTGCATAATCGTTAACAAACGACCGCTATTGCAAAAGACCTGAAAACGTTCACTCATTTCCATGGAAAGATATTCGTTACTTATGATCGTAATTGCGATTGTTTTTCTTCGCTATTTATTCGCTATTGCATTCGCATCTATTGCGAACGACTGAACGATGACTTATTCAATGCGAACGATTTGTGAACGAGCAACGATAAAAATAGGTCCAGGTCTTATAAAGCGATCAACGATTTCTCGTTCGGTCGTTAATCGTTAACTGCATTTCAACCGAACGATTATCGTTTAGATTCGAACGATTTAACGATAATCTGAACGATAATCGTCCGGTGGAATAGGGCCCTTACCCTTCTGAAGGGCAGGGTACAATCATTCACCAGAAAAGACAAAAGCAAAGGATTTTGAATTACTGTTGGAAAGATGTGCTATGGGTACCACTGCAAATTCACACATCTGTGTTCTTATCATTGAACCTGTCTGATTACCTGTTTATGCTTATAAACACTGACAACATGTATGCCTGCTTCTTTATGTATTGACTGTGACAATTTTTTAATCTCAGTCAATAGAATAAAACTGATCCTCCCAGCCTCACATAGGGGACACAATGCAAACTTCCAAAACTTATTAAACCACCCAGCTGTATTCAACAAACTAAGTACAAACAATAATTTCTTGAGACAGCAACTAATAACGCTACTTCCATAGTGACCTATTACATGTGTTATATCCACTAACCATACGGAGTCACACATCACACACTGCTGTTCACATTACTTGTTTCCCACTGGGCTATGGTACCATCTAGAATAATAGAATAGCAGTTATATTCCCTTCCCTTCATATGAAATATTGGACCTTTATAAAATTATATGCCCATCTCCAACTGGGGTTATGTATTTTATCACCCAAACAACCTATTGAGTCTACAATCTCTATTATGTAGTGCCTTCTGGAAACTAAATTTCGCCTCTGATCCTATTACCACTCTACAAGGGGCAATAACCTCCTCTATTATAGGCACTGTAACACCAATGTTCACCCTCTGAGTCTCTTCCTACGGTGTCACATAGACTGTGCAGCTATCAGAGAATATATACACATCTGACGATCTGATAAATTATTATTGTTACAATAACTTAATGATGGTTTATAAACTTACTGTCCCCAAGAACATATTGGGGGAGATTTATCAAAGGGTGTAAAATTTAGACTGGTGCAAACTGCCCACAGCAACCAATCACAGCTCCTCTTTCCTTTCAGCACTGCCTAAAGCTGAGCTGTGATTGGTTGCTGTGGGTAGTTTGCACCAGTCTAAATTTTACACCCTTTGATAAATCTCCCCCATTATGTCCATTTTATTATTTAGCACAATGAGACTGTAGTTGTAGACACTGAAGATTCGTGAAGAGTCACGTAGCAGTTCCTTTAGAGATACACTTGCAGATCGGTGCCTTCTAGCTTTATCCATGTTGGAGTTGTTAAATACTTCTGGAGATGACCAGCATATCTGGAAACTCTTTTTACATGCTTCTTATCACATAATCACCAGAATTGATAAAAGGGTGATGGACTCTATGGGGGACATTTATTAAGTCCGGCATTTTTACACCGGACTTATAAATGTCCCCGCATCTCCGGCGCTACGGGGATTTATGTAGAGGCGGTCTGCCTCTACATAAATCCTGTGCGCGTCGGGAGCACAGCCGAAAACCTACGCCAGCTGAGGGCTGGAGTAGGTTTTCGGCGTATCTTTTGGCGGAACGCATAGTGAATCGCGCGGACTCTGAGTCCGCGCCCTCTGTTCCGCCCCCTTCTCACCCCCTCCTCGCCCCCGTGGCGTACTCGGCGGAAAGTGCCGATTTGTGAATATTTTATTCGCAAAACGGCCATTTGCGAATAAAAAAATACGCAAATCGGCACTTTCCGCCGAACATCATCCGTACGCCGGATGATACTTGTCGCCCTATGTCTGTCATCCATCCCTGTTGTTGTCTAAAAATTTAAAAATGCAATAAAAATTTCTTAATACAAAAAAGAATTGATAGAAGGGTACCAGCTACAGAGTCCAGATCTCAGGGACATCTTATCAGCAGATCACCTTAGACAGCTGTTCCTTGGCCATATTATTTTCTGTAGCTTAACTCCTTAAAGACCCAGCCAATTTTTGTTTTTTCCTCCTCGTGTTTAAAAGGCCATAGCACTTGTATTTTTCCCCCAAAGATCCACATGAGCCCTTATTGTTTGCGCCTCTAATTTTACTTTGAAATGGCAGACTTAATTTTTGCATAAAATACGCTGCAAAAAAAAAATTACATGCGCGGTGAAATTGAAAAAACAAAACAAAACATTTCTGTTTTAATTTGGGGGGAGGGGAGATGTGTTTACACCGTTCATTCTATGGTAAAATTAACATGTTTTATATGTTCCTCAAGTCGGTTCGATTACAACAATATGCAACTTGCATAACTTTTATATTAT
Source organism: Dendropsophus ebraccatus (assembly GCF_027789765.1). Classification (NCBI taxonomy): domain Eukaryota; kingdom Metazoa; phylum Chordata; class Amphibia; order Anura; family Hylidae; genus Dendropsophus; species Dendropsophus ebraccatus. The sequence goes on along the minus strand of NC_091454.1, from coordinate 212,700,879 downwards.
TTGACAGCTTTAAAAAAAATAAAACCTTTTAAAGAGAATAAATGTTCCTTAAAATTGGTCTATTCCCATGCTTATAACGCTTTTATTTGTTGGTCTATGGGGCCATGATCTGTACTTTCTATCGGTACCTTACTTGCATATATGCGACTTTTTCTTTATGCGACTTTTTGCACCATGATCTGTACTTTCTATCGGTATCTTACATGCGTATATGCAACTTTTTGGCCGCTTTTTATTAATTATTATTATCCATTAGAATTTTTAGAATTTTTTTCTGGATTTAATGCAAACAAAAATGTGCAATTTTGCACTTTGGCGGGTTTTTGTGCTTACGCTGTTTACCATGCAAGATCAGGAATGTGATAATTTAATATTTTAGGTGATTAAGCATGCGGCGATACCAAATATGTTTATTTATTTTAATTAATTTACAAAAATCACCTGGTAGGGGGGATCCAGGCACTAGAACCCAGGGAAAGGCCTATGGAGGACAGCTGCATTTAACTGTCCTAATAGCCACAGTCCCGGGCTGCAGATAGCAGTCAGGATTGCAGCAATTCAGAGCAGGATGGCGGTGCAGCCCCCTCTGAACTCCCCTAGCGGTGTGATGACAAATATACGTCATCCATCGTTAGGGGTTAAAAGAGATCAAAACAGACCCGCACATACTCATACTGACCCACTAGTGTAGTTGAATGAAGTCCATTTGTAGTCTTTGGAATGGGTAAGATACTTATGGGCCATTAGACAGGTACCATTACTGTTTTATATAAGCTATTACAGGCAAAGATGATACAAGCATGTGCACACTTCATATTAGCATTGTTAAATCCTGGGGCCACCAATGTAATGTAATGATACTATACTATACATTCATGTGCTGAGTGTGTGAAGTCTGACACCTCAAAATTACATGCAAAGTATCAAAAAAGCTTTATTACACAACCAAAACATATAGGATATTAAAAACACTTAAAAACAGGAAAAGAATACATACACCCAACCATGTAAGGTCTTGTGTACCCTAAAAAAAACAAATCTTTGTATTAGCAATGGTTCCTATGACATTAGCTTCCTTGATTACATTAGCTTCATTGACTCCAAGTTTGATATGGTTATGGTGTCGGCCACTTTATAGTAAGATTGCTCTTTGCCCTTTGTTTCCTTTCCCAGTAATGTCACACTGACTATGTTCAGGAGAGACAAAGGGGCTGTCACTCTCCCTTCCATGACACATCTTTCTCCTCCCACCAACCCCCCTAATCTGGGTAAAATGTATTGAGCTCTCCTGTCCAGTCACTCATTGACCATTGAAGTGTTGACTGACCATTTTAGGGCCCCATTACACCAACAGATTATCTGACAGATTCTTTTTTTTAAGCCAAAGCCAAGAATGGATCTGAGAAGAGGAGAAATCTCAATCTTTCTGTAATACCCTGTTCTCTGTTTATAGTCCATTCCTGGCTTTGGCTCAAAAAATCTGTCAAATAATCTGTTGGTGTAATAGGGCAATGTAATAGGGCTGCTGATAAAGAACAGACAGACATAAAACAATACGCAACAACAAAGACAAGACACCCAAGGGTCCACCACTTCAGAAATGTACACACAAAAATAAAATATATAGAGTTCTTTAAAAAAAAAAAAAAATAATAATCACAATGCACATTATTATAATCAAAGTGTAGGTTACCAAACCAAATGTTCTCGCTTATTCCTAAGAAATCAGCAGATACTTAATGACATATCCCCCATGTTAAGGATTTCTTGACGTCATATAGCTGTAATGGAAAAAAAACTAAATTGATCACTGACAAAAATTATTATATTTTTTTTTAAACCAAATAAAGTGAATACATCTAATACCACCAATTAGAAAAATATCAAAATACAAGAAGCTTCAGTCATTTACACAAACAAAACCATCACCACCAACAAAGACCAACACAACTTTCCCAAGTGTACAACAGGAAACCAACACATTCAATTTGTTCTGTATTGAGCATCTGGTGCCAAAAGCCCACAGCAGCAGAAACACACATCCCTCTCATCCACCGATCACTATCACTGAAACAGTCCCTCTATGCATTCTGCAAACTTTCACTAAGAACAAAAACTCTCACACATACTAATGGTGTGTTTAGACAGAGGGATCTGACAGATTTTTTTTAAGCCAAAGCCAGGAACAGGCTATAAACGGAACAGGTCATAAAGAAAGACATAAAGGAAAGACTGAAATTTCTCCTCTTCTCAAATCCATTCTTGGCTGTAGCTTCAAAGATCTGTCAGTTAAATCTGTCTGTGTAAACACACCAATACACATATCTATGCCACAAACTTCTTTTCACGTCATTTTATTTACTTCCAATATCTATTACCATTACTAAACTTCTTCCACAGTTCCATTTCAAACATCTTTCTTTCGGCATGTTTGCTTCTTTTTTTCTTCTTTTTTTTTAAAGCCTTTTAACAGCCCTCTTCCCAGCTTCATTTCTACTATCTCTGCAGCTTTCCTACCCCACCCTTCACCAAGGATGGGTTGTCCACCCCTGTGAGATTTCTCTGATCCGTGCTATCCAAGTAGGTGGGGTGATTAGCCTCCCTAAACTCAAAGCCCACCATTATCTCAGCCTCTAGGCGCAACTGTGGGAATCACTCTCTACTGACAGTTGTCCTCAACTGTGGCAGCTTTTCAACAACTTAAATATGCCAAGCAACATACCAAAGTCCTTCTTCAAACTTACCATTTCCAATTTTCCTCATTACCTTACAATTTACCCCTTATAGGTATCATTTAAAACAAAAACAAAAAAAAGTATCATTCATACCCAAAACATTCAATCATACACAATAAGCAGACTCCAAATACATACAGAGCATCACAGACAAGAGTGTATTTTGATCCCAAAGAGTTACAGAGAGACAATACCTGGGACAATGATATGGACAAGCAGGAAGGCACAGTAACATAGCAAAGATCATCTTACCTGCCGCAGGGCTTTAGGTGCAGTTCCCAGTTGTCCAATATCAGGGTTCCTCATCGATTGTCCCTATGAACAACTATTGGGATCCCGGACGAGCCCCCAGAAACTGTTGTGGTAATATTTTTTTTTATGATCCCACAACCCCAGGATTTCACCACATTGTCTATGAGCTTTCCCATTCTTGAATACCCTTCTTGAGAGTAAGGGTTAATTCGGCCAGAAAGACAGACACATCACTACTTTTAGCATGTGAAGGTCTTCTCCCCCCCCCCCCCCCCCCCCCGTGACCTCCCAAAATCTATTTACAGGCATTTACAGGCATGAGCTCTGGAATGGGCCTTTACATTTCAAATTACAACTCATCCATTAGGGTTCAGCCTTAAGGATATTGCTTCCAATCAGAACTGCCCAATATATATATGATTTATGCATACATTAACATAGCTAATATGAGGACACAAGTATAAGTAATATGATGGAAACAAAGAAACTGTAAAATACGAGAGAAAACAAAGATAGAGCCCTGTGCAAAGATAAGCAACCCCCCCATATGGGATTGAGACCATCTGGTACACATTAGCTGTTGTACAAAGAAATAGAAGTTATGCTTAACTACACTAATATATATGACACATACATTTTTATAAATTACCATATCATCTGTAATAGGTTATATTATGCAAAATAGCCCCTTTCTGTACTCGAAAAGCTGTTTCCCCCCCAATACTTCTTATCTGTTCATTATCAACAAAGTGGAGATGAGTTCTGTTGTGTCCATTATAACCTATGGAGGGGAGAGGGATGAGTGAGCAGGAAGAGAACATACAAGAAGAAGTTGTACAGTTTGGAGACTGGGTACATAAAACGCTGGATTCACAGGTCAGAAAGGTCAATGCTTATCTGGGAGCTTCGTGGAAGAAGATTGCAGGATGTAGTGTTTAGCAGCGCTGACTTTTCTACTTTCAGTGCTCAATCATCCCCCTCGACCCCTCCCCTTTCCATAGAGCATAATAGATACTTCTGAAATAAGGGGGGGAGGTAGGAAAACAGCTTTTTGAGTAGAGAAGGAAAGTTTGCTTAATAAAACATATTACAGAGTTTCTTAAAATTGCTTGTACTATTGATAATTATTGTTTTCTGAAAAATTACATTTAAAGGAGAAGACCGGCAAAAATCTTTATTAAAGTATTGTATCGCCCCCCCCCCCCCCCCAAAAAAAAAAAGAAAAGATAAGTTATATACACCAATATACACTTATTTTGGGAAATGCACATGAAGTGCTTTTATTCCCTGCACTTTTTCCCCGAACCTCTCCTTTAAATGACAGTTACGCTTTAAGGCTGCGTTCACACTACGTATATTTCAGTCAGTATATGTATATTTCAGTCAGTATTGCAACCAAAACCAGGAGTGGATTAAAAACACAGAAAGGATCTGTTCACACAATGTTGAAATTGAGTGGATGGCCGCCATTTAATGGCAAATATTTGCTGTTATTTTAGAACAACGGCTGTTGTATTAAAATAATGGCCGTTATTTACTGTTATATGGCGGCCATCCACTCAATTTCAACATTGTGTGAACAGATCCTTTCTGTGTTTTTAATCCACTCCTGGTTTTGGTTGCAATACTGACTGAAATATACTGACTGAAATATATGTAGTGTGAACGCAGCCTAAAGGGGTATTCCCCCCCAAATTATTTTTGCATTAGTACATTGCCCACCCATAGCTTTCCATCTTTCCAATATCAATTTATTATGGATTCTGCACAGTTTTGCTGTTATCTAGATGCCTTCAAATGCATAGAATCATCAAATCTCAGTCCAACCTGTCTCCACTCCCGGCTCCTGGCCCCCACCCACCAAGTCGGCATCACGTGTTCTCCATCTCTTCAATGGGCTGGGTTAGCGCTTCTCTCTGACAGCAGCCCCCCCCCACTGTGTAACCCCATTCACCCAACCCCCCTGATCTCTCCCCACTGTGTGCCTCCCCCTCGCCCTGGAGCTCACCAGCAATATGTATCACCCCCGCCCGGAGCGTACCCAGAGTCTGTGCCCCCCCCCCCAGCTTACCCGGTGGCCGCCGGCAGCGCTCCAGGCGGAATACCCACAGTCTCCCCACCCCCACCCCGGCTCACCCAGGGTCCATTCAGTGCAGCCTCCCCCAGGTCTCCCGGTGGACGCCTGTTCCCACGGTCTGTAAACCTCCCCCGCAGCTCACCCGCAGCCCATGTGTCGCTCCTGTGTGTGCGGCCCCCCCAGTCCCACCTTCACTGCGAACTCACCTGCAGCCGCCTCACCCCTGGATGCCCACAGTGCTCCTCTGCTGCATAATCACCATCTCCGTTCTGCTACATCGCCATCTTCACTCTGCTACATCACCATCTTCACTCTGCTACATCGCCATCTCCGCTCTGCTACATCGCCATCTCAGCTCTGCTACATCACCATCTCAGCTCTGCTACATCGCCATCTTCACTCTGCTACATCGCCATCTCAGCTCTGCTACATCGCCATCTAAGCTCTGCTACATCGCCATCTCAGCTCTGCTACATCGCCATCTCAGCTCTGCTACATCGCCATCTCAGCTCTGCTACATCGCCATCTCAGCTCTGCTACATCCCCATTGCCATTTCCACTGTGCTACATCACCATCGCCATCTCAGCTCTGCTACATCATCATCGGGCATAAGCATTGCATCATGGAAAATGTAGTTTCCTATTTTGGATATAGACCATCTTTTAGAAAAACGTGTAACTCGGGAACGGCAGCAGCTAGAAAGATAGGAGATGGCTCAAAATACTCAGGGGGACTTGGTGACTAAGACCAGCTAGGTTTGGAGGCATTTCATTTTTTTAGCTCTTGGGAATACCCCCAAGGAGGAACTTAGACTCCACTGCATTATAATTCTGTCCAACGCTACTTTACCAGTGAGAGCAGAGATGAAGGGGCAGAGCGTGCCTGGCCCTTCATTCTAGCAATCGGCGGGGGTATTAGCACCCGGACCCCCACCAATACAAACCCCTGACATATTTGTAGAATATGTCAGAAGTTTGTTTAAATGATAGGTACCCATTAAGATACACAGAACGAATACTGCTCATAAAAAGCTAATATAGCAAGAGGGTTGGTAGGATTCTTTTACACTATAGGAAGAGATGACAATAGCTATAAGGAGACCATATACCTTTTACACAGCTCCTCATGTCTAGTCCCAAGTGTTCTCCGTCAGAACATACACAAGTATACTTGGGGGACTGTGCAGTGATATTGGGGGCTGGCAGGCACATATATTCACATCCTCCATTTTCAAGATCGGAATTGCATCGGTTTTCAGCTAGAAAGGAAATAAATGCAACATTGGTGATGCTTGAATAATAAGGAGTATAGCTAGATAACTGTGTGATCTAGAAATAAGCATTGCATACTAAGGCTTTCCATTGCTGTGACTATGGCCACTTGCACACCACAGTATTTTGCATCAATATTTGCAACACAAATGCAGAGAGGGAAGCTACAGTATAATGGAGATTTTTTTTCATCAGTTTCATGTTGTGCAGCTTTCCTGGTTATATTTTACAAATACTCACAATGCCATATAAAAGTGTTTCTGCTATAAAGACCATTGCATGTCCTACCTGCAGGTTGTGCCCTTATGTGATACAGGACAATGTCTTCTGGTGATACCAGATCCTTGGCCACCTTCTTAATTTGGTCTCCGGTCAGCCTGTTAGCACTGAATATGGCTTCATTGTGCATATCAGTCCAGAAAACCAGGTCCTTCAGAAAGTAAAACAAATGTTATAGAATGTTAAAAGTGGAAAGGCAATACTAAAGCTGGTGTAAGAGGTGTAAGCTCACTCCACATGAGAGGGTACACTTTAGGAAATACTTAGCAGAATTACAGGTTGCATCTAGCAGACTGGTAGTCTTTTAAGTCTTTAATTGGGTTAATTTTATAGGTGAAAAAACCCAGAGAGCTATAACTTACCTCAAAGATAGTGAGGCCGATTGGATGAGATAAGAAATGTTCATCAGCAATGACCATCCTCCTGTTTCCTCCAGTAACGTCAATGCTGGACAGAGTGTTCAATTTGGAGTCCACCCAGTATAGTCTCTGATGGGTCAGGTCTGAAGGTGAATATACAACATGTTGTCAGATGAAGAGAATTCTCAGTAATATTCTTGGTTTATTACGTCTTAGGTTTTATGTGAATTCAAGGACCATCACTGGCAAAACGGACGCTGCATGACAACAACACTAAACATTTTCCCGATTGTATAAAATACTCACCCAGTGTGATTCCATTGGGCCATTCAATGTTACTGTCAACCAGGGTATATCTGGCTGCTCCATTCAGACCACCCCTCTCGATCTTGGCATGAAAGCCCCAGTCAGTCCAGTACATGAACCTGAGAAAGTAAAGAGAAGAGGATTTAATATGAGCCAATGATCACTCTACATTAAGATCTCCAACTTGAGCATCATCAGTTGCAAAACTAAAATGCCTATCATTCTGCAGGTAATTCTGGGAGTTTTTTTTTAAGTCAAAGAATTTTTATTAAGCTTTTTTCATTTATAAAGGACAACAGCAGAGAAGAACAACACACAAGTCCAGTCCCCGCAAAACAACAACAACACAAACAGTACAAAAACTGTATTGGCAATGTCCATTGTAGTATTCAGTATATCCATCTGTATAGAAAAATGCAACTCAATAAAATCTGCCGAATCTCTGGATCATCCGTGACAACCAACAGGATGCGAAGAACATGAAGAACAATCGTGTCCAAACTTTGTACATAAATATAATGAGGGAACCACAGAGGGAATAGCCCTGCCCCTTGTAAGTGACAACAGTGCCAGGCTTGGAGTGTCTAGCCAACGGACCCATATTTTTTCAAACTTTTTCATAGCTTCCCGATTCTCGTAAGCATGTTTATCGTTGGCAATGAGCCAGTTAACCTTAGCAATGAGGGCTGAGATCGTCGGGGGGTCCTGGTCAAGTCAGGATTCGGCAATCAATTTCCTTGCCATGTACAGTATCCGGGCAATAGCTATCAGGGGTAGTTACATTTAAGTCTTCCACATAGCCCAGAACACATACTAAGGGGGATTGTTCTAATAGAATAGAAAATACATACTGAATGGTGGAAGCAACCTCCTGCCAGTATCGTGTCAATTTGGGGCATCGCCAGAACATATGCAGGACCACTCCCTCGTCTTTTCGACATCTAGGACACAGAGCATCAGAGCGGACCCCCACTTTATATAAGAACTCCGGCGTCCTATACACCCGATGCAAAAGATATAACTGGGACAAACGGTGCTGCTCCCCCACAGACAATTGGGATGTCATCTCTAAGACCTCCTTCCACAGATCATCCTTAAGGGGACCCAGATCAGCCTCCCATTTTTCTTTGATGGTCAGCGGGTGTTTTTCCAGGAATTTATCATGCAGATGAATATATAGAATGGAGATCAGGCCAGAGGTGGATGTGAAAGTGCCCACTAAATCAACAGGTGGAATGATAATCCGTTCTCTAGTCAGGGTCTCACCCTCCCCTTCACAAGCATGGCGTAGCTGCAAATATTTATAAAAGTGGGTTCTAGGTATGGGGAACTCTTCCCCCAGTTGCTGGAAACTTTTCAGTTGACCATTGAAATACAATTGTGCCACCCTCCAGAGGCCTAAATCCTGCCATTGTGTAAACACTTCCAGGAAGAAAAGCTCTCCCAACCAGGGGGTATCCCATATAGAAGTGTACGCGGAGGGCCCAGTCAGCCCATACATATCCCTCACCTTCCACCAAACCCTATGGTAAAGCTGTAGCGTTGGCTGTCCCGCAGTAGCGGTAGAGAAGCGTTTGGCCTCCAGCACCTCAAATAGTCTCTCGGTGGCAAAATGGGTTTGCAGCAGTTGGGAGGTGGGATCCGCTATCGTATCTGTTTCCCAACCCCTAAAGTGTTGCAGTTGGGAAGCCAGGAAATAGACCATGGCGTTGGGCACTGCTAAGCCCCCCGAAGTTTTGGCCCTCTGTAGGGTTTCTAGTTTTATGAGAGGGTGTTGGGAACCCCATATCAGGTCTCTGAATAAACTATGCACTTTGTGGAAGAAACACAGAGGGACACATACCGGGGAGTTATGCAACCCATATAACAGTTGGGGCATCCACACCATTTTTAGTAAATTTGTATGTCCCACCACTGATAGTGGGAGCCTACGCCACACTCCTAATTTAGCTTGGAATTTAGTGAGAAGTGGTGTGAGATTCAATCTCTCATACGCTTTAATATCTTTAGTTATAAAGATACCGAGGTATTTAAATTCAGTGACAATATTAAGCGGGAAAGGTAAGGAAGGCACCTGCCCCACGTCAACATCAAGCAGCAGCAGCACCGACTTGTCCCAGCCAATAGATAATCCCGAGAATCTACCAAAGTTATTTATAAGTGAGGCGGCCGTCGTAAGGGAAGCATCAGTGTCATTTAAGTGCAACAATATATCATCCGCGTATAACACGTTTTTTTTCTCCTGAGAGCCCCTACGGAATCCCCGGATGCCTGTATGACCCCGTACTAGAGCCGTCAGTGGCTCAATAACAAGTGCAAAGAGGAGAGGCAACAGAGGGCAACCCTGTCGCGTCCCCCGTCGCAGCTCAAATTGGGGAGAGAGGCCCCCATTAATTTTTAACCTGGCACATGGTGAGGAATATAGTAGTTGGATCCAGGCAATAAAGTGCGGTCCAAATCGCATTTTATCCAACACAGCCCACAGGAAGGGCCATTCGATGCTGTGAAAAGCCTTGACAGCGTTGAGAGAACAGACTGCCCTATTCCCCGGGTTCTCAGAGGGCAACTGAAGATTAACGTATAACAGCCTAATGTTCATGGCAGTGGACCTGGCAGGGATGAACCCCGTTTGATTAGGATGAATAAGAGTATTCATATAGAGGGACAACCTATTAGCAATAGCCTTGGCCAATATCTTAATGTCAGTAGACAACAAAGATATGGGTCTATAGGATCCAGGTAAGGATGCATCCCTGCCAGGTTTTGGTAGGACAACGATCACCTCCTTCCTCATCGTAGCAGGTAAAGAACCCGACTCCACAGAAGCCTGCCAAACCTCCAGTAGTTTAGGTAGTAGTACATCCCCAACCTTTTTAAATAATTCGCCTGGCAGCCCATCGAGTCCTGGCGCCCTATTATTGGTGATGGAGGAGGCCGCCGCCTCCAGTTCCTCCAGTGTTAGCGGAACGTCCAGGGACTCTCGTGCATCATCAGTCAGGGAGGTGAGAGTAACAGAGGACAGAAAGTCTCTAATGTGGTTGGGGGTGGCCTCTAACTTGGAGCTATATAAATCTGTGTAGTAGGAGTAAAAAATGTCTATGATGTCAGGTGTGGAAGTTACCAGGGCACCATGCGCATTCTTAATATGCGTGAGGAAGGAAGGGCCCCCCCTGGGAGCCAGTAATGACAGACAGTAAATGCCCAGTATGTTCCCCCTCCACGAAAAACACATGTTTAGCAAAATTTATCTTGTGGGCTGCCGATTCCAAATCGAAGTCTGTAAGTGCCTTTTGAGCCTCCCTAAGGGCCCTATTCCACCGGACGATTATCGTTCAGATTACCGTTAAATCGTTCTAATCTAAACGATAATCGTTCGGTTGAAATGCAGTTAACGATTAACGACCGAACGAGAAATCGTTGATCGCTTTATAAGAGCCAGCATTATGAGTAAAAAATTCCCCCACCGCCATGTGAATGCCAGGTACCTTTAGGACAGACAGCCAGTGTGGGTTAAGCCGCCAGGTCCGTATAGTACAGCGCCAAACCCCAGGGTGTGCTAATAATAGACTTAAGGGTGAGTGGTCAGAGAGTGTGCGCGGTAAATATTCCACCTCTATCACCTGAGATAATGCACGAGAGTCTCCAAGGGCCAAATCAATGCGAGAGAGACTGTTGTGCGTAGCTGAGTAACAAGAATAGGCTCGCACACCAGGATGCCGTTCCCTCCAAATATTGAAGAGAGCCACCTCTGACAACAGAGTGTTCCGGTTGGCTCACTCGATCTACGGGAATTAACAATGCCATGGACACCCTATCCAAGAGGCCATCCAGGACAGAATTGAAATCACCTATGAGAAGCAGGTGATTTTTCATGATCGAGCCATTATAGGGTGGACATATGTAGATGGAGCATAGCACCCATTTAGCAGCATATATCTTACAATTTAAGCAAATAAACTGACCGTGAGGGTCTACCTTAACCTCTAAACATTCAAATGGGAAACTTTTGTGAATGAGTATAAATTCTGGGAGTTTTAATCCTGCAATTCTAATACATAGCTTTGAGACCACTGCTCAGCATAAAGATGTGAACAGAGAAGAAGAAAAGACTAATGTCTTACCCTTTTGTGGGATCTACCACAATATCTCGTGGCTTACTCAGACCCTCTCTGAAGAGTGTTTTTCGCTTGGAACCAGCAGTATTAGCCACAGAGATGGTGCTTTTGATAAAGTCTGTCCAGTATAGGTTGCCATGGACCCAGTCTACTGCAATACCGTCTGGAGCTTGGATTTCATTACCGATGACAGTCTCATGGTGGGATAAGTTATGAGCCTTGTCCATTAAAGCACTGTAGGGGTAAGAACAGACAGGTTGATCTTGTGAATGTCACAAAGGAAATAACTAACTAGATACACAAGAACTATTGTTACCGTCACTCTCATTACCTGTAAATTTTCTTTTGGGACAAGTCACACCAGTAGATTTTATTGCTTGCTATGTCTATATCCAATGCTACTACATTCTTAAGACTTGGGATGAAACGTGTGTTCTCGTTTTTGTCCAGTGTCATCTTCCTCACCTCATGACGGTTGGTAAAGAAGAGGTAAGCCACTGTTCCTATTTGGAAATAGATACATGCTTAGTAGATAGTCCATACAAAACACGAGCATATAACCTTTCTATGTAACCTAATGGCTGGGGTCCTCATACCCTATTATAAGTCAGAGCCGCTAATAATGAGTACCTCTTGATCTGCAGACCTTAGCTTGTCCATATATTACAGATGAATGGCCAAGTTATATTGCATTTCTGTAATGTATGGAAAAACAGTTTTGCCATAGCTTTCCCTGTGGTGTTTCCACTGTACTCACCAGTGGCCTTGCAGGACCCAGTCATGGGATCGATTTGGTAACCATCATAGCATTCGCACTTGTAGCTTCCTTCCAGGTTAGTGCAGATTTGGCTGCAGGTATCAGGTAAGTCACATTCATTAATATCTAAAGGGATAAAGATTGACAATTCTCTAACCCCATAAAGCATAACCCAGTGAAATTGTACAAGTAGGAAACTTTAGACACCAATTTACCTTCACATTTTTTTCCGACGACTAGGCGATATCCCCCTGGGCACAAACACTTGTATCCAATCTTGAGATCATTGCATATATGAGAGCAGCCGCCATTCTTTTCCAAACATTCATTTTTACCTGCTGAACCCAAGATGGCCGCATTGTAAATATACATCAAACGGCAGATATCATGTACATGGTAGAGGTGACAAGGTTTGTCAGTCACCACATTCCTTTAGTGGTTTATCTGACCAGTCTCTACAGTCTCTGACCGTTTTACACTTATTGAAGGGGTATTCCCATCTGTTGGCAAGTGTATGCTATTATTGCCCTGACCACAGTTTTATTGACGATAGTGATAGCATATCTTAGCTGTGCTGCTTTTCCACTCATCCACAGTGCTGCTTTTGTAAATCATAATACAAATCTAGATTTGTCCCGCATTGCCTGCGTCTGGCTGGCAGGGTTTGCTAAGAGGCATGCGCCTCATATATGTCCCCCATTGTCTCCAAATATATTGCTCTTATATAGCACTGGGAAGGCAGCATATTGTGGAAGGTGTTGGTGGGGGAAGAGCAATAGAAGGTAGAGGGGAAAGGAAGAGATGCTGGAGATGGAGGTGCAAGTGAGCATACATTCAGTTTGTATGGTTAAACCATAGAAAAATGGAGCAATAAGGAAAACTTAACGACAATAAGAGTCCAGTTACGTCAGGTGGCAGCAATTGAGCCATCGTTGCCCAATACTTAAGAACTTTTCAAACCTTCTAGCTAGCTACTTCCACTATTCTGCTGGTCATTGGAACAGGTAGTAACCATTGACTACAGCAAAAAGGGCACCAAACTTGAAGGACCGTCTTACACTAAGTCATTTTACATATCCAGTTGCAAGAACAGGAAGGGGTCACAGAATGATGGGCACTTATGGGTGTGGTCAATGATATATTTGCCAATTTATCAAACCCACAAAACAGCTAGAAGATCCTCAAAGTGGGAAGGTTTATCCCCCAGTACATTAACTGTCGAACCAAGCAAGTGATTTATGCCATTCTGTGTCCATGCCGAAAGATTTATGTGGGCCAGACCACACAGGAGTTGAGAAAGAGGATCCAAAACACATTTCAACAATCAACCTAGCCAAGCGAGATGCTAAACAAGGTAAGCCTCTGACTGTAGTAGGAGCATACTTTTTGGAGAAATATCATGGTAAGACCCACGGCTTACAAATTGTGGGTCTGGAAAAGGTTACAGTGGGCCTATAGGTACCTATGTTCTCCTGCAAAAGGAATCAAGATGGATTTATGAACTCAACACCATCAATCCTTTAGGTTTGAACGAGGAGCTACTGTTCACTGGCTTTTTGGGATAATCTAACATTATTGTTTTATATTGACTCTCTCTTTTCCTTCATCATGTATACAATACTGACCATAAAGTTCTTGAGTTCTCTTTTTTATCCTCCTTGCCTTCTTTTTCCCTAATAGGTTTTGCAGACTTTATGGAGAACATCTGAGGAGCATTTGGGGAAAAGTTCCTAGTGAGAATAGGTAAATAGCCTTTTCTCTCTTCTTTAGATAGCTATATCACAGGCTAACATCTTTGCATGATTCTTTACGCTTGTTCTTACTGTTTATTATTTTCTCATTCTTTTATCTTTCTTATCTTTAAGGCTTTTATTTTTCAATATTTTTACACACATATATATATATATATATATATATATATATATATATATATATAATTTTTCAAACTTTTCCCTTTTTTTTTTCTTTTGGTTGTTCACATTACCCTGCACCTTTGGAGCAGGCCTAACTGTTTTATTCACCCTTGTCACAGGCCTTATTTGCAGTGCCTCACTTTAGTCATATCACATATCATTTACTCTATACGTACAGTGACATACGTCACTCACACTACTTGGACCCAGCTTCACATTTATCTTCCTTTCTCCCCTTTTTTCCCTTCCTTTTCCTTTTCTTCCACATACACAGTCTTCACCTTATACATTTTTCTTTCTCCTCTCCATCACTTCTCCCTTCTCCCTTTTTCTTACACATACACAGTTTTCACCTTATATATTCCTCTTGCCCCCCCCCCATTTTTCACTTTTTCTTTTATTATATTCACCCTTATTTCTTGCTTCAACACAGTTTGAGATTGTCTATAAGACAATTGTTGCCAGTGTCTATTATAATGTGATTAAGTACTCTTTACTACATTTCTGGACTCTCTATCTGTTCCATCAGGATAATACGGATAATCAGGATAATCTTAGCAGGGCTATATATGTACTGCATCATGTTTTGTGGCTTCACCATTGCCTATTGTATTAGTTCACTCTGTCCTGCAGGTTTGGGCGTCCGACTGTGGCCTACATGAGCGAATAGTCCCTCTCTAGTGCACGCAATAAATACTAGTTCTGATCATTCTTATATATTTTTTGGTGACTGTTAGTTTTTATCAGTAGCGTTTGGGCATGCACTTTGGCACTTTTAAACTTCACATAACATATGGAATTTTGTTTACATATACACTTTGGGGTACATGTATTGTTTACAGGGAGTTTACATTTGTATAGGTGTTTTATATTCAATATGTACTTGACTTTTACACAGCGTTTAGGAGTACTACACTTTTACTCTTTTTTTGAATCTGAAAATAACTGGTTGGATATATCCACAATGACGGATTTTGTTCCTTCATCTATAGGGTCACTAGTATATTTTAGTGTTACTATGCGTTTACCTTTATATCAGTATTTTTATATTTCTAGATCTCATTAGGATTTGCGCATGCACAGTATGATTGACAGCGTTATTTGCACACAAAAAAAGTTTTTATTTATTTTATATACATAGGGCCTAGTGATTATCATTTTGGGGCTTGTTTTCATTCATCTCTAAGTTTGGTTATGTTATTGTACCTTATTTAGACGGGAACAGTATCCCTGTACCAAGATGGCAGCTGTATATACTCATGGTGCCAGTGCGCATGCGCTGGAGGGTCATTGCGCTATGACCCCGCTTATTTACTGGGGGTGACACATATATACCGACTTATGGAGGCACACAGGCGAGATAGGATGGGTGCCCAGGGACTGTAGCCGGTCCGTTGCTGGGTGGGTGCGGCATAGTGCAACACAAGCCAGCCTTTAGGCAGAGTTCCCCCTCCCTTCCTTCCTAGCCACCCCTTCTTCTGGCCCACATGACCTGGCCAACCAATAGTTTGCCATATATGGGGCATATTACCCCTGGGGTTAGCCTACCTCTTCCTCTTGCGATTCCGGAGGCGAGCTGTGCACATCATCTTGCCGTCCGTGACTTCCAGAGCCCAGCGATGTCTGAGGAGCAGCTGCTGCAGGTCATCAGGACCCGTCTGCAGGCTGATGAAGGTCTCCTGGACCGCTTAATTGCGGTCCTTAATTCTCCCCATGGTGCCGGTAATATCCCTCCCCCTACTGACATGAGCACAGGGAGCCGCCGGTCCGCGCGGGTGTCACGCCCACCGGCGAGGCTCAGCCCGGGCTCTATCCCCCCCTCTGGTCGCCGCCGCAGCCATTCCCGTTTCTCCCCCCCTCCCTCTGAGTCCCTCCGCCGGACCGGAAGTGCCGCCGACGTCACTTCCGGTTTGCGCGCGGCACATCGCGGTCCCGTTTTCCCGCCACACAGCACTGCCATGGGAGGTCAGGCCAGCCACAGCTCCTCATCGGAGCGCCCTCCATCACCACCCCTCACCGGACCAGCAGCTGATGAGGCAGTGCAGACTGCCGGACCCGCTCCAGAGGCAAGCCAGCCCCCTGTGTCGGCCCTGTCACAGGTCCCTGGGTCTGTGGCAGTGAGTGTTCCCGTCTCCTCCATTCCCTCCCCTGCCCCTGCCCTCCCACCATCTGCAGCACACGGATCTGAGGCTACAGTGAACCTGCCTCAGACAGATCCTTCTGCTGCCATGTCCCACAAAAGATCCCACAGACCCCGCCACCGCTCTGGTTCCTCTTCCTCCTCCCCTGACTCTGGCAGCCGCGGGTACCGTGGCTCTAGGCGTCGCCACTCCCACCGTCAACCCAGGTCATCCAGACGGTCTGGAAGATCCAGATCGTCTCGCTGGCGATCTCCGTCCACCTCTGATTGGTCCTCCGGCGAGACTGGCCGGTCGCATGCACGTATGAGGCAGGAGCCTCCGCCGTCCAGGACACGTAGCCTGGTTGTACAAGATGACCCTGCTGTTTTCCCCCCGCCTCCTCCTGTTCTATCCGCCCCTCCTGTTCTCCCTTCCTCACCTACCCCACCTGTGCTTCCTCCACCTGTATCACCTGTGCTTCCTTTTGCTCCTCCTTCATCTGCGGCTGCTGGTGAGTTTACTTATGCTAACGCTTGGGGGGCAGGTCATGGGGATATACTAAATTTACTGAAATCTTTATTGGAGAAGTCCCCTTCTCCTGCTTCTGGGTCTGCTGGTGCAACGAGGGACAGCCCACGTCCACACGCGGGGGTACAAAAAGACTCCTTTTTCTGTGGGGTTAGTCCGCTCGGTGCACATGTTGACCCAGAGGTAAAAGAAAAGATTTGGGGTAATCAATATATAGACATTTGGTCCCTCATTTCAGTAGACCAGTTTACTGTTGATAAGGAACGGCGTCTCGCTGACGCCAGACCTTATGAGCGCAGGCCAAAACCTGCAAAAACAATGAACAATTGGCTACAGGCCTTTGCTGTGTTGGGATGCGTGATGGGGCAGAAGCACCCGGAGCGCTGTCAGGAACTCTTTATTTATCTGGACACGGTTTACACAGCTTATAAGACACATGGGGGTTCTGCGTGGTGGAGATATGACGAAGAATTTCGTCGTCGTTTAAGCCTCCAGCCTGATATCGGCTGGGGGGTTAAAGCGACTGATGTGTGGTTACGGCTCATGACGGCACCCCAACGTCCGTACCCCTTTCAGCCCGCGGCCACTGTGTCCGGGGCAGCAGCCCAGGGGACAGTGGCCGTGCGGAGACCAGGTGCCTGCTGGTTGTTCAACGAAGGGCACTGCAGGTTTGCCGGTTTGTGCAAATACCGGCATGAATGTTCAACCTGTGGGAATAACCATCCCGCAATTCGTTGTAAAACACACAATCCCAAAACACGTCCAGGCGTGGGTGACGGAAAGGACTCCGGTGAGCGTAGCCGCGATGGAGCCCTGGCTAAGCCAGTATCCTAATGAGCAGGCAGCAACACAGCTAAGGGACGGTTTCCGATATGGTTTTTTCATCCCCTTTTACTTAAATCGCACCCCCTTGTTTGCAGAGAACCTGAAATCAGCTAAGGACCAGCCTCAGGTCCTGCAAGAAAAATTGAGAAAAGAGGTTTTGCTGAACAGAATTGAGGGCCCCTTTGATTCCCCCCCTTTTAAGAATTTGAGTTTCCCCCTTGGGTGTTGTCCCCAAGAAGGAACCTGGCAAATTTCGTCTCATCCACCACCTTTCATATCCGAAAGGTGTTTCGGTGAACGATGGTATTTCCCCGGAAGACGCGTCTGTATCCTATGTCTCCTTTGACCGGGCGGTCATGTTAATTGAAAAAGCTGGGCAAGGGGCCCTTTTGGCAAAGTCTGACATAGAATCCGCCTTCCGTCTTCTCCCGGTACATCCCGATTGCTATCACCTTCTCGGTTGCTACTTTGAAGGGGGGTACTACTATGACACCTGTCTCCCTATGGGCTGTTCCATATCTTGCCATTATTTCGAGATGTTTAGTTCATTTCTCAAGTGGGTGGTGAGGTGTGAGACGGCCTCTACGGCGATAATCCACTATTTGGACGACTTCCTTTTTGTGGCTCCTGGAGGCGATAGCAAATGTCTTCACCTACTGAATACTTTCCGTTTCTTTATGAAGCGTTTCGGTGTTCCGGTATCTGAAGAAAAAACGGAGGGCCCAACAACCACGCTGTCCTTCTTGGGCATTGAAATAGACTCAGTCCAAATGGTCTTCAGGCTCCCCCACGAAAAACTTCTTCGACTCTCCCAGTTAATAGATGGTTTCTGTGCAGTTCACAAAGTAACCCTACGTCAGATGCAGTCCCTGTTGGGCCTTTTAGTCTTTGCTTGTAGGGTGATGCCGATGGGCAGGGTTTTCTCCCGTCGCCTGTCGTTATCCACCCGAGGTGTCAGAGCCCCTGGGCATCGCATTCGGCTCACCACACAGCTGAAAAGCGACTTGCAGGTATGGAAATCATTCCTAGCCTCCTACAATGGTCGAACATGTCTCAGGAGAGTTGAATGCAGCAACTGTGAGCTTGAACTCTTTACGGACGCCTCTGGTGCTTGCGGTTTTGGTGCCGTCTTTCAGACGGCATGGTGTTTCTCCGCCTGGCCGGAACACTGGAGGTCTTCCTGGTGTAAGAATTTAACTCTTCTGGAGCTTTTTCCCATTGTAGTAGCCATTGAAATATGGGGTTCTCAATTCAGTAACAGGCAAATATGTTTTTGGACTGACAATTTGGGTGTCGTTTACTGTATCAACCGTTTGTCCTCCTCCTCCCTTCCTGTTTTATCCTTGTTGAGACATCTGGTATTGCGTTGTTTACAGTTCAACATTTATTTCCGAGCACGCCATGTTCCCGGTAAGCAGAATTTAATTGCTGATGCTCTGTCCCGTTGTCATTGGCAGGAATTCCGAACTCTCTTCCCCACAGCGGATATCCATGGCCATTCATGCCCTCCACACCTCTGGCGCATAGTGGACAGCAGCTCATGACTCTTATCAGTTCTTCGGTGACACCTCCAACTTGGCAGAGGCATGGTAAGGCATGGGCTACGTGGTTGCACATAGCGGGTTCGAGACAGACAGATTCCAGCGAGGCCGTAAGGTTACAAGTAACCATCGAATATTTGTTACACCTACGTGGCTCCGGTGTCGCTAGCTCCGTCGCAATGCGCTCCCTTTCCGGCGTGGCGTTTTTTCTTAAGCTGCACGGTTGGCCCGACGTCACCAAGCATTTCATAATCAGGCAAGCTTTAAAGGGCTGGAGAAAAGAGCACGTATGTCGGGAAGCGAGGCGCCCAGTGTCTTATAGCTTGCTCACGCGGTTAGTTGACGCATGCCAACTTGTCTGTGCGTCATCATTTGAGGCATCCCTTTTCTCGGCATGTTTCTGTACAGCCTTTTTTGGAGCTTTGCGTGTCGGCGAGCTCCTGCCACCTTCACGATACAAGCAAGGGGGCCTGCTATTTGAAGATGTAGTGTTCGCAAATAGCTCTCTGCGCCTGCGTCTGCGTTGCTCAAAAACCGACCAATATCGCAAGGGCACCTGGATACCAATTCAGGGCGTCCAAGGCACGGTCTGCCCCGTGCGCTGTGTCGCCGCTTATTTGGCCATGCGGCCTCAGGGCAGCAATTTTTTCCTCCATGCGGACTCTAGTCCCGTTACAAGATACCAGTTTGTTTCCATATTCCGACGTTGCCTAACTGCTGTCGGTGCCCCTGCAAACGAGTTTGCATCCCATTCCTTTAGAATTGGCGCCGCTACGGAGGCGGCCAGGGCGGGTCTCTCGGAATCCGAGGTTCAGCGAATTGGCCGGTGGCGTTCGGCGTGTTTTGCTAGATACATCCGGCCTGACTTGTTGTTGTAAATCTGCTGTGGTGTTAATTTTAATTTGTATTACAGGTCCTGTCAGGCATGAATTGTTTAGGCCGGAAATATGGGTATTGGGCCACTCTTATGTCGCCAGAGCCCTACAGCGGGCGGAGTGTCGGCCTGGAGGTCGCAATTTGGGTTTCCTTGGAGTCGAGGTCCACTGGCGTGGCATCAGTGGTCTCCGATGGCCCCAAGTATTGCCAGAAGTGGTGGATATCAGCACTAGGGTATCCGGTCCGATCATCCTGGTGCTTCATGCGGGAGGAAACGACCTGTGTTCCATGCGGATGGCCGACCTGATGACATTGATGAGGGCTGATATTGAACGGTTCCCGACTTTCTTTAAAGACATTGTTCTGGTCTGGTCGGAAATCGTCTCCCGGGTGGTATGGCAAGGGGCTCGCGAAGCCGAGGCGGTGGAGCGGGCTCGGAGGTCCATCAACTCCAGGGTCTCCAGATTTGTCAGGTCACGATCCTGGGTGGTAGTCAGGCACAGGCAGCTGGAGGGTGATAACAGCCGCCTTATGCGGCCCGACGGGGTGCACCTATCGGACATAGGTGCGGATATTTTTATTTCTGGCCTTCAGGATGGCATAGAGCAGGCCATGTTCTTGCTTGGCGGGGGTTGGAGCCCAGTATAGGTGTATAGGTCTCCTCCTTGGCGGTTATGGTGGATTGAGTTCTGAGATGAGAGCCTGTACGTACGAGGTGCCCGCTGGGAGTCCGGCGGCCGGCACACCGCGTTCAGCCTGGTTACAATATCTCCACGTTGGAGAGAGTTTGAGTGCCTTAACTTTAAGACAAAATAATAAATGCTGTGGCCGACCCTCGTCCAGCAAAGGTTAAAAGTTGTTGTGTTTTTGTTATTAACCATTACTTGGGTAGCACAGTGCCGGGTTTTTATAGCTCACCTGACTGCAGTCTATGGAGGCACACAGGCGAGATAGGATGGGTGCCCAGGGACTGTAGCTTGTCCGTTGCTGGGTGGGTGCGGCATAGTGCAACACAAGCCAGCCTTTAGGCAGAGTTCCCCCTCCCTTCCTTCCTAGCCACCCCTTCTTCTGGCCCACATGACCTGGCCAACCAATAGTTTGCCATATATGGGGCATATTACCCCTGGGGTTAGCCTACCTCTTCCTCTTGCGATTCCGGAGGCGAGCTGTCCCTCCCTCCCTCCCAAAAAAAAAAAAAAATATAGAAACAATATCTTAAAGTGTTGGCATAATGTTTGTTTGTGGCATGCTTTACATTGAAGTTAATGCTTGTTTCTTTAAGTCACAGCAGGCGGTTATGGTGGATTGAGTTCTGAGATGAGAGCCTGTACGTACGAGGTGCCCGCTGGGAGTCCGGCGGCCGGCACACCGCGTTCAGCCTGGTTACAATATCTCCACGTTGGAGAGAGTTTGAGTGCCTTAACTTTAAGACAAAATAATAAATGCTGTGGCCGACCCTCGTCCAGCAAAGGTTAAAAGTTGTTGTGTTTTTGTTATTAACCATTACTTGGGTAGCACAGTGCCGGGTTTTTATAGCTCACCTGACTGCAGTCTGGCGACATCCTGTTATGCACTATTATTGTTAGGGGTATATTGGGATATATGCAGGCAGACATGGCTTTTCTGGCATTTTTTGTAGCTGATGATATTATACATATATGGGGATACTATCCCCGAAGCAATATGTCTGCTGCACCTACGGCGACAAGGCGCATGCGCTGGAGTGTCACCATGTTACGATCCTATTTACCCAGTGTGGGATGCATAGATATAGCTATGGTAATACAACTACTACTACTATTGTTGTTGATTCATTACACTGATATTTGTGCCTCTGGTATCATACAAGGCGCCTGTGCCTTCATTTTGTTTTCTCTCCTTTCCAGGAAGGCCATTGTGTTATGATTTTACTTACTTATCTTTGGTGACACATACATATCGGCTTGGTGACATTTTGTTATGTACTATTATTGTTAGTGGTATATTGGGATATATACAGGCACACTTGGCTCCTTTGGTATCTGTTTAAGCCGCCGATAATATTATTTTATGACATATATGTGGGTCTGGACCTTTACTCTCCAATAATATGGCTGCAATACAAATGGGGATACTATTTCTGAGGTAATATGGCCGCTATACACACACACGTACGTGATAGTACGCATGCGCTGATTGGTTCCATCTACCCACTTATACTACTTTGGGGGTTTAAATACAGTTATGGCAATGCTCTTCTATTTACCATGATTGTTTTTGTTCCATTATATTACATTTAAATTTATTTAATCGCTGATATCCCCCAGTGGTATAATATGTGCATAATTGTATTGGATATGTACCCTTAACTAATATGGCCGCCGTATACTTGTGCAAATCCAGTGTGCATGTGTATGATGTTGCGACCGTTCATACAGTTTACAGTTAAAGTGACACTGTCACCTCCTTTGTGCATTCTGACATCTCTACACAGGTGTAAAGGGTAAATTTAGCAGTTTTCATACCTTATTTTATATCATACCTCATGGTGCTTGTTCAAGTAAAAAGTCATCTTTTATCAACTGCAGATTAAGTTAAGTGGGTGGGGCCTCGCAGCATTAGCGCCACTTAGCCCCACCCACAACGTCACAGTTGGCCCCGCCTTGGAACAGGCTGGCCGAAAGGTCTAGACCCCACCCCCTTTACATCGGCCATCCAATGGGCGTCAAGGGTGCGGGGCTAACTGTGCGTTGTGGGCGCTAATACTGCAAGGCCACGCCCACTTAATACAATCTGCAGTTGATAAAAGGTCACTTTTTACTTGAACAAGCACCATGACGTATGATATGAAATAAGGTATGAAAAACGCTAAATTTACCCTTTACACCTGTGTAGAGATGTCAGAATGCAAAAAGGGGGTGACAGTGTCACTTTAAGATTCTATATGCTAGTACAATAATATGCTGTTTTGGCAAACAATGGGAGTTACTGGTTTTATTTAATAGATGTTTAGTCACAGTCAGTAACATGTGAACCATCTGCACGGCAGATCCGGTGTTTTCTGCCTGCACCAAGATGGCTGTCCAACACAGATAGTATTTCTGGTATCATGTTCTTGCGTATGCGCATTTCTGTAGACGCCGGGGGGACTTCCGGTTCGAGTGGCCGCAGCCGGACGCCTAATTACGAGTGCCATTTCCTGTAAGTACAGATAAATATGATGATTTGAGCACAGGTTAACCAGCTCCTGACAAAGTTGCACAGCGCAACATAACACGGGTCATTTCTTTTCTCTGTCTGACGGATATTTATGCATTGCAGGTAGTATTCAGATTTCATTACCATGCTGTAGCATTCATATATACAGGGGTTGGGCCACTGTTACCTCTTACCTGGAGTGTTGTATTTTTTACCCGTTGACCCATACCTTTTTGTATATACAGATAATTTTTATCCCCTTACTAAGGAATTGGTGATTACTCATTACTATTTGGACAGATATAGTAGCACACCATATTGTGGTGTTGATATATGGTTGTTTTTGTTTTTAATCTTTTTTTTTCTGTGCTTTAATAAAGATTGCTTTTTGTACTTCAATTTATAGTGGGTGTGCGGCATATTTGTGCTTGTCCTTTTTTTTCTTTTTTATTCACATGTTGTTATTCTTGCACAGCACCACCCTGAGAATAGTTATTTAGTGGTGACTTATTTCATATAATTGTGCTAAGGTTTGTCAGTCACCACATTCCTTTAGTGGTTTATCTGACCAGTCTCTACAGTCTCTGACCGTTTTACACTTATTGAAGGGGTATTCCCATCTGTTGGCTAGTGTATGCTATCGTTGCCCTGACCACAGTTTTATTGACGATAGTGATAGCATATCTCAGCTGTGTTGATTTTCCACTCATCCACAGTGCTGCTTTTGTAAATCATAATACAAATCTAGATTTGTCCCACATCGCCTGCGTCGGGCTGGCAGGGTTTGCTAAGAGGCATGCGCCTCATATATGTCCCCCATTGTCTCCAAATATATTGCTCTTACATATCACTGG
This sequence comes from Dendropsophus ebraccatus, assembly GCF_027789765.1. NCBI lineage: Eukaryota > Metazoa > Chordata > Amphibia > Anura > Hylidae > Dendropsophus > Dendropsophus ebraccatus. Next base: position 212,676,893 of record NC_091454.1, on the reverse strand, counting down.
GAAGGCAGCATATTGTGGAAGGTGGCGGGGGGGAGAGCAAAGGAAGGTAGAGGGGAAAGGGAGAGATGCTGGAGATGGAGGTGCAAGTGAGCATACATTCAGTATGTATGGTTAAACCATAGAAAAATGGAGTAATAAGGCAAACTTAATAACAATAAGAGTCCAGTTAAGTCAGGTGGCAGTAATTGAGCCAGGGTTGCCCAAACTTTTCCAACCTTCCAGCTAGCTAGTTCCACTATTCTGCTGGACATTGGAACAGGTAGTAGCCACTTATGTTAGAGAAGCTAGTATATACCATTGCAGGCTACATACCACAGTCTTTTTCGTCAGATTTGTCCTGGCAGTCGAAGCCTCCGTCACACTTCCAGCTCATATGTATACACTCGCCGCTGCCACAGTGGAACTCCAGGGAGGAGCAGGGCTTGTCTGTCTTGATCGGCTGCTTCCCTTCGCAGTATTTTTCATCAGATCCATCTTCACAGTCGGGATCCCCGTCACAGGTCCACAGCTTGGGGACGCACATGCTTGAGTTCTTGCATTGAAAAAAGGTTTCATTGCAAGCGGGGGCTGGGCAGTTGCTTTCATCGCTGCTGTCGTCACAGTCGTAATCACGATCACATAGGTATTCAACAGAGATGCACATTCCGCTACGGCATTGGTACTGATCATCGGAGGCGCAGGGCTTGTGAGCTGTAAGGAAGGGAGGAGGGAAAATCAGACATAAACCTATGTTCTGTGTTAAAAAAAAAATGAAGAACGAGGACACAATCTGAGGTTATTGAGGGAATGATCAGAAGCAACATGAGAAAATATTACTGTACTGAAAGAGTAGTAGATGTTTGGAACAAACTTCCAACAGATGTGGTTGGTTACTCTACAGTAAGTGAATGTAAACCTGCCTGGAATAAACATATATCTATTCTAAGATAATAAAAAAGGAAATACTAGATGGCTGCGGCATTATAGTGCCACGGCAGTTTAAAGAGTTTACCCACTGCCGACACGATGGGTAAATATCATGACAGCAGCGGGGGAACTCTTTGAATCGCTGCGGGGCGTGGAGCGAACCCATTACGTTGCCGTCCGAAACGTCTGCTAAATTGCGGACGTGTGAATGTAGCCTTAGGCTCCAAGATACACCCACGGATATTGTGAGTAGACTGTGTTTGGTCTATTGATCTCTATGGGCATGGTATGTATCAGAATATGACAAGTAGACCATGCCTGGCCTCATGAACCCTTTGGGCGCACCATGGTATGTGTCAAATTATGAGAGGAGTATGTCTGGTACCGGTATGTGTGCATTATGATATATGTAAGAATACCATATTGCTGGTATACTGACTGTTGTCGATACAAAACACGAGCATATAACCTTTCTATGTAACCTAATGGCTGGGGTCCTCATACCCTATTATGAATCAGAGCTGCTAATAATGAGCAGCTCTTGACCTGCAGATTATAGCTTGTCCATATATTACAGATGAATGGCCAAGTTATATTGCATTTCTGTAATGTATGGAAAAACAGTTTTGCCATAGCTTTCCCTGTGGTGTTTCCACTATACTCACCAATGCCCTTGCAGGACCCAGTCATGGGATCGATTTGGTAACCATCATAGCATTTGCACTTGTAGCTTCCTTCCAGGTTAGTGCAGATTTGGCTGCAGGTATCAGGTAAGTCACATTCATTAATATCTAAAGGGATAAAGATTGACAATTCTCTAACCCCATAAAGCATAACCCAGTGAAATTGTACAAGTAGGAAACTTTAGACACCAATTTACCTTCACATTTCTTCCCGCCAACTAGGCGATATCCCCCCGGGCACAAACACTCGTATCCGATCTTGAGATCATTGCATATATGAGAGCAGTTGCCATTCTTTTCCAAACATTCATTTTCACCTGGTGAACACGAGATGGCCGCATTGTAAATATACATCAAACGGCAGATATCACGTAGGTGTAAGTGAGCATACATTCAGTTTGTATGGTTAAACCATAGAAAAATGGAGCAATAAGAATAACTTAACAACAATAAGAGGCCAGTTAAGTCAGGTGGCAGTAATTAAGCCAGGGTTTCCCAATACTCAAAATCTTTTCAAACCTTCCAGCTAGCTAGTTACACTATTCTGCTGGACATTGGAACAGATAGTAGCCACTTATGTTAGAGAAGCTAGTATATACCATTGCAGGCTACATACCACAGTCTTTTTCATCAGATTTGTCCTGGCAGTCGAAGCCTCCGTCACACTTCCAGCTCATATGTATACACTCGCCGCTGCCACAATGGAACTCCAGGGAGGAGCAGGGTTTGTCTGTCTTGATCGGCTGCTTCCCTTCACAGTTTTCCTCATCAGAACCATCTTCACAGTCGGGATCCCCGTCACAGGCCCTCCGCTTAGGAAGGCACATGTAAGAGTTCTTGCATTGAAAAAAAGCTTCACTGCAAGTGGGGGGAGGGCAGTTGCTTTCATCGCTGGCGTCGTCACAGTCGTAATCACCATCACATAGGTAATAAACAGAGATGCACATTCCGCTACGGCATTGGTACTGATCATCAGAGGCGCAGGGCTTGTGAGCTGTAAGGAAGGGAGGAGGGAAAATCAGACATAAACCTATGTTCTGTGTTAAAAAAAAATGAAGAACAAGAGGCCACAATCTGAGGTTATTGGGGGAATGATCAGAAGCAACATGAGAAAATATTACTGTACTGAAAGAGTAGTAGATGTTTGGAACAAACTTCCAACAGATGTGGTTGTTTTACTCTACAATAAGTGAATGTTAACCTGCCTGGAATAAACATATATCTATTCTAAGATAATAAAAAAGGAAATACTAGATGGCTGCGGCATTACAGTTCCGCTGCAATTCAAAGAGTTTACCCGCTGCCGGCATGATGTGTAAATATTACGCCAGCAGTGGGGGAAACTCAATCCATTACTTCTCCGTCCGTAACATCTCAAACACGGACATTGTAGTAGACTGTGTTTGGTCTTTTGATCTCTATGGGCATGGTATGTGTCAAATTATGAGAGGACTATGTCTCTTACCAATATGTGTGCATTATGATATATGTAGGAATACCGTATTGCTGGTATACTGACATAAAGGAGCTATGTCCTTCAAAGGGTTTAAAAAGCGGGTTGTAGATGTCACCGCTCGTACTTATTCGGGGCTTTCTGATTATATCGTGATATATATCAATAGTATTGGCAGGTAGTTACATCTATAGTTACACTAATGTTGGTTATTGTGTTACAATTGACAATTGTTACCTCAAACGCCCACCTCTGCCTATTGCCAAGCCTATTTACCTCCATAGATATGAATATAGTGGTTGTCATAGACATGTATAGTAATCCTATACACCCACACATGTGACAGTAAAAGGAGTATACAGATATATATATGAGATAGATAGACATACATAGGAGATGGAGCCATGCATTGCACTTACCTGGGAGAGCAGATGTCAGATGGATGACCAGCAGCAGCAGCAAGCAGATCTCTGAGATCCTGGAAGGTCCCATAATATGTCAGATAATAGAAGCAGCTCCCCTATATATTATAAATATATATATACAATGCAGAGCCCAGGACCAGGGGGATCCACACACTTCTGCTTCAGATTGCAGACTGTCCAGAAAAGCTCGGGGTGAATTTCAATTAATTTCCTTTTTTTCCCTTTCCCCTCCTATACTCACTATAGGGGCAGGGACTAAGAGGAGTTTGATTTTTAAAAGATGGTTAGTACGTCCCAGAAAGGCGGGGCTTATAACACATGATGTGACATTTCCTATAGGTACCCGGGCACTCCTACTTGCATACCTTCGTACACACTGAGATTATTACAAATAATATATATATGCATCTGATAATGACAGTGGCTGAATAAAAGCTTGCACTGATCAGGATAGCTGCATTTAATTCGAGACTATGTGACATGGGGATATTATCCACACCAGAGCACTATGGTATATATGTACAAGAATGGCGTACTATATAATTTGATATCGCAGTGTTTTGGTGTGGATTATACTCCCTTGTCACAGGTGCGTTGTCCCATGCTCTGGGCCGCCGTCGCTCCGCTTCTCCCAACTGCTCCCTGTCAGCGGACGCCGGAGTCCGGCTCCGCTGTCTCTTCGGCTCCTTTGAGCACCTTACCACACCACGCTTTCCCCTACAGGGAACGGCTGGTAATAGGCCAAGTACGGCCGATAATCGTTTGGTGTCATAGGGCCTTAAACTAGACTAGACCATCTTTAAAACAATTGTTTGCCTGACATTTATCTCCCCCGTCCTCCCCATACACATGGACATTTGGCACAGTCCACTATACAGTACATGTAACCTCTATAGGGAAGTGTTAGCTGCAGCCAGAGTGCAGTGGCATAAGCTTATTACTCCAGAATCACACCCAACCCTTCTCTCCACTGACGTCATCTGTCATCGGAGAGATGGAAAGTAGCATACACCTTATATAGGGTGGGTTAGGCTGACTTTAGTGTAAGGTGTATGGGCATCTTATGTTTGCACTGCTTAAGAATTAGACATTTTTTGTAAACCTGGACCACGGTCTTTATGTTGCCAGGTTTATTGTAGTCTATCAGACTGATTGATAAATTAGGCAAATTTGAGGACAGTATAGAAAGTATAGACCAACCTACTTCAAACCAGAGTCGCATGCATAATTAGCACATTTAGATCACACCCCCTTTATATCAAAACCAAACCCTCCTTGTTTTTCCTAAAGATTTTTGGCGTAATGCCTCATGTACACACGTAGTAAGCTATACAAAAGTATATAATGATCGGCCGATAAGCGGGAAACACCCACTCATCAGCTGATTAACCTCTTAAGGACGCATGACGTACCCGTACGTCATGCGCCCGTAAGAGGTGTTCAGAGCGGTGCCGCACAGCGACACCGCTATGAACCCCCGCGGTTCCCGGGTACCCCTTGTAGCCCGGGACAGCGGGTATTAGCGGGCGCGGTCCGATCGCCCTGCCCGCTAATACAGTAATCAGATGCAGCTGTCAAACATGACAGCTGCATCCGATTACCAGACGCAGCTTATCCCTGGTGACGTTGCCCCGGAGGAGCGATCTCCGTATCTGCTGCCGGCCGGGGAACTCTCCAAGATGGCGCCGTCCCCGGCTCGGCACTCGTTTGTTTTTCGGCTGCAGCAGCCGAAAGCAAACGAGTGCCGATCTCATTAATCTTTGCTGTATAACTATACAGCAAAGATCTCAATGAGAGATCAAAGTATATATACTAGAAGTCCCCCAGGGGGAATAACCCTAACCCCAGGGGGAATAACCCTAACCCCAGGGGGGCTTCTAGTATATGTGTAAAAAAAAAAAAAAAAGTATTGTTATTAGTAAAAAGCCCCCTCCCCTAATAAAAGTCTGAATCACCCCCCTTTTCAAAGGTTATAAATAAAAATAAATAAATAAATAAACATGTTTGCTATCGCCGCGTGCGTAATCGCCCATACTATTAATTAATCACATTCCCGATCTCGCACGGTAAACGGTGTAAGCGCAAAAAAATCCCAAAGTGCAAAATTGCGCATTTTTGGTCGCATCTAATCCAGAAAAAATGTAATAAAAAGTGATCAAAAAGTCGTATATGCGCAATCAAGGTACCGATAGAAAGAACACATCATGGCGCACAAAATGACACCTCGCACAGCCCCATAGACCAAAGGATAAAAGCGCTATAATCCTGGGAATGGAGCAATTTTAAGTGACATATATTTGTTAACAATGGTTTGAATTTTTTACAGGCCATCAGATACAATATAAGTTATAAATGTTATATATCGTTTTAATCGTAACGACTTGAAGAACATGTATAACAAGTCAGTTTTACCCCAGGGCGAATACTGTAAAAACACATTCCCCCCAAATAAAAGAAATGCGTTTTTTTGTTCAATTTCACCACACATTGAATTTTTTTCTGGTTTTGCAGTTTACTTTATGCAAAAATTCAGCCTGTCATTGCAAAGTACAATTAGTGACGCAAGAAATAGGGGCTCATGTGGGTTTCTAGGTGGAAAAATGCAAGTGCTATGGCCTTTTAAACACAAGGAGGAAAAAACAAAAATGCAAAAAAACGAAAATGGGCCCCGTCCTTAAAGGGTTAAATCTTTTGTGCAGCTGTAAACTTTATAGTTATCAGCTGCATTCACTGTAAACCAGCACTGATCTTCTAACCTATTAGATGGTCAGGACTGCACGGACATTGTTAGCGATGTCTGTGCAGTCCTTGGTTTTATCAGCCGTCGCTGCCCACCACCTATTACACAAAGAGATGTGTGGCCGATATTTTTCAACATGTTGAAAGACTCCGATCAGCTGACGAACAGGCGCTTGCTCGCTTGTCAGCTAATCGCTGTCTATATTACACAGGGAGATATTTGCATGATTTGGCAGATAATCTATCTGTGTTATAGGACCTTAAACAGGAGACATGCAGCCGACAACAATTAATAAAACAATAAAAAGTTAAACGTCCTTTTTATTTCAGGTTTTGTTTAAAAAAATGTTGTGCGCCCTTTATATAGTCTTCTTCATTTTGTTCCAGCTACCCCTTTATTTTGGTACAAAAGGTAATAGATTAACCCATTTTTTTTTATAGTTTTGGCTGTTCTTTAGGGCCCTATTCCACCGGACGATTATCGCTCAGATTATCGTTAAATCGTTCAAATCTAAATGATAATCGTTCAGTTGAAATGCATGTTAACAATTAACGACCGAATGAGAAATCGTTGATCGCTTTAGAAGACCTGGACCTATTTTTATCGTTGCTCGTTCGCAAATCGTTCGCATTGAATAAGGCATCGTTCAGTCGTTTGCAATAGATACGAACGCAATAGCGAATAAATAGCGAAGAAAAACGACCGCAATTACGATCATAAGTAACGATTATCGTTCCATGGAAATGAGTGAACGTTTTCAAGTCTTTCGCAACAGCGGTCGCTTGAGATCGTTAATTGTTAACGATTATGCGAACGATAATCGTCCGGTGGAATAGGGCCCTTATGGTGGTTTTACACAGAACGATGTATCGTTCGAATTTGCATGATAACGGTTGAATTGGAACGATAATCGTACGTGTAAACGCAGCGAACGATCAAGCGATGAGCGAAAAATCGTTCATTTTGATCTTTCAACAAGTTCTAAAATCGGCGTTGATCGTTCGCAAAAAATTCGCAGATCGTTCATTGTAAACAGTCTTTCAACGATTTCCCCTATGTGTGAGATAGGCTTAAACAATTGCAAAACGATCGCAAAACGAATATTCTGTACGATGTATCTTTCCGTCTAAACGCAGATCGTTATAAAAAAAAAATTGTTCATTCAATATCGTTAATCGTGCGATTGGGCGAATTATCGCTCCGTGTAAAACCACCATTAGCCCTGGTGTTTTTTTTCATCTCGGAGACGCTGGAAAGGTGAAAAAGTCAGAGGAACCTGATATCTCTTGGCACATTGTGATCTCCAGCTTATTACATTGAACTTTTCACCATTGTTGATTTCTAATATATTGCTTATTCAGTAATTCCACCGCAGGGATACAGTCCTCACCCACACATTAACACCTGACAGTAAACAACACCTTTTCTGTGTTCTTTTGCCACTTGTTAGGACTAGACAAACCTTCCCATAGTCATTCCTGTGTGGTTAAAAAGAAGGAACAACCAAGGGGCAGCCATAAGCTTCTTAGAATATTTGCCTTTCTTTCTCTCTTGCAGGCCAGCCCATGTCGTATGGTCACCATACTGGCATATAATACTATATCTCTCATTTAATGAATATAACTTCCACAAATGTCCATAAAAATTTTAAAAGATTTGGATCCACTGGCTCATGTTAGACGTCACTGCTGATTAATATCATTCCTTTTTTGTACTCCTGTTTGGGGGTGGAGGGGGGGGGCACGGGTGTGTAAGTGTGAGTGCATGGTTTCTGTCTTGTGGCACTCGTCCGTCAGTACCACACGTGATTTGTACGTTTTGATTGACTTATGCTACCTGCACAGCCGGACTCTAGCTTTATGGGAGATGGAAGGGTGCTATGTTATGTAGTGTTGTGTACTTTAAAATAAAGTCTTTAAAAAAATTAAGTATGGGGGCCACCTGCAGAGGGGGGAGGGATTTATATAGTATGGGGGAACAACTACGGAGGTATACTTTATGGAGACCACCTGCAGAGAGAGATGTATACACTAGAAAGGAAGAACTACAGAGGAGGGGAGGGGGGTATACAGTATGGGGAGTCGTACTGCAGAGGAGAATGTATTCAGTATGGTTAAACAACTATGGGGGGGAGGGCTTTACAGTATAAAGTCCTAATTACAGAGGAACTTACAGTATAGGAGCCTAACAACAGTGCAACATACAGTATGGCCGCTAAATACTGTATTGTGGGACTACAGTGTACCAACTTACTGTGTTTTTTCCATAGAAAATAGGACCTAGCCCTTTTTTCAGAGAGAAAAATAATATATAAGACCCTATCTTTTTTTCGGAGAAATGCAGTATTATGTGGGCAATTGTAGAATACTTATGGTAGCAATTCAAGAGTAGGCAAAACCATTTGGGTGGTGGTGAAAAGTCTCTGCTACAAAATCATATAACAACTATACAAAAGAAGAACAATAGAAAGAATAGCCAAGTGTTATAGGGCCGATGTTTACATCTGTACTGAGATCGGGGTGTAGGTGTGTTACAGTAAAGGCAGAGGGGGGGGGGGCCATGTTTTCACAACTTGCTAGACAATGGCAACACATTCTCGGCAATCCTCCACGTTGGAGAATACAAAGGAAGGAGTGTGCGTACAGGAATTCCTGTATCAATGTGCGCAATAGTGTCAAGCACTGGGCTTCCTCTTATACCGTCCCAATGCGTTTTTCCAGGAAAATATGTGAAATGTGCAGCCAAGTTTATAATTTCACCTCATTCCCTCTCCTCCTAGATTTCCAACATGATCTTTTTGATGCCCCAACAAAAATATTTACAGATCCATGCGAATGTTTCCATTTGAATGAAATCGATCTCACCTAATAAAACGTTTATTGGCATATTGGAGAAACCAAGTGGTATGTGTTACAACTTCTAACATCAGTGGTCAGGGCAAAACCCATGGAATCTTTTACGCATCATTGTAAACTCTGCTACATGGTATAGTAAAGCAGACAAAGCAAACACCTTGGGGAAACTCAGACTTGGTTCCACCTCTTAATTGGATATAGATCACAACTCTTGATTGTTCCAACGTTCTTATATCTTTTTCTTTTATAAAACAGACTTTGATTTAACATAATTTTCAGTGATGTTTTCAGTGACCTTGACTAGGTTTGTGTTGGTTTGTTTTTATTTTGTTATTTATTGTTGACAATTGGTACCTTACCTATCGATAAATGATTCTATATATACAGCACAAATATTCTGTACAAAGAATTGACTTTCTACTATTATTGGGGAACAAAAACTCAAAAAACCTAATTCCTAACACATTGAAAGTACAAGTTTCTGCCCTTCGAGGTAGACGTCTGTCCCAGGAATCCCTCATCCAGAGGTTTATAAAAGCTACACAGCTTATCCGGCCTACAGAGGTACTGTAGTAGACAAGGTGGTCTCCTCACGTATCCTGCTCAAGGGCTCTAGGTTTTACTCTTTGTGCAGTTACTGAACAGCTAAAATCTTAGCCAGTCATGCACAGAATATCAGTCCCCTTCTGATTATACAGTGAATATCCTGTCCCACAGTGTTGGTCTATGAATCATACTTTTCATGCACTGGTAACCTCATCGTTTCTGGACGATTCAGTCCAAGTACCGCTACTCGTTGGGCGTGTCTAAATTCCCTGTCATGTGACCTCTGTGCGAGCCGTCATTTGCTAGTGACTGATGTCATTATGGCGAACGTGTCTCCCAGTGTGTCTGTCTGCTGCTATGTCACTTCCGGTGGTGACGTAGGTCCTGGAAGTTCGTACAGCATGTACCAGCAGTTTTGTGGAGTCAGGGGTGAGAAAAGAGCGGATTCTGGAAATGTTTTTGAGGTGAAGGCAGCAGGAGATGGTCAGGGCCTGAATATGTGGTTTTAAAGACAGGGCAGAATCAAAGGTGACCCCAGTTGTTTGGTTATGTGGGTGTGCCAGGGCTGTCTGTTTATGCGTCGTGTTCTCTTTTTCGTAAGGGGGACAACAGAGTCAAGAGCTGAGGTTATTGTGGAGTTGTAGAAGGTTGCGGCTGTGTCAGTGTCGTTCAGAGAGTGTATGGTGGAGAGTGGCGCGATGGAGTCAGGGAGTGTTTAAATGTTGAGGTTTCTAAGGTTCCTGCGAGGGTGGGCAAGGTTCTGGACTGGTGGGGGGCAGATGAGGAGAAGAGAATGTTAGGAGGTTGTGGTCAGAGTTGTTGAGAGGCGTGCTGGTGAGGTCAGAAATGAGGCAGAGGCGTGTGACCATTTTTGTGAGTGGCCATAACCACTGTGCGAGGCCGAAGGAGGAGGCTAGGGATAGGAGTTTAGAGGCGGCTGATTTGGCTGATTTGATATTGAAGTTGCCCATGATGATAGTGGGAATATCTGTTGAGAGGAAATGTAGTAGCCAAGTGTTTGGTCAAGAATTGGTCAAGGAAGGTTGTTGCAGAGCCTGGTGGTCGATAGATGACGGCCACTTGGAGGTTAGAGGGGGAGTAGGAGGGGCGGCGTGATGTAGAGAAAGGTGGACGAAAGGAGGGCAGATGCAGGGTAGATGAAATCTTTGTGGGGGGGGAACAAAGTTTGGTGAAATGTCGCCGTTAGTGAGAAGCAGCAGAGACAGTAGGTGTGAGTAGGTAAGAGGGAGCACGGACATTAAGAGCATTTAGAGGTAAAGGTTTTAGTGTATGGAAAGCGGACAACAGGAGGGGTGAGATCAGTGGGTAAAAGAGCAGGAGAGATAAAAAGATTGTTACTTGGTGTGGGAAGTGGAGGGTTGCAGCAGAGTTTGAGGATAATGGAAGCGAAGGTGAAAGTTAAAATGAACATTGTGAGCTAAGAGAGGAAACAGGGATGAGAGTGAGAGTGTTACCTTCAGTTTAATTCTGGTTTCAATTCTGGTATTAATTCTTTTTCACACTTAAATGACACACTTAGAATGGACTCACATATGACCCAGAGTCCACAATATATAGGGATTTAGCAATCACTAGTACCAGGTGTGAGACATGGGGTGGGTGGGGACTGGAATTGAGTGAAGAAAGGGGAAACAGATAGACCAAGCTTATGCTACGTTTACACTGAGCCATAATTCGCCCAATCGATCGTTTAACGATTTTGAAGCAACGATTTGGTTTTTATAACGATCAGCGTTTAGACGAATAAATCGTTAGAAAAATTGTAAGAAAATTCATAAGAAAAAACGTTAATGCGATCGTTTTTAAGATCGCTTAAGCCCATCTTTTACATAGAAGCGATCTGTGAATTTTTAGCAAACGATGAACGACGATTTGAGAACATGTTGAAAGATCAAAATGAACGATTTTTCGCTCATCGCTTGATCGTTTGCTGTGTTTACACGGAACGATTATCGCTCAAATGTGATCATTATTGCGAAAATTTGAACGATAAACGTTCTGTGTAAACGCAGCATAATGAAAACAAACTAACTAGGTTTAGTGCTCAGGAGGTGCAATAAATGCCAATACAGATGGGAGGAAAGACAGACATACCAAAACAAAACACAATTATTCTGGGTTAGTGACATTCAAGCCCTACCCAGCAGAGAGCCCTACTTAAGGGACATGGGTGACTCTTTGATTCTACTTACCATGCCAGGGTTCTTACCTAAAGTCAGGGTGCCCCATAATCTGAATCAAGCCTTCAATGATCAGGAGGTTGATTCTGGCCTGGCCTTATTAGATGTCAGAAGAGCGGTACTCACATACTTTGACTGTGTACATCCTTGGAGAAAATCTGAAGAGCTCTTGCTGTTATATACAAGCAAATCCAAAGGTCAGAAAGCCAGTAAAACATCCTTGGCTAATTGGATAAAATCTACTATTGGATATTGCTATGAGAAAGAGGGCTTGCAGCCCCCGCAAGGGGTGAGAGCCCACTGGGGGCAACTGCTACCTCTTAGGCTGAATACTATTACACTCCATTACAAGAAATCTGTCAGGCCGCCACATGAGCATCTTTTTCTTCATTTACTAAATATTACAGATTGGATTTGTCAGAAAGTTCAGCCTTTGGCAAGAGAGTGTTACAAAGAGCTGTCTGCAAAGACCCGCCCTAGTATTGCTTTTCACGTCCCATTCAGTGCTGCCGTAGGATGTCCAGGAAGGATAACATTTGTTCTTACCTGAAATTTTATTTTCCTGGCGTCCATAGGCAGCACATATCCCACCCAATAAAATTATTTTTTGCTGCATACATACTCAGTGTCTAGTGTTTCCTGTTGACCTTTATGCATTGGTGATTTGTTACTAATTAATGCTAATTAACATGTCTTCTGCCTCGTTTCTAGGAGGAAACTTTAACCCAATTGGTGCCTAAGGACGCCAGAAAAATAAAATTTCAGGTAAGACTAAATTTTATCCTTATCTATAGACAGGAAACCCACACATTCTGGGATGCACTTGTGAAGTGGGTGGGGCTTAGCACAGAAAATAGTTTCATAGGAGGTGAGGACGAGCTGCAGCCTGTCATTAACCCCTTAAACTTACCAATTAGGACCCCCACAGTGTCCCGATTGATTTTCCGGATCGCCGGAGGTCTTTTACTTTCTTCTGTGCAGTCCGGCCGGCGCTTTGCTCATTGAGTCACAGGCAGGCTCTATAAGCAGAGCGCCGATAACTCTGATCAATGCTATGCCTATGGCATAGCACTGAACAGTATGTGCAATCTAGAGATTGCATATAAAAGTCCCCGTGGGGGACTTAAAAAGTGTAAGGGAAAAAAAAAAAACTATAATGTTTTCAAAAATACCCTGAAGCCCCTCCCCCCAAAAAAATTCAGATCACCCCATCCCATAATATAAATAAAACATAAGAAAATAAACATTATATACCGTAGTTAACGTAATTGTCCGATCTAATAAAATATAACAATAGTGAACGGCATAAACTAAAGAGGAAGAAAAGCACCAGAATTGCTGATTTTTTTTCATTACATTATATATAAAAAAAAATAGTAGTAAAGAGTGATCCAAACATCCGATCTACACAAATATGGTCTTAATAAAAACTAGAGATCATGGCACAAAAAAATTACACCCCTTACGTAGGTGAAAAACTAAAACCGCTATAATCCCCAGGCAGGATTTCTCCTATTTATCATTTGTCTAAACACTGCACATGGGCCTTAACAATCCAGCACCTGTGCAGTGTTTAGACAGCTGATGAATAGGAGAAATCCTACCTGCGGTATTCCTAATGATGAAGAGGTCGGGGAGGAGGGACAGAGAGGGGGTGCAGGCCTAGGGCATAGACACTCTAGACCACGCCAATATGACACAGTGCTGCAAGTTTAAAAGTTGTCTTTTAGGACAATAACTGCATCACCCGCTGAACGGACCCCAGGACAGGTCTTGGTTTAACCCCTTAAGGACCGGGCTAATTTTCGTTTTTGCGTTTTCGTTTTTTCCTCCTTGTGTATATAAGGCCATAGCAGTTACATTTTTTCACCTACGGACCCACATGAGCCCTTATTTTTTGCGTCACTAATTGTACTTTGCAATGACAGGCCAAATTTTTGCATAAAATATGCTGCGAAACCAGAAAAAAATTATATGTGTGGTGAAATTGAAAAAACCCCCAAAAAACGCAATTCTTTTTCTTTGGGAGGGCTTCGTTTTTACGCCGTATCCCCTATGGAAAAACTGACATGTTATATATGTTCCTCAAGTCGGTACAATTAAAATGATATGCAACTTGTATATTGATGGCTCGTAAAAAATTAAAACCTTTTACAGAAAAAAACGTTCCTTAAAACCGCTCTATTCCCATGCTTATAGTAATTTTATCCTTTGGTCTATGTGGCTGTGTGAGGTGTCATTTTTTGCGCCATGATCTGTACTTTCTATCGGTACCTTGATTGCGCATATGCGACTTTTTGATCGCTTTTTATTACAATTTTTCTGGATTTGATGTGACCAAAAATGCAGAGTCTGGGTACAGAGTCGCCTTAAAGTGTCACTGTCGTGAATTTTTTTTTTTTTTTTTTTTTGCAGAAATCAAAAGTCCAGGCGATTTTAAGAAACTTTGTAATTGGGTTTATTAGCCGAAAAATGCTTTTTTATCATGAAAAAGCAGTTTAAAGCTCCCCCCTGTCTTCATTGTTCTCCTATGGAGAGAGCTAAATAAAAGACCAAAACAGGACAACAAAGAGTTAATCTACAAATACCTCACCCTTTATCCCCTCTGACAGTCAGCAATGACCTCTCTGACCTCTGATTACAGTGTACACCCAGCTCCGTGCCTGTAATCCTCTGTTATCTGCTTTCTGCTGTCGGCTAACTCCCTCCTCCCCCCTCCCCTCTCCCTAGAACAGACAGGGTTGTGTCTGATGCAACAAGTCACAATTTCCTGATTTTTTGCAGTGAATGGAAAAGAGGAGGAAGAGGGGGGGACCTGGGAAATGGCTTTTTAAAGGGGAACTTTTTAAATTTAATTTTTAATTTTTTTTTTTCTTTTCATCTCCACTCACATATTATGATCAAGCATCTTTTATCTTCGAAGTTGATTCCCGCATTAAGGAAATTATCCAATATTATCTTACATGGGATATACCGTTTGTGCCTTGTTTTTTGTGCAGGTGGGATTGGCAGTGCCGGCTCTTATGGTACTTTTACACGGAGCAATAATTCGCACGATTTTGAATGAACAATGTTTTTTTTATAACGATCAGCGTTTAGACGGAACGATACATCGTACAGAAAATTCGCTATGCGATCGTTTTGCAATCGTTTAAGCCTCTCACACACACAGGTGTAATCGCTGAAAGACTGTTTACACTGAACGATCTGCGAATTTTTTGCGAACGATCAACGATAATTTGAGAACATGTTGAAAGATCAAAATGAACGATTTTTTGCTCGTCGTTTGATTGCTGCGTTTACACGTACGATTATCGTTCGAATTCGATCATTATCGTGCAAAAACGAACGATCAATCGTTCCGTGTAAAAGGACCATTATCCTCTCTGCTGTTTAGCATTATCTATTTGTGTTACTGCATCATTTTGTGCGGATACTGCAGTACTGCAATGACACTCCAACATGTGTGAACACAGCCCTAATTTCTCTGTAGACTTTTGTACAATCAGCGAAAGTTGAAACACCTGCTGAGACGAGAAGACTGAGACTAGCAGACACACACAATGTGAGACAGAGGCATGGGATATTTGTCTCCTAGGGGGGACAGCAGAAGGAGCAGGAGACAATGTGGATTGACACAGAGGCCATTTTTTTCACTTCCTGCATTTCTATCAGCTACCAGTGTGGCAGAACCACACAGATACAGTAATACAATGTATAGACACATCTATATAATTTTTAATGTACTTTTAATAGAAAAAAAGTTTTTCTTATCAGGAGTTTCCCTTTAAATGCAGATAATGGCATATTTGGCTAATAAACCCAATTACAAAGTTTCTTAAAATCGCCTGGACTATTGATTTCTGCAAAAAAAAATAATAATAGGATTAGTCCTTACCGGTAAGCCGGTTTCTTTGAACCTTCACAACGGCACCATAGGAGGATGGGTTGTACCCTAGGGACAGGAAAAAGCACGAGAGGTTAAAAGCCCCTCCCCTTTCCTCCAGCACCAGTGTCTTTGTAACAGTAACTTAGCACCACGTGAGTATCATACATCATATATAATACTAGGGAGGGTTACTAGTGCCGTTGTGAAGGTTCAAAGAAACCGGCTTACCGGTAAGGACTAATCCTATTTTCTCTCCTCACCTTCACCACGGCACCATAGGAGTAATACCAACATTTACCTTTAGGGAGGGACTACAGCCTGAAGAACCTTGCGTCCAAAGGACAAGTCTTCATTGCTTTGGAGTTGCAGCCTGTAGTGTCGCATAAATGTGTGAGGAGACGACCACGTTGCTGCTCTGCAGATCTGTTCTATGGATGCAGATGCTCTCTCAGCCCAGGTGGTTGAGATTGATCTTGTAGAATGGGCTCTTATATTAATTGGAGACAGAAGATTCTGGGATTGGTATGCCTGTGTGATGGCGTTCCTTATCCATCTTGCGATAGTACTCTTTGATGATTTTTTCCCTTTATTTTTTCCTTGAAATTGTAGGAAGAAATTTTCGTCTATCCGCCATGGGGCGGTTGTCTCAATGTATTTCAGAACTATTCTACGGACATCTAAGGTCTGAAATTTCCTCTCTAAATGATTATTGGGGTTTGGACAAAAAGAGGGGAGTATAACGTCTTGGGACTTGTGGAAGTTGGAAACCACTTTAGGTAGGAATGAGGGATCCGTCTTCAAAACTATACGATCTTTTAATAGAGGTAGAGAATTAATAATTCTCTCCCTGGAACAGTCACTGTTTAGGTGTTCCTCCAATTGTCCTATCCACAGGTGTGGGGCTCTTGCTACACAGGTGGATGCAATATTGTTTTTTATGGAGTATGAAGCCGTCTCCCAGGATCTCCTGAGTAGGCTTTAGGCTTTTCGATCCATTGGATCTTTAAGTTGTGAAGGATCCTCAAATGCCAAGAGGGTCTTTTTTGTCACTTTGGCCATTTGAGCATCAATTAACGGGACTTCTCCCCAGGTAGCCGCATCTTCTTCACTAAAGGGGAGAAGTCTTCTAATCTAGCCTGGGACCTGTAACCTTCTCCCCTGGGTTAGACCATTCATCCGTAATTAGAGACTGGAGTGTGTCATGTACGGGGAAGACCAGTCTTTTCTTGGGTTTAAGTCCCTGAAACATTTGGTCTTTTGCTGGTATCTCCTATTGTACTTCCTCAAACCCAAGGGCACTCCTAACAGCTCTAAGTAGTGGTAGGGTATGATTGGAGGAAAACATATATTTTTTAGATTCCTCCTTATATTCGGGCTCATCTGGCATCAGATCCAGGGATTCGGGAATCTGGCCAGACTCACATGATGAGTTTGATGAATGTCTCTTCCTCTTAGAAGAGGAAGCCAAGGACATAACTAAATCTGTGTCCATGGAGGCTGGTGCCAGGGACCAGGGGCGTTACTACCACTATAGCAGCCATAGCGGCTGCTATGGGGCCCGCCGCATCAGGGGGCCCCATGGCCTGCTCCTGCAATACACTGGGCCCCCTGAGCCGTCATCATTTTCAGCACCAGGTGGCCCTGCTGGTCTCCTGGGTTTTGCAAATGTCCCTTTAACTGCAAGCACTCCTGACCAGAGCTAGAAGTTATGTAGTTATGACTTCACTTGACCGTTTAGTGGTCAGTCGGGGGGGAGGGCCCAATCAAAAGTTTGCTATGGGACCCAGCCATTTCTAGTTACGCCCCTGCTGGTGACTATTATTTTAAGACAAAGAGTGTACCAGAGTTAGTGTATACCGGAATCCGAGGAGGCCCTGATGCAGAGTTGGCATTAGAAGCGTACCGAGCATGCAGAGATCGGCACACGGACGCATGACTGAAGGGGGGTTACTCACGGTTACCGCCGAGGCAGTCTTCTCTGAAGCGGAGGAATCCATCTCCATAATAGACGATTCGTCCCGCTCGCGCCAGTCATTTAAAGATCGCGCCGGATCGGAAGTGTAGCGACGCGCTTCCGGTGTGCGCGCGATACGTGGTCCGGCGCGTCAATGTGACGTATTTCCGGTATGAAGGCCGAGACTGCGGCCTACTTCAGGAAGTCGCCGGACCACCGTAGCACTAGGAGAGCAGCCCAGCTGGTCCTCACGCACTGCCGTATCCAGCCAGGAGGCCGCCATTGTGCGATACCTGGTTATGGAGCGAGGTCTTCTGGAGACGCCGGACCCTTCTAGGTAAGGGACGGGGGAGGAAGGAGACCTAGGCCCCGATCGACCCCCGCCTGGTACTTAGTTTTTTCCTTGGGGGATCTCTCCTCATCTTCACGCGGATCCCCCCCTCTCGTGTCTGCCCTAGCAGGACAGGAAAAAGCACTGGTGCTGGAGGGAAGGGGAGGGGCTTTTAACCTCTCATGCTTTTTCCTGTTCCTAGGGTACAACCCATCCTCCTATGGTGCCGTCGTGACAGTGACTCTTTAAGCTATGGTCTATTTTGTCGCACATGCACCTATACATCTGTTCACACTTGTGTTATCCAAACCCCAAGCGCAGTGCCTTGGGGTGGGTTCCAACACCACTCCTGGCCACTGTGACAGGTGCCCAGGTGACCCTACACCCACAACACCGCATAGCTACCCCGGCATATGGCATATATTTCAAAGCTGTCAGAAACATAAGGGTTACGGCTAGGAATGAGCGATTTTTTTGGAGCTAGCGAAGCTCTTAGCTCCTCTCCCGGTGTCGGGAATAGCTGGAATTAGCCCAGGGAATCTAGACGTTTCCCAGGACTAAATTCAGGTTTTCCAAGCTCCCGGCATGGAGTTCAAAGGAAGCTGGCTGACAAACCGACCGCTGAGCCTAGCAAAGTGCTTCGCTACTACCATAAATTAGCTCCTCCCTAGCTATGGGAATTCTAATAGTAAAGGGGGCTAAGCTGCAACCATACAATACCAAGTATTACGGTGCCCCTCGCCAACAGCGTTTCAGAACCATATTCAGACAATAATTCCAAGAATCTGCAACAAATGTCAGAACACTGCGAAACCCCCATTCACACGCAATAGAAGTAAACGGCACAGATTTTGATACAATGCAGAAAATAAAATCCTCAGTATGTAGTATATGTTTTGTAATAGCAGAGGTAATGTAAAACCCTGATAAAGCCGTCTTCATAGTATCGAGATTTAGGATAAATTTGCTTCTCATTACTGTATCCCTGAGCAACGTATCAATATAAACTCCGGGCCGCTGATATATACACACATCAGGGGGCACCAATAAGAGCCACTTAGTATTGAGCTGGAAATCGGCGCCCATGGCATCATGATGTGATCTCAGCATCAACTCTGACCTATTTACTGCACAAGGCTTCTTCCTGTAAAGTTGCAGCGCCCTCTAGTGGTGTTAGCAAGAGAATTAGAACTAGATTCAGATGCCAAAGCATTGACGGCAAACTTTTTGAAATGATGTTTTCAGGCTATATTTTAAAAAAATTATCAAGTTTTCTCCATCATTCTGCACCCAAGGTCTATAAGGTTCTAAAAGTTATAAACTGATTTTTTTTGTTTTTGCAAATTAAAAAAAAAATTTGGCATGGACATAAGTATTTAGACTCTTTGCTATAAGGCTTGATATTCATCTCTGGCTCCTATTCCTGTCCTACTCCTGTCTGACTCCGCACCCTATCTATAAATAAGGCCTGACAATGCATCATAGCAAACACCAAAACATGAGGAGGAAAGAGCTGCCTGAAATGCTCAGAGACAGGGTTAAGTGGGGAAGGGGAGAAATACATTACTGCTGCACTGAAAGTTCCCGGAAGTCACTAGTCCAATTCACATGTTCCTCAGCAATGTCTGCAGGGTAGCCAGTAGGAAGGGGGGGGTGGGGACTTGGTTGTGCAATGGTTAGATTCATCGGTTTATTAGACCAGACCATCTTCTATTGTCAATGGGCCAATTCTCATACCTACATGCTCAATGGCGGCACTTCTAGTAGTGGACATTAAACAGTTGGTAACTACATAGCAACCTGTGATGCCCTGTGTGATCTGACACATCAGGGCCGGCAGGACATTTTTCAGCAGTTTGCTCTACAGTCACACAGGCTCACCTCCACTCCTCACACATGGATAAGTCATGGACATCCATCACCCAGTCACTGGGTCACCATCACACTTTAATTAATCACTCAGCCCCTTACACGCACCCATTGTTACTGCTTCCATCAAGAACTGATCGATCACTTGGTGCCTGATAAATACCACCAGATAATAAATGTCATGGCTTCTTCGCTATACACATTATGTGTCATGGAGCTGCCACACAAAGCAGCTTTTCCAGTCTGGCAGCTGTAAAATTTAAATAAAAAAACCCTGACGCAATATGAAACTAATAGAGATGAACGATTGAATTTCGAACCCCATTAAAGTCTATGGGAAAAAATGCTTGTGACGTGGTGAACTCCAAGTGGTCGAATTTAGATTTCCAAGTCCACGATGATAGAAATTAATGCACACCTCTGGAATGCAACTGGGACAGCGGAGGAAGCATGCCTGGGTGCGTCTAAGATGGCCAAGTCGCAGTATTACACCACTATCACAGGTTCTGAACAATACACTCCAAACACAATATAACCTCTATGAAAACTGAAATAAATACATGGAAACCTTCTTTCCTTTACATTAGTATGGACAGAAAGCCAAGTTTTAAGCAAAAGAAACATTTTCATGCACTCCTTTAAATCACGTTGCCTGTGACAACCACAGATGGCATAGGTAAGGGGGAAATCAAACAGTACCCACTGCTAACTGTGTGTGTGTGTGATGCGTTCAGACATGTCCTCTTTACATTTTGAGACAACTCACCCACACGGGCAACCCTTTAACTGGCACATCTATAAACTGCAGGCCTTAGAGATGTTGCCGTTTAGGCTTGTGGAAAAGCAAGCTTTCTGCAACCTGGTGGTGGCCGCTGTCCCTCTCTATTTGGTCTCTAGCTGTCACTACTTTTCCCACTGTACCGTCCCATCCTTGCACCAGGACGTGTCCCATAACATCAGACACAACCTGAGTAACATGGCTACCACAGAGGTCCACTTGACCACTGACACATGGACAAGCGCTTTGGGTCAGGGGCGCTACATCTCCCCGACGGCATACTGGGTCAACGTTGTGAAGGCAAGGACTGGGTTGCACACAGGCACGGGCTGCCTGCTACCACCGCCCCAGATTGCTACCCTTTTTGACAGCTCAGAAAACCCCTCCTCCTTGATTTTTAACACAGTTAACACAAAGGTCTACTTGACCACTGTGGAGAAGCTCTTGTGGCCAAGGAACCCTACTTCACCCTGGCAGCTCTGGTGCTTGGAGAACTCACACATACACAATGTCTGGCCCACGTTTTTAACTGGATAGGGTGCGTTCACACCTACAGGATCTGCAGCAGATCTGCAGCAGATTTGATGCTGTGTTCAGTTATTTAAATGAAATCTGCTGCAGAAAATCAGCTGCAGATCCTGTAGGTGTGAACGCACCATTAAACTGTTTTAAAAAAAAAAAAAACTTCCATGAATCTACCATAGCTACTGGTAAAAAGGCGTCATTTGTGTGTAAACTTTCGTAAGTAAACTTCAGCCATTGCTAGCCTGAAGAGACTGCAGCAGCGCTTACATTTGCCAGCTCAGTGGCTTTTATGCGAAATCAGCATGCGCTGAAACTCAACATACTTTATATTGGACAGGGTTTGCGAGCAGAAGAGAGCGTTATTAGAGTATCAACTCAGCTTCCGCAGTTTGCTAACTATGAGTGGCCATGGATGTCAGAGATATGCGAATTATAACGCATCTTTAAGGAGTCAATACAGATGGTGAACTGTGATGGCACTATTCTTGTGAAATACCTGGGCTGGGAAACTTATTAAATGGAATGCAGGGACAAACTTATTAAAAACCGCTAAAATACACAAAACACCCCTCTGACCATGATGCGGTCTATTGTGACATGATTCAATTTGTTCAGTGCGCATAAGGCGAAGAGGAGGCAGATGAGATGAGGAGGCAGATGAGATGAAGAGTAATCCTTCTGGTAGGGGCAGCAAAATCACGCCGATTCAGAGTATGGCTGACTTCATATTGGGCTGCTTTTCCTATGACAAATGCGTTTTCAACATTATGGAGATCAAAAAATACTGGATGTTCGCAATCCTCAACCCCTGGTATAAGGATAACATATCCTCTCTTATGGTGGGAGAGGAGAGGAGCAATTGGTTGACGTAATACCAAAAGGAACAGCTTTAGAACATGATCAAAATCTTTCCACCT
Organism: Dendropsophus ebraccatus; assembly: GCF_027789765.1. Classification (NCBI taxonomy): domain Eukaryota; kingdom Metazoa; phylum Chordata; class Amphibia; order Anura; family Hylidae; genus Dendropsophus; species Dendropsophus ebraccatus. The sequence continues at coordinate 212,654,821 of NC_091454.1, read as the reverse complement.
AACATCACTGGCAGCAGGGTGGAGAGCTCTGGACAGATCTTGGGAACACTCTCCAAGGTGTGAGATACTTTCATGGCACAGTCTTCGGGAAACTTCCACCACTGTGGGACCTATTGTGAGCAGAAGGGAGAAGTATCGGTGGATGTCGAGGGAGTACCTGGCAGACCGTAACCCTGTCCTCCCCGATCCCTCTACGCCCTACACTAATTGGGTGTTCAAGCTAGACACGTGGCTGGAACTGTCTCTCTAGGCCTAGGAGGTGCTGGCCTGCGGGTATTAAGCGCAGCCAGGGGCATTATCACGGATAAACGCAGCCACCTGTTGGCTGACATTTATCAAAATGAACAGCTACTGGATTGACCCAGACTTTGTATCTGCAACGGTGGTAAGCAGCAAAAAAAAAGTGACATGTCTCTTCTCAAGCTCTGACAGACAATTCCAATGCACCCCTATCAACCCAACAAAGTGTATTAAGTGCATGGTTCAGCTCATTTCCTCCTCCTCAACCAATCGGCTTAACGGGCCATTAAAAAAAAAAAAAAAAAATTTGAAGGCTGGGCGATACAAGACTCAACCCAGGGGTCTCAATTGCAATTTTTTGAAAGTTCACCCAGAGGGAGTCAAATTCAATTTATGGAAGGCTCAACCCAGTTTGACGTATGGCGGCAGCAGATACGCAACAGTCTTTTTTCCAACTGTGCGCAGAGCGCAATAAAGTGTAATGCGACAACTTTTAGCTAACAGTAACTAAGCAAACACTGGCGTATACAATATATTTATAAAGTCTGACACAAAGTTCGATAGAAAGTTGTCTTATTTTTTTATCACACCGGAACTAGGCCAACCCTGGCATACAATGTATATATCTGAAACTTTACATCTGCTAGGCGGCGATACACAAAAGGTGTACACAAATCCCACTTGCTATCTCTTTCAATGGGAGGCCTCGCACGCCTCTCCGCTAAAAAAAAAATTGAGAACGGGCCCCAACGCTGGTCTGGCCAACATTCAGCTAATGCAGGGATGGTGAACCTTTGGCCCGCCAGCTGTTGTAAAACTACCATTCCCCTCATGCCCGGACAGCCAAAGCTGTCCAGCCACAATAGGAATTTGTCATTTGGCAACTGCTGGACAGCCACTGCTTTGCACTCTCTGATCTTTGGACGGATGGCAGTATCCACCTGTACATAGAATGGAGTCCATGGGACGGGCGGAGATGCAGCGGATTCTGTAATGTGCAAATATCCTTAGAACGTCTGCTTTATAGATACTAAGTTGTATGTCCCTACCGGCCAGCGAGTGGTGTGCAATGATGCACACTTTGCCTGGCTGGATCTCAGGATTGGAGTGATCAATAACTTTTGACATGTCTGGGGACATGTTAAAAGTTACTTGAAGTGACTAAAGGTGCCTTTAGGGTACAAACCCACTTGACGTATTTGCTGCGTGAATCAGTCTTAAAAATAAGCAGGCAAAACACAGGTTGGCTTTATACAATTGTTCTGCGTTAAAATACGCAATTGCGTACTTTTGAAGCATGAAGCTTGTTGTTAGCAAAGCATCAGTTGTTAACAACCTGTGCGAAAAACGCATGTAGCTTCACGCTTCAAAAATACGCAATTGCGTATTTTACCGCAGAACAATTGTATAAAGCCAACCTGCGTTTTGCCTGCTTATTTTTAAGACTGATTCACGCAGCAAATACGTCAAGTGGGTTTGTACCCTAAGGGTATAAACCCACACACCGTATACGCAGCGTATTTACTGCTGCGATACGCAGCAAATACGCAGCAAACACGCAGCAGATTAGATCTAAAGAACTGAACACAGCATCAAATCTGTACCAACAAATCTGCTGCGTATTTGCTGCGTATTTGTTGCGTATCTGCTGTGTATACGGTGTGTGGGTTTGTACCCTAACACAGATTTTTGAAGCAGGGCTGTGGAGTCTGAGCTAGTTTTGGCTGGAGTCGGAATCAGAAAAAAAAAAAAATGTACCGACTCCAGCTTTAAATTTTTTTAAAAAAAATGTAGAATTGAATTTTGATATGAATTTTACAAGTTTTGCTCATGAATATATATTATGAGCAACATTCTAATAGGACACTGGCCCTATTACATAAGGGTGGTTGGGGAATATATCAGTAATAGAACACTGGCCCTATTACATAAGGGTGGTCGGGGAATATATCAGTAATAGGACACTGGCCCTATTACATAAGGGGGGTCGGGGAATATATCAGTAATAGGACACTGGCCCTATTACATAAGGGGGGTCAGGGGAATATATCAGTAATAGGACACTGGCCCTATTACATAAGGGTGGTCAGGGAATATATCAGTAATAGGACACTGGTCCTATTACATAAGGGTGGTTGGGGAAATATATCAGTAATAGGACACTAGCCCTATTACATAAGGGTGGTCGGGGAATATATCAGTAATAGGACACTAGCCCTATTACATAAGGGTGGTCGGGGGAATATATCAGTAATAGGACACTGGCCCTATTACATAAGGGTGGTCGGAGAATATATCAGTAATAGGACACTGGCCCTATTACATAAGGGTGGTCGGGGAATATATCAGTAATAGGACACTGGCCCTATTACATAAGGGGGGTCAGGGGAATATATCAGTAATAGGACACTGGTCCTATTACATAAGGGTGGTTGGGGAAATATATCAGTAATAGGACACTGGCCCTATTACATAAGGGTGGTCGGGGAATATATCAGTAATAGGACACTGGTCCTATTACATAAGGGTGGTTGGGGAAATATATCAGTAATAGGACACTAGCCCTATTACATAAGGGTGGTCGGGGAATATATCAGTAATAGGACACTAGCCCTATTACATAAGGGTGGTCGGGGGAATATATCAGTAATAGGACACTGGCCCTATTACATAAGGGTGGTCGGAGAATATATCAGTAATAGGACACTGGCCCTATTACATAAGGGTGGTCAGGGAATATATCAGTAATAGGACACTGGCCCTATTACATAAGGGTGGTCGGGGGAATACATCAGTAATAGGACACTGGCCCTATTACATAAGGGGGGTAGGGGAATATATCAGTAGTAGGACACTGGCCCTATTACATAAGGGTGGTCGGGGACTATATCAGTAATAGGACACTGGCCCTATTAGATAAGGGTGGTCGGGGAATATATCAGTAATAGGACACTGGCCCTATTACATAAGGGTGGTCGGGGAATATATCAGTAATAGGACACTGGCCCTATTACATAAGGGTGGTCGGGGGAATACATCAGTAATAGGACACTGGCCCTATTACATAAGGGGGGTAGGGGAATATATCAGTAGTAGGACACTGGCCCTATTACATAAGGGTGGTCGGGGAATATATCAGTAATAGGACACTGGCCCTATTACATAAGGGTGGTCAGGGGAATATATCAGTAATAGGACACTGGCCCTATTACATAAGGGTGGTCAGGGAATATATCAGTAATAGGACACTGGCCCTATTACATAAGGGTGGTCAGGGAATATATCAGTAATAGGACACTGGCCCTATTACATAAGGGTGGTCAGGGAATATATCAGTAATAGGACACTGGCTCTATTACATAAGGGTAGTCGGGGGAATATATCAGTAATAGGACACTGGCCCTATTACATAAGGGGGGTCATGGAAAAGTTGTCGGTCACTATTTGGCAGTTTGTTTCTGAGCTGGAAGAGTCCATTGTGTGGGGGGGATCTGTGCTGTTCTCTTCCTGGATGACTGTATATGAGCAGCAGTGTAATATGAAGATATCCTGTGTATTATAGAGGAGGAGAAGACATAAGTAGTGTAGCTGTAACCTCTGTCCTCAGTGTGGTGTTTTCTCTCTGGGAGAAGACTGTGGGGGAGATTTATCAAGGGGTGTAAAATTTAGACTGGTGCAAACTACCCACAGCAACCAATCACAGCTCAGCTTTAGGCAGTGCTGAAAGAAAAGCTGAGCTGTGATTGGTTGCTGTGGGCAGTTTGCACCAGTCTAAATTTTACACCCTTTGATAAATCTCCCCCTGTGTGTTTTTCTTCAGTGTTCTATGGCTGCAGCTGTGTGTGTGTATGCTATGACTGCAGCTGTAGGTGTGTGTGTGTGTGTATGCTATGGCTGCAGCAGGCTCTGTGTGTGTGCTATGACTGCAGCTGTAGGTGTGTGTGTGTGTGTGTGTGTGTGTACGCTATGGCTGCAGCAGGCTCTGTGTGTGTGCTATGACTGCAGCTGTAGGTGTGTGTGTGTGTGTGTGTGTACGCTATGGCTGCAGCAGGCTCTGTGTGTGCTATGACTGCAGCTGTAGGTGTGTGTGTGTGTGTGTGTGTGTACGCTATGGCTGCAGCAGGCTCTGTGTGTGTGCGTGCTATTGCGTGCCCCTAAAGTGACCTTCTATATCACTGTTATCCCTCTTTATATCACTATGTGTGACTGAAATTTCTCCTCTTTTCAAATCCATTCCTGGCTTTGGCTTCAAAAATTTGTCAGATAAATCTCTGTGGAAAGGCACCCTAACACTTTAAAGGGATGAACTAGGAATAGAAAAAAAAAAGGTATTAGTCTTACCGGTAAGACTGTTTCTCCGAAATCTTCACGACGGCACCACAGGAGTTAACTCTACCCCCTAGGGACAGGAAAAAGCACAACACGAGAGGTTAAAAGCCCCTCCCCTTCCCACAGTCACCAGTGTATTATAACAACCTTTGGCACCACGTGAGTACTATATATATATTTTTATACACAGTATAGGGTGGGGTGTTGGTGCCGTCGTGAAGATTTCGGAGAAACAGTCTTACCGGTAAGACTAATACCTTTTTCTCTCCTCATCTTCACGACGGCACCACAGGAGAATGCCAACCATTTACCTTAGGGTGGGACCACAGCCTGAAGAACCCCTCTCCCGAAGGTTAGGTCTTCATTTCTCTGAAGCTGTAGTCTATAATGCTTCGTGAAGGTGTGCGGAGAGGACCAAGTGGCTGCTCGGCAAATCTGGTCAATCGAAGCTGAAGCCCTCTCTGCCCAGGTAGTGGATATTGCCCTGGTGGAATGGGCCTTAATTCTCAGTGGAGAAGTGAGATTCTGAAGAATGTAGGATTGTTCTATAGCGTTCCTAATCCATCTTGCCAAAACGCTTTTTGAGACTTTTTTGCCCTTATTTTTCCCCTGAAATTGAATGAATAAGGATTGTTCTTTTCTCCAAGTGCTGCATGCATCTAGATATTGTAAGATTGCTCTCTTTACGTCCAACGTATGGAATTTCCTTTCCAAGTCATTTTTAGGGGATGGGCAAAATGACGGAAGAATTATATCCTGAGACTGATGGAAGGATGAAACCACCTTTGGTAGGAAGTTTGGGTCTGTTTTTAATGTAATCCTATCGTCCTGGATCAGGAAATAGGGTTCTCGGATAGTAAGAGCCTGTAGTTCACTTACTCTTCTAGCAGACACTATTGCTACAAGAAATGCAGTTTTGTATGAGAGTAGCTTAATGTCGGCTTCTTCCAGAGGTTCAAAGGGTGCTCTGGTGAGGCCTTCAAGCACTGAGTTGAGGTCCCAGGGTGGATGAAGATTCCTTACAGAAGGTGATTGCCTCTGAGCACTTCTAAGAAATTTCTTAACCCATCTATGTTCAGCAATGGGATAGTCGTAGATAGCTGATAGAGCCGCAACCTGGACTCTTAAAGTAGCTGGTTTTAGACCTTTAAGGAGACCTGCTTGGAGAAAGTCTAGAATTTGTGTAATGTTCGGATCGGCTGGAAAGGATGGTTTAGTTGGGCACCAGGAACAATACACTTTCCATATTTTCAAGTATATTTTGTTTGTGACAGGTTTGCGACTTTTTTGAATAGTAGTTATCACGTCTTCCGAGAGACCTCTACTTCTCAGCATGCACCTCTCAGGATCCATGCTGATAGCCTCAGTGACCCTGGATCTGGATGGAGAAGAGGGCCCTGAAATAGAAGGTCCGGTTCCTGCGGTAATTGGATCGGTGATTCTGTTGTGAGGTTCTGAAGTAGGCCGAACCAAGATCTCCTCGGCCAGTAAGGTACAATCAAGATTACTGTCGCCTGATCCCTCAAGATCTTTTGTAGGACTCTGGGTATCAGAGGAATAGGAGGAAAGGCGTATGCCAGATTGTAGTTCCAGGGATGCGCTAATGCATCTGTTCCCAATGCCCCATCCCTGGGGTCTAGAGAGAAGAAGTCTCGTGTCTTCTTGTTCTGAGATGTGGCAAAAAGATCTACTTGGGGTTGACCCCATCTGTTGGTCAGTTGTAGGAATGTCTTGTCCTTGAGGCACCATTCTCCTGGATGGACTGTGTGCCTGCTTAGGAAATCTGCATTGACGTTTTCCGAGCCTCGAAGATGAGTGGCACTGAGTGAAAGAATGTTTCCCTCTGCCCATAGAAATATCTTGGCCGAGATGTTCTGTAGAGCATTCCTCTTCGCACTGCCCTGATGACGAAGATGTGCGACTGTTGTTATATTGTCCGACAATATGTGTATATGACAATGTTTTAGATCTTCCTCTGCCTGTTTCAGGGACATCAAGACTGCCAACAATTCCCTGTAGTTTGATGACCGTTTCCTTTCTTCTGGGGACCATAGACCCTGAAGGAGACGTCCCTGTACCTGTGCTCCCCATCCCGTCAGACTTGCGTCCGTGGTCATCGTGATTTTGGGAGCTGGATTCCAGTGGACACCTTTTGAAAGATTTCTTGGGTGCTGCCACCAGTTGAGGGACCTGAGTACCTGTTGAGAAATAATCATTAGTTTATCCAGACCTGATTTATGATGATTCCAGGAGGATAAAATCTGATTTTGTAGGATTCTGGAATGTGCCTGGCACCAGGGCACCGCAGGGATGCAGGCTGTGAATGATCCCATCAGTGACATGGCCTCTCTAATTTTACAGGATCGTTTGCGTCTGAAGATCTTTACTTTGTCCATTAACAAAGACTTTTTATCTGTAGGGAGAAAAGACATTTGTCTGGAGGAATCCAAAAGGATCCCCAGAAATACCTTTTGTGTGCTTGGAATTAAGTCCGATTTTTGCTCGTTTAGAAGCCATCCTAGGTTTCTCAGAAGATCTGATGTCACCTCTAGGTTTTGTAGAAGCTTCCGAGGGGTATCTGCAATCAAAAGAAGGTCATCCAGATAACAGACAATACTTATACCTTTTAAGTGTAGGTAAGAGGCTACCTCCCCCATGACACTTGTAAAGATTCTGGGAGCAGAAGAAATCCCAAAGGGAAGGGCTTTGAACTGAAAATGTTGAACCCTACCGTCCATCCTCAGTGCAAATCTTAGGTAGCGTTGAGATGATGCGTGAATAGGAATGTGGTAGTACGCATCTGTAAGGTCTATCGAAGCCATCACTGCGTCTCTTGATATCAGAGGAGTGGTGGTCTTTATTGATTCCATCTTGAATCTTTTGTATGTCACTGCCTTGTTTAAAGGCTTCAAGTTTATGATCAGTCTGTAGGACCCGTTTGGTTTCTTCACCAGAAACAGGTTGGAGTAGTGTCCTCTCCCAAGTTCCGTCACTGGGACTGGGGCTACTACCTCTGAAAGAATAAGTTTCTTTACACTGTCTAGTAATTCCCACTGTAAATGAGGAGAGGATTGGCGGGATATTAGAAATCTTTTGGGAGGAGGCTGGGAGAATTCTATTTTGTAGCCCTGCTGAATAATGTCCAAAATCCAAGGATTTTGAGTTACCTGACCCCAGGTCTCCCCATACCTGGTCAGTCTCCCCCCAACTGGACCTTGGTCATTGTTTATCCTGAGAGGCCTTGGCGGGGTAAAAAATATTCTTGTTTTTTCCCCCTTTTTGATAGCTCCAACGGCCCACCGCTTTCCCCTTATTTACAGTTTGGTCTTGGTACCTAGGTCTCTTATAGGGTTCTTTCTTTTTTGGAGGCTTTACTTCCGGTAAGGCCTTCTTTTTGTCTGAAGTTTTCTCACAAACTTTATCCAGACCGACGGGGGCGTGGCCTGGTTATGGCGCCGAGCAGCAGCACCGTGTAGAGGCTCCGTTCTGCCTCCGGTCTCCTCCGCGCCCGACAGCTCACAACAGCAGCCGCCAGAGTCCTTGATGCCGGGTAAAGCTTCCCGACAGTCCCCTCCACCGGCAGAGTCGACCCCGGGACGAACCAGAAGCGGTATCCGCCGCTTTTTCACGGCGGCCGCACCGTCCGGCTCCCGTCCCACACAGCACAAGATGGCGACCCGCAGCTCACAGACGGCGCCTCCGGCACCACAGGCGCAGCAGCGCGCAGCCTCCTCTGCATCCGGGCTGTCCCAGGACTTTCCTCCGCTCCTCTGTGACCAGGGGACTCAGGTACTAACACGCGACCCCTTAGAGGGGCACAGCAGCCCATCTGGCCCTGACATGTGGGCCCTGCATTCCCAAATGGCGGCCATCCCCACCAAGCAGGACATGGAGGGATACATGTCTAGAATGGAGGCGGTCTGCAAAGCAGAGATCAGGTCCCTGAAGTCAGACCTGGTCTCCCTTACATCCACAGTACAGAGCCTTGAACAAGCCTCCTCTGAACAGAGGGATGTGCAAATATTGCAGCAACAGCAGCTAGATCAGCACACTCAGCACATTCAACTACTGTTTGATATGGCGGATGACGCTGAGAACAGGAACCGCCGGAACAACATCCGGGTCCGCGGTATACCCGAGGCGGTTAGACAACAGGACCTGATGCCCACGCTCTTGGGTATATTTAATCAGCTGCTGCACAAGCCACCTACTGATCCCATCAACATTGACCGTGCCCATAGGACCCTGGGTCCGCCGAGCTCTGACCCTGCCCGCCCTAGGGACGTGGTGTGTCGGATCCACTTCTTCCAAGAAAAGGAGGAACTCATGAGAAGGGCCCGAGACGCTGGTACCATTGATTTCGACGGGGCACAGATCCAGTTGCTTACCGACCTGTCACGAGCCACGCTGGCGAAACGACGTGCCTTGCGGCCCCTCCTGGGCATTCTGAGAGACAAGAACATCCCCTACTCGTGGGGCTACCCTTTTCAACTCCAAGTCCGCCAGGGCAATCGGGCACTCCATCTGCGTTCTCCAGCTGATCTACCTGCCTTCCTGGATGCCCTGGATCTTCCACCAGTCTCTATACTGGAGTGGCCTTCACTACCTCCGCTTCAGCCGCAGGCGTCAAGAGGGTCCAACGCTGCTCCCAGACCATCCCGTCCGCGTAGGCGGCGTCGCCGGACGCCTGATCATCTTCGATCTGAGTCCTAAGGATCTGGTCGCCTCTGGTGGACACGTAACTATGCTTCTGCCCCATTGCATCCCCTTGGTTTGGGGCGTACCCCTATGATTCACCCGCTCAAGATGTCTAGGGCGCTCCCTATTGCCTACAGGACTCCTACTCCCTTTGGGTCGTGAGTCTGGCTGTGTTGTTCTCCATATCGTTTCACTTGCTTCTGTTTACTGTTTACATATCACCCTATTGCCTGGGTACAATTGTGCAAAAGTGCAACTTGCTGCAGGGTACACGTGCAGCCATAGAATACCTACACCTCCCTCCCACCCCCCCCTCCCTTCTCCCTCCTCCCCCCTCCCCCCCCTCCCTTCTCCCTCCTCCCCCCTCCCTTCTCCCTCCCTCCTTTTTTTTTTTTTTTTTTTTCTCTCCTCCCCCCCGTCCCCTCCCCTCCCCCCCCCCCCACCCCGACCGTAGGTCCTTATTGCATTTGTTGGTATTAGCCAGTTATGTGTATGTTATGCATTATTCTGTTTTTACGTCCTCAGGGTTTGACGTATTGTCTGATATGCGATATTGCTGGGACTAGGGGATGCTCGTTTTTACCCCCATCCCTTGAAGTTGCTGATGGACTCTCAGCGGCCGTAGCCATGTGCTTATACGGGCGCGGTCGGACTGACTGGAGGCATGGCAAGTACTCTTGGTCTATCTCCAGTCACTCCCTCACTAGAGATTTAACCGTGCGATTTAGGCACGGTTGTGTTACCACAACTTCTTACCCCTGCCCTTAGTGGACCGGGGTGGACAGTTCTTCTTTTGGTCCTGTCCTGTCACTACAGTTCTCTTCTTTCTATAGTTCTGTTTCCTTTTCTTTCTCCTTTTCTTCTAATTTTCCTCTCCCCTCCGCTAGGGGGCATTCCACCTGGATGGCGTCCTTAAAGTTCACTACTTTGAATATTCGAGGCTTCAACAAGCCGGAGAGACGTACCCAACTGCTTTACCGCATGCACAAACAAAGAACACACGTCCTTCTCTTGCAAGAGACCCACTTCAGGACGGGGCATATCCCCACCATGCCCACTAGATACTATACGCAGTGGTATCACAGCACTAACCCCGAGGCGAAAACGAAAGGTGTTAGCATTGCTATTCATAAGTCATTATCCCTGTCGGTGCTTGACACGTTGGCAGACCCCAGGGGTCGTTATTTGTTCTTGAAAGCTAAGATTGCCGACCGTATATACACTATAGCTAATTTTTACTTTCCCAACCGCAACCAGGCACAGGCGGGTCGTCTATATCTACACGCTCTACAGGACTTCGCGGAGGGACTTCTGGTCACCGCTGGGGATTTCAACCTCGTCTTAGACAAAGCAGTGGACTCCTCTTCTGGCAGGTCGTCTCTTTCCCCTTCTCAATCACGTTCTCTCAGGAAACTCCTCTTCGACAGCAGATTGGTGGATGTGTGGAGGGTCCTCAACCCTGGGGTAAGGGATTACACCTTTTACTCCTCGGTCCATAATACCTATAGCAGACTTGACCTGTTCTTAATCGACCACCACTTGCTTTCCTGGCACCCTCGGGCGACTATTGACCCCATGACGTGGGCCGACCATGCCCCGGTCACGCTGACGTTGGTGCTCCCTGACTCTGTGCCCCGAGAGTGGAACTGGAGGCTAAACCCCAATCTCCTTCGTGACGTTGCCTGTCAGGCTGACATCAGGCAGACTATCGCGCACTTCCTTGCTGACCACTCTGCGGACGACACCCCTTTGCCCGTGCAGTGGGAAGCACTGAAGTGCGTGCTTAGGGGAGTTTTGATGCGTCACGGGTCCCGTTTGAAGAGGGATAATGCCCGCAAGCTCTCCAAACTCCTTGCCGACATTTGTTCGGCGGAGACATCGCACAAGCGGTCATCCGATCCGACGGTGCTGGCCTCCCTCGTTGGGCTTAGGGGCCAACTACAAGAGCTTCTTGACCAAAAATACGCCCGGTTCCGGGAAAGGACCAAGCGGTTTTTCTATGAATTTTCTAATAAATGCGGTGCCTCATTAGCAAAATTCTTGCACCCTCGGATGTCCCAAACCTTTGTTCCCTCGATTACCTCAGCCTTTCGGGGGCAGTGCCACACACCGTCGGATATTACGGATGCCTTTAGAGACTACTATCAGGCTCTCTATAACCTCAAGGGTCCGATGGCAGACATGGCTCCTGACCTCTTCCACGCTAAGGTCGAGCGCTACGTCCGGGAGACGGCACTCCCGCCGCTCCCTGCAGATGTGGCCTCGGACTTGGACGCCCCGTTTGCTGATGGTGAACTGGCCTCGGTTATTAAGGACACCCCGAATGGCAAAAGCCCGGGCCCAGACGGGTATACGGCCCAATTCTATAAACTCTTTTCTCCTCAGCTGACTCCCTTCCTGACGCGGGTCTTCAACGCGGTCTCCTCTTCGTGCCCGTTCTCTCCACAGTCCCTCATGGCCACGATTGTGGTGATCCCCAAGCCGGGAAAGGACCCTTCTGTGTGCGCGAATTATCGCCCTATATCGCTCATCAACACAGATGTCAAATTTTTCTCCAAACTTTTAGCCAATAGATTGGGTCCCTCCCTGCCGGGGATCATTCACACGGATCAGGTGGGCTTTGTCCCCCATAGAGAAGCTAGGGACAATCTGAACAAAACCCTGCTCTTGATCTCTCATGCGAGGAGGTCCGGTGCGCCCACATGTCTGATATCAGTCGATGCTGAAAAGGCGTTCGATCGGGTGCACTGGACCTTCTTGCATTCCACCCTACGGCAGATTGGACTGGGAGACGGGATGCGGGAGAGGATCGCTGCGCTTTATGATAGCCCCACGGCTAGGTTGCGAGTCAATGGAGTTCTTTCCTCACCTTTACCCGTGACTAACGGTACACGCCAGGGGTGTCCGCTGTCACCGATGCTGTTCGCCCTCGTAATGGAGCACCTAGCAGTAGCTCTTCGCGCTTCCCCTGACATATCGGGCCTTAAGCTCGGACGCTCTCACTATAAGATCGCACTTTATGCGGATGATCTGCTGCTCTACGTCACCAACCCTATGGTCTCTTTCCCCGCGATCCTTAGCGAGTTTGAGCGATATGGCCAAGTGAGCAATTTTAAGGCTAACTATAGCAAGACCGAGGTGCTAAATATATCTCTCCCGCCTAGCTTGGTTTCCCATTTAAAGGTCTCCTTCACCTTTCGGTGGCAAACCCCGGCCATCAAATACCTGGGGGTTTGGATTACAGCCGAGCTGCCCACTATGTTCTCCCTGAATTACACCTCTTTACTTGCTCGTACAAAATCGGACCTCACTGCGTATAATAGACCTCTCCTTTCCTGGTTTGGCAGAATACACGCCATTAAAATGGATGTTCTGCCCCGGTTCTTGTACTTATTCCAGGCACTGCCCATACCCGTGTCGGTCTCGTTCTTCAAGGAGCTTCAGTCCTTATTGAGGAAATTCGTGTGGGGACCCATAAGACCTCGGCTTAAGTTTAAAACGCTCACTAGACCAAAACTGAATGGAGGCGCTGGCCTCCCTGACTTCTCCCTGTATTACAAGGCCGCGGTCCTGCTAAGGCTAGTGGACTGGCTCCATAACTCTGAAAGCAAACAGTGGGTCAGGATAGAAAGCGAGCTCTCGCCCATCGCATTACAATCACTTCCTTGGATCTTTCCGATTAATCGTCTGCACCTTGAGACCTTCCCATACTTGACGAGTCATTTCCTTAGGGTGTGGGACAAATTGCTTGTCCAGTACGCTCTCTCCCACAGGTCTGGAATCATGAGCCCGTTGTTTGACGACCCTGCGTTCCCCCCGGCGTGCGGAAGGACGTTGTTTCTGGGGTGGGGGTCCTCTGGGGGTGCCAGGCTAGGCAAAATATTAGGGACCAACTCTGCGCTCCCCACCTTTGCTGCCCTCCAAGCGACCTGCCCGGAGAGGACTCTGTCATGGCTGGAGTATAGACAGCTGACAGCCTTCTTACGCAGCAAATTTCCTCAGGGCATCTTGGTGACCACCCCGACTGACCTGGAGTCCCTCCTGCTGGAGTCTTCTCCTCCAACTAAAACCATCTCACAGCTCTACCGCTTACTCCTGGTTGCGGACGCGGGCCCTGAGCCGTCCTACATGCAGGCGTGGGAAAGGGAGCTTGGCGTGTCCTTTTCGGACTCCGACAAGCTCAAAATATACACTCTGACACATAAAATGTCGATGGCTTGCCACGCGCAAGAAAAGAATTTCAAGATCCTGACTCGCTGGTACAGGTGCCCGTTGTTGTTACATCAATGCTACCCTGACGCCTCGGACCTGTGTTGGCGCTGCGAGAGAGAGGTGGGTTCCATGCTCCATATTTGGTGGGACTGCCCTGTCCTGAAGCCCTTTTGGGACTCAGTCTTTACCATATATACGCAGGTAACGGATAAGATTGTCTCTCCCTCCCCCGGACTCGCTCTCCTATCTTTAGTCCCCGGGTCTTCCACTGCTGTCAAAAAGGGCCTATTGCGCCATTTCCTCACGGCTGCGCGCGCGGTCATCCCCAGACACTGGAAGTCAACGACCCCTCCATCGGTCTCAGAGTGGGTTGCCGAACTGAATTTCCTCTACCGAATGGAAACCTTGACAGCAGAGGAACACGACCGGGGAAGTACGGTCGACAGACTGTGGTCGGCTTGGGTGACGTATAGAAGCGGGCCACTCCTCGCCACCTGGCTAGCTTGATTACTGGTCACCTTGCTTGGGGTGTGTGGCGTGTTCCCCCCCCCCCCCCCTTCTGGCATGTGCTGCCTGGTTCTTGGTGGAATGCTCTCCTGATGGTGGTTCTTTTTCTCTTGTTTCTTTCTCTTCTTTACTTTCTCTCCCCTTTCTTCCTTTGCTCCTCATCAATTAGCGGATAGCCATCTGTGTGTCCTTTTTGGACTCGGAGGTGGCTCCCTGTCCTTTGCATGCTGCTTGGGGATGGGGCGGGACGTTCCTTGTAATATGTGTATGCTTTCTCTTGCCCCCGTCCCCGTGTCGGTTTGCCCCTCATAGGTGATGTGGGGGTGGCGGCTACCCCTGGGGGGTGTCTAGGCGCCATAGGTCATCATATGTTCACGACAGGACTTGAGAGCGCTGGTTAACGGGCTGTCGGCCCTCAGATGGATTTTTCCATATTTCCTCATGCCAAAGCCCCCCCCCCCCCCCCCCCCCCCTCCCCCTCCCGTGGCTGGACTTTACGCAAGGGACATTGCACTTACGATGATCAACCTCGATGCGGAGCACATTGACTGTTTTGGTCACTCTCTTGTTCACTCCACACTGTATACCTCTTCCCGGGGTTGTTCCCGGTGTATGTTACCTTTCTTTGTATAACTAAAAATTTAATAAAACTCTGATTTACAAAAAAAAAAAAACTTTATCCAGACCTGTTCCAAATACATAATTACCCTCGAAAGGGATGCCACATAATTTGGCTTTGGATGTATTATCTCCAGACCAGTCTTTTAACCATAATGCACGACGTGCAGCGGTAGTAAGGGCCCCGTCTCTGGCTGCTGCTCTTACTGATTCAGCAGAAGAATCAGCTAAGAAAGCCGCCGCATCTTTTAGAAGTGTAATGGAATTTGATATATCCTCCTTATCATTTCTCTTTATATTGTCCTCCAGTTGTTCCAACCACACCTGCATAGCGCGGGCCACGCTTGTAGCTGCGATGTTGTTATTTATTGAGAAGGAACTTATATCCCATGACTTCTTCAGTAGACTCTCTGCTTTGCGATCCATGGGATCTTTTAGTTGTGAAGAGTCCTCAAAGGAGAGCACCATCTTTTTAGACACTTTGGCTAATTGTGCATCAATTTTTGGTGCTTCATCCCATTTTACAATATCCTCTTCCTTAAAGGGAAGTCTCCTTTTGATTTCCCCTGGAATGATAAATCTTTTTTCTGGTTCCTTCCATTCATCCAAAACCAAAGATTGAAGGGTTTCATGAATGGGGAACACAGTCTTATCCCTTACTCTAAGTCCCGCAAACAATTTGTCTTTGGGATTTATGTCCTCCTGTATTACTTCCATACCGAGGGCCTGTCTAACCGCATCAATAAAGGGTCCTGTGCGCTCGGTGGGAAATAAATATCTTTTAGGACGCTGTTCTGTGATAACCTCTTCTTCACAGATAATTACAGAATCTGATAAATGATCGGATTCATGTTCAGATTCTGAGGACGAAGATCTACGTCTTTTAGATCGAGAAGATTCTCCTGATACACTACCCGCCGCTGGATCTGGCGGGGCTATGTTAAGGGGAGTGGGCACTGGAGCTGGTAATACTGGAGAGATAAACGGAATCACAGGAGGAGAAGGAGTTACTACTGTCGGGGCAGTAGTCTGCATAGATGTTTTTATCTCATCCTTCATCATCTTCCTAATTTCATCCAGAAATGAAGATCTGTCCTCTTTAACAATGTCCGCAATGCATGTGGCACAAATGTTTTTCTTATAGGATGATGATAGACGATTATTACAGGTAATACATCTCTTTGTAGGGATCGTCTTAGATTTCTCCTTTGATTCCTTATCCTTATCCTTATCTTTATCCTTATCCTAAAAGAACAAGGATATTAATACACTAAGGGTAACACCCAGTGCAAAAATATAAGGAGTAGGAGAGGGTGTGCTACAATAGTACAGAATCCCAACCCACAGAGTAGTCATAAATACACACACATATATGAGCACTCACCACCTGGGACACCTTGGGAGACTTATCAGGCGCAGCAGCGGCTGCCGAGGAGGAAGAGGACTCCATCCCGACTGATCAGACCTCATCAGATCGGACGACCCGCTCCTCTTACGTACCTTGTCCCAGCGGTTTGAATTTCGCGCTTCCGGAGTGCTACTTCCGGGTGTGACGTCAGTACGTCCCCACGTAACGTGAGGACGTCACTGTGACCCGCCGCCTCACTTCCGGTGAACCCGCGCGACCGGAAGTACGTCAGAACGCCAGGCCGCACCGGAGAAGACCCCGCATTTGCCTGGCCGCAAGTCCGCTGCTACTTACCCGGCGGCGGGTCCCTACTGAGTCTGCCTGAGCTCTGGAAAGCCGACCCGGAGGGCGGGATTCCAGCAGACTCCGCACACCAGGATGGCCAGAGCCTGGACCATCCCGCTACCCCGGACCCGAAGATCCACAGCTGCTCCCGGGAGGAAGGAGGGCGTACCTCGATCGACCCAGCTGAGGGGTAATGCTTGTTCTTCTTTCTTCATGGGGTTCTCATCTTCCCGACGGATCCCCCACCTCTCGTGCCTGCCCTGTTAGGGACAGGAAAAAGCACTGGTGACTGTGGGAAGGGGAGGGGCTTTTAACCTCTCGTGTTGTGCTTTTTCCTGTCCCTAGGGGGTAGAGTTAACTCCTGTGGTGCCGTCGTGAAGATGAGGAGAGAAAAACCTTTTATTGCAAAAACAGCACCACCCCTGTCCTCAGGTTGTGTGTGGCATTAGGGTCCTATTAGACAGGCCGATGACTGTCAGCGCTTGTTTAATAAGCCTATTACGTGGCTCGATTATCATTTATCATACTGCAGCTACTCTGAGCTGACAGGTCACTCAGCCAATCACTGGCTGGGACCGCCACGGCCAGTGTTTGAGCGGCCTGTCAGCGCCTTCAAGCAAGCAGAGGGTAGGAGAAGACCGGGAGTGTGGAGCATCGCAATGTAGCAATGTGTGGTCGGCGGCCAATGATTTTAGGTCTGGTCCTACAGAAATGATCAGCCGAAGATGGTTGTCAGATATTGCTCCATGTAATATGGCCCTTGCACTTCAGCTCCATTCACTTCAATGGAAATTATGTGGCCATGTTTTCTTAAGCCTAGAAAACCCCTTCAAGTTCTTTCTTTTAAAAGATGTTTTCACTAGGGTGACATGTATTCATATGAAGATTTATTGCAGAAATTTCTTCCCATCAAGCCAACATCATTGAGCTGAATAGAACTTGCAGGAACTTCTGCCATTTATAAAATCACCCAGAATGTCCAACCCCTTGTCCTCTTCTCCCCCCTCCTCACGGTAATGAAACAACCACCCCTCCAGAATGAAGACAGACGGCTCCACCTCTCTTCTCTTTAAGAAGACTTCATCATTTTATTTAAATTTTGTCCCACAACATAAAAAAAATAAAATAAAAAGGAAATGTATACAGAAAGATACAAGTAAACTGGGCGAGGTATTTCATCTGGTTTTAATTTATAACTGCTTGAAATCCAGTGACACTGACACACATACATACAGCTACCACTGCCGGACCCCCTCCCTGTACAGTGCGAGAAGAGGGGAGGGGAGGCGGCTTTTATTTTGACCTGTTTTTTGTAAAATACAGTACTAATGAGTGGATTGCTACCTGCATGCATCCACGGCTGACACTACAGTGATTCCCATACTGTAACTCAAACAGTACTGCCATAATAAAAAAAAAATATATTTATATATAATCAAAAGTCTTATTCCTCTTAACCTATCCTGAGAGGCCTAGTGGTGCGGCCAGATAGTTAATGCTTTTAGAAGATGCTACAGGCGGTACGTCCCTAGAACTCCTCAGTTATATAAATATGGAAGAATTTTATTTTATTTTTTGTACAGTTCACTACATTTCAGGCTACCCGTTAGCGTCCTACGGAAATAGAAGAGGGTGAAAGGGGGTTGGAGGTGGCGGAATAGGCGTTCTGGTGGCACGCAGTGGAATGAGACATGGTGCATTAAGTTGGAATGTCCTGTAAGTATCAGTCGTCTTCTGTGCCGCTTCCTGAGCGGTCCTGCAAACAAAAAGACAGCACTGAGGTATTGCGGTGAGACATGGAACAGCTTACAGGGGTCAAGGATGACAGGGCTTAAGGATGAATTCACATGCTGCAGAAATTTCCTGACCGAAAACAAATTGTATATATTGGTAATGGACGTAACATTACTTATCCTGTACTGATCCTGAGTTATATCCTGTATTATACTCCAGAGCTGCACTCACTATTCTGCTGGCTACTACTGCAAACACACAGAACTAAGGGCTTGTATTTCACTCCATAGTAGCTATAGTCTGCAAACAAAATCAGTACGGAATACCTACTTAAGATTATTTGGGAAGCTTTCCCTGCCTCACAGATATCCAGTATATGAGTTGGTACACAGCTAATAGACACTCAGTTATTTAAAATAGCATCAGGAGAGATAAGGACAATGACTGAACAGATCAGCAACCTGCAACACTCACCTCTTCTTGGTCCTCTTCACTATCATCATCACTGACTACAGGCTTGGCCCTGCATCCCCGGCTGGTGCGCCTGCGCCCCTTCATCCGTTCTTGCATCTTTTCCTTACGTCCTAGTTTAATCTTCACTTTGACTGAGCGAGCTGTGACACAAGAGATGGGCGATGTAAGTTACGATGAATTGGGGGGGGGGGGGGGGGGGGGGGGCAACTGGGGCAAGGCCTGGTAGAGGTCTGTTACAGCATAGCTAAGGTGCAGGGAATCTGCAGCCCTCCAAGATGTTGGAAAACTACAATCCCCATCATGCCTGGACAGCCAAAGCGAAGCTCTGGCTGTCTTGACAATGATGGGAATTACAGTTTTGCACCAGCTTGAAGGCCTGCAAATTCCCTATTCCTACCATAGTTGAACCAAGTGCCCCCGCATTGACTTCAAAGGTGGAATAAGGGACTTACACTCAGACTCTGATCCTTCCTCCTCTGCTTCCTCGTCTTCTTCACTATCATCTCCCTCACTCTCCTCCTCTTTCTCAATCTTCTGCCTAACACTGGTGAAGACCGACTGCAACACGATGGAGTCTTCATATATCTGAAGAACAGAAAGGGTATCAAACATATCCAATACAAGACCAATAAACATCAAGCACAGCTCATGGAATCTGAAGACACATTAAAAAGCAATACTAAGGGATGAGGTGGAAGAATGAGGTGTCTACCATAGATATTAGATCGATATATGCAGAGAGAGAATGGCCAACTCACCAGAGACCCTTCCAGGTTGAAGGTCTGAGCATTCTGACAGAGCAGCATAACATCCTTTTCCAGATCATTCAGACTGCGGTACTTGTGATTCCTGATCCTCTCCTGAAACAATAAGAACCATCTCCAGGATTAATTCATCTACTTGCAGAACACAAACCCAACCCTCCCCCCCCCCCCGCCAAGAGCCTTCGTCTGCCAACCTTGATTTTTCTGAAGTCTACCGGCTTGCGGATCAGCTCATAATACTCTGGGAGTTCCTTACGAGAAGGAAGCTGGATGAAAACTTCACTCAGCTGCCGTCCGGTGCCACTAAAACAAGGGATAGTCAAGAAATTTAAAAGGGAAACTGTCAATAGATTTAATCCACCTAAATGAGGGCAGCATAAAGTAGTGACTGAAATGCTGAACAGATCGGTGTATTACTTACATCTTGTTTAGCCGTTCTTCTAACATGCAGGAGAATAGGATTCTTGCCACATCCCTCTCCCCCACCCTCCTGCTGCTAATTGACAGTTGACTGACTATACAATGCATGAATAGATAACTGCCAATCAGCAGTTAGTGGGCGGCCACGTTTTCTGCTTCTCATGAATATTAAGGACTACTGGGCTCATGCACATTAATAGAAACTACTGATTGTCCATGGTATTAAGGGGGATCTCTGGATCACCTGCACAGGACAATGTAAGAGATACATCAGTGTGTTCAGCTTCTCTGTCACTAGTTTATACTACCCTGAGATAGGACAGCCTAAACCTGCTGACAGATTCTCTTTAAAATGGTTCTTCGTATTCTGCAGGAAAAAAGAAAACAATGTTGAAGACCTTACCTGTCCTTGTATTTGATGACAGCATCTACGATCTTCTTCATTTTCTTGGTGAGGTTGGGAGGGTTGGGGGACAGCTTTTCTGCCGGAGGTCGGCCTCTCTTTTTCTTCCTGCCGTCGTCCTCCTTCTCTCTGTTTCGTGTGCTGGTAGTTGGGGTGCAGGGGTCTACATCTCTTTTCCGCTTACGGGATGTCTTCTTCTGACGTACCTCTTCTTCGATCTCCTCTAACGTACCTTCCTCAATGGCCTGCAGAGCATAAACTACTTATAGACACAGCAAGCTGAGATATTTTATACAATACAATTTACTGCTACAACTCTTGATCCTATCACAACGTTCCAACACAAACCTTCAGCCACTGCTTCTCTGTGAGGGAGTCGCTGTAGTCCACTTCCTTTCGGTTACGAGATCCGCGTCCAAACATCTTCTCCTCCTCCTCTTCACACGTCAAACGCTCTACTTCAGCGTCATCTTTAATAATCCAGGATGGAAGCTCGTCCTCCTCCATCAATCGGGGTTTGCGTTTAGGATTGCGAGCCTCTTCTCGCCGCCTGTCTAGATCCATTCTCTAAAAAAAGTGCAAAAACTGAAAAGTGAGAAACGTTTTATATGGTATTACACTGCAGCTCCATTCACGTCAATGGAACTGAGCTACAAAACACCACACCCAAACTGAGGACAGGAAAGGTGCAGTTTTGAGAAGAAAGCATTTTTTCCTCTAGACCTGCAGAACCCCTTTAAGATAGTAAGTAACCAAGCCATCAACCAGTATAGACATTGACTAAGGGAATTTGACAGTCCTGTACAGAGGGAGACTCCAAATGATCGTATATGATGTTCTGATCACCGCTATGGCAAGTGTCTAGTTTTTTTGGCTTCTTGCATTAGGTATCCAGTGATTTATTTATAGGTCCCTCCTCTCATATCCTAGTATCCTATAAGGAGAAAACTTACCTGTGGGGAGGGGGAGGGAAATTTTCAATATAAGAGCAAACTGAATGTAACAATAGACTCTTCTCCCCACAGTCCTAGACCACTCAAAATTGCTGACACATTCCCTTTAATCCAGAGACTTCATTCAGAATTGTCACAAAGTATCCGATATACAAGCTGTGACTATAAGAACATTAAGGGCCAGATTACACGGAGCAAAACTGGCGGAACTCCACCAGCCTCAGAGTCATACAGGCAGTCTATGGGAGGGCTTGCGCCTCCTCTCATCGCTTGGAACATCTGACATGTTAATTCTAAGCGGAAAGGCGCGCAGAGAGAAGACGTGCGAGCGCTCCCATAGACTGCCTGTATGACACGGAGGCTGGCGACATTCCGGTGGTGGACAGTTCCACCGTGGAATTCCACCAGTTTTACTTAGTGTGCACTGGCCCTAACCCCTTAAGGACTGATTATGTACGCATATGGTATTGTGCCTTTAGGGGAGTTCAAAGAGGGGTCAAGCAGAGTAGCACCACTTTCAGCAGCCTTGGACTACAGCTATTAGCGGGCACGGGCCGATCGCAGTGCTAATTAGACACTAAGGGTCCATTTACACAGAAAGATTATCTGACAGAATATCTGCCAAAGCCAGGAATGGAGTTGAAAAAAAAGGAGAAATCTCAGGCTTTCCTTTATGACCTGATCTCTGTTTATAGTCTGTTTCTGGCTGTGGCTTCAAATCTTTGGCAGATAATCTGTGTAAATGGACCCTTAAATGCCTATAAATCCCGATCTATGGTGCTCTAGCGGATAGATCGCCCCCCCCCTTAACCAATCCCTCTGCATGGGCCGGCGGTCAGCACCACAATGACAGTAATCCTGACTTGGCCTTTGATTGCTATGGGCTTCAGCAGCCCATTGTAATAAAGCACTGATCTCATGGATCAATGCAGTACATATGTAGGTCTGTAGGTGAAAAAAAATACAAGCGCTTTGGTCTTTTCAACATGAGGAGGAAAAAACGAAAGTGCAAAAACAAAAATTGACTTACCATAAACAAATCAAATTCTTCCTCATGTCTTGCAATCATCTGATTGACGGTTTCATCGTCGGGCACTTCATCTTCTTCCTATTGACAAAGTTCCATAGTTAGTATAGCCACACAGACGCCAATGAAAAATTACGGGGGGATTCTAACCCTGAGATATCTGTGGTGTCCCTCCTCATCTGTGGTGATGATCAGGCTATCGCGTCTTATGTCTCCTCACCTCGTCTTGCTCTTCGTGCTCCAGGATGGCCTGCAGGAAGGCTTTTCTCTCGTGGCTGGAGGATTTCTGATCAAACATCCCAGCCTGGATGACTTTCTGATCCACATTCAGCTTGTATTTAGCCGCTGCCAGGATCTTCTCCTCCACACTGTTCACAGTGCACAGACGTAACACGCGTACCTCGTTCTGCTGTCCAATACGATGAGCTCGATCCTGGGCCTGCAAATCCTGTAAGAACGTGTGAAACACATTATTGTATATGTAATACATATAAAGGAAATGCAGCTTTAGCAAGATGACACCTACTTACAGTAATAGATACCCTTTGGGAAATAAAATTAGGCTTTTATGTTATTGTTGGCAGAGCGCCACTTTAATTTGTGTGGTCACATCTGGTACTGCAATTTTCTTGAATGCGGCAAAAAAGCAGAACTATAAAAGTAACTATGAATATACTGCCTCATACCTGATGCGGGTTCCAGTCGCTATCAAATATGATAACTGTGTCGGCAGACTGCAGGTTCAGACCCAAACCACCGGCACGGGTACTGAGCAGGAAGATGAAGTATTCAGAGCCTGGCTCATTGAATGTCTTCAGTAACATACCACGGTCTTCTGCTTTTGTGGTTCCTACAGAGAGGAATAAAAAGTAAAGCTTATGAGCTGATGTGTCAGTAGTAGAGATGAGCGAACGGTTCGGACTTTTGGTCCGACGGCATTGGCGCTCTCTCATTATGCCTGCGATCCCGGACGCATAGTTGCGCTCCCGGGAATAAGCGGCCAGGATATTCCAGGGAATCCATGGTGAATTCCCTGGATTATCCTGGCCGCATATTCGCGGCCGGGATCTCCGGCATAATGAGAGAGCGCCGATGCTGTTGGACCAAAATTCCGGCGGTCCGCTCATCTCTAGTCAGTAGGATATCAGAGATTAAATGTATTTCTACTTTTAACCCCTTAGTGACAGTATGAATTTTAGCTTTAAAAATGAACAAAACCAGCTATTTTTCTTTTTTTTTTTTTCTTTAATGCGTGGCTGTATAAGGGGGGGGGGGGGGACACTTTCGATTTAGTGCTAAATACCCAAAATCTCTCAGCTCTCCAATCCTCACTCTAACACGGCATAGTGTGGTTTACGCACCATCTAATCTGAGGTATTTAAAGCCACGATAAGCAAAGTAGTCTTCCATGATTGTCATGAGTGTAGTCATCTGACAGAAGAGCAGAACTTTGTGGTTGGTGGCTCGGAGCTTGGGAAGGATGCGGTCGAGCAGCTCAAACTTTCCGGAGGCCCGGTAGAGGTCCTGCCTGCGGGGAGATAAGAAACGGAGGTCAGTGCTGCCTAGTATCACAGATATACAAGGCTCATAGCCATACAATACAACCTTACTGTATATAATACTCACCCCTGCACAATGCCTCCTGTAAAACCCAAGTGTTCAGAAAAGGATTCCTGAGGGGGAGGATAAAAAGCCACGTTACCTATTTAATTAGTAAGTTACATCATTCTGGCTTAATCTATCACCAGTCTTAAGAAAGTGAGGTTATTGTAAGCAAAATCTGACACTATGATGTAAGCATAGGATTTCTTTGTTCTCCCATCAACTGTATTAAAGGACTTCTAACAGAAACAGCGCCACTCTTTTCCTCAGTTTGGGTGTGGTACTGCACCTCTGTTCCTTTTTTAAATGAATGATGCTGAGCTGTAATACCAGACACAACCTGAGGAGTGGAGTGGAGCTATTTTTCCAAGCAACCCTCTCTAACTAGTAATCTACATTATCTACAGCTTACTTCAGGTCACTCACCTCTATGTGTTGGAACATGTACGGGTGGTTGCAGATTTTCCTAAGCTGCATGATAGTGTTCATGAGAGTCTTGGTACCACCTTTACCCTGCAAGAGGAAGAATCACATCCCATGAGCATAACAAGTCACTGCTCTATGTACAGATCAATGCACTGGGGGTAGAACAGTTACCTTTTTATCCTTCTCTGACCCGTCTGTGAGGAGGATGCCCTTGGCCTGCATGTGTCTGTATAAAACCCTTTGTAATGCAGACATGTCACATTTGATCACATATTCCACCTACAGAAAGAAGGGCAAATCATCAATACATGTTCATACTCTAAAGCAGTGATGGGGAACCTTCGGCCCTCCAGCTGTAGCAAAACTACAATTCCCATCATGCCTGGACAGCCAAAGCTTTAGCTTTGGCTGTCCAGGCATGATAGGAATTGTAGTTTTGCAACAGCTGGAGGGCCGAAGGTTCCCCATCCTCGCTCCAAAGTAATTCATAGAATTCATAGAAACCCATTGTGGTCCATACATGAAATTACCTATGAGCTCCCAATGATGGGATTAGTTATTGCACTGTAGCAGTGAGTGGAGACCTTTGGCCCTCCAGCCAACTACAATTCCCATAATGCCTGGACAGGCACGATGAGAACTGTAGTTTTGCAACAGCTGGACAGCCAAAAGTTCCCAATCTGTGTGTGTCGGTATAATTGTGCTAGGCCCAGTGTGTATCGTGCATGTTGCAGAGCTGTGTATGTGAGGGTACAATGTACTGTTATAGAGCGTGTTAAAGTAGCCCTGTCATTTTAATAACCTATGACCCCTTCATTGCCTTAGACCACTAGGGACATTTAATAACCATTAAACCTTATTTTCCCTGTTTTTAGTTATCGAAACCAGGAATGCATCCTATAGTCAGGTGCGTCTTATACAGTGAAATATACAATACCTTCTCCGGCAGCTGAGCCTCCACCTCCTTCTTAAGTCTCCGCAGTAAGAAAGGACGCAGCACCTTGTGCAGACGGCGGATGATCAGGATGGTTTCTTCTTCATTTAGATCCACCTGGAAAATAAGAGCTGAGGTCATTTATCCATACTTACCCATTCATCCCTTCCTGAAGACAACTCCTGTCAAGCTTTATGATCCCTCTCAGTACAAGGACACATCACCTGTACAATCCCTCACCCTCTCTATTCAGAATCAAGCAAGCAATCTATGGTCTACACTATATCACCCACACATCCCTAATCCAGGATATCTGTAGGTTCACAGGGTATTACAGGGTGTATGGTGATCCATCCTCTCGCTGGAGAAGGCTCACATCTAAAAGCATGATTTCTTGGCTGTATAATTCAGGTCACGTACTGACTGAGCTCTCAGGTCGGCTGTAGTGAAACCTGCCAAGATGACGCCAGTGTCAAGTTCTGCACAGCTGTGTCTATAGCAGCCAGGACTGAAGACAGTATGTGTAGTCAGCACCCGGAGGAGCTCTGCTTTTTAGGAACAAGGCATCTAAGGACAGGAGTGCATCATAGAGATCAGATGTTTCTCAAGGACTCTAACCCTTGCAGGGAGGATGTGTTGTATCACAAGAGAAATTTCAAGGGATTGTTATGTCTTTCTGCTATGCACCACAGCCACCACCCACTTCTTATGGATGGCAAGGCATGGCTCGTCCTAAAGGGTTATCCAGGATTAGAACAAACATACTTTTTTTTGCAAAAACAGCGACATCCTGTCCTCAGGTTGTGTGTGGAATTGCAATTCAGCTCCGTTCACTTTTATAGCACTGAGCTGAAAAGTCACACCCAAAAATGGAGACACGAGGTGTGTGGTTTCTGGTAGAAAGCTGCAATGTATTTCTAAGTCTGGACAACACCTATAACTTGCCATCCACTGAACCTGTGTCAAAGTGGGTTCCAAACTGTACAACCATTAAGGCTGCTGTCTATGTGTAATGCACAGACCAGTGAATGGCGACACCGAGTGTAATCCGCAATCGGACTGTACACTTGTGAAAGGGTTAATAAGTCTATAGAGCCTGGACCTGCAGCATGGACTGTATAATGGCTGGTCCTAGATGATCTGGGCAAATGCATGGAGTGTTGCATACACAGCCATGTACAGACCGGAATCTGTGGCATATGACCCAATAGGGGAATTATGTTTTCCCTGTGTCTGAGACTATAAGACTACGATTAAAGAGTTTGCATCTCCCCTCACATAAATTGTTTACCGGTCTCTGCCGTCTCTTCCCCAGCCTCATACCTTCTCTCCAGTCATTGCAAAGGGAGCATTGAACCACTGTTCAAAGGTGCTGCAGCTTTTAAAGATGGTCGGGAGCAGGAAGTTCAGAAGAGCCCACAACTCGGGCAGCTTATTCTGCAGAGGCGTTCCGGTGAGCAGCAAGCGCCGCGGGGCCACATAATGGGTGTTCAGCACCTGTGTCAGCTTACAGTGATGGTTCTTCATGCGGTGACCTTCATCCACAATCATGTACTTCCAACGGATCTGCACAGAAGAGACAGATGTTAGGACGCAAGTCATGAGATCTACCTGACAGTAATAACCAAAAGTATGAAGGCGACACTTACCTTGGCCAGAATGTGCTTATCCTTAATAATGTATTCATATGTAGTGAGGAGAACGTTAAACTTTCCACTACGGAGAACAGGAACAAAAGCACGCCGAGCAATAGGGGACCCCTAGAGGAAGAGACGGGGGTTACACACAACATACTGACAAGCAGAAAACACCTAGAATAGTGGTGAATAGAGTTACCTTGTATGACACCTTCACCACAGATGGCCCCCACTTGTCAAACTCATAAACCCAGTTAGACAATGTCCTAAAAGAGAAAAAAAAGTGGTCATTCTTATAGTCTTTTTGGGGTATTCTGAGCTTTAACAGTCTAGATGATGGTGTATGGCCAGCTTTAGACCCACCCATTGTGAAGTTAACATGATCGGAGATATAAGAGAATGTAAGAAGACGACTTACGAGAGGGGCACTATGATGAGGAAGGGTCCATTGATGCGCTTGTGTTCCATGAGGTATGTGATCAGAGCAATTGTCTGAATAGTCTTCCCCAGACCCATTTCGTCAGCCAGGATACCATTCAGGTTATTGTTGTACAAGGAGACCAGCCATTCCAGACCCTTGATCTAAGGATGGATAAGACGTCAGGAGAAATCAGTATATGAAAGTGTTGTCCTTGCGCACACACACACACTACATTACCTCTGCTTACCTGGTACTGTTTGAGGATGCCATTCACCAGGAGACTAGACTGCTTATCTACCCTCTCAGTCACTGCATGAGCCACAGCGTAGTAAGACCTCAGGCCGGCCTCAGCCTGCGATATGCTGTACTCATCATCCACATCCTGCTTGGCGCTCCTGGGAAGAGGGGAAAGTCACCCATCAATGCACAGAAAATAGAAGGAATCGATAACCATTGCAGAAAGTGGCTGCTAAATTGCTCCTATAGGGAATGACGTAGCAGGTTGCCCTGGATCAGAAAAACATACCTGCCTTGTTCCAGAAACAGCGCCAATCTAGTCTACAGTTTGTGTGTGGTATTGCAGCTCTGCTATACTGAAGCAAATGGAACAGAGTTGTAATACAAACGGGCGACAGGCATGGCACTGTTCTAGGAAGAAATCAGCCAAATTAATTTAATCCTGGAAAACCCTTTTAAGTTAACACATTTGACCAGCAGGTGGCAGCATCAAACAGTATATCTCCTCTCTGCTCATACTGAACAGAATAGCTGGGAGAGAAAGATGCAGCCCCAGACAGAAGAGTATTGCATGTGCAGTAAAGGAGTCATGTAGATATGGTGCAAAAAAGTGCACTGTGAATGTGGCTATACTATAAATGGGAGAATGGATGCACTTGGCTGACACCGTATGTCAATGGTATTTGGTAGTGTAGTGGTTATGACAGTATAAGGAAGCCATCAGTGTATGAAGTATATAGCCACATATATGAGCAGGGCACAACTTTGTGTTAAGCCGCCACTATAACTATTCGTCATATAGGGAGAAAGATGGAGCAAGCAAGACCATCTGTACACCGCACAAAGATGTTACGCTGAGCACATGTACAGCAACAATGGAGGTGACCAACACTCGCCTATATTGTGATCACCACCATCAAGAAAACATCCCCCACAAGTAGAAACACTCACTCGATAATCTCTCGAGCGTAGATTTCTGAAACCTCATCACTATCCGGGTCCGGAATCTTCTTCTCCTCCACTGCAGGTATACTGGCCACAGGAGGCACCGTCTGCTGCTCCTCCTCCTCTTCCTGGAATTATTAAGTAAAACTAATTACCAAACCGTAAACATGTGGAGAGTGAACTACGAATAAGAATATGATAAAGTTGGAGATATTATACAAATAATATACACTCACCTCTTCCTCCTCTTCAGATCCACTCTCCTCACTGTCTGACCTTGGTGCAACTTCATATCTATTTACAATAGGAATTGAGAGTCATCAGCTTGTATCAGATCAATATCCTTGACTACTACAGGAACCTGTGTAATGACCTGAACCATCATCATCCTATATAAGTCTGTTATATTGGGTCATTAAACCTTCAGTCAGATTTGGACTTGAGGAAACTTATGTGGCCATATTACAGGCCTAGTTGTCCTTCTCTTCACCATCCTATGTAACAGATACAACTATCACACATACCCAGGGTTCATCTCCAGCCAGGCATCTAGCTGTCCGGCCTTTGGAGCCTCTGGACCAGTCAGGATCTTCCCGCTTTCTACATGCATAACTTTGACAGGAAGGTCGCTCATCTGGCTAGTCTCATCCAATGGCTGTGGAGTGACAGTAATAGTTATCAACTAATAGTTTGGAGAAATCATATAGCGCATCAGATCTAACATAACCAATACCCATACCTCTCCATCTGGTCCAAGTGCAGCCTGCTGTCCTTCTATGTTCTCCGGTGTCTGAAACAGCACATTAGTGTAAGACATGTATGATGACATTTCTGCAGTACCGTTTCTTCTCATTCACATGTCTGGGAGTCTTACCTTTTTCTTTTTCCTCCTCTTCTTCTCCTTTAGTACTTGGGCAGCTTTGTGCTGCCTCACCAGCTCTGTCAGGTTGGCCACATACTCATCCGTCTGCTGCAGGAGGTAGGCCAGGCGCTTGTCCTTCTTCTGGTCAATCAGCTTCCTGTAGCCCTCCTCATCTTCTGCCTAGAATAGGATAACATAAGTAGACAACATGCCTATGGTCAGGTCTATAAAAGGTTATCCCAAGACTATGGCTTACTACCTATCCACAGGAGTGCTGTACTTGGCTATGTACTCTGCCGGTCAACAACCTGTGGACAAGGAACCCCGTGTTCTTGTTACTGGTGGGTGACCCACTGGTTCATTCCCTCGCAATCAGATACTTAGCACCTATCCCATGGATAGAAAAGTTTTATCTTGGGATACCCTTTAACGTCCGTTACACAAATGCCAGGAGTTCTGAATTCTGGTCCATAGCACATCATCTGTGCACAGATCGTAATTGCAGAACATGTGAATGTCTCCTCATACTGTATCCAGAAAACCAGACCCCATATTTTACAATTAAACAACTGCTTCAGCTCTGGTGCCTACAGTCTACTGTACAGTACAACTATAACTCTCCTCATAGACCAAGCCTTTGGTTGTCGTGATATAATGAAAGATTTATAACAAAGAGCCACAGGTGTCAGAAACGTGACATAAAAATTAACAGCAGGTTCGAAAAACACTGCTTAATAGTTTCTACATAGGCAGAAATTTGTCAAAGAAAGTCTGCTGCATGGGAAGTTACCATGAGACGCCGCATTCTCTCCTTCTCGATCCTCTCATTCTCTTTCTTCTGCTCTCGCTCGGTGTTGGCGTGATACGTGGCCACGGCCTTGGTCAGTTTCTGGATCTTTCCGGTGACAGAGCGGTGGAACTCCTTGAAGTCTTTAGCATGCTGGAGAATGCTATTCAGGTATTCCTGAAGACACGGTAAAAGCCATTCAGTCCTGTCATCTTCCATTTCATATAGTTAAGTTTCAAAATATGAACCCTTCCTTACCTGATGCTTCTGCCGCCTCTTGCGTTCCTGCTCAATCTTCTGCTGTTTCTCCAGTTTCTCTGTGATCCTGGCTTCGCGGAGAGATTGACGCTTACTGCGCTTGTAGGCCTTGGCATTGAGAGCTGTTTCCAGGGCAGTGTCTCTCCTCATACACACCACAACCTCTTGTCGGAGCTGGACAAGACAATAAATGGTGAATTCTTCGGATATAACCTGTCCAGCCCCTGCTATGAACTACTAGAAGCCTCCATATTAGCACTTACTTGTCTCTGGAAGTTTAGGAGTCTCAGAGCTTTTAGTTCTATCGTAGCTTTGGTCCTAAGGTCACCAGCTAAAGACCCTGGGAGATTCTCCAGTTCCTGGATCCTATGTGCAATCCGGGCCTGAAGTCTAACAAGGAAGAAACGATCAGATGTCGGAATATCCTTCCTAAAGATCCCCTTTGTATAGGTATCAGGCAGGAAACTACATACCGATATTCACGTTCTTGTAGCACTTCTACTGGGTCCAAGCCTCTGGGTTTTTGGATAGGTGTGATACGATTGGCTTTGGGATGAAACTGGACCATGGGTGGGGGTTGGGCTGGCTGAACTGGTGACTGTGTCTGGGGTGGCATGACAGGAGACGCTGCAGGTGGCACTGCAGGAGGTGCGGGTGAAGGGCGACCTGTTGGCTGTGGAGGAATCAACTTCTGAGGTGCAGTGGCTGGAGCTGCAGCATTGGCCATGGGACCTGTAGCAATACAGTAATGGTAATTTCTATTTACTTCCAGAAAGACAAGACTAAAGGGTCTTTATAAGCTTTAATAATGGGTAATCTGGTGCAAAAAAAGAAAAAACAATTAAAAAAACAAGCGTAGATCTTGTTACCTTCAGGCCAAGGTTTAGGGGGTGCACCAGGAGGATGCCCTGGCATTACAGGAGGGGCACCTGACGGTCCAGGTGGTGGCATGGCTGGTCCGGCCATTCCTAAATTATAAAAGACGTGTCATGTATTATAGGACACAGTATAAAGAGTAATGTGCTTAGATTGAATCTTCTCTACTCATCAACCCTGGTATTAAAAGTCATAATTCTCTAGATGTCAAGTAGGATAAAGCAAATGCAGAACACATGGTACTGACTGATCGTTTCTGATCTTTGTCATAACGTAGTGTTATTTTTCTCACCATGAGGTCTGTTGTAGCTGGGTGGTGCTGGCCCAGAGGCAGGCACAGGTCCAGTCCCGGAAGCTGCAGGTGGAGGTAGTGTTGGCATTTGTGGCTGCATGCCTGGCATAGGCCTCTTGCCCTGCACAGCCATCTGTAGTTGATCAGGTATGGGCTGCCCTCTGGCCAACATTTTGTACGCCATTATCTGCGCCCGTAACTGGTGCAGCTGATTCTGATTAAACGGTGTGGGGCTGCGACTCGTCTGCTGCTGCTGCTGTTGTTGTTGCTGCTGCTGCTGCGGGGGCTGCTGCTGCTGCGGCTGTTGCTGAGGGTCCGCGTTTTCCATGTTCACTCCGCCTGAACCGGATGACATTGGTCCAGAGGGTGGGCCATTAGAGGGCACTGGACTCGGGACATGCTCAGAGCTGCCCAGGGGTGAGGGGTAACCTAAGGAGAAAAAGAAAACAGGCTATCATATACCATACATATATTTTTTTTAGTTATTTAAACATACTGAATGTATGGAAAGTAAGCGATTACCTGGGTATATACTGCCTGCTCACATTAATGCAAGCAGCACCTTAATATATATGAAAAGAATCTAATGTATATACCTTGGGAGTGTTGGTCCATTGGACTTGGTGGCGGTCCCATTCCAGCATGGCCTCCAGGCCGCATAGCCATTCCCTTCATCTGGTTATAACGTGGGTCCTCTGGCATAGGCTTCTCATGCATGGACTCCATTGGCTGTCAGAAAATTATGACACAAGGAATAAATGGTTAGGTGGATTGGTTAGTTACAGATGTACAGGAGGAGCTTGTAAACTAGAAATATGATCGCTGATTTACATTTCCAAAAAAACACTGACCTTATGCATCTGGTGCATGTTTTCTGGAGGATATCCACTGGGTCCTTGAGGAGGGATTGGAGGTCCAGGGCTTGGTCCCATCATGCTGTGTGCCGATCCAGGAGACGGCCCAGGGCTAGGGCCCAACATAGCACCAGGAGACGGACCTGGACCAGGGGACTGGACAGGCCTCGGAGTGCCGCCCATAGGCGGATCTGGGGTGGACATTGCTTCGGTGAAGAGTTTCACTCAATGTCTATCTGCAAGAGAAAAGAAGCCATTAGTTATATATACACTAAAGCTAAATGACACTGCATCAGATACTCATTCAAATACAATAATAGCTTTTCTTTTCTGAGTCATTAGTAATTGTCTTCAGGGATTTGCCCAGCCCTGATGGTGAGAGATGCATATAAAGTGGAATACTCTTTCTGCCCGGCCACATAGCAGCCTCTGCTTTACCTCACTGACTTCTATGGACTCCACTTTTCCTATGCACCAGCTTTGATAATTCTCCCAATAGCGCCACCAGGTGGGCAATGCACGTGCATGGGACATTACTGTATACAATGAGCCAGTCTGACCACTACAAATTCTCATACCCCATAAAGCCATTGTATTAGTTCAGAGGTGTGGTAACCACACGCTGCCGGAGCTCGGAGGACCATGTCTGCACAACGTAGATGATTTAGTACGAAAGACAAGTTCTCTGCCCTTAAAATCTGCACAGTCAGTATTCCTAGAGGAGCAGACGAGGTTTAATTCTAATATAATTGACCTTATTCCAAGGTACATCGACTGCAGCCTCAAAGCAAAGCAGATAAATCAATTACAGAAAACAGAAGGGCAACAGCGGCCTCATCCGTCTGATCTCCAGCCGCCGGAGCCAAACCCGGCAAACGCTGAAATGCACATTGTGCAAACTTGTCATCACAGTCTCATCGCTTCTATAGCAAATCTGATGTGGATTGGAAGAGAAAGACAGAGACGGTGACCTTCCATATAAGAGCCCTATAGAGGGACAGCCTTTAGTGAGCCTCATCCCTAAAACCAATATGGAGGCCACGTAGGTCCTGAGAACTTCACCTATCTATCCTTTATCTTCTATCCTCTACTTAGTGAAGATCAGTGGTTGAGGTCATTTACAGACATGTCCTAAGAGGAGCGGGCAGCGCTATACTTGGTCCTTGTGCAGCCCAAAGAGTTGAGTCGAGCAGCAGCCACACGTGTTACCACCAATATTCAACATGGGGGAACAAGTGACCTCCATACTTATCAGCGGGGCGCAGGTGTCTTTAAAAGGGGTTTATCCACAAAACAAACATGCAAAGTCTGTTAGGTCTAAGGGGACGATGTCTGCATGCTTGCATACTACAAACCAACCCTGTCCTGCTAGCACACATTTAGTAGATCTCTCCTGCATTGGAAATGAGATGCACAGGGGGAGCAAAGTCTCCAAAATACTCCAGGCTCCCATGCCACTTCCCTTCTCCAGGCTCATCTCCCTCCATATTCCCCTGCCCCTCTGCCCCTTCCACAAGCTCCCCCTGCCAGTCTAACCTTCTCCAGGCACCATGCTCCTGTGACCTCTTATAGGCTCCTCTACTCCTGCAACCTCCTCCACGTTAGTCTTCTCTACTGTCCTTCTCCAAACTCCCCAGTCCATTAGTTTTCTCCTGTGCCAGGCTCAATTGCCCCTTAGCCCTTCCCCAGGCTTAACCTGCAACCTCCTCTAAACACCATCTCTGACGTCCTTCAGGTTTCCTTGCACCTCTGGGTCTCTGAGCCTGTCTTTGACCTCTTCCAGGCTCCTCTACTCCTCTGGGCCTGGTCCCTTGGACCTCCTCAAGGCTCCTCTACTCCCCATCTCTGACCTTCTCCAGGCTCCTCTACTCCCCATCTCTGACCTCCTCTACTCCTCTGAGCCCCATCTCTCTGTTCTCCTCCAGACTTCACCGCTCTGACCTCCTTCAGGCCCTCTCTCTCTCTGACTTCCTCCAGGCTCCTCCTCTCTGACCTCCTTAAGGCTCCTCTGCTCCTCTGGGCCCAGTCTCTCTGTTCTCCTTCAGGCCCTCCAGACTCTGCCGCTCTGACCTCCTTCAGGCTCCTCCTCTCTGACCTCCTTCAGGCTCCTCCTCTCTGACCTCCTCAAGGCTCCTCCTCTCTGACCTCCTCAAGGCTCCTCCTCTCTGACCTCCTCAAGGCTCCTCCTCTCTGACCTCCTCAAGGCTCCTCCTCTCTGACCTCCTCAAGGCTCCTCCTCTCTGACCTCCTCAAGGCTCCTCCTCTCTGACCTCCTCAAGGCTCCTCCTCTCTGACCTCCTCAAGGCTCCTCCTCTCTGACCTCCTCAAGGCTCCTCCTCTCTGACCTCCTCAAGGCTCCTCCTCTCTGACCTCCTCAAGGCTCCTCCTCTCTGACCTCCTCAAGGCTCCTCCTCTCTGACCTCCTCAAGGCTCCTCTGCTCCTCGTCTCTGTCCGCCTCCAGGGCCACCCTGCTTCTCTGGGCCCTATCACTCACTTCTATAAGGTAGAGCATTCATTTAAGTCCCCCTGGACTCTGCTCTAATAACCCACCTAGCAGTCTTCCTCGCCTCGTACACTCCCTACAAGTTACCTCTGGCTCACATTCATTTGATGAAAGATTATGAGGCATTACCAGCAACCAGAAACGCCATGGCCTCTTTCTATAGCGCACAGAAATATCCGCATTCACAATGCAGAGGTGACAAATTAATGAAGAACGGAGAAAGAAAAATGATCAAGCGGCTCGCAGCTGGGAGCAGAATATGAAAATACCATTTAAATGGAGCTGTCAGGTTGCACGCAGACGCCCACGCCATAGACCGTCACTGACTACATACAGAGGAACGTTTCATAGGTGCTTGCTGTCATCCGGCCTCCGACAGTAATGCTAGAATTTATGGCATGGAGTGAGGGGGGGTTGCTTCCTGGCAGTTCTCTTAAATGGCGCTGGGAGATTTAATTAAAGCGGAGAATCTGATTAACGCCTCGCCATGGCTGGAGCGGGAAATTACTCGCACTTTGATGTCTTCTTGTGTTAATTACAAGGCCGGGCCGGCTACGTCCAGGTACGGCAACCAAAAGAAATTAAATTAGGATGGAGGAGAAAGATAAAACACAATCTGTTCTTCTCAAGGAGAGAGCACCAGGCGTTTCTAGAACAAGACGCTTGTTTCCCAGATGCCAGATGAGAAGAGAGAAAAAAAGCACAAGGGAGAGATGGAAAAAAAAAAAAACATAAAAGAAGCTTCAAAAGCAAAATGCATTAATTATTGAAGGCTTTTTTTATCTGTTCCCCCGACAGAGAGACGGCGAAGAACGGCAGCTCAGAGATCAGATATTTAGCATCCCGACAGCTAAACGTCCCTGGTACCTCCTCCAGACCTGGAAACTGCCCATACACCTAAGATTAAGGTTGGCAGACGGCTATTGCTCCTGATCCTCCATACACAATGGGCAGTCAGTACCCATGATCAATATTTCCTGATCCCTCTCTACACACTAATGACCATTCATGTGATCCGGATCCTATAGAAGTATTGGCCGACCACTCATTTGGCTGACAGCTACATCCTCCCCAATACCCATTAACTCAGACTTCTTTGGAAGACTTCTTCGGAGGTGGCGTATCTTCCCTAAAGCTGGCTTAATCGCAATATGACGATCGTTCTCAGCCCGCCATCATCTATGTAGAGAAAGATGAGTGGCCCCCATAAAAGATAGATTGTTGAAAGTGCCACCAAAATTGTCAAGTTTGTCCAACTTTTAGGCGCCATACACATTAGATTAAAGTTCGTGACAGGTAACAATCGTTTTAGCTGACCGATGACTCACTGTCTGAAAAGAAGTCTGACAACTTTGCAACTTTCGTCCAAAAGTCAAAATAAAGATTTTTCCTTCATCTGTCCTGGGAAAATAGTTTGCCCGGCACACGGTGTTATTATTCATGTACGGCCTGACAGAGCTATAGTGGCCAATATGGACTTAACTGTGTATGAATATTGTGATATAGACTGGTCAACCAGCAACCTACATCTGCTAATGTATACAGCCAGCTTTAGTCCGATAAAACCATTGCCTTGAGACCACGTTAAATTAAAGTCAGCTCTACACCCAATGTCTAGGATTGGGAAAGGGCCATGTTTAGTAGAAGGGCTGTGCCTACTAAACGGGAAGCATAGGTTGGTCCAGGGCAAGTTTGGACCACACCAGGATTCTTCTACTCAGAAACAGGAGGTATATAAGCAGTATCTAAAATTACTATAGGAACATAACAGGACATCTTACTGGTGCCAACACTACGGTGACGGCAGACTACAATCTCAGAGCTCGAAGACCATAAAAAAAAACATAGGACCAGTGACCTGTTCTAGAAAAACAGACAGATGACAGAAGGCCATAAAATGAAGGATGCAGCAATAGAGTATTCCTCCTGATTTTCATTACAGGACAATGAGCGCCATTATTCACCCTTCCTCCTTGTGTCGCCATCTGTGCCTGCTTTATGTTAACACCAGGGCAGTCAAGTGCAATGGTCTATAATAATGGTATGCAGGGGGCAGTATCAATACTGTAGTGTTACTATACTTTACAAGACTCCCAAAATTCACTTTCAAGGCACATGGAGAAGACAAGTCCTAAGGCTGTTTATAAGTTCAGGATCTCGATGATGGAATCAGTCAGTCCGCCTACCATGAGCACGAAAACTATCTAGTCACTAATCCCACTATAGAAACAAGTCAATGTCTACAGCCAACCCAGTGCCAATCTATGCCAGGGGTAAGTACAAATACCACAAAGCCACCAGACCAGGTTTCTCCTCGATTTTAGGGTCGACCTCAGATGACACTTCTGCCAGTTTTTAGACAAGATACAGAACAATGTCATAGAAAACAACCAGAGGAGTCAGACACCAACAGCAGAGATCTTGGCACAGAGTCCTATTATCCATAAGTTTTCTCAAAGAATTTTTAGTGCCAGTTTTTGGCCAGAACTTGACTTGGGTTTACAGATCTTTACTGAAGGCTCCAGACGTAATGCAAACAGAGACTACATCATACGTCTGGAAACTCCATCTCTATAACTGGGTCATTCAGGGCTGGGTTGTTACAGAACATCTATTACTCTGCTCACCAGAAGATCTGTGCCGACACAGCGGCGGCGCGAGAGGGGCAGGACACGCGGCGGCAGCAGCAGCGGCGGCGCCAGAGGGGCAAGACACACGGCGGCGGCAGCGGCGCCAGAGGGGCAGGACACAAGCCATTCCTGGTTGTCACAGGGGTACCTAAGGGTGTGGGGTGCGACAAACTTCCAAGAATAAAAAGCAAGAGGCCAATGAGACCTGTTCTGGTGGAGTAAATATATAGGGGCAACCTGCAATGGAGTTTAGATGCCTGTTTGGGTAGATTTTTATTCATTCATTGGGTCAAGCTCAATTCAGACAAAAAAGCAAAGGTCGAGGACAGACAAAATACACTCAAGGAACCATCACCGGTCCTCCTCCACCAATTCCTATAGCATGATAGTCAGAAAGTCTGAAAACTAGTAGGTTCTGTATAGCAACACACCCTGACCCTTGGGAACCCCAATGATTACAGTAATGGAGGCCAGTTCTCAAAATCGATGGATCCATAGTGCTCATTTGTGGCCACTGCTCCATTCACGTGCTCCATGAGACGTTCAGCCATTGCCAAGTACAGATTTTGGCTATGTTCGGAAATCTAATAAGGAACTAAGGGAGTGGTTGCCGACCATTCGCACTGGTGGGGGTCCCAGCTAGTCCTGTGGATGGATAGGTGATAACGCTTCTAATTTAAAGAGACCTGTCACAGCAGACATGCACTATACTGGATTACAGCACATAAAATGAAGAGAGGCGGCTGGCAGTAGTCTCTTGCCCCCCGTCCCGTCTCGCAGAAGATGCCCTGTAATATAGACGCCTATACACATTTGATAAATCATCAACCAAAGTTTAAAGCCAACACACCATCCTCCAGCTGCCACACCGTCCTAAAGAATAATTCTGCAACAGTTTATACATGGTGGGCATGGCAGCCTCCCAGCAGTAACAGTGCCACACCTGTGTTTGGGTTGTGTCTGGTATTGCATCTCAGTTGTAGATATGAATGCGGAAGGGATACAACAACCTGTGGACTGGTATGGTGCCATCTTCAGAAGAAAACCAAAGAGTTTACTATTCTGTAACTACATATAGAGGTATGGTCATCTATAGGGCATGGCATGGTGCCACCATTTCCAGTGCTACAGTCCATATACACCGCAGATACCAGTAATCAGCCAACCACTGTATGTTCATACATCATCTACAACTCATCGTGACATTGTGCCCATTCTTCCAGATATGAAACTTCGTACCCAGCAATACAACACAATGCCCATCAATACTCCCCAGTGGTGCCAACCATCGCAGAGGTGGTCAAATGTGAGTAGTCTTCAGATGTTCAGTAGTCTTCAGGATATGCTGGGTGTTGTAGTTTTGCAACAGCTGGAGAGCCACAGGCTGGCAGACACCAGTCTAATAAAGCATGCCAGGGGTATGACCCACACTTGCCAGCCTGTGCCCAGTCAACGAGTCACAGACCCAGCAGCGAGTCACAGAATCCCACCATTGTATGCCAGGCAGCCGCAGACAGCCCTCATTCATGGCCTTCTGCCTACATAAAGGATGGATTCATGCCGCCCTGGTTCCCTGCCATCCCGCCATAGACAATCACACACTGTGCTCTTACGTCTGTATACCTACCCTGTGCCCTCTCCTTACTCATCGTATAGATACCTGCCATGACCCTACAACATTGCCACCCATAAGACCCCCCCATGTCCATCCAGAAAAGCCTAGCCCCCTGTGGATGGCAATGCTTCTCCTAGGAGAGGTGCCCATAATAGGCATCGCCATTCAGAGTAGGCTGACCATTGCTTATGATGGAAGACACCAACACAAGTTGCAGCACCCAGGCAAAACTTCATGGGAACACTCAAGGGAAGCAGGAGAAAAGTTTTGCCGGGTGGTGTGCCCTACGATGCCCGCCCTAACTAGTAACCAAAATCTAAGGTCAACGCCAACTCTAGCCTAGAGTGTACAGGTCACATGACCCCACTAAGGACCCCAGAGAAAGACAAGAGCCCATTGACTTCTATGGGGAGGGGGCAGTAAGCCTAGTGCCCCAGTGTAGGATCACCCCTGCTGCCCTGCCCAGGAGCCCCCCAGAGGTGAGCAGAGCCCATGCCCCTCCAGCACCCCAATACCTGGAGCTCCTCGCTGCTATCAGGCCCCTTTGTCCCTGCTGCGCCTCCCACTACCCGCCCACTTCATTCAATGACTGCCCAGTCCGCTCCCCCCCTCCCCCGCCATGCCCGGGCTCCCCTGCAGGGGGCAGAGCCCTCCCCGCCACCGGCCGCTCCTCACCTCTCCTCCACACCTCCGGCCGGCACCGTCCTCCGGGACTCAGCCAGAAACAAGCCCCCCTTTCCCGCCGCCAACACTGCTCAACTAAGCCGCTCGCCCCTCCCCCTCGCCATTATATACTCCTAGCGCAGCATGGACGTCGTGACGTCACGGCGTCGCTCCCTTCTTTGTCCTATGGAAAAAAAGAATGGGATATGGATTCAATTGATTGCCATGGAGACGGCTGGGGGAGGGAGCCGCCATCTTTGATAAGGGCAGATGCCTATTTTTTTTTTTTTTTTTGCCTTCACATGGTTGCAGCTGATTTATGAGATGTAGGACACAGAGTTTATTGGATGTTGTATCTATGACTACTTGATGGAGCTTTCATGTATTTTTATTGCTGTCTATAGAGCAGTGGTCCCCAAGCTGTTGCAAACCTGGGACTCACAGCATGCAATGTCAGGGCATGATGGGAGTTGTAGTTTTGTAACAGCTGGAACACTGCTATAGAGCAGGGATGGGGAACCTTCGGCCCTCCAGCTGTTGCAAAACTACAATTCCCATCATGCCTGGACACCCAAAGGATAGCTATAGAGGATAACGGATAGCAGCATGATGCTACTAGTTATATAACTTACAATTAAGCTCTTAGATCTATGTTGGGATCATTCAGTGGTTGTAAAACTACAACTCCCATCATGCCCTGACAGCCAGCACCTTATCTCTAAGGCTGTATTCCTACGTTCCGTGATCCTGACGGATCACGGACGTGGAATGCATCTACCGGAGTCCCCCCTGCGCCCGGACAGCATCTGTAATTAGATGCTGTGAGTGGGGGAGACTGTATTCAAAAGCGCCGCGCTGTAGTAACAGCACCGCATGGCTGATTCATTACAGCGCGGCGCTTATAATTACAGTCTCCCCCGCTCCCAGCATCTAATTACAGATGCTGTCCGGGCACGGGGGGACTCCGGTACATGCATTCCACGTCCGTGATCCGTCAGGATCACAGAACGTGGGAATGCAGCCTTACCCTCAGGATAAGTGAATAAGTGTCTGATCACAAATTGGTCCAGTTGGACCCCCTAAGCCAGGCATGGGAAACCTTTGGCCCTCCAGCTGTTGCAAAACTACAATTCCCATCATGCCCGGACAGCCGAAGCTTTGTAAATAGGGAAAATGTGTTATAGGCCGGAATTCCCCTTTAAGGATAGATTCACACTGTCTATTAAAGGTAGAAGCAGTGCACGGGACTTGTACTTGCCGCCAAATGAGTCCCATTCAGATAAATGGAATTGAATGAGTTACAATTAATGGATACAGGTGAGGAACAATACCGGCCTGATGGAGTTGTCCTGGGCTCGAAAATATTGGTCCTCCATGTCTATGCTGCCATGCTGCCACTTCCTAGGAGTGTGCTGTGTTGCTGGGGTATGTGCTAAGTAAGCTGTGGCTGCCATATTGGTACAGACATGGAGTGGGGCATTAAAGGGGTTATCCAGCGCTACAAAAACATGGCTACTTTCCCCCCTCTCTTGTCTCCAGATTGGGTAGGGTTTCAAACTCAGTTCCATTAAAGAAAATGGAGCTTTAGGGTGCCTTCACGCCTACCGACTCGCAGCTTTAATAATGGTGCGAGTCGGCTAGGTCCTGACAGATCACTGTCTGAACAACCGCGGCGTGTATGTAAATCTGCCGGCGGCTTAACCCCTTCTGATGCCGGCCGCCTTCCGCTGCGCTCTGTAATACATACCTCCTCGCTCCATGGGGTCCCGGCGTCCTGCTCTCGCGCCCGGCCAATCAGTGTGTTGCCCTGAAGGCACCCTAAAGGGGTTATCCAGCGCTACAAAAACATGGCCACTTTTCGCCCTCTCTTGTCTCCAGGTCAGGTGTGGTTTGCAATAAAGACAACCCCTTAAAGGGATCCCTGCAGGTGTGTTGGCTGAAGCCTGTGGGTACGGGTGCTGCAGGCAGTGGCGGTCTTTGGCACCAAGCACACCAAGCGATCGCTTGGGGCCCCCAACATCCAGGGGGGCCCCCACGCCCCGCTCTTGTGCTCAAGACCGCTGGACATGGCCGCTGCCCCGCTCGCTGCTGCCATCTGAACTGTAACTATAAGCACTCGTAATGAGCGGTCATGGTTACATGCAGCAGCACTGACAGGGCAGGAGACATTGGCCCCCTTCCTGTCAGTCACTCTTGTGGCCGCAGGAAGGGTTTTTCCTGCGGTCACAAGTGGCAGCTTTGTCCTTGTGGTGCTGGCGCTCCAGTGACATCACTGGAGCATCGGCGCCAGGACAAGGGGAGTGTGGCCTCTTGTGATCGCAGGGAAAACCCTTCCTGCGGCCACAAGAGTGAAGAGAAGAGGAGACGCCCGTACCCAGGTGAGTATAAGTGTTTGTTTTATTGTGTTATATACTATATGGGAGGGGGAGCACACAGGGGCCTGTGTAACTGGGGGAGCGCACATCTGGGGTCTATATAAATGGGGGAAGCACACAGGGGGGCTATATAACAGGGGGAACACACAAGGGGGCTATAGACTACTGGGGCTTCACAGAGGGGTCTATATACTACTGGGGGCAGCACACAGGGGGTCTATATACTACTTGGGGCAGCAGAATGAGGTCTATATACAAATTGGAGAGCACACAGGAGGTCTAAATCCAAGTGGGGGAGCACACAGGGGGGCTATATACTACTGGGGGAGCACACAG
Organism: Dendropsophus ebraccatus; assembly: GCF_027789765.1. Taxonomy (NCBI): domain Eukaryota; kingdom Metazoa; phylum Chordata; class Amphibia; order Anura; family Hylidae; genus Dendropsophus; species Dendropsophus ebraccatus. Next base: position 212,612,495 of record NC_091454.1, on the reverse strand, counting down.
GGGTCTATGTACTACTGGTGGGGCACACAGGGGGTCTATATACTACTGGGGGAACATACAGGGGGTCTATATACTACTTGTGAGGCACACAGGTGGTCTATATATAACTGGGGGAGCACACAGGGGTCTGTATACTACTGGGGCAGCACACAAGGGGTCTATATAATACTGGTGGGGCACACAGGGGGTCTATATACTACTGGGGGAACCACACAGGGGGTTTATATACTACTGGAGGAGCACACAGGGGTCTATATCCAAGTGGGTGAGCACACAGGAGGTCTATGTCCAAGTGGGGGAGCACACAGGGGGGCTAAATACCCCTGAGGGAGCACACAGGGGGCCGATATACTAGTGGGGGAGCACACAGGGGTTATATACAACTGGGGGCAGCACACAGGGGGTCTATATACAACTGGGGCAGCACACAGGAGGTCTATATACTTCTGGGGGAGCACACATATATTTTTTTTTTTTTCTATTATTTATTTATTTTTTACTTTTTTATTTTTTGTTTTCACTCTTTTTCATGTTTTTCTGCTCCCATAAAGTGATATTTCTGTCACTCCTGTCCCCATGAGTCAGGACAGTGCCTCTTGTCTGGCACCTCTCTCCTGTCCTCAGGAGGCTCTTTACGGCTTCTCAGCACATCCTTTGTTTCCTGAAGAATGGACCGCCTGGACTAATTAAGATGGCGGCGCCAGCTTCACACGTTGGTCACGTGACGCAGATGGGGGGGGGCGCGGCCGAAGCTCGGAGAATCGGGAAGGGGGCGTGGCCTCTCATTCATTTGCCGGCTGCCAATCAGCAGTCGGATGCGGCGTCTCAATCTCGGCGAGGCTTGAACCGCACTGTGGTGGAGGAAAGAGGCTGACGCGTGCGCAGTAAGTGTTTCACTGCGGCGGACAGGGATCACGTGACTGAGCTTCATGAAGCCTTTAGGGCAGTTGGCATTATTAGATATAGTGGGCTGGGCACTGGTGGGGGAGATGGGGCTGCCTGCCAGTGTGACCCACTTTCCATCCCTGACTCATATAGGGGTCATTCCCTGAAGACCATAGACATATGATATACTGTAATGTAATATAACATGGGGCATCCATAATACTAGTAGTGCCAGTCCATTCATAACACATTGCTCACCACCCAATAATAAAACATTGTAATAAAAAGAAAAAGCATTTCATCATCATTGCGAACTACAACTCCCATCATGCCCTGTCAGCTGACGGAACTTGCATGGCTGGGTTATACCTATAGCCTAAGGGTAGGGAACCTTGGCTCTCCAGCTGTTGCAAAACTACAACTCCCATCATGCCTGGACAGCCAAAGCTAAAGCTTTGGCTGTCCAGGCATGATGGGAGTTGTAGTTGTGCAACAGCTGAGGAGCCAAGGTTCCCTACCCCTGCTATAGCCGAATGGCCCCCTAATCCAGCCGCAGCCTCTCCAGTTCTCTGATCTTGGGGTTCCCGGGGTCCCTCTTTCTACAATGATCTTTTATTCCTAGATTACAGCTTGTCACCCATCCTATACACGATCCATGAGGGTCAGACGGCTGGGATCCCCACCGATCATCCCCAGTGTGAATGCCTGTCAGGCCTGTGTGCTGCTCCTCTAGTCACTCGCTATGGACACACCATAGATATAGAATCCTGTGCTCAAGTTTTATAGAAATATCTTCAAAATTAGTAGGGAAAAATGGGGGTGATCAGCCCCCCACAGTGTAGCCCCTGCTATACAATGGCCACTGACCAGTAGAGGTATATAGGACAGACGGCAGGCCTGGGGTATATAGGATACATGCTCCACCAGAGACGTTCTAAATAATGTGCTAACACAGGGGGCGCTAGGAGCCACCACAGTGCAGCCATGTGATTGGCCAGGATGATGGCTACTTCCCACTGTGTGTACCCTGCGGGGTGTGCCATGGGTATCCTTAGTGCCCAATGATTAACCCTGTATGTGCATCTTTTTCAGGACAGCAGAACGTGACGGGCATGTTTTCTTTCCGTGCTTATTATATGGGCATCAATATTCACAGCAGGGGTTGAATCCAAATAATGGCTGCTATGGGGGCCAACGACTAAATGGGGGCATCTCCACCCATACCTGAGGTGCATAGTGAAGAAAATGGAGCATGGAAGGAAAAGAAAGTGTGGAAACCTTGGCGCCCCTCCTGCCAGCATTGTCCTTTCTCTGCAGTAATGGTAATACTCCTGTACTGTGACATCATTATGGTATTTTTTCTGGTGTCATATCGTACATGGTAAATGGTGTACTTTCAAATTAGTCTGAAATCCCTGTGTGCATTATCACTGTACTGTGACATCACTGTGTGTATTATCCCTGTACTGTGACATCACTGTGTATTTTCCCTGTACTGTGACATCATTGTGTGTATTATCCCTGTACTGTGACATCACTGTGTGTATTATCCCCGTACTGTGACATCACTGTATTATCCCCGTACTGTGACATCACTGTATTATCCCTGTACTGTGACATCACTGTGTATTATCCCTGTACTGTGACATCACAGTGTGTATTATCCCTGTACTGTGACATCACTGTGTATTATCCCTGTACTGTGACATCACTGTGTGTACTATCCTTGTACTGTGACATCACTGTGTATTATCCCTGTACTGTGACATCACTGTGTGTATTATCCCTGTACTGTGACATCACTGTGTATTATCCCTGTACTGTGACATCACTCTGTGTATTATCCCTGTACTGTGACATCACTGTGTGTATTATCCCCGTACTGTGACATCACTGTATTATCCCTGTACTGTGACATCACTGTATTATCCCTGTACTGTGACATCACTGTGTATTATCCCTGTACTGTGACATCACAGTGTGTATTATCCCTGTACTGTGACATCACTGTGTATTATCCCTGTACTGTGACATCACTGTGTGTATTATCCCTGTACTGTGACATCACTGTGTGTACTATCCTTGTACTGTGACATCACTGTGTATTATCCCTGTACTGGAACATCACTGTGTGTATTATCCCTGTACTGTGACATCACTGTGTATTATCCCTGTACTGTGACATCACTCTGTGTATTATCCCTGTACTGTGACATCACTCTGTGTATTATCCCTGTACTGTGACATCACTCTGTGTATTATCCCTGTACTGTGACATCACTCTGTGTATTAGCTCTGTACTGTGACATCACTGTGTATTATCCCCCCTGTACTGTGACATCACTGTGTATATTATCCCTGTACTGTGACATCACTGTGTATTATCCCTGTACTGTGACATCACTCTGTGTATTACCCCTGTACTGGGACATCACTGTGTATATTATCCCTGTACTGTGACATTACTGTGTGTATTATCTCTGTACTGTGACATCACTGTGTATTATCCCTGTACTGTGACATCACTGTGTGTATTATCTCTGTACTGTGACATCACTGTGTATTATCCCTGTACTGTGACATCACTGTGTATATTATCCCTGTACTGTGACATCACTGTGTGTATTATCTCTGTACTGTGACATCACTGTGTATTATCCCTGTACTGTGACATCACTGTGTGTATTATCCCTGTACTGTGACATCACTGTGTGTATTATCTCTGTACTGTGACATCACTGTGTGTATTATATTTGTACTGTAAATTTTTAGGCTCTGCACTTGCTGTGGAAGGTGGTCATGGTGGAGTAGAGCCCCATCACAGTCTATGCTGTAGGCTCCCATGGTGACCCACTGACGACAGACAGGACATAGAAGTGACAGTCATACTGGAAGACATATAGTTATATAGAAGAGCAAAAGAGTCACTCGCAGAACACAGTGTACACAGACACCACACAGAAGAGGCTATCGTTCTGGTAGACGTGTGCTGCGTAATTGTCAGCATGGGGGTCCCACAGGCAGCGGCTGACCACTTTGATGTCTTCCTGACCCCTCTCGCCCATGGTCGCTACACAGAGCATCTTATATCGAGCAGGCAGGACCTTCTTCACCTGGCTCCTGATCTCCTCGCTGATCTCCTTCACTAGCGATGGGACTTGTTTGGGGTCATAGATGGTGTCCCCCAGTCGCAGCGGTAGGTAATCTTCCAGGATGTGACGGATGGCGGAGACCTGGACCTTCTCAGGTGGCCGGGAGGCAAAGGACGGAGGCTGGGGGTGAGAGAAGGTAAAAATAGGTCAAAATGCATCAGAAAAGTTTGAAAAAGAGAGTGGAGTTGCTGTCACAGTGACAGCCTCTCTGGTGCCTATCACAGTGACAGCCTCTCTGGTGTTTATCACAGTGACAGCCTCTCTGGTGTCTATCACAGTGACAGCCTCTCTGGTGTCTATCACAGTGACAGCCTCTCTGGTGTCTATCACTGTAACAGCCTCTCTAGTGTCTGTCATGGTGACACCCTCTCTGGTGTGTGTCATGGCGACAGCCTCTCCAGTCTCTGTCACAGTGACAGTCTCCTTAGTGTGTGTCACGGCGACAGCCTCTCTAGTGTGTGTCACGGCGACAGCCTCTCTAGTGTGTGTCACGGCAACAGCCTCTCTAGTGTGTGTCACGGCGACAGCCTCTCTATTCTCTGTGAGCAGAATTGCCCTACGCTGGGTAGTCACCACTCCATATGTTCCATACATGATCTCATCGTGCTTAATGAATGGTCCCTTTAAATGAAATTTCAATGTTTTCTCTTCATCCCAACCGCAGAAGCGTTCGCCCTGGTTACGAGCTATTGTTGCCATGACGATGTGGATTTGATGAAGTTCCCGACTTTCTGCTTCTCAATGCTGAGCTGAGAATGCCGGCAAATCTTGTCGCCACGGCAACGACAGCATGGACCCGGGAGTTGTGCAGAGTATACAGTGTCATCCAAGCGTTTATAACACACGTATCTATGAGAGAGTAGCCTGCAGGTAGGGGAATGTCCTGTCCGGGAGGATATACTATATACTACACACTACAGGGCTTCATGAGCAAAGATGTGTCCAGCACAATAGAGAATAAGTTGTAGTCGTAGTCAGATTTAGTACTCAGAGGGAAAAATGGCGACACTCACCTGAGGTTGTACGATCTCTGTCTTCTTCACCAGTGCCACTTTCTGGGCTCTTCTCTCCTAAGCAGGACACACGGGTATAAGAAAACCATGGCTGTCATAGTATACAGAACTCTCTTTTACATGCCCCCATAAGCAGCGTCACTGCGCCCATTAACAGGGTCCAAAAACAGCGTCAACCTGTAATGTAATGTCCCTATTAACAGAGTGTCAGAGTGCTACCATAATAGCTCCACTAAGAGAGTTCTCCTACAGACAGTGCCAGAAAGAGAGTATTCCTATAAACCAACTAGAAAGTGCCCCCTAAACAGTGCCAGTCATATATTAACAGCGGCAGCTAGATAGCACCCAGAGAGTGCTCCAATGAGTAGTGCCCCTATCTACCATGTCAGCCATAGGGGTCCCAGAGAACAGTGCCACCATGAGCAGTGCCCTCATAACAGTCCCAGACAGAAAGTGTCCCCATAACAATGCCTTATGAAAGTGTCCTATAGCAGTCATGGCCTATATGTTTTAGCGGAGGAAATATGACCCAGTAGCCATCACACCTAAATCTCTATTGGTAGAAAGTGTACTGTGGGCAGTGACTATGGACTCTGTACTGGTGCATTAGGTCCATATATAATGCTGTCAGTGAATGTATAGATGGTGCCTCCTGTCACAGTCGTCTGTAGCGACAGTATATCATATCGCAGCTCTCTATAATAACGCCTTATTGCTTCTTTATTGTTCTAATATTTCTCCCTTGTATCCTGCAGTGTTGCAGTTTCCACAGCGACGTAATGAAGTTATGGAGAAATTGACTCTCTAAGCAGCAACTGGAAGCAATGCTGACCCCTACTGGTGGAATGGCGGTATTACATAGCTCTGAAATGCAGCACATAATAGTAACTGCACTGTATAATGGAACATCACATACAACTTTGTAATACACTTTGTATGCTTGCTTGCCATCAATTTGGGCAGTCCACCCTTCATTGCCAACCAACGTGGCAGCTACAATCCTTTCTTATTGCCTTTCAGAATGCCCCCCCCCCCATGCATATTATAGAATACATAGGTAGATATGTGTAGTGGATGCAAAGGTTACACAGGATCCCCTCCCCCCATGCCCAATGTAAGCAGGTGCTTATCCTGATCCTCCTGGTTCATCCACAAAAAGGCAAAACTACCAAAATGTAAAATGTAATATTTTTTGCACTTCTTGTCATTGCTAACAAAAAACAAAAACCTGTGTCCTGCTACTGGGATCCCAGCAATCACATCAGTGGGGGAATCGGGAAGTGATCATTTTCCCTGCAGAGCCACCAAAGGGCAAACTTAGCCTTACATGGTTTCCAATTAAAGGGGTTGTCCAGCGAAAATCTTTTTCTTTCAAATCAACTGGTTTTAGAAAGTTATATAGATTTGTAAATTACTTCGAAAAATCTCAAGTCTTACCATACTTATCAGCTGCTGTATGCCCTGCAGGAAGTGGTGTATTCTTTCCAGTCTGACACATTGCTCTCTGCCGCCACCTCTGTCCATTTCAGGAACTGTTCAGAGCAGCAACAAATCCCCATAGAAAACCTCACCTGCTCTGCACAGTACCTGTCTCCAACAGAAATGTCAGCAGAGAGCACTGTGTCAGACTGGAAAGAAAACATTTCCTGCAGGACCTACAGCAGCTGATAAGTATGGGAAGATTGGAGATTTTTGAATAGAAGTAAATTACAGATCTAAACTGAAACTAGTTTGATTTTAGTTTTCCTCTGGATAACCCCTTCAATTGGCTGTCCATATAACGCACAGACATCCTGGGTCCTCCAAGGAGAGAGACACTCGTTCTAGCTCATCTTTGCTCTGGACCCTGAGTGCTCTATTCTCCTTCTCTTTGCATATTTCTTACACATATTTGTATATATTGTTGTTATTATTATTATTATGGTATATTGTATATATTAAAGACCTACCTTAAAGTTCTTGGTCATCCTCTGAGCAGCGAGCAGTCCGGATATGCTCCAGGAGGTGTGGGTACTGACCGACACATTACCCAGGGATGGCTTACTCCTTATAGGCTGGACAGGACAGAAGCGCTGCATTATTATACTATACCCACTCATCATACTCCTATATAACCAGTAGATAGACTTAACACAACATTACTGGCCTTGGGCTATGTTCACACAACGTATATTTTTGTAAAACCACGGCCATTGTTCAACGGCCGGGATTTATCTGAAAATATACGTGCCTTTGCTGCCTATGGAATCCCGGCTGGAGCGTATACACATAGTATACGTGACGGCCGGCATCCCTAGCGGCGCTGCAAACAACTGACATGTCAGTTTTCTGCGGCCGCTGTCAGTGCACACTATGAAGCGAGCGGCTGTAGGGAGGATGCGCCCGCATCAGAACCCTGAAGCCCTAAAGATCATCCGGCTGGTTCTGCAGTACCGGCCGGGTCACGGAACGGCCGGTCTCTTACTAAGTCTGCACATAGCCTTATACTGTAATAGGGTTATGATATTGCAGGATTACAACATTACTTCCATGTCTGTAATAAGGTTATAATGCTACAATGTTACATCATTATGTTCTAAGACTGTAATAATTCGATATGACATCAATATCGTCTAGCATAAGCTGCGTCTCTCTACACATGTATCACCGACCTTATAATAATATATTGTAATACTACTATGACCAGGAGAATGATACTACCCCTGCAGACCCAACCTCTAGGGTTATAATACTACAGTATATAGAGTCACAGGACTCCTTACCATTTTCTGTGCTGGTTTGTCGGAGGCATCCATGTTTATCCGGACACTGGCCACAGAGGCTCTCTTCCCGCTGGTCTTGGAGGTCATGGTCGGTGGCGGCGGCTGCTGCGATCCCCTCTCCAGGCAGCAGGAAAGCGACGCTGTGTTAGGAGACACGGGCTCCTGGTAAATAGCTGTGACAATGGCTGCAGCTGCAGAGCTGTGTGTACCCGGCCAGGGAGATTTGTCATGTGTCACTTGTACTGTGACAACTAAGCCTTTATGTCAATAAATAGAGGCGAGATATGTGGAGGCCGGGAAGGTGTGTAACACTCATGGGGGAAACCCCACACCACATAGGGGACCCGAGACACTGGAGCCCACCTATATGTGCCAAATGATCCGCCATGACTGACATAACCTGACACGGCTCAGCAGACATAACTGTGTCATCCACCGCCTGTAATTTACAGACAACCATTGATTTATGTGTATGTGACATCTGTTTCTGGGAAAGTTGGGTGACAACCAATATGGCTGACAGTCCTGGGGTTCTGAATGACAAATGACTGAGTTATGTGGCTATATACTGGGGCTGCAACTCATCACCAAGACAGAGAAGACCACTCCGGGAGAAGTGTGCTAGTATACAGCCACTCACTGTGGTCTTAGGAGTCCAGTGGGCGGTCCTTCTCAGGGATCGTCAAAACGCAGCAATCGCTGAGCTCAGGGAGACCAGCGACAAAAAAATCAAATTGAGTATTCACTGAAGAGTCTCCATTGATACATTGCCCTCTATAAATTTAAATATGCAAAAGAGGGGTCTGTGGAGTCTGTTACGAGTCTCAAAACATGGGAATAGCCAGATATCCCTCCAGGGGAGGAAAGCCTATTGCCAAGGGGGTGACTCCCAGTGGGGAGTACACCAAACCACCCTGATACGTAGCCCCTTAAGTCCCACTCGGTTGCGAGTATTGGAACATAAATAGGGAAATACCAGAGTGGCCCCTTTTACGTCAAAGTCTAACTCTTTGGTAAGTATTGCGACAAGACAAGGGTTTACCAAAGCCGGGCATCCATCCACAGACGATCGTTTCGGGGTAGTTGCCCCTCGTCAGTGTGGAGTAGGATTCTGGCTTCTCAGGGATCGACAGCCTTCCCTGGATGATTGGGCATAAAGATCACTGTCAATCACAGAGCAGAACCACCCAGTGGACTCCTAAGCATAGAAAGAACAGAGATGTAAACAAGTACAACAGGGATGGGGAACCTTTGGCCCTCCAGCTCTTGCAAAACTACAATTCCCATCATGCCTGGACAGCCGAAGCTTTAGCTTTGGCTGTCCAGGCATGATGGGAATTGTAATTTTGCAACAGCTGGAGAGCCGAAGGTTCCCCATCTCAGCAGTACAAGTTATATAGTATAGTGGGGAAAAGTCGGTATGTCAGGTTTCTACTCTCTCATGGTGACCTGATCCTGAGATGTCGGCTGTGCTGCGGTGACCGGTTAGGGACGCCCCATAGTATATATACCTTGAGCACACCCCAATGACAGCAGGTAAATGGTGACTACTGTGAATAGCTGAGCAAACAGTCCTGTCCAGGCACGACCTGGATAATAAGAGCAGATCAGAGGCGAGATACTGCGACTATTCACCTATTCACCCTGCGGATCTACTGTGCCTGCTGCTAATCCAGCCTGGACCGCCCACCCACATATAACAGAGCAATAACTGTATAATGTAGTAGCCACCTCTCATAGATTTATACTAGACTACAGTGTATGTGCGGTCCCTCTAAGTAGAGTGGCATCTGTTCATCCTGTGCTCCCTGGTTCATGCAGAAAATTCTAGAGAAGACTGTCACTAATAAAGGAGCAGGAAGGACGAAACTCAGCACACAGATAGTCTATATCAGCTTTGGCTGTCCAGGCATGATGGGAGTTGTAGTTTTGCAACAGCTAGAGAGCCAAGGTTCCCTACCCCTGGTCTGTGTGTACCATTCATCCTTACCTATAGTCGGCCGTCATTTTCCTGTTGTGGTAAAATAAGGCCAGCTATGTTCCCACATTAGTTCCTGCGTGTGACTATAAACCCCAAATCGCTATGAATGTCGCCTCTTCGGGAGTTTTCTACCTACACAGCCATATTTTCTACAGTAGAACATAAATAGTTCTCTTGATTAGAATTTTGTATAGTTTTTGTGTCTATGAGTTGCTATGGTAACAGACTACAAACTGTAGTCTGATATTGCTAACCTACATATTAGGGGACCAATAGAAGATTATAAACAGCACTGGAGTACAGAAGAATGATAGTGTCCTGCTGTCAATGGACTAGGGGGGTCCCCAAGACTCATTAAAGGGGGTTTCCTGACCCTCATCCTACAATCAGACGAGGAAAGGAGTTGTCCACCCATGGTAACCACTATGAAGCCAGTACACTGTATACTCACCGGAGGCCGCAGTCCGTCCCTGGCTTCTGCGGTGAATACACACAGTCCTTGTTGTAAAGACCTTAATTAGAGAAATTAATTGCACCTTTATCCTAAACTGATGACATCATCAGTTCCCATAGCAACCTATTATACACATTGTCCTACTTATCAAAGGCTTTTCTTGCTCAATTGCAGATCGGTAACACTGGGTAGAGCCTGCTTCACGCCGTATCACGCAACAGAACAGACTGCTGTTTCTTATGTGGCTGAGTGCATGCTACTGTTCTATGTTATCAGCCACTAGGGGCAGGAAGTGTGTCCTGGGGGTAACTACTAGAGGTAATCAAACTATCGGTATTTAAATCCCTGAGCCTGGAGAAGGATGCAGCCATGGACCAGATCAGTGGTTCCCAGACAGGCCCTGGGCAGCAGCCATCTTCTCCAGGCAGTGGGAATCAAATGCAGATAGTTCGGCTTTGCTTGTCTCTATCTATTAGCATAAAGGGATTGGAGTTGCAGCTCGTGGAGGACATAACATCATGCAGATGGGGTGTGTAGTATTGTAGGGGGTATACGTCTGCATTAGCACTACTATGGCTGGTGGAGTTGTGTGGATACAAGAACAGGCATGGCTGACTGCAACTAGACAACCAGCAATGCCTCCATGTAATAAGTACTTCACAGCAGTCCACCAGTGACCATACATAGTTTGCTGGTGCTGTTGGCACCATTACAAAGGCACAACTGACTGCAGAAGGTGAGTGACTGGGACAGCAAGGCAAGTTTTTCTGTACTCTCATAGCATTGGTTCACACTATGGAATCCGCACGGATAAGTTCCGTTGCTCGTACCCTCTCACGGCCGCGCACCTTTCCGCCAGTAGATGGACACCATTCTATGCATGGGCGGATTCTGCATTGCGTCGAAAGAATTGACATTGTGTCTATGGACCTGGGAGAAATGCGCATCCGTGAGCGGGTACAAGCGACGGAATCTGCCGAAACTTATCCGCACGGATTCTGTAGTGTGAACCCACCCTTAGGGCCCTATTCCACCGGACGATTATAGTTTGTATAATAGTTATCGATTAACAATCTCAAACGACCGCTATTGCGAAAGACCTGAAAACATTCACTCATTTCCATGGAACGATAATTGTTACTTATGATGGTATTTGCAATTTTTTTCTTCGCCATTGCGTTCGGTCGTTAATCGTTAACTGCATTTCAACCGAACGATTATCGTTTAGATTCAAACGATTTAACGATAATCGTCCGGTGGAATAGGGCCCTTAGGCTATGTTCACACAACGTAAGTTCTGTACTAATCACGGCCCTTGTTGCAACGGCCATGATTGGTACGGAACCTACGTTGTGCTCCAGGCCAAGGGAATAATGGCCGGAGTGTATACACAGGGTATACACTCCGTTTGGGATCCCTAGCGGCACCGTATAAAACGGACATGTCAGTTTTCTGCGCTATTCATTGAATAGGGGCCACAGAAAACCCTGTCAGTGCACACAGTGGAGCGATGGGCTCCGGCCGGACGCTTCATAGTGCGCAGTGGGGAGTTCTGATGCGGGAGTGCATGGATGCACCTGCATCAGAACTCAGCGGCGCTAGAGATCATCCGGCCGTTACTGCAGTACCGACCGGGATGATCTTTTCTTAGACCGGCCGTGACACAGTGTGCTTACTGTGTGTATTACTAAATGGGCACTACACTGGTGACTATATCCAAGATGGTACAACTGTGTAGTAATGAGCAGTAAACAAATCTCAAACCCATTACTGCTAATCAGCCTTGCGCAGGAGTAGCAGAGCTGATCACAACCAAAGAGCGTGCAGAACTTCACTAAGAGCTCCGCAACAATAACCTGAGAACGGGGAAAGTGGAAAATCATGAAAACAGAGTATATTAGAAAAGTTTATTATACAGTGATTTGCAATGTTTTGTGCCCCTACACCTGGCATTGGGCACCTCCATCATGGGTGTCACCAGTCTCTAAGGAAAGGGTAATGCAGCACCCACACAGAGGTCGCCATTATACTGGAGTCAGTTACAGTTTGGATCCTTCTGCAGCGACACCAATTACATAATGTGAACAGAACCATATAACAGGACAATGCTTCATAATACACAGTCTCTAGTCTCCTGTATCTCAGTCTCTACACATATAAATACCCAGCCACCCTATCACTGTACATCTTCACTTAGGACAACTGGACGGAATTTTATTTCATAGAGTCGTTCATTCTCCTCAGAGTGCAAATCATTATGCGAAAGGGTTTTCATGCTGGGGGGAAGATGGCTGAACTCATCTTCATTGACATCAAAGTCTTTCATCTTATTCTTGAGAAGCCACCAGTGCCCTAGGAAGCCGATGTCTAAGACCCGACCGGGAAAGTCAGAGATGCGAGGCTGCAGGTGCGGGCACTGGCTGTTATACAGGTCACAGTCCGGGTCATATGGCGCCTCATACACCAGGGACAGAACCAGGAGGTTTATATACCGCAGACGTCCCTGGTTATTCAGGTCAATGAGTCGCTGTACATGTCCGTCAGATCTACCGCTCCTCGTCCAAGGGGAAAGCAGGAGAAGAGAAGACGAAGCTTCAAGGAGGGAACAACGGAAGGAGTCCTCAGGCGGGGCCATGGAGGAGCAAACCCCCACACCGGCCAGCAGGGAGAGATACAGGGTGGCCTTACCGGGGCGATCCTTGGCTCCCACCACTATATCCTTACAGGCCTCCTTATAGTCACGTAGGAGGCTCTTAGTCCACACAACTGCATATAGAGGAGAAGAGAAGAGTCAGTACAGAACAACATCTGCAATAGGAGCAGTATTATAGCAGTTATATTCTTGTATATAGGAGCAGTATTATAGTAGTTATATTCTTGTATATATGGGCAGTATTATAGTAGTTATATTCTTGTATATATGGGCAGTATTATAGTAGTTATATTCCTGTATATAGGAGCAGTATTATAGTAGTTATATTCTTGTATATATGGGCAGTATTATAGTAGTTATATTCCTGTATATAGGGGCAGTATTATAGTAGTTATATTCTTGTATATATGGGCAGTATTATAGTAGTTATATTCTTGTATATATGGGCAGTATTATAGTAGTTATATTCCTGTATATAGGAGCAGTATTATAGTAGTTATATTCCTGTATATAGGAGGCAGTATTATAGTAGTATATTCTTGTATATAGGAGCAGTATTATAGTAGTTATATTCTTGTATATAGGGGGCAGTATTATAGTAGTTATATTCTTGTATATAGGGAGCAGTATTATAGTAGTTATATTCTTGTATATAGGAGGCAATATTATAGCAGTTATATTTATGTACATAGAGAGCGGTCATTAAAAATAACATGTAAGCAATGACTTTGACATGCCTGATGACAGCAGGTCTCACTGTTGAAATTGGCTTTGATCAGGAGATATAGCAGGGGAGAGAGCACTTAGCAGCAAAGCGAATCACTCCTCCTGTTATCTCCTTAACCGTCGATTCTGACAATGTAATTCTATGAGACTACCTTGTCAGAATTTGCCAGGGATAGGATGGCACTGCCACCATGCTCTCTCCCCAGCTGTATCACCTGATCCCAGCAGGTCTGAGCAGTGATACCTGCTGTGATTAATATCTGATATCAGGTTTTAATTGATTTATTGAAAACCTGTATGGCCTAGTAACAATAACCCTTAGGAGTGATGACAAGGTGATGTTAGCGCTCTCACTGCTGTTAGTGAGCCTCTGAATGTCCCTTCCATGGTGCACGGCTATTGCTCATTCTCTTCATTTCACGCAGCAGGACAAGGGCCAGATATTTGTCAGTACTACTCACACAGGACTTCCTTTCCCTTACCTGTCTGAGCAGCCAAAGGACAGCACCTACTCCTTCCCTGCTATGTCATCACATAATGAAAATTCACTGGGCTGAACAGGCAGCAGTGTGTTGGGCTGATCATTTACACAGTACATATAGACAGCATACTATCTACTGAGGTGGTGTATTTGCAAAGCACCGTTTCTATTCGTCCTACAGCAGCACAGGAAAACAATTGGGGTAACATAAGTTTCATCCTACCAGGCAGAAGAAACAAAACAATTAAAGCATGAACAGGTGATACACCTTGCCCTGATTACCATGCCATAAGAAGCCCCCAGTAATCACACCACACAAGCTTTTTGTTTCTTCTGCAGGGCAGAAGGATTTTTTCTTTTTCTTCTAAATCTAATTTTCCTTTCTCTTTCTTTTAGGTATGGGCTCTGATCATGTTTTGTCATGACAACCCGATGTAATAATATATATACTATACATTACTGTAAGAAGCTCTGACCATGCGTTGTCAGGTCATCTTCCTTTTTATGGGAAAGCTCTGGTCTCATACTGACCACCTTTTTTATACCTTCGGGCGGCTCTTTACTTGGGTTTCCCAGTATATTCCCCCGTTTAGGTTCCCTGTCAGCACTCGGCATTGTGCTGGATGTTTGTTGCTGATCTTACCGCCTGGTTCCGCAGTGCAGAAGCAGATCCGGAGTGGCAACACATCCCCGTTATAAGCGCCCGTCTGGGGTAAGTCTCTCATGCCATGGGACAGCGTGGCAGCCGGCCGTTAGTCCAGGCAGATCAGAGTGTGCCGCGCGTCTACACCAGGAAGTGTCTTACCCGCTGTGTTCCGCCCTCGGTCTGTGACGTCACCGCCGCACGTGCAGCCGGCCCGAGTTTCCGGCGCATGCGCCCTGCTTCCCCCTGGACGCCGAGGTTATTTGTCTGTGAATCACCTAACAGGAGGTTGCAGGTCTCTGTCAGGCAGCACCTCCGGTGATCACAGAAGGTAGGGATAATCCCTGAAGTCTGAGTGTTTCTCCTCATTCTGGGGATACTTATTATGCCTTTTTCTTTCCAGATGGCTGATGAGCGTTATTCCAGAAAGCGTTCAAGGAAGGAGAGACATAGGTTATGCACCAAATGCTCTCAACCTCTGCCAGATGACTGCGAAGGCAATACTTGCAATTATTGTACCACTCATAGAGGATTTGACCTTCAAGAGCAGGCCAAGGAATTTTTTGGCTGGTTCAAGGGTGAACTGTCTTCTGCCTTTGCTGAGGTAGCTGCTAAAAGTCAACCAGCAAAAAAGACTAAAACAGCCTATATTGATCTGTCTTCCTCTGATGAGCCATCGGATAACTCTGATTCATCTGACTACGAGTCAGACTGTTATGAGGGCAAATCTTATGGAGCTGTGTAGGAAGAACTTTACCTCTTCAATAAAGATAAAGCTTCTCAATTTATTGACAGTGTTAAGTGCACGGTAGAGATGGAACCATCATCCTCCAAATTGCCAAAAAAATGAAGCATTATTTTGTTTTCCTAAAACAGAAGAGAATGTTTTGCCTACTCAGCCTTTACTAATGGACCACATGCAGGCTGACTGGAAGAAACCAGATAAAAAATTAGATCCTGGTTCACACTTCCGAGCCATGTATAGGCTAGACCCTAAAGTGTCGGAAGAATGGGAAAATCCTCCGGTCGTGGACCAGCCAGTCGCCCGACTGTCTAGGAAATCAGTATATCCTGCTGAAGATTCGTCCTTATTGTCGGATGCCATGGACAAAAAAGCTGATTCAGCACTTAAGCGAATTTATTCTTCAGCAGCCAATCTGTGCAAAGCCTCCATCGCCACAGTCCCGGTGGCTAGGGCCTTACGCCTTTGGTTGAGCCAGCTGTCAAGAGACCTCTCTCAGGGTGTTCCTAGAGAGGAAATAATGAAAACATTACCTGACATGAAAAGAGCCGCTGATTTTTTGTCAGATTATCCTGTGGATGCGATTAGATTTAATTCCAAAATCATGTCGACCTCTACAGTGGCCAGAAGAGCCTTATGGCTTAAGCAATGGGGAGGAGATGTCCCGGCCAAGAGTCATTTTTGTTCACTCCCGTTCCAGCCAGCTAGCCTTTTCGGTCCACAGTTGGAGAAAATTTTGTAGTCTCTAAGTACCTCCAAAAGGTGTGGATTTTCCACGTCCCCTTAAGAAGAAGGGGTTTCGGCAGCCTCAGAGACAACAAAGAAGATCTCCTCAGTTTCGGAGAAACCGTCAACAGGAGAGGCAGTCAAGATATGGTAACCGAAACACAAATCAGTCCGCTTCTCAGAAGAAGAAGTCCTTTCAGCCCAAGGACAAGGACCAATGACGCCAGAAGCGACATCCCTGTGGGGGCAAGACTGCTTCACTTTGCCTCTGTCTGGGAAGAAACAACCTTAGATGCATGGGTCAGGTCGGTGGTCTCCAGAGGCTACTCATTAGACTTTGCAAGTCTTCCTTCCAAATCGATATTGCACAAATCAGGGAAAACCTCTCCTTCTAGATTTGGTGCAACAATTTATTCACAAAGGGGCCTTGGAAACAGTACCTTTCCGTCAACAGCGTTCAGGGGTGTACTCGAAGATTTTTGCTGTGCCCAAGAAGGAAGGGACATGGCGTCTAGTAATAGACCTGTCTTTTCTGAACAGATACATTCTGGCAAAACATTTCAGAATGGAGACTCAAATCAGTCACGTCATTTCTTCAGGAGAACGATTGGGCAGCAACTCTGGACTTAAAAGATGCATACTTGCATATACCAATTCTGAAGTCGCATCGCAAATACCTCAGGATTGCCATCTGGCAAGGGAACAGAATCAGTCACTTACAGTTCACGTGCCTCCCCTTCGGCATCTCATCAGCCCCGAGGGTTTTCAGCAAGGTGGTGGTGACTGGCAGCTCACCTCAGACTACAGGGAGTGTTTGTCGTCCCATATTTAGACGACTGGCTCCTCAAGGCACAGTCAGAGGACCTCCTTCGTCAACACATCAATCTAACTATATCAGTCCTGCAGCTTCACGGGTTCATACTGAATCTACAGAAATCCAACCTTCAGCCCTCCAGAGTATGCAGGTTTCTAGGATTTCGGCTGGACTCGGTGGCCATGAAGATTTTCCTGTCAGCAGAACGGGAGAACAAGCTCTTCAACGGTATCAGAGACCTTCTTTCTTCAGATCATTCTTCAGTCCGAACGGGTATGAGAGTCCTGGGTCTAATGACCTCATCCTTGGAGGCAGTGCCTTGGTCCAGGGCGCATATGAGATTCCTCCAGCAAGACCTGCTCTCTCAGTGGGATCGTCGCCAGTCTTCTTTGGACAACCCCTTTTTTCTCTCTCCAGCAACTCGGACAGATCTAGCATGGTGGTTACGAACAGACAAGATCTCATGCCGCAAGGGTCTGTCCAAGGCTCCCCAGGTGATACTTACCACGGATGCATCCAAGATGGGCTGGGGGGCTCATGTTGCGGATGTTTGGATTCAGGGGAGTTGGTCCATAGAGGAGGCTCGGTGTTCGTCGAACCTGAGAGAGTTGAGAGCGATCCACAGAGCCCTAACTCATCTGACTCATGTTGTTTCCAATCATCAAGTCCTGGTACAGTCGGACAATCTTGCAGCAGTTTACTACGTAAACAAGCAGGGAAAGACAAGATCTCAACTAATGCAAGAATGTCATGCGCTGATGGCCTGGGCAGAGGATCACCTGATAGACATCCATGCAGTTCACATCAAGGGGTCTTCCAATGTCACAGCAGACTGGCTGAGCAGACATCAGATTCAGCCAGCGGAATGGAGTCTCCATCAAGATGCATTCAATTGGATAGTGGAGAACTTCGGATGCCCGGAAATGGATGTCATGGCAACAGCGATCAACAAGAAGTTGCCAGTATTCGCTTCCCTCAACAGGAGGGACTCGCCGGATGTTCTGGACGGACTCTCCATCAGCTGGTCCAACCGTTTTCTCTACATCTTCCCTCCTCTCCCGCTGGTATCCAGAGTCTTGAAGAAGATTCAGGAGGATCGAGCCCACGCTATAGTAGTACTCCCTTTCTGGCCCAGGAGGGCTTGGTTTCAGCGCGCATGGGAGCTTTCGAGAGGAAGATACAGGGAGATTCCGATGCGCAGGGACCTGTTGAGCCAGAACGGCCTTCTACATCCGGCTCTGGAATCCCTATGTCTCACAGCCTGGGACATGATAGGCAATCCTTAAGAGATAAGGGGTTGGCTGAAGATGTGGTTGACATTCTGCTATCTTCAAGAAGACCTTCTACCATAAAGGTTTATAACAGAATTGCAGGCATTTTTACATTCTGGTGTTCTGAGAATAGTGTGGCATCTCCTGATGTGCCCGATGTGCTAATATTTTTGCAGGAGGGGTTTAAGAAAAACCTGAAGTATAACACCTTAAAGGTTCACTTCTCTGCTATCAATTATTTGTTTGATGGTCGTTTCTCCAATCAAATACTGATTAAGAGATTTTTTAGGGCAGTCAAAAACCTGCGCCCGACAGTGAAGAAGACCATCGCGACTTGGGATCTTTCTTTGGTTCTAGAGGCTCTAACCTCTCACCCCTTTGAACCTATGGAAGAAGCCAGCATTAAGTCTCTCTCCTGGAAGGCTCTGTTCCTGGTCGCCATTTCTACTGCTAAGAGAATTGGAGAGATCCAAGCCTTTTCCTGCAAGTCTCCATATCTTAGAGTCAGTCAGGACTGTCTTATACTACGTACGACGGAGGGCTTCATTCCCAAGGTTCCATCTTCTACTAACATCTCCCAAGAGGTGTTCCTGCCATCTTTATGTGAGAACCCTCAAAGTGCGGAGGAAGAAAGGTTACATCATCTCGATGTCAAACGGGTAGTCTTATACTATCTGCATTTCAGGCTTTCAAATTCCCTGTTTATCCAGTTTCAAGGCCCAAATAGGGGCAAGGCTGCCTCTAAGGCTTCACTAGCGAGATGGATAAAGGAAGTGATCTCTCTCTGCTACTCAAATCAAGGGCTTCAGCCTCCTGAGGGCATCAAAGCCCATTCTACAAGATCCACGGCCACCTCCTGGGCTCATCTGGCGCAAATCTCATTGGATGATATCTGCAGGGCAGCTTCGTGGTCAACTCCCAACACTTTTATAAAGCATTACAAGTTGGATGTGATCACCAATAAGGAGGCATCCTTTGGCAAAAGAGTGCTGGAAGTAGCTGCTGCTCATAACCCACCCAGTCACTAGATTGCTTTGCTATCCCAATTGTTTTCCTGTGCTGCCGTAGGACGAATATAAAGTTTAAATTTACTCACCGAAATTTCTTCTTTCTACGAGTCCATAGGCAGCACAGCATCCCGCCCTATTAAAAACTTTTTTGTTATTGCTGCATCATAAACTTGTGTGGTGTGATTACTGGGGGCTTCTTATGGCATGGTAATCAGGGCAAGGTGTATCACCTGTTCATGCTTTAATTGTTTTTTTTCTTCTGCCTGGTAGGATGAAACTTATGTTACCCCAATTGTTTTCCTGTGCTGCCTACGGACTCATAGAAAGAAGAAATTTCGGTGAGTAAATTTAATCTTTAAAGTGAATGTACCATGAGGCCTGGGCTGAAGCACTGGAGGCGGGCCAACCCACCCCCAGTGGTTGGAAACCCCCACCCCTCTATGACACAGCCCCATTAGAATGAATGGTGCCATATCATAGAGGGGCGGGGGTTTCTTCCCACTAGGGGTGGGTCGGCCCGCCTCCAGTGCTTCTGCCTGGGCCTGGTGGTACAATCACTTTAAGCAGAGAGGAAAGAGCAGCAGAGCAAGGCAGGGGTTAGCTGCTGCTGCTAATTCTGCTGACTATAGGGGAGAAAGAGATAACATTCAGGAGGCAGCACTGTGCACATGGTAGATCAGTGATGGGAAACCTTCGGCCCTCCAGCTGTTGCAAAACGACAATTCCCATTATGTCCAGGTGTGATGGGAATTGTAGTTTTGCAACAGCTGGAGGGCCGATGGTTGCCCATGGCTGTGGTAGATGAATATATAAAGAGTCAGTTGCCCACAACTATGTTTGGCAAGAGATGAGGGGGAAGCTTTGATTTACCCGGCAAAAAGACTGCAGGTACACAGCCCTGGCACTCACACTCTCTCTCCTGCACATACTAAGCCCTACATCCTGTGTTCTGTCTTGCTGAGACTGTTACTAGAGACAGATTTCCCCTAACAACAGGCAGTAGACAGCAGATTGCAGAAATGTGAGACATCTAGACGAGGCTGAAGTTGGTTTCTTATTCGGCCAGTTTCTTATTCGGGGCTGAAGTTGGTTTCTTATTCGGCAGTTTCTTATTCAGAGGATTTTTCTTTTTCCTGTTTTAGCTATTATTCTTACAGAAAATGTATAATATTCATACCCTACCGTAAGTGAGGGGCCCTGAGAGGACTGGTGATAAAAATGGCAAAAAAGACCCCACGGTTGGCATAAAAATGGGCATGAAAGTAAAACCACAAAATTATTATTTAAAAATAAAATTGACTTTGGGCCACTGATCTCACACTGATAATACACAGAGAGGGATGCCCTGCATCATACCCAAGAGAGTCCAGCCTGGCCCAAAGTGGTTCTGGGTATAAAAACTGGCATCAAAGTGGGCACATAGCCATTTTTCATGATTTGAATAAGTAACAGCTATTTTCAAAGGGTTAAATGAGTTTGGGCCACTGATCTCACACTGATAATACACAGAGAGGGATGCCCCGCATCACATCCAAGAGAGTCCAGCCTGGCCCAAAGTGGTTCTGGGTATAAAAACTGGCATCAAAGTGGGCAGATTGGCATTTTTTTCCTAATTTGAATAAGTAACAGCTGTTTTCAAAGGGTTAAATGAGTTTGGGCCACGGATCTCACATTGATATTGCACAGAGAGGGATGCCCCGCATCATACCCAAGAGAGTCCAGCCTGGCCCAAAGTGGTTTTTGGTATAAAAACTGGCATCAAAGTGGGCAGATTGGCATTTTTTCCTAATTTGAATAAGTAACAGCTGTTTTCAAAGGGTTAAATGAGTTTGGGCCACTGATCTCACACTGATATTACACAAAGAGGGATGCCCCGCATCACAACCAAGAGAGTGCAGCCTGGCCCAAAGTGGTTCTGGGTATAAAAACTGGCATCAAAGTGGGCACAGAGCCATTTTTCATGATTTGAATAAGTAACAGCTATTTTCAAAGGGTTAAATGAGTTTGGGCCACTGATCTCACACTACGTACACACAGATAGGCATGCCCCGCATTACATCCAAGAGAGTCCAGCCTGGCCCAAAGTGGTTCTGGGTATAAAAACTGGCATCAAAGTGGGCAGATTGGCATTTTTTCCTAATTTGAATAAGTAACAGCTGTTTTCAAAGGGTTAAATGAGTTTGGGCCACGGATCTCACACTGATAATACACAGAGAGGGATCCCCCGCATCATACCCAAGAGAGTGCAGCCTGGCCCAAAGTGGTTCTGGGTATAAAAACTGGCATCAAAGTGGGCACATAGCCATTTTTCATGATTTGAATAAGTAACAGCTATTTTCAAAGGGTTAAATGAGTTTGGGCCACTGATCTAACATTGATATTACACAGAGAGGGATGCCCCGCATCACATCCAAGAGAGTCCAGCCTGGCCCAAAGTGGTTCTGGGTATAAAAACTGGCATCAAAGTGGGCACAGAGCCATTTTTCATGATTTGAATAAGTAACAGCTATTTTCAAAGGGTTAAATGAGTTTGTGTAATATCAATGTGAGATCAGTGGCCCAAACTCATTTAACCCTTTGAAAATACCTGTTACTTATTCAAATTGGGAAAAATGCCAATCTGCCAACTTTGATGCCAGTTTTTATACCCAGAACCACTTTGGGCCAGGCTGGACTCTCTTGGATGTAATGCGGGGCATGCCTATCTGTGTGAACGTAGTGTGAGATCAGTGGCCCAAACTCATTTAACCCTTTGAAAATAGCTGTTACTTATTCAAATTAGGAAAAAATGCCAATCTGCCCACTTTGATGCCAGTTTTTATACCAAAAACCACTTTGGGCCAGGCTGGACTCTCTTGGATCTGATGCGGGGCATCCCTCTCTGTGTAATATCAGTGTGAGATCAGTGGCCCAAACTCATTTAACCCTTTGAAAATAGCTGTTACTTATTCAAATCATGAAATATGGCTATGTGCCCACTTTGATGCCAGTTTTTATACCCAGAACCACTTTGGGCCAGGCTGCACTCTCTTGGGTATGATGCGGGGCATCCCTCTCTGTGTAATATCAATGTGAGATCCGTGGCCCAAACTCATTTAACCCTTTGAAAACAGCTGTTACTTATTCAAATTAGGAAAAAATGCCAATCTGCCCACTTTGATGCCAGTTTTTATACCCAGAACCACTTTGGGCCAGGCTGGACTCTCTTGCGTATGATGCGGGGGATCCCTCTCTGTGTATTATCAGTGTGAGATCCGTGGCCCAAACTCATTTAACCCTTTGAAAACAGCTGTTACTTATTCAAATTAGGAAAAAATGCCAATCTGCCCACTTTGATGCCAGTTTTTATACCCAGAACCACTTTGGGCCAGGCTGGACTCTGTTGGATGTGATGCGGGGCATCCCTCTCTGTGTATTATCAGTGTGAGATCAGTGGCCCAAACTCATTTAACCCTTTGAAAATACCTGTTACTTATTCAAATTGGGAAAAATGCCAATCTGCCAACTTTGATGCCAGTTTTTATACCCAGAACCACTTTGGGCCAGGCTGGACTCTCTTGGATGTAATGCGGGGCATGCCTATCTGTGTGAACGTAGTGTGAGATCAGTGGCCCAAACTCATTTAACCCTTTGAAAATAGCTGTTACTTATTCAAATCATGAAATATGGCTATGTGCCCACTTTGATGCCAGTTTTTATACCCAGAACCACTTTGGGCCAGGCTGGACTCTCTTGGGTATGATGCGGGGCATCCCTCTCTGTGTATTATCAGTGTGAGATCAGTGGCCCAAACTCATTTAACCCTTTGAAAACAGCTGTTACTTATTCAAATTAGGAAAAAATGCTAATCTGCCCACTTTGATGCCAGTTTTTATACCAAAAACCACTTTGGGCCAGGCTGGACTCTCTTGGATCTGATGCGGGGCATGCCTCTCTGTGTATTATCAGTGTGAGATCCGTGGCCCAAACTCATTTAACCCTTTGAAAATAGCTGTTACTTATTCAAATCATGAAATATGGCTATGTGCCCACTTTGATGCCAGTTTTTATACCCAGAACCACTTTGGGCCAGGCTGCACTCTCTTGGGTATGATGCGGGGCATCCCTCTCTGTGTAATATCAATGTGAGATCCGTGGCCCAAACTCATTTAACCCTTTGAAAACAGCTGTTACTTATTCAAATTAGGAAAAAATGCCAATCTGCCCACTTTGATGCCAGTTTTTATACCCAGAACCACTTTGGGCCAGGCTGGAGTCTCTTGGATGTGATGCCGGGCATCCCTCTCTGTGTATTATCAGTGTGAGATCAGTGGCCCAAACTCATTTAACCCTTTGAAAATAGCTGTTACTTATTCAAATCATGAAAAATGGCTATGTGCCCACTTTGATGCCAGTTTTTATACCCAGAACCACTTTGGGCCAGGCTGGACTCTCTTGGATCTGATGCGGGGCATCCCTCTCTGTGTATTATCAGTGTGAGATCAGTGGCCCAAACTCATTTAACCCTTTGAAAACAGCTGTTACTTATTCAAATTAGGAAAAAATGCCAATCTGCCCACTTTGATGCCAGTTTTTATACCCAGAACCACTTTAAGCCAGGCTGGACTCTCTTGGATGTGATGCGGGGCATCCCTCTCTATGTAATATCAGTGTGAGATCAGTGGCCCAAACTCATTTAACCCTTTGAAAACAGCTGTTACTTATTCAAATTAGGAAAAAATGCCAATCTGCCCACTTTGATGCCAGTTTTTATACCCAGAACCACTTTGGGCCAGGCTGGACTCTCTTAGATGTGATGCGGGGCATCCCTCTCTGTGTAATATCAATGTGAGATCAGTGGCCCAAACTCATTTAACCCTTTGAAAATAGCTGTTACTTATTCAAATCATGAAAAATGGCTATGTGCCCACTTTGATGCCAGTTTTTATACCCAGAACCACTTTGGGCCAGGCTGGACTCTGTTGGATGTGATGCGGGGCATCCCTCTCTGTGTATTATCAGTGTGAGATCAGTGGCCCAAACTCATTTAACCCTTTGAAAACAGCTGTTACTTATTCAAATTAGGAAAAAATGCCAATCTGCCCACTTTGATGCCAGTTTTTATACCCAGAACCACTTTGGGCCAGGCTGGACTCTCTTAGATGTGATGCGGGGCATCCCTCTCTGTGTAATATCAATGTGAGATCAGTGGCCCAAACTCATTTAACCCTTTGAAAATAGCTGTTACTTATTCAAATCATGAAAAATGGCTATGTGCCCACTTTGATGCCAGTTTTTATACCCAGAACCACTTTGGGCCAGGCTGGACTCTGTTGGATGTGATGCGGGACATCCCTCTCTGTGTATTATCAGTGTGAGATCAGTGGCCCAAACTCATTTAACCCTTTGAAAATACCTGTTACTTATTCAAATTGGGAAAAATGCCAATCTGCCCACTTTGATGCCAGTTTTTATACCCAGAACCACTTTGGGCCAGGCTGGACTCTCTTGGATGTAATGCGGGGCATGCCTATCTGTGTGAACGTAGTGTGAGATCAGTGGCCCAAACTCACTGAACCCTTTGAAAATAGCTGTTACTTATTCAAATCATGAAATATGGCTATGTGCCCACTTTGATGCCAGTTTTTATACCCAGAACCACTTTGGGCCAGGCTGGACTCTCTTGGGTGTGATGCGGGGCATCCCTCTCTGTGTAATATCAATGTGAGATCAGTGGCCCAAACTCATTTAACCCTTTGAAAATAGCTGTTACTTATTCAAATCATGAAAAATGGCTATGTGCCCACTTTGATGCCAGTTTTTATACCCAGAACCACTTTGGGCCAGGCTGGACTCTCTTGGGTATGATGCGGGGCATCCCTCTCTGTGCAATATCAATGTGAGATCCGTGGCCCAAACTCATTTAACCCTTTGAAAACAGCTGTTACTTATTCAAATTAGGAAAAAAATGCCAATCTGCCCACTTTGATGCCAGTTTTTATACCCAGAACCACTTTGGGCCAGGCTGGACTCTCTTGGATGTGATGCGGGGCATCCCTCTCTGTGTATTATCAGTGTGAGATCAGTGGCCCAAACTCATTTAACCCTTTGAAAATAGCTGTTACTTATTCAAATCATGAAAAATGGCTATGTGCCCACTTTGATGCCAGTTTTTATACCCAGAACCACTTTGGGCCAGGCTGGACTCTCTTGGGTATGATGCAGGGCATCCCTCTCTGTGTATTATCAGTGTGAGATCAGTGGCCCAAAGTCAATTTTATTTTTAAATAATAATTTTGTGGTTTTACTTTCATGCCCATTTTTATGCCAACCGTGGGGTCTTTTTTGCCATTTTTATCACCAGTCCTCTCAGGGCCCCTCACTTACGGTAGGGTATGAATATTATTCATTTTCTGTAAGAATAATAGCTAAAACAGGAAAAAGAAAAATCCTCTGAATAAGAAACTGCCGAATAAGAAACCAACTTCAGCCCCGAATAAGAAACTGGCCGAATAAGAAACCAACTTCAGCCTCGTGACATCTAGTGCCCAAGACCTCAGAGCAGGTAAAGAGTCCTTTCTGGTAATGGGAGGGCTCTACATGGCACAGGTCACATGGGAGGAAATTATTTGAAGGGACTCATTACTTAGCTGCACCATAGCTGTTGACATTCTGACTGCTGGGTGAGTAGTCACCATGTACGGGTCAGAGGCTTATAGTGAGAGGATGTGTCACCCTCAGCCCCACGTGTTCCTCCCTTCCTGTGTTCCCCTTCTGGCTCTTACCCATCTTCTTCTCCTTCATTCGCTCCCAGAATCCCGGTTTCACCGCCGGTGTCACCGGAATCGGCGGGGCGGCTGTCCCGGAGCATGACCTCCGTAGTAAGACCCCCACACACCGCCCGGCCATGTCTGTCCTCCAGCACTGAGGCCACTTCCGGCTTTCATGCCCTCACTTGTTGCACCCTCTAATACCTTCCCCTTAGGAAACAAAACTACCTTATAAGGTTCCGTTAAGTAACTTATATATGCGCTAACCACTGACCCATGTAGGGGTGAACATTTGTTTTTTTTTTATTAAAGTCTTCTACTTTTTAATAACCCCGCAAAAAATTCTGAATAGAAAGACATCTATTAAATGTGATGCTTCTAATTACCGCTAGGTGTCGGGTATTTCCACAATGGCAGTAAACCTCCACCCCCCCCCCGTGTTGGCCAGCAGTTGGTACAGTCCGGAGAGTGGTGACGCGGCCTCTCGGTGCTGGCGGTGCTGGAGTTGTCAGCTGTCCGGGAGTCACGTGATCCGGGGCATGTCGCTGCGAGAACATGGCGTCCGCCGATCAGCTACAATTTCAAGGTAATTCCTGCACTGTATTTGGGACAGGTGATGTATATATGTAAATGTCCTCGTATGCTGGCTGTAGTGATGACGTAGCAGGTGTAGTATATATATGTAAATGTCATGTGACAGGTGATGTATATATGTAAATGTCCTCGTATACTGGCTGTAGTGACCTAGCAGTTGTAGTACACAGATGCAGCTCGGTATTATAAGTTGTGACACTTGGGTCATGTTCTGGCCATTGCATAAGTATGTGAACCCCTCCTGTCCAAGGTGTAGCCTATGGGTGCTGCAGTTAAAGTTGTCCCCTCCCTTGTACACAAGGACTATGAGCTGCGATTTCCTGATACACTGGCAGATGTGTATACGGGCATGGTGGACATAAGAAGCCGTATTCTATCCCAGCAAGATACGCCATTGCTTTATGATCATAGGGGCCCCTACATATCCTAAGAGATAGGGGCCCCTTCATTCCCAGAATCCGCAGAGCCTCCGAGATGGTAAAGTGATCACGTATCCACATTTAGTCATCACATGGACAATTGCCGTCAGCATGGGGTGGTTGATAACAGAGAACAATAGATGAGATGGTCTGAGACTGTTGTCCCTCTCTATACAGAGTTTGATGAGGCTGCGGACCTTCTAGCTGCAACGCCTAATGCCACCACCAGGAGCGCCAGCGAGGAGAGCCAACCCCAGCATGCTACACTACAGATGGGAGGTGACAGCGAGGGCGAGGAGGGTGAGACGGACCAGACTGAGGTATGGCGCCCCCTATATTCCTGCCCCCTGGTGTAGTGATTGCACCATATACACCTAATGTTAATGTCTGCTTATTCTCTGCCCTCAGCTCCTTGCTCCTCAGAAGAAAACCTCCGGCTTCTGGACCTTCCAGTACTACCAGGACCTGTTTGACGTGGACACTGCCCAGGTGAGCCCCTACATGTTCTGCCTATCCTAGATATGGTGTTACCACGTTCTCTATGTGTTCCCTGCTGTCATCATATACAGATCACTGATCGCTGTAACTATTACTAGTGATCTGTATAGACCGTCATGGAGAGAAGACCTAGATCACCACTATGCTGATGTCAGACCTTCACTGATCACTAGAACAGGGCCGGCTCCAGGTTTTTGCGGCCCCTTGGGCGACAGAGCCTCAGTGGGCCCTTCATTTACACACTATGGACAATAACGTGAGACACCACTAACATGTACAAACATACATTATTGACATAGACACTGACTGACCGACTGACAAACTCAGACACTGACGCACAGCAATTACAGCTCAGTCTTCTCCCTCTTCCTCTTTGTCGGGCTGCTCTCCACACAGTAAGATTGAGGACCTTTAGGTCATGTGATCAGGTCATTATCCCTTTTCTCTCTGTGTGCAGGTCCTGCTCAGTCTTCTGTGTCTTCTGATGTTCAGTTCTCACCCTGCACTACAGTGAGCGGGCTGAACATCAGAAAACCGGGCCCTTCTCCCTCTCTGGGCCCCTAGAGATGCTGTGGGCCCCGGCACTTGCCCAGGTAAGCTTTGTGCTGGCGCCGGCCCTGCACTAGAAGGAGCCAGGAGAAGCACTTGTCTGAGCGCTTCTCTCTCTGTTCTGCTGCAGTAGATGGGCTCCATAGATTGTTATAGAATTTATCACCTGCAGTCAGTCTGACTGGATGTAGTGATCGATGGAGGTCTGAACACTTACACAATGACTGATCATGTGATTTAGTATAACAGTACAATGGATGTGTATGGAGTATGGAGCCGTTCACATCGAGACTAAGCTCTGTGTCATTTTCATCAGGTGCTGGACAGGATCAGAGCCTCCTTCATACCCATGCCCGGGAAAAACTTTGTCAGACATCACCTCCGAAACAATCCAGATCTTTACGGTAAGATGACAAGATGTCCCTGATGACAAAATGTTCCCCTATAAGGAAGAAACGCTCAGATAGAGGTCATGTTATGTTAAAGGGGGTTATCCAGGAGTAGGAAAACATGGCTACTTTCTTAAAAACAGCTCCTCCCCTGTCCTCAGGCTGTGTGTAGTATTATAACTCTGCTCCATTCACTTCTATGAAACTGAGCTGCAAACCCCACACTCAAACTGAGGACAGGTGTGGCTCTGTTTTTGACAGAAAGCTGCCATGCTTTTTTAATCCTTAAAGAGTCACTGTTGTATTTTTATTTTTTGCAGAAATCAATAGTCCAGGTGATTTTAAGAAACTTTGTATTTGGGTTTATTAGCCAAATCTGCCATTATCTGCATTTAAAAAGCCATTTCCCAGGTCCCCCCCCCCCCCCTCTTCCTCCTCTTTTCCATTCACTGCAAAAAATCTGGAAATTGTGACTTGATGCATTCGACATACCCAGTCTGTTCTATAGAGAGGGGAGGGGGGAGGAGGGAGTTAGCCACAGCAGAAAGCAGATAACAGAGGATTACAGGCACGGAGCTGGGTGACAGCTGTAATCAGAGCTCAGAGAGGTCAGTGGTGACTGTCAGAGGAGATAGAGGGTGAGGTATTTGTAGATTAACTCTTTGTTGTCCTGTTTTGGTCTTTTATTTAGCTCTCTCCATAGGAGAACAATGAAGACGGGGGAGAGCTTCAAAGTGGCTAATAAACCCAATTACAAAGTTTCTTAAAATCGCCTGGACTATTGATTTCTGCAAAAAAAAAATTTCACAACAGTGACACTTCAAAGGGGAACTCCAGGTAGAGGTAAAAAAAATGAAACTTCTGCAGAAGCATAAAGCATTACTTACCTGTCTATCCCAGTTTTGAAACTACCAAAAATCCATTTTGGGGGGAGGTTCTGTTTTGTCTTTCTGCACTTCCTGGTTTATCAGTTGTACACAGTACTACAGGTTCCAGAATGCAATGGTTTCCCTTAGTTGTTCATCACAGTCCCCAACTCGGCACATTCCCCACCCAAATCTACTGCAGAACATCTAGGCTGTGTTCACACATTGCAGTTTTATTGTGTTACTGAATTATTTGCAGTAATGATTTCATTGTGGTCCCACCCGCACAGCGCGCTGTATTCTCTTCCTGTAACACCACACAGCGCTGTATTCTCTACCTGTAACACCGCACAGCACACTGTATTCTCTACCTGTAACACCGCACAGCACACTGTATTCTCTACCTGTAACACCTACACAGCACGCTGTATTCTCTACCTGTAACACCACACAGCACGCTGTATTCTCTACCTGTAACACCTACACAGCACACTGTATTCTCTACCTGTAACACCACACAGCACGCTGTATTCTCTACCTGTAACACCACACAGCATGCTGTATTCTCTACCTGTAACACCACACAGCACGCTGTATTCTCTACCTGTAACACCACACAGCACGCTGTATTCTCTACCTGTAACACCACACAGCACTGTATTCTCTACCTGTAACACCACACAGCACGCTATATTCTCTACCTGTAACACCACACAGCACGCTGTATTCTCTACCTGTAACGCTGATATTGGAATATGGCCACATTTGGCCTGATTCGGCCGATTATCGTTCGGTGAAATAGAACGATCAGCCGATGATCATGTCATCGGCTGATCGTTCATTTAGGGCCAGAACTAAAATCATCATTCCCCCACCGCGCATGGCTACGGTTGAATAGCGATGCGTGGCGGGCGACCGACGATTTGACAAGCAGCAGCAGCATACATTACCTGTCAGGGCTTCTCCGCTCTGTCTTCATCCCCGGGTCCCGCGCTCTCTATCTTCAGAATGGCCAGTCAGCTGACGGAGCGCTCAGCCAATCACAGCCGGGACCGCCGCGGCCTGTGATTGGCTGAGTGTGGCCTGTCAGCTGACCGGCCATTCTGAAGATAGAGCGCGTGGGACCCGGGGATGAAGACAACGCAGAGAAGAAGGTAATGTATGATGCTGCAAGGACATCGGTAACTATGTCCCTGCAGCCCTCGCTCAACGATCATCGGGCCGTGGAATAGGCTCAGTAAACGAGTGGCGATCTAGCAGATTGCCGCTCGTTTACATCGTTGATCGGGCCCTCCTTGGCCCGTGGAATAGGACCCTAAGGTGGGGAGAGCAGTGGGAGCAGGAGACAATGTGGATTTGCACAGATGTCATTTTTCTTCACTTCCTGGATTTCTATCAGCTACCAGTGTGGCAGAAGTGTACAGATACGGTAATACATTGTATAGACACATAACTTTTAACCCCTTAAGGACGGGGCCCATTTTCATTTTTGCGTTTTCGATTTTTCCTCCTTGTGTTTAAAAGGCCATAGCACTTGCATTTTTCCACCTAGAAACCCATATGAGCCCTTATTTTTTGCGTCACTAATTGTACTTTGCAATGACAGACTGAATTTTTGCATTTGGAACAGTACGAAACCAGAAAAAAAATCAATGAGATAGGCACTCGTTTGCTTTCGGCTGCTGCAGCCGGAAACAAACAAGTGCCGAGCCGGGGACGGCGCCATCTTGGACGAGTCCCCGGCCGGCATCAGACAGATGCCAGGGAAGGGTTGCCTCCGGTAATCGGAGGCAGCTGTCAACTTTGACAGCTGCCTCCGATTAGCTAATTAGCGGGCACGGCGATCAGACCGCGCGGCCCCGCTTTGAAGTGCTAATGAGGACATATGACGTACGGGTATGTCATATGTCCTTAAGAGGTTAATGTACTTTTTAATAGAAAACAAGTTTTTCTTATCTGGAGTTCCCCTTTAAAGGTGTAGTGCAGCACCTCTGGGCCTGGAGAGCTGGCCAGGCAGGATGGTCTTAATGTAATAAGTATGTGGCCTCTGCCTCGTGTGACCCACCCATCCTCTTCCCTCAGGGCCCTTCTGGATTTGTGCCACGCTGGTGATCACCGTCACAGTGGTGGGGAACCTAGCCACGTTCATTCAGATGCACGGCCGGACAGACTACAACTACAGCCCGCAGTTCCACAAAGGTGGGTGCCATTCAGTGTTTGATAGATGGGGGGGCGTCACAGCTAGGGTCCTGATGATCCTATGATCTCTTCCCTTCTCCTCTGCAGTCACAGTCGCTGGCATCATCATATACAGCTATGCCTGGCTGGTGCCTTTGGCTCTCTGGGGTTTTCTGCAGTGGAGAAAAGGGGTGAACTCTGTGGTGGGCACCTACAGTTTTATGGAGACAGTGTGCGTCTATGGATATTCCCTGTCTGCATACATCCCATCCACGGTGAGTACTGCCTGCTCTGCTGTCTATAGCTACATCCCACATACAGGCAGATTATATGTATACTAGGCAGGAGGAAACTTCACGGTTCACTCCAAATACAAAGAGGGCTATAGATGACAGGTTCATACAGGATCAGTATTTCTTTCAGACAGAGCGCCACTCTTGTCCTCAGTTTGGGTGTGGTATTGCAGTTAATTTCCATTTGAGTGAATGAAGCTGGAGTGTAATACCACACATAACCTGAGAGCAGGGGTAGCACTGTTTTAGAAAGGAAGCAGCTGGATAACCTCTTTCAGACAAGAGATTTGGATATATTGCCTACGATAATATTTTGTAAAGTTGTGTTCTAAATGTATTCACCTCAGTGCAAGAAGTGTGTCTGGGGCCTGAGCCTTCACAGGCAACAAAAAGACCTAGAAACATACAGAGAGTGCACAGACTCCAACGACACATAGGCACATGCTGCATGCCCAGTCCCTATTGTAGCTGTGTTAGATATGATACATTGCTACAGCTGGAAAATCTGTTCTGTATAATGTACAAGTGTCCACAGATTGGGCCGGGTTGCTCCAGCATTAACAGGCACTGTTGGTAGGGATAAAAGATATAAATAAGATAACATTATTTACATTCAGTGCTCTCTGCTGCCACCTCTGGCCAAGACAGGAACTGTCCAAAGCAGCAGCAAGTCCCCATAGAAAACCTCTCCTCATACAGCTTTGGGAGAAAGATCTGAATAAAACCTTCACTAAAGATGAAATTCAGTCAGTATTCCTAGCACCCTACAAGTCCTCCAGATGCGTAAGAAAACGGATATAAAATTATATCCAGATGGTATATTACACCAGAAGTGTCTGCTCATTATAACTCACAGAAAGATTCAACTTGTTGGCGCTGCAAATCAGCCCATGGCTCCTTCTTACACATATGGTGGACTTGTCCAATAATATACAAATGGTGGAACACTATCTTTGATAAATGCAATCTTATATGCAAAACCAAAATAACAATCTCCCCAGACTGGGCCCTACTCCTTATATTCCCACCAAACTTGAAAGGCGCCCAAATGTTACTTTTTAGACACCTTCTGTCAGCTGCCCGTCTATTAGTTCCTACTATGTGGATTTCTACGGAAGTGCCTTCCCTAAACACATGGCTCTTAAAGGTCGACCAAATGTTCCGACTAGAAGAATTATCTCATTGGGAATCCAACACCCGATACAAATTCATGAATATTTGGTTGCCTTGGATCTCTTACCGAGAATCTATACTCTCAAAGTTACCTTAATCATACTGATCTCCATTTCCCGACTTTATCCATATATTGCCCCAATATATAATAAAATATTACACTGATATTCACGAAATGTATCGCTAATATATACTGATCTGTTCTGTATTCCTTTCCATTACCTGTTCTGTTTGTCATTTATAAAATGTGTTATTTATCCTTTCTACTAAGGATTTTCATATAGTTCTTTTATCCCCCCCTCCCCCTGTACAAGTTTTTTTTTTTATGTACGAAAATATTGTGTGACGTGACATGCTCTTTTCTTCTTACTATGTCATCACTTGTCTTCTTATGTTACAATCGCCATGTAATTTTTCTTGATTAGATGTACACTATTCTTAAAGTACCGAATTAATGCTTGTACAGTTATAACAAAAAAAAAACCTTTAATAAAATATCTTAAAAAAAAAAAAGAAAACCTCTCCTCCTCTGGACAGTTCCTGTCTCGACCAGAGGTAGCAGCAGAGAGCACTGTGTCTGAATGTAAATAAAACAACACTTTCTACAGGACATACAGCAGCTGATAAGTATGGGAAGACTTGAGACTTTTAAATATTAGTAAATTACAAATCTATATAACTTTCTGGCACCAGTTGATTTGAAAGAAAAAGATTTTTGCTGGACAACCCCTTTAAATTTGTAGGTACTATGACCCCACACATTGCTGTATTAAGTCTTTGTATAGCATAAGACGGAATTAGAACATTAGGTCATGTCCCATCACATTAGTTGCAAAAGCGTACATAGCCTTAAGTATACACTCTGTAGCTTAGGAAGAAATGGAGTGATAACTCGTGACTACAGAGTCAGACTACACAGCATTGAGACGTAGTCTGTTACCATGGAGACACTTGTTACAGATGTACATTATATATCTTGTATTTCTCTTGTCAGGTTCTGTGTGTTCTTCCTTATGAAATATTTCGCTGGATCATCCTCCTGGTGGCCATGTGTCTCTCGGGCTTTGTTCTTGTCCTCGCTTTCTGGCCTCACGTTCGTAGAGATAATAAAATGGTGGCTATTGGCATGCTAGCCAGTATAGTGCTGCTGCACGTGCTCCTGGCTGTGGGCTGCAAGGTATGTAGAGATGAAGCTAGATGGTCACACGGTGGAGCCATTCAGTACACGGGACCAGGTCACATCCTGTAAAACAAGGATGGAACTAGTCTCATCCATGAGGTTATATGGCTCCTGCACAGGTCTCATATACATTCAGGTGAGGGCGGCCCAGTCACAAGATGCATTCAGAATGTGGAAAAACCTGACTTCCAGCTTATTTCCCCCATGTCTTTACTGATTTTTTGCTCTGGAAAGGTAATGAATACACTTTAAAGGGGTTATCCAGCGCTACAAAAACATGGCTACTTTTCCCCCTCTCTTGTCCCCAGTTCGGGTGTGGTTTGCAGTTAAAGGGGTTATCCAGCGCTACAAAAACATGGCCAATTCTCCCCCTACTGTTGTCCTTTAATTGCAAACTGCACCTGAACTGGAGACAAGTGCCATGAAAAACTTTTTCCCAGTAATTGAAGCACATTACAAAGTTATATAACTCTGTAATGTGCTTCAATCACCTATCTGCCTCCCTTCCCTGTCTTTTCTCCCCTCCAGGAAGTGTCCTGACTCACACAGACCTGATTACTGTCGTCACCTTCACCAGGCAGCTCCTTCTTGTGAGGATGAGCCATCAGCAGGAGGGCTGCTCTAGCTCCTGTTACACCAGCCTCCCCCTCCACTCCTTGTCAGGTGACTCTGCTTGCTCAGCTTCTCTTCTATAGTGACATGACTCCTTCACTGAGTCCATGGCAGCAGGAGAGAGGGTATGAGGGAGCTGCCTATGTGCTGGAGTCAGTCGGAGGGAAGATAAGCAAGTGAGATGTGACAAGTAATGGCTTGCAGTTGTTCAGCCAATGGGAGCTGAGCAAGCCTGTCACCTGACAAGGCAGGGGAGGGGAGGGGCTGCTGTAACAGGAGAAGGAGCTGAGAGAAGAGCTTGGTGACTGTGATGACAGTAATCAGGGCTGTGTGAGTCAGGACACTTCCAGGTGGGGGGTGGAGGGGGGAAAAGACAGGGAAGGGAGGCAGATAGGTGATTGTAATGTGCTTCAATTACTGGGAAAAAGTTTTTCATGGCACTTGTCCTTTAAGCTCCATTTACTTCAATGGAACTGAGTTTCAAAACCCCACCCAAACTGGAGACAACAGTAGGGGGAAAGTGGCCATGTTTTTGTAGCGCTGGATAACCCCTTTAAACTGGAGACAAGAGAGGGGAAAAAGTGGCCATGTTTTAGTAGAGCTGGATAACACCTTTAAGGCCATTTTTTTTACACAGTGGGAGAGATTTATCAAACATGGTGTAAAGTGAAACTGGCTCAGTCGCCCCTAGCAACCAATCAGATTCCACCTTTCATTCCTCACACTCTTTGGTAAATGAAAGATGGAATCTGATTGGTTTCTAGGGGCAACTGAGACAGTTTCACTTTACACCATGTTTGATAAATCTTTCCCACTGTCTTTTTATAGTGAAATACTGGCCGTTATTTTCAGTCTTCAATTACTTCTATTGAAAGAACTGCCTTTAGACCACACAATGTGTAGAGCGGCCGTTGTTCCCAGCTGCTGTCAAACTAAGATTCAGGACATTTATTGGCGGCCGTTATTTTAAAGTGATACTGTCACTCCCTTTCTGTATGAGGACTTCTTTACACAGCTGTAAAGCCTAAATTCTGCAGATTTTGAGTATCAAAATAATGGCCGTTGAAAATCATTGTGTGAACATGGCCTAAGGGTACGTTCACATGTAATTGCTGTTATACTCGGTATCATAGCTGTGGCTCTGCATTGTTGCAGCTGACTTTCTTTCTGCTGCACGAATGTATTGTGCCATAGACTTATAAAAATTAACTACTTAGCTCCTGCACCATGCTTACCTGTCCATGTTCCACCGCCGCGCTTCTGCTTGCTTCTCTGGGTCCCTGCCAATCAGCAAAAGAGTTATCATTGTCTTTTGGCAAATGTAAAATTCGTCCGCTAACAGCGCATTGCGAAAGTTAATAGGTAGTATAGCCGACGGCTGATGATTGTGTGGATAAAATAATAAAGCTCTTACTTACCTGTCCAGCCTTGGCTGTGGGATTCCCCAGTCACCGCCGCTGCAGCTCTCACTTCTGTTTCCGTCTCTTAAGTGACAGGCCGCTCAGCCAATGACTGGCTGAGACGAGACAATACCGTGGCCAGTCACTTGAGAGATGGGACCAGAAGTGAGAGCGACGGAGACTGGGGAATCCCACAGACAAGGCTGGGGAGCCTGGACAGGTAAGTAATTGCTTAATGATTTTACACCAAAGCAAGGGCTGCACGGACATGGTTAACACACACACACATTATATATATATATATATATATATATATATATATATATATATATATATATATATATATATATAAAATTTTTTACATGTTATATGAGTTTTCCACAGAAGTGAAGATGTGGGTTTTAATCTCCTATGTTAGCAATGATTACAGTGACCGCTCTTCTGTCTGACCCTGCACATGTGATACGGCTGGTCTCCTTTATGTAAGACGTGTAGTAGTAACAGATGGCTTCTTTCCTCATGCAGGAGTATTTCTTCCGGAGAGTAGAAGGAGAACCTTTAGCCCCAGCTCCCATCCCTACAACTCCAAAGGCCCACATCACCACCCATAAGATATGAGCCGCCTATGGACTGAGCAAGCCTGGCCTGTTGTAAGGTCACACAGATGATCTCTATTATCCCCAGGAGGATTGGGGAGGTATCATCACTTCTCTATTTTTATTGACTAATGTAGAATTATTTGTTCTCTTAATAAAGCACCTTTCTTATGTACATTTTATAGATTAACCCTTACAATAACAGCTGTTAAGCCTCATTCACACATCCTATCCCCATAGATGCTCTGATCATCCTAACTAACTGTGTCATAGAGCCCTAAGATACTTAATATAGCTTATAAGACTGGTCTGTTAAGCAGTGTGAATGAGGTCGAACCTGGTAACCTCACACCCTCAGGTTAGAATGACAAGGTTTATCCACCCTAAGGACCTGTTCATTACAGAATCCCCTCCAAATGGGAGGCCTCGTGCGACTCCGTTCAAAGAATTGACATATCCTCCCATTAAAGGCGATACCGGGCAGGGATTCTGTAGTGGAAACAGTCCCTTAGGGTAGATAAGCCCTAATAGTGACCATGGTCGTGGTCTTTTTATGGTATTCCACTATGGACATTCCCTCTGCAGATCTGCTTCTTTCTGCCCTTTGTGACTTTAAGTTGAGCATAGTTCATGACGTGTTATGTTAAATAACAAACATACTTACCTGTCCAGGCTTCTTGATATCCTCCAGCCTGTGTCCCACTCACCACAGCCACCCCTAAAGCCATCTCTGCAATGACAGGCCAATCAGTGACCAGGGTACTGTCCCATTTTGGCCAGTGATTGGTTAAGCAGCCTGTCACTGCACAGAGCTTTAACAGCTGCTATAGTAGACCACTAAATATGTTTATTACTTTGTGAAACAGGCTGCACAGACATCAGTAACTATATATATATATATTTATATATATACACACACACTGCCTTGGCTGCGTGTTTATCAAGCTGTGGAATAGGCTCAGTAAGGATAGCGTTACACATAGATTAATCTGACAGATTATTAAAGCCAAAGCCAGGAATAGATATGAAAAGAGGAGAAATCTGAGTCTCTCTTATGACCTGTTCTCTGTTTATAGACTGTTCCTGGCTTTGGTTTAAAAAAATCTGTCAAATCTCTCTGTGTAAAGGCACCCTAAGTAAGAGCCAATCTAAGATTACCACACTCTTTACTGTGTTAATTGGGCTGTGCAATACAGCCCTAAACCTGGACAATTCCTTTAAGGTTAGTGGGAAAGACCTTGCTTTATTTAAGTGCTAGGATAAGCGTTGCAGCAGCCTAGCAGTACCCAAACATAGCCATTGGTTGCAGCAGAGGCCCTAGTACCCCTTATTACTGCCACTCAAAAAAAAAAAAAAAAAAAAATTACTCCCTTTAAAAAAATTAGAAAAAATACAGAGCAGGAAATGCAGCTAGATTGGTTGTGATGTAGCTGTACTTAAAAGGATTCTCCGGAGGGGGGATTCAAAACAATTAGTGTCAGGATGTTATACAGATTTGTAAATGACTTCTATTTAAAAATCTCAAGTCTTCCAGTACTTATCAGCTGCTGTATGTCCTGCAGACTGACACAGCACTTCTGCTTCCACCCCTGTATGTGTCAGGAACTATCCAGAAAACCTCTCCTGCTCTGAACAGTTTCTAACACCACTTCCTACAAGACATACAGCAGTTGATAAGTACTGGAAGACTGGAGATTTTTAACTAGAAGTAATTCACAAATGTATATAAAATTTCTGACACCTGTTAATTTGAAAACAAGTTTATTAAAGTAGTTTCCCTTTAATAAGAGGCACATCTGAACAGAACTATACCCATGTCTATTAGTAAGGTAGTAAAGCAGTTACCAAACATCTGCTGTCCGATCAGTATCGTGCAGACTTGAGAAATAACTCCCTTGTAATGCCATATGATTGATGGAAGGGGATAACTGACCTAAAGGGGCACACATTTACCAAAATACAGAGACAGCACTTACAGGATCATTTCAGATAAGGGATACAATTCCCATTTTTAATAACCCTGCTAGCTGCCAGTGAATGGAAAGTTTATATGCAGAGGCCCTCAGTGCTGTAGTTCCTATATTATATACCGCAGGGATTCCTTCTCACTAGATCAGGGGTGTACTTTGTAAATCTATGAAGATGGAAGTTACAGTGCACCAGGGAGAGAAGCTGAGGCCACAACATTGCTACAGAGTATGACAAGGGATTATCCAGGATTCAAAACAAAAACAGCAAATTTCTTGCAAAATTGGAACCCTGCCCTCAGGCTGTGAGTGGTAATACAACTCAACTCCATTAACTTCAATGGAACTGAGCTGCAATACCACTACAAACTTGACAGATGGTTGTGTTTGTGGGAAAAAAAAGTGACCATGTTTTGTTTTAAACATGGACAACCCCTTTAAGTGACAGGGAAACTTCAAAGTAAAAGCTTTTATTCCATTTGACATTTCTAGCAGCCAAGACCCCAACAGTCCCTAAACCAGAAGCTCTGATCCCCTTTATCTCACAGATACACACAGGGGTTATCCAGGTTCAGAAAAACACAGCCTCTCTCTTTCAGAAACAGCACTTGGGTGTGGGGGGGGGGGGGGTTTCCAGTTCCATCAAAGTGAATGTAATATCACACACAGCCTGAGGTAAGGGGTGGCACTGTTTCTGGATGAAAGCAAACCTATTTTCTAATCCTGGTCACTGCTCTATATAGCAAAAAAAAAAAAGGTAAAAAACACAACACCTCGAAAAAATCCCTCCCAACTTTATTGAACACTACAGGCAGAAATAAGACCAGCAGCTGAGTTAGCAATGGTTTCCTATGTGTCTTCAGACATTACCTCTGAAAAGCCATCCTATAACGACAGTCTGCCATCCCACAGAGGACATAGACAAATGACAGGTTACACATAACAGGGAAGGGGGCATGTAGGGCAACAGAAAAAAGAAAAAAAAAAAAATCCCTAAAAAAGAAACCTGAAGATACTAACCAGTACATTAAGGATGTGCTGGCCTCCCCCAAATACTAGAAGGAATCATTGCTGAGAGCTTCCAATTGGGGTGTCAGAAAAATAGTGGGCGCATACGATGCAGGGACGGACGCATTCAGGACATGCTTCATCCACTCTGCCCTACAAGTGGAGAAAACAGAGGTAGGAGAGGATGGGAGACTGAGAAGAGTCCAGCGTAACGGAATCTGAGGCCATCACAGAGACTGTCAGTCCAGCGGGAGATTCACATTAGCCCCCAACCCCAGGAACAATGGCTGCCACCGCGCTATGTAACAGTTCTTCATCCCTGCCCTGACTCGGGCTTCCAGCACTTGAAATTCCAGCAATCTCCGCTCTATCCTGCCTCAGACAATAGGGAGGTGGACTACAATGGGAGGATGGACCGTGACGCCTCGAATAAGGTCGATAGTTGTGAATACTGACACTGCAGCAAAGCAAAATGTCTTCCTATCTAGAAAGTTCAGATAAAAAAAAAAAAAAGGCTTTTAACAACTCATTCCCCCCACCCGCCCCCTTATAGTCAACCCCCTACCTTCACAACTACACCATTAACAGTCCGGACTATATACGCATGCCGATACAAACTCAAAGCTGGTAGTCAGATCCATCCAAGACCATAGCAGAATGAAGCAAATGAGAGGCGGCCACCCTGCTACGTCCCCCAGTCGTAGGAGGCGGAGGGCGACTGTCTTGCTGAAGCAAAGGAAGAGACGATGACATGGCTAGCTCTTAACCGATCACCAAGCTGGGACTCTCAAGCAGTTCGTACATGGCAGCCTCCAGGACAGCTATACGACTGGCGCCTTGCTGTAAGGCCGGCCATAGACATTGAGCAGCAGATTGTGTAGAGGAGCAGGATGAGCCGCCCGAAACAATGAATCGTGCAAAGGTGTAGTGTCATAGACGCCAGTGGGTATGTAGACATAGGGTGGGGATTCAGCTCTGTCCTGACAATGAGGTTACTGCAAATAATGGAGATTTATCGGGACAAAAAAAACATGATTGAAAAAAAATAATAATAAAAACACGGTAAACGTTAGGTTTTCCCCAGCGAGCGACAGCCTGGGCATCTTTGGGCAGGGAGAGGCCACGCGACTCCTGTGATGCCGTAGTGTCTCTCGTCCCCCCACTTTCGGTATCAATACTAATTCACAGCAATGTGGAGGAGCGTAAGAGTCCATTATGACACCTGCACGGGCAGAGCGAGCGGGACACGATTCCCTCCCCCCTCTCCTCCGTAACACGCGGGCCAGTCCTGATTCTTCACCCGCCCATCTTCTTCTATGACACTGCGTGATTTTATTTTATTTAAAGTACTTAAGAAAAAAAGAAAATGTACAAGTCCATTGCCAGAAAGCATCATATGATAGAAACCGGAGTTAGATGACCCACTGGGTGGCTTACAAACCAAGATGGCGGATGGGCATGGAAGGAACCCAGGGGTGAGGATGTCAGGGGGAGGAGGAGGAGAAGAAGGGTAGTTTCTGCAGAAGAGGATGAGGAGAAGCAGAGACATTCTCTGCATCATTTGGTATCCTGTTGCTGAGAGAAACTGGCAGGGGAGGGAGGAGGTAGGACGAGCAAGGTGGTGGGGGAAGGGCGAGCAATCTTAACTCCCATAATGCATTGTGTTGGTGTTGATAGACATGGGGGATGCCATAGAGATGGCCGGGCCACCCATGGTGAATTGGTTGTTGACTGGGTAGTGGGTGGAGGAGGTGGAACCAGCTTGTCCTGTGGCCGATCCTAAGGGAGGAAACAGAAGAGAGACAAAAAGTAGTAGTTGTTACATGGCCCAGAAGACTCAGACATCTTATAAGAGGACGGTATTCCAACTGTAGGGCCTCACCTTGCACAATCCCTGTGCTCATGATAGATCCCATTCTGGAGTGGGTGTGATTTACGATTCCTGTGTTAGCTGCAAGGAAACGGGGGAGGAGGTGGGGATGGAGATGGGAAGGTTATAGGACAGACATTTCCCCACAATAAGATGACAGCAGAAGACGGCAGGAAGGCAGAGGCTGCAGAGCGGGCGGCTCATAGACTGGCACAGCACCCAGCCACTGCCGCACATCACTATGCAGCCTCTGCCTTATCATCTGCAATGTCCTTACGGGTTACAGGGAAATCTAACACTAGAAGTCCTCCGAAATCCCAGGATGCCAATGTGTGACATAAGGAGAGAACGTAAACATATCCAATACCCCACAATACTCTGACAACACTAAATAAAGGTAAGATTCAAAGCAGAAACATACTACACACACAAGCACAGAAGCGAGAGTTGGAAGATGCAGAAAAGGATTCTCCAGTTCTAATACGCTGTGGGATCAGCATCAATACTGTGAGGAAGGGAGACAGAGGCAGAAAGAGAGGCTGACGGGGATCGCGGGGCAGAAAGAGAGGCTGACTGGGATCGCGAGGCAGAGAGAGGCTGACTGGGATCGCGAGGCAGAGAGAGGGGGGCTGACTGGGATCGCGAGGCAGAGAGAGGGGGGCTGACTGGGATCGCGAGGCAGAGAGAGAGGCTGACGGGGATCGCGAGGCAGAGAGAGAGGGGGGCTGACGGGGATCGCGAGGCAGAGAGAGAGGGGGGCTGACGGGGATCGCGAGGCAGAGAGAGAGAGAGGCTGACGGGGATCGCGAGGCAGAGAGAGAGAGAGGCTGACGGGGATCGCGAGGCAGAGAGAGAGAGAGGCTGACGGGGATCGCGAGGCAGAGAGAGAGAGAGGCTGACAGGGATCCCGAGGCAGAGAGAGAGGCTGACAGGGATCCCGAGGCAGAGAGAGAGGCTGACAGGGATCCCGAGGCAGAGAGAGAAAGAGAGGCTGACGGGGTTCATGAGGCGGAGCGAGAGGCTGACGGGGATCGCGAAGCAGAGAGAGAGAGGGGCTGACGGGGATCGCGAGGCAGAGAGAGAGGCTGACGGGGATCGCGAGGCAGAGAGAGAGGCTGACGGGGATCGCGAGGCCGAATGAGCAAGAGGCCGACGGGGTTCATGAGGCAGAGCGAGAGAGAGAGAGAGAGAGGGGCCGACGGGATCGTGAGGCAGAGCAAGTGAGGCAGACAGGGATCGCGAGGCAGAGCGAGGCACAGACTAAGATCACAAGGGAGAGCGAGGGGGGACACAGATCTGGTCAGGGGCCAGAGCATGGTGTCCATCTGTTATTAGGATACAGGTAACCACTTCACTCAAAGCATCAATACAAATCCCAACTTGGGTTTCCCCACTGCTAAACCTCTTACAGAATGAGGAAACATCCACCAACTAGACACAAGAATAAAACCAGAGATCCTCTTCAACTAGGAAAACACAAGACAGATCATTTGACATCAAACACAGCGACGGGCAGTCGTCTCCAGCCAGACGCTCTCCACCTGCTGTGAAGCTACAACTTCCAGAACGCTTAGAGTTATAGTTTTGCACCAGCCGGGGAGGCGAGGGATGGAGACCATTGCTGTAGGGAAAACCATCAATAAATCACCACTATAGAATATACAGACTAAGCAACCACGAGGCCCCTTTGAGTACAGAAAATCTTTGTAAGGGGGATCTGGTGGCTGCCTATAGACACAGCATCACACATTCTCATTCACATTGCTATACACCGATGACATGGTTAGTCCGGTCACAGTATATAGGATGAGGCCCCAATGGATTCTGCTTTAGTGATGGGGTTAGTCAGGCAGTCTGCATGCGAGAGAACATGACTTGCCCGGTATACAATGACGGTAATGCGGGTGATGAATGGATCGGATGGTTCCCCGGTTATTTAGGTGTTAAGAAAAATGAAGGTCCAACCTAACTGCAAACATGTCTTAGGCGGTACCTCAAGTATATGCTTCCTAACTACTGGGGATTATACAGGGGGCTGTTTAAACATTATTTTAAATTTAATTCTATTAAAAGTGAACATTCACCCATGAACACCAATTTACATAAAGTAAAAAGGTAAGCCGGGGGGTGTAACTATTTTTTCCTATATTAAACTGTACATAACTTAATATTTTTACATTGAGTGGCAACAGTAACGGACGACATTGCTCCTCTACTGCCACCAATGGCTTTTCTGGGAACTGCAGGGCTGCTTAATCCCTGCTCCTTGTACATTTACATATCACAAAGGCTGCTTCATGCAGATTATCAAATATACCCCTAATTTGATAAATTGAAGCAGGCAGCGTCCGGCTTTACTGCACAGCTGCACTCACTATTCTGCTGTTGGAGTTTGTCTGACAAGCTTGCTGATCAGCAAAACTTGCTGTATACTCACTCTGTAGGTGAACAGTAAAATGTTGTTCGAAGGTGGACACGCACTTCAGATTTTGTTCACCAAAATAAATTTTTTTGCAAAGATCTGATTGGAAAGGAAGCAAGAAAATACACAAATGCTATACGGACCCGGGTGTCTTCATGGTCTCTTTG
This sequence comes from Dendropsophus ebraccatus, assembly GCF_027789765.1. Lineage (NCBI taxonomy): Eukaryota > Metazoa > Chordata > Amphibia > Anura > Hylidae > Dendropsophus > Dendropsophus ebraccatus. Next base: position 212,568,252 of record NC_091454.1, on the reverse strand, counting down.
CATCTGATTCTTGCTAATCTCTCAGACAAAGTAGCAGAGGGGAAAAATAAGAGGGAAAAAAAAAAAAAAAAAAAAAAGGAAAACTAACTACAGGATCAGACTACACAATGGTTGTTTGCTGTCTGTTACCATGGAGACACACAGGTCTGTATGAGCACTGTAGACAAAATTGTAGGAATTGCTTTGTGAAAACCTACTGGCAAGATACCCAATTTCTCATTTAGACGCACATGGCATGTAAAGATATTTTTTTCCAAAAAATGACTAAGTGAAGACCCACAATAGCCCCCCCCTCCAATTCCCCACAGACTGCTAGAAGTCTGGTCTGTACATAGGATTCCTCCTTCAGTATTATATTAGGGATTATTGTCCACTCCAATGGCCCATGGTCATGTTGTTAATGGGTTAGTCCCACCCCTCCGGGGAGTTGATGTGGCGACCCCGTAATGGACATTCATGTTAATGGATCATCCGCAGTGATTAATGCCGGGTTCAGTTACTCTAGGGTTAACACTACAGGGGATGAATGTTAAAGTTATGACAAACCCTAAACTGGATTCCATGACTGACATGCAGCAGAACAACATTGAAGCTGCTGCGGTGGGGGAGGGGTATTATGAGAGAATGGAGATTATGGTATTACTGGAGGTTCCGTGGGTCAGGTCTTGGGGCTCCGGGCGCAGAGATGCAGGAGAACACGCGACTGCTGGCTGCTCACCTAGAGGGATGAGGTTACTGTGACTGATGCCTGAGCTTCCACCTATAACACTGCTGAGATCATACGCCGTGGGCATTCCTGGAAAGAGAGAGAGCCAGGTTAGGAAACTTATGAGGCATCACTACACATCAAATATGACTGGTGAGGACACCATCACCTTACCAAGCTTCCCAGGTGGGGGGTCATTGAGTGTGGGTATATATGGCTATAAACCTATTAAAAAGGGGCTATCCCCTTGGCAGCTTTCTACCAGAAACAGCACCAGTCTTGTCCTCCCGTTGTGTGCGGTATTGGAGCTCAGTTTCATTGAAGTGAATGGAGCTAAATTGTAATACCGCACACAACCTGAAGACGGGGGTGGTGCTGTTTTTGCAAGAAAGTAGCGCTGTGTTTTCTTATCATGGATAATCTCTTTAAATCGCCAGAAGGTTCAGCCAACACTTAGGGGCCCATTCCACAGAGGAATAATCGTCCGAATCGCTCCGTGGAAGAGAGACAACGATCATCGGCTGATTGTTTATTTAGGGTGAAACCTAAAATTATCGGGCACCCACCGCGCATTGCTGCGTGGAATAGCAATGCGCGGTGGGCGACAGACGATTTCAGCAACCATACATTACCTATCCAGGCTGCAGGTCTTCTGCGCTCCTTCTTTCTCCTAGTCCTGCGCGCAGCAGCTTCGGTGCGGCCTGTTAGCTGAAAGGCCGCTCAGCCAATCACTGGCCAGGACCACCGCGGCCAGTGATTGGCTGAGCAGTCTGTCATCTAAGACAGGCTGCTCCGAAGCTGCTGCGCAGGACTGGGAGGAAGAGGAGCGCAGGATAAGCCCTGCAACCTGGATAGGTAATGTATAGTGTTTAACAAGGGCTGCAAGGACATTGGTAACAATGTCCCTGCAGCCCTCGCTAAACGATTATCAGGCCGTGGAATAGGCCTAGTAAACGACCGCCAATCTAGCAGATCGGCGCTCATTTACATTATTGATTGGGCCCCGGTCGGCCGTGGAATAGGACCCTTAACCAGTAAGCCTAAGTGAGCAGAACTCACCTCCCATGCCCATTCCTGTATTCATGGTATATGCCCCCGCCGAATTCCACATGTTCTCAGAAGGTGAGGAGTAGTGTGAGCCAGGGGGAGGGGACGGCGTGCTGCCGGTGTACCTGTAATACACAAACAATCAGCTAATTCCGGGGCAAAAAACAAAGAGTAAAACATCTGTCGGAAATAGACACACTCACCTAAAGAAGGGGTTCTTCAGATCCAGCAGATTACTTGATTTGGATCCAGTCTGATCCACCTGAGCGACAATACTGATATCGTAACTCTGCCTGCAGATAGAAGAGGAGGGAAGGGTGTGAAGAACTCCATATACACAGGCGTAGGGTGTGAGGCGGTAACGTCTGCCTGAACTCCTACCTCTTATTCGCTATGAGCAGGACTGTTCCAGACAGAGTATCTCCAGCTTTGGTGAAGAGCGGGGACTGCAGAAGGCAGCGGACTTGGTACCAGTGAGTGAGGGGTTCAGTGGGGGCCGTGGAGAGCCAGACTGTCATTCTGGGGACAAAGCAGATATGAATGAGGAGGAAATTGAGACACTATTGTTTTATTCTTCTAAGACAGGGATAGGGAACGTTGGCACTCCAGCTGTTGCAAAACTACAACTCCCATCATGCATGGACAGCCAAAGCTTTGGCTGTCCAGGCCTGATGGGAGTTGTAGTTTTGCAACAGCTGGAGAGACAAGGTTCCCTATCCCTGTCCTAATAGATCAGCTGCGACCCTCCAGCTATCCCAATACTACAACTCTCATCATGCCTGGACAGCAAAGACACAGGTAATAGAAGATCAGCCGCTACTCACATGGAACCAATGAAAGCCACGTCAAACCAGAAGGCCAATCCATGTACCAGGCCTGAATGCAGCATATGGAAGGAGAAGGGGATCTCTATCCTGGAGGAGGAGAACACAGTACATATAATAAGAACTATCCAGGGTACAAAAACATGGCTGTTTTCTTCCAGAAACACTTATCTTTGGTGTGGTTATACTGAAGTGAACAGAGCTATACTGTAATACCACCCACAAGCTGATCACAAGGGTGGCGCCGTTTCTGGCTCTCTCTAACCCGCTCACTATTCACGTCTCCTACCTGTGCAAATCGGTCTCTTTGGCGTCCAGGAAATTCACTGTATACTTCACGGATTTGGCCATCAGGATTCTAATATCGAAGGTGTCCTGTAGGGAAGAAGAGAAGAGACAGGGTTAATGGGTGGGAGAAGAAATCCAGGCAATTCCATGCAGCGCGCCGCGCTACTCACCACAACCGGCTGCTTAAAATACTCGTCCACAGCGGCTCCACGCAGAGCCGAGAGGTCCACACCATGGAAAGATGGCTGATACCTGCGGAGGAGGGGTTATAAAGAGCAGTGCTGGGATGGGACAATGAGATGGGGGCCCAACGTTACTGAGGGGGAGGCCCAACACTCACCAGAAATTGGCTTTTGTAAACTGCTCCATGTAAAGCTGCTCATCTGTAAATGGTGCGAGGTGAACGTCTCCGATCGTAGGGAACATGTTACCTGGAGGGGAACATCCAAGACACAATGTCAGAGGCAATGTTACAAGAGTTATATTCTTATGTACTTGTACATAGGGACAGTAATATGGCAGTTATATTCTTGTATATAGGGAGCAGTATTATAGTAGTTATATTCCTGTATATAGGAGTAGTATTATAGTAGTTATATTCTTGTATATAGGAACAGTATTATAGTAGTTATATTCTTGTATATAGGAGCAGTATTATAGTAGTTATATTCTTGTATATAGGAGCAGTATTATAGTAGTTATATTCTTGTATATAGGAGCAGTATTATAGTAGTTATATTCCTGTATATAGGAGCAGTATTATAGTAGTTATATTCCTGTATATAGGAGTAGTATTATAGTAGTTATATTCTTGTATATAGGAGCAGTATTATAGTAGTTATATTCTTGTATATAGGAACAGTATTATAGTAGTTATATTCTTGTATATAGGAGCAGTATTATAGTAGTTATATTCCTGTATATAGGAGCAGTATTATAGTTATATTCCTGTATATAGGAGTAGTATTATAGTAGTTATATTCATGTATATAGGGAGCAGTATTATAGTAGTTATATCCTTGTATATAGGGGCAGTATTATAGTAGTTATATCCTTGTATATAAGGAGCAGTATTATAGTAGTTCTATTCTTGTATATAGGAGGCAGTATTATAATAGTTATATTCTTGTACGTAGGGAGCTGTATTAGCTCTGTAGATCACGGATGCTATGGACCATGAAGCTTCGGAGCTCCTGGCATCATTATAATACAGTACGCCGGGGTTCCCAATGTCGGGCCGCAGCTTCACACACAGTGTAGCATCCATGATTAGAGATGCACGAAACGGGTTCGGGTCCATCCGAACCCAACGTTCGGCATTTGATTAGTGGCGGCTTCTGAACTTGGATAAAGCTCTAAGGTTTTCTGGAAAACATGGATACAGACTGACTATATCCATGTTATCCACATGGCCTTAGGGCTTTATCCAACTTCAGCAGCCACCGCTAATCAAATGCCAAAGTTCGGGTTCGGATGGACTCAAGCATGCTCCAGGTTCGCTCATCTCTATACATGATCTACAGAGTATTGAATGTGCCCTTATAGTAGTTATATTCTTGTACATTGGGGTGGTATTTAAGTATTCTTGTTCACAAGGAGCAGTATTCTGCTGGGTCCTACAGTCGACCTTTGTAAAAAAAAGAGAAATGTAAAGAACAATCATGTTCAACATAGAATAGGATTCAGCATTGTTTATGTCTTACCATTGGGTTTAAGAAACTTCTTTGCATGTAGGTAACTCTCCAGCATCCGCTCATTGAAGAGCATGTATCCCATAGGCTCAGATATAATAATATCCACCTGCTCTGGCAGAGAGATTTCCTCCACCTTCCCTGGGATGACCACTATACGATCGGTCAGGTTGTTGCTCTTTACTAGCAGCTGGAGAGGACACAAGATAAGGTTAATAAGAACCTTGCAGCTCAATACTCCTGCCCACAGCTTTATCCTCCACTACTCACCTCTGCGTGCTGCGCCATAGTGCTCGCTTCTACTGCATACACCTTACGAGCACCAGCCTGAACTGCAAAGAAGGACAGGATCCCTGAACCACAACCAACATCCAACACGACCTGACAGAGGAAGAGGATGAAGAGTTACAGCCTATTCTGATACAGTGGAGTGCTAGCTCTTATGACGAGTGGCCGGATGCTCACCTTGTCCTTAAAGTCTGTGTGGTTTTGTAAGATAGCCCTTTGATAAGTGCCAGTCCTGACATAATCCTGCATCATGTTCTGCTGCTGTGACAGGTAGCCATAAAACTGTAGGGGGAGAAGAGATCCAGAGACAGTCAGAAAACACACGGCTCCCTCCCCTCTCTCATAGTAGCCCATCTTCTTCTTAGGAGTTGTTGCCTTTACTAGAATCTGCCCCAAAGAGGAAACACTATGTAATTTAAGAGGAGGCAGGCCGGATACAGATTTAGTGGCCATGCCTGTGTGCATTTAAACAGGTATGTCCTAGAAGTAGTAATTGTCCTGGGCTGGAAGGGCTCTATCACACATAGTAATAATTGGCCGATTATTACTCCATGTAATGGTGCGTTTACATGGAGCGATAATTTGCCAAATTGATCGTTTAACGGTTTTGAAGCAACGATTTGGTTTTTATAACGATCAGCGTTTAAACGAATAAATCGTTGGAAAATCCGTAAGAAAAAAACGTTATTGAGATCGTTTCAACATTGCTTAAGCCCATCTCACACATAGGGTAAATCAGTGAAAGACTGTTTACACGAAGCGATCTGCGAATTTTTAGAGAACGACCAACAACGATTTGAGAACATGTTGAAAGATCAAAATGAACGATTTCTCGCTCGTCACTTGATCGTTCACTGTGTTTACACGAGCTTCCCGGTCCCGGCGGCTGTAGAGTGAGTCCTGTGATTGGCTGACACTGCAGCCACTGGGACCAGGAAGCTGCGGAGCGCAGGAGAGAAGACCGGGAGCGGGGAGAAGTAAGGTGTCAGCTGTTTGGGCAAGGGCTGCATGGACATCGCTAACAATGTCCATTCAGCCCTTACTGCCCAATTACCAGGCCGTCTAATAGGTCCTGTAAACAAGCACCAATCTCGTCACCATGGCTATGTTGACAAAATCTTAAGCAGAAGATTCACGTCTTGCAGGATGTGACGTGGGCATGGCGGAAAGAATAAAGTGCATCACAGTCAGCAAGATCCTGACAATATAGCGATGATGCCGGGTGTACAGCAATAAGAATGATGACAGCCCAGGACACAGTGACACCACCCAAATAATTACTTGCAGGCAATTTGCTCAAACAGCGAACACCAATTACATAAAAAAAGTCATTTCCCTAACATTTATGGATGGGCCTGCAGGCAAACACATGGTAGGAAATGTTAGGTGATGCATTACATGCTGCCACTTGTTATATAGGCCATGTCTTAATAACCAGTCTGCTCAGAAGGGTTAGGTCAATAATAAAATGATGATCACCTATTTACTAGACAGTCAGCACATATTCATTGGACCAAACTGGTTTGGCTGTGTTTGGGTTGAATACATATTTGTATAGGGCCACTTTAGTACATGTCCATACATTGTGTATTCTGTTTTTAATGTGCATTGGGTTTAATTGTGTACGGACCCTATTCCACAGTGTGATAAACAGCCAAATCAGGCCGACTCGTCCAATTATCGCTCTGCGTAATAAACAGTGTTCAGCTCTGATTGTTTCTTTAGGTCCAGACCAAAAATATCTCTGAATGATGATAGAGGCGGTGGTGTGCGGTATAATACCTGGAAGTACTGCACTGCTGAAGACTCCTCGGTGCGCTCGCTGAACACACTTTTGTCGCCGTTTGAACTCCGGCAATTCTTGATGATATTGTAAAACGAACAGAAATCTACAAGAGAAGAGATGGGAGGGGTTATATATCGTTCTGGTGTACGGCCTGCGGCTTCTATACATGGTAACAGGACCATAGGGCGGTGGTGTGGACAGGGTGCTTGCACCTCGAACCTAATGTAACATCAGCCCAATCTTCATAGATTAAAGTGTTGTTGCAAAACTAGCTGGAGAGCCACAGGTTGGGGGAACACTGCACTAAGATGAAGTCTCACTCTTGACCTCTAGGTGGCAGCACCCCGCCTGTTTTACCTCCCCACAGGAAGTATCATGGCAAATATTCCAAAGTGACTCATTTACAGGAAAAAACATGAATCGGCGTCCTCAAAAGGAGACAAAGGCACCAACCTGCCGGGGTGGCGAACTGGACCAGGACGCTGTTACATCCCAGGGTGACGATGAAGGACTGCTTCCCCACGCGGCTGCACTCAGTCTCCGCGCCCACCGTGCACTTGAACACGCAGACATTTTCTAGGGGGATAACAAAAAGAACAAGAGAGGTTATATTTATTTATAGGGATAAAGCCATGTTCATTCTTTACGCAAGGCCTATGAGCTTAATGTACCACTCCTTTTAACCAAGGGGATACAGAACCCGCTTTCTTATGATCAGTCGGAGTCCCATTGATCAGACTCCTGTAGAGACACGAGGAGTGTTAGAGGGATAACCCCTTTAAGGAGGTCTAGGACCAATTTATTGTCATGACACCATGCTATGACTTTGTGGTAGTTTTTGGCGTAGAGGCGACATGGCACCTGTGCCTGATATGGCCTGGCTCCGGGATATATATATATATCTCAGCCAAGTCACATCTGTGCTCTGTGACAAAGATAAAAAACCCTCATTACCATAACAATGGCGGCTCCATTGTCCCTGTCAGTTTATAGGTTAGGCAGAGTCATTAGTCTCCTGGGCATGGCCAAGGAAACCTTTTGTGAGACCACCACAAAGTCGCAGCAAGGGGTCTCTCTCTATCCCCAGGCCAGTGACAATGGGATGAGGCTCCCCCCCTCCTCATACAAATCCCCCTGATCTCAGGCCTGCCGAGAGGGACAATAGGGCCGGCACCACACAGAAAGAGGGAGCGCAATCCTATAAAGAGCAGCCGAGGGGTCCGAGAGGACCGATCATCATAGGAAAGAGAGGAGGACCCCTGCTTCTGGAAATGCAGAGTGACAACGGCCGGGACGGGGGTCAGGTGGGGCGTCGCATAACGTATAGGGGCAACCATAGCACAGATAGACCTTGTATGTGAGACAGAGGTATATAAGGACAGAGAAGGAGGAGTATACAAGGACGGCGGTATATACAGAGCAGGATAAGGAGTATACAAGGACGGCGGTATATACAGAGCAGGATAAGGAGTATACAAGGACGGCGGTATATACAGAGCAGGATAAGGAGTATACAAGGACGGCGGTATATACAGAGCAGGATAAGGAGTATACAAGGACGGCGGTATATACAGAGCAGGATAAGGAGTATACAAGGACGGCGGTATATACAGAGCAGGATAAGGAGTATACAAGGACGGCGGTATATACAGAGCAGGATAAGGAGTATACAAGGACGGCGGTATATACAGAGCAGGAGGAGTGTATAAGGACGGCGGTATATACAGAGCAGGAGGAGTGTATAAGGACGGAGGTATATAAGGACAGAGGAGGAGTATATTAGGACGGCGGTATATACAGAGCAGGATAAGGAGTATATAAGGACAGAGGAGGAGTATATAAGCACGGAGGTATATACAGAGCAGGATAAGGAGTATATAAGGACGGAGGTATATAAGGACAGAGGAGGAGTATATTAGGACGGCGGTATATACAGAGCAGGATAAGGAGTATATAAGGACGGAGGTATATACAGAGCAGGAGTATATAAGGACAGAGGAGGAGTATATATGGACGGTGCTGGAGCCATTATCAGCCCGGTTGCTTTCTCCATACACTTCTGTCACTGGGGCTCCCCTCCCCCACACACGGGTTATAGGATACATGATTTATATGTCACCAGACTCGTTCTACCACTGATCGGATTCTCCTATATCCAGGGGCACTGACCGCGCTGTATAAATCACCCGCAGCGGAGGGACAGCACGTAACACTGCATATACCAGGGTGGCTGTGGGCACACACTGCATATACCAGGGTGGCTGTGGGCACACACTGCATATACCAGGGTGGCTGTGGGCACACACTGCATATACCAGGGTGGCTGTGGGCACACACTGCATATACCAGGGTGGCTGTGGGCACACACTGCATATACCAGGGTGGCTGTGGGCACACACTGCATATACCAGGGTGGCTGTGGGCACACACTGCATATACCAGGGTGGCTGTGGGCACACACTGCATATACCAGGGTGGCTGTGGGCACACACTGCATATACCAGGGTGGCTGTGGGCACACACTGCATATACCAGGGTGGCTGTGGGCACACACTGCATATACCAGGGTGGCTGTGGGCACACACTGCATATACCAGGGTGGCTGTGGGCACACACTGCATATACCAGGGTGGCTGTGGGCACACACTGTATATACCAGGGTGGCTGTGGGCACACACTGTATATACCAGGGTGGCTGGAGGCATACATTGTATATACCAGGGTGGCTGTGGGCATACATTGTATATAACAGGGTGGATGGAGGCATACATTGTATATAACAGGGTGGATGGAGGCATACATTGTATATAACAATACTGTGGGATGTGTATGAGAATTAGGAAATAGCCCCGAATGTAGGAGAATGAGAGAAAACCATAGAGAGGAGGAGACCCCAGACAGCTACAGAGAGAAGACCCCCCCAACCTAAAACCATAGAGAGGAGGAGACCAGCAACCTATAGTGAGGAGGACACATATAACCTATAGCCACAGAGAAGGCTCAGAATGCACAGAAGGCTCAAATAAGCCTATAAGCAAAATGACTGCACAGAACCTATAGAGAAAGAGGAAGAGACCCCAAACCTATAGATAGAGAGAGAGGAGGAAGAGACCCCAAACCTATAGATAGAGAGAGAGGAGGAAGAGACCCCAAACCTATAGATAGAGAGAGAGGAGGAAGAGACCCCAAACCTATAGATAGAGAGAGAGAGGAGGAAGAGACCCCAAACCTATAGATAGAGAGAGAGAGGAGGAAGAGACCCCAAACCTATAGATAGAGAGAGAGAGGAGGAAGAGACCCCAAACCTATAGATAGAGAGAGAGAGGAGGAAGAGACCCCAAACCTATAGATAGAGAGAGAGGAGGAAGAGACCCCAAACCTATAGATAGAGAGAGAGGAGGAAGAGACCCCAAACCTATAGATAGAGAGAGAGGAGGAAGAGACCCCAAACCTATAGAGAGGAGGAGACCCCTATAGATAATGATGATAGCAGGTGCACCTCATATACCCACGTCCCCTATTATCTCTGTAATACAGAAGGGCTGCAGCCCACCCTACGCAGGGACCCCCAGTACAGACATGGACACAGCAGGGGGTCTCTATACTGGGGTCCAAGATGCCTGCAGACCATCGCAGCACTATGCCTGGGAGACCCAGGTCACACACTGCTCCATCTTTCCTCCTTCTCCAGCCCTGATCACAGGACGATGTGTATAGGGGACCAGCGCGGGGGTCCGACACGCTGTCATGTCAGTGCCGGATTAGGGGTGCCCCATACAGGAGAGGAGCGGGGCTGTGCCTGGAAGACGGCGGCCATGTTTTTCTAAGCCTGGACAGGCGTCAGTGGATACTCAGAAAAGAAAGCAAAATCAGCATTTCCGTTGTTCTCCGACCTTTCTAACACTTTGCGTGCCGCCGAGCACCCTCGTCCCCACCGATCCCTCGTCCCCCACCGATCCCTCGTCCCCCACCGATCCCTCGTCCCCCACCGATCCCTCGTCCCCCACCGATCCCTCGTCCCCACCGATCCCTCGTCCCCCACCGATCCCTCGTCCCCCACCGATCCCTCGTCCCCCACCGATCCCTCGTCCCCACCGATCCCTCGTCCCCCACCGATCCCTCGTCCCCACCGATCCCTCGTCCCCCACCGATCCCTCGTCCCCCACCGATCCCTCGTCCCCACCGATCCCTCGTCCCCACCGATCCCTCGTCCCCCACCGCCGGGGCCCTCGTCCCCACCGATCCCTCGTCCCCACCGATCCCTCGTCCCCCACCGATCCCTCGTCCCCCACCGATCCCTCGTCCCCCACCGATCCCTCGTCCCCCACCGATCCCTCGTCCCCACCGATCCCTCGTCCCCACCGATCCCTCGTCCCCCACCGATCCCTCGTCCCCCACCGATCCCTCGTCCCCCACCGATCCCTCGTCCCCACCGATCCCTCGTCCCCACCGATCCCTCGATCAGGGATGGAGACCCTGCCGCCCCCAGCTGCCAGGCATTATGGGAATTGTAGTTCTGCAGCAGCCGGAAGGCGGCAGGTCCCCCGTCCCACGTATATATCAGCCGGGAGAGGAGACGCCACACTGGGATTCACCAACTACAACCCCCAGCATGTCCTCACGGAGGAGAGCCCCCAGTGCATGCTGGGAGTGGTAGTGTGGCAGCAGCCAGAGCCCATTCACTGACAGCAAGCAGCAGCCTCAGGTATACAGCACAATGTGACGCATAATACATAGCACAACAGCGAGGTCATGTGACTGCGCCCGGTCACATGATATGACGGTAAACGCCAACCTGCAGCTCCCTTAAAGGGAAAGGTTACACCTGACACTTCTACGTGCTGAGAAAAACATTGCTTTATGGCAATACAGTAAAACCATCCCCCTGTATCTATGTGAGGAGGAACCATTGGGGAGCGCGGGGGACAATAGTGGGCATGCTCAGCCGCTTCCCATTCACTATGATGGAGATACATGACTCCTCTATTCCACCAATAGCATTTCTTAAAGGGGAACTCCTCCTAATAGCACAATCCCATAAGCCTCTATGGACACCAGTGTAAGAGAGGAGATATGTATACAGCCGCCCCCTGGGTACAGATACACGGGGAGCCCGCCCATGGCCAGCGCTCACAATACCGCTCCACCGCGCCGTGTGCACAGCGCCCAGGCCGCACTCACCATTGTACAGCGCTATGTCCCCTCCCCGGGCCTCCAGCCGCAGCTCCCGCTGCTCCGCGTGTCTCTGAATCTCCCCGTTCGCGTCCCCGATACTGAGGAGCCGCACGCCGGGAAACACCGACACCGCCGCCATCTTTACAGAGGCGGGCTGAGAGTACGGCGCGGGGAATTATGGGGAGGGGAGGGAGGAGAGCGGCGGAACAGCGACACGCGGTGGTCAGGAGGGGGAAGTGGCGCGGGAGGCGGGACGGGGCTGGAGGGGAAAGAACAGCCGCGCGGGAGACATCTAGCGGTGAGAAGGCGCTAATGCAGTCACGAATGATACTTTGTTTGGCGGTGGAGGACGCTGAGGACACCTTCAGGTGACAGGGTGGTATTACAGGTTCACGTCTTGTTCCCCTGAAGGCATAGGATAAGGTTTGTATTTTTTCACAGCTGAAGACCCAAAAACAAATTAGAAATTGATAACATTTTATATACATATACGTCCTTATTTATACTGATGCCCACTAATATACCGCTCAGCCTAGGCTTTACTATACAACTGACTTGTTGGCCTTATTTGCTCCAATATAGAGTGCCAGCTTTACCTTGCAGCTCCGTAAGTATCAGCTCCATGCCCCCCTATAAGTGCCAGGCACAAGCGCCCATGTATACAGCGCCTGGTACTTGCCATACCAGCCTGCTATATGCCCTATTCACCTCCTCCAGGGGTCACTCTACCAGAAGGGGGCAGCACTGATTATGTGGGACTATAACACACTGGAGAGAAAAGTTCCCATCTTCCATTTGCGTCGTCCAGGAACGTATGTGCCACTGCTGAGTGTCTGGTACTGTCAGTAGCTACTGACCTTTACCTATATTTTCAGTGTAAACTTTTCTTATCTGTTGTATTTACTTTTGGCCACAAGATGCCGCCAGTCTCTCTCAGTTTCAGTTACTCCCGCTCCTCTCTTTCTACCCCCCCCCCCTTGATTGACTTGTAAGGGCAGCATATAATCTGATCCCTCAGTGAGCTAACCCATTATGTAAACAGACTGGAGAAGTGACTGATGGAAGGCAGGAAAATCTACATCCCAGAAAAATGGGTCTCTAGGATTTTGGACGTTTCATGATCCATGTAGTTTACTTAATCCAGCATATGTGGATAATGTGTCCCAGAGCGAGTGTCCACTGCTTCTATATAAGCAGAAATAGATCTGTACTATGTGTGTATGCGCTGGGGCTGAAGCCTGTAGTACATGGATTCCACCACTTGGTGTCACTGTACTGTTTGCGCAGCTAAAGGAGAAACTGCCTAATGCTACGTTTACACAGAGCGATAATTTGTCTGATTAACGATTTCGAAGAAACAATTTTTTTTTAATAACGATCAGCGTTAAAAGATCAAAATGAACGATTTCTTGCTTGTCGTTCGATCGTTCGCTGCATTTACATGTACAATTATCGTTCGAATTCGATCGTTATCATAGAAATTCGCGCGATAATTGTTCCGTGTAAACGTAGCTTAACCCCTTAACGACAAAGGGCGTATATTTACGCCCTGTTGTTGTTAAGGACGTTCAGAACGGGGCCGCGATCCCGGGTGCCGCGAGTAGCCCGGGACCTCGGCTATTAGCGGGCACGGTCTGATCGCCGTGCCCACTAATAAGGTAATTGGAGGCAGCTGTCAAAGTTGACAGCTGCCTCCGATTAGCGGAGGCATCCGTTCCCTGGTGTCTAGTGGGGGAGATCGCTCCTCCGGGACGATCTCCGTGTGTTATGCCAGCCGGGGTCCGCTCCAAGATGGCGCCAACCCCGCCTCGGCACTTGTTTGTTTTCGGCTGCAGCAGCCGAAAGCAAACGAGTGCCGATCTCATTGATCTTTGCTGTATAACTATACAGCAAAGATCTCAATGCAAGATCAAAGTATATATACTAGAAGTCCCCTAGGGGGAATAACCCCAACCCCAGGGGGAAAAACCCTAACCCCAGGGGGAATAACCCTAACCCCAGGGGGGAAAAACCCTAACCCCAGGGGGACTAACCCTAACCCCAGGGGGGACTAACCCTAACCCCAGGGGGGGAATAACCCTAACCCCAGGGGGAAAAACCCTAACCCCAGGGGGGAATAACCCTAACCCCGGGGGGAATAACCCTAACCCCAGGGGGACTAACCCTAACCCCAGGGGGGAAAAACCCTAACCCCAGGGGGACTAACCCTAACCCCAGGGGGGACTAACCCTAACCCTAGGGGGAATAACCCTAACCCCAGGGGGGAATAACCCTAACCCTAGGGGGGCTTTTAGTATATGTGTAAAAAAAAGAAATAAAGTGTTGTTATCAATAAAAAGCCCCCTCCCCTAATAAAAGTCTGAATCAACCCCCTTTTCCCAGGTTATAAATAAAAATAAATAAACATATAAATAAACATGTTTGCTATTGCCACGTGCGTAATCGCCTGAACTATTAATTAATCACATTACTGATCTCGCACGGTAAATGGCGTCAGCGCAAAAAAATCCCAAAGTGCAAAATTGCGCATTTTTGGTCGCATCAAATCCAGAAAAAATGTAATAAAAAGCGATCAAAAATTCGCATATGTGCAATCAAGGTACCGATAGAAAGAACACATCATGGCGCAAAAAATGACACCTGACACAGCCCCATAGACCAAAGGATAAAAGCGCTATAAGCCTGGGAATGGAGCGATTTTAAGGAACGTATATTTGTTAACAATGGTTTGAATTTTTTACAGGCCATCAGATACAATATAAGTTATACATGTTATATATCGTTGTAATCGTAACGAATTGAGGAACATGCATAACAAGTCAGTTTTACCTCAGGGTAAATGGTGTAAAAACAAATACCCCCTAAATAAACAATATGCGTTTTTTTTTTTTTCAATTTCACCACACATTTATTTTTTTCTGGTTTCGCAGTGTACTTTATAAAAAAAATTCAGCCTGTCATTGCAAAGTACAATTAGTGACGCAAAAAATAAGGGGTCATGTGGGTTTCTAGGTGGAAAAACTGCTATGGCCTTTTAAGCACAAGGAGGAAAAAACGAAAATGCAAAAATCGAAATTGGCTCTGTTCTTAAGGGGTTAAGGCTATGCTCCCACTACATATGAACCACAGATGTTATTTGGCACTGGAATCAATAGCCGTTGTTTAAAATTAAAATTTGCATTGAAGTCTAAGGACAACGGCCGAAAATAAATTACATGCACATTATTCCGATGGCTGTCGCCAAACAACGGCCATTGTTCAATACATTGTGTGAAACAATGACCATTGTTTGCATTGACTTCAGTGCACATCATTGCATTATAAAAAGTATGGTGTGTGAACATAGCCTAAAGGCCCTATTCCACGGGCCGACAATGAGGAGCAAACGAGCGCTGTTAGCGGCAGCAGCGAGTGGGTGAGTCTGGGGAGGGCGGGGGAGCTGCGGGGGGACTGCTCGGGTATTTGCTGATCGTCCGGGCAGCCCACAGTCTGCTGCTGCCGGGCCCACTACACGGAGCGGCGGCAGCGGATTGTTGCTATATGAGTCATTTGTCTTTCAACATGTTGAAAGACAAACGACTTTAACGATCAGCCGACATGAACGATGTTGGCTGATTGTTGTCTCCTATTTCAGAGGGGAAGATTATCGTCCGTAACGGCCGATATCAGCCATACCGGCCGAACACGTCCGACAATCATTCCGTGGAATAGGGCCTTAAGGCTATGTCCCCACTATGTACTGATAAGCTCGGACAATGGCTGTTGTTGATCATTGCTTCCTGCCGTTGTTTGACAACAATGGCCGTTGTCTGAGCTTATCAGAACATAGTGGGAACATAGCCTTAGGGTTAACTGATTACTGTATTGATTGTATGTATTTTTCTGTTATTTATGCCACTGTTTAATGTTTTCTACTGTATCCAGTCCCAAAGCTAGGTACCTCAGTGGGTCCCTAACATGTCCTAGAGAGATTTGGGTTGGAACTACTTGGGGCAGATTTTGTTTTCAGAGTATTGTATGAACAAGACTGTATACAGAGAGCCTGCTGAGGAGATTATTTCAGGGCCTGGCCTGAAGGCCAGGACCCATTTGCGTGGCTCTTCTTTATTTCTGTTTCCTGCCACTACCTTAGCTATATCCGGCTAGAGCACCTCGCGGTGAGGCCTCGGTGAAGGAGCGGGACAAAACTCTATCCATGCTTGGCAACAATGTCTCAAGTTCCTGATGATCACTCTAGGACTCTAGTCAGTGGCTGGGAAAGTGCTATTAGCTGAAAACTCCACTGCAAGCTGCTAGGATTTCCTAGGGGTCACCTGGATGGCTAGCTTCTGCCAGTGAGTAGCTGAGAGTATATTCTTGTATTGCCAGTGAGAAACTGTGAAGAGAATTATTCTGTGTATTGCACTGTACCCAGAGACTGTATAATACGATTATATATACTATATGATTCCAGTAAACCTGTTCCTGTTTACGTTATCTGAGCTTCAGTGATTACACCTGCACTACACTTACACCACACCTGCACTAAACCTGAACTACACTTACACCTGCATTACACCTACACCTGCACTACACCTACATATACACCTGTATTACACCTGCGCTACACCTGCACTACACCACCTGCACTACACCACCTGCACCTACACTTCACCTGCATTACACATGTGCTACACCTGCACTACAACTGTGGTACATCTGCAGTACATCTACACTACACCTGCATTACACCTGTACTACACCTGCACCTACACTACACCTGCACTACACCTGCATTACACCTGCACCTACACTACACCTGCAATACACCTGCACTACACCTACACCTGTGTTACATCTGCACTACGCCTACACCTGTATTACACCTGCACTACACCTACACCTGTGTTACATCTACACTACACCTACACCTGTATTACACCTGCACTACACCTACACCTGTGTTACATCTGCACTACACCTACACCTGTGCTACATCTGCACTACACCTGCATCTACACCTGTATTACACCTGCACCTACCCCTGCATTACACCTGCACCTACCCCTGCATTACACCTGCGCTACACCTACACCTGTGCTACATCTGCACTACGCCTACACCTGTATTACACCTGAACCTACCCCTGCATTACACCTGCGCTACACCTACACCTGTGCTACATCTGCACTACACCTGCATTTACACCTGTATTACACCTGCACTACACCTACACCTGTGCTACATCTGCACTACGCCTACACCTGTATTACACCTGCACCTACCCCTGCATTACACCTGCGCTACACCTACACCTGCAATACACCTGCACTACACCTACACCTGCGTTACATCTGCACTACACCTACACCT
The DNA here is from genome assembly GCF_027789765.1 of Dendropsophus ebraccatus. Taxonomy (NCBI): domain Eukaryota; kingdom Metazoa; phylum Chordata; class Amphibia; order Anura; family Hylidae; genus Dendropsophus; species Dendropsophus ebraccatus. The sequence continues at coordinate 212,551,095 of NC_091454.1, read as the reverse complement.
GTATTTAACCTGCACTACACCTACACCTGTGTTACATCTGCACTACACCTACACCTGTGTTACATCTACACTACACCTGTATTGCACCTGCACTACACCTACACCTGTGTTACATCTACACTACACCTACACCTGTATTACACCTGCACTACACCTACACCTGTATTACTTCTGCATTACACCTGTGTTACATCTGCACTACACCTGTTCCAAACCAAAGAGCCATGTGTCAGTGTACCACTCCAACCACACATACCACTCCTGGTCACCATGACAAGTGCTGCAGCAGTACATAACATCAGCTACACAACACCCAGCAACCCCGGGTCACTGCAAATGCGCTACAGGTTTAGACAGGATCCTATGTCAGGTATCAGAGAGGGTGATATCCACATGATGCCAGTGAGAAAAGGAATTAGAAACTGCCATCAAAGGACACACACACACACATGGTGTAAAGTGAAACTGGCCCAGTTGCCCCTAGCAACCAATCAGATTCCACCTTTCATACCTCACATATTGTCTGGAAAATGAAAGGTGGAATCTGATTGGTTGCTAGGGGCAACTCAGCCAGTTTCACTGTACACCATGTTTGATAAATCTCCTCCATAAACTCTGCAGAATATTAAAGGGTAAAATAAATGATTCCCCCCCCCCCCCCCCCAATAAGATCCATTTCTTAATATATCTTTCTAGTGTTAGGAGTACTGCATACTGTTATTATACAGCCAGCGGCGCCCCCTAGTGAGTAACTATAGGTCTGTATCAGATACACAGGGCTCTGGTCACTGGAGTCATGTAGTAATGAATGAGTCAGAAGTGATTTTTCAGTTCCGCACATTCCAGTAAATAAAGTAATAGAGGAAGGTCGGAGGCAGATTACAGCTCTGAAGTCTTTCCCCATCTAGATGCTGCAATAATATATTCAGTTGTGTAACAGGAAACCACAGAAGTCTCATCTGTACCGATCCGGAAGGTGGAGGAGAGATGTATTGTCAGTCTAACAATGTGGCACAGCAGGAAAATAGTAATGGAGGCAGATGGGGGTTATGATCTATCTATCTATCTATCTATCTATCTATCTATCTATCTATCTGTCAGTGTGTCTCCCCGTTTCCTCTCTCCCATTGCCTATTATACATGCCGACTAGAAATGAGCTAACCTGGAGCGTGCTCTAGTCCATCCGCACCCGATCGTTCGGCAATTGATTAGCTGGGGCTGCTGAAGTTGGATAAAGCCCTAAAGCTATGTGGAAATCATGGATATAGTCATTCTATTCTATCTATCTATCTATCTATCTATCTCCTATCTATCTATCTATCTGTCAGTGTGTCTCCCCGTTTCCTCTCTCCCATTGCCTATTATACATGCCGACTAGAGATGAGCGAACCTGGAGCATGCTCGAGTCCATCCACACCCGAACTTTCGGCATCTGATTAGCGGTGGCTGCTGAAGTTGGATAAAGCCCTAAGGCTATGTGGAAATCATGGATATAGTCATTGGCTATATCCATGTTTTCCAGACAACCTTAGAGCTTTATCCAAGTTCAGCAGCCCCCGCTAATCAAATGCTGAACGTTTGGATTCGGATCGACTCAAACCCGAACCCGGTTCACTCATCTCTAGTGCCGACCTATCTTCTTGTAACCATACAGCCGAACATTGGATGAAGTGGACTCTCTGGCTCCTTCATCCATTAGGCACAAGACGATCACCAAAATATTCATTACACCCTGAGACCAAGTGTTGTTCAAAAATAGGTTCATGTACAGTAAACATATATATATATATATACACAGCAGTATCCTGGATAACACATGTACAGGACTGAGGGCCTATTCACACAAGGGGCAGCAGGTGACGGAGGGCATTTGCCATGTGTTATTCCCATCCACCCAATGGAATCATAACACTGGATATCTCGGGGGACATCACTTCTTCTACCTCCATTGTCCTTGATGGAAAAGCTTAATGTTCATAGTAAAAAAAAAAACACACAGAGAACAGACATCTATAATCCCAGAGAGGGTTTCTATGAGTTGTACTTGGTCCGGCCAATGTATGACCCACAGGCCCCTATTGGGGAAGACATGCCGATGATGTAGGGCCTGTTGATTTCTTGTTGACCTTTGAGGACCTTGGACGGCCTCCACCACTGGCCTTAGTTTCAGTTTCAAGCCTTGGAGGTCACAGTTTTTCTACAGCAGGAAAAGATGGTGGCTCATGTTCTGAAGGTGCTAAAAGGTGCAGCCGACTCACCATCTGTCTGAGTGTCCGTATGACCCATGTACGTAGGAGACATGTCACATGACTTGGAGGTATGATTCTGAGAAAGAGAACACCAGTCAGTCAAGGTGGAATACTGGAAGAAAATCCAATGTTTTCACATGCTCGCTTCTCTTAGGGTCTAGACCAGGGATGGGGAATCTTTGGTCCTCCAGCTGTTGCAAAACTACAATTCCCATCATGCCTGGACAGCCAAAGCTTTACCAAAGGTTCCCCATCGCTGGTCTAGGAGAAGGGACTGTGCTAATGTCAGGTTTCCAGGTGGTAGTCAAAGGGTTCCTTCTAGCTTCCTGGTGGTCTAGAGTAGCGTATCCAACTATGTCCTGGAACTATTCATCACTCACCAAAGAAAAGACCATGTTATCTTCACCTTTAGACCAATCTGTGGAGAAACAAAACTTTATGTAGATTTCAGAACCAGGGAGAGTGGACAGAGAGGGAGGAACACCCGAGAAACAAGAGGAGACAGGAAAAGATGGAGAATTATGAAGAGGAGGAAATGTGAGGAGTTATGGGTCATGATGGACTGTGAGTGACGGAAGGATGGAGACTTCAACAGGGGAAGATGAACACTGAGGAACATAGAGGAGGGATCAGTACCTGGTGTGGAGTGTTGGTTAATCCAGATTGAGTCTTTATCCCTAAAAAGCAGAAAATAGAAATGATATAGAAATGTTTCCATTATATACAGCCAAGTAGCTGTATTGTGAAAGCATCACCGACCTCCCCCATGAGTTACACGGAAACAGAGAGAGAAGAGATCACCGATCTAAAATACAAGATACATCTGTAGAGAGGAGATCACTGATCCATAATACAAGACACATCTGTAGAGAGGATATCACTGATCCATAATAAAACATCTGTAGAGAGGAGATCACTGATCCATAATACAAGATACATCTGTAGAGAGGAGATCACTCATCCATAATACAAGACGTATCTGTAGACAAGAGGATCACTCATCCATAATACAAGACACATCTGTAGAGAGGAGATCACTGATCCATAATACAACATCTGTAGAGAGGAGATCACTGATCCATAATACAAGATAAATCTGTAGAGAGGAGATCACTGATTCATAATACAAAATCTGCAGAGAAGAGATCACTGATCCATAATGCAAGACACATCTGTAGAGAGGAGATCACTGATCCATAATTAAACATCTGTTGAGAGGAGATCACCGATCCATAATACAACATCTGTAGAGAGGAGATCACTGATCCATAATACAACATCTATAGAGAGAAGATCACTGATCCATAATGCAAGATACATCTGTGGAGAGGAGATCACTGATCCATTATACAACATGTATAGAGAGGAGATCACTGATCCATAATGCAAGATACATCTGTAGAGAGGAGATCACAAATCCATAATACAACAGGATCTGTAGAGTGGAGATCACTGATCCATAATACAAGATACATCTGTAGAGAGGAGATCACAGATCCATAATACAACAGGATCTGTAGAGTGGAGATCACTGATCCATAATACAAGATACATCTGTAGAGAGGAGATCACAGATCCATAATACAGCATCTGTAGAGAGAAGATCACTGATCCATCATACAAGATACATCTGTAGAGAGGAGATCACTGATCCATAATACAACAGGATCTGTAGAGAGAAGATCACTGATCCATAATACAACATACATAGAGAGGAGATCACTGATCCATAATACAACATCTGTAGAGAGGAGATCACTGATCCATAATACAACATCTATAGAGAGGAGATCACTGATCCATAATGCAAGATACATCTGTGGAGAGGAGATCACTGATCCATTATACAACATGTATAGAGAGGAGATCACTGATCCATAATGCAAGATACATCTGTAGAGAGGAGATCACAAATCCATAATACAACAGGATCTGTAGAGTGGAGATCACTGATCCATAATACAAGATACATCTGTAGAGAGGAGATCACAGATCCATAATACAACAGGATCTGTAGAGTGGAGATCACTGATCCATAATACAAGATACATCTGTAGAGAGGAGATCACAGATCCATAATACAGCATCTGTAGAGAGAAGATCACTGATCCATCATACAAGATACATCTGTAGAGAGGTGATCACTGATCCATAATACAACAGGATCTGTAGAGAGAAGATCACTGATCCATAATACAACATACATAGAGAGAAGATTACTGATCCATAATACAACATCTGTAGAGAGGAGATCACTGATCCATAACACAACAACATCTGTAGAGAGGAGATCACTGATCCATAATACAACATCTGTAGAGAGGAGATCACTGATCCATAATACAACATCTGTAGAGAGAACATCACTGATCCATAATACAAGATACATATGTAGAGAGGAGATCACTGATCCATAATACAAGATACATCTGTAGAAAGGAGATCACTGATTCAAAATACAAAATAAGGCTGGGTTCAAACTACGTATATTTCAGTCAGTATTGTGGTCCTCATATTGCAACCAAAACCAGGAGTGGATTTAATATACAGAAAGGCTCTTTTCACACAATGTTGAAATTGAGTGGATGGCCGCCATTTAATGGCAAATATTTGCTGGTATTTTAAAACAACGGCTGTTTTATTGAAATAATGGCCGTTATTTACTGTTATATGGCGGCCATCCACTCAATTTCAACATTGTGTGAACAGATCCTTTCTGTGTTTTTAATCCACTCCTGGTTTTGGTTGCAATATGAGGACCACAGTACTGACTGAAACATACGTTGTGTGAACCCAGCCTAAATCTGTAGAGAGGAGATCACTGATTCATTATACAGCATTTGTAGAGAGAAGATCACTGATCCATAATACAACATCTGTAGAGAGGAGATCACTGATCCATAATACTAGATAAATCTGTAGAGAGGAGATCAATGATCCATAATACAAGATAAATCTGTAGAGAGGAGATCACTGATTCATAATATAACATCTGTAGAGAGGAGATCACTGATCCATAATATAACATCTGTAGAGAGAAGATCACTGATCCATAATACATCTGTGGAGAGGAGATCACTGATCCATAATACAAGATACATCTGTAGAGAGGAGATCACTGATCCATAATACAACAACATCTGTAGAGAGGAGATCACTCATTCATAATACAAGATACATCTGTGGAGAGGAGATCACTGATCCATTATACAACATCTATAGAGAGGAGATCACTGATCCTTAATGCAAGACATATCTGTAGAGAGGACATCACTGATCCTTAATACAACAACATCTGTAGAGAGGAGATTACTGATCCATAGTACAACATCTGTAGAGAGGAGATCACTGATCCATAATACAACATACATAGAGAGGAGATCAATGATCCATAATACAACATCTATAGAGAGGAGATTACTCATCCATAATGCAAGACACATCTGTAGAGAGGAGATCACTGATCCATAACACAACATCTGTAGAGAGGAGATCACTGATCCATAACACAACATCTGTAGAGAGGAGATCACTGATCCATAATACAACATCTGTAGAGAGGAGATCACTGATCCATAATACAAGATACATCTGTAGAGAGGAGATCACTGATCCATTATAAAACATCTATAGAGAGGAGATCACTGATCCATAATGCAAGACATATCTGTAGAGAGAAGATCACTGATCCATAATACAACATCTGTAGAGAGGACAAAACTGATCCATAATACAACAACATCTGTAGAGAGGAGATCACTGATCCATAATACAACATCTGTAGAGAGGAGATCACTGATCCATAATACAACATACAAAGAGAGGAGATCAATGATCCATAATACAACATCTGTAGAGAGGAGATCACTGATCCATAATACAACATACATAGAGAGGAGACCAATGATCCATAATACAACATCTGTAGAGAGATCACTGATCCAAAATGCAAGACACATCTGTAGAGAGAAGATCACTGATCCATAATACAACAACATCTGTAAAGAGGAGATCACTGATCCATAATACATTTGTGGTGATGAGATCACTGATTCATAATACAACATCTGTGGAGAGGAGATCACTGATCCATAATACAAGACATATCTGTAAATAGGAGATCACTGATCCATAATACAAGACACATCTGTAGAGAGGAGATCACTCATCCATAATACAACAACATCTGTAGAGAGGAGATCACTGATCCATAATACAACAACATCTGTAGAGAGGAGATCACTGATCCATAATACAACATCTGTAGAGAGGAGATCACTGATCCATAATACAACAACATCTGTAGAGAGGAGATCACTGATCCAGAACACAACAGATCTGTAGAGAGGAGATCACTGATCCAGAACACAACAGATCTGTAGAGAGGAGATCACAATGACATTATCCATAAGCTGACGCTGACACCACCACTTTAAGCAACAAAACAAAAGCATAACCTTAAACCACTTGGGATGTGGCCAGATACAACCACCACCTCCCACTCATATCTAGAAGAGTCCTAAGGGTTCAATAACAGGGAAGAGGCCCGGACTGTACGAGAACAGGAACCGCGCACGTATGATCAGTAGTAGAAAATGAAATATTTTAGAATACATATAGGAACGTGGCTTTGTACCTAATATTTCCCTTCTGGACACATCATATACAACACATAGCAGACATATAGAGAGGACACCCCCATTCTCCACATTGGGGGGTAGGTTTCTCACCTCTGTTCCTGTTTCTTCCTTTTATCTGTAAGAAAAGACAGAGATTTTAGAAATAATACTCAAAGCCACCACCAGGGGGCAGATTACTGATGAGTATGAGGTGTCCCCGGGATCCGCTATGGGGCCCAGCTAGTGTTGTGGATGGCACAGGGCTCATAGTGTCCCAGAGCACATGATACTTACTGCGTTTCATCAGGAATATACAGACTGTCACCAAAGCCACTAAGATCAGAAGAACGAGCAGTCCAACTACGACCAAGATCCACACCGGAACTGTAAGGACACCGGGAAAACAATGACACATGCTGAGCCATAGAAGGATGAGATGTGATGTAGACATGATGTCTACATAGGAGCAGTATTATAGTAGTTATATTCTTGTATATAGGAGCAGTATTATAGTAGTTATATTCTTGTATATAGGAGTATTATAGTAGTTATATTCTTGTATATAGGAACAGTATTATAGTAGTTATATTCCTGTATATAGGGGCAGTATTATAGTAGTTATATTCTTGTATATAGGAGGCAGTATTATAGTAGTTATATTCCTGTATATAGGGGCAGTATTATAGTAGTTATATTCCTGTATATAGGAGCAGTATTATAGCAGTTATATTCTTGTATATAGGAGCAGTATTATAGTAGTTATATCCCTGTATATAGGAGCAGTATTATAGTAGTTATATTCTTGTATATAGGAGCAGTATTATAGTAGTTATATTCTTGTGTATAGGAACAGTATTATAGTAGTTATATTCCTGTATATAGGGGGCAGTATTATAGTAGTTGTATTCCTGTATATAGGAGCAGTATTATAGCAGTTATATTCTTGTATATAGGAGCAGTATTATAGTAGTTATATGCTTGTATATAGGAGCAGTATTATAGTAGTTATATTCTTGTGTATAGGAGCAGTATTATAGTAGTTATATTCTTGTACATAGGAGCAGTAATATAGTAGTTATATTCTTGTATATAGGAGTAGTATTATAGTAGTTATATTCTTGTATATAGGAGCAGTATTATAGTAGTTAAATTCTTGTACATAGGAGCAGTATTATAGTAGTTATATTCTTGTATATAGGACTAGTATTATAGTAGTTATATTCCTGTATATAGGAGCAGTATTATAGCAGTTATATTCCTGTATATAGGAGCAGTATTATAGCAGTTATATTCTTGTATATAGGAGCAGTATTATAGTAGTTATATCCCTGTATATAGGAGCAGTATTATAGTAGTTATATTCTTGTATATAGGAGCAGTATTATAGTAGTTATATTCTTGTACATAGGAGCAGTATTATAGTAGTTATATTCTTGTGTATAGGAACAGTATTATAGTAGTTATATTCCTGTATATAGGGGGCAGTATTATAGTAGTTGTATTCCTGTATATAGGAGCAGTATTATAGCAGTTATATTCTTGTATATAGGAGCAGTATTATAGTAGTTATATGCTTGTATATAGGAGCAGTATTATAGTAGTTATATTCTTGTGTATAGGAGCAGTATTATAGTAGTTATATTCTTGTACATAGGAGCAGTAATATAGTAGTTATATTCTTGTATATAGGAGTAGTATTATAGTAGTTATATTCTTGTATATAGGAGCAGTATTATAGTAGTTAAATTCTTGTACATAGGAGCAGTATTATAGTAGTTATATTCTTGTATATAGGACTAGTATTATAGTAGTTATATTCCTGTATATAGGAGCAGTATTATAGCAGTTATATTACTGTATATAGGAGCAGTATTATAGTAGTTATATTCTTGTATATAGGGGGCAGTATTATAGTAGTTATATTCTTGTATATATAGGAGTAGTATTATAGCAGTTATATTCTTGTATATAGGGGGCAGTATTATAGTAGTTATATTTCTGTATATAGGAGCAGTATTATAGTAGTTATATTCTTGTATATAGGAGCAGTATTATAGTAGTTATATTCCTGTATATAGGAGCAGTATTATAGTAGTTATATTCCTGTATATAGGAGCAGTATTACAGTAGTTATATTCCCGTATATAGGAGGCAGTATTATAGTAGTTATATTCTTGTATATAGGAGGCAATATTATAGTAGTTATATTCCCGTATATAGGAGGCAGCATTATAGTAGTTATATTCTTGTATATAGGAGGCAATATTATAGTAGTTATATTCCCGTATATAGGAGGCTTTATTATAGCAGTTATATTTTTGTATATAGGAGCAATATTATATTCTTGTACATAGAAGGCACAGTACTCACTGTTAAAAGTTAGGGAAAGGACATCGCTGGCTTCAGACATCTGGTTCTCTTCTCCTATGTAGCATTGGTATCTACAGACATACTTCATTGACTTCAAGGTGTAAGGAGTTTCAATAGTGAATGTCACACTGTTCCTTGTCTCTGGAGCGTCTACCATCTGGAGTTGCAGCCCGGTGTTGTTTGAGATGAGAAAGAAGGTGCCTTCTGGGTAATTCTTTGGTGCTGTGCACTGTAGTTCTACTTTTTGTCCCATGTAAATGGTTTCTGATGTCAGCAAGGTGAGTTCTGGTGGGGGTAAGTATTCTGTGTGATATGAAGATATGTAAATCAGTGCAGGTTTATACACTAAGGGGGCATCCCATATATTTCTGAGGAGCTACATACTGCAGCTGGGCAGGGAGCTGGCAGCCATTCATTCTCATTGGTTACAGGCCATTTCAGGCCTTCAGCTTATGAGAGAGCGATACGGGATCTGTGCACAGGCTAGCACCATGCAGAACATGATCACACCTGTCTGCACCCAGGATCTGGTCTGATCACCACTGACTGCAGGCCTGAAGAGACAGAGCAGTGACATTCAGAACTGGCACAGGGATAGGTGAGTATTTATAATTTTTAATTTTTTTTTACTGAGTGCGAGCACTAGGAGGTCGACGTTAGTGAGTACAAGCACTAGGAGGGCGCCATTACAGAGTACGAGCACTAGGAGGGCGACATTACTGAGTACGAACACTAGGAGGGCGCCATTACTGAGTATGAGTAGTGCCATTACGTAGTACAAGCACTAGGAGGGCGCCATTACTGAGTAAGAGCACTAGGAGGGCGACATTAGTGAGTACGAGCACTAGGAGGGCGCCATTACTGAGTAAGAGCACTAGGAGGGCGACATTAGTGAGTACGAGCACTAGGAGGGCGCCATTACAGAGTACGAGCACTAGGAGGGCGACATTACTGAGTATGAACACTAGGAGGGCGCCATTACTGAGTATGAGTAGTGCCATTACGTAGTACAAGCACTAGGAGGGCGCCATTACTGAGTAAGAGCACTAGGAGGGCGACATTAGTGAGTACGAGCACTAGGAGGGCGCCATTACTGAGTAAGAGCACTAGGAGGGCTCCATTACAGAGTAAGAGCACTAGGAGGGCGCCATTACAGAGTACGAGCAATAGGAGGGTGCCATTACTGAGTAAGAGCACTAGGAGGGCGCCATTACTGAGTAAGAGCACTAGGAGGGCGCCATTACTGAGTATGAGTGGTGCCATTACTTAGTACAAGCACTAGGAGGGTGACATTAGTGAGTACGAGCACTAGGAGGGCGCCATTACTGAGTAAGAGCACTAGGAGGGCGCCATTAGTGAGTATGAGCACTAGGAAGGCGCCATTACTGAGTAAGAGCACTAGGAGGGTGCCATTACTGAGTATGAGTGGTGCCATTACTTAATACGAGAACTAGGAGGGTGCCATTAGTGAGTACGAGCACTAGGAGGACACAATTAGTAGGTAGGGTCACTAAGGGCACTACTTTTGGGTTGGGGGGGGAGTCGGACTGAACCCCCTTACAGAGTACACAGTGGGTGGTGTAATTACAACATGGGGGGGGGGCACTGGTGCCACTACTAAAGTAGGAGACTTTTGCTGTTGGGCACACAGGGGGCACTGTTTTTGTGGATACAAAGGGGGTACGGCTACTAAGGAGGGCACTAAGGAGAGAACTATTACCATGTGGTGCAGTAAGAGGGGCAACAAAGTCTGTAGAGAAGAGAGAGAATGGAGAAGAAAAGGGAAAGTGAATGGTGAATGACTCCAAGAAGACGTCACCTGAGAGTCCCTGGGTGTGACTATTGTAGTCATATATATTAGGCCTACAGTGTGATTATATGCAAAACACTGCAGAGACACCATCACGTGTCTCAACGTCAGTGAACTAGCCAGACCTTCCTCTGGGAAGAAACAACCAGGCAAAGGAATGTCTCCAATTAAGGAAACCACCCAAGCAAGGTATCCATCCACAGACAGCTGTTTTGGGGGTTTTGTCCCTCATCAGTTTGGAGTAGGTTTCTGGCTAGTGGAAGGAATGACTAGTAAGTTCATGCAAGAGGACGCTGGTTGACCTCAGGGAGATCAACCAAAACACCGCAGAGACACGTGTCTCAACGTCAGTGTATTCTAGAACATTGCCCCCAGTGTTCTTTTGCATATTTGATTTCCCAGGGGGCAATGTTCTAGAATACACTGACGTTGAGACAAGTGATGGTGTCTCTGCGGTGTTTTGGTTGATCTCCCTGAGGTCAACCAGCGTCCTTTTGCATGCACTTACTAGTCATTGCTCCCACTAGCCAGAAACCTACTCCACACTGATGAGGGGCAAAAACCCTGAAACAGCTGTCTGTGGATGGATACCTTGCTTAGGTGGTTTCCTTAATTGGAGACATTCCTTGGCTTTGTTGTTCCTTCCCGGAGGAAGGTCTGGTTGTTCACTGACGTTGAGACACGTGATGGTGTCTCTGCAGTGTTTTGGTTGATCTTCCTGAGGTCAACCACCATCCTTTTGCATACAGTGTGATTATAGACCTAGTAACTTACCGCTGTATGGGCTCTATATGGTGACATTGTCCATACTGGTAGATGTGGTCACGGTTTGGTTAACCCATTTGCCATTTTAGTACTATTCCTATTAAATACATGTCCAATATACAGCGCTATGATACAGTTGTCCCCCATAGTGCAGATCTTTAGGCCTTACCTGTGGTCACCACCACCAGCTCCATTCCAATCAGCCCTGAATGAGAAAAGTAGACTGATAAATAATGTGATCTGGATAATCGGTCATTGATGACATCACATTTCTCATCAGGTTCTTACATGCAGCGAATGTAGATTGGCTATTTCAGCTGTCAATGAATGTTACCCCATGTGGTCCTCTAAATGGTGTCTGGCCACTACATAGCTATTGTAGGTGGTTGGTCAAACTATGATCAATGTTATACTGATAATTGTCCACAGTATTGTTACATTCAGTGAATATTGTAGCAAAGAAACACTGTATGACTACACTTCGTAAGTGCAAATAAGTTTATTGCAAAAGCTATATAATGTGACAGACACAAGTATAAACATACATACATATATATACAGATTGACCTATAGTGTCCCTGCCTGTGCTAATAAAGGCGCCCCCTGGTATGGGCGTCCCCAGGTTCCAGGTGCAGAGAGGCTATCCCTGCACTTAAGCAGTGAAACATATATAGATTCATATGACATATGTCTGATATGTGCCAGTGAATAAAGTAGGTAACAGTGATCACTGGCATATAGTCAGAACAGCATAAAATAGTGCATTTGATATGTTCTAGCAGCGGCAGGCGTAGATAAATGATGTAATGCACTGAGTAGCATTCATGGCTCTTATAGCTTAGCCACTATCAGATTACATCAAACCTACCTGTCATAGGCTGTCATAAGTAATAGACGTCACACTTTTTCCAACGCGTTTCCCCCTGCTGTTACAAGTTAGGCGGGTTCATCAGGGAAATGTGTGGGTCACGTATACGGGTGTCAGTATTGCTGCGGATAGATAGTCACAGAGTCAGTGCCAATATATGGTGATGGGTGCCCAGTAGAATGAACATGTATTAGGAGTGGGGTACCTTGATTCGATCGTCAGAGTGGATAGCCTGACAGTAGAGGTATAATCTCTCTCAGATAATATCTAATAAAGACATGTGAGTTGTTAGGTATACCATAAATAATGATAATACTATGCATATGACTACTACTGGAGTATGGAGGTAATTACCTAGTCGGTCGAGCCTTGGAGCCCACGAGGGTAGAGGGTATTCCAGACACTTGTGACAATGTATAATAAGGTCCGTGGAGGATGATATCTAGAGGGATACATCATATGAGGACGGTGTATGTGATAATGCCCTCAGTACTAGGCCAAATGGCCGGTCAGGTCAGGGACTTACATGTCGGCGTCCGGGGTTTCTGGATTGCCGTAATGTGGTCTTGGTAATAAGCCAGAGTTAGTCCATTAGGATGGCCATAGGGTATTCATGACATACGAGGATAAATGTCCGAATGACTATATGCTGTGGGTAAAGCATAAAGTGATAATTAACTAACCTTCTAAGGTGAGGAGGCTAGTCCTATCTAGATGGACAACTTACAAGACAGCGTCCGTGGATAGCCTATAGGTGCTTTGTGGTATAGCTATACCAACAGAATTTATGCTGTAGATAAAGCATAAAAAATGATAAGTCACCAACCTTATAAAGTGAGGAGGCTAATCGTGCCTAGGTGTCAAACCCCGGACGCCGACATGTAAGTCCCTGACCTGACCGGCCATTTGGCCTAGTACTGAGGGCATTATCACATACACCATCCTCATATGATGTATCCCTCTAGATATCATCCTCCACGGACCGTATTATACATTGTCACAAGTGTCTGGAATACCCTCTACCCTCGTGGGCTCCAAGGCTCGACCGACTAGGTAATTACCTCCATACTCCAGTAGTAGTCATATGCATAGTATTATCATTATTTATGGTATACCTAACAACTCACATGTCTTTATTAGATATTATCTGAGAGAGATTATACCTCTACTGTCAGGATATCCACTCTGACGATCGAATCAAGGTACCCCACTCCTAATACATGTTCATTCTACTGGGCACCCATCACCATATATTGGCACTGACTCTGTGACTATCTATCCGCAGCAATACTGACACCCGTATACGTGACCCACACATTTCCCTGATGAACCCGCCTAACTTGTAACAGCAGGGGGAAACGCGTTGGAAAAAGTGTGACGTCTATTACTTCTGACAGCCTATGACAGTTAGGTTTGATGTAATCTGATAGTGGCTAAGCTATAAGAGCCATGAATGCTACTCAGTGCATTACATCATTTATCTACGCCTGCCGCTGCTAGAACATATCAAATGCACTATTTTATGCTGTTCTGACTATATGCCAGTGATCACTGTTACCTACTTTATTCACTGGCACATATCAGACATATGTCATATGAATCTATATATGTTTCACTGCTTAAGTGCAGGGATAGCCTCTCTGCACCTGGAACCTGGGGACGCCCATACCAGGGGGCGCCTTTATTAGCACAGGCAGGGACACTATAGGTCAATCTGTATATATATGTATGTATGTTTATACTTGTGTCTGTCACATTATATAGCTTTTGCAATAAACTTATTTGCACTTACGAAGTGTAGTCATACAGTGTTTCTTTGCTACAATATTCACTACATAGCTATACAAGTTATATAGATTTGTAACTCACGTTTCTTTAATCTTTTATTTAATCTCCAGTCTTTCAGTACTTATCAGCTGCTGTATATCCTGCAGGAAGTGGTGAATTTTCTCCAGTCTGACACAGTGCTCTCTGCTTCCACCTCTGTCCATGTCCGGAACTGTCCAGAGCAGGAGAGGTTTTCTATGGGGATTTTCTACTGTTCTGAACAGTTACTGACATGGACAGAGGTGGCAGCAGAGAGCACTGTGTCACACTGGAAACAATACACCACTTCCTGCAGGACATGCAGCAGCTGATAAGTACTGCAAGACTTGATATGTTTAAATAGAAGTAATTTACAAACCCGTATAACTTTCTAACACAAGTTAATTTAAAAGCTATTTTTCCATCAGGAGTTCCCCTTTAATCTAATATAATGGGGAAGGGGTTGTACAAGGCTTGGCTACCTTTGATGGATACATAGACAAGAATTGTGAACAAGTATTTGCTCTGTTCATAACCATATACACACGCTTATCCAGTTCTAGTCATATACATAGGTTTTCAGTTACGTAGCTTATCCATAGGGAATTCTGTAAGGGAAAACATATATCCTGATACCTGAGCACCAGGTGCTATGCTGTGCACCCGTGTAAAGTTTTCTCTCAGGTTCACAGGGTGGGAGATGGTCTAAGTGTATTCTATGTTTTCCCCACTAGGTGTCACTATTGTGTTTTGTTATAACTCATTCGGTGCACAGCTGAGGAAAGTACTGGGTTAATTGTCTATTGTCACACGTTATTCTCTTGTCCAGTTATAAGCGCAGACTGTTTTCCTCTCTTTTATTCTACCCTATCCTATCCCTAACCCCCCCCCCCCTCCCCACACCAATTACAGGGAAGCTTAGTAAGCTTTAGTAAGGGAAGGAGTCTAGTTCCTGGTGGGCGGACTTCAGTTTAGTCTAGTCCAGTTCTGGTCAGAAAAGAGTTAGTCACAGAGAGCTCCAATAGCAAGCAACCACTAGTATGCAGTGCTAGACCCCCTCAGGAGGAAACAGACATCCTCTGAGGAACACCTTGCCCACGCCAGGGATCCAGAAGTGACCTGGATCCAGTTAGGCACTGACTCCAGTGGAACAAAGCTGCAGTTAGCCGATGTATTCCATTGCATAGCGCATGGCTATACTGGAAAGTTTTGGGAATACTGCTCAACCCAGCACAGGGACCTGGGGCCTCGTACTACCCTCACAGGACAGGTACCTCGACGCTGTCGGGCATGGGTCTCCAAACCGTGGCCCTCCAGCTGTTGCAAAACCACAATTCCTATTATTCCCGGACAGCAAAGCTTTGGATTTGGCTGTCCAGGCATGGTATAGTATTTCAACAGTTGGAGGGCCACAGTTTGGAGACCCACACTGTAGGGCATTCGGTGGTTCAGTAAACGTGAGTGCGAGGATTTTCTCTCCTTCTCAACTACACCCAGCTACGATATCTCAGACAGAGTACAGCACTGATGCTCATTAAGATGCTCCACTACTCCTCTCTCTTCAGCTCTGTTCAGCTATTTCACTGAAGTCTCAAGTAAACAAACAATATTCTGGTTAAGTCTTTGAACACTATTCATATGCACCAACGCACCAGCATACACTTGGGCTATCGAAACCTGAGGAAGCGGAGCCCGTCTGACCGGGGGTGGGTAACAACACCACTCCAGGCTACCGTGACAAGTGCAAAAGTGACCCTCACCCACCTAGCTGCCACAACATCGCCTGAGCTACCCCAGTATCCAACCAACCCGATGCTCGTGCGACGCACATACAGCAATCATATCACTGCAGTAAATATCAATCCTATAGAGTCCCTTTAATCTCACATATACTGTAGCCATGGTAGCATTCACACCAGGACCCTGGTGCCCAATGGGGCCTAAAGCCTCCTTGGCCACATAAGAAGACACCGCTATTACAGATGACACGTCCTTACAGACTATATATATAGGGGGGCCCGATTACCCCTCCGGGACTCTTCATGAAGACTCGTACATGAGGGAAGTCTTACCGAGAAGCATCAGCAGCTCCATGTCTCTGCTCGCTCTGAGATGTGATTCTCATCGTCTTTGTGGCCGCACCCAGAAATAGGGAACTATAGGTGACCACAAACTGTCAGGAAACAGCGACTTGCAGCAACCTTAAGAGTCACGTGGGCTAAGCCTAAGGCAATAGGGATGATAGTATATAGAGGAGGGTGCGGTGACACCTTCTACAGGGCGATCCTCATACTCTATGGGGGAGATTTATCAAACGTGGTGTAAAGTGAAACTGGCTCAGTTGCCCCTAGCAACCAATCAGATTCCACCTTTCATTTTCCAAAGAGTCTGTGAGGAATGAAAGGTGGAATCTGATTGGTTGCTAGGGGCAACTGAGCCAGTTTCACTTTACGCCATGTTTGATAAATCTCCCCCTATGTGTTACCCACTTCTCAATGACATCACATTTACTTATGTATATAATTCCATGTATTTATAGTACCTGTGAAGCGCTCAGCAAAGCCTTTCCATGGGGTCTGACCTTCACTGATCATTTGCTATGACTCTTGGATTTGTCAAAAGTTTCTTAAAGTGTCACTGTTGTTGTAACTTTCAAAATCGAAACCAACAGTAGATGTTATATAAAGTAAGTTTGCAATTTACATTCATTATTAATTTATTTTTAGTTATAGAGAACATGGCACTTCCTGTTTTCTGACTTTTTTTCCCCTCTAAGAACAGGAAACGGAAGGCAGAAAACAGGAAGTCCTGTGCATCCCAGGCCATCTGAGCGCTCACAGAGAGAAGGCAGTCAAGTGATTGACGGACACATTGAGCCGTGACTCTCTGTACTGGCCGGAATTCCTGTGTTTAGTCTGTTTTTTTTTTCAACCAGCACAAGTCAGAAAATCTGCCTTCAGGAGACTGGACCTGGATACAGTAAGTATAGCTGTTATATAGCAGCCTTCCGGAGACTGGACCTGGATACAGTATGTATAGCTGTTTTATAGCTGCCATCAGGAGACTGGACCTGGATACAGTAAGTATAGCTGTTATATAGCAGCCTTCCGGAGACTGGACCTGGCTACAGTAAGTATAGCTGTTATATAGCAGGGTTCAGGAGACTGGACCTGGATTTCTGGTAAGTTCAGCTTTGTTTTACAGCATGATAACAACAAAAAAATAATGAATGTATATTGCAAACTTGCTGTATACCACATCTACTGCTGATTTAGATTTTAAAAATTATAACGACAGTGACACTTTAAGGTAACTGGGATGTTTTCAAACTTGAACTTAACCCCTTAACGACAGATGACGTATATTTATGTCATCCTTATGCTAGGGGAGTTCAGAGGGGGGCCGTCCCTGTCTAAACCGCCGCAATCCCAACTGCTATTCGCAGTCCAATACCGCGGCCATTATCGGGAGCAGGCGATTGGCGCTCCCGCAAATTAAGACCGTTAAAGCGAATCTGTACCCACAATCTGACCCCCCAAACCACTTGTACCTTCAGATAGCTGCTTTTAATCCAAGATCTGTCCTGGGGTCCGTTCGGCAGGGGATGCAGTTATTGTCATAAAAACAACTTTTAATCCGGCAGCGCTGTGTCTAATGGCCGGGGTTTACATTTGTATATGCATTAGGCTTTCAAATCAACTGGTGTCAGAACGTTATATAGATTCGTAATTTATTTTCATTTAAAAATCTGAACTCTTCCCATACTTATCAGCTGCTGTATGTCCTGCAGGAAGTGATCTATTCTTTCCATTTTGACACAGTGCTCTCTGCTGCCACCTCTGTCCATGTCAGGAACTGTCCAGAGCATATATCTATTACCTAAAAGGGGATTCCTATTGGGGAGGGGGTAATAGCGAGGGGAGAATTACCAGGCATGATGGGAGTTGTAGTTTAGCGGCAGGTTGGGCAGCACTGGTGTCAGGCTGGGGAGACATAGACAAGACAGTGCACCCTGAAACTTGCCCCAACCAATGTTCCCTGCCTACTTGCCACGGACGACCCTAAACGGTCTCGGACAACCACGGAGTCGGTCCCTACACTGAGTAGGTGAACACACAAAACACAATGGAGGATAGTCAGCTAACCGAGTCAAAACCAAACGGACAAAGCAGTACAAAATCAGAAAGAGAGCGGAGAGTCAAATGTCAAGCAAAAGGTCAGAACACGGGCAGAGCAATAGCAAGGGGATTAGGACAGGGAACGCTGGGAAAAGGAGCAGGGGAGCTGGGACTAGTGTGATCTAATAGCCAGCAGGGAAGTGAGGAGCTGGCTGCCTTTTATCCAGGATAAGAGACCAGGTCCAGCAGCTGATTGGAGCAGCCCTGATCCCAGCACCAAGCTCAGCTGAACAGACCTAGCAGTGCAGTAACCCTTGCAATGCCAGAAGTCTGACAGGCAAGGCAGGTGTGGCTGAAAAGTAAAACACAGTTCATTCAGTGCAAACACAGAAATTCAGCGCTTCCTCGGCCGCCCGGCACGGACTGAGGAGCGCAAAGTCACATTCCTAACAGCTGGGCTATATACTGTGTATAGGATGTGTTGAGGACGGCACTTCCGTGGTGGTGGTGTAATAGTAAAAAGGACCTGGCACTCACCAGATAATGTTGTAATTTATTGTAGTGCAGAAAGCATCAGGTACAAGAAGGGCTCGTTTCGGCCAAGCCTGGTCATGATTGGCCGAAATGCGTCCTTCTTGTACCTCATGCTTTCTGCACTACAATAAATTAGCAACATTATCTGGTGAGTGCCAGGTCCTTTTTACTATATACTGTGTATAGTCCTGGGAGAGTTGTAGACAGTTTGTATTCTCATGTTTATTCTTCTACTATTATGTCTTTGTATTATTATTATTATTATTATTACTACAATATAATTTAATAATAATAATAATAATAATAATATCACCACCACACACATGACATTGTATTATATTATTGTATGGTGTTTTATATTGTATTATATGGTGTATTATATTGTATTATATTATTGTATTGTATGGTGTATTATATTGTATTATATTATTGTATGGTGTATTATGTAGTATTATATTATTGTATTATAGTATTGTATTGTCTGGTATGGTGTATTATATTGTATTATTGTATTGTATGGTGTATTATATTATTGTATGGTGTATTATATTGTATTATATTATTGTATGGTGTATTATGTAGTATTATATTATTGTATGGTATGGTGTATTATATTGTATTGTATTATATTATTGTATTGTATGGTGTATTATGTAGTATTATATTATTGTATGGTATGGTGTATTATATTATAGTATTGTATGGTTTATTATATTGTATTATTGTATGGTATGGTGTATTATATTATAGTATTGTATGGTTTATTATATTATATTATTGTATTGTATGGTGTATTATATTATAGTATTGTATGGTTTATTATATTGTATTATTGTATGGTATGGTGTATTATATTATATTATTGTATGGTTTATTATATCGTATTATTGTATGGTGTATTATATTATTGTATTGTATGCTTTATTATATTGTATTATTGTACTGTATGGTGTATTATATTATTGTATTGTATGGTGTATTATATTATTGTATTGTAAGGTGTATTATATTATATTATTGTATGGTTTATTATATCGTATTATTGTATGGTGTATTATTGTATTGTATGCTTTATTATATTGTATTATTGTACTGTATGGTGTTAGTGATCCGTGTCCGTGCTGTGAAGCGTCACGGAGCTGTCAGCTATCGGATCCATAGGTCGCGCAGACAGACGTGCAGCCTCCTCCATAGGTGACCGGCTCCGCCACCAATCTCATTGGTACAGGTCAGCTTCTTATCCTTACATGGGCGATCAAGCGAGGGGCGGTGCCTCGCTACAATATCCAATCAGCGAGCGGAATTACTAGAGTGATCGCCGCTTTCGCCAACGAGAAGTCAAAATAAAGTTACTGATAGGAGTCTGAACCAATGAGAGGCGGAGCTGTGTACGGAAGCCGCCTCGGAGTTGGAGAAGGGTTTTAGCCGATCTTATGGCTTCGCTACGCGGCCTGGTGTTTCTGCTGCTGCCCCTGATCTCAGCGGGGATAACCCAACCCCAGGACTCGGAGCTGACCTTCCTGCTGCCGGCCGGGAGACAAGAGTGCTTCTACCAGACAGCGCTATACAATGGCAGCATGGAGGTGGAGTACCAGGTAATGTCAGAGAGGTGTATGGAGGGGGATACTGCAGAGCGGCACTCACTATTCTGCTGGTGGGGTCACTGTGTACATACATTACTGATCCTGAGTTATATCCTGTATTATACTGCAGAGCGGCACTCACTATTCTGCTGGTGGGGTCACTGTGTACATACATTACATTACTGATCCTGAGTTACATCCTGTATTATATTCCAGAGCTGCACTCACTATTCTGCTGGTGGGGTCACTGTGTGCATACATTACATTACTGATCCTGAGTTACATCCTGTATTATATTCCAGAGCTGCACTCACTATTCTGCTGGCGAGGTCACTGTGTACATACATTACATTACTGATCCTGAGTTACATCCTGTATTATACTTCAGAGCTGCACTCACTATTCTGCTGGTGGGGTCACTGTGTACATACATTACATTACTGATCCTGAGTTATATCCTGTATTATACTCCAGAGCTGCACTCACTATTCTGCTGGTGGGGTCACTGTGTACATACATTACATTACTGATCCTGAGTTACATCCTGTATTATACTTCAGAGCTGCACTCACTATTCTGCTGGTGGGGTCACTGTGTACATACATTACATTACTGATCCTGAGTTATATCCTGTATTATACTCCAGAGCTGCACTCACTATTCTGCTGGTGGGGTCACTGTGTACATACATTACTGATCCTGAGTTATATCCCGTATTATACTCCAGAGCGGCACTCACTATTCTGCTGGTGGGGTCACTGTGTACATACATTACATTACTGATCCTGAGTTATATCCTGTATTATACTGCAGAGCGGCACTCACTATTCTGCTGGTGGGGTCACTGTGTACATACATTACATTACTGATCCTGAGTTACATCCTGTATTATACTCCAGAGCGGCACTCACTATTCTGCTGGCGGGGTCACTGTGTACATACATTACTGATCCTGAGTTATATCCTGTATTATACTCCAGAGCTGCACTCACTATTCTGCTGGTGGGGTCACTGTGTACATACATTACATTACTGATCCTGAGTTTTATCCTGTATTATACTCCAGAGCTGCACTCACTATTCTGCTGGTGGGGTCACTGTGTACATACATTACATTACTGATCCAGAGTTATATCCTGTATTATACTCCAGAGCTGTACTCACTATTCTGCTGGTGGGGTCACTGTGTACATACATTACATTACTGATCCTGTAATATACTCCAGAGCTGTACTCACTATTCTGCTGGTTGTGATTTGGGTTATAGTAATGTAATGTAGGAATATACTGTGTATATCAGTTTTATACCTTGTACACTGATGTCACGTCATGTGACTTTCTCTCCAGGTGATTGGAGGAGCCGGGCTGGACGTGGATTTCTCGGTCACCACCCCGTCTGGGATTCTTCTGATCATGGAGCGGAGGAGATCTGATGGCGTCCACACGTAAGTATTACCACCACCACCGGCGCTCTGCTTCTAGTCTACACCGCGATGTGTGACCCTAAGGGCGGCCACTGCTGGTGACTTATCTCACTGACCTTTCACCTCTGTTACCTGCTGAAGAGATTTAAGGTTATCAGAGCAACATCTTGAAATACCTGATAGGTAACTATGTGTCCTGTATAGACCCCAGTACACGAGGGGGAGGGGCACAAGTAACTGACCCGCAGTGAGACTAAAGAGAAAAGAGGACATTGAATATTATACAGGCAAACTGCCTCCAGCTACCAATAACATCTCAGCTCCCATCTCATTCCTAGTCCCCAGCATGGCTCCCATCTCATTCCTAGTCCCCAGCATGGCTCCCATCTCATTCCTAGTCCCCAGCATGGCTCCCCCTCTCATTCCTAGTCCCCGGCATGGCTCCCATCTCATTCCTGGTCCCCAGCATGGCTCCCCATCTCATTCCTAGTCCCCAGCATGGCTCCCATATCATTCCTAGTCCCCAGCATGGCTCCCATCTCATTCCTAGTCCCCAGCATGGCTCCCATCCTATTCCTAGTCCCCCAGCATGGCTCCCATCTCATTCCTAGTCCCCAGCATGGCTCCCATCTCATTCCTAGTCCCCAGCATGGCTCCCCCTCTCATTCCTAGTCCCCGGCATGGCTCCCATCTCATTCCTAGTCCCCAGCATGGCTCCCCCTCTCATTCCTAGTCCCCGGCATGGCTCCCATCTCATTCCTAGTCCCCAGCATGGCTCCCCCTCTCATTCCTAGTCCCCGGCATGGCTCCCATCTCATTCCTGGTCCCCAGCATGGCTCCCATCTCATTCCTAGTCCCCAGCATGGCTCCCATCTCATTCCTAGTCCCCAGCATGGCTCCCATCTCATTCCTACTCCCAGGCATGGCTCCCATCTCATTCCTAGTCCCCATCTCATTCCTAGTCCCCAGCATGGCTCCCTGTCTCACTCCTAGTCCCCAGCATGGCTCCCATCTCATCCTAGTTCCCAGCATGGCTCCCATCTCATTCCTAGTTCCCAGCATGGCTCCCATCTTATTCCTAGTCCCCAGCATGGCTCCCATCTCATTCCTACTCCCAGGCATGGCTCCCATCTCATTCCTAGTCCCCATCTCATTCCTAGTCCCCAGCATGGCTCCCCATCTCATTCCTAGTCCCCAGCATGGCTCCCATCTCATTCCTAGTCCCCAGCATGGCTCCCTGTCTCATTCCTAGTCCCCAGCATGGCTCCCATCTCATTCCTAGTCCCCAGCATGGCTCCCTGTCTCATTCCTAGTCCCCAGCTTGGCTCCCATCTCATTCCTACTCCCAGGCATGGCTCCCCATCTCATTCCTAGTCCCCATCTCATTCCTAGTCCCCAGCATGGCTCCCTGTTTCATTCCTAGTCCCCGGCATGGCTCCCTGTCTCATTCCTAGTCCCCAGCATGGCTCCCATCTCATTCCTAGTCCCCGGCATGGCTCCTATCTCATTCCTACTCCCAGGCATGGCTCCCATCTCATTCCTAGTCCCCAGCATGGCTCCCTGTCTCATTCCTAGTCCCCAGCATGGCTCCCATCTCATCCTAGTCCCCAGCATGGCTCCCATCTCATTCCTAGTCCCCAGCATGGCTCCCACCTCATTCCTAGTCCCTAGCATGGCTCCCATCTCATTCCTAGTCCCCAGCATGGCTCCCATCTCATTCCTAGTCCCCAGCATGGCTCCCACCTCATTCCTAGTCCCCAGCATGGCTCCCATCTCATTCCTAGTCCCTAGCATGGCTCCCATCTCATTCCTAGTCCCTAGCATGGCTCCCATCTCATTCCTAGTCCCCAGCATGGCTCCCATCTTATTCCTAATATCCAGCATGGCTCCCATCTCATTCCTAGTCCCCAGCATGGCTCCCATCTTATTCCTAATATCCAGCATGGCTCCCCATCCTATTCCTAGTCCCCGCCATGGCTCCCCATCCTATTCCTAGTCCCCGCCATGGCTCCCCATCCTATTCCTAGTCCCCGCCATGGCTCCCCATCCTATTCCTAGTCCCCGCCATGGCTCCCCATCCTATTCCTAGTCCCCGCCATGGCTCCCCATCCTATTCCTAGTCCCCGCCATGGCTCCCCATCCTATTCCTAGTCCCCGCCATGGCTCCCCATCCTATTCCTAGTCCCCGCCATGGCTCCCCATCCTATTCCTAGTCCCCGCCATGGCTCCCCATCCTATTCCTAGTCCCCGCCATGGCTCCCCAGCATGGCTTCCATCTCATTCCTAGTACCTGGCCCAAGTTTAGTAACACTGGTATAAAGTATTGGCCCAGGTAACACTACATGGATTCCCCCCATCTCATTTTTATACTTATGTTCTGCGCAGGGTGGAGCCCACGGAGGCCGGAGACTACATGATTTGCTTTGATAACTCCTTCAGCACCATCTCAGAGAAGTTGGTGTTCTTCGAGCTGATCTTTGACAGTCAGCAGGGGGATGACGAGCCGGACAGCTGGGCGGATATAGTGGAGCCGGATGAGCTTTTGGATATAAAGATAGAAGACATTAAGGTAACGCTAATCCCACACACCGGGGGATCAGATCCATTACGTCCGCGTAAAAACTCGGCAAGACGAGAAGGAAAATAATCAATACAGTGCAAAATAAAAGCTTCCTTATATCCCCATAGAGCTTAATAGGAGAGCTCCTCATGTTATACCATAAAGGATCAGCGCCAGGAACTGATACATTGACCTCATTGTCCCCTCTTCTTCCAATAGGACTCTATAGAGAGTGTAAAGTCTAGGCTGGAGCGCAGCATGCAGATGCAGACCGTCCTCCGAGCTTTCGAAGCGCGAGACCGCAACCTACAAGAGAGCAACCTGAGCCGGGTGAACTTCTGGTCGGCCGTGAACCTCGGGGTGCTGGTGGTGGTCGCCTTCCTCCAGGTCTACATGTTGAAGAGTCTCTTTGATGACAAGCGCAAGATCCGGACGTAGTACCAGGAGACTCTTCGGTCCGCTGTGGTCCACACAGTCTTCCACCAGAGCCAAGGACAACAAACTAGAACTAAGAGTCACAACATCCAGATTCGGAAAAAAATAAAGAAAATTACAAAAAATTCTCAGAAGCACAAGGACGTCCTGGATGTCCGTGGGTGCCGTCACCTCTTCATTGCCTTAGTGGGGTCTTCTCATTTCATCCCTGATCCATTCACCGTGGAGGAGTCAGATGGAACTGATCCACCAGGAATGGAAGAAGCCTCGCCAACCTACCCAGTCATGGACTCCCATCCTCCTCTTTCGGGTTTTTGCAATATTGAGGGCCTCCTTATCCTCCTCTCATGTGGTCAGACATAACCCATAATCCATTCTAGGGTTCCTAGTTGACATACGGGTACTGCTCCGAGACCCCTGCACGCCTGCCAGGATTGTCTTCCTATTCTCAGTATGTGGTTTCCAGACTGTAGCTCTTTCTTCCCCTCTCATAGCAGGAAGTCCCAGCACCATCTCTCATCACCAATGGCTATACTCGCCCATACCCTTCTCCCTCCATGTTGGTCATCTGAGAAATGAAGAGTCTACTGTATCTCAAAACGTATTACGGCAGATCTCACAGTAGCCAAGTGCATACGGCCACCTTCAGGATGTGAATTTGCTCCCTCTATGGGGCTTCCAGCAGTACTGCAGCAAATCTCACCAATGTGCTCCGCCAGCACCAGCGTCTCCTCCTTGGCTATGAGTACAAGACTCTGAAGATGCTGAAATTATGAGATTATTATTTTTTGTTTGTTTTTCGTTACTGATTGTTTTTGACTTTTGTCTTATGCAAACTTCATGATTTTCTTGTTGCCACGATCATGTCAAGACTAGAAAAACATGGTTGCCTCCTTCCAGAAACAGCGCCACCCTGTCCACAGGATGAGTCCGGTATTGCAGCTCATGTCACATGAAAAGAAGTCGTGAGCTGTAGTACCACACCCAGCCTGTGGACACATGTGGCGCTGTATCAGAAATAAAGACAGAAGCCATGTTTTCTTTAATCTGGTACAATAGAATTTAAGGGGGGCACGGGGTTAACTTTACACTTGTTTGAGGGCTTTTATATGACTATGAACCACATTGCTGCTATGAAGAAGTTTTGTATTTTTATAGCTCCTCCTCAGTGCCTGCTCTTTGAATAGCAATGGGCCTTCTTTGTGACGTTTACGGTTTTTATTGTGTTATGTATTGTGTTTATATGGAGAAAAGACACGAGGGAAATGGTACAGATCTGGTATCCAGTATGTTTGGGATTGTATGTATATCTGGCCAGAGCAACGGGAATTAAAGAGAATTAAATTTAAAGAGAATGATCTAATCTGTCCAGGAGAGACGAGTTCTTGCTGGTTCTAAAAACCTTTTTAGTTGTTTGACCTGTTTTCCTTACTCATCTGTTCTCTCAAGATAACCCCGCCTCCTCACTGTGACATCATATGTTCTGGCAAGATAACCCCGCCTCCTCACTGTGACATCATATGTTCTGGCAAGATAACCCCGCCTCCTCACTGTGTGACATCATCTGTTCTTTCAAGATAACCCCGCCTCCTCACTGTGTGACATATGTTCTACCAAGATAACCCCGCCTCCTCACTGTGTGACATCATGTTCTCCCAAGATAACTCCGCCTCCTCACTGTGACATCATATGTTCTGGAAAGATATTCCCGCCTCCTCATTGTGACATCATCTGTTCTCCCAAGATAACCCCGCCTCCTCGGTGTGTGACATCATGTTCTCCCAAGATAACCCTGACTCCTAACTGTGACATCATCTGTTCTTCCAAAATAACCCCGACTCCTCACTGTGTGACATCATCTGTTCTCCCAAGATAACCCCGCCTCCTCACTGTGACATCATCTGTTCTTTCAAGATATCCCCGCCTCCTTACTGTGTGACATCATGTTCTCCCAAGAGAACCCCGCCTCCTCACTGTGTGACATCACCTGTTCTCCCAAAATAACCCCTTCTACTGTGTGACATCACCTGTTTTCCCAAGATAACCCCGCCTCCTCACTGTGTGACATCATCTGTTGTCTCAAGATAGCCCAACGATGAAGCATTGCTTACCTCCCCCCATGCCTGTGATGCGCTGCCTAACCGGCTCCAAGACCCCACCCCCCGGCATTATTCTGGCATTGCTGTGAAGACGTCACCCTGCATCCTGCCAGTCACTGACTGGATGAGCAGGCGGCTGTCCACCAGCTGGTTCGTGACGTCAGCTCTGCTGGGTATCCCAGAGCCCGGCGGGGGTCCCAGAGTGGCGATCCAGTGCTGGAGAGGTGAGATAGTATAGTTTATGTTTCCTCCTGCAGTTTGAAAATGTTTTCCTGTGGCCGGACTTCTCCTTTAAGAGACATTCACACGTTCCTTGCATAGTCTGTACAAGAGCCATGCCTGTTGCTAGGTCCTTCCCTGGAGGGATATCTAGTCCCGTATTTTGAGACTCGTAACTGATTCTACACGGACTCCATTTGCATTTTCCCAGTCTGTATATACGGACGATGCGCTACGGAACAGATTTCAGAACTCCTGACATCATTAAAGAGAGCCATTACTTCCTATGGGAGGTTTTCACTCGGCTCTATATACAACTCCTATAGCGTTCAATGGCGAGGGCCATAGACAAGTGTAACCACCATCCCACTGACTACAAGTGGTAATAATTGGCAAATAGGTAACAGAAGCTCTGATCTCTGGATAGGCAACATTTCCCAGAAGTGGGATGAACCGGAATGAAGCATTTAGGGTAGGTTCACACTATGGAATCCACCCAGAGTTCTGTTGGATTCCATGGCTCACGGCGGCGCGCATATCCACCGGCTTCATAGACACCATTCTATGGCTAGGTTCGCATTTCGCCAAAAGAATAGACATGTCAGTTCTTTCAGCGGAATGCGAAATCCGCCCGGCCATAGAATGGTGCTTTATGTCCTGTAGGAAATGATGTATTCTTTCCCGTCTGACACAGTGCTCTCTGCTGCCACCTCTGTCCATGTCAGGAACTGTCCAGAGCAAATCCCCATAGAAAACCTCTCCTCTCTGGACTGCACAGAGAGCACTGTGTCAGACTGAAAAGAACACACCACTTCCTGCAGGACATACAGCAGCTGGTAAGTATGGGAAGACTGGACATTTTTAAATAGAAGTAAATTACAAATCTATATAATCTTCTTCCACCAGTTAATAGGAAAGAATTTTATGCTGCCAGAGTACCCCTTTAATAGGTATGCCAGAATGTAGTTTTTGTTTCTTTCCCCCTCATGATGTTTGTTATATAGTGAAAGGATTTAAGGCATGGGCCATGGTTAAAAGATTTTATTAAGAAGATACTCTAATTTAACCATCTTATACATCATACAGAATCTTCGTTAGTTTGTACAAGCATCTTCTCCCTTTGATTCTCACAATATAATTATCCAATAGAATATAGATTAGTGATCAGCAACCTGCGGATCTCCAGCTGTTGTATGACTTCTATCTCCCAGGCTGGGGGTCCACCCATATAGATCTTGGTGGTTTTCCAGGTCAAGGAACTATGGGTTATTCTGTCCATTGTTCATAAAATGGGAAAACCACCAAGTCCTATACGTGATCTCAATGCCAGCTACAGCATTATAAAAACACTCCCCGAGTAGGTACGGTAGATGCCGACTGATTTTTACAAATCCCACCTCAATGTAGACTGCACCACAAAGGCAGCCTCGGGTAACGTCTTAATTTCGACCTCCCCAAATATACAGAAGTCGATGACACCAGGTCTCCTTCCCGTATGACCTTCTGGAAATGGCGGCTTTGGATGTCTACGGAAGCAATTGGTCTCAAAGTTATGGACAGAGTGGTTGGCCACATGTGACCATATTGGTCTAACTCCTTGTCTTGGGCAACTTTGATGCCTCTTAAAGACTCAAGAGTTGGATTGAGATAGTCTCCTGTACATCCATTTATGTATAGGGGAAGGTTTTTTTTTTTAAAAAAAGTAGACAAGGCAAGTCCATAGAAGAGACCCGAGTGTAAGGCCCAATGCATCCCATACGGAAGGACGTCGTCACCAGAACTGAGGCTTGGCTGGGGCTGTTGGAGGTGGTCTTCTGCATAGAAACACAAATGGAGACTGCAAAATTAGATACAGAATAAATAATGAGGCTCAAATGTAGCAAGTGCAAATTCCTTTCTATACATAGGTAGATCAGACTCCGCCCCCGAGGAGCCGAAATTTCTTAAAAAAACAAACATATATGCCGTATAGTAAACGGTTAAAATTGTGAAAATCCTGGTGGTCTGGCACGCCACAAGTATGAAGATAAATGGACAATTGGAATTCTGGCTTGGTATCCCGGGCCCTTAATATATTGCGGGTTGCCTGTAAACTCTGATTGTCTGACATACTATTAATTGTGTATAATCTTGAATTCTTTTTTTTTTTTTTTTTTTAAGGCCCACACCAATCAGGATAGAACATTGCATTCAATGGGATTCTACAATTGGAACCTTTTGAATATGTATAACAATAGGCATGGGGCTATTATCAGTAACAGTACAAGTAGTAACCAGTGGACACAGGCACACCCACCAGTATTCATATCTCATACAATTTGTCATTGCTTTTTAACATGAAGGGGGAAGATTTATAAACGCTGCTCTCCTGGCGTATGCAGATTTGCATGGCGTACACCGGCCGTTTCCCCTCCTCAACTGATGTGCGGGCGGGGGTGGCCATGTGCCTTTTGGTAAATCCGGACAGTGAAAAGAGCGGGGCTTTAAGACTGAGGCCAGCCTTTATAAATGTACCCTGAAATGTATAGTAATATTAGTCCCCGCCCCCGAGGAGCAATTAATGCTTTATATGGTCTTTCACTACTAAGGCAAGGTGGAGGCTCTGACCAAAAAAAAATCAATGTACATTGTATCTGATCCCTGAAAAAAAAAGAAATGGCCACTAGACTCTAATAAGCTGCAATAGTAAAAGAGGTATTCTGATTTTGGTTATTCTTTGTTATGATGGGAATTGTAGTTTTGCAACAGCTGAAGAGCTGTAGTGTGACGCCTGTGATGTAACAATATCAGGCAAGTTATTTTGATGGAAAATCTCATCAATGGGATACCCCTTTCCATCACCTACATATTACCAGACCGTGTAGCCAAGAATGACGTCCCGAGGCTTTGCTGGGCAGTATGTCACGTCCACAGCTCTATGCTAAGGAGAGTCCTCCAGGGAAGCACACCAAGTCATTACAGAGCGGCTGGTAAAGTCATGATGAACCCCATCGAATAAGGTCCAATTCCTGTGGTGACTGCTTTCACAATACGTTTAGGAGTCATACCTACAGATACCTCATAGCTGTTCACAAAGCTGTTCAGCTCTGTGAAAACGTGAGCCTAAAAGGAAAATATGATTTTTTAACTTTGCAAACAGCCATGGAAATGTGCAGCCCCCAAGGAGCTTTCTACTAAACTCATCTAGTGGAGTCTACAGCCAGAATTATATTTCCTTATCCATTCATCAACCAATTGAATGATCTCTTCAGTGAGTAGTAGTTATAGCCTACAGGTAGCTTCACATAGTTTTTGTTTGCCCCCATTAAGGGTGCGTTCACACCTACAGAATCCGCAGCGGATCTGAAGCAGATTTGATGCTGTGTTCAGTTATTTAAATGAAATCTGCTGCGGATCCGGTAAGTGTAAACACACCCTAAAAGGGAACTTTTTTTTTTTTTTTTTAATCAACTGGTGTCAGAAAATTATATAGATTTGTAATTTACTTCTATTTAAGAAATCTCCAGTCTTCCAGTACTTATCAGCTGCTGTATGTCCTTCAGGAAAATACATTCTTTCCAGTCTGACAGTGCTCTCTGTTGCCATCTCTGTCCATGTCAGGAACTGTCCAAAGCAAGAACAAATCCCCATAGAAAACCTCTCCTGTATACAAATCTACATAACTTTTTGACTCCAACAGATTTGAAAGACAAAAGATTTTCCCCGGAGTACCCCTTTCTTAGGAGTTTGCCAAAAATAAATATGGCTTCTTTATTCCAGAAACAAGCCTATATGGCAATTACTAAAACATACATGATCTATGGATGGCACCTTGATTTCAATGGCAGCTGTGTAATGCTTCATGTGTCCTGTGGGGGTGCTGCAGAGAAACTGGACACTTCCTACCAGGTTTCTTCACTGATCACTAGTAGTGTAGGTATATGTGTGGCATCCTGGGATCAGAGGAACTGAGAAGGGTGAACCCACTTGCTCATGGCCGCCACTTATGGTAGGTGTCTGGCAAGGGCCTTCCCGAGGGGTTGTCTAGCGAAAATCTTTTTCTTTCAAATGAACTGGTGTCACAAAGTTAAGTAGATTTGAAATGTACTTCTATATAAAAATCTCCAGTCTCCCCATACGTATCAGCTGCTGTATGTCCTGCAGGAAATGTTTTATTTTTATTCAGCCACAGTGCTCTCTGCTGACATCTCTGGCCGAGACAGGAACTGTCCAGAGCAGGAGAGGTTGTCTATGGGGATTCATAGAAAACTGAGATAGAGTACCCGTGTCAGCCAGAGAACACTGCAGGACATACAGCAGCTGATAAGTATGGGAAGACTGGAGATTTTTATATAGTAAATTACAAATCTATATCACTTTTTGACACCAGTTGATTTGAAAGAAAAAGATTTTCGCTGGACAACCCCAGGGTTGGGCATGATGGAAAAATCACTGCAGAGTGCCGACCCCTTTGTTCCCGAAAAGATAAGACGCAGCAAGAGCTCTCTCGCTGCGGCTTACCCCTCCCCATAGAAAAAAAAAAAACATTTCCGTGTAGGGAGGACAGACAGACAAACAAACGTTCAGCTGTCACTAATTTAAAGTGTTTGGGGACCTCAAGCTCTTCAAGGAGTAGAGGGCAATTCTTACAGTACATGCCATATACCAGGAATAGAAGGTGCTGCACATGTAACCTCAGAGACAGCTCATTGACTTTCTACCCCAATAGTAAGAGTATTGCTTCACAAGCAATAACCTGCATGTAATGGAACATATCATAAATACTCTCGACCTGCAGCGCCTCCACAGGGGAAACTGTGCATTACATGTTAGGTTCAATAATCTGCAGTAACGCACTAAGGTGCATGTCCTCCTCTCGCTGTAGACGCTCTTCTGTAAATCATCCACATCCTCAGACGAGGGGAAAGACTTTCGGGAAATGATTGACAGCTTGCCTGGTTATATTCAGTAACTTCAACCAGTATTTATAGGCAGCATTAAAAGGGGTTTTCCACTCAAACATAACTTTTGATATGTTGCTGCCTATGGTGAGACTAACAATTCCTTCCATACTTGTTATGTTCTGTATGTATCTATTAAGTCTCCTTGCTCCAGTTCTCAGCTGCTGCTTTCTGCTGGAGACACAAAAATCTGTGTGAGCTTTTCTCTCTGTCTCCCCTCCTCCTCCCTTCTGAGCCAGATGATATAAACAAGTCCCTGGCAGGCCCTATCTGCAACATTGTAGCATCTCTAATGCTGGGAGGGTTAATCACGAAAAGTTTATTAGTAGAGATGAGCGAACCGGGTTCAAGTTCGAGTCCATCCGATAAAGCTTTAAGGTTGTCTGGAAAACATGGATACAGCCAATGACTATATCCATGATTTCCACATAGCCTTAGGGCTTTATCCAACTTCAGCAGCCACCGCTAATCAAATGCCGAAAGTTCGGGTTCGGATGGACTCGAGCATGCTCCAGGTTCGCTCATCTCTATTTATTAGCAACCTGACCTTAAAATAACCATCCTAGCGTTACAAAGAAGCTACAATGTAGCAGATACAGCCTGCCAGGGACTGACTTACATCAGGTGTCTCAGAAGGGAGGAGAGAGAAAGAAAATCTCACACACAGTTTTTGGTGTCTTCAGCAAAAAGCATTAGCCGAGAACTGGGGGAAGGGGACTGAACAGATAATAACAAGTATAGAAGAAATTGTTAGTCTCACCATGGGCAGCAACATAACAAAAGTTAAGTTTGAGTGGAGTTATCCAGCCTTAGAAAAACATGGCCACTTTCTTCTAGAAACAGCACCACTCGCCTCCAGCTCAGGTGTGGTTTGCAATTAAGCTCCAGTCACATCCATGCAAATCATGCACCAGAACTAGAGACAAGAGTCTTGTTGTCTCTGCAAGAAAGTGGCCATGTTCTCCGAACGCTGAAAAAAAATGTCTGCTTTCTTCTACAAACTGCACCACCCATGTCCTCAGTTTGGGTGTCGTACTTCAGTTCCATTGAAAGGAATAGAGCTAAATTGTAATACTACACATAACCTGAGAACAGAGGCGGCACTGTTTTTGCAAAAAAATAAAAATAAAAAAATAAAATGAGCTGTTATTTTTCTAATCTTGAGTAACCCCTTTACGTAATGTTTTATCCACGTACTGTTATTACAGTGCTGCTAGGCCTTACAGCTGTGATAGAAGATTGGCTCCTGCACGGATTCTGCTCCCATTCACATATTTCACGATGACATCTGCATTCCTGGTCAGCGGATTCATAGAGCCAGGAAATAACCACACAGTACTTGTCTGTGAGCGCAGGCATCAAAGCCAATGCATAGTTATAAAAGAACAGAGTGCAATACTGCCCTCTACTGGGAGAATGGAGGAACAGAATATGGGCAAGAGAAGTAATAGGAGGAGATATTGGGAGGTTATATGGAGTAATAGGAGGAGATATAGGGAGGGTATATGGAGTAATAGGAGGAGATATAGGGGGATATATGGAGTAATAGGAGGAGATATAGGGGGATATATGGAGTAATAGGAGGAGATATAGGGGGATATATGGAGTAATAGGAGGAGATATAGGGGGATATATGGAGTAATAGGAGGAGATATAGGGAGGATATATGGAGTAATAGGAGGAGATATAGGGGATATATGGAGTAATAGGAGGAGATATAGGGGGATATATGGAGTAATAGGAGGAGATATAGGGGGATATATGGAGTAATAGGAGGAGATATAGGGAGGATATATGGAGTAATAGGAGGAGATATAGGGAGGGTATATGGAGTAATAGGAGGAGATATAGGGGAGGATATATGAAGTAATAGGAGGAGATATTGGGAGGTTATATGGAGTAATAGGAGGAGATATAGGGAGGTTATATGGAGTAATAGGAGGAGATATAGGGAGGTTATATGGAGTAATAGGAGGAGATATAGGGGAGGATATATGAAGTAATAGGAGGAGATATAGGGAGGTTATATGGAGTAATAGGAGGAGATATAGGGAGGATATATGGAGTAATAGGAGGAGATATAGGGAGGATATATGGAGTAATAGGAGGAGATATAGGGAGGTATATGGAGTAATAGGAGGATATATAGGGAGGATATATGGAGTAATAGGAGGAGATATAGGGAGGATATATGGAGTAATAGGAGGAGATATAGGGGGATATATGAGTAATAGAAGGAGATATAGGGAGGATATATGGAGTAATAGGAGGAGATATAGGGAGGGTATATGGAGTAATAGGAGGATATATGGAGTAATAGGAGGAGGTATATGGAATAATAGGAGGAGATAAAGGGAGGATATATGGAGTAATAGGAGGAGATATAGGGGAGGATATATGGAGTAATAGGAGGAGATATAGGAAGGATATATGGAGTAATAGGAGGAGATATAGGGAGGTTATATGGAGTAATAGGAGGAGATATAGGGGGGATATATGGGGTAATAGGAGGAGATATAGGGGGGGTATATGGATTAATAGGAGGAGATATAGGGAGGATATATGGAGTAATAGGAGGAGATATAGGGAGGATATATGGAGTAATAGGAGGAGATATAGGGGATATATGGAGTAATAAGGGGAGATATAGGGGGATATATGGAGTAATAGGAGGAGATATAGGGAGGATATATAGAGTAATAGGATGAGATATAGGGATGTTATATGGAGTTATAGGGGGAGATATAGGGGGTATATATGGAGTAATAGGAGGAGATATAGGGAGGATATATGGAGTAATAGGAGGAGATATAGGGAAGGTTATATGGAGTAATAGTAGGAGATACAGGGAGGATATATGGAGTAATAGGAGGAGATATAGGGAGGATATATGGAGTAATAGGAGGAGATATAGGGGGGATATATGGAGTAATAGGAGGAGATATGGGGGGGTATATGGAGTAATAGGAGGAGAGACAGTGTCACCACATGATATAGTAATAGCCATATATGAGAATACACACACCTATAGTAAGGAGACAGACACCCAGAAGTGAAATCACCGACCACCAGGAGGATGAAGTTCCCTTTATTTTAGTTTATTAATAAGGTACAGAATCGGGGAGGTAAATTGTACACAGTATTTCTCGGTAGTAACAAACCAGCTGCTCCTTCACAACTATATAAAGAGCAGTCACAGAGTCCATGGTGCTCCCCCCTTCCCTCTGTGACTGATGAAGCGCAGACATGGCAGTGGCGCCCCCTCTGGAGAGGACAGCAGTGCAGAGCATGACCACTACTGCCGTCCTTTCAAGAAGGATCCTCAACTGGGCCTGTTATTATACACAGTAAAGGCAGCTCTTCGGGCGTTTCCTAAAAACCTTCACACCCCTTTGTACATTAGACCCCAATTCATAACCCAAGCCCTGACTGTGGCTGCCCCCATGTGGCGGCTTCAGTTAGAGGAGGGAACAGTGGATATAACTGTACTGACTGCTTGTATCGGGGTCATACCATGGCTTTCATACCAATCCTATGCTGTTCTATAAACTCCTCTCTCGTTAGAAGTAGTTTAGTTGTCAAAGGATCAGTCAACAGATTGGGAAAAGGTAAACTGCATAGACCAGGGATAGGGAACCTTCAGCCCTCAAGCTGCTGCAAAACTACAATTCCCATCATGGCTGTCCAGAGATGATGGGAATTGTACTTTTGCAACAGCTGGAGGGCCGAAGGTTCCCCATCCCTGGTCCAAAGTACATGTGCATTAAGGAAATCTAAAGGAATAGCTGCAGGCTGTATAAGGTGTATGGGAAATTTTAAGGGGTCATTCCAGGATTAGAGAAGAAAAAAAAAAAACAAACAAACAGCTACTTTCTTGCAAAAACAGCACCACCCCTGTCCTCAGCTTGTGGTATTACAATTCAGCTGCAAAACCACAATCTAACGAACTAAGAGTGGTGCTGTTTCTGGAAGAAAGCGGCCATATGTTTTTCTTAGCTTGGATAACCCCTTAAAAAATGGGTAAGTCATTTTTTTCCTTCAAACCAAATTTGGTACATAAATTTGTAATAGATTAGTAAAATCTATTTAAAAAGCTCAAGCCTTCCAGTACTTATCAGCTGCTGTATGTCCTGCAGGAAGTGGTGTATTCTTTCCAGTCTGACACAGTGCTCTCTGCTGCCACCTCTGTCCATGTCAGGAACTGTCCAGAGCAGGAGAGGTTTTCTATGGGGATTTGCTACTGCTCTGGACAGTTTGACATGGACAGAGGTGGCAGCAGAGAGCACTTTGTCAGACTGAAAAGAATACACCACTTCCTGCAGGGCATGCAGCAGCTGATAAAGCACTGAGATTTTTAATTAGAAGTAATTAACAAACCTTTATAACCTTCTGGCAACAGTTGATTTGAAAGAAAAAATAATGCTGAAGTTCCCCTTTAAGCCTATACCATACTGTCACAGCCTGCCCTAGTACAAGCAGTCTGTACAGTCATCGCCCCCTTGGTGTCCCAGCCATGTCCGTCTTCCCTGCTCCTCTACCTCTCACCCGTAAAGCATACAAGGCACTGATTTATAGAGAATTTCAACTCTAAATTCTGTAGGAAAGAGAAAAAAAAATAATCTTGGGAGGACACAGGTTTTATAGAGACTGTTAAATATATATGAAAATTAATGCAATTTTTTTTTATCCTGAAAGATCCAAAAACTGTACAAATCATTAGGATAGAACCTGTATACCCCAAGCTCGGAATCGGCAGAACCTGCTTAAATACTCAGAGGTGGGAAGGGGAAGGGTTACTGGAGGTCGTGTATATATATTACATCTGGCGGATGTTATATGAGCAAAGCCACCTTTGCTGTTGGGGGAAACTACAACTCCAAGCATGCCCTGACAGCGAGCTGTAGTTTCCGCCAGCGGCTGAAGAGCCACAGTCGCCAGATGGTACCAATACCGGAAGGCCGCCCTTGCTGGAATCTGCATCAGTTCCCAGTCTCCACAAGCAATTCATCGGTCTATACTGGATCACGTGGCGGTCTGTAAAGTCTAGTCCTAGCAAACAGGTTGGCGGCAGCGGCGGTGGCGACAGCGATTTAGGCCCCCCGGAGCGGAACGGCGTCTGTCTGTAAAACGGAGATAGACACCCTGCGCATATATCCCCTCTCCCAAATAAGGACTGCAAACGCTCTATACTCTCCCCGCCCGAGGCTTAGTCTAGTAAGGAGGGCTCTGCAGGGCGGATTATGGTGGGCCGATTTGGGGCGGCGGGAGGTCTCCGGCTGCAAAATGGAAGAAGAAGAATAAGGGGGGAAAAAATAAAAATGTGAGGTTTAGGGAAGTGATAGAGAACAGAGAAAGATGGTTAAGGTGCGGGAGTCATACAGGACACATCACTGCTGGGTTATCATTACATTCTATAGGAATCAGATGGATAGTGCAGATCTCTGTACATGAATGATATATAGGGGGTGGTCCGCCCTGATACCTCCTCTATGATCCTGAGAATACAGAACTGCTGCTGCTCAGGAACATCTCACATTCCGCACTAGTGAGCGCTGCTCTGGAGTATAATACAGGATCAGTAATATAGAAAGAGCTGTGGAGTTTGGGTCTAGCGATGGCACAAAGAAAATCAGAATTACACAACATATTACGTGTGGAACGGAGGGTGTGGTGTATTATGCGACTTGCCCATGCAATTTGGTGTATGTTGGAATGACATCACGGAAGTTAAAAACGAGAGTACGTGAACACATCCATGATATTCGGCGGGGGATGGAAACAGATGATATGTCAATGTTGAAGGCAATCCCAAGACACTTCAAAATGTACCATAATGGAAATGGAAATCTATTGAGAGTAAGAGGCATCGATAGGGTTCATGTTGGCAATAGAGGAGGAGATTGGAAGAAGACCTTGGCACAGTTGGAAGCTAAATGGATCATGAAGGTGGACTGTGTAAGTCCCAAGGGTTTAAATGAAATGTTGAGTTTTGCCCCTTTTTTGTAATTATGTACATAGTTCTATTATCCTAGAGGAAGACATAGGTTAGCGTGTTCTCTGGGGTCCTTTGTCTATATTGGGTATACTGGATGTATACTAATATTTTTATCTTTTTGTTTTATTTTAGATTTTAGTCATATTGTCCTGCTCGTTTAGGAAGGTAACCAGTGGAACATGAAGAAGCGGATGCAGCCATTGAATACCAACTCCAGATATACTTAACAAAAAACTTTTTTTTTTGAAAAGACCTTTTATAACCATTTTTTACTTAGTTTTTGGATCATGTGTATTAACTTTGGTAGTATTACAGATTTATTCACTTGATCAGGTATATAGTTTATTCATTGACCCACTTGATCAGGTATCACGTATTGACTAGCTATTTTTCATTAGTTACACACATTCAGCATTATATTTGATTCATATTTGCACACTGGGTATTATTTACTTTATCATTCATTAACATATTCACTTTTTTATATATCAGTCAACACTAATCATGTATTATATTCACTATTTTTCACTTGACACTATTCACTTTGGCATTATACACACATGTGTTTTTTGTGTTTTTGATTTTGCACCACATTGGTATACTTATATTACTTATTAGTTTGCAGTTGTTTCATCCCACTGTATATCACAGTAGTCATTTTTGCACTTGTACGTTACGTACACACTTCTAATGAAATTAACATAATTTTTGTATATTTTGTAAATATTGTTTGGGGTGGTATAATTATCATTATATATTTATTCATTATATTCTTATTTCACTTGATCATGTATATAGTTTTATCTATTTGACCCACTCGTATTATTCACTTGCACACATTATTATATTATTACGAGACATTTTTCCAATTGAGTATTGATTTATGCATTGTATTCTCCTGGGGGAGCGTCTGACGTCAGGACGCCGCGCGGTGACGTCAGTCCACGTGAACGGAAGAGGGAGGCGTCTAGATACCGGGAAACCACATAAAAGCGGCAGGTTTAGAAGGACTAGCACACCTCCGTGAACAAGCAAATCGCGAAATGTGCGTTGGAGGCGGTACAGCACGTGCATTACATCAGGTACAGTCAGTGGGACTTGGGGGGATACATTCCTTATTGTTTGGAACGGCTCTTGAGCACACTTAGCACTTTATGTTATACCTTACTAGGGGTGGTGCAATAGTGACTTGGTCTACTATAGTAATTGAATAGTGGAGCCCGATTGCAGTGAGACAAATTGGTTATGCTGCGAGTTGTAGTCCCTCCATAGACTACTTGCACTTTATACTTTACATACTTAAATTATATGTGATTGAGTGTATCATGTTTACAGATTAATGACTGTACCTCTATGTGCATACTTCCCCACCTTGTGATCAATTTTAATATATTTTATGGATTGTATTTTTTGGTTGTTAATAAAGTTATTTTGATTTGTGATACTAAGAATTTTTGCCTCTTTTTGGTAGGAAGTATTATGTTGGGCCTGAGGCGGGCTAGGGTTGTTTTGTAGGAGTTTACAGGATCAGTAATGTAATGTATGTACACAGTGACCTCATCAACAGAATAGTGAGTGCAGCTCTGGAGTATAATACAGGATGTAACTCAGGATCAGTAATGTATGTACACAGTGACTGCATCAGCAGAATAGTGAGTGCAGCCCTGGTGTATAATACAGGATCAGTAATGTAATGTATGTACACAATGACCTCATCAGCATAATAGTGAGTGCAGCTCTGGAGTATAATACAGGATGTAACTCAGGATCAGTACAGGGATAACTACTCCATGTATATGTTGACTCCTCTGTTTGTATAGATTATGGGGGAGATTTAGCAAACATGGTGTAAAGTGAAACTGGCTCAGTTGCCCCTAGCAACCAATCAGATTCCACCTTTCATTTTCCAAAGAGTCTGTGAGGAATGAAAGGTGGAATCTGATTGGTTGCTAGGGGCAACTGGGCCAGTTTCACTTTAC
Source organism: Dendropsophus ebraccatus (assembly GCF_027789765.1). Lineage (NCBI taxonomy): Eukaryota > Metazoa > Chordata > Amphibia > Anura > Hylidae > Dendropsophus > Dendropsophus ebraccatus. The sequence goes on along the minus strand of NC_091454.1, from coordinate 212,510,721 downwards.
ACCATGTTTGATAAATCTCCTCCTATATGTATAAATACAGATAGACATAGGCCTGAGACCTTACACTACAAATTACCCCGTTGTCCCTTGTAGTGTTCTGTAGACACAAGGCTCAGTGTATGGTAATGTACTCTATATCAGCTTATACTCAATAAAAGTGTTCCCCAACCTGTAACTTGTATCTATTATGTAGGGGTCACTCACAGTATATATAACATATAGATTAATGGATCAGCAGCAGCTGCTTTGTGCAGATCATTCATCTACAGAGATACAGCACTGCAACCAGCTAATGTCCTAGGCTGCACACTGTCTATAGGCCGTGCATTATCACCATCATTTCTTACCTGGGCACACCAGGGGGTACACCCGGGGGTATACGAGCCGGCCGGGATGGGATCTGTGGAGGTGCAGAGAATGGGTCATTGGCAGCGATAGGGAAAGCAGCCGCAGGACCTGGGCGGGATGGGATGGGGGGATAAGCAGCGCCCCCTGCAGGTACAGGGATGAGTGGGGGACCAGGAGTTGGGCCTCTCACTGCAGGCGGGCGGCTTGGAGGCATTATGGTGGAAATCGGTCTCCTCTGTACATTTGGGCTGGGAAAAAAAATAAAACAGAATAAATTTAAGTTTCTAGGATTGGAGCCACGTGGCCTCCGTTGTATCACATGACAGGAAGACCATGCTCAGTTAATCATGGCAAGGATAACAGAGTGAAATATCCCGCCCTATAGTACAGACCTGTGTCCGCTGGTGGAGTTCTGCAGCCAGGTGTCATCCACGGGTGGGGGGACAGGGGTGGTGATGGTGCTAGTGGTAATGTCACCGATGATATTCAGCGCCTCCTTCAGTGCATGGTACATCCTGAGCATTTCGTCTCGTCGCTGAGCCTGGTCTGCGGACTCCTCCATGAGGCTGTTCTGGTCGGTGGAGGAGTACAGATACGCCAGCAGCTCGGAGTGAATGAAATCCTTTGTCTGCAAAAGAGGAGGAAATGACAGAATCCCGGGGTCACGACACTGCCCCCCGCAGGTCACTACAAACAAGTGTACCAGGGGGACGCATGGGGGAGACGCAACACTGCAGAGAACACAAATGACATGGCGTCAGATCAAGCTGTCAGGGAGAACTCACGTTGTTGATCATGAGGTGCATTATGGTCTTTGGCATGAGGTCCCGGATGGACTTGTTGATAATCGCCATGTAGGAGTCCACCAGGTTTCGGATGGTTTCCACCTGTCTCTCCAGCTGGGGGTCCATGGAGAAGGTGTTTTCCTGGACTTCATCTTCATTCTCTGTCTGCGGGTCAAAATAAAAAAAAAAAAAAAAAAAAATACACATCCACAATCCACAATACCTCTCTAAATGTCCCACAACTACACAGGGCATCTATATTACCCCCCTCTAAAGGTCACATGACTACACAGGGCATCCATATTACCCCCCTCTAAAGGTCACATGACTACACAGGGCATCCATATTACCCCCCTCTAAAGGTCACATGACTACACAGGGCATCCATATTACCCCCTCTAAAGGTCACATGACTACACAGGGCATCCACATTACCCCCTCTAAAGGTCACATAGCTACACAGGGGATCCATATTACCCCCTCTAAATGTCATATGATGACAGTTTCTAGCTCGTGTCACTTGGGGTCACATACTGTGGGTATATAGACTGTTGCCCCAAGGAGGCGACACTAAGCAAATTAAAAAAAAAAAAAAAAAAAAGTGTCAGCTCCTCTCATCCAGGCTAAACTGCAGGCACTTCATACTACTCCCTCTAAATATCACATGACTACACGGGACATCCATACTAGTCTGAATGACCATCACATGACATACAAGGGCATGTATACTACTCCCTGTAAACATAACATGACTGGAAAGGGTGTCCACACAACTCCCAACATGTCACATGACTACACAGTATTACTGCTCACTGTCAGGGTGCCCCCACTATTCCTGACACTGTGTCCTTGCACCTATTCTATGCACACGTAATATTACATAGCAGTACACAGGGGGCACAATACTGCGGAAAATTCAGTGTATGAGTGTGTACTGTGGCACTATGGTGTATGGACTGTGAGCTCTAATAAAGAATCAGGAGCCTCTTAAGGTTCCCTGCATCTATTATATGGTACCAGCACCAACCTGGTCTTTCTCAGGGTAGACGCCAGCTCGGAGGAAAGAGGCTTTCCAGCTGTCCACATCCTCCTGGGAGTCGCAGGCCAGTTCTATCTGACGCAGGTCCTTATATACGTTCCTGGCAAAGGAGATAGTCATTCAGTCTCTTTATAAAAGCACAAAAGGTGCAGTACACATGCCCCGTGTTACCCAGGATCAGACGTCATAAGGAAATGCATGGTCTGCATGTTCGCAGTTTACAATTTTTATACGTACATATGTTTGCAACAGAAATAATGGCTGCAAAAGTAGACCCAGCCTTTAAAAGGGATCCCCGCCTTACAGAATTTATAGGCAGGGGTCAGACTCCAGGGACCCCCAACAATCAGCTGTATGAAGGTGGAGCTTCTGCAGTGTTCCCTTCTTGCCTCTCTCTATGATTACTAGTGGAGGTGTATAGTACTGCACAGCGGTTATATTCAAGTGCAAGGACAAGCAGAAGCTCTCGCTGGGTCCGGACCCCCACCAATCTAATTCCCGGAGGACAGACCCCCAATCCTGTAAGGCTGGAGAACCCCTTCAACAGGAGAAAATACATACAAGTCTCCCCCACTAATGCTATCGACAACTTACCGACTTTCAGTGTTGAAAATAGCAAAAATGTGTTTAGTGGACATGAATCCCTTCTCCACATCTCGGATCTTCAGGTTGTCCAGAGGCAGCATGTACTTCTTCTCTTTCTCCTGCAGGGGGCACAGTAGAGCCGGTCAATGTTATGACCAAGCGGACAGGAAACTGGCACAGATGTAGCGGTGCCGAGCGCTGTGTAGACTTATTACTTGGCAGCTTTTTACCATCTTATGGTATTTGAAGCGCTAATTGGAGCAATAACGTGTCGCCCGAGATGAGGGAACTTTTTATATGGGGGGGGGGGGACATGGTGTTCGCCAATAGGAGCTAGCTTGGGACGGAGTGCGAGGGGTTAAAGGAAAGGAGCATATGTTTCGGCTGGAGATGAAACATCTGGAACAGTTTAAGTGTCTGGGAGGATTTTTGGCCCATGAAGGGTGATGGAGGCAGAGGGCCCCCCCAACGGCCTCCTAACCACTCCTCTCTCACTTCCTGCATAGCCACAAATGTGTTCCCGAGGCTCAAAGCATTTCAATGCCACGTCACGGCCAGCCTGGACGACCCTGCAGCCGCTCTCTCACTCATCCATTCTCACTACGCTTTGGGGGGAAGACTGGTAAGATCTGCTCTTAGGCGGGTAGCAATAAAAGATTGTGCATGGATACGGGCGTCTAGATTATTGCAATGTAACGGGCAAATAAGGGCTTAATGTAACGCTATTGTCTATAACCAATGACTTGTATATAGAAAGAGGCTATATGGCTCCACAGATCAGCAGGACCAACGATAAGGGAAGGACCCGGCCCCCCAAGACGACTACAGCTGGCCCCGTTCTCCCAGTGTTCAGACTACGTGTTCGTTGGACAGAACGTGAACAGTAGTCTACACACTGGTTAAACTGGGACGGACGACCACAGGAGCCGCTGCCGGAGGTGCATTGCTGTGTATGTACTTATGTTGTGTCCCTGATAGAAACCATATGGACCTGAGGTGCGTGAAATAAAAATGTACCCCCGATTCCCCCCATGTCTTGTTTTTACCTCTTCATCCTTATACCAGGACAAGGACTCCGCCGTCAGCACGAACCAGTACTCCTTGGAGCCGCCTTTCATGATACTTATATTATTGATGGTTAACCAGCCTCTCCTTATGACCTACAAAGAGAGAAAAAGGGGGGGGGGGGGGGGGGGGGGAGAAAAAAAATATATAGAAGATGGGGGATGGGAGAAAGGAAACAAAGAAAGGCAACCATCATGTGGGGGTCCCTTTGCGGACGAGGGGCAGGCTGCTACAGAGCTTACACAAAAGCCTCTAAGAGACGGCGGCCATTTTGTCGTATACCTGCGGTCCTGGGATTAATTATGCAGCGAGGGATGGGGGAGATGATTTTGTGGCTATGCCAGTTACATACGGGAGAAAACTGCATGCAATACCCAGGACTGCATGTAATACAAGGGGCAGGTTTACAGGTCCTATGTCACATACATGACACACACATTATGGGAAATTTATCAAGCTGGTGTACAGTGAAACTGGCTCAGTTGCCCCTAGCAACCAATCAGATTCCACTTTTCATTCCTCACAGATTCCTTGGAAAATGAAAGGTGGAATCTGATTGGTTTCTAGGGGCAACTGAGCCAATTCTACTTTACACCAGTTTGATAAATCTTCCACATAACGTATACAGGTGTACCCCAACCTGCCGCTCTCCAGATGTGGAAAAACTACAACCCCCAGGCAGCAGCTGGAGAGTGTCAGGTTGGGGGACACCGGTATACACAGTGCAGATCATACAGGTAAGATGGCAAAAGGCCTCAGCGGCCAATCAGAAGTCAGTTCCGTAAACTATATTGTGTACTCGTCACTTTAATCAATAAAACGTTGACATGTCAAAAGGCTGGATTGATCAGGGTTTGCGTTTTCAGGCTCTGTGTGCACGAACACACTTAGGCCATATTCCCACGTTCCGTGCATGGCCTGTAAATATGGGCAGAGTATCATTCATGATGATGGGAGCTCCGAATCAGTGTATATCTTCTTGCTACTGTACTGATACAGCCATGAGGTTGTGTCAGTACAGTAGCGCAAAGATTTAAAGGGGTTATCCAGCGCTACAAAAACATGGCCACTTTCCCCCTACTGTTGTCTCCAGTTTGGGTGGGGTTTTGAAACTCAGTTCCATTAAGTAAATGGAGCTTAATTGCAAACCACATCTAAGCTGGAGACAACAGTAGGGGGAAAAGTGGCCATGTTTTTGTAGCGCTGGATAACCCCTTTAAACAGTTTCGGAGCTACCAACATCATCATGAATCGTGGTGCCAGGAGTTCTGTGATTCTGGTCTGTAGAACATCGTCCGTGCACAGAATTTGTGAATGTCCCTCCCTTGGTTCTTCTAGTGAACGGTCAAGTCAGAACAGTCAGACCCCGACCAATCAAAACTTTTCTTTTAACGTGACAGTGCCCAAATAAAGCACAGACATCACAGACAAAGCTCTAAATGGCTGCTATGGTCTGAACCTCTGATAAAATTTATCTGCTTCTAGGAAAGCACAAATATGGCTGCCATGACCTCTCCCATAAGAGCCATCGCAAAGCTTTCCCATAATCCTGAACAGCAAGTTTTACCGATACCCAAAGGCGGTGGCAAAACCAGATCATAGGATGTGTGACTACACAGCTTGGCCGCCTTCCAGGAGTCTGTGATAGCAAGGCGAGTGGCTACTTTGGTTTTAAGGAGGAAGCCATGTTGTTTTTGCTGCTGGCACACACAGACAAGACTGGCGGCTTTGTAAAGTGGCACTTACCTTGCGTCCTTTTATCAACCACTTTGCACCTGTCACCCACTGTGGCCCGATCTTGCAAAGTAGTCACCTCCAATGCTCATAGGTGACAGGGTCACTTTGCAAAACCTGTAAAGCCACCGAGTGTGGCAAACTGAAGCGTACACACTGACAACCCCCCCAACATGGGCAAAGCAAGCGCAGGAAAACCGATTCACAATCCTGTGAGGCCCACCAGTACAGAATACCATAGATCTACCACCCGACACCATGCCCGTCTCATTGCTCTGTCCTGCACCCTGAATGATATTTGCACATCCACTCAGTACAGAATCCCTCTCCCTCCCCTGATACATTTCCATTGTCCTCGAGAGGCATGCAGGACACTGCCCATCTGATTAATCTGATTGACAGAGAGATAAATTGGGTAAACCCGACATGTCGGCAAAAGGGAACGCAAGCTGGAAAAAGACGCAGATACGAGGCAGTTCATGATTTCACTTTGCAACAAGACAAACCATTCCTCGGCCAGGGAAAGGAAACCATGGGAATCAATGACTGCAATTAAATTCAATTGTTTCAGAACGGTGCCCCTAGTGGTGACTGCTGGCAGGTAGAATTATAGCTTATAAAGAAGGGGGTTAAAGGAGTTTTATGATTTAAAGGGCTACTCCGGCAAAAATCTTTCTTTCAAATCAACTGGTTTCAGAAACGTATCTAAAAATATCCAGTCTTCCAGTACTTATTCACTGCTGTATGTCCTGCAAGAAGTGGTGTATTTTTTCCAGTCTGACACAGTGCTCTCTGCTGCCACCTCTGTCCATGTCAGGAACTGTCCAGAGCAGTAGCAAATCCCCATCGAAAATCTGTCCTGCTGACATGGACAGAGGTGGCAGCAGAGAGCACTGTGTCAGACTGGAAAGAATATACCACTTCCTGCAGGACATACAGCAGCTGAGAAGTTTGGGAAGAAAGGAGATTTTTAAATAGAAGTAAATTACAAATCTATATAACTTTCTGAAAGATTTGAAAGAAAAAGATTTTCGCCAGAGTTCCCCTTTAAGCTTACTTGTCCTCTATCTACAGGAGAAGGGACAAGTATATGATTGCAGGGGGTCAGACTTCCAGGATCTCTAGATCAGTGCCCCAGCTCCTTTGTTATCACTGGAGCCACAGGTCTCATACTTGTCCCCTATTCTTTGGATATGGGACAAGCAAGTTTAAAATTCGGAAAACCACCTTAAAATGGGTGGGTATGTGTAGATGTATGCCCCAAAAATAGTTCTTTAGCTAGATCCTCCTCTAAAAGAGATGCTGATCTACACCCTGATGTGTTGCCAACTGGATCACTGACATGAACGGGCAGAACATAGTCACATTATTTTTTTGTACGCAGGATTAAAATGCCATACACAAATACAGTATATATCCAGATCGCAGCCACAATATGACTACGCTTTGCCCATTCATATCAATGGCCACGTCAGGCTATGCGCCTATTCTCACCAGTTTCCGATGTATCACCGAACATAGGGCAGAAGACAAGATGTAAACCTACCCTGACATTAAGGGGGTTGTTCACTTTTTTTTTTTTTCTTTTTCAAATTAACTGGTGCCAGAGATTTGTAATTTACTTCTATTGAAAAATCTCAAGTCTTCCAGTACTTATCAGCTGCTGTATGTCCTGCAAGGTGTGGTGTATTCTTTCCAGTTTGGAGAGCAGGACAGGTTTTATGTGGGGATTTGCTGCTGCTCTGGATAGTTCCTGACATTGACAGAGGTGGCAGCAGAGATAACTGTCAGACTGGAGAGAATACACCACTTCCTGCAGGACATACCGCAGCTGATAAGTACTGGAACACTGGAGATTTTTTTAATAGAAGTAAATTACACATCTCTAGCATTTTCTGGCAGCAGTTGTTCTGAAATAAATAAAAAAAATTGGGTGAACTGCTTTGAGGATAGGGAACCTGCAGCCTTCCAGCTGTTGCAAAACAACAATTCCCATCATGGCTGGACAGCCTTGGCTTTGGAATGATGTAATGCATATGATATACTGTGGTACCCACCACTACTCTATATGTCTCAGAGGCCAATAGCCATGGTGTCCGTTCCCTCCTGGCCGAGGCATGGTCACTCACACTCAGCAAGTACTTACCAAGATCTCTCCCTGAGTTAAGTATAGCAGGAGTCACAAGATTAAAGGTGATGCGTGAGCAGAGGACGGGAGGGGAGAATGGATTGTATGACCAGAGAGAGTTATGGAAGAGACACATATGAAGTACATACAGAATGGAACAGCAGCGAAAAGAAGAGGAGGAGGAGGAAGAGGGGGAGAAAATTACATGCAATTAATATCCAGTTAATATTAAAAACTCCCGTCAACCCCAAAAACAACAAAACAACAAAAAGTCAGTGCAAAATTATGTGTCCATGCGAATTGTCAGACGCACATGCAATGGTGCGCAGAGGGCAGAGACGTGTGAGCAGAGACAGGACAGAGGGTCAGGGGGGCGGTGCGGCTCCTGCTCTCCAGGTGATGAGGTCAGAATAGACACTACAGATCCCAGCACGGCCTGGTGGAGACATGCTGGGAGTTGTAGTGCTACAGTAAGGGAATGCAATGATTCTGATGCCGCCACGTAGAGGTGGGTGCTGATACCGTATAGTAACCTGGTCCTGACAAGCGTGTCTGTTTGGTTATGGCGGCAGGTTCTGGTGGCGGACAATTACCTGGTTGGGGACAGCCCTCTTCTTGTTGAGCTGGGTGCTCCTCTGCTGTGCACTACAAGAAAGAACCAAGATGGTGAAGACAATGACATGGGCTATAGCAATAAAAGGGAGGTGAAATACTGATGGCTTATACTTGGCATCGGTGGGGGTCTGACTCATGTGTGCCATGACCGGTTCCTAATATTACAGCAAAGCCCTATTCACTTTAAAGAGTCACTGTCGTGACTAGTCACCGCTCTCTGCCTGTCAGTGTGCAATGCGGGTTGAATGACAAGCAGAGAGGCCGCTAATGGGTCTCTGCCTGTCAATCATTCCCGTACTGCACCATGGCTGTGCCAGGAGCCTCACACACATCCACGGTGCCGAGCAGGTGATGTATGCTCCGGGTCGGGGGCGGCAGGATGCGGGGGGTTAAAGGGGCCGGGTCACATTTCCGTAGTGCAATGAAAATTCTGCTGCGGGTATGTGACCCCATAGACCTTCACACTACCAGGACCCGCAGCGGATTTCGCTGCAAACTCGCAGCGTGCAATCCGCTGCGGATCCAGTACATGTGAAGCTGTAAGTTAGAATTAAAGTGTGACACTAAACTAGTTAAAGTATGAACAGGTCAGTGAAGCCCCTCAACCAGCTGATCAATTCAAGTGCTGGGAGTTGAACCCTCTCCGATATGAAATGTAAAGGGGTTACTCAAGCTTTACAAAAACATGTCCACTTTCTTCTAGAAACAGCGACACTCTTGTGCTCAGTTTGCGTGTGGGGTTTGTAGCTCAGTTCCTCTAGAGTTCAATTATAATACCAGACACAACCTCAGGACAGGGGTGGTGCCTTCTTTTAAGAAACTAGTCGTGATTTAGCCAATCCTGGATAACCCTTTTAATGGCCTATGGTAAGGATCGGCAGAAGTTGGACACCTGTGCACTATGGCCCATACATATGGTACAACTACTAGTTGGTATTGCAGCTTCAATTACATTGACTTCTATACAAATGATCTGTAATGCCAGACACATCCAATAGTAAACATATAGGGCAACACCAGATAAACGATGATAGGGTCAGTGAAACGCTCATCATGGGGTGCCAGAGCCTGACCACCAATGATTTCATATTAAAAGGCCTATTATAAGGCCTGAATAGTCACAGAGAATCCCTTCAATAATCTATAGTCCAGGGCAGACTAGACAGGGTACAAAACAGCCAATAAAAAAACAGGAACCTTACATCCAGCAACCCATCTCCCCCCACAGCCAGAGGGCCCCATTAAAGGAGTACTCCGGTGGAAAAAAACAAAAACTATAGATCTATTTTATTAAAGTTATATTACAAAGTAGTATAACTTTATTAAAGCGACGTTTTAGACAAAAAAAAAAATTCTCAGGAAAACCCCTTCTAGGTTCACATTGCCCCTGCAATCCGTTTTTTTTTTTTTTTTTTTTAAATCTGTTTTATGCATAAAACAGATGTATTTGTGCACATCCATTCTTTTTTTTTTTTTTTTTAAATCAATTCTTTATTTAAAAGTTTTATATGTGTGTGCATCCATTCCGATCTATTTTTCCACCGACTTGCTTAAAAAGGACCCAAAAACGGCTCAAAATGCATGTTTTTTTTAGCAAACAAAAAACCGTGATTGACCATGGTTTTGTGTAGGCTACAAATAAAACATTTTTTTTTTTTATAAAGGAAGTCAATGGAAAACAGACGCACACAAATGCATGTTTTTTTTGTGCGCTTTTCATCCGTATTTTGCATAAAACGGATGGAAAAAAAAAAAAAAAAAGACAGATTGCAAAAACGCAGTGTGAACCCAGCCTAAGCTGCACTGCCTATTGCAGGGGTGTCAAACTCAGGCCCTCTAGCTGTTTCAGAACTACAAGTCCCATCATGCCCAGACAGCCAAAGCTAAAGCATGATGGGAATTGTAGTTTTGTACCAGCTGGAGGGCCTGAGTTTGACACGTCTGGCCTATTGGGAGGCCAGCTCCTTTCTTCCCTGAGGTTGCGGCTCTAGGTTGCCCCTTGCTGTATGCTGCAGTACTGCTTGATTATATAGGATGCGGATAATTCATGAGTGAACCAAGACCTTAGTAAGTGGATCCTAGAAGACTGATAAAACACTGGAAAGGGGAAGGAAAGAGAGGGGCGAGCCCACACAACAAGCACTCAGACATAGGACGCCCACACCGGTAACACTGTGATATATACGCACCCTGGGATGAGCTGCTCGGTATAACAGCTGGGAAGTGACAGAATAGGGAAGCGAGTGAGCGATGATCGTGAGGATGAAGAAAGAAAAGAGACAGGGAGCAGGTTCGAAAAGAGACAGCAAGAGAAAAACACAGGAGAGAGGTTACCAAGAGAAGCGAGAGACATGCGGCAACACATGAGCCAGAGGAGGCAGGCCAAACATGGCGGCGGTACACAACACAGACAGCAGGGCAAGCAGAGAGCTGACGGCACAAGCACACACCACTGCGTATGGCTACACGACAAACGGTGAATGTAAGAGAAGGCAAACCATTCAGAGAGGCCTCATCTGGACACAACATGCAGTGAGGAGATAAAACACACACATTAGTGACATGAAGTCACAGGATTAGAGGTACATGCTCACATTTACAGACGCCATTGAAAAATAAGGCTATGGAGGCGGCTAGGACCAGGCGTGTTCACACCGAGCATCTCCAGATCACTCCAAGAAACCGGAAGACTTCTAAAAAATCAGGAGAACAGCAAACCCATGCGGCATAGTCATGGCGGTCACCTGAGTGGGGTATAGTACGCAGGATGAGGGGGGCACTTACTTGGCAAATCCAATGAAATCTTCATGATTGGTGTTGATGTAGGACAGCTCAATGTCTATCAGGAGGAGAACCTGTGGACACAGAGGCGTTACATGGAAGGGAGTATGCGGTGTACCCCAACTAGACTCAATCCTTAGGGGCAGATTCTCCTCTAAAAGCTAGGCTTCCCCTTGCTGTTGGCTTCTGCACAGGAGGTAGCTGTCCGGAACCATTGTTCATTATATTAGTGTATATTACAATGTGGATGCAGCAGAGCTGGGATAAAACAGACGACACTGCAGACGTCACATTCACTTTGGGAAACGTGGACATAGTCGTCCTCTCGTGTCACAATACACTTGAGACACGAGCAAAATGTCATCCTTATAGATTAGAGAGGGCAGGTAACACTACAAACGCCATTTAATGCTATAGGAAAGAGAGCGCAACCCTAGGGCAGACAGGGAAGTTGCAGAATTTATTATTAACCACTTACCTGGTCTTTAGTTTTTCCCTCCCGCTCCCGGATGTACGTTGTGACGATCCTCTCACTCTCCTCTCGAAGTCTGGGGTAAGAGGCGAGCTAGAAATAAGGCAAAAGGGTCAATGGTCAAAAAACTCCTAAAATATGCGTATCAGTGTTGCAGTCTTGGTCCATAAGCTAACACTCAGTTGTTTCGGCATGCATGAGCGAGGATGGATGGCGGGTGTCAAGCAGAAGCATCAAGCGTTTGCTCCATTTTGGACAGGTCCTACTTATCTGTGTTGAACTGGGACTCTTCTAATGGCCGACGGCCCCACATTGTGATGCACTCATCTGTGAATAAAACCTGGTGCTAAGAGGTCAGATCCCCACCGCTCATAAAGTGATAGGATATACTGGAATACATCATAGGAATACCCCTTTAAGGTATTACATAAAAAGGGTCTGCCTCCTGTATTTCAGTTCAGTGACAGGGGTGTCATACCAGACACTGACCAGAGGCACCCGGGGTGTCATACCAGAGACTGGCCAGGGAGAGGGGTGGCACTGTTTCCCAGGAAACTCATTGAAAATGAATACACCAAAGCCTCATGAAAGCAGCATCAATGAATGGTGAGTGCTGGAGAGTTACATGGTCAGACAGGAGGCGGCTCCGCACATATACATATGTGGTTTTTATGGTACATATATGTATCAAGCCAGACAAGGACACCGCAGCTCCATAGAGCTCCCCCCCAGACTTATGTATGAGGCTCCATAGAGCTCCCTGTACTCCTATGTATGAGGCTCCATAGAGCTCCCTGTACTCCTATGTATGAGGCTCCATAGAGCTCCCTGTACTCCTATGTATGAGGCTCCATAGAGCTCCCCAGACCCCTCCTATGTATGAGGCTCCATAGAGCTCCCCAGACTGCTATATATTAGGCCCAGCTTCATAGAGCTCCCTATACTCCTATGTATGTGGCTCCATAGAGCTCCCCAGACCCCTCCTATGTATGAGGCTCCATAGAGCTCCCCAGACTGCTATATATTAGGCCCAGCTTCATAGAGCTCCCTATATTCCTATGTATGAGGCTCCATAGAGATCCCCAGACTCCTATGTATGAGGCTCCATAGAGCTCCCTATACTCCTATGTATAAGGCTCTATAGAGCTCCCTATACTCCTATGTATGAGGCTCCATAGAGCTTCCTATACTCCTATGTATAAGGCTCCATAGAGCTCCCCAGACTCCTATGTATAAGGCTTCATAGAGCTCCCTATACTCCTATGTATGAGGCTCCATAGAGCTCCCTATACTCCTATCTATGAGGCTCCATAGAGCTTCCTATACTCCTATGTATAAGGCTCCATAGAGCTCCCTATACTCCTATCTATGAGGCTCCATAGAGCTCCCCAGACTCCTATGTATAAGGCTCCACAGAGCTCCCCAGACTCCTATGTATGAGGCTCCATAGAGATCCCCGTACTCCTATCTATGAGGCTCGAGCTCCCCAGACTGCTATATATTAGGCCCAGCTTCATAGAGCTCCCTAAACTTCTATGTATGAGGCCCAGCTCCAAAGAGCTCCCTGTACTCCTATGTATGAGGCTCCATAGAGCTCCCTATACTCCTATGTATGAGGCTCCATAGAGCTCCCCAGACCCCTCCTATGTATGAGGCTCCATAGAGCTCCCTATACTCCTATGTATGAGGCTCCATAGAGCTTCCTGTACTCCTATGTATAAGGCTCCATAGAGCTCCCTATACTCCTATGTATGAGGCTCCATAGAGCTCCCTATACTCCTATGTATGAGGCTCCATAGAGCTCCCTATACTCCTATGTATGAGGCTCCATAGAGCTCCCTATACTCCTATGTATAAGGCTCTATAGAGCTCCCTATACTCCTATGTATAAGGCTCCATAGAGCTTCCTATACTCCTATGTATGAGGCTCCATAGAGCTCCCTATACTCCTATGTATAAGGCTCCATAGAGCTTCCTATACTCCTATGTATGAGGCTCTATAGAGCTCCCCAGACTCCTATGTATGAGGCTCCATAAAGCTCCCTATACTCCTATGTATGAGGCTCCATAGAGCTCCCCAGACTCCTATGTATAAGGCTCCATAGAGCTCACTATACTCCTATGTATGAGGCTCCATAGAGCTTCCTATACTCCTATGTATAAGGCTCCATAGAGCTCCCTATACTCCTATGTATGAGGCTCCATAGAGCTCCCTGTACTCCTATGTATGAGGCTCCATAGAGCTCCCTGTACTCCTATGTATAAGGCTCCATAGAGCTCACTATACTCCTATGTATGAGGCTTCATAGAGCTCCCCAGACTCCTATGTATGATGCTCCATAGAGATCCCCGTACTCCTATCTATGAGGCTCGAGCTCCCCAGACTGCTATATATTAGGCCCAGCTTCATAGAGCTCCCTAAACTTCTATGTATGAGGCCCAGCTCCATAGAGCTTTCTGTACTCCTATGTATTAAGCCCAGCTCCATAGCATCCCTAAATGCTGATAAACCCTCTTGGTATACAGAATAGGAGTGACCTATACAACTAACTTTGGTTATAAGTCAGGGCACTGTTCGGCATGATGTATAACGGCAGCAGCTGCCACCTACAGGTCAGACCCAGCAAGTGCAGCAAGTACTATTCCTCCTGTATGCAGACTGGCAATACAGAGGACCAGATGCCAAGGAGGGGCCCGGTAATGTGCATAATAGACCTGAGTCTTGATACATATATATCTTATCTGACTGAATCTGAAGATGGAGACCACTTCTCAAACCTTTACCCTCCATATGAAGCGTTGCCCTCTGACCCAGTGATGTCACAGTCCACGGAGGAGTAAAGAAGAGGTTGAAGTTAGTAGAGGACAAAGAGGGAAAAGGAAGCAGGGGCAAACAGACAACATACCCCGCCACATCCGGGAACACAACACATTCACTTTCCATTCTGTTAACATAGTCCTATACTCATAGGTCACCAGTGAGGGTCATACATGAGAGAGACCGCTATATAGTGTCCGCCAGCCCCATTAACTCTGAATGAACGCATGTTCAATCCACACTCCTTCTGAAGCTATCATGGGGGACTCGGGATCCCATTACCCCCCCCCCCCCCTTCTTTAAGGACATTCTGGATTAACCAGTCTTCAGGGGTCTCCTATATTCCTGAAGGTCACAGCCCCAAGATATATTAGTCTCAGCTAGAAAGGACTCCTAACAACCAGTTACGGCACGACGAGAGCCGCACAGCCGAGACACGACCGGCGCTAATGTGCTTTGTCCCCGGATAACTAGATTGTGAGGTCTCCTGTTCTGAATTAGCCATTGGTCTAATAGAGTTACGGACAGGATAGCCGGACCACTGACCTAAACAATGTCACAATTTACTTCTAAAAAGACCTAACAGACGGTCCTTCAGTGTACAATACAATAACGGAATCTGGTCTCTGATTTCTTGCTTCTATGCTTACATATAATATGCTTAAAGTGGGTCTGCACGTTATAATACAGGGTGATATACAATACTGCAGACTACTGAACAGCCCAAGTCAATGGGGCCAATCTGCACTTCTCAGGAGAAAACACAAAAGGACTGTAATGTTAAGACACTCACCTGCCCTGATCCCTCAGTCATTCCAGCAGCTCCCAGTCCCTGCAGTCTACCCTACAGGAACTGCTAAACCCTGCAAACAGTGGTGACACCCCCTCCCCCCCAGCCAGTTCCTGCAGGATTGATGCCACACATGAACCAGGGCAGGGGGTAGTTGGAATGACACCTGAAGGGGATCAGGGCAGGTGAGTAAGTTTTCTGTTTCATTCTTCTATCACCCTGACAAACAAACCCCTTTAAGGCCTGCACCTAGAACAAGAATATTTCCTTTCACCGACAGAAATATAAAGATGGTGAGCGTCTCTGCATAAGAGGTGACCACATAATGCTCCACCTCCTGGACTCCGGGCTTACCTTGGTTGTGCATTGTCTCACAGTGTTGATCAGTTCCTGGATGACCAGATCCACACACTTCAGGCATGGTTCCTTCAATTTTACTACTTGCTTCTTCACTATAGCCTCAAAGGCCATATCTGGGGTAAAGAGACCCGTCCTGTGGGGGGAAGGGAGACAGTAGTGGATGAGACATGATCAAGATGTGAGACATGATCAAACCACGAGGAAACCATGAGATGAGCGAACATACTCACCTCACACCATGGATATTCTTAATGGCGTAACTGATTTCTCTCCGCAGATCCTTCTCGTCGAACTCCATCTAAGATGGAATGTAAAGGGTTAAACACAGGAGGCTGATGTATAAGCAAAGAATTATCACCTATTCACAAGACAGGGGAGAGCGCCTTCCCCGGGGGAAGTAAAGCATGTAAACAAATGTTCTCCCATTCACTGACAGCAAGCAGTGGTCATGACATTAAGTCATATAGAGATTTCCAGGACAGGATAGGTGACGTATATGCAGAATGGAGGGCGTCTTGGATTATGCAAGACTGGAATTACCTTCACAAGCTCAAAGGGAAAGCGTTCATGGAAAATCCGGTTAATCCTGGCACCTCCGGAGAGCTCTAGCGTGTCCACCTGATCGCCGGATCCCTCAATTCTCTTCTCAAAATCAACTCCGAGCTGCTGCACCATTCTGGAAAAGGAAGCGGGCATTAAAGGGATTATTCAGGATTAGCACAGCTACTCTCCTGCAAAAACAGCGCCACCCTTGTCCTCAGGTTGTGTGTGGTATTACAATACAGCTCCATTCGCTTCAATGGAACTGAGCTGCAATATCACTCTCAAACTGAGGACAGGAGAAGTGCTGTTTTGGGAGAAAGCAGCCATGTTTTTCTAGGCCTGGATAACCCCTTTAGAGGGGATGTTCACTTTTCAGCACCACCGTATAGCCAGCATATAGTAATGCAGATATATTCGTCAGAGCTGCATCCACACTGAGGCTACATGATAGATAGTAACACAGTTTAGCCGAGCTCCTATAATGTGGCATTGGTTGTTTCTGTATGAGATTGCAGTGTCAAGATTACAGGGAAGGTTGGGAGATTTCTGCTCTGAAGTTTGCCAAACTCTGAATGCGGCTGTTGGCTACAACAGAGATTGTAACTAGATTCCCTTTGTAAATACACTGCATCCATGAGGTAATGGGAAACAATCACTTATTGATCGGTGACAGAAGTGGCGCCACCTACAGGAGGGAGGACTTGTCACTTACTGAAGAAGAGCCTTTGTTTTCCTGGTGGGATCATCAGGGCGGAAGTTTTTATACTCTTCGACCTCCTTTTCCAGGGAAAGCATCTGACTCTGCAGTTTACTCCTCAGCGCAGGAAGAGTCTCCCGGATGTGATTGGTGAGTTGCTGGAATAAGAGGCAAGAAAAACATTATGGATGCTTATCCTTAAGTTACCCCCAAGGTGCCACAGAGGGTTGAAGTACGACCTGTACGAAGACCAGAGATCAGCACATCCAGATATCCCTATGTGATGTCATCCTCTCAACCTCAATAGAACGTAACGTGACATAGAAGATTGTCGGTAGAACTTAAATTAACAGATATATATATATATATATATATATATATATATATATATATATGATCTATCCCAGGCAGGTTTATATGTTTATATTTATAGGCTGTAGATTTACCAACCACCTCAGTTTTCTCCAAGCATCTACTACTCTTTAAGTAAAGTAATATTTTTTCTCATGTGGTTTCCCCCAACAATCAGATTTTGCCCCCTTATCCTTGTGTCCAATTTTTTTTTTTTTTTAATTAAAAACTCTTCCCTCCTGAACCTTAATCTGTATTCCCATCACCCAAACTTTTGTTAGGTGGTAGGGAATGCAAAGGAAAACAATTTTTCAAAGGCTTTCTTTTGTAGTTTGGCCCCTTTGTGTCCCTGTTGTGTTGACAGCCTGTTGTCTAGATTCCAGACCACCGCTCTCCACTCCAGTGGTGGCCGAGTTCCTTGGGAGAAGCTATGTTTTTATTTTGTTTCTTTTTCCCCCACAGAGCTTACACACATCTCCAGTGACAATCCACAAGCCCTGGAGACGTGTGTAAGATCAGTGGGAGACAGCAATGACCCCTCTTGCAGCTCTACCTCCATTATAAGTCCTGCAAACGAGTGATCGTAGTCATACGTGTGTGTGTGTGTGTGTGTGTGTGTGTGTGTGTGTGTGTGCTGCTGCTCTGGGTTCCCTAAGGGTTACAATATCCAACATTCTCATTGTCAGAAAGCCCTCATACACATCATAGGTTTGGCTGATCCCACTTAAAGGGGTTATCCGGCGCTACAAAAACATGGTCACTTTTGCCCCGCTCTTGTCTCCAGGTCAGGTGCGGTTTGCAATTAAGCTCTATTTACTTCAATGGAACTGAGTTGCAAACCCCACCCAATCTGGAGACAAGAGCTGGGAAAAGTGGCCATGTTTTTGTAGCGCTGGATAACCCCTTTAAATCACTAAATTAGACTGATAATATTCTACAGCTGTGTTGCAATTACAGGTTGGCCTTCCATCACATATACTGTAGATATCCGATAGGAGGATGCGGTGTATCCCAATGTAAAGGTAAACATATGCGTATAGCTGACTATATCACTTGAGCATTTGATTTCATCGCCTTAAACTGTGGCAAAGTGGTCCCAATGAAGAGTAGACCTCTACCTGGTTCAAGCTTTTCTGTAAGTGCGGAGTTCCCATTCTGTCAGCCAAGTGCCGATACGCAGGATGAGATAGGAAGAACTTCCTTTCTGCAGCCAGGGCTGCCCGGATATCCTTTTTACCGTCTATGTCCTTCTGGCTTCTGTTCACTACTCCTATGTAACCTAGAGGGTAGACAGTCAGCATGGTCAGCATATGGGGACAGGGACTGGCATATAATACAAGCTGAAAAGTAATAGAGCTCCATGTGGTCTGGAGTAAAGGCTGTATAACACAGGCAGATAGCTGTGGCATACAACACCAGCGCTCACTTTAAAGAGCTCTTTAGATGGGCAGTGATCGATACTCAAGAGCAGCACAAATGGGGACTGGATCATTCACAACCACTAGAATTTGAACCACCGCGGTCTCGGGTGCGGCATGTAGCCCGGGACCGCGGCTATAAGCGGGCACGGTCCGATCGCCATGCCTGCTAATTAAGTCTTCAGATGCAGCTGTCAAAGTTGACAGCTGCATCTGAAGACTTACTGCAGCTGTTCCCTGGTGGTCTAGTGGGGAGATTGCTGGGGGGGGGCTTCTAGTATAGGTATAAAAAAAAAAAAAAAAAAAGTGTTATTATTAAGAAAAAGCCCCCTCCCCTAATAAAAGTCTGAATCACCCCCCTTTTTCCCATGTTATAAATAAAATAAACAAACATGTTTGGTATCGGCGCATGCATAATCGCCCGAACTATAAATTACGCACGTTAAACTGCGTAAGCGCAAAATCCCGAAGTGCAAAATTGCGCATTTTTGGTCGCATCAAATCCAGAAAAAATGTAATAAAAAGCGATCAAAAAGTCGCATTTGCGCAATCAAGGTACCGATAGAAAGTAAACATGTCGCAAAAAACGACACCTCACACAGCCCCATAAACCAAAGGATAAAAGCGCTATAAGCCTGGGAATGGAGCGATTTTAAAGGAACATATATTTGTTAACAATGGTTTGAATTTTTTACAGGCCATCAGATAAAATGAAAGTTATACATGTTATATATCGTAATCGTAACGACTTGAGGAACATACAAAACAAGTCAGTTTTTCCATAGGACACACGGCGTAAAAACGATCATATCATCAAACATTTCTTGTATGTCGGCTGATGGCTGGGTTTGGTACATAACCGCCCCATCTAGTATAGTCTTTACATCTTCTGCAGAACTTTACCTCTCCTCAATGGCAGCAGCTTGTTCTCCAGGATGTCTCTGGCGTCTGTGCCTTCGTCCATTAAATCCAGCTTGGTTATAACACCAATAGTTCTTAACCCTGGAATAGAGAGACAAGTATTAAGAACAAGTGTCAGGTGTGGATGTGTACTTCTTGGTGTTACCTATACTGTCAGCTATCACAACAAATGGACAGTAATAATGGCAGTGTTCTCACCTTGTGGATCCACCTCCTTGGCCATTTTTAAGGCATCTGAGTTGGCCAGGTCCATATTGGCGGGGGTGACGGCAAGGATGAGGCAGCTGTCCCGGGTGATGAACTGCAGGATCATGTCCTTTATCTGATATTCAATGTCTTGCGGTTGGTCACCGACCGGGACCTTGGTGATACCCGGTAAGTCGATCAAGGTTAAGTTCAGAACTGCGGAAGGAGAAGATAGAAATAATTTCATAATTCAGAACATCGAGTTTATATGCCGTTCTAGAACATATATGTACTAGATTTCCAGAGAAGGCAGCCACTACTGGCGGGTGAACCAGTCTCCTGTTCTATCCCCACCAAGAGAGATTTATGGCGTATCCCTGGCTATGCTATAAATTACAGAGGGAGGAATACGCCTTTAACCCTTTATAAGAATCATACAGACGACTCTACAGTACAGTCTGACTGGTGCTCCGATTCCTAAGGCTAAATGTAATATACAGCTATAAGAAGCTGAGTGCTCGCATTTTACATCCTGCATCTAATGTCTCAGGAGTGAACAATGAGAGGAGAAGATGGAAGAGACCGAGAGAGAGGAGAAGAAGAAGTGTACTTAATGGATTTCTATTTCCTGAGGACAATGCTGTTCACCCCACACTGTCTATGAATACGAATATATAGGAAGGATGGGCCCAGAGGCTCCACAAAGGAGCTCAACCATTACAGTACAATTCTATATACTGAGATTACTGGGAGAGATACAGGACATATAACCTCTATATACTGAGAGGAACATTCTCCTGTGCTCACTGTAATGTTAATGACTGTATACAGAGAACATAACTACTATAATACTGCCCCATATGTACAAGAATATAACCACTATAATACTGCTCCTATATACAAGAATATAACTACTATAATACTGCTCCTATATACAGGAATATAACTACTATAATACTGCTCCTATATACAGGAATATAACTACTATAATACTGCTCCTATATACAGAGAACACAACTACTAAAATACTGCCCCCTATGTAAAAGAATATAACTACTATAATACTGCTCCTATATACAAGAATATAACTACTATAATACTGCTGCCTATATACAGGAATATAACTACTATAATACTGTTCCCTATATACAAGAATATAACTACTATAATACTGCTCCTATATACAAGAATGTTACTACTATAATACTGCCCCCCATATACAAGAATATAACTACTATAATACTGCTCCTATATACAGGAATATAACTACTATAATACTGTTCCCTATATACAAGAATATAACTACTATAATACTGCTCCTATATACAGGAATATAACTACTATAATACTGCTCCTATATACAGGAATATAACTACTATAATACTGCCTCTATATACAGGAATATAACTACTATAATACTGCTCCCTCTATATACAGGAATATAACTACTATAATACTGCTCCCTCTATATACAGGAATATAACTACTATAATACTGCTCCTATATACAGGAATATAACTACTATAATACTGCCTCCTATATACAAGAATATAACTACTATAATACTGCCCCTATATACAGGAATATAACTACTATAATACTGCCCCTATGTACAGGAATATAACTACTATAATACTGCTCCTATGTACAAGAATATAACTACTATAATACTGCCCCTATATATAAGAATATAATACTGCTCCTATATATAAACATATGATTGCTTAGTGTCCCATTATCCTGGGCTGTATCATGCCTAGAGCTGCTCTCTGTTGTAATGTAACCATAGATTGATGTGATGCCCCTTCCTCAGACCCCACGCTCACCATGAGGGGAGTACACCCGCAGATTGATGGGGACCGGTGAGATGCCTTTGTTTGTTCCAGTTACTCTGTCTGTTTCAGCTTCGATCTCCTGACGAACCTCATCGAAGTCTGTGAATTTCTTAGATTTGCAGTGCAGGAATTCAGCATATTCTGTAAAAAAATAAATAAAAAAAAATGAAGTTTACAACCCACAGAGATCACAAGTGCTGCTGTATAACAAAACACTGCCCTGAGGACTCACATATACTAGCCAATAGGGGAGACTACATAACAGGGCAGCATCATGTCGCATAGCTCCTCCCTCCTGTCACCCTGTGGTGGGAGGAGCAGACTCCATATAACACAGCTCCTCCCTCCTGTCTGTCACCCTATGGTGTGAGGAGCCATTCCATGTCACATAGCTCCTTCCTCCTGTGTGTCACCCTGTGGTAGGAGAGGCAGACTTCTTGTCACATAGCTCCTCCCTTCTGTCTGTGTCACCCTGTGGTGGGAGGAGCCATTTCATGTCACATAGCTCCTCCCTCCTGTCTGTGTCACCCTGTGGTGGGAGAAGCCATTCCATGTCACATAGCTTTTCCCTCCTGTCTGTGTCACCCTGTAGTGGGAGTAGCAGACTCCATGTCACATAGCTCCTCCCTCCTGTCTGTGTCACCCTGTGGTGGGAGGAGCCATTTCATGTCACATAGTTCCTCCCTCCTGTCTGTGTCACCCTGTGGTGGGAGAAGCCATTCCATGTCACATAGCTTTTCCCTCCTGTCTGTCACCCTGTGGTGGGAGGAGCAGACTCCATGTCACATAGCTCCTCCTCCTGTCTTTGTCATCCTCTGGTGGGAGGAGCAGACTCGGAATGTGTAGTCTTATTTACTGACAGCAAACAGAGGCCCTGTAAATGTCCGGATAAAGCAGATCAGAAAGTGGTAGAGACTGATCTTATTAGTATAGTGATGTGTAACTGATGATCAGGTGCTATATGGTGCTGCCCACACACAGTCATAGCCCAGGTGGTGGCGGTGATCACACATGATGGATCGTGCTGAAGACTGCTATGACGTAATGTCTCTTATAGGGATAGAAAGCAGGTCTGGCGTGTTTACCTAGTGGGCTGATGTGTACACAGCTCTAGAGGAGAGGCCCCAGGCTGTACACAATAAAGAACCCAGCACACAGCCCCCCAGTGGTGGTATTATATAATGACAGGATGGGATGACACACAACCCGGTATTACATCAGGATCACAAGTCAGAAGATCCCTATCACCGGGACACTCCCCGAGAGATAGAGCTGTGAGAGTGCCAAGACTACGCAACTACAGAGAGATGGTCAGGTGACCCAGGGATCAGAGGGCGGTAGCGGTGATACTGTGCCTACACTGTATCCGATCTACGGAGATGGATGAGATGGCAGTAACCGTAGTCCTTAGCCATTTAAAGGGGCTGTCCAAGATGAGAAAAAATTGGCTGCCGTCTTAAAGGCATTATGTAGTATTAAAAAATAGCTGCTTTCTTACAAAAACAGCGCCACCCCTGTGCTCAGTTGGTGTGTGGTACTGCAGCTCTATTTCATTAAAGTGGATGGAGTTGTAATTCCCCACACAGGGGGTGAAGAAATGAACTATATTTTTCTACTCCTGGACAACCTCTTTAAGGCAATTACCATGTTTTTCTTATCTTGGACAACCGCTTTAAAGAAAGCAGCTTCGCCACCTTCCTCTAAAAAAAGTCTTTGTTATAAAAGCAATATAGCGCCACATTTATCCTCAGGTTGCAAGTGGTATTGCATCTTATTCTTAACTCCAATGAAAAAGAGATGCAATACTAGACACAACCCATAAACAGGAAAGGCGCTGTTTTGGGAAGTCACAAGCCGACGCAGCATGCGACCTGTGTGCAACTGGCCAATGATTGGTGAGGTGTCACGTAATGTTGCCATGTGACTGCTGTATCAAATACCTCTAGAGCCAAGTACTGAAACCATTAGTTAATGCAATCATATGACACATCACCCATGGCAAAATAACTGGGTCATGAAGGGTTAACTGCCTCACGTCCGACCGATCGCTCTATATAGAGTGTAATCGGTTACTAAATTTATGACCGAGTCACAAAAAGCCGAGGTGAGATGTCAAACTGGTTCTACCTGTAGGGAAGGTCCTGCACTGCTTGATGGAAGTAGACGAGAGGTGAAGGTTTAGGGTTCTCGCACTCTCAGGCATCAGCCAGGACTGGTAGACCTCTGTGTGTAGGGGAACTACAAGCCTCAGCGACTAGGGATATGACCAGTGTATATAGGGGAACTACAAGCCTCAGCGACTAGGGGTAGGAACAGTGTATGTAGGGGAACTGCAAGCCTCAGCTACTAGGGGTAGGAACAGTGTATGTAGGGGAACTACAAGCCTCAGCTACTAGGGGTAGGAACAGTGTATATAGGGGAACTACAAGGCTCAGTGACTGGGGGTATGACCGGTGTACGTAGGGGAACTACAAGCCTCAGCAAATAGGGTTAGGAAAAGTATATACAGGGGAACTACAAGCCTCAGAGACTAGCGATATTACCAGTGTATGTAGGGAAACTATAAGCCACAGCGGCCAGGAATATGACCAAAGTATGTAGGGGAAAAACAGTCTCAGCAGCCAGGGCTAGGGATATGACCACTGTGTGTAGGAGAACTACAAGTTTCAGGAGGGATATGGGATATGTAAGGGATATGACTAGTGTATGTAGGGGAACTACAGGTTTCAGCATATGGGATGTGTTAGGGATATGACCCGAGTATGTAGGAGAACTACAGGTCTCAGGAGGGATATGGGATATGTTAGGGATATGACTAGTGTATGTAGGGGAACTACAGGTTTCAGCATATGGGATGTGTTAGGGATATGACCCGAGTATGTAGGAGAACTACAGGTCTCAGCATATGGGATATGTTAGGGATATGACCTGAGTATGTAGGAGAACTACAGGTCTCAGGAGGGATATGGGATATGTTAGGGATATGACCTGAGTATGTAGGAGAACTACAGGTCTCAGGAGGGATATGGGATATGTTAGGGATATGACTAGTGTATGTAGGGGAACTACAGGTCTCAGCATGTGGGATATGTTAGGGATATGACCTGAGTATGTAGGGGAACTACAGGTCTCAGCAGGGATATGGAAATGACCAATGTGTGTAGGGGGAACTACAGGTCACAGCAGGAATATGGAATATGACCAGTATATGTAGGGGAACTACAGGTCTCAGCCTTCTAATGACAGCTGCTTAGCTGCAGGGACTATCCATGGGACTGCCTGAAGTTAATCCCTGCCGTGTGTCTCCAGAGAAAGGAAACAACAAGAGAGAGATTAGAGCGCTGGCCGCCATCCACGTGTGTGACACCTGCAGCAGCAGCCGGCCGTGGCTCATCGCAAAGGGGAACCCGGGGAGATAAGTATGATCCCATCCTGAGCAACACGAGATACCCCACATACATCATAGTTACTGCCAAGTGACAGCTCAAGATGTCAGGCTGCCAGGAGGAGGAGGACCACAGCTGGGGGCCAGCGATAGATCCCGGATCTCATAGCAAGTAGTTACACATCATCTCATAGTCTAATCCAACAGGACTCAACTGGTGACACACAATTCAAGATGCTGAGATAGGAGGAGCTGTTTGCCAGCTGCCAGGAGGAAGAGGACGACCACAGACAGGGCCCAGTGCAAGATCCTGGAATTCACAGCAAGTAGTCACACATGTCAAATTCTGACCCTATGGGAGCGAACCAGTAAACATGTGACATGGAATCAGGACGCTGAGATATGAGGAGCTGTCTGCTGGCTGCCAGGAGGAGGAGGAGAAATACCATGCCTGGGAATCCTTGATATTATAGTAAATATTTACAGTCATCTCAAATTCTCATCCTAGAGGAAAGATCCTGTCCCAAGGGTTCAGGAAACTGAGATATGTGGAGCTGTTTGTTGTCTGCCAGGAGAAGAAGCTGAGATATATATGGAGCTGATTGCTAGCTGCCAGGGGGAGAGGGAGGAAAACCACACCAGGATTTTAATCTCATACCAAACATTTAAACCATTTTGTCACATCATATGAGACTAAGCAGCTGGGATATGAGGAGCTGTTTGTTGGGGCAGGATCACACAGAGCTGATACTATACATTGGAGATGCATGTCAGACGTGTATGGTCACACACTGGCATACATAAACCATTGCAGAACTACAACTCCCATCATGCCTGGACAGCTCCTATACACTAGAACAGGAATGGGGAACCTTCGGCCTTCCAGCTGTTGCAAAACAACAACTCCCATCATGCCTGGACAGCCTTTGGCTGTCCAGGCATGATGGGAATTGTAGTTTTGCAACAGCTGGAAGGCCGAAGGTTCCCCATCCCTGTCATAGAGTGTCTGTGCAAAGTGGCTATAGTAATGTGAAAGGTTTGGTGCTGGGTATATCTGGTGTATGTACGGTGGGCCCCTAGAATAAAATACTCCCTGGTGGGCCCAAGGTACCCCAGTCCGACACTGTATACAGGGTGGTCAGTATGATTTATCAAATATGGTGTAAAGTGAAACTGGGCCAGTTGCCCCTAGCAACCAATCAGATTCCACCTTTCATTTCTCACAGACTCTTTGGAAAATGAAAGGTGAAATCTGATTGGTTGCTAGGAGCAACTGAGCCAGTTTCACTTTACACCATGTTTAATAAATCTTCCCCTTCATAACCCTATTACACATACTGTCCACTTACTTTTGGATATATATATATGTCCAAAAGTAAGTGGACAGTATGTGTAATAGGGTTATGAAGGGGAAGATTGAAACTGGGTAAAGTGAAACTGGCTCAGTTGCCCCTAGCAACCAATCAGATTCCACCTCTCATTTTCCAAAGAGTCTGTGAGAAATGAAAGGGGAATCTGATATATATAATTTTTTTTTTTTTTTTTTCTTTGCAATGAGCCACTGTATACACTTCCTATCCCACCTCTTGGGTCCCATGGTTTATTTACATTTAACATGTGCTGGGAACCTTCCTGGCACCTAAACGCAGTGTGAACCGGGCCTGAGCCACCCTGTGCGACCAGTGACAGTGGTCACCGGAGCTGCTTCTTTCCTTACAGTATCCAAACAAACAGCTCCTGGTATCTCAGCTTCCTGGAGCCCTGCATGACACGGGGAGCTGGGTTTCCGGCAGTCACTGGATATCATCGCAGTATAAGAGGAGCACCGACCTGTTTTAGAAAATATGAGCTGGAGAATGAGAGGGCGTCGGGTGACGATGCCGGATCCGCGGGGCAGGAAGTCTCTGTAGGGAGATAGAGAAAGAGGAGAGAGTCAGATCTGTGTCATGCGAGACCCCAACATGATATACATGAATACATTGACAGCGCACACATCCGTCTTTACAATGCTGCTGGCCCTTTAAGACATCACTGATCTTGCGGCTTTAATGTGATCACTGTGGTGCGGCACTTTCTGTGTCACTAGTCCCATCAGTCTCCTCTATGGCCTCTTACCATCAGTGTACACACAGGGGCGTGAGTCCCCCTCCCCCCCATGGAGATGAGATTTTTCCACCAGCAGGAGAAATCACGGCCCGGCACTTTATGGGAAGTGACTAATACCCTGTTTATTGACTCTTCACGGCAGTGAACATACATGACACCTACTCCCCCCCATGTCAGCCCTCAGCACATACAGGAGATTGATGGTGGGCCGAGCTTTACAAACATTTCACATGTATGTCATCGTGTGAACACGCCGGAGCCACAACATAACCGGCCCTGAGGAAGACTAAACAAGACTCCGACATGTCCCCAGACATCATCTAATGGGGATAGTAGTCACACCCTATACACACACTGGTCAGCCACCATCTATGGTCACCTTAAAGGGGTACTCCAGCAATTGTTTTTCTTTCTTGCTTGCATTAAAAAAAACTCCAGTCTTTCAGTACTCATCCGCTGCTGTATGTCCTGCAGGAAGTGGTATTTTCTTTACAGTCTGACTCAGTGCTCTCTGATGCTACCTCTGTCCAGAGCAGTAGCAAAACCCCATAGAAAACCTCCCCTGCTCTCCAAACTGGAAAGTATAAATCACTTCCTGTAGAACATACAGCAGCTGATAAGTGCTGGAAGACTGGAGATTTTGGAGAGACAGCTGATTTGAAAGATTATTTTCAAATTAACCAGTGTCTGATATAGAACAGTTCTAGAAATCCAGAGCTGCAATCAAAATTCTGCTGGTTGTTATTGGAATTGGTGAGAAAGCATGTTGTCAGAGCTCCTCTAAAGCACTGGGTGGGGTCAAGATGAAAGATATCAGACTTTAAAAAAAAAAAAAAAAAATTGTCTACTGGGCCAAGTGGCCACCCCACGCCGCCCTCCTGGTTGTCAGAATTGCGATTTCAGCTCTGAAGTATAAGTTTTTTATGTAGATTTGTACTAGATGTAAAATTGGGTACAACAGATGCAGTAAGTTCTGCCTGGTATAGAGTCAAAGAGGGTGGAGCGTGACACAAGAGAGTCCTCAGTTAATATTTCTCAACTTCGACCCCCACACTAGGCAATACAGGGTGGATTTTCCCCTTTAAGTCACATACTGATGCATTGATCCGTGAGGCCTGTACATTGGGATTGAGCTGCAGAGGAATGTGAAGATAAAAGCAGAGTATATACATGTTATATATAGGAAATCTGACCCCCCCTCTCCGCAATACCCTGTAAGCGGTGATCATTTCTAGGTCACACATATATATATATATATATATATATATATATATATATATTTATTATAGCTGCTGGTCGGTGGAGAGGAAGGAAACAGAAGTGCAGTGATTGTGAGAAGCGAGGCTAGCAGAGAGGCCGGGCGGCCGGGATAGTGAGGCATGTGCTGCGTCAGGCCTCTGAGAATCCGTGCACGACGGCCATTGTTCACCCGGGCAGCCGACCAACAGGAAGCCGACACACAGACACATAGGGAAGGCATTGTGTCATCCCGCTGTGAATGAGCCGCACAGCGCTGTCCACAGAGCTCAGCACTTTACATGGGGAACAAAGCCATGGATGGAGCTTCCAGCCTGTTATATAGCCTCTGCCTCCACCTGCTTACAGGAAGCTCACTGGCACACAGATGAAACACCAATTCCCCAATCACTTATTCTGACCTGCGCGGCAATACGGGTATCGTATGACACATGTCTGGAGTGTAAGAGTAAATATACTTGAACATAAAACACCTGCATTAACAAAAGGCCCCCCACAATCCCCTACCTGTCCCTATCATGTGAATAGTTAGTTTATATTGGAACGCCTCGCAATCAACTGATTAAAGTGGCCACTTCCTACCAGGAACAGCTCCATACACTGCATAGTGGCAGCACCTGGTATTGCAGCTTGTCCTATCGACGCTGTAGCACAGTGGAGTCAAACTCATAGCCCTCCAGCTGTTGTAAAACTACAATTCCCACTATGTAGTGACAACCAAAGCTTTGCAGTTCTGAATATGACATCTGGGCTATGGCTGGTAAAATCCGTCAATCAGCTGATCAGCTGGGGTTGGCGGCAGATGGGCCCAAAATGATCAGATATTGAGAAAAGGCCAAGAATTAATACATTCTAGAGAAACCCTTCAAGGGGTTATCCAGCGCTACAAGAACAGGACCACTTTTTTTTCCAGAGACAGCACCACTCTTGTCTCCAGTTTGGGTGCAGGTTTTGTAACTCGTCTCCATTAAAGTAAATTGAGCGTAAAGCGACTCTGTACCCACAATCTGACCCCCCAAACCACTTGTACCTTCGGATAGCTGCTTTTAATCCAAGATCTGTCCTGCGGTCCGTTCGGCAGGTGATGCAGTTATTGTCAAAAAATTACTTTTAAAATTGCAGCCTGTGTCCTACGGGAGTATCTGTGCCCTAACTTTGCACCACCCCTCCGTCCCTCCTCCCTACCCTCCTCATCATTAGGAATGCTCCAGGCAGATTGCCTCCTATTTCCCACCTGTGTTACCACAGCACATGGGCTGGATCGTTAAGGCACCTGTGCAATGTTCAAAAATAAGTAAATGTTCCAGTGGCATTCCTAATGATGAAGAGGATGGGGAGGAGGGACGGAGGGGTGGGGCAAAATTAGGGCACAGATACGCCCGTAGGACACAGGGCTGCAATTTTAAAATTAATTTTTTATGACAATAACTGCATCACCAGCCAAACGGACCCCAGGACAGATCTTGGATTAAAAGCAGCTATCCGAAGGTACAAGTGGTTTAGGGGGTACAGATTGTGGGTACTGAGTCGCTTTAACTGCAAACTCCACCTGAACTGGTGACAAGAGCGGTGCTGTTTTTGGAAGAAAGTGGTCATGTTTTTGTAGCGCTGGATTACAACTTTAAGAAAAATTTTCACCTGACTTCTCTTTTAAAGTATTGTATTGCCCCCCAAGTTATACAAATCCCCAATTTATACTTACTACGGGAAATGCTTATAAAGTGCTTTTTCCCTGCACTTACTACTGCATCAAGGCTTAACATGGCCACAGCCCACACAGCTCTTGGAGTTGTGGCGTGACATGACCATGGTATCCAGGAAGTGACATGACCATGGTATCCAGGAAGTGACATGACCATGGTATCCAGGAAGTGACATGACCATGGTATCCAGGAAGTGACATGACCATGGTATCCAGGAAGTGACATGACCATGTTATCCAGGAAGTGACATGACCATGTTATCCAGGAAGTGACATGACCATGTTATCCAGGAAGTGACATGACCATGTTATCCAGGAAGTGACATCACCATGTTATCCAGGAAGTGACATCACCATGTTATCCAGGAAGTGACATCACCATGTTATCCAGGAAGTGACATCACCATGTTATCCAGGAAGTGACATCACCATGTTATCCAGGAAGTGAAGCCTTGGTGCAGTAGTAAGTGCAGGAAAAAAAGCAGTTTATAAGCATTTCCCGTAATAAGTGTATGTTGGTGATTTGTATAACTTTTGGGGGGCAATACAATACTTTAATAAAAATTTTCACCGGACTTCTCCTTTAATGTGCATGGGTCATCTCAGAAAAGAGAGCCCCTGCCGTGGCCACTAGGGGTGAAATGATGTATTACAAGTTGACCAGGGTGAAATCTGTTCTTTGTACAAAGGGGCTTATCCAGGATTCGAAAAAGCACAGTCACTTTCTTACGAAAACAGCTCAACACCTGTCCTCAGGTTGTGTGTGGCATTACAGCTCAGCTCCATTTACTTTAATAGAAGTAATCTGTAAAACCCACCACCAAACTGAGGACAAGAATACTAAAAAGAAAAAAAAGAGAAGAAATTCAGCCGGTCTGATCTGTGTACAATGCAGAAATGATAACGTGTGGTGGCAGAGGAAGGAAACGCTCGCTCAGGACACCGGTGTTGACACGCTGTCCGGCTCTGCTAAGTGAAGCTCTGCGGGGAAGCTTTCCGCAGGGGGACATGTGTCTGTGCTAGGACAGACCCGCCTGATGTCACGGCCTTTGTGCTGCACGTCCCCAGCATGGCCGGACATGAGACGGCCCAGATGTCTCAGATAAGGAGATTCCTTATGGAGGACGACTCCAAAGTGCAGAGTGGCTGCCTGCGGGCTCCGGCACATCGCTGCTGTCACTTTAAGAGCAAAGGGCGAACACAACCATGCAAGGCTTTGCGCAGGGCATAAACCACTTCAGACGTGTACTGTGTGAGCATACCCAGGAGTCTCAGGCCTTTCTACTGAACATACATGAACCAGGAGGATCAGGATGAAGAAAGCTTCAGATCACTTTATAGATAGAAGAGTGTGTTAATGGTCACTGTAGGGAAGGGATCTCTAACATGTGCAAGTACAAGGCAGTCTGGGAGTTGTAGTTTTGCAAAAGCTGAAGAGCCACAGGTTGGGGGATGGCTGTCACGGCCAGGGCTCTGGAGTCCGTAAGCCGCAGTTCAAACTCAGACGCCTAATTTTATCAGGATCGACTCCTGCTCCTTCATAAATGGCCGGTCATATACCAGGGGAGTTATTTATCACACTGGCTCAGCAGCTTCTCCCTAATGTCCTACATGATCCTGGGGCGACTTCTGAGGGAATAAAGGAATACTGTATATAAAGCAGATTCTCCTGTGTGTGCAGTGGATGCAGCCAGTCTCCAGCCTCCATGTCCTGAACAACTCAGAACTAGACTAGATGGAGCAGGTGGTCTTTTCCTGCTGACAGTCTTCTATGTTTCTAACTAAATATTCACCATAATCACAGAAACACTGCTAACAATGCCAGGTACCTGTAATATAGAGATCAGCCGTAGTGATACAAAGGGGGTCACACATAGTGATATAGAGAAGTCACACATGTGACCGTGATATAGAGGGGTCACGGTCACTGTGGGTGTGAGGGTACGCCATAGCGCGCGCGCACACACGCACACGCACGCACACACACACACACACACACACACACACACACAGCCTGCTGCAGCCATAGCACGCATGCACATACAGCTGCAGCCATAGCACGCACGCACACATACAGCTGCAGCCACAGCACGCACGCACATATACAGCTGCAGCCATAGCACACACATACAGCTGCAGCCATAGCACGCACATATACAGCTGCAGCCACAGCACGCACATATACAGCTGCAGCCACAGCACGCACATATACAGCTGCAGCCATAGCACGCACGCACACACAGCTGCAGCCATAGCACGCACGCACACACAGCTGCAGCCATAGCACGCACGCACACACAGCTGCAGCCATAGCACGCACGCACACACAGCTGCAGCCATAGCACGCACGCACACACAGCTGCAGCCATAGCACGCACGCACACACAGCTGCAGCCATAGCACGCACGCACACACAGCTGCAGCCATAGCACGCACGCACACACAGCTGCAGCCATAGCACGCACGCACACACAGCTGCAGCCATAGCACGCACGCACACACAGCTGCAGCCATAGCACGCACGCACACACAGCTGCAGCCATAGCACGCACGCACACACAGCTGCAGCCATAGCACGCACGCACACACAGCTGCAGCCATAGCACGCACGCACACACAGCTGCAGCCATAGCACGCACGCACACACAGCTGCAGCCATAGCACGCACGCACACACAGCTGCAGCCATAGCACGCACGCACATACAGCTGCAGCCATAGCACGCACATACAGCTGCAGCCATAGCACGCACGCACATACAGCTGCAGCCATAGCACGCACGCACATACAGCTGCAGCCATAGCACGCACGCACATACAGCTGCAGCCATAGCACGCACATACAGCTGCAGCCATAGCACGCACGCACATACAGCTGCAGCCATAGCACGCACGCACATACAGCTGCAGCCATAGCACGCACATACAGCTGCAGCCATAGCACGCACATACAGCTGCAGCCATAGCACGCACGCACATACAGCTGCAGCCATAGCACGCACGCACATACAGCTGCAGCCATAGCACGCACGCACATACAGCTGCAGCCATAGCACGCACACACAGCTGCAGCCATAGCACACACACACAGCTGCAGCCATAGCACGCACACACAGCTGCAGCCATAGCACGCACGCACATACAGCTGCAGCCATAGCACGCACGCACGCACATACAGCTGCAGCCATAGCACGCACGCACGCACATACAGCTGCAGCCATAGCACGCACGCACATACAGCTGCAGCCATAGCACGCACGCACATACAGCTGCAGCCATAGCACGCACGCACATACAGCTGCAGCCATAGCATGCACGCACATACAGCTGCAGCCATAGCACGCACGCACATACAGCTGCAGCCATAGCACGCACGCACATACAGCTGCAGCCATAGCACGCACGCACAAACAGCTGCAGCCATAGCACGCACGCACATACAGCTGCAGCCATAGCACGCACGCACATACAGCTGCAGCCATAGCACGCACGCACATACAGCTGCAGCCATAGCACGCACGCACACACAGCTGCAGCCATAGCACGCACGCACGCACGCACGCACACACACACACACCTGCAGCCATAGCACACACACAGCTGCAGCCATAGCGCACACACACAAAAACACCACATTGA
Source organism: Dendropsophus ebraccatus (assembly GCF_027789765.1). Classification (NCBI taxonomy): domain Eukaryota; kingdom Metazoa; phylum Chordata; class Amphibia; order Anura; family Hylidae; genus Dendropsophus; species Dendropsophus ebraccatus. The sequence goes on along the minus strand of NC_091454.1, from coordinate 212,477,163 downwards.
GGACTGAGGTTACTGTTACACTACTTATGTCTTCTCCTCCTCTATAATACACAGGATATCTCTATATTACACTGCTGCTCATATACAGTCATCCAGGAAGAGAACAGCACAGATCCCCCCACACAATGGACTCTTCCAGCTCAGAAACAAACTGCCAAATAGTGACCGACAACTTTTCCCCGACCACCCTTATGTAATAGGGCCAGTGTCCTATTACTGATATATTCCCCCGACCACCCTTATGTAATAGGGCCAGTGTCCTATTACTGATATATTCTCCGACCACCCTTATGTAATAGGGCCAGTGTCCTATTACTGATATATTCCCCGACCACCCTTATGTAATAGGGCCAGTGTCCTATTACTGATATATTCCCTGACCCCCCCTTATGTAATAGGGCCAGTGTTCTATTACTGTTATATTCCCCCGACCACCCTTATGTAATAGGGCCAGTGTCCTATTACTGATATATTCCCTGACCCCCCTTATGTAATAAGGCCATTGTCCTATTACTGATATATTCCCCGACCACCCTTATGTAATAAGGCCAGTGTCCTATTACTGATATATTCCCCGACCCCCTTATGTAATAAGGCCAGTGTCCTATTACTGATATATTCCCTGACCCCCCTTATGTAATAAGGCCATTGTCCTATTACTGATATATTCCCCGACCACCCTTATGTAATAGGGCCAGTGTCCTATTACTGATATATTCCCTGACCACCCTTATGTAATAGGGCCAGTGTCCTACTAGACTGTTGCTTTGCTCATAATATAGACTGATGAGCAAAACGTCTAAAATTCATATCAAAACTCAATTTTAAATTGTTCTAAGATTTTTTTTTTTTTAAAGCTGGAGTCAGAACATTTTTTCCGACTCCAGCCAAAACTAGTTCCAACTACGACTCCACAGACCTGGTCAGGGCATGCTGGGAGTTGTAGTTTTCCAACAGGTGGAGATTCACCGACTGGGAGAGGGCTGTAAGGACACAAGAGAATCTGTAGTTAAGTGACAGCTGAATAACCACAGGCTCCAGGGATGGCTGTCAGGGCATGATGGGAGTTATAGTTTTGCAACAGCTGCAGGCATGCCTTACAGCTGCTCCTTCACAAGGGATAAAAATCCAGCAAATTATGGCTGGAAATAGTAAACATGATGCTGTTGATGAATCCTGTGTCTATGTCATGTATTATATTCCCAGGAATGCCGGCTCCATCCACTGTCACCTACATAACCAATAGCGGTATGATTCTCTTAAAGGGGCATGCACTGCAGACAGGCCTTCCCGTATCACTGCTTGGTGATTCAGCGTGACATGGATTTCCCCCTCATCATCAGTCTTCCTGCTGGGAATCCTCCACACGCTGGCTATGGCAGCTATCACCTATGATGTAGGCTATTCTGGGCAGGGTGTGACCTGTGTATATTCTGCTTATCGGACGTTGCAGCAAACACCATAAAACGTTTGCAACCGATCATGAGCCCGGCAGCCACATTACATGGTATACACACAGCAAGAGCTATGGGGCCTCACTGGGATCTACTACAGCTCCCAACATGTGGGGACAGCCTGCAGCCTATCAATGCACTATATAGGCCCTCATGATACTTTTAGGACTGGGACGTGAACTTCCCCTATAGGAGCAGGAACCCTACAGACGCCTTCACTTCTCCTGTAAGATGACTAATGTTCAGATATCTCCGAGTCATCTCCAAGTATGAAGTCCAGAGGTCTCCTCATCCCCAGCACAGACTGCTGCTACATCTACTGCCAGATACTGCAATGACTACACAACAAAGACAATATAACCACTATATCACTATAATACTATAACCATACACTATACACTATAATATATAACCAATATAACTACTATAATACTGCCCCCTATATACAAGAATATAACTACTATAATATTGCTCCTATATACAAGAATATAACTACTATAATACTGCTCCTATATACAAGAATATAACTACTATAATACTACCCCCTATATACAATATAACTACTATAATACTACCCCCTATATACAATATAACTACTATAATACTGCTCCTATATACAGGAATATAACTACTATAATACTGCCCCCTATATACAAGAATATAACTACTATAATACTGCCCCCTATATACAAGAATATAACTGCTATAATACTGCTTCTATATACAAGAATATAACTACTATAATACTGCTCCTACATACAGGAATATAACTACTATAATACTGCTCCTATATACAAGAATATAACTACTATAATACTGCCCCCTATATACAAGAATATAACTACTATAATACTGCTCCTATATACAGGAATATAACTACTATAATGCTGCCTCCTATATACAAGAATATAACTACTATAATACTGCTCCTATATACAAGAATATAACTACTATAATACTGCTCCTATATACAAGAATATAACTACTATAATACTGCTCCTATATACAAGAATATAACTACTATAATACTACTCTCTATATACAAGAATATACCTACTATAATGCAGTTCAGGGAAGAAACAGAGTGCTGCACCTCACACCTATGGCTGATACTAGTGCCGCTAGGCTAAATAAAAAACACATCAGAATTTTGTGTATGAATTGATCAAGCCATACTGCCCCATGTACCTCGTGCCGGTATCTGATACACATGGGTCCCTACACTAAGTCCACACCGTGCCAGTCAGTGGCTACCAACCCCGCAGGCGTGCACAGTCAGGGAACGGGGGCAATGGGACGGCCCTGCGACCCCCATGCCACAGGACCAGACCCAAAAACACCACACCAGAACCCGGCCAGCACCGCCGGCGGAGAATGTCGCCCCCAAACAGCACGAGTCTGGATAAGGTATTACACTCACAATAGCTGCAGCAAACAGAATGGGAAAAAACAGGAGGGATTAAAACCATGTGCACTCAGGTGTCTCCTGCTAATTAGTGTCATGTGGGTCTCACCAGGAGGAGTGCAAAACACGTAGAAAAGAGAGAAACAATATACTGCCCCCTATATACAGTAATATAACTACTATAATACTGCCCCCTATATACAAGAATATAACCACTATAATACTGCCCCCTATATACAAGAATATAACCACTATAATACTACTCCTATATACAGGAATATACCTACTATAATACTGACCCCCTATATACAAGAATATAACTACTATAATACTGCCCCCTATATACAAGAATATAACTACTATAATACTGCCTCCTATATACAAGAATATAAATACTATAATACTGCCCCCCTATATACAAGAATATAGCTACTATAATACTGCCCCCTATATACAGTAATATAACTACTATAATACTGCCCCTATATACAAGAATATATGGCAGGTAAGGAGATGAGACCACCAGCAGTACTAGGAACACTGCACAGACACTATAAATACTACAACCACCTGATGAGGGGGTTACATACTATAAATACAGCATCCTGACCAGTGCAGGGATACAGGGCCGGGTGACAATCAATGGTTTGGGGTCACATTCCCTGCAGCTCCATTGTCCGCCCCGGGGGATGAGCGCTGTTTGTACACGCTACTGCTATAGGTAGAGATATATTTTTACATCCACCACCGATTGCACCCCCCTGTTCTCTGACAGTGTTATCAGGGCTGAGAAGTGAAAACAAGCAGAGCGTCCGCCACGTTCCTGACCAGAGATACGAGCAGGAAGTCACCCCGACCTCACGGCAAAGACACAACCTGCAAGGACACCGCACTGCAGAGAGCGGAGGGTTAATGGTTATGGGACTCTTCTCTGCACCTCTGTTACCAAGTGAGACATTAGTCGCAGAGATGGAGACTATACCCCTAGGTATATGTCCTTACAGGACCCAGAATAGTGAGTGCAGCTCTGGAGTATAATACAGGATAAGTAATGTAATGTATGTAACACAGTGACTCCACCAGCAGAATAGTGAGTGCAGCTCTGGAGTATAATATAGGATGTAACTCAGGATCAGTAATGTAATGTATGTAACACAGTGACCCCACCAGCAGAATAGTGAGTGCAGCTCTGGTGTATAATACAGGATCAGTAATGTATGTACACAGTGACTCCACCAGCAGAATAGTGAGTGCAGCTCTGGAGTATAATATAGGATGTAACTCAGGATCAGTAATGTAATGTATGTAACACAGTGACCCCACCAGCAGAATAGTGAGTGCAGCTCTGGTGTATAATACAGGATCAGTAATGTATGTACACAGTGACCCCACCAGCAGAATAGTGAGTGCAGCTCTGGAGTATAATACAGGATATAACTCAGGATCAGTAATGTAATGTATGTACACTGTGACCCCACCAGCAGAATAGTGAGCGCAGCTCTGGAGTATAATACAGGATCAGTAATGTAATGTATGTACACAGTGACTCCACCAGCAGAATAGTGAGCGCAGCTCTGGAGTATAACACAGGATGTAACTCAGGATCAGTAATGTAATATATGTACACAGTGACCCCACCTGCAGAATAGTGAGCGCAGCTCTGGAGTATAATACAGGATGTAACTCAGGATAAGTAATATAATGTATGTACACAGTGACCCCACCTGCAGAATAGTGAGTGCAGCTCTGGAGTATAATACAGGATAAGTAATGTAATAGGGGGACTCCTCTGTGAAGGCATGAAGCTATTTTGCAGTAAATCTTCCGTGTGTGAACAGATCCTAGGTTATCATATAAGACCACAGGGTGTTCTCACCGGACACCACACATAGGGAGACTATACCAGGACACTGAAGTCTCTCCTCCTCCATTCATGGTACAGGGCTCCTACATACAGTACCATACAGGAAGAGAATGTCAGAGCTGCAGTGAAGACTGACACCTCCCTGGGCCGAACATGTAACCAGCCTCTATGTATACAGTGACCTGGTGTAACCTCAGCGGGGTCACTTGGAACCATTCATAGACCAGAGAGAAGTGAGACCAGCAGAGTGTCATCTATGTCAGCAGCACCACAGCGGTTACATAACCAGAGACAGCCCACGATGTATAGACCACCCCTCTATATATTAGGGTGCAGGCCAGGGTCCCGCACGCAGTAATACTTCCAAACCTGCGCCCTGCAAATATTGTAAAACTACAACTTCCATCAGACCTGGGCAACCAAAACCAAGGCAATAGCAGTGCAGGCATGATGGGAGTTGTGGTTATGTAACAGCTGGAGGGCCAAAGAATGGAAACCGCTATTAGTGCATGATGGGAGTTGTGGTTATGTAGTAGCTTGAGGGCCAAAGAATGGAAACCGCTATTAATGCATGATGGGAGTTGTGGTTATGTAACAGCTGGAGGGCTGAAGAATGGAGACAGCTATCAGTGAATGTTGGGAGTTGTAATTGTGTAACAGCTGGAGGGCCGAAGAATGGAGACAGCTATCAGTGCATGATGGGAGTTGTGGTTATGTAACAGCTGGAGGGCTAAAGAATGGAAACCGCTATTAGTGCATGATGGGAGTTGTGGTTATGTAGTAGCTTGAGGGCCAAAGAATGGAAACCGCTATTAATGCATGATGGGAGTTGTGGTTATGTAGTAGCTTGAGGGCCAAAGAATGGAAACCGCTATCAGTGCATAATGGGAGTTGTGGTTATGTAACAGCTGGAGGGCCGAAGAATGGAGACAGCTATCAGTGCATGATGGGAGTTGTAATTGTGTAACAGCTGGAGGGCCGAAGAATGGAGACAGCTATCAGTGAATGTTGGGAGTTGTAGTTATGTAACAGCTGGAGGGCCGAAGAATGGAGACAGCTATCAGTGAATGTTGGGAGTTGTAGTTATGTAACAGCTGGAGGGCCAAAGAATGGAGACAGCTATCAGTGCATGATGGGAGTTGTAGTTATGTAAGACCAGGGCAGACACAGGTTAGGGGACTGTACTCTGGGGTCTTGCATACGCTCCCCATTCCCAGGTTTTCTCCTCCGCTCACCTCTCTACCTATTCCCGCACTCTCACCATTTCTTACACACTTCTTGCTCTACTTGGCATCAGAGTTTATTGTTTTGGTTTTTTCTTACTGTCACTTCATGGTCTACATCTCCCTGTGTAAAAGTGAGGAGGGATTGTACAGTGACTCAATAACCCGCCATTGTTATGGTAGTCACCACATACAGAGAAAGGATTGTGACCCTGGGGGTCAGCGCTGTATACTGGTGACTCATAGGATATTGTGTGTAATGGCCATGTCTATGGGAGCGTGGCACAACCGAGCCCACATACATGCCTGATAGATGAGCCCAGCGGAGACCGAGATCATGTGCTACATCAGAGGTGTCATACTCAAACAGTAGACAGTGGGCTGAACTAATGAAAAAATGGACATTGTCGCGTCCCAATCTTCATATTTATGGTGCTACCGGCCCTGTCATGTGACGTGGAAGCCAGCCGCGGATTAACTGTACCATGGGCCCTGACTGTCTAGAGAACTTGCCCCCCACATGGTAAAAATGCCCCGTTCTGTAGCCTATGCAGTATGAGCTCCCCTAATAGTATTACTCCCTAATACTGCCCCAACACAGTAGTTACCTCATTATTTCCCCCTTGCAGTAGGTAATCCTGTATTTGTGCCCCATATAGTAGTCAGTCCCCCTCGATAGTGCCCCATATAGTAAATTATGTATGCAGGGGACGGGTAGTATATACAGGAGATGTATGGGGGGGACGGGTGGTATATACAGGAAATGTATGGAGGGGACGGGTGGTATATACAGGAAATGTATGGAGGGGACGGGTGGTATATACAGGAAATGTATGGAGGGGACGGGTGGTATATACAGGAAATGTATGGAGGGGACGGGTGGTATAAACAGGAAATGTATGGAGGGGACGGGTGGTATATACAGGAAATGTATGGAGGGGACGGGTGGTATATACAGGAAATGTATGGAGGGGACGGGTGGTATATACAGGACATGTATGGAGGGGACGGGTAGTATATACAGGACATGTATGGAGGGGACGGGTAGTATATACAGGAAATGTATGGAGGGGACGGGTAGTATATACAGGACATGTATGGAGGGGACGGGTAGTATATACAGGAAATGTATGGAGGGGACGGGTAGTATATACAGGACATGTATGGAGGGGACGGGTAGTATATACAGGAAATGTATGGAGGGGACGGGTGGTATAAACAGGAAATGTATGGAGGGGACGGGTGGTATATACAGGAAATGTATGGAGGGGACGGGTGGTATATACAGGAAATGTATGGAGGGGACGGGTAGTATATACAGGAGATGTATGGAGAGGACGGGTGGTATATACAGGAAATGTATGGAGGGGACGGGTGGTATATACAGGAGATGTATGGAGAGGACGGGTGGTATATACAGGAAATGTATGGAGGGGACGGGTAGTATATACAGGAGATGTATGGGGGGGACGGGTGGTATATACAGGAGATGTATGGAGAGGACGGGTGGTATATACAGGAAATGTATGGAGGGGACGGGTAGTATATACAGGAGATGTATGGAGAGGACAGGTAGTATATACAGGAGATGTATGGAGAGGACAGGTAGTATATACAGGAGATGAGAGATGTATAGAGGGGGTATATATATATATATATATATATATATATATATATATATATATATAGTATAGGTATATACTGGAGATTACACATGGTATCAGATTAGAAGATATTGATCCCATAGACATAGATTACTATTCTAGTGATCCCCAGCACATACAGCGTATACCGCCGGGGCTTGCTCTAGTGATGTATATATATATATACACACAGATATATATAGTGCGGGGCAGGTGTGCCGCCATATGTACAGACAGGATGGAGATATAATTATAGATGTGGCCGGCTCCCGCCCCGTACAAATCTACAACCTGTCACCTTCCAGCTGTTGGGAAACAATAACTCCCAGAATTCCCTGACAGTCAGGCTGCTGGGGGTTGTAGTTCTCCAGCAGTTGGAGAAGACTGGAAGTGACAGGTATAAGGCAATGTGATGGGACACACACATGGCAGGTGGCTGGCACTATCACCATACACACACAGATGTATGTACATCTCCCACCTCTCCCACCACAGCGCAGCTTAGAGCCCCGTTCACACTCATCTCCCTGGAGACGTCTCTGGGGTAACACAACTCCTGCGTTGCCCCTGACAGTAGACAGAGCGCAGCCCGGTGACGTCACTCATTGAACAGCCTGCAGCAAAAACCACGCAAACTGCGTAAACTCCTTCCCTGAATACAAAAGCCCCACAGGGCACTTCAGCAGCAGCAGCCGCCGCCGCGGTGACAGCGCTGCCCGGACCGGAGCCACTTACCGGCCTACGAAGTTCTCCAGCACGGAACTCTTGCCGGCGCTCTGTCCTCCCACCACTGCTATCTGCGGTAAGTCGAGGTTACAGGACTGGCCTATGGAACTAAACGCGTCCTGGAGCTTGTTGACGAGGGGAATGAGCTCCTCCATCCCCCGGTTCCCCATGGTTGCTCACGGTCTCGGACAGCTCTCTCCGTTACCGCTCGGCTTCCTCTACCATCCACTCAGCCCAACGGCCGCCACCCGGCATTCCCTATTGGTCCGTGAGTATGCCTGTCAATAATTGCGACGCCATGATTGGCCGTAACACGGCTACGTCATCAGCAAGAAAGGGCGGAGAAGCCAGAAGGCGGGTCCATATAGAAAGGGCAGACTCCCGGGCTGTGATTGCTTAGCAATGCCATGTCCGTCAACTAGAGGAACAAAGCCTATTGGTTTCAGCCAGCTGTCACTCACAGCACGTGATGCCATGACTTAACCCTTTGTTAGACACCCGGAAGCTGAAAGGTAGCTAGAGCTCCAGCTGGTGTTCAACTATGGGTTCTGCTGTGTAGGAGAAGCTTGCTGAGAATTGTAGTTCTACATCTACAAGGGAGCGCAATAGACGTGTATAATGTTCATTGTAATATTGTATGACACACATATTCTTTTCTATATAAAGTATATAATAGTAAAGCATTAAAAATATACAAGACTATAGCTACTAAAATACTGTCCCCTATATACAAGAATATAACTACTATAATACTGCTCCTATATACAGGAATATAACTACTATAATACTGCTCCTATATACAAGAATATAGCTACTATAATACTGCTCCTATATACAGGAATATAACTACTATAATACTGCTCCTATATACAAGAATATAACTACTATAATACTGCTCCTATATACAGGAATATAACTACTATAATACTGCCTCCTATATACAGGAATATAACTACTATAATACTGCCCCCTATATACAAGAATATAACTACTATAATGCTGCCTCCTATATACAAGAATATAACTACTATAATACTGCTCCTATATACAAGAATATAACTACTATAATACTGCTCCTATATACAAGAATATAACTACTATAATACTGCTCCTATATACAAGCATATAACTACTATAATACTACTCCTATATACAGGAATATAACTACTATAATACTGCCCCTATATACAAGAATATAACTACTATAATACTGCTCCTATATACAAGAATATAACTACTATAATACCGCTCCTATATACAAGAATATAATTACTATAATGGTTCAGGGAAGAGAAAGAGTGCTGCACTTCACACCTATGGCTGATACTAGTACCCCTCGGCTGCATAAAAAAACATCAGAATTCTGTATGTGAATTGATCAAGCCACACTGCCCCATGTACCGCGTGCAGGTATCTGATACACATGGGTCCCTACACTAAGTCCACACTGTGCCAGTCAGCGACCACCACCCCCGCAGGCGTGCACAGTCAGGGAAGGGAGGCCATGGCCCTGCAACCCCCATGCCACCCTGACTGTGCACGCCTGCGGGGGTGGTGGTCGCTGACTGGCACAGTGTGGACTTAGTGTAGGGACCCATGTGTATCAGATACCTGCACGCGGTACATGGGGCAGTGTGGCTTGATCAATTCACATACAGAATTCTGATGTTTTTTTATGCAGCCGAGGCGTACTAGTATCAGCCATAGGTGTGAAGTGCAGCACTCTTTCTCTTCCTTTAACTGTATTTTGTTTCTCTCTTTTCTCCGTGTTTTGCACTCCTCCTGGTGAGACCCACATGACCCCAATTAGCAGGAGACACCTGAGTGCTCATGGTTTTAATCCCTCCTGTCTGGCATTTTGCTATAATTGTTAGCCTTCTATACTTATGTTCTTTTATTATATTAGAAAACCGGATGCCAAGCGACTTGCAGGTCGCAATTTACTGCACGTTATTTGATCTGTATCTGTTATTTTTGCATGGTGTTTCCAATAAAATCAGATTACACATAATCCCTCCTGTCTGTCCCATTCCATCTTTGATAGCTATGGTGAGTGCAATACCTTATCCAGACTTGGGCTGTTTGGGGGCAGCTTCCTCCGCTGGTGGTGCTGGCTGGGTTTTGGTGTGGCATTTTTGGGTCTGGTCCTGTGGCATGGGGGTTGCGGGGCCGTTCCTTGGCCTCCCTTCCCTGACTGTGCACGCCTGTGGGGGTGGTGGTCGCTGACTGGCACAGTGTGGACTTAGTGTAGGGACCCATGTGTATCAGATACCTGCACGCGGTACATGGGGCAGTGTGGCTTGATCAATTCACATACAGAATTCTGATGTTTTTTATGCAGCCAAGAGGTACTAGTATCAGCCATAGGTGTGAGGTGCAGCACTCTTTCTCTTCCCTTAAATATAACTACTATAATACTGCTCCTATATACAAGAATATAAGTACTATAATACTGCCCCCTATATACAGGAATATAACTACTATAATACTTCTCCTATATAGAAGAATATAACTACTATAATACTGCCCCTATATACAAGAATATAACTACTATAATACTGCTCCTATATACAAGAATATAACTACTATAATACTGCTCCTATATACAGGAATATAACTACTATAATACTGCTCCTATATACAAGAATATAACTACTATAATACTGCTCCTATATACAAGAATATAACTACTATAATACTGCTCCTGTATACAAGAATATACCTACTATAATACTGCTCCTATATACAAGAATATAACTACTATAATACTGCCTCCTATATACAGGAATATAACTACTATAATACTGCTCCTATATACAAGAATATAACTGCTATAATACTGCTCCTATATACAGGAATATAACTACTATAATACTGCCCCTATATACAAGAATATAACTACTATAATACTGCTCCTATATACAAGAATATAACTACTATAATAAAGCAAACGTAGTGAGAGTTCTGACCGGCACTAACTGCAAGGTACACCTATTACAGGAGAACACCGGGGCTGGAGTCCAAAACACACTAGCTGTATCTATACCACTGAGCGGCGGTGCAGAGACAAAACAGGAATATAACTACTATAATACTGCTCCTATATACAAGAATATAACTACTATAATACTGCTCCTGTATACAAGAATATACCTACTATAATACTGCCCCCTATATACAAGAATATACTATAAGGCTATGTTCACACTACGTACATTTCAGGCAGTATTTGGTCCGCAAGTCAGGTCCTCATAGCAACCAAAACCAGGAGTGGATTGAAAACACAGAAAGCCTCTGTTCCCACAGTGTTGAAATTGAGTGGATGGCCGCCATATAACGGTAAATAACTGCCATTATTTCAATATAACAGCCTTTGTTTTAAAATAACAGCAAATATTTGCCATTAAATGACGGCCATCCACTCAATCACAACATTATGTGAACAGATCCTTTCTGTGTTTTCAATCCACTCCTGGTTTTGGTTGCTATACAGCCTCAAAAATACAGCCTCAAATATACGTAGTGTGAACCCAGCCTAATACTGCTCCTATATACAAGAATATACTATAATACTGTTCCCTATATGCAATTATATAACTATTTTAATTCTGCCCCCTATGTGTAAGACTAGTCAAACAGTATGGTGTTTTCTTTGTGTATAATGGTAAGCTTTAGGATCATAGGGTTGCCGGTGTCAGTCGCTCACATAGTAGAGGGCGGTATACATTATTTAGGATGTACAGGTGTTGTGTTTCCCCCTCTCCTATCTGATCTCATTCATTATATGTGATAGCAGAAATGTGAGCGCTTGATCAGTTCTCATGTTGTTCTTCACCATTGGTGTATCACCTTCTGGGGTCATGTAGCCATGTCTGGCTGCTTCTCACATAGTGCCTACATGGTGCTTCATGTACACTGCCTTAAAGGGGTTATACAGCGCTACAAAAACATGGCCGCTTTTCCCCCTCTCTTGTCTCCAGCTTAGGTGCGGTTTGCAATTAAGCTCCATTTACTTCAATAGAACTCAGTTCCAAACTTCACCCAATCTGGAGACAAGAGATCGGGAAAAGTAGCCACGTTTTTGTAGCGCTGGATAACCCCTTTAAATAACATTCGGGCTGCCTGCAGCCACCCCCAGGAGAAACTGGTAGGATACAACTTTATTCATCTGCCATTGAGGTGTATTTAAGCAATATGAATATACAATATAAAATGTGCATTTAGCGCCTCCTATTGGTAGTTTGAGGTCAATCCAGGAGAGAGGACAAGTACGGCTACCAGTCCCTTGGCTCTGACCGGAGGATCTGACTTGGTCATTTTTTCTCTTAAGTGTTGGTGTTTAGATAAAACTGAAGTAAAGTTTACTAAACACATAGGCGATCTGCAGTGACCTGAGGACACCCTCCACAATCTACCAGCAATAAACATCGCCCCGGGGCTGCGCAGGTGGGTGTGACCTAATTCAGTGTCGTATTCTGTGTAGTGTCACCATGGTGTCACTTCAGCTAGAATAGCTTTGTCATATACCGTAATAGGGAACTCTGTATTTAGGGTATGTTCACACTGAGCAATAGACAAGGAATTTCAAGCAGAATCTGTGCTTAATTTTACACGTATTCCGCTTGAAATTCTGCCTGTAAAATATGTACAGAGCAATGTCCCGCGAATCCGCTTTCTGCCCAAATTGACATGTCAATTCTTTGCGCGGCTTCCTCCATAGAAATATCATAGAAGTCATTGAGGCTTTGTATTTCTGCTCTCTGCTCGCATTCTGCTCGGATTCTGCTTGAATTCTGCATGTATTCCACCAGAGCTGAAGAAGAGGAAATTTCAAGCAGAAAATTATCCTCTTTGATTCCTTGCCTATTTCACAGTGTGAACATACCCTTAGGCCCCGTTCCCACTGAGCAAAACTAGCGGAATTCCGTGGCAATGCCGTTAGCCTCCCGCTCATAATGGGAGTCTATGGGAGGCGCGCGCTCCTGCTCTCCCCACGCTGAAGAATGAACATGTTCATTCTTCAGCGCGGATAGAGCATGAGCGCGCGCCTCCCATAGACTCCCATTATGAGCGGGAGGCTAACGGCATTGCCACGGAATTCCGCTAGTTTTTCTGAGTGGGAACGGGGCCTTAGGCTACGTTCACACAAGTAAATTTTTCTATTAATCACGGCCGTTGTTGCCGATTTGCCGATCACGGCTGTGATTAATAAAAAATTTACATTGCAATGCAGTCATCCCGGCAGAGTGTATACACATAGGGGAAGATTTATGAAAGGGTGTAAATATACACCTGGTGTAAACTGCCCACAGCAACCAATCACAGCTCCTCTTATATCCTACCAGAGCTGAAAGCTGAGCTGTAATTGGTTGCTGTCGGCATTTTACACCAGGTGTATATTTACACCCTTTCATAAATCTCCCCCATAGTATACGCTCCGGCCGAGATCCCTAGTGGCCGCAGGAAAAACTGACATGTCAGTATTGTGCAGCCGCTAATCATTGTATAGTGGCCACACAGAAGTGACAGGTTACACAATGGAAAGTGCAGCTCCGGCTGCACTTCTCATTGTCTGCTATAGTGAATTGGGATGCGGGCGCACACGGGTGCGCATGCATCATATATCACCATAAATTAAATTCATCCAGGATGGTCTTCACTGACACCGGCCGTTTTGTGACCCCGTCGGAATAGAGTCTATGACACGGGCAGAGACGCGAGCGCCCACATCAGTCCACCTGCAGGTGCGAACTGCGGAATGTGCGACGGGTTATCCGGCACCATTCCGCAGTGCAGGGCCGGCGTTAGGGGGGGGCAAAGTAGGCACTTGCCCAGGGCCCCCATCCCCCTGGGGCCCCCTAGCTCCTTCCTTCATTAGTGGAGCAGGAAGCAGAGCAGCACAAGCAGCTCCCCTGCTCCACTAATGAACGAAGGAGCTGAGCTGTGAGGACGGAGCGCCCCTCCTGCAGAGCTGCCTGTGCCCTACAGAAGAGGAGGAGCGGCAAGCCCAGGTAAAGAAATAGAGGGGGGGGGGGGGGGTTAGAGGGTCACGGAGACTGGGGGCGGGACTTGCGGCCAGGGGGCGGTGCTTACGGCCGCGGGTGGGCGGAGCCTCGGGTGTCTTTATAAAACAGTAACCCCCTCCCCATATACTAGCCTAGCGAACAGTATACAGGAAGGGGGCAGGGGATCTTGTATGATGCAGTCCCCCCTTCCACCATATACTGTTCAGGGCCCTCCTCCCTCTGTATCTATGGCCACCAGGCCCTGAGCAGTACATGATGGAGGTGGGTGCTGAATCACACAGTATCCTGTATGATAAAGTACCCCCATATCTCTCCTCTGCTCTACTATTACCCCCAATACTACTCCTAATACTGCTCTACTACTACCCCCAATAGTGCCCTACTACTACCACCATCAATACTACTCCTAATACTGCTCTACTACTACCCCCAATAGTGCCTTACTACTACCCCAATACTACTCCTAATACTGCCCTACTACTACCCCCAGTAGTGCCCTACTACTACCCCCAATACTACTCCTAATACTGCCCTACTACTACCCCCAATAGTGCCCTACTATTACCCCCAATACTACTCCTAATACTGCCCTACTACTACCCCCAATAGTGCCCTACTATTACCCCCAATACTACTCCTAATACTGCCCTACTACTACCCTCAATACTACTCCTAATACTGCTCTACTACTACCCTCAATACTACTCCTAATACTGCCCTACTACTACCCCCAATAGTGCCCTACTACTACCACCATCAATACTACTCCTAATACTGCTCTACTACTACCCCCAATAGTGCCCTACTACTACCACCATCAATACTACTCCTAATACTGCTCTACTACTACCCCCAATACTGCCCTACTACTACCCCCAATACTACTCCCAATACTGCTCTACTACTACCACAAATACTGCCCTACTACTACCCCAATACTACTCCTAATACTGCTCTACTACTACTCCCAATACTGCCCTACTACTACTCCTAATACTGCTCTACTACTACCCCCAATACTGCTCTACTACTACCCCCATACTGCCCTACTACTACCCCCAATACTACTCCTAATACTGCTCTACTACTACCCCAATACTGCTCTACTACTACCCCCAATACTGCTCTACTACTACTACTCCCAATACTACTCTACTACTACCCCTAATACTGCTCTACTACTACCCCCAATACTGCTCTACTACTACCCCCAATACTGCTCTACTACTACCCCCAATACTGCTCTACTACCATTGCTATTATTACCTCCACTCCTGATACTACTACTACTCCCAAAACTGCTACTCCCCTTATCTACTACTACACCCCTCATCTTATATGCTTCTACTATTGCTACACCCCTTATCCACTATGCCTATACTACTACACCCATCAAAAAATAAATAAAAAAAATCGAGAAAAGAAAAAACGAGATTTTATTTTTTGCCCACATCACCCCAGCCCTAGGAGATGCTATGTGCTGGGGGCGGGGGGGCATTTAACTATCAGTGGAGATGCTATCTGCTGAGGGGGCAACTATCAGTGGAGATGCTATGTGCTGGGGGGGGGGGGGGAACTATCAGGGGAGCTGCTATCTGCTGAGGGGGTAACTATCAGGGGGCTAGCTAACAGGTGTAAAACCTACAGTGAGATGCCTCCTATATTGGTGGATACTACATACTGGGTGGTGGAGGTAACTACCAGAAGAATTACCTACAGAGGGATACCGACTATATGTACTATGGAGGCACAGAGGGACCTATCTACTATATAGGGCACAGAGGGGTCTTATTTAAGGTCACAGAAGATCACCCCACCCCGAGCAGCGCGCCAACCGCTGACGAAAAAGTATCGGGACCTTAAATTGCTGCTACAATGTTTTAGCATTTGGGGCCCCACCTTCAACTTTGCCCAGGGCCACATTTTGTCTAAAACCGGCCCTGCCGCAGTGTGCACGCATCCAGAGAAGTGAAAAGTAGCTATTTGTATTTGCACCTGTTTGATGGAAGAAACCACTTTTTTACCACATGTTGGAGTGCTGCGGACTGTTGCTGTCTGCATTTAAGATCCCCGGCCAAGGGACTTTCTCTGCAAGCACCCACTTCATCACTTCTGGATGTGCGACTTTCCTTTGCTCTAGATAGATAGATAGATAGATAGGAACTAGATAGATAGATAGATAGATAGATAGGAACTAGATAGATAGATAGATAGATAGATAGATAGATAGATAGATAGATAGATAGATAGATAGATTTTCCACCCTCAGCACTATATGGCAGTGCTCCCAGTATACCTGTATGGTCGTGTGGTGTTTATCCTGGTATTATTAGTGTTTAGCCACCAGCTCACCCCAATCCACCCAGAACGTTGGGACTATGCTCCCCGCATGCAGGAGTGTGAGCCGTCACCTGTGTTTTTTCTTCCCGTCTGTTGTGTTTTAGTGAAAAGCATGAAATCCTCCTTCCCTCCTCTCCACACAAATATTGATCCTCACCAGTCGTTGTTCCATTGTGCGATGGTTGTGCACACAAGTCTAAGACATGGCACTTACCGTAAGTAGTAATGTCCCAGGAGGAAAGATAAATGGAAGCATGAGAGAAGATCAGGATGGAGAGGGATGGTTATATGTGACAGGTTGTATACAGAAAACTTCTAGAGTTATCTGGTGAGCAAATTTTTTCATTAATTTTTGTGGTTAGGCAGATGGAATATAAAGAAAAATCTGAATTTTAGATTTTTTTTTTCAAATTTATTAAAAAAGGAAAAACTAATATTTCTCATGGACATAAGGATTCAGACTCTTTCCTATGAGACTTGATATTCAGCTCGGGCTCCTCCCATTTCTCTTGATCTTCTCTGAGATGTTTGTTTGAGAAGATCTGGGGAGACTCCGCCCCTTGACTATATAAGGTGTGACAGCTGACAATGCATCAGAGCAAACACTAAGCCATGAGGAGGAAATAACTGCCTGTAGAGCTCAAAGACAGGATTATGTGGAGGAACAGATCTGGAGATTGGAATAAACACATTACTGCTGCACTGACAGCGGCCTCCATAATACTTACATGGAAGAAGATGGAACAACCAGGACTCCTTAAACTGCTGCCCCACCAAATTAAGTAATCTGGGAGAAGGACTGTGGTAAAAATGGTCTCTCTAGCTGAGCTCCAAAGATCCTGTGTGCACATGGGAGAAACTTCCAGAAGGTCACCTGAAAGAAGCCTCTCCTCAGTAATAACCACATGAAAGATGTCGGGAGTTTTTTTTTTCTATCAGATAATTTTAATTAGAGGTTTATACAAAAATTTTTATAACACTTAAAAACAGTGCCAAAAAGGAAACAAAAAGCATCCAGACATACTGATATGGTTAAATCAATGTACAATATACAGTGGTGCCTTGGATTACGAGCATAATTCGTTCCAAGACCGCGCTTGTAATCCAGATCACTCTTAAACCAAAGCAAATTTTCCCATAAGAAATCATTGAAATCCAGACAATTGGTTCCACACCCCAAAAATAATTTTCTGTTCTGAATAACATGTAAACCAATTGAAACAAACATTTAGAAAGAGCTGAACATGTGAAATTATAAGTTATTGTACAGTAAAGCAATCAGCATGTGGAGTATAATGTATAGTAAGTGCATAAACCTGAAAAAACGGAATATGTAGATACAGAATAGAGCTGCAGATCCCCATAATGCAAGAGCGTAGTACAACAGAATAGAAAACAATAGAATAGAGAAGAGGTCTTTGTGGTCACATGACATGACAGGGAAAGTTTGTTCAGCTTGGACCAAACAGGAAGTGAGAATCACAAAACTGTGCAGGAGGACAGTGACAGAAACTTCTCTATACAGCAGTGTGAGTGGCTGATTGTAAGTGCAGGTACAGTATAGAAGGAATGGAGAGGATGGGAAACACATGGTTTGGAAGGTGAGGGATACTTCCTGGGTCAGAGTACAGAGCTGTAGACCCCGCTATGCAGACCATGCCCCTCCTCTGATCCCCTCCCACCCAGTACAGGCAGCTCCTAAACCAAAGCAATGTTTTTAAATCAACTTACAATTTTGAAAAACCGCGAGCTCTTCTTGCAAAACGCTCTCAATCCAAGTTACCGTTAAACCAAGGTACCATTGTATATTACTCGTGTACAAATGTTCATAGCAAATAAAAATACATACAACTGTGCCATGTGTCCTTGTGGAGAAGATGTTGGGAGTTTAGGGTATGTTCACACTGAGTAAAACAGGAGGAATTCCTGCCTGCCTCAGTGTGAATGGGAAGCCTAGCACAC
The DNA here is from genome assembly GCF_027789765.1 of Dendropsophus ebraccatus. Classification (NCBI taxonomy): domain Eukaryota; kingdom Metazoa; phylum Chordata; class Amphibia; order Anura; family Hylidae; genus Dendropsophus; species Dendropsophus ebraccatus. The sequence continues at coordinate 212,458,520 of NC_091454.1, read as the reverse complement.
CTCCGCTCTCCCCCAATCTCCGCTCAATGAGTTGATATTCCAGAATTCCGCCTGTTTTACTCAGTGTGAACATACTCTTACATAGAAGCAGCTTAAGGATTCTCAGACTGTAAGAAACAAGATTCTTCACTCTGATTAAACCAAAATTGCATTTTATGGCCTCAATTCTAAGGGTGGTATTACAAGAAGCGATTATCATTCGAATAATCGTTCAATCGGTCGTATTTGAACGATTATCTTTAAGTGTAATAGTAGACAACGATTAAACGACGAACGATTGGTCGTTAGTCGTTTAATAGGTTTTGGATCTATTTTTATCGTTTGTCTTTTACACATTGTTCGCACATCGTTCGTTTGAATAAGATGTCGTTAGCCGTTCCCTGTTCATTCGCAAATTGAAAGGGGAGTGTTCTTGAACTTTGTTGCTCCAATTCAACCGATAATCTTTCCGTGTAGTAAAACGAATGATTATTAGGCAACCGCTATTGCGATCGTTGGAGATCGTTTATCGTTAATCGTTAATTGAAAAAAATCGCTTCGTGTAATACCACCCTTAGTGTCATGTCTGGAGGAGACCGGGCTCTGCCTGTCACCTGCCCCATACCATCCCTAGAGTCAGGAGTATACCGGGTCCATCACCTGCCCCATACCATCCCTACAGTGAGAAGGAGACCGGAACTGCCCATCACTTGCCCCATACCATCCCTACAGTCTGGAGGAGACCACTGCCCATCACCTGCCCCATACCATCCCTACAGTGAGGAGGAGACCACTGCCCATTACCTGCCCCATACCATCCCTACAGTGAGGAGGAGACCACTGCCCATCACCTGCACCATACCATCCCTACAGTGAGGAGGAGACCAGGCCCATCACCTGCCCCATACCATCCCTATAGTGAGGAGGAGACCGGGCCCATCACCTGCCCCATACCATCCCTACAGTGAGGAGGAGACCACTGCCCATTACCTGCCCCCATACCATCCCTACAGTGAGGAGGAGACCGGGCACTGCCATCACCTGCCCCATACCATCCCTAAAGTGAGGAGGAGACCACTGCCCATCACCTGCCCCATACCATCCCTACAGTGAGGAGGAGACCACTGCCCATCACCTGCCCCATACCATCCCTACAGTGAGGAGGAGACCACTGCCCATCACCTGGCCCATACCATCCCTACAGTGAGGAGGAGACCGGGCACATCACCTGCCCCATACCATCTCTACAGTGAGGAGGCCGGGCACTGCCATCACCTGCCCCATACCATCCCTACAGTGAGGAGGAGACAGGGCCCATCGCCTGTCACATACCATCCCTACAGTGAGGAGGAGACCGGCCCATCACCTGCCCCATACCATCCCTACAGTGAGGAGGAGACCACTGCCCATCACCTGCCCCATACCATCCCTACAGTGAGGAGGAGAACAGGCCCATCACCTGCCCCATACCATCCCTACAGTGAGGAGGAGACCACTGCCCATCACCTGCCCCATACCATCCTTACAGTGAGGAGGAGACCGGGCCCATCACCTGCCCCATACCATCCCTACAGTGAGGAGGAGACCGGACCCATCACCTGCCCCCATACCATCCCTACAGTGAGGAGGAGACCACTGCCCATCACCTGCCCCATACCATCCCTACAGTGAGGAGGAGATCGGGCCCATCACCTGCCCCATACCATCCCTACAGTGAGGAGGAGACCACTGCCCATCACCTGCCCCATACCATCCTTACAGTGAGGAGGAGACCGGGCCCATCACCTGCCCCATACCATCCCTACAGTGAGGAGGAGACCGGGCCCATCACCTGCCCCCATACCATCCCTACAGTGAGGAGGAGACCGCTGCCCATCACCTGCCCCATACCATCCCTACAGTGAGAAGGAAACCACTGCCATCACCTGCCCCCATACCATCCCTACAGTGAGGAGGAGACCACTGCCCATCACCTGCCCCATACCATCCCTACAGTGAGGAGGAGACCGGGCACTGCCATCACCTGCTCCCATACCATCCCTACAGTGAGGAGTATACCGGCCCATCACCTGCCCCATACCATCCCTACAGTGAGGAGTATACTGGGTCCATCACCTGCCCCATACCATCCCTACAGTGAGGAGTATACCGGCCCATCACCTGCCCCATACGATCCCTACAGTGAGGATGAGACCGGGCCCATCACCTGCCCCATACCAACCCTACAGTGAGGAGGAGACCATTGCCCATCACCTACCCCATACCATCCCTACAGTGAGGAGGAGACCGGGCCCATCACCTGCCCCATACCAACCCTACAGTGAGGAGGAGACCACTGCCCATCACCTACCCCATACCATCCCTACAGTGAGGAGGAGACGAGGCACTGCCATCACCTGCCCCATACCATCCCTACCGTGAGGAGGAGACCGGGCCCATCACCTGCCCCCATACCATCCCTACAGTGAGGAGGAGACCGCTGCCCATCACCTCCCCCATACCATCCCTACTGTGAGGAGGAGACCACTGCCCATCACCTGCCCTCATACCATCCCTACAGTGAGGAGGAGACCACTGCCCATCACCTGCCCCATACAATCCCTACAGTGAGGAGGAGATCGGGCACTGCCATCACCTGGCCCATACCATCCCTACAGTGAGGAGGAGACCACTGCCCATTACCTGCCCCATACCATCCCTACAGTGAGGAGGAGACCGGGCACTGCCATCACCTGCTCCCATACCATCCCTACAGTGAGAAGTATACCGGCCCATCACCTGCCCCATACCATCCCTACAGTGAGGAGTATACTGGGTCCATCACCTGCCCCATACCATCCCTACAGTGAGGAGTATACCGGCCCATCACCTGCCCCATACGATCCCTACAGTGAGGAGGAGACCGGGCCCATCACCTACCCCATACCAACCCTACAGTGAGGAGGAGAACACAGCCCATCACCTACCCCATACCATCCCTACAGTGAGGAGGAGACCGGGCCCATCACCTGCCCCATAGCAACCCTACAGTGAGGAGGAGACCACTGCCCATCACCTGCCCCATACCATCTCTACAGTGAGGAGGAGACCACTGCCCATCACCTGTCCCCATATCATCCCTACAGTGAGGAGGAGACCGGGCACTGCTATCACCTGCCCCATACTATCCCTACCGTGAGGAGGAGACCAGGGTCCATCACCTGCCCCATACCATCCCTACAGTGAGGAGAAAACCGGGCCCATCACCTGCCCCATACCATCCCTACAGTGAGGAGGAGACCGGGCCCATCACCTACCCCATACCATCCCTACAGTGAGGAGGAGACCACTGCCCATTACCTGCCCCCATACCATCCCTACAGTGAGGAGGAGACCGGGCACTGCCATCACCTGCCCCATACCATCCCTACAGTGAGGAGGAGACCACTGCCCATCACCTGCCCCATACCATCCCTACAGTGAGGAGGAGACCACTGCCCATCACCTGCCCCATACCATCCCTACAGTGAGGAGGAGACCACTGCCCATCACCTGGCCCATACCATCCCTACAGTGAGGAGGAGACCGGGCACTGCCCATCACCTGCCCCATACCATCCCTACAGTGAGGAGACAGGGCCCATCGCCTGTCACATACCATCCCTACAGTGAGGAGGAGACCGGCCCATCACCTGCCCCATACCATCCCTACAGTGAGGAGGAGACCACTGCCAATCACCTGCCCCATACCATCCCTACAGTGAGGAGGAGATCGGGCCAATCACCTGCCCCATACCATCCCTACAGTGAGGAGGAGACCACTGCCCATCACCTGCCCCATACCATCCCTACAGTGAGGAGGAGACCGAGCCCATCACCTGCCCCCATACCATCCCTACAGTGAGGAGGAGACCACTGCCCATCACCTGCCCCATACCATCCCTACAGTGAGGAGGAGATCGGGCCCATCACCTGCCCCATACCATACCTACAGTGAGGAGGAGACCACTGCCCATCACCTGCCCCATACCATCCTTACAGTGAGGAGGAGACCGGGCCCATCACCTGCCCCATACCATCCCTACAGTGAGGAGGAGACCGGGCCCATCACCTGCCCCCATACCATCCCTACAGTGAGGAGGAGACCGCTGCCCATCACCTGCCCCATTCCATCCCTACAGTGAGAAGGAAACCACTGCCATCACCTGCCCCCATATTATCCCTACAGTGAGGAGGAGACCACTGCCCATCACCTGCCCCATACCATCCCTACAGTGAGGAGGAGACCGGGCACTGCCATCACCTGCTCCCATACCATCCCTACAGTGAGGAGTATACCGGCCCATCACCTGCCCCATACCATCCCTACAGTGAGGAGTATACTGGGTCCATCACCTGCCCCATACCATTCCTACAGTGAGGAGTATACCGGCCCATCACCTGCCCCATACGATCCCTACAGTGAGGAGGAGACCGGGCCCATCACCTGCCCCATACCAACCCTACAGTGAGGAGGAGACCACTGCCCATCACCTACCCCATACCATCCCTACAGTGAGGAGGAGACCGGGCCCATCACCTGCCCCATACCAACCCTACAGTGAGGAGGAGACCACTGCCCATCACCTACCCCATGCCATCCCTACAGTGAGGAGGAGACGGGGCACTGCCATCACCTGTCCCATACCATCCCTACCGTGAGGAGGAGACCGGGCCCATCACCTGCCCCCATACCATCCCTACAGTGAGGAGGAGACCGCTGCCCATCACCTCCCCCATACCATCCCTACTGTGAGGAGGAGACCACTGCCCATCACCTGCCCTCATACCATCCCTACAGTGAGGAGGAGACCGGGCCCATCACCTGCCCCATACCAACCCTACAGTGAGGAGGAGACCACTGCCCATCACCTACCCCATACCATCCCTACAGTGAGGAGGAGACCGGGCCCATCACCTGCCCAATACCAACCCTACAGTGAGGAGGAGACCACTGCCCATCACCTACCCCATACCATCCCTACAGTGAGGAGGAGACGAGGCACTGCCATCACCTGCCCCCATACCATCCCTACAGTGAGGAGGAGACCGCTGCCCATCACCTCCCCCATACCATCCCTACTGTGAGGAGGAGACCACTGCCCATCACCTGCCCTCATACCATCCCTACAGTGAGGAGGAGACCACTGCTTATCACCTGCCCCATACAATCCCTACAGTGAGGAGGAGACCGGGCACTGCCATCACCTGGCCCATACCATCCCTACAGTGAGGAGGAGACCACTGCCCATTACCTGCCCCATACCATCCCTACAGTGAGGAGGAGACCGGGCACTGCCATCACCTGCTCCCATACCATCCCTACAGTGAGGAGTATACCGGCCCATCACCTGCCCCATACCATCCCTACAGTGAGGAGTATACTGGGTCCATCACCTGCCCCATACCATCCCTACAGTGAGGAGTATACCGGCCCATCACCTGCCCCATACCATCCCTACAGTGAGGAGGAGACCGGGCCCATCACCTGCCCCATACCAACCCTACAGTGAGGAGGAGAACACTGCCCATCACCTACCCCATACCATCCCTACAGTGAGGAGGAGACCGGGCCCATCACCTGCCCCATAGCAACCCTACAGTGAGGAGGAGACCACTGCCCATCACCTGCCCCATACCATCCCTACAGTGAGGAGGAGACCACTGCCCATCACCTGCCCCATACCATCTCTACAGTGAGGAGGAGACCACTGCCCATCACCTGCCCCATACCATCTCTACAGTGAGGAGGAGACCACTGCCCATCACCTGTCCCCATATCATCCATACAGTGAGGAGGAGACCGGGCCCTGCCATTTCCTGCCCTATACCATCTCTACAGTGAGGAGGAGACCACTGCCCATCACCTGCCCTATACCATCTCTACAGTGAGGAGGAGACCACTGCCCATCACCTGCCCCATACCATCCCTACAGTGAGGAGGAGACCGGGCCCATCACCTGCCCCATACCATCCCTACAGTGAGGAGGAGACCAGGCACTGCCATCACCTGCCCCATACTATCCCTACCGTGAGGAGGAGACCAGGGTCCATCACCTGCCCCATACCATCTCTACAGTGAGGAGGAGACCACAGCCCATCACCTGCCCCATACCATCTCTACAGTGAGGAGGAGACCACTGCCCATCACCTGTCCCCATATCATCCCTACAGTGAGGAGGAGACCGGGCCCTGCCATTACCTGCCCTATACCATCTCTACAGTGAGGAGGAGACCACTGCCCATCACCTGCCCCATACCATCCCTACAGTGAGGAGGAGACCACTGCCCATCACCTGCCCCATACCATCCCTACAGTGAGGAGAAAACCGGGCCCATCACCTGCCCCATACCATCCCTACAGTGAGGAGGAGACCGGGCCCATCACCTGCCCCATACCATCCCTACAGTGAGGAGGAGACCGGGCCCATCACCTACCCCATACCATCCCTACAGTGAGGAGGAGACCACTGCCCATTACCTGCCCCATACCATCCCTACAGTGAGGAGGAGACCACTGCCCATCACCTGCCCCATACCATCCCTACAGTGAGGAGGAGACCACTGCCCATCACCTGGCCCATACCATCCCTACAGTGAGGAGGAGACCGGGCACTGCCCATCACCTGCCCCATACCATCCCTACAGTGAGGAGAAGACAGGGCCCATCGCCTGTCACATACCATCCCTACAGTGAGGAGGAGACCGGCCCATCACCTGCCCCATACCATCCCTACAGTGAGGAAGAGATCGGGCCCATCACCTGCCCCATACCATCCCTACAGTGAGGAGGAGACCACTGCCCATCACCTGCCCCATACCATCCTTACAGTGAGGAGGAGACCGGGCCCATCACCTGCCCCATACCATCCCTACAGTGAGGAGGAGACCGGGCCCATCACCTGCCCCCATACCATCCCTACAGTGAGGAGGAGACCACTGCCCATCACCTGCCCCATACCATCCCTACAGTGAGGAGGAGATCGGGCCCATCACCTGCCCCATACCATACCTACAGTGAGGAGGAGACCACTGCCCATCACCTGCCCCATACCATTCTTACAGTGAGGAGGAGACCGGGCCCATCACCTGCCCCATACCATCCCTACAGTGAGGAGGAGACCGGGCCCATCACCTGCCCCCATACCATCCCTACAGTGAGGAGGAGACCGCTGCCCATCACCTGCCCCATACCATCCCTACAGTGAGAAGGAAACCACTGCCATCACCTGCCCCCATACCATCCCTACAGTGAGGAGGAGACCACTGCCCATCACCTGCCCCATACCATCCCTACAGTGAGGAGGAGACCGGGCACTGCCATCACCTGCTCCCATACCATCCCTACAGTGAGGAGTATACTGGCCCATCACCTGCCCCATACCATCCCTACAGTGAGGAGTATACTGGGTCCATCACCTGCCCCATACCATCCCTACAGTGAGGAGTATACCGGCCCATCACCTGCCCCATACGATCCCTACAGTGAGGATGAGACCGGGCCCATCACCTGCCCCATACCAACCCTACAGTGAGGAGGAGACCACTGCCCATCACCTACCCCATACCATCCCTACAGTGAGGAGGAGACCGGGCCCATCACCTGCCCCATAGCAACCCTACAGTGAGGAGGAGACCACTGCCCATCACCTGCCCCATACCATCCCTACAGTGAGGAGGAGACCACTGCCCATCACCTGCCCCATACCATCTCTACAGTGAGGAGGAGACCACTGCCCATCACCTGCCCCATACCATCTCTACAGTGAGGAGGAGACCACTGCCCATCACCTGCCCCCATATCATCCCTACAGTGAGGAGGAGACCGGGCCCTGCCATTACCTGCCCTATACCATCTCTACAGTGAGGAGGAGACCACTGCCCATCACCTGCCCCATACCGTCTCTACAGTGAGGAGGAGACCACTGCCCATCACCTGCCCCATACCATCCCTACAGTGAGAAGGAGACCGGGCACTGCCATCACCTGCCCCATACTATCCCTACCGTGAGGAGGAGACCAGGGTCCATCACCTGCCCCATACCATCTCTACAGTGAGGAGGAGACCACTGCCCATCACCTGCCCCATACCATCTCTACAGTGAGGAGGAGACCACTGCCCATCACCTGTCCCCATATCATCCCTACAGTGAGGAGGAGACCGGGCCCTGCCATTACCTGCCCTATACCATCTCTACAGTGAGGAGGAGACCACTGCCCATCACCTGCCCCATACCATCCCTACAGTGAGGAGGAGACCACTGCCCATCACCTGCCCCATACCATCCCTACAGTGAGGAGAAAACCGGGCCCATCACCTGCCCCATACCATCCCTACAGTGAGGAGGAGACCGGGCCCATCACCTGCCCCATACCATCCCTACAGTGAGGAGGAGACCGGGCCCATCACCTACCCCATACCATCCCTACAGTGAGGAGGAGACCACTGCCCATTACCTGCCCCCATACCATCCCTACAGTGAGGAGGAGACCGGGCACTGCCATCACCTGCCCCATACCATCCCTACAGTGAGGAGGAGACCACTGCCTATTACCTGCCCCATACCATCCCTACAGTGAGGAGGAGACCACTGCCCATCACCTGGCCCATACCATCCCTACAGTGAGGAGGAGACCGGGCACTGCCCATCACCTTCCCCATACCATCCCTACAGTGAGGAGGAGACAGGGCCCATCGCCTGTCACATACCATCCCTACAGTGAGGAGGAGACCACTGCCCATCACCTGCCCCATACCATCCATACAGTGAGGAGGAGATCGGGCCCATCACCTGCCCCATACCATCCCTACAGTGAGGAGGAGACCACTGCCCATCACCTGCCCCATACCATCCTTACAGTGAGGAGGAGACCGGGCCCATCACCTGCCCCATACCATCCCTACAGTGAGGAGGAGACCGGGCCCATCACCTGCCCCCATACCATCCCTACAGTGAGGAGGAGACCGCTGCCCATCACCTGCCCCATACCATCCCTACAGTGAGAAGGAAACCACTGCCATCACCTGCCCCCATACCATCCCTACAGTGAGGAGGAGACCACTGCCCATCACCTGCCCTATACCATCCCTACAGTGAGGACGAGACCGGCCACTGCCATCACCTGCTCCCATACCATCCCTACAGTGAGGAGTATACCGGCCCATCACCTGCCCCATACCATCCCTACAGTGAGGAGTATACTGGGTCCATCACCTGCCCCATACCATCCCTACAGTGAGGAGTATACCGGCCCATCACCTGCCCCATACGATCCCTACAGTGAGGAGGAGACCGGGCCCATCACCTGCCCCATACCAACCCTACAGTGAGGAGGAGACCACTGCCCATGACCTACCCCATACCATCCCTACAGTGAGGAGGAGACCGGGCCCATCACCTGCCCCATACCAACCCTACAGTGAGGAGGAGACCACTGCCCATCACCTACCCCATACCATCCCTACAGTGAGGAGGAGACCGGGCCCATCTCCTGCCCCATAGCAACCCTACAGTGAGGAGGAGACCACTGCCCATCACCTGCCCCATACCATCCCTACAGTGAGGAGGAGACCACTGCCCATCACCTGCCCCATACCATCTCTACAGTGAGGAGGAGACCACTGCCCATCACCTGCCCCATACCATCTCTACAGTGAGGAGGAGACCACTGCCCATCACCTGCCCCCATATCATCCCTACAGTGAGGAGGAGACCGGGCCCTGCCATTACCTGCCCTATACCATCTCTACAGTAACGAGGAGACCACTGCCTATCACCTGCCCCATACCATCTCTACAGTGAGGAGGAGACCACTGCCCATCACCTGCCCCATACCATTCCTACAGTGAGGAGGAGACCGGGCCCATCACCTGCCCCATACCATCCCTACAGTGAGGAGGAGACCGGGCACTGCCATCACCTGCCCCATACTATCCCTACCGTGAGGAGGAGACCAGGGCCCATCACCTGCCCCATACCATCCCTACAGTGAGGAGGAGACCACTGCCCATCACCTACCCCATACCATCCCTACAGTGAGGAGGAGACCGGGCCCATCACCTGCCCCATACCAACCCTACAGTGAGGAGGAGACCACTGCCCATCACCTACCCCATACCATCCCTACAGTGAGGAGGAGACCGGGCCCATCTCCTGCCCCATAGCAACCCTACAGTGAGGAGGAGACCACTGCCCATCACCTGCCCCATACCATCCCTACAGTGAGGAGGAGACCACTGCCCATCACCTACCCCATACCATCCCTACAGTGAGGAGGAGACCGGGCCCATCTCCTGCCCCATAGCAACCCTACAGTGAGGAGGAGACCACTGCCCATCACCTGCCCCATACCATCTCTACAGTGAGGAGGAGACCACTGCCCATCACCTGCCCCATACCATCTCTACAGTGAGGAGGAGACCACTGCCCATCACCTGCCCCCATATCATCCCTACAGTGAGGAGGAGACCGGGCCCTGCCATTACCTGCCCTATACCATCTCTACAGTAACGAGGAGACCACTGCCTATCACCTGCCCCATACCATCTCTACAGTGAGGAGGAGACCACTGCCCATCACCTGCCCCATACCATTCCTACAGTGAGGAGGAGACCGGGCCCATCACCTGCCCCATACCATCCCTACCGTGAGGAGGAGACCAGGGCCCATCACCTGCCCCATACCATCCCTACAGTGAGGAGGAGACCACTGCCCATCACCTGCCCCATACCATCCCTACAGTGAGGAGGAGACCACTGCCCATCACCTGCCCCATACCATCCCTACAGTGAGGAGAAAACCGGGCCCATCACCTGCCCCATACCATCCCTACAGTGAGGAGAAAACCGGGCCCATCACCTGCCCCATACCATCCCTACAGTGAGGAGGAGACCGGGCCCATCACCTGCCCCATACCATCCCTACAGTGAGGAGGAGACCGGGCCCATCACCTACCCCATACCATCCCTACAGTGAGGAGGAGACCACTGCCCATCACCTGCCCCATACCATCCCTACAGTGAGGAGGAGACCGCTGCCCGTTACCTGCCCCCATACCATCCCTACAGTGAGGAGGAGACCGGGCACTGCCATCACCTGCCCCCATACCATCCCTACAGTGAGGAGGAGACCACTGCCCATAACCTGCCCCCATACCATCCCTACAGTGAGGAGGAGACCACTGCCCATCACCTTCCCCATACCATCTCTACAGTGAGGAGGAGACCACTGCCCATCACCTTCCCCATACCATCCCTACAGTGAGGAGGAGACCACTGCCCATCACCTGCCCCATACCATCCCTACAGTGAGGAGGAGACCACTGCCCATCACCTGCCCCATACCATCCCTACAGTGAGGAGACCATTGCCCATCACCTGCCCCATACCATTGCTACAGTAAGGAGGAGACCAGGCCTTGCCCATCACCTGCCCCCATACCATCCCTACAGTGAGGAGGAGACCGGGCACTGCCCATCACCTGCCCCATACCATCCCTACAGTGAGGAGGACACCGGGCACTGCCATCACCTGCCCCTATACCATCCCTACAGTGAGGAGGAGACCACTGCCCATCACCTGCCCCATACCATCCCTACAGTGAGGAGGAGACCGGCCCATCACCTGCCCCCATACCATCCCTACAGTGAGGAGGAGACCGGCCCATCACCTGCCCCCATACCATCCCTACAGTGAGGAGGAGACCACTGCCCATCACCTGCCCCATACCATCCTTACAGTGAGAAGGAGACCGGGCCCATCAGCTGCCCCATACCATCCCTACAGTGAGGAGGAGACAGCTGCCCATCATCTGCCCCATACCATCCCTACAGTGAGGAGGAGACCACTGCCCATCACCTGCCCCATACCATCCCTACAGTGAGGAGGAGACCAGTGCCCATCACCTGCCCCATACCATCCCTACCGTGAGGAGGAGACAGACACTTCCCATCACCTGCCCCATACCATCCCTACAGTGAGGAGGAGACTGGGCCCTGCCATCATCTGCCCCATACCATGCCTACAGTGAGGAGGAGACCACTGTCCTTTACCTGCCCCATACCATCTCTACAGTGAGGAGAAGACCGGGCCCATCACCTGCCCCATACCATCCCTACAGTGAGGAGGAGACCACTACCCATCACCTGCCCCATACCATCCCTACAGTGAGGAGGAGACCGGACACTACCATCACCTGCCCCATACCATCCCTACAGTGAGGAGGAGACCGGGCCCTGCCCATCACCTACCCCATACCATTCCTACAGTGAGGAGAAGACCATGCCCATCACCTGCCCCATACCATGCCTACAGTGAGGAGGAGACCAAGCCCATCACCTTCCCCCATACCATCCCTACAGTGAGGAGGAGACACGGCACTGCCATCACCTACCCCATATCATCCCTACAGTGAGCAGGAGACCACTGCCCATCACCTGCCCCATACCATCCCTACAGTGAGGAGGAGACCGGGCACTGCCATCACCTTCCCCATACCATCCCTACAGTGAGGAGGAGACCACTGCCTATCACCTGCCCCCATACCATCCCTACAGTGAGGAGGAGACTGGGCCCATCACCTGCCCCCATACCATCCCTACAGTGAGGAGGAGACCGGGCACTGCCATCACCTTCCCCATACCATCCCTACAGTGAGGAGGAGACCACTGCCCATCACCTGCCCCATACCATCCCTACAGTGAGGAGGAGACCGGGCACTGCCATCACCTTCCCCATACCATCCCTACAGTGAGGAGGAGACCACTGCCTATCACCTGCCCCCATACCATCCCTACAGTGAGGAGGAGACTGGGCCCATCACCTGCCCCCATACCATCCCTACAGTGAGGAGGAGACCGGGCACTGCCATCACCTTCCCCATACCATCCCTACAGTGAGGAGGAGACCACTGCCCATCACCTGCCCCATACCATCCCTACAGTGAGGAGGAGACCGGGAACTGCCATCACCTTCCCCATACCATCACTACAGTGAGCAGGAGACCACTGCCCATCACCTTCCCCATACCATCCCTACAGTGAGGAGGAGACCACTGCCATCACCTGCCCCATACCATCCCTACAGTAAGGAGGAGACCGGGCACTGCCTATCACCTGCCCCCATACCATCCCTACAGTGAGGAGGAGACCACTGCCCATCACCTGCCCCATACCATCCCTACAGTGAGGAGGAGACCACTGCCCATCACCTGCCCCATACCATCCCTACAGTGAGGAGGAGACCACTGCCCATCACCTGCCCCATACCATCCCTACAGTGAGGAGGAGACAGACACTTCCCATCACCTGCCCCATACCATCCCTACAGTAAGGAGGAGACCGGGCACTGCCTATCACCTGCCCCCATACCATCCCTACAGTGAGGAGGAGACCACTGCCCATCACCTGCCCCATACCATCCCTACAGTGAGGAGGAGACCACTGCCCATTACCTGCCCCATACCATTCCTACAGTGAGGAGGAGAGTGGGCACTGCCATCACCTGCCCCATGCCTACAGTGAGGAGGAAACCAGGCCCTGACCATCACCTCCCCATACCATGCCTACAGTGAGGCTTGGTGGGGGCAACATCATGTGGGGGGACAGGGAGGCTTGTCAGGTTGCAGGGAAAGCTGAATGGAGAAATGTACAAAGATATTCTTACTGATCACCTGATCCAGAGCGCTCTGGACCTCAGACTGGATGAAGCTTTACCTTCCTACAAGACAATAGCCCTAAGCACAAAGCCAACACTATTGAGTGGACACTGTGGCTGCCCACGATATGGACACTGTTATGGGGTTGAGGGGTCCTATTATTTGGGGTGAGAATATTTTCGGCACAGCCCTTCCATTCTTGTACTGTAATGCCTGTAGTTGCTGCACTAGTCCAACTGCACCAACCAGACTATCTGTAAACTCTGCTGCGGGGAGGTGAGCAATCTGGAAATTCCCTGATTATGTTGGATTATAATACCATCATTACTATACAGAGATTTATTCAGAAGTGATAGAATTCCAAGCACTATAGATATAATGGATATTATCAGGATATTCCTGATGTAAGTGGAGACCCCTGGACTAGTTAGGAGTGGAGGAGTAGACAGCCGTCTCTGACCTGCACCACAGGTAGTGACTAGAGATGAGCGAACCCGAGCATTCGGCATAGCGGTGGCTGCTGAACTTGGATAAAGCCCTAAGGCTATGTGGAAAACATATCCATATATTAATGTTTTCCAGACAGCTTAAGAGCTTTATCCAACTTCAGCAGCCCCCGCTATGCCAAATGCTCGGGTTCGGATAGACTTGAGCATGCTCGAGGTTCGCTCATCTCTAGTAGTGACCTGACAAAGATCAGAAAGAGACGGGCTGGGAAATTTCAGCATCTAGAACATGTATGTAGTGAGTACACACACTCACAATGTATACATATGTATATATACTATGACATGGACCAAATAGTGATGTCTAGAGCTCAGGCCAGAGCTTCTCCTAAATGGCTGGTCTTGTAGGGTGTTCTAGTATATAGAGGTAATTTATCCGATCCCATAGCAGAGCTGTAAAGCAAACTGCTGTAAAAGTTCCTGCTAGTTGGAATACAAAGACACCTGTTCACACAGGGCATCACAGTTTGCTATGTATAGACCTGTCAGAGTGCCCATGCCTATGTGGTATCTCACCACGGTGTTTCTAGTTTAGACATCTTCCGCAAAAGCCTTGTACTTTAAAGTAGCGTGGTGATGAAGGTGCACAGCTGTAGTTGCGCCGGGCCACTCTGCTGAGGGTAGTAGTACTGGTGGTGGTAGTACTTGGTAGGAACCCGGCTAGCCACTTGCCTGATGGAAGTCACGGTATGGGCACGAGGGATAGCAGCTGTAGACCGGGAACCTGACCAAGCGGAGGCCGAGCAATTCTTCATTGTCCTTAGTCAGGGCACCAATAATTAAACCAATGCCAGGGTTCAGAAACAATGGTAGTTGTGCATTTATTGAAACGGTGATAACTAGTGGCAACAGTCTCTCCGGATGCAACCGGTAATAAGGCAGACTTGGATAAGGCAAAGCAATGGCTGATGCTGCAATAGGCTGTGATGATAGCGTACTGAATGATGGGAGTAGTAGTACTGAGAGTAAGATACTGGGCGGAATGAAGCTGAGACGAATACTTGCTGTGAGTGATGATGGGAGATGATGAGAGGAATGACTGAAGAATCGGCACCCAGATCTTTGGTTGAGATGAGAATCTTTAAGACTTGAGAAGTAAGAACACAGCCAGGTCCCAACTGGACTGGAACACCTCTGGTAACGCTGGAGCAGCAGAGCACACATGTCTTTCTCCTGACAGTGGAGAGAAGACACACACAGCCTGTCCCCTTGAAGGTAGAAGACAGGACTCAGGAACAACAAAGCAACACACCCTTCTCCCCTAAAGGTGGAGAGAAGACTGAGATAGGACAGGAAGTCACATGGTATCCCCAGCCAAAGCTCGACGGCTATTGGGGTTACCATGGCAGCAGGGGCAGTTACGTGACATCAAGCCATTGCATCACCACACCATTAACACTGATAACTGAAAATATACAAAAAATAGATGAAACAACAGACCTGAATACTGAGAGGGGTGACACAATATACAGTTTGCAGTGGACCATAGTTTCCAGAACAGGGACAATAAAATACTGACTGACTCAGATATAAGAATACACTTTTGAGAAAGATAACAAGAGGAAAAGTCTGTTCTGGGACACTGCATAGCAGGGCCGGACTGGGGCTGAAAAGCAGCCCTGGCACACAAACCCCACCAGCCCACATATATATTCCCCACACATGTTGAGCAGAAATTTTTACATATGTGAAGTATTACTCCCTGCAGACTATAGAAGAGTATACAGCAGTGATATCCCATAGCAGATGTACATAGATGCTGAGAGTATACAGCAGTGGTCAGACAGTCACAGGTAGAATACAGAGCCATTACAGAGGATCTTTCCCCACTCCTGTCATTGTGCTGTTCCCCTATCCGACACCTAAATAAATTATCTCAGACTGCTGACTAAATGGAATTCACAGACGCTGAAACAAATTCATAACCTGGACCCCAAAAAAATGTATGACACAGGCCTAAAATGCATACCCCAACATGTAACTTCAGACCCCAGGCCACATTAACTTATACTGCAAACTCCAAAGGAAACACAGATCCAAGACTGCCTCTCCCCACACAGCTCAATCCCCTCAACCTCCAATCTCTCGAGTGCACCTCCTCCGTACTCCTCCATTCTCTATAGTGTGTACCACCTCCGTACTCCTCCATTCTCTATAGTGTGTACCACCTCCGTACTCCTCCATTCTCTATAGTGTGCACCACCTCCGTACTCCTCCATTCTCCATAGTGTGCACCCCCTCCGTACTCCTCCATTCTCTATAGTGTGCACCCCCTCCGTACTCCTCCATTCTCTATAGTGTGCACCCCCTCCGTACTCCTCCATTCTCTATAGTGTGCACCTCCTCCAGGTAACACAGAGGGGACACAACCAGAGTGACACTGCCAGGAGCCACACTGTGTGACAATGTGAGTGCGATGTGCTGCATCACCGGCTCTCACACACACCTGTCCTAGCTGATCTGCCTCTTTCTTGCACAGTAAACGCTTAGGGGAAGATTTATGAAAGGGTGTAAATATACACCTGGTGTAAACTGCCCACAGCAACCAATCACAGCTCAGCTTCCAGCTCTAGTAAAATATAAGAGGAGCTGTGATTGGTTGCTGTGGGCAGTTTACACCACATGTATATTTACATCCTTCTTCTATGCCCCATATTTTTCACTTCAAGTCCGATCTGTGCCCCATATATTTGATTAAAGCCCCTCTATGCTCCAATTACTAGTGTCCCCCCCACAGTGCCCCCACCAGAGAAAAAAACAAACAAACAACAACTCTCCTGTGACCCGTTCCTGCAGCTCCTCTCCCGACAGCGCGTGTCTTTTCTCTATAAGGCATCAGTGTGACTTCTGGTGCTGCATGGTTTTGCTAATGGCATTGTAGTCCTAGTCCCACACACTACTTACCCCACCTGACCCCCCCCCCCCCCCACACACACACACTACCCCACCTTAACCCCCCCCCCCCCCCCCCCCTAGGTAATTTTGACTACAGGGCGAATCTTGATAAAAGCAGTGTGTGTATTATGACATGGAGCAGTGTTACTCAACCTTTTTCAAATTGAGGCAAAAAAGTCATTCAGTGACTCACAGGTGACGTCTTCTTTGTTCTGAGGTGTCACTTTCCCTTTTCCTCTCCATCCGGCCCAGACCTCCATGATGATTTCTTGCAGCTACAATTCATCTCTTCTGAACCTGCCAGACAAACATCTTAGGTTCCGCACTTACAACAACTTCCACTTTTTTGTGTCATGTGCAGTAAAGTAGAGATGAGCGAACCGGCTGAGGTTTGGCTTTGTATGAACCTGAATTATCGGTTTCTGATTCCCGCTGTCTGGACGCTCCGTGGAGAGGATGGATACAGCCTGAGGACTGCCTGGAAAACTGGGATACAGCCATAGCCATAGGCTGTATCCCAGTTTTCCAGACAGTCCTCTGGCTGTATCCACCCGCTCCACGGAGCGGCCAGACAGCGGGAATCAGAAACCGATAATTCAGGTTCTTACAAACCCGAACCTCAGCCGGTTTGCTCATCTCTACAGTAAAGTTAGTAGGTATGTGGGTTGCCCCCTGTATATAGAATCCCCTGCTGTGCTCCCATATAATAATAAGGCCACCTGTGCAGTGCCCCAATAGTAATAATCCCCCCTGTGCTGTCACCATAGTAATAATCCCCCCCCGTGCTCTGTCCCATAGTAGTTATCCCCCTGTGCTGTCCCCATAGTACTCCCCCTGTTCTGCACCCCCATAGTAATCCCCCCGTGCTGCACCCCCACAGTAATTCCCCCTGTGCTCTGCTCCATAATACAGCCCCCATTCCCCCCCCCCCCCCCCCCCCCCCCGCATTGCCAAATACAAACAAAAACATTATACTCACCTTATTCTGAAATACAGCGGGTCCTTCTCTCTTCTGATCTCCTCGCAGGCCGTATCCTCCCAATAAACTTGCGGTCCCGTGGGCTGTGGGTGGGCGGGCACTATCGTCAGTCTGAGCATGATGTTTCGGAGGGGCGGCCGCTGACAGGGGCACACTAATTAAGATCCCCCCCCACACACACACACTCACACACTACCCTACCTGACCCCCACACACACACTTACACATTAGCCCACCTAACAAATCCCCCCCACACTCACTACCCCACCTGACACTCCACACACACTCACACACCTACCCCACCTGACAAATCCCCCACACACGCTCACACTACCCCACCTGACAACCCCCCACACACTCTCACACTACCCCACCTGACAAATCCCCCACTCACGCTCACACTACCCCACCTGACAAATCCCCCACACACGCTCACACTACCCCACCTGACAAATCCCCCACTCACGCTCACACTACCCCACCTGACAAAACCCCCCACTCACACTACCCCACCTGACAAATCCCCCACATACGCTCACACTACCCCACTTGACAAATCTCCCACTCACACTATCCCACCTGACAAATCCCCCCACACACACTCACACTATCCCACCTGACAAATCCCCCCACACATACTCACACTATGCCACCTGACAAATCCCCCCCACACACAATCACACTATCCCACCTGACAACCCCCCCCCCCCCCACACACTCACACTATCCCACCTGACAACCCCCCCCCACACACACTCACACTATCCCACCTGACAAATCCCCCCCCCACACACTCACACTCTCCCACCTGACAAATCCCCCCCACACACTCACACTCTCCCACCTGACAAATCCCCCCCACACACTCACACTCTCCCACCTGACAAATCCCCCCCTCCCCTCTCCACTCCTCCACCTGACAATCCCGCCCCTGCCACCGCCTCCCCCCGCCTGTCCGAATCGGCGCTTCTGCCACCTCACCCCTCCGTGGCCTGCTCCTTCCACCTCAGCACGCTTTTTTCCGTGCGGCCCGCTCCTTTCACCGCAGCCCGCCCCTGCTCCTGGCGTGCTCAACCAATCAATGTGGAACAGGAGCGTGGGGCCGCTGCGACTGGCTGTTGTGCATGTACAACGCATGCGCCACAGCCAGCTGCAGCGGCCCCACGCTCCTGCTCCGAGTTGATTGGATGAGCACGCCAGGAGCAGGGGCGGGCTGCAGTGGAAGGAGCGGGCCGGAAGGAGAGGAGCGGGCTGCGCGGTGGGAGGAGCGGGCCGCATCGGTGATTTTTTTTTTTTTATTGTGCAACCCGGGCGGCCCACGGACTGGTAATCTGGCCAGCCCAGCGGGCATTTGCCCGGCTTGCCAGATTACCAGTCCGGGCCTGCTGCATAGTCACTAGAGGGTTACTGTCTTATTGTGGTTCTGTGCACCAATAAGAGATGCTTTTTTCTTCCTACCTATCTCTACTCTCTTCTCTTTGCACACTTTCTTCTCCACCACTTACAGCATGGGTCTCAAACTCGCGGCCCGCGGGCCAACTGCGGCCCGCGGGACACAAGTTTGCGGCCCCCACCACTTTACTGCCCGGCGGCCCCCCTCCGCCGCCAGGCCCATTGATCGATCACTCTTGTGACCGCAAGCAGTGTTTTGCTTGGGGTCACAAGAGTCTGTGTTGGACGGCCCCCGGTGATGCTGCCTCCCTGGGGGTGTCCCCGGGATTCCCGGGCAGCACGCGCACCAGGGAGCTGTGTGCGCAGCGGCTGTTGCTTCCGAGTCAGGGAGCGCTGACCCGGAAGTAACAGCCTGGCGAACACAGCTCCCTGGTGCGCGTGCTGCCCGGGAATCCCGGGGACACCCGCAGGGAGGCAGCATCAGCCGGGGGCCGTCCGGAAGAAGGGAGCTGCGACGTGGGATCGATGTGTTAGGTGAGTTGTTTTTTTGTTTTGCTCTTTATCTACTTTGCGGGGTACAAGATATGGGGACAACATCTACAAAGAGGGGGGCATTTATTTGGGGGGAAAGATAAGAAGGGGGCAACATAAAAGAGGCATCTATCTGGGGGGGAGATAAGGGAGGCAACATAAAGGAGGCATCTATATGGGGGGAGATAAGGGGGGCAACATAAAGGAGGCATCTATCTGGGGGGAGATAAGGGAGGCAACATAAAGGAGGCATCTATATGGGGGGAGATAAGGGAGGCAACATAAAGGAGGCATCTATATGGGGGGAGATAAGGGAGGCAACATAAAGGAGGCATCTATATGGGGGGAGATAAGGGGGGCAACATAAAGGAGGCATCTATATGGGGGGAGATAAGGGGGGCAACATAAAGGAGGCATCTATATGGGGGGAGATAAGGGGGGCAACATAAAGGAGGCATCTATATGGGGGGGAGATAAGGGGGGCAACATAAAGGAGGCATCTATATGGGGGGGAGATAAGGGGGGCAACATAAAGGAGGCATCTATATGGGGGGGAGATAAGGAGGCATCTATATGGGGGGGAGATAAGGGGGCATCTATATGGGGGGGGAGATAAGGGGGGCAACATAAAGAGGCATCTATATGGGGGGGAGCTAAGGGGGGCAACATAAAGGAGGCATCTATATGGGGGGGAGATAAGGAGGCATCTATATGGGGGGGAGATAAGGGGGCAACATAAAGGAGGCATCTATATGGGGGGGAGATAAGGGGGGCAACATAAAGGAGGCATCTATATGGGGGGGAGATAAGGGGGGCAATATAAAGGAGGCATCTATATGGGGGGAAATATAAGGAGGGGACTACATGGGGGCATCTACTATAGGGGGACTACACAGAGAGGGGCTCCCAAGGAGATGCACATGGGGCCATCTATATGGAAGACTGAGCAAGGGGCCATCTGTACACAGAGGGGGGCATATTCTATAAGGGGGGGGTCACATAGAGTCAGCCTACCTACTAAATGAGGCTGTAAAGGGGCTAATACAGATGTGCAGTTAGTAGAGAGATGAGGATGGTGCCAGTGTGAGGAGCCTAATATGTTTCTCTGGTAGATTCTGTGGATTCGTGGCTCGAAGAAGTTCTCACAATGGCCCAGGAGAGAAGGAGAAGATGATGAAAAGGGAAGAACTCCGATCAATGAAGATGTCCCCTGTGAGTCACCTGATGTAACTTTCATGTTCAGAAAGTTAAATGTTAAGGAACTGTCAATACAGACATTTGAATCTGAATAATAATAATTACATTTGATGACATTGGAATGTTTTTGTAAGAGCTTTTCTTGTGGAAACCCTGATGCGGCCCAGCCTCACCCAGACTCTACCTCCAGCGGCCCCCAGGTAAATTGAGTTTGAGACCCCTGACTTACAGGGACTGTTACACACCCTGTAGGAAGTGGGCACTTGGGGAGAAGAAGTGTAGCGTCACCTAGTTAGTTATTTCCTCTCTGATTCTCTGAGGAGTAGGACGCACACAGATCAGGCATTCTTGCTGAACTTAGACAGGGCCAGACCAGCGGTGAACAGCCACATATGGAGAACGCAGAGACTTTCTTTCTAAAAGCTACACTTACAGACACTATGCAGTGCTAAACAGCTAAGAGAGGACAAGTCAGAGATCACCCCAGCCCATGCCGTGAACCTATTGAAAGTGTAGGGCAGTATCCTAAAGCAGAGGAACTGACCCAGATAGAGCAAAGCAGCCGTAACCAAGGCCTACGTACTCTATCTCACAGCACAGGTGACACAGAGACACGCTCAGACACTTAGGTCAACTCAGGTAACCAAGACTGGTGCTTGTTTCACCCTTGTAGGACAGGTAAGTCGACACTGCAGGGCAGAAGGTGGTTTAGCGACACTCAAGTCGACACATGAGCACAAGTATTCTCTCAAGTATTTCTTCTCACAAGTTTCAGCAGAGCACATTACTACACTGGGTTTGGGCTCTCCCAACAAACTCCTCTCCACTCTTCTGAACTCTTCTCTTCTACTCAACACTCAACTGAACCAGTACTGCTACTCTACTTCAGCACTTTAGCATCTCTCAGCACAGATTCAGTGAACTCAAGTCTGTACCTCAGAAGTCACTTGTTACCCTGTATTGCAAGAGATTTTCAGTAAAGATCAGTTTATTTATTCTACTGGGACTCAGTGATAATTGCACCAGCACCTATACACGCAGGCTATACCATCTTTGGGTCATTTTCCTCTTTTTGTGGGTGGCGGTACTGACAGTCCGGGTGGGTCATCTCTCCACTCCGGACCACCGTGATAAGAGCCCAAGGGACCCATCACAGCCTGGCAGGTCACACACACATGGCAGTGGGACCCCCTAATGGCAGCGGCCTCTATCTGCAGGATAATTCTCAGTGGCCACACTGCAGACATTGTTCAGAAATGAGGAACATGACAAATAGATCAAGGTCAATCAGATCCATCTTGCGTGGATGTGTGGGAAAAAGTCCCATCCATGGAGGCCGCACCTCACACCTTACAGGATCTGCCACTGATACCGCCAGGACTCATTACAGTCCATAACTTGCTGAAATATTTCTAGAATTGGTGCTGCAAATCAATGTATAAATCCCTGGCCGTCTAGGCTCTAACTGAATATTAAAAGGCTTTCTTTGCTATGTATAACCTTAGTTGCCATTATCCATTTGATTTGTCACACTAGGCTCAGAGGTTGTTCACACGGTATAAAAAGGAGATTATATAACAGACGGGTATTTTCAGATTTTTCATGCAATATTATCTCTTCTTTGTGACAATGTCAGACGTTGTTGATCTCATAACTGTGTCTTCAAAGTATGCAGTGACAGCCCGTTATTATAGGGCGGCCATACCGGATATACAACCTGTACAGCTGCAGGCAGGTAAGGGGGGAGGGGGTCACTTCAACTTTCAATGACATCTCATTGACGTCCATAACTCTAGTTCCACCACCAAAATCCAGCAGGATTACTATGGGTGACAGCAGGCGGCAGCAGTAGTAGTCAATGGGGGGCATGCAGGAAGGTGGCTGTGGTTGTTATGGGGGCACATGGTTGTTGTTATGGAGACACATGGTTCTTATGGGGGCACTGGGGTTGTTGTTATGGGGGCACATGGTTCTTATAGGGGCACTGGGGTTGTTGTTATGGGGGCACATTGTTGTTGCTAAGGGGGCGCTGGGGTTGTTGTTATGAAGGCATTATTCCTGTTCCTATGGGGGCACCATGGTTGTTATGGGGGCGCATGGTTATTGATATAAGATACTGTGGATGTCAGTATAAAGAAGCGGTGGGTTATTAGGGGCATGGTGACAATACTTGACTGTAGCTGATGTATGATTGGCAGTACACTTTCCTTACCAATGGAAAAACTTGTAAAGCTGCTGAAAAAGACAGGTGTAAACACAACCCTAAGCATACACTACTCTTCTCAGCAAGCATCACCCTATATACATCGCCTTGTAAAAACAATACAATAGGTGGTAAAAGCAAACAAACAAAATCTGTAGGGTTTTAATAAAGTTGTTTTCATTTAAATAACTTTGCTGTATAGGTAGACCTATAAAACCATCAAGCAAACTTTGTTACATTACTAATAAAGTTATTCAAATAAAGAAGCATCGATTTCCAACACAGTTGCTAGGGCGCTGGAACGCAACACGTCACTTCCGACTGTCAGTGGGAACATGGCGGCGCCCAAGGGACATGCGCTGCTTCACCGGGTGTTGGCAGAATGTCCGGTAACGAAAGCTCGGGCCTGCGAACTGATCTTACCGCACGGGCCAGTGAAGACGCCGGTGTTTATGCCGGTAGGAACTCAGGGCACGATGAAGGGGGTGACTGCGGATCAGCTGCGGGACCTGGGCTGTGAGATCTGCCTGGGGAACACCTACCACCTGGGAATGAGGCCGGTAAGAGACGGATGGAGACCGCATAAGTGTGAATTGTGACAACTGAAATCCAACAAACAAAGCTTCTGAAAACGGCGCCTCCTCGGGTTGCGTGTGGTATTGCAGCTCTAATATGTTGAAGTGCAGTACCAGACCCAACCTGTGGATGGCAGTGGCGCTGTTTTTGTAAGTTTTTCTAATCTTAGGAACCCCTATAAGCACTAGAAACTGCTGAAGATTGGATGCTGACCTGCATTGCAGACACGTCATCCCCATTGTGTCCGTTTTGTTGTAGATTTGCTGCAGGTTTCTCGATTTTCTCTCCTCAGAGGACAGATAAATGGCGTCAGAGCTTGTTATCCACATATCCATAACATAGGCTACCACCAACCCCCAAAACAAGTTTCTTCCACAAACAGCGCCACTTTTATCCCCAGGCTGTGTGTGGTATTACATGTCTGATTCAGGAAAATAAATGGGGCTGGGTTGTATTACCGCACACAGCCTGAGTGGCGCTGTGTTTTACTTTGTCTGGTTAATCGCGTAGAATTCCGTAGTGTGAACCCACAAATACATAACATCATATGCAAATTAAGGGCCGGTTCACACTGAGCAAAGACGGCACAATTCTGCCGTGCTCAGTGTCCTGCTTTGAGCGAATGGGAGAGGGCGCGACTGTCCGCTCCCTCTCCACTCATGAACATGCTCATTCTTTGAGCGGAGAGCGGTGGCAGCGGACGAGCGTGCGCCCTCTCCAGTCACTTAACAGCTGGACACCGAGCACGGCGGGATTCCGCGGCGGAGAGCTCCGCTGCGGAATTGCGCCGTGTTTGCTCAGTGTGAACTGGCCCTAAAGGAAAGTTGTACAGATTTGTAATTTACTTCTACTTAAAAATCTCCACTTTTCCAGTACTTATCAGCTTCTGTATGTCCTGCAGGATGTGGTATATTCTTTTCAGTCTGACACAGTGCTCTCTGCTGCCACCTCTGTCCATGTCAGGAATTGTCTAGAGCAGGAGAGGTTTTTTAATGTGGATTTGCTACTGCTCTGGACAGTTCCTGACATGGACAGAGGTGGCAGCAGAGAGCACTGTGTCAGACTGGAAAGAATACACCACTTCCTGCAGGACATACAGCAGATGAGAAGTAAAAATAATATATTCCTCTTAAAGAGGCCAGCCACTTCAGATGGGGGTGACATATTGTATATACCACTGCGTGGTGAGGGTCTGGATGTCACGATTGCTGTGAGGGGGGCAATGTGCCACCACTTATCTTGTTACCAGTGGGTCCTCAGTAGGTTCCAGTCTCTTGGCTAAGGGGTTGTCACATTGTCGCGTCCTTTGTGCTGCCTGACTTTCCGTTGAATAGCATTAAAGATTTAACATAATTCCAGAAACAGCGCCACCCTGTCCTCAGGTTGTGTGTGGTATTGCAGTTAAAGTGAATAGAGCCGAGGTGTAATACCATACACAACCTGAGGACAGGGGTGGCGCTCTTTTTAAGAAGTAATCCCTTTAACCCAGGCATGTCCAAAGTCCGGCCCGCGGGCCATTTGCGGCCCGCGTTCCGAACTTTTACGGCCCCCCAGCAGATACCTTGAGGCTTTGCCGCTGCCGCTCTCGTCGCCACGCCACTCTAGTGCACGGAAAAAGAAAGCCGAAATCTTGCGATGTCCGAGATTTCTGCTTTCCTTTTTCGTGCGCTAGAGTACTGAGTACTGACATCTCGGACATCGCGAGATTTCGGCTTTCCTTTTTCGTGCGCTAGAGTACTGAGTACTGACATCTCGGACATCGCGAGATTTCGGCTTTCCGAGATTTCAGTACTGAGTACTGACGGTGGTCTGGCCAGCTGGAGATCTCGCACGTCGTGAGTTCTAGGGCTGGAGATTCTTACAACTCCTCAGAGGTCAAGGAGGCTGATGACCTCAGCTTAGTTATATATAACTTTTAGTATATATTATTTATATAAGTTCCAACGCCACCCTACTCTTCCAGAAGGGTTAGACCAGCAGGGTCCTCGAAAAAAAATGTTCTGCAGCCATACATAGGTAGTGGTAGTCTCTGAAGAGGAGTTGGCTACTGTAGGCAAGGAAAAGCGGGGCTATACACTCACCATACATAAAGGGAGCATATAGGAATCTGTGGTAGCAAGCTGTCATACCCTTCATTAACCCCTGACTGCCTTTCACTCTGCTATAATTCCATTATCTGATGTGCGACTATTTCACAGCTTGCTATTATCTGCCTGTGTTATAAAGCATGTAGCATGTAAAATGGTCGGCCCTCGCACATGTTCACTTCATCAAATCTGGCACTCTTCGAAAAAAGTTTGGACATGCCTGCTTTAACCCTTCTATTCCCTTAGTGTTATGGTGGTTCCCATATCTCTGTACTCCTGTTTCATCCTGCTCATTCTTGTCACTTTTCTCAATCAGGGTCCAGAGATCATGAAGAAGGTGAACGGCCTCCACGGCTTTATGAACTGGGACCGCAACCTGCTGACAGTAAGTGTGGAGACCTCAGGTATGGTGGTAGGGGGGTCTGACAGGTTACCGCACCCACCCCAGTGTGTATGCTATGGATCCAGCCTGATCCTTCCATAGGGTAACACCGAGGTGATATATCTAAAGATCAGTGGGTCCTGAGCACTAAGATCCCGACCAATCATAAACCTCTGACTAGAGATGAGGCAACTTACAATAAGTTAGGGTTTACGTGAATCTGAACTATCGGCATTTGAATCCCTCAGCCTGGAGAAGGTGGATACAGCCTATATCCATGGCTTCCAGACAGTCTATGAGCTGCATCCACCTTCTCCAGGCTGAGGGATTCAAATGCTGATGAGCGTACACAGTGCCCCCCGCCCCCTAGTGGTCACACACAGTGCCTCCCCCCCCCCTATAGTGGTCATACAAAGTACCCCCCCCAATAGTGGTCTTACACAGTGCCCCCCCCCCCCCCCCGCCTATAGTGTTCATACACAGTGCCCCCCCTATAGTGGTCATACACAGTGATTCCCACCCCTATAGTTGTCATACACAGTGCCCCCCCCTATAGTTGTCATACACAGTGCCCCCCCCCCCCTATAGTGGTCAGTATGTAGCATTGCTGGCACATCTTCCCTCCCCCAGCAATAAGGTAAAGCACACTACACTCAGCACTAAGCAGGAATGAAGCTGTCCCTCTAGCGCCACCTATTGCTCCACTATTGTACTACAGATGAGTGATTTCTGTCAGTCATTTGCTGTGATCTCCGTCAGCTGCTGGGATACATTGCCGGGGTATACAGGCCGGGGAATAGAGCAGATGTGGCTGTATATGTATAATAATAATCCTTGTGCTCCTCTGGTGACAGGACAGCGGGGGATTTCAGATGGTGTCACTGGTGGAGCTGTCCAAGGTGACAGAAGAAGGAGTCCACTTTAAGTCTCCATATGACGGGAAAGAGATCCTCCTGACCCCAGAGAAATCTATAGAGATCCAGAATGCGCTGGGTAAGTGACCGCTCCTCTCAGGATCTCCAGCTGTTGCAGAACTACAACTCCCATCATGCACTGCACTGTCACTATCCTGCCTTCTCCTCGCTCAGGCTCTGACATCATGATGCAGCTGGATGATGTAGTGAGCAGCACCATCTCAGGTCCCCGCGTGGAGGAAGCCATGTACAGGTCAGGACACCATTGTATTGCTTCATATGTATAACTATATAGCGGGTAATGTTCTCTGTCTGCTTATTATGTTATTTTATGCCTCAGATCCATCCGCTGGTTAGATCGCTGCATCACAGCCAATCAGAACCCGGAGAAGCAGAATCTGTTCGCTATAATCCAGGGAGGTCTGAACGCCGAGCTGCGCAGGAAGTGTTTGGATGGTACGTGCACTATCACGACCTATAGAGGGCATGTCATTCTCTTAAAATGTGTTATATTCCAGAGCTGTACTCTAAATTCTGCACTCTTCAGAGCTTAACGTGTAACTGCTATTTAAGTTTTCTTAAAATAGTACAATAGTTTAGAGAAGCAAAGTGAAGATGGGTTAGCTGAGTCCTTTATAACCTATAGAGGGGGAGGGGCTGAGGGGGATGAGTGAGCAGGGAGAGCAGACAAGCAGCTGTACAGTTTGGAGACTGTCTGGGCACATAAAATGCTGGATTCAGTGGCCAGAAAGGTCCGTGCCTATCTAGGAACTTGCTGCGAGAAGATTACAGGACGTAGTATTGTGCAGGGCTGCCTTTTCTCCTTTACGTGCTCACTCTTCCCCCTTCGCCCCTCCCCTCTCCATAGAGCATAATGGACACAGAAATCCTTCTTCTTCTGAAGTGAGGGGGGGTGGTAGGAAACAGCTTTATGACTACAGAAGGAAACTCTTGTGCTTCATAAAACTTATTACAGAGTTTCTTAAAATCGCTTGTACTATTGATATTTACTGTTTTCTGAAAAACGACATTTACACTTTAAGCCTGTGTATTGCCAGGAGTGTATGTTTGTTGCCTCCTTGTGTATTATGAGACGTTATAAGCCGATAATAGTCAATGTTTTGTGTAGAGATGACTAAACGTGATGTCCCTGGCTTTGCCATTGGTGGCCTGAGCGGAGGTGAGGAGAAGGACCACTTCTGGAGGATGGTGACTCTCAGCACTGACCACTTACCTAAGGACAAGCCTCGCTACCTTATGGGTGTAGGGTAAGCTGCCAAGAAGCTGTAAAGCAGGGACCCGGGAACCTGGGGCCCTCCAGCTGTGGCCCTGCCCTAGGAAGTCCTGGAAAACATAAATATAGTCCATAGGCTATGTCCATGTTTTCTGGCAGCCTTAGGGGGCGGCATCCACCGGGAGTCAAATACCGAGTGTTCGGGTTCACTAGTTCCGAGCCTAAGAGAGTAAGGAGCAGTGGTCCCTCCATTTAGTGTTATTGGGGAGAGTATACACAGCAGCTGCTTACATCAGTCTAATAGAAATGAATGGAGCATTAGGCTGCCTCTCCAGGTTATACTGCCCCCCACTGTTGTTGTACAGTAAAGAGGACAGGGACTCCCATTTTAATATTTTTCTATTTTGTCCAACCTCTGCCGCTCTGTCAGCAGGCTCCAGCTGTGTCCCCTTCATTGCCTACACAGGAGCAGCGCCGTACATATGGTTGTGGCTGTGCATGGTATTGCAGTTCAGTCCCCTTCATGTGAATGGCATTGAGCTGCAGTAGTAGGTACACCCATCCATGGGGCCGAGCCACTGTGAGTAGAAATGTAAGAAATAGCCACAGTACTGCAAGGAAGGGGTTACACTGAGCACTAAGCTGCTGCTGCTGAGAGCCTACAGGGATGGGAGGCAGGTTACATGGAGCACTGTGGGCAATATAGCAGTAGGTACACTGGTATTTACACAAGGGATGCCTCCCTGAGCTTTATGGTTGGTAAAAGGCAAGAAGCCTTCGATTTACCTTTCAGGTACAGCATAGATCATCTTCAGCAGGTAGACTGGCTCATCTTGCAGGTACACAGCCTAGGCTCGCTTTTAGCTGCACATAGCACATGCACAAGCCGCTCCCCATGTTTTGTATTCAGTGTGTGTGTGTATAATATATATAAATATATAATATTCTCTTCCACATCTCTGTTGCCCAGACCCATTGTTGTTCCAGCATCGGAGTCTGGTGGCCTATAGACAGTCTTATAGTGTCCTCTGTCCTATCATATCACACATGGTCATAGTAATATCATTATTTTCCCTCCTGCAGATATGCCACAGACCTGGTGGTTTGCGTTGCTCTGGGATGTGACATGTTTGACTGTGTGTTCCCCACCAGGACGGCGGTGAGTATCTTCTAGCTGCTGTATAATGGAGCTGTCCCATCCTCCCGCTGTCAGGGCGCTGCGGATGAATGTTTCCTCTCTAGCCCCCGGGGTGACGTTTCTCTGGATTAGGAGGTTACAGTCTCATTATTATTATTTCGCTCTGCAAATCTGCAACCTTCAGCGGCTCCTCAGCTCCTCCTCATCGGCTTCCTGCTTCTCAGAACTAGGTCTTGTCCTCCTGGGTATTAGGTAAAGTGTGGAACTGCAGAACCTCATCATACACCTCAGCTGCTGCAGAACCTCATCACACACCTCAGCTGCTGCAGAACCTCATCATATACATCTCAGCTGCTGCAAAACCTCATACTACACCTTAGCTCCTGCAGAACCTCATCATATACATCTCAGCTGCTGCAGAGCCTCATCATAAACCTTAGCCGCTGCAGAACCTCATACCACACCTCAGCCGCTGCAGAACCTCATACCACACCTCAGCCGCTGCAGAACCTCATCACACATCTCAGCTGCTGCAGAACCCCATACTACACCTCAGCCGCTGCAGAACCTCATCATACACCTCAGCCGCTGCAGAAGCTCATCAGACATCTCAGCTGCTGCAGAACCTCATCATACACACCTAAGCTGCTGCAGAACCTCATGATACCCCTCAGCTGCTGCAGAATCTTATCATACCCTTCAGCTGCTGCAGAACCTTATCATACCCCTCAGCTGCTGCAAAACCTGATCATACACACTTCAGCTGCTGCAGAACCTCGTAATACACCTCAGCCGCTCTAAAACATACAATAGAGGTTCTGCAGCAGTTCCAGTGCATGGGAATTATGTGCCACTACTATAAATAATGCAGAGTATTAGACGTGGTGGTAGTGTTGTGTAACCTGTATACATGTAGTGCTCCTTGTGCCTCCTTGGAGAGTCGTAACACTTGTTATAATTTCCCATAAGAGGTAGTTATCCCGTATTATATATAATTATCCTGATCTCTTTGTCTCTAGAGGTTTGGCTCGGCGTTGGTTCCCTGGGGATCTCTCCAGATAAAGAGCAAACAATTTGCCAAAGACTTCCAGCCCATAGACAAGGCCTGTCCCTGCCCCACGTGTCAGAGGTAAGGGGTTCTGCAATAATAACCTATACGTAATATAATCCCGGGATCAGTGACATCACTCTGCTCATGTCTATTGTAGGTATTCCCGTGCTTACATCCACGCCTTATTCAAAAGTGATACAGCGGCCATGCATCATATAACAATCCATAACATTGCTTACCAGGTATGTGGAGAACAGCACAGAACTGGATAGAGGTATAGAGGGGAAAACTATAGTATTTGTCATGGAGTCTGCTCCTCCCACCACAGGGTGACACAGACAGGGGGGAGGAGCTCTGTGACATGAAGTCTGCTCCTTCCACTACAGGGTGATAGACAGGAGGGAGGAGTTATGTGACTATGTGACATGGAGTGTGCTCCTCCCACTACAGGGGGACACAGACAGGAGGGAGGAGCTATGTGACATGGAGTCTGCTCCTCCCACCACAGGGTGAGACGGACAGGAGGGAGGAGTTATGGGACATGGAGTCTGGTCCTCCCACCACAGAGTGATATACAGGAGGAAGGAGCTGCGTGATATGGAGTCTGCTCCTCCCACCACAAGGTGACCGGAACAGGAGGGAGGAGCTGTGGGACATTGAATGGCCCCTCCCACCACAGGGTGATATGATAGGAGAGATAACCTATTTCTCCCTTCCTTCTCTAGCTGAATCTGATGCGCTCGGTGCGGGATAGCATTCTGGACGGCCGTTTCCCACAATTTATACAGGATTTTATGAGAACCATGTACGGCACAAAGGACAAGTACCCACAGTGGGCCGTAGATGCCTTAAAGACGGTCAGCATCACCCTCAAGTGACCCTTTGGCTTCTACTTAATAGACCTACATTCCTTCTCCTGGACCTTCCCTAATCTCACAAAAGACGGGGAAACGGTTATATAGCGCCCGCCTGTACTCTGTGGCAGTGCCATCACCAGAGCTGCCATGCCAGTGGCTGCAAGGTTATTCTAATAGAAGGTTCTTTATGGGAAGATTATGTCACATTCAACATGGCTGCCAACACAGCTTTCCCAGCAGATGTCACTCAGCTATGCAGCAGCCCAGGAAAGTTAGTACTGGAGCTGTACTAGCGGCCATATTGGATGTAACACAGCTTTCCTGAGAACAGATCCAGCGGGATAGACTTAGAACGCAGTTTATTATTACCCGGGTTCTCTGGCAGTGCCCGCTGTGCACAGGTTAGAAAAGGGTTATTTCTCCATTTTATGCATTTATCTTGTGTTTCTTCTTAATTTTAATATTTTTTTTACAATAAAACAGATGAGTCTGCACATGCTCGATCACTGACCAGACATAGGACAATCTTATTCTGCATACACAACAAAACCAGAGCTGCAAAATCAGTGCCACACCTGTCCACAGGTTATGTGTGGTATTACAACTCTGTTCCATTCACTTCAGTGGGCCTGAGCTGCAATACCACTCACAACCTGAGGACAAAGGTGGTGCTGTTTCTGGAAAAAAAGCTACCATGTGTTTTTTTTAACATTAAGTCCTTTAACCACTTAAAGTGGAACTCTGGCAATTTTTTATTTATTTTTTTCAAATTAACTGGTATCAGAAAGTTTTATATAGATTTGTAAATTACTCCTATTCAAAAATCTCCAGTCTTCCAGTACTTATCAGCTACTTTATGTCCTGCAGGAAGTGTTGTATTCTTTCCAGTCTGACACAGTGCTCTCTGCTGCCACCTCTGTCCATATCAGGAACTGTCCAGAGCAGCAGCAAATCCCCATAGAAAACCTCTACTGCTCTGGACAGCTCCTGACATGGACAGAGGTGGCAGCAGAGAGCACTGTGTCAGACTGGAAAGAATACACCACTTCCTGTAGGACATACAGCAGCTGATACTGGAACACTGGAGATTTTTAAATAAAAGTAATTTACAAATTGACATAAGTTTCTAAAACCAGTTGATTTGAAAGTACTCGCTGGAGTTCCCCTTTAAGCTCGGGTGAGATGGTTGCCCCCATAATAATAATGTACAAAAAAAATGATAGAATAGAAATCATTTAGAAATAAGAAAATATTTCTGTATCGGTAAAGACAAAAAAAAAATCCTAGGCTCTCTCCGCCCTTTAAGGATCTCCAGGGGGTCTGGCAGATCCTCACACATGACAGGCTGGTTGAGGACATCACAGCAGAACCTTTAAAGCATCACCATCATTTCAGAAAAGCTGTGACAGGTCCCAGAGGGATGTAAGGAGTCTGGCTTGGTCGGGGTTTAGGCGTTCGGACCCCCCACCGACCGCTAGAACAAGAGCTGGGCTCCCCGTCTCCCTGCAGGAGACAGATGTGGAGTAAATGTGTGGAGAGCGCTCCCTGCAGAGACCTGGAGAGAAGCCCTAGTGGACTCCGACCTGTCTGAACTTGTGACATGTCCAATCTTTTAAAAATGACAGTAACACTTTAATGTCCGTGAATGGGAAGCTGATATAGGAGGAGCTGTTTGCCGGGTGTAGAGCTGTGCCGAGGGCGGCAGGGGTCAGAGGTGACCATGGATTCTTACTTTCCTTGACATTAGGAAGGTTACACATTCGACCCCTAAACAAGCACTGAGCATTGGCCACAGATTACCTGAGCATGTGAGTCCATCAATGGCCGTACACTATGGTGCACCTCCTCTCCGGCTCTGCTCCATCATCAACAGGTCTCCATATTGGAGGGCGGCTCTATGGTAAATGATGTTATTGCTAAATACATGGTAACAACAAAGGTCTCTGGCACCTTGTATAATCCATGTTACACACAATGGGGGCATGAGATGGAACTTGGGTTCATCCCTGTATGAAAAGACAAAGCAGCTTTGGACCTTGGAGCAATGGAAGAAAGCGGCAGCCTGGTCTGTTGGATCTTGTAGATGGCCGGGTGCGACACTTACCTGGGGGGAGATGGCGCCAGGATGCACTATGGGAAGAAGACAAGATGGCGGGGCAGTGCTATGGGTGATGTTCTGCTGGAGACATTGGGGGAGATTTATCAAACATGGTGTAAAGTGAAACTGGCTCAGTTGCCCCTAGCAACCAATCAGATTCCACCTTTCATTTTCCAAAGAGTCTGTAAGGAATGAAAGGTGGAATCTGATTGGTTGCTAGGGGCAACTGAGCCAGTTTCACTTTACAGCATGTTTGATAAATCTCCCCCATTGACTGTGACTTAAAGTGACACTGTCACCCCCTTTTTGCATTATGACTGCTCTACGCAGGTGTAAAGGTTAAATTTAGCAGTTTTCATACCTCATTTTCTATCATACCTCATGATGCTACCTATAAAAAGTGATCTTTTATCATCTGGGATTGGAATACCTGGGTGGGGCTTTACAAAGAAAGTGCTACTTAGCCACACCACTCATAGGGAATAGCGACAGTCTGCAGCTGCCGCTCCTATTCCACAGAGCGTCAGCAGCAGATTGTTGCTGTATGAGTCGTTTGTCTTTCAACATGTTGAAAGATAAACGACTGCAATAATCATTGCCTTCTATTACACGGAACGATTATGAGCCATAACGGCCGATATCGTCCGAATACGTCCGATAATCATTCCGTCTAATAGGGCCTTAAGAGAGTGGTGGTCTGCTGCTACCTTACATAGGGCAGGGGGCAGCAGACTGTCACTGTCATGATCGCAATTTTTCACTATGTGGGCCCACAATCGCTTGGTGTAATACGGCCTTAAGTCAGGGATGGGGAACCTTTGGCCCTCCAGGTGTTGCAAAACTACAATTCCCATCATGCCCAGACAGCCGAAGCTTTAGCTTCGGCTGTCCGGGCATGATGGGAATTGTAGTTTTGCAACAGCTGGAGGGCCAAAGGTTCCCCATCCCTGACTTAAGTGATCACGATGGTGACTCCAGGATTCTTCAGGTCCCAATCCGATCGATTATCTGTGGTCTGTAGTGTGATCCAAGGTACAGGACCTGCTGCAGATACAAGGACAAGGACCTGTATCATCCCTGATGGTATACAAGGAGCCACAAGGAACAGGGGTTATATAGTTCTAAGAGGCTGGGGTGACTCCATAACTACAGGCTCCATAGGGCGGATACAACTTCTACAGGATGAGGATATATCAGGGTGACCTGAAGTTACTTTCCCATAAAGTTTAGATCTGACAATGGATTGAGCTATAGATATATATAATTTTTCACATTTCCTGAGCGTCATGTTTTCTGGCTCCCTCCATGAGCCTCCTCCGCCTCCCTCGGTGCCCGCTTTACATTGTTGATGCTCTGTTGGTGCCATATAAATGTATTTAATGTACACGGCTCCGGCAGCCTACAATTACCGCCACGTCCTGCCGCCGGCAATCAGAAGAGGTGGGAGGGTTATAAATAACAGGCGAGCCGCAGGTCCCCCAAACACGCCGCACACTATTTCGGTCCCCTCCTGACTAACATTAAGAGCTGGATGTATGGATCGCCTACCTGACGCTGATCTGCAGAAGAGACACACTGGAGCAATGAAGGAGATGCCATTGGATGAGTTGGCCACTAGGGGGCAGCAGGGCACCATTATAAAGAGCCCCAGTTCTTGCTGCAGAACCCCAATAAATAGGATTTCTCTTAATGATATTATTTGTATAGATTCTTCATTGTCCTTGTGGGAGGGGGCATGGTGGGCGACAGATCTACCTACGCTTTAGGGTCCGCACTTCTTATACAGGGAGTCTCCACCTGTTGCTGACTATGATATCACCAGGATAAGCCCCCCCTTCTTCAGTGATATAGTATAATGGGGTCACCCCGTCCGGCCCTACGTGTGTCTGCAGTGAGACTGTCTCTTCTTACCTGTAGTCTCTTATTATGCTCCTTTCTTCCTCAGCAGTCCCCTGTCACGTCTCCTTTTCTGCAGTCACTTTTTAGCAGCAGTCTCTTGTCACTTGTTCTCATACAGTATATAGTCCCTTTCCTATAGACTTCTATGCACTCATGTCTCTTTTGCATACGGCTGTCTCAAGTATTGCTCCCATCTGAAAGAAGTGGTTTTGGTATGAAGTGTCTCTATTTACCTGCAGTCTCTTGACTCACAGAGGCAGTCTCCAGCCTGTTTTAATTGCAGATGTCACATGTATCTGGGCACAGTCTCTCTTCTCTGATCAGTCAGGGGGATCACTCTCTTCTCTCTATTCCTTGTAGCTGGAGCCAGTCTCTGAGCAGTCACTTGTCTGTACTGTCAGTCTCTGAGCAGTCACTTGTAGCTGGAGCCAGGCTCTGAGCAGTCACTTGTCTGTACTGTCAGTCTCTGAGCAGTCACTTGTAGCTGGAGCCAGGCTCTGAGCAGTCACTTGTCTGTACTGTCAGTCTCTGAGCAGTCACTTGTAGCTGGAGCCAGGCTCTGAGCAGTCACTTGTCTGTACTGTCAGTCTCTGAGCAGTCTCTTGTAGCTGGAGCCAGGCTCTGAGCAGTCACTTGTCTGTACTGTCAGTCTCTGAGCAGTCACTTGTAGCTGGAGCCAGGCTCTGAGCAGTCACTTGTCTGTACTGTCAGTCTCTGAGCAGTCACTTGTAGCTGGAGCCAGGCTCTGAGCAGTCACTTGTCTGTACTGTCAGTCTCTGAGCAGTCTCTTGTAGCTGGAGCCAGGCTCTGAGCAGTCACTTGTCTTTACTGTCAGTCTCTGAGCAGTCTCTTGTAGCTGGAGCCAGGCTCTGAGCAGTCACTTGTCTGTACTGTCAGTCTCTGAACAGTCACTTGCCTGTACTTTCAGGCTCTGAGCAGTCACTTGTCTGTACTGTCAGTCTCTGAGCAGTCACTTGTAGCTGGAGCCAGGCTCTGAGCAGTCACTTGTCTGTACTGTCAGTCTCTGAGCAGTCACTTGTAGCTGGAGCCAGGCTCTGAGCAGTCACTTGTCTGTACTGTCAGTCTATGAGCAGTCACTTGTCTGTACTGTCAGGCTCTGAGCAGTCACTTGTCTGTACTGTCAGTCTCTGAGCAGTCACTTGTCTGTACTGTCAGTCTCTGAGCAGTCTGCAGTCACTTGTAGCTGGAGCCAGGCTCTGAGCAGTCACTTGTCTGTACTGTCAGTCTATGAGCAGTCACTTGCCTGTACTTTCAGTCTCTGAGCAGTCACTTGTCTGTACTGTCAGTCTCTGAGCAGTCACTTATCTGTACTGTCAGTCTATGAGCAGTCACTTGTCTGTACTGTCAGTCTCTGAGCAGTCACTTGTCTGTACTGTCAGTCTCTGAGCAGTCACTTATCTGTACTGTCAGTCTATGAGCAGTCACTTGTCTGTACTGTCAGTCTCTGAGCAGTCACTTGTCTGTACTGTCAGTCTCTGAGCAGTCACTTGTCTGTACTGTCAGTCTCTGAGCAGTCTGCAGTCACTTGTAGCTGGAGCCAGGCTCTGAGCAGTCACTTATCTGTACTGTCAGTCTCTGAGCAGTCACTTATCTGTACTGTCAGTCTCTGAGCAGTCACTTATCTGTACTGTCAGTCGCCTGTGTCTGGAGGCAGCCGTCTTCCTCTCCCTGAGCTGTCACATTCATCTACCGTACATCCCTTCTTCCCCTTTGAGCAGTCACTTGTGTCTATAGAGCCTCTTTCTCCTAGAGCAGTCTCTTGTATCTACAGACTCTCTGCCTTATGATGAGCCACTTGTTGCTTTAAGTAGTCTCTCTCCTCCTCCTGAGCAGTCACCATTTTTTCTTCCCCTCTGTCTGTCTGACTATTCACTTGCCCGTACAGTCTCTTTCTATTCCCACTTGACCGTACAGTCTTTTTCTATTCCCACTTGACCGTACAGTCTTTTTCTATTCCCACTTGACCGTACAGACAGTCTCTTTCCATTCTCAGGGGTCTCTTCCCCCATCTCTGAGCAGTCACAGGCTCCCTCCCTCTCTCCTCTCTGAGCAGTCACTTATACCAAAAATCTTCATTCTCAGCAGTCTGTCCTGTCTTCCTGAGTAGTCACTTGTACCTACAGGCAGTCTCTTACCTTTCTCTGCAGTCTCTCCTCTCTCTAAACAGTCACTTGTACCCACAGTCTTTTCCCTCTCCTCTCTGAGCAGTCATTTGCACTCAGTCTCTTCCCCTTTCTGTGGTCTCTCCTCTTTCACATCTGTCATATACAATCACAGTCTCTTCTGTTCCTCAGCAGTCTGTTATCTTTCTGAGCAGTCACTTGAATTCACAGTCTGTTCCCTTTTCTGTGGTCTCTCCTCTCTCTCTGTCATATGTACTCACAGTCCTTTCCTTCCTCTCTCTGAGCAGTCTCTTGCACCCAGTCCTCTGTAGTCTCTGAGCAGTCATTTGCATGCTTATTCATTCTTTCTCTCTGAGCAGTCTTTTTCCTTAGCAGTCTCTCCCTCTCCATTCATTCTTTCTCTCTGAGCAGTCTCTTACACCCAGTCTTTCTCTCCTCTGTAGTCTCTGAGCAGTCATTTGCATATTCATTCATTCTTTCTCTCTGAGCAGTCTCTTTCCTCAGCAGTCTCCCTCTTAGGCTGTCGCCTCTCCATTATTTCTTTCTCTCTGAGCAGTCTCTTGCCCCTCTA
This sequence comes from Dendropsophus ebraccatus, assembly GCF_027789765.1. NCBI lineage: Eukaryota > Metazoa > Chordata > Amphibia > Anura > Hylidae > Dendropsophus > Dendropsophus ebraccatus. Next base: position 212,420,215 of record NC_091454.1, on the reverse strand, counting down.
TTCAGCCTGTCCTTTGTCAGCAGTCTCTCCCCCTCCTTACACTGAGGTCCCCCCCTATGCCCCTCTCTCTGCGCTCTTCTCTCTATACAGAATACTAATCTGTTGCTCCCCCCATAGCAGTCTCCATGTGCTGCTTCTCTCTGTTTCTCTCTCACTTCTCTCTCTACCTTTGGCGTTACCCCCACAATTTCCCAGCCTTCCCCTCTTCTTCATCCTCCTGTTGCTTCCCCCCTCTCTCACTTCTCTCTCTACCTTTGGCGTCCCCCCCCCCATTTCACAGCCTTCCCCCCTTCTTCATCCTCCTGTTGCTCTCCCCCTCTCTCTCTCTCACTTCTCTCTCTACCTTTGGCCTTACCCCCCCATTTCGCAGCCTTCCCCCCTTCTTCATCCTCCTGTTGTCCCCCCTCCCTCTCTCTCACTTCTTTCTCTACCTTTGGCCTTACCCCCCCCCCCATTTCGCAGCCTTCCTCCCTTCTTCATCCTCCTGTTGCCCCCCCTCTCTCACATCTCTCTCTACCTTTGGCCTTCCCCCCCCCCCCCCCCATTTCGCAGCCTTCCTCCCTTCTTCATCCTCCTGTTGCTCCCCCCCCCCCTCTTTCTCTCTTCTCTCTCTACCTTTGGTGTTACCCTCCCCCCCATTTCGCAGCCTCTCCCCCCCTTCTTCATCCTCCTGTTGCTCCCCCCCTCTCTCTCTTCTCTCTCTACCTTTGGTGTTACCCCCCCCATTTCGCAGCCTTCCCCCCTTTCTTCATCCTCCTGTTGCTCTCCCCCCCCCCTCTCTCACTTCTCTCTCTACCTTTGGCGCCCCCCCCCCCCCCCATTTCGCAGCCTTCCCCCCTTCTTCATCCTCCTGTTGCTCTCCCCCCCCTCTCTCACTTCGCTCTCTACCTTTGGCGCCCCCTCCTCCCCCCTATTTCGCAGCCTCCCCCACTTCTTCATCCTCCTGTTGCTCCCCGCCCCTCTCTCTCACTTCTCTCTCTACCTTTGGCGCCCCCCTCTCCCCATTTCGCAGCTTCCCCCCCTTCTTCATCCTCCTGTTGCTCCCCCCCTCTCTCACTTCTCTCTCTACCTTTGGCGCCCCCCCATTTCGCAGCCTTCCCCCCTTCTTCATCCTCCTGTTGCTCCCCCCCCCCCTCTCTCTCACTTCTCTCTCTACCTTTGGCGCCCCCTCCCCCCCCCCATTTCGCAGCCTTCCCCCCTTCTTCATCCTCCTGTTGCTCCCCCCCGTCTCACTTCTCTCTCTACCTTTGGCGCCCCCCTCCCCCCCCCCCCATTTCGCAGCCTTCCCCCCTTCTTCATCCTCCTGTTGCTCCCCCCCTCTCTCTCACTTCTCTCTCTACCTTTGGCGCCCCCCTTCTTCATCCTCCTGTTGCTCTCCCCCCTCTCTCTCTCACTTTGGCGCCCCCCCCCCCCCCCATCTTCATCCTCCTGTTGCTCCCCCCCCCCCCTCTCTCTCACTTCTCTCTCTACCTTTGGCGCCCCCTTCCCCCCTTCTTCATCCTCCTGTTGCTCCCCCCCCCTCTCTCACTTCTCTCTCTACCTTTGGCGCCCCCCTCCCCACCCCCCATTTCGCAGCCTCCCCCACTTCTTCATCCTCCTGTTGCTCCCCCCCCCTCTCTCACTTCTCTCTCTACCTTTGGCGCCCCCCCTCCCCCCCATTTCGCAGCCTCCCCCCCTTCTTCATCCTCCTGTTGCTCCCCCCCCCCTCTCACTTCTCTCTCTACCCTTGGCGCCCCCCTCCCCCCCCCCCCATTTCGCAGCCTCCCCCCCTTCTTCATCCTCCTGTTGCTCCCCCCCTCTCTCTCACTTCTCTCTCTACCTTTGGCGCCCCCCTCCCCCCCTTCTTCATCCTCCTGTTGCTCCCCCCCTCTCTCTCACTTCTCTCTCTACCTTTGGCGCCCCCCTCCCCCCCTTCTTCATCCTCCTGTTGCTCTCCCACCCCCATCTCCTGTCTGTGAATAAAGCCCATCTCTCTCGGTGCGCCCCTCCTCCCTCCCTCCCCTGATTGAGAAATGACAGCAGGGATCCGCACATTGTATGGATATAAAGGAGTAGTGCATACCTGAGCTGCCACCCTCCTCTGCTATGTCCATGGCTGCCGCCGCTGCTGCCACTGACAGCCGGAAAGTTTACACCTGCTGATCCTATGGGATTTATCCTGATCTCTGCCAAATCCAGGAGAGAGATGTTACCCCGACATGGGGCATGAACTGGATCTATTACCCCAAACATTGCCACCTCTCAGACTGCCCTAACTGCGAGCCCCATCCCCCCATCTCCCCCCGGTCAGGGGCAGCCCATAGGTGTTATGTGCCCCCCGGTAATTCATGGACCCACGGATCCAATGACTGGCGGTGAAAACTGAAGGAAAGTGACAACCGGGAGAGATGGAGCTGGAGAAAGACGTCCAACCCTTACCCCCCCGGTACAGGTTCCGGGACCTGCTGATGGGGGACTGGCAGCAGGATGAGAGGTAAAGAGGGGAGAGGGGGGGTCTGCTGGTGAAGGAGCTAAGGCTGCACGTGGAGGGAAGTGGGCACAGTCTACAGCTCTGGGCTCCAACCTGTGGCTGTCCACAACTACAACTCCCATCATACAGGTGTATATACTGTACTGTATATATACTGTGTATAGAGTAATACTGAGGTGTATATACTGTACTGTATATATACTGTGTATAGAGTAATACTGAGGTGTATATAGTGTACTGTATATATACTGTGTATAGAGTAATACTGAGATGTATATACTGTAATATATATATATATATATATATATATATATATTGTGTATAGAGTAATACTGAGGTGTATATAGTGTACCGTATATATACTGTGTATAGAGTAATACAGAGGTGTATATACTGTACTGTATATACTGTGTATAGAGTAATACTGAGGTGTATATACTGTACTGTATATATACTGGGTATAGAGTAATACTGAGGTGTATATACTGTACTGTATATATACTGGGTATAGAGTAGTACTGTGGTGTATATACTGTTCTGTATATATACTGGGTATAGAGTAGTACTGTGGTGTATATACTGTTCTGTATATATACTATGTATAGAGTAATACAGAGGTGTATATACTGTGTATAGATTAATACAGAGGTGTATATACTGTACTGTATATACTGTGTATAGTGTAATGCAGCGGGGCTGTGTAATACTGAGGTGTATATACTGTGCTGTGTATATACTGTGTATAGAGTAATACTGAGGTGTATATACTGTTCTGTATATATACTGTGTATAGTGTAATACAGAGGGGCTGTGTAATACAGAGGTGTATATATACTGTGCTGTATATATGCTGTGTATAGTGTTATACAGAGGGGCTGTGTAATACAGAGGTGTCTGTACTGTATATATGCTGTATATAGTGTAATAGTGTATAGAGTAATACAGAGGTGTATGTACTGTACTGTATATATACTGTGTATAGAGTAATACTGAGGTGTATATACTGTACTGTATATACTGTGTATAGTGTAATGCAGAGGGGCTGTGTAATACAGAGGTGTATATACCGTACTGTATATATGCTGTGTATAGTGTAATGGTGTATATACCGTACTGTATATATGCTGTGTATAGTGTAATGGTGTATATACCGTACTGTATATATGCTGTGTATAGTGTAATACAGAGGGGCTGTGTAATACAGAGGTGTATATACTGTATACAGTGTAATGCAGAGGAGCTGTATAATACACAGAGGTGTCTGTACTGTATATAGTGTAATAGAGAGGAGCTGTATAATATACAGGGGTGTATATAGAGTAATAGAGAGGAGCTGTATAATATACAGGGGTGTATATAGAGTAATAGAGAGGAGCTGTATAATACACAGAGGTGTATATAGTGTAATAGAGAGGAGCTGTATAATATGCAGGGGTGTATATAGAGTAATAGAGAGGAGCTGTATAATATACAGGGGTGTATATAGAGTAATAGAGAGGAGCTGTATAATACACAGAGGTGTCTGTACTGTATATAGTGTAATAGAGAGGAGCTGTATAATATACAAGGGTGTATATAGAGTAATAGAGAGGAGCTGTATAATATACAGGGGTGTATATAGAGTAATAGAGAGGAGCTGTATAATACACAGAGGTGTCTGTACTGTATATAGTGTAATAGAGAGGAGCTGTATAATATACAGGGGTGTATATAGAGTAATAGAGAGGAGCTGTATAATATACAGAGGTGTATATAGAGTAATAGAGAGGAGTTGTATAATACACAGAGGTGTCTGTACTGTATATAGTGGAATATAGAGGAGCTGTATAATATACAGAGGTGTATATAGTGTAATATAGAGGAGCTGTATAATACACAGAGGTATCTGTACTGTATATAGTGTAATATAGAGTAGCTGTATAATATACAGAGGTGTATATAGTATAATATAGAGGAGCTGTATAATACACAGAGGTGTATATAGTGTAATATAGAGGAGCTGTATAATACACAGAGGTGTATATAGTGTAATAGAGGAGCTGTATAATACACAGAGGTGTATATAGTGTAATATAGAGGAGCTGTATAACATATAAGTATGTAATGTATATGATGTAGCAGAGTTGGGATTACGCGGTCACTAGACTATGATGGGCTCGGGTCAGGTTTCGGTGTAATGAGGAGACTTCCCGCTGTCTGTCCTGATGTCTTCATTATTCCTGCTCTCTCTATGTGGGGGTGCTCGTCCCTCGTCTCCTGACGATGTCCGGATTATCACAGGATTTTGAGCTCCTGAGTGTAATCCTAAACCAAAGCCCAGGAAACAAATCACTTACCTCATTAATAGTGGAAGATCCGCAGCTCCCATAGTGCCGCTCCTTCCTGGAGAATCTATATGTAACATGTAATATATAGAACATCAGGGAATTGCGCTGTCAGGATTTTCCTCCTAGACAGGATTGTAGCTATTGCCATATCCAGATAATACTACCATATCATGCCCATATAGTGCCGCTATAACTTTGTAATGTTTCCAAATATTACCATATTGTGTCCTTATAGTGCTGCTATAACCTTTAGGCTATGTTCACACAACGTAAGTTCATAATAAGTTCAATGAATAGCAGCCGCAGAAAACCCTGCCAGTTCACACAATGGAGCGTGTGGCTCCGGCCACATGCGCCATTGTGAGCAGCGGGGAATTCGGATGCGGGTGCGCACGGATGTGCCTGCATCAGAACTCAGCGGCGGTAAAGATCATCCCGATCACAGAACGGCCAGTGTCTCACGTTGTGTGAACATAGCCTTATACTGTATCCAAATAATACTACCATATTATGCCCATATAGTGCTGCTATTTACTGCTGTAACCTTTATACTGTATCCAGATAATATTACCATATGGTGCCCATATAGTGCTGCCATCTACTGCTCATATCTCTATAGAGCATCCAAATAATAATACTAACATATCATGCCTATATAGTGCTGCTATAACATTTATACTATATCCAAATAATACTACCATACCATGCCCATATAGTGCTGCTATTTTTGCTGTAACCTTTAGGCTGGGTTCACACTACGTATATTTGAGGCTGTATGTTTGAGGCTGTATAGCAACCAAAACCAGGAGTGGATTAAAAACACAGAAAGGCTATGTTCACATAATGTTGTAATTGAGTGGATGGCCGTCATTTAATGGCAAATATTTGCTGTTATTTTAAAACAACGGCTGTTATATTGAAATAATGGAAGTTATTTACCGTTATATGGCGGCCATCCACTCAATTTCAACATTGTGTGAACATATCCTTTCTGGGTTTTCAATCCACTCCTGGTTTTGGTTGCTATGAGGACCTGACATGAGGACCAAATACAGCCTGAAATATACATAGTGTGAACCCAGCCTTATACTGTGTCTAAATATTACTACCATATCGTGCCCATGTAGTGCTGCTGTCTACTGCTTATATCTCTATAGAGCATTCAATAATACTACCATATCGTGCCCATATAGTGCTGCTATTTATTGCGGTAATCATAAGCCTATGTTCACACTACGTATGAGAAAACTGCAGTACTTGCCAGATGATCTTAAGTGCTGCAGAGTACTCATGCGGGCGCATCCGTGCGCGCCCGCATTAGAACGCATCATGCTGGAACAGGCATTGTTCCAGCAATAATTACACCAATGCCAAGGTTCAGAAACAACGGTAGTTGTATATTTATTATAACGGTGGTAACTAGTAGCAACAGTCTCTCCAGATGCAACCGGGTATAAGGCAGACTTGGATAAGGCAGAGTAATGGGTGATGCTGCAATAAGCTGTGATGTCAGCGTACTGAATGATGGGAGTAGTAGGGATACTGAGGATAAGATGCTGGGCGGAATGGAACTGAGATGAATACTGTTGAATACTGCTGTTGATGATTAGAGAAGATGATGAGAGGAATTACTGAAGAACGGCACACAGATCTTGTGGTTAGGATGAGAATCTTGAGGACATGAGAATAGAACACAGCCAGGAACACTTCTGGTAATGCTGCAGCAGATACTGCAGGGCTGCGACCTTGTGACACAGGAGCAGCAGCAACACACACCCTGTCCCCCTGAAGGTGGAAGACAGGACTCAGGTAGAGATGAAGTCACATGGTATTCCCCAGCCAAAGCTCGACAGCTATTGGAGTTACCATGGAAGCAGGGGCAGTCACGTGACACCAAGCCATTGCATCATCACACCATTAGGCATATAGGACCAAATATACATGAGAAGTACCATACTTGAACACTGGGGGGGCGACATAATACCATTAGGCACTGATAACTGAATATGCATACAAGAAATGAATGGAATAGCAGACCTGAACACTGAGAGGGGTGACACAATACACACAGTTTGCAGTGGGCCATAGCTTTCGAGAACAGAACTGGCCATAATAAAGGTGCAGAGATAAAGTGACAAATAAATACTCTGTTCTGGGACACTGCATACCTCCCTACTAATAATGTGCCGACCTCTGCGAAGCACAAGTTGAGGTAGATGTGGCTGAAGGAACATAAAGGATCAAGACAACAAGACAAAAGGAAAGAATGTGAGTGTGAGTGAATGTGTAGGTGTGTGTTTCCCACGCTCAAGGCACAGGTGACAAGAGAAACTATGAAGAGAAAGAAAAACCCTAGTGGCAGGACTTCACCTAGGGGTGCCTAACGTACTCAGGTTAAAGGTAGTTAGTGCGTGGACCATCTGACATGGAAGTCAGGACTACTCAACTGTTGGCGGGTGACCCTCAATATTCCAGACAGTTTGGACTGGACTGGAAAAAACTTGAAGACCTGTGTAATGCCTTGGGTGTCTGTGTGAAGTGACTTGGACACCTGGAAGAGAAAGAAGAAAATAACAAAAGCAAACATACATGGGGAGCTCCCTTTCATACCAGTCATTCATACAACGCAATTACTCAATAGGCCAAACACACAAAGGTGCCAAAGGTGCAGTATGTATGAACAAATGTAAATGTTGAGTGTGACTATGTGTAACGACTACTGTGTGTTGGGACAAAACAGGGATGAACAAACAATGGAGACACAAGGAAGGGAACATAAAGAAACAAAACACTGCGAAGTCCTGAAGAACACTGGCTCAAAGAATCTTTCCAGTGAATAACACAATAATACAATATATGAGAAAAATAGAATACCCTTTAGGAAATACACTCTTTAGAAAATAGACTTTCTCTGAGGCTACAGATACATACTGACTTCCTACTCAGAGGAGAAAAATATCTGACTTTGGCACGAAAATATACTCTATGAGAAGATAGACTTTTTCAAAAACACTTTACTCTGAGGCTATCTAAATGACTTTTCTGCTTACTCAGAGGAAGAAAATATATATATTGTAGGGATCTTCCTGGGGATGGTGTGTTTGGACACAGTTCACAGCAGACTTTGACTTGTAAAATAACAGCTTGGCGTTTATTGGCAGCATAAACAGTCCAGAAAACATAAATACAGCAACACCGTGCTTTTTAAGAACAGAACAAAACAAAAAGGTCTTGCCCGTCTAGGCACTTACTAATAAGCAGGTCACCTGTCTGACACTTCAATCAGCGGTATCGCACGGTGTGAATAAGCTTCAGCAGCGGCTGTATTCCAAGCTCCCACCAAACACAGCATCCAGGCTGTTCACTCCTGGCTGAGAGCCATCACCTGCATCTCTGTGGAGCTCTTACCTTCTCAGGCTGATTGCTCACCTGATGGCAAAACCCAAACTGGATCGGGGGGAGGGAATGGCAGGTCCCACTACCAACCTACCCGCCATTCCAGTAAATCCAGGCCCGGAAACAGTAAATAATAGCTCAGCAGCATAACACTGCTGAGCACAGATCCCTCCTGGACTCACCATCTCATGCTATGAAGCAACCTAGGTGAGATGTACATCCCCTCGAAGACTTTACCAGTGACATGTCTACATATCCCCCCCCCCCCTCTTTTTCAGACCGGAGGGCTGAGCATTCTGTCCCCACAGACAGTGTACCCTAGATAGGGCGTCAGCATTTGCCTGTAACTTTCCTGGCCTGTGTTCCACAGTAAAATTAAAGTTTTGTAGGGACAGAAACCATCTAGTCACCCTCGCATTTTTCTCCTTGTTAAGCTCCATCCATGTTAGGGGGGCATGGTCTGTCACTAACTTGAATTTTCTGCCTAACAAGTAATACTTCAGGGACTCTAGGGCCCATTTCACTGCCAGACATTCTCGCTCCACAATGGCGTAGTTTTCCTCGGCCGGGGATAGCTTCCTGCTTAAGTACATGACCGGGTGCTCCTCGCCATTCACGACCTGTGAGAGGACGGCACCTAACCCTGTGTTAGAGGCATCTGTCTGTACTAGAAACTCTCGCCTAAAGTCAGGGGTAACTAGCACAGGTTGTTGGCACAAGGCAGATTTAAGGCTTTGAAAAGCCTTCTCAGCCTCTGGAGTCCATGTCACCATTGCGGACTTTGCACCTTTTGTCAGGTCAGTTAGTGGGGCTGCAACTGAAGCAAAATTCGGCACAAACCTACGGTAATAGCCCGTAATACCCAGGAAAGCTCTGACCTGTTTCTTTGTGAGGGGTTGAGGCCAATTCTGTATTGCCTCGATTTTATTTAGTTGTGGTTTCACTAACCCCCTCCCAATAATGTAGCCCAAGTATTTGGCCTCCTCTAAGGCTAGTGCACACTTCTCTGCATTGATGGTTAACCCCGCCTCGCTTATGGCATCTAACACCGCCTGGACCTTACAGAGGTGACTTTCCCAATCCAGGCTAAAAATGACCACATCATCGAGGTAGGCAGCGGAGTAATCACGATGCGGTCGCAGAATCAAGTCCATCAACCTCTGAAAAGTGGCAGGGGCTCCATGTAACCCGAATGGCATCACTACATATTGGAAGAGCCCATCAGGGGTGGAGAATGCAGTCTTCTCTCTAGCCTCAGGAGTGAGTGGGATCTGCCAGTAGCCCTTAGTGAGATCGAGGGTAGTTATGTACCTGGCATTACCCATCCTTTGTATCAACTCATCTACCCTGGGCATGGGGTAGGCATCGAACTTGGAGATCTCATTTAACTTTCTAAAGTCATTACAGAACCTCCAAGTTCCATTGGGCTTTGGGATTAGCACAATCGGGCTGGACCACTCGCTCTGGGACACCTCAATGACTCCTAGGTCAAGCATACGTTTTACCTCGGATGATACCGCCTCCCTCCGTGCTTCTGGTATCCTATAGGGCTTAAGGTTTACTCTGCTTCTAGGCTCAGTTTCAATATGATGACTAATGAGATGCGTACGCCCTGGTAGGTCAGAAAACTTGTCTTTATTTCTCTGCAGGAACTCCTTAGCTTCCTGCTTCTGGGATACTGACAGGGTGTCACCAGTCTTGATCGGAGGGATTGGTGGTGACAGATGACCAACAGGATTTGTCGCCACCAAGGATACCCTGTCTTTCCAGGGCTTGATCAAGTTTATGTGATAAACTTGGAAAGGCTTCCTTCTACCGGGTTGGTGCACCTTGTAGTTGACCTCACTGATCTTCTCTACAATTTCATAGGGACCCTGCCACTTGGCTAAGAATTTGCTTTCTACCGTGGGAACAAGTATGAGTACCCGGTCACCTGGGCTAAATGTCCTGATTCTTGCAGAACGATTGTAAATTCTGCTTTGGCCCTCTTGCGCCCTCTGGAGGTGTTCCCTTACTAGGGGCATTACAGTGGCTATACGGTCCTGCATTTGTGCTACATGCTCTATAACACTCTTGTATGGGGTGGACTCACTTTCCCATGTCTCTTTCGCTATATCCAATAAACCCCTAGGGTGACGACCATAGACCAACTCGAAGGGAGAGAACCCTGTGGAAGCTTGGGGTACTTCCCTAATAGAAAACATCAGGTAAGGTAGAAAGTGATCCCAATCCCGACCATCCTTTTCCACCACTTTTTTTAACATATGTTTCAGGGTTTTATTAAACCTCTCCACTAACCCATCTGTCTGGGGATGATATACAGAGGTACGTAGATGGGAGATTTTAAACAGTTTGCATAGCTCTTTCATCACCTTTGACACAAATGGGGTACCTTGGTCAGTCAAGATCTCCTTGGGGATCCCCACCCTGGAAAACATATAAAACAATTCCCGTGCAATTGTTTTAGATGCAGTGTTTCTTAGGGTTACAGCCTCAGGATAGCGGGTCACGTAGTCTAATACAACTAAGATGTATTGGTGACCCCTAGCTGACTTTACAATGGGACCCACCAAGTCCATTGCGATCCGGTCAAAAGGTACCTCTATGATGGGGAGCGAAACCAAAGGACTGCGAAAATGCGACACTGGGGCGCTAAGCTGACATGTGGGGCACGACTCACAGTATTTTTTTATGTCAGCATAAATCACAGGCCAATAAAACCTCTGGAGGACTCTCTCCTGCGTTTTATCCGTCCCCAAGTGGCCCCCAAGGACATGATTATGGGCCATGTCAAGTACCTGACGCCGGTACGACTTAGACACCAGAAGCTGTTCCACAACCTCATCATTAATCTTAGTGACTCTATAGAAGAGATCATTAGTCACAGAAAAATGTGGAAACCTTTTCTCAGCTTCTGGCTCCTGAGGTACCCCATTCATAACAGTGACCTGCTCTCTCGCATTTTTGAGAGTGGGGTCCTGTAATTGTGCAGTACCAAAATTATCCCTAGACACCTCTAAGTCTGGAACATTCTGCGCAGTGGGAGGAGCCTCTTCCTCACCAGCCAGGACCTGCAAAGGAAAAGCATCATTTTCATCCTGTACATTTATATCATTTACCGTGGGTAATTCAATCGACTTAGGGGTCTCCTCACTCCTTTCAGGGGATTGTTGTTTTCCCCATAGAGCCCAGAACAATGGAAAGTCACGCCCCAATATCACATTATGCATAAGGTTTTTAACCACACCCACTTCATATTGTACAGCGCTAGTTCAGTCCCGACATTAGCCAGTACTATAGGGTAAACCTTTGTATCACCATGTATGCATACCACACTCATATGTCTTTTTGGCACCAAGTCCCCAGTCACCAGGCTGGCATGCACCAGGGTGACAAGGCTTCCTGAGTCCAGCAACGCCTTAACAGGGAAGTTATTGACCGTAATGTTGCAGACTTGCGGTTCAGTCTCTAGTCCAGTGACCGCAACAAAAGACGGTTCCGCAAATAGCGACTGACGCCGGCTAGCGTCACACTCCATGGGCTCATGGGTAAGAGGGCAATGGGCAGACACATGTCCCGTCTCATGGCATCTCCAGCACTGGATAGGGCCTGGTCTACTTGGCAGGGAGTCCTTTTTAGGGCCACTTAGCCACCGGGGACCACCACCAGTCTTTTGCCCCTGAGACACCTCCTGAGCGCTTTTCCCTCTATCAGCACCCCTCCACACTCCCCCAATAGATGGAAGTCTCTTACCAGCTGACGGCACAGATCTGGCACTCCGGGGAGGTGAAGGTGCTGCAGGAACATCATGGAGGTAGTCCTCAGTCGCCTGGAACCTCTCCACAAGGTTGACAAGTTCGTCGGCACTCTTAGGGTCACCTTGTCCCACCAAGCGTTGCAGATCAGCAGGGAGTGCTCGTAGGTAGCGATCCATCACGACCCTCTCTAGGATCTGTGCAGGAGTAGAGGTGTCTGGCTCCAACCACTTTCTTGCCAAATGGATCAGGTCGTACATCTGGGACCTCGCTGATTTGTCCAGACTGTAGCTCCAGTTACGGACCCTCCGGGCACGGACAGCAGCAGTAACTCCTAGTCGGGCAAGTATCTCCGCTCTTAGCTGAGGATAGTCCTTGACCTCTTGCTCACTGAGGTCATAGTAGGCCTTTTGAGGTTCGCCTGTTAAATAGGGCGCAATGACCTCTGCCCACTCAGTGGAGGGTAACTTTTCTCGCTCAGCCACACGCTCAAAGATAGTTAAGTAGGCCTCAATATCGTCATCAGCAGTCATCTTTTGCAGCGCTCGCTGCACAGCTCTTCTCACAGACAAAGTCTCTGGAGCGGCTGCTGCAACCGGCTGGGAATTAGTACCTGCAGACGCCTCTTGCTTTGCTATCAGGTGCTCAATAAGTTTCTGTTGTTGAGCCATCGCCTGTTCATGGCGCAGGTTAGGCTAGGTTCACACTGCGTTTTCTGCATCCGTTTAACGCATCCGTTTTTTGAAAAAAACGCATGAAAAACGGATTGCAAAAAACGGATTCATTTGTGTGCATCCGTTTTTCCATTGACTTCCATTATTAAAAAAAACGGATCCGTTTTTTTTGACGGACCAAAACGGACCAAAAAACGTTGCTGACCCTATTTTTCTGGACGTTAAAAAAAACGGATCCGTTAAACGGATGCTGAAAACGCAGTGTGAACCTAGCCTTAGCGGCGGTCAGAGCCTGTTGTTGCAGCCTATTAGCCTGCTCATGGCGAAGGTTAGCGGCCGCCTGATCCTGTTTAACGGCTGCCTGAGCCTGTTGTTGTGCGGCCAATGCCTGTTGTTGTTGCAAACTCACTTGCATTAGCTGCTTCATCATCTCCTCCATGTTGCTTGACTGTTTTTGGAGTGAAGCAGCAGCCTTCACCCAGGACATAAGCAGCTGTAGCCAAGTTGATGCACACCGTTGCCCCTAGCAACCGTTTTGCCCGCATCCTCCACCAATTGTAGAGATCTTCCCGGGGGATGGTGTGTTTGGACACAGTTCACAACAGACTTGGCTTTTTAGAATAACAGCTTGGCGTTTATTGGCAGCATAATCAGTCCAGAAAACATAAATACAGCAACACCGTGCTTTTTAAGAACAAAACAAAACAAAAAGGTCTTGCCCGTCTAGGCACTTAATAATAAGCAGGTCACCTGTCTGACACTTCAATCAGCGGTATCGCACGGTGTGAATAAGCTTCAGCAGCGGCTGTATTCCAAGCTCCCACCAAACAGCATCCAGGCTGTTCACTCCTGGCTGAGAGCCATCACCTGCAGCTCTGTGGAGTTCTTACCTTCTCAGGCTGATTGCTCACCTGATGGCAAAACCCAAATTGGATCGGGGGGAGGGAATGGCAGGTCCCACTACCAACCTACCCGCCATTCCAGTAAATCCAGGCCCGGAAACAGTAAATAATAGCTCAGCAGCATAACACTGCTGAGCACAGATCCCTCCTGGACTCACCATCTCACGCTATGAAGCAACCTAGGTGAGATGTACATCCCCTCGAAGACTTTACCAGTGACATGTCTACATAATATATATGACTCTGATACGAAAAATAACCTTTGACTACTGGAGTGCAATAATAAACTACTGACAATCACATAATCATGAAAGTGCTTTAGGAAGAACTGGGTAAGTGTGTTATGGTAGAGTCTCTTTTAGGCAATTAGACCATCGACCATGTAAAAGGCTCTGGGACAGGCACTGAAGAACTTTGAACAACTGAGTGTCTTTTCAGCACATAGCTTGGTGTTGAGACAAGGAAGCTTGGTCAGGAGGACCAGGTGCAGAGCTTGAACGTTGCAGAGGAACTTTTTAAACCTGGAACATAACAGCAAACAAAACAAGAAGAACAGTCAAGAACTTTGGTCTCTGTAGCGAACTGGTGGTGTTCCTCGGGTTGAGCGCTCAGACCGTCTCAGCGTAAGGACACTTTCATCAGTAGCTTGCTCTGGTGCAGGTTGGTGGTCAGCCACGGTAGCTGGTTGAAGAGGAGGAGTTGCAGGCCATGGAGCTGCTGGATGTGGAACTATAGGATGAAGAATGACCGGGATGCTCATGGGAATCCCCTGATAGCCAATGGGCATGAGGAACGGTTCAGTTTGGAACATATACTCGAGAGAGGGAGGTCTAGATGGAGTCTCTGGGACAGGCAGAGATGCCTGAGCAAGTTCCGGATAGGGTGCTGTAAGGCTTTGCAGATCCTCTCTTGTGCAGCGTTTTATTCTGTTTCGATGCACTGTTTGGGGGGCTAGGCCCGGCTTTTTGACTTCGTACACATCAGTCTCTGGATAGGGAATTGAGGGGATGGTATAGAGTTCAGGTTCCCAGAGACTTTCCAGTTTATGAGAGCGGTGATACTTTTTAAGCCAAACTTTATCCCCCACTGCTAGTGGTGTGGCATTCGCCCCTCGGTTGTAGGCATCCTCCTGGCGCTGGTGGGCTTCTCCCATTCTTTTAGCAACGATCTCTCTGGCATCTTGAATCCTTCTCTGATGCTCCTGAACCCAGTCAGTGCCCGGCAAAGGATTGAGACTTGAGGAAGTTGACCCTGGTGCCCAAACATCAAGTAGAACGGAGAGTATCCTGTAGAGCAGTGAGTGGTATTGTTGTAGATCTCCACCAGCTCGTCCAACAGATAGGGCCACTCGATCCTTTGAGCCACGGAAGCTGTCCTCAGCATGTTGATGAAGACCTGATTGATCTTCTCACATAGGCCATTCCCCTGGGGGTGATAGGCTGTAGTCCGGAGTTTCTTACACTCATGGTAAGTGCATAGCTCATGGAAAAGTTGAGAATCAAAAGCCGGACCCCGGTCTGTGAGTAGGGATTCGGGACAGCCGTAATGTTTCACATACTCCTTGTAGAAGGTGATAGCTGTGGTCCTAGCAGTCAAATCTCTGACGGGTACTACGACTACCCACTTGGAGTAGTGGTCGACCATGGTTAGAGCGTAGGTGTATCCGCACCTCGTCGGGGACAGCTTCACATGGTCCAAGGCAACAAGTTAATTTGGCAGGTGGGAGACAATAGAATGCAAGGCAGCTCTGGCCTCTTTCCCTCCAGCCTTAGAGATGTTACAGGTGGAGCATTCAGCACACCAGTTCTCAATGTCAGCCCTCATTCCGATCCAATAGAAGCGTTGGCGGATGGTCGCCTCAGTCTTATGGACCCCAAAATGGTCGGCATCTAGCATCTAGGCATCTAGCACCAGTTTAGCGTCTTGCCAGGGAATCAGGATTTGATGGCATCGTTCTCAAGAGACAGGGTCCAACGAGTTCCTTAGAAGTAGGCCCTTATGGAGGAAGAGCCGATTTCGCTGCCTCCAGAGGCGTCTCAGTTCAATGTCCGGATAAGGCCTCTTGATTCTCATGGGGACTCTCCCAGTGGACAAATAGTCATAGATCTCCCCCAGGACTCTGGACTCATTCTGGATGGTCTGCCATCTGGACAAATCTTGATAGGGACCCGGGTCAGGGGACAACTTGCCCACCTTAGCCACCGTGGTAGTGTTCTGGGTGGCAAATCTCTGATAGAAAGGGGGCATCTCCACATCTTCCCAGTTGTCATCCTCTGGGGCCTCGTCACCTCTAGGTAGCCGAGACAGCAGATCCGTGTTCACGTTGGCTTTACTGCTTCGATACTTGATTTCGAAGTTGAAGTTGGCCAGCCTAGAAGCCCACCGCTATTCCAGCGCACCCAGTCGCGCGGTATTGAGGTGAGCTAGCGGGTTGTTATCCGTATAGACAGTGAACGGTGTAGCCGCGAGGTAATCTTTGAACTTCTCGGTAACGGCCCTCACTAGCGCTAGCAACTCTAATTTGAACGAGCTGTAGTTACCATCACTCTTTTCTGTGCCTCTTAAGCTTTGGCTGGCATAGGCAATAACTCTTTCTTGATTACCCTTGACTTGAGACAAAACAGCCCCTAGGCCTTGGAAACTGGCATCGGTGTAAAGATAAAAGGGCTGACTATAGTCAGGGTAGGCCAGGATGGGAGGCGAGGTCAACAGGGTCTTTAGCGTTTGAAATGCTGTCTCCTGACGTTCAGACCACTCTATGGGTAGCCATCAGCTGTAGTTCTCCCGGGGGCATCCACGGAGTAGCTCATTGAGCGGTTCAGCCACTTGAGCGAAGTGGGGTATGAAGCGGCGATAATAGCCCGCGAATCCCAGGAAGCTTCTCACCTCTTTCACCGTCTTGGGAACGCCCCAACTCTCCACAACTGAGATCTTTTCGGGATCAGGTTGAATCCCCTCAGCACTCACGACGTGTCCCAGGTAGTTCACCTGCTGCTTGAGGAGGTGGCATTTCGACGGCTTGATTTTGAGGCCATGGTCAATGAGGACCTGGAACACTTCAGCCAGATGATGAATGTGATCTTCATAAGTGCGGGAATAGACAATCACATCATCTAGATAGAGCAGGACACTTTGAAAGTTAACATGACTGAGACACCTCTCCATTAGTTGTTGGAAGGTGGCGGGGGCATTGCAGAGCCCAAACGGCATACTGGTGAACTCATAGAGTCCCATGGGAGTTGTAAACGCCGTCTTTTCCTGGTCTTCCGGAGCCATGGGTACCTGCCAATACCCACTGGTGAGGTCCAACGTTGAGAAGTAGGCTGCTTAACCCAGAGCAGCAATAGATTCCTCTATGCGGGGCAGAGGGTAGGCATCCTTGTGAGTAATGGTGTTCAGCTTTCTGTAGTCGACACAGAATCTGATGTTGCCATCCTTCTTTTTGACAAAGACAATAGGGGCAGCCCATGGGCTCTGGCTCTCCTGGATGACGTAAGTGTCCTTAATTTCTTTGAGCAATTTCTTCACCTGTTGATAGCTGGCAGGCGGGATAGGCCGGTGTTTCTCCTTGATAGGAGGATGATCTCTGGTATTAATTCGATGTTGAACTAGGGCAGTCTTGCCAAAGTCAAGGGAATGCTTGCTAAAGACCTCGTGATGGCGCTTGGCAACTTTGAGCACGCCCTGGATATGCTCGATGGGTGTGTTCGCATCCCCGATGTTGAGTGCATCCCACCAGGGTGCGCGGGACCGGCTGGACTCTCCTGATGACGCAAGGATAGACCGCTGGTGTGCGATAGTCTCTTCACCTACAAGGTCCTCAGGGTCGAGCTAGTGGAGCATAGCAACCGTGGTAAACTTATGAAGGTCGACTGGGGCGTCACCGAGATTGACCAGACGTACTGGAACCTGACCATTGGAGATGGTCACCAGGCTTCTGGCAGCTCTGACAAGGGGTTGGCCCTCAATTTCAGTGAAATCTAGTAGAGCCTCTGCGTTGTCCAGGCCTGGGCGAACTCTGCACCAGATAAGCATCTCGCTGTTGGCCGGGATAGTGATTAGACGAGCGTCTCTGGTACGGACACAGCAAATCTCTCCCTGATGATTGACAAATCTCTGCTGAGCGGTGAGCGCTTTGATAGTCTTCTGAATGGCTTGCTTCTAGGGGGAGGAAGCTTGAGACAGAGAAGCATGCAAAGCAGCTACTAATTCTGAGAATACATGGCGAATAACTGTCATGCCCAAAACTGTAATACCACTAGCTCCTTGAACCTCTGTGACTATGACACCTTGTTGAGTCAATCTACGGTTACAAATACATATGGTGGGATCCCAATAGCCTAATTGTGAGATAGGTCGACCATTACTAGTAATCAACTTTTCGAGACTTCTCTACTGGGCACAACACCCTGCGGTCCCAATGTCCCTCAAAAACATGCTTGGGGATGGTCGTAACTTGAGAACCTGTGTCCACCAGGGCCTCAAGGGGCGCACCTTCTATCCATAGAGTCACATGCGGGCACTACGATAGGAATTTTGAGAACCATTCTGACTCCTGCGGGCCTGAGATTCTACCTCCCGGGTGTTGGCCCTCGGACCCAGGGGTAGCCGTTTAACTGAAAGCACTGGGATTTATAGTGTCCATGTCGACGGCAATAGTCACAGTAAGGCCGCTCTCGGGGTGTGAGCCTTTGGGGCGTGGGTCGGTCAGAGTCCAGACGCCTGGGAGGTGACTCCAAAGACAGGGGCTGGCTAAGGGTAGAGTCATTAGGGGATGTGGACGAGTTCCCTTTCAGTTCCTTGATAGCTTGTCAACTACCTGTGTGAGGAGATCACGCGTAACCAAGGAGCCAGCCAAGGTAGTCTGTGTGGCCTGGATAGCTTGGACAGGTGGAATAGAAGTAGCGTTGAGGGGACCCGGGGTTACGCTCGCCAGTTCTCCCTGACTCGAGGTCGGGGGACAACTATGGTAGGGGGAATCAGTTCCTATTACTTTCAGAGCCAGAGTTTTGAAGTCCAGGAAGGGCATATTAGGGTCCTGAGCATCCAACATGCGCAACTGGCTTTGAATGAGTCTAGAGTCTACCACTTCTATGAAACGGTCAGTAATTATGTTTTCGGCTGCTGAAGGGTCTATGACGTCAACCTGTTGCAGGGCCCGGTAGGCAGACTGAAGGGCAAGAGCATAGTCTCTTAGGGTCTCACCTGGCTTCTGACGCAGATCATAGAACTTGAGGCGGACCTCAGTGGCGGATTGTACCTCAACAAAGCGCAGTGTCTGGCTTCAGACCAACAAGTAAGCTCAATCACGAGCAATTGAACCTGGATACCGCCAACTCCCACTTCTTTGGCATGCAAACAGTTCAGTGTATAGGTATCCAATATAACTAAGTGACGTTATATGGTGAGTGTGCGGTAACAGCAGAAAGTACACTCACGTTTCAGTTGTCTTCATCTTGACTTTATTTTTTGCGGTAATCGAGATTTGGCTGTGTGTAATCAGAGCACTGGAGATAGCTGGAGGTTGGGCGTCCTCTCCCTGCCGCGCGTTCCGAAACGTCGCGCGGCAGGGAGAGGACGCCCAACCTCCAGCTATCTCCAGTGCTCTGATTACACACAGCCAAATCTCGATTACCGCAAAAAATAAAGTCAAGATGAAGACAACTGAAACGTGAGTGTACTTTCTGCTGTTACCGCACACTCACCATATAACGTCACTTAGTTATATTGGATACCTATACACTGAACGGATTGTACCTCAAACTCTCTCCTCAGGCGATCCAGGATTTGCTGCACATCTGATTTTTCTGTAGCGGGCCATGATCGGATTTCCTCAGCAGCAGGGCCTTCTAATTGTCCCAGTAGTAGTTGTACCTGCTGAGTAGGAGAGAGAGACAAGTTCAAGAGTACGGGAGATTTTCTCTCTAAAGGCAGCCAGGGTGTAGGGTTCCCCTTTATAGCTGGGTAGGTTTGTTGGCCAATGAAGAATGGCACTCCGGCCGCAATAGCAGATGCGGGGGGCCTTGCCGGTGGGGCGAAAACACTAGCAGATGAGGACAAAGGATTGTCCGGCCTGCCGGCAATACCATCATTGGCGGTGGACATGATGAGAGATCTCCAGAGATCTTCGGCGGCCGGAACCTCCCGGACAGCAGTGCAGTGAGCTGGGATGATGAAGACAGGAGCGGCAGGCCTTGGAGCGGGCAGAAGTTGGGCCCGTTCACTCCCGGCTGGTGCAGCGGTGATCTTCTTCCTGCAGCAACGCAGACGATGACTCGGGGAGCGTGGACGGAGCTTGTGTGAGATTTTGAAAGTGCAGCTTAACCCCTTTTTGGCCCGCAGCGCGGCGGGGATAAAGTCTCTCTGCGGGCTGTAATGTAACTTTGGGATTGCTGACAGTTGGCACAGCGCAGATCTTATCCTGTTCGTGACGCCAAAGTTGCGCTGGGCACTCCGCTGAGAGTAGTGGTAGATGGTAGTACCAGGTAGAAACCCGGTTAGCCACTTGCCTGATGGTATGTCACGATATGGGCACGAGGGATAGCAGCTGTAGACTGGTAACCTGACCCAGCGGAGCCCGAGCAATTCTTTGTTGTCCTTAGTCAGGGCACCAATAATTACACCAATGCCAAGGTACAGAAACAACGGTAGTTGTATATTTATTATAATGGTAGTAACTAGTAGCAACAGTCTCTCCGGATGCAACCAGGAACAAGGCAGACTTGGATAAGGCAGAGTAATGGGTGATGCTGCAATAAGCTGTGATGATAGCGTACTGAATGATGGGAGTAGTAGTGATACTGAGGATAAGATGCTGGGCGGAATGGAACTGAGATGAATACTTGCTGTTGATGATTAGAGAAGATGATGAGAGGAATGACTGAAGAACGGCACCCAGATCTGGAGAATAGATGAGAATCTTGAGGACTTAAGAATAGAACACAGCCAGGAACACTTCTGGTAATGCTGCAGCAGATACCCCAGGGCTGCGGCCTTGTGACACAGGAGCAGCAGCAACACACACCCTGTCCCCCTGAAGGTGGAAGACAGGACTCAGGTAGAGAGGAAGTCACATGGTATTCCCCAGCCAAAGCTCGACGACTATTGGAGTTACCATGGAAGCAGGGGCAGTCACGTGACACCAAGCCATTGCATCATCACACCATTAGGCATATAGGACCAAATATTCATGAGAAGTACCATACTTGAACACTGGGGGGCGACATAAAACCATTAGGCACTGATAACTGAATATGCATACAAGAAATGAATGGAATAGCAGACCTGAACACTGAGAGGGGTGACACAATACACACAGTTTGCAGTGGACCATAGCTTTCCAGAACAAAACTGGCCATAATAAAGGTGCAGAGATAAAGTGACAAATAAATACTCTGTTCTGGGACACTGCAATAGATTGACTGAGGAGCAATCTTTCTAGCTGTGATACTCTTCCCTGTTAGGCCATTTTTGTGCAGTGCAATGATTACTGCACGTGTTTCTTTAGAGATAACCATGGTTAACAGAAGAGAAACAATGATACCAAGCACCAGCCTCCTTTTTAAAGTGTCCAGTGGTGTCATTCTTACTTAATCATAACAGATTGATCTCCAGCCCTGTCCACCTCAACACCCACACCTGTGTTAATGGAGCAATCACTGAAACAATGTTAGCTGGTCCTTTTAAGGCAGGGCTGCAATGATGTTGAAATGTGTTTTGGGGGATAAAGTTCATTTTTTCAGCAAATATTGACTTTGCAAGTAATTGCTGTTAAGCTGATCACTCTTTATAACATTCTGGAGTATATGCAAATTGTAATTTTAAAAGCTGAAGCAGTAGACTTTGTAAAAATTAATATTTGTATCATTTTCAGAACTTTTGGCCATGACTGTACATCTTACCCCTCAAACTCAGAAAGAGAATGTACAGAGGCCTAAGTTAACTCTGCTACCCAGTATACTGAAGCTCCTGAACTGAGGATTCCCACTGTCTGTAGAAGTGCAGGCTCTTTCCTGACTGTGGAAGGTGCACCTGACAAACTCTCTCTCACAGTCTCTGTTATGCTGCGTTTACATGGAACGATTATCGTGCAATTTCGCACGATAACAATCGAATTCGAACGATAATCGTACGTGTAAACGCAGCGAACGATCAAGCGACGAGCGAGAAATCGTTCATTTTGATCTTTCAACAATTTCTCAAATCGTCGTTGATCGTCCGCAAAAAATTCGCAAGTCGTTCCATGTGAACAGTCGTTCGCTGATTTAACCAATGTGTGAGATCGCAAAATGAATTTCCGTACGATATATCGTACTGTCTAAACGCTGATTGTTATAAAAAAAAAACAACACGTTACTCCGACATCGTTAATCGTACGATCGGGCAAATTATCGTTCAGTGTAAACATAGCATTAGTGTCACCTCCAGCTGTCCTCCTCCTCCTCCTGCTCAGCTTGTTATCTCTTGTTCCCCTCTTTCAGCCGCTTCTTCTCCTCTGACATTCTGGCAGCGCCTCTTCTGTTCTTGTCTCAGCTTCTCTCCCCCATAGCTACTGAACTTGTCTTAGCTAAACCCTGTCTCTGCAGACCTTATATGTGGATCATATTAGCATACTCCACCTACCTTCTAGCAGGTTCTAGAAAGAGCTGGAAACTTTTACTCTACCTAAAGCAGTACCCACTACAGCCTGCAGGTGTCACTGTTGCCTAACAGTTTCTGTGGTGTGTGTAGTGAGTAATGTAACGCTGCCTCAGAGAATACAAATATTACTTATAACTACCATATCATGTCCATATAACGCTAACATAAATTGCTCTAACCTCCATACTATATCCAGATAATATTATGCTATTGATAACATTATTCACCACTCTTACCTATATACTATATCCAATAATTAACATATCATACCTATAGTATGCTGCCATTCACTGCCCATATAATACTGCCATTTGTTGTCCAATCTCCTAAACAGTATTCAAATGATTTCACCATTGCACAGTGCTGCTGAAATATAATACTAATATAAGAAAATAATGCTATTCACTGCTCAAACCTCTATACAGTATCAAACTAACTTATATAATGCCGCCATTCACTTCTCACCAAGCCTCTATTCAGTATACAAGCAATCTTACCATATCATAACCATGTAATGCTACCATTCATTGTTGTCACGGCCGCGGCGGCGTCCCATGCTCCGGGCCGCCGCCGCGACCTCCCCCCATCTCATGCAGCTGCCGGGGTCCCGGTGCAGGGACCCGGCGCTGCTACACGTTCGGCCCCGGGGGGCGCCTCACCTCTCCACGCTCCTGTCTCTCGCTGTGCCGGCCGGCGCGCGCGTCCCCGCCTCCTAGGGCGCGCGCGCGCCGGCTGTCTCAGATTTAAAGGGGCAGTGCGCTCCTAATTGGTAGTTGCACCAATCACTCCCCTATAAATCCCAGCATGCCCTGTCCCCTGTGTTGGAGCCTCTACATGCTTCCCATAGCGTTTGGCCCAGCTCCCTGTTGTTCCTGTGTCCTGTCCGTTACCTGGTCCCTAGTCCCTGTTCCTGAGTCCTGTCCGTTACCTGGTCCCTTGTCCCTGTTCCTGGTTCCTGTTCCCCTGTCACTCCACCTGTTCCTGTGTCCAGCCAGTCACGTGCTCTCTCATCTGCAGACTATTGCCTGTACCATCTCCTGCCACGCCTCGCCTGCCGACACCAGCAACCAAGCCAGGGGTAGCGACCTGGGGGTCGCCTGCCGCAGCAAGTCCATCCCGCCTTGCGGCGGGCTCTGGTGAAAACCAGCGGCCCCTTAGACTCCGCTCCCTGGTGAGGTTTGTGCCATCGCTGGTGCCGGTCCAGTGGATCCACTACTCCGGGCGTTACAGTAGGCTCCAACCATGGATCCCGGCGAGGTGCCTGATATCCGCGAGGTAGCCCGAGTGGTCGCCCTACAAGCTCAACAGATTCAGCAACAGTCACAGCTGATTCAACAACTGACTGCAGCCGTTCAACAGCATACCACAGCTCAGCAGTCATCACCTCCAGCAGCCTCTTCAAAACTACGACTGGCTCTCCCAAGTAAATATGGAGGTGACCCCAAGTTGTGCAGAGGGTTCCTGACCCAATGCACTATGTACATCGAACTTTTAAGCAGTCAGTTTGCCACCGAGCGCTCTAAAGTGGCTTTCATTATCAGCCTATTGGAGGGAAGAGCTCTGGCCTGGGCCACGCCACTATGGGACCGTAATGATCCGGTTGCTGCCAATTTTCGAATCTTCCTGGACGAGTTCCGCTCTGTCTTTGAGGAACCTGCCCGTGCATCTTCGGCTGAGACTGCTCTCCTCAATTTATCCCAAGGGACTTCCTCCGTTGGTGACTACGCCATCCAGTTCCGCACCCTGGCTGCGGAACTAGACTGGAATGAGACCGCGCTGATTGCCACCTTTAAAAAGGGCCTGTCCAGCCAAGTGAAGGATGTGCTCGCTGCCCGGGATCTGCCTACCTCCTTGAACGATCTTATTCTACTGGCTACCAGAGTCTACACCAGGTTTTCCGAGAGAGAGGAGGAGGTCCGGCAAGGACGGCGTCTGAGTCTGCCCCGTCGCCATCCTCGGCTGGCACCGGTGTTCCAGAATCCTGTTGCTCCTATGTCCCAGTCGCTTCCAGAGGTTCCTATGCAGGTGGAACGTGTTCGCCTGACGACTGATGAGAGGAACCGTCGACTGGACCAGAATCTCTGCCTCTATTGCGGTGGCGCGGATCACTATCGGCAGAGATGTCCCCAACGCCCTCAGCGTCCGGGAAACGCCCGCACCTAGGTCCGGTGGGAGAGGCCTCCCTAGGTGTGAATGCCACCTCTCCAAGGTTGACTATGCCCGTCTCCATCCAGACACCCTCTGGGCAAGTTTTCCAGACTACTGCCCTCATCGACTCTGGCTCTGCTGGCAGTTTCATCTCTGCTTCGTTGGTCCAAAGATGGCGGCTACCCGTGATCCAGCTAGCCCAACCCCGGTCTATCTCTTCGGTTACGGGGGAGGTTCTTACCGAAGCGGTGTACAGCCAGACGGCACCCCTAGTCCTCCAGGTGGGAGCCTTACATCAGGAGAAGATCTCCTTCTATGTCTTGCGCCATTCCTCTTCCAATCTCCTGCTGGGGCTTCCTTGGCTGCAAATCCATACCCCTAAGCTGGACTGGAGAACTGGGGAGGTTCTCAGCTGGGGTCAGGACTGTCATAACCGGTGTCTGAGATCTCCTCAACCCAAGTGCTCTACAAGGTCACCTGCTTGTGTCAAGCCTCTATCCGGGCTACCGGAGGACTACCAAGACTTTGTCGATGTTTTCTCGGCCAAGGAGGCGGACTCACTACCACCTCATCGGGCCTATGATTGCCCTATAGACCTCCTTCCTGGGGCTTCTCCTCCACGTGGTCGAGTATACCCTCTCTCTGTGCCCGAGACTGAGGCCATGTCCTCCTACATCCAGGAGAACTTACAAAAGGGCTTCATCCGCAAATCCACGTCTCCAGCTGGCGCCGGATTTTTCTTTGTTCAGAAGAAGGACGGTTCCCTCCGCCCATGCATAGACTATCGGGGTTTAAATAAGGTGACCGTTAAAAACCGCTATCCTCTTCCGCTTATTCCGGAACTATTCGACCGTCTTCGTGGAGCAAAGATCTTCTCCAAGCTGGATCTCAGGGGAGCGTATAACTTGGTCCGAATTCGTAAGGGAGACGAATGGAAGACCGCTTTCAACACCAGGGATGGGCACTACGAATATCTGGTCATGCCATTCGGCCTATGCAATGCACCAGCGGTCTTCCAGGAATTCGTGAACGATATCTTCCGAGACCTCCTCTATGTCTGCGTCATTGTTTATTTGGACGACATTTTGGTCTTCTCCCCGGACCAGCAGACTCATGTGGCACAAGTGCGTCAGATTCTACGAAGACTACGGGCCAATCATCTATACGCCAAGCTTGAGAAGTGTGTTTTCCATCAGCGCAGTCTTCCATTTCTTGGCTATATCGTCTCCGATCAGGGCCTACAAATGGATCCAGCCAAGCTCGCAGCTGTCCTTCAATGGCCACGCCCGGTGGGACTTAGAGCTATCCAACGTTTCCTGGGCTTCGCCAACTATTACCGGCAATTCATCCCTCACTTCTCTACCCTGGTCGCACCCATTGTGGCTCTCACTAAAAAGAAGGCGGACCCCAGACGTTGGCCTCCAGAGGCCGAACAAGCCTTCAATAGCCTCAAGTCTGCCTTTGCCTCCGCTCCTGCCCTAGTCCGCCCGGATGTCTCCAGGCCGTTTTCTCTCGAGGTCGATGCTTCTTCTGTGGGCGCAGGAGCCGTTCTCTCGCAAAGGGACACATCAGGCAAGACCAGAACCTGTGGGTTCTTCTCTAAGACTTTCTCCCCTGCCGAGAGGAACTATACCATTGGGGACCGTGAACTCCTGGCCATTAAGTTGGCATTGGAGGAGTGGCGTCATCTATTAGAGGGGGCTAAACACCCGGTTAACATCTACACGGACCACAAGAACCTCCTCTACCTCCAATCGGCTCAACGCCTCAATCCCAGGCAGGCTCGGTGGTCCCTCTTCTTCTCTCGGTTCAACTATACCATCCACTTCCGTCCAGCCGAGAAGAATCTAAAGGCCGATGCATTATCCCGAGCATCCGATGTCATGGGGCAAGAGGAATCTCCTCGTCACATAATACCTCCCGACCGCCTAGTACCAGTTGCCACTTCCGCTCTGCAGAGTCTGCCTCCCGGGAAGACTTATGTGCGCCCCGCACTCCGTAAACGCATCTTGAAGTGGGGGCATTCCTCTTTGGTAGCCGGGCATCCAGGAGCCCAAAAGACCGGGCAATTGATCTCCCGTCACTACTGGTGGCCCAATCTACTCCAGGATGTCAAGGATTTTGTGGCTTCCTGTGCAGTCTGTGCCAGGAATAAATCTCCCCGTCTAAGACCTGCCGGCCTACTATTGCCCTTGCCAGTCCCGGATCATCCCTGGCACCACATTGGGATGGATTTCATCACTGACCTACCTCCATCTGCGGGCAATACACTTATTTGGGTGGTGACGGACCGCTTTTCTAAAATGGCTCACTTCGTGGCCCTTCCTGGTCTGCCCTCTGCTCCTCGTCTGGCTCAGTTGTTCTTCCGACACATCTTTCGCCTGCATGGACTTCCTCTTCACATTGTGTCCGACCGAGGCTCTCAATTTGTCTCTAAATTTTGGCGTGCCCTATGCTCGCAACTCCAAGTGAAGCTGGACTTCTCATCGGCCTATCATCCTCAAACCAACGGGCAAGTGGAGAGAGTCAATCAGATTCTGGGCAACTACCTACGCCATTTTGTTTCAAGCCGCCAAGACAACTGGTCCGATCTACTCCCATGGGCAGAATTCTCTTATAACCACTTGGACTCGACTTCCACAGGCAAGTCCCCTTTCTATGTGGTCTACGGGCATCATCCTCGTCCTCCTCTGCCTCTCTCTCCATCCTCTGAAGTCCCAGCCGTGGAGGAGTTGTTATCTGACCTGCAATCGATCTGGGAACAAACTCGACAGTCCTTACTCAAAGCCTCTGAACGCATGAAGGACCAGGCTGATAAGAAGAGGAGACCTGCCACGAATTTTCTCCCAGGTGACAAAGTCTGGCTCTCGGCCAAATATGTCAGACTCAAGATCCCCAGCTACAAGTTGGGCCCTCGATTCCTCGGTCCTTTCTCGGTGCTAAGACGCATCAACCCTGTCACCTACAAACTCCGCCTACCCCCCACTATGCGGATTCCGAACTCCTTCCATGTTTCCCTCTTAAAACCAGTGGTCCTGAACCGGTTCTCCGATAGATCTTCGTTCTCTGCTCCTCAAGCCGTCTCTGACGACGTCTACGCTGTTAAGGACATTCTGGCCATGAAGACTGTCAGAGGGAGAAGGTTCTTCCTGGTGGACTGGAAAGGATTTGGTCCTGAGGAGAGGTCCTGGGAACCCGAGGCTAACATCCTGGACCAAGATCTCATCAAAGGGTTCCTGCAGGTTAGAAAGAGGGGGAGGCCAAAGGGGGGGGGTACTGTCACGGCCGCGGCGGCGTCCCATGCTCCGGGCCGCCGCCGCGACCTCCCCCCATCTCATGCAGCTGCCGGGGTCCCGGTGCAGGGACCCGGCGCTGCTACACGTTCGGCCCCGGGGGGCGCCTCACCTCTCCACGCTCCTGTCTCTCGCTGTGCCGGCCGGCGCGCGCGTCCCCGCCTCCTAGGGCGCGCGCGCGCCGGCTGTCTCAGATTTAAAGGGGCAGTGCGCTCCTAATTGGTAGTTGCACCAATCACTCCCCTATAAATCCCAGCATGCCCTGTCCCCTGTGTTGGAGCCTCTACATGCTTCCCATAGCGTTTGGCCCAGCTCCCTGTTGTTCCTGTGTCCTGTCCGTTACCTGGTCCCTAGTCCCTGTTCCTGAGTCCTGTCCGTTACCTGGTCCCTTGTCCCTGTTCCTGGTTCCTGTTCCCCTGTCACTCCACCTGTTCCTGTGTC
The DNA here is from genome assembly GCF_027789765.1 of Dendropsophus ebraccatus. Classification (NCBI taxonomy): domain Eukaryota; kingdom Metazoa; phylum Chordata; class Amphibia; order Anura; family Hylidae; genus Dendropsophus; species Dendropsophus ebraccatus. Next base: position 212,392,169 of record NC_091454.1, on the reverse strand, counting down.
CAGCCAGTCACGTGCTCTCTCATCTGCAGACTATTGCCTGTACCATCTCCTGCCACGCCTCGCCTGCCGACACCAGCAACCAAGCCAGGGGTAGCGACCTGGGGGTCGCCTGCCGCAGCAAGTCCATCCCGCCTTGCGGCGGGCTCTGGTGAAAACCAGCGGCCCCTTAGACTCCGCTCCCTGGTGAGGTTTGTGCCATCGCTGGTGCCGGTCCAGTGGATCCACTACTCCGGGCGTTACAATTGTCCTGTGTACTGTATCCAAATAAACCATATACTGCCAAATCATGCCTAAATGTCTGTATACTATCCTTATAATACTACCATACCATGCCCATGCTAATTGTTTACCGGTCAAGCCTGCAGTTCCTGGTGGTTCAGGGCAGTGAAAGATTACATACAGTCTAAAGTTTAAAGGGGTTCTTCACAGGGAAAACATTGTTTTTGGATCAACTGGTGTTTTAAAGTTATACAGATTTGTAATTTACTTCTATGTAATTATCTCCAGTCTTCCAGTACTTATCAGTTGATGTATGTCCTGCAGGAAGTGGTGTATTCTTTCCAGTCTGACACAGTGCTCTCTGTTGCCACCTCTGTCCATGTCAGGAACTGTCCAGAGTAGTAGCAAATCCCTATAGAAAACCTTTCCTGCTCTACGGATATGCTCTATAACCCATGGCTCCCAGACTGTTTCAAACTTGGCAAACCCACCAATATATTCAAGACCTCCCATATGTCTAATGTGTATGGGGGGGCTTCCTGGCTCTCCCCTGATGATGCTGTCAGGGGAGAAACAGGTTGGGCATGCTGGATTTTCACAGTTGTTGCCAGAAGTGTCCGTCAGAGGCTTCCCCCTCCTCTGTCCACTCAAAACACCAAATGCTTGGATGAGCCGACTCCCTGTCTTATTCTGACCCTAAAAGTGATAGGTGACCCTGTTGGGTATCACAGCCTCTGTCAAGCACTTCCTCCTCCAGTCATACATCAAACAGGCTACCGTCATAGCGAAACTGATTATATAGAGAAAAATAGATTGTGGATAAGGGATAAGTGTTTTAGTCACCAAGTAGAATTTTTTGGCGTTTTTTTTTTTTTCTTTTTGCTTAATACAAAGTTGCATGAAGGCGGTTTTGTGTATAAATGGTAAGTTGTGTTTTTCTATGCGGCATGCTGTGAGCTTTCTCAAAAATTGTAGCTTTTGGCAGTGTAGTGGGAGTTTGAGGTGTGCTTTATGTATTTTTAACACATGTGCGTATGACGGCAAGAAATTGCTTTGCCTGTGATTTCTCTTAAAGTGACTCTGTACCCACTTTTGTCCCCCCCCCCAACTCCTTATACCTTCTTGCAGTTCTTTCAGATGGTATCTTTGTCCACGCTTGTTGTTCTTTCCTGAGGGCGAAAATAAGACTTTAGTTGAGCCGCAGCCATGCCCTAGGGGGCGTGGCCTAGAGCGCTCGTGCCCAAGGCCAGCACCGCCCTTGTGGTGGTGTTTTCAGCCTCCCCCTGCCTCCCGTACTGCCCTCTGTCCACCGCACAGTTCTCTGTGTAATTGCCTGCGCCACCTCCTGACCCTCCCGGCGCCGATGCAATGACGTAGCAGCGTCCCCGCCCTGTGTTCCTGACGCTTACGGCCTTCCCCGCCTCTCCTGCCTGTCACCCCCCCTCTCCCCGCATAGCATGCTGCCTCCGCTACAGGATCCAGGAATCAGCTGCTTTGCCTTTCTTTCTTATTGGTGAATTGGTAACAGATAGTACTTTCTCCCTGTCTTTCTTATTGGTTTGGTCTCAGATAGTACTGCCTCCCTGTCTTTCTCTCTTATTGGTGTGGTCACAGATAGTACTGCCTCCCTGTCTTTCTCTCTTATTGGTTTGGTCACAGATAGTACTGCCTCCCTGTCTTTCTGTCTTATTGGTGTGGTCACAGATAGTGCTGCCTCCCTGTCTTTCTCTCTTAGTGATGTGGTCACAGATAGTACTGTCTCCCTGTCTTTCTTACTGGTTTTTATTCCTAGATAGTACTGCCTCCCTTTCTTTCTCTCTTATTGGTGTGGTCACAGATAGTACTGTCTCCCTGTCTTTCTTACTGGTTTTTATTCCCAGATAGTACTGCCTCCCTGTCTTTCTCTCTTATTGGTGTGGTCACAGATAGTGCTGCCTCCCTGTTTTTCTCTCTTAGTGATGTGGTTGCAGATAGTGCTGCCTCCCTTTCTTGCTCTCTTATTGGTGTGGTCACAGATAGTACTGCCTCCCTGTCTTTCTGTCTTATTGGTGTGGTCACAGATAGTACTGCCTCCCTGTCTTTCTTTCTTAGTGATATGGTAACAGATAGTACTGCCTCCCTGTCTTTCTCTCTTAGTGATGTGTTAACAGATAGTACTGCCTTCCTGTGTTTCTCTCTTATTGTTGTGGTCACAGATAGTACTGCCTCCCTGTCTTTCTCTCTTATTGGTTTGGTCACAGATAGTACTGCCTCCCTGTCTTTCTGTCTTATTGGTGTGGTCACAGATAGTGCTGCCTCCCTGTCTTTCTCTCTTAGTGATGTGGTCACAGATAGTACTGTCTCCCTGTCTTTCTTACTGGTTTTTATTCCTAGATAGTACTGCCTCCCTTTCTTTCTCTCTTATTGGTGTGGTCACAGATAGTACTGTCTCCCTGTCTTTCTTACTGGTTTTTATTCCCAGATAGTACTGCCTCCCTGTCTTTCTCTCTTATTGGTGTGGTCACAGATAGTGCTGCCTCCCTGTTTTTCTCTCTTAGTGATGTGGTTACAGATAGTGCTGCCTCCCTTTCTTGCTCTCTTATTGGTGTGGTCACAGATAGTACTGCCTCCCTGTCTTGCTCTCTTATTGGTGTGGTCACAGATAGTGCTGCCTCCCTGTCTTGCTCTCTTATTGGTGTGGTCACAGATAGTGCTGCCTCCCTGTCTTTCTTACTGGTTTTTATTCCCAGATAGTACTGCCTCCCTGTCTTTCTCTCTTAGTAATGTGGTCACAGATAATACTGCCTCTCTCAGTTAATGGTGTAGTCACTACATCTCACTTAGTTAAGATAGTTATTTTTTTCCTAGGTCTGCCATGTAACAGACAGTAAATATTTTCGGCGACTCCTCTCCAGACACGCTGATGTTTAGCGTGTTCCCAGAAACTCATAAACCCCAAGCTGTGTGCTTTAGATTTCTCTGATAGCTTGTCGTAAGGAAGATAGATGGAGAAGGGGCCATAGAGTGACGCAGGATCAATTCCAGCTCCGCGGGGCTTCGTGTTTTTGACACTCTGAGTAAAGCGTGATTTGAAGTCGCACTGTTCAGACTAGTCAACAGCGATGCAGAGTTGTTTGCCCAGCCATCACCCCGTGTCACCTCACCATGTCAGGATCCCTCAGGGCCAGAAAGGAATTAACACCCTGCAAGAGGCAAACTGGATTATCAAACAAAGGGGTCACCATGCCCGATCCGAGTGACGGAGTCCATTTAGAGAGTACTTTGTCCATATGATTCGCAAATGAGGCACCAAAACTTAATGGTTACATTCTCATTAGCTGGCGCTGTTCCTTTACTGTTTCTAAAACGGTAACAGGAGAATAAGGGTTCTATTAGACAAAGCGATTTTTAACAATTACAGATTAGCGATAGCAAACGAGAGCTACCGGAAATCGTTCCCCATATTGGGCTATGTTCACACAACGTAAGTTCCGTGGGAATCACGGCCGTTGTTACAACGATTTTTTGAACGATAATCATCCTCTGTAATGAGTTTCTTAATATAGGAACCAGTTTTAGGCCCCTGTTTACTTCACAAGCCTTCACTTGGCCTATGTTACTTCACACTGGTCCATACTTGTCTCTTACTTCCTGCTGTCTATCCGGCAACAAGACCCTAAAAATTATCGGAAGCTATCCAACATGGTGGCACTACTGGAACTATGCTTCCCATGAGCCGGCCTGTCCCATATGCTCTACTTCTGAACTCCTCACATTTAGATTGTATAAAGTTTTTTTTACCAGAAAGTAGAAGTTTTTGTTTATAAGTAATGTGCATGAAGGCGGTTTTGTGTATAAATGGTAAGTTGTGTTTTTATATATGTGGCATGCTGTGCACTTTTTAAAAAAATTGTAGCTTTTGGCAGTGTAGTGGGTGTTTAAGGTGTGCATTATGTATTTTAACACATGTGCGTATGATGGCCAGATATTGCTTTGCCTGTGTTTCCTGATAAGGGTGCGTTCACACGTACAGGTTCTGCAGCAGATTATCTCTCAGGTAATGGTATAGTCACAGATAGTACTGCCTCTTTATATCTCCCAGATAATAGTATAGCCACAGATAGTGCTGCCCCCTGTATCTCTCACATATAGTATAGTCACAGATAGTACTACCTCCCTGTATCTCTGTTAGTTGTGTGGTCACAGATACTACTGCCTCTCTGTAACTCTCAGTTCTATGGTCACAGATAGTACTGCCTCCCTGTATCTCTCAGTTGTGTGGTCACAGATAGTACTGCCTCCCTCTATCTCTTAGTTAATTGTGTGGTCACAGATAGTACCGCCTCCCTGTAGCTCTCAGTTGTGTGGTCACAGAAAGTACTGCCTCCCTGTATCTCTCAGTTGTGTGGTCACAGATAGTATTGCCTCCCTGTATCTCTCAGTTGTGTGGTCACAGATAGTACTGCCTCCCTGTATCTCTCAGTTAATTGTGTGGTCACAGATCATACTGCCTCCCTGTATCTCTCAGTTGTGTGGTCACAGATAGTATTGCCTCCCTGTATCTCTCAGTTGTGTGGTCACAGATAGTACTGCCTCCCTCTATGTCTTAGTTAATTGTGTGGTCACAGATAGTACCGCCTCCCTGTAGCTCTCAGTTAATTGTGTGGTCACAGATAGTACCGCCTCCCTGTATCTCTCAGTTAATTGTGTGGTCACAGATCATACTGCCTTCCTGTATCTCTCAGTTGTGTGGTCACAGATAGTACTGCCTCCCTGTATCTCCCAGTTGTGTGGTCACAGATTGTACTGCCTCCCTGTATCTCTCAGTTGTGTGGTCACAGATCGTACTGCCTCTCTGTAGCTCTTAGTTTTATGGTCACAGATACTACTGCCTCCCTGTGTCTCTGTTCTATAGTCACAGATAGTACTGCCTCCCTGTATCTCTCAGTTCTATGGTCACAGATAGTACTGCCTCCCTGTATCTCTCAGCTGTGTGGTCACAGAAAGTACTGCCTCCCTGTATCTCTCAGTTGTGTGGTCACAGATAGTACTGCCTCCCTGTGTCTCTCAGTTGTGTGGTCACAGATAGTACTGCCTCCCTCTATCTTTCAGTTAATTGTGTGGTCACAGATAGTACGGCCTCTCTTTATCTCTCAGTTGTATGGTCACAGATAGTACTGCCTCCCTGTATCTCTCAGCTGTGTGGTCACAGAAAGTACTTCCTCCCTGTATCTCTCAGTTGTGTGGTCACAGATAGTACTGCCTCTCTGTATCTCTCAGTTGTGTGGTCACAGATAGTACTGCCTCTCTGTATCTCTCAGTTGTGTGGTCACAGATAGTACTGCCTCCCTGTATCTCTCAGTTGTGTGGTTACAGATAGTACTGCCTCCCTGTATCTCTCAGTTGTGTGGTCACAGAAAGTACTGCCTCCCTGTATCTCTTAGTTAGTTGTGTGGTCACAGTTAGTACTGCCTCCCTGTATCTCTCAGCTGTGTGGTCACAGATAGTACTGCCTCTCTGTATCTCTCAGTTGTGTGGTCACAGATAGTACTGCCTCTCTGTATCTCTCAGTTGTGTGGTCACAGATAGTACTGCCTCTCTGTATCTCTCAGCTGTGTGGTCACAGACAGTACTGCCTCCCTGTATCTCTTAGTTAGTTGTGTGGTCACAGATAGTACTGCCTCCCTCTATCTCTCAGATGCGTGGTCATGGATAGTACTGCCTCCCTTTATCTCTCAGTCAATTGTGTGGTCACAGATAGTGCTGCCTCCCTTAAATTTTATGGTGTAAACCTTCAAAAATTGCATCTTTAATCTTAAGAGTCACATTGATGAGTTAATGCCTGGTCATGATATCTATGCCCTTGGCTTCCAATGCCACTTACTGTTAGGATGTATTATTGTCCCTGGCAATCACAGGGTCGGCTGAGGTCAATGTGATGGCTGTAATATAAAGTTTTATACATCTGTATTAGCAGTTTGTCATTGGGCATAAGCATAGGTGTCACCTGACTTGTTTTGTTGTCCACAAGGCGTTCTATATGAATACTGCAATTGTCACACACAGCCGTCCATAAGGCTATAACCGCTGGTGAGACGGACAAGGCCGGCGTAGCCTTCAGAGCTGTAACGCAATGCATAAAAACAGCTAGTTATTGTATTTGGAGAAATGTCATTTCCTTGCAGAAGGTCAGGGGCTCTTAAGAGACTGTGCGGAGAATGATCCATTGCAGTACCATGTTCTTCAAGGGGAACAATAAATGTTATCCATACATATTTATAGGCATGCTTCCCTGAGGACCGAAAATAACCGGCATCAATAGTGAGCAGGCGGCCATCTTGGGAAAATAATTGCTTACCTTTAAGTATTTAGTTATTAAAGCTCTGACCCCTATAAGGGTATTTTAAAAAGTCCCCCCCCTACCCCACTACCAGACCTACATTGAGATTTACGGATTTACGTTAAATCAAGCTTATGGCCCTTTAGCTGTGGCAAAACTACATGTCCCATCAAGCCTGTACAGCCAAAGCTTCAGGGACAACATTAGGAGAGATAGGAGGGGGATGCAGCTGCAGTTCTCTGTCTCTTGATCTTTCTTGGCTTGTAAGAGTCCATTCCCTGAAGAGGAGATTAGGGGGCGTTAAAGCTGATCATACAAATTACATATATGTTCATCAAACCGGACCATTTCCTAGTGTCAGGACTATGGCCGGTGAAGTTGAAGGTCTTGTGTCCTGCCTGCCTCAGGTGGCGCTCTCCATTGTATTAGGCCTTACATGGTGTACACCTACATAGAGGAATACAGATAAACCCCCTAGAGGATAAATAATGATCAGAAAGGGATAGACGTCCTATGAAAGCTTCAGCTTGGCCTTCATTCAAGACAGATGTTTCTCCTGTCGAGAGGGCAAAATGTCCTTCACGATGGCTTGACGCCCAGACGGTCGCCTTGTCCTTTCTTAAAGGCTACATGTTCATATTCCTAAAATAAAACCCTTTAAACCAGAGCAGGAATGAGAATGGTAAGAAATTATTGAAGGAATACACAATGATGACCTATCCCCAGGATCGGTGGGGTCAGTGTCGGACTGGCCCACCAGAGGAACGGAGAATCCTCCGGTGACCCCCCAGCTTTAGAACTTGCACTGACTGACAAGTTGTTTCTCATTGGTTCTTCATTGGTGGGCCCCCAGGTTTATTTCCACTCGTGGGCCCCAGATACCCCAGTCCGACACTGGGTGGGGTCATGACCCTGGGGGCATCTACTAATCGGCAGAATGAAGTAAAAATGGCGTCCAATATTGATGAGCTCATACCCATTTACGTGAATGGAAATGGATGTACAGCCATACCTCTGTGTACACTAACAGGGGTGATAGCAACATAGTCATGCTGGCCCAGGAGGACCCCAATGATCACACACTGCAGACAAATCTGCTGACCCCAAATCTGCGATGCTAAAACAGTTGTCCTCCATTCTCGGCATTTGCTGGGGTACATTCGGTTGGACCACCACTGACTAACTAGTTATTTCCAACAACATCCCAGACCCCTATGATCATTGAATTTTCACGAACTCTCTTGCACACAGCTCCATCGCAGGAAATTTACAACTTTCTGACTCTAATATTTTTTTGTACCAATTTTGTATAATTTTCTCTAGTTATACAAATAGCTGCTTTCAAAATTCTGCTGGTTGCCCTTGGTAACAGACAACAATTTGATTCTATCCGTTGTCCCACATGAATGTGACCAAAAAGCTGAACTCACACAATAGACTGCTTTTTAGCAACCAGGTATGAATAGAAATTTATCAAACATGGTGTAAAGTGAAACTGGTCCAGTTGCCCCTAGCAACCAATCAGATTCCACCTTTCATTTTCCAAAGAGTCACGGTCCTCTTCTCCTGGGCGGCATCTGGTGACAATGACATCAGAGCCAGGGGGCGGTCCCGGTCTTCTTCCTCCTCGGCGTCTTCATAGAGAGTGAATGGGGCGGAAAAGGCTGCTGGTGCACATGCGCACCAGCAGCCTTTTCATTGGCTGGAACGCATCACATGGCTTCCAGCTTGCTCAGCCCTGATTGGCTGAGGTTGCTGGAAGCCATGTGATGCGCTCCAGCCAATGAAAAGGCTGCCGGTGCGCAAGCGCACTGGCAGCCTTTTCCATTCCCTGGACCCGGAAGTCAGAGACATCGCTGGACGGCGGACGCAGGTGACGGTGAGGCGGACGGCGGGCGAATGGAGTGGCGATCGTCACCAGAGGGATGGTGAGTATGGTGTCTGTTGGGTTTTTTTTTAGGGGGTCCCGCGGGAGTTGTCCTTTAATATTTGTTAGGTTTTAAAGGGGTATTCCCCTCAGGTAAAGTACATGATGAATCACCCCCCTCCTGGAGACTAACAATTCCTTCCAGACATGTCATTATCTTTTCAATCTCCTTCCACCAGTTCTGAGCCTGCTGCTTTCTGCAAAACACACAGAAATCCGGTGTGAGCTGTTCTCTCCGTCTCCCCCTCTCTCCCTTCTAAGACATCTCATGTAAACAGTGTCCGTGGCAGGCTGTCTCTGCACTCTAATCAATGTCGGACTGGCCCACCAGAGTACCAGAGAATCCTCCGGTGGGCCCCTAGCTTTAGAACCTGCACTAACACTGACTGACATGTTGTTTCTCACTAGTTCTTCATTGGTGGGTCCCCAGGATCATTTCCTCTGGTGGGCCCCAGAAGCCCCAGTCCGACACTGACTCTAATGCTGGGAGGATTAATCACAGTGAGGTCATCAGCGACTTGACCTCAGATTAACCCTCCCAGTATTACAAAGTGCAAAAACAGCCGGCCAGAAACACTGTTTACACGAGCTGTTTAGGAAAAGAGCAGGGAGGAGGGGAAGATGGAGTGAATAGCTCATACACAGTTTTCTGTGTCTTTAGCAGAAAGCAGCAGCTCAGAACTGGGGCAAGAAGACTATAAAGAAAATGACATGTATGGAAGTAATTGTTAATCTCCAGGAGAAGGGATGATTCACCGTGTATTTGAGTGGAATACTCCTTTAAAAAAAGCTCTGCCCCCAATTACCCTTCTGGATTTACCAAGAGGTGCACAGCTCTTGCCCCTGGCTCAGGTCTAGCACAAAAATCTTTTCCTACTCCAGAAGAGGTGTAGGTTTATGCCATGGTTTACACCATGCTAAAAAAAAAATCGGTGCCTTTTCCGTGGCGTACTATTTCTTTGATAAGCTGGAAATCCCTCTTTTCGTTCCCCTTTCCTGGTCATAGGACATGTTGCTCGTGGGACCCTCATGATCAGTTGTGATCTATAGGTAAACATTGAAGCAAGTATTCCATTTCCCTACACTGCCTCCACAGGACAAAAGGAGTATTACACATTTCAAATTGATATCAGTGGACTATATCTGCAATGCATGGACTTGCTTGCTCCTACAGACTCTCTTTCTAGATACCTTTCCTTTTGGCAGTCCCGAGAAGGCAGCCTAAGGGCCCTATTCCACCGGACGATTATCGTTTGCATAATCGTTAACGATTAACGATCTCAAACGACCGCTATTGCGAAAGACCTGAAAACGTTCGGTCGTTCCATGAAATGCAGTTAACGATTAACGACCGAACGAGAAATCGTTGATCGCTTTATAAGACCTGGACCTATTTTTATCGTTGCTCGTTCGCAAATCGTTCGCATTGAATAAGACATCGTTCGGTCGTTCGCAATAGATACGAACGCAATAGCGAATAAATAGCGAAGAGAAACGATCGCAATTACGATCATAAGTAACGATTATCGTTCCATGGAAATGACCGAACGTTTTCAGGTCTTTCGCAATAGCGGTCGTTTGAGATCGTTAATCGTTAACGATTATGCAAACGATAATCGTCCGGTGGAATAGGGCCCTTAGTCAGAGAACCATTGTAAACAGTTCGTAAAGGATTAGCTGCTTTCTTCCAAAACGGCGCCATACCTGTCCACAGGTTGTATGTGGTATTACAACTCAGACCTATTTACTTAAGCGGAGTTGCAATACCATTTACAACCCACGGACAGGTGTAGCACTATTTTTGGATTAGAGTAGTCGCGGTCTTCAAAGTTGGACACAGAAGTGAGCAGGCGGTCTTCGGGGACGATGCCCGGTCATCCTCTGTTCAGGTGGCTCCTCTGTACCTGGTTGCTCCTGTGATTATCTCTTATCAACATACAGAGCGGAAATCAATATTAGCGGCTGCTGCCAGCAAGGTAATAAATTCAGGACGGAGGAAAGCAGCCAAGAGGGTTTCCATGGAAATGCTGGGCTTAGCATCCCAGAGAGACCCTGATATCAGTGTAATTCTGGTTTTTACTGCCAGGCTGATTGACACAGACAGCTTGGAAAAGACTTACTAAGGTATGCACCGCCTGGAGCCTCATAAATCCCCTGCCAGCCACGCCGGGGTCAATTGCAACCAATGCAGCTCATTAGGAAGGTGTCCCAATAGAGTCTGGGGGGATACAGTGGATTTAGGAGCCGCCAGGAGTTTTTTTTTAATGAATTTTTATTTTACGGGAAAATTCACAATTCAATAATGTTTTTTTTAAAGCAGTTTCTTACATGACTGTGCTGCAGTGTAAAGCATGGGGGACAGGGCAATAGCCTGCAGACTAACCACCTGGTGGCATAGGGTAAACACCAGATCCCAATAGACAATGTAGTGTGGGTTACCAGTGGCTAAAAAAATGTAGGGAGATATAGACTATAGGTGGCAGTATTATAGTAGTTATATTATTGTGTATAGGGGGCAGTATTATAGTAGTTATATTCTTGTATATAGGAGCAGTATTATAGTAGTTATATTCTTGTATATAGGAGCAGTATTATAGCAGTTATATTCTTGTATATAGGAGCAGTATTATAGTAGTTATATTCTTGTATATAGGAGCAGTATTATAGTAGTTATATTCTTGTATATAGGAGCAGTATTATAGTAGTTATATTATTGTGTATAGGGGCAGTATTATAGTAGTTATATTCTTGTATATAGGAGCAGTATTATAGTAGTTATATTCTTGTATATAGGTGTCAGTATTATAGTAGTTATATTATTGTGTATAGGGGGCAGTATTATAGTAGTTATATTCTTGCAGGTGCAGGTGCACCTGGTTGACAAAGGGGGTGTGTCCCCGAAACGGCCGTCCCAGGACGCGTCTGCACCTAATCCCTTCCCCTCCCCACTTTCCGTGGACCTAATAAAGTCATAAAGCTGCAAATCACGGGTGAGTGCTACTTCATACTTCTTCCACAACACAATAGTACGCCTCCTCTCTGTTGTCTGCACCCCCTTACAGCAATTGCAGGTCATGGACAGTATCTTGCTGCTTTGTCTCATTGGACTCCAGTTTAAGTGGTGTAGTGTTTGGTGTGGTGCAGGTCTCTACTACTAACTACAGCATTATAGTAGTTATATTCCTGTATATAGGAGCAGTATTATAGTAGTTATATTCCTGTATATAGGAGCAGTATTATAGTAGTTATATTCTTGTACATAGGAGCAGTATTATAGTAGTTATCGAACTGGAGAGAATGGAACCGCTGCACATCCCATCTATGGCTGATACTAATGCCGCTAGGCCTATATTAAAAATCAACACCAGAGTGTCTGTATATGAATTGATCAAGCCATATTGCCCCGTGTACCACCGCGCAGGTCCTCTGGTCCACACGGGTCCCTACGCTAACTCCACACCGTGTCGGTCAGCGACCGCCAACCCCACAAAGCGTGCACGTGCAGGGAAGGGAGGCCATGGAACGGCCCTGCAACCCCAATGTCACAGGACCAGACCCAAAAAGCCCCACCAAAACCCAGCCAGCACCACCGGCGGGGAAGGCTGCCCCCAAACGACACAAGTATGGATATGGTATTACACTTACCATTGCTGCTCTCACAGAATGGGGAAGACATAGGGTCCCATTCTGTTTGCTGCAGCTATGGTGAGTGTAATACCTTATCCAGACTTGTGCTGCTTGGGGGCGACCTTCTCCGCCGGCGGTGCTGGCCGGGTTCTGGTGTGGTGTTTTTGGGTCTGGTCCTGTGACATTGGGGTTGCAGGGCCGTTCCATGGCCTCCCTTCCCTGCATGTGCACGCTTTGCGGGGTTGGCGGTCGCTGACCGACACGGTGTGGAGTTAGCGTAGGGACCCGTGTGGACCAGAGGACCTGCGCGGTGGTACACGGGGCAATATGGCTTGATCAATTCATATACAGACACTCTGGTGTTGATTTTTAATATAGGCCTAGCGGCATTAGTATCAGCCATAGATGGGATGTGCAGCGGTTCCACTCTCTCCAGTTCGTATATTATAGTAGTTATATTCCTGTATATAGGAGCAGTATTATAGTAGTTATATTCTTGTATATAGGGGCAGTATTATAGTAGTTATATTCTTGTATATAGGAGGCAGCATTATAGTAGTTATATTCCTGTATATAGGAGCAGTATTGTAGTAGTTATATTCTTGTATATAGGGGCAGTATTATAGTAGTTATATTCTTGTATATAGGAGCAGTATTATAGTAGTTATATTCCTGTATATAGCAGCAGTATTATAGTAGTTCTCAGAAACTAAGACACGCTTTCAGTTTATGTGTTTCCCATCATTCGACATTTTACCACTTTTTCTTTATATCATGAGAATGTAGAGCTGTGATAATGAGCCAAAACTGTTCTAATGAATTCTACATTGAACATAATGTTCCACAAGAGCTTCGGATAGAAGAAGTCTAAATGTTTCATTATTGGTAATGAAAGATGTTTCACATCTTTTCTATTCGGTATTTTCTATAGAGTGACTATATAGCAAACGAATAAAATGCCAGATCCTAACAAGAATATAACTAGAGCAATACGCCCCCCAGTGTAAAAAAACATAGCTACTATATTAGAGTACATACAGTAGAAACAGTATTACAAAAGTTTTTTCCTTATAGACAGAAGCAGTATTAGAGTAGTTATATTCTTGTATATAGGGGGCAGTATTATAGTAGTTATAGTCTTGTATATAGGAGCAGTATTATAGTAGTTATAGTCTTGTATACAGGAGCAGTATTATAGTAGTTATAGTCTTCTATATAGGGGCAGTATTATAGTAGTTATGCGGTTCAGGGAAGAAACAGAGTGCTGCACCTCACACCTATGGCTGATACTAGTGCCCCTAGGCTAAATAAAAAACACATCAGAATTTTGTGTATGAATTGATCAAGCCATACTGCCCCATGTACCTCGTGCCGGTATCTGATACACATGGGTCCCTACACTAAGTCCACACCGTGCCAGTCAGTGGCCACCAACCCCGCAGGCGTGCACAGCCAGGGAACGGGGGCCATGGGACAGCCCTGCGACCCCCATGCCACAGGACCAGACCCAAAAACACCACACCAGAACCCGGCCAGCACCGCCGGCGGCGAAGGTCGCCCCCAAGCAACACAAGTCTGGATAAGATATTACACTCACCATAGCTGCAGCAAACAGAATGGGAAAAAACAGGAGGGATTAAAACCATGTGCACTCAGGTGTCTCCTGCTAATTGCGGTCATGTGGGTCTCACCAGGAGGAGTGCAAAACACGGAGAAAAGAGAGAAACAAAATGCGGTTCAGGGAAGAAACAGAGTGCTGCACCTCACACCTATGGCTGATACTAGTGCCCCTAGGCTAAATAAAAAACACATCAGAATTTTGTGTATGAATTGATCATGTAAAGCATGGGGGACAGGGCAATAGCCTGCAGACTAACCACCTGGTGGCATAGGGTAAACACCAGATCCCAATAGACAATGTAGTGTGGGTTACCAGTGGCTAAAAAAATGTAGGGAGATATAGACTATAGGTGGCAGTATTATAGTAGTTATATTCTTGTATATAGGAGCAGTATTATAGTAGTTATATTCTTGTATATAGGAGCAGTATTATAGTAGTTATATTATTGTGTATAGGGGGCAGTATTATAGTAGTTATATTCTTGTATATAGGAGAAGTATTATAGTAGTTATATTCTTGTATATAGGAGCAGTATTATAGTAGTTATATTCTTGTATATAGGGAGCAGTATTATAGTAGTTATATTCCTGTATATAGGAGCAGTATTATAGTAGTTATATTCTTGTATATAGGGGGCAGTATTATAGTAGTTATATTCTTGTATATAGGAGCAGTATTATAGTAGTTATATTCTTGTATATAGAAGCAGTATTATAGTAGTTATATTCTTGTATATAGGAGCAGTATTATAGTAGTTATATTCCAGTATATAGGGGGCAGTATTATAGTAGTTATATTCTTGTACATAGGAGCAGTATTATAGTAGTTATATTCTTGTATATTGGGGCAGTATTAGGCTATGTTCACACTGTGTACGAATCCGTCCGTAGTGCGAACCGCGAATATACGGACGTAGTTTTGAGGTTGATGCGTTTGCTTGAGAGTATACGATATACGCCCACACAGTGCACACTTCGTATGAGCTTAAGGGCTGGATCGTATACGGCGCCATGAAAAATGAACAAGACCATTGTTTGAGGACGGAAATATTAAAAGTCACGGCCGTGGATTTCCATGCGGTCCCGTACGAAGTACTTATTTCAGACAAATTGAACTTGATTTTTCAATCCAAAAGGTTCTGTGTGGTTTACAGGGCTGGGCGAAGAATTCCAAGTAAATGACCTGATTCAGATCGCTTCGAAACAAGCTAGGGAAGCATAACTCTACTACAGGCGTATGTTCGCGGTTCGTACGCATCCAGCCGCATGTCGATTTTTCGCACCCCCATAGTTTCAGCCGCACATGTACGGCAGCGTAAGACCTGTGTACGGATTCGTACGCAGTGTGAACATAGCCTTATAGTAGTTATATTCTTGTATATAGGGAGCAGTATTATAGTAGTTATATTCTTGTATATAGTGGGAAAGTATTATAGTAGTTATATTCTTGTATATAGGGGCAGTATTATAGTAGTTATATTCTTGTATATAGGAGCAGTATTATAGTACTTATCCGACATGGAGAGAAAGGAGCTGCAGCACATCGCATCTATGGCTGATACTAATGCCGCTAGGCTATGTTTAAAAACCAACGCCAGGATTTTGGTATATAATTTGATTAAACCATATTGCCCCGTGTACCAACGTGCTGGTCTCCTGGTTCACACGGGTCCCTACACTAACTCCACACCGTGTCGGTCAGCGACTGCCACCCCCGCAAAGCGTGCACATGCAGGGAAGGGAGGCCATGGAGCGGCCCTGCAACCCCCATGTCACAGGACCAAACCCAAAGTGCCCCCCCAAAGTCCCAGCCAGCACCACCGGCGAGGAAGGCTGCCCCCAAACAACACAAGTATGGATATGGTATAGTACTTATATTCTTGTATATAGGGGGTAGTATTATAGTAGTTATAATCTTGTGTATAGGAGCAGTATTATAGTAGTTATATACTTGTATATAGGAGCAGTATTATAGTAGGTATATTCTTGTATATAGGGAGCAGTATTATAGTAGTTATGCGGTTCAGGGAAGAAACAGAGTGCTGCACCTCACACCTATGGCTGATACTAGTGCCCCTAGGCTAAATAAAAAACACATCAGAATTTTGTGTATGAATTGATCAAGCCATACTGCCCCATGTACCTCGTGCCGGTATCTGATACACATGGGTCCCTACACTAAGTCCACACCGTGCCAGTCAGTGGCCACCAACCCCGCAGGCGTGCACAGTCAGGGAACGGGGGCCATGGGACGGCCCTGCGACCCCCATGTCACAGGACCAGACCCAAAAACACCACACCAGAACCCGGCCAGCACCGCCGACGGAGAAGGTCGCCCCCAAACAGCACAAGTCTGGATGAGGTGTTGCACTCACCATAGCTGCTACAGACAGAATGGGAAAAAAACAGGAGGGATTAAAACCATGTGCACTCAGGTGTCTCCTGCTAATTGCGGTCATCTGGGTCTCACCAGGAGGAGTGCAAAACACGGAGAAAAGAGAGAAACAAAATGCGGTTCAGGGAAGAAAAAGAGTGCTGCACCTCACACCTATGGCTGATACTAGTGCCCCTAGGCTAAATAAAAAACACATCAGAATTTTGTGTATGAATTGATCAAGCCATACTGCCCCATGTACCTCGTGCCGGTATCTGATACACATGGGTCCCTACACTAAGTCCACACCGTGCCAGTCAGTGGCCACCAACCCCGCAGGCACGCACAGTCGGGGAACGGGGGCCATGGGACGGCCCTGCGACCCCCATGTCACAGGACCAGACCCAAAAACACCACACCAGAACCCGGCCACACCGCCGACGGAGAAGGTGCGTGCCTGCGGGGTTGGTGGCCACTGACTGGCACGGTGTGGACTTAGTGTAGGGACCCATGTGTATCAGGAGACACCTGAGTGCACATGGTTTTAATCCCTCCTGTTTTTTCCCCATTCTGTTTGCCACAGCTATGGTGAGTGCAACACCTCATCCAGACTTGTGCTGTTTGGGGGCGACCTTCTCCGCCGGCGGTGCTGGCCGGGTTCTGGTGTGGTGTTTTTGGGTCTGGTCCTGTGACATGGGGGTCGCAGGGCCGTCCCATGGCCCCCGTTCCCCGACTGTGCGTGCCTGCGGGTTTGGTGGCCACTGACTGGCACGGTGTGGACTTAGTGTAGGGACCCATGTGTATCAGATACCGGCACGAGGTACATGGGGCAGTATGGCTTGATCAATTCATACACAAAATTCTGATGTGTTTTTTATTTAGCCTAGGGGCACTAGTATCAGCCATAGGTGTGAGGTGCAGCACTCTTTTTCTTCCCTGAACCGCATTATAGTAGTTATATTCCTGTATATAGGAGCAGTATTATAGTAGTTATATTTTTGTATATAGGAGCAGTATTATAGTAGTTATATTCTTGTATATAGGAGGCAGTATTATAGTAGTTATATTACTGTATATAGGGGGCAGTATTATAATAGTTATATTCTTGTACATAGGGGGCAGCATTATAGCCTTTCTGTGTTTTCAATCCACTCCCGGTTTTGGTTGCAAAATACTGAGCATTATTATAGTAATTGACATTAAATATGTGTGTTCATGTTAGGCTCATAGAAACATTTTGCTCTCTATCTTGCACAGTTGCAACATATACAGATTCTATGCTTGGCAGTCCAGATGGTCCTGCAGTTGTTTCTAGAAGTGGTGCTATAAGCTATTCTGTACATCACATATAATTGTTTAGAGTAAAATGTATGGCCCTGAATTCTGGCTCTGACAGTAGATAAAGTTCAGTATTTTAGATTTGGTGCAGTGAACTACATCCAATGTATATACAATAACCTTCCGTTCTACTACTATGAGAAGACTCTAGTACTAATTGCAGTGATGTTACAATGCTGCCCCCTGTATGCATGCAAGGTAAAGTTTTTATCAATAGTGCCGTCATATATATGCATTTTGTCGACAGCCCCAGCATGGTCGTGTAGGTGAGAGCTATGTCCGTGAATGCAGCAGATGCCTGGCTGCAGGTCGGATGTTCCACGTAGATAGTGGCGGCTCGGATAAGAAGTGAAAATTGTCCGTGCAGGATGTGTGCTTTGGCTTCTATTAAATCTGTTGTTTGTATAAGGCGTCAGGATCCACACGGGGGTGCGTGGGGCACTATCAGCGTGTCAGGCATCTGCGCTGTATTTACATAAACGTCTTATCTATGATTATCCGCAGACCGTGTTTGGGGAAACAGCTTTGTGCAGACGTGTCGCCGCTTCAGCTGTCATATGTGTATTCACATTGCAGCCAGAAAAACATTGGCTCCCTGATCAACATTAAGGCAGGCCTGACGTTCGGTCCTCTAGGAAAGATGAATTCCCCCCTGTTTTATCTGTAATGTCCGGCATGCTGGATGTCATTTATCTTTCCTAGAAATTCAATAAATTCCATTCCTTATATATTACTCTCTATATAGTTAGTGCATAATAAACCAGACCTACCTTATTTAGGAAATCCGGACGACCCCCTTATTCCTCTCTATCGAATCAGTTCTTATAGAGGGTCTTACCATTCAGGCTCTGGGAAAGCTGACTTTCTCTTTACGTCCACCATATTGGATGTCACAATCCCCCCCCCCCCCCAGAAACAGATACAACCAATGTTTCGTTCAGTTTCTGGAAAATCTGGATTACAACTAATATGGCAACCACTACGAGTCTTACAAGGGCTGTCACCTTGAGTTTCTGGACAGCTGTATCTGCTTCTGGAATACCTGGGTGACAACCAATATGGCTATTACAAAGTTGTCACAGTGATAGATTTCCCTTTCTCTTATCGGGATTTACTATTCAGGATTCTAGGAAAACTGATGACCCCCATGTGTAAAATTGTGTCAAAATATTTCTTAGTTCAGTGATTGGGAAAGCTAGGTAACAACTAATATGGCCGCCTTTGCAGCTCCTCCATTGGGTGTCACACTGATAGTGTCCATTGGGTGAAACTCAGCAGCTGAAAATGCCGCACGCTCTGGTTTGGACAAACCCGAGCAAGATTGAATTTCGCTCATCTGTAGGTATCACCCCATAACCAATGTGCCCACTAATATGGCTCCGAGCCATGAAGTCTTCCCAAGTGGCAACATCCGATGTTGCAGTGATACCAAAGCAGACGAGTGAGTCCTGGAAATTGGTGACAACTCTGGGCAGCCATGTTACCCAGCTTTCCTTGAAACAGATATTGCTAAGAAATCTCTGAACAGGGTTCTTAAAGGTGAAGTGCAATTTTATACATGTATTAGAGATGACATGGCCAGAGCGGCTCTCCGTCACTGTCATAGTTCCGCAGCGCCATCGCCGCACAATTCAGATGTCGCACAACTTGTTGAGTGCGGAGATGAGAGCCAGCAGCCTGCGCTTGGCCGTCTATTGTCTCATAACGTGATTTTCCACTCTCCCTATATTTAATTTAGAAAAGTAACAGGGCAGGCCTCCCGCGCACCAGCAGGCCCTTATCGCCATGGCAACCCCCCTCCATCCTAAGTGTCCCTGCTACGCTCTCAGTCATTCTAACGAGGTGACATCGTTAGGAGGAGGAAAAAAAAAACACAACGGAGCAGAGGCGATATAAACCTATTACATAACGGGGGAGGGAGTTAGACCTCAGACTATTTGCTAACAAGCTGCTAATTTTTTCCTTTTCGCTTCTTTTCGGCCTACTCATTTAGGCTTTTCTTTTACCGTAATACTTTTATTTAAGGGACGTAGTTTCTCAGTCGTAGATGGAGGGGGGAATCAGACCTGGGGCGAGATCTTCGGTCGCTTGAATAAGGTTGTGGGCGGGGCTTAAATGGCCGATCTAAAGTTTTTTGGCAGATACAATGGAGTCGGAGGCACCATGGACCCTGGGTAAGTAACATATACTTTTGTTCGTGCTCCCAAGCTGTTGAGCATTTACAACTCCCCAGGCTGCGGATGTGTTTGGCATGCTGGTATTTGTAGTTTCACAACAGCTTTGGACTTACCAGCTGTATTTACTCATTGTGTTAGTGTTAGGATTTTCTGAAAAACTACGAAATTCCTGGGAGTGCAGCCTCGGGCCTCATTCAGATCAGGTCTGATGCATGCTACTTTGTATTTATATTGTCCTTTTTAAGTCTTTGAGGTGGAGGTTGCAGTCTTATTTATTTAGGACTTTGACGATTTACGTTCATTGTTACTCAGGTCACGTAATAGACCGAATTTCAACAGACAACTTCCCTCCATGTGATAGCTTATGTGATTTCTAACTTTGAAAATCACTTAAATAACCAAAAATGATTCCTTACCCCAGAAAAACAGCTGTAAAATCATGACCACTAGATGTCTCCCTTCCCTGCAATCTACTGCCCACTGCCTGTTGTTAGGTCCATTCTGTCTCAAGTGACAGACAGCAAGACAGAACCTATGAAGTAGGAGCAGGGCTTAGCTTCTGCTACGTCAGAGTCTGGGCTGTGTACATGCAATATATGGGCCTGTGTGCCTCCTCCACAATGATCCATGCGCTGCCTAAAAGGTAAATCAAAGCTTCTCTCCGATCTTAGAAGCAGCAGTTTCAGTGCTTAGTGTAACTCCTTCCTTGCTGTAATGCTGCAGTATGTACACAGTGCTTCTTCCTGTATCTAATTACCCCTCCCTTTTAGTCTGGAAGCTCAGTGCTTGGTACAACCCTTCCTTGCTGTGCTGCTATCATATCTTTTCTATATGCTCACATAGCACCTCACAAAACCAGTCCATCAGTAACCCATTCTCCCTTCACATATCATATATTTTAATGTATTGTAAAAATCATCAGCCAAGTCCAGTGCCAGCATGTTCAGTCCAGTACACTTTCACCATCACTATGTAATGGCATAGTAGAGAGGAGTAGGTGCTCTGACTGGCCAGGCAACTAAGGTAAAAGAAGAACCAGTGTGTGTACTACTGGCAAACAGCTCTGCTTCGGCTGTGGACTATGGGGAGGGCTCAATAATGGCAGTGACAGCACTAAAATCACCCTGTCAGCACTTTTGTTATACGTTTGTAAAAATAAATGTATGGGGACCTGCCATATTACTAAATAAACTGTACCGCCAAACAAATATAGCATACTGTGTCCATAAATAATACCGGTCATAATAACATTACTAATATTCTATATAATGCCATAACTAGCGCTATAATGTATGCCCCCTAGAAGTGGAAGCACTAGGACCGTTGCTCATGCTGTATTCTGGCCTGGATAGGGTTGGAGCCCGGCCAAGAAAACAGGTGAATTGCTGGGGTGAGGGGGGGGGGGGGGGGGGGGGGGGGGGGGGGGGGTGGGGAAGGATGGGGGCCTAAGGAATCTCTGGTTGTATTGGCTGGACAGATTGCTGCTTGGCTGCTTTTCCGTTTAATATTGAGATAAATGACACAGTCGTAGATACTTGACAGAAATAAATACGCTGCGTGTAGGCGAAATGTCAGACACCATCGATTTTATAGGATTTGGGGTAAATCGCTGTCATGAGCAACAGCAAGGATAATCGCTGCCATGTCAGCCATCATCTGTATTTAAAGGGGACATTCCGCCTCACATTGTATGATGTGTCACATCAGCACGGGGCTGTGAGAGTCCAACCCCCCCCCCCCTCCGCCATAGACCTGTTTACACAGCTGCAGATTGTATGAATCCACTAAGAGCACTCTCACAGCATCCAAAACAGAAGAAATACTTGTGCTGTTGTGTATTTAGAGGGATTGATGCATTGTAACAGGACCTCTGGGTATTAATGAAAACAAATGGATAGGTCTTAGAGCTAGAATGAGTCTATTCACTGACAGCAAACAGAGATCTTAAACATGGGACGGAATAGATAAACAAAATGTGATACAATACACAATGACTAAGCGTCATACATAAACGTGGAATATCCGGCACATGGCTGTGGGGATCTAGATAATACTAAGAGCCTGCTGTGGATCTGCACTTGTACCCCCCCCATGCCCACGTGGGCCACCTTCCCTGATGGGCATCCAGTGGTTATGTGACCCAGAGACCCAGTTCCTGAGTCTTAATGAGTCAATGTAGCCATAGGGGATGCTGTAGTCACGGTTGCTTAAAGGTCCAAAGATTGTTCTCAGCAATATTATAAATTGCATATGGCAGGTTCATACTTTACATGACTTGATGAGCAAAAATCAGGCCTATGGGGACACAGGAATACCCCCACAAAGCCCACTTTGGGCAGAGTTCGACCAAGAGGGAAAATACATCTTTGGTGTCCTACCACTGGTGTTACCAGTATGTTACACCTGTCGCAAATGTCTGTACTTCGAGTAACTGTGGTGATGAAGTAGTAACTAAGTTTTGCCACAAGATGTCACTATTGTATGGAACTGCACTTATGTTTTGCACAGCTGCAGGTAACCAAAGGGTTATTGTTTATTGTGATCTGTACACCAATAAGGACTTTCTCTTCTTCTCTACCTATCCCTGAACTAGGGGATATTACACCACCTGTAGGAAATTGTCACATGGGGAGAGGAAGTATACACCCACACTAGTTAGTCTTAGTCTGGTCGTTGAACAGAGAGGATGCAGAACAAGTTGGTCCCTGCTGTGGTCCAACTGGGCCCTGGCTTTGCCAGGTCCCCACTCCAGAACTAGTCAGTTAGTCAGGTTCCTGTGTAAAGCAGACGCACATGGGAGACCCAGGCACAAGTTTCTTGAAAGCAGCACTTCCACACACTATGCAGTGTGAAGCTACTTAATTGAGAGGATAAGTCAGAGAGATCCCAACCCATGCCGAGAACAAGTCTAAAGGTGCAGGATGGTATCCTATAGCAGAGGAACTGATCCAGATAGAGTACGTAGGCTTCTAGCAACTTTGCTCTATCTCGCAGCGTGAGTGACGAGGTCTGGGGCTTGTGTCACCCTCACAGGACAGGTCACCCGACACTGGTGGGCAAAAGGTGGTATAGCGACAAAGTTTGAAACACGGGCACAAGTTAACGTCTACTTTCAAGTCTTCAGTATTCTGCTTCTTTTTCTAAAGTTCCGGTAGAGCACACTTTTGCCCTGGGTTGGGACTCTCATAACACACTGCTCTCTACTACTCTGAACTTGAAGTACAAACTCCTCTCGACTGCTCTGGACTCTCAGCACAAATTCCTCTCAACTACCCTCAGCTCTGCTACTCTAAAGGTCCTCAGTACAGCTTCTGTCTTGTCAAGTCTACTGTTCGCTATCAGCTATTGTACAAAGTATTTCTATAGTAAAGAAGATTTATTTATGCTAACAGGACCACATCCTTAGGTCATCTCCCCTTTCTGTGGGTGGCGGTACCGATAGTCCGGGTGGGTCACAACTCCACTCCAGACCACCGTGATAAGTGCCCAAGTCACCCCCTCACAGCCCAGGAGGTCACCGACCACAGAGGAAAGGGTATAGCTTGCCACTCTAAACTAAAAGCAGGTGTGCCTCCATAACTGTGTGCCCACCTGGCACTGGTGTCATGACAATTTACCATCTGGCTGAGCTATATCTCAATCAACCACCACAGTAGTGGCGTCACTCATTACCACCTAACTAGTGACTGATCGACCACCGTAAGGCAGCTCCCCACATTGAGCTGGGGAGTGAAGCGCTAGCCATCAGGCTTCTTCTGGCTTATAAAACATTGGTAACTATGAGAACGAGTAGTCCGTGGCGACATGTATGCAGAAAAGTCAGGGCACACTCATTTACGCTTTTCCATATAAGACTACCCAGTTTATATCTGTTTCTGGGAAAGCTGGGTTACAACCAATATGGCAGCTATTACATCACCCACAGCAGTGACTATTATAACTATTGTTAGCTGACCTATAACCCCAGGGAAGTCACCAGGTGAGAAGATATAAAGAATTTTGAATAACTTGTTCCACGTTGCGCCTCTCCAGCTTTTCCCTCCATGTTGTTCACCCGTTTCCATGCCAACCCCCGCCGTTTGTGTCATCATCGTTGCTGCACGCTTCACAGGACACCCATTTCACTGTCATCCATGTGAATGTATTTCCCCCTTCCTCCCTCTCCTTCTTTCTGGATAGATAACTTTCATTTTCTTTTCCCCCTCATGCATTTAATCTCCTCCGCCGTCGCTCGCCCGCTCTTTGGGCTGATAAACTGTGTTTTCATTTTCCCGTCAAGCATGAAATCGCAGCGTAACCTGCCAGAGAGAACAGATTGTAGAATTCATTGTCAGGATGCGCCACGCTCCCCGGCAGGCCTACAATGGAGAACACTTGGCCCACTTTGGGGTAACTGCTCTGGCAATAAGGGGCCTGTAACCCCCTCTCCTGACAAAGGTGGCCTGTGTATATCATGACTAAGATGGTGCACAACAGCTTTGGAGTCCACGACTGTGCAGGAGTTTCGGTAAAACCTAGATGACCACTGGGAGCAGGTCCCTTTTAACTCTGTATTGGTTTGCACACCATACACATGCAGGAGACCATAAAAGTATATGAACCAGGATCTTATAAAGTCTTGTCGGTTTCTATTATAACCTGGGCTGCGGGCAGTGAAATCCATGGTCCTTGCCACTGGCTCATAAAATACAATGGGTCTGATACTGTCTGCATATGCAGACCTAATATTACAGTCACATGTAAGGGTCCTCAGTAGCACACACGGTCAGGACCACATGGTCACCACCACACCCCTCTCCAGCAGTTGTCAGCCCCATTACACTGCCTGGGCTTTCCCTTGGCACTCACTGATACCAGGCTTCTCCTTTCTCTATATTAGGAAACATGATTTCTTAGCAACCAGCGATAACTGTGTACTGACGCAGGAACCTGCAGAACAGGCCAAATGTGAAAACTGTGAACAATTCATTGTGGAGGGGGAGGGATTAACAGTAAACCTCAGATTATCCCATTAATAATGTGCAACTGATCCCCCATATAAGCATGTTAAAAGAGTGACCCCCCACTTGTTAGGGACTGTGAACAGCAGGACGCAGGTGAATGATTGCTGTGGTTGCCATTAATAGTTTTTCACGCCGCATTGTTGGGGTGGGTGCTAATGGAATTAATGGTTTAATGGGAGCTGGCAGTGCTACTTGTGTGTACTCTAGGGAAGGTATACATGGCTGCACTGTGACTGGCAATGATAGAGGTCATTACAGAACCTCTGGTTGGCTGTCTTATGTGCACTACAATAGCTATACTGTTTCATATTGTTTGCATTTGTCTATGCAGTTTGGTTAACACACACACACAAACACACACACACACACACACACACACACACACACACACACTATAATAGCAGTACTGGTATGAAAAGCAAGCATCATTCCTGCCATACTGTGGGACAAGGGGATCTGGACCTGTCAGCTAGGAGCCACACGGATGGAGTGTCCTGGCAGATTACTGATACCATCCTACCTAAGTGCAACTGCCCCCCCCCCCTTTCTTCACAGTGCCAGACGAGGTCTGGTGAAAGCACTCTAACCACCATGACCGAAGTGTGGATAATAACCCTCAGCTTTTACACCAGCTGGTCCTCACTTGTACTGTCTTCCCTTTAAGCTACGTCAGGGCACTAAAAAGGCACTAGAGATGGCCCATCAGGACTGTCACAGAAGGGAAATGGGGCTGACACTGATGGGTTGTGAGGCTGACCCTGACGGGGGATGTAAGGCTGACACTGATGGGGCATGTGGGGCAGACATTGATGGGTTGTGAAGCTGACCCTGACGGGGGATGTGAGGCTGACACTGATGGGGGATGTGGGGCAGACACTGATGGGGGCATGTGGGGCTGACACTGATGGGGGTAGTGGGGCTGACACTGATGGGGGCATATGGGGCTGACACTGATGGGGTAGTGGGGCTGACACTGATGGGGGCATGTGGGGCAGACACTGATGGGGGCATATGGGGCTGACACTGATGGGGGTAGTGGGGCTGACACTGATGGGGGCATATGGGGCTGACACTGATGGGGTAGTGGGGCTGACACTGATGGGGGCATGTGGGGCAGACACTGATGGGGGATGTGGGACTGACACTGATGGGGGCATGTGGGGCTGACACTGATGGGGGTAGTGGGGCTGACACTGATGGGGGCATATGGGGCTGACACTGATGGGGGAGTGGGGCTGACACTGATGGGGGCATATGGGGCTGACACTGATGGGGTAGTGGGGCTGACACTGATGGGGGTACTGGGGCTGACACTGATGGGGGATATGAGGCTGACTATTGTGGGTTCACTATAACTAGAATTCATTAGAGCATTGCAGCAATAGTAGATAGCAGTTAATAGTCATCTTCTCACTGACATGCAAGAGCGAATCCTTGCCGAACTGATGCGCCGAGCGTGAAATTGAGAACCAAAGCAGTGGCACTTAACATAAAATCACTTCTTCATGTTGATAATCTTTGTGGGGGCACCATGGCTCGTATATATATCATCATAGTACTGGTAAAGGGACACTTAGACATGGCGTTACGAACAGGACACTGAGCTGTTGAGGAGCCTGTGTACCAAGATTTCTGGATATGTCTTATGTTTAAATTGAGGAATCCATGGAAGAATCATGTGCTGCCACCTTTTGCCATCTTTAATGATGAGGACCCCCTCATTCTCACCATTTGCCATACGTTATTACAGATACATTGAATAACTTATAATGGACAGATAATGTGACATCACACAATACAGTATCTATATATACTCAGACAAGGGCATCTTCAGTAGATATGGCAATGTGACATACATCATTTTTTATCTGTATTCTAAGTGATGTAGAGCACCATTGTTGTCCCAAGGCTTATGCATCTAACAATACTACAACCACACTGGAAGACTTCATCTTGTGTGTGCTAAGCTCTCCTGGCAGTACAGGGGTTAACACAGACAATACAGCCTGCAGCTGGGTGATGTTGGAGACTGCGGCACCAGAACAACGCTTCCTCCGTCATGGCAGGGCAGCAGCTGCCGCCTTATGTAATTGATAGCAGGGAAGGTGGTTTCCTACTGAGAGGGACATTAGGCAGCGTTTCCTGATGCCACAGGTCACACCTGAGACCGATGTAACTAGCCAGGTGACAGCGCCAATTACAGAAAGCATTACAGGGCGCTTATATCCGGTGTGCCCCCATCTACAGGTTACTGAATGGCAAGAGACATATATCAGAAGTATAAAACCGCTCTTAAGGGGGGGTTAACATATACACAGAACGGCCGGAGTCTCACACTATGTGAACATAGCCTTAAGAGGGTTTCCAATTTAAACTAACTTGTATGAGATCATGGAGGGTCTCCGGGGGTCTCTAGATCGGTGCCCCGAACTCCTTTGAAATGGAGCTGCGGGTTGGTGTGTGTCCCTCAAATCCATTCACTCTCTATGAAGCCACCGGAAAGAGCAGAGTGCTGTACTCAGCTCTCTCTAGCGGCTCCATAGAGAATGAATAGATCTATGGGTAACTTTAAATTAGGAAAACGCCTTTCAGTAAATCTGCCACAGTGTATTAGTTTTGCTTAGTGTGATTGTGTTCAAGTAAATTTCGTAAGGTAAAGCCTATGAGGACCGGCGTACTTGTCTACTTCACAAAAAATCAGTCTCCTGGATGCTGATTTGTGACTTAATATTTACCTCTCTTGGAATTTTAAGGGATTATCAAGGATTCAAAAAACAGCGCCACTGTTGTCCTCAGTTTATGTGCGGTATTGCAGCTCAGTTTAATTACAGTGAATGGAGCTGAATTATGACACCACACACAAACTAAGGCTATGTTCACACTACAAATATTTTCGTATACGAATATATATGTAACATTGTTGTCTATGAAATCCCGGCCGGAGCTTATACACATAATATACACTCTGTCCAGGATCCCTAGCGGCGCCGCAAACAACTGATATGTCAGTTTTATGTGGCCGCTATTCATTGAATAGCGGCTGCAGAAAACCCTTTCAGTGCACACAGTGGAGCGAGTGTGCAGTGGGGAGTTCTGATGCGGGCGCGCACGGATGCGCCCGCATCAGAAATCTGCGGCGCTAAAGATCATCCTACCGGCCGGGATGATCTTTTCTGAGGCCGGCCGTTCCGTGACCCGGTCGGGTCACGGAATGGCCGGTCTAATACTAAGTGTGCACATAGCCTAAGGATGGTGGTGGCGCTGTATTTGGAAGAAAGCAACCATGGTTTTTCCAATCCTGGATAATCCAGGGAATCTGTCAACTCTCTATTATACCAGATACCTAATAGGGAGATAAAACAAGTAATAGCTGTCTCTTAGCTGATGGCTGTTTGCAAAGTTATAAAATCATGTTTTCCTTCTAAGCTTGAGTCATAGAAATTGTGTTGAGCTGCAGCATGCATGCCTCCTTACACCACATGATTGATGTACAGGGCTTAGGACTGGAAGCCAAACAGGGAGGGGTGGGGGAGGGGGAAGTCATGCATGCAGTAGCTCAGCTTGTGCTTGGAAGGAAAACATGATTTTATAATGTTGCAAACACCTAATAGACAGGTTCCATTTGCTTTATCTGCCCGTCTCTGATATACAGCTAACAAGCTCTTTTTAAATAAAACCATAATATATATATATATATATATATATATACACACCTCTCCTCACTCCTTCACTCTTCATAACTCCCAATGTGTGAAGGGAATGTAGAACAGTGGAGGAGAGGTGAATATCTGCAGTCTCGCCTGGGGTCATTGTTTAGACAGAGCATCACTGCCTGTAATGTGTGACATACCCAAGATGAAAGTACAGCAATTTGCATGAAGACTGCACAAGACGTATCCTGCAGGAACAAATAGTTCTGCGTATAGAGCTCTGCCGCCATCAGCTATTTGTGCATGCCTGCCATATCCAGAGAGGGTTTCTTGTTCAGGAAACATACAGTTAAGCCTCTGTTCACATGTGTGGTTAGGGCTCCATTACAGATTCTGTCACATATGCCATCTGCGGCTGCCATGATGGAACCTGGTGGATCCCTTTATGTCGGTGCAGTGATCCTGTGATGGAGCGCTCAGGTTACCATTCTGTTACAATACAACATACCAATTGTAATCACAGATTATAATTTTGTGATATTACAATTTTATTTTGTTACAGAATACAGTTGTGTAACAGAAGCAGATGACTATTATATGACTTCCAATGTCACAGAATGTAGCATTTCCTTTATTTAAAGGGGTACTCTGTCGAAAATTTTTGTCTTTCAAATCATCTGGTGCCAGAAAGTTATCTAGATTTGTAAATAATTTCTATTTAAAAATCTCCATTCTTCCATTACTTATCAGCTGCTGTATGTCCTGCAGGAAGTGGTGTATTCTTTCCAGTCTGACACAGTGCTCTCTGCTGTCACCTCTGTCCATGTAAGAAACTGGCCAGAGCAGGAGAGGTTTTCTATGGGATTTACTACCATGTTTCCCCCGAAAAAACAAAAAACAAAAAACAACCTCCTAAAATAAGACACCCCTGCTACTCTACCCTCTAACTTAAAGTAAGGTATCTCCCCAAAAAAGGAACCCCCCCTACTAGGGGCCTGAAAGTAAGGCTTCCCCCTGAAAATAAGGCACCCCCTACTCTATACTAGGCCCCTAAAAGTAAGGCACCCGCCGCCACCCAGGACTCACCAAATCCGCCTGCGGACCTCCAAAGTCAGCACCACAGACAGCCTGGTCTGCATGTCACGCCACATGCCGCCACACGTCACACACCGCTTCACGTTCTGCCTCACGCCTGACCCACGTCCCGGGGTGACTATTCCACGGAGGTCTACGGAGGATGTCTTATTTCCCCTCAAAAATAAGACATAGTGCCTGTTTTTGCTGAAAAATATAATATAAGGCACTGTCTTATTTTTGGTGAAACACGCTACTGCTCTGGACAGTTCCTGACATGGACAGAGGTGGCAGCAGAGAGCACTGTGTTAGACTGGGAAGAATACACCACTTCCTGCAGGGCATACAGCAGCTGATAAGTACTTTTTGAAATAGAAGTAAAATACAAATCTACATAATTTTCTACAACAGTCGATTTGAAAGAATTTTTTTTTTTTTTACTGAACAACCCCTTTAATTGCTATATTTTGTTTTCACAAAATGTCATCTTTGGCTACAACATTTGTTTGTCATGGTAAATGATATTTAGTGTATGGCCCTTTAATAACCAATGTAACAGTGGCCCCTTTGAGGGGAAATTGCCCCATCTTTTGTATATGTGTTGACCCCTGGCGAATGTTCCATTGAGTAGAAGCAATTAAATGTTCTGTGCATTTAATATAGCAATTTCACTGAGGACGGAGAGGAGCGGGAATGACACTGAGGATCGCTGTCTGGGAAATTGCTAGTTCACGCTATTACTGTAGGTAATCCAGAGCAAACAATCAACAATTAACTGCGCTCAATCCATTTAACGGTTTAACAAGTAAATCATGGGAGGTAGACATGTGATTGGCCGGGATCGGGCGTATACGCCGCCACCGATAATCCACGAAGATGAGAGATGGCGTTAGCTCAGGAGATAAGTAGAGGAACATGTCATCACGCTCCGGTCACCGCTTCATGAAGTCTTTCTAAGAAAGTGCTAATCTCCAGATAATACACGAATGTGCTGCTTCGGGGGCAACGAGAAAGAGTTAAATATCTGGGGACGTGGTTTAAAATCTGATTAATATTTATTTTTTTCACCTGTGAGATCAGAACAATTGGTCCCATACGGAGAAGCTTTCTGCTGTGGTAAGCCAGAGACAAAGCAATAGACAGTCCACCATCTTCTTCTAAGCTTATACTGGATGGGGGGATGATGCGGTTTTCTTTATTCTTTGGCTTGTGGTAGGGAACAGAACATGGAGCACACCTCAAGATTAGATGTTATAATAAGTGTCACCAGGTTATTGAAGCTTGGAGAGATCAGGTCTGGGCTTGTTAGTAGGAGGTGAGAACAGCGGACGCTCTGCTGGCTTCCACATTGAAGAAACATATTAACACCGGGCTCCGGCCAGGGGACAGATTGTGCTCTTGGTCTTAGCGATCATTTATAAAATACGGAGGCGAGAGATTAAATGAGGGATGTAGTAAATAAAAAAGTTCATTACTAGAGATGAGTAAACCTCATGCACGATCGGGTTAGTCCGAACCTGAGTGTAGCGGTGGCTGAAGAATTTGGATTCAGCCCTAAAGGCCGTATAACACTGCACCATTCTGAGGAAGCGCACATGCGCGCGAAATGGCCGTCATGTGTATATTGTGTTTGTAGTACTATGGCGTCTGCCGCCTTGTGATTTGTACCCACAAGTTTCATCCATGATGAAATAATAAAGAAGAATCGCACAAAACCGGTGAGTGCCCTCAGCTTTGTTTCCTACGTATTACTCATGTATCAAGTTTTGTACTAGAGGTGCACCCCGGTGCGAATCACTTGCTAGTCCCGATTGAGTCCTGGATCGATCTGTCCATCTCTGCACAGAAGCAGTGCCGGTGAAAATCTCCAAACTGAGTCACCTATCAGGTCAGCACTTGCTTCTTTCTCGTTCCCCGCTCTCTATCTGTGGTATTACACACACACACAGGAGCGGGAAGGGCCATGGGGGGCTGTGGGAGGGGTGGCCCATTGAAGAGAGCGGTGGTTGCTCCCATTGAAGGGAGCAATGAGCAGCAGACCGTCACTGTTGTGATCGTAATTTCTCAACACGGTGAAAGACTACGATCAGCATATAATCTCATTAACATGAACTATTATACCAAACGGCTAAGTATGGCCGATAATCACTTGGTGAAATAGGGCCTTAAAGAGAACCAATCACCTAAATATAACTGTCCCTATTATGAAAGTACATCTCTCCCTAAGTCTATTCATGAAGATACAGACTGCATTTGCAGTCTGTATCTTTATACTTTACCTGATCCTCTGTTCCCTGGCAGTTCCAGTGGGCGCCGCCATCTTGTTGAC
Source organism: Dendropsophus ebraccatus (assembly GCF_027789765.1). Taxonomy (NCBI): domain Eukaryota; kingdom Metazoa; phylum Chordata; class Amphibia; order Anura; family Hylidae; genus Dendropsophus; species Dendropsophus ebraccatus. Next base: position 212,360,512 of record NC_091454.1, on the reverse strand, counting down.
GTCACTTGCGTTCCAGCGTGACGTCATCAAGATGGCGACGCCGCCGAAACAGCCAGGGAACAGAGGATCTTGTCAAGTATAAAGATACAGACTGCAAAGGCAGTCTGTATCTTCATAGATAGACTTCATGAGGATACAGACTGCATTTGCAGTCTGTAGCTTTATACTTTACCTATCCTCTGCTTCAGTGCCGCAAGGCCGGGCGCCGCCATCTTAATTACGGGCCTTGTCTTCCACCGCTGGAACGCAAGTGACGTAATCAAGATGGCGGCGCCGGCCTTGCTGCACCGAAGAAGAGGATTAGGTAAAGTATAAAGCTACAGATTACAGATTGCAGAGGCAGTCTGTATCTTCATAAATAGATTAGAGAAGAGGGACTTTAGATAATACACAGCGATCTTGCGCTGTATAGCGCGAGATCACTGTGTATTAACAGAGCGGCAGGCAAAGGATCATGGGAACCTTTCCTGCCACTCTGCATGACGGGAGTTTCCTGTCTCGCGCCGTCTTTTTTGAAAAGAGCCGGCTCAAGACAGGAAAGTAAAAAGGGAATAATTCAAAAACGTGGCAATAAAAATAATTAATTATATTTGCAAATGTCAATAAAATTATGATTTGCATCTAATTAGGGAATACATTTTTTTTTTCTTTCGTCCATGATTGGTTCTCTTTAAGGCTGCCTGGAAAACATAGATACAGCCAGAGACCATAGTCTGTATCCATGTTTTCAACATCTTCACCCACTGGTGTTTTACTCATCACTCATAGATAGTTATCGAGGAGGACATGTAGACATCACCACATGAGGGCCCAGGCTCTGGCAGTAATGGGTCCCGAATAACAAGAGTAAGACAACCCCATATGGAGGAGTAAACCCGTTATTTAGTTCCATCTATATACCTATATCTCAGGCTTCCTGCTGTTTTCCTCTGGGCCCTCAGTTGCTCCACCTGTCAGAAATAAACGTTTATCACAGAATTGTTCGGTATCATACAAGGTTAACCATGGCCGAAGGTGTAAAATCACTCGAAGAGGATGAACAGAGGGTTACCATAGACACTGCACCTTCTACAGCCAGTGTCATTCCTGTCGAGACGCAGACATTCTACATTACAAATCAAGAAGTCTGGTTAACCAGAGCATCTCGGGTGAGGATAAGAAGGGTCAACTTCTCTGAGGGCATTGTATAGATCTAGAAGTCATAGCAAAGACTAATGACCGCTAATGGATTCAGCAGCCCGGAGATCGCTATTGCCTTCAGTTTCCAGGATTATTTTTATTTTTTAGTACAGGGTATAAAGAATTGTGGAGGATTATGCAAGTACAAGATGCCGCAATAATTCACAGAGATTTATTGTGAAGTAGGGTTATTTAAAGGAGATGAAGGATGGGGAGATGATGCCTCCGAGCAGCCGGCAATCAATGCCTGCTGAATAACAAGGCTTAAAAGGCCAGAAGAGATGATCTCTGCTGAAAGGAGCCGGAGAAATTGAGAATGGAAGAAAGTGCAAACAAAAGCTGTAAAATGGAGGATGGAGAAGAGGTAGTCACATCCAGCTTCACCACATTGCCCATACTGAGGGGCCAAAAGAATAGGGGCCAATTGTTAGACTTTCTATACGTGATATATTCAGCTCTGTGAGCTCCGAGGAATCTTATAGGCACCTGAAGCCTCTTACTCACCTACAGGAGCTTCAGAGACTCTGTAAACCAGATATCTCAAGAGAGTAAAGGAGAAGAGTTGGCAGAGAGGTTGGCACTGCAATGGGTGCAACAAATACCCCTCACCATTAGAGATAATCGAACATCGAAAACCTTAGGTTCTATCGAACTCAAACCTTCTCGAACTTTCCGCATTTGATTCCCGATGCCTTCCCGATCCGTGGGGAAGGAGGAGACAGCCCGGGTACCGCCTAGAATTCCAGGATTCAGTCTTGGTAATGGGCTGAATCCCGGAATTCCAGGCGGTACTCGAACTGTCTCCTCTTTCCTCACTGACCGGGAAGGCATTGGGAATCAAATGCGGAAGGTTCTACAAGGTTCGAGTTAGAGAACCTAAGATTTTCCGATGTTCGATCATTTCTACTTACCATCTCAGCAGGCATCACTGATTATCCAAAGTACTAAAGGCAGAAAGCTGGTTATACACAATAGAGGTTGATTAGATTAGTGTCAGCAGAACCTGTAGATTCTGGTGGGACCGGCTGATCATCTATTGTGTATGGGACCTCCCCGCTCCCCTTTCTTGTGGCAGAAGTCTTGGGAGAGAACCATCAGGTTATTAGGTGGATATTGACTTCTTCTATTTGGTCTTGAAGACAAAAGTCACTGTCAAAAGTTTATGGCAGCAGCTTTCTCCTACTTGAGAGCACATGCACACTGAGCTGGGCCAAGTGGGCATCTATCTGAGGGAATGAGGTAACTGAGCCGACAGTTGTGTTATGTGTATGGCTAGTTTAAAGTTGGAGACTCCATTCTATATTGGAAACCTAAACCCCCCTAGTAAGGAGTGTGGAAAATGAACTATGAAACATGGCTGTATAGGTTGCCTGTCAGTGTTATGCTGACAGGCACAATATACTACACAACGGTAGGAGTGTCGTGTATTGTATGAGTGATCAAACAGTCGCCGGTCAAAGTCTCTAAAAGTGACTAGTAAAAAAAAAAATTGTTAAAATACAATTTAAAAAATCCCAACCTTAGCCCAAAATAAAGAATTTATTGTTATATAAAACATAAAAAACAACACAACTATACACATTTGATATCTCCAAGTAGTAAAACGTAAAAAATAATTAAATAAAAATATAGCATATTTTCTATTCCCCCCACCACACACACACACACATAATTATGCCGTTAAAGAATAAGACTTGTCCCACAAAAAAACAACAACAATCCCTCATATGGTTCAATGGAAAGATAAAAAAAGGTTATGATGACGATAAAAAAAAAATAAAGAAACTAAGAAAATTGCTTGGACACTTCTCACTACCAGCTGGGGAGGAGGGGTGGGGGTGGGGGGCGTGGCAAGTGGGAGGAGGTGTGGCCTACTCTCCTCTAATTTATCAAGGTTTACGCCTAGAAACAGGCCTTGCAGTTGTATAATGGGAGCTGTTGTTGTGAATGGATGAATAGGGATGATGGGAGTGGTTGTGGTTGTGCATTTACAGAAGGATTGAGACAGCTGACCTGTAATTATTAATGTTTCCATCCTTGATTTTTTATGAGTTTTCAGCCTGGATGGGAGTTGGGGAGGTCAATATGTTGTCCCCTTTGTTATGTTTATGCTATAACAGCGTTTCATCTGCTTTACTGACCTGTGTGACATTCCCTCTCTTTTTGTTTTTTATTCTATTTTTAGGGTCCAAGTAGAATTTTACGTGAATGAGAACTCCTTCAAGGAACGAATGAAACTGTTCTTTATAAAAAATCAGAGGTCAAGTAAGTATTTAATACAGAAGGATAAAAGGGAGGAGCTATGTGAAATAGAGTCTGCCCCTCCCACCACAGGGTGACACAGTCAGGAGGGAGGAGCTACATCATATGGAGTCTGCTTGCTCCTCCCGCCACAGGGTGGCACAGTCAGGAGGGAGGAGCTATGTGACATATAGTCTCTTCTTCCATATGGGACCTATGTGGGGCACAGCTATTACACCACAATTCGGAGGTTTAGTTGAAACTTCTCCTTCTTTACTCTTGTTTGTGTTTTCCAGGTTTAAGAGTCCGATTGTTTAACTTTTCTCTAAAGTTGCTGAGTTGCCTTCTGTACATTATAAGAGTATTACTGGATGATCCAAGAGAAGGGAAAGCAAACTGGTGAGTATATCCAACCTGGAATAATGCTATCTAAAGATTTATATTTTTATATATTTTTCCCCCTCCTTGTGGAATGCCCTCTTCAAAGGTCACAGAGCATGCCCAGTAATGTTTCCCACTCATGTCAGCAAAACAGGTCTTGTCCATTGTTGTCTATGTCCACGGGGCCTAAAGATTAAAATTTGTATATATTTTTCCCCCTCCTTGTGAATTCCCTCTTCATTGGTCACAGAGCATGCCCATATCACTAAATACTGTTAACAATAGCGCAGGCAAGATGGTCGCTCCATAATGTTGTATAAAAAATAAATAGAAACAGATGATGATGTCTTTATGACCTTGACACTGGCGTTCTGCATAGGGCATCTATATTATACAAGGTGCGTGGTAAACGTGTGCCTGCTGGGCTGGAAAGCGAGGGGCTTTGATTTTTTTCCCCCTTTTCTTGTATGATTTTTCATTTTATAGGAAGCAGAGAAGTGTCTATTTTTGCATTCGGGAACCTGGCACTTACATTCACTTCTATTTTTGCCGCCTCGGTGACAAGGATACAATTATTTCAGTTCTTTGTCATATTAGCAGGAGCGAGTTATCACAATGACAGCCCGGGCTGGGGAATTGCCGTGTTATATTCCAAGTGATCAGCCATCAAATTCCTGGAAGGTGATAAAGGGTTCCAGTCTGTAGGAGAAGATTTGGGGTTCCTGGCTGAGAAGGCTGATTCAGGAACACCGCTGACTTTGTCTTTGTGGCTGTAAAGCTGGGCTTACAAAATTCTTGTCCTGGCAATTTTGGTGGCCCAATCAAGCATCTAATTTGTATGGGGACCCCCAATTCTCCTGCCAGATCCATTTGTTCCTGAGGAGCTTGGCAGCGTCTTTCCTCTTTTCTCTATTCAATCACTTGCATAAACAGCCAAGACAAACCGATTGTGGTCCGCAAGACAAGGGGTACTCCGTCCCTAGTGTAAAAATTAATATGATACTAGGACAGGGAATAGAATATATACATATCTAGCCCCCCACAGATTCCATCTACCCTCTGATCCGTCTGATCCCCCATTCTTCTCTCTTCTTCCTAGGGAAACGCTCTGGAGCAGGACCTGCCGACTCAGCCAATCACTGGCCAGAATGGGTCACCTTGGCAGCCAGTAATTTGCTGTGGCTGCAGGTCCTGCACTGAGCGCTCATCTAGGTAGAAGAGAGTACAGCTGCAGGTGAATGGGAGCTGCAGAGGAGCAGGGGTAGGTGAGTATGTTTTTTTTCCATTGCCCCCTAAAATTTTTTTACACAAGGACTACAATACCCCTTTATGGTGCGTTCACACCTACAGGATCTGCAGCTGATTTTCTGCAGCAGATTTCATTTAAATAACTGAACACAGCATCAAATCTGCTGCAGATCCTGTAGGTGTGAACGCACCCTTAAGGTTGAGCTGTTGTTTGATGACTGTTCTCTATAGCTGGGTTACCAGTAACAACACCTTCAACTGGCCATATACCTGATATAATTTTGGCTGATACTAGAAATACTAGAAATAAGCAAATTTACAGTAAGTTCAGGTTCAGCTCCACATTTGGAATTTTATGAGCCCAAACTTACTGTAAATTTGTTTTTGTCTAGTCCTATCCTTCTGACTATGGGCAAAAACTGAAGCAAGCAAAATGCTCCATCCTTCTTTCCTACAATATCTGTCATTGGGTTTGTGTATCGAGACCTCCATAAACATTAGACAGGGGGCCGAAAATCTTTTATCTGGCGTGTATATCCAGCTGAGTACTGCGGCCTCTAAACCAGTACTATAAGCTTATTCTTCACCAAGAAAGTCCTAGAGGCACTTTTGACTTGCTTAGAGGGGTTATCTCTATCCCAATCTGGAAAACAGGGGTCTCTTGTCCTTTTGGGAACAGAGTAAAGGAGAACATGTTCAGCTGCGTCTCCGTTCCCTCTCTGTGGGACTGCGGGATAGTTGAGCACTGTCTTCAGTAGTCCTAAAAGCCGACGTGCATGGACATTGCTGATCTTTTCTCTCGGGACAGACCTCCGACCTTGTGATTACTAGGGGTCCCAGCAGTCGGACCCCCACAGTTAAGTAGCTATCCCCGATCCTTAAGGCCCTATTCCACCAAAAGATCTGATGACAGATTATCTGCCAGAGATTTGAAGCCAAACCCAGGAACAGACTATAAACAGAGAACAGGTCATAAAGGAAAGACTGGATTTCTCCTCTTTTCAAATCCACTCCTGGGTTTGGCTTCAAATCTTTGGCAGATAATCTGTCGTCAGATCTGTTGGTGGAATAGGGCCTTTAGACACATTTTACCCCATCAACTTTTCATGTCAGGGCAGGAGGAATGGACTGGGCAATGGTAATTAAAGGAGAAGTCTAACGAAAATTTTTATTTAAGTATTACATTGCCCCTCAAAAGTTATACAGATCCCCAATATACACTTATTATGGGAAATGCTTATAAAGTGCTTTTTTCCCTGCACTTCCTACTGCATCAAGGCTTCACTTCCTGGATAACATGGTGATGTCACTTCCTGGATAAAATGGTGATTTCACTTCCTGGATAACATGGTGATGTAACTTCCTGGATAAAATGGTGATGTCACTTCCTGGATAAAATGGTGATGTCACTTCCTGGATAACATAGTGATGTCACGCCCCGACTCCCAGAGCTGTGGCTGCTGAAGAGGATGATGGCAGAGGGACACTGAGGGAAACAGGACACTGGAGGGACACTGAGCATCCCTCTGCCCTCATTCTCTCCAGCAGCCACAGCCCGCACAGCTCTGGGAGTCATGTTGTGACATCACCATGTTATGCAGGAAGTGACATCACCATGTTATTCAGGAAGTGAAGCCTTGATGCAGTAGTAAGTGCAGGGAAAAAAGCACTTTATAAGCATTTCCCGTAATAAGTGTATATTTGTGATCTGTATTTTTGAGGGGCCAAGACAATACTTTATAAAAATTTTTTGCTGGACTTCTCCTTTAAAGCGACTCTGTACCCACAATCTGACCAGCCCAAAACCGCTTGTACCTTCAGATAGCTGCATTTAATCAAAGATCTGTCCTGCGGTCCGTTCGGCAGGTGATGCAGTCATTGTCCTAAAAAACAACTTTTAAACTGGCAGCCCTGTGCCCAACGCGCGTGGCCTAGATTGTGTATGCATTAGGCTGGCACAACCTTTCTGTCCCTCCTCCCCGCCCTCCTCATCATTAGGAATGCTCCAGGCAGATTGTCTCCATTTCGTCAGCTGTGTGAATACAGAACATGGGCTGGATCGTTAAGGCACCTGTGCAATGTTCAGACAGGAGTAAATGTTTTAGTGGCATTCCTAATGATGAAGAGGGTGGGGAGGAGGTACGGAGGGGTGGTGCAAAGTTAGGGCACAGATACTCCCTTTGGGCACGGGGCTGCAAGTTTAAAAGTTGTGTTTTAGGACAATAACTGCATCACCTGCCGAATGGACCCCAGGACAGATCTTAGATTAAAAGCAGCTATCCGAAGTGGTTTGGGGGGTCAGATCGTGGGTACAGAGTCACTTTAAGTTGGGTTGACATAAGATGGAAGGAATGGCATCTTATCGATGGTGGCGTCTTTGTAACCTTTGTGCTTTTGGTTTATTATTTTACAGCCACTGTTTCGGCACTATTTTTATAATCTTTGTATAACCGGCCTCTGTCTGCTGTGAAATCTCTCACCTCCTGGAGTTCTGCTCCGCCAGCCCTGTGCTCCCCGCTGTGCTGTACGCCGCAGCCTTTCATACCCCTATTTATAGAGTCACCTCTTTCCCGGCTTAGGTGCTAGGCTTCTCATCATGTTCTATGTTTTATTACAGCCTGGACTGCCCCAAGCAGAACTACTCATCTCAACATAAATTTGACTGGTAAGACTTGACCCGGCACGGACCACGTTGTGGCTTTGTTTTCCATATCACAGCTGGCATGGCCTTCAAAGGGCCCAATGGTCTTATAAGTTTCTTCATGCATTTCCTCTGGCGGAGCTGGTACCCTTTGATTTTTGTAGGTACTGTGTAATACTGATCCCAGCTGATCCCAAGAGGCACCAGCAGCAGGACCTGCGGGATCAGTTTATCCATGGATACCTATATAATATAACGGGATTTGGATACTTAGGTAGTACATATGATTACAATTGAAGTATGAATAATGTAATGTATGTTTCTTTTTCAGGACTCCCATTATTTGGGTGAACAGACCGGTTCCTTTGTGGGGTCTTCAGGTAAGTTGTTGTGATGACCTCATTGACTAGATGGAGTAAGGTTTAGGGGTTTCCACCACCATACAACCACCAGAGCCTAAACTACAGCCAAGTTATTACTATTATATCTGCACTGTCTGGCACTATAATGTCTGCACTGAAGGGCACTATTATATCTGCACTGTATAGCACTATTATGTCTCCACTGTCTGGCACTATTATGTCTGCACTGTCTGGCACTTTCATGTCTGTACTATATGGCACTATTATGTCTGCACTACATGGCACTATTATGTCTGCACTGTATGGCACTATTATATCTGCACTGTATAGCACTATTATGTCTGCACTGTCTGGCACTCTCATGTCTGTACTATATGGCACTATTATGTCTCCACTGTCGGGCACTATTATGTCTGCACTGTATAGCACTATTATGTCTCCACTGTCTGGCACTATTATGTCTGCACTGTCTGCTCTGGCACTATTGTTTCTCCACTGTCTGGCACTATTGTTTCTCCACTGTCTGGCACTATTATGTCTGCACTGTCTGGCACTATTATGTCTGCACTGTCTGGCACTATTAAGTCTCCACTGTCTGGCACTATTATGTCTGTACTGTCTGGCACTATTATGTCTACACTGTCTTGCACTATTATGTCTGCACTGTTTGGCACTATTATGTCTCCACTGTCTGGCACTATTATGTCTGCACTGTCTGGCACTATTATGTCTCCACTGTCTGGCACTATTATGTCTGCACTGTCTGGCACTATTATGTCTGCACTGTCTGGCATTATTATGTCTCCACTGTCTGGCACTATTATGTCTGTACTGTATGGCACTATTATGTCTACACTGTCTGGCACTATTAAGTCTCCACTGTCTGGCACTATTATGTCTACACTGTCTGGCACTATTAAGTCTCCACTGTCTGGCACTATTATGTCTGCACTGTCTGGCACTATTATGTCTGCACTGTCTGGCACTATTATGTCTGCACTGTCTGGCACTATTATGTCTGTACTGTATGGCACTATTATGTCTGCACTGTCTGGCACTATTATGTCTCCACTGTCTGGCACTATTATGTCTCCACTGTCTGGCACTATTATGTTTCCACTGTCTGGCACTATTATGTCTGTACTGTATGGCACTATTATGTCTGCAGTGTCTGGCACTAATATGTCTGTACTGTATGGCACTATTATGTCTACACTGTCTGGCACTATTATGTCTGCATTGTCTGGCACTATTAAGTCTCCACTGTCTGGCACTATTATGTCTGCACTGTATAGCACCATTATGTCTGCACTGTATGGCACTATTATATCTGCACTGTATAGCACTATGGTGTCTGCACAATATAGCTCTATTTTGTCTGCACTGTATAGCACTATTATGTCTGCACTGTATAGCACTATATGTCTGTACAGTATAGCACTATTATCTCCATACAGTATAGCACTATTATATCTGCACTGTATAGCACTATTATGTCTGCACCATATAGCACTATTATGTCTGCAATGTATGGCACTGTATGTCTGTACAGTATAGCACTGGTATGTCTGTATTCTATAGCAGTATTATGTCTGCACTGTATGGCACTATTTCTGTCTGCACTATATAGCACTATGATGTCTGCATAATATAGCACTATAATTTTTTTTTCACCCTGTCGCAGAATTATATGTACCCTGGAAAATATTACAATTTGAGCCACGCAAAGCCATGTTATTATAGTACTATTATGTTGAGTATGCGGTACTATTATACAGTATATGAGCTCTAAAGCAGTGTTATGTGTTCCCTATAAAGCACGTTTATGTATGCACTCTGTGGCAGGATTATCTGTGCTCACAAAATATTATTATTTAAGTGCTACATATTACTGTATTGTGCTATTATATAGACACTCCATGGCAGTATTATATGGACAACAACAACTTAGTGTTTTTTTTTTTTAAATTAGGTTCTAGTGGCATTAATAAGCTTTCTGGAAACAATGCTTCTCACCTACCTGGGCTATAAGGTAAGCATCCATCTCCTATCTATCTATCTATCTATCTATCTATCTCCTATCTATCTATCTATCTATCTATCTATCTATCTATCTATCTCCTATCTATCTATCTCCTATCCAGGGCCGCCATCAGGAATTTCGGGGCCCCATACAGGAGGAGAGGCTGGAGGGGGGGTACAGGAGGAGAGGCTGGAGGGGGGGGGTACAGGAGGAGAGGCTGGAGGGGGGGTACAGGAGGAGAGGCTGGAGGGGGGGTACAGGAGGAGAGGCTGGAAGGGGGTTGCAGGAGGAGAGGCTGGGGGGTGCAGGAGGAGAGGCTGGGGGGTGCAGGAGGAGAGGCGGGGGGGTACAAGAGGAGAGGCTGGAGGGGGTACAGGAGGAGAGGCTGGAAGGGGGTAGAGGAGGAGAGGCTGGAGGGGGGGTAGAGGAGGAGAGGCTGGGGGAGAGGCTGTGGGGTGCAGGGGGTGAGGCTGAGGGGTACAGGAGGAGAGGCTGTGGTGTGCAGGAGGTGAGGCTGTGGGGTGCAGGAGGAGAGGCTAGAGGAGGTACAGGAGGAGAGGCTGGGGGTGCAGGAGGAGAGGCAGGGGGGTACAAGAGGAGAGGCTGGAGGGGGTACAGGAGGGGGGGTACAGGAGGAGAGGCTGGAGGGGGGGGTACAGGAGGAGAGGCTGGAGGGGGGGTACAGGAGGAGAGGCTGGAGGGGGGGGGAAAGAGGAGAGGCTGGAGGGGGGGTACAGGAGGAGAGGCTGGAGGGGGGTACAGGAGGAGAGGCTGGAGGGGGGGGTACAGGAGGAGAGGCTGGAGGGGGGGTACAGGAGGAGAGGCTGGAGGGGGGGGGGGTACAGGAGGAGAGGCTGGAGGGGGGGTACAGGAGGAGAGGCTGGAGGGGGGGTACAAGAGGAGAGGCTGGAGGGGGGGTACAGGAGGAGAGGCTGGAGGGGGGGTACAGGAGGAGAGGCTGGAGGGGGGGTAAAGGAGGAGAGGCTGGAGGGGGGGGGTACAGGAGGAGAGGCTGGAGGGGGGGGTACAGGAGGAGAGGCTGGAGGGGGTACAAGAGGAGGGGTACAGGAGGAGAGGCTGGAGGGGGGGTACAGGAGGAGAGGCTGGAGGGGGGGTACAGGAGGAGAGGCTGGAGGGGGGGTACAGGAGGAGAGGCTGGAGGGGGGGTAAAGGAGGAGAGGCTGGAGGGGGGGGGTACAGGAGGAGAGGCTGGAGGTGGGGGGTACAGGAGGAGAGGCTGGAGGGGGTACAAGAGGAGGGGTACAGGAGGAGAGGCTGGAGGGGGGGTACAGGAGGAGAGGCTGGAGGGGGGTACAAGAGGAGAGGCTGTAGGGGGGGTACAGGAGGAGAGGCTGGAGGGGGGGTACAGGAGGAGAGGCTGGAGGGGGGGGTACAGGAGGAGAGGCTGGAGGGGGTACAGGAGGAGAGGCTGGAGGGGGTACAGGAGGAGGGGTACAGGAGGAGAGGCTGGAGGGGAAGTACAGGAGGAGAGGCTGGAGGGGGGGTACAGGAGGAGAGGCTGGAGGGGGGGTACAGGAGGAGAGGCTGGAGGGGGGGTACAAGAGGAGAGGCTGGAGGGGGGTACAGGAGGAGAGGCTGGAGGGGGGGTACAGGAGGAGAGGCTGGAGGGGGGGTACAGGAGGAGAGGCTGGAGGGGGGGTACAGGAGGAGAGGCTGGAGGGGGGGGGGTACAGGAGGAGAGGCTGGAAGGGGGTTGCAGGAGGAGAGGCTGGGGGGTGCAGGAGGAGAGGTGGGGGGTACAAGAGGAGAGGCTGGAGGGGGTACAGGAGGGGGGGTGCAGGAGGAGAGGCTGGGGGGTGCAGGAGGAGAGGCGGGGGGGGTACAAGAGGAGAGGCTGGAGGGGGTACAGGAGGGGGGGTGCAGGAGGAGAGGCTGGGGGGTGCAGGAGGAGAGGCGGGGGGGGTACAAGAGGAGAGGCTGGAGGGGGTACAGGAGGGGGGGTGCAGGAGGAGAGGCTGGGGGTGCAGGAGGAGAGGCTGGGGGGTGCAGGAGGAGAGGCGGGGGGAGTACAAGAGGAGAGGCTGGAGGGGGTACAGGAGGGGGGGTACAGGAGGAGAGGCTGGAAGGGGGTACAGGAGGAGAGGCTGGAGGGGGGGTACAGGAGGAGAGGCTGGAAGGGGGGTGCAGGAGGAGAGGCTGGAGGGGGGGTACAGGAGGAGAGGCTGGAGGGGGGGTACAGGAGGAGAGGCTGGAGGGGGGGTGCAGGAGGAGAGGCTGGGGGGCCCGCCGGCCCCCCCCCCCCCATGTCTCTTAGCGTCCGGGCCCCATACGGCAGTACCGGTTGTACTGCCCTATCGGCGGCCCTGCTCCTATCTATCTATCTATCTCCTATCTATCTATCTATCTATCTATCTATCTATCTATCTATCTATCTATCTATCTCCTACCTATCTATCTCCTATCTATCTATCTATCTATCTATCTATCTATCTCCTATCTATCTATCTATCTATCTATCTCCTACCTATCTATCTCCTATCTATCTATATATCTATCTATCTCCTATCTATCTATCTATCTATCTCCTATCTATCTATCTATCTGTCTATCTATCTATCTATCTATCTATCTCCTATCTATCTATCTATCTATCTCCTATCTATCTATCTATCTATCTATCTATCTCCTATCTATCTATCTATCTATCTATCTATCTATCTATTTATCTATGTCTATCATTTTTATTAGACACCTACAAAGTTTAGTATGAGTGCTGTCACCTCTCCCGTTCTGTTACACTGTGTCAGTGCGCAGAGGGAATCGCCAGGTAATAGTCTGGGATATTGACGGCACTGACTTGCAGATTTTGGGTGATTTGTGTGGACGGATAACCTTATTTGCAGCAATTTATTTGCACAATGTGGATAAAACCCTGTCGGCTTCGATTTGATATTCCGGTGTTCTCGGCACAATTGATTTTGACAGTGAAAGACAGGAAATTCCATTTTGTGCTTATTGTCTCCGCCGTCTTAAGTATTCAGTCTCTTTTAATTACTGCTGATGTGTGGGGGAGAAAAAGGCGTCTGCCCTACCTGCAAAATGTACAACAGGTGACGTCTTGTGAGCCCAAAACCTTCAGCAGTTAACCTAAAGGACTTAACATGTACCCTCCCCCATCCCATCACCGGGCAGGCTGCTAGTGAGTATATAGTAAATTAATGCACCAAGAGCGCAATATTTGTCATGATTATGGGGATACCTTTTCAATTCCAATCATCCTTTCCAGTGCTAAGGTATAAGCCTTTTTGTTAATATGCCAATTAGGCTCAAGTGCCCAGGGGGCGTTCCCCTGCATGGCAAGAGTCCAGCCCATGTCCTCTTTATGACCATTCCATGGCACATTTGCATATGCCTACATTGTTAGACTGGCAGCCACTAGATAAAAAAGGCATGGGCTGAACTTTCTGGGGCTCTTGTTGTGCTGGGGAACGCCTCCTGGACACTTGAGTTTCATACTCAATCTCAGTACGAGAAGGAACTATTTAATATAAAAAAGCTATGCCCAGAATTATTATGCCTAGATCTATCCAGTCCTAGGGTAATTTACACCACTGTTTTTATGTGGACAGTTTCACTTTTAAACCTGTCATTTCAGATGACTTTTCAGGGTAATTCTTAGTTCTCCCAGAGCTGGTGGGTGGAGCCTAATGTGCCTGGTGCCTGGGGAGGAGCCTAAAAAGCAGCAGCAGCATGGAAGACATAATAAAGTTGTAGTGAGCAGTCTAAACTGTGTATAAAGCCCTGGGATGAGATTTCTTAAAGGGAATGTATCACCTAAATTTTCGTTTACTGATTAGAATCAGATTAAAAAAAAAAATCCTTCTTTTTTTTTTTTAAATCTGTTTTCTGACTGTATCTTTTTATTTTATTTCACTTTTTGTACATTTTTATGGGGGCTGCCATCTTGCCTGAGCTGTTTTTAATAACAACATTTAGTGACATGCTTTACAGCAAGACTCGTGGACATAGACGACAATAGACAGAAAGTCTCGGCTTAGTTTTAGCCCCAGTGGTGAGAATGAAAACTGTAAGATCTCAGGATTATTTTATAATACTCTATTTGTAATAAAGATAGAAAAATGGAAATTTTTTTTAAAAATGCCACCAGAAATTCTTTAAAAATATGTTTAACATAAAATCGGTATTTAAACAATAAGTGATTTTCTGATGGCGCATTCTCTTAAATTACAGACCTATGACTTAGTTACCTCCATCTTTGCCTGTGTATCCAGGCACTCCCCCTCCCTTCTGCCTTTTCTCTTTCTCCTTGCCTTGCTCGTACCTTGATTTCTGAGCTGGTTACAAGACAGTATAGAGCTGATTTCTTGTGTGTGGAAAGGGGGGGGGGGGGGTGTTGTGAAGCATTTCTGTCTGATAGGGTATATTAAAAAGGAAGAAAGCATTTTTGTCTGATATGATATATTACAAAGTTTCTTATATTTGTTTTAACCATTGATCTATACATGGTTTCTGCCTATTTAAAGAGGTTGTATAGTATGAGAATGGCTGCTTTCTTTCTAAACAGCCTATACCTTTCAACAGCTAGAATGAAGAATTGCCGTTCTCCCCTGTTCACTTGAATGGAGATGAGATGCAATACCAGACACAGCCTATGGACAGATGTGCTGATCTAGAACTAAGGAGGTCCAATAAAAAACATTATGGGGGAGATTTATCAAACATGGTGTAAAGTGAAACCGGCTCAGTTGCCCCTAGCAACCAATCAGATTCCACCTTTCATTCCTCACAGACTCTTTGGAAAATAAAAGGAGGAATCTGATTGGTTGCTAGGGGCAACTGAGCCAGTTTCACTTTACACCATGTTTGATAAATCTCCCCCTATATGTCTATGTTTGTGCTACTGTTGTAGTTACTGTATATGTTATATTTTATTATAGGGCAACATCTGGGAGCAGCTGCTGCGTTTCCCGTTTATTCTAGAGATGTTCAACACTCTGCCGTTCTTTGTTACTGTGAGTATCAGTCCCCCCCCCCCCCACCTGTTCATTGGCCTTTTCCTCCTCTTCCTCTTCACCATGTACGCAGCCGGTGACCCATGCATCCCCCATGACCGCCGCTCCTGCGCTCTCCCTATTAATCTGCCGGCAGGCTGTGAGCAGTGATCCACCATGTACCTTTGCTGGGAGCCGTTCATGCAGAATAAGAGCTTTTTTATATGGGAATCTAGGTGGCGGGTCGTATAATGTCACTTATTTTTAGTGCTTTTAATGCTGTTAGTCCCATCTCAGGCGGTAGAAGTTATGTGTTTCTCTGACGGCACCCAGCCAAAGCTATGGTTGTAAATAATAAAATAAAATGGTCGACACAGAGAGATAAATAGTCAAACAAATCAGCAGGTAAACTGTAGGAGGAGACATCTATTTAGCTGTTGCATCTGTCTCCAGGAAAGCTGGGTGACAACCGGTCAGGGCCAGCCTTATGCCCCTATTCCACGAGTCGTTTGGAGGAGCAAACGAGCGCTATTAGCGCTCGTTTGCTCCTCGTTCCCCGCTCGCTGCCGCCGCTATTCAACGCGGCTGCAGCGAGCGGGTGAGTGCGGGAGGGGCTGCTCGGAGGATCGCTGATCGTCCGGGCAGCCCATAGGATATAGCAGCGTCTGCTGCCGACGCTCATATTCAACGGAGCAACGGTAGCAGATCGCTGCTATATCAGTCGCTTGTTTTTCAACATGTTGAAAAACAAGCGACTGCAACGATCAGCCGACTTGAACGATGTCGGCTGATCGTTGCACTCTATTCCACGGGACGAATATCGTTCGTAGTGACCGATATCGGCTGAATACGAACGATATTGCTCCTTTAAACGACCCGTGGAATAGGGGCTTTAATGGTGTACCAGCTAGTGGAGTGTTAGGAATCGGGTGTCCTGGCACCTGTCCTTGTGACCACCAGTTACTATTACTTGTATTGCGGTATTATTTATGCTTGGTATAGCGCTGTTATTATATGGCTTTGTATGGAGCTGTAATTTGATTACTGAATGGTGTTAGTATTTAGGCATGGCATGGTGGTATTATTTGAGTATACTGTATGGGTATATTATTTAGTTACTGTATAGTGGTATTATTTGACTACTGTATGGTTATATTTTTTAGTTTCTGTATAGTGGTATTATTTGAGTACTGTATAGTTATATTATTTAATCACTGTATAGTGGTATTTGAGAACTGTATGGTTATTTCTTTTAGTCACTGTATAGTGGTATTATTTGTGCACTGTATAGTGGTATTATTTGAGTACTATACGGTTATATTATTTAGTTACTGTATAGTGCTATTATTTGACTACTGTATGGTTATATTTAGTTACTGTATAGTGGTATTACGTACTGTATGGTTATATTATTTAGTCACTGTATAGTGGTTTTATTTGACCGCTGTATAGTGGTATTTTTTAGCACTGTGTAGTGGTATTATATGAGTACTGTATAGTGGTATTATTTAAGTACTGTAGGGTATATTTAGTTACTGTATAGTGGTATTACTTGAGTACTGTATGGTTATGTCATGTAGTCACTGTATAGTGGTTTTATTTGACCACTGTATAGTGGAATTATTTAAGTACTGTATAGTGGTATTATATGAGCACTGTATAGTGGTATTATTAGTGATGAGTGAATAGTGAGATATTCAAATATTCGATATTCGTACGAATATCCCGCGAATATTCGATCGAATATTCGATCTCATTAAAGTCTATGGGAACAAGTATTCGATTAGTGAAAAACATCTATTTGACCATTTGGAGGGTGAAACCGGAAGCTGGGGGATTTGAACGCTTATCGAATATTTATCGAATATTCGAATATCTCACTATTCGATCGAATATCTATTCGATCAAACAGTATTCGCTCATCACTAGGTATTATATGAGTACGGTGTAGTGGTATTATATGAGTACTGTATAGTGGTATTATATGAGTACTGTATAGTGGTATTATATGAGAACTGTAAAGTGGTATTATTTGAACACTGTATAGTGGTATTATTTAAGTACTTTATAGTGGTATTATATGAGTACTGTATGCTGGTATTATATGAGAACTGTAAAGTGGTATTATTTGAACACTGTATAGTGGTATTATATAAGTACTGTATAGTGGTATTTGATCACTGTGTGATGATATTATTTAGTTACTGTATAGTGGTATTATCGGAGCACTGTATTGTGACATTTATGATTAGTGCACTTATTTGAGCACTGTATAGTGATTTTTTTTAATACTGTGTGGTAATATTATTTGAGCAGTGTATGATAGTATAATTTTATCACTGTATGGTGGTATTATATAACCACTCCATGGGGGCATTATTTGTACACTGTATAGTAGTATTATTTGTGTACATGGTATGCAATGTATACTGCCAGCTTTAGTCTTTTTGGCCATCCACCCCTCTAAAGCAGATCAGTTTTCAAGGTTGTTGTTTATTTACTCTTTATACCCCCCATCTACATCTATTAACGTAAGTGAGGTCTAAATGTCCCTTCAGGGCTCTAAACCCCAGCTGGTAAATGAGAACAGCTGTATAGATACATTGTTAGATATCTGCAATAGCGTCGCCCACATGCCATGTCTTGGCTTGAGTTCACAGCCCTGAGGCCCAGTAGTGTCAGTGAGTGATGCGTTACTGAGTAGTACAGAAAATAATAAAACCATATCAACACTGAACTGTTGCAACCCGTAATTGCCCTGGAGTCTTACAGAAGCACTCCTGCATTTTTTTTTTGCCCATATAATTCGCACTCACTATAACTATTCCTGCAGTGTCACCTGTTTCATAGCAGCTCTGCTGCATCCACACATGTCATTATGCAGTAAGGTCTGCTGGCTGAGATGGTGACCTCATTGAGAGCACAGAAACATATGCAATTTCCAGGGGGTCACCATGCGATCAGATGACCCAACTGAAGGAAAGGATTCCAGGATTTTTTAGATTTAAAGTAGACCCCTACTACTACATAATGGATGGGGAGTCCCAGCCAGGTAAAAGATGACGCCCATTGGTACAAATGGTCCTCATCATGTAATACTACATTTCCCTGGAAGCCAATCACCGGCCTGGCTTGAGCAAATCCTTATAATCGTGCTATAATGAAAAGCCCTGCAATTTTCTGATTTACTTTGCATCCTAGTTGCCACTATTTCCAAGATCTCTGCTTGCTGTCAATGAAAAGGAGAATCCATATCCACATGCTGAAGTTGTAAACTTGTCTTGATCTTAATACTTCAGCTGTGGGGAATTGTAGTAGTCACTCCAGACAATCCTTTGTGCTGAGAATTTGTTACAATGTATCAGTGCAGGTAAGAAAGATCAGCATGGAGGATCATCATGTCTGGATACAGTCAGCTGTAAGAAGTATTAGGCCGGGTCCACGTATGATGTCTGCTGATCCGTTGCATCCCGGACAATCCCCCATCTGGTACCCTAGAGGCTAAAATGGGGCCTAGTGATGGACCTATGGATGGATGATCTGGCATAGTTGCCTTTTCCTAACACTTGGTCAGAAAACCCTACAATGTTTGTTGATCCGGCACAACCACACTGGATGGGAACCGTACTCAACTGCTTCATAGGACAAAGTATCGGCAAAACTGTTCCGAATCGCTGGCCTTTCGTTTATATCTATACTAGGTCTAGTGGTTTCTAAATATATGTTAGTTCTATTGGTTTCTATCTGTTAGGTCTAGTGGTTTCTATCTATATAAGGTCTATTGTTTTATATCTATATTAGGTCTCTCTCTCTCTCTCTCTCTCTCTCTCTATATATATATATATATATATATATATTTGTTTATATCTGTTAGGTCTAGTGGTTTCTATCTATATAAGGTCTATTGTTTTATATCTAGATCTATAGGTTTATATCTATATTGGGTCTATTGGTTTATATCTATATTATGTGTATTAGTTTATATCTATATTAGGTCTATTGGTTTATATATATATTAGGTCTATTGGTTTATATCTATAGTAGCTCTATTGATTTATATCTATATTATGTGTATTAGTTTATATCTATACTAGGTCTATTGGTTTATACATATATTAGGTCTATTGGTTTATATCTATATTAGGTCTATTGGTTTATATCTATATTATGTGTATTGGTTTATATCTATATTATGTCTATTGGTTTATATCTATATTAGGTTTATTGGAGGTTTATATCTATATTAGGTCTAAAGGTTTATATCTATATTAGGTCTATAGGTTTATATCTATATTAGGTCTATAGGTTTATATCTATTTTAGGTCTATAGGTTTATATCTACATTAGCAAACACACAAAAACACAGAAAAATGCAACAGCTCACCGCAACAGCAAGATACAGACCCACCATAGACATGTAAATAATTAAAAGCAGCCCCCCCAACTGCCCAAAAAATTCCCACAAAAATAATGAGTCTCTTGGTTACTATTTGCAAACAGCGTAAACTGCCTCACCACGATAAGGCAGACCCTACACTGTATGTACACTATGGCCTCTCCATGGCGTATAATACGCCTATGCTCTGGGCATGCAAGATCCGTCTAATACCTGCAAAAATAATTGCATCACCTGGGTGAGACAGGTGGAGTGCACGACCAAATAGAGGCAGCCACTCCCCCAACTGGAACACAGAAAAAAAAGGAAAAAATTGGTCAGCTCTCCTAGAACACTGTTCACACTAAGCAGGAGCACGTTGCCATGGCTGAAATTGCAAACACACAAAAACACAGAAAAATGCTGTTGCGGTGAGCTGTTGCATTTTTCTGTGTTTTTGTGTGTTTGCAATTTCAGCCATGGCAACGTGCTCCTGCCTAGTGTGAACAGTGTTCTAGGAGAGCTGACCAATTTTTTTCCTTATATCTACATTAGGTCTATTGGTTTATTTCTATATTCGGTCTATTGGTTTATATCTATATTTGGTCTATTGTTTTATATCTATATTATGTGTATTGGTTTATATCTATATTAGATCAATTGGTTTATATTTATATTAGGTTTATTGGAGGTTTATATCTATATTAGGTCTATAGGTTTATATCTATATTCGGTCTATTGGTTTATATCTTTATTAGTTATATTGGTTTATACGTATATTACGTCTATTGGTTTATATCTTTTAGGTTTATTGGAGGTTTATATCTATATTAGGTCTATTGGTTTATATCAATATTATGTGTATTGGTTTATATCTATATTATGTCTATTGGTTTATATCTATATTAGGTCTATTGGTTTATATCTATATTATGTGTATTGGTTTATATCTAAATTAGGTCTATTGGTTTATATCTATATTAGCTCTATTGGTTTATATCTAAATTAGGTCTATAGGTTTATATCTATATTAGGTTTATTGGAGGTTTATATCTATATTAGGTCTATTGGTTTATATCTATATTCGGTCTATTGGTTTATATCTATATTATGTGTATTGGTTTATATCTATATTAGGTTTATTGGAGGTTTATATCTATATTAGGTCTATTGGTTTATATCTATATTATGTGTGTTGGTTTATATCTATATTCGGTCTATAGGTTCATATCTATATTATGTGTATTGGTTTATATCTATATTAGGTTTATTGGAGGTTTATATCTATATTAGGTCTATTGGTTTATATCTATATTATGTGTGTTGGTTTATATCTATATTCGGTCTATAGGTTCATATCTATATTAGATCAATTGGTTTATATTTATATTAGGTTTATTGGAGGTTTATATCTATATTAGGTCTATAGGTTTATATCTATATTAGGTCTATAGGTTTAGATCTATATTAGGACTATTGGTTTATATCTATATTAGGTCTATTGGTTTATATCTATATTATGTCTATTGGTTTATATCTATATTATGTCTATAGGTTTATATCTATATTATGTCTATTGGTTTATATCTATATTAGGTCTATTGGTTTATATCTATATTATGTCTATTGGTTTATATCTATATTACGTCTATAGGTTTATATCTATATTATGTCTATTGGTTTATATCTATATTAGGTCTATAGGTTTATATCTATATTAGGTCTATTGGTTTATATTTATATTAGGTCTATTGGTTTATATCTATATTAGGTCTATTGGTTTATATCTATATTGGGTCTATTGGTTTATATCTATATTATGTCTATAGGTTTATATCTATATTATGTCTATTGGTTTATATCTATATTAGGTGTACTGGAGGTTTATATCTATATTAGGTATATTGGTTTATATCTATATTAGCTCTATTGGTTTATATCTATATTTGGTCTATAGGTTTATATCTATATTAGGTCTATTGGTTTATATCTATATTGGGTCTATAGGTTTATATCTATATTAGGTATATTGGTTTATATCTATATTAGGTCTATTGGTTTATATCTATATCGGGTCTATAGGTTTATATCTATATTAGGTCTATTGGTTTATATCTATATTATGTGTATTGGTTTATATCTATATTATGTCTTAAAGCAAAGATCTTAAAAAGGGTAAAAAAAAAGAAATCCTTCCAGCTGGGAGTTGTAGTTTTACAAAAGCTTGAGAATCCAAAGGGGGGCAATATAGAGAATACCACCCAGTCTAATATTATAGAGTGCACCGCACTATAATAACCACCTAAATTCCTATGAAATGATTTCTTTAGCATGGCACTTTTCCTTCCCTCTCCTTTTCTTGGCCTCTTTCCTGTCTCTTAAGTAGCACCTGTCGGGTAATGTCATTTGCCCATTCTCTTGCTGCCCACTCGGGGGGTGTGATTTGGTGCCAGGATTGGGTACAGCTGCCACTCACGTCCCACATCCGTCAGGCTGATGGGTAAGGGACCTGCCCACTCCCGAGGCTCCTTCCTTATAACTATTCTTCAGGAGCACCTCGGCCTCTGTAATCAGGCGCAGGCTGTTATTAGGACCCAGTGGGCGGATAGTAAACATGAAATGCACTTAAGAGCCGGGACCGCCATACTGAGGCCGCTCACCAATATCTAATATATCCACTTTACTGTTTGACATAAAACGTTGAAAAATTACTAATAGTTACTATGCTTAGTTTGACATCACACTCAGAGCTGCATTCACAATACTGCTAAGATTGGAAGTGTGGCTGAAGCAGATGACGAGCAGCAGCGTTATGAATGCAGCTCTGGATGTGATATCTTTGCCGTCACTTCTTACACTGATTTCTGTGTGTTTTTCAGGTTTTCTGGCCACCCCTGAGAAGTCTTTACATCCCGGTCTTCCTCAACTGCTGGCTGGCAAAGCACGCCCTGGAGAACATGATTGTAAGACTCTAGTCAGAACAAGTTATTACTTACTTTTCATTGCAGTTTGTATTTATGGAGGAAAAATTGGGCAGGGTTTCATGCTCCGCTTTTCTGGTAGGCAGCATGGGGGCTGTTCAGGAACTTTAGGATAGGGCTGTGCAGCGATTTCCGATCACATGATGAGGAACCACTGTGTCACAAGACTCCATCACTTATACAAAAGAATGGGATCACAAGGGGCCACAACCCAGCAGTCGTAAAAAATCCAATCTGCTTGTTTGTCTTCCTCAGAGGCAGGAAAGCACAGCTGCTTGTCTCACTGGTGCTGCAGTTCCTAATGGTGGGGTGCAGGTCTGTAGATTCATGACTTTTTATAGCCTCTTTTGCTCCTATCCCAGTGTTGCAATGTAACGCTAAACACTGAGGAGTGTTCCAGTAACGGGCCTGTGTTTACCCCAATACTCTTGTCCTCGAGGGGGACATTTATGAAGACCAACTCCTAGGCTGGTCTTAAATTAGGTCCTCAGCGCCAATTGCCCCACTGGTTTCACTAAGAGTTGCACGCCTCTTACTGCACGCCTCTGCATGCCGTATTTGGGGGCGCAGAAATCTACACCTGCTCCTGAACAGGTGTAGATTTCTGCTCTTATTTACCACTGCAGGCAGGCATAAATCACTGTAAATCAGGCGCGCAAGGAGGCCACACCTCCTCCCTGCCTTGCTGGCCCCCCTCGCCCACCTATCCATCAGGTGAGCGGGGGATATGGCAGGAGTATGCCAAGAAGAAGGGGTGAATCTGCCCTTCTCCCTGGCGTACGCCAGTGACGCAGCCTTCATAAATGTCCTCCATTTGTCCTAGTTTCCTGTTCGTAACGCCAAACAGCACTCAGTACAAGGTGGCAATTATATCTAGGCACAACATGTAAACTTTTTAGGGGGAGCGCACAATATACATAAGGTAGAATATACATGTTACCCCCCCCCCCCCCCGCCTCTAATAATTGTCCGTGTATTATACTAAGCCTGATGTCCTTATCTATAAAGCACAGAGGACCAGCTCCCCCAACACAAGCAAAGAAAAGATCCATGAATGAGAAATCTTTGCACTGCTTCCAGCTACGTATGTGCCAAATAATGAGCGGCTGCTCCATATCACCTCAGAAGCTGTGAAAATCACTCCCCGCTCCCCGCCGCTCTCCCAGCGCCTGCTTCTATCTATGAATCTAAATCAGCTTCAGGGAGAAGGCACTCTCCCCGGTGCGGCGTGAACACCCTGTGCTACCACTTATAATGGCGCTGTAACTCCACGCTGTCTATTTATATCAGATATGGTAATATCTACCCGCATGTGAATGGCAACTGGGCGCGATAAGAACTCTAACAAGTGTCTATGAGCTCTAGTGGGCACAAACTGATAAAGGTTCTCTCCACTTAAGGGGGGGGGGGTCTTTTTTCAGCAAATTGGGACTTACTGTATATGTACACTAGATAGACATCATTCACATCATGAGAAGCCTATGTTAAAATACTTAAAAAGGTGTTGAAATAAGATAGCGAGATAGATAGATAGATAGATAGAAGATAGATAGGAGATAGATAGATAGATAGATAGATAGATAGATAGATAGATAGATAGATAGGAGATAGATAGATAGATAGATAGATAGATAGATAGATAGATAGATAGGAGATAGATGATAGATAGATAGATAGAAGATAGATAGATAGATAGATAGATAGATAGATAGATAGATAGATAGATAGGAGATAGATAGATAGATAGGAGATAGATAGATAGATAGATAGATAGATAGATAGGAGATAGATAGATAGATAGATAGATAGATAGATAGATAGATAGATAGGAGATAGATAGATAGATAGATAGATAGATAGATAGATAGATGATAGATAGAAAGATAGGTGATAGATAGATAGAGAGATAGAGAGATAGATAGATAGAGAGATAGAGAGATAGATATAGACAGATAGATAGATAGATAGAGGATAGATAGACAGATAGATAGATAGATAGATAGATAGATAGATAGATAGATAGATAGGATATAGATAGATAGATAGGATATAGATAGATATATAGGAGATAGACAGATAGATAGATAGATAGGAGATAGATAGATAGATAGGAGATAGGAGATAGATAGGAGATAGATAGATAGAGAGATAGATATATAGGAGATAGACAGATAGATAGGAGATAGACAGATAGATGCACGTGATATCTTTTCTATCATTTTTAAATGTTGATCTTTTCTCTTCAAGAATGACCTGCATCGAGCTATCCAGAGAACTCACTCCGCCATGTTCAATCAAGTGTTCATCCTGATCTGTACACTGGTCTGCCTCATGTTCACCTGGTATGTACTTTGTGTATGTGACAGAAGTATAGTACATATATTCTTGTATATAGGAGCAGTATTATAGTAGTTATATTCTTGTATATAGGAGCAGTATTATAGTAGTTATATTCCTGTATATAGGAGCAGTATTATAGTAGTTATATTCTTGTATATAGGGGACAGTATTATAGTAGTTATATTCTTATATATAGGAGCAGTATTATAGTAGTTATATTCTTGTATATAGGGAGCAGTATTATAGTAGTTTTATTCTTGTATATATGAGCAGTATTATAGTAGTTATATTCTTGTATATAGGAGCAGTATTATAGTAGTTTTATTCTTGTATATAGGAGAAGTATTATAGTAGTTATATTCTTGTATATAGGAGGCAGTATTATAGTAGTTATGCGGTTCAGGGAAGAAACAGAGTGCTGCACCTCACACCTATGGCTGATACTAGTGCCGCTAGGCTAAATAAAAAACACATCAGAATTTTGTGTAGGAATTGATCAAGCCATACTGCCCCATGTACCGCGTGCAGGTATCTGATACACATGGGTCCCTACACTAAGTCCACACTGTGCCAGTCAGCGACCACCACCCCCGCAGGCGTGCACAGTCAGGGAACGGGGGCCATGGGACGGCCCTGCGACCCCCATGCCACAGGACCAGACCCAAAAACACCACACCAGAACCCGGCCAGCACCGCCGGCGGAGAAGGTCGCCCCCAAGCAGCACAAGTCTGGATAAGGAATTACACTCACCATAGCTGCAGCAAACAGAATGGGAAAAAACAGGAGGGATTAAAACCATGTGCACTCAGGTGTCTCCTGCTAATTGCGGTCATGTGGGTCTCACCAGGAGGAGTGCTGCTTGGGGGCGACCTTCTCCGCCGGCGGTGCTGGCCGGGTTCTGGTGTGGTGTTTTTGGGTCTGGTCCTGTGGCATGGGGGTCGCAGGGCCGTCCCATGGCCCCCGTTCCCTGACTGTGCACGCCTGCGGGGTTGGTGGCCACTGACTGGCACGGTGTGGACTTAGTGTAGGGACCCATGTGTATCAGATACCGGCACGAGGTACATGGGGCAGTATGGCTTGATCAATTCATACACAAAATTCTGATGTGTTTTTTATTTAGCCTAGCGGCACTAGTATCAGCCATAGGTGTGAGGTGCAGCACTCTGTTTCTTCCCTGAACCGCATTTTGTTTCTCTCTTTTCTCCGTGTTTTGCACTCCTCCTGGTGAGACCCACATGACCGCAATTAGCAGGAGACACCTGAGTGCACATGGTTTTAATCCCTCCTGTTTTTTCCCATTCTGTTTGCTGCAGCTATGGTGAGTGTAATTCCTTATCCAGACTTGTGCTGCTTGGGGGCGACCTTCTCCGCCGGCGGTGCTGGCCGGGTTCTGGTGTGGTGTTTTTGGGTCTGGTCCTGTGGCATGGGGGTCGCAGGGCTGTCCCATGGCCCCCGTTCCCTGACTGTGCACGCCTGCGGGGTTGGTGGCCACTGACTGGCACGGTGTGGACTTAGTGTAGGGACCCATGTGTATCAGATACCGGCACGAGGTACATGGGGCAGTATGGCTTGATCAATTCATACACAAAATTCTGATGTGTTTTTTATTTAGCCTAGGGGCACTAGTATCCGCCATAGGTGTGAGGTGCAGCGCTCTTTTTCTTCCCTGAACCGCATTATAGTAGTTATATTCTTGTATATAGGAGCAGTATTATAGTAGTTATATTCCTGTATATAGGAGCAGTATTATAGTAGCTATATTATTGTACATAGTAGCTATAATCTTGTATATATAACCTCAATTCATGCCCCTAAACACTTTGTACATTAAGGGGTTAATCATAGGGACAATTGGTGTAATCAAGGTCTGCCTTGTTCCGGTATTTCCATGGTAATTAACCAATAGGTGGTGCTCATGCAGTTCATGCTTAGAATATTGAGCCGGACTTTAGGCTTGGAGACAGAATTGTTAGGTGGAGCGGCGCTCGCTAATCTGTCTAATCTGTGCAGACTCACAAATGAACAATTTATAAAAAAAGAGATGATGGAAACCAAGAGAAGTAATAATTGGGATGTCACACGGCGGCCATTAGGATTTCTGTGGGGAGATTTATCCGTTCTTCTCCACATGTAATATTTATTGATAATATAATTACAGCCGAGGAATCATTTGTCATTCCTCTAATTCTTGGAGAGTCGGATGATGTCAGTGAGAAATCTTAGTAATATACTGAAGGTGATATCATCTACTTTTATTATTGTACTGTACATGGTTATCCTAGATTTACTGTCACTTTTATCTCCTCTACTCTGTCTTACTCTGTCCTCTCACCCATCTCATTTACATCCTTATCCTCTGTATGCTCAGTATCTCTATATCCTTCTCTTCTCAGCCATCTCCTTCTCATCATCCTCCCCTGCTCCCAGCTATCTCTTCTGCATCCTTCTCCCCTGTGTACTCCCAGTCATCACCTCTATATTCTCAGCCTCTGCACTCCTAGTCATCACCTCTATATACTTATCAACTTTACTCCCAGTCATCACCTCTACATAATCATCCTCTGCACTCCCAGTCATCACTTCTACATCCTCACCTTCTGTACTCCCAGTCATCTCCTTTACATCCTCATCCTCTGTACTGTTATGTGGTGTGCCCCCCGGAGGTGTTATATCAGAGGGACGGCCGGTCACTTGCTAGGTGTTGTAGTGTAACACCACTCAGGTGGTGGATGGCCGAGATACAGCTGGACCTTATTATGTTGTCACGTGACACCAGTGCCAGGTGGGCACACAGGTGTGATGGCACGCCTTCTTTTAGTGTGTAAGGCCGGTTGTACCCTCTTCCCCTGTGGTCATTGTCCAGCCGGGTTGCTACCGGGTTCCTTGGGATAGTGTCACAGATGATATAGTCACGGATGGCCAGAGCAGTGTAATGACCCTCCTGGATAATAGGACCCACCAACCACAGAAAGTGGAAGTGTCCCAAGGTTGCGGTGTATATGCTGTGTAGGTAGTGATGAATGATCACAGACTCTTCAGATACCGTTGAGTTGGTTTCCTACTTGTAAATGTGCAGCAGGTTCCAATAAAGTTCCAATAAAGACTTTGACATTGGACAACCAGATCTGTTGGCTAAGTGCAGAGTAGGAGATAGTTGTGTCGATAAAGTTGTACTGAGGTAGAGTAGCGGAGAGGAGGATGCCGTGAGAGTCTCAACCAATGTAGTAGTGTGCTCTGCCGGGATGTTGGAGGATACAATAGAGTACTTGTAGAAGAAGAAGACATGTGCCTGTGTATTGACCTTTGCTTTTAGGGCCCTATTCCACCGGACGATTATCGTTAGCATAACTGTTAACGATTAACGATCTCAAACGACCGCTATTGCGAAAGACCTGAAAACGTTCACTCATTTCCATGGAACGATAATCGTTACTTATGATCGTAATTGCGATCGTTTCTTCTTCCGTATTTATTCGCTATTGCGTTCGTATCTATTGTGAACGACCGAACGATGTCTTATTCAATGCGAACGATTTGCGAACGAGCAACGATAAAAATAGGTCCAGGTCTTAGGGCCCTATTCCACCGGACGATTATCGTTAGCATAATCGTTAACGATTAACGATCTCAAACGACCGCTATTGCGAAAGACCTGAAAACGTTCACTCATTTCCATGGAACGATAATCGTTACTTATGATCGTAATTGCGATCGTTTCTTCTTCCGTATTTATTCGCTATTGCGTTCGTATCTATTGCGAACGACCGAACGATGTCTTATTCAATGCGAACGATTTGCGAACGTTTTGCGAACGAGCAACGATAAAAATAGGTCCAGGTCTTATAAAGCGATCAACGATTTCTCGTTCGGTCGTTAATCGTTACTGCATTTCAACCGAACGATTATCGTTTAGATTCGAACGATTTAACGATAATCTGAACGATAATCGTCCAGTGGAATAGGGCCCTTATAAAGCGATCAACGATTTCTCGTTCGGTCGTTAATCGTTAACTGCATTTCAACCGAACGATTATCGTTTCGATTCGAACGATTTAACGATAATCTGAACGATAATCGTCCGGTGGAATAGGGCCCTTAGTCTTCACACCACCTTATGCCCACTAGCGTTGGCTGAACCGTACTAATGGGTGACACAGGTCCCAGACCTTGTTAGCTTGGCTGAGCGAAATGCTGAGGGTTTCCTGCTGAGACCCGCGCTGCAAGATGGAGTTCATAGGCTTACTACTACTTTGCTCCACCCGGATCAGTTCCTAGTTCTTTGGCTCTTTAGTGGATACTGTCCTGCACTGTGACTTCTCCTTGTCCACGCCGTGGGTTGAGGTTATCTTTTGTCTAGTCCTCTCCTAAGAGGTTTAACACTGCATAGTGCTTTGTGTGGGTACTTGAGAGAAAGTAAGTGACAGTGTGCTGTCTTGCGTCCTACCCATGCAGGGCACTGGCTAAGACTGAACTACGGGGACCTGGCAGAGGGCTGTCCCAAATGGAAAGCTCTTGCTCCTTCCCCACCCAAGGCACTAACTTCCTCTACAGCGTGTATAGTGCGCTGTGATTAAGTGAACAGAGTGCAATAAAAGAATATAGAAAAGAGGTGATAGGAAAGAAGAAAGCAGAAATCCTACTTGTCTACAGATTCTAGTAACACAGAAACACAATAACCCTTTGCGATCCTTCAGCTGTGCAGCTTCCACACACTAATACATAATACAACGACATCTAGTGGTCAACTCTTAATACTACTTTCACCATAATAAGACCACAAAAAGTACAGACTTTTGAGAACACCCCTAGTGGGACACCACCCTTACTCATTACTTTCATATCCTAATCCTCTGTACTCTCAGTCATCTCCTCTACATCTTCTCTTCATTCTTTTTACTCTCAATCTTCTCCTACACCTTTCTCCTCTACTCTTAGTCATCTCTTCTACATTCTTATTGTGTGTGTACTCTCTCAGTAATTTCTTTTACTCTCATCCTCTGAACTTTCAGTCGTCTCCTCTACATTCTTCTCCTCTCTACTCATAAGAAACTCATCAACTTCCTGTACCTTCTGCCTCTTTGCTCCCCCATCACCCTCAGCATTCTCACTCCACCTTCTCAAGGACGGTACCTTCATCAGTCTTTATTTACTGTCCTTTCTTACCTCTGTAATCATTTCATCTTGTCTACCATCTCATGTAAACATATCTCTGCCCAGCTCACCCGCCTCCTCCCACCATTCGCTCCCTCCACCTCTTGGAGGTCCGTACTCTCATCCATCAAACCTACATCTTCAGTCTTATATTCTTAGAAATCTTCTGTGCTTCCTTAGGACATTACTGTCTCCTCAACATCTGTTTAGACGTTAAGGAGACAGAACAGATGACTGAGATTTACCGTGTATTTATTATAGCATATTGTATAGTCGCTATGGTAGAAGTGGAGACCATAACTAAGAGTAATGAGTTTGCGGAGGAAGAAGAAATTTGTGAGCTTACAGAAGATGAAGTATATGTAAAGCCTGAGAGGAAAGGGACAGAACAGATGGGTGAGGGTAAGATGGCTGAGGAAGGAGATGAGGTGCATAAGAACACACGGGGGGATTTTTTCTTTCTGTTTTTAACCAGCTGTCAGCTGCACATTCTCCTAAAACACGGGGAGATGTGCAGCTGACAGACAATGATTTTTAAGCATGCCAGTCCTATTTCTTCTTATTAACTACCCTAATGGTGCGTTTACACAGGCAGATTTATCTGACCAATTTTGGAAGCCAAAGTCAGGAATGGACTTAAAAAGACAGGGAATCTCAGTCTTTCCTTTATGACCTGCACCCTGTTTATAGTCTGTTCCTGGCTTTGGCTTCAAAAATCTGTCAGATAAATCTCTCTGTGTAAACGCACCATAACCCTTTCCCACTCACTCCTTCCCACTTTGTCTTAAAGTGTGCCTGTTGGGAAACTTTTTGTTTTAATAAATCAGCAGGGGATGTGATCACAAGCAGTTTTGCAATATACTCACTTTATGTTTAAAGAGGATGTACCATCAGGTACATCCTCTTTAATGTGACCCACGGATAGAACGGTGCCGTCACGGGGAGACGGTGCTGCGGTCCGTTTTTTGAACCGCGGCCTGGTTCCCATGTACGGCGTCTTTCTATCCGCGGGTACCGGGCCGGGGCTGAAGCAGAGGAGGTGGGCCGGCCCCAGTGGGAGGGAATTCCCTCTCCTCTGTGACACGGCTCCTTTAGAATCAATGGAGCCGCTTCATAGAGGGGCAGAGTTTTTCTTCAACTGGGGGCAGGCCGGCTGGCCTCCTGTGCTTCAGCCCGGCCCGGTACCCATGGATAGAACGGCGCTGTATGCGGGAACCAGGCCGCGGTTCAAAAACAAGAATGTGGCTCCGGCTTCCCCGTGACGGCGCCGTTCTATCCGCGGGTCATATTAAAGAGGATGTACTTTTAAATCAACATTATACCCATGGCCACTAGGTGTCTCCCTTCCTGCCAAACTGTGTTCCATGCTCCCTCTGGGATGATATTTGGTCCTTTCTTCAAAATAAAAAAAAAAGACACCAAACATAGGAAGCCCCTGTCCTTTGCCGCTCACACAAGGAAAGACACCTGTTCATCCTACAGGGTGTATATCACCTGAAGGCAATTACCTTAGGTGAATTATATTATTAACTTTTACTAATTATATTATCAGCTCTGCAGCTTACCAGGAGACAATACTCTGTGTTATGTAACAATTCAGTCAGTATAATGTCACTGTATAGAGATTTTGGTGCTGCGTGACAGGAGAGCTGACCATACAATGCGAGCACACATTCACAGTGAAGGGAGACACCTAGTGGCCATATGTATAACATTGATTAAACCATAGAAAACTTAAAAAATAAAAAGAGTACATTGCAAAACTGCAGAACTGACATTACATTCACTCCCCTACCTCCTCAAACTATAAACCATATCCTCTCTTATCCTCACTTTGCCCTTTTTGTTCATCGCGTATCTACTAACATATGTTTCTTTCTCTCGGCAGTATTTGTGGCATTCAGCATCTGGAGAGAGCCGGCAATAATCTCACCCTATTTGACTCCTTATACTTCTGCATTGTCACCTTCTCCACCGTGGGCTTCGGGGACGTGACTCCCAAGATCTGGCCGTCTCAGCTCCTGGTGGTCATCATGATCTGCGTTGCTCTCATAGTGCTCCCTATACAGGTGATCTGTATTTCTATGATTTCTATGTATTCAGGTGATCAGTATTTTTGTAGCTTTCCCTATTTCTTCCATCTCTCTATGGGAAACGCTGTGAGCTTCGGAGAGAGAGGCTGATGGGGCTATGATGACAGCTGTCAGTACATGAGATGACAGATGTGGGTGCCGTATAAGAATGGCGGCGGGCACCATCAGCACTTTGCCACAATTAACCCCGTCAGCATCCTGGAAAGCTGTAATTACTGTCAGGCGCTGTAACTATAGTCATTGTACCTGGGTCACCGTGTTCTGCAGTGGGGCACATCCTTTTACTGGGTTTAGATGGGAATTTTTTTTAATTTTTTTTTTTTTGTATCCAGGCTATTCTGCCTGTCTTTTGTACCTTTTATAATGGTGCTTTATAGGAGTATAATGGAGAACAGCTAATAATACTAGGTTTACAGGCCTAAGTACATCCAGCAGGGACCTGGGGTATAACGGATCAGGATTACATCTAAATTTATCTAGGGGGGAGGGGGCACAACAAATTGTATACTATGGGGGAGATTTATCAGACATGGTGTAAAGTGAGACTGGCTCAGTTGCCCCTAGCAACCAATCAGATTCCTCCTTTCATTCCTCACAGACTCTTTGGAAAATGAAAGATGGAATCTGATTGGTTGCTAGGGGCAACTGAGCCAGTTTCACTTTACACCATGTTTGATAAATCTCCCCCACTGTACGCAGCCCTTTCGCGTTGATTCTTTACAGACATTTTTTGGGGTTCACTATGTGATATAAAGAATTGTCTCATCTAAAGTATCCATAGTATAGGGCATAACTAAGAGACCCTGAGATATGAGTGGCGGAATACACTTGCGCATTGCCGCTCGATTCATTTTCCATAGAGGCGCCAAGGATATCTCTGTTGACTCCATAGACATTTTAAGGGATACTCCGGCGAAAATCTTTTTATTTCAAATCAACTGGTTTTAGAAAGTTATATAGATTTTTTTTATTTACTTCTATTTAAAAAAAACTCAAATCTTCAATACTTATCATCTGCTGTATGTCCTGCAGGAAGTGGTGTATTCTTTCCAGTCTGACACAGTGCTCTCTGCTGCCACCTCTGTCCATGTCAGGAGCTGCCCAGAGCAGCAGCAAATCCCTATAGAAAACCTCTCCTGCTCTGCACAGTTCCTGACATGGACAGAGGGGGCAGCAGAGAGCACTGTGTCATGCTGGAAAGAATACACCACTTCCTGTAGGACATACAGCAGCTGATAAGTACTGGAAGACTAGAGACCTGTTGGCAGGTGACATCTGTAACACACAGCCGACACCCATCACAGACTTTAGCGGATACACGTACTACAAGCGCCAGACACAGAAACAAAGCAGAAACTAATGATTCTTCAGTCTTGACAATCGTCCTTTGTATCTGTCCCTGAGGCTCCCGGCTCTTGGCGGCGGCTTTCATGCCTGTAATTCTGGATTCTATTGTATTATGTTGATGTGATATTGTTATGATGAGAACTATAGCACTCGGCATCTGCAGATAACACAGTAACTTCTCCCCAGTTACACATTTAAAGAGACATGACGCTTTTTAACCCAATTTTTTTTGACAACATCACATTGAGTATCTGTGTTGTGTTACCTTGTACTCTGTCTTATACTTGTGTAGCACTCGGAGCTGCATTCAGAATTCTGCTGACCTCATATGCCCCTGCTGAGTCAGTGGTGGATTGTGTACTGTCTCACCAGAAACGGTGTAGTGGTCGAAGCTACAAATAAACTCCAACAATGCAGCGCAGCGAATTAAAATGCATATGTCAAAGTGCAGGCGCTTTTCCTGTGTTTGGTCTCTTTTTTTAAAAGAGAAAAGACCAAATATTAGCAAGGAGGAAATATGACAGGAAGGGAGACACCTAGTGGCCACATGTATAATGTTGATTTAAACATAGAAAAAGCTAAAAAAATAAAAAATAAAACAAATATATTGCAAAACTGTGATTTCTTAAAGGGGTTGTTCACCATTTTTTTTTCTTTCAAATGAACTGGTGCCAAAAAAAGTGCAAGAGATTTGTAATTTACTTATATTAAAAACCATCTCAAGTCTTCTAGTACTTATCAGCTGCTTCATGTCCTGCAGGAAGTGGTGTATTATTTCCAGTCTGACACAGCGCTCTCTGCTGCCACCTCTGCCCATGTCAGGAACTGTCCAGAGCAGGAGAGGTTTTCTATGGAGATTTGCTACCGCTCTGCATAGTTCCTGACATGGACAGAGATGGCAGCAGAGAGCACTGTGTGAGATTGGAAAGAACACACCACTTCCTGCAGGACATACAGCAGCTGATAAGTCCTGGAAGACTGAATATTTTTTAAATAGAAGTAAATTACAAATGTATAAAACTTTCTGAAACCAGTTGATTTGAAAGAAAAACATTTTTGCTGGGTAACCCCTTTAAGAGTTTAGAAAGTCCAAGATGATGAGGTCAGGGGGGTTAGGACTTATTGTACAGGCACTGTTGTTGCAGTGTGATATCCTACCTAATCCTGTTCCCAGTTAGCATATAGCCTCCAGCAATGGAGTGTAATGGTTTTGGGCTAGTGACACTGATGTCCTTACTGTCTGTGTGCTTCAGTTTGAGCAGCTTGTGTTCCTCTGGATGGAGAGACAGAAGTCTGGAGGCAATTACAGCCGATACCGGGCACAGACGGAGAAACATGTGGTGCTGTGTGTCAGTTCCCTAAAAATAGATCTTCTCATGGATTTCCTCAATGAGTTCTACGCACATCCCCGACTCCAGGTAAGAAGAGGACTGAAGGGGGAAATCTACTTACTGACTTGTCCCAAGACTTTCTTCAAAACTGTAATGGAACTAGAATTTTTTTTAACCATCTTATTGGTAGTGGAAGGACATCAGGAAATATACTAGAATTTTTTGAAGGACCTTAAAGGGGAACTCCAGTGGAAAAAAATAAAATAATTTGTTTTATATATATACAGTATACATATATATATATATATATATATATATATATATATATATATATATATATATATATATACACACAGTGGTGCCTTGAATTACGAGCATATAAATCCACTCTTAAACCAAAGCAAATTTTCCCATAAGAAATCACTGATATGCAGACAATTGGTTCCACACCCCAAAAATAATGATTTATTATTCTGAATAACATATAAAACAGATGAAACAAACATTCAGAAACAGCAGAATATGTGATATTATAAGTTACTGTACAGTAATGGAGAAGATGGGAAACACAAGGGCGGACAGAGACTGCAGGGAGTATGGAGGAATGAGCAGGGCAGATGAGGGCACATACATACAGCGCTCTATGTACGGGGAGAGAGGGGTTACAGCTATGGAGAGATTACCCCCACAGTCCTGTCCCCTGATGTAAGCCCCAGCCTGAAGTGGATCTGCTATGATTTGGAAGGTGAGGGAGACTTGCTGGGTCAGAGTACAGAGCTGTAGACCCCGCTATGCAGACCCTTCCCCTCCCCCACTCCCCCTCCCACCCAGTAGAGGGAGCTCTTAAACCAAAGCAATGCTCTTAAATCAAGTCACAATTTTGAAAAACGGGACTCTAACGGGGGGTCGGGAGCCTGTCACCCCGGCACGGGGGTGACAGGTCTCCTTTAACAAAAAAGTGTAAAACAACTGAAAATCTGTCTTATATTCTTGGTTCTTCAAAGTAGCCGCCTTTTGCTTTGATTCCTGCTTTGCGCTCTTGGCATTCTCTTGATGAGCTTCAAGCGGTAGTCACCGGATATGGTTGTCACTTCACAGGTGTGCCCTGTCAGGTTTAAGAAGTGGGATTTCTTGCCTTATGGTGCGTTTACACGTAACGATTATCGTGCGAATTTGCGTGATAAGGATCGAATTCGAACGATAATCGTACGTGTAAACGCAGCGAACGATCAAATGACGAATGAGAAATCGTTCATTTTGATCTTACAACATGTTCTCACATTGTCGTTCGCAAAAAATTCGCAGATTGTTCCGTGTAAACAGTCGTTCGCCGATTTAATCAATGTGTGAGATAGGCTTAAGCGACTGCAAAACGATCTTTCCGTACGATGTATCGTTCCGTCTAATTGCTGATCGTTATGAAAAAAACATGTTTTTTCCGGCATCGTTAATCGTACGATCGGGCCAATTATCGTTTCGTGTAAACGCAGCATTATAAATGGGTTTGGGACCATCAGTTGTGTTGTTCAGAAGTCAGGTGGATGCACAGCTGATAGACTGTTAGAATAAAAATTATGGCAAGAAAAAAGCAGCTAAAGGCCCTATTCCACGGAACGATTATCTCCCGTATTCAGCCGATATCGGCCGCTGAATCGTCCCGTGGAATAGAGTGCAACGATCAGCCGACATCGTTTATGTCGGCTGATCGTTGCAGTCGCTTGTTTTTCAACATGTTGAAAAACAAGCGACTGATATAGCAGCGATCTGCTGCCGTCACTCCGTTGAATAGGAGCGTCAGCAGCAGATGCTGCTATATCCTATGGGCTGCCCGGACGATCAGCGATCCCCCGGGCAGCCCCCTCGCAGGTCCGCGCCGCCCCTCCCGCATTCACCCGCTTGCTGCAGCAGCGTTGAATAGCGGCGGCAGCGAGCGGGGAAGGAGGAGCAAACGAGCGCTGAGAGCGCTCGTTTGCTCCTCTGACGACCCGTGTAATAGGCCCTTTAGTACAGAAAAACGAGTGGCCATCATTACTTTAAGAAATGAAGGTCAGTCAGTTCGAAAAATTGGGAAAACTGTGAAAGTGTCCCCAAGTGCAGTTGCAAAAACCATCAAGTGCTACAAAGAAACTGTCTGACATGAAGAGCGCCCCAGGATGGGAAGACCAGGAGTCACCTCTGCTGCGGAGGAGAAGTTCATCCGAGTCACCGGCCTCAGAGATCGCAGGTTACCAGCCGCTCAGATTAGAGACCAGGTCAATGGCGGTACACAGAGTTCTAGCAGCAGAAACATCTCTACACCAACTGGAAGAGGAGACTGTGCAGCAGTCTTCATGGTAAAATAGCTGCTAGGAAACCACCACTAAGGACGGGCAACAAGCACAAGAGACTTGTTTGGGCTAAAGAACACAAGGAATGGACATCAGACCAGTGGAAATCGGCCTGAGGAGCCCAAATTTGAGATCTTTGGTTCCAACCACCGTGTCTTTGTGCAATGCAGAAAAGGTGAACGGACGGACTCTACGTGCCTGGTTCCCACCGTGGAGCATGGAGGAGGAGGTGTGATGGTGTGGGGGGGCTTTGCTGGTGACACTGTTGGGGATTTGTTCAAAATTGAAGGCATACTGACCCAGCATGGCTACCACAGCATCTTGCAGCGGCTGCTATTCCATCCGGTTTGCGTTTAGTTGGACCATCATTTATTTTTTCAACAGGACAATGACCCCAAACCCACCTCCAGGCTGTGTAAGGGCTATGTGACCAAGAAGAGGAATGATGGGGTGCTACGAGATGGTTTGGGGTGAGCTGAACCGCAGAGTGAAAGCAAAAGGGCCAACAAGTGCTGAGCATCTCCAGGAACTCCATCAACACTATTGGAAGACCATTTCCGGTGACTACTGCTTGAAGCTCATCAAGAGAATGCCAAGAGTGTGCAAAGTAGGAATCACAGCAAAAGGCGGCTACTTAGAAGAACCAAGAATATAAGACAGATTTTTCGTTATTTCACACTTTTTTGTTAAGTATCTAATTCCACATGTGATAATTCATAGCTTAGATGCCTTCAGTGTGAATCTACAATTTTCATAGTCATGAAAATACAGAAAACTCTTTGAATGAGAAGGTGTGTCCAAACTTTTGGTCTGTACTATATATATATTTATTTTAAAATTTTTAAATCAACTGATGTCAGAAAGTTATATAGATTTGTGAATTACTTCATTTTAAAAAATCTCCAGTCTTCCAGTACTTATCAGCTGCTGCATGTCTTGCAGGAAGTGCTGTATTCTCTGCAGTCTGACAGTGCTCTCTGCTGCCACCTCTGTCCATGTCAAGAACTGTCCCGAGCAGTAGCAAATCCCCTCCTGCTCTGGATAGTTCCTGACATGGACAGAGGTGGCAGCAGAGAACACTGTTTCACACTGGAGAGAATACACCACTTCCTGTAGGACATACAGCAGCTGATAAGTACTGGAATACTTTAGATGTTTAAATAAAAGTTATTTTTATTTCTGCTGGAGTACAATTTGAGTTTAAGAAATGGAAGCAGTTCTTGCAGGAGCATTGCCGCCTCGTCATTGTGATGATGATCAGAAAATAGCGCCACTTCTACCCATTGGCTGTGGCTGGTACTGCGTCTCTATTAAAATGAATGGGACAAAGCTGCAATACCAAACAGCCATGTTTTATTAGGACAGCCCCTCCATGCATAGGCCATTAATAATAAAGTACATTGAAGATGATTCAGGTCTTTGGTTACCAGACTGGAACCCATAGCGTTCCTAATTGTAGTCATTAGACGCCTCCATTAATCTGGCTCTT
Organism: Dendropsophus ebraccatus; assembly: GCF_027789765.1. Taxonomy (NCBI): domain Eukaryota; kingdom Metazoa; phylum Chordata; class Amphibia; order Anura; family Hylidae; genus Dendropsophus; species Dendropsophus ebraccatus. Next base: position 212,322,029 of record NC_091454.1, on the reverse strand, counting down.
GTCTCTGTGCAGGATCATTACGTCGTCCTCCTGTGTCCCACCGAAATGGATCTGCCGGTACGAAGAGTCTTACAAATCCCCCTGTGGTCCCAGCGTGTCATCTACCTGCAGGGATCAGCGCTGAAGGATCAGGATCTCATGAGAGCCAAGTAGGTTGTCGGGTGTAAATCTCAGGAACGTACCCCCCTCCGTGCTCCCCCCCCCCCTCCGGCCCCCGGGTGTTATATATAATAATCATTAGTGATTTTACCTAATTAAGTACCAGATTGCACCGGGAAATGATTCTGTACAGCAATGTCCGTCGGGGACGGTGGAAGACACGACGCACATTACTAGGATGAGTCATTTCAGTAAGGACGCGGCTCTTCTGGGGCCCAAGGAGTTTTTCGTTGTTTTCGTTCTCTTTTTTTTCTTCATCTTTTCTTGCCGGTTTTGTTTAACGTGGGATGAGCTGTGTAGTTCAGTGGGGCAGTCCGTTTTTTTAGCTGTTTTATGCAAAAAAAAACAACATGGAAAAACAGATTTATTTAGAGCTGTTTTTCCATTGACTTCCATTCTAAAAAAAAAATGGATCCAAACACATTCGTTTTTTTAGGGTACACAAAAAATGTGGTCGAATACGTTTTTTTTGTGTACACTAAAAAAACGGACACGTTTATATCCGTTTTTCGATATATTTTTTTTTTATAATGGAAGTCAATAGAAAAATGCATCCACTTTTTTAGGTTTCAACTCTTGTGTCTTGTGGCATAATTCATGTGATACGTTTATTCTGCTAGAAAGAACAATTACGGCAGTACCAAATTTGTATGGGTTTTCCTAATATTAAAGGGGTACTCTGGCAAAACAATTATCTTCAAATTAGCGGATATCAAAAAATGATCTAGATTTGTAGTTTACTTCTATTTAAAAATCTCCAGTACTTATCAGCTTCTGTATGTCATGCAGGAAGTGGTGTATTATTTCCAGTCTGACACAGTGCTCTCTGCTGCCACCTCTGTCCATGTCAGGAACTGTCCAGAGCAGCAGCAAATCCCCTTAGAAAATCTCTTTTGCTCTGGACAGTTCCTGACATGGACAGAGATGGCAGCAGAGAGCACTGTGTCAGACTGGAAATAATACACCACTTCCTGCATGACATACAGAAGCTGATAAGTACTGGAAGTCTGGAGATTTTTAAATAGAAGTAAATGACAAATCTATATAACTTTCTGACACCAGTTTTTGCTGGAGTACCCCTTAATACCTACGTGCCAGCACTGCCACAAATCGGAAAAAGATTCATTGATCAATAGCTCTAAATCCTTTCCATTGATTGAAAATTAAATGACAGAATTATGTTTTTCTTTGCCTTTAAATAGACGAAAAAACTCTGACCTCCTTGATGGTATTCTAATCATCAGGAGAAAATAAGCAGTTTCCGATCCATGTGACCTGTAACTAACTTACTAACCAGCTCTCTCTGCTCTCTCCTCCACCTGTCGTGCTGCTGTAGAATTGATGACGCAGAGGCCTGCTTCATCCTCAGCAACCGCTTCGAAACCGACCGCATCGCAGCTGTACGTCTGAGAGGGCTTTGGGCTGGGCTGGCGATTACTGCTATGTGGTTATTATAGGGGTTTGTGGCTATTACTCATCCCAATGACTCGGAAGAAGCGACGAGCCGAGGAAGTTGTAGAGTGCCCATTATAGAGTGACGGATGTAACCCATCTGTGCCAGGAGATCACACTGAATTACATTCAATCTGGGCACAGTCTAATATTATTATCCATAAAGAACATTATTATAGTAGTTATATTCTTGTATATATGGAGCAGTATTATAGTAGTTATATTCCTGTATATAGGAGCAGTATTATAGTACTGCCCTTGTCTCTGTTCGAGCACCGCGGCTACTTACCAGTGCAGTTTATTAGCCCTTAATCCGACTCCAGCGCACAGCTACTGATTGAGCAGTATTCAGACAGTGCCGGCACCTGTATCTTCCTGAAGCATTATAGTAGTTATATTCTTGTATATAGGAGCAGTATTATAGTAGTTACATTTTTGTATATAGGATCGGCATTACAGTAGTTATAATCTTGTACATAGGAGGCAGTATTTTAGTAGTTATTAGACAGGGGTGGTGGTCACTGACCGGCACAGTGTGGACTTAGTGTAGGGACCCATGTCTATCAGATACCTGCACGCGGTACATGGGGCAGTGTGGCTTGATCAATTCAGGGTACATTCACACGAACGGGCTCTCAGCGAGATTCTCGCTGCGAGCCCGGCAGGTCCTGGCAGTTCCCATACACTACATACTTGCTGCGGTTTAAACGACCACAGCGAGTATGTAATTCTGTCGCCCTTAACCCCTTCTGCTCCCACCCGGCTCCCCCGCTGTAAGCATACTTTACCTGTCCTTGCTGCACGGGTCCGGCGTCCTGCTCTCACGTCCGGCCAATTAGTGTGTTTCCCAGCCGCAGCCACTGATTGGCCGGACGGGAGAGCAGGACGCCGGACCTGTGCAGCGAGGACAGGTAATGTATGCTTACAGCGGGGGAGCCGGGCGGGAGCAGAAGGGGTTAAGGGCGACAGAATTACATACTCGCTGCGGTCGTTTAGACCGCAGCAAGTATGTAGTGTATGGGAACTGCCAGGACCTGCCGGGTTCGCAGCGAGATTGACCGTTCGTGTGAATATACCCTCATACACAAAATTCTGATGTTTTTTATGCAGCCAAGAGACACTAGTGTCAGCCATAGGTGTGAGGTGCAGCGCTCTTTTCTCTCCTGTATTGCATTTTAGTAGTTATATTATTGTACAATTGCCCTTATTTTGCCTAAAAAGACATTATGGGAACGTAGCCTTGTAGTAGTTTCTGCTATCATAAAAAAAATACATAATTCCAGAGAATTGCTAGATATGTACTCAGAGCTGTTGCATTCATAGTGAATTACTCAGCAGGGGAAAATATTCCTCCATAATTTAAAAGAATATGAAATCTGGGTCCCATCCTGAAGCATGATGGGAAGGTACATTCTTTTACTGTAATAATATTACTAATAATAAATGATGCTATATTACTTTATGAGCTGAGGGAGAGAAGAATCAGCGATACTAATAGGATGCAATGTTCTCCACTTCTCACTAGGATCACCAGACCATTCTCCGAGCCTGGGCCGTAAAGGATTTTGCTCCTAATTGTCCTCTTTATGTCCAGATACTGAAGCCGGAAAACAAGTTTCATATCAAATTTGCAGGTAATGAATCAGGGAAGACATTTATTACAAGTTCAGTGTATTCATTCCGAGATTTTATGGGCAACAATGAGAGATTGTTATAAGATAATACACACTTTATCTATCACACTTAACATTAGGCTCGGTCTCTACTGATCCTGTATACATCACTGGCTTATTTAAATAAAAAACTAATAAAGTTCATAGAATCTTCCATTTAAACATTATTTTTTTTTTGTACATAGTTACAAAGAGGATGTCTTAGGCGTTGTTCACACATCTGTGGCCGTTTTTTATGGATATAAAGCACTGATCAGGAAGCCTTTAGAGAGGCTTCAAGAAACCATCAGGGTTTCTTGGCCATAAAACAAAGGCCAATGCCTCCCGGCCTGGTCAATCACAGCACCACAGTTAACTGTATGCGCTCAAGATTAGTAGCATGTACAGTTAAAGTGTCGTCAGGTCCTATATTCTCCTGTGGTGGTGTATAGGGAAGTTTAACACTTTCTCCAGGATTCTGCCCCCACCTATAGTCAATCACTAGGTGAACAAGTAATGAAACACCTTACGATCATCTTATTGAACGAGAAATCTTATAAAAAGGCAACACCTTTAATCCCGTTAGTAACGCCACTTCTCCTAACCCTTTCTTCCATAATGCAGTCACAATATATCCGCCATTGTGTTGTCTTTGTTTCTTGACCTCAAAATTTTTTGTTTTTTCAGATCATGTGGTCTGTGAAGAAGAATTTAAGTATGCCATGTTGGCGTTAAACTGTGTTTGCCCAGCAACCTCCACCCTCATCACATTATTGATTCACACCTCAAGGGGGCAGTAAGTGAAGCAAATGTTATATTAAAATAATAAATTCTGTCTTTAGACCATGGGGAAGAAAGTGGAGCCTATGCTGTTATGTGTCTGCTGGGGAGGAAGCTTGCTTCAACAGAAACCTCCCCCCTTTGTCCTGATGAGACCAAACCAGACTAAAGCCGTTAATGTGAAACTCTATTACCGCATGCATTATATTTTATCAAGGGAAAAATCTCAGGACTGGCCTGCTTGGGTTTACTGGGGATAGGTTTGATGAGAAAAGTGTGGTTGAAACCTGTCCAGCTAAAAACTAAATTGCAATACTCCACACAACTGATGACAGAGGTGGCGATGTTTTTGCCAAAATATAGCTATATATTTTTTTTAATCCTAGATAACCCCTTTCTAGTTACTCTCTACACTAGTTTGTCATCCTACGTTCTGTTAATTCATATATGCAGTTGACTTTCACCTTTTTTAGGACAACCACTACAGATTCTTTCCGTCAGCGTCCAAGCCCCTGGCAAGCCCTTTCCAGGTACCATGAGTTCTTGTCTAATATAGTACACAGCTGGTTCATTCACTATCTGCTGTAGGGACACCACCATATTGTGTGACCTGAGTCAGACAACCATCAAGAATCTACATTGTATAGCGGTATTCTTAAGACATTGTAATTATGCATTATGATTGCTGTATTTTGGTATTATTTAAACACAACATGACAGTATTTGCTTAAAGGGGTTATCTGGGGTTAAAATAAAAAAAGAACCTATACTCACCTGCCCCATTCTCCTAAAGCTAATTGATGCTTTCAGTCTCTGGTCCTCATGTCTACTTCCTGGTTGCTGATGACATTACACATGCCTGATCAACAGTGTGAACGAGCGCCGATCTGCTAGATCGGCGCCCTTTTACTGGGCCTATTCCACGGCCTGATGATCGTTACGCAAGGGCTGCGGGGACATCGTTACTGATGTCCTTGCAGCCCTTGCACCATACATTACCTTGCAGGGCTTCTCCTCCACTCCGTCTTTCTCCCCGGGATCACCGCGGCCAGTGATTGGCTGAGTGGTCTGACAGCTCAGACAGGCCGCTCTGGAGTTGATGCTGCGAGCGGGATCCGGGGAGGAAGACGGAGCGGAGGAGAAGCCCTGCTAGGTAATGTATGGTGCTTCTCAAATCGTCGGCCGCGTATCGCTTCGTGGAATAGCGTGGGTGGGTGACCGATGATTTTAGGTTTGGGCCTAAATAGACGATCAGCCGATGACACGATCGGCTGATCGTTTTCTCTATTCCACCGAGCGATAATCGGCTGAATTGGGCCGATTCAGCCGATTATCACTCCGTGGAATAGGCCCCTTAGCCTGAGCGGTGTCCCACCTCAGCCATTGATTGTCTAAACATGCCAGTTCCTATGGGGATGGCAACCAGGAAGTAGCTGATCCCCCAGCTAAATATATATTTATAGGCATTGCTGCTCCTACTTAATGCTGTATTTTAAGTAGATGGTACTGGCAAAGTTGTATAGCTAAATATATGGATGTGATATTTGGTCAATGTATGGTGCTGTGACTTAGGACACTGGATGACAGTATTCTACCTGTACAGAGCAGAGTAGTAACCTCTTTCCCTTCCTTCCAATAACTAGAGACAACCCCACGGCACCCGACCAATGGCAGAGGAATTACAGCCGATGTTCTGCTAATGAAATCTACCACATACGACTAAGCGAGAGTAAATTTTTTGGAGAATACGAGGGGAAGAGCTTTACGTATTCCTCCTTCCATGCACATAAAAAGTAAGTTGTGTCCTTGGTATTGTGTAACTCCCTAAAAATGGGGTTTTATGTTACCCCGGTGGCACAGATTGGTCACCCTAAGGTTAGCTTTACACGTACCGTATCGCTGCTTTTTTAACGCTGCATTTTTATCGCTGCGTTTTTGGTGCGATTTTCACATGCGAGTTTTGATTTTCACATGAAAATCATGTGAAAATCAAAACGCGCATGTAAAAAACGCTGCAAAAGCGCGGCGATAAAAACGCAGCGTTAAATACGCAGCGATGCGGTACGTGTGAAGGCACCCTAAGCCTGTCTTTGACCCTTGCTGGGTCTTCTAGCTAAGGTAAAGACATGATTGAGACTTTTTGTCCTTTTCGAGGGGACATCTGGCAGACTGGTAATTTTGTTATTAATGTCACTATTTTCTCACATCAGTCAAAGAAAGTACAATCTATAACACTATCAGCAGGAAACCCGCTAAGGGGTGAAGTGAGTAACACTGACTCTTTTACGAGGATGGCTTCTGCCGGGGGGAGATATATCAGGCGGCAAGTAGTTAGTGATTTCTTGAAGTTAATGTATTGGAATCAGAAAAATGGGCAAGTGAATGGATGTAAGAGGCTATGACAAGAGTTATAATGATGGGTAGATGGGTCAGAATATTTCCAAAACAGCTGGTTTCCAGTATGTAGTAGTTAGTATGTAATAATGGTCCAAGGAAGGATGACTGGGGACAGGTTCATGGGTGCCCTAGGCTCATTGGTGGTTGTGGTTAGTTAAGGCTAGTTTCTTTAGGACAAACTGCTGAAAAAAGTTCCTGCTGGCTATAATAGAATGCAGATTCCTGTGCATGGAGCAACGTAGCCCAATACAAAGCCCTGTCCACTACTGAAAGTACCTACATTGTGAATGTGGGCCATTGTGGAAGTGGGCCATGGCGCCATGGAAGAAGGTAACCTGGTCTGATAATTCAAGTAGATGGCCAGGTGCATGTGCATCACTTACCTGGGCAAGGAATCACACCAGGATGCACTATGGGGAGTATAAAGAACATGACAAAGAGATCAAGGTGGTGGTGACTCGGCCTTCAGATTTCCCAGATCTTAATCTGATCGATCATCTGTGGTCTGAAGTCTGATTCATGGTGGCCACCCCTCACAAGTTATAACTCTGCTGCTAACTAGTGTTGAGCTGAGAGGCCAAACTGCTGAACGTTCGGAGAACATTGCCAAACGCAAACTGTTCGGCCTCTCGGCTCAACACTACTGCTAAAGCCTTGGTGTAGATACCACAGGACACAACACAGGTCTGAGGATTCCAAGGTCAGAGGATGAGGGGACTCCACACTCTATTAGGTAGGTGACTTTAATTTTATGTCTAATAAATGTAAGAAGACCCTGTATTATATATACCACATAGTAGGTGGTGGTCCCATTATAGATTTTGCATTGGGGCCCTGGAGGTACATCTCTGAATAAACCGATAATAAAATCCCACACTGACTGCCGCATCTAGCAGCGACATTATAAAGACTTGACCTTTTTACTTTTAATTAAAATATAAAAAGAGAAGAAAAATGTATGTTTTATCTAAAAGAGACTCTCGACAGATCCCGGCCAGGAGAGCGGTCAGGGGCTAATGCAATGTAATTAATCACAATTTCAGCAAGACATCTACAAGATGTAAGTAAATTAAACAGAAAGTCACTTGAATCTTATTTCTCCAGCTTAATGTCTTACCCACTTACAAGATTCTTACTGCTCTTTTCCCGTGTGTGTGTATAGGGGTGGTGGTGGTGGTGGGGTAATGTATTTGGGATGCTTGTTCCAGTCTAAAATGTAACAAAAACTCTTTATAATAACTTTATCTACTAATAAAGACACAGAAAATGTCATATTATGGGGGGAAAGGGCATATCAGGGATAATGTGGGCCACCAAAGGATACAGCTTGGGGATGCAGGGCATGAACTCCAGGTGCATCCCCTTCTGTGTTGGGCCAGACTGGCTAAAGGACATGGACTCTCTGCTCACACGTTGTAATAAACAGGGCAAGAAAGAGGTTTCTGCTGATGTATTTACCTCACAGAGGGACTGTACACAACAGAAGTATTACGTGAGTACTGAACAGGCCCGGACTGAGAATCTTCAGTTTCGGGCAGATTCCTGGTGGGCCGCCCAAGCCTCTTGTTCTGCCACATAGCAAGCAGACAAATTGTGACTGGCTGAGCACTGAGCAGGGCTATGCTGCAGCCCATTGCAGACTGCACAGTGACACTGACACAGAGTAGGTCCTGTAATCCTCACTTTATGGGTTTTTCTGTCATGCATTCTGCCTATGACCAGGGCTGGTCACACTATTATTGCTGGTTATAATAATAGTGTTGTTTACATATGTAACTAAGTGACGAGTAAAGTGATCAAGTAAAGCAAAAAATTCTAAAGTGTGACACAATTATCTTGCGATATATGGAAGGAAGGGGGTGTACTGTATGTGGTCCGGTGTGTACAATGTGCCAGTCCGGCCCTGGTATTGAGTTTTTGGTCTCTTCATGTAAACAGATGTTTCCATTAACTTACAGCAGGTAAAGATCCTGAAACATGATGAGGAACATAAACAATATCAGAAAGTTGTCTTCTTATTATACAATGAAAATGCTATATCCACATACAGCCATAAAGAGCAGTAAAGAATTGATATCAAGTTGTCTAGTTTAGAAAACTTTTTCCAAAGCCCTATTCCACTCGATGGAGCCATCATCTAGACCAGTGTTTCTCAACCTGCGGTACGCGTACCCCAGGGGGTACGTGCCGCAGGTTGAGGGGGTACGCGGCCGGAGTGTAAAAAAAATGAAGTTTGGCTTTGGGTGCCGGGACACTGCTATCACCCAGCAATGTCCCGGCACCAGTCACCGCGGCAGCTCTCTCCTTTATTCCCCCAGCAGCAGCTCCTCAGCAATCTGTGGGGGACGGGAGATGCTGCGGGGGAAGATGGAGAGAGCCAGAGAGATCAAAGGGGGATCAGCAGGGCCGTATTTGTCACTAGGCACCCGTGGTCCGGTGCCTAGGGCGGCGCCCTGGGGGGGGCGGCACCCGCAGGGAACACTTTTTTTATTATTAAAAAAAAAAAAAAAAAAAAAAACGTCCGTAGGCACCGGCCCACGGGTGCCTAGTCCGCGCCGGGGGGGGGGGAGGTGTGATGGAGCAGGCTGGTGGGCAGGCTGGTTCCCTTCCCCCATGCAGCGCCGAGGTCCGGGGTGCAGGGCTGGTGTTGAGCTTCCGGCACACACAGTGTGACAGAGGCCGGAAGCTCACAGCTGCAGCCCCGCGTTCCTGGATCTTCTCTCCTGCTCGGCGGCGCTCACGTGATGTGACGTCATCACCGAGCAGGAGAGAAGATCCAGGAACGCGGGGCTGCAGCTGTGAGCTTCCGGCCTCTGTCACACTGTGTGTGCCGGAAGCTCACCCCCTGCATCGCACCCCGGACCTCGGCGCTGCATGGGGGGAGGGAACCAGCATGCCCACCAGCCTGCTCCCGGCCGCTCCGTCTCCCCCCAGCCCCACAGCCTTTCCCCCCCCCCCGGCCCCCCTGCATCCTCAGCTGCCCCCCCCAGCCTCTCCCCTGCCCCCCCCAGCCTCTCCCCTGCCCCCCCCAGCCTCTCACCTGCCCCCCCAGCCTCTCACCTGCCCCCCAGCCTCTCACCTGCCCCCCCAGCCTCTCACCTGCCCCCCCCCCCAGCCTCTCACCTGCCCCTCAGCCTCTCCCCCTAACCCTCAGCCTCTCCCCCTAACCCCCAGCCTCTCACCTGCCCCTCAGCCTCTCACCTGCCCCCCAGCCTCTCACCTGCCCCTCAGCCTCTCACCTGCCCCTCAGCCTCTCACCTGCCCCTCAGCCTCTCACCTGCCCCTCAGCCTCTCACCTGCCCCTCAGCCTCTCACCTGCCCCCCAGCCTCTCACCTGCCCCTCAGCCTCTCACCTGCCCCCCAGCCTCTCACCTGCCCCTCAGCCTCTCACCTGCCCCCCAGCCTCTCACCTGCCCCTCAGCCTCTCACCTGCCCCCCAGCCTCTCACCTGCCCCCCAGCCTCTCACCTGCCCCCCAGCCTCTCACCTGCCCCTCAGCCTCTCACCTGCCCCCCAGCCTCTCACCTGCCCCCCAGCCTCTCACCTGCCCCCCAGCCTCTCACCTGCCCCTCAGCCTCTCCCCTGCCCCCCAGCCTCTCCCCTGCTCCCCCCAGCCTCTCCCCTGCTTCCCCCAGCCTCTCCACCTAACCATCAGCCTCTCCCCCCAAACCTCAGCCTCTCCCACTGCCCCCCAGCCTCTCCCCCTAACCCTCAGCCTCTCCCCTGCCCCCCAGCCTCTCCCCCTAACCCTCAGCCTCTCCCACTGCCCCCCAGCCTCTCCCCCTAACCCTCAGCCTCTCCCCTGCCCCCCAGCCTCTCCCCTGCCCCCCCAGCCTCTCCACCTAACCCCTTAGCCTCTCCCCCTAACCCTCAGCCTCTCCCCTGCCCCCCAGCCTCTCCCCTGCCCCCCCCCCCCCAGCCTCTCCACCTAACCCCTTAGCCTCTCCACCTAACCCTCAGCCTCTCCCCTGCCCCCCCCCCCAGCCTCTCCCCTGCCCCCCCCCCCAGCCTCTCCCCTGCCCCCAGCCTTTCCCCTGCCCCCCCCCAGACTCTCCCCCTAACCCTCAGCCTCTCCCCTGGTCCCCAGCCTCTCCCCCCTGCATTCTCAGCCTCTTCCCTGACCCCAGCCTCTCTCCCCTGGTCCCCAACCTCTCCCCCCTGCATTCTCAGCCTCTCCCCTGCCCCCCCAGCCTCTCACCTGCCCCTCAGCCTCTCACCTGCCCCTCAGCCTCTCACCTGCCCCCCAGCCTCTCACCTGCCCCTCAGCCTCTCACCTGCCCCTCAGCCTCTCACCTGCCCCCCAGCCTTTCACCTGCCCCTCAGCCTCTCACCTGCCCCCCAGCCTCTCACCTGCCCCTCAGCCTCTCCCCTGCCCCCCAGCCTCTCCCCTGCTCCCCCCAGCCTCTCCACCTAACCATCAGCCTCTCCCCCCAAACCTCAGCCTCTCCCACTGCCCCCCAGCCTCTCTCCCTAACCCTCAGCCTCTCCCCTGCCCCCCAGCCTCTCCCCTGCCCCCCCCAGCCTCTCCACCTAACCCCTTAGCCTCTCCACCTAACCCTCAGCCTCTCCCCTGCCCCCCAGCCTCTCCCCTGCCCCCCCCAGACTCTCCCCTGCCCCCCAGCCTTTCCGCTGCCCCCCCCAGACTCTCCCCCTAACCCTCAGCCTCTTCCCTGACCCCAGCCTCTCTCCCCTGGTCCCCAACCTCTCCCCCCTGCATTCTCAGCCTCTCCCCTGCCCCCAGCCTCTCTCCCCTGCATTCTCAGCTGCTCCCCAGCCTCCCAGCCCCTCCCCCTGACCCACAGCTTCTCCCTCTGACCCCCAGCCTCTCCCCCTGAATCCCAGCTTCTTCCCTGCCCCCCTACCGCTCCCCCTGACCCCCAGCCCCCCCTGAACCCCAGCTTCTCCCCTGCCACCCTAGCTGCCCCTCCCTGCTGGTCCCCTGCCCCCCAGCTGCTCTTCCTTTCCCCCAGCTGCTCTCCCTTTCCCCCAGCTGCTCTCCCTTTCCCCCAGCTGCCTCCCTTCCCCAGTTACCCCCAGTTGCCTCCCTTCCTCAGTCCCCCCCCAGCTGCCTCCCTTGCCCTGTCACCCCCAGCTGCCTCCCTTTCCCAGTCACCCCCAGCTGCCTCCCTTTCCCAGTCACCCCCAGCTGCCTCCCTTTCCCAGCCCCCCCCAGCTGCCTCCCTTCCCCGGTCCCCCCAGCTGCCTCCCTTCCCCGGTCACCCCCAGCTGCCCCTGCAGACAAGTTGTGGTCGGAGAAGTCTTCATGATGGCTGCCAGATGGAGAAGAAAGCAAAAAGTTAGCGATGGCAATAGGAGAAGACGTCACCTGTGAGTCATTAGTAACTGCACTGTAATCACTTCTATAGTGTGCAGAGCCTGTGCACCATTGGGGTCTATAAGGGTCAGTTTATTGTTTGCGGTAGTGTACTGACACAGCCCCAGGGTCACTACAGTACACTAGTGCAAACTTTTTAACTAGGACCCAACTACAACAGCTGCAGGCACTACAACTCCCAGCATATCCTGAGGGCTGCAGACTGTCAGTACTTGCTGGGAGTTGTAGTGCCTGCAGCTGTTGTAGTTGGGTCCTAGGTGCATTATACACTGTATTCTTTGTGGCGTATAAGAATACATAGATCTGTGGGGGCTCAGTGCAGGGACGTGACCCCAGAACATCACTAATAGGGGATAGAACAAAAACATCTCCCCCTATCCCCTATTAGTGCTGTTCTGGGGTCACGTCCCTGCACTGAGCCCTCACAGATCTATGTATTCTGATCTCCCACAACGCCTCCAGGACCCAACTACAACAGCTGCAGGCACTACAACTCCCAGAACAGTCTGCAGCCCTCAGGATATGCTGGGAGTTGTAGTGCCTGCAGCTGCTGTAGTTGGGTCTTAGGTGCATCATACACTGGATGCTTTGTGGCATATCAGAATACATAGATCTGTGGGGGCTCAGTGTAGGGAAGTGACCCCAGAACATCACTAATAGGGGATAGGGGGAGATGTTTTTGTTCTGTCCCCTATTAGTGATGTTCTGGGGTCACTTCCCTGCACTGAGCCCCCACAGATCTCTTTATTCTTATATGCCACAAAGCATTCAGTGTATAGGACCCAACTACAACAGCTGCAGGCACTACAACTCCCAGCATGTACTGACAGTCTGCAGCCCTCAGAGTATGCTGGGAGTTGTAGTACAGTGTAGACAGATGTATTGCTGGACCTTCAGGGCTGATGGTTGTCACCCACAGATTGCAGCCACCAGGAGCCTCTGCACACAGTGATTTATTACAGGGTTGTCCTCTCAGAGACTACAACTCCCAGCATACCCTGAGAGCTGTATAAATGGAGGGTGTTCTGAGATTTGTCAGATACAGATGAATTCAGGAAAGGAGCGGGTCAGCATGTCGTGTCTCACTGGTTGTATATTGGTGGCTCCAGGTCCCCCAGTCCAACACTGGACAGAACCAGTCCCCAAACTAAGAAGTCCCTGGCCTCCTTCCTTCCTCCATCACGTCTGTTTGATGAGAACAGCGGGCATCAAGCAGAGCGGCACCCAAGTGCCAGGGTATATACCATGCATGTAAAGTAACGGCGCGGCGGGGGGGGGGGGGGGGGTGAGGGGGGGCGCCTCTGCGTGCAAAGTGCCTAGGGCAGCATGAACTCTAAATACAGGCCTGGGGATCAGGGCACCAGCAGCGTCTGCTGCATGCTATCCCCTTGCGGCTGCCGGAAGGTCGGCAGCGGGTGAGTGATGGGTGCAAAGGAGGTGGATTTTGCGTCAGGGTCTAATCGGGACGGGAGGGTCTTATTCTGACCTGAGAGGGGTCCGGCCAGCTCCCAGACTACTGGGCCGGCAATGAGTGGTGGTGCGCGGGGCTCCCCCACCCGGGCTGTGACAGATGTGGGATGCAGACTGGAAGATCGGGTAGCCCCCGCGTCCACCGGCCTGCCTCCCGGGCTGCCCCATCTTCCGGTCTGCATCCCACATCTGTCACAGCCCGGGTGGGGGAGCCCCGCGCACCACCACTCATTGCCGGCCCAGTAGTCTGGGAGCTGGCCGGACCCCTCTCAGGTCAGAATAAGACCCTCCCGTCCCGATTAGACCCTGACGCAAAATCCACCTCCTCTGCACCCATTACTCACCCGCTGCTGACCTTCCTCAAGCCGCCGCTCCCGGATCCGGCAGCCGCAGGGGGACAGTGTACAGCAGACGCTGCTGGTGCCTTGCTCCCCCTCTCAGCCCCCATCACCTCCTATCAGCCCCCCATCACCTTTTCTCAGCCCCCATCACCTCCTCTCAACCCCCCATCACCCCCTCTCCGCCCCCCATCACCTCCTCTCCACCCCCCATCACCTCTTCTCAGCCCCATCACCTCCTGTCAACCCCCCATCACCTCTTCTCAGCCCCCCATCACCTGCTCTCAGCCCCCCATCACCTCATCTCACCCCCATCATCTCCTCTCACCCCCATCATCTCCTCTGAGCCCCCATCATCTCCTCTCAGCTCCATCATCTCCTCTCAGCTCCATCATCTCCTCTCACCCCCATCATCTCCTCTCACCCCCATCTTCTCCTGTCAGCCCAAATAATCTCCTCTCTACCTCTATCATCTCATCTCTCTTCCTCTCTCCCCTTCACCTCCTCTTTCTTACTCTCTCCCCTTCACCTCCTCTTTCTTCCTCTCTCCCCTTCACCTCCTCTCTCTACCTCTCTCTCTTCCTCTCCCCCCTCATCTCCTCTCTGCACCCATCACTCACCCGCTGCCGACCTTCCTCAAGCCGCCGCTCCCGGATCCGGCAGCCGCAGGGGGACAGTGTACAGCAGGCACTGCTGGTGCCTTGCTCCCCCTCTCAGCCCCCATCACCTTTTCTCAGCCCCCCAATCACCTTTTCTCACCCCCATCTCCTCCTCTCAGCCCAAATAATCTCCTCTCTACCCCTATCATCTCCTCTCTCTTCCTCTCTCCCCTTCACCCCCTCTTTCTTCCTCTCTCCCCTTCACCTCCTCTCTCTACCTCTCCCCCTTCACCTCCTCTCCCTTCCTCTCTCCCCTTCACCTCCTCTCTCTTCCTCTCCCCCCTTCACCTCCTCTCTCTTCCTCTCCCCCCTTCGCCTCCTCTCTCTTCCTCTCCTCCCTTCACCTCCTCTCTCTTCCTCTCCCCCCTTCACCTCCTCTATCTTTCTCTCCCCCCATCACCTCCTCTCTCTTCCTCTCCCCCCTTCACCTACTCTCTCTTCCTATGCCCCCATCACCTCCTCTCTCTTCCTCTCCCCCCTTCACCTCCTCTATCTTTCTCTCCCCCCATCACCTCCTCTCTCTTCCTCTCTCCCCTTCACCTCCTCTCTTCTCCTATCCCCCTTCACCTCCTCCCTTCCCTGTCCTCCTCTCCCCCTTTCACCCCCTCTCTCCCCATCACCGCCTCTCTCTTCCTCTCCCCCCATCACCTCCTCTCTCTTCCTCTCCCCCCATCACCTCCTCTCTCTTCCTCTCCCCCCATCACCTCCTCTCTCTTCCTCTCCCCCCTTCACCTCCTCTCTCTTCCTCTCCCCCCATCACCTCCTCTCTCTTCCTCTCCCTTCTTCACCTCCTCTCTCTTCCTCTCCCCCTTCACCTTCTCTCTCTTCCTCTCCCTCTTCACCTCCTCTATCCTCCTCTTTCCTTCTTTTCCCCCTCAGACCTTACTCTCCCCTTAATCTCCTTGTGGCTCAGAGGCTGGAGAATAGAGGAAGATCCCCTCCATGGGCAGATAACGTGAGTATGAATTTTTTTTTTTGTTTGTTGGGGCAGGAGGGGGAGGGAGTAGAATGGTGGGCATTACTATGGGGACAGGGCAGGAGGCATTATTACTATATGGGGGGGTCATAGAAGGAAATATTATTTTTAAATGAGGGATCCTAAATACGGGGACAACCCACACACCTACTCACTTTACAGCGCATTACACCAAACAGCGAAATTATTACTGTATGGGAGCCTATAGGTAGGAAAAAGGGAGGGAAGTTAAAGGAAAACTGTGACGCCTAAGATGTTTGTCAGGTTCTCTGGCAAGAGGTAAATTGTAGCTGCAAGAAATCATCATGGTGGTCTGGGCCAGATGGAGAGGAAAATGAAAAGTGATATATGGCTACATGGGGAGGTATCTGGCTATAGAAGGAGGTATCTTAACTACATGGGGAGATTTCTGGCTGCAAGGGGGTAGGTATCTGGCTAGATGGGGGAGGTATCTGACTACATAGGGGGAGGTATCTGACTACATAGGGGGAGGTATCTGACTACATGGGGAGATATCTGACTACATGGGGGAGATATCTGACTACATGGGGGAGGTGTCTGACTACATGGGGAGATATCTGACTACATGGGGGAGATATCTGACTACATGGGGGAGATATCTGACTACATGGGGGAGATATCTGGCTACATGGGGGAGAGGTATCTGGCTACATGGGGGAGAGGTATCTGGCTACATGGGGGAGAGGTATCTGCTACATGGGAGAGAGGTATCTGACTACATGGGGGAGGTATTTGACTACATGAGGGAGGTATGTGACTACATGGGGAGAGGTATGTGACTACATGGGGGAGGTATCTGGCTACATGGGGAGGTATCTGACTACATGGGAGGAAGTATTTGGCTACATGGGGGAGGTATCTGACTACATGGTGGGAGGTATCTGGCTACGTATAAGGGGTATCTGGCTACATAGGGGAGATATCTGGCTACATGAGGAGGAGGTATCTGGCTACATGGGGAGATATCTTGCTGCATATAAGGGGTATCTGGCTACATATAAGGGGTATCTGGCCACATGTAAGGGGTATCTGGCTACATAGGGGAGATATCTGGCTACATGGGGGGAGGTATCTGACTACATGAGGAGGTATCCGGCTACATGGGGAGATATCTTGCTACATATAAGGGGTATCTGGCTACATAGGGGAGATATCTGGCTACATAGAAGAAGGCCTCTTGACCACATGGCGGAGGTATCTGACTACATGGGGGAGATATCTGGCTACATAGAAGAAGGCCTCTTGACTACATGGGGGGAGGTATCTGGCTCCAGGGGGACATATCCATCTCTGTGGGATATATCCCACCTGCTTCTCTGGCACCCGGTTAACTGACAGCCTGCTCAGCCAATCAGTGCACAGTCCCACCGTAGCCACTGATTGGATGAGCGGGCTGTCAGTGAGCTGGGAGTCAAAGAAGCAGGTGGGAGTACAGGGAGGTAAGTATGATCTGTTAAGGGCCGGCAGCTAATTAGGTAAATAGGCAGCGGCTACATTCTCAGCGGCTCCTCTGTGAGAATGCAGAGCCATAGGCCATAACAGTACAGAGTATCGCAGTGGATTTTGCTGTGAAACATACATGTAAATCTACCCTGGGCAATGTTATTAATGGATGGCATCGTTGGGGGTACTCGGCTGGAGCATCTCGTCGCATGGGGGTACTTGGCCTGAAAAGGTTGAGAAACACTGATCTAGACCCTCATCTTTTTAGTGGAGGTCTATTAAAAAAAAAAGTGTGTTGCCCCCGAAGACTCAGTATTTTAAAAGGAACCATGTAATACCCCATGTGCCCTGTGGGGGTGCTGTAGGGAAATTGAACACTTAAAACCAAGTTCTTTTGCAGATTACAGCCCGTCACTGGGGGAAAACTGTGATCATCTTTTATTCAGTGTAGAAAGAATTATACAATCTCCCCCCCTTCCTTTTCGGCGACATTAAACGTTTCCTTTTTTTGTTACATTCCCCGTTTCTATATATAAATGTACAGTTTGTCGTTGACTTGAGATAAACTTGGGTCTTTATGTATAATGACTTGAACGTTTGTTCTTTAGTAACCACAAAAGCTCAGTGAGGGTTGGACACCCAGGTACCACAATCCAGTATAAAAGGCAGGGCCACCTACTCACCGGAAATGTGCGCTACTCGTTCGGGAGGCTTCTCATAATTTTTTCAATACAATGCCCTGTACATTTTCTTCCCCTGCATTTTTTTTTAACATGCAAATAAAGTGCACTTATTCCCCCGCTGCTTTTTGTTTTAATTATGATTTCCAGCCTGCGGGGATCATTCATAATGTTCAGAAGTACAGAGTCGCGGGAAAAAAATCCGCCCCGCATCGTGTACCTAAAACCCAATGTTAACCAAGTAAAATTCATCTCAATGTAATCCCTGACATTCCACCTGTATTAACTCTAGCAGAGAAATAGTTGCCGTTCCAGATACTGGAACTAGTTCATAAACTTTGGGATCATTTATGAGTCTTAAATAGAAGAAAAAGAGCAGCCTTGTTATAGGGTTTCGAACAGGGATGGGGAACCTTCGTTCCTCCAGCTGTTGCAAAACTACAATTCCCATTGAAGCTTTAGCTTTGGCTGTCCAGGCATGATGGGAGTTGTAGTTTTGCAACAGCTGGAGGGCCGAAGGTTCCCCATCCCTGGTTTAGAGGAACGGTATGCTAAATACTACCCCATTCCAAGGTCTTGCTTATGCCGACTGTACATTAGATACCCTGCAGATTAGTGTCCCACCCCTTAAGTGTGCCCATGCAGGTCGCTGGATATCTCTAGCCAGACTGCTCTGAAGAACAAGATAGTTGGAGAATAGGGTTCTCTCCATCGTATCACCTTTCAGAAGAGAATCTAGAGGCCACCCTTCACTTTAGAGAGTCAGCTGAACCTGCCGAAGCCTGTGGATTCAGCCAAATTTAGTCCAACTCTGAGCATAATAAAAAAAATCATGGAGGGCAGGGGGTGGTGGGGACATAACAATCAAGAAATACTTACCCATCCCTGTGCCCCTGTATCACAGCATCACCGCTAACTGTCAGCCTCTGGTCTCCTGTGAGGTCGTGACCCAGCTCAGAAATGCTCGCTCAGCCAATCAGTAACAGGGCAGGACAGTCACTGTTTGGCTGCTTGGTCGTGACAACATAGGAAGCCGGGAGAGACAGGAGACCGGAGGCTGACAGTAAAGGGTGGCGCTGCACTGCAAGAGCACAGGGTCAGGTAAGTATACCTTGATTGTTATGTTACCACCACCCCACCCACCCTCCATGAATATTTATATTATGCCCGGGTTTTTCCTTCAAGGGGCCTTAAAAATACGACTTTGGTCATTAGCCAACTAGACACACCCATCTGTCGGAAAGCTATTTTGGACACATTTCTGGGGCTCTGCAAGTAGAACAACTACTAGAGATGAGCGAACTTGCCAAAAGTTCTAATTCGCACAAACCTGAACAATCAGCATTTGAATTTTGCTGCCTGGAGAAGGTGGTTGCAGGTTGAGGGCTGCCTGGAAAACATGGATGCAGCCAGGTTCACTCATCTCTAACAACTACTTTTGAAGACTAAGTCGGAGATTTATCAAACATGGTGTAAAGTGAAACTGGCCCAGTTGCCCCTAGCAACCAATCAGATTCCACCTTTCATTCCTCACAGAATCTTTGGGAAATGAAAAGTGGAATCTGATTGGTTGCTAGGGGCGACTGAGCCAGTTTCACTTTACACCATGTTTGATAAATCTCCCCCTAAGTACTTGACATCTAGTACAGCTAACATTGATGTCTTCAGATCAGTGTTCCTGGTTTGGCTGATAACCTGAATAGTGTTTCAAGATTATCTAAAGGTTTGGGCATTAACTTACAGGACAGTCACCTATAGGCGGTAGTATTTCATATCCTTTCCCAAGTAAGAAAGGGGGCTTTCTAACAAGAAGAATTTCTGTCTCCTGTGAGATGTGGTAGGTAAATCTGCAGTAAGTGAATGTAAACCTGCCTGGGATAAATATATATATATATATATATATATATATATATATATATATATATATATTAGGGAAATACTAAAAAGAAATACTAACAGGCAGACTAGATGGACCAGGTGGTCTTTTTCTGCCAACAATATTCTATATTTCTAAGGTACGGAACCACTTAATTTGACCTCTTATTTCTTAACAGCCATAGCATCCCTGCTCTTACAGTAAAAAACCCTTCCATAATGTTGCTGAAACCTTCTGTCTTAGATGTCGTAGATGCCCCCTTGTTATGGTTAACCTCCTGGGCATATAAGGATCATTGATTGATCTTGTTCGGCCGACAGCTGTTTCTCCTGATCCTCCTATCCCTGCTCTTACAGTTAAGAACCCTTCGATAATGATGCTGAAACCTTCTGTCTTAAGTGTTGTAGATGCCCCCTTGTTATGGCTTACCTCCTGGGCATATAAGGATCATTGACTGATCTTGTTTGGCCGACAGCTGTTTCTCCTGATCCTCCTATACACGTACTCACTCACCTTGGCTCGGTGAGGCGTACATATGTTCTCAATGGGAAGAGGGGAGAAACCCGCTGCCGGACTCCTCCAACTGCTTGATTCTTATCATCCTCAATGTCCACTATTACACTTAGGGCCCTATTTATTGTTTGAAAAATCGTTAGATCGTTCGTAACTCAACGATAATCCTTTCATGTAATAACAGACAACGATGAAATGATCGTTGATAGCTTGATAGAATTTGGACCTATTTTTATCGTTGATCGTTTGCAAATCCTCCAGTGTAATAAGACATCATTTGCAGTTGTGACGACAGGACGACCGCAAGAACGATCATAAGTAACCATCATCGTTCCGTGTAGTTGGGTGAACGATATCAGGTTGTTAGGCATAGCGATCGTTTGAGATTGTTTATCGTTAATTGTCGAAAAATCACTTTGTGGAATAGGACCCTAAGGGCTCGTTCCCACTGAGGAAAGGTAGCGGAATTCCGCGACGGAATTGTCCGCCGCGGAATGCCGTTAGCCTCCCGCTCACAATGGGAGTCTATGGGAGGCGCGCGCTCCTGCCCTGTCCGCGCTGAAGAATGAACATGAGTCAACAGGTGGTTTCTCGCTCCTCGGCTGATCGCTGACAATATTACACAGGCCGATTGTCAACCGAAAGAGTGTATCTAGCAAAGTTGAAGATAATCAGCCTGTGTACAAGGGCCCTTAGGGTACTATTACACGGAATGATAATTGGCCAAATCTGCCCTATCCAGCCGATTATCGTTACATATAATAAACACAACGATCATCAGCTGATCGTTGATATAGGTTTGGACCTATAATTGCCTGACGATTTGCAAAGTGCATACATTACCTATCCATGCTGCAGGGCTCCTCTCGCGCTGTGCTTCTCCCCAGGTCCCGCACGCTCCAGCTTGAGAGCGGCCTGTCTTAGCTGACAGGCCGCTCAGCAAATCACTGGCCGGGATAACCGCGCCCAGTGATTGGCTGAGTGGCCTGTCAGCTATGACAGGCCGCTCTGAAGCTGGAGCGCGCGGGATCGAGGAGAAGCACAGCGCGAGAGAAGCCCTGGACCATGGATAGGTAATGTATGCAGTTTAAGCCAGGGCTGCAAGGACATCGGTAACAATGTCCCTGCAGCCCTTGTTAAATGATTATCGGGCTGTGTAATAGGTCCAGTAAACGAGCGCCAATCTAGCAGATCGGCGCTCCTTTACAGTTATTATCGGGTCCCATCGAGCCGTGTAATAGTACCCTTAGAGTGGTTGATATCAGTGGGGGGGGTCAGTTGATCCTTTACGACTATGACCATATCAGTATGTCTATGGTCCATGGATAGAAACCTATAAACCCCATTAAGATATTGCTCTCTTGATTCCGAATGGAATCATTTACCCCTGTACTCTGAAGCATGGAACCAGCCATGTGATATGGACCTTGTCTCTTGTTTCTTGTGCTGATATCCCTGTTGTATTGATACCTTTAGGTATGGTGTTTGCCTGATCGGAGTCTGCCGGGAGGATAAGGCCAATATTCTGCTGAACCCTGGGCCCAGCCATATCATGTCTTCTTCAGATACTTGTTTCTACATCAATATATCTAAGGAGGAAAACTCAGCCTTCAGCTTTAAGGAGCATGAGAACATGCAAAGATCGGGGGTCCCAAAGTCTGCCTACCATGGCCTGACCAGACTCCCGGTGCACAGTATTATAGCCAGTATGGGTAAGTGTGGGCATCAGTGGCCGCAATGGGGTACTGGGTGGTATACTCATCCTCTACAACCTAACATATGCTACTGATTATCCATCAGTAGCATATGTTAGGTTGTAGGGGATGAGTACCGTGGTGGGTATGGTATCAATATCCCATCTTGGAACCATTCTTTTTTTTCACCGTGCAGGCACAGTGGCAATTGATCTACAGGGGTCAGGAAGCCCAGAGAATACACACGGCAATATGCTCTCCCCACCCGCTGACTCCACCCAAAAGAGGAAGCACAGCATTGATCCTGTACCCGATCTCATCGATGGCGACACAAACACAACTTTTGACCTTCTGAGTGACCAGTCCGAGGATGAGACCAGTCAGTCAGAGGATGAACTGAGCTCGTTCAATGAGTATGCCACAAATAATTGTCATGTCATATGGTGCACTATACTATTATGATATTGTAAAACAGTGTGGGCAATAATTAGCATTATAGCAGTTATATTCTTGTATATAGGAGTAATATTATAGTAGTTGTGTTCTCTGTATATAGGAGTAGTATTTATAGTAGTTATATTCTTGTATATAGGAGTAATATTATAGTAGTTGTGTTCTCTGTATATAGGAGTAGTATTTATAGTAGTTATATTCTTGTATATAGGGGGCAGTATTATAGTAGTTATATTCTTGTATATAGGAGTAGTATTATAGTAGTTATATTCTTGTATATAGGAGCAGTATTATAGTAGTTATATTCTTGTATATAGAGGGGAGTATTATAGTAGTTATATTCTTGTATATAGGAGCAGTATTATAGTAGTTATATTCTTGTATATAGGGGCAGTATTATAGTAGTTATAATCTTGTATATAGGGGGGAGTATTATAGAAGTTATATTCTTGTATATAGGGGGCAGTATTATAGTAGTTATATTCCTGTATATAGGAGCAGTATTATAGTAGTTATAATCTTGTATATATGGGCAGTATTATAGCAGTTATATTCTTGTATATTGCAGCAGTATTATAGTAGTTATATTCTTGTATATAGGAGCAGTATTATAGTAGTTATATTCCTGTATATAGGAGCAGTATTATAGTAGTTATATTCCTGTATATAGGAGCAGTATTATAGTAGTTATATTTGTATATAGGAGCAGTTTTATAGTAGTTATATACTTGTACATAAGAGACAGTGTTATAGCAGTTACAGTCATGTATATTAAGGGCGGTATTATTCAAGCTATATTGCTGCACAAAGGGAGTGCAGTTTTAGTATTAAATAATAGACTTCTTGCTGACTGTTGTGACATTATATAGTTTACTTTGAACACAATAATATTGTGATGGCCTGAGCTTCCTCTTATGTTGGCCACAGCCAGAACATTATCATTTTAACTGTGTGTCAAATAAAAAAAACAGGGGATTTGATGACCTAGCCATCTTACAGATACTTAAGAGAATTGATCAATACAGAATGTGAAATCAGAGACGATAGTTTGGAACTATAGTGCAGGTAATAAAACGTCTTTCATATACAAGTGTCTTCTTCTTTTTTCCCTCAGCTGGGTGAAGGGGTATCCGTCTAACACTCCCTACATTGGCAGCTCGCCCACACTTTGCCATCTACTCCAGCAGAAGAGCCCGTATTGCTGCTTGCAGTTAGATAAGGTATGACTGTGGGCTAGGACAATGGGATCAACGACTACACACAAACCAATGTATTAATCCTTCATCAGTATTTAGGGCGATGTAAGATACAGTTCATGACTTAGTGATTGTACAAGGCAATGTAATGTGCCTGGATTTTTTTTTTTTAAGAATATGGGAATTTTCTACATTCAAAGAAAATGACCCCCCCCGCCCTTCCCCCCTGCAGCCATAGCTGCAGTGTAATCTCTATCAGGTTTTACCTAAGAGTAGATAGAGAAATCCTCATTCTAATGAATAGATATTGCGTCCTCTGATCTATCCCCGGAGACCTTTCAGAGGCCTTTGATGTCTTGTTCTGAAGCCATTATGAGCATAGGGAATGTACAATGCCGAGGATGAGCCTGTTGTCAGGATCACTGGGGGCAATTTATTTTTATCTGCAAATGTCTCAGGGTTTATACTTATACGCCTCAAAGGGTTTACACTAATTTAAATTAAAGGGGCCATGGTATATTAGTGTAAGATGTACATCGTAAGCAAGCTTTACTGTACTGTATATGCTTTACTGTAATAAGCAGCACAGCAGGATGTGTGCACTTTATGGCAGTTTTAAAGAACAGGGCTAATGAGGATGAAAGCATACTGTAGTCTGATATAGTCTCTAGGAAGAGTAAGTGGAATACTGTACACCCTCAAAACTCTCCCTTGTCTGGTATTATTAATGGTGTAATCCTGCTTATCTAGTCTCCAGCAGTAAAATACAAATGCCCATGCAAGATGTCTCAAGGCTTATGCTTATACGCCTCAGAGGGTTTACAATAATTTACATTAAAGGGGCCATGGTAAATTAGTGTAAGAGATATAAATGGTAAGCGAGCTTTACTGTACTGTATATGCTTTACTGTAATAAGCAGCACAGCAGGATGTGTGCACTTTATGGCAATTTTGAGGAATGGGACTAATGAAGATAAAAGCATACCGTAGTCTGATATATTCTCTAGGAAGAGTAAGTGGAATATTGTACACCCCCAAAACTGGTGTAATTCTGCTTATTTAATCTGTAGCAGTAAAATACAAATGCCCATGCAAGATGGGCAAAACCAGGAAGTGGCATAAAGCATTGTATACAATGTGTTTAGGAAAAAATTGTATAATTATACAAAGATATATAAATACATATATACAAAGGTACATACAAACATTTAGAAAAAAAACTAGATAGTTTAATAAGGCAAATTTTTCAAAGAATCAACAGGGGTTGTGATTGTAAGCAGTTTGCTTCATTTTTTTTTATGTTTTCTATTTTTTTTTTAATCAATATTATACATATGGCCTCTAGGTGTCTCCCTTTACATTTAGTAGCAGAGAATCCTGGGGGTGCTTGCATTGTACAGTCAGCTCTCCTGTCACACAGCCCCAAAACCTCTGTAACCATGCAGTGACATTATACTGACTGAATTGTTACATAACAAAGAGTAAATATCGGCACAGAGGGAGCCTGGACCATATTTTGGCTGTATGTATAATGTTGATTTAAACATAGAAAAATAAAAAATAAAAAAATCTTATAAAAAGAGTATTGCAAAACTGCTTGTGATCACAACCCCTGTTGGTGTCTTAAAATAATAATAATTTGTGACAGGTAGGCTTTAATAAAAGATCCAGTTATTTGTTAAGTCCAGCCTGCCTGGTATTATGAATGGCATAACCCTGCTTCCCTATCGTCCCATTGGCATCACAACCTATGGGGGTATTATCGCCCCTGCGAGCCCCTGGGACGAAGGAATATTTTAATGAAATGATAAAAGTAAACTTTTATTCCCCTCCTCCAGGAAGTATAAATAGGCCCCACCTTCCCACACCTCAGTCTTTTTTTCTTCGTTTCTGAAGCAGCTCCTGCCGGAGCAGCCCAAGAGGAAATGGATATTTCCCGTCTGGACGTGTCAAGATCTATCAGAATTTATCTGAACAGGGTGGTCTTCTTCCGCAAGCAGGAAAACTTTTTTATTCTCTTCTCAGGACAGAACAAGGGGAAGAAGGCTTCCAAACCAACTATATCCCGATGGATCTGCGATACCTTCGCTCTATGTTATTCTTCTGCCGACCTAAATCCTCCGGAGTTCACTAAGGCCCATTCTACCAGGGCGGTAGCTTCCAGTTGGGCCGAGCGTGCCTCTGTACCATTAGAGGATATATGTCAGGCGGCAACCTGGTCATCGCTTTCAACCTTCGTAAAAAACTACAGATTAGAGTCTATCCTGTCAACCAGAACAGCTTTTGCAAGATCTGTGCTATCTGCAGCTGTAATTGAGAACCCACCCAATGAGGAGCATTCGTGCTAATTCCCCATACGTTGTGATGCCAATGGGACGATAGGGAAGCGAAAATTATTATGTTAATTTGTTTTCCCTGAGACCCATTGGCATCACAAGTCACCCTCCCTGTTTATATTCGTTATAATTGACTGAGGTGTGTGGGAAGGTGGGGCCTATTTATACTTCCTGGAGGAGGGGAATAAAAGTTTACTTTTATCATTTCATTAAAATATTCCTTCGTCCCAGGGGCTCGCAGGAGCGATAATACCCCCCATACGTTGTGATGCCAATGGGTCTCAGGGAAAACAAATTAACATAATAATTTTCGCTTATCTAGTCTCTAGCAACCCAGGGCCAATTAATAAGAATGGTGTATGGAAAAATAAAGTAGAAAGTCATTTTCTAGGTAACAGATTCAGTTGTTTTTCCCTGTCTAGTACAATCTATGGTGTAATCCTGCCTATCTAGTCTCCAGCAGCACAATAAATCTGTTATCCAGTCACAATAAGTCCCAGGACAAGTTTTATATAAAATTCATTATGTCGAAACAAGGAAAGCAGAGACCACCCAATCCCTATATTTTAGGGATGGGATGATAGTGACTTAACAGTGTTAACTTGGTTAGGAATGATTAGGCTCTTTATTATTTTCCTTATAACTGCAACAATATACAAAAAGTTTCTCCATGCCAGGGTACCCCTTTAGATAACTGCATCTTGTGTGTATATACACTTCTCTGTCTGGTACAGTGATGTAGCTACAATAGAGGCAGGGTAGGCAGTTGCTATGGGGCCTGTGCAGGAGGGGGGCCCTGGGGAGAAGGTAAGAGCGTGTGTCCTTCTGCTTAACCCCTTATGTACTGCAGTGTCTAAGTGACCCAATGTTTACTTACATGCTGCAACACAAAAAAGGGTTAACAAGCAGAAGACAGAGATCTCTGCTTCACTGCACTGATAACCCTTGACTTCTTTTCTCCAGCTGTGCGGTCAAGTAGGAAAGGAAAATGTGCAGAGCTCACGCAGTGCTTTGTGTTGTGCTTAGGGGAGGGGGGCCCCGTGAATCCTAGCTACGCCCCTGGTCTGCTATTCTCCAGCAGCCCCCGTCTAGTCTCCAGCAGTACAATAGATCTATTAGTCATAATAAGCCCCAGAACCAATTTTATGAAAATTAGGTTGTAATATAATATTATGATAGCCCAATAAAATATACTATATACTATATCACACACATTGTCATCCAATGTGGAAGGTTTTACTGTCTCCTGAATAAGTAGGCAGGGAGTGATTTCTTGACTTGCGTATAAGTAAGTCCTGTGTATGTCGTCCCTTTGTGATATACGTGTCTTTTTTTCCTTATACCTTCTTCACCCTCACAGAGCTGCCGCCATTTCCCTTATGAGGATGCGAGGGCGTACGGCTTCAGAAACGCCCTGGTGATTGTGTCAGCCGAACGAGCGGGCAACGGGCTGTATAACTTCATAGTCCCTCTGAGATCGTATTACAGAGCCAAGAAGGAGCTGAGTCCCATCATCCTTCTCCTGGAGAACCCGTGAGGATTATACATTTGAGCAATTATAAAATTGCACAACAATTGTACTATACAGTATATCAATATAATAAACCTTACTGTAAAGTGTTATTCTAACTATATCTTAAACCCGCTATAGCTGTGCTGCCCATAGATAACACAGCCTTATTAAATGCTCCACAATACCAGTCTCCATTAGTCGGTGCTGCCGCCCTACTCTGCCATGGCTATTCACACTGTCCTCCAGCCAGTGCCATCCACAGTGCCAACTAGCCAGGGTCTTATACAGCTCACTTTAAGACCATGCTATCCACCTTGTCTACTAATGTAATGTAATGCGATGCCTTCTGCAGCCTCCACCACAACCATACTCATCCACCTTATCCCAGGACCTCACCACAGGAGAAAAAAGGGATTATCCAGTAAAAATCATTTTATTTCAAATTAACTGGTATCAGAAAGTTATATAGATTTGTAATTTACTTCTATTTAAAAATCTCAAGTCTTACAGTACTTATCAGCTGCTGTATGTTCTGCAGGAAGTGGTGTACTCTTTCCAGTCTGACATAGTGCTCTCTGCTGCCACCTCTGTCCATGTCAGGAACTGTCCAGAGCAGGAGAGCTTTTCTATGGGGATTTGCTACTGATCTGGACAGTTCCTGACATGGACAGAGGTGGCAGCAGAGACTACTGTGTCAGACTGGGAAGAATACACCACTTCCTGTAGAACATACAGCAGCTGATAAGTACTGTAAGACTTGCGATTTTTAAATAAAAGTAAATTACAAATCTATATAACTTTTTGACACCAGTTGATTTGGAAGAAAAATATTTTTACTGGATAAGCCCTTTAAGGAACCCATAATAATAATTTTAATGGGAAACTTAATTTTTTTTTTAATCATGACTGAACCAGTTACCCTAAAAAGTGCTGGGTAGTGGATGAGGCGTATCATGAAAGAGTGTATGGCATAATTCTTATTGTGCAGATGATCTATGTGACCCTTATGTACATACAGTATATCTCAATGTATTTGTCCCTAGGGGTTTATACGCTTCTGTCTTCCAGGCCGGATACACAGTTCCTTGAAGCAATATGCAGGTTCCCTCTTGTCTATTATATGGTGGGATCCATTGACAAGTAAGTAGAGGTGTAAGATTTCTCACAGCTGGGGGTTTGCTACAATGCATTTCCCCTGCACAGTGTATACTATATAAGAAGCCTGGCTCTCTCTACAGTCTGGACGACCTGCTGCGCTGCGGTGTGAGCTACGCCGCTCACATGGTTGTTGTTGGCGAGGAAAGCTCCATGATCGCTGAGGAGGATTATATGGCCGATGCCCGCACCATAGTCAACGTACAGACACTTTTTAGGTAAGACTGTCACTAATCCGCCACTCCTTAGAGTACATTTCCCCAATCAGTGGCACAACTACAACTCCCATCATGTCCTGACTGGGCTCCGCTCTAGCCTTATGGCCGCTGTTTCTTCTGCTTACAGGCTGTTTCCTGGGCTAAATATCATCACAGAACTGACCCATCCGGCAAACATGAGGTTCATGCAGTTCAAAGCCAAGGACAAGTACTCAGTGGTGCTGTCTAAGCTGGAGAAGGTAAAGGCCGTAACACTCGTCACATAGCTGTCTGCTGTCTCTCTAATGTCTGTCATCTTCCTATGTCTTCTTCTCCTTTTCCTAATCCCTCCCTCAAAGCTCTGTCCTCTCACAGAGGGAACGTGAACGGGGATCTAACCTGGTCTTCATGTTCAGACTGCCCTTTGCTGCCGGAAAAGTCTTCAGTGTCAGCATGCTGGATACCCTGCTATACCAGGTACTATATGTCCATATAATCTCCTATATACCGCCTCCTAGTACTCCATATTACCCTGCTATATCTCCTCTTATTACTCCATATCACCTCCCTATATCTCCTCCTATTACTCCATATACCCCCCCTATATCTCCTCCTATTACCCCATATATCCCCCTATATCTTCCCCTTTTACTCCATATATCCTTCTATATCTCCTACTATTACTCCATATATCCTCCCCTATGTCTCCTCCTATTACTCCATATATCCTCCCCTATGTCTCCTCCTATTACTCCATATAACCTCCCTATATCTCCTCCTATTACTCCATATATCCTCCCTATATCTCCTCCTATTACTCCATATATCCTCCCTATATCTCCTCCTATTACTCCATATATCCTCCCTATATCATCCTATTACTCCATATATCCTCCCTATATCTCCTCCTATTACTCCATATATCCTCCTATATCTCCTCCTATTACTCCATATATCCTCCCCTATATCTCCTCCTATTACTCCATATATCCTCCCTATATCTCCTCCTATTACTCCATATATCCTTCTATATCTCCTCCTATTACTCCATATATCCTCCTATATCTCCTCCTATTACTCCATATATCCTCCCCTATATCTCCTCCTATTACTCCATATATCCTCCCTATATCTCCTCCTATTACTCCATATATCCTCCTATATCTCCTCCTATTAATCCATATACCCTCCCTATATCTCCTCCTATTACTCCATATATCCCCCCTATATCTCCTCCTATTACTCCATATATCCCCCTATATCTCCTCCTATTACTCCATATATCCTCCCCTATATCTCCTCCTATTACTCCATATATCCTCCCCTATATCTCCTCCTATTACTCCATATATCCTCCCTATATCTCCTCCTATTACTCCATATATCCTCCTATATCTCCTCCTATTACTCCATATATCCCCCCTATATCTCCTCCTATTACTCCATATATCCCCCTATATCTCCTCCTATTACTCCATATATCCTCCCCTATATCTCCTTCTATTACTCCATATATCCTCCCCTATATCTCCTCCTATTACTCCATATAACCTGCCTATATCTCCTCCTATTACTCCATATATCCTCCCTATATCTCCTCCTATTACTCCATATATCCTCCCTATATCTCCTCCTATTACTCCATATATCCTTCTATATCTCCTCCTATTACTCCATATATCCTCCACTATGTCTCCTCCTATTACCCCATATATCCCCCTATATCTCCTCCTATTACTCCATATATCCTCCCTATATCTCCTCCTATTACTCCATATATCCTCCCTATATCTCCTCCTATTACTCCATATATCCTCCCTATATCTCCTCCTATTACTCCATATATCCTTCTATATCTCCTCCTATTACTCCATATATCCTCCACTATGTCTCCTCCTATTACCCCATATATCCCCCTATATCTCCTCCTATTACTCCATATATCCTCCCCTATATCTCCTCCTATTACTCCATATATCCTCCCCTACATCTCCTCCTATTACTCCATATACCTCCCTATATCTCCTCCTATTACTCCATATACCTCCTTATATCTCCTCCTATTACTCCATATATCCTCCCTATATCTGCTATTACTCCATATATCCTCCCCTATATCTCCTCCTATTACTCCATATATCCTCCCTATATCTCCTCCTATTACTCCATATATCCTCCCCTATATCTCCTCCTATTACTCCATATATCCTCCCTATATCTCCTCCTATTACTCCATATATCCACCCTATATCTCCTCCTATTACTCCATATATCCTCCCTATATCTCCTCCTATTACTCCATATATCCTCCCTATATCTCCTCCTATTACTCCATATATCCTCCCTATATCTCCTCCTATTACTCCATATAACCTCCCTATATCTCCTCCTATTACTCCATTTAACCTCCCTATATCTCCCCTATTACTCCATATATCCTCCCTATATCTCCTCCTATTACTCCATATATCCTCCCCTATATCTCCTCCTACTACTCCATATAACCCCCTATATCTCCTCCTATTACTCCATATATCCTCCCTATATCTCCTCCTATTACTCCATATATCCTCCCCTATATCTCCTCCTATTACTCCATATATCCTCCCTATATCTCCTCCTATTACTCCATATATTCTCCCTATATCTCCTCCTATTACTCCATATATCCTCCCTATATCTCCTCCTATTACCCCATATATCCTCCCCTATATCTCCTCCTATTACTCCATATACCTCCCTATATCTCCTCCTATTACTCCATATATCCTCCCTATATCTCCTCCTATTACTCCATATATCCTCCTATATCTCCTCCTATTACTCCATATAACCTCCCTATATCTCCTCCTATTACTCCATATATCCTCCTATATCTCCTATTACTCCATATATCCTCCCTATATCTCCTCCTATTACTCCATATATCCTCCCTATATCTCCTCCTATTACTCCATATATCCTCATTATATCTCCTCCTATTACTCCATATATCCCCTATATCTCCTCCTATTACTCCATATATCCCCTATATCTCCTCCTATTACTCCATATATCCCCTATATCTCCTCCTATTACTCCATATATCCTCCCTATATCTCCTCCTATTACTCCATATATCCTCCCTATATCTCCTTCTATTACTCCATATATCCTCCCTATATCTCCTCCTATTACTCCATATACCTCCCCTATATCCCCCCTATTACTCCATATATCCTCCCTATATCTCCTTCTATTACTCCATATATCCTCCCTATATCTCCTCCTATTACTCCATATATCCTCCCTATATCTCCTCCTATTACTCCATATACCCTCCCTATATCTCCTCCTATTACTCCATATATCCCCCCTATATCTCCTCCTATTACTCCATATATCCTCCCTATATCTTCTCCTATTACTCCATATAACCCCCCTATATCTCCTCCTATTACTCCATATATCCTCCCTATATATCCTCCTATTACTCCATATATCCCCCTATATCTCCTCCTATTACTCCATATATCCTCCCTATATCTCCTCCTATTACTCCATATATCCTCCCCTATATCTCCTCCTATTACTCCATATATCCTCCCTATATCTCCTCCTATTACTCCATATACCCTCCCTATATCTCCTCCTATTACTCCATATATCCTCCCTATATCTCCTCCTATTACTCCATATATCCTCCCTATATCTCCTCCTATTACTCTATATATCCTCCCTATATCTCCTCCTATTACTCCATATATCCTCCCTATATCTCCTCCTATTACTCCATATATCCTCCCCTGTATCTCCTCCTATTACTCCATATATCCCCCCTATATCTCCTCCTATTACTCCATATATCCTCCCCTGTATCTCCCCCTATTACTCCATATACCTCCCTATATATAGCTGTGTTCGCGGTATTCCCGTGCAGTAATATCTCCTCTCTCCTCTATCTCAGTCCTTTGTGAAGGATTACATGATCTCCATCACGCGCCTCCTCCTTGGTCTGGACTCCATGCCCGGCTCCGGGTTCCTATGCGCTGTAAGTTCCCTCTTTTGCTGTATTGCAGCTCTGGATACCACAATGGGCTCAGTCCATGAATAATGTCATTTTCTCCAGTGTCCCCAGTAAACATTCTCCGTGGCGGCCTCACATGTAGCCAGGTTTGTGTCTCTCAGACACTGAGATCTGTGATTTGCATTCGGTCTCTGTGCCACTTGGCAGCCATGTCTTTCTGGATTATCGGTGGGGGTCACTGGGTAGATTTGCTGTTCAGCAGCCTCGGAAAGCTACATGAATATTCCTCATGAATAATGATAGAGGACGGTTCAAGAACGTATAAAATGACTATGAAATGCTCTTTCCAATATGTGTTGGACGTGTTTTCTGCCCGGGGCCCCCTTGACTTTACATAGAAGATAAAGCGTAGGGGGGGGGGAGTAGCTGCCTGGTGATCTGGAGCCGAATCCTAATACTCAGACGGGGCTCAGATATTCAAATGAACGTTCTAATGATCCGCCATATGCAATATAATCCCTATGTATACATAAGTATATCGCCTATATCCCCGGCATGATGCAGCACATTGTCCCTATCGTTTATAATAATAAATAATCTGGTCTGCGTGAATTTCCTTCAGGGATGTTTATCACGCGTTCCTTTTTTATTTTGTGTCATTGCGCCTCCTTGTGTTGAATCGGAGCATTGCCGTAAATTTTCCACTTTCCCTGTGCAGCTGCGGGTTACAGAAGAAGACCTGTGGATCCGATGTTATGGACGGCTGTATCAGAAGCTTTGCTCTACTACTGGTGATATACCTATCGGGATCTTCCGTACCGAGACACATGTCCTGCCCACTTCGGAGGTACCGTGTGGCTTCTGCAGTTAGTATTCTGAGAATAATATTACTGGTTATAGGGCACCGACCATTGGATGGACTGGTGGGCAGGTTAATCTGCTCCACCATGCAGTGCTAGTAAGTGTATATCCCAGAGGTCACACGGTGTTGGAGCAGTGCTCTTCTATACTGTACATAAGGTGCCGCACATCAGTTGAGAGGTTTGGGCTGTTGCAGTCGATGTCGCATAGAGTGGGTTAGCAGCACCCGAGGCAATGCAAAGTATCGTGCCCTCCCCAGTATTGTAGTTCACGCCATTTAACCCCTAGTGATGCCGCCGGTGTTACAGTTAACCCCTACTGTCAGCCCCCCTCCTCAATGCCCCTGGTATTATAGTGAACCCCCAGTGATACCCCTAGTTCTCTAGATCCCCCCCCCCCCCTCCATGATACCCCTGGTCCTCTAGATACCCTCCCAGTGATATCCATGGTCTCCTAGATACCCTCAGTGATACTCCTGGTCCTCTAGATCTCTCCCGTGATGCCCATGGTCTAGATACACCCTAGTGATGCTTCTGGTCCTCTGAATACCCCCCAGTGATGCTCCTGGTTCTCTATATAACCCCTCAGTCATGCCCCTGCTCTTCAACATACCCCACAGTGATGCCCCTTGTCCTCTAGATACCCCTGGTCTTCAAGATCCCCCACCCCCCCAGTGATGCCCCTGGCCTTCAACATCCCCCCCAGTGATGCCCCTGGTCTTCTAGATACCCCCCCCCAATGATGCCCCTGGTCTTCTAGATACCCCCCCCCCCCCCCCCCCGTGATGCCCCTGGTCTTCTAGATACCCCCCTCCCGTGATGCTCCTTGTCCTCTATACCTCTATATACCCCTCAGTAATGCCCCTAGTCTTCTACTACATACTACCCAAGTGATGCCCCTGGTGTTTTAGATACCCCCCCAGTGATGCCCCTGGTCCTCTAGATACCCCCCCAGTGATGCCCCTGGTCCTCTAGATACCCCCCCCAGTGATGCCCCTGGTCCTCTAGATACCCCCCCCAGTGATGCCCCTGGTCCTCTAGATACCCCCCAGTGATGCCCCTGGTCCTCTAGATACCCCCCCCCCCCCCCAGTGATGCCCCTGGTCCTCTAGATACCCCCCCAGTGATGCCCCTGGTCCTCTAGATACCCCCCCAGTGATGCCCCTGGTCCTCTAGATACCCCCCCAGTGATGCCCCTGGTCCTCTAGATACCCCCCAGTGATGCCCCTGGTCCTCTAGATACCCCCCCCCCCCCCATTGATGCCCCTGTTTTCTAGATACCCCCCCCCCCCCCCAGTGATGCCCCTGGTCTTCAAGATTTCTCCCCCGTGGTGCCCCTGGTCCTCTAGATACCCCCCAATGATGCCCCTGGTGGACTGTACCAAATAAGAAAACAAACAAACATCC
Organism: Dendropsophus ebraccatus; assembly: GCF_027789765.1. Taxonomy (NCBI): domain Eukaryota; kingdom Metazoa; phylum Chordata; class Amphibia; order Anura; family Hylidae; genus Dendropsophus; species Dendropsophus ebraccatus. The sequence goes on along the minus strand of NC_091454.1, from coordinate 212,287,462 downwards.
CACTGACGTTTCAAACACTGGCTGGGTCCTCTTCCTCCTCCTGCAGTCTGTGCCAGAACAGTGCAGGTCTTCTTTTGGTGGTGTGTGAATAAATTATGTAATCGTGCATGTCCCGCAGGAGATGAGAAGACATGCGCCACTTTGGTCTACAGGAGCTGGCTGACACCGCACCCTCCTGTGCCTGCCCGCTGCTGCACTCAATGTTATACTTTGCACGGCGCCCCCTGGATGCAGTAGGGTGCTGTGCATGGTTTACAAGCCCGTGGGACGATCTCGGGGGCCGAAAGCCAGAGGTTCCCCATCACTGATCTGATGTTTATGGGGCCTCCCAAATCTCCACTGAAGACAGATGTCGATGTATGGGCAGCCTATAGGATGACCATTAATGTTACGCTATCCCTTCTTGTCCTTCCAGTCACAGGTCTCTATCAGTGTAGAGGACTATGAAGACACAAGAGAAAGCCGATGGGGAGACACAATCCAAGGCCGGGCCCCACATCGCAACTCTACATCCAGCGACCAGTCTGAGCACCCATTACTGCGTAGGAAGAGTATGCAGTGGGCTCGGAGGCTGTCCCGTAAAGGAGCAAGGCAGCCTGGGAAGTCAGCGTCCGAAAGGATTAGCCAGCAGAGAATGAGTCTGTACAGACGGTCGGAGCGACAGGAGCTCAATGCTTTGGTGAAGACCAGAATGAAACATCTGGGTCTCTCCACTGCAGAGTACAGTATGTGCATACTGGAATTGTCTATTTCTGACAATGGTGGAGGGCTATGTAAAGTTTCCCCTATAATAGGGTGACATAGGAAGGATGGTGTATGGAGTCTGCTCCTCCTACCACAGAGTGACACAGAAAGTAGGGAGGAGCTATGTGACCTAGAGTTTACTTCTGCCACCACAGGGTGACACAGACAGGTGGGAGGAGCTATGTGACCTGGAATCTGCCCCTCCTACCACAGGGTGACACTGACAAGAGGGAGGAGCTATATGACCTGGAATCTGCCCCTCCTACCACAGGGTGACACTGACAGGAGGGAGGAGCTATGAGACCTGGAATCTGCCCCTCCTACCACAGGGTGACACTGACAGGAGGGAGGAGCTATGTGACCTGGAATCTGCCCCTCCTACCACAGGGTGACACTGACAGGAGGGAGGAGCTATATGCCCTGGAATCTGCCCCTCCTACCACAGGGTGACACTGACAGGAGGGAGGAGCTATGGGACCTGGAATCTGCCCCTCCTACCACAGGGTGACACTGACAGGAGGGAGGAGCTATGTGACATGGAGTCTGCTCCTGCCACCACAGCGTGACACCGACTGGAGGGAGGAGCTATGTGACATGGCGTCTGCTCCTCCCATCAGTGTCTAATCTTCATCTCTGTTTCTATTTCTACAGTGGACATTATGGACACAGATAACTCCCTGTCTTATATCCTTATAAATCCGCCTCCAGACACTAAGCTGGAAATCAATGATGTGGTGTAAGTATATTTCCTGCATCACTAGGATGTGTCACATTCATTGTTTACAGGCACACTGGCTGGTCTGTATGGGTGGCTGTACCTGGCACTGTGCCATTCCCCATTTGCCCATTCAAAGTCCTGATCAACAAGGTTCCCAAATAAACCTGATAGCCAATAGCCTTTTCTAGGGATAGGTTATCAGTATTATTTTTCTGGTGAATGAACATCCCTTTTTCCATCACCGACCACACGTATACAGTCAGTATGGATGTGATCACTGATTTTTATGTTGGATTTGGATGCAGCACTGAGCCACCGCAGCACAAGCAGAAAGTGTTGTCATGTGGACATAAAAGAACACCAGTTGTAGGGTGCAGGTCTGTATATTCAAGCGTCAGTAACCCAGCAATGCAATAACCTGTTATTAAAGGGGAACTCCAGTGGAGTTTTTTCATATTAACTAATGCTAGAAAGTTATAAAGATTTGTAATTTACTTCTATATAAAAATCTCCAGTCTTCCAGTACTTATCAGCTGCTGTATGTCCTGCGGGAAGTGATGTGTTCTTTCCAGTCTGACACAGTGCTCTCCGCTGCCACCTCTGTCCATGTCATGAACTGTCCAGAGCAGGAGAGGTTTTCTATGGGGATTTGCTGCTGCTCTGGACAGTTCCTGACATAGACAGAGATGGCAGTGGAGAGCACTGTCGGGAACTGTCCAGATCAGTAACAAATCCCTATATAAAACCTCTCCTGCTCTGGACAGTTCCTGACATGGACAGAGGTGGCATCGGAGAGCACTGTATCAGACTGGGAAGAATACACCACTTCCTTCAGGCCATACAGCAGCTGACAAGTACTGGAAAACTTAAGATTTTTTTTAATTGGTGAACTACCCCTTTAAGTACAATAATAGCTGCCTTTAGCGGTAGTGACAATGCTTAAGTATTTTGTGTAGTTGTCTTCCTCAGCGGCGGTAGCGGTCTGATGTGTTCTGGTTTTATCTTCTTACTCCCGATGGTCCTATGTTCAGTCTAGATCAGTCATCCGCAGATTTTCCTCCCCTGTCTCATTACATGATGTGCTGCTCGGAGATCTTCTTCCTCCTCACACCATTTCCCATTGATCTTCTGCACAGTCTACTTGTGTATTCTTGTATTACATATTCCCTCTTGTCTCGCCGCTGACGTTGTGTTCCTCTTGTTCTTCTGCTCCGTGTGGTTTCTCTCCATCTCATTGTATCTCCAGAAGAGCCGTCCATCTCACTAATGTTCAGGTGCCCGGCTGACTCTTCTGTCCTGTGACTTCATTGTCTTCTTGTCGCTGTCTCATTCCTATTCTGTGTTTTCTGTCTTCTTTTCCTTGGTTTGACACTTGAGGTCTCTTAAGAGGCGAAGTGAGGACCAGAGAGAAAACCCCACGTAGCTAAAGAGCAATTCTTCTCACAATTCATATGAACATCCCTGGGGAATTGATCTCCACTGAGAGACATGAAAGAAAAAAGTATTTCTGTTCAGAAAATCCCTCTCACCAGGCCCCTGTAAGAAGTTCTCTCTATACCCTGGATGGCGCGTTCTTCTGTGTTAATGGTCGCCCCCTCCTGAGTAATGCGTTTTGTATCTCAAGAGGAGTGGGGAATTAGAAGTGACAATTATCTACTATAATAATGCCTGTTATGTACAATACTACTACTATAATGCTGCTTCCTATGAACAGGAATATAACTACTATAATACTGCTCCTATATACAGGAATATAACTACTATAATACTGCTCCTATATACAAGAATATAACTACTATAATACTGCTCCTATATACAAGAATATAACTACTATAATACTGCTCCTATATACAAGAAAATAACTACTATAATACTGTTCCTATATACAAGAATATACCTATTATAATACTGCTCCTATATACAAGAATATAACTACTATAATACTGCTCCCTATATACAAGAATATACCTATTATAATACTGCTCCTATATACAAGAATATAACTACTATAATACTGCTCCTATATACAGGAATATAACTACTATAATCCTGCCCCCTATATACAAGAATATAACTACTATAATACTGCTCCTGTATACAGGAATATAACTACTATAATACTGCCCCCTATATACAGGATTATAACTACTATAATACTGCTCCTATATACCAGAATATACCTACTATAATACTTCTCCTATATACAGGAATATAACTACTATAATACTGCCCCTATATACAGGAATATAACTATTATAATACTGCTCCCTGTATACAAGAATATAACTACTATAATACTGCTCCTATATACAAGAATATAACTACTATAATACTGCTCCTATATACAAGAATATAACTACTATAATACTGCTCCTATATACAAGAATATAACTACTATAATACTGTCCCTATATACAAGAATATAACTACTATAATACTGCTCCTATATACAAGAATATAACTACTATAATACTGCCCCTATATACAAGAATATAACTACTATAATACTGTCCCTATATACAAGAATATAACTACTATAATACTGCTCCTATATACAAGAATATAACTACTATAATACTGCCTCCTATATACAAGAATATAACTACTATAATACTGCTTCTATATACAGGAATATAACTACTATAATACTGCTCCTATATACAAGAATATAACTACTATAATAGTGCTCCTATATACAAGAATATAACTACTATAATACTGCTCCTATATACAAGAATATAACTACTATAATACTGCCTCCTATATACAAGAATATAACTACTATAATACTGCTCCTATATACAAGAATATAACTGCTATAATACCGCCCCCTATATACAAGAATATACCTACTATAATAATTCCCCCTATATACAAGAATATAACTACTATAATACTGATCCTATATACAAGAATATAACTACTATAATATTGCCTCCTATATACAAAAATAAAACTACTATAATCCTGCCACATATGTATTAAAATATATGTACTATAATACTGCTTCTATGCATAAGAATACATTTGTCATCATTCCTAATTCTGTGTAATAATATGACATCATCTATTCCGCAGTTACCTCATACGTCCGGATCCACTTACTCTTGCTCCTAATAATGCACGGAAGGCAAGCGTGACCAGATCTGAGGGTCAGATATTTGATACCAGGGACAGCACTCATCTATGATACCTCATTGTCTTTACTGCTGAAGAGCCCAACACCTTGAGTGGGAGATGAGAAGATTGTAAGTATCAGAGACACCTCAAGGGAGTTGAAGAGTTCACACCAGCACCTTGACTGTGTCCCCACGTCCCACCAAATCTTGGCAATCTGTGCACAAGGCTTCTTGCTCCTCACATCCTGTGGCTTCCTTCAGCCTCTTCTAGACCATTTATTTACTTCTCTGGTGCTGAGGGTATCCCAAGGGGGACAAGAATCATGGAGGAGGATGAAGAAGAATGGAGTAGAAGGACAATGAGTTGGAAGGTCCTATATCTTGACCATCCAGTTTTTGGACAAGCCAAGTTATTTTTTTGGAATGCTCAGGTGTAAGGTTACCCAGACAAAGGAATTCTGGGGGCTTACAAAAATTATTAAACAATAGAGGGCAGGGCAGTTCTGGTATACATAATACAACTCCCTCGCCCCCCACAACACCTCCACATCCAGGTTCTGCTTTTCCCTAGCCTTTGTTTTCATGTTCTATATCACGAGGTTGCATGATGTCCTGTGCAAGATTCTCATGCTTTCCGTTTCTGGAGTGGGAGGGGCTTAAAAGAAGAGGTGGTGTATACTGCATAGCGGAAAGAACTTCCTGTGGTGGTCACACAGGTATGAATTCAGCAAGCTATACATTACCTCAGGATCTGTCACTTGAGATCATCCTGTAACTCTAGTCTCTGAGATGAAGAGCCTGAAAACTATACAGGATCGGTAAAACATGGCGGCTAACTACTTCCATAAACATTACCACACCTGTCAACTGGTTGTGCCTGGTATTACAGCTCCACTCCATTGGTCACTTTGAATTAAAGGAATCGACCACTGACGCAAACTGATGTTTGAGAAGGCAAACGACTCTGAATGTGATACGGGGCTACAGGGTCCCTGGCTTAAATAGAAGTATATGAATTGCGTATTTTAATTTATTTGTAGAGAAGGTCTGTCTTATACACAGAGTGAGATATATTATATAAAATATATTTTTGCATTACTTCTGCAATAAATAGGATTTTATTTTGTTGGAGGGTAATGAGATGGTGGATGGAACCGATAATGGGAATGGGTTTCAGAGGCCCTAGGAGAACTCGGAAATAAGTCTGGGGTCTACCCTCCATCTATACAGAACATGAGCATTGTAAACATCATAGTGGCCCACTAGTCTTCTGCCACCCTGGCGGCCAGCCCAGCCTGGCTAGACCTGTTGTCTCCATGTATACATTACTCATATGAGCTCATGTGAGTCGGTTTTGGTCACGTGATGGTCATCATCTGGATATTCTGGAAGAAAAGAAGAAATCTAATTGTTTGTCTTTGTTCAGCTTTAGTGGTGCCAATTGTTGATTTTCGTCTCTTTGTCTCCGTGCACTGGACTGCGTCTCGTGTCTTGGTACCATGTTGAAACGTTGCCAGTCTTTCTGTACGTTCCGTCACCGAGGTGCCAAGTGCTGAATCTGAATGTCGACTCTAGTGGTATTGCACTCTGTTTCTTGTACAGCCCTAGAGGTATCATGCCATATGTAGAAAAACTAGGTCTATTAAAAAATTTGTAGATCAGTGGTCCCCAACCTTGTACGGTCTCCACCAAGTTATTCAAGTTCAACTATAGTTCTTGAGCTAAACCAGTTATTGGTGCTGTAGGATGATGAATCCTATGACTTCTTCACTTACCAACCAAATTTGCCCTTCGTACTGAACAACTTGAACTCTGAGACGGGTTGGATCTTAGATGTGGGTCCTACCCAGTTGGGCAAGGATGTTGTATGTCAAAACAATTGCTCCGTACCTTGAGAATTTCCCCCTGAAGTGCCAACTAGGGGTCCAGAAGTGGTTTACCATCTCCAAAATAGAGCAGTTCTAATTCAAGGATGGTCATGAGTTCTCTCTGCATTCCACAGGCTAAAAGAAAGGGTGCTGGTTCCATGTCCTTAAGTTTTAAGAACCTTTTGAGAACCCTTCTTCAGTAGTCCTGCTTTGAAGTTGGGGAACAAACAACAGATGCTTCTTTTCTGAGTGCCAAAACATGGCTTTGTGTTGCCACCAATCTAGCTACTGATGAATGACTGAATAAAATAGTGTTGGTCCAATCCTATTTTTTGTTAGGTGGAAAGAACCTGTAGGTCCAAGATCACTTTTTGGGGGTAATATCAAGTGTGACTCTTCTGTTATTCTACTATATGGCTGAAAGGGTCTTAGTTCCATCCCCTGAGCTGTAGGTTCAGGTCCAAAATCCATCTTTAGAGAAACCACAAGGGGTTGTGCAATTGGTGAACAGGGTGAGGTCTTCGGTAATAACATTTGGAGTTGTTTTGCTGCCCATGCGACCATTCTTTCCTCTATCGAGTGGCGGAATTGGAAGGGTGTTTGTTCCATCCAGTTAATTGTGAAGAACTGACTGGTCCAGGTCAAGGACCCCTTCTCAAAGGAAGTGATTTGTTATAGGAGGTATAGGCACCATTCCCCTTCTGTACTGGGTGGGAAAGAATGGTGGGGTTTTTTTCCGTCCCATGTGCCCACATACCATTGGGTGTTACTCTCTTTGCAGTTAGGTGGAAGAACCTCTGCCCAAGGTAGCAAAACCCAGCATTATAACGGCAGACCAAGCATGACCTTTGGGTGCCATTCTCTCCTATTGGTTGAGAGCCCTCACCCTTGCTAAATGGCACTTCAGGGGGCAGTTTGGTCAATGCAATTTCACCCTATAGAACAGCATTATTGGGGCATCTGTGGGGTATTTACTATAGATTAGTATCGCTTAACATCCTCCCTTCTTCAGCCATAGGGTAAGGAAGGGCAGGTTGGCTCAGTCCAAGAACAAAAACATGTGCCATCATCTGCTGGTTGGGGATCACTGGTCTGTACAGTCCTAGAGGTGGCTGGAAATCAAGTGTTCAATAAATGTAAAGGGATAAAAATATCCCAGTCTATAACACTGTGACAAAGGACTGTAAAATAAAGAACCATGAATACAAGCTCCTGGGTCTCCTCTCCATTTATTTCAGATTTGTTGGGGGGGGGGGGGGGGGGGGGGCTCTTTCTCATTTGGACGGAGATTTATGACTCCCTTCACATCACAGACAATTTTTCATTTTTGCAACTATTATTTTATTTCACTACTTTTAAAAAATGTAAACATTAAAAGAAAGTTCTGTTCTGACTCTTACAAAGTTTTTATTTTTTGGTCCATAGGGCTCAATTTTTCGTGACACAATCTGTATTTTTATTCTTGTCACTTTTTGTTCAATTTTTTTGGGATGTGATAAACAAAAACAGCAATTTTGCACTTTGGCAGGTTTTTGTGCTTACGCCATTTACTGTGTAAGATCAGGAATTTCATGATTTAATAGTTTGGGCAATTTCACATGCAGCGCTACCAAATTTGTTATTTTTGGTTACATTTTTTTTTTTTACTTTACATTTTTTCCCAACATGGAATTTTTTTTACACACTTTTGTAGCCTCCCCCCAAGGGACTACTATAAGCAATGCCATGATTGCTCATGAGGATCAATGCAGTACATATGTACCGCATTGATCCATCATTTCCGCACACAGTTGCTTCAGGCTGCGGCAGACAGGTTTAAGCAATCCCAGATGTCAGACAGTCTGGGAGATGTCACAGAGGCCTCGGGCTACGGTGAAATTGGATTGGCTCTTCGCGATCTCACTGCAAGGGGGCGATCTAAACGCCAGGCAGCAATGCAGGTATGTGAAGGCCATTTAAATACCACTGTCCATTTTGGTTAATGGCTGGCAGAGAGGTTTGCTCTGCACTGACTATTAGCTGCGGCCCCCAGCTACTGATAACAGCTAAGAGCTGCCCGGTATAGAGAGCGGTTACGTGGTGAGCCCTCTCTATCTCAACCTCCCCCACCCCCACCCATTGTGCAGGGATGGGTTAAAGCAATTGTCCTATTCTGTTTTTTTAGATAGGAATATTTATTATGTAAATAAACATCCTTTCAATCCAAACGTTGGGAGACAAAACAATGACATTTCTAGTGACATTTTCCTCACCTTGATGTGGATGGTTTCCTCAAGTCTCGTCCCATGAAAGGAGAGGATGAAAGACTGAGAAGATGCAATGATTAAGAGACATTTAAGAGAAAGAGATGAAAAACGTGAACGCTATGACAAGTGTGAATGGTCTTTATCACGCTTGGTTCCTTTTAAAGGAAGACAAGTACAAACCAATGTAATCCAAATAGTATTCAACCCTTCAGTTTCTCATAGAGTCCTGTTCACTTCACACAGTCCCCCTTCTAGTCTTTGTTACTTTACACAGGACCACATCTGGCTATCACTTTTCACCCTTTAGCTGATACTAGCATAAAATTATTGATGGGACAAAAAAGACAACATGGTCCATCTAGTCTGCCCTGTTGCCTTTTATCTTAAGCCAGATAGATCTCATGTGTTTGAGTACATGAAGAGTAACCCTATTTCTGGCCATTATATAACTTGTATATAGCATTTTTCACCTGTTTTCCCTTACTGCAGATGTACACACACAGGCAAGGGGATCCTGGTCTCCTGTATCTCTATAGCACCCCCCTCAGAAGCAGCAGCAGCATGGAGGACATTATACAGCAGTATTAGGCAGTGTAAGCTTTAAATTAAGCATTGGGGTGTGGTGTAACAGTTCTAACTGGCTAAAGAGATTAATGGTAGAGTAAAAAAAAATTAGATCCCCCAACCATTTGCTGATGAGCGAGCAAGCACTTAGTTATTGGTTGTACGGGTCACACAATAGGGAATGTGTGATCAATGGCTTATTGAGGGAATGATCATTGATCATCGGTGACTGATCGGACCTTGTTAAGGCTCTAACCAGGATGGTAATTCGTTTACAGGTGGGTTTGGACCATTTAATAAGGCTTTTAGGGTGGCAGGAGAAGGTGCACAGTTGAGGGCACACCTGATGCCATTTTACCTAAATCTTGCAACCTCCTTGTGGCAACCAACTTTACGTCTTTCTGAGGCAGTCAGTTCCTGCACAAAAGGGATCCCACAGGAAGTGGAGCGCTCTAGTGACTGGACATCTTGAGACTGGCAGCAGTGGGGGACTGGGGCAGGTGGTTCTCTCCCAAAGGCGACCCTCATGATCAGAGATGGGGAGAGCCTGGAGGCAAAAATGTACATTTGATATTGGTCTCAACTTACAATATCTTCAATTTACAATGGTCCTCTGCTATACTGTGTATATACTGTATGTCTGTGTGTTGACATGGATAATGCTAGAAAAACAAGATTTAAACAATTTTCTTCCTGACCTCTAGATGGCGCTCATGCATCACTTTTCAATAACTTCCCCTGTGTCCGCAGAACGTAACTTGTTTGCAACAGCAAAGCAGCAGAAAAGATGAATGGAGCGTCTATGCCTCGCATCGCTGAGAGGAGAATAATACAGCCCTGAAAATGAATTACATTACTAATTCACTAGTGTCAGATATCTGTCTGGGAGTACTGTCCCATGAAATATCAATGGCGCCACCCAATGGTGAATACACTGAACAGCATCTGAGGAAATTAATCATCTATCTATCTATCTATCTATCTATCTCCTATCTATCTATCTCTCTATCTATCTATCTATCTCCTATCTATCTATCTATATATCTATCTATCTATTTGTCTATCTATCTCATATCTATCTATCTATCTATCGTCCAAAAATATAGCGGCACTTCCAATACGGTGAATAAGTGTTTATTAGCTCAAGGAAAATAAATGCAGCTAAATTGTTAATTGCTAAATTATTTTCCTTGAGCTAATAAACACTTATTCATCGTATTGGAAGTGCCGCTATATTTTTGGACTCTATATTGCTATCGCATCTGATCGGGCATAGATAGCAGGCACCCAGGTATCCCTGGGGCCACTCCTGTCTACATGTACCCCCAGGGACATCTGCTGTATATGTGTACCCCCAGGGATCTCTGCTGTCTATATGTACCCCTGGGATCTCTGCGGTCTATGTGTACCCCCAGACACATCTGCTTTCTATGTGTACCCCCAGGGACCTCTGCTGTTTGTGTGTACCCCTGGGAACCTCTGCTGTCTATACTGTCTGACTGGCCCACTGGAGGATCCTTCGGTGGGCCCCCAGCTTTAGAACCTGCACAAACATTGACTGACATGTTGCTTCTCACCGGTTCTCCATTGCTGGGCCCCTAGGATCATTTCCTCAGGTGGGCCCCAGATACCCCAATTAAACACTGTGTCTATATGTACTCCTGGGTGTGCTTATGGTGATGGAAAATGGCAGTACTGGCAGTACAGGGAACGCTAGTAACTGTGCTGCAGCTAAGGTGGCGGTCTCGGCAGAGACTCCCGCAGATGCTGTAGATGCAGCCTTCTCCCAGAAGGACATCCCAGAACCATTGATCACTTTCTGGGGTGAGGTGCAGGTTCCAGGTCAGGTTGGTCTTCACAATGATGGTGGTGACGTCCTGGACTCCAGGAGGGGTAGTATACCAGGACACTGAGGTCACCTCTAACACAAATCACATGACCGATAAGGCAGCTTCCACTGCTACTGCTGCTGACGCTGGAGACAGTCGTCTTTGGGGTAGGATCAACAGGTGCTTCATCCAGAGGCATGGCTGGAGGGACCTGTGAGGGGGAAGCAGGCCACAGGCCATGCTGCTAACTACTGAACCCCCTTCTATTTGAGGCGGACCAGGCTCCTCCCACTTCCTGTAGGGGGTGAAGACACTATCTCTCCTATAGGGTCAGAGCTCACCTAAGATGGCGGCACACTGTGGTCTCTGTTGTAGCAGAGTTGTAGTTAACCCCTCTGGGGGCTTTGCAAAGCGTTAGTGGCGTAGCAAACAATTCACTGCACTTTATCTTCTTCAGGGCAGTAACATAGTCTCTGAGATCACAGTAAAGATCTCACTAGGGAGCAAACATACTGTCAAAAATAAATAAAGTGCAGGGACCGTTCCGGCTTGTGTCCTTTCTCTACCAAAGCCAGAGTAAGACTCACTAAGGTGTGGTTGATATAAATAATAAAATGTATGTGATTGTAAACGTGGGATGCACTTCCCGAGAACCGAGGATATTACAAAATAATGAAAAAAAGGGGATGATAGTATGGAGGGGGAACTGGGGCAGGCTCCCGGTGTCGATTCTTCCTACTGTGGGGTGCTTGCCAACCAAGGGGACTGGTCTCAGCTGGAAGGGGTAAATACTAGAGATGAAAAGGAATTAAATATTGAGTAAAAACAATAACGAATGGAATATAACACATGACTGTATCTTGGGAGAGGTGGATGGATGGTTACTGGGAAAGGAGGTGAAGACATGGTGTACGAATACTGTTGACTCATAGCCACCCCAGGAAGATGCCCCTAGGCTACATTATAAATGTGGTCTAAAGTATCGGAGTGAATGAAGAGGAGTCGGGAATAGGGTGAGGGGCCTTTATAAGGTCTGGATCGCTCGAAGACTCCTGTACACATGGAAGTTGTAACATATGGAGCAGTCTATTAAGATTGAATAATTGATTTCATTTTTTTTTTCTACAAATATATTATATAACAAAGTATACGTAATAAGGTTATTAAAATTAAATAGGTGTTTCCCCTCCGGGTGGGTATTGGGCTACTGGTTGTTGGAGGTGCCCCATAGGGGGATGTGGAGAGAGATCGGGGGGGCCTTAACCAGGTTCTTGGCCAGAGCCCTCCAAACCATTCCTTAGTAAGAAAAGATATGAGAATAGAACAAAGATATAATCATAAAAGAAATATCTAGAGGTATACGGGTCGGAACTCGGGGAGGTGCATCCCATGGTAAAGAATTAATGTATTGCTCAGAAACAAAGACATTTTCTTTCACAAATGATGGGAAACTCTAATCTCTGTATTTTCAGAATTGTGGAGCTTTGTTTTATATATATATATATATATATATATATATATATATATATATATATATAAGATTATGTTAAATAAAGAGGATATAAAGAAAAAATAGCAGTATACAGTACAATTCTGTAATGTTGGGGGGGGGGGGGGGGGGGGGGGGATACCACACTGAATTGTTTGTAAAAACAATGGAGGAAGATTAAGGTGTGGCTACACTTCCTCTCCCCATTTGACTTCCTCCTACAGCATCTGTAACGTGTGTTGTGAGTGGATGAGAAGAGAGTGCAAGAGAAAGAGGAGGATAGAGATAGGCAGAAAAGAGAAAGAGCTCTCATTGGTGCACAGATCCTAGAAACAATAACTGTGCAATACTTAGGTACACAATATACATGCTAGCAACATCTAGTGGCAAAACTTAGGTACTACTTCATTACCACTTTTACTTTGAAGTGCAGACTTTTGCAAGGGATGTAAAGACAAGAAACACCCATGGTGGGATACCACATAGACAAAGTCTCTGCATGTACAGGGTTCCCTCTCTTATGCAGTTAGTGCACACTTGAGGGCGGTCATCTCACAGCACAATAATTATGTGAGTGAGAGGATTTGTAGAGAGTATGATGGTGGTAGTATTATAGGCTGTAGGTGGTTAGGCCTCTCTCCTGTGTGAAGCGCTGAGCTCTGGAATGAGAGGATGCACTCAGAGCTGGGGGGCTGAACCCGAAGTTTTTGATGGTCGGTGGTGTGGACCTGTAGTTCCCCTGGGCCAACCCCTAATACTGCTGGTCTGGAAGGATGGCCCTGGACGATGGTGAGTGGCAGGTGGACCAGAAAACTGAGACTGTGGGAGGCGGTGTAACAATAACTCCTTTACTGAAAGTATTTACATAACCACTTTAGGACCGAGCAAATTATTTTATTTTTGTGCTTTAGTTTTTTCCTTTTTGTCTTTAAAAGGCCATAGCACTTGTATTTTTTCACCTACATACCCACATGAGCCCTTATTTTTTACCCCACTAATTGTACCTTGCAATGGCAGACTTAATTTTTCCATAATATATGCTGCAAAAGCAGAAAAAAAATATTTGCACGATGAAATTGAAAGTAAAACACAATTTTTTTTTACATCTGCATCTAAATGGCTTATAAGCGGGCATGGCGATCGGACCACGCCCGCTAACTGCAATGGTCCTGGGCTATTACTAGCAGCCAGGATCGCAGCAGTTCACAGTGGGGTTGCCGTGCGGCCCCCCTCTGAACTCCCCTACCCAACCCATGGCGTACAGTTACGTCCTGGGTTGTGAAGGGGCTAAACAGTCCACTTGCATACAGCTCTCAATATTGATAGCTTAAAATGAGTTACTGTGCTGGTGTGTGGAGAGATGTTGGTGGGTTTCCTGGAACCACACGTTTGTCACTACGAGTGGCATGCTGGGGGGCACTATGATTCTGTGATCCTTTCCCAAATGAGTCATTTCCCTTTCTGTCAGCTAGACAGCTTTTGGCTTATGAATCTAGGCTACTAGTTACAGTTCCTAGAATTATCCAAAGGTCCTTGTACAACTTCCCCTTTAAACCCAGAAAGATATGGTAAAGAAACCTAAGTTAACTCTGCTACCTAATATACTCAAATCCACTTGATTTGGGTTTTCAGCTTGAGAATTCCCACTAACAGTGGAGTTACCTTTTCTCTCTGTGCAAAGTACTCTTGTAGAACTCTCTCACTTCCAGCTTTCCTCCTTCTGCTGTTCAGCTTCTCCTCTTTCTCCGTAGTCTCTTTCCCCTTATCAGCAGCAGCAGCAGCAGACGACAGACTGTTTGGCTGACCAGGCCTTGACTGGCCTACTCATTGAACAACTGCCCTCTCCTTCCTGTAAAAGCTAGGGTTTCTTGATGAGCCTATTAGGATGCTCCATACTTATACACTACCTGAAGCAGTTCCCACTGTCACTGTTGCCCTACACTTTTTTTTTATCAATTATCTTTTTAATGGTTTTTCACATAAAGAATATAACAAACAGTTGTATACAAGAAATACAGGCTTATGCGTACATAACAGGGTCATTGGGTAGGGAGATGCGATGTTTGACCATGTGCTTGTTGGTAATCATAGTATAATATAGATGGTCTAGATAGCATCTTGTATAAGAGAACATAACTCCAACTTACATATAACAATGAACAGAACAACAAAAGTGGTAGTCCCACTAACGGGACTGCATGACTCCCGTTAGGGCAAGGTTGCAAGTAGCGAGTGACACTGTTGCCCTACACTTTTGTGAAGTTTGTGTAGTGAGGCAATGTAACCTATTCTCTGCTTGTTAGTACAAGTTGCTTGTTAGTTGCTGATACAGAAAATACATAACATAGTTTCCTATCACATAACATAAGGGTGCGTGCACACTATGGAATTGCCGCGTATGACCCGCAGTGTATTCCGTCGCTCGTCTCCGCACGCGGCGGCGCGCATTTCCGCCCGTGCCATAGAAACTGTTCTGTGCACGGGCGGATTCCACGTTCCGTCGAAAGAATTGACATGTCAATTCTTTTGGCGGAACGCGGAATCCGCCCGTGCATAGAATAGCGTCTATGGCACGGATGGAGATGCGAGCCGCCGCGTGCGGAGACGAGCGACGGAATACGCCGCGGGTTATACGTGGCAATTCCGTAGTGTGCACGCACCCTTATAAATCCTATCACATAAAATATATATATAATGCCACTTTGTAAACAGATGGCATCCTAGCCCCAGCCGCAGGAATTATGCTGTGGTACACTACATACCCCAGGTACCTCTGCTGTCTATGTGTATCCCCCGGGACCTCTCTGTCTATGTGTATCCCCCGGGGACCTCTGCTGTCTATGTGTACCCCAGGACCTCTGCTGTCTATATGAACCCCCTGGGGACCTCTACTGTCTGTGTATCCCCCCCCCTTTGTGACCTCTGCTGTCTGTGTGTACCCCAGGACCTCTGCTGTCTATATGAACCCCCTGGGGACCTCTACTGTCTGTGTATCCCCCCCTTTGTGACCTCTGCTGTCTATGTGTACCCCCGGGACCTCTGCTTTCTGTGTACCCCCGGAGACCTCTGCTGTCTATGTGTACCCCCAGGACCTCTGCTGTCTTTGTGTGCCCCCGGGACCCCTGCTGTCTATGTGTACCCCTTAGGGACCTCTGCTGTCTGTGTGTACCCCCAGGGACCTCTGCTGTCTATGTGTACCCCCCAGGGACCTCTGCTGTCTGTGTACCCCCGGGGACCTCTGCTGTCTATATATACCCCCTGGGGACCTCTGCTGTCTATATGTACCCCCCGTGGACCTCTGCTGTCTGTGTACCCCAAGGCGACCTCTGCTGTCTATATGTACCCCCTTGGGACCTCTACTGTCTGTATGTATCCCCTGGGGACCTCTGCTGTCTATATGTACCCCCCGGGGACCTCTACTGTCTGTATGTATCCCCCGGGGACCTCTGCTGTCTATATGTACCCCCCGGGGACCTCTACTGTCTGTATGTACCCCCCCAGGGACCTCTGCTGTCTGTATGGACCCCTGCTGTCTATATGTACCCCCCGGGACCTCTGCTGTCTGTATGGACCCCTGCTGTCTATACAGTATGTACCCCTCGGGGACCTCTGCTGTCTGTGTACCCAAAGGCGACCTCTGCTGTCTATATGTACCCCTGGGGACCTCTACTGTCTGTATGTATCCCCCGGGACCTCTGCTGTCTATATGTACCCCCCGGGGACCTCTACTGTCTGTATGTACCCCCCCAGGGACCTCTGCTGTCTGTATGGACCCCTGCTGTCTATATGTACCCCCGGGACCTCTGCTGTCTCTGTGTACTCCTGCCAAGAAGGAAGACTTTGCAGTAGCTCTCAGACTTTTTAGTCTATTACTGTATATAGTTTCCAGGTTGGCAGTTTATACCCCAATGGTTTTGGAACAAACAAAGCTCCGACTGCTATAAAAGATTGTAGTAAGTAATACATCAGGGGTAAATTATATTCCATTAGTTGTCAATGAAGCGGTGACTTTATTGTTGGCCGGCTCTTATCTCTTATTGAAACAACCAGGCATTACGCAGCTTTGTGATAATGTTGTAAATTACGTTTATGGTGACGACTATCGATATAGATCTATACAGGAAATATTTCTATGGTTGGCAGCTCTAAGCTGACGTCTTCTAGGATTATTCTCCCTATGGGTCTCGGACCACCATGCTGACTTAGGACATAGGACACAAGGCGACCTCGGGCTGATCTGGTGGCTGATACCTAGATCAGTGACATGTCAGCCCAGTGCCAGGATACAGACATGACAGGATCCGTGCTCACTATGTGGAACTATTGTGCAATGCTTTACATTACATTATCCAGCAGGTGTGGGAATTCAGTCATTGTTGATTTAACCCCCAATCCTTGTAATTTTTTTTATAGATCCGGAATCTTTGTAGACATAGGTGCTTCACCTATTTACTTGTATTTTGGAGGATAAATAGACCTGACGATTTCCTCAATGCTGGGCTCATTGTGACGTGGTAGAGATAAATCCAGGCACACACCAGTAGCTGATACTTCAGGGTCACATGTACAATAGTATAGACATAAAGGCATAGAGACGTGGACACCACTCAGCTGCGCCGGCTCCTGCTCCTCTACATGAGCCTCGTACCTGAGATCATTCATCTCAAGATGGCTCTACTAAACTGCATACAACCTAGTATGCTGCTGAGCTGGTGTATCTAAGCCAGCCCTGTGTGATACTGTTTACCGATCTGATGTCTCTAAGCCTATCAAATGTCCTTCTGATGTATATAAACCTGACATGCATGCTACTGTGACTCAGCAACTACGCGTTCTGCTGCACTGGTGTATCTAATCTTATCATATGTGATACTGTCTGATGAGCTGCTGTATCTAATTCTATCATACACACCACTACCTGTAAAGGGGTAGGTATATATTTCTGCTGTGCCTGCAAGGTTTCCACAATTTTTTTACTTAACTTCTAATAATTTGTTGAAAATTTGAAGCCCACGCCCACCGACAGTAAACCACACCTACTACTAGTGAACCACACCCCATGTTGATTGAGACTTTTAAAAACTTTGACTTGCGATTTATTTAAATGGGCACTGCGGTTTTAAGTAATTACCCTCCACTTGATAGCCTATGTGATTCCTAACATTTCTGTAAATCACTACCTGAAATGACTCCCTACTCCAGAAAAACAGCTCAAAAATTTTGACCACTAGGTGTCTCACACTTTTTTTAATCCAATCACCATGCAGGGAGGCCGTGAGGGACCCCGGGAGTACGCACACATCGCCAAAACGGCGTCTACCCTTATTGGATGGCTGAACCACATGACCTTGAATATTTAATAATTGACTTCCGCCTCTTGACCGCAGATGCACTTTCAACCTAGCCAGGGAAAGATCTTGGAGCAGGGAGAGATAGGTTTTAGTAGCGTTTTGGTTAGCCAGGATTACTACTAAACCCAAAAGTCCTTTTCAGGGCTAATATCCAGCGAAAAAGGTCATCTTTGAATCCAAAGTACTTCTCAGTGCTAAGACATAGATAATATAACAGCAGCATCATCATCAACAGCAGCTGTATTCATTCCAGTACCCTGTGTGTACAAGTGACTTATAGTTTCCCTGGTTTAGCCCACTAAGGGCAGGTAAATGTTATACATATTGTGCCAGTTGCTCAGTAAAAGGCAAGGGATATTTATTGTGCCAGTTGCTTAGTAAAAGGCAAATGATACATATTGTGCCAGTTACCTAGTAAAAGGCAAGTGATACCTATTGTGCCAGTTGCCCATTAAAAGGCAAATGATACCTATTGTGCCGGTTGCCTAGTAAAAGGCAAGTGATATCTATTGTGCCAGTTGCCCAGTAAAGGGCTACAATAAAGAACGGTAGTGCAAAGGGGCGGGGCCGTGGACGCGGAAGAGGCGGTTCAGGCACAAGTCGTGTGCAAGCACCTGGACAATAAAAGGCTGCTGCTAAGGGGCAAGCAGGTTTACGTGCTTCCAAGATCCCTAAGTTCATGAACCGGCTAGGGATAGGGCAGAGTACACCGCTGTAAAGGCCAGACCAGCAGGAACTGGTGGTCAAATGGATAGCAGATAATGCTTCCACCCAAATGTCCACAGAGTCCAGTCCCGTTGACAACCAAGAGTTTGGACTGCAGAAACCTTGCTGTGACCCTCCTTCCTCCCAACCTGGCCAATGTTCTGAAAACAGAAAGTTGTGGAGTTGCGGAGGCCCGTGCAGCCCCCCAAACTGCGTCCCAAGGAAGAGGGGTGTCCAGAGGCAGGGGAAACATAGAGCGAAGGCAGGCGAGAGGCAGCAGAGCGGAGGCCCGTATCAGCCCCCTGTGCCAGGCTTCCACCTCGAGGGGCTGTGTGTCTTTGGTTTGGACATTTTTTAATTTCTGCGCCAATGATAAACGGAGCACGGTGTGCTCACTGTGCCATTCCAAAATAATTTGGGGCTCTGAAAAAAGCAACCTTACCACCTCAGGTATGTGGCGCCATTTGGAAGGCAAGCATTGGGCAGAGTGGGAGAGAGTGAACGTGGGAAAAGCTGCGTTGGGGTCCCCGCTGCTGCCTCTTCCCCACGTTTGTCTGCTGCCTCTGCAGTCCGGATGACCAGGCAGAACACTGAAGCATCGTCCTCTGCTTCGGTCACGTCTCATCCTTCCTCCCCAGCCTCCCCTTAGCCTGTGTCCGGCACTTCGCCCGCACCTTCGTTTGCCTCCAGCCAACAATTGTCCATCGTGCAGGCATTTGAGCGCAAGCGGAAGTACACAGCGAGCCACCCACAAGCCCAAGCCCTAAACAGCCACATCTCAAAAATGCTGGCCCTTGAGATGTTGTCGTTTAGGCTTGTAGAGACCCAGTCCTTCCGCGACCTGATGGCGGCTGCCGTGCCACGGTATTCGGTCCCCAGCCGCCACTACTTTTCCCTGCGTGCCGTCCCCGACTTCCACCAGCACGTGTCCGGTAATATCAAGTGAGCACCAAGGTCCACCTCAACACAGACTCGTGGACAAGCGCCTGCGGTCAGGGACGATACATATCCATCACGGCACATTGGGTCAATGTGGTGGAAGCTGGGACCAGGTTTAAAACTGGGAGGCACTACCTCTGACCCCCCAAGGTAATTGCCGGCACAGGTTCTGCCAACCCCACCACCTCCTCCTCTTCGTCTTCCACCTTACCATCTTCCTCGGCGATAGACAGTACAGCGCACGAGAGGTGCTGAATGGCCTATTGCAGGAGACGGAAAGGTGGCTGTCGCCGCTGCAGCTGGGACCAGGCATGGTCGTGTCTGATAATGGCCGTAATCTGGTAGCGGCTCTGGAGCTGGGAGAACTCACACGTACCATGCCTGGCCCACGTTTTTAATTTGGTGGTTCAACGTTTCCTGAAAACATACCCCGACCTCCCAGAGCTACTGGTGAAAGTGTGGCGCTTGTGCACCCACTTTCGTAAGTCCCACGGACCCGCTGATAGCCTGAGGAAGATCCAGCAACGCCTCAATTTGCCTCAACACCGGCTAATTTGTGACCTCAACACTCGCTGGAATTCCACCTATTATATGTTGGCCCGGGTGTGTGAGCAACAGAGAGCTCTGATGGAATATCAGCTCCAAAATCCCCGCGTGCCTACCTCTCAGCTATCTCTGTTTGCCAGCCATGACTGGGCATGGATGGCGGACATTTGCAAAGTTTTGCGCATATTCGAGGGCTCCACCAAGAGGGTCAGCAGCAATGACGCTATAGTGAGCCTAACCATCCCTCTTCTGTGCGTCATCAAAGAAACCATGCTCTCCACAAAGCAGAGCAACTTGTGTAGTGTGGAGGCCGGGATGTCAGGAGATGTTTTGCAGCGTGACACTGAGAGCACACTGTTGTCAGCTTCTCTGCAGCAAGGCCAGGAGGAAGAAGAGGACGACGACGACGAGATGGAGGAGGTTATGGAAGAGGAGGGTGCCCATACTTTGGAGGGTAGCACTCACGTTGGGTGTGTACCATCGGTTAGGTGGGGATGGGGAGAGGAGGAGGAAGAGGAGGAATGGGAGATTCATCCGTCTGGTGGGGACAGCCCGTTGGTTGTTCAGACTCCGGCACACATGGCAGAGTTCATGTTGGACTGCATGGAAAAGGACCGACGCGTTGTCCGTATAATGGACAGTAGCCGATACTGGATCTTTGCACTCCTGGGCCCCCGGTATAAAGACCAGGTTTGCTCTCTTATTCCCCTACAGGAGAAGACCTGGCGGCTACAGCAATACAAGTTCGAACTTCTGCAGACGATGATGGAGATCTTCCCGCCCACCATTGCTAGCGGAAGAGAGGAGAGTTCAACTGGAACAACATCCGCGAGGTCCATGGGCAATAAGCCAATACTGGACAAAATGTAGGACAATTTAATGGCACCCCAGCGCAAAACATCCACCACTGAGGTGCCTCCTACCAGCAGGAGGGCCAAGTATCAGCGGATGTTTAGGGAGTACATGGCAGACCGTGACCCTGTCCTCCCCGATCCCTCTGCGCCATTCACCTATTGGGTGAACAAGCTGGACACATGGCTGGAGCTGTCTCTCTATGCTTTGGAGGTGCTGGCCTGCCCTGCCGCCAGTGTGCTGTCAGAGAGGGTCTTCAGCGCAGTCAGGGGAATTCTAACGGATAAACGCAGCCGGCTGTCCATGGACAGTGCTGACCCGCTGACGCTTATAAAGATGAACAACAACAGGATAGACCCAGAGTTCCGAACTTGTCCATTACAGTAAAGCAGCCAACAGTGAAGTGCCTTGTGCACTTCCCTCTCACATTACCTCCTAGTACTCCTCCTCAACCTCCTACTTCCTCCTTAACCACTGACTGCACCTGTTGGGCCTACTAGACTCAATTTTTCCGGGGGCTCGCTTCAAGGGCCCCCAAGTGATTTTCAAAAGAAAAAACCTTTTGGGCCTACTATGGCCAATGTTTTCGGGGCTTAACTTAAGGGCGCCCCATCTAATTTTCCCAGGGCTCATCTGATGGGCTTCAACCAAATTTTTCAAAGGCTCACCTGATGGGCCTCAACCTAATTTTTCCGGGGCTCACTCGATGGGCTTCAACCTAATTTTTCCAGGGCTCACCCGATGGGCCTCAACCTAATTTTTCCAGGGCTCACCTGATGGGATTCAACCTAATTTTTCCAGGGCTCACCCGATGGGCCTCAACCTAATTTTTCCAGGGCTCACGGAACTTGAACAAGGGTGTTGCTAACTGGGGACACACAAAACTTGGGGAGCCAACCTAAGCTCAGCAGAGCGTTCATCTTGTTACTTGCTCAAACAGCAGAGCGTCCTTTGTAGGAGTGTCAGGGACACTCTTTACTCCTTTTTGAAGACTGGAGACGCAGCAGGTGCCTTCTTCCTTGGTTGCGCCGGTAGCAGTCGTCTGGTTCCACGTCTCTTGCAACAGATGCATTTTTCCCACATGGCTGATGAAGCAGTGGTTGTCACAGGAGTTAGAGTAGAGGTCACAGCAACATTGTAGGTAGCTTGGGGCTGCACTTGGGAGACATACAGACCTCTGTGACAGCAGCTGGTGCGGGTTTCTGTCTGACTACTTTCTCTGGTGGTGTTGGTGCTCTGGCACCTGCAGATGTGACCACAAATACTTTCTCTTTCATGGCTTTTCGCCAGTGATAATGCTGCCAGGTCTCAATCCAGTCTTAAGACGCAGTAGGTTTAAAGGGTTCCTGGATAAAGTGACGAAGCCTTGTCACCGCTGCAGCCCATTTCTCACCGTCTATGATGAATGGGGCGTATTCTATTATCTCCATCCTTTAGGCTATGTTTGGTGGCAGGCAGGCATGCCAGGCTGGTCTCACGCTAAGCATCACCCTTCGCCACTGCCGGATGACAAAAAGGTGGCAGCTTGTCTGTGATGAAGTCCCTGGAGAATTCTTGAAGCAGCTGCGGCTTGTTTCCAAATGTCCACTGTTGTAGCAGAGTTGATGGAGGCGGTCCCGCCTCCGAATACTTGCGGCCTATTGTTTCCAATGGCGCTGAGGGCTTGGGCCTAGCAGGTGGCGCAGGGATGGCCACGAACTCATCTTCATCGAAGTCTGCTTTCACTGCGTACTCTTCTTGGATACAGCCTGGCTGCCATCCAGCTTCTTCAGCCCGGTATTCAAATGCTGAACAATCTCTAATGAACACCTGTACAGGTACAGTCATGACCTGCATACTGGGTGCGAGGTGCAGGGCCGGCGTCAGCACCCGGCATACTCGGGCAAGTGTCGGGGCCCACGGCCCCTCAGGGAGCCCCCGACATTTGCCCGAGCAGTGAGCCAGACGCCCGCCTCATCACCAACCTCCGGTCACCTGGGGGGGGGAGGGTGCTGCTGACCCTGAGTTCGGGTGTGTGTGTGTGTGTGTGTGTGGGGGGGGGGGGGGTTGCTAGAAGTGCGATGCCCTGGCCCCTGGGGGCCACTTCCGCAGTGCTGGTGTTATGAGCGGGCAATGACCGGGGCAGCTGCAGGGGTTATACTTGTCACGGTATAGGCCTGAGGGCGGCACAGCTGTAGGGCCGGTCTGTGGAATCTGCGGGTGATGATGGGCATGCGATTCTTCGCTGCACCTAGTCAGGGCACCAGTTAGTGGACACCAATGCCAGGGTTCAGTAACAGCGGTTTTATTATAGATGAGGTAACTAGTAGCAACAGTTCTGTCCGGATGCAACCGGGTATATAGCAGGCTTTGACAAATAAAGCAGGAGTGGTGCTGCATAGGCTGTGAGAATACGTGCCGGATGATGGGAGTAGGAGTATGAGAGAAATAGCGTTGCTGGGTGGATTAGCTTGAGAATAATACTTGCTGTGAATCCTTGCAGCGATGAGGAGAGATAACAGAATGACACCCAGATGAGAGAGAAGACTCCGGACACTTGAGCAGGCAGATACAGCTGAAGACTTGAATACAGCAGAGCACTCGATCCACAACTCCTCTGAGGCAGGAGAGGGACGACACACACAACCTCCTTGCTCAGCAGCAAGGGGAAGACTAACTTGTTAGGAGGAAGTGGGAGGTCACATGGTTGCTCCTGGCCAGAGCTAGTCGGCCATTGGAGGAACCATGGTTACAGGTCACGTGATCAACAGCCTTGCATACCACTGTACAATGTTATAATACACAGGAATACATGAGAATACACATGAGAATGCACATTACTAGAGAATACTAGGGGAAAACCAGCAGCAGTTGCAGTGCAAACACTTACCAGAACAGGCATGGACACAGCAAGAGAAATGGCCACAATAGGAGTAGTAGTCTGCATGTTCTGGGACACTGCATACCTCCCTAGCAAGTTTGAGCCGACCTCGGCGAATCTAGAAGGCAGCAACCATGAATAGACTGGACAATCAAACAACAGGAATGAATGATGAGAGTGAGTGTGATGAGGTGTGTGTTTCCCACGCCCAAGGCACAGGTGAGAAGAGAGAGAGGATGAGAAACCCTAGTGGCAGGACTTCACCTAGGGGTGCCTAACGTACTCTGGCGACCAGGTAGCTAGTGCGTGAACCATCTGACGTGTAAGCCAGGACAACTTAACTGCTGGCGGGTGACCCTCCATATTCCAGCCAGTTAGACAGTAGGTTTTCTGTTAAATGTGTTACCCTACTGTAGGAGAACGTGAAGACCTGTGTACTATCTTGGCGTGTTTGTGAAATGTCTTGGATACCTGAAAGAGAATAGAACAAAATAATAAAAGCAAGCATACATCTGGGCGCCCATGCATACGGGTCAATCATACAACACAATTACTCAATAGGCCAAACACACGAAAGGGTATCCAAGGTGCAATATGTATGGACAAGTGTGAATGTTAAGTAAGACTATGTGTGATTACTACTGTGTTGGGACAAGACAGAGGTGAACAAATACTGGAAACAAAAGGAAAGGAAACACAAGGGACAACAAATACTGCGAGGTCTTGAGGAGAACTGGCTCACATGAATCTGAATGAAAATCTGAGAAAAATCTGAATGAAAATCTGAGAAAAATCTGCATACAAACTGGCTCAACTAAATCTTTCCAGCTATAGATATGATAATAATACACAATAATGAGACTGGATGAGAAAATACACTCCTACATAAACTGGACTTTCTCTGAGGTATATGTATACTGACTTCTCTTACTCAGAGGAGGAGCTATCTGACTTAGACACTGGAAAAATATACTGTTTTACAAAAGAGGCGCTCTACTCTGAGGCAATCTATGTAACCTTGTGCTTACTCAGAGGAGGAAATACAAAGACTTCGATAACACTGGAATACAATAGTAGAATAAGTGCAATAATGAAATAAGTGCAATAATACCCTGTGTGGAACACACAATCACAGGAAAGTGCATTAGGAAGGAATGGGTTAAGTGTCTCTGTTAGGTAGAGTCTCTTTTAGGCAATTAGAACATCGTCCATGTAAAAGGCTCTGGGACAGGCACTAGAGAACCTTTTGTTACTGTAAGTGTCCATCAGCTCATGGCTGGTTAGTACAGGGAACTTGGTCAGTAGGACCAGGCACGAACCTTAAACGTTGCATAGCAGGAACCTGAAACAAAACAGTTAGAAAACAAAACAGTTTAAGGGCTCTGGTCTCTGTAAGGATACTTAGCAGAAATGTCCTGGAGGACCCTGAGTAGGCTTCTTCTTTTTCTTCTTCCACGGATAGCGATAGCGTGAAGGGTCTGGAGCAGAAGCATCACTGGATGCCGTAGTGACTACAATGCTGGGCGCCACCGTGGTGATAGGAGAGATGATGGGGGCCACATGATAGGTGACGGTCGCGGTAGAAGAGGCAGCCTTAGCCACAGCAGTGGGGGCAGTAGAGGGGACTGCGGTAGTAGACGGGCCCGCTGTAGTGGAAGCTGCAGGAGTAACGCTAGGCATAGCGGTGGCAGCTGTAGTGGCAGGCGACAGGGCAGCGAGGGCCTGCTGAATGTCCTCGATCAGCTGCATAATCTTAGGCCCAGGCCCGAGCATCCATTGCGGCAGGGGCGGCGAATCACGCCCTGGAGGTTGCCACAGACCCGGGGATATGAAGGCCTTAGCAGAGTTCTCCCCTTTAGGGCCAGGGACTGAGGACAACAGAGTCGGTCCACTTACAATCTGTTCGCTGTCCGGTGATGAGGACCCTCTGGTACAAGAAGCGATGCTGGAGTGGCCGGGTCCCGGAGAAATGCTGGTCTCAGGTATGGGCCCCTCATTCCGATCAGCAGTGGCCGGGATGAAGGCCCGGCGAAGACTTCCGTCGTCCGACGGGGCAGCGGCCCAGCTGGTGTCGCTGTAGGATGGGAGCGGTGCTAGCAGGCAGGCAGGATTGCTCTCCGGCAGCTCCAGTATCACAGGAGCTGCGGCTGTAGGCAGGTGCTCCTCGTAGGCCGCCATCTTGTCACGCTCTGGCCTGAACTTGTAGCAGGAAGGGGAGGAGTGCCAGGCTGGAGGATCAGGTTCCAGAATCTGCCCAGCAACAGTGACGTCATCCGGCCTAGGCAGCCAATCAGGAGCAGTCAATGAAAAGTCTATGGCGCCGGGCGATTCCCGCGCTTTGGCAGCATTGCTGTTAACCCCCTCCTCTCCGGGGTATGGCGCAGCCAGAAATTGAAGAAGACGGCGGCCATCTTGTATACTGTTTAGGGCCCGAAACACCTCAATCACCCCCATAGTAATCGGCAAAGTCTCTGGGGGGTAGCAGTACAGTTCTGGGGGCACTGACAGTTGGCACAACACAGTCTGAATCCTGTTCGTGACGCCAAAAAATGCGATGCCCTGGCCCCTGGGGGCCACTTCCGCAGTGCTGGTGTTATGAGCGGGCAATGACCGGGGCAGCTGCAGGGGTTATACTTGTCACGGTATAGGCCTGAGGGCGGCACAGCTGTAGAGCCGGTCTGTGGAATCTGCGGGTGATGATGGGCATGCGATTCTTCGCTGCACCTAGTCAGGGCACCAGTTAGTGGACACCAATGCCAGGGTTCAGTAACAGCGGTTTTATTATAGATGAGGTAACTAGTAGCAACAGTTCTGTCCGGATGCAACCGGGTATATAGCAGGCTTTGACAAATAAAGCAGGAGTGGTGCTGCATAGGCTGTGAGAATACGTGCCGGATGATGGGAGTAGGAGTATGAGAGAAATAGCGGTGCTGGGTGGATTAGCTTGAGAATAATACTTGCTGTGAATCCTTGCAGCGATGAGGAGAGATAACGGAATGACACCCAGATGAGAGAAAAGAATCCGGTCACTTGAGCAGGCAGATACA
The DNA here is from genome assembly GCF_027789765.1 of Dendropsophus ebraccatus. Classification (NCBI taxonomy): domain Eukaryota; kingdom Metazoa; phylum Chordata; class Amphibia; order Anura; family Hylidae; genus Dendropsophus; species Dendropsophus ebraccatus. The sequence continues at coordinate 212,260,585 of NC_091454.1, read as the reverse complement.
GCCGAAGACTTGAATACAGCAGAGCACTCGATCCACAACTCCTCTGAGGCAGGAGAGGGACGACACACACACCCTCCTTGCTTGGAAGCAGGGGGAAGACTAACTTGTTAGGAGGAAGTGGCAGGTCACATGGTTGCTCCTGGCCAGAGCTAGTCGGCCATTGGAGGAACCATGGTTACAGGTCACGTGATCAACAGCCTTGCATACCACTGTACAATGTTATAATACACAGGAATACATGAGAATACACATGAGAATGCACATTACCAGAGAATACTAGGGGAAAACCAGCAGCAGTTGCAGTGCAAACACTTACCAGAACAGGCATTGACACAGCAATAGAAATGGCCACAATAGGAGTAGTAGTCTGCATGTTCTGGGACACTGCAGAAGGACCTGCTGTGTTTGCTGCAAAGCAATGGGGAAGGACCTGTGGTGACGTCATAAGGGGGAGGAGCTGAGAACAGGAGAGGCTGCATATGGATGAAGGACCTGTGATCATTGTCATGTGACATGAGGGGTCGGGGCTCACTTATACCATCTTTCTGTATGCTGTGAGTTGTAGTCCTCCTCTTATACCTCCTCCTGTAATGGCCTCTGATCTCCCATAATAACAGGCTGAATATGCTGGGAGTTGTAGTCCTCCTCTTATACCTCCTCCTGTGATGTCCTCTGATCTCCCATAATAACAGGCTGTCCATGCTGGGAGTTGTAGTCCTCCTTTTATACCTCCTCCTCTGATGTCCTCTGATCTCCCATAATAACAGGCTGGACATGCTGGGAGTTGTAGTCCTCCTCTTATACCTCCTCCTGTGATGTCCTCTGATCTCCCATAATAACAGGCTGGACATGCTGGGAGTTGTAGTCCCCCCCCCCCCCCCCGGTATACCTCATGTAATGAGGATCCGTCCCCCGCCCGGATTAGTGAGTATGGTTTTATTTTTTTATTTTCTTGTGTTGAGGGAGAGCAGGGGGCATTTCTATGGGGAGCAGGGGACATTACTATGGGGGCAGGGGACATTACTATGGGGGCAGAGGACATTACTATGTGGACAGAGCAGGGAACATTACTATGGGTAGCAGGGGACATTACTATGGGGGCAGAGGACATTACTATGGGGGCAGAGGACATTACTATGGGTAGCAGGGGACATTACTATGGGGGCAGAGGACATTACTATGGGTAGCAGGGGACATTACTATGGGGGCAGAGGACATTACTATGGGGCAGAGGACATTACTATGGGGGCAGGGGACATTACTATGGAGAGCAGGGGACATTACTATGGGGGCAGAACAGGGGCATTACTATGGGGACAGAGCAGGGGACATTACTATGGGGGCAGGGGACATTACTATGGGGCAGAGGACATTACTATGGGGGCAGGGGACATTACTATGGGGGCAGAGGACATTACTATGGGGCAGAGGACATTACTATGGGGGCAGGGGACATTACTATGGAGAGCAGGGGACATTACTATGGGGGCAGAGCAGGGGCATTACTATGGGGACAGAGCAGGGGACATTACTATGGGGGCAGGGGACATTACTATGGGGAGCAGGGGACATTACTATGGGGACAGAGCAGGGGACATTACTATGGGGGCAGGGGACATTACTATGGGGAGCAGGGGACATTACTATGGGGGCAGGGGACATTACTATGGGGAGCAGGTGACATTTTTTTTCAGTATTTTGTCAAAATTTATTTGGTAGCTGTGCCCCGAGGTATGCTATACAAAGGGGCCCGCTGAGGCTCTCTCGCCCAAGGGCCCACAAAAACCTGGAGCCGGCCCTGGGGAGGTGACCCTATTCCATTGCCCTCTCTGTAATCTAGTGCTGGTTCTAAGATTTTATCAAGATATAATAAGAGGACTATATGAGAGGACTGTGTTATGTTTTGTGATAATGCATTACATGTATATTTGATTGCTGTCAGGTTAGGATGGTGAATGTCACCTCACATGGTGACTATGTACAGGATAGACATGCCCCTGTGTCCGCCCCTTTACAACACTCCCAGCTCGGCTGTGCCTCATCATGTGTGACTGCTCTCTCCTTTACAGACAGGAGACAGGATACTCACCACCGCTGCTGCTACTGCTGATACAGGTACCATGACTCACTGTTCATTATAAGAACTATACAGCCTGTTGTCTTCTTGTCTTCATCTCTTCTTTCATCATTCCCTTTCTCCCTTGTTGTCTGTACTCTCTACCCCCCCCCCCCCCCCCCAGGGCAGGTGGGGATGTCAAGGAAAGCATATTGCCCCCCCGGCCCATGCACAACCTCTATAGAAGTACAGAACAATAATTTATCCTCACTTTTTAAAACTAAAAAATGAGAACGAGAACAGTCATTTTGCCTGAACTATCAGTTATACTCCCCCCTCAGTCACCCCCCCCCATGATTCTTGTTGTCTTCATCTAAAAATTTTAAAATAATGTTGCTCTTCAAATTTTTCTTCTTTTCTACCTGCCCCTCCCCCTGCCCTCGTTATAAATTCTCTTCCTTCTCCTCTATATCATCTCTCCCCAATTCTCGATTTCCTCTCCTCTCTCTCCTTGGTATCCTCTCTCTCCAATTCTCGGTATCATTTCTCCTCTCTTCTTGGTATCCCCTTTCTCTCCTCAGTATCCTCTCTCCTTGGTATCCTTTCTCCCCTCTCTCCTCAGTATCTTTTTCTTGGCATCATCTCTCCCCGGTATGCTCTCTCCCCTCTCTCCTCAGTATCCTCTCTCCTTGGTATCCTTTCTCCCCTCTCTCCTCAGTTTCCTCTCTCCCTGGTATCATCTCTCCCCGGTATTCTCTCTCCCCTCTCTCCTCAGTATCCTCTCTTCTCAGTATCCTCTCTCCCCTCTCTCCTTGGTATCCTTTCTCCCCTCTCTCCTCGGTATCCTCTCTCCTCAGTATCCTCTCTCCCCTCTCTCCTCTGTTTCCTCTCTCCCTGGTATCATTTCTCCCCTCTTCTCAGTATCCCCTTTCTCTCCTCAGTATCCTCTCTCCCCTCTCTCCTCGGTATCCTCTCTCCCCTTTCTCTCCTCAGTATCCCCCCTCCTCAGTATCCTCTCTCCCCTCAGTATCCTCTCTCCCCTCTCTCCTCGGTATCCTCTCTCCCCTTTCTCTCCTCAGTATCCCCCCTCCTCAGTATCCTCTCTCCCCTCTCTCCTCATTATCCCCTCTCCTTGGTATTCTTTCTCCCTTCTCTCCTCGGTATCCTCTCTCCCCTCCCTCCTCAGTATCCTTTCTCCCCTCTCTCCTCAGTATCCCCCCTCCTCAGTATCCTTTCTCCCCTCTCTCCTCAGTATCCTCTCTCCCCTCAGTATCCCCTCTCCTTGGTATTCTTTCTCCCTTCTCTCCTTGGTATCCTCTCTCCCCTCTCTCCTCGGTATCCTCTCTCCCCTCTCTCCTCAGTATCCTCCCTCCTCAGTATCCTTTCTCCCCTCTCTCCTCAGTATCCCCCCTCCTCAGTATCCTTTCTCCCCTCTCTCCTCAGTATCCTCTCTCCCCTCAGTATCCCCTCTCCTTGGTATTCTTTCTCCATTCTCTCCTTGGTATCCTCTCTCCCCTCTCTCCTCGGTATCCTCTCTCCCCTCTCTCCTCAGTATCCTCCCTCCTCAGTATCCTTTCTCCCCTCTCTCCTCAGTATCCTCTCTCCTTGGTATCCTCTCTCCCCTCTCTTCTCAGTATCCTCTCTCCCCGGTATCCTCTCTCCTTGGTATCCTTTCTCCCCTCTCTCCTCAGTTTCCTCTCTCGCTGGTATCTTCTCCCCCGGTATGCTCTCTGCCCTCTCCCGATAGTGATGAGTGTTATAATAGTTATAATGATCATTTTCGAACATGCGAACATTTATCTTGTGATGTACGCAATTTATGCTATGAACCTAATAATCTGTACGAACAGGGGCGTAACTACCACTATAGCAGCCATAGCAGCTGCTATGGGGCCCGCCGCATCAGGGGGCCCCATGGCCTGCTCCTGCAATACACTGGGCCCCCTGAGCCGTCATCATTTGCAGCACCGGGTGGCCCTGCTGGTCTTCTGGGTTTTGCAAATGTCCCTTTAACTGCAAGCACTCCTGACCAGAGCTAGCAGTTATGTAGTTATGACTTCACTTGACCGTTTAGTGGCCAGTCAGGGGGGGGGGCGGCAATCAAAAGTTTGCTATGGGGCCCAGCCATTTCTAGTTACGCCCCTGTGTACGAATGTGTGTAACTCTACACCGAAACATTTGCAACTGCGTAGTTTACGCTTTGCACCTCATAATCTGTATGCATGTGCGTAACTCTAGACCAAAACATACGCAACAGCGTAATTTACAATTTGCACCTGATAAACTGTATGCACAATAATTTTTTTTATGTTCGGGATTTGAACCGAACATCAGGATGTTTGCTCTTCACTACTCCCCGGTATCATCTCTCTTCTCTTCCCAGTATCATCTCTCCCCGGTATCCTCTCTGCCCTCTCCTCAGTATCCTCTCTCCTTGGTATCCTTTCTCCCCTCTCTCTCACTATTCCCCGGTATGATCTCTCCTCTCTTCCCAGTATCATCTCTCCCCGGTATCCTCTCTGCCCTCTCCTCAGTATCCTCTCTCCTTGGTATCCTTTCTCCCCTCTCTCTCACTATTCCCCGGTATGATCTCTCCTCTCTTCCCAGTATCCTCTCTCCCCGGTATCCTCTCTGCCCTCTCCTCAGTATGCTCTCTCCTTGGTATCCTTTCTCCCCTCTCTCTCACTATTCCCCGGTATGATCTGTCCTCTCTTCCCAGTATCATCTCTCCCCGGTATCCTCTCTGCCCTCTCCTCAGTATCCTCTCTTCAGTGTCATTTCTCCCCACTCCTCAGTATCATCTCTCCCGCACTCCTCGGTATTCTCTGTCCCCTCTCCTCGGTATTGTCGATTCCCACTCCCTGATTTGCATATGATGTATGCAATGGATACGTCAAAAGAAGGTAGGCTTATGGTAAAGAAGTACATACATTTTGAAACTTCTTTTACTGGATACATTGATGCATATTGCATGTATAATGTATGCCAAAAAACCCCCAGATGTGAATGAAATTGTACCCAGGATGCTTGCAGGACTTATCCATCTTCATCACACAGGATGGGTATACACCGATCCTAGCCTCTTTGCTTTATCTTTTTACCCTACACTGACGTATCACTGCTGAGCTGTGGAATATCTGCTGCTCGGAGCCACAGAACTTCCAGAGGTTGCTAACTTACAACTCTCTATGTATTACCACCACTTACATACTACGACTTACTGCACCAATCCATCATGAATCCACCTCTTCTCTCTGCCGATTCCTTCCCTGGCTACCCATTGCCCAACAAGTTTTCTCTAGAGCTTCCCCCATACTCTGGAACTCACTACACTGACACATCTGGTTGTCATCCACCATCACAACCTTCAAAAGCTACTTGAAAACTTTTCAGACTAGACTACAACCGACATTAACTCTGCCGCCATCTCACTGCACTGTAATCAGTGGCCCCTCTCACCTACTATATAATCCTCTCACTCCCCTTGCAGGCAGGGTGTCCTCTCTCTATGTCCCAGTCTGTCCGGGACTTGATGTTGTTGCATTGCAGGCCTGCCCAGCCAATTAGTGGCTGCAGCAGTGTCCCACCTCTGTCGCTGATTGGTTGGCGGGCCCACAACATCATGGCCTCAGGACCCAGGAGCAAGGGAGGTAAGTGCACTTTATTATTCTCAAACAACCTATCCCCGGGCATATGTTAAAAAAGGCTCCCATCCGGAGTACCCCTTTAAAGCTTTTGTAAGATAACAAAAATGGTCTGCTTTTTTTCCCCAGAAAGAACACCGCCCTGGTTTTTAGGCTGTGCCTGCTACTACAAATTCAACCTCTTTCACTAGAACTGGGCTTTGCTGCCAAACCAGGCACAACCCATGACTTTTAGGTCCCATATCGGCGGGGGCAGAGATATTATTGCCCCCTCTGGAACCAGAAATAGCACATTGGCTACTTAGTCTTATTGCTGTGTCCCTTGTCAAAGAGCAGTCCTAAAGCAGCTGTGGTTTAAAGTAGTCAGGGCAAGAAGTACAGTGTATTACAGGAAGACAGGGTGTGGAAAAGGGAAAAAATCATTTTATTTGCATTCAGAGCCCACCCCTACTATTTAAATATGCTATCCAGCTAATAGTATAAGATTTTGACTTATTCTGAAAGACCCTGAGAGTCAGCAAAACTAGGGGTCACAGGTGACCCCATTGCGGTACCTGGTAGATATACAAAATAGGATGGTTAACCTACTAAAATTTTTATTCTTTTTTTTTATATAAATTTTTATTTCTTGTCAGCTCTTTTATCTCTAATTATTGTATACCTTCCTGGATTACTTCTATACAAACACTTGATATGATGAATAATCCACATTTACAATTCACATCAAACGTACCATTAACCCACATTGACAACCTGCCAAAAGCTGTAATGAAAATTCAAAGCTCAATATGCTTAGGAAACCCTCCTGTGAATAAATAGATATATTATTTTGTCATGGAGCCACATTATCACCAGTGAGTGCCAGTTGTGTTTTTAACAATTTGGATCAATCTATCTCCAGCCCCCAACTCTATAGATGTGACAGTCAATACCAACTCCAGCACTTAAGTGGTTAGGCAAAGAGACAGCTCCCTCTGCCAACCCTCCTTCACTCATTGTCACCATTTATGATAGGCTGTCATACCAGCCAATGGTCTAATAAAGGTCCCATTGTTTGCCGTGTGTACACACTGTGTACCAGCAGGAAATGTTGACAGAAAAATTAAAGTTATTGTTCTAGCAACACATTAATGTAAAAAAAAATATATGACAATGCTTTGATTGTTCAAAAGTAATAAAATATATATATAAAAAAAAATAAACACATGACAGCACAAATGTAATAGCATGGAGGACAGAGTGTTAGAAAATGACATTTATTTTCTTACATCGATTGGCAGTGCCATGGCCTCTCTGCTGCCACTGAGGCTCGTTTCACACGTGCCAGTTTTTGGAAAACGGCCATTCCATTTTTTGAGCCAAAACCAGAAGTAGATTCAAAGCACTGGCGTAGCTACCATGGGGGCAGGGTACGCCATCGCTATGGGGCCCGGGGGTTCAGGGGGCCCGGGCCCCCGCGTTAAAACATGCCCCCGCCCCCTGTATTGCCGCTCACTATGCATATGCATAGTGAGCGGCCCTGAGCCATCCCCCCGCCCGCCCCTTCTATCGCCGCTCAGCTGAGCCGATCAGAAGCCCGGGAAAGTGCAATGAGCAGCACTTTCCTGGGCTCCTGATCGGCTAAGCGGCGATGGAGGGGGCGGGCTGGGCAGGCGGAGGGGATCGCTGTCCTACTCACCTGTCCGCCGGCCCCAGCAGCTCCTCTCCCGACACTCCGGTCTCCCGTCATCCTCCGGCACAGGCAGCGGGGTACAGAGACGCTGCCTATGTCCCGGAAGTGTTCTGCAGCGGCAGATGAGGATGACGGGAGACCGGAGTGTCGGGAGAGGAGCTGCTGGGGCCGGCGGACAGGTGAGTAGCCTGTTTGTTGTTTTTCTGGTCGCAGGGGGGCTACTATAGGGGCACTATATGGGGCATTGGCTACTGTCTGGGGGCATTGGCTACTATGGGGGCACTGTCTTCTATGGGGGCACTGTATGGGGGCATTGGCTACTATGGGGGGCACTGTCTTCTATGGGGGCACTGTATGGGGGCATTGGCTACTATATGGCGGCATTGGCTACTGTATGGGGGCATTGGCTACTATATGGGGGGCACTATATGGGGGCATTGGCTACTATGTGGGGGTATTGGCTACTATATGGGGGCATTGGCTACTATATGGGGGGCACTATATGGGGGCATTGGCTACTATATGGGGGGCACTATATGGGGGCATTGGCTACTATATGGAGGGCACTATATGGGGGCATTGGCTACTATGTGGGGGTATTGGCTACTATATGGGGGCATTGGCTACTATGTGGGGGCATTGGCTACTATGTAGGGGCACTATGTGGGGGCATTGGCTACTATATGGGGAGCACTATATTATGGGGGCATTGGCTACTATGTGGGGCACTATATGGGGGGATTAGCACCAATTACACTGCTGCTATCTCCAAACTGTGACAATAAGCAAAATATTTTTTTTCTATTCTCCCCCCTAAAATCAGGGGTGCGTCTTATCAAAAGGCGCGTCCTATAAAGCGAAAAATATGGGGGGGGGGGGCCTTAAAAAATTTTGCTATGGGGCCCCGTGAATCCTAGCTACGCCCCTGATTCAAAGTAATGGGTAAAATAAAGGAAACACTTATATGTAAGAAATATTATGTATATATAAATATATATCTAGAGTATAGATAATACGTATATATACACACCACCCTCTTACTGGGTCTTGATTCGAGGTTGGGCCAGTAAATGAAATACAAGAGCGAGTGTAAAGTAAATCACATATTGTCAGAGTGGAATACTGATTTTATATTTGTTATAAGAATTGTACAGACATATAAAAGAGCAGAAAGAGATAATAATTAGACAAATACAATACACATACAACATAACCAATAAGGAATAACCATTACATTACATAATCATCAATGCCTACAACAGAAATTTCAAGCATAGTTACCATACTATCAGCCTTTAACCACACAGGTCTCCATCTCCTTCAGGTCTGGTCTCCACCTCCTGTCACCTCCCCTCCTCTGTCCTTCTCCACTCCTTCCTCCTGACCCATCTTTTTATGTCACATCCTCCATTGTTTTGTCCCTATTCTCACAGACGTGTTGTCTCCACCTCGTTGGCCCAAAACCCTTTGATCACTACAGAGACAATTTGCCAATTGGTATCACAGTGTTATCTTGCATCGGTAAACACTATACCTGTGACACCAAGTGACTATCTGATGCGAGAATCTCGGCCTACAATGGCTATTTAGCATTCATGTTTGGGAAAAATACAACCATATACAGATGCAGCCTGTGTCAACCTGATCACAGTGACACGTTTACCTAAACTAAACAAAGCTCTCTGATACAATTGTTGTGTCAGAGATCAGGTTAACCCTGGCTACGTCTGTAGTCTTCCATCTTGTTTCCAATAAATAGATACCTTATAAAATATACCCAAGATGGCCGACTATAAGATATATATATTTCCTAAGGTCCATTTCTTACAATATGTCTCCTACATGCCGCAACAACTCCTGGATTTGGCTGAAAACATGCAGTGGCATGTTCCAAACATCCATACACAGGAATGAGAGATCTCTCCTAAAACAAAGGGGTTGAGCTGTGATTGTCCATCATGACCCCCTATCTCCACTGACATCATCAGCCAGTGGGCGGTCAGAGAGCCCCCATACACCTTATACTGATGACCGAAACCGTTGCAATGGTGGGTGTGCCTGTAAAAACTATAAGGTTTATTATTTAAGAATAGAGGACAAATCTTGTTCTTGAGATAAAGGTAGAATGGTAATGGTGGCCAGATGATCTCTCAAGCCCAAATGGTATAATAGTCGGGAGAAGAATATCCTGTTGGGTGGATTCCTCCACCAAGTTAGGCCATTATGCCCTTCAAGATATGAAATACCAGAATAAGATTGTGACTGGGTCTTATACTGGTCATAACCATTGGATTAAATTTAGGAATCTTGTTGTTACTGGCCAACTACCTAGTGATGCCTTGGGAAAGAAGGATCACACCTTACTAACATGCCCAATCCTTATATTCTCGGGTAGATTCTCGGGAATGTTGAGGGTCACTTGGACACTTTTCATGGTAACCAGGAGTGGTAGCAGACCCACCCGGGTAATTGGTACCGCCACTGACAGAACGGAGAAATAACCCAAGTATGGTGGTGTGAATGGGTTCAGGTGCTGACAGATTCAACCAGACCTGTGCGTTTAGTCAAAAATAGAACACTTTACTGAAGCAAGGTTCAGATTCAACAGTAAACATGATACAATAGTGCAATTCTTGACACAATAGTTCTGACACAGAGATAAGCAGTGCTTGTAGATGTAGAAGGTGCTTTGCAGAAAGAAAAGGAGAGGAGTTGCCAGAGGAGACGTGCCCAATGTAGTGAATGTGCTCTGCCGGAACAAATGTAGAGGTAGAGATAAGAAGTAGTAGTGTCAGTAGTGTCTCCGAACCCATCCTAGGTGGGTAATACGAGCCCCAGTCGTCGGTTATTTGGGTGTAGCAGGCTAGAGATTTCCCAGTTGTCCTGCGTTGCGCAGTAGAATACGTAGACCTTTTCCCTGGTAGCTTTGTCCTACAGGGGTCGGTTCCTCTTGTTTCAGGAGACTGCCCTGCACTGTGAGCATGGATCGTGGGTTGTATTGAGTGAATTTAGCACTGAAAAGGCTTCACATATAGTACAGTACTGTATAAGACTGCTGGAGTGCATACACATCACAGTTGCAGTAAAGTCAGTGCACCACCATCTCTCATCCTGTACTGTATAAGATTGCTGGAGTGCATGTACAGTAGTAGTAGTACAGTCAGTGCACCGCCATCTTTCATCCAATGCTGTATAAGGGTGGTATTACACGGAACGATTATCGTTCGAAAAGCCGTTAAATCGTTCGTATTTGAACCATAATCGTTTAGTGTAATAGCAGACAACAATTAAACGACCAACGAGAAATCGTTGGTCATTTAATGGAATTTGGACCTATTTTTATTGTTTATCATTTGCAAATCGTTTGCATGTAATAAGACATCGTTCGTACGAATGCAATAACGATCATAAGTAACGATTATCGTTCCGTGTAATAGGGTAAACGATTTCAGATCATTCTCCATAGCAGTCGTTTGAGTTTATTTATCGTTTAATGTTGAAAAATCGCTTTGTGTAATAGTACCCTAAGACTGCTGTAGTGTATCTACAGTACAGTAGTAGTACAGTCAGTGCACCACCATCTCCCATCTGTTACAGTGCTGGGATAGGGGGGACTCTATTCAGTAAAGCATGAGTTAGGAATTAGGGACTGTGTGGTGAGCTTCCGCAGTGCTATGGTGGAGGAACGGCCAGTCACTTGCAGCAGATGTACAATCCTCGTCTAATCAATAGTTTTAAGGGTGGTTTTTTTCAGCATTTTCCCCAAAAAATTTAAATAAAAATAAATAGCCCCATAGAATAAACAAGGAAATTAATTACAACTTCCAGAATGCCAAGTGGAAAAAAATGTAATATTTTATTAGGCTATGTTCACACTATGTAAGTTTCCGGCCGTACCGCGCTCCGCGAATAAGCGGCCGGAGATTTACGTAGTTTGCGTACAATGGAAAGTATAAGATCTACGGCCGCACAGTTCACACTACGTACGAACTTACGCCCGGATCGTATGCGGCGCCGTAAAAAATGAACCAGACCATTGTTTCGGGACGGAAATGCTGTAACTTACGCCCGTAGCGTAACATGCGGTCCCATACATAGTGGTGATTTCTTCATTTTTGCAGCTTTTTGTGCCGATCCAAAAGGTTCTGTGGGGTGTCCGGGGCTAGGCGAAGATATCCAAGTAAAAGACCGCTGTCAGATCGCTACGTACGCCGCTCGGGAAGCGTGCGTAGCTTACGGGCGTAAGTTCGCGGACCGTACGTAGCCGGCTGCAACTTGCGTAAATTCCGGACGGAGTTTTACACGTATATGTCCGGGCGCGAAGAATATGCGGCTGGACATATACGTAGTGTGAACATAGCCATAAACAAGTGCCGATCAGTGAGATCAGCGCTCATCTGCAGAAACTTCACAAGGCTCGGTCGTTTGTGCGCCCATTTAAATCTCTCCTTATTGGTCGCACATTACCTGACAGAAAGATTTGGCTCTAATGCCAATAATCTGTATGGCTGCACAAAAGACTGAAAAAAGTAGATAAACAAGTGATCAGCTGATCGTTGGTTCTTTTGCACTGGCTAGTTATTGGGTAAACTGTGTCTGCTGGTTTCCAACTTATATAAATCTTTAGAGACAGTTGAACCTTCATTTTATCTGTTTTTGAAGAAGCTTGTGGACGGACCAATAAAGGTCCAGTTTATTTTCTTCATTTATTCAGTAGACCACAACCTGCAGGACATACAGCAGCTGATAAGTGCTGGAAGACTGGAAATTTTTAAATAGAACTAATTTACAAATCTATATAACTTTCTGAAACAAGTTGATTTGAAAGAAAAAGATTTTTGCTGGATAACCCCTTTTAAATCCTGAAAAAAAGCAATAAAAAGGCTGTTTTTTTTTTTTTTTTTTTTTGCAAAAACACCAGTGGCCAGATATTAGCTGTAAGTTAGTGGACGTTTCTATTCTGCCTTACATACAGTGTTTTTTTTTTTCCTGGTCCAGCAGCGGGTAAAGTGATGGCAGAGGTAAAAGGTCAACACACAAAAACGCCTAAACCACAAAAAAGATCAATCACACATAAAGTAAAAAGTGCTAGAAAAAAAATGCCAGAAGAAACGCAAATGCATGAAAAAAAAAAAAAAAAAGAAGCGCCATGTGCCGCATTGGTGGGTTTTTTCGGCCTGAGAAACGCAGGACAAAAAGTGCGTGTGAGGGCGTCCTTATAATGTCCCTTTATAGTCAATCTCCCTCCATTTTCTATATATTTTACAAACCTACTTGTTTCAAATTAAAACAAAAAAAATATCTATAAAGTTACGAGCCAAATAAAATATAAATTCATATAATTAATGTTACAGTAACAAAAGACGTTCTGTGCACACTTCACTCCTCCCATCTTCCTGGTCCCTAACAATTTGATGACTCAGGATGAGTGTATGTGTCCTGCGATCTCCCCTCCCAGGGGGTCACGACATGGCGAGCCAACCCAATACACTTACAGCACTGGGCCTCTTCTTTGTCCCACTGTGGTCTTTGGTTCAGCAACTGCTTTAGGTCGTCTTCAGCAGTCCGAAGCAATCGAGTGCAAATTCCATGGATCAATGCAGTACATATGTACATATTGATCCCTGTGATCAATCATGGTATTGCCCATAGACGTCTCCTAGGGGAACCATACATTTTTTTTTTTAAATAAAAATCCATTCCATTAAAAACAACGGCCTAGTTTGTGGAATAACGGCCATTGTTCTAAAATAACAGTTGTTATTTGGGTTTGAAATGATGGCCGTCCGAAAAAAATTTCGTCAGACAGCCTTAAAAAAAAAGATGTTGTGTAGTCGTGGCCTATATGTTCAAACCACCCCGACCCCCTTTACCTATTTTCCAAACAGAAAAATATCAACAGAAAAATGAATAAACATATTTTTTAATATCATGGCATGCGGAATCACCCAAACTATTAAATTGTTGCATTCCTGAACTCGCATGGTGAACAAAGCACAAAAACTCACCACAGTGCAACATTTTTGATCTCATCCCATCCTAGAAAAACAAAAAAAAAAGTGATCAAAAAGTTGCATAGATGCAAATGTGCAACCAATACAAACTACAGATCATGGCGCAAAAAAAATCACACAGCTCTACAGAACTAAAAGGTAAAATCTTTACAAGGACCAGAATAGAGCAATTCAAGCACACAAGTTTTTTTTTTTTTTTTTTTTTTAGAAAAAAGATAAACTTTTTAAAAAAGTAGTAAGATAAAATAATATTGATATAAATTTCCAATTGTTTTAATCGCACTGAGGCTATGTTCCCACTACATAAGAGACCGTCCGTTCCGATCAGCGCGCGCCGGCATCAGGACTTCCCATAGCACACAATGAAGCGAGCGGCTGGAGCTGCTCGCTTCATTGTGTGAACTGACAGGTCTTTCTGCGGCCGCAATTCACTGAATTGCGGCCGCAGACAACTGACAGATCAGTTCTTTGTGGCGCCGCATGGGATCCTGGCCGGAGCGTATATGATGTGTATACCCTCCGGCCGGGATCCCATACAAGAATGGGCAGTTTTCCACCCCGATGGCAACAACGGCTGTACTTTTACATAGTGTGTGAACATAGCCTGACTTTAGGAACAGTCAGTTTTACCACATGGTGAACGGCGTAAACAAATAATTTCCACCACGGATTTGGTGCATATTTTATGGAAAAATTTATGAGTTTTATTACAAAGTACCAAAAAAATAAATAAATAAAAAAGATCTCATATGGGTCTGTAGGTGGAAAAATGTTTTTTTTTTTTTTTTTTTTAAACATGAGATGGAAAAAACAAAAGTACAAAAGCATACAAAAAAAATTAGCTGTGACATGAAGGGGTTAAAGCTTACAGTCAGTACTGAACTATAAAACCCTCTGTATACAAAAACTATTATTACTATTATATACAGCCAGGACAATAGAAAACGTGCGAGTGTGCTGGTAGCCACACTGGTTACATACACAAAAATCAGTTCCAGCTCAATAAAATTCAACTACATAATAGTCAGGTACAGAAAGCCTAAATTACTAGTGTGTAAGCAGATGATAAATCTGTCAGGAACGCAGAGACCTACCACACCCGACGCTATTCTGCACCAGATACTTTACCTGGAAGTGATTTACATGGAAAATGGAGATTATTTAATTAAAAACTTTAAAGTCAGATAAATTACTAAATTCTGCACATTTACATATATAGGGACTAGGATAATATATTGTTTACGTTTCCTTAAAGGGGTAGTTCACCCAAAAATTTTTCTTTCAAATCAATGGGTGCCAGTAAGTGCTTTTAAAAAATCTCAAGTCTTCCAGTACTTATCAGCTGCTTTATGTCCTGCAGGAAGTGGTTTACTGAGAGAACAGGAAGTTTTCTTTTCTTTTTTTTAAAGATATTTTATTAAAGGCTTTTAATTATAACAGCACAGACAATCATTGTTGTACAATGAGGAATAGTGTATCAGGAGGTTTTCTATGGGGAATTGCTACTTGTCTGGACAGTTCCTGACATGGACAGAGGTGGCAGCAGAGAGCACTGTGTCAGCAGCCCCGGCCGCCCAATCGCCCCCCCGCAGCCCTGGCCGCCCAATCGCCCCCCCGCAGCCCCGGCCGCCCAATCGCCCCCCCGGCCGCCCGATCGCCCCCCCGCAGCACCGATCGCACACACCCCCGCAGCACCGATCGCTTACACGCCCCCCTGCAGCCCCGGCCGCTCGATCGGGGGGGGCGTGCGATCGGTGCTGCGGGGGGGGGGGGGGCGGGCGATCGGGCGGCCGGGGCTGCGGGGGGGGCGAACGGGCGGCCGGGGCTGCGGGGGGGCGATCGGGCGGCCGGGGCTGCGGGGGGGCGATCGGGCGGCCGGGGCGGCGGGCGGCTGGCTGGAGCATATACTTCACCTGGTCCCCGCTCCGGCTTGCTGAAGACATCGGGAACCGCCGGAGCCGGGATCAGGTGAAGTATCAGCTCCGGCGGCCGGGGGGTTAATGGGGTGGGCTGCAGACAAACTCGCAGCAGGGATGTACATCCCTGCTGCGTGTTTGTCTGCCATTGAAAGCATAGGGCCGGGATCTGCAGCGAGTCTCGCTGCAAAAACGCAGCATGGAGACTCGCTGCAGACCCGCCAAGTGGGTTTGTAACCTAAGGATGATTTTGATAAAGGACAGGAATCAACCCAGGACTACACAGGAGGACCTGGTCAATGAACTGAAGAGAGCTGGGCCTACAGTCTCATTAGATTCACATTACTGTTAGCAGGGCCGGCATTAGGGGGGGGGGGGCAAACAGGGCAATTGCCCAGGGCCCCTATTCCCAGAGGGCCCCCTGCAGCTTCAGGGGAAGTCTGTCATCATAAACCTCGCTCTAGCTTGCTTCTGGGTGAGGTTTACGCTGCCCCGTGCTTTCTTTAGAAATCCCCCCTCCCCTTCACCTCAGCTCCAGCCTGCACTTGTCACATGTCGGGACGGCAGGGAGGAAAGAGATGTGTGCAGCTGCTGTGCGGCTCCCTGACCACTTCCTGTCCCGTCTATGAGGCTGATCTCTCAGCCCCCCCTGCACCCTGCTCCTTCATGAAGGGTAACATTAGTTATTTATAAGGTGTGTGTCTCTATCTATCTCCTATCTATCTATCTATCTATCTATCTATCTATCTATCTATCTATCTATCTATCTAACCTATCACCCCCATCTATCCCCTGCAGCTATACATACAGTATAATAGCGCTGGTAGTACAGCATCACCACCAACAAGCCTGGTTAACTATGAATCACATACGGTGCGGGAGATGTATAAAGTAAATTTATCGGGGACAATGTAACAGTTAAAGGGAGTACTTTTATTTTTGTAAACAGCACTACCAGCCCTATTACTCTGTATGTATATCTGCAGGGGCTAGCTGGTGGTGATGCTACTGTACTACTAGTCCTATTACATTGTATGTATAGCCGCAGGGGCTAGTTGGCAGTGATTGGTTCCCTTTAGGGTACGTTCACACATACAGACTCACAGTGGAAATCTCGCTGCGAGTTTTGCAGCGAGATCCGCTACGAGTCAAGGTCCTGGAAGGTCCCTGTACTACATACTCACAGTGTTCTGAAAGACTGATGCGAGCATGTAATGCAGCTGCCCCCTTAACCCCTTCTGCTGCCGCTCCGCTCTCTGTATATACATTACCTCTCCTTGCTGAAGGGGTCCCGGCGTCCTGCTCTCCCGCCCAGCCAATCAGTGTGTTGCCCAGCCGCAGCCACTGATTGGCTGAGCGAGAGAGCAGGACGCCAGGACCCCGTGCGGCAAGGAGAGAGGTAATGTATAAACAGACAGCACGGGAGCCAAGCGGCAGCAGAAAGGGTTAAGGGGCAGCTGTATTACATACTTGCAGCTGTGAGTATGTAGTACTGGGACCTGCCAGGACCTTGACCCTTAGCAGATCTCGCTGCAAAACTCGCAGCGAGATTTCTGCTGCGAGTCGGTGCGTTCACATGTACAGGATCTGCAGCAGATTTGATGGCGCAGAGTTAAAGCTTTGCTTTCAATCAGCAACTTCAAATCTGTGCCATCAAATCTGCTGCAGATCCTGTACATGTGAACGCACCTTTAGGGGACAAACCCACTTGCCGGATCCGCAGCGAGACCTCTCGCTGCGTATTTGCAGCGAGACTCGCTGCGGATCCCGGCCCTATTGTTTCAATGTTTGTTCAGAGTTTGCCCCCGGAGCATATACTGTACTTTACCTGATCCCGGCTCCGGCTTTCTTCAGCGGTTCCCGAAGTCTTCAGCAAGCCGGAGCAGGGATCAGGTACAGTATACGCTTGCTCCAGTGCCCGTCCGCAGCCCCGGCCGCCTGATCAAACCAAACGCCCCCCCCCCCCCCCGCAGCCCCGGCAGTCTTATCGCAGCCCCGATCGGGTGATCAGGCGGCCGGGGCTGCGGGCGGGCACTGGAGCGAGCGTATACTGTACCTGATCCCGGCTCCGGCTTGCTGAAGACTCCGGGAACCGCCGAAGCAAGCCGGAGCCGGGATCAGGTAAAGTATATGCTCCGGCGGTCGGGGGGTTAACGGGGCGGGCTGGGGACAAAATGGCAGCAGGGATGTACATCCCTGCTGCCATTTGGTCTAACATTGAAACAATAGGGCCGGGATCCGCAGCGAGAGGTCTCACTGCGGATCCGGCAAGTGTGTTTGTCCCCTTAAAGAGATTATGCTGCTGCACATGTGATGCCAACCTTTGTGTAACCTTAAAAATAATCATAAATAAATATATATATATATATATATATATATATATATATATATATATATATATATACACACACACACACTGTATATATATACCCCAAGCAAAGAAAACGCTTTTTCTGCTTGCATGCAGAGGTTGGCCTGCTGTGTTGTGCCTCTTACGCCTTTTTGCATTCTGCTATCTGTCTCTGATGGCCATTTTACAATGCGGTACTATTAATACTTATATAGTCTCTGATTATTTTATATGGATTTTATTCAGTAACAGTATGGTAATATAATTTAGCTTCTATGTAATGTTAGAGGTCATGGTGTGGTGGCACTGTTAGGACCTTGTATAGCGGTATTATTAGTAGAACTGGTCAATTAGTCTTAGTATCATGCAGTTTGTTCAGATCAGTATACAGGTAATGTTCAATCACCACATAGGGGTAATATTTGGTCATATTATGTTCACACACCATCATTTTTGGCCCTTTAGCAGCTAGTCCTTTTGAGTCCAAAAAAAACGTCCGTTTTCTTGATGGCTGCCCTAAAAGACGGCCATTAAAGGGCGAAAATTGACAGTGTTTGATGTGTTTCCAGGAGATATATATAGGTGTTGTATATTAACATAGATTTTTTTTTTCAGTTTTATCTGCTGTTTCTTCATTTGATTCCATAATTTGCACTGAACAATTGGGGTAAAAAAAAAAAAAAAAAGCCATAGAAAAATGGCAGCCAGAAAACACACCATTCGCCAAGTTTTGCATTATTTTGCAATTATGCAATTAAAGCAGTGTTGTTTGGGGACTTGTGTAGGGGACTTGTGCTCTTGATCTTTTAAAACCCCAGCAATTGCTCCTCCCCTTTCTGATTCAACTGTCACTATATTGCGGTGCAATATCCGAGCATCTGGGGCCCCACTTTAAAATTTTGCCGAGGGCCACACCTGGCCTAAAACCGGCCCTGACTGTTAGTAATACACTACGCTGTCATGGATTAAAATCCTACAGGGCATATATGGTCCCCCTGGTTACACCAGCACATGTCCAGGCCGTTTGGGAGGCATGGGAGAAGGTCAAGTGGTCACATGAGACCAAATATCACACATCTCTCCATTCTTTGTAGGTGGGAAAACCTGCAAAATGGGCAGCGTATCAAACATTTGTCTTCCCCAGTGTATGACTTACTTCACTATTAGAGATAAGCGAACCTCGAGCATGCTTGAGTCCATCCGAACCCGAACGTTCGGTATTTGATTAGCTGGGGCTGCTGAACTTGGATAAAGCTCTAAGGTTGTCTTGAAAACATGGATACAGCCAATGACTATATCTATGATTTCCACATAGCCTTAGGGCTTTATCCAAGTTCAGCAGCCACCGCTAATCAAATACCAAACGATCGGGTTCGGATGGACTCCAGCATGTTCGAGCTTCGCTCATCTCTATTCACTATATAAAGTAGAATTTACTGTCAATACTATTTTTTTTCCAAAGAGTTTAGCTTTCTAACTACTTTCTCTCCTCTAATCTTTACAGAAAT
Source organism: Dendropsophus ebraccatus (assembly GCF_027789765.1). Lineage (NCBI taxonomy): Eukaryota > Metazoa > Chordata > Amphibia > Anura > Hylidae > Dendropsophus > Dendropsophus ebraccatus. The sequence goes on along the minus strand of NC_091454.1, from coordinate 212,241,425 downwards.
CTTGGCCGGTTCCTGACCTTCACGTGACAAGATGAATGTCCGACTCTGCTCAGGGAAAGTCTATGTCTTATTTATTTTAATAATCTTAATGTTTTTCTCTGGGTATCTGGTCCACTATGAAAGTAAACTGGAACTTATTAATAAATGGATTCCAAGTTCTTTAACATTTCAGGAGAGAGAAAGACGTGTAAACAACCTGACTTACCCAGCCTTCCAGCACCCTCTTGCTCCTCCGTACCCCTACCCATACAAGTTCCTTATAAATCAGGCGGACAAGTGCAAGAACCGGAATCCTTTCATTGTTGTAATAATCTTTGGTGAATGTCATGACATAGAGTCTAGAAACACAATCCGGGAGACGTGGGGCAATGAAAGTCTTTATGATGTTGATATGGTCTTCCTTTTTCTGGTGGGTCTACCTACAGTTGTTCCTGACCAAACCCAGTGGTTGTTGGAGGAAGAAAGTGTGCTCTTCGGGGACATCATCCAACAAAACTTCATGGACACCTATTACAACTTGACCCTCAAAACCTTAATGGCTATGGAATGGGTGACCAAATTTTGTCCTTCTGCCAGTTATGTCATGAAGATAGACAATGACATGTTTCTTAATGTAGACTATTTGGTCCATACGATTCTTCATCCAGACTTACCTGCTCATGTGGATTACTTCACAGGACACATAGTCTCCAACACTGGACCATTGAGGGATAAGGCTTATAAATGGTACGTACCTGTAGAAATCTATCCAAATGACACTTACCCACCCTACTGTGCAGGTCCGGGATATCTATTTTCATCTGATTTGGCAAAAAAGATCTATGATGTCTCCCAAGAAATTAGGGTCATCCCCATGGAAGATGTCTTCATGGGAATTTGTTTGTATGAGCTCCATATTCCACCTACCGAACCACCTCCAGATAAATTTATAGCCTTCAAGTGGGATTACGACCTTTGCCTATTTAAGAATGTTGTCATGGTGCACCATTATGCTGGAACAGAGCTACGGACTGTATGGGCAGACTTCTGGGCTAATAGAAATCGGAAATGTTAAAAAAGTTTTTGGGGGTAAAATTAGGATGAAAAATAATCATGAATTCCCCATGATGAAGAGACTCTATACAGGAAATTTATATGGACCTTGTACAAAACGTGTTGGTTTTTCTCAACTTTTTTTTCCACATTCCCTGTTATTATGTGTTCAGCTGATAAAGAAGTTCTGGTGTGGACCATTCTGGCGGGAATATTTAACACAGTTTTTAAACTGACTAACTTCAATAGGTGCCAAATAATAGTTAAAGGGGTACTCTGACGTCAGGCTTAAAAAAGCTTTAGTGCTGAAATCACCAAAAATATATTTGTTTTGTGTGTTTGTGGGTCGCTACCTGTGGGTCAGATAATCACTGTATCAGTATTACAAGTCCCAGAATGCATTGCTTTCTGTTAGCTGTTTATCACAGCCCTTCCACCCTGGTCCCTCCCCTCCCACAGCACTCCTGACAGTTCCCTACCCAGAGCTGCTGGAGAACATTGTTCTACACAGCAGAACATCTCTTTAAACAGCAAGTCGAAAAAAGCTTTTGCATTCACTGTGTCCCACTCTGCTTGTGACATTGTTCAGCACAAGGCAGAATATTGTAAACACACCTCATTGCCCCTTAAATTTCTGCTGGCTGGCTGGAAGGGCAGTCAGAAGTGATTATATAGCTTAGGGGGGTGGGGCTTGAGCTCAGAGACAAGATTCAACCAATCCTCCTGAGGCAGAGGATGATGCATTATTGCAGGAGAGAGGGAGGAGCCAGGGAGCTGCTGAGACAACACCACACTGAAAATAAAAGGACTAAAGGACTAAAACTACTTGTCAGGGGTACATTAACCCCTTCACGTTAGCCATCTGTATATATACGTTCCTATTGCACATGCCCCGTGCAGTAGGAATGTACATATACGTTCCTGCTTTGACGGGGGTTTGTGATGAGAACGGGATCGCTGCAGGGACAGCGATCCCGCTCTCATCTGAGTGAGGCACCGGAGATAATGAGAATCAGCTGCGATCCCGCAGCTGACCCCCATTAACCCCTTAGTGACCGCCGAAACGGCGGTCACTAATGGGCCGGTGCCGCCGCTATATTTCATCTCCCCCCACCGTGAATCCACGGTGGGGGGAGATGAAATAGTTAAAATCAGACCCCAGACCAGCCCCCCTAGTGCCCCGGTATCTAACCCCCCCTCCCCGCGGCGGCCATCAGATCCAAGATGGCCGCCGCGATCACTGTGAACAGACTAATGTCTGTTCACAGTGATCTCTTTGTAAAAAAGGACTAAAAACCCATGCTCTCCGCCACCGGAGGTAGCGGAGAGCATGGGGCAGTCATCGGGGACCCCCCCTGTGGGGTCCCGGTACAAGCGATCAGCGGTATATACTATATACCGCTGATCGCTTGTGCCATGTGCCGCCGGAACATTTTATCCCCTGTCACCATGATTGATTGGTGACAGGGGATAAAAAGTGATGTCCCCCCACCCCCAAGTCGCCCCCCACCCCCCTGTCACCCCCGTCCCCCAGTCACCCCCCCTTCCCCTTATACATTACCTGATCCTGGAGCTCCTTCCTCCTCGTTGTCCTGGCTGGTTATGAAGTGCGCATGCGCTCCACAACCAGCCAGCTCTGAAAATTTAAAGTGACAGAGACCAATTTGGTCTCTGTCACTGAACTATGATTACTGTGATAGAAAATATCACAGTAATCATAGTAATACAGTGAAAAAGAATGTGAAAAGTACAAAAAAGTGACAAACATACAAAAAAATAAAACACACACTTTCTATTATAGTAATAATTGCAGTTTACTCCCAAATTTCCCCTAACCCCCCCAGATTACCCGTAACTACCGCAGCTAGCCCGTAACCACCCCAGGTTGTCCGTAATCACGTCAGATTGCACGTAACCCCCCAGATTACCCGTAACCACCGCACGTTGACCGTAACCACCGCACGTTGCCCGTAACCACCGCACGTTGCCAGTAACCACCGCACACTGCCCGTAACCACCGCACGTTGCCAGTGACCCCCTCCAGATTGTCCGTAATCACCCCAGATTGCCTGTAACCACCCCAAATTACATGTACCCACCCCAGATTACCTATAAGCACTTCAGTCTATCCGTAACAATTCTAGATTGTCTGTAACCCCTCCAGGTTGCCCGTAACCACCGCAGGTTGTGCATAGCCACCCCAGGTTGCCCGTAATCATGCCAGATTACATGTAACCCCCCAGATTGCACGCAACCACCGCAGGTCGCGTCTGACCACCGCACGTCGCATCTGACCACCGCACGTTGCCTCTGACCACCGCACGTTGCCTCTGACCACCGCACGTCGCCTTTGACCACCGCACGTCGCCTCTGACCACCGCAAGTCGCCACTGACCACCGCACGTCGCCACTGACCACCGCACGTCGCCACTGACCACCGCACGTCCCCTCTGACCACCGCACGTCCCCTCTGACCACCGCACCTTGCCTCTGACCACCGCACCTTGCCTCTAACCACCCCAAATTGCCAGTGACCCCCTCCAGATTGCCCGCAACCACGCCAGATTACAGGTACCCACCTCAGATTACCTATTAGCACTTCAGTTTATCCGTAACCACAGCAGGTTGCCTGTAACCACCCCAGATTGTCTGTAACCACCCCAGATTGTCTGTAACCACCCCAGACTGTCTGTAACCACCCCCAGACTGTCTGTAACCACCCCACGTTGCCTGTAACCACAGCAGGTTGCCTGTAACCACCCTAGATTGTCTGTAACCACAGCAGGTTATCCGTATTCACCCCAGGTTGTCCGTATTCACCCCAGGTTGCCTGTAACCACCCCAGGTGTGCCCATACAGTGGTTTATACCGACATATGAGGTACCTTTTTACTCAGGAGAACCTGCGTTACAGATTTTGGGGTACTTTTTTTCTCTTGTTCCTCGTGAAATTGAGAAATTTTAAACTAAAGGAACAAATTATTGGATAAATTCGAGTTTTTAATTTTTACTGTCTACTTTTGAATACTTTCCTCTAATACCTGTGGGGTCAAAATGCTCACCACACCCCAAAATGAATTATTTGAGGGGTGTACTTTCCAAAATGGGGTGACTATGGGCGAGATTTTACTCCGCTGGCACTACAGGGGCACTGCAAACGCACCTGGCGCTCAGAAACTTCTTCAGCAAAATCTGCATTGAAAAAGCTAATTGGCGCTCCTTCCCTTCTGAGCCCCGCTGTGTGCCCATACAGTGGTTTATGCCCACATATGAGGTACCTTTTTACTCAGGAGAACCTGCGTTACAGATTTTGGGGTGAATTTTCTCTCCTGTTCCTCGTGAAATGGAGAAAATTCAAACTAAAGGAACATATTATTGGAAAAATTCGAGTTTTTCATTTTTACTGTCTAATTTTGAATACTTTCCTCTAACACCTGTGGGGTCAAAATGCTCATCCTACCCCAAGATGAATTCTTTGAGGGGTGTACTTTCCAAAATGGGGTGACTTATGGGGGGTTTTCTCTCTGCTGACACTACAGGGGCTCTGCAAATGCACCTGGCGCTCGGAAACTTCTTCAGCAAAATCTGCAATGGAAAAGCTAGATGGCGCTCCCTTCCTTCTGAGCCCCGCTGTGTGCCCATACAGTGGTTTACGCCCACATATGGGGTACTGTAGTACTCAAGAGAACTTGCGTTACAAATTTTGGGGTGCGTTTTCTCTCATGTTCCTTTTGAAAATGAGAAACTTTAATCTAAACGTATATATTATTGGAAAATTGTAACCCCCCAGATTGCACGCAACCACCGCAGGTCGCGTCTGACCACCGCACGTCGCATCTGACCACCGCACCTTGCCTCTGACCACCGCACGTTGCCTCTGACCACCGCACGTCGCCTTTGACCACCGCACGTCGCCTCTGACCACCGCAAGTCGCCACTGACCACCGCACGTCGCCACTGACCACCGCACGTCGCCACTGACCACCGCACGTCCCCTCTGACCACCGCACGTCCCCTCTGACCACCGCACCTTGCCTCTGACCACCGCACCTTGCCTCTGACCACCGCACCTTGCCTCTAACCACCCCAAATTGCCAGTGACCCCCTCCAGATTGCCCGCAACCACGCCAGATTACAGGTACCCACCTCAGATTACCTATTAGCACTTCAGTTTATCCGTAACCACAGCAGGTTGCCTGTAACCACCCCAGATTGTCTGTAACCACCCCAGATTGTCTGTAACCACCCCAGACTGTCTGTAACCACCCCCAGACTGTCTGTAACCACCCCCAGACTGTCTGTAACCACCCCACGTTGCCTGTAACCACAGCAGGTTGCCTGTAACCACCCTAGATTGTCTGTAACCACAGCAGGTTGTCCGTATTCACCCCAGGTTGCCTGTAACCACCCCAGGTTGCCGTAACCACAGCAGGTTGCCCGTGACCTCCCCATGTTGACGGTATCCACCCCAGATTACCCGTAACCACCCCAGATTACCCGTAACCACCCCAGATTACCCGTAACCACCTCAGACTGCCCGTAACCACCTCCAAATTACCCGTAACCACCCCAGATTACCTGTAACCACCTCAGGTTGCCCATAACCACCCCTGGTTGCCCGTAACCACCCCACATTACCGGTAATCTAATTTTTTTTATTTTATTTTAGTAACTGCGCTATTCTAATAACTATTACTAGCTACTGTTTTGCTCCAGCAAATTGGCGCTCCTTCCCTTCTGAGCTCTGCTGTGTGCCCATACAGTGGTTTATGCCCACATATGGGGTACCGTTCTACTCAGGAGACCCTGCGTTACAGATTTTGGGGTGAATTTTCTCTCCTGTTCCTTGTGAAATTGAGAAATTTCAAACTAAAGGAACAAATTATTGGAAAAATTCGAGTTTTTCATTTTTACTGTCTACTTTTGAATACTTTCCTCTTATACCGGTGGGGTCAAAATGCTCACCACACCCCAAAATGAATTCTTTGAGGGGTGCACTTTCCAAAATGGGGTGACTTATGGCGAGATTTTACTCCGCTGGCACTAAAGGGGCTCTGCAAACGCACCTGGCACTCAGAAACTTCTGCAGCAAAATCTGCATTGAAAAAGCTAATTGGCGCTCCTTCCCTTCTGAGCCCGGCTGTGTGCCCATACAGTGGTTTATACCAACATATGAGGTACCTTTTTACTCAGGAGAACCTGCGTTACAGATTTTGGGGTACTTTTTTTCTCTTGTTCCTCGTGAAATTGAGAAATTTTAAACTAAAGGAACAAATTATTGGATAAATTCGAGTTTTTAATTTTTACTGTCTACTTTTGAATACTTTCCTCTAATACCTGTGGGGTCAAAATGCTCACCACACCCCAAAATGAATTATTTGAGGGGTGTACTTTCCAAAATGGGGTGACTATGGGCGAGATTTTACTCCGCTAGCACTACAGGGGCACTGCAAACGCACCTGGCGCTCAGAAACTTCTTCAGCAAAATCTGCATTGAAAAAGCTAATTGGCGCTCCTTCCCTTCTGAGCCCCGCTGTGTGCCCATACAGTGGTTTATGCCCACATATGAGGTAACTTTTTACTCAGGAGAACCTGCGTTACAGATTTTGGGGTGAATTTTCTCTCCTGTTCCTCGTGAAATGGAGAAAATTCAAACTAAAGGAACATATTATTGGAAAAATTCGAGTTTTTCATTTTTACTGTCTAATTTTGAATACTTTCCTCTAACACCTGTGGGGTCAAAATGCTCATCCTACCCCAAGATGAATTCTTTGAGGGGTGTACTTTCCAAAATGGGGTGACTTATGGGGGGTTTTCTCTCTGCTGACACTACAGGGGCTCTGCAAATGCACCTGGCGCTCGGAAACTTCTTCAGCAAAATCTGCAATGGAAAAGCTAGATGGCGCTCCCTTCCTTCTGAGCCCCGCTGTGTGCCCATACAGTGGTTTACGCCCACATATGGGGTACTGTAGTACTCAAGAGAACTTGCGTTACAAATTTTGGGGTGCGTTTTCTCTCATGTTCCTTTTGAAAATGAGAAACTTTAATCTAAACGTATATATTATTGGAAAATTGTAATTTTTCATTTTTTTACGGCCTAATGGTGAATACTTTCCTCCAGCCCCTGTAGGGTTAAAATGCTCATTATACCCCTAGATTAATTCTTTAAGGTGTCTAGTTTCCAAAATGGGGTCACTTATGGGGGTTTCCAGTATACAAGCCTCCTAAATCAACTTAAGAAAAGAACTGGTCCCTAGAAAAATCAGTTTTGGAAACTTTTAAGAAAATGTGATAATTTGCTGATAAATTTCTAAGCCCCGTAACACCCTAAAAAAGTAAAATATGTTTATGAAATGAAGCCAGAATAAAGAGGACATATCGGTAATGTGACTTAGTAACTAATTTATGTGATACGACTTTCTTTTTTAGAAGCAGAGAATTTCAAAGTTCATAAAATGCTAATTTTTTCAATTTTTCATGATATTTTGAGGTTTTTCACAAAAAACACACAAAGTAGTGACCAAATTTTGCCACTAATATAAAGTGCCATATGTGACGAAAAAACTATCTCAGAATCGCTAGCATACGTTAAAGCATCACTGAGCTATAAGCGCATAAAGTGAGACAGGTCAGATTTTGAAAAATGAGCCTGGTCTTTTAGGTGCAAATAGGCTTGGTCTTGAAGGGGTTAAACACACTTATATAATAGTAAAGTTATATATTTTGGGTTAATACTTTTTTATTTTAAAATCATTCTGATACCGAAATACCCCTTTTAATGTACCTTGTAGGACCATAGGACCATAAGCACATGCTGGACATTGAGCTGTAAAAAAAAAATAGGCATTCTTTTAGTACAGCCTGCCTGAGGAAGAATGATTTTAATAGAGTTATAATTATGGGATGCATGGAGGCCTTCACAAGACTCTGGCAGCCATGGTATCCCTGCAATTGTATTGCAGAGATGGCGATTGGAGGTCTGACAGAATGAGCGCCTGTCAGACAGCGCCCTAAATGTTGTAATCTTTATTGAGCACAGCATGTAGGGGGTTAAATGACCGGCATCAGTGTGATTGCTGATGTCCGTCATCAGCGATGGGTGCAAAGTCCAAAAAGTAAACCAGCGGAACAGCCTTCTCCAATAAAACCACTTTATTGATCATCGGACCGGTGATCAATAAAGTGTTTTTTTATTGGAGACGGCTGTTCCGCTGTTTTACTTTTTGGACTTTGCATTCATCAGTCCGGTGAGTTTCTGGACTCTAGTGAACTGTCTGCCAGAGGAAGTGGTCATGATGAACTCAACTGAGAGTCCAATAAGGACCTGGAGTGTAATAATATTACAGGTTATACTACCTACTACTGGCTTCTACCTCATGATAAACTATGTTAATATGTGATAATGGTGTGATGGTCTGACCTATGTGTACCTGATAACAATATGTAACCATAGGTGGTTCCCCAAAGTAATTTCCTACCGAGGGAATACAGAACTCCAGTCCTGCATTTAGAGACTTTACTCTAGGTTGTGTGATGGTTGTACAGCTGGTCCAGCATAACACAGTACTATACAGTATATGAACTGGCAGAGGCCTGTTACCAAATTTCCATTGGGTAAAGTTTTGCCTGTGCCAAACGCTGGGATCAGAAAAAAACACAGCTACTTCCTTGCAGAAACAGCGCAACCCCTGTCCTCAGGTTGTGTGTGGTATTACAATTCAGCTCCATTCACTTCAATGGAACAGAGCGGAAAAACCTATCCCCAAACTGAGGACAGGAGTGGCACTGTTTCTGGAATGTTTTTCTAAGCCTGGACAATCCCTTTAAGACTAAAATGACTAATGCTATTACATAAGTACTGAATGATGACAACTCACTGTGACCTAAATAAAAATCTTAAAATAAAACTGAATTCTGTCTTTTTATTTGTATTGCTTTAATAAACATTTTATATATATATATATATATATATATATATATATATATGTATATATATATATAAAATATATCTGTCCTGGGGTCCGTTCGGCAGGGGATGCAGTTATTGTCATAAAAAAAAACTTTTAATCCTGCAGCGCTGTGTCTAACGGCCGGTGCTTACATTTGTATATGCATTAGGCTGGCACACCCTCTCTGTCCCTCCCCCCCCTCTCCTCATCATTAGGAACCCCAGGACAGATCTTGGATTAAAAGCAGCTATCCAATGGTACAAGTGGTTTGGGGGGGTCAGATTGTGGGTACAGAGTCGCTTTAAGGGTTTGTGTTAGGAGCAGAAGACAGCTCAAGGGACTGCTCCTCACCATCACTAGTCCTATAGCACCATCTGTTTCATTCCAGCTCAGCTGCTGTACTGTAACTGGGTCACATGATCACTAGCCTGACCCACAGAAAATCAGTGTGTTTAATGTGCCAAAGAAAGTCAGCTGACTTCCCACAAACTACAGGATGAGATTATCGCGACATGACATAACCCTTCTCCACCCAGCTTTATCTCTGACCTCTATAGGATCAGGATATGCAGCACCTGAGGTCTCTTCACCTCTCTAGTCTCTATCTGCAGAACAACAGGCTACTGATTGACTCTTCTTTATATACTGTTTGTGAAAAAACTAGAACCTTCTAGTGGACGGGGAGGAGTGGAGAAGCAAAGCCTTAACAGATACAATGTTTCAACTTTAGTCTGCCATAGACTTGTATTGAGTTTCCATACAGGTCTATGGGAATGACACAGCAGCTTCTTTCTAGACATAAACAACATCGAAAAGGGCAAGATGTCTGTTTTTTTCCTTCCAAAAACTGAGCTCTGTGTGAAACTACCAGCTTCTAAGCTTCTTGTGTCATAGCTTGGCTTTATAATAACCCCTTCAGAGTATGGTGTAGGTACAGTGCAATTAAAGTGAACATAAAAACATATTACATATAAATACCAAACAAAGTTTAATACTACAACACAGTACAAGTTAACCATTGAAAGTAAAATAAAGTGAGATAGTGATGGCCTTCCATTATAGTGAATGTCCCCAATTCTCCATGATCAAATATACTCTTACTTCTGGGCACTACAGATATACTGTAGTTATGCCATTCTCATACAGTGCATTTTCAGGTTCCAGGTTGCAAAAAAATCTTTTTCTATGAATATATACATCAATCTTCTTAACTCTTCCTGCCCTATAACATGGTGCTGATAGATTAGATAGTGTCTTCATGGTGACAGGCTCCCCTTGACATCACGTTATAGCTCCTTCATAAGAAAAACATAGCTTGTCAGGACTGTAAGTAAAGAGAGATCAAGCAGGGAAGACACAAGAGTGAATCCTAGAGGGCCCTAAACTGTCCTTCCCTACTTGCCTGCCTGCCCTAGGAAGTCAGCGACAACTGGACGACAGTCCCTCCCTACACAACAGTGAGCACACAGAGACAAGACAAACATACACAATAAGGGATGATCAGGCAGATATAAGTCAAAAAATGGAGATAGCAAATACCGTACCAAGTTAGAAGGAAAAATGGTCAGAGAAGGGTAAGCAAGAGGTCACAAGATCAAAATGGCAAAACAGGTAAAACATCAGCCAAATTTATATAGACTTATTGCAAGCCAGAGGTACTGTATTCTTATGTGATGTCAGAGTCCTGGTCTAGGGTGTGATTGGACAAGTCCTCTGACCACACAGATCACAGGCTAGTGAGAAAGGGGTAAGGCCTCATTCACGCGTCTGCGAAACCTGTCCATAATTAAAGGGGTGCTCCAGTGTGGGGGCACTTTTTTGGGGGGACCGGGGAGGAGGTGGGTGAAATAAAAGACGTCCACTTACCTCCCCGGTTCCAGCGGAGGGTCACTCATCCCGGCCGCTTCCGGGTGTCTGACGCCGCCCGAGACGCTACGTCTCAGGGCCGCTCAGCAACTCAGTGAAGGAGGCGGGATCCGAGCGGACTTCAAATGGCTCCCACCGCCTTCACTGAGTGGCTGAGCGGCCCTGAGACGTCACGTCTCGGGCCCGCGTCAGACACCCGGAAGCAGCCAGGAACCGGGGACCGGAGTGCCGTGATGCGGGACCAGCCGCTGGAACCGGGGAGGTAAGTGGACGTCTTTTATTTCAGCCACCTCCTCCCCGGTCCCCCCAAAAATGTGCCCCCCCCCCCCGCCGGAGCATCCCTTTTAAGATCCGCAATTACAAACAAATTTATATCCAGTTGGTTTCTATGTGCCTAGTCACACATGCCCAAATTTTTAACAATCCATGATCCATGCAGCAAAGAAAAAAAAGGCAATAATTGCAGCAGAGACACACCAATAGAAGTCTATAGTATCCACATCTTTGTGGACGTTATGAATATCACCTCAATTATGTCCATAAAAAAAATTGTATGCAAAAAAATACTGACGTGTGAATGAAGCTTTAGGTTCCTTTTACACATGCATTATAGAAGCCAAAGACTATAAACAGGGAAGAGGTTATAAAGAAAAGACTGAGATTACTCCTCTTTTCAAATCCATCCTTTTTCCTCCTGTGGTCAGTGTCTTGCCGGGTTGCTATGGGGTCCCTTGGGTTAGAGTTGTCACGGATGGCCATTGGTGTAGTGACCCTCCCGGACTATCGGAACCGCCACCCACAGAAAGGGGAAGTGTCCCAAGGTTGCGGTGTGTGCTGTGTCGGTGGGGAACGGAAAGAATCTCAGAGTCTCTTAAAGCTAATCACAGAGTAGCTTAAATAGGCTTGTGGTTTACTGAAAATAGTGTTTTGAGAAATAAAAAGAAGCAGAGTATTAGAGAGGAGGATACCATGAGAGTATCAACCCATGTAGTAATGTGCTCTGCCGGGATGTTGGAGGATGAGGTAGAATAAGAAGAAGAAGAAGACCTGTGCCCATGTATTGACCTTGAATAGTCTTTACATCACCTTATGCCCACTAGACGCGGCTGAACCTTCCTAGAGGGTGACACAGGCCCCAGACTTTGTTACCTGGGATGAGCGGAATGCTAAGGGTTCCCTGCTGACACCCGCGCTGCGAGATGGAGTTACTAGGCAACTTTGCTATATCTAGATCAGTTCCTAGCTCTTTGGCTTTAGTGGATACTGTCCTGCTCTGTTACTTCTCCTAGTCCACGGCTTGGGTTGAGGTTGTCTCTGGCTTGTCCTCTTCTATGAGGAGTTTAACAGTGCATAGTGCTGTGTAGCGTTACTGAGAAGAAAAATTGAGTACTGTGTTGCATCCTTCCCATACAGGGTTTTACTAAGACTGACTCTTGAGGGATACGGGGACCTGGCAAAGGGCCAGGGCCCAGATAGGACCACTGTGGAGAGCCATCTAGCTGGTGTCCTTCCTCCACAATGTCCAACATGAAAGACTCTTGCACCTCCTTCACCCATGTGACTTGCTTCCCTAGCGTAACTAACGTGCGCTGTGAATGGGTGAAGAGTGCAACAGAAGAAAAAGGAGAGAGCGTGTAACACATAGAGAAACAATAACCCTTTACATCCTTCAGCTGTGCAGCTTCCAAATACACCCAAAAAATACAGTGACATCTAGTGGCAAAACTTTAGTACTGCCTTCATCACCACATAAGTACAATAAGTACAGACTTTTACGAAGGGTGTATGAAACTGTAACACCCGTGGTAGGACACCACACATCTGCCACCTAGAATAGGTTCAACAGGAAGCACAGACAGGTTTGGTGGAATCCTATTAACACTGCAAGAAAAACAATAGAGCAGTGTTCAGACCAGTGCAAGACAATAAACAATCCATGCACAAAATCCTGCTTAAGGGTGAAATCCAGTGATATGCAGCAAAATCCACTGCGGATTCAGTGTCAGTACATCCATATGAGAATAGATACTTGCAGCGGGATTGACATCCCTCTGCGAGTATGTAAGTTAACCCTCCGGCGACTGGAGCATTCATCACCTCCTCCCCGCTCCGGGTTCTGGGCAGGACGTCCTGCTCAGCCAATCAGTGGCTGCAGTGGGGCAGCGCACTGATTGGCTGAGTGGGACGTCCTGCCGAGAACCCCCAAAGCAAGCCGGAGCGGGAAAGAGGTGATGTATGCTCTGGCCGCTGGGGGGTTAATGTTCATCCTCCACGGACAGAAGCTGGCGCTGAAATTTGCATGGGCACAGATGGTACATAGCTGCTGTCTTCAAGAAAAAGCCCCACTCTTGTCCTCGGTTTGGATATGCATACCATTTCCCACTCGCACTAATATACAGTCCCCTGTCTCACAAGTCACTTTCCCTATATACTCCCCCCCCCCCCCATATACACTTATTCCCAAGCCCCTAGGCTTTGCTTTTCCCGTCTTCTTCAGCTGTTCAGTTCACATGTCTGTATCCTGCCTGCAAGCACCTGATCTGATGACATCATTAGGAAGGTCATTACAGGTCCTTGCAGGCAGATATGGAGAGTCTACATCCTCTATGGGCTCTGAGCGGCCTAATAAGCTATAAAAATAACTTATATTTTTGCAGTCTTGACACATTTGCGCAAAATCATGGCAATTTCTTGCGATTTTGTGCGAGTAGATGCAGAATGTCCATAATGTGAGTGATGTACCGGAGCTATTCTGGGGCCCTCCTGGGAATCCTGAGGTGCTCACTGAGGTTACCATCCCCTCATCGAAGCAGAGGTGGCCCTGAGTGTTGTGAAGCAGCACTGCATATACAGCACAAGTGTATGATGATCTGGCCGCCCGCATTATATTCCTGGTACTATGACAGTATAGATTGGGCTCATCTCCTGGGTCCACTCCATCTACCCATCAGAATTTATGATGTTACTGTTAGTGTAGGTCAAACATTGGGATGAAGTAATTATTATATCTATATAATAAAAATGAGTCTGTCCTTCTGTCTGTCTGTCCCGTATAGACTTCCAAACGCCTGAACCGCTTGACCCCAAATTTGGCCCACAGATACACTGGGTGCCCGGGAAGGTTAGAGCGAAGGTCCCGTCCCGTCATTTTCACAGGGAGCTGGAATCTGATTGGTCGCTAGGGCAGCTGCCTCACAACAGATCCACAGAAATAAATACAGTAAGGGTACAAACACACACCAGATCCGCAGCGGATTTCACGCTGTGAATTCACTGCGAAATCCGCTGCGGATCCTGTGTCATTCAACCCTATGACACTACATACTCAAAGCAAGATTGACATCCCGCTGCAAGTATGTAAATTAACCACCTCGGCGGCCGGAGCGTAACTTACACTAAGAGAGGCGCCCATCATCCCGCCCGCACAGACCGCTGTTATATGGTGCAGGCTCCCTCCAGTGTGCTCATCGCTGTGCTGCTGCTGCCAGGCACCGCTTTCTCCTCACGGCTCTGGACGCTGCACACAGCTCCAGCTTGCATGGGGGGGGGGGGGGGGGGGGGGGGGGGGGGAACGTCCAGAGCCGTGTATACAGTATGAGGGCAACCTGCAAGAAGGGGGGGGGGGAGTGTATACAGTATGGGGGCTACCTGCAAGGGGGGGAGTGTATACAGTATAGGGGCTACCTGCGGGGGGTGGAGTGTATACAGTATAGGGATTACCTGCAAGGGGGGCTATAGAGTATGGGGGCTACCCGCAGGGGTGGGGGGTGTATACAGTATGAGGGCTACCTGCAGGGAGGGAGTGTATACAGTATAGGAGTGCCTGCAAAGGGGGGAGTGTATACAATACGGGGGCTACCTGCAGGGGGGGGTAGTGTCTACAGTACGGGGGCTACCTGCGGGGGGGGGGGGGGGAGTGTATACAGTATTAGAAACTTTGAAACCTTTTCTGTGTTGTCCTCACCAAAAATAAAAAGGTAGTGCCTAAGAGGGCCAGATTATGATGATGCAGGATTGTGTATGCACTTATTATTATAAGCTGCAGGTTTTCTGCACACACCTTATTTATGGTCTGCAGTCAGTCAGCGGGGGGACCCCCAAACTACATACTTCAGGTATACAGGACCCCAGAACTATACACTACAGGTATACAGGACCTCCACCAACTATATACTACAGGTATACAGGACCTCCACTAACACTGTCAATGTTGTATATAACCAGGCTCAGCATAACACTACCAATATTGCACATAACCAGGCTTTATATAACACTGCTAATGTTGTATATAACCAGGCTGTATATAACACTGCCAATGTGGTATATAACCAGGCTGTATATAACACTGCCAATGTTGCATATAACCAGGCTCAGCATAACACTACCAATGTTGTATATAACCAGGCTCTGTATAACACTACCAATGTTGTACATAACCAGGCTGTATATAACACTGCCAATGTTGTATATAACCAGGCTCAGTATAACACTGTTAATGTTGTATACCAGGCTGTATACTGTATAACACTGCCAAAGTTGTATATAACCAGGCTCAGCATAACACTACCAATGTTGTACATAACCAGGCTGTTTACTGTATAACACCGCCGATGTTGTATATAACCAGGCTGTATATTACACTGCCAATGTTGCATATAACCAGGCTGTATATAACACTGACAATCTTTGTATAAAACCAGGCTGTATATAAAACTGCCAATGTTGTATATAACCAGGCTCTGTATACAGTCTGATCACATGACATCTCAGTTTGGCTATTAGGTATTTAGGATGTTTAAAGTTTTTAGTTTATTTCTAATGTGCCTAAGCTACAATTTACATAAACAGTGCAGAACTGTCGGGGTATATAGCGTATAAAGGGATATATAGGACTCCTGGCGATTTCCACTTAAACAAAAAAACAAGGGCAGAGATTTGCCTCCTGGGCGACCTTGGAACAAATCTAATTAACACACTGACACTTTATACCCGGGCTGCGCCGGGTACATTTTTTAGTTGTATAATAAAAACAGATTGAAAAAAATAATGAAGAACACGACAAATCCCATTGGTTTCTATTGATCTCATGTACTTTATTTTCCCACATGTAACAAACAGACGACAGTAAATCTCGTATCCCCGCGTCTTATCTTAATGGTCCGGTTTACTATAAATCACTATAAATCGTTCCATTGTTGTCTTGCCAAGTGAGACATTTCTCATTTCCTGCATTTATACAATGTTGTACATGTAAAGTCTATTACAAGTGAATATAGATGAATATACGGTGATATCTCCCTAAATGACCACCGCTCGGTGGAGACCACCCCCATCCAGGACTTTCACCGTATTCTATGTATTAGGGAAATTTTCGTTCAGGAGACCAGCTGTACAGAAGACCACTTTTGCAATGCAATCTTGAGTGTTCAGGTTTCATTGTAATCAGCCATATGGGACATCCTTAAAGGGGTACTCCGGCACTGATATAAAAAAAAAAAAAAACAACAACAATCAGTCACAAACATAGTTTTCCCACTTACCATCCCTCCTGAGACTAACTCTGTTTGAATTTCCCGCTGTTTGCAGGTCCCTGAAACTTCAGTTGGTGTCTTCCTTTTTTCTTCGCTTCCTGGTTTGGGCTTTCCCATGATGCACTTTGTCTCCTGTGCTGTCTAACTGACTCATCTTGCAGCCAATCAGAGCTGAGCAACCTGAGTCACCTGACAAAGGAAGGCTGGCCTAACAGGGCTTAGACCCGCCTCCCTCTTGATGATGTCACGGTCACAAAATGGCTGCCACAGAGCAGCCTGGGGTCAACAGTCATTAGGAAAGAATGAGTTTACTTCACTTCCTGGTGGGGGATTGAGGGAGGAAAAGATAGGGAAGGGGGCAGATAGGTGATTGAAGCATATTACAAAGTTATATAACTTTGTAATGCGTTTCAGTTACTGGGAAAAAGCTTTTCACTGGAGTACCCCTTTAAAGAGACTCTGTCAGTAGGTTTATGCTGCCCTATTTTAAGCTGAACAGAATAATGTATCCTTATTAATTAGGAGATATCCTCCTAACTAATCAGCACTGCATACTACTTCTCTCTTTTATGTACGTGTCCTCAGTAGTCCTGGATATTTATGAGCACCAGCTCCCTGTCTTTCTATACTGTGTATAGAAAGACGGATGACAATCAGCATCTGGAGGGCAGATGAAGTGGCATGGCATGAAGCTCAGGGGAATGGCTAAACAGTAAAGGGGGGATTTATCAAGACTTGTGTAAATTTGGCCCCGCCCCCTATTCCCCATCCAAATTCACTAAGAGGCGCGCCTGACCCTGCACCCGGCCTACCAAATCTAGATTTGAATCATGATTTAAATCATGATAAATGGGGCATAGAAGGAGGGGTGAGCAGGGGATATGGCAAACTTACCTCAGTGAGAAGGGGCAAATATGCGTCTTCTTCCCTTGCGTACGCCCGGGCGTAAATTTCATAAATGTCTATAGTTAAAAAAAGCAGCTAAGATATTGGGGGACATTTACTACGGAGTCTAATGTGTGCGACTATTCTAATGTAGATTGGTGTTTATTTTGTTCCAATATATTGCGTGTGATTCATAGTATGCTGGTACTCACCAGACGTAAGCCTGCACCAGTTTTTAAAAAGTCGCAAATGATAAATTGGGCGCAAATCCCGGACTATGCGAATCTTTGGTTTAATACTCAAAACAAGCAGATTAAAAAATAGTCGCAACTAAAAAATATTCGCCTGCCGCATACTGGTTCATAAATAGAACTTAGAGCAAAAATGGGTGAAAATCCAATTATTCAGCTAGAAATAGGTGCAAAGTCCTTGATAAATTTCCCCCATTGAGTAAAAATAATTATCCTAATTGTTTCTCTATGTACAACACAATGATCTGTGGGTAACTATTAGCTAAAATGGCAGTATATCCTGGCGAGTTCCTGATTTACACAGGTGTTCAATGATCACGCTGGTAGGACAATAATATGCTCAAAATTAACCACTTGTCCGCCAGGACATTGCAAGATCCTGAGAACAGCTTTTAGAATTTTACATTTTCTGCTTTGATTTCTTGGTCCCAACCCCTTTCTTTCAATGTCTTTTCCCATTGTTAACCTCTTAAGGACATATGACGTACCGGTACGTCATATGTCCTCATTAGCACTTCAAAGCGGGGCCGCGCGGTCCCGGGTGCCGCGTGTAGCCCGAGACCGCCGCTATTAGCGGGCACGGTCTGATCGCCGTGCCCGCTAATTAGCTAATCGGAGGCAGCTGTCAAAGTTGACAGCTGCCTCCGATTACCGGAGGCAACCTTTCCCTGGGGTCTAGTGGGGGAGATCGCTCCTCCGGGACGTTGTCCCGGAGGAGCAATCTCCGTTACTGATGCCGGCCGGGGACTCGTCCAAGATGGCGCCGTCCCCGGCTCGGCACTTGTTTACTTCCGGCTGCAGCAGTGTGCCAGAGTGCCTATCTCATTGATCTTTGCTGTATATCTATACAGCAAAGATCTCAATGAGAGATCAAAGTATATATACTAGAAGTCCCCTAGGGGGGCTTCTAGTATAAGTGTAAAAAAAAAAAAAAGTGTTGTTTATAGTAAAAAGCCCCCTCCCCTAATAAAAGTCTGAATCACCCCCCTTTTCCCAGGTTTTAAATAAAAGTAAACAAATAAATAAATAAATAAATAAACATGTTTGGTATCGCCGCGTGCATACTCGGCCAAACTATTAATAAATCACATTCCTGATCTCGCACGGTAAACGGCGTCAGCGCAAAAAAAATCCCAAAGTGCAAAATTGCGCATTTTTGGTCACATCAAATCCAGAAAAAATGTAATAAAAAAAAGTCGTATATGCGCAACCCAGGTACCGATAGAAAGAACACATCATGGCGCAAAAAATGACACCTGACACAGCCCCATAGACCCAAGAATAAAAGCGTTATAAGCCTGGGAATGGAGCGATTTTAAGGAACGTATATTCGTTAACAATGGTTTGAATTTTTTATAGGCCATCAGATACAATATAAGTTATACATGTTATATATCGTTTTAATCGTAACGACTTGAGGAACATGCAAAACAAGTCAGTTTTACCCCAGGGTGAATGGCGTAAAAACACATTTCCCCCAAATAAAAGAAATGCGTTTTTTTTTTTTTTCAATTTCACCACACATTGAATTTTTTTTCTGGTTTCGTAGTGTACCAAATGCAAAAATTCAGCCCGTCATTGCAAAGTACAATTAGTGACACAAAAAATAAGGGCTCATATGGGTTTCTAGGTGGAAAAATGCAAGTGCTATGGCCTTTTAAACACAAGGAGGAAAAACCGAAAACGCAAAAACGAAAATGGGCCCCGTCCTTAAGGGGTTAAATGGAGCCTGCCATCAATTTACCGAATGAACAAGCATAGATTTAACATTAGGAGTTTTTCCAAATAGAGTGTATCGTGACATTTCACACGGCTCCATCAGAGTGACCCGAGAAGGTTGAAAGTGATTGCTCTTGAACAAACAACTAAGAACAGACAGAGATTTACAATACTGTTCTCCAGAGAGAGCGTTCGCATATATAGACTGAATACATTACTGACAACAGGGTAAGCAAAGTGATATACGGTGTAGAGCAGGGATGGGGAATGGGATGGGGAACAAAGCTTCTCTTTGGCTGTCTAGGCATAATGGGAATTGTAGTTTTCCCATCCCTGGTGTAGAGAATAACTACATTGGGGTATTCATAATCAGGATCTAGGTGGGTCACTTTTTTACATCTATAGAAAAAAGTTATTTTCTGACCATGAATAGGTTGTAGTTTTTGTATATTTAAATTTTTATTGGTTAGAATGAAGTAAGAACATCGTTTTTAGTGGTTTTTATGGTTATTATTGGTGGGTGTGCACATCGGGAAAGAGGTGAAGTTAAAGGAGAAGGAAAAAAATACTTTATTAAAGTATTGTATTCTCCCCCCAAAGTTATACAAATCCCCAATATACACTTATTTCAGGAAATGCTTATAAAGTGCTTTTTTTCCCCTACACTTACTACTGCATCAAGGCTTCACTTCCTGGATAGCATGGTGATGTCACTTCCTGGATAACATGGTGATGTCACTTTTTGGATAACATGGTGATGTCACTTCCTGGATAACATGGTGATATCACTTCCTGGATAACATGGTGATGTCACTTCCTGGATAAAATCGTGATGTCACTTCCTGAATAACATGGTGATGTCACAAACCGACTGAGGGATACAGGGCACTGGAGGGACACTGAGCATCCCTCTGCAATCACCCTCTCCAGCAGCCACAGCCCACACAGCTCTGGGAGTCGGGTCGTGACATCACCATGTTATCCAGGAAGTGACATCACCATGTTATCCAGGAAGTGACATCACCATTTTATCCAGGAAGTAAAATCACCATTTTATCCAGGAAGTGAAGCCTTGATGCAGTAGTAAGTGCAGGGAAAAAAGCATGACTTCTCCTTTAACTTGGAGCTCCAGCATGGAAGGAAGGAGGTGATTTGACAAGACTGGGATATAGAGGGGTATAAGCCTTCTTCCCACTTGGAAAGTAAATAAAGTTTGTGGATGATAAAGTACATTGGAGAAGCCTTCAATGGGTACTCCTTTAAAGAAATTTTATATATTGCTGCCTGCCGACACTCCCGAGATGGACTCCTCCAACAGCCAATCAATGACTGCAGTGGGACACAACATGGCCAGTGATTGGCTGAGTGGGATTTAACTGCCAAGACAAGTTCATCTCGAAAGTGACAACTAAAGACAGAAATATTTTTAAAAAAATGGGGCAGGAGTACTCTTTTAGGGTAGCTTCACATGTACCATATCGCAGCAGATTTTCAGCTGATTTGGCTAAATGAATGAACACAGCATCAAATCTGCACCATCAAATCTGCTGCGTATCCGCAGCCGATTTGACAGTGCGGATTTAATGCTGTGTTCCCTGCCCAGTAAACTTTATGCGCAGACAAACTCGCAGCAGGATGCACATCCCGTTGCGAGTTTGTCTGCAGCCCGCCCCTTTAACTCCCTGCCACCGGAGCCTATACTTCACCTGCTCCCCGCTACGGCTTGCTTCAGGGCTCCCAGAGTCTTCACGTCCCACTCAGCCAATCAGTGTGATGCGGCAGGGCAGCACACTGATTGGCCGACCGAGACCTGCCGGGAATCCCCGAAGCAAGCTGGAGCGGGGACCGGGTAAAGTACAGTGGTACTTCGGTTCTCAAACTGCTTGGAACTCAAACTGTATTTTCAAGGAAAGTTTGCTTTGGTTCTCAAACACTTTTCACCCAATCTTGAAGTACTCGGTATCTGAACATTTTTGTGAGCGTAGATGGTGGGTTGTACCTGGTGAGTTTAGCAGTGGTGAGGCTTCACATACAGTACAGTACTGTATAGGGCTGCTGGAGTGCATATACAGTACAGTAGTAGTACAGTCAGTGCACCACCACCTCCCATCCTGTCCTGTATAAAACTGCTGGAGTGCATATACAGTACAGTAGTAGTACAGTCAGTGCACCACCACCTCCCATCTGTTACAGTGCTGGGATGAGGGGAGGGGACTCTATACAGTAAAGGATGAGTGAGGAGTTAGTGACTACTATATTATAATTGCTGGTTTTGTTGAATGTGTCTTGTGTATAATGTCCTGTACAGTATATAGTGCTGTTCTGTAATGTCCTGTAGAGATTATATGGAGCACTGTACAATGTAATATATGGGTACTGTAGGTAATTATTGGTTAGTGCTGGAACTAATTAAACACATTTACATTATTTCCTATGGGAAGACACTGCTTGCTTCTCAAACTGCCTTCCGGAACCAATTAAGTTCGAGAACTGAGGTACCACTGTATAGACTCCGGCAACAGGGGGTTAACGGGGTGGGCTGCGGACAAACTCGGAGCAGGATGTGCATCCTGCTGCGATTTTGTCTGCCCTTAGAGTTTACTGGGCAGGAATCTGCAGCAGGTCTTGCTGTGGATCCGCAGCAGAAAATCCGCTGTGGATCAGCAGCAAATTTGATCTAAATAACTGTACACAGCATCAAATCAGCACCATCAAATCTGCTGCAAATCCTGTACGTGTGAAAGAACCCTGAAAGAGGTTTTACGGTATTAGAAACAATATATTTAAACTATATTTATATATATATATATATATATATATATATATATATATATATATATATAGCATGTTGCCTTGGGATAAATGATGCCACAGGCAAAGGAGCAGTCAGGGAGTGAGCACAGCACATGCGCACATGCTGCAACTTCACTGCAATGTACTAGAATGTTCTGCAGCAGCTTTGGCTGTGGTAGTAGTGATATGGAGGGAGGGGTAGGAGGACTGTGATGAATTTCTGAGTAAAAGAGCAATGCATTCTGTGAGTTGTAATATTGAGCACCTGCTAGACAATGAAGTAAAGAACTAGGACCCCAAAAATTAGATTTTTGGTAACTTCAGAAACAGTGCCTATGCAGCATTTGTAGTATTTTTATTTGATGTCAGAGTACTCACTTAAAAGGCACAGGATACAAAGCTTGTGTGATATATGAACATAAATAAATATACAAGGAAAGATACAGATATACCCAACATGTGAGCTCCACAGTAGTGAATGAGAAGAGGGTCACTAATAAACATAGACGGAAATCAGATATGTCAGGTATTACAAAGAAAAGCAGCAGGCAAGACATGCGCGGCTCTCATGGGATTTTTATCTTACAGGTAGAGGATTGGAATCACAAAAAGAAAAAAAAATATATATATATAAATTTTTAACAGGCCCAGATGAAGACGCCTTATCAAGCAGGTATTAAAGGGGTCATATTGTCAGGAGGACAAAAAAAAAGAAAGAAAAGGAAACACATACCATGATCCAGCAACCCCCCCCCCCCCCCCCCCCCCCCCCCCACCCCCCCCCCCCCCCCCCCCCCGAAGTGCCCACTGTAATGTCATAAGGATGATATCCATCATAGCAGGAACAGGTTTTTTTTTCAGTCCGCCGCCAGTAACATGTAACATTTTTTTTGGTTTCCCTATAACTCCTTTAGGGCTCCAAAATAAATACCATGGGGCGTCAAACTCACACACGGTCAATTCCTCTTATAGTGCCTCCACAAATATTCCCCCTCTGGCCGAGAGACTAAGCTATGGCTATGCAGAATGTGTGATGATGTCATCATGCTGCACGCCCTGGGACGCAACCCATTCACTTCTAGTCTGCAGGCTTAAAACTGCCTGCTGCCTAGAAGATTATAATATGGGCATTCAGGTTGGCTTTCCGGACCACCCATAGTATAATGTGCTGTGACTTCCTGCGAGCCAGTTTACGGCAATCAATTAATTTCCTTAGCGGGCCAAAAGTCCAGATCTCTCTTCTTTGTAATTCAGTCCTGAGAGACTCACCCCCCCCCCCCCCTTTTTAATCTTTCCTCTACAACTGATTCTCTTAGCAGATTTGCAAGTGTAATATTGCATGTATTATTGTAAATATTATCTATTTGTGCATGGTACCATATATGTGATGACAATATTGATTTTATTTTCATTTAATTAGTTCCAGTTTGGCATTATCGCTCTAAGCCCAAGGGAAAAGCAATCCTTCAGCCATGGTTCCCTAGAGGTTTCCTCCACACGTTTTTTTTTTTTTTTTTTTTTTTCCTCTCCTGAGTGCTGGAGGATACTTTGAGTCAAGGTTTAGCTTTGTTTTGCACAATTTTCATAGTTTAGAGTGGAGTTGCAGTTTGAAGTGGCATTGAATAAAGTGTGAAAAAATGTGTAAAAGATTAAAAAAATAATAAAAAAATAAAAATAAAATAAAAATGTATATATTAAGTTAAGTTAAATGCAATTTATGGTGGACTTATTTAATAAGTGCCCTAAAGTAGACTGGTTCTGCTAGAATGGCAGCAAAGAAAGTGCCCCCCTTTATTGCTGCCTGTCCGGGTGCTAGGGATCTCACAGTATCCATGAATTACAGTGACCTAGCACTTCACCTGACTCCTGTGATTGTTTTAGTCCTGTGATTTAAATAAAGCTATGGAAATCTTAACACCCAAAAGTGTGTTTTGTGCCTTTATTTCATAGTCTGTATTTATTGTTGTTGGAGTTGTTTTAAGGGAAAGGGTCCATCCCATATTCAAAAGTCATGTGCTGCATCCTGGCTGAGGGACACTCTGAAATGCAGAAAAGCACTGATCCCAGTCTGCAGTCCAGTGACAACGATAAACCCTCTGTTAATGCTTATTGGGAGGTTAGAGAGAATCTTGTTTCCTCAGATATCCTGAATCAGACTCCTTGTCTGAATATAGTATGTTACCACTAGAGGGAGCCCTAGAACAGCTTTTCCCACTGCTGAACATTATAAAATGAAAAGCCTAGAACATGTAAGCATTCTAAAAAGTCAGTACACAGGACAGTTTAGAAGAATTGCACAGCTTCCAACATCTTCATTGTGAATGAGACAGCTTCATATTTGAAATCAAAGGAGTTGTCTCACGAAGATAAAAAAATTACAGGCAGACAGGGGGGTGCCGGGACATAATAAGGAAAGTATCCTTACCCGTCCCTGAGCCACCGCTCTCACCATTCTCGGAGAGCTGCAGGATGTCATTTTCGTTGTGTCCTGACCCAGTCACTGATTGGCTGAGCAGGCTATCCATTAAGTATGTGACATTGCAGCAGCAGGAGCTTCAGTAAGACATAGACTTTGGTAAGACAGCGCTTCTGAGCCTAGATCATAACCTCTAAAATATTCCACGCTAAGGCTATGTTCACACTGCGTATGATTCCGTCCGTAGATCGTACGCCGCCGTACATGTGCGGCTGAAACTACGGGCGTGGGAAAAATAGACATGCGGCCGGATGCGTACGAACTGTGAACATACGCCCGTAGTACAGTTATGCTTCCCTAGCTTGATTCGAAGCGATCTGAGGCAGGTCATTTACTTGGAAATCTTCGCCCAGCCCAATAAACCACACAGAACCTTTTGGATCGAAAAATCAAGTTCAATTTGACTGAAATAAGTACTTCGTACGGGACCGCATGGAAATCCACGGCCGTGAGTTTCAACATTTCCGTCCTCAAAGAATGGTCTTGTTCATTTTTCACGGCGCCGTATACGATCCGGCCGTAAGCTCATACGTAGTGTGCACTGTGCGGGCGTATATCGTATACTTTCAAGCGAACGCATCAACCTCAAAACTACGTGCGTATATTCGCGGTTCGCACTACGGAGGGAATCATACGCAGTGTGAACACAGCCTAAGTGCGCAGCTTGTGAAAGCATTTGCAGAAGCAGAAACTAGTAAGATTCAGGTGGAAGGTCTTAGAACAAGCAGCTATTGAGAGTGAAAGAGACAGTGTTAACATGAGCGACAAGGGATTATGTGCTAAACCATAGCTGTGAACCTGATTGCTACTAAAGTGTTACTCTATGTGCGGTTCTCTGCGCCATCCAGAAGCTTAGATCTCCCTAGCGGAGAGATGGGCCCAAGACTTGAATAAGATCCACTAAGTGTGAGTATGTACTTCTTCTCCCCATGTGACAACTTCCTACAGGGTGTGTAATACCTCCTGTGAGTGGTGGAGAAGAAAGTGCAGAAAAAAAAAGAAAATAGAGATAGGTTGAGAAGAGAAAGAGCTTTCATTGGTGCACAGATTAGCAACAAACAATAACCCCTTGTTCGTTACAGCTGTGCAATATTCAAGGGCATATACAAATAACTGCGACATCTAGTGGTAAAACTTAGGTACAACTTCATTACCACTTTTACGTGGAGTACAGGCTTTTGCGAGGGGTGTATAGACCAGTAACACCTGTGGTGGGACACCAGATCATCTCCTAGGCAGAATATTTCTGCCTAGCACTGCTCAACAAGCAATCCCATGTCAAAACTTAGAGAGAATAGACATGTCAAAGTTTGCAAGATACATATTCCATCATGAATTTACCAAGACTGGACTCACAAGGTTTTATGACCATCCTGAGAAGTACAGAGTTGGAAATGTGCAATTGGTGACCTCAGCATTACCGCCATAGAAGAGCTAGATCTGTTGATCTGGTGGCTCGGCCCACAGTCTACAGAACCTATAAAGTGACTCAAGTCTGTCCACATTGGCAGTTCAGCAGCAGAACTCACAGCTCCCTGGACAGTGAACCCATGACAGTCCTGAAGCAATAGACAATGCTCTGTTACAGGGTTCTCCGACACTAAGAGCTCCAACAGGCCAAGACAGACATTTACCTATCTGGCCTAAGTTACCAGGACACTGCTCGTGAGGTAAACCCAATAGTTTCCAATCTACCATACAGTATTAAAGAAAAATGGACCACAGATGTGTCAAGATGTAAAAGAGAAAATAAAGTCTCCTTTCCTTCATTTGCCTACTTCTGTGAGGTTATCAGGAACACTGCACAATCCATGAATGACCCAAGCTTTTCCTATGGTGAGTCTAGTGGTCCTGCTTCATCTCTTACTAAGCATGACAGCCCATGCTCGCAATGCAAAGCATTGGGGGCTCCTCTGTGTTTTGAACTGACAATTTGCTCCTCTGTCTGTCTAGGGGTGGTCCGGAGCAAGGAGTAGTGTAGCTTTGGATGTGGCTGGGAAGGCGGAAGGGGTGGCAAGGTTGGAAAGGGAGCTTGGGGGCCAGTTCACAGCTCTGCCCAGGGGTCCATAATGCTATTAAGACAGCCCTGCCTATGTCTTGTTCATAAGAAACCATATCCTCTCAAGAGTTTATCACAGGCATGCATAGGTATTAGCCTCTCCTGTGAGTTGAACATGTTCTCCAGATTATGTGGTCCTGTATTGTAGGATCATTGGACTTGGGCTGTAGCAGGTGAATATGTGGAGAGGCATTGGTGGCAGATTCAAAAGTTTGCTATGGGGCCCTGCCATTTTGCACACACATTAACCACAGTTCGGTCCCTCCTTTATTCTGTTCATTCATATGGAGGGAAATGATATGGGGCACTCAAAAATTGTCCTCATTATCCAACGCATTTGGATTTAGCAGAGTTTTCCTCCCTTCTAAATGGCCCCTTCATTATTTGGTTGGCAATGGCTTCTAGGGACTATTGTTGGGTTGCTCATGACCACAAAGTCATGGAAAAATGCCGCCAGAGGCTTAACATGTCAGCTTCTTCCTTTGTCCGCAACATGGGCAGCGTGATGATATGCCATATGGAGCTAGAAAGTGGAGGGCATATCCTAAAACGAAAAGATGGTGTTTTCTTAAATCACATTGTGTTGGATAATGGTATCAAGCTTTGACCTTGTGGGGTTGCCCCTCCTGTTAGAAGTAACCATTGAGCTGGCAGAAGGGCAAGGTCAGACAGGTAACATGGTAGGGAAGTCACACCTGGAGATGGTACCTTACAGGTTCATCTGAGGGTGGAGACTCATGGGTATTTCAAGGTTTGTTTTGCATTGTGATCACAGACTCGACTTAGTGACAAGGACTGAGGTTACTTTACTACTCGCTGAACTAGACCCGCGTATATTTCTCCATCTTAAAGCAGAACCATATGTGCTTTAGTGTATACCATTATACAGGCAAGACTACAGGGGCTATACAGTAGGTCCCCCCTTCCTTAAGTCATGTCTTTTTTTGCCATATATTGGTTTATTTCAGTCTGGCATTGCTGGTTTTTGTGGTACCTCCTTTTGTTTTTTAAAATGGTATTAATAAACATTTATAATTTTTAATTTGGGTCCTCACTCTTTTTTGGTGTCTACATTGTTATGGAGGAACTGATCATAGAATCAACCGCTAACAGAGACTTTATACAGAGTTAGGCTATGTTCACACTACGTAAAATAACGGCCGTTGTTTTCACCGGTTGCACTTTTGCGACCAAAACTACGGCCGTAGAATTACGATCGTACGGGATAGTCGTGAATTACGATTGTACGGGCTAGGATGTTTATAAACGGGATGAAACAGGTCATTTACTTTAAATATTGCGCCCAGCCCGAGAAACCACTCAGAAAATTTTATACATCAAAATCAAGTTTAATTCGGCAGATATAAGTTTTACGTTCGCGGCCGCATTGAAATCCACCGCTGTTGTTGCAGTATTACCGGCCGTACATAATTGGCATGTTCATTTTTCACTGGGCCGTATAAACAACGGCCGTTATCTGAAACGTAGTGTGAATTCAACGGCCGTAGTTACATTGCATTGCAGTCATTATAGGGAACGACAGTCGTTATTTTACATAGTGTGAACATAGCCTTAATGGGGGTAGTGTGGTCTTGGCCTTATTAAGTCAACATTTATAACCAATTTCATCCTTGGGTGGTACTCAGCTGGAACATCTCATCTCATGGGGCACTTGGCTTGAAAAGGTTGTGATACACTGGCGTACAACATCCATATAACTTCGGCCAAGCTATAGACATCAGTAGTAAGGCCTTATTCACACGTCCGGTAATTTACGGATCCGTATTTCTGAGTTAGTGCACATTGATGTCTATTGGGCTTTTCATCAGTAGATGAAACGGATGAAAATCAATGCCGAAAAAAAAGGACATGTCCTAGTGCAGACCCAGATTTTTTTACGGATCCTCTCATTGAAATCATTTGCTTACGGATTGCAACATGTTTGGCGTCAGTATTTCCGTAAAAAAATATGGATGACTCATAAGTCACAAGGTTCTGTTTCTAAGCAACCACAGGCTAACAAGCGATCATGTGACTTATTTTAGGGGTTGGGCAAACTGGTGCTATTTTTTTTTTAACCTACTCAACTTTATTAACTTGTATAAAGCAGTCAGTAGTATAAATGGATTTACGGAAATACGGGTGCAATACGGATGTACTACGGATGTCCAATCCGTAATTTTTAGCGGGTTGTTTCAGGACTAGAAAATATTACTGAATGTGTGAATAAGGCCTAATGGTCTCCACTATATGTTACATGCTGAACAAATAAGGGCTCTATGAATGAAGGCAGAGGAGGACCCCACTGCTTAAGGAAGGCATAAAAACTAAACCACAACAGTTCTAGGAAAGTTTTCTATGGAACGAGGATGTTACCCAGTATATACTGGTTTTGACTCTAGTTAGTGGGCAATGAGGTTGATAAACTACAGAGGCAGACAAGGAGGAGGTCTCTTACATAGGTTTCGCCAGCCTCACATGGTGAGTATCTTCAGGATAGACATGCCCCTGTGTCTGCCCCTTTACAACACTCCCAGCTCTGCTGTACCTCATTACTAGTGACTGCTCTCTCAGTCAGAGATAGGAGACAGGATACACCCTGCTGTGGCTGCTGCTGATACAGGTATAATGACTCACCGTTCATTATAGGAACTATACAGCCCTGTTGTCTTCTACTACATAGTCCTCTCATCATCTCTTTCTTCCTCATTGTCTCTACTCTCTACCCCTCCAGGACACTCTCCCCTGCACAATTACAGAAGGACACAACAATAATTTGTCTCCTAATGATGGAACTTTTCAAAAAGTCTATTTTCTATAATTCTTATCATTCTTTCTTCTACTTGCAGCAACTATACAGATCTTTATGCCTACATGGTAACAAACCATCATCTTCCATCTTGACAAGACATAACATTAAACCCCATTGTCTGTGTGCCCGCTGACTCTACACCCCTCAGTTCTGCTCCAGTGTCTCAAGTGTCATGTCCTTCTCCTTCTATCAAGTGTAATCCACCAAAGTATCACCTGCTCCCCCCCCCCCCATTCTCCTCATTTTTCTCGTTTCTTACCTCCTCCTTGGTATCATCTCTGCCCTCTCCTTGGTATTCTCTCTTTCTCCTCTCCTTTGTATAATCTCTCCCCACTCCTCAGTACCATCTCTCACTTCTCCTCGGTATCATCTTGCCCCACTTCTCGGTATCCCCTCTCCCCATTCCTCGGTATCATCTCTGCCCTCTGTTTAGTATCCTCTCTCCCCTCTCCTCAGTATCTTCTCTCCCCAGTCCTTGGTATAATTTCTTCCCTCTCCTCTGTATCATCTCCTTTCTCTGCTCCTCCATAGTGTAGACTGTTCAGGACCTGTGGTGACATCATTGTCACATAATAAGGTCCTTCAGTATGTTCTTTATTGTTACTGAATTGTCTCCTGGCTGAAGTTTTGCACTGATTTGTGCAATATTGCAGTAAAAAAAAAAAAGCATTCCTTGGTATCCTTTCTCCCCTCCCCTCTATAGCATCTCTCCCCTCTCCTTGGTATCATCAGTCCTCTCTCCTAGGTGTCCTCTCTCCTCTCCCCTTTCCTAGGTATCCTCTCTCCTCTCCCCTCTATATCATCTTTCCCCTCTCCTTGGTATCCTCTCTCCTCATTCCTCGGTATCATCTCTTCCCTCTCCTTAGTAACCTCTCTCCCGTATCCTCAGTTTCCTCTCTCCTCAGTATTATCTCTCCCCTCTCCTCAGTAACATCTCTCCCCTCTTCTAGGTATCCTCTATCCCTAGTCCTTGGTATCTATCCTCCTGTCTCCTCGGTATAATCTCTTCCCTCTCCTCAGTATCCTCTCTCTTCTCTCTTTGGTATCCTCTCCAGTGACGGATTATTATATGTCCGTTTTGGTCGGTAGCCCGGGGCCCATGGCCACCCAAGCAGACTTATACCTTTAGTGGTGTATTATCTGGCTACAATTCTGACATGACTTGCAAAAAAATCTATCCCGTATCGATGAGCACCATGCTAGTAAAGCCGGGTGCGTAATCGCCCAAACTATTAAATTATTATTTTCATGATCTCGCACTGTAAACGGCATAAGTGACAAAAATTCAAAGTGTAAAATTGCGCATTTTTGGTTGCATCAAATCCAGAAAAATTGTAATAAAATGCGATCAAAAAGTTGCATATATGTAAGTAAGGTACCGATAGAAAGAACACATGATGGCGCAAAAAAAATACACCTCACACAGCCCCATAGACCAAAGGATAAAAGCATTATAAGGATTGGAATAAAGCAATTTTAAGGAACATTTACTTTTTCTAAAAGATTTTAATTTTCTAAAAGCTTTTGCAAGTTGCATATCATTGTAATCGTATCGACTTGAGGAACATATATAACATGTCAGTTTTACCATAGGGTGAACGCGTAGATACAACCCCCCCCCCCCCCAATTAAAAAAAATGCATTTTATTTTCAATTGCACCACACATTGTTATTTATTCTGGTTTCACTGCATATTTTATGCCAAAATTCGGTATAATTAGTGAGACAAAAATAAGCACCCATGTGGGTTTCTAGGTGAAAAAATACAAGCGCTATGGCCTTTTAAACACAAGGAGGAAAAAACGAAAGCTAAAAACTGAAAATTGGCTCAGACCTTAAAAGGTTAAATTAACACCTAAATCATCCATCACCCACAAATTTCAGGAAGAGAGCTATAAGCTTTTAACGTTTCTTCTAAATTACCCAATCCTTCTCTCTTTGATGGTGATTTCCAATGCTGGATAGCCCCTTTAAAGAGACATAAGCCTTTCGAAGACCCATGTCTTGGGCAGTAATGCTTCGAGTATCTGCTCAGAATTATTATGGTGATTTTGTGGGAACTGCATGACCAATAAACAATCTGGTATACATTTAGAGGGATGCAAAGGGAGCAATAGCACCAGGGCCCTTGATCTTGAGGGGCCTCAAAGGCCTCTTTGCCCTATAAGAGGTGGTCAGTATTATAAATGGCAAGTCATATGTGGGGACACTATTACAGTCCTAGAAGATTCATGATATTCCTCTGCTAAAGTCATAGCTATGGGGTGGGGTGGGGGGTGCATTGGTAGCAGATGCACTCTGGCCTGAGTTACTGCTCATTATGATGTACATGTTATGACTTACTTTGCTATATAAAGTTTTTTCTTAAAATTTACTTACCAAATTACTATTTTTTCATTGATTTTTGCTTTCTAAATTTATCTCTCATGATCTTTATAGAAATCTCGGCCGGGTTCTGATCTTCATGTGACAAGATGAATGTCCGAATCTGCTCAGTGAAAGTCTCTGTCTTATTTATTATGATGATCTTCAAATTTTTAATTTTATTTTATTTAATCCAGTCCGAAAATAAGATGGAAATTATTAACAAGTGGATTCAGAGTTCTATAACATTAAATGAGATAAAAAGACCAGTGAACATCCTAACCTACCCAGCCTTCCAGCACCCTCTTGCTCCTCCATACCCCTACCCATACAAGTTCCTTATTAACCAACCGGACAAGTGCAAGAACCGGAATCCTTTCCTAGTTATACTAATTTTGGGTAAATGTCATGACGTAGAGTCTAGAAACACAATCCGGGACACATGGGGCAATGAAAGTCTTTATGTTGTTGATGTGGTCAGGATTTTTCTGGTGGGTCTACCTGTACGTTTTTCTGACCAGACTCAGTCGTTGTTGAAGGAAGAAAGTGAGGCCTTTGAGGATATCATCCAACAAGACTTCATGGACACCTATTACAATTTGACCCTGAAAACCTTAATGGGTATGGAATGGGTGACCAAATTCTGTCCTTCTGCCAGTTATGTCATGAAGACAGACAATGACATATTTCTTAATGTAGACTACTTGGTCCATAAGGTTCTATATCCAGACTTACCCGTTCTTCAGAATTACTTTACAGGATACATAGTCTCCAACACTAAACCAATGAGGCGAAGGGTTTATAAATGGTATGTACCTAAGGAAGTATATCCAAATGACACTTACCCACCCTACTGCTCAGGTCCAGGATATCTATTTTCAGTTGATATGGCAAAAAAGATCTATGATATATCGCAAGAAATAAGGGTCATCCCAATGGAAGATGCCTTCATGGGAATTTGCTTGTATGAGCTCCATATTCCACCTACTGAACCACCTCCCAAAAATTTTTTACCATTCAGGGTAAATTACGACCTTTGCATATTTAAGAATGTTGTCATGGTGCACCATTATGGTGGAAAAGAGCTACGGACTGTATGGGAAGACTTTTGGGCTAATAGATCTCGGAAATGTTAAAAAAGTTTTTAGAGTGAAATTTGGATGTAAAATGATCCTGAATTCTCCATGATGAAGAGACTTTTTACAGGGAATTTATATGGACCTTTGCGCAAAATGTGTTTTCTTTGCTTACCTTTTTTCCCATTCCCTAATACTATGTGTGATCAGCTGATTAAGAAGTTCACCTGGTTCGGACCCTTCTGGAGGGAATATTTCATACAATTCTCCAACCACTGACTTCAATAAGTTCAAAATAATAGTTACATAGTTAATAAGGTTGAAAAATGATGAGTCCACCAAGTTCAACCTATAATTATACTGTGTTGATCCAGAGAAAGGCAAAAACCCTCATGAGGTAGGAGCCAATTGCCGCATGACAGGGAGAAAAATTTCTTCCTGACTCCAATTAGGCAATCAATAAATCAATAACTCCCTGGATCAACGTCCCATCACATGAAATCTAGTAATACTTGTAATATTATATCTATCGAGAAAAGCATTTAGACCTCCCTTGAACTTATTTAATGAATCAGCCATGACGGCATCATGTGGCAGGGAGTTCCATAGTCCCACTGCTCTTACAGTAAAGAATCCCCATCTGTACAGATGGTGAAACCTTCTTTCCTCTAGACGGTATATGTCTTGGGGGGGGGGGGGGGTAGGGTCACTTGGGCACTTGTCACAGTAGTCTGAAGTGGTATTAGACCCAGCCCAGACGGTTGGCACCATCACACACAGGAAGAAAATAAAAGCCCAAGTATACAGAGGTGTGTAGGTGCAGGTGCCGAAAGAGTAGACCAGAGTCCCGTGCGTTTTGGTAAAAATAGAATACTTTACTTGATTAACATCCAATTTTTTTATCGTAGGTACACATCACCTGTGAGAGACAGAATCTATAAAATATTCCCAAAAAATCACATTGTATTATTTTTAAGTCATTAATCTGCATTTTATTACATGAAATAAATATTTGATCATTGACCAACCAGTGAGAATTTTGCCTCTTACAGACCTGTTATCTATAAGAAGCTCCTCCTACCTGGATTACCTGCACCTGTTTAAACTTGTCACCTGTATAAAATAGCACCTGTCCACACACTCAATCACACTCCAACCACTTTACTATTGCCAAGACCAAAAAGCTGTCTAGGAATAAGAGGGACAAAATTGTAGACCTGCACAAGGCTTGGATGGGCTAAAGGACAATAGGCAAGCAGCTTGTCAAAAAGGCAACAACTGTTGGTGAAATTATTAGAAAATGGAAGAAACACAAGGTGACTGTCAATCCTCCTGGGTCTGGGGCTTCATGCAAGATCTTACCTTGTGAGGTAAGGACGATTCTGAAAGAGGTCTCTTTATCCTAAAGGGCTCTTCATTAATCATGCCTCCCTTGGAGATTCAGTGTATACAAGCCAGTAGCCTCACAGAGGGGCCATCTTTAAGCGCTGATGCGTCTGTGGAGACATGATTAAAAAACAATTTTCCCACCAGCTGTGACTAGTACGTTTTCAGCTATATTGATTACTTATATGGCTGGGAACAGTGCTCGGACCATATAATCACGTATTTATAGCTGTGGGGGGCAATTTTGAAGTGATTGCTTCCCTTTAATGATCTGGGACCATAATAAAGTCACCCAAAAATCTGACTGCAAGTTCAGCTGTTCATTGTACTATCCAAAGCAGTAGAGCAGCTGTTATATTGAGTAAAATTAATTATCCTAATTGTTTCTCCAGATACAATCCAATGACCTGTGGGTAGCTATTAGCTAAAATCCCAGTCGCTCCTGACAATTTCCTGGCAGGACTCTAATTTACACAGGTGTTCAATAAGTTGGACAATATGCAAGACAATAAGTTGCCACCTAATTAACCACTTGTCTGCTAGAACATTACTAGTCCCTCACCCCGATGAGTTGTGGTTTGGGTTTCATGAAAGCGATGACACGTGTGTTAGTCATGGGACAAGGGGACGCTAAGGCAGCAGTTGTATCTGGGCCCTGGTGTTTAAAGGAGCTAATTGGACTTTCTTCCACATATACAAATATTATCAATGATATTTACAGTAGCAGATCTACAAAGCTGCAGGGTCTTTGGTGACAATTCCCAGGCGATAGTGAAATGCCAAGTACAGCAGTCACAATGTCGATATGACAGCTCAGCCCCTCAAAGGAGAGCACTCTGTGATTCTGTGGTGAACCTTCTCGGTCTACTTGACCATCAAAATCTAATTGTGAGGATTATTATGAATTATCTTAATTGTCTTGACAGGTAATCTGGTTAAAAGTTTTAAAGTGCACCTGTCGTTACATTTTTTTTTACATGTTATAGAGACATGTAATGTTTTAAATGATCTGGCTCTGATGCTGCGTTTACACGAAACGATAATTGGCCCGATCGTACGATTAACGATGTCGGAGTAACAATTTTTTTCCATAACGAACGGTACGATATAACGTACGGAAAACTCGTTTTGCGATTGTTTTGCGATCGCTTAAGCCTATCTCACACATTGGTTAAATCGGCGAACGACTGTTTACACGGAATGATCTGCAATCTTTTTTGTGAACGACGAATGACGATTTGGGAACATGTTGTAAAATCAAAATGAACCATTTCTCGTTCATCGTTTGATCGTTCGCTGCGTTTACACGTACGATTATCGTTCGAATTCGAACGATAATCGTTACGTGTAAATGCAGCATAAGTGTTCAGACTTCTATCAATCAGGAGAACGTAGGTAGAGGACTGTGTGCGTGCTGCAGCGCGTCCGCTCCCGGCTTTGAGTTAGAAGAAACAGTATAAGTCTGACTCTCTTTCTTCTAACTCGAGCGGAGAGTGGACGTGCTGAAGCGTGGTCCACTGCCCGCTCGTTCTCCTGATTGGTACGGGTCTGAACATTCAGATCCAGACTGATCGAAACTTTTGACATATAACCCCTGACAGAAAGCTGTGTAGTTCTTTCATTTCCAGAGTTGTATTGTCTACAGCTTCCCGACTCCTTTGTCTCTCTTTCTCTGGAGACAACACACCATCCTCTGATTTAACAGGAGGCTTGGCTAGATCCTGCCTCTGAGCCCCTCTCCCTGAATGTCACCACTGCTGACCAGCCTACAGTCCACATCACCATCTCCCTGATTATATATATATTATATATACCTTTTTTATTGGGACATTTAGGGAAGATTAAGATGAGTTTACAGGCATGCTGCCTTGTGATGAATGATGCCACAGGCAGAGGGGCAGACAGGCAAAGAGCTCATCTTGGAAGTACATCAGGAGCCATAGGGGACAATGCTAGGGAGAATTTTTTTTAGCCCGCCACCAGCAACATATAAAAGTTTTACCGTTTTCTTCTTCTTCCTATACCTCCTTTAAGGCTCTATTAGGTATGAACAGAAATACCATGTTAATTATAAAATAAATATATACATTATCATGCAGGTGGTGGCTGCCATGCCCCAGGACTTGGTTTCATTCACTGATACATATCTATGGTATTATGCATTTGCCTGTTGTTTGGCTTGACCCTCCTGTCTTCCTGTACTCTAGCTGTGATGGTATAGCTCCTCCCACTCCCTCATGTCAGCAGCCATTTTCTTCTCTATTCCTCTATATGCTTTCTGTATCCTGCTGGTAACCCCGGCCATTACTGTATATGTTATCTTCACACCATTGTAACAAGATTTTTTAAAAATATTTCTGCATGGAATAAACCTGGACTCCTAATACGATGCCTCTGCCGTGGAGGCGACACTATCTGACAGGGCCGGACTGGGACTTAAAATCAGCCCTGGCACTTAAAGGGGTAGTGCACCAAAAAAAAAATTCTTTTAAATCAACTGCTGCCATGAAGTGCCAGAGATTTGTAATTTACTTCTATTAAAAAATCTCAAGCCTTCCAGTACTTATCAGCTGCTGTGTGTCCAGCAGGAAGTGGTGTTTTCTTTCCTGTCTGACACAGTGCTCTCTGTTGCTTCCTCTGTCCATGTCAGGAACTGTCCAGAGAAGGAGCAAATCCCCATAGAAAACCTCTCCTGCTCTCCAGACTGGAAATAATACCACTTCCTGCTGGGCATACAGCAGCTGATAAGTACTGGAAGGCTTGAGATTTTTTAATAGAAGTAAATTACAAATCTCTGGCACTTCATGGCAGCAGTTGATTTGAAAGAAAAAAAATTTTGGTGCACTACCCCTTTAAACCCCAGCAGCCCACATACTATATTTTCCCCGATATATTACGGACAGCATTGCCATGCTGCAGTGAATTCTGCTTCACTACTCCCTTAAATATGTGGGAGTAAGATATAACAAAACCTGCTGTGGATTTAATGTTATGTACCGATTAAAATCAGCAGCATCAAATCCGCAATGCATTAGGTATGAACATGCCCTTAGTGAATCAGTGAGGTCAATACCAGGTACACAGCTGTATATCCCGGCATACAGGTGTGGGGGAGATATAAGAGATAGGGCCTTTTATCTAGTTTAAACTCTTGTATTCATCCTTTTCCTTACTAGCTGAAGTGTCAGGGAGGCGGAGCCAAACCACAGCAGCACCATTTGCCCCCCCCCCCCCCATGCCCCTTTCTGCTGTGACTGACTGACATACAGGACGGCGCTGTAGCTGTCACTGTGACACTTTAGCTGCTGATAAAAAGGATTATTATAAAAATTTACACTAGACTAAAGGTCCTGTCTTTTATATCTCCTCCACACCTGTATGCTGGGATCTATAGTGGTGTAACTGGTATGTACCTCACAGATTCCCTTTAAAGGGGAAATATATAGCCACTTTCTGCCAGAAATAGTGCCACTATCCTCTTCAGTTTGTGTGCTGTATTGCAGCTCATTTCCGTTGAATTAAATAGAGCCCAGTAGTAATACCACACACAGCCAAAAATAGCCTCATATAGGGCAGGTATGGAGCTATTTTTGGAAGAAAGTAACAATATATTTTTTAATCCTCTTTATTTTATCTCTGCCTACATATAATGGCAGTATAGATAATAAGCTTTTAATCATTAACCCCTTAACGACATCGGGCGTACCTATACGCCCCCGCAGGGTGGGCTTTAACGCAAACAGGCGTATAGGTACGCCCGATGTTTCCCCGATCGCTGTGTGTTCACACACAGCGGTCGGGGAAGATGGCCTGCTATAAATCATAGCAGGCCATCTTAGCTTCACGGCACGGGGGGTGGTTAACACCCCCCGTGCTTACGATCGCCGCTATAGGCTGATCAATTCAGATCAGCCAATAGCGGCGATCGGAACCTTTCCGGGTCATGGGTGACCCGATGACCCGGAAAAAAATGGCGGTCGGTGCTGTCCGAGGACGGCACCGACCGCCATTACTGTAAAAAGTAATGGTGGTCACCGTGCCACCGGCCCGATCGCCGTGAACGGCCGGCCGTTCACGGCGATCGGGCCGGTGGCACGGCGATCAGAGTCCCACAAAATAGTAAATACCTGCCATGAAACCCTCAGCTAGGTAGCTGAGGGGTCCAGAGCAGGTATTTGTACATTACTCACCTGTCCCGGGCTCCTGATCGGCGTCTTCCGGGTTCGCGGCGTCCTCGTGTTCGTTCGGGTCTTCGGCTTCCTCCGTGACGTCACGTTCGGCTTCTCTCGGCTATTTTCGGCTCCAGCGTCGGCTTTTTCCGTATTTTGCGCTCTGCTGCCCTCTAGCGGCTGATATGTGTAATACACTTATCAGCAGCTACAGGGATGTTCAGAATGTAGAAAAAGGTCTTTTTTTTTTTTTTCTATTTTCCGCACCCTATCGCCGCTGAGTGTTGATCAGCATCGCACGAAAGTGCGCTGCTAATCAGCAACTCCTCCTTTTTGGCGTAGGGTGTTTTTTTTCTATATTCTACTGCCACGGTCAGCTTATAAGTGCCGCACATAAGTGCGGCATTTATCAGCAACTCCTTTGTTGGCGTAGGTTTTTTTTTTTTATACTTACTGTAAAAAAACACGTAAAAAACACTACATTACACCACACTACATTGAATAAAGTTTGACACTACACCACTACATACCCCAAATACTAGTCCCCATATAAAGATGGCCCCCAGGGTGTTTTCGGTGTCGGACGCATACGTTATTGCCTCCGACACCGAAACAGCCAGTAAGGATGAATGGGGGGGGGATCCTTCTTTCCTCCATTCATCCTCATCATCCTCATCATCCAGTGACATGTCTGGGGGTAGCGTAGCGTACGCTGCCCCCCAGACACGTCTTTTCCGCCAGTACCGTCCCAATAAGAGATCACGGTATGGCGTGAAATTCTACAAACTGTGTGAGCGTACCTCAAGGTACACTTACAGATTTAGGGTACGTGCACACTGCGGAATGGCAAAGGATAACCCTTTGTGCATTCCGCAGCTGGCACCCGCCGGCGGACTGATGCGGGCGCATGTCTCCACCCGTGTCATAGACTCCATGTTATGCATGGGCGGATTCCATCGTCCGTCCAAAGAATGAACACGTTGGACGGAGAGCGGAATCCGCCCGTGCATAGAATGGAGTCTATGACACGGACGGAGACGTGCGCCTGCATCAGTCCGCCGGTGGGTGCCAACTGCGGAATGCACGAAGGGTTATCTGTCGCGATTCCGCAGTGTGCACGTACCCTCAGAGTGTATGTAGGAAGGGACACCTGAATCCTGCCCCCAAATGCCCCCCCCCCACCATCCTCGGAACAAGTGGGAAGATCGTCCGGGAACTGATCTTCCCACTGCTGGATAAAGGTTACCACCTGTACGGGGATAACTTTTATACCAGCACCCCCCTCTTCCAGTCCCTCGCTGCCCTGTAGCTTGCGGCACGATCCGAACATATCAGAAGCCGTAATAGAGCCCTAATATTTAGCAGCCATGGAGCGGACCCAGCACTTCTGGATATGAAGGACCCCGTATCGCACCAGGGCAACATTTTCCAGGTGACGTCCCCCACACTGGAGAACGGGAGACCCCAGAAGAAGTGTAGAGTGTGGGGTAACAGGGGGATCAGGAAGGACACCATTTACCAGTGTGACACCTGTCCTGATCCCCCCGGCCTCTGCATACTGGATCGCTCCAAGGCGCACCACACGTCACTGGGGTTCTACATTATCTAAATTCTGTCCCTTATTCCTATTTCAGGGGTCACGTTGATCCAGGGATTATTCTGATCGCCATTATGGAGTCAGGAAGGAATTTTTCCCCAGTGATGAGGCTACTGTCGTCTGCCTCACGAGGGGTTTTTGCCTTCCTCTGGATCAACACAGATTGAGTTTGATGGACACCTGTCATTTTCAACCTTATAAACTAATAATTGGCCTAATACCCCCAAATAAATTAGAATTGTCCCTTTTCCCCAGCTAAGTAGGTATGGCCGCCATTCCCATTAGAGGATGCCATGATGCAATTACAAAGCCTCTGTGCGGCCAGGACAGTAGAAACCCCCCACAAGTGACCCCATTCTGGAAACTACACCCCATAAGGAATCTAACAAGGGGGGCAGCGGGGATATGGCCCCCTGGTGACGGCCACATTTTTGGACGTGAAAATGAAAAAAATTTTATTTTTTATTTTCTCGGCACATGTTCTACGTAAGTGCCCATCACCAGTGTGGTCCATATCCTCACTGCACCCCTTGTTAGATTCCTTATGGGGTGTAGTTCCCAGAATGGAGTCACTTGTCGGGGGTTTCTACTGTCCTGGCAGCACAGGAGCTTTGTAATTGCGACATGGCCTCTATCCTCCATTCCAGCCTCTAAATGGCGCTCTGTCCCTTTGGTGACTTGCCCTGTGCCCATATGGCACATTATGCCCACATGTGGGGTATTTTCGTACTCAGGGGAAACTACCCTACACGTTGTTGTGTTTTTGAAAAAAATCAAGGCTAGACCAACATTTAGTGTAATTTTTGTAAAATTTTTACTCTAAATCATTAATCTTGTCATGATT
This sequence comes from Dendropsophus ebraccatus, assembly GCF_027789765.1. Taxonomy (NCBI): domain Eukaryota; kingdom Metazoa; phylum Chordata; class Amphibia; order Anura; family Hylidae; genus Dendropsophus; species Dendropsophus ebraccatus. Next base: position 212,200,617 of record NC_091454.1, on the reverse strand, counting down.
TTTTCATTTTCACAAGGGGTTAAAAGATAAAAAATTTTTTTAATGTGTAGCGCAATTTCCCCTGAGTACGGAAATACCCCACATGTGTACATAAAGCGCCATTCGGGTGCAGGGTAAGCCTCCAAAGGGAAGGAGCGCCATTTGGTTTTTGAAGGCTGGATTTGGATGGAATGGATTTCGAGGGGCCATGTTGCATTCAAAAGGCCCCTGTGTTGCCAAGACAGTTGAAACCCCCCACAAGTGACCCCATTATGGAAACTGCACCCCTCAGGGAATGTAACAAGGGGTGTAGTGAGCATATGGACCCCACTGGTGACGGGCACAAATGTGGAACAATGTGGCGTGAAAATGAAATATTACATTTTTTACACTATAATGTTGGTTTAGCCTTGAATTTATCATTTTCACAAGGGGTTAAAAGAGGGAAAAAAAACAAAATGTGTAGAGCAATTTCCCCTGAGTCCGTAAATACCCCACATGTGGACATAAAGAGCCATGTGGGCGCAGGGCAAGCCTCCGAAGGGAAGGAGCGCCATTTGGATTTTGGAGGTTGGATTTGGCTAGAATGGATGATGAACGCCATGTCGCATTTACAGAGCCCTCGTGCTGCCAATACACTGGAAACCCCCCACAAGTGACCCCATTCTGGAAACTGCAGCCCTCAGGGAATCTAACAAGGGGTGCAGTGAGGATATGGACCCCTTGATGACGGGCACATTTGTGCCATGAAAGTGAAAAAATGAAATTTTTTACTTTTACGTCACATTGTTCCACATTTGTGCCCGTCACCAGTGGGGTCCATATGCTCACTGCCCCCCTTGTTAGATTCCTTGAGGGGTGTAGTTTCCAGAATGGGGTCACTTGTGGGGGGTTTCCAGTGTATTGGCAGCACGAGGGCTCTGTAAATGCGACATGGAGCTTGAAATCCTTTTCAGTGAAATTCAGCTTCCAAAAGCCAATTGGCGCTCCTTCCCTTTGGAGGCTCGTCCTGCGCCCCCTTGGCACTTTATCGTCACATGTGGGGTATTTCCGTACTCGGGAGAAACTGCGCTACACATTTTGTGTCTTTTTTTGCCTCTTATCCCTTTAAGAAAATGAAAAATTGAAGGCTAGAACAACGTTTTAGTGTAAAAAAATAAATTTTTCTTTTTTCACGCCATATTGTTCGGAAAATCTGTGAAGCACCTGTGGGGTCCAGATGCTCACCGCACCCCTTGTTACATTCCTTGAGGGGTGTAGTTTTCTAAATGGTGTCCCTTTAGGGGTGTGTTTTAGGTTTTGGCACCCCAGAGCCTCTGCCAACCTGAAGTGGTACAGTCAAAAATGACCAAATATAACGGAGGCGTTGAAATTCACTAGGCGCTCCCTTATATCTGAGGCTTGTGGTTGCGTCAAATAGCGCAATAGGGCCACATATGGGGTATTTCTATAAACTGCAGAAACGGGGCAATAATTATTGGGGTGCATTTCTCTGGTAATAGGTTTATAATTATGAAAAATATTGGATTACAATAAAATCTCTGCACAGAAAATTAAAATTTTCAAATTCCTTACACACTTAGCTTTTATTTCTGTGACTCCCCTAAAGGGTTAAAACACTTTCTGGATGTGCTTTTGCAGAGTTTGGGGGGTGCAGTTTCTGAAATGGGGTGCTTTGTGGGGCTTTCTAACATACAGGCCCCTCAAATACACTTTAAACCTGAACAGGTCCCTAAAAATATCTGATTTTGAAATTTTACTGAAAATTTGGAAATTTGCTGCTAATGTTTTAAGCTTCCTATTGTCTAAAAAAAATTAAAGATCGTTTAATAAATGCTGCCAACATAAAGTAGACATGTTGCTAATGCTATTTAATATATAATTTATGTGGTATAACCACTTTCTGTATACGCAAAAAAGTTTCAAAGTTGGAAAAATGCATTTTTTCACATTTTTTCACATTATTTGGGTTTTTTTCATAAAGATTTGTTATGAGTATCGACTCCAATTTACCAGAAATGTAAAGTACAATATGTCACGAGAAAACAATCTCAGAATCAGCCGGATAGGTAAAAGCATCCCGAAGTTATTAATGAATAAAGTGACACTGGTCATATTCATAAAATTTGTCTCTGTCATTAAGGCCATTTCAGGCTCTGTCCTTAAGGGGTTAAAGGTGACACCTGATTGTGTCGTTAGGATCTTACATGTATGTGCAATCCAAGATACATTATGAGCTGGTTGATATCATATGAGCTGGTCTATCATCTATCTATCTATCTATCTATCTATCTATCTATCTATCTATCTATCTATCTATCTATCTCCTATCTATCTCCTATCTCTATCTATCTATCTCCTATCTATCTATCTATCTATCTATCTATCTATCTCATGCTCAGTCGCCCCCGGCAACCAATCAGATTCCACCTTTCCTCTTTCAAAGAGTCTGTGAGGTGGAATCTGATTGGTTGCTAGGGGCGACTGAGCCAGTTTCACTTTACTCCATGTTTGATAAATCTCCCCAATTGCCTCTATGCAAGTCAGCAAACTGGATGCTATATAGGGAGATGCATTTTTTTTGTCCGTAGTTAGGCTAGGTTCACACTGCGTTTTCAGCATCCGTTTAACGCATCCGTTTTTTGCAAAGAAACGCATGAAAAACGGATTGCAAAAAACGGATTCATTTGTGTGCATCCGTTTTTCCATTGACTTCCATTATAAAAAAAAAAACGGATCCGTTTTTTTTTGACGGACCAAAACGGACAAAAAAACGTTGCTGACCCTATTTTTCTGGACGTTAAAGGTCTGCAAATCCACAGACAGGCCTGTGATGTCACATCCCCAAACGTGGAACTGGCCCAAAGCAGCATAATACATAGTACAATACAGTCTCCTTTAATATACACTTGTATATTCACACACAGAGAAATGCACATGATATAAATATGCAGACACACACACACTGCAAATGAGTGCACATGGGATGTGTACCTGTATATTACACAAATATGCACAATACATTGATATACAAAGATATAAACGCGCGCACACACACACACACACACACATAGGGTATAAACCCACACACCGTATACACAGCAGATATGCAACAAATACAGATTTGATGGTGTGTTTAGTTATTTAGATCTAATCTGCTGCGAGTTTGCTGCGAGTTTGCTGTGTATCGCAGCAGTAAATACGCTGCATATACGGTGTGTGGGTTTATACCCATACAGTGCACACAAATGGACAATACACAGAGCACATATGCACACAGTACATAGTACCCACACATATGGACCATACATATATACATACAGTACACACATGGACCATAGATATATACATACAGTACACATATGGACCATAGATATATACATACAGTACACATATGGACCATACATATATACATACAGTACACATATGGACCATAGATATATACATACAGTATACATATGGACCATAGATATATACATACAGTATACATATGGACCATACATATATGCATACAGTACACATATGGACCATACATATATACATACAGTACACATATGGACCATAGATATATACATACAGTACACATATGGACCATACATATATACATACAGTACACATATGGACCATACATATATACACATACCTCCCAACTTTTGCAAAGAGCAAAGAGGGACATGTGCGCCGCAGTCCCCATAGCCACGCCCCCATAGCGACCCTCCATAGCCACGCCCCCATAGCAACCCTCCATAGCCACGCCCCCATAACAACCCTCCATAGCCACGCCCCTACAGTCACCACATGCTGCTGACTGAATAGTGCCCTATACAGTATCCAATCCCACCAAAAATGCCCTATATAGTATCCAATCCCCCATTATAGTGCCCCACATAGTATCCAATGCCCCCATATAGTGACCAACATAGTATCCAATCCCCCACATAGTGCCCAATCCCCCACATAGTGCCCCACATAGAATTCAATCACCCACATAGTGCCCCACATAGTGTCCAATTCCCTACATAGTGCCCCACATAGAATCCAATCCCCCACATAGTGCCCCACATAGTATCCAATGCCCCCATATAGAGCCCCACATAGTAGCCTATGCCCCCATATAGTGCCCCACCTAGTAGCCAATGCCCCCATATAGTGCCCACATAGTAGCCAATCCCTATATAGTGCCCCACATAGTAGCCAATCCCCCATATAGTGCCCCACATAGTATCCAATCCCCCATATAGTGCCCCACATAGTATCCAATCCCCCATTATAGTGCCCCACATAGTAGCCAATCCCCATATAGTGCCCCACATAGTAGCCAATCCCCATATAGTGCCCCACATAGTAGCCAATCCCTCCATATAGTGCCCCACATAGTAGCTAATCCCCATATAGTGCCCCACATAGTATCCAATGCCCCATATGGTGCCCCACATAGTAGCCAATCCCTATATAGTGCCCCACATAGTAGCCAATCCCCCATATAGTGCCCCACATAGTATCCAATCCCCCATATAGTGCCCCACATAGTATCCAATCCCCCATTATAGTGCCCCACATAGTAGCCAATCCCCATATAGTGCCCCACATAGTAGCCAATCCCCATATAGTGCCCCACATAGTAGCCAATCCCTCCATATAGTGCCCCACATAGTAGCTAATCCCCATATAGTGCCCCACATAGTATCCAATGCCCCATATGGTGCCCCACATAGTAGCCAATCCCCATATAGTGCCCCACATAGTAGCCAATCCCCATATAGTGCCCCACATAGTAGCCAATCCCTCCATATAGTGCCCCACATAGTAGCTAATCCCCATATAGTGCCCCACATAGTAGCCAATCCCCATATAGTGCCCCACATAGTAGCCAATCCCCATATAGTGCCCCACATAGTAGCCAATCCCTCCATATAGTGCCCCACATAGTAGCCAATCCCTCCATATACTGCCCCACATAGTAGCCAATCCCTCCATATAGTGCCCCACATAGTAGCCAATGCCCCCATATAGTGCCCACATAGTAGCCAATCCCCATAGAGTGCCCACATAGTAGCCAAACCCCGAGTGCCCACATAGTAGCCAATGCCCCCATATATGCCCCACATAGTAGCCAATCCCCCATATATGCCCCACATAGTAGCCAATCTTCCATATAGTGCCCCACATAGTAGCCAATCCCCCCGTATAGTGCCCCACATAGTAGCCAACGCCCCCATATAGTGCCCCACATAGTAGCCAATCCCCCATATATGCCCCACATAGTAGCCAATGCCCCCATATATGCCCCACATAGTAGCCAATCCCCCATATAGTGCCCCACATAGTAGCCAATCCCCCATATAGAGCCCCACATAGTAGCCAATGCCCCCATATATGCCCCACATAGTAGCCAATCCCCCATATAGTGCCCCACATAGTAGCCAATCCCCCATATAGAGCCCCACATAGTAGCCAATGCCCCCATATATGCCCCACATAGTAGTCAATCCCCCATATAGTGCCCACATAGTAGCCAATGCCCCCAAATATGCCCCACATAGTAGCCAATGCCCCCATATAGTGCCCCACATAGTAGCCAATCCCCCATATATGCCCCACATAGTAGCCAATGCCCCCAAATATGCCCCACATAGTAGCCAATGCCCCCATATAGTGCCCCACATATAGTAGCCAATCCCCCATATAGTAGCCAATCCCCCATATAGCGCCCCACAGAGTAGCCAATTCCCCCCATTAGTGTGGCCCCAGCGGAAAAAACAATAAACCAGTAACTCACCTGTCCGCCGGTCCCAGCAGCTCCTCTCCCGGCAGAGCGTGCACTCCCGTCATCCTCCGGGGCGGGCAGCGTGGTACAGAGACACTGACTGTACCGGAAGTGATTCATGATGGAGGCGGCAGGTCACTTCCGGTACAGTCAGTGTCTCTGTACCCCGCTGCCCGCCCCGGAGGATGACGGGAGTGCACGCTCTGCCGGGAGTGGAGCTGCTGGGACCGGCGGACAGGTGAGTTACTGATTTATTGTTTTTTTCGGTGGGGCCACATATAATGCGGGACACGGGGGGCCGTTCCGGGACCGCGGGACAGAACCGCGAAAACGGGACTGTCCCGCGAAATCCGGGACGGTTGGGAGGTATGTATACATACAGTACACACATGGACAGTACATATATACAGTACACACATGGACAGTATATATATATATACAGTACACACATGGACAGTACATATATATATACAGTACACACATGGACAGTACATATATACAGTACACACATGGACAGTACATATATATATACAGTACACACATGGACAGTACATATATATATACAGTACACACATGGACAGTACATATATATATACAGTACACACATGGACAGTACATATATACATACATACTTTTGTACACACATATAGACTTACCCTTTCTGCAGGGAGGGCCCACATAATGAAACCCCTTCAGTTCCAGTCCCTGCTGACATCTGCTGACAGTCTCTCCTCCTCCTCCTGTGTCCCGACACAGGGAAGAAGCATAGAGTGCAGGGGGCTGTGTGTGAGGACGCTCAGGGGTGGGGGAGGGGCGCTGCTTCTCTCCACAGTACAGTCTCCTGTCTGCCTGTCATGTGTACCAGGGTCAGGGACCATAACTCCACATCAACATCCCCCCCCAAGGTGCCTGGCCCTGCTCCTTCCTTGCCACCTGTAACACCAGCCCTGACTCATGAAGGAAAAGCACAGCAGAGAGGACAGGTGTTTGCAGGGAGGCTGGCACCCCCCACTAGCCTGGCACCCCCCACCCCCCCCTCACTACGCCCTGTATGCCCCACACCATCTCCGGTACTTACCCTCTCTGCTCCAGTGCACAGCAGCTATTCCCTGCTGGAGCTGTCGGCACCCCCTCCTTTGATCTCCAGGCTCCTCTGCGGCGCGGCCGGAAGATGACGTCAGCCGTCGGGTAGGGTTCAGCAGACGTGCCTGCGCGTGGCACGTCTGCTGTACAAAGGGTTTTAAAGGGGCGGAGCGGCCATAAAGCAGCAGTGGCCCTTAGGTGTGCTTGGGGGGGCTGTTGAGGAGGATTGAGAGGCGGGGACCGGACCAGAACGACCCTGGCAGAGGCTGAGTGAATAATGCGGCGGCTGGCCACTCTGTTCACTTGGCCTCTGCAGAGGGCCGGTGCAGATCTGCGGGGGGACAGGCGGCCCACTGATTGGTAATCTGAACGGCCCAGCGGGCATTTGCCCGTTAGGCCAGATTACCAATCCGGGCCTGCTATCTGACAATATGTTATTTGGGGTAAGTCAATAGAGATATGGTGACTCATAAACCCCACACTTACAGCCATGTTATTGGGTTAGAATAGTGAAGGATATGAGGGAGATTTATCAAACATGGTGTAAAGTGAAACTGGCTCAGTTGCCCCTAGCAACCAATCAGATTCCACCTTTCATTTTCCAAAGAGTCTGTGAGGAATGAAAGGAGGAATCTGATTGGTTGCTAGCGGCAACTGAGCCAGTTTTACTTTACACCATGTTTAATAAATCTTCCTCATAGACTTCCAAACATACTGTAGTCGTATCTACAGACTAAGCTACTTCAGAGATTCAGTCAGTCATAGAGTCACAAGGGATCGCCAGTGTGTGCGAATTGGGAGCTACAGTTCTCACACCATAGAGCCATTCCTCCTCAGGGTAATATAGATTCATCCTGTGTGTGCTGCATCATGGCTGAGGGACACTCTGAAATGAAGCATGGATCCCAGTCTGCAGTCCAGTGACAAGGAAAAACGCTCTAGGTTACAGAAAATCTGCAGCATGAACTTTCATCATATACCCAAAATCTAGACTCATATCGCCAGCATTTCCTTGTCTGAATATAGTATGTTACCACTAGAGGGAGCCCTAGAACAGCTTTTCCCACTGCTGAACATTATAAAATGAAAAGCCTGGAACATGTAAGCATTCTAAAAAGTCAGTACACAGGACAGTTTAGAAGAATTGCACAGCTTCCAACATCTTCATTCTAAAAAAGAAAGCTTAATATATGAGCCAGGAGTGGGACCAGCTGGCCACCCTTGGAGACACTGGCCTAGGTGCCCTAGGCAGAGAAGGCAAATGGTGCCCCCCCCATCAAAATTGGAGCTCCCCACACAGTATAATGTACTGAATGTACCCCCACACTGTATTAAGATCCCCAATACATACGGTAGTTCTCTTATAACCCTCCTACCACCATACAGTGATTACATATTACATAAATACTGCTCTGAACAAAACAGGAAGATATCACCAATGATGCCATTACATAATACCGCCACCCCATGACCGCTATCACTACAGACCCTATAACAGAGCGCAGGTATATCCAGTCTCTTCACTGAACTCTTGTGGCAGCATTTTGCCTGCGGTCACAAGAAGCCGCTCTCCCCATCACATAACAGTGCACTCCTGACCCTGCAGAACATCGCATAACAGTGCACTCATACACCCCTGACCCTGCAGAACATCGCATAACAGTGCACTCACACACCCCTGACCCTGCAGAACATCGCATAACAGTGCACTCACACACCTCTGACCCTGCAGAACATCGCATAACAGTGCACTCACACACCCCTGACCCTGCAGAACATCGCATAACAGTGCACCCACACACCCCTGACCCTGCAGAACATCGCATAACAGTGCACTCACACACCCCTGAGCCTGCAGAACATCTCATAACAGTGCACTCACACACCCCTGACCCTGCAGAACATCGCATAACAGTGCACTCACACACCCCTGACCCTGCAGAACATCGCATAACAGTGCACTCACACACCCCTGACCCTGCAGAACATCGCATAACAGTGCACTCACACACCCCTGACCCTGCAGAACATTGCATAACAGTGCACCCACACACCCCTGACCCTGCAGAACATTGCATAACAGTGCACCCACACACCCCTGACCCTGCAGAACATCACACCCACACACCTCTGACCTGCAGAACATCACACCCACACACCCCTGACCTGCAGAACATTACACCCACACACCCCTGACCTGCAGAACATCACACCCACACACCCCTGACCTGCAGAACATCACACCCAAACACCCCTGACCTGCAGAACATCACACCCAAACACCCCTGACCTGCAGAACAGAGCCCTCAGTGTGGCTTACCTCCTGCTGAACCAGCTGCCTCATAGAAAGCCTAGCAGAGGAAGATAGCTCCTCCCACACTGGTCACATGGCCATGACATCATCAAAGGTCCTTTACACCTCCCACCGGACCCTCCATTTTAGTTTCTACCATGATCCTGCTGTGGGTGAGGGGATTTCTGCCCGGGAGGGGGAGAGAGTGGGAGGACATGAGGGTGCTGGTGGTATGTGAGCAGGGAGGGGGAGAGAGTGGGAGGACATGAGGGTGCTGGTGGTATGTGAGCAGGGAGGGGCAGCACTCCAAGGCCATCAGGAGTACAGGAGCCTGTAGTAATTTTTTTTTTTTCTTTTGAAATTGCGCCCCCTGTAACTCACCACTAGATGGCACCCTAGGCCATCGATTACCCTGGCCTACCCTTTGTCAGCAGCACCGCGCACTTACTAGCAGTTAAAGTGGCTGCAGGTGTGGTGTGGGACAGATGGCAAAGTCACAGATAAACTTAATCACAAAATATTTTACTGAATCGCTTGAAGAATAGTACAAGATATGACAGTCTCTGAATACAATAGGTTATCTGTTTGAAGTTGCAACATGACATCATCTGCGTCTAGGCCTCGCCCCCTCGGCCGCCATTGGAATGGGCTGACCTAGAGGGGGTAAGGCCTAGCACTCTACACAAGCCCTTTCCAATGGTTGCCAAGGGGGCGGGGCCTAGACGCCAATGATTTCATGGGCGTGGAACCTGCGTACCGATGTGGGTGGTGCTGCGGACATGAAGCCCGCCCAGGTGGCACAAACTACCAACAATAAAAAGCATTTTTCACTGGACTAAGCACCAAGAAATCTATAATAAAGTAAGGTATGAAAGCCCCCCTCCCTCTCTCCCATCACTGTGAGGAGAGGGCGCTCCGTTATCTGGCTGATGGATGACCTCTAACCCCCCTCTCCGGCCAGGACCTCTGTGACTGCACTTATGTAAGTATATGCAGCATACAGCACACTATGACTGATACAGTCGGGGGTGGGGGACACTGGTGGCTGCTTACACACAACTACTGACAGCAGCAGGGTGTTTTAGTTCTACAGGAACTGTGACACTGTAGGACTACAACTCCCAGCATGGTCTGGCTGCTGGTTGTGCCCCCCTTCCAAGATTCAACGTTAATGGGGACAAAGGCATAGACAGACCACACTGGGAATTGTAGTCCCACACTGTGTACAGTTACCCTGTGACACTGCAGCTTCTGTAGGACTAAAATATAACAAAATGAATTTCCCCATATTACCTTGCCTGATTGTATAAAACACTGAATAAAAACCAACCAGTAATTTACCCCATGTACCCCAATATGGCACCTGTATATCGCTGTTATCCAGTTACAGTATGGTGGTATTGGTCAGGTCTGGTGTGGCGATGTTATCCACTCACAGTATAGCATTATTGGTCATGTCTGGTATGGGGGTGTTATTCAGTCACAGTATGGCGGTATTGGTCAGGTGTGGTATGGCGGTGTTATCCAGTCACAGTATGGCGGTATTGGTCAGGTCTGGTGTGGCAGTGTTATCCAGTCACAGTATGGTGGTATTGGTCAGGTCTGGTGTGCCAGTGTTATCCAGTCACAGTATGGTGGTATTGGTCAGGTCTGGTGTGCCAGTGTTATCCAGTGACAGTATGTCGGTATTGTTTAGGTCTGGTATGGCAGTGTTATCCACTCACAGTATGGCAGTATTGGTCAGGTCTGGTGTGGCGGTGTTATCCAGTCACAGTATGGCGGTATTGGTCAGGTCTGGTATGGAGGTGTTATACAGTCACAGTATGGCGGTATTGGTCAGGCCTAGTATGGTGGTGTTATCCAGTCACAGTATGGCGGTATTGGTCAGGTCTGGTGTGGCAGTGCTATCCATTCATAGTATGGCGGTATTGGTCAGGTCTGGTATGGGGGTGTTATCCAGTCACAGTATGGCGGTATTGGTCAGGTCTAGTATGGCAGTGTTATCCAGTCACAGTATGGCAGTATTGGTCAGGTCTGGTATGGCAGTGTTATCCAGTCACAGTATGGTGGTATTGGTCAGGTCTGGTGTGGCACGGTTATCCAGTCACAGTATGGTGGTATTGGTCAGGTCTGGTGTGGCACGGTTATCCAGTCACAGTATGGTGGTATTGGTCAGGTCTGGTGTGGCACGGTTATCCAGTCACAGTATGGTGGTATTGGTCAGGTCTGGTATGGCAATGCTATCCAGTCACAGTATATTGGTATTGTTCAGGCCTGGTGTGGCACGGTTATCCAGTCATAGTATGGTGGTATCAGGTCTGGTGTGGGGCTGTTATACACTCACAGTATAGCGGTATTGTTCAGGTCTGGTATGGGGGTATTATACAGTCACAGTATGGTGGTATCAGGTCTGGTATAGGGGGTGTTATCCAGTCACAGTATGGTGGTATCAGGTCTGGTGTGGCGGTGTTATACCATCACAGTATGGTGGTCTATACAAGGGGCCTATACTATACAGGGGCACAGCAGGGGCCTATATTTTATCTAGGAACAGAGGGGGCCTAATACTATGTGGGGGAGAGAGGAGGCCTATAATATATGGGAGCACAAATAGGGCATATGGGCACAGAGGGGGACCTATTTATTGTATGTGCTGGAGCAAGGATCCTAAAATGTTTCTCTGGCAGATTCTGCTAAAAGAGTTGTGGCTTGGGCCGAATGGAAAAGAAAAAGAAAAGTAAGGAATGAAAAGACGTCAACTGTGAGTCCCTGGATATAGCACTATTTCAAATACTAGTCTGTATGACCATCTGTTTAAAAAAATAAAATAAGTTCTGTACAGTATCTGACAGATGGGGAAGCCCTGTAGTGGAGTGTTTCCCCACCCGGCATCATGTATCAATATTACGCTGGGAGCAGGGAAACTGTTTGAAACTCTGCAACACTCTAATGACAGAGATTCAAACAGTTTTCCTGCTCCCAGCGTGATATTGATACATGATGCCAGGTGGGGAAACACTCCACCACAGGGCTTCCCCATCTGTAGCATCTGTAAGATACAGGACTTGGGAATAAGCCCTAAGTAAAAACACATACATAATAATAATAAATATTTATTTGTATAGCGCCAACAGATTCCGCAGCGCTTAGTATGTATATATAAATAACATCAGTGCAGACATCTCCCCCATGATCTACTTATATCAACTCAGAGGTCCTGTGCCCTGGATGTTTTAGGACCCTAGCAACGCCCCTGATCCAGAGTATATTTAAATGTGAGTCTGAGAAGTTCCTCAAGATTTTAACCTTTCAATGCACATCCCAGCACAGTACTAATTAGACAAGGGTTCCTATCTGGCCCCTACACGACCTTTGCAAACAAGTTCTTTCTACAACTAACTTCTACTTCAAAAGTCTGTCTAAGGGTACAAACACACACGGCATATACGCTGCGTATTTACTGCTGCGATACGCAGCAAATACGCAGCAGATACGCAGCAGATTAGATCTAAATAACTGAAAACAGCATCAAATCTGCACCATCAAATCTGCTGCATATCTGCTGCGTATCTGCTGTGTGTGTTTGTACCCTAAAGATTATTGTGATGTTTTTTGCACTAGCACTTATGAGCAGTATTGTTCTTATATTTTTGTATTGCACTGAAGCTGTGTCCAGTAAAGTTGAAGCATTTTTTAAGTCAGGACTCTGTCATCACTTTAGCTGCACCTTGCACCTACACTTGCACCTCACACCACTTCTACCAAGGTCCGGTGCCCATGTGTCCGGGGGTGGGTATTACCAATCCTGGCCACCGTGAGAAGTTGCTCCAAAACACCAGAGCCCACCAGCTGGTGCAGAACCAGTATCCTGCGGCCCGGGTCACATCACACTTAACCTACCTAGCCTAAGTTACCTGGACACTGCTCGAGGGGTAAACCCAATAGTTTCCAAGCTACCATACAGTATTCAATAAAAATGGATTACAGATGTGTCAAGATGTAAAAGAGAAAATCAAGTCTCCTTTCCTCATTTGCCTACTTCTGTGAGTTTATCGGAAGCGTTCCAAAATCCAAGAATGATCCAAGCTTTTCCATTGGTGAGTCCAGTGGCCCTGCTTCACCTCCTGCTAAGTATGACAGCCCATGCTCTTAGTACAGAAAACACAGAGGTCCATTGTCAGTAAGTGATGTTCTTCGTACACCTATATCAACTTCTGGAGAATCCAGCTTTAAGAACAACCAAGGTGAAAAGGTTGAAAATCCTAATCACCTATGCCCTATTCATAAAAAGGAACATCCTCTTAAGAGTGTGTTGGCTTCTGAGTGAAACCACTCCAAAAACGCAAGGAGCTTCTAAAGAGGTTTGGAGTATCCTTCACATGTTGTGCTTTTGTTGAACATGTTTCTAAAGAGTGTAAAACTGCTATTAAAGCGACTCTGTACCCTCAATCTGCCTCCCCGAACCGCTTGTACATAGCTGCTTTTAATCCAACATCTGTCCTGGGGTCCGTGCGGCAGGTGATGCAGTTATTATCCTTAAAAAAACAACTTTTAAACTTGCAGCCCTGTGTCAAATTGGCGTGGCCTAGACTGTCTATGCTCTAGGCTTGCACCGCCTTTCCGTCCCTCCTTCCCTCCCTCTTCATCTTTAGGATTACCCCTGGGCAGAACTTCTCCTATTCCTCATGTGGTGTCCTACCACGGGTGTTACAGTTATATACACCCTTCGCAAAAGTCTGTACTTATTGTACATGTGTGGTGATGAAAGTAGTATAAAAGTTCGCCATTAGATGTTGCTGTATTGTATATGTGTATTTGGAAGCCGCACAGCTGAAGGATAAAAAGGGTTATTGTTTCTTTATGTGTCACCTGAATCTGTAGACCAGAAGGAACCCGTTTGCTTCTCTCCTATCAACTCTCTTCTTATTTCTTCTGTTGCACTTTTCACCCACTCACAGCGCACGTTAGTTACGCTAGGGAAGTAGGTCAAATGGGTGGAGGAGGTGTCAAAGGCTTTCATGTTAGGCATTGTGGAGGAAGGACACAAGCTAGATAGCTCCCTTCAGTGGTCCTATCTGGGCCCTGGCCCTCTGCCAGGTCCCCTTTCCCTCAAGTTCAGTCTTAGCTAGAACCTCATCTGGGAAGGAAGCAAGACAGTACACCTCTTACAACTTTCTTGCTAGTAATGCTACACAGCACTATGCACTGTTAAACCCCTTTTAGGAGAGGAAAGCCAGAGATAACCTCACCCCACGCCGAGATTAAGGAGTGTCACAGGGCAGGACAGTATCCACAAAAGCCAAAGAGCTAGGAACTGATCTAGATAGAGCAAAGTTGCAGTAAGCCTATGAACTCTATGACGCAGTGCGGGTGTCAGCAGGGAACGCTCAGCATTCCGCTCATCCCAGGTAACAAGGTGTGGGACCTGTGTCACCCTCTAGGAAGGTTCAGCCGAGTCTAGTGGGCATAAGGTGGTGTGAAGACCAATTCAAGGTCAATACACAGGCACAGGTCTTTTACTTCTTAGTATTCTACCTCATCCTCCAACATCCCGGCAGAGCACAGTACTACATGGGTTGAGACTTTCACAGCATCCTCCTCTCTGCTACTCTGTTTCTTCGTATTACTCAGCACTACTCAGTCAACACGTCTATATCCTACATTGCACTTTTACTACAGATCAGGTTGCTGTATTGTCAAGTATTTATTTGAAATTATTGTCAAGTGTGTTATCAAGTGCTTTATCCAGAGAAACCTCATAATGCTAATTCTGTATTATCTGCTGCACATTTGCAACTTCAAGTAAACCAGCCTTCCTTATGTTAAAGAGACTCTGTGGTTTCTCACTAACCACCGACACATCACACATCGCAGCCTTGGGACACTTCCCCTTTCTGTGGGTGGTGGTTCCTATAGTCTAGGAGGGTCACTACACCACTCTGGCCATCCGTGATCACTCTAACCCAAGGGGCCCCGTAGCAACCCAGCAGGACACTGACCACAGGTGGAGAGGGTACAACCGACCTTGTGAAACAAAAGTATGATCATGAAATAGCACTCCAAGGTCCGGCTAAATCTCGGCCAACCACCTCCGGCGTGGAGTCACACCTAACCACCAAGCAAGTGACCGGCCAATCCTCCGACATAGTAACATCATCACCGGGGCTTACACCACACTGAGGAAAAGGAGAATATATAGAGAAGAGAAGTGTAGGTCCTCTAGTTAGAAGTGTAAATTGGTATTAGGAATAAAGAATAGGATATAATATATCAGATGTATAAATTACTAGGTTTCAAATTTATTTATAAGATACTGTCCGCAAATATCGTAGAAAACAAGTAAAAGATATAGTATAATACAATATATAATATAATTTAGAGATCTCTAATTAACCCATAGCTGCACCAGGACGTTATTGAACGTCCTCGTGCCGCTATGGGAGTTCAGAGGGGGGTCGCGCGGTGACCCCCCTCTGAACTGCCGCGATCCCAGGTGCCGCATGTAGCCCGGGATCGCGGCTATTAGCGGGCACGGTCCGATCGCCGTGCCCGCTAATTAAGTACTTAGAAGCAGCTGTCAAAGTTGACAGCTGCTTCTAAATACTTGCTGATATGCATCCCTGGTGGTCTAGTGGGGGGATCGCCCCCTGCGGCGCGATTGCGGGGGGGCGATCCCTGCATCCATCCCGGGCCGGGGTCTGCTCCGTAATGGCGCTGATCCCGGCTCGGCACTCTATTGCTTTTGGCTGCAGCAGCCAAAAGTAATAGAACACCGATCTCATGGATTCATGCAGTATAACTATACTGCATGGATCTCTATGAGAGATCAGAGTGCATATACTAGAAGTCCCCCAGGGGGAATAACCCTAACCCCAGGGGGGCTTCTAGTATATGTGTAAAGTAAAAGAAAAATGTATTTTTAATAACACAAAATCCCCTCCCCTAATAAAAGTCTGAATCACCCCCCTTTCCCCCATTTTATAAATAAAAATAAATAAATAAATTAATAAACAAACATGTTTGCTATCGCCGCATGCGTAATCGCCCGAACTATTAATTAATCACATTCCTGATCTCACACGGTAAACGACGTCAGCGCAAAAAAATCCCAAAGTGCAAAATTGCGCATTTTTGGTCGCATCAAATCCAGAATAATTGTAATAAAAAGCGATCAAAAAGTCATATATGCGCAATCAAGGTACCGATAGAAAGAACACATCATGGCGCAAAAAATGACACCTCACACAGCCCCATAGACCAAAGGATAAAAGCGCTATAAGCCTGGGAATGGAGCGATTTTAAGGAACATATATTTTCTTTAAAAGGTTTTAATTTTTTACAAGCCATCAAATCAAATAAAAGTTATACATGTTACATATCGTTGTAATCGTAACAACTTAAGGAACATATACAACGATTCAGTTTTACCCCAGGGCGAACATAGTAAAAAAAACCCCCCCCCCCCCCCCCAAATAAAAAAAAAAACATTTTTTTTTTCAATTTCACCACACATATAATTTTTTTCTGGTTTCCCGGCACATTTTAGGCAAAAATTACATCTGCCATAGCAAAGTACAATTAGTTGCGCAAAAAATAAGGGCTCATTTGGGTCTCTAGGTGGAAAAATGCAAGTGCTATGGCCTTATATACACGAGGAGGGAAAAACGAAAACGCAAAAATGAAAACTGGCTGTGTCCCCTAAGGGTTAAAAGACAAAAATTGTATGAAAATCCATGAAAAGAAATCAAAAAGCAAAAAAAAAAAAATAAATAAAAGTAAATAAAAAATCAAAATTAAGTATAAAAATCGAAAAAATAGAAATATTGTAAAGTTCGGATGATCGAGTTCTTATGTTAGTCCTTTATACGATGAAATGATAGACTGATCTCTTGTAGAGACTTATTCACATTCATTCATCCGTAAGTTTGCTAGTATCCTGATTTGGAAAGTAGCAATCATGTATTATAATGAAGCAGTAATGTCTATTAGTTATATATATTAGTTATCCAATTTGGCAATCGTCATGACTTGATCATGCATTCGTAGATATTTGTAAACATGATAAAGACGTGCTTGATTATTAGCAGATGGTCTATAGCGGGTTATTTGCACTGTCTGCAATTGCTTGTTTTGTGTTTGTGTTGTTAATCCGCTGTAGATTTGCCGATATTAGTAAAAATGTACTTAATGTCTTAGCGGCATATGAAATATATTTAACAGCATATGTTTTGGTGTCACTGACACCTCTCACCAGTCCTGGGTTGCAGTGTGAGCCTCTCACTCGTCCTGGGCTGTGGTACACACGCAGGAGGTGACGGATAGATTGGAGTGGCGTCCCAGCGTGTTGGTCTTCCTCTAAACGGCAAGCGCTGGTAGCGTCCTCAATTAGTAGTGCTTGTGGTTCACGCTTGCGCAGATGGAGATGTTGCCCGCGGGACTTCGTGGATTGTGGCGCCAAAAATTGGATACTCGTGGATTGTGGCACCAAAAATTGGATATTCGTGGATTGTGGCGCCAAAAATTGGATATTGGATCATTAATAACTATACTATCAAACACATAACACAATTATCCACTCTTTCCATAATAAACTTTTCTTTTCCTTATCCCTATAAGTCATTCATAAAAATGTATTTCTGCAATCAACCTGCAATATTGTCTTCTACCGACTATTACCTATGTCACATAAACACACAGGACGAGTGACACATACCAACTTCTATATGATCTATATGATCTATCATAGGTCCATATTTCCATCTCTGAAGTTTACCTTCATAATATTTGTGCTATATATATGCAATTAGATGTGATACTTGATGTGATAACTATACCTACCTGTTGTCCATTGTTATTCTCTCGTATTTGTATATATGTTGAATACAAATCTGAACAAATCCACTAATCCAGTCCAGAACTTTGAACCATCTATACAGATATGGCGGCAATTTAACTAATTACCTGGACACTTCTATAAAAACCCGCAATGTCTGCAACCCAGCACAGAACTTTATCTTACTTGCTGTTGAGAAAGGGGCCAAGAAGGCTTCGAAACGCGTTCAGCTTACCTATTTTGATGTAATTCTGTTGTTAACCAACATACCAGCAACATTATTCACATCTACAATTACTCATTTTTTAAACTATCCAATTTTAACCTCTTTTTTGAAACTTCACAAATTTTTTCATCGTTTCCATAACAAGAAACATAATGAAGTACATGTACTCCCATTCATTCATCTAAAAAGAATTCTATGAAACAACAGTGAGTATCCAATTTTTGGCGCCACAATCCACGAGGTCCCGCGGGCAACATCTCCATCTGCGCAAGCGTGAACCACAAGCACTACTAATTGAGGACGCTACCAGCGCTTGCCGTTTAGAGGAAGACCAACACCGCTGGGACGCCACTCCAATCTATCCGTCACCTCCTGCGTGTGTACCACAGCCCAGGACGAGTGAGAGGCTCACACTGCAACACAACAAACAAGCAATTGCTGACAGTGCAAATAACCCGCTATAGACCATCTGCTAATAATCAAGCACGTCTTTATCATGTTTACAAATATCTACGAATGCATGATCAAGTCATGACGATTGCCAAATTGGATAACTAATATATATAACTAATAGACATTACTGCTTCATTATAATACATGATTGCTACTTTCCAAATCAGGATACTAGCAAACTTACGGATGAATGAATGTGAATAAGTCTCTACAAGAGATCAGTCTATCATTTCATCGTATAAAGGACTAACATAAGAACTCGATCATCCAAACTTTACAATATTTCTATTTTTTCGATTTTTATACTTAATTTTGATTTTTTATTTACTTTTATTTATTTATTTATTTATTTATTTTTTTGCTTTTTGATTTCTTTTCATGGATTTTCATACAATTTTTGTCTTTTAATTAGAGATCTCTAAATTATATTATATATTGTATTATACTATATCTTTTACTTGTTTTCTACAATATTTGCGGACAGTATCTTATAAATAAATTTGAAACCTACACTTCTCTTCTCTATATATTCTCCTTTTCCTTGGGGTATAGGAACATTTTTAGGTTAACCTCGTTGGAAGTGCACCCTAGCAGTTGAACTCACACTCTCCTCTCTCTACTTACACCACACTCACTTGTGTGAACACTGCACTGGTGCCTTAACAATCCAGCACATGTGCATGGTTAAGACAGGTGATGAATGGAAGAAGAGGGCAGGGAGGAGGGATGGAGAAGCGGTGCAAGCCTAATAAAGAGACACTATGGGCAACGCCAATTTGACACGGGGCTGTAATTTTAAAAGTTCTTTCTTAGGACAATTACTGCTCCACCTGCCGAACGGACCCCAGGACAGAGCTTGGATTAAAAGCAGCTATCTGACGGTACAAGTGGTTTGCGGAGAGCAGATTGTGGGTACAGAGTCGCTTTAAGTGCATAGTGAGTGACAGTGAGGACTATGTACAAGTTCTCTACCCATCTTAACCTAACTCAACACAACCTACAGGTATACCTCCAACAAAGCATGGCAGGGGGAATATATATCAAGCAGCAATTTCTACCACAGTATCTTCTTCATGTACAGACGTTTGAGTAGAAGACCTTTGTGACAAGTCCTCAGCAAGAATATGCCTACTCAACGTTTACCCACAAGTGAAGAGACAATTGATCTGAACAGAAGCTGTCTGTCGCAACTCTCAGACTTTACAATATTAGCCATGAGCTAAGGATAGCCTTTTCATGATCATAGTCAGCTTCGAGGACATTGATCTCAGCTCCTCCCGTGTGCAGCCTGGGGTTGTTGTGGACCACTCAACAATATAAATTTACATTCCAAGTGTCTGCTTGTGACAAACCTTTCACCAAGTGAGGAGAGTTATCTGTTGTCAATGGTATTTATCATCCTCTTGGGTTCATAGCCCCCATAACTATCCAAAGCAAGATACTTTTGAAACCACTAGGTAAATATCTGGATAAATATTTGGAACCGTTGGTGGAGAATCTGCCATCCTTTGTTAAGGATACAGGGGATGTGTTGAGAAGGTTGGATGGGATTACCCTGGAAGGTGATATGTGGCTGGTGTCATGTGACGTCGAATCACTATACACTTCCATAGCACACAAGGATGGTCTGGAGGCAGTACAAACATTTCTGGCTATGCATTATACAGATGCGGAGTTGTGTACATTTTTGCTACGCGCACTTGAGTTCGTTCTAACACATAATGTGTTTATATTTAAGGAGACCCTCTACCTGCAGCTCCAGGGAACGGCTATGGGGGCGTCTTGTGCGCCGTCGTATGCCAATTTATTCCTGGGGCTGTAGGAGAGGGAACTCTTTTGTACCACCCCAGTGAAGAACGTGGAAAAGGTCCAATTATGGACTCGTTTTATTGACGATATACTATTCATTTGGCAGGGCACCAAGGAAGACTTATTACTGTTTATAGAAGATCTAAACAATAATGTGAAGAACATCAAGTTGACAGTGAAATATAGTCAAGAGCACATCGAGTTCCTTGATTTAAAGATCTATAAAGGTAAGAAGGGCCAGGTGGAGACAGACTTATATCGAAAAGAAACGTCAGTCAACTCAGTGTTACATGCATCCTCCTTTCACCCCAAATCTACGATCAAGGGGATACCAGTTGGGCAATTCCTCAGAGCTCGGAGATTGTGCTCTGACAATTCTTGTTTCTTGAAACAGGCTGAGGACCTCACACAACGTTTTGAGGCACATGGTTAAAGTAATCGATCCATAAAGAGGGGTTTTGATCGGGCACGGACGGAAAGAAGATAAGATCTCCTAGCAACCAAAGAGAGGGTGCAAGATCGTACTCAGGATCAGGTGAGATTTATAACTCCGTACAATGATAAGGCAGATGAAATGAAAAGTGTTCTAGCGAAGTTCTGGCCAATCTTACAAGGGGACCCTTCGATTGGTAAATGGATCACTGGAGCACCTGCAGTGACTTACAAGAGAGCAAGGAATTTGAAGGATATGCTTTTGCGGAGTTACCACAGGGGTACAACGGTACAGAATGTTTTTGGATCAAAAGGCCCCAAGTGGGGATGTTACCCCTGTTGGACATGTGTTGCATGTCCAAACATGGAGAGGGCGACAGAGTTTTTCTCGAGTGATGGGAAGAAGAAATTTACACAACACATCACCTGTAATACGGAAGGGGTTGTATACTATGCAACATGTCCCTGCAACTTAATATATGTTGGTCTGACCTCAAGGAAACTTAAAGTGAGGATACAGGAACATATACATGACATTCGCCGGGGGATGGAAGTCGGGGAGGTTTCAATGTTGAAGGCAATTCCAAGACATTTCAGAATACACCACAACAGGAATGGAAGTTTGCTGAAAGTAAGAGGGATCGATAGAGTCCACGTTGGTAATAAAGTAGGAGACTGGAAGAAGATCTTGGCACAGTTAGAAGCGAAATGGATTGTCAGAGTAGATTGTGTAAGTCCCAAGGGATTAAATGAGATGCTAAGTTTTGCCCCATTCCTGTAAGTTATGTTCATGAGTTCATAGCCCTAGAAGGGAATAGTGTAGCATATTCTCAGGGGTCCTTGTAGTATGTTAGATGTACGTATGTATACTAACTGTTTTTATTCTTTAAATTTTTTAGTTTTAGAATGTTTAATTGTCCTGTCCAGTGAGAAGGGGAAGCGTTGGAGGAGAGAGTAAAGGAAAGAAGAAACAACGGTGAACTCTTAAAACAAGGATTTTGAAAAATATCTGCAGAGTCCAGCTGTATATTATCTTACTAGCATCATGTCGCATTGATTTTATATATGAAATATGGTTATAATGTATTTTTATATTATGAAATATATTTTGGGCACTTTATTCGTACATCTTCACCGTCACATTTTCCACAATTATGCTTATTTTAGATTTGGAGTGATCACATTTTTTATATACTTTGTTCATGCACCTCTCAAATAAATTTTATATATATTAATATATTGGTATTAGAATCTATTAGCACTATAATTTTCACATTACACAGTTTATTCAGGTATAGTTATTAGTACACCACATCTGCAGTTTGCACATATACACTTAGCACATGAGGTCCTGCATGATTGGTGGTTTATTTAACACATGATCATCAGTTCTTAATTGAGACCTATCATAATTATAGTAATGATCAGTAGTTTTGTAGATAGGGGAATGTTTGGACTGATTATTTATATATCCTGCACGGTTTGATTATTATGATTGTATTAATTTAATTATTATAGTATAGTATACATGTTTATCATTAATTAACTGTTTAATTATATTATATTATATAGAATCACTATGCATGATTAATTATTAATGAATCATGTTTATACTCAGTACTCTCACTATACTTGTGGACTAAGTATCTGTTGTTTGTAATTGATAGGTCTTCTGATATTGAATATGTCATTAATTACCATCACTAGGTTTTTATATTATCACAGCACTTGGCACTTTAATGCGATATGACTCAGTTGTTGCAATGGCTTCGATGCTTTGCCGTTGTGAGCGCTTCTGTTACAGCTAGTATAGGTCGGGAGACGCCACACCTCCGCCTGTGAGCGTGCCCGGCGCTATGGCAACGCGACCAGTGACGTCAGCGGGCCCCACTCATGTGGGTTACGTATGACGCTGGGACGCCGCGCTGTAGCATGCGGTCACGTGACAGGCGGGGGAGGCATCTAGAAACCGACATCCCTTCATGTGGAGTATATAAGGAACAGGACTATAGGGACCAGCACTCCTCTGTGAACAAGCGGTATGCGAAACGTGCGTTAGAGGTGGTAGCACACAGCTCATACAGTATCAGGTACTGTCTTTCTCCCCATTTGTTGGAACTTTGTATGGCATTGTAATTTTACAATATTTATTAGTCTATTTCATTCATCTGGGTTGAGTGCAATACTGGGCAATTAGCAAGTACATGGCAGAACATAGAAGCCAATGTAACTGTGCAGGGTTATGGTTTAATATATAATTATTGTGCGTATTTCTGTATAGGCTACTCTAGATCTTACTAGATTTTACATAGCCACACTGCTTATATTTATATGTTACAGTGCATTTGGATGGTACCTCTCATGTGCATAATTTTACTCCATGTTGTGATTTTAATTTTTTTTGTACTAATAAAGGATGTTTATGGTTTAATACAGTATTAGCCCTCTTTTGTTTAGGAATTTGTTGGTAGTGACCTGGGCAGGTCAGTTGGTCGTTATAGGCTTACCACTGAGAATATGGACTAGGACACTTCACTACCTATCGAGAAGCAACAAAGATGGAAAAATGGAAAAGGTCTCTGGAAGTATTAGAGCAACTCCAAGCACCATGTTGTAATGCTCCTAGCTCCTTTTCAACCGCCATTAGAAATCCATATATTCTCTGACGCATTGGTAGAAGCTGTCGTGGCCTAAGATCTTAAGATCTCAGATGCCAGCAATGAACCACATTGTGGATTTGTCGATAATAGCAGTAATAATGTAATTCGGGTACACAGGCCTATTAGACGATAAGATTTTTAACGATAAGCGATTGCAAACGAGAGCTACCTGAAATCGATCACCATATTACACAGAACGATAGTCGTTGGTTACGATAATTACTATGATCGTTTACTCCATCTGATCTCAACAAACTATTTGGAATTACAGTGAACGATTAGTGAATGTGGAATTACAGTAAAAAGTTCAGCTCAAAAAATGAGATCAACGACACATAAACGATCGTTGCCTGCATTCACACAAACGATTATTGTTTAAATTCGAACAATATAACTATTTTTCACACAATAATTGTCCCATGTAATGAGCCCTAACCCCAAAACCTGCACACTCCATAATTAGACTTAAACTTTGTGCAGTTGAAATAGCTCAAGTAATATAAGACAAAATGGACTATATCTTCTATGCTTGCCCATGAGACATTGGTCCTCTCCTTGCTGAAGGATCTACGATAATCAACACAGAAAGAAGAAGTCACCTAGTGACGGGGATAACAACTAATGGCAGGGAACATACCACCATGAACTATGGCTGTGCCATCACATTTACAGCATATTCATTGTACACAGCATAGACACTGTGTACGGTATAGTCATTATACACAGCATAGACAGTATAGTGATTATACACAGCATGGACAGTGTATACAGCATAGCTATTATACACAGCCTGGACACTGTATACAGCATAGGGAATCAAACCAAACAGGCAGCAAAATGGCAGGAGCACCTGTCAGTCAAACACTAATATGAGACAGCACAGCTGCAGAAGTTCTAATAACCGTCAGTAATGCGGACCCGCAATGTTTGAGGTTGCTACCAATGCTGTTGGGTATCGGTGACATTGCCCAGCCAGGAGCGAGACTCAGAGCGCGTTCCTGCAACATGCTCAGTGTATGGCTGCTGGGGTGTGATCCTTGTGACCTTGGGCAGCGGTCCAGCAGCAGAGGAGGATCTCACAGGAGTGCTGGAAGGTAAGTGTATAACAGCTGGCCATGCACATTAGACATGTGTTGACTGAACCTGGTGTTTTCGGCAGGACCTGACTAACCGTTAAATGGGAAGAAAAGGGTGAGTGTTCTTTATTCACCTGAATGATAAGTATTCTCTGGCAGCTTCTTCAACATCCATGCTTGGATTTCCACCCTATGGTATATCGAAGGCCTCTACAGAGAGATCACCTCTCTGTAATCTAATCTTGGTTTAAAGGATTTATCCAGAAATATTAGGAGATTGTTATAGTACTGTATTATGTTTTGTGGTACTGGTAATACATATGATGTATGGATGCTGTCAACGGTACAATGGTGAAATGTCATCTCACATGGTGAGTAGGTACAGGATAGACATGCCCCTGTGTCCGCCCCTTTAAAACACTCCCAGCTCGGCTGTGCCTCATCATGTGTGACTGCTCTCCTTTACAGACAGGAGACAGGATACTCACCGTCGGTGCTGCTACCGCTGATACAGGTACCATGACTCTCGGTTCATTATAGGAACTTTGCAGCCCTGTTCCCTTCTCCCTCATTGTCTTTACTCTCTACCCCTCCAGGACAGGCAGGGATGTGCAGGGTCACACTGTGCCTCCCTGACCCCCACACAACGCCAAAAGGACAGAACAATAATTTGTCTTCTAATGATGGAACTTTTCAAAAAGTCTATTTTCTATCATTCTTTCGCCTATCTGCAGCTCTTACACAGATCTATGGGGGGGGGGAATTAATAAAGACCGGTGTACAAGTATGCCGATCTTATATTATGCCCCGCCTCTTAGTGAATCCGGCTGGCCGGGCGCCTGAACCTGCACCTGGCATACTAAATCTACACCTGCTTCCAGCATGTGTAGATTTGGATCATGATTTACGCCTACGAGCAGGCGTAAGTCATGCTAAGTGTGGCGCGGGACAAGGCCACGCCTCATCCCCGCCTTGTCACATCCCCTAAGCTCCCCCAGCCCGCCCAGCGGATGAGCGGGGCATACAGCAGTCGTACGCTAGGGAGAAGGGGCGAATCTGCCCCTTCTCCCTGGCGTACGCCTCGGGAGGAGCTTTCATAAATGTCCCCCTATATGTCTATATGGCAACAAACCACAACAACCATCAGTTATACTCTCCCCACAGACCCAAAGTTTTTGTTCCTGTCTAGTTTTTCTTCTACTTTACCTGTTCTCCTATCTTATTCCACCTGGAGTAGGCATGACATGAAGCCACATTGTGTGCCTGCTGACTCTACACCCCTCAGTCCTACCTCTAGTGTCTCAGGTGTCATGTCTTTCTCCTTCTGTCAAAAAGTGTCACCCCCCCCCCCCCCAAAATGTCACCTGCTCTTCTTCACCTCACCCCCATCCCCTAGTTATAACTTCTTTCCCCACTCTTAGACATCATCTCTTCCCTCTTCTCCGTATCCTCTCTCCCCTCTGTCCTACACATCATCTCTCCCATCTCCTTGATGTAATCTCTCTCCTCTTTCCTAGACATCATCTCTCCCATCTCTTTGGCGTCATCTCTTTCCTCTTTCCCAGACATCATCTAACCCATCTCCATGGTGTCATCTCTCTCCTCTGTTCTACACATCATCTCTCCCATCTCCATGGTGTCATCTCTCCCCTCTGTTCTACACATCATCTCTCCCATCTACTTGGTGTCATCTCTCTCCTCTTTCCCAGACATCATCTCTCCCATCTCCATGGTGTCATCTCTCTCCTCTGTCCTAGACATCATCTCTCCCATCTCCATGGTGTCATCTCTCCCCTCTGTTCTACACATCATCTCTCCCATCTACTTGGTGTCATTTCTCTCCTCATTCCTACACATCATCTCTCCCATCTCCTTGGTGTCATCTCTCTCCTCTTTCCCAGACATCATCTCTCCCATCTACTTGGTGTCATCTCTCTCCTCTGTTCTACACATCATCTCTCCCATCTACTTGGTGTCATCTCTCTCCTTTTTCCCAGACATCATCTCTCCTATCTCCATTGTGTCATCTCTCCCCTCTGTCCTAGACATCATTTCTCCCATCTCTTTGGCGTCATCTCTCCCCTCTGTCCTACACATCATCTCTCCCATCTCTTAGGTGTCATCTCTCTCCTCTTTCCAAGGCATCATCTTTCCCATCTCCATGGTGTCATCTCTCTCCTCAGTCCTACACATCATCTCTCCCATCTCTTAGGTTTCATCTCTCTCCTCTGTCCTAGACATCATCTCTCCCATCTCCTTGGTGTCATCTCTCCCCTCTGTCCTAGACATCATCTCTCCCATCTCCTTGGTGTTATCTCTCTCCTCTGTCCTAGACATCATCTCTCCCATCTACTTGGTGTCATCTCTCCCCTCGGTCCTACACATCATCTCTCCCATCTACTTGGTTTCATCTCTCCCCTCTTTCCTAGACATCATCTCTCCCATCTACTTGGTGTCATCTCTCCCCTGTTTCCTAGACATCATCTCTCCCATCTCTTTGGTGTCATCTCTCCCCTCTGTCCTAGACATCATCTCTCCCATCTCTTTGGTGTCATCTCTCTCCTCTGTCCTACACATCATCTCTCCCATCTCTTTGGTGTCATCTCTCCCCTCTGTCCGAGACATCATCTCTCCCATCTCTTTGGTGTCATCTCTCTCCTCTTTCCCAGACATCATCTCTCCCATCTCTTTGGTGTCATCTCTCCCCTCTGTCCTACATATCATCTCTCCCATCTCTTTGGTGTCATCTCTCTCCTCTTTCCCAGACATAATCTCTCCCATCTCTTTGGTGTCATCTCTCTCCTCTGTTCTACACATCATCTCTCCCATCTCCATGGTGTCATCTCTCCCCTCTGTGCTACACATCATCCCTCCCATCTCCTTGGTGTCATCTCTCTCCTCTTTCCCAGACATCATCTCTCCCATCTCTTTGGTGTCATCTCTCCCCTCTGTCCTACATATCATCTCTCCCATCTCCATGGTGTCATCTCTCCCCTCTGTCCTACATATCATCTCTCCCATCTCCATGGTGTCATCTCTCCCCTCTGTCCTACACATCATCTCTCCCATCTCCTTGGTGTCATCTCTCTCCTCTTTCCCAGACATCATCTCTCCCATCTCCTTGGTGTCATCTCTCCCCTCTCTTCGGTGTCATCTGGGTATTCTGAGGATAAT
Organism: Dendropsophus ebraccatus; assembly: GCF_027789765.1. Taxonomy (NCBI): domain Eukaryota; kingdom Metazoa; phylum Chordata; class Amphibia; order Anura; family Hylidae; genus Dendropsophus; species Dendropsophus ebraccatus. The sequence goes on along the minus strand of NC_091454.1, from coordinate 212,172,832 downwards.
AATGCATTTTGGTCACTAAATGTCGCTATCTGTTATAGTATTATTGTAAGCACAGCTGAAAGGAACTGTAAAGGTCCTTTTACACTAAAAGATTTGTCCGATGAGCACCGATCACTGAGATTGGCGCTCCTTTACAGTGCATTCACAGGGCACGACAAATCAAGCTGTTGGGATGCATGAATGATCCTTGTATCGTTCGTGCAACCCTGGAAACTGTCAGTACAGATATGTATATATTAGGTTCTGGGATATGGATATCTGTGCTGTCAGTTTCCAGAACACAAGCAGTAGACACTTTATGCTGCTTGTGATCCAGCAAGTCTCTTTAGCCTTTCATCCGCCAGCTCTCAGGCCCCGCCCCCACTGTCTGTCAAATATTCTGGAGGAGGTGGGTTCTGAATATACAGCCGGCAGTCGGGGGACTGGAAAGATATGCCATATCACAAGCAGCAAGGATGGTAAGTATGCACTGCTGCTTTTGATCTTAAAATTGACAGTATGGATATATACATATCCCAGAACCCAATATATACATAGCTGTGCTGACAGTTTCCTTTTATCATTATCAGCCACACATAACCCTGTTTACACAGGAAGATAAAGAGATATGGCACTCACCAATTGATGTCTTCATACAGGGTACACTTTATTTCATCCACATGGGAATACAGACAGGTAACAAACAGTGAGAGGACGCCATCAGCGCTCACAGCGACAGCTGTTTCCTGCCCTTCGGCACTTCGTCTTGGCTGCGTGATGACGTTATGCAAGCGTCTACATACTAATATAGTCCGTCCTACCTATTACGTAGACGTAAGTAGTGTGATTAAAAACAAACATTTAAAAACAAATACAAAAAGGAATGGAGTTCATTTCTATCATTGAGACCTAAAGGTCCCGTCGCTTCAAAATGAGCAATTAAATACGCTTCTCGTCTCAACAGTAATTCGTGTCTATCTCCGCCCCCTTCTGGTGGAAAGACTCGTTCCAGCCCTGCGAATCTAAGTACTTTTTTATCGCCTCCGTGTACTGAGTTTACATGGTCTATCAGTCTGACAGCCCCCTTACTGGAGGAAATAGAATACCAATGTTCACGTATTCTCTGCTGAAGTTTACGCTTTGTTTTACCTATATAAAAGCGGTGGCAAGGGCAGGTGATAGTATATACTACATAAGAACTCTGACATGTAATCAATTGTCTGACTTCCCAGTCTTTTCCACATAGAGTTAATTTTTTAACCCCTAGGTTGAAATTACACATACAACATCGGAAACATTTTTTATTTCCTGTCGGTAGACTTTTTTCTAGCCAAGTTCTACTATTACCATCTTGTGTGCTATTGTTCACACTATCAGCTATTGTACGTTTTTTTCTGTAAGTAAGAAGAGGTTTTCGACCTGCTATTTCCTTCAGGATAGGATCGCTCTCAAGAATATACCAATTTTTTTGTATTGTGTATTTAATGGTGTCATTCAGGGGCGTATTCTTGAAAGAAAAGCAGAATCTTTTTTCTTTTTAGAAAATTTTCTTGGGGGTGCATTAACTAGAGTTGTTCTATTGATTTTTTTCTACTTTTTCTAGCGCTGTCTCTAGGACTTTTTCAGGATACCCTCGGACACGCAGCCTCTCCAGAAGATCTTCGGCTTGTTTCAGGTATGTATTTTCATGACTATTTATTTGTTTTAGTCTTAATAGCTGACCGTATGGGATGGCGTTTTTTACAGATTGCGGATGTGAGCTGTTATAATGGAGTAAAACGTTACGTGACGTTGGCTCTCTATAGCCTTCTGTACATGTTTTACCATCTAGGATTTTTACAGTAACGTCTAAAAAATCAAGTTGCTGTCCTCTGAATTGACCTGTAAAAAACATATTCATGTTGTTAATGTTATTAAGCTGATTAATGAATAAGGTAAATTCATCATTGGAGCCTTCCCACACAATGCAAATGTTGTCCATGAAACGTGCAAAATATTTGATGTTTTGTATAAATGGATTATTGGATGCAAAAATAAACCTTTTCTCAAAAATAGCCAAAAATAAATTTGCATAAGAACATTCAACTGGAGTACCCATAGCGGTCCCGGTGCGTTGTTTATACCATGTGTTATTAAATCTAAAGTTGTTATTAGACAAAATAAACCAAAGTGAATCGCAGATGAACTTTCAAAATTTTTCAGTTTTTTCCGTACTCATAAGAAATTCGTCGATCGCCTGTACACCCGCACTAACTTGTACCTCCCTCCATGCCCACGGTGAGTGGCGGAACCGGCCGCGGGACCCCCGCTGGAAGGTATTTTCGGCATCATCACAAGTCGGGGGGGGGGGGAGGCCTGTCCCGGATGATGGACTGGCCCCAGTTTTCAGAGATCTAATATAATCAAGGAATCTAGTAGGAACAGGGTGTATAGTGTTACCTATATAAAACCGCCCACTTTCACACAAGATCACGTAAACCAAATAATTAGTACGACAAATCTTTTATTGTAACTGGAACACCTCCAATATTTATAAATTTGAAGGGGCAAAATGGGGACACCAGTTACAATTGCCACACTTGTAATTACCCTTGGGGGTCATTTTTTCTAACCAATTACTTTTTGGCTGTTCATACCTACTTTTTACCAAGACATCTTTCAAGTTTTTATTTCTTTTAAATCCCCCTCCAGTTTTTTCTTTCCTATCAGACTTCTTTCTTCTGCTTAAAATTTGTTTCTGCTTTTTTTTCTTTGCTCTTTCTATTGCTTTATCTAGAATTTTAGTGGGATAGCCCCTTTGTTTTAATCGATTATATACTGTAGATCTTCCTCTTTTACTGTAAATGCTTTCTCAGTACTGTTAACTCTGCGTAACCACAAAAACTGTATTGCTTGCTTCATATGCTATGGATGGCAACTCTGGTAGTGTAATAATGTGTTACATGCAGTGGACTTTCTGAAACCATAAGTAACTAATTTTTCTTTTTATATTTTTACCAGGAAATCTAAATACTTGAGTTCTCTTGGACCCACTTTTGAGATAAGTCTCATATTCATCTTATTGGTAGTATTCAGAAAGTCCACAAAATCATTAAACTCTGTGAAGGAACCACCTCGAAAGTGGATCCAAGAAAACTCAAGTTTTTGGATGTTGTGTTAAAAATAGAAAAAGTAAAATTAGTTACTTATGGTGTCAGAAAGTCCACTGCAGGTAACACATTATTACTCTACCAGAGTTACATCCACAGCATATAAAGCACTACCAGGTTTCATGGTTACGCAGAATTAACAGTACTGAGAAAGGCTTTACAGAACAAGTGGAAGATGTATATAATTGATTAATACAAAGGGGCTATCACACCAAAATTCTAGATAAAGCATTAGAAAGAGCAAAGAAAAAAGGGCAGAAGGTCATTGATGCCCGGCTGTCCTGGTCAAGTTGAAGCAATATTCCTCCTTGTCTTCTAAGAGTTATAGCACTTTTATTTTTTCACCTACAGGGCTGGTTGGGGGTGTAATTTTTTGTGCCATGATCTCTATTTTTTATTGATATCATATAGGTGTAAGAGAAAAATTTTAAAGAGTGGTATGGAAGGTATTTAAAAGGTAACGTTCAGCATGTGCTGCAGGAAGTGGTATTCTTTCCAGTCTGGAGAGGAGAGATTTTCTATAAGGATTTGCTCCTGCTCTGGACAGACTGGAAACAATACATCACTTCCTGCAGGACATACAGTCGCTGATAAGTACTGGAAGGGGCTTGGATGCTGGTCTCATCACCATCCTCAGTGAACTTGAGATTCTGGTACTTGGGATTTTTAAATAGAAGTAAATTACAAATCTATATAACTTTCTGACACCAGTTGATTTAAAAGATAAACAGTGTTGCCGGAGTACCCCTTTAAAGCTGGGTTCACACACTGTATACTTCAGGCAGTATTTGGTCCTCAAGTCAGGTCCTCATAGCAACCAAAACCAGGAGTGGATTGAAAACACAGAAAGGCTCTGTTCACACAATGTTGAAATTGAGTGGATGGCCGTCATATAACGGTAAATAACTGCCATTATTTCAATATAACAGCCGTTGTTTTAAAATAACAGCAAAAATTTGACATTAAATGATGGCCATCCACTCAATTACAACATTATGTGAACAGATCCTTTCTGTGTTTTCAATCCACTCCTGGTTTTGGTTGCTATACAGCCTCACAAATACAGCCTCAAATATACATAGTGTGAACCCAGCCTTAAAGTTATTTTGTGGAATTTACTATCCAAATAAATTTTTTCATGGATTTTTGGTTTTCTAAATAATTTCTCTCTCATAACCTTTACAGAAATCTTGGCCCGGGTCCTGATCTTCGTGTGACAAGATGAATGTCCAAATCTGCCCGGGGAAAGTCTTTGTCTTTTATATAATGGTCTTCATTTTTTGGTCTGGGTATTTAATCCACTACGGAAATAAAATGGAAATGATTAACAAGTGGATTCCGAGTTCTATAACATTACAGGAGAAAAAAAGACCAGTGAACAACCTGACTTACCCAGCCTTCAAGCACCCTTATGCTCCTCCGTACCCCTACCCATACAAGTTCCTTATTAACCAACCGGACAAGTGCAAGAACCGGAATCCTTTCCTTGTTTTAATAATCTTCAGTACATGTCATGATGTAGAGTCTAGAAACACAATCCGGGACACATGGGGCAATGAAAGTCTTTATGATGTTGATGTGGTCAGGATTTTTCTGGTGGGTCTACCTGTACGTTTTCCTGACCGGATTCAGTTATTGTTGGAGGAAGAAAATGAGTATTTCGGAGACATCTTACAACAAGACTTCAGGGACACCTATCACAATTTGACCCTGAAAACCTTAATGGGTATGGAATGGGTGACCAAATTCTGTCCTTCTGCCAGTTATGTCATGAAGATAGACAGCGACATGTTTCTTAATGTAGACTACTTGGTCCATAAGGTTCTTCATCCAGACCTACCCATTCGTCAGAATTACTTCACAGGATGCATAATCTCCGACAGTGGACCAATGAGGCATTGGTATTCTAAATGGTATGTACCTAAGGAAGTCTATCCAAATGACACTTACCCACCCTTCTGCTCAGGTCCAGGATATGTATTTTCAGTTGATATGGCAAAGAAAATCTATGATGTATCCCAAGAAATTAGGGTCATCCCCATGGAAGATGTCTTTATGGGAATTTGCTTGTATGAGCTCCATATTCCACCTACCAAACCAACTCCAAGTAAATTTATAGTCTTCAGGTGGGATTACAACCTTTGCCTATTCAAGAATGTTGTCATGGTGCACCATTATGCTGGAACAGAGTTACGGACTGTATGGGCAGACTTTTGGACTAATAGATCTCGGAAATGTTAAGAAAGTTTATAGGGTGAAATTGAGACGTAAAATTATCATAAATTACCCATTATGAAGACACTCTTTACAGGAAATGTATTTGGACCTTACGCAAAATGTGTTGGTTTTTCTCAAGTTTTTGTCCCATTCCCTAATATTATGTGTGATCAGCTGATCAAGAACTTCTCCTGGTTGGGACCCTTCTGGGAGGAATATTTAATACAGTTATTCAACCGCTGACTTCAATGTGCAAAATAATAGTTAATAAAGTTGAAAAAAACAAAAGTCCATCAAGTTCAACCTATGACCCTACTGTGTTGATCCAGAGGTAATCGCTCTATCCCAAGAAGAAGAATTTTTTCCAGACTCCAATATGACAATCAGAATAAATCCCGGATCTATGTCCTATCACGTGTAATCTAGTGGCTATTAGTTGTAATATTATATTTATCGAGGCAGGGTTAGACTGGCCCACTAATATATCACAAGATCCTACGGAAGGCCCTGGTTCTCATCCAATAATTTGTGTCTACCAGAACAGGGCCACAAAGATCGTGTAGAACTAGCAACGGTCCTGGCCAATGATTGGGCTATGTAAAAGGGCCCTTAGATATTAAAGGGGATAGCCAGGATAAGAAAAATATAGCTGCTTTCTTCCAGAAACAGTGCCACTCTTGTCCTCAGGTTGTGTATGGTATTGCTGCTTAGATCTATTGAAGTAAATGAAGCATTTGTATGGCATGGGCTCATCTTCTGGGTCTTCTGGATCAGACTTTATGATGTACTGTTAGTGTAGGTCAAACATTGGGATGGGGTAATTTTTATATCATAATAAAACAGATTGAAAATAATCATTTTAATGGACATGAAGAATATAAGACAAATCCCATTGGTTTCTACTGATCTCATGTACTTTATTTTCTCAAATATAACAAACAGACAACAGTACAAATTTCCCTGTATTGTGGCGTCTTATCTTGATGGAAGTAAAGGTCTTGTTCGCTGTAAATCACTGTAACTTGTTCCATTGTTGTAACGTCAAGGAGGATATTTCTTGTGTGCAGCATTTTATATAACGCTGTAAATGTAAAGTCTATTACAAGTGGATATAGATGTATGTACTTTGGATATTGATGTATATACATCTCCTTAAAAGATAACCTCTTTGAGAAGACCACTATAGGCCCATCTTGTCTTTGCTCCCCTCTGCCTTTATGCAGACATAGCAGCAGGAGAAGATTTATAATAATTCAGAGATGTAGCTTGAAGCTACCTATCCATATTGCAGGATTTATATCTTGACCCCCAACCCCCCCCCACCCACCCACCCACACACACACACACACACACACCATCATCATCACCACCACCATATGACAAACATAAGGCTGGTGTCTTTTAAAATTGGTTATCAAGGGCCCCAAAAAAACATTGTTGCTAGGGGTAGGCTGGGGGTAGGCTAGGGGTAGGCTGAGAAAAGTCTAAATTACATACTGACCTACCTCAGTACCCTGATGCTCCTGCTGTGATGTCATCCGGTCCCCCACACCTCTGGTTACTTCCTACTTCCAAGACAAGCTATTCACTGCAGTGATGGCCCACTCAGCCAATCACTGACTGCAGTGGTGTCCCCCCTTACTCAGTGATTGGCTGGGAGACCAAATGCCCTGAGGAACAAGGGTAGGTTGGCATGTTTTTTTAAAAAAATTATCAGCCTGCTCCTAGCTAAATATAATGAAGGGAGCTCTACTAATAAATGCAAGAATCTGAGAATATAAACCTCTACAACTAATGGGGTTTTGTAATAAGGGTTAATAGTCTGAGACCTACATACCTAAGGGAGCTCACTGGAATTTTTTCCACATATACTTTTAAAGGGGTACTTCAGCTCTATATGTTGTTGCCCTGATGGAGAACATAATAAACATGCTATTCTTACCTCTCTGTGCTCTCCAATGGCATCTCAGTGTCACAGCTAAGATGACTCTGTGTCAGAAGTGGAGGTGGGATTGTTCAGCGGGGAACATGGAGAAGCCATACTCACGAATAATTTCATCTGTGCCTCCGGTTGGCCAGGCTCCATCAATTTTACAGCACACTTGGAAACGAGGGGTATATATTGGGGAATTGTCCTTTTAATGGATGTACACATAGTGAATTAGATTATATAAACAAAAACTGTGCAAATAAGTATGTGGTCTATGTGCTGGTGTTCTCTTGTGTTCTCCATAACGTAGACAGGACCTCGCTCAGTTTAAAGAGGATGTACCATCAAATTACACATGAATCGGAAGGCGCCGGCATGGAGAAGCCGGTGCTGCGGTCCTTTTTTTGAACCCTGGCCCGGTTCCCGCGTACGGCGCTCCTGTATTCATGGTTACCGGGACGGTGGTGAAGCACTGGAGGCGTCCCGTCCCCAGTGGGAGGAACCCCCTCCCCTCCATGACGCAGCTCCATTGATTCTAATGGAGGGGCGGGGGTTTGCTCCCACTGGGGACGGGCTGGCCCGCCTCCAGTACTTCACCCCTGGCCCGGTAACCATGAATAGAACAGCGCCATACGCAGGAATCGGCCAGCTGTTCAAAAAAGGACCGCACCGTCCAATTCATGTATAATTTTAAAGAGAGTATACCTGATGGTACATCCTCTTTAAGAGAGAGAATGAACAAGCATAGATTTAATATTAGGAGTTTTGCCAAGTAGAGTGTAACATGACATTTCACACGGCTCCATCAGAGTGACCTGAGAAGGTCGAAAGTGATTGCTCTTGAACAAATAACTAAGAACACACCGAGATTTACAATACTGTTCTCCAGAGCGAGCTTTAGCATATATAGACTGAATACATTACTGACAATGGGTTAAATAAAGTGATAAACAGGGTTTTAGTTTTTGTAAAATTGAAGTTGTTTAAATATAATTACCTGGGTTAATTGCATCTGTTTAAAAACCTGTTCACATACTCAATCATCACACTTAAACCTATCCACCATAGCTAAGACCAAAGAGCTGTCAAAGTACACCAGGGACAAAACTGTAGACCTGCACAAGGCTGGAATGGGCTACAGGACAATAGGCAAACAGCTTGGTGAGAAGGCAGCAATTGTTAAAAAGAAAAACAGTACAATTACAGAAACAATTCAGCAAAAAAGGATACAATGAAGCACATATGATTGAAACCTGTCTGGAGGTTAAAAAAAATTCCAAGAGAAACATTATTGCAAAATAAGAATTGTATTATAAACACCGACATAACAGATCGGAATATTCCCAATAAAAATAGTAAATGCCTCCAGAGCATAGTAAGAAAACACTAGGAAATATTAAAACAGGACAAAATTATAGGGGACGTACTACCTCCCTATCCACGCTTTATTTTTTTTAAAAAGCCAACAATTTAGGCATTTTGGTGGCCCCTACAGTAAAACAAAAACTTAACTTCAAACAAAAGGTACTTATACCAAAGGGTTTCTATCCCTGCAGACAGTGTAAAAACTGTAGGAATACTACAAATCCAAGTAAGATTACCGAGATAGAAGGGGGAGAGCCAACAAAAGAAAAAAACCCTCATATCACAAGTCATATCTCAAGTCATATCACATGCAAAACAACTGGAGTCATATATTTTATCAAGTGTCCGTGTAATAAATTATATATAGGATGCACTAAGAGACAACTCACCATCCGCATACAGGCAGTAGCGGATTATAATAGGTCTGTTTCGAGTGGTAGCCCGGGGCCCTGAGCTCCTGGGGGGCCCATGGCTATCCAAAAAGAGTTATACTTTCAGTGGTTTACTGTCTCCTGGCTACATTTCTGCCATGATTTGCAAAAATTTGCTGCTTTTTTACCGCAATTTTTACCACAAATCAGGGCGTCGTGATATTATCTATAATGTGCTATGAACACCACGCTAGTGTTACTGTAGTTACGGTGGGGTGGGGGGGCCCAGACTTGGTGAACAGCCGGGGCCTATGGTAAAGTTAATCCGCCCCTGCATACAGGAACACCAATATACCATGAAGAGGAAGTATAAGGGACGCCCCCTATCACGATATTATGCAGAAAAACATCAAGGCAAATTTACTGGTTCTACATTTGCAGGGATAGAAGAAATCCAGCCCCATTGGAGAGGAGGGGATTACAATTATCCAGGGCTGAGACCAGGTGGATTTTTACTTTAAACTCACTTATTCCTATTGGTTTAAACTAGTGATGAGCGAGCATGCTCGTCCGAGCTTGGTACTCGATCGAGTATTAGGGTACTCGATGGTACTCGTTACTCAGACGAGCATCTCGCGATACTCGAGAAAATCTCATCATCGGTTTCCTGTAAGTTTGGGCGCTATTTCACAGCCAATAAACATGCAGGAGACTCTTTGGTACATCCTGCGATCACGTGGGACCCATACATGTCGATAGCAGCGATTGGTTGGACAGACCAGATGACCTTACGGCTGAAACTACGGGCGTGGGAAAAATCGACATGCGGCCGGATGCGTACGAACCGTGAACATACGCCCGTAGTACAGTTATGCTTCCCTAGCTTGATTCGAAGCGATCTGAAACAGGTCATTTACTTGGAAATCTTCGCCCAGCCCCGTAAACCACACAGAACCTTTTGGACCAAAAAATCAAGTTCAATTTGGCTGAAATAAGTACTCCGTACGGGACCGCATGGAAATCCACGGCCGTGAGTTTCAACATTTCCGTCCTCAAACAATGGTCTTGTTCATTTTTCACGGCGCCGTATACGATCCGGCTGTAATCTCATACGTAGTGTGCATTTTGCGGGCGTGACTCTGTTGCCCCCCTTACAAAAAAAAGAACATGACGCATCAACAGACAGCCCTGGCACACCCACCTGACCAAACAGCTAAGGCGAGTGTCCAGAGCTGCCGAGCGGCGCTGGAAGAAGACCCACTCCAATGAAGACTTCCAGACATACAGGCAAGCACTCCATGACTTCAAATCTGCCCTCACCTCTGCTAAACAGGACTACTTTACTTCCCTCATATCTTCCTTATCTCACAACCCTAAGGGCCCTATTCCACAGTAACGATAATCGGCCGGATCGGCCCCATTTGGCCCGCTTCGGCCGATTATCGTTTGGTGAAATAAAGAGAACGATTGTGTCATCGGCTGATCGTTCATTTAGGGCCAGACCTAAAAGCATCGTTCCCTCACCGTGCATCGCTACGGTTGAATAGCGGTGCGCGGCGGGCGACCGACGATTTGACAGGCTGCAGCATCATAAATTACCTGTTAGGTCTTCTCCGCGCTGTCTTTATCCCCGGGTCCTGCGCGCTTTATCTTCAGAATGGCCGGTCAGCTGACGGAGCGCTCAGCCAATCACAGGCCGGAACCGCCGCGGTCTGTGATTGGCTGAGTTTGGCCGGTCAGCTGACCGGCCATTCTGAAGATGGAGCGCGCGAGACCTGGGGATGAAGACAGCGCCGAGAAGACCTGACAGGTAATGTATTACTGCTGCTGCAAGGGCTGCAAGGACATTGGTAACAATGTCCTTGCAGCCCTCGCTCAACGATCATCGGGCCGTGGAATAGGCCCAGTAAACGAGCGGCGATCTAGCAGATCGCCGCTCGTTTACATCGTTGATCGGGCCCTGCTCGGCCCGTGGAATAGGACCTTAAGCAACTGTTTAACACCTTCAACTCTCTTCTCCGCCCCCCACATCTCTTATCTCAGCTGAGGACTTTGCCACATTCTTCCAGCAGAAAATTGATGACATCAGAGTAAGCTTCACCTCACAGTCCCCTCAGCCCCCCCTCATGCCTGTCCAGTGCTCTTCCCCACTAACTCACCTCTCCACCATCACAGAAGAACATCTCTCCAAACTACTCTCCACGTCACATCTCACCACCTGCGCACTTGACCCAATCCCATCCTACCTTATACCCAACCTCTCCTCAGCACTTGTCCCAGCACTAACCCATCTCTTCAATCCATCACTAACTTCTGGAATCTTCCCATCTCCATATAAACATGCAACCATCACACCCATCCTTAAAAAGCCATCCCTCGACCCTACTTCCTTATCCAACATCCTCCTCTCTGGCCTTCCATCTAACTCCCTTGCTCCCCTCCAGTGTATCCTTAACTCTGCCGCCCGACTAATCCACCTTTCCCCCTGCTTTACCTCTGCCTCTCCCCTCTGCCAATTCCTTCACTGGCTCCCCATTGCCCAACGTATTCATTTAAAATTGTTGACCATGACATACAAGGCCGTCCACAACCTGTCCCCTCCGTACATCTCTGACCTGATATCCCGCTACCGTCCCTGACGCAACCTTCGATCCTCCAGTGACCTCCGTCTGCACTCCCCCCTTGTTCGTACCTCACACAACCGCCTCCAAGACTTTGCCTGAGCCTCCCTCATACTCTGGAACTCACTACCCCGACACATCCGGCTCTCGTCCACCATCAAGACCTTCAAAAGTAACCTGAAAACCCAGCTATTCAAAGTAGGCTACAACCTACAATAACTCTGCATCACACTTGAATGGCTGCACTTTACCTCCTGTTTCTCTCCCTATACCTTATAGATTGTGAGCCCTCGCGGGCAGGGTCCTCTTCCCCATGTACCAGTCTGTCATTTGCCTTCATGTATGTAATGTGTTTTGATCTTGTAATGTTCCTGTTTGTTACCCCTGTTTGTATAGGGCTCTGGAATTAAGGGCGCTTTATAAATAAATAAATAAATAAATAATAATAATAATAATAATAATAATAATAATAATAATAAATCTACCTATCTATCATCTATCTATCTCCTATCTATCTATCTATCTATCTATCATTTATTATATATTATCTATCTATCTATCTCCTATCTATCTATCTATCTATCTATCTATCTATCTATCTATCTATCACATTACAGGAGGAGATATAAGAGGACAATGATCACATGTCCTTCATGCACCAGCATCTTCTCCCGTTCTCAGCCCCGCCCCCTCAAGACATCACCACAGGTCCTTCATCCACAAGAAACCTCTCCAGTTCTCAGCCCCGCCCCCTTATGACGTCACCACAGGTCCTTCCTCATCGCTCTGCAGGCTGTCTGCAAAAGAAATAGCTTTTGCAGACAGCATTAAGCCTCTGAGACCTCAGTGGGCCCCTGCCAGCATGGGCCCAGGAGCCACTGCCCCCATTCCCCCCCCTAATTTCGCTTATGCTTCAGACGCATGGTAAAAGAGATTAGGGACAGAGCTGCTGCTTCTCAGGGAGAGTGTCAGTGTAGGACAGGGGTACTCAACAACTCTTAGTGAAGGTCCACTTACCGGGGTCTATTGTCAGGTGAAGGTCCGAGCTGAACATCAGTAGGAAACATGTTCTGTTACTTTTCACAAACGTTCAACTATTTACATACAGAATTGCTGCTTATTAGCGGGAAAACTGGCATATTTTCTCTCTCACCAGCCCTTTGATATTAGGTACAAAGGGGGTGACTGCCCTGGTAGTATATAGCCCCCCTGTTGCTCCCCCAGTAGTGTATAGCCCCCCTGTGTGCTCTCCCCCAGTAGTATATAGCCCCCTGTTGCTCCCCCAGTAGTATATAGCCCCCCAGTGCGCTCACCCCCTGTAGTATATAGCCCCCTGTGCGCTGTCCCCAGTAGTATATAGCCCCCTGTGCGCTCTCCCCAGTAGTATATAGCCCCCTGTGCGCTCTCCCCCAGTAGTATATAGCCCCCCTGTGTGTTCCCCCTAGTAGTATATAGCCCTCTGTAGTATATAGCCCCCTATGCTCTCCCCCCAGTAGTATATAGCCCCCCGTGTGCTCTCCCCCTGTAGTATATAGACCCCTGTGAGCTCCCACCAGTAATATAGAGCCCCCTGTGCTCTCCCCCTGTAGTATATAGCCCCTCCTGTGCTCTCCCCCAGTAATATATAGCCCCCTGTGAGCTCACCCCAATAGTATATAGCCCCCCCAGTAGTATATAGCCCCCTGTGAGCTCCCCCCAGTAGTATATAGCCCCCCTGTGCGCTCACCCCCTGTAGTATATAGCCCCCTGTGCGCTGTCCCCATCAGCAACTGTTTCATGGAGTCAAACTCCCGTGGCCAGGGCTAGACGTTCCCAAGTCTGGAGGTTTTTTAAAGAAAGTGCTGATGACTGACGGACTGTAGTGTGCAACGTGTGCCACGTCAGGATCAGCAGGGGAGCCACCACTACCAGCCTAACCACTACCAGCATGCGCAGGCATATGAGTGCTAAACACCCCACAAAGCCGTTCAGTGAGTGCAAGTCGCACACCTGCTCCTTCCCCTGTGTCACGTGCTGACTCTGTCAGTCCCACCGCCCAGGCCCCAGACACGTGGGCCTCCCGGCCTACACACACCCCTTCACCTCCACTATGCTCCACACCCTCCAGCAAGGTGTCCAAGTGCAGTGTTCAACTGTCCCTGCAGCAGACCTTTGCACGGAAGCGCAAGTACACTGTCACTCGCATGCACAAGCCCTAAATGTGCACATAGGCAAACTGCTGAGCTTGGACATGCTGCCCTATCGGCTGGTAGAGATAGAGGCTTTTAGGAACCTCATGGCAGTGGCTGTCCCTCGGTACTCTGTCCCCAGCCGCCACTACTTTTCACAGTGTGCCGTCCCAGCCCTACACCAGCACATGTCGGATAACATCATCCGTGCCCTGACCAACGCGGTCAGCGACAAGGTCCACCTAACCACGGACACGTGGACAAGTGCTGGCAGGCAGGGACACTATATCTCCCTGACGGCACATTGGGTCAACTTGGTGGAGGCTGGGACAGAGTCTGACCCTGGTTCCACTCATGTGCTGCCCACACCGAGGATTGCGGGGCCTACCTCGGTCGCGGTCTCTCATGAGTTGTACACCTCTTTCTCCTCCTCTTCCTCTCTATTTCCCTCCACGAGCACGTCGCCTCCATTTTGTAGCATCAGCAGTGCGGTGGGTAAGCGCCAACAGGCAGTGTTGAAACTGCTGAGCTTAGGCGACAAGAGGCACACGGCCCAGGAGCTGTTGCAGGGCATCATGGCGCAGTCAGATGTTTGGCTCGCGCCACGGAACCTCAAATCAGGCATGGTTGTGTGTGACAACGGGCGAAACCTGGTGGCGGCTCTGCAACTCGGCAGCCTCACACATGTACCATGCCTGGCCCATGTGCTCAACCTAGTGGTGCAGCGGTTCCTTCAAGACCTACCCCAATTTGGCTGACTTGCTCACCAAGGTGCGGTGCATCTGTGCGCATTTCCGCAAGTCAACCACAGATGCTGCCACCCTTAGGGCAGTGCAAAGGCGCTTGCAACTGCCAGCTCAACGACTGCTGTGCAACGTGCCCACAAGGTGGACTTCCACCTTCCAGATGGTAGCCAGGGTTTACCAGCAACGCAGAGCCATTGTGGAATTCCAGATGTCAACCTCTGTGCGAAGCGGTAGTCAGGTCAGTTAGCTACCTCAAATCTACAATGAGAAGTGGACATGGATGTCTGCTATCTGTCAGCTACGGGGCCCCTTTGAGGAGTCAACACAGATGGTCAGTGGCGATGCCGCCATCATCAGCCTCACCATCCCACTGCTGTGTCTGCATAAATCCTCCCTGCTCAGCCTGAAGTCTGACACTTTGCGAGGAGAGGGAGTGCTTGCGTGTTGGGACCCTGGCGCACATGGCTGACTTTATGTTAGGCTGTCTTTCCCGTGACCCTCGGGTTAAAAAATTTTTTGACAACACAGATTACTGGGTGTTCACCCTTCTGGACCCTCGGTACAAACACAACTTTTCTCTCATTTCTGCCGAGGAACGCAGTATGAGAGTGAATCAATATCAACAGGCCCTGGTGCAGAAGCTGAAAATGTACTTCCCATCTGACACCACTAGCGCCAGAGGACGTAGTTCTGTGGGCCAAAGAGCGAGGCAGAGGAGCGGTGGAGCAGGCAGCTTGTCAAGGGGCAGGGAAACACTCTCCAAGGCCTTTGACAGTTTCATGGCACCCCAGCAAGACTATGTCAACCGTCCTCAGTCTAGACAGAGTAGGGGAGAAGCCTTCAGGAAGATGGTGAGGGAGTACCTTGCTGACCATACCAACGTCCTTACCGATCACTCCGCTTCCTACAACTACTGGGTATCAAAGCTGGATACGTGGCCCGAACTGGCGCTTTACACCTTGAAGGTGCTGGCCTGCCCTGCCGCTAGCATGTTGTCAGAGCGGGTCTTCAGTGCAGCTGGCGCAATCATCATTGATAAGCGCACCCGCCTGTCAACTGACAGCGCTGACAGGCTGACGTTTATAAAAATGAACAAAGCCTGGATTTCACCTGAATTCAACTGTCCATCCGGGGAAAGCAGCTTAACATGAAGATTCTTGGTATCTCCTCTCCTCTTCCTCCTTTTTCTTCAATTCTCAGCCAACTGCCAAGTCTTCTTTTGCCATGCAGGGTCTGGCCTAATTATTGGAAGGCTCAATTGCTTCCTCACTCACTTTTAATGGTTCTTTGTGTCCTCACTGCCATGCTCTGACATCACACTACGTCTGCGGAGGAGCGGGACTGGTTGCCGGGGCCCGCCGATCGCGCCCCCGCTAACCAGCCAGCTGTTTTATTTTATTTTTTTTGGTCTAGCCGTGGCCGTGGCCTCATCACACCCGGTTGAGAGGCATCAGGTGTACCCTTGATGGTGACTTACAGCTGGCCTAGCCAGTTAGCTGTCAGCACCCGGGTTCTTGTCCACTAAATATCCCAGCCCCTGGACTCACTCCAATTTTTGGATGGGCTCACTTGCTTCCTCACTCACTTTTAATGGTTCTATGTAGGGATGGTCCGAACCTGGTTCGGTTCGGGTTCGTACGAACCCGAACCCTCGGAAATGATTCCCGCTGTCTGCCCGCTCCGTGGAGAGGGTGGATACAGCGGGAGGACCACCTGGAAAACTGGGATACAGCCATAACCATAGGCTGTATCCCAGTTTTTCAGGCGGTCCTCCCGCTGTATCCACCCGCTGCACGGAGCGGGCAGACAGCAGGAATCTGATGCTGAGCCTTCGGGTTCATACGAACCCGAACCTCGGCAGATTCGGACCATCCCTAGTTCAATGTGCTCAATGCCATGCAGTGTCTGGCCTAATTTTTGGGAGGCTCACTAGCTTCCTCACTCACTTTTAATGGTTCTCTGTGTGCTCACTGCCATGCTGTGTCTGGTATAATTTTTTGAAGGCTCACTTGCTTCCTCACTCACTTTTAATGGTTCTCTGTGTGCTCAATGCCATGCTGTGTCTGGCCTAATTTTTGGTTGGCTCACTTGCTTCCGCACTCACTTTTTTTTTCTTCAAATATTTTTATTAGATTTTTCAAATTTTATCTATAACAATACAGTTACATATCAAAGGAAGACATAAATAGGATACAATATAGTAAGTTTGAAAACAATTTTGCTATAAAAAACAATAGAATCTAAAGAACAAAAATTAATGCTTTACAGGATCGAAAGAAATGTAGATAAAGAATCTCTATCTTTAATATAATTAAGGAACTCTGAGTACTCTCAGGGTGCCCCTTGCCTCCGCCGTCTGATACCAAACAGTATTACAAAAGTGTTTCATAACAGCTTCCCTCTCCTCCTGCGACATAACCTTTATGAGAAAAAATTTCCATTTTTTAATGAAATTTTTTGTGGAAACATCTTTGTTGCGGATTGCATCCAGCATTTCCCAATGAAGAGTTTCTTTAAGCGAGGTTGTTAGCTCAGAAATAGTGGGAAGTGTGTCAGAGATCCAGTGGTTTAGTAAGCCTTTTAAGGCTAATAACAGAGTAAGATGAATACATTTTGAGGCTATAGGTTTTTCAGAGGGATCTCCATCCTCGGCCACCACAACATGAAAAACATAACTGAGTAGAGTTAGAGGTATGAATTCATTCCATGTATTCTGAATAAAGGTTTGTACTAATTGCCAGTATGTCTGAATTTGAGAACAAGACCAAACACAGTGTAATAAATCTGCGCTAGGTTCTTTACATTTTGGACAATATGTCAAGAAATCATCTGGCATGGTGAAGTAAGAAAAGTTAAAAGCGTAAATTGCCTTATGGAGTAGCCGGAAGTGGATTTCCCTCAATTTCACACTGGGAGTGGCTGCAGTAACATATCGGATGCTATTTAGCAATTTTTGTTCCAAATTATCTGTTTGTATTTCTGCAGCCTATTTCCGGAGAAAAGGGGGAGGAGATTTGTGTAAGGAATCAACACATATCCTACGGTATATTTGTGAAAGAGATAAGGTGGGAGAAGAATTGAAGCATAGAAAATCAAAATCATTCGTTTTTTCTGCCTTCGCACAAGATTTAACTCTATTAATAGCAAAAGAACACAGTTGTTCAAATAAAACCTGGTGATGGGGAGGGATATCATACATGTCTCTAAATTTTTCCCAAGATAACAACTCTCCCTTATCTGAGTCCAGTAAGTTACTTAAGTGAGTGATTTGTTTTTGTTTCCATACCATATAGTCAGGATTGATGTTACCATGTAGAAAGAGGGGATTGTCCCATAATGGGAAAAACTTAGAAAGACTAAATGGGAGTTTATACAATTTTCTTAAAGGACAACTCCGGCGAAAAATTTTTTTGGCTTATTTAACACACATTACAAAGTTATATAACTTTGTAATGTGGTTAAATACCCGGTCTGGCCCCCTTCCCCCACTTTCCGACCCCCGACCCCCCACCCCGGAAGTTAAAGAATATATACATTACCTATTACGGTCGTCACGGTCCTCTTCTCTGGTGTCGGGTGACATCAGAGCTGGGGGGTGGTCTGGGTCTTCTTCCTCCTCGGCGTCTTCATTGAGAGTGAATGGGAGAGAAAAGGCTGCTGGTGCACATGCGCACCAGCAGCCTTTTCATTGGCTGGAGCGCATCACATGGCTTCCAGCTTGCTCAGCCCTGATTGGCTGAGCTTGCTGGAAGCCATGTGATGCGCTCCAGCCAATGAAAAGGCTGCCGGTGCGCAAGCGCGCTGGCAGCCTTTTCTCTCTCATGGACCCGGAAGAAGGAGACATCGCTGGACGGCGGACGCAGGTTACGGTGAGGTGGACGGCGGGCAAATGGAGTGGCGATCGTCACCGGTGGGATGGTGAGTATGGTGTCTGTGTGTGTCTGTGGTTTTTTTTTGGGGGGGGTCCCGCCGGAGTTGTCCTTTAAAGCTTTCCATGTGGCCACAGTATCAGCGATAATAACATTGTGTTTTAAATGTGAGGGTAGTTCTGAAATAGAGAAGTGAAGAAGCGAAGCCAAAGGCCAAGGAGAAGAAAGAGCAGACTCCAAGGAATAATTAGAAAAGAAAGAAGTACCGTTAATCCAGTCTCTGATGTGTCTGAAAATGGAGGCCAAATTATAGAATCTGATATTAGGTAATTGAGCACCACCTTTATGTTTGGGGAGGCTGAGAGTATCATATGCTATTCTTGGTCGTTTTGACCTCCAAATAAATTTGGTAAAGGCTGATCTGAGTCGAGAAATATCCTTATGTTTTAGTAGTAAGGGGATCATTTGTAAGGGATACAATAATTTAGCAAATGACATCATCTTAATAAGATTAATACGGCCTAAGATTGAAAGGGGTAAATTTTTCCACCTATCAAGTTCTTATTCTATTTTTTGGAAGATTGGGATATAATAGAGAGAAGAAGGGGTATGTCCAATTTTAATTCCTAAATATAAAAGGTGTTGTTTTGCTATACCTATACCTTCAGGGTAAATATGGGGAGCCAAGTGTGGTATTAAGGGTAACAATTGGTTTTTAGTAATATTAATTTTAAAACCAGAAAATGAGCCAAAGTTTTTCAAGATTTTTAAAACACCAGGGATGTGTGATGTGGGATTTTCTAGGAATAATAAGGTGTCATCAGCGAAGCAAGCTATACGTACTTCTTCATTGCCTACTTGAATGCCTTTAAATTCAGGTGTGAGGAGAAGAAATCTAATTAAGGGCTCTAATGCTAAATCAAAAAGAAGGGGGGACATTGGGCAACCTTGTCTGGTTCCTTTAAGGATTGGGAAAGTGTCAGACAAGAATCCAGGTGTATGAATGCGAGCTATTGGGTTATTGTATATGGTAGAGATAAGATCTTTAAAAGGTCCTGTAATGCCATAACGAGAGAGGGTCATATCCATCCATTCCCAGTTAAGATTATCAAATGCCTTTTCTGCGTCTAAGGCAAGCAGTCCTGGTGAATGGTTTGGATTTTCCCTTCGTCGTACTACTTCCTGTACGGTTAGAACTGTCCTAATATGAGTTATCGCTGAGCGGCCCTTTATAAAGCCAACTTGGTGGCTACTAATCAACTTAGGGAGAAATAAAGCAAGCCGGTCAGCCATAATTTTCGTAAGAATTTTTAAATCTTGATTTATAAGAGAAATAGGCCTATATGAGGATGGAAGTTGTGGGTCTTTCCCTTGTTTATGGAGTACTCTAATATAGGCCATTTCCCCTGAAGGTAACATGCATTTATTATCTATTATATGTTGATATACTTTTTGGAGAGTTGGAACCAGATCAGTATTTAGAACTTTATAAAATTCTCCACTAAATCCATCTGGCCCTGGTGTTTTATTATTATGAAGGGAAGATATTGTTTTAGAGATATCCTCAGGAGAGATGGGGGCATTTAATGATGCCAGAGAAGATTCATCCAATTTGGGAAGATTCAGAGACTGGAGAAACTGTTGACCCGCTGAAGGATCTATAAGATCAGAAGAGTAAAGGGATCGGTAAAATTTTTGAAGAATATTAGAAATAGTTTTTGGATCAGAATGTAATAAACCATTATGATCTTTCATATTTTTGATATGGGAAATAGGGTGTTTACTCTTTGCTAAGTTAGCTAATAATTTTCCTGTTTTATTACCATATTTATAAAGACGAGAAAAATAGTGATCTTTATATAAATTATTAAGTTTTTCTTGAGCTAATTCAAATTCCTTTTTTGCTATACACCAAAGGGATTTATTTTGTTCAGAAGGTAAAGATAAGAAGGTAGTGTATGCATTACGAAGTTTAGTAGTAAGAGTATTGTAAGAGGTGGTCGCTTCTTTTTTACGTGCAGAGAGATAAGAGATTATATTGCCTCTTAGTACAGCTTTGGCAGTTTCCCAGAACAGTATAGGAGTTGTGGTATGTTGCGAATTAGTGTCGCAAAACTGTGACCACCATTTTTTAAGAAGATTTTTGAAGACTTCATCTGAAGCTAAAACTGCTGGGAATCTCCAAATAATGTCTGTTCCTTTAGGGTAAGAATCACGTAGGGTTAAAGTAATCGGAGAATGGTCAGATATAACCATATCATTTATGACAGAGTCATCTAGTAGGCTCAAGGCTCCCTGTGAGACTAACATATAGTCAAGTCTGGACCAAGCCATCTGAGAATGTGAGAAAAAAGAAAATTCTCTTTCTTCAGGATGAAGATGACGCCAGGAATCCACTAGATGAGTACTAGGTAACAAATTTGTTAAAAATAATTCAGGAGGAGGAGAATTCCTTGTCAGAGGAGTGGAACGTTTCCTATCTTCATGCGGGTGTAAAACTGTATTGAGGTCACCTCCTACTATTATTTTGGATTCACCATCTTGAAGAAGGGATGATTCTAAGTGTTGGAAAAATGGAGCTCGTCTATTATTAGGGCCATAAACATTATATAAGCTTATATGTCCAGATGGAGTATCCAAAACCATGTGGTGAAATCTCCCTTCTGAGTCTGAGGTTTGAGAAACAATAGAGTGGACAAAAATTTCTATGAATAAGAGTTACCACACCACGCTTCCTATTTTGAGCAGGAGATCCAAAGACTTCACCTACCCAAAACCTTTTCATTCTAACATAATCTGAGTCAGACAAATGAGATTCCTGTAATAACGCTACATCCGCTCCCAGACTTCTAAGGTGTTTAAGGATGAGCGCTCTTTTGGAAGGAGAGCGCAAACCTTTTACATTCCAAGAAATGATTTTCATAAAAGCCAGGAGCGGATGAAGTGATAAGAGGCAGGCACCCCAAGAGCACACAGCAGTAGTAGGGATAAGAAAAATATAGATGAGAGATTCATGTTACAATTAGACCCGAGAGCATAAAAACTGAAAAAAACCTTTCATAATATATATAGAGAGCAGTATAGCAATAATATTGCAATATATCTAAATCTTACAACTAAATAAGCGAAAGAAAGTTGGTATAAGACTTCACTTTTTTCACACAGAAACATACGGAGTATTCGCTGACTCCGAGCGGGTATATAGCCTGGTGAGAAAATAGAAAAATACAAGAAAAAGAAGAAATAGAAAACAAATAGAAACATGGCGAGAAAACGAAACTCGCTAATATCAATAATACTACATAGCAATATCTCTTCCTATACATTTTCCTATTCAAGCAGGATTTGTACAAGTAAACAAACGCCATGACTAGTTTGGTAAAGGAAAACTCTTTCTTTAAGGTGAAACCTTAGGAAGTCATAGTAGGATAGGAGGAGCATAAGTAAAGGGAGAAAATGCAGGAATATAAAGGAATAGGAGATATAAATAAATATCTGAAGTAAGATGATGACTCTTGTTAGACATGTTAGTCAGTATAGTTCATCACTCCATATCTGCTGAAGGAGATGTAGGACTATCAAGACGTTGTCTCTTCTTCTTATCCCCAGGAGGAGTAGCAGAAGTCGGGTCTCTCAAATTCTCTAGGAGAGATGAAGCTTCTTCAGGGGTCTGGTATACACTGGTAGATCCATCTGATTTGAAGACTTTTAGAATAGCAGGGAAGAGGAGTGCAAATCTTATTTGCTGATGTACTAGAGCCGTACATATTGGTGCAAATGCTTTTCGTTTTTGGACTACTGTAGCAGAATAGTCATTGAATATCAGAATTTTGTGACCTCTTATAAGAACTTCAGTTTTCATTTTCCTGAACGCCTGTAAAATAGCAGCTTTATCTGCATAATTAAGATATTTGACTATCACTTGTCTCGGTTTGTTAGTAGGTTAAAGTGTTTGCTGGAGGGCCTATACGATGTGCCCTTTCTACTTGACAAGAGCCTTGTAACCCTAGGGTCTGTGGTAATTCTGAGGTACAGATGATGGATAATTGTGACAATGCTATGCTTTCAGGCAGACCTATTATGCGAAGGTTACTCCGTCTTGATCTATTTTCTAGATCATCTGTCTTGTCCCTTAATGTTGCTGTAAGTTTCATAGTTGTTTGTAGCTTAGATTTAGTCGTGGCTAGTTCATCCTCCGCTAACCCTAGGCGCTCTTCTAATTCATGTATTTGGGAGGTATGATGAGAAATGTCTCCCTGTATAGCAGATAGTGAGGTCATTATAGTGGCTTCCAAGGAAGCAGTAATGTCTGGTATTATTATTTTGGCCACTTCTATGGCTAGTGATTTACAGGAAATAGACAGTCCAGGAATAAAAGATTCAGTGTTGGGGTCATTTGTGACCATTTCAGAAGAAGCAGGAGGTGAATGATTTATATTTGTGTCTCCTGAGGTGATGTGCTGCGCTGCTGTGTGAGGAGACACAGCCATCTTGGATTTTGTTTTCTCCCTCTGTGGGAGAGGTATAGAGGAAGAGGGGGCTCTGTGTTGCTTCCCAGCGCGCTGCTGTTGTTTCTCCATGTCCCTAACGGGTAGAGGAGTATGTCAGGTGCTCTGGTATTTACCGTGGTAACAGGTAACAGCTGGGAGCAGACAGGGCCGTTTCTGCCATGAGGCGGAATGAGTATTCCGCCTCAGGCGGCAGATTCTGCGCCCCTGCAGGGGGCGGCAAGATTTTCCCCACCGCTGTCATTTTAGCTAAGTTTAACTAGCTAAAATGACAGCCGCATCCATGGCCTTACCACTCATCGCGCCGCCCACGACGCTCACCTGCGTCCCCTCGTAACGCCGGGTTCACTGTCCGACGTCACCCGGCAGCCTTCTCCCTGATTGGTTGGTTGCGTGCATGCGTGTGCGCGCGCGCGCGCCACGGCCGTCCGCCGCGGCGCGACGCAGCTGAGGTCACGTCACCGGTCTCCAGGAAGCATGAGTGGAGTTCAGGTCCCCATCTGAGGAAGAGCAGTTGCCCTGTGCCGTGGTAAGTTTCTGGGGTGGGAGGGAGGTTGGATGGGTGGCGGGCGGGCGGCTTGCAGAGGTGCGGGTTGCTGGGGGTGGGGGGACCTGTTAGTTTTTTCCCATGTTGGCAGTCTATTTTCATTATTAGGGAGTCTCTGCATTGAGGGGGTCAGGGCCTCTGCTGAGACCTCCTCATAATGACAATAGACTTAATGCAGCCAGCCTTGTTTGCTGCCCATTCACTTTTTTTTTTTTTTTTTTTAAACAGGTACAGACAGGACTACTTCGGAAAGAAGATTTTTGCATTTTTGATTTAATAAAAGGGTCAACGAGGGGTCTCTGGGGAGTTTTATTTCAATAAAGAGCTTTTTAAAATTGGTGTTTTTTTTCTTACCTATTTTTGGCTTGGTAGTGGAAGCCATCTAATAGATGACGTCCATTACTAAGCCGGGCTTAGTGTTAACCCATAGAAGGGCTAACACTAACTCCCCACGCTTATTACCCCGGTACCCACCGCCACCAGGGGTACCGGGAAGAGCCAGATACCGTCAGGCCTGGAGTGCCAGAAATTGGCGCGCCTGAACTGGGCGGCAGCAGGCTGGCGTTATTAGGCTGGCAGTGGCCAAAATAAATGGCCCCTGCCACCCTGATAGCGTCAGGCTACTGATGCTTAGTTTTGTATCTGGCTGGTTATGGAAAATGAGGGGGACCCCACACATTTTTTTTTCCATTTATTTATTTAATAAAATAATGCCTGGGCCCCTTATTTTCTATAACCAGTCAGATACAGAACCAAGCAACAGTAGCCTGACACTATCATGGTGACAATGGCCAAAATAAATGGCCCCTGCCACCCTGATAAAGTCTGCTTGATTTTCTATCTAGCTGGTTATGGAAAATGAGGGGGACCTTATGTATTTTTATTTACTTATTTAATAAACTAATGCATGCTTTGACCCTTCATTTTCCATAACCAGTCAGATACAGAAACAAACAACAGCATCCTGACACTATCAGGGTAGCAGTGTCCAAAAATAAATGGCCCCTGCCTTCCTGATAGTGTCAGGCTGCTGCAGCTTGGCTGTATCTGGCTGGTTATGGAAAATGAGGGGGACCCCACACATTTTATTTATTTAATAAACTAATGGCTGGGGTCTCGCCTATTTTCCATAACCAGACAGATACAAAACCAAGCAGCAGCAGCCTGACACTATCAGAGAGGCAAGCCCCATTTATTTTAGTCATTGCCAGCCTAATAATGCCTGCCTGTTGCTGCCTAGTCCTGGATCGTCATTTTCTGGCGCTCCAGACCAGAACCAGTATCTGGCTCTTCCCAGTACCCCTGGTGACAGTAGGTACCGGGGTAATAAGCATGGGGGTTAGTGTCAGCGCTTATAGAGGCTAACACAAAGCCCCAGCTTACTATTGGATGCCATCTATCAGGTGGCTTCCACTACTAAGCCAAAAATAAGTAAGGAGAAAAACAATTTAACAAAGCTCTTTATTGAAATAAAATACCCCAAGAGCCCTTGTTGACCCTTTTATTAAAAGTAAGAATCTTCTATATGAAGTAGTCCAGAATGAAAGTATAAAAAATACAAACAAAATAAAATGATACTTACCTGCCCTTGGTCCACCTTTCAGTCCCTAAGGGTCCATTTACACAGAAAGATTATCTGCCAAAGATTTGAAGCCAAAGCCAGGAACAGATTATAAACAGAGATCAGGTCATAAAGGAAAGTACGAGATTTCTCCTCTTTTCAAATCCATTCCTGGCTTTGGCTTCAAATCTTCAGATAATCTTTCTGTGTAAATGGACAAATGCGACGATTTGCAACACCAGTAGATTTTGGCAGACAATCCAGGCTGTGTGTCAAAATCTGGTGCCACCTTCTGCTCTTTCAGGCATTCAGCAGAAGTACAGCAAACCTCATAGAGCTGTGCCCTGTAGCCAGCACAATGAATTCGCACTTGGTGAATATAACCATGTACCACATGGTTATATTCACTGCTGTGGTATATATCAATGCATACAATATATTCATTACTGGTATATATGAATGCATTTGTTGCTGTTATATATGTATGCTTGCGGTATATTCACTGCTGGTATATATGTATCTGTGTGGTGTGCACTGCTGATATATGGTTATGCATTTTGTATATTCACTGCCGGTATATGGTTATGCATTAAGTATAATTATTGCTAGTATATTGTTATGCATTTCGTATATTTACTGTTGGTATATACAGTATATGTGCGGTAGATTCATTGCCGATATGTATGGATGTGTTTTGTATATTCACTGCTAGTATAAAGATATATGCATACATTTGGTATATTCACTGCCTTTATGTATCTGTACAGTATACACTGCTGGTATATGGTAATGCATTGAGAATACTCACTGATAGTATATATGAATGTGTGCAGAAGTATATTCATAGCTGCTGTATATGTATCTGTGCGGTATATTCACTGCTGTGGTGTGGTTATCCATTTGGTATATTTACTGCTGATATACAGTGGTACCTCGGTTTAAGAGTAACTTGGTTTAAGAGTAACTTGGTTTAAGAGAGTTTTGGTTTAAGAGCTCACAGTTTTTCAAAATGGTGACTTAGTGTAAGAGCATTGCTTTGGTGTAAGAGCTCCCTGTACTGGGTGGGAGAGCTAGTTGGGGAGGGGCATGGTCTGCATAGCGGGGTCTACAGCACCGTACTCTGACCCAAAAAGTCTGTGTGTGTGGGGGGGGGGGGGGGGGCGCCATTTAAATTTTCGCCTCAGGCAGCAGAAAAGCTAGAATCGGCCCTGGGAGCAGAGTCTATAGCGAGTTACTGTGGGAGCTCCTTCACAGTGCTGCCATCCTGTGCGCGCTGGAACTGGAAGTCCCCTCACTCACTTTTAATGGTTCTCTGTGTGCTAACTGCCATGCTGTGTCTGGTATAATTTTGTGAAGGCTCACTTGCTTCCTCACTCACTTTTAATGGTTCTCTGTGTGCTCACTGCCATGCTGTGTCTGGTATAATTTTTTGAAGGCTCACTTGCTTCCTCACTCACTTTTAATGGTTCTCTGTGTGCTTAATGCCATGCAGTGTCTGGCCTAATTTTTGGGAGGCTCACTAACTTCCTCACTCACTTTTAATGGTTCTATGTGTACTCAATGCTATGCAGTGTCTGGCTTAATTTTTGGGAGGCTCACTTGCTTCCTCACTCACTTTTAATGGTTCTCTGTGTGCTCACTGCCATGCTAAGTCTGGTATAATTTTTGGAAGGCTGAATGGCTACCACTTCTACCTTGTTCACTCTGTCCTCACCGCCATGCTGTGTCAGGCTGAATTTTTGGCTGGTTCATGATATGCTACCTCTGTTTTAATGGTTCCCTGTGTTCTCACTGCCATGCTGTGTCAGGCTGAGTTTTTGGGTGGTCCATATGCCTACCTCTGTTTTAACCAGGCTGTTGCACAGAATTAGGCATAATGGTGCCATTAGGCAGCCTCAGAGGCATGCATACATGCTGCCCCTGCTGTTTCCTGTCCATTTCTGCTGTGTTTCCATCAAGGTTGGCAGTTTTTCACACGACCTTCCCTCTACCGAACTTGGGTCCCCTGCAAAAATGCTCGAGTCTCCCATTGACTTCAATGGGGTTCGTTACTCAAAACGAGCACTCGAGTATCGGGAGATATTCGTCTCGAGTAATGAGCACCTGAGCATTTTAGTACTTGCTCATCACTAGTTTAAATGCTGACCTTGAATTTTTTGCCTTTTTAGGCTATGTTCACACAATGTGAACAACCAGCCGTTCTGTGACCCCGGCCGGGTCACAGAACCGCCGGTCTCTGCCCGGATCATCCCGATCATTCAGTGAATAGCAGCCATAGAAAACCATGTCAGTGCACACTATGAAGCGAGCGGCTCCGCCCGCTCGCTCCATAGTGTGCTGTGGGGAATTCTGAGGCGGGCGCACACGGATGCGCCCGCATCAGAGCTCT
Source organism: Dendropsophus ebraccatus (assembly GCF_027789765.1). Taxonomy (NCBI): domain Eukaryota; kingdom Metazoa; phylum Chordata; class Amphibia; order Anura; family Hylidae; genus Dendropsophus; species Dendropsophus ebraccatus. The sequence goes on along the minus strand of NC_091454.1, from coordinate 212,145,412 downwards.
GGGGCCGGAAAAAGTTCATCCGGCCGATCTTTCCGGCCGCAGAGCTCTGATTAGGCGCATCAGCGCGCACCCGCATCAGAGCTTCCCGGAGCAGCTCGCTTCACTGTGTAAACTGATAGGGTTTCCTACGGCCGCAATTCATTGAATTGTGGCCGCAGAAAACTGACGTGTCAGTTTTTTGCGGCCCCGCATGGGATCCTGGCCGGAGCGTGTACGATGTGTATACGCTCCGGCCGGGATCCCATTGAAAATAAGGCATTGTTCCACCCCGCATTCACACTGTGTGAACTGACATGGCAACAACGGCCATACTTTTACATAGTGTGAACATAGCCTTATGATGCACTTAACTTTGTCTATATTGTTAAAAAGTAAAGTACTGAGAGAGAAATAAGATACTAGGCACATTGTACCGGACCCTCAGCCTTGCTCAGGAACATAGTGGGAGATTTATCAAACATGGTGTAGAGTGAAACTGGCCCAGTTGCCCCTAGCAACCAATCAGACTCCACCTTTCATTATCCAAAGAGTCTGTGAGGAATGAAAGGTGGAATCTGATTGGTTGCTAGGGGCAACTGAGCCAGTTTCACTTTACACCATGTGGGAGATTTATCAAACATGGTGTAAAGTGAAACTGGCTCAGTTGCCCCTAGCAACCAATCAGATTCCACCTTTCATTCCTCACAGACTCTTTGGAAAATGAAAGGTGGAATCTGATTGGTTGCTAGGGGCAACTGAGCCAGTTTCACTTTACACCATGTTTGATAAATCTCCCCCCATGTTTGAATATGTTAGAACATAGCGTAGATGCAGAGGTTTAACTGTTACACATAAAAGTAAAATAGATGCGAACAGTGAACATCAGTGAAATATGGGAAGAGATCTATGCTTGATGCAGACAAGATATTTAAAGATATAATTACATACATGATATATATAGGGGTTATGACCTTACAAAAAAACATGACACATTGCTCCGAACCCTCAGCGAGGAATCACAGTGTATTATAGTTTGTCCATAGCCGACACACCCTTTATAGTGTTTTAAGGAGAAGAAACACAGCGCCAGAGGAATGTAATCATCATGCATCTGAAATGTCCAGACTTCACACAACCTATAAGAAGAGGAGAAGTACGGAAACATGCCATAATCCTGACCAGGGCAACCGTGACAGTTGCTGAAACTCGTAGATTTTTGGCCACACTGAGGATCCATACAGAGAGTGACGACACTGAATCTCCTGGGAAGTTTGAATCGGACTATTGGGATTTACTGAGGAGCAGTGCCGCCGGCCGGGGCACCTCCAGAATGGACTAAGAAACATCACCGCACGGTGATTACACAGTAAACCTACTCACCGCAGTGAAGCTTCCTTGGGACATATAGACGGATACTAGCAGGTGATTCCATCAGGTACTTTTTATTGTATAGTACTCTTTCATGCCATCATTAGCGTTGTTCTTGGACTCACTATCCATTTAGCCACATAGAATAGGGTACCTGGTTTTGCGCTGAATGTTTTTTCTTTTTATCAGTACAAATCAATAGTCCAGGCGATTTTAAGAAACTTTGTAATTGGGTTTATTAGGCAAATATGCCATTATCTGCATTCAAAAAGCCTTGTCCCAGGTCCCCCCCCCCCTCCCTCCTCTCTCTAATTTACTGCTCATTATCAGGAAATCTCGACTCTTTTACATCATTCGTGCCCTGTGTAACCTATGGAGAGGGGAGGGGGAGGAGGGAGATTAGTCACCAGCAGAGAGCAGAGAACAAAGGATTACACAGCGGGACCAGGGGCGCCGCAATGATGAGGCGACCTGAATCGTCTGCCTCAGGCGGCGCCACCAGCTATCTTCATGGGGGCGGCATTCAGTAGCAGATTATAATATGAGCGGTTCGGGCGGCCGCCCACATTATAATCCGCCACTGACTGTACCCAGGGCCGCTTTAACCAGAGGGCACATGGTGCACGTGCACCGGGCCCACTGGTTAAAGGGGCCCCCCCGAGCAGGCCGGCCGTTGCTATGTGCGACCAGTGCGGTCGCACAGGGCTCCGGCCACCAGCCTGTCATGGGGGAGCGCCATGGATGGGTAATCTACTTACCCCTCCATGGCGCCCCCTGCAGGGCCCCCCCGTCCGCCGCTGCCCCCGTCCGCTGCTGCTGCGGCGCTTCAGCGCTGCAGCAGCAGCGACACTGACAGAGAGAGAGCCATTGGCAGTCACTCACTCTTGTGGCCGCACTTCCTGCGGTCACAAGAGGCCGCGCTCTCCCTCTAGCGCCCGACGTCACTAGAGCGTCGGCGCGAGGGTAAGGGGAGTGCAGCCTCTTGTGACCGCAGGAAGTGCGGCCACAGGAGGGAAGAGAAGAGGAACGCGTGGACCCAGGTGAGTAAAAGTGTTTGTTTTTTTCAATGTTATATAGCAGGGGGAGCTATATACTATGGGGGGGGCACAGGGGGCTATATACTATGGGGGAGAACAGGGGGCTATATACTATGGGGGAGAACGGGGGCTATATACTATTGGGGAGCACAGGGGGGCTATATACTATGGGGGAGAACGGGGGCTATATACTATTGGGGAGCACAGGGGGGCTATATACTATGGGGGAGAACGGGGGCTATATACTATGGGGGAGAACGGGGGGGCTATATACTATGGGGGAGAACGGGGGCTATATACTATTGGGGAGCACAGGGGGGCTATATACTATGGGGGAGAACGGGGGCTATATACTATTGGGGAGCACAGGGGGCTATATACTATGGGGGAGAACGGGGGCTATATACTATTGGGGAGCACAGGGGGCTATATACTATGGGGGAGCACAGGGGGCTATATACTATGGGGGAGCACAGGGGAGCTATATACTATGGGGGAGCACAGGGGGCTATATACTATGGGGGAGCACAGGGGGCTATATACTATGGGGGAGCACAGGGGAGCTAAATACTATGGGGGAGCACAGGGGGCTATACACTATGGGGGAGAACGGGGGCTATATACTATTGGGGAGCACAGGGGGTTATATACTATGGGGGAGCACAGGGGGCTATATACTATGGGGGAGCACAGGGGAGCTATATACTATGGGGGAGCACAGGGGGCTATACACTATGGGGGAGCACAGGGGAGCTATATACTATTGGGGAGCACAGGGGAGCTATATACTATTGGGAAGCACAGGGGGCTATATACTATTGGGGAGCACAGGGGAGCTATATACTATGGGGGAGCACAGGGGAGCTATATACTTTGGGGGAGCACAGGGGGCTATATACTATGGGGGAGCACAGGGGAGGTATATACTATGGGGGAGCACAGGGGAGCTATATACTATGGGGAGCACAGGGGGCTATATACTACTGGGGAGCACAGGGGGCTATATACTATGGGGGAGCACAGGGGGCTATATACTATGGGGGAGCACAGGGGGTTATATACTATTGGGGAGCACAGGTTAGCTATATACTATTGGGGAGCACAGGGGCTATATACTATTGGGGAGCACAGGGGAGCTATATACTATTGGGGAGCACAGGGGTCTATATACTATGGGGGAGAGCACAGGGGGCTATATATTATGGAGAGCACAGGGGGGCTATATACTATTGAGGGGGAGCACAGGGGGGCTATATACTATTGGGGGAGAGCACAGGGGGGCTATATACTATTGTGGGAGAGCACAGGGGGGCTATATACTATTGGGGGAGAGCACAGGGGGCTATATACAATTGTGGGAGAGCACAGGGGGGCTATATACTATTGTGGGAGAGCACAGGGGGGCTATATACTATTGTGGGAGAGCATAGGGGGGCTATATACTATTGGGGGAGAGCACAGGGGGGCTATATACTATTGTGGGTGAGCACAGGGGGCTATATACTACTGGGGAGAGTGCACAGGGGGGCTATATACTAATGGGGGAGCGCACAGGAGGGCTGTATATAACTGGAGGAGCACATGAGGGTCTATATACTACAGGGACACCTTAAAACTATGGAGGCACAGAGGGGTGTAACTATGTAGGAGTACAGAGGGGTGTAACTACTGTATAGGGGTACAAGGGACCTAACTACTGTATGTGTTGGAGCCTAAAATATTTGTCTGGCAGATTCTGGAGAGAAGATTCACAGCCAGGAGAAGACTTCAAGGTGGCCCACGCTGGATGGAGAGAAAAAGAAAAGGTGACAGACTCTGATCGCAGAAGACGCCCCCGGTGAGTCACTGGATGTAACTTCACTCTGTTATAGGCTTGTACTGATAGGGGTCATGGTATGGCGGTATTATGTAATGGTATCAATGGTGATATCTTTCTGTTTTGTTTAGTGCAGTTTTTATGTAATATGTAATCACTGAATGGTGGAAATAGTGTTATAAGGTAACTACTGTATGTATTGGGGCTCTTGATACAGTGTGGGGGCAAATTCAGTACATTATACAATGTGCAGAAAGGTAAGGGGGGGCCCACTCTTGAGGGCTGTGCACTGGGCCCACCAATGTATTAAAACGGCCCTGACTGTACCATGTACTGGAGCCCCCCCACCCCCGGGCAGTATCTGTAATGAGATGCTGTGAGCGGGGGAGACTGTATTCATAAGCGCCGCGCTGTACTAAATCAGCCGCGCGGTGCTGATACTACAGCGCGGCGCTTATGAATACAGTCTCCCCCGCTCACAGCATCTCATTACAGATACTTCCCGGGGGCGGGGGGGCTCCAGTACATGCATTCCACGTCTGTGATCCGTCAGGATCACGGAACGTGGGAATGCAGCCTTAGTCCCCCGGCTGATGTGCGGCTGCCCGGGGTGTCCCGTCCTGTCCCCGGCAGCGCGCGCATCAGAGAGCTCCCCGTGCGCCGGAAGTCACAGGCACAGGCGCACGGGGAGCTCTGTGATGCGCGCGCTGCCGGAGACAGGACGGGACACCCCGGGCAGCCGCACATCAGCCGGGACCAGACCAGAGAGGCTCGACGGGGGAACGGAGGGCAGGTGAGTTGTGTGTTGTTTTTTGTTTTTGTTTTATCTGCTGTGCAGGGGGGGGGGGGGGAGAGGGGGACCATCTATAAGGTAGGGGGGGGGAAGGGGGCCATCTATAAGGGAGGGGGGAAAGAGGGGGACGATCTATAAGGGAGGGGGGAAAGAGGGGGACGATCTATAAGGGGGGGGGGGACCATCTATAAGGGAGGGGGAGAGAAAAGAGGGGGACCATCTATAGGGGGGGGGCCATCTATAAGGGAGGGGGGAAAGAGGGGGACCATCTATAAGGGGGGGGCCATCTATAAGGGAGGGGGGAAAGAGGGGGACCATCTATAAGGGGGGGACCATCTATAAGGGAGGGGGCGGGAGGGGGACCGTCTATAAGGGGGGGGAAGAGGGGGACCATGTATAAGGGGGAGAGGGGGACCATCTATAAGGGAGGGGGAAAGAGGGGGACCATCTATAAAGGGGCATCTATAAGGGAGGGGGGAGAGGGGGACTATGTATAAGGGGGGGAGGGGGACCATCTATAAGGGAAAGGGGACCATCTATAAGGGAGGGGGAGAGAGGGAAGAGGGGGACCATCTATAAGGGGGGGGGAAAGAGGGGGACCATCTATAAGGGGGGGGAGAGGGGGACCATCTATAAGGGGGGGAGAGAGGGAAGAGGGGGACCAACTATAAGGGGGGGGGAAGAGGGGGACCATCTATAAGGGGGGAAGAGGGGGACCATCTATAAGGGAGGGGAAAGAGGGGGACCATCTATAAGGGAGGGGGGAGAGGGGGACCATCTATAAGGGAGGAGGGAGAGGGGGACCATCTATAAGGGGGGGGAGAGGGGGACCATCTATAAGGGAGAGGGGACCATCTATAAGGGGGGGAAGAGGGGGACCATCTATAAGGGGGGAAGAGGGGGACCATCTCCTAAAAGATCAGCACCCTCCTCTCCTGACATCCTCTGTGCTGCTGGGACTTCTCCTATAGGATTAGCACCCTCCTCTCCTGACATCCTCTGTGCTGCTGGGACCTCTCCTATAGGATTAGCACCCTCATCTCCTGACATCCTCTGTGCTGCTGGGACCTCTCCTATAGGATTAGCCCCCTCCTCTCCTGACCTCCTCTGTGCTGCTGTGACCTCTCCTATAAAGTCAGCCTCCTCCTCTCCTGACATCCTCTGTGCAGCAAGGGACCAAACATTATGTTTATTGGGGACAGCAGTGGGGGGGGGGGGGGGCAGTAGTGGATTATAATGTGGGCGGATTGACGGGGGGGGGGGGGGGGCGTCATTCTATAGTTCGCCTCGGGCAGCAGAGAGGCTAGAATCACCCCTGAGCGGGACCTGTGTGAAACCTGGTATTCAGAGGTCAGAGAGGTCAGTGCTGACTACAGAGGAGATAGCTGGTGATGTAGCTGTAAATTAAACCTTTGTTGTCCCGTTTTGATGCCTCATCTCCCTCCACCCCTCCCCTCTGCATAGAGAACAATGAAGACAGGAGGGAGAGATTCAAACGGCTTTTTCATGATAAAAATGCATTTTTCAGCTAATAAACCCAATTACAAAGTTTCTTAAAACCGCCTGTACTATTGATTTCTGCAAAACTATTTAAACGACAGCGACACTTTAAGTGAACCCACGGGTGCTCACTTTACACATTTAGCAGCAGTAACGGTGCAGCGCTGGTGAGGAGGATCATCTCAGGTCGAGACAACCCCTCCACACTCTAGCAGAAGGCAACATTTGTTATATGAATATATATAAATAAACATGGAGATATATTCGACATGTGAGCCACAGTAGCGAGGGAGAACAGGGAATCAGCGAGGGAGAACAGAGAAATGAGATATGTCAGGTATTACAAAGAAACACACACAAGACATGTGCGGCTCTTATAGGATTTATATTATTCAGGTATAGGATTATAATGATGGAAAGACAGCTCCATTGTTCTCCTGACAGTCCCAGATACAGTAAATACGCCTTAGCAAGCAAAAAAACGTACAGTCTAAGGGCGGCCGGCATGTGGTGTGCATAATTTTCTTTACTGGGTAATAGTTTTATACATTTTTCAGGTACTGTCATACAAGAGGTCATCTGGAGGCTAAAAAACGTAATATTTTCCTGGGGCAGGCTGAACAAAAAAAGTAAAAACAAACCACATCCTCACCTACCTTGATTCCCCTAAGCTCCCACTCAGTGGCGGTCTTTGGCACCAAGCACCCCAAGCGATCGCTTGGGGCCCCCAACATCCAGTGAGGCCCCCACGCCCCGCTCTTGTGCTTAAGACCGCTGGACAGGGCCGCTGCCCCGCTCACTGCTGCCATCTGAACTGTAACTATGAGCACTCGTAATGAGCGCTCATAGTTACATGCAGCAGCACTGACAGGGCGGGAGACATTGGCCCCCTTCCTATCAGTCACTCTTGTGGCCGCAGGAAGGGTTTTCCCTGCGGTCACAAGTGGCAGCTATGTCCTTGTGGTGCCGGCGCTCCAGTGACATCACTGGAGCATCGGCACCAGGACAAGGGGAGTGCGGCCTCTTGTGATTGCACGGAAAACCCTTCCTGCGGCCACAAGAGTGAAGAGAAGAGGAGACGCCCGGACCCAGGTGAGTATAAGTGTTTGTTTTATTGTGTTATATACTATATGGGAGGGGGAGCACACAGGGGTCTGTTTAACTGGGGGAGCGCACATCGGGGGTCTATATAAATAGGGGGAGCACACAGGGGGGCTATATAACAGGGGGAGCACACAGGGGGGCTATAGACTACTGGGGCTTCACAGAGGGGTCTATATTCTACTGGGGGCAGCACACAGGGGGTCTATATACTACTTGGGGCAGCAGAATGGGGTCTATATACAACTTGGAGAGCACACAGGAGGTCACTATCCAAGTGGGGGGCACACAGGGGGGCTATATACTACTGGGGGAGCACACAGGGGTCTATATACTACTGGTGGAGCACACAGGAGGTCTATATACTACTGGGGGAACATACAGGGGTCTACATACTACTTGTGAGGCACACAGGTGGTCTATATATAACTGGGGGAGCACACAGGGGTCTGTATACTACTGGGGCAGCACACAAGGGGTCTAGATAATACTAGTGGGGCACACAGGGGGTCTATATACTACTGGGGGAACCACACAGGTGGTTTATATACTACTGGAGGAGCACACAGGAGGTCTATATCCAAGTGGGGGAGCACACAGGGGGGCTAAATACCCCTGAGGGAGCACACAAGGGGCCTATATACTGGTAGGGGAGCACACAGGGGGTCTATATACAACTGGGGCAGCACACAGGAGGTTTATATACTTCTGGGGGAGCACAGGGGGGGGCTATATATAACTGTGGGAACACACAGGGGGTCTATATACTACTGGGGGAAGCAAACAAGGGGTATATACTACTGGGGGCAGGACACAAGGGGTATATACTACTGGGGCAACACACAGCGGTCTATTGTTTTGGAACGCGTGTCGAGGAAGGGGGGCCCAAGACATAGCTTCGCTTGGGGCCCCAGAAATGCCAAGACCGCCCCTGCTCCCACTGAGCTCTTTACTGCAGAGTAAGGTGGGACGCCCCTGATGTCAAGGGGACCGAGGAAAGTGAGTATGTGTTTTTTTTTTTTTTTAGTCTGCCCCCTGTAACATAATTTTTTTTTTTTTTTTAAAGAACAAGAGTTGTGATCACAAGCAGTTTTGCAACACTCTTGCTTTATTTTTCTATTTTTAAATCAATGTTTTACTGTTTTACATCCTGTCAAACTGTGTGGTCCATGCTGCCGATATTTGGTCTTTTCTATGTTCAAAAAAGAGACCAAACACAGGAAGGCCCAGTCCTCTCATGCAAGGAAAGACATCTGTTTGTATACCAACCGAGGACAATCAACTTAGCTAATTAAGCTATCAGCTCTGCAGCTTACCAGGAGACAATGTTCTGTGTTATGTAACAATTTAGTCAATATAAGTCACTGTCCGGTTACAGAGGTTTTGGTGCTGTGTGACAGGAGAGCTGACCATACAATGCAAGCACCCCTAGAATTCTCTGCTACTGAATGTGGACACGCAGTAGCTTAAAACCCTCCTCTTGACATGTCTGGAGATACGTCTATCTTGCAGAGTGCAAAGTGGCCCAGACATAGCGACATGGTACACACCATTAAAATAAGGGTCCTTTTACATGTTCCAAATTTTCAGCTGTGGGGGGCGCAAACAAGTGCCGATCTGGCACAGAGCTACAAGTAAAGTGGCTGGGCTGCACAAATGATCCCTGTATTGTTCATGCAGCCCTGGAAACTTACAGCACAGATATGTACATAGGATACACTGTACATATAGGATATGTATATATCTGTGTTCAGATCACAAGCAGTATGTACTTACCCTCCGCGCTGCTTGTAATCTGGCATCCGGCTCTCCAGGCAGTGTCGGCTGTATCTTCGGTCTCCAACACTTGGCCAGATGTTGGCCTGAAGTTACAGCAGTGGCCGCAGGACTATAGTGCTTGTAATCTGGAAACTGACAGCACGGATATATATATATATATATATATATATATATATATATATATATATATCTGTCAGTTTCTCTTTATCATTGTCGGCCACGCATAACCCTGTTTACACAGAAAAATGTGCGGCCGATAACAATAAATTTTAAAGCCTCCTCTAAAGGTCCGATCAGGTGAGAGTCAGGTGTTTTCCCGCTCCTCAGCTGTTCGGCCACATGAGGAATTACCTGGCTCATGTGGTAGATGTGCAACCAAGTGTCGAGCTGCATTTGACACACAGAGGAGATGTTTGTTTGGAGGGTCCATCTGGTTTGACATTTAACCATTTAATGACCCAGCCTGTTTGGGCCTTAAAGGGGTTGTCCAGTGAAAATCTTTTTCTTTCAAATCAACTGGTGTCAGAAAGTTATATAGATTTGTAATTTACTTCTATTAAAAAATCTCAAGTCTTCCAGTACTTATCAGCTGCTGTATGTCATGCAGGAAATGTTTTATTTTCAGTCTGACACAGTGCTCTCTGCTGACATCTCTGGCCGAGACAGGAACTGTCCAGAACAGGAGAGGTTTTCTATGGGCAGTCATAGAAAACAGAGACAGAGTTCCTGTCTCGGCCAGAGATGCCAACAAAGAGCACTGTGTCAGACTGAAAATAAAACAGCATTTCCTGCAGGACATACAGCAGCTAATAAGTACAGGATCACTTGAGATTTTTTAATAGAAGTAAATTACAAATCTATATAACTTTTTGTACCTGGGCGTACAGGAACGTCCTGGGCTATGAAGTGCGCTCTGGAGCGGAGCGCACTTCATAGCAGGTGGGGGCCGGCTGTAGTGAGCAGCTGGGCCCTCACCGTTAATGGCGGGCTGCAAAGGATTTCATAAAAAAAAATATATAACATTAGAGAATCTGTGTAACCTGCATATGGTTGTGTTCGGACTGACCTACAGAATAGTGGTATCATGTCGCTTTTACCATATAGTGCATTACGTAGACACAGGAACCCCCCAAAGAATATTGCATTCTTTTTTACGATTTCACCATTGTTTATCTTCATACATGCATACATGTTATTGTAGAATGAAAGACGCCATTACAAAGTACAACTACTACTATAAAAAACAACAAGCCCTCACACGGCCCTGTAGATAGAAAACTGAAAGTGCTAGAGCTCTTAGAAGGGGAGGAGGGAAAAACGAAAACACTAAAATGAAAATTTGCGCAGTCCACTGGGTCATTTTGGGCTTGGTCTTTAAAGGGTTAAAGAGACTGTACCAAAGTCGCTCTTAACCTCTTGAGGACCCATGCCGTACCGGTACGCAGGCCCTTTAAGGGAGCATCGCGGCGCTCCGTTGAAGATGGCTGCAGTTTCCCTGCCTCCATGACGACAATCGCTGTGATTGGCAGGTGACTTCTCACCAGTCAATCACAGCAATTTACTGTGTTTCCGAGACAGCACCAATCACCGCTGTGCTCGGGCATGCCCGGGCGTGCTCATGGATGCCGGCCCCCAAACGCCCGTGATTGGCCGGTACGCACCGGCCGGCCAATGACGGTCGATCTATACTACTGATCCCATCATCTCCTTCTCTGCTTGCCAGAATCGAGCAGTGTGTGGTGTACCCGATGCTTTCCTCATGGGTGCCGGGTGCCTCCGACCGCCCCCCCCCCATTCTGCCTCTGGTTACAGGGAGATCAGCTAGCAGTTCCCTGCTGCTAGCTGTCTTCCTGTGCTGTGTCCTCCTCTCCCCTGTGCCTCCTTCGCCCCCCCCCCCATGCTCTCCGGTCACAGGGAGACAGGTAGCCGTTCTCTAGACTCCCCTGTGCCGTCCTCCCATCCTCTCTTGCCACCCTCTCTGCCCTCACTTGCCACCCTCTCTCCCCTCACCTGCCACCCTCTGCTGCCTTCTGCCCTCACCTGCCACCTTCTCCCCTGCCACCCTCTGCTGCCACCTGCCCTCACCTGTTACTCTCTCCCCTGCCACCCTCTGCTGCCTTCTGCCCTCACCTGCCACCCTCTCCCGCCACCCTCTACCCTGCCACCTTCTACCCTCACCTGCTACCCTCTACCCTGCCACCCTCTGCTGCCATCTGCCCTCACCTGCCACCCTCTCCCGCCACCCTCTCCCCTGCCACCCTCTGCTGCCTTCTGCCCTCACCTGCCACCCTCTCCTGAACCCTCTACCCTCTCCCCTGCCACCCTCTGCTGCCTTCTGCCCTCACCTGCCACCCTCTCCCACCACTGTCTACCCTCTGCCCTGCGACCCTCTGCTGCCTTCACCTTCCACCCTCTCCCCTGCCACCCTTTTCCATCCTCTGCTGCCTTCTGCCTTCACGTTCCACCCTCTCCCCTGCCACCCTCTCCCATCCTCTGCTGCCTTCTGCCTTCACCTGCCACCCTCTCCCCTGCCATCCTCTCCCATCCTCTGCTGCCTTATGCCCTCACCTGCCACCCTCTCCCATCCTCCCGGCCACCCTCTCCCTACCTCTTCCCTGCCACCCTCTTCCATCCTCTCCTGCCACCCTCTCCCCTGTCCTGCCACCCTGTCTTGTCACCCTCTCCTCTGTCCTGCCACCCACTCATCTCTCCTGCCACCTTCTCCTCTGTCCTGCCACCCTCTCTCCTCTCCTGCCACCCTCTCATCTCTCTTGCCACCCTCTCCTCTGTCTTGCCACCCTCTCCTCTCTCTTGCCACCCTCTCTTGCCACCCTCTCCTTCCACCCGCAACCCTCTCCTCTCTCCTGCTACCCTCTCCTCTCTCCTGCCACCCTTTACCCTGCCCCGTCACCATCTACCCTCTCCCGCCACCCTCTCCTCCTCTCCTCCTGCCCTGGATCGGTGGTGATATAGTGTCCCCTGCCTCTGCAGTTGTTTTTTGGTTTTTTTTAGTAAAAAATTCTTTCTTTCTGTGTGTCTCCTCCACTGTGCCCCCCAAGTAAAAAAGTCAAAAACACCACACACAAATAAAATGTAAAAACAGTACATAAAACACACAAACACTAACACTTGTAAACACATGGAAAATCATAACACACATCCCCTCTAAAGAAAAAAAGCAAAAAAATGGCCCACAGATTGTTCTCGGCTGAGGAGGCAGACGCCTGGAATGCCTCTGACACTGAGACATCCAGTGCGGGAGAAGAAAAAGATCCCTTGTTCCTTCTTCATTCCTCTTCTTCCTCATCGTCATTATCATTTAGTGATGATAAGCCCCCAAGGCGTTGCCCCAGGACTAGGCCCCAGAAAGCCCCACAAGCCCCCTCAAGTGACCCCACCCCGTACGAGCCACAGATTCCTGAGTTCGTTGGGGTCACTTGTGGGGGGGTTTGCAATGTTTTGGCAGCACAGGGGCTCTGCGAACCCTTCGTCCTCCATTCTGGCCAAAAATCTGGCTTCCAAAATCCAAATTGCGCTCCCTCCCTTTGAAGGCTTTCCGTGTGTTGGCTTTGCACTTTGTGTCCACATTTGTGGTACTCCTGTAATCGGGGGAAATTGTTCTGCATGATTAGTGTTTGTTTGTTTTTTAACCCCCTGTGAACATGAAAAATTCAAAATTACACCAACATTTTAGGGTAAAAAATGTAATTTTTCATTTTCACGGCACATTTTTCTACATTTGTGTCTGTCACCAGTGGGGTCCATATGCGCACTATACTTCTTGTTACATTCTTTGTGGGGTGTAGTTTCCATAATGGGGTCACTTCTGGGGGGTTTACACTGTTTTGGCAGCACGGGGGCTTTAAACTAAAACCAATAAAAAAAATTGGCCTGAGGGGAAAACCATAAACAAGGGAACACCCCGACCAAACAAATGCAAGACCAAATATGGAAAAAAAATTATCTTTTATTAAATGTATTGCAAAAAACAAACTTGATAAAATGCATGTAATAAGAGCTGGAGCCTATACAAATCCCCAAGACAGGGTGCATAGACGTAGATTACATTACATGATATAACAAAAAATACAATAAATGAATGCTAATAAGTAATCTACATACATATATACTGGGCACTGGGCATATCACAAACAGAAGTATAACTCACAGTGGATAATCAGACATAAATATCACAAGAGGTTATTGTACATTAACCATACAGTGTGTCCTTAGTATATTTGTCCACCACAAATATACTAAGGACACACTGTATGGGTCCGTCAGATTTACAATTGGTGTCTGTCTTTTTTTTTAGAATTCTAACAGGACAAAAAATTACTGAATTAAAACAAAACCTTCAACAGAAGGTTGAAGCAAAGATAGCCCTATACAAAACATATGTATTGCATTGATCTGTTCAATCTGCAGGCTGTAGCAGCAGATTTGTTATGGCAGGAGTACAAATCCATTGGGGGTTCTGGGACTCATGATGATCTGCAGATGTTATGCCGCTCCATGGCTGTTACCTTTTGCCTCAGTTTGAGCTGATCGAGGGTACTCTGGCCCTTTCAAATTTTGTATGTTTTTTCCCTTGCAACATAACCATCATACTATACTCACCTCCCCGTGCTCCCCCATTGTCCTACTGCGGCGTTATATAACACTTTCTATATTGTAGATGGGTACAATTTGTAACATAGAATAAAAACATTTCATGATTAATCTCTCCTTTCTATTACAGAAATCTTGCTGAGGTCCGGATCATCGGGGGATGAAATGAGCCCACGAATCTGCTCAGGGAAATTTCCTGTCTTCTGTTTCATGGGCTTCATGTTTTTGTTTGGTTACACATTCTACCATGAAAAACAGACAGAATTTATCAGGTGGATTCCGACTCCCGTAAAATTTCAACCAAGACGTGTAAATAACCTGACTTACCCGGTTTTCCAGCACCCTCTGGCTCCTCCGTACCCGTACCCATACAAGCTTATTATTAACCAGCCGGACAAGTGCAAGAACCGGAAGCCTTTCCTTGTCCTAGCGGTGCTAGTAGAGAGCCAGGACTGGGAATCCAGGCACACAATCCGGGAAACATGGGGCAATGAAAGTCTTTATGATGTTGATGTGGTCAGGATTTTTCTGGTGGGTCTACCTGTAGGTATTCCTGACCGAACCCAGCAGTTATTGGAGGAAAGTGAGGCCTTTGGGGACATCATCCAACAAGACTTCATGGACACCTATTACAATTTGACCCTGAAAACCTTAATGGCTATGGAATGGGTGACCAAATTTTGCCTTTCTGCCAGCTATGTCATGAAGATAGACAGCGACATGTTTCTTAATGTAGACTACTTGGTCCATAAGGTTCTTCGCCCAGACAAACCTGTTCGTCCAAATTATTTCACAGGATTCATAATTCCCAGTGGTTCACCCTTTAGGGACCTATCTTCCAAATGGTACCTACCTAAGGAAGTCTATCCAAGCGACACCTTCCCACCCTACTGCGCAGGTCCTGGATATCTATTTTCAGCTGACATGGCGAAAAAAATCTATGAAGTGTCCCAAGAAATTAGGGTCATCCCCATGGAAGATGTTTTTATGGGCGTCTGCTTGTATGAGCTCCATATTCCACTTACTGAACCCCCTCCAGGAATATTTACTGGCGACAGGATTGATTACGACCTTTGCAAATTTAAGAACCTTGTCACAGTCCACCATTATGAGAAACAAGAGCTCCGGACTGTATGGGCAGACTTTTGGACTAAAAAATCTCAGCAGTGCTAAGAAAATGGGATTTTTTATTTTTAGAAACTAATAATATGATGTTCAAAATACATTTCTATATTTTTCTGAACATATAATTTATAAGAAAATATTTTTTGATGAATGAATTAGAGATAGATAATTATGCAGTGCCGGACTAGGCCACCAGAGGACCGAAACGCTTTTCTGGTGGGCCCCCAGCTTTAGAACCTGCACTAACACTGACTGACATGTCGTTTCCCACTGGTTCTTCATTGGTGGGCCCCCAGGATCATTTCCTCTGGTGGGCCCCAGATACCCCAGTCCAACACTGTAATAATGAAATGTGAAGGGGATGTTTTAGATTAAGTTCATATAGGGGCACTGTAGCCCCGTTGAACAATGATCCTTGAACAATCTAAGAATAATTGATAATTAATAATAAATTGATAATTAAGTCTATCTAAGCTAAGCATGTGTATGGGTACTCTCTCGACAACTACACAGGTGGATGAGTATATACGGGGTTTGGGACTATATTTAAATATTATCACCTGTTTGTGTAGCACTTCTGTACAGGGAAGCTCCTGCTGCAGCTGGCACTCAGACACCAGTCATCCGTTCACCTGTGCCCACCGCAATGCGGGATGGACTTGCTGCGGTAGGCGACCCCTAGGTCACTAGCCCTGGCTTGGCTTGCTAAAAGCGGCGGGTGAGGTGCAGCTGGTGATACTTAGGCAACAAGCAGGACCACAGCAGTACTCACGACTGGAAGCACAGGCAGCAGGAACTACGGGCAGGGACCACAGACAGGAACCACTGGCAGGAATCACGGGCAAGCTGGGACAACGCGCTAGTGTGGAGTCCCACCACGGGTGTTTCTTGTACTACACCTGTCGCAAAAAAAACCTCACTCAGTCAGGTGGTGATGAAGGTATTTATTGATTTCACCACTAGATGTCAGTGTTTTGTATGTGAATGTATATCTATTGCACAGATGTAGTTAACAAAGGGTTACTGCTCTTTCTATGTTATGTAGTTTGTTGACCAATGGAGATACTTCTTTCTCTTCTGCCTTTCACTATTTTTCTTTCTCTTGCACACATTCTTCTCCACTACTCACAGGGGGTTACACACATCCCTGTAGGAAGTAGTCACTATGTGAGAACTTCCTCTCAATGAGTGAGTTCCCCTCAGGACCCCTGTCCGGGACAGTCAAGTTGTGTTGGAGAGTCAGTACCCACAAGTATGGAGCAACCAGAGACTTTCAGTTTCTTCAGTCTAACTATTTCCACTATGCAATGTTAGATGCTAAAGGGAGGACAAGTCCGGGTTCAATTCCAGCTTACCCTGAGAACCTCTCTACACAGTGCAGGGCAGTATCCTAGCTACAGAAGAACTGACTCAGATAGAGCAAAGTTACCGTAACAAAGGTCTACGTACTCTATCTCGCAGCGCAGGTGACACAAAAAAACTTTGGACACTTAGCTACACCCAGGTAACTACAACTGGGGCTTGTGTCACCCCAGTAGGACAAGTACCTCGACACTGTAGGGCAGAAGGTGGTCAGACATAGTCTAAACATGGGCACAAGTATCTCTCTCTCTAACTCCTCTCCTCTTCTCTTCACTGATCAACTGTAAACTTGACCAGTACCGATACATCTACCTCTTATATTAGCACTTAAAGTATCTCTCAGCACAGATCCAGTGAGACACTGAAGCCTGTATCCAGATAAGTTATCTGCTGCCAAAGTGTTCTGTATTCCAAGAGATTGTTCAGTAAAGCCATTATATTTATTCTACTGGGACTCAGTCATCATTGCACCAGCACCTATACACCTCGGGTCACCTACACACCTTGGGTCATTTTCCACTTTCTGTGGGTGGCGGTACTGATAGTCCGGGTGGGTCATTTTCCCCTTTCTGTGGGTGGCGGTGTTTGACACTGTATAGGGACTGAACAGAGGGGCCTAACTATACTATATACTGTAAATCATTTTCTAATTAATATACTGCTGGGGCCACAGAGAAAATAATAAGCACCCTGTTCTTACCATACACGCTTCCCCGGGTATCCACCTGTGATGTCTGCTGGCCCCCTGCTGAACCCTCCAGCCCATGTATACTGGTATATATTAGTATCAGTATATTGGATTTGGTCAGCAACAGTATGTCATTAATGTGTATGGTAATAATACAGAAATTTACTTTTTGGGGGTGAAGGGTACAAAACATATCTGTATATACTCTAGCAATGCTGAAGGGTGGGCCTAAAAAAAAATTAATTCGAGTAAATGAGACTGATCTGTAATTTCATGCATGGCTGTGACGATATAATACAGTATATAGCCATGATGCACTTACTATATCTTCTCTGTATGGAGCAATCCCTATTGGATGTTGCTTCGTATGCTTTGTGCTTCAGCTCTTACCACTGCCTGTATTCCGTTGTGTGTATGCTGCTTCCATCTAGTGACTGTGTTTTGGCTATTGCACCTGGAGTGTTATAATATCTGGTGTGTCTAGCCTGGCATCTATATTTGTAGATTGCAGCTCTGGTGTGCGGTCTGTATCCAATTTGGGCTCTGATGATGTTGGTCACATGTACAATTCTGGATTCAAATTCCATCAGTTGGAGGCATGTATAGAGGGGTGAGGCATATGTGTACCCCTTTTGGTTCCTTTCTTGCCATTACATTTTGTCCGCACCACCACACAATAGAGACCAATGCTACTGGGACAATGCCATGGCCCAGTTGCTGGTACTGAGCCTGCTAGTGGTTTCTGGTGTTTTGGAGGCTACTTGTCACAGGTGACAGGAGTAGTAACACCCACCCCTGGACACACAGCAACCAGACCTTAAAGTGACACTGTCACCCTCTTTTTGCATTATGACTTCTCTGCACAGGTGTAAAGGGTAAATTTTGAAGTTTTCATACCTTATTTTATATCATACATCATGGTGCTTGTTCCAGGAAAAAGTGATCTTTTATCATCTGCAGATTGTGCTACCTGGGCGGGGCTTCACGGCCGCAGCACCACTTAGCCCCGCCCACATCACCACTGTAGGCCCCTTCCCTCCGTGACATCGACACTGCATAGGCCCTGCTGCCTCGATGGCCATTGGAACTGGTCGGCCCACCCCCTCTAGGTCGGCCCAAAACAATGTGTCGGGTTCCCGTCCTGACTGGTAGTACGAGTCCCAGGCCTTTGTCTTTGGTTGTAGCTAGCTAGTAGTTTCTTTCCTACTCAGCCGAGCGAAGTTCAGCAGAGAGCAGCTATCTTGCACTGTGCTCTTCTGAGGACCAGTCTTACTTTCCACTCCACGGCACAGGCAAGGTAGGTTGCTCCTTTATCTCAGGCTAACCTGGAACTACTCTCAACTACTCAGTAAGTGGAGTCAGCGAGAGAGAGAGAGAGAGAGAGAGAGAGTGTATGTGTAGCTAAACCTTCCTTCCTGACTGCAGCTGTGCACAACTGTGACACCTAGTGGCTGGAGTAGGAAACAGCAGTTAACTGCACCAATTGTGACACCTGATAAAGAAACTTTTGCGTAGGTGTATAGAAAACAAAAAAAAACACGTAGAGGGACACTAAAACAAGAGGTTCTGACAGACAATATACACCAAAAGTGTGTGTGTGTGTGTGTGGGGCGGGTAACAAGACAAGGGAATAATGTTGATGGACAAATATAGTAAGTTCCATATGAAAGGAAAGGTCATGAAGTATTACTGAAATAAGTGGCATTGAATCTGCTACCTCTAGGAGTAGGTGATAGTTGTGTGGAGAATGAGGGGCTGCAAGGTGTTGTAGTGCAGGAGCTAAGGGTGTTGCAGTACCGCTGCAGTACTTGTCCCATGGCCTGAGTGGTAGCTAGTTGTTCCCTAAGTCCAAAAAACATACTTTGTAAATGTTCCTATTACCAATTTCTGCAATGTGTTGGTGCAGGATGCAATCCCTAGGGGTTCAGGGAGAACTGCAGAACAGTAAACTTTACATTAAAAATCTTTAAGGTGCAGACACAGAATACAGTCACAGTTTCAGTTGAATACAAATCCTTAAATTGGATCTGTAACCTCCTGACCGCTTACTAAGCTGGTGGCACCACTGGATAGATCTAAACTAAAGAATTTCGAACATATCTTTGTGGCCTGTGTCTGTTTTTTTTTTCATTAAAAAAAACTTTTATTTGGGCTGTGAATAGTGTCAAGGAGGCGGAACCTATAATTCCCTAGGCCCTAGAATTGCTCCACCTCACTGTGCTGTATGTAGAGTGTACATAGCCGTTTATGCAGGGCATATAGCACGTTTAGGTGTAACAGCACTAGGGTCCATATGATGATAATAGGCTCCGCCTCTTTGACACAATTCACAGCTCAAATAAAGTTTTTTTTCATGAAAGCAAAAACACTGACTCAGGCAATAAAGGTACGTTCTGATTTATTCAATTCAGATCTATTCAGTGGTGCCATTTGTAGGCAGTCAGAGGGTCACAGATTCACTTTAATACTTGACTTGAAAGACGTAGAAAAAGATAACCAGTACTCTTGGTAAAAGAATGCGACCTTGCTGTGATGAGTACGCGGAGCGGCACATCCATAACTACATTTGACGTTTGCCAGAAAGGACTTGGTGAAAGCAGGGTAGCACTTTGGCCAGAAACACAGCTTCTCCAACTGACTAGACTTGAGTTGAGACTTGAAACTTGCAGATGATGCATTCTCAGTATAGACAGGCAGACTTTCTCAGGCGTAGTCGCACCTCTGGTGATTTAGCTGTGCATGGTTATGGAAACAGGAACACAGGATACAGGAATCAAGAACAAACAACTGTACAGCACCATAGGCACAGACACTGGCCAGCGGCCAGGCTCCTGAATATGAATCTATGGCTCTGAGAGACCCCCGCTCTAAAACACACCACTTATCCTCCCATGGAAAGGGAGTGGCAGTCACACAAAGTTACACTTTATACAATCATCATAAGGGTGGAATATGCAATATTTTTGTCTGATGAAAGCCTAAAAGCAAAATAACCTCTAGGGAGCCGTACTGAAGGGCGGAACACTTAGAGGATACTATTACTACCTGAATAATGTCTCTGAGCTCCACCTTTGAATGTGATAAGAGGGCGATGGGCACAGTTGGCAGCAAAGAAAACAACTCTGCGCATCCTTAAAGGGACTTTATCCATCTCAGTATATGGCTTCTCGCACAGTTGAAATAAAGGATACTCCAAGAACATATCTAGCTGGCGTTACCAGATAATAAATCTCTCCACCAGCAGAGCATCCATTATTCTGAGCCAGCAAACAGTGGTAGATAACTGTTTTTATTACTACATTGTTCTTGGAGATGGAGGGATTAGTACTGGAGCCTTGTGACAGCACAACCTGTGAGAGAGGAGATTGAGGGAAGATCCTGAAGGCAAAACCCAAACAATAGTGAGAGTGGTCGGAGCTCAGACTGTAAGTGATTGATATGGAAAAAAACATCAGTTTATGTGTTTTAGTTCTCTTTTTGGTATAAATTATCTGAATTTTATTCAGTAGTATTATAACCATATTAAAAATTATAGGGGGGATTTATCAAACATGGCGTAAAGTGAAACTGGCTCAGTCGCCCCTAGCAACCAATCAGATTCCACCTTTCATTCCTCACAGACTCTTTGGAAAATGAAAGGTGGAATCTGATTGGTTGCTAGGGGCAACTGAGTCAGTTACACCATGTTTGATAAATCTCCCCCATAGTTTTTATCGTTTACTATTTTTACATTTATAGTTTTTGTTGCTTTTTTACTTTCAAATTTCATAAAGTTTTTATCTTTTACTAATCCTACTACTACTCCTATGCTCATACTCTAATATCCAGAACTTTATTTTTTCCCTCGGTGGTCTTGTTTGTTTGTTTTTTCCTGCCGACTGAGCTGTACTTTTTATTTATACTATTTTGGGGGTTTATACTGTACTTTTTTAAGGAAGGGCGGGGTTAGAAAAAACAGCAATTTTTTAAAATCACATTTAAAGCGAATTTATCAGCAGGTACATCGCTTTAAGATCTTTGCTTCAATAGACCGCTGCAGGTGTGGGGATGCCGGTGCAGCAGTCCTTTTTTTTGAACCGTGGCCCGATTCCTGCAAAATGTAAGATTGTTTTACAAAACTTTTTTTTAAGCTAGGCCTAACAAACTGCATCCGAGGCTCTGCCCAGATTGTGCTGCTAACTGCTACACCAATGTACAAGGACAAACCCCATTGTCTTTAATGGGATCCGTCATGTTTCCACTCCTGTTCGTCATTTTAATGGGAACAAAAGTAATTTTAAAGCTTTAGAACCTCTGATGCAGGGTGGCCGGAGCCTAACTAATACCATTGGGGAGGAAAAGAAATACAATACTCCATAACAACCATCATTACGTCAAAGGGGAGGGGAAGGAGGAGGTTAAATGGCCAGATCATTGCCTCACAAGTAAGTGTCAGCTGTACAGGACAACCAGCATCGTCACTCAGAGGTATATATATATATATATATATCATATTTATCTATAGAATTTTATCTGCTGTTTCCAGTTTTTATCATTTCTAGTACTACTTTTTTGTTTTTTTGTAACGTCATATCAGGTTTGAGCTCTTGTATCCTTTGAGCTTTATGTCGATTTTACTTCATTGGCCGCCATAGTAAAATTACAGGTTACCAATGAGAATATTGTTCTAGAGAATCGGTCATTTTTTCTCTATAGGTTTTAGCCTTTTTGTGGATTTTCTTAACCACAGCGCTCAGCTACCTGCACTGGATTACATGAATGCTAGTCAGGTGTGAGAGCAAGACAAAGGAGACTGTGTGAACTGTATATACATCCTTTTTAACTCATTCACAACCTGGCAAATTAAGATTTTAGGGTTTTTTTTTTTTACCTCCTTACTTGCTCAGACCCATAGGAAGAGACTGTTGACCATATAATGTATTGTAATAGTCTACAATTGTTTTTATTCATTTATTTGTTATTACTCATTGTCTGCATACATTTTTTGTATAGTTTAGGGTTTGTTTGTTTTTTTGTTTTTTTTAATAAAAGTATTTTTTATCCTTTTTCAGTTGTAGTAAATTTTGTACCTTTAGCGGGGGATATTATTTACATTTAGTAAGCATGGTTGATAATACATACTGAATGGCCAAAAAAACAAAAAAAAACAAGCCAAAGTGGCATGAGACGAATCCATCAAAACGTAGGTCGAGTAACAAAACTGACAGCCTATCTGTTCTCTCATGCCTCTTTGGTGTTAGTCCTTTGCTTGTCTTTGGTTTATGTATATACCACACGATAGGGGTTGCAGTTGAGGTTATATTAAGTATATATTCTCAACCACTATTTCCATGTTGGATATGTGATCTATTTTTACGCTTTTGTGTACTCGCATGTTTATTTATTCACCTGTCCACTCGGCTATTTGTGTGCATTACCCAGAAGGCCTTGTTTGCCCGTGCTTAGACATCATTATTCCTTACCCATTGTCATAGTGTCTTTGGGACTCCTTTCAGTCTTTTTGTACCATGAACGGTGGCCGTGTTATCTTGTTTTTCTGTATTTTCATATATGTCGGTTTACTTCTATGTGGGCAATACTTTAGTTGTTTAATTGATTGTAAGTCCCATTTTGATTATAGTTGCCATATAATACAATATTAGATTAAAAAAAAAACAGTGAGTTTCCAAACCCCATTATAACGCAGGAGACGATAGCAACGATTAATAGCACCTTCTGTCAATTTTATTTATCATTTGAGCAGTAATAAAGGTGAATTATTAATGGATTGTATGTCCTGCGCTATATTACTACAGGATTTGTAATTGGGTGGTGCATTTAGGACTTAAAGGGGTACTCCAGCGTGGGGGCACTTTTGCGCTGGGACCGGGGACGAGGTGGCCGAGGGAAAAGACATCCACTCACCTCCCTGGTTCCAGCGGCGAGTCCCGCATCGCGGCGCTCTGGTGCCCGGTTCCCGGCCGCTTCCGGGTGTCTGACGCGGGCCCGAGACGTGACGTCTCAGATCCGCTCAGCCACTCAGCCACTCAGTGAAGGAGGCAGGATCCCCGGTCCCAGCGCAAAAGTGCCCCCACGCTGGAGTACCCCTTTAAAGGGTTATCCAGCAAAAATCTTTTTCTTTCAAATCAATTGGTTTCAGAGAGTTATATAGATTTGTAATTTACTTCTATTTAAAAATTTCCAGTCTTCCAGTACTTATCAGCTGCTGTATGTCCTACAGGAAGTGGTGTATTCTCTCCAGTCTGATACAGTGCTCTCTGCTGCCACCTCTGTCCATGTCAGGAACTGTCCAGAGCAGCAGCAATAATTCACCATAGAAAATCTCTCCTGCCCTGGACAGTTCCTGACATAGACAGAGGTGGCTGCAGAGAACACAGTGTTAGATTGAAAAGAAAACATAATTGTATCCTGAGAAACCCTATAGACTTTAATGGGGCCCATCAGATTTACAATTGGTGTCTGTGTCTTTTTTAGGATTCTAACAGAACAAAAAAACACTGCATTAAAACAAAACCTTCAACAGAAGGTTTAAGCATAGATAGCCCTATACAAATCATATGTATTGCATTGATCTGTTCAATCTGCAGGGCGTACCAGGCAGGAGTACAAATCCATTGGGGGTTTTGGGGTAACTTCTGGGATGATCTGCAGATGTTATGCCGCTCCATGGCTGTTACCTTTTGCCTCAGTTTGAGCTGATCGAGGGTACTCTGGCCCTTTAAAATTTTGTATGTTTTTTTCCCCCTTGCAACATAACCATCATACAATACTCACCTCCCCGTGCTCCCCCATTGTCCTACTGTGGCGTTATATAACACTTTCTATATTGTAGATGGGTACAATTTGTAACATTGTATAAAAACATTTCATGATTACTCTCTCCTTTCTATTACAGAAATCTTGCTGAGGTCCGGATCATCGGGGGATGAAATGAGCCCACGAATCTGCTCAGGGAAATTCCATGTCTTCTGTTTCATGGGCTTCATGTTTCTGTTTGGTTACACATTCTACCATGAAAAACAGACAGAATTTATCAGGCGGCTTCCGACTCCAAAATTCCAACCAAGACGTGTGAATAACCTGACTTACCCGGCTTTCCAGCACCCTCTGGCTCCTCCGTACCCGTACCCATACCATTTCCTGATCAACCAGCCGGACAAGTGCAAGAACCGGAAGCCTTTCCTTGTCCTAGTGGTGCTAGTAGAGAGCCAGGACTGGGAATCCAGACACACAATCCGGGAAACATGGGGCAATGAAAGTCTTTATGATGTTGATGTGGTCAGGATTTTTCTGGTGGGTCTACCTGTACGTATTCCTGACCGAACCCAGCAGTTATTGGTGGAGGAAAGTGAGGCCTTTGGGGACATCATCCAACAAGACTTCATGGACACCTATTACAATTTGACCCTGAAAACCTTAATGGCTATGGAATGGGTGATCAAATTTTGTCCTTCTGCCAGTTATGTCATGAAGATAGACAGCGACATGTTTCTTAATGTAGACTACTTGGTCCATAAGGTTCTTCATCCAGACTTACCTGTCCGTTCAAATTATTTCACAGGATTCATAGTTCCCGGTGGTTCACCCTTTAGGGACCCATCTTCCAAATGGTACCTACCTAAGGAAGTCTATCCAAGCGACACCTTCCCACCCTATATTGCAGGTCCTGGATATCTATTTTCAGCTGATATAGCAAAAAAAATCTATGAAGTGTCCCAAGAAATTAGGGTCATCCCCATGGAAGATGTTTTTATGGGCGTCTGCTTGTATGAGCTCCATATTCCACTTACTGAACCCCCTCCAGGAATATTTACTGGCCAAAAGATTGATTACGACCTTTGCAAATTTAAGAACCTTGTCACAGTCCACCATTATGAGAAAGAAGAGCTCCGGACTGTATGGGCAGACTTTTGGACTAAGAAATCTCAGCAGTGCTAAGAAAATCACTGACTAACATGTCATTTCCCGCTGGTTCTTCATTGGTGGGCCCCCAGGATCATTTTCTCGGGTGGGCCCCAGATACCCTAGTCCGACACTACAATTATGAAATGTGAAAGGATGTTTTAGATTAAAATTATATGGGGGTGCTGTTGCCCATTGTTTTTTGGATTGTTAGACAAATCCAGCATGTTACGAGATCATTCTCTGGAGAGCCGTAGTGCTCACATACCAATGGGCCTCTACAAGACGCACAAAGGTCAAGAAGAAGCGAGCCCCATATAGATATGACTTTGGAGCCTACTCGCTATATCTAACAGGATTACTGTGGGACATAATGTAAATTATGGGGTATGGGGTAAATTATGAAAACTTGAATTTATTTACATGATATTTATTCTATAACTAGAGCTCAGTGAGTCATATTTTGGAGAATGGGAATACCCCTTCACAATAGGATGTGTCCATGATGTTCTGTTTAGCTGTAGGGTTGGGCCTTGGAGTCTAATGGACCAAAGGAACCCCAGTCCAACCCTTAGGAATATAACTATAGGGTGTGCAACACTTCATATCATAGCAGGTCACCTAAGACCAAAGGAGGAGACAAGTACTATATATATTTGTGGAGGAGCTCTGTTACCGATTCGCACTTGGGTCTATAGGCTTTAGGTTATACCTCTACCAGCACTGGTCTCAGGCACTATGAGGTAGGGCCCTGACTGCTGCCCAGCACCCCCAGCACCAATGAGACCTCACCATCTATTATTACATGCCACCAGTGTTTATGGTACAAAACTATATTGAATTAAAGGAGAAGTCCGGCGAAATGTTTAATTAAAGTATTGTATTGCCCCCCAAAAGTTATACAAATCACCAATATTCACTTATTATGGGAAATGCTTATAAAGTGCTTTTTTTCCCTGCACTTACTACTGCACCAAGGCTTCACTTCCTGGATAACATGGTGATGTCACTTCCTGGATAACATGGTGATGTCACTTCCTGGATAACATGGTGATGTCACTTCCTGGATAATATGGTGATGTCACTCCCTGGATAACATGGTGGCGTCACTTCCTGGATAACATGGTGATGTCACTTCCTGGATAACATGGTGATGTCACTTCCTGGATAACATGGTGATGTCACGCCCCGACTCCCAGAGCTGTGCAGGCTGTGGCTGCTGGAGAGGATGATGGCAGGGGGATGCTCAGTGTCCCTCCAGTGCCCTGTGTCCCTCAGTGTCCCCCTGCCATCATCCTCTCCAGCAGCCACAGCCCGCACAGCTCTTTTAGTTGGGTCGTGACATCACCATTTCATCTAGGAAGTGAAGCCTTGATGCAGAAGTAAGTGCAGGGAAAAAAGTACTTTATAAGCATTTCCTGTAATAAGTGTATATTGGGGATTTGTATAACTTTTGGGGGAGAATACAATACTTTAATAAAATTTTTCGCCAGACTTCTCCTTTAATTAGGTTGTATATATTTTAATAGCCGGTACATATTTTATGGTATCACGTCTATGATACATGACTTATGATTGACTGTACATACATGTTAATTTTTTTTTTACTTTTATTTTGACTTTTTCTTTATAATTATCACAACTTTTTATTACACTTATCAATTTTTACCTTAAAGTGATACTGTCACCCCCCTTACTCTATATTTTGATCTCTGCACCATCCACAAGCTTAGATATATATATATATATATATATATATATATATATATATATATATATATATATATATATATGTACCAGAGAAAAGTCCACCTTTAAGGGTGTTGTCAAGTTGGTTTTGCTGCAATCTTAAAAAAATTGTGGTAAAAGTGTGAAATGCGAATCTACCCTAAGGCCCAGTCCACACTGAGCAAAAACGGAGAGCTCCGCCGCGGAATCCCGCCTTGCTCCGTGTCCTGCAGTATCTTTATGGAAGCGCGTGCCTCCGCTTCCTCCCCTCTTCGCTCAAAAAATTGACATGTCAATTCTTTGAGTGGAGAGCAATAGGAGCGGACGCGTACCCTCTCATTCAGTCACTGCAGGTGTGGTGTACCCCTGGGCTGCTACCAGGTCCCTTGGGTTAGTGTCACAGATGATGTAGTCACAGGTGGCCAGAGTGGTGTAATTATCCTCCTGAATAATAGGACCCGCCACCCACAGAAAGGGGAATTGTCCCAAGGTTGTGGTGTATATGCTGTGTAGGTGGTGATGAATAATCATAGACTCTGAGATAGCGTTGAGTTGCTTTACTACTTGTAAATGTGCAGCAGGTAATACAGTGGATCTTTGGTATACACTTGATAATAGTTCCAATAAACACCTGCATATAAGACAACCAGATCTGCGAGATAAGTGCTGAGTAGGAGATAGTTGTGTTGGTAGAGTTGTGCTGAGGTAGAGTGGCAGAGAGGAGGATGCCGTGAGAGTCTCAACCTATGTAGAAATGTGCTCTGCCGGGATGTTGGAGGATTTACTTGTAGAAGTAGAAAAAAAAGACCTGTGCCTGTGTATTGACCTTTACTCTAGCCTTCACACCACCTTATGCCCACTAGCGTTGGCTGAACTGTACTAGTGGGTGACACAGGTCGCAGACCTTGTTGCCTGGGCTGAGCGGAATGCTGAGGGTTCCCTGCTGACACCCGCGCTGCGAGATGGAGTTCATAGGCTTACTGCAACTTTGCTCCACCTGGATCAGTTCCTGGCTCTGTGGCTCTTTAGTGGATACTGTCCTGCACTGTGACTTCTCCTAATCCATGACGTAGGTTGAGGTTATCTGTTGGCTAGTATTCTCCTAAGAGGTGTAACACTGCATAGTGCTTTGTTTGGGTACGTAAGAGAAAGTTAGTCACAGCGTACTGTCCTGCGTCCTACCCATGCGGGGCACTGGCTAAGACTGACTTCAGGGACCTGGCAGAGGGCCAGGGCCCGGACAAGACTGCTGTGGATAGCTATCCAGTTTGCGTCCTCTCTCCACACTGTCCCGAACAGAAAGCTCTTGCTCCTCCCCCACCCAAGGGAATGACTTCCTCGACAGCATGTAGGGTGTGATTGGGTGAAAAGAGTGCAACAGAAGAATAGAGAGAAGAAGTGATAGAAGAGAAGAAAGCAGAAATCCTACTGGTTCATAGATTCTGGTAAACACAAATACTATAAGCCTTTGCGATCCTTCAGCTGTGCAGCTTCCATACATTAACACATAATACAGCGACATCTAGTGGTCAACTCTTAATACTACTTTTACTATACTAGGACCACAAAAAGTACAGACTTTTGCGAAGGGTGTGAATAATAGTAACACCCGTAGTGGGACACCACTTAGAACAAGGGGCACGGCGGGATTCCGTGGTGGAGAGCTCCGCCGTTAAATTCCGCTGTTTTTGCTCAGTGTGAACTGGGCCAAAGAATTGATCTTGATTGACCTTATACCTTGAATGAGGGAGACTATTAAGCAAAACTGATACTGTACTAAAATGGGTATCCACATCATATCCCTGAATGTAAAAGGGCTTAAAGGGGTTATCCAGCAAAAATCTTTTTATTTCAAATCAACTGGCTTGAGAAAGTTATATAGATTTGTAATTAAAATTTTAAAATTTTTAAGAAAATCTCGTCTTCCAGTACTTATCAGCTGCTGTATACCCTGCAGGAAGTGGTGTATTCTCTCCAGTCTGACACAGTGCTCTCTGCTGCCACCTCTGTCCATGTTAGGAACTGTCCAGAGCAGGAGAGGTTTTCTATGGTGATTTGCTGCTGCTCTGGACAGTTCATGACATGGACAGAGGTAGCAGCAGAGAACACTGTATCAGACTGGAGAGAATACACCACTTCCTGCAGGACATACAGCAGCTAAGTATTAGCTTATCTGAAGAAAATAGCACAAAAAGCTGACATTTTTTGTATCTAAGAGACGCCCCAGAAACAAAATGATCGTCATAGGTTGCCATGTAAAGAATTTCCCTTTATCTATTCTTCTCCTGCGACAGGTAAAGGGAACAGAGCCTCAGTACTGGTCCGTAATTTAATAGCTGTGGACGACAAAGGGCGCTTTGTCATCTTGGTGTGCTCTGGTATACTACACTTAATTAACCAATCTTACACACTAGTCTCTCTATATGCCCCTAACAGGAAACAACATTGATTCATTAGGAAAGTCCTAAGCTAAGGTTACCGCTATTAACCATGGCCCATTAGTAATGGTAGGTGATTATGGCCACCTATGGACTCTACTTCCTCCACAAGCTCTCCAGAACCTACCCCCTTAGCTACAACCATCTCAGCTTACAATCTTGTGGATCCCTGGAAGATACAGTATCCAAGGGATAAGGATTACATTTTTTTTCTCCAACCCCCATATAATATATACTAGATTGGACTTCTTTTCCAATTGATAAAAGTATGTTACCAAGAATTCTGAACACAACTATAGGCCCCATTACTTGGTCCAACCGTTCCCCAATATTCATGGAAGTAAATGTACAATATATACATGTAGTGTCCCAGCACAGGTGTGCCACTAAGTTTTTTACACCAGGGTAAAGTAACTCTCTCAGGTTCACACAGAAGGGGATGAAAGAGATTGTACTGTGTGTTTTTCCCCACTAGGTGTCACTGTTGTATTTATTATGTACTATCCTATGCACAGCTGAAGGCCTAAGAATTAATTGTTTTATGTCACCTGCTATGTTTCCTCCTATTACAGGTGCAGGCTCCGTTTCCCTCACTTTTCCTCCTATCCTGCCTCTTCTTTCTTATCTACACACAAGCCCACCAATCACACACTAGCCAAGTTGTCCTTATAAAAAGGAGCTTGTTTGTGGTGGGAAGGTCTTTGTTCCTTAGTCTTCTAGTGGAGGTGGAGAGAGACACCACAGAGCCTGAGAGATTTCTCCTACGTTGCTTACTACCGTTAGCATGCAGTGCTAGAAAACCTAAGAGGTAATGACTAGAGATGAGCGAACCGTTTCGCCCGGTATGGGATCCGGTTCGGATTTTCCAAAAAATCCAAGTCCGATCGGATTCGGATTTTTGGAAATCCGCTCCGATTTTTTTTTTCTTGCTTTCTAAAATGGCAGCCGCCATTCTAGAAAGCAGGAAGTGCGCTGGGCGGGAAAAGCGCTTTCCCATGATGCCCGGAACACATCCAATCAGCAGGGATCTTGAACTAGCCCACCCCCATTGTGACATCGGTATTGCTTTAAAAGGAGCGGTCACATGACCACACCACGCAGTGTTTGGGGGGGAGACAGAGAGAGAAGAAGCAAGCTGCTGTTGTGTACTACAGACTACTGAGAAGATATTGTGGGAAAGGAAAGATTAGGAAAGCGGAGAGGAGAAACATCTAGTGATTGAGAGAGAAATATAGAGAGGGCGAAAGATAGACAGATTAGGTATTGGACAGAAAAGGGTTTACAGAACCAAAACGTGCAGTACAGATATACAAGTCCTATACTTCTGATAGTGTGTATATCACATCTGTCTTATCTTGAGAGACAAAAATACCTGGTTCAGGTGTATAGCATTGTATCTTTAAAAAAAGTGCTATATACCCAATTTCTATACTTGGACCCTTCTGATTGAAAGTGTGTATATCACATCTGTCTTATCCTGAGAGACTAAAATACCCGGTTCAGGTGTATAGCATTGTATCTTAAAAAAAAAAGTGCTCTATATATATACAGTATATATATATATATATATATATATATATATATATATATATACATACACACACACACACCCAATTTCCATACTTGGACCCTTCTGATTGAAAGTGTGTACATCACATCCATCTTATCCTGCGAGACTAAAATACCTGGTTCAGGTGTATAACATTGTATCTTAAAAAAAAGTGCTATATATATATATATATATATATATATATATATATATATATACCCCATTTCCATACTTGGTCCCTTCTGATTGAAAGTGTGTATATCACATCTGTCTTATCCTGAGAGACTAAAATACCTGGTTCAGGTGTATAGCATTGTATCTTTAAAAAAGTGATATATATATATATATATATATATATATATATATATATATATATATATATATACCCAATTTCAATACTTCAATACTTGGACCCTTCTGATTGAAAGTGTGTATATCACATCCATCTTATCCTGAGAAACTAAAATACCTTGTTCAGGTGTATAGCATTGTATCTTAAAAAAAGTGCTCCTGCCTGGCCTCCATGTTGACTACTGCTGCTCCTGTACTGGCCTCAAATGACTATTGCCGGACCTCCAATGGCCTCCAATGACTACTGCTGCTCCTTCACTGCATTTGTGACCTTTTTCCTGCATAGACCCTGTAATGGTGAGTTTCCTGCATAGACCCTGTAATGGTGAGTTTCCTGCACAGACCCTGTAATGGTGAATATTGAAATCAAAGAAAAAAAAAATTATCGAAAAGATAATTATGTTACTGACATGTAGAGCCCTAAATTCAACCAAATACACTACCCCTGTATCATATAGATGCTTTAAACGATGAAATCCAAAGAAATCCGAAATTCGGTCGGACCAAACTTTCCCAAAAAATCCGAAAGTCCGGTCGGACTGAACTTTTGAAAAGTTCGCTCATCTCTAGTAATGACGTCCTAGGAGGAAAACCTTGTCCACACCAGGGATACCTTCTACAAGATACAGGGCAGTATACCTGAAGTTAGGTACTGACCCAGTAGGCAATTAGCATTAGGGAAGCTGACGTATCCTACTGCAATGACCAGCTATTCTGAGAAGTCTCGGTAAGTCTGCTCAACCCAGCACAGGGTCCTGGGACCTTGTACTACCCTATCAGGACGGGAAGCTGACACTGTAGTACATTGCTACATTGGACAGGGAACTTAAGACATTCCTCTACTCTACCTTGCAGTTACTCTTACTACTACCTCTTGCCTGAACCTGCAGTTACAAACGTATACTTAACGTTTATTGCACTTAAGTTCTTATCAGTAAACCAAGTTATCCTGGTTAAGCTATTGGACCCACCTATACACCTGTTCACACTTGGGATGTCCAAACCTCAAACGCAGTGCCCGTTTGTCTGGGGGTGGGTTCCAACACCACTCCTGGCCACCGTAACCAAGTGATCCTACACCCACGCAGCAACCACAACACCGCGTAGCTACCCCGGAATACGGCATACATTCATACAAGAATACTTTAGATGGACAGATCTCAGACACTAAGGTATGGTGCGATACATAGGGCGACACTCAGAGGGAACTTTATAAAGCAAACCTCAAACTTTAAAACACAGCATGGGGCTGAAGTAACTAACATTCCGCAACAATTGGAGAGCCTTCACGGACTAAACAAGACTAAGGGCCCTATTCCACCGGACGATTATCGTTCAGATTATCGTTAAATCGTTCGAATCTAAACGATAATCGTTTGGTTGAAATGCAGTTAACGATTAACGACCGAATGAGAAATCGTTGATCGCTTTATAAGACCTGGACCTATTTTTATGGTTGCTCGTTCGCAAAACGTTCGCATTGAATAAGACGTCGTTCGGTTGTTCGCAGTAGATACGAACGCATTGGCAAAGAAATAGCGAAGAAAAAACTATCGCAAATACGATCATAAGTAACGATTATCGTTCCATGGAAATGAGTGAACGTTTTCAGGTCTTTCGCAATAGCGGTCGTTTGAGATCGTTAATCGTTAACGATTATGCGAACGATAATCGTCCGGTGGAATAGGGCCCTAAGTTTGATCAGAGAGAGCACGAGAAATTTAAACTCTGCCAACAAAACTTGATGTCCTGCAAACCCATAAACATGAGCTAGCTTTAAACAAACGAAATCTTAGTACTGGCATGGCAACAAGCTGGTATCCCTTACATCTACAATGCTGCAAGAGACAAAATAATAGACCCTAAAGGGATTGTGGATACATTAGCATCGTATTACGCATCCCTGTATAGTTTACATAAGGACAGTATTACTCCCCAACCGTCTTTACCTTCCATCCAAACATATTAGATAAGCTCCAACTCCCATCTGTATCTCTGGAGAAGCTCAAAGAGTTATCCTCCGCGATTACCCAGGAGGAAATACTAAAGTCCATTAAATTTTTAAAGGTCAACAAATCGTCAGGACCTGATGGCCTTACAAACGAATACAAGACGTACAGAGATATCTTTGCTCCCTATCTTTCCAAAACTTTTAGCGCGAATATCCAGCAGGGTGTGTTTCCATCTGAAAGGCTTGCAGCTCTGGTAGTGACCATGCCCAAACCAGGAATATCCCCTAATACTCCTAGAAAATTTAGCCCAATATCACTCCTTAATACTCAGCAGTACGGAAACAGGTGGGCTTTGACAAAGGGAGGAAGCCATTGGATAGAACAAGATTCTTTATAGATTGTATCCCATTTGTGGTGGCCCAATGAACACCTTCTCTGCTCCTCACTTTGGATTCGGAGAAGGCCTTCAACCAGATGCAATGGGGATACTTGAACTTGGTACTAACCAAATTTAGCCGAGGGGAAGATCTTCATAGAACAATTATGGCTCTATACACATCACCAACACCTTCCGTCTACACCTCTGGGACCCTTTTCAAAAAAATTTTGATTATTAATGGTACCCCACAAGGGTGGCCATTATTACCGTTAATACTTGCTATGGTGACGGAACCCTTGACGCAACGGATTCGGGAGGCTTATATGTTTAAAGGAATCACTATTGGCAGCACTGAACACCGCATCGGTCTGTTCGCAGATGGTGTGATCCTCAGTCTCTCCTCTCCTGAAATATCCTCGGAAGTTTTAAATATTCTAGAGGAATTTGGAACAATGAGTTAATATAAAGTAAACTATTAAGTAAACTATTAAGTATGGGTATCTCTGAACAGAGTATCCTGCTGAACAGAGTATCCTGTAGGTGCCTTTTCCAGGGCCTGGCCCTGTGGCCAGAGCCTTAAAAACCAGGTTTAATCTGTTCCTGTTTTCTGCAAGTTCCTGAAAGCAATGCTATGGTCTCCTTCATGCTGAGGGGGATTGTCGCTTTCAAGTCTATCGCAAGTCCTCCCTGTCTGTATAGGGGACTTATCTGAATCAGTTGGAGAAATTGCTATTTGCTGCCCCACTGTTTCCTGCTTGGTTTCCTTTGCATAAGTTGAGGGGCTATCTCTGCTCAGTTGTGCAAACCTGGACACGTACAACTAGACTTACCACTCTGTATACCTGGCCAGCATTGATGGATAATTTATAGCCCCCCGCCAGAGTGCCGTGCATATCGACCTGGTCCAATGTCATTATTCAGGTTGGATAACCTCTTGTCAGGCTGTCCTTTGTGTATAGGTGGTCCCTCAACTATTGGGCTTGGTTATAGAGGTTGCGGCACACATGCCCCTCTTTGCTCTCAGCTAAAGTATATATACTGCTCAGAGCTCAGCTGGGATAGTAAACAAGCAGTTACACAGGTGCACAAACCACTGTCAATCAGATGATCTGTAGGACACTGTACAATAGTGACCCCTGGTGGCGACTGCCAATTTTATGTGATTTATTGCACAATCTGACTAAATTAACATAGTAAGGAGACTCCAGGTACTGGGAGTCACCAGGAGTATCTGGATGGATTTGGCCTTGACTGGTGTGGGACGAGTGGGGCGTCAATACTCCCTGAGAGATGGGTGCCTCACAGGGCCGGGACAAGAAGTTTTGGTGCCCTAGGCAGAGAAGGCAAATGGCGCCCCCCCCCCCCCCCCCCCCGATCCCAGTGTTATAAGAACTGGTGCGCCACAGACAGTATAATGCCCTGAAAGTGACACTGTATTATGAGCCCCAATACATACAGTAGTATTTGCAGTGGGTATCCAAAACCAACCTTGGTGTCTGAACACCTTAATACAATCTGACAGTTCTCCCCCCTGACTTTCTGAAAGCAATGTTCCAGTACCGAACAAA
Source organism: Dendropsophus ebraccatus (assembly GCF_027789765.1). Lineage (NCBI taxonomy): Eukaryota > Metazoa > Chordata > Amphibia > Anura > Hylidae > Dendropsophus > Dendropsophus ebraccatus. Next base: position 212,110,386 of record NC_091454.1, on the reverse strand, counting down.
ACTTCAGAGGGAAATGTGTTTCGTATACCAAGGTGTTACTCTATATACAAGAGCATAGTCACCTATATTACTGTATATACAATAGCAGTCACCTATATTACTGTATATACACTAGCATAGTCACTTATTACTGTATATACACTAGCATAGTCACCTATATTACTGTATATACAATAGCATAGTCACCTATATTACTGTATATACACTAGCATAGTCACCTATGTTACTGTATATACACTAGCATAGTCACCTATATTACTGTATATACAATAGCAGTCACCTATATTACTGTATATACAATAGCATAGTCACCTATGTTACTGTATTTACACTAGCATAGTCACCTATGTTACTGTATATACAATAGCATAGTCACCTATGTTACTGTATATACACTAGCATAGTCACCTATATTACTGTATATACACTAGCATAGTCACCTATGTTACTGTATATACACTAGCATAGTCACTTTACTGTATATACAATAGCATAGTCACTTATTACTGTATATACACTAGCATAGTCACCTATATTACTGTATATACAATAGCATAGTCACATATGTTACTGTATATACACTAGCATAGTCACCTATGTTACTGTATATACACTAGCATAGTCACTTATTACTGTATATACAATAGCATAGTCACCTATATTACTGTATATACACTAGCATAGTCACTTATTACTGTATATACACTAGCATAGTCACCTATATTACTGTATATACACTAGCATAGTCACCTATGTTACTGTATATACACTAGCATAGTCACCTATGTTACTGTATATACACTAGCATAGTCACCTATATTACTGTACATACACTAGCATAGTCACCTATATTACTGTATATACACTAGCATAGTCACCTATATTACTGTATATACACTAGCATAGTCACCTACGCTTTTCTATTCAAACTGTGAAACATGAACACAAAAAGTAGTGTGAACCTGAGCTTATACATACCTTCCAGTAATATACATAGAGAAAAAACTACATACTGTATACAGACATGTTTATGTATATACACACAGACACACACATTTATGTATACAGACTTTTGTATGCGCATACATTTATGCATATACATACACTTACACATGCACACATTTATGTATACAGACAGGCAGTATATATACATGTATACAGGCACACACTTATGTATACACACACACACACACACAGATACACACATTTATGTACTATACATATATATACATATATATATATACACACACACACACACACAAAACAGCTACCTCCCATCTAGGTGTGTGGCCCTTGCACCTTCTTTCCATCCTGGGACTGTCATGGAGGGGTCTGCTGGTGATGAAGACAACAATGCAGATGAGAGGCCCAGGACAGACAGAGCTGCAGACACTTCCTGGTCCCCATGTGCTGTGTGGTCTCTGCAGGCTGCCATCCTTCACCTCCTCCTCTCTGGCCCGACAGCTGAGCAGCTCCCAGAGCCTAGGGGATGAGTAATGCTGCACATTCCCCCATGCTGCCCTCCTGCACCAGGTCAGACGCCTCCTGGGAGTGGGAGCTCAGCCACAGCAGTGTCCTCAGCAGGAGGCCGCCCCTCCCCCCTCCTATGTACCGCAGCAGCAGCTGAAGACTCACAGGCTGTGAATCTCCCGACATGGGGCTGATGTAATCAACTCCCGTATGCGGCTTCCGGGTTCGGCCTGGTGGCGCCCCCTGCTGTTTGGCGCCCTAGGCCATCGCCTACCCCTGCCTACTCGTCCCGGCCCTGGTGCCTCATCCAACTACCACTATCTCTCCTCTTTCCTGGTTTAGTAACCCTCAGTGAATGGGGTGAAATTGCAATCTATAACCGGACGCAGTCACAGTCCGACAGGTTGTGCTCACAGTCTATGAAATGGTGTAAAACATACACTGGTGTATACTGCCCACAGCAACCAATCACCTTTCAGCTGTTCCATCTCCCTTGCTGGTGACTGCCACCTAGTAAGCAGTGGCGGTCAGGTTTGGAAGTGCTCGATGAACATGTTATAAGGAGTTCCTGCTTCTCACTGCATAGGGTGGATCCTGCGAGAAATCACCAGGGGCACAGCAAGGGATCCTACATACAGGGGCAACCCACATACCTACTCACTTTACTACGCATGACACCAACAGCACAATTACTCTCCTTTTGTGTGGCAGGTCCTGCTCCTCTGTTCCTCTTCTGTTGTTCAGCCCGCTCACCCTGCATTACAGTGAGCGGGCTGAAGAATACAGTGACGGGTCTCGCTCCCTCTCTGGTCCCCTGAGGGAGGGCATGCTGTCAGTGGCATACCATGGAGGCAGAGCAGGCTTTCCCAGGCCCCTTTACTGCATGTGCCCCATGGCAGTTGGCTTCCCTTCCATGGTAGCTACGCCACTGCTACTGCCCTAGGCACTAAACCTGAAGACGCCCCCATCGCCACTCACTAATTAGCATCATGATTTTCTAGTTTCTGAACATCATATTGATATCTGATCAGTCTTAGGCCGCGTTCCCACATTTACTGTACGTCACCACATGCAGCAGATGCCAGACCCTCATGTGGTAACCAATAGGCGTAGGCCAATAATCCTAGTAACAGTTCATGACTACTGGGGAAGAAATGGGAGCCTGGGAGCATGGGCCACATGCATTTCTGTACACGTAGAAACAGGGGCGTAGCTAATGTCTCCTGGGCCCTGGTGCGAGAGGCCAACTTGGGCCCCCCCCCCCTCCTTTCACGACCAAGTGATGCTATTGTTGGGTGTGTGTGTGTGTATGTATATATATATATATATATATATATATATACACACACAGTGGTGCCTTGGATTATGAGCATAATTCGTTCCAGGACCGTGCTTGTAATCCAAATCCACTCTTAAACCAAAGCAAATTTTCCTATAAGAAATCATGTAAATGCAGACAATTGGTTCCGCACCCCAAATATATTTATTATTCTGTACTGTACAGTAATGGAGAGGATGGGAAACACAAGGGCTGACAGAGACTGCAGGGAGCATGAAGGAATGAGCAGGGCAGATGTGGGCACATACATGCAGCACTCTCTGTCCGGGGAGAGAGGGGTTACAGCTATGGAGAGATTACCCCCCCCCCCACAGTCCTGTCCCCTGATGTAAGCCCCAGCCTGAAGGGGATCTGCTATGATTTGGAAGGTGTTTAGAGTACAGTGCTGTAGACCCCGCTATGCAGGCCATGCCCCTTCTCCACTCGCGATCCCACCCAATACAGGAAGTTCTTAAACCAAAGCAATGTTCTTAAACCAAGTCACAATTTTGAAAAACTGTGAGCTCTTAAACCAAAACGCTCTTAAACGAAGTTACTCTTAAACCAAGGTACCACTGTATGTATGTATATATATATATATATATATATATATATATATATATATATATATATACACACACACACACACACCAAGACAGATATTACCTATTACCGCCATACTGTTACCGACCAAATCCTGTATACTGAGACCAATATTACCAGTAATACCAGTATATAGGGAGGAAACATTACCGCCACACCACAACCACTACCATCACCACCATATTGTTACTGACCAAATCCAGTATACTAAATCACCTCATCCAGTCATATAGAGGTGGCCCCAGCTCTACACAGGCTCTATACACCATATACATTACAGTGCAGTTATATCAGGTGACTCACATGAGACGTCTTTTCTGATCGGAGTTCTTTCCTTTTCATCATCTTCTCCATCCGTCCTGGGCCGTTATGAGAACTTCTCCAAGCCACGAATCCACAGAATCTGCCAGACAGACATATTAGGCTCCACACTCTGACACCATCTCCATCTCTCTACACACTGCACATCTGTACTGTCCCCTTTAAACCCTCATTTAGTGGGTAGCCCTGACTCTGTGACCTCCTAATAATATATGCCCCCCTCTGTGTATTCCCTCTCCCCCTATGTTGCCCCCCCAAATAGATGGCCCCCTCCCTTATAGATGGCCCCCTCTACCCCCTCCCTTATAGATGGCCCCCTCTACCCCCTCCCTTATAAATGGCCCCCTATACCCCCTCCCTTATAGATGGCCCCCTCTCTCCTCACCCTCCCTTATAGATGGCCCCCTCTCCCCCCACCCTCCCTTATAGATGGTCCCCTTCCCCCCCCTCCCTTATAGATGGTCCCCTTTCCCCCCCTTTATAGATGGTCCCCTTCCTCCCTCCCTTATAGATGGTCCCCTTCCCCCCCCACCCTCATAGATGGCCCCCCTCTTTCCCCCCACCCTCATAGATGGCCCCTCTTTCCCCCCACCCTCATAGATGGCTCCTCTTTCCCCCCACCCTCATAGATTGCTCCTCTTTCCCCCCACCCTCATAGATGGCCCCCTCCTTCCCCCCACCCTCATAGATGGCCCCCTCCTTCCCCCCACCCTCATAGATGGCCCCCCTCTTTCCCCTCACCCTCATAAATGGCCCCCTCTTCCCCCCACCCTCATAAATGGCCCCCTCTTCCCCCCACCCTCATAGATGCCCCCCTCCTTCCCCCCCACCCTCATAGATGGCCCCCTCTTTCCCCCCACCCTCATCGATGGCCCCCTCTTTCCCCCCACCCTCATAGATGCCCCCCTCCTTCCCCCCCACCCTCATAGATGCCCCCCTCCTTCCCCCCCACCCTCATAGATGGCCCCCTCCTTTCCCCCCACCCTCATAGATGGCCCCCTCCTTCCCCCCCACCCTCATAGATGGCCCCCTCTTTCCCCCCACCCTCATAGATGGCCCCCTCCTTCCCCCCCACCCTCATAGATGGCCCCCTCTTTCCCCCCACCCTCATAGATGGCCCCCTCCTTCCCCCCCACCCTCATAGATGGCCCCCCCTCCTTTCCCCCCACCCTCATAGATGGCCCCCTCCTTCCCCCCCACCCTCATAGATGCCCCCCTCCTTTCCCCCCACCCTCATAGATGGCCCCCTCCTTTCCCCCCACCCTCATAGATGGCCCCCTCCTTTCCCCCCACCCGTACAGGCTGATAAAAAAAAAAAAACTTAACTCACCTGACATCGCGCTCCCACGTTGATTCTCACTCCTCCTGGTCTGTCCCCGGCTGCTGCGCGGCTGCCGGGGGTGTCCCAGAACTCCCTGCGCGCCGGAAACCGGAAGTCAGGGCCCAAGGCGCGCAGGGAGTTCCGGGATGCGCGCGCTGCCGGGGGTAAGACGTGACACCCCCGGCAGCCGCGGGAAAGACGGAGCCAGACTCTTGTGACCGCAAGCAAAACAATGCTTGCGGTCACAAGAGTGATTGATCGCGGGGCCCCGCGGGCCCCCCTTGTGGCGGGCCCGGTCGCGGCGGCGACCCCCGCGACCACGGTGGCTACGCCACTGCGTAGAAACATTGTCTGAATTGCGTTTTTCACTGTTTTTAACTGCTTAAGGGTAGCTTCACACATACCGACTTGCAGCGTTAATAACGCTGCGAGTCGGCTAGGTCCTGGCAGATCACTACATACACACAGCGGTCTGAACGACCGCTGCGTGTACGTAATTCTTCCGGCCACTTAACTCCTTCAGCGGCCGCCCGGCTCCCACTCCGCTCCCGCTCTGTATACATTACCTTTCCTCGCTGCACGGGGTCCCGGTGTACTGCTCTCCCGCCCGGCCAATCAATGGCTGCAGCAGGGCAACACACTGATCGGCCGGGCGGGAGAGCAGTACGCCGGGACCCCGTGTAGTGAGGACAGGTAATGTATACAGAGCGGGAGCCGGGCGGCAGCTGAAGGGGTTAAGCGGGCGGCAGAATTACATACATGCAGCGGTCGTTCAGACCGCTGTGTGTATGTAGTGAAAGTGATCTGCCAGGACCTAGCCGACTCAGAGCGTTATTAACGCTGCGAGTCGGTACGTGTGAAGCTACCCTAAAACATAATCATATTTCAACATTGAATCAATGATTTGAGCCGTCTGCATATTGTCTGACGGAATGCTCACCACAGGATTGGTAGATTGGTAGGTAATAGCTCCAGGCGTCACATTTACCATCGCCACACCAGACCTGACCAATACCGCCATACTTTGACTGGATAACACCGCTATACCAGACCTGACCAATACCGCCATACTGTGACTGGATAACACCGCCATACTAAGACTGGATAACACCACCAGACCTGACCAATACCACCATACTGTGACTGGATAACAACACTACACCAGATGTGACCAATACCGCCATACTGTGACTGGATAACACCACCAGACCTGACCAATACTGCCATACTGTGACTGGATAACAACACTACACCAGATGTGGCCAATGCCACTATACTGTGACTGGATAATACCACCACTACAGACCTCAACAATACCACCATACTGTGACTGGATAATACCACCACTACAGACCTGATTCATACCACCATACTATGACTGGACAACACCACCACACCAGACCTGAACTATACAGAAAGCATGTACTGTACAATCAAGAAAAAAATGGCTGCTAACATGAAAGAGAGGGACGGAGCTAAAAAATCACAGCTAGGGTACAGGAAGAAAGGAGGGTCAAACAAAACAACAGGCAAAGGCATAATACCATAGATACAGTGAATTAAACCAAGTCCTGGGACATGACACATGCCCTATTTTTCTTATTTGCTTTGTCTTTTGCCAAACGTCAGACCTTTGCTCTGTATCTCACACGTATATAAAAGTAATAGTATTTATATTATAAAGCTAGAACAAAGCTAAGTCCTTTTTATTACAACTTTAAAGAAGCAATACAACAGGATTTCTGGCTGGGAAATAATCGATACTGTGGAGCTTAGCCAAGAGGTAGGGCTTAATAATGTCATGACCCAGTACGGGCCCCTTATGGTCCTTTTAGACGGAGCGATAATCCGCTTAATCGCACGATTAACGATTTGGAATGAACGATGTGTTTTTTATAATGATCAGCGTTTAGACGGAACGATACATCGTATGGAAAAATCTTTTGCGATCGCTTAAGCCTCTCTCACACATAGGTGAAATCGTTGAAAGACTGTTTACACTAAACGATCTGCTAATTTTTTGCGAACAATCAACGGCGATGTTGAAAGATCAAAATGAACGATTTCTCGCTCGTCGATTGATCGTTCGCTGTGTTTACACGGAACGATTATCGCTCAAATGCGATCGTTATCGTGCAAATTCGAACGATAATTGTTCCGTCTAAAAGGACCATTAGTCTTACTGCACCTGAGTAATTCACTGTACAGGTGCAGGTGCTTTCCCACCAGTCTTTATCCTATCAATTGTCTTCTCTCTTTTTGCACACACAGCCCCACTAATCACAGTAGGGTTTGGTCAGACCCAGGGGCGTAGCTTAACCCTTTCCTGCACAAGGACGTAACTGTAAGTCCACGCGCGGGTGCAGCGTTCAGAGCGGGGCCTAAGTGGTATATACCCTCCCTGGGTCCCAGATACACCCAGAATAATGTTTTTGAGCTCCACCTATGATCACAGCAGTCATGTGACATATGACTATAGAACAGAATGTGATACGAGGGCTGTGGGCACAGTTATCAAAGAAAACAACTCTACGCATCCTTAAAGTGACAGTATTCATCTCAGTATACAGCTTCTTGCACAGTTGGCATAGAAAACATATCTAGCTGGAGTTACCAGATAATAAATCTTTTATTTTTTTTTATTACACTTAAATTTTTTATTGCTAGATTGTTCCTGGGGATGGAGGGATTATTACTGGAGCTTTGTGAGAGCACAACCTACGAGAGAGGAGATGGAGTAAAGATCATGTAGGCAAAACCAAACAATCGCCTATACTGCAAGTGATCGGAGCTCAGACTTCAGGATAATCACCACCATCAGAACGAATGGTAAGTGATGGAAATGTCTTCTCTGTTTTATCAGTTTTCAACTCTTGTATCTTTAGAGTTTTATGTTATTTTTACGTTATCTGCCGGCGTAGTAAATCAATGATAGTGTTACTAAAATGCAGAGAGGAAAAGAGGAAGCATTGCATTGCCCCGCCACTGCCACAACCAGAATAAAAGTTTTTTTTTCTTCAAATAACGACACCTGCAAGATATTGGAACACAGCAATGGACTTGTTGTACAGTTGTATTACTGGCCAAATCCTGCACACTGAGATCAATATTACCAATAATACCAGTATAAAAAAGAAATATTACCACCATACTGCTACTGACTAAATCCAGCATACTAAGACCAATAATAACGGCAGTCCCAGTTTACAAAGGACAAATATTACCACCACATACTGGCTAATACCACTACTCTGCTACTGCATATAATCCATTCTACAAAGACCAATATCACCTCATACAGTCACCATATAGAGATAAATACCAGCTCCACATGGGGCTCTGCACAACATATACAGTAAGTGATTAAAGTGCAGTTGCTTCCAGTGACTCGCAGGGGGCATCTTATGAAATGCTAAACATACTTGACAATCATTTATGTGCCTTACGCCAAACAGGAAAAAAATAAAGCCATTCACATCTACAGTAAAAAATAATTTGATTGACGTCAAGTGATCATATCACAGGCGTTCTGATCAGAACACATACATTCCGTCTAGATGCTGAGATGACTGTTAATCACTAAATTTTAATGAGAGTACTGATCTGAATACATGTGCAGTGGATGCAAATGGATTGGTCTTCCTCTGGGCAGTTCAGGGTTTTGGGGGTGAGTCTTGGGACTCTGGATGATCTGCAGTGGTGCTGCTCCCTGCCTATTACTTCTAGCCTCAGTGCGAGGCAATATGCATTGTCATTTAAATAAAAACCTTTGTCTTATGTTATAGTCCAGTCATGTCAAACTCTGGCCCGCGGGCCAAATCTGGCCCGTGGTGCCATTATTTTTGGCCCGCCAGGCAATTCAGAGTTTTAATTACATCTGGCCCGGTATGGCTACTATATAAGACTAATGGGGAGGGCTGGCTTCTATATAAGACTATTGGGGAGGGCTGGCTACTGTATGAGACTATTGGGGAGGACTGGCTACTATATGAGACTATGGGGGAGGACTGGCTACTATATGAGACTATGGGGGAGGGCTGGCTACTATATAAGAGACTATTGGGGAGGGCTGGCTACTATATGAGACTATGGAGGGAGGGCTGGCTACTATATGAGACTATGGGGAGGGCTGGCTACTATATGAGACTATTGGGGAGGGCTGGCTACTATATAAGAGACTATTGGGGAGGGCTGGCTACTATATGAGACTATGGGGAGGGCTGGTTACTATGTAAGAGACTATTGGGGAGGGCTGGCTACTATATGAGACTATTGGGGAGGGCTGGCTACTATATGAGACTATGGGGGAGGGCTGGCTACTATATGAGACTATGGAGGGAGGGCTGGCTACTATATGAGACTATGGGGAGGGCTGGCTACTATATGAGACTATTGGGGAGGGCTGGCTACTATATGAGACTATGGGGGAGGGCTGGCTACTATATAAGAGACTATTGGGGAGGGCTGGCTACTATATAAGACTATTTGAGAGGGCTGGCTTCTATATAAGACTATTTGAGAGGGCTGGCTTCTATATAAGACTATTGGGGAGGGCTGGCTACTATATGAGACTATGGGGAGGGCTGGCTACTATATAAGACTATGAGGGAGGGCTGGCTACTATATGAGACTATTGGGGAGGGCTGGCTACTATATGAGACTATGGAGGGAGGGCTGGCTACTATATAAGAGACTATGGGAGGGCTGGCTACTATATAAGAGACTATGGGGGGCTGGCTACTATATGAGACTATGGGGGGGCTGGCTACTATATGAGACTATGGGGGGAGGGCTGGCTACTATAAGAGACTATTGGGGAGGGCTGGCTACTATATGAGACTATGGGGAGGGCTGGTTACTATGTAAGAGACTATTGGGGAGGGCTGGCTACTATATGAGACTATTGGGGAGGGCTGGCTACTATATGAGACTATGGGGGAGGGCTGGCTACTATATGAGACTATTGGGGAGGGCTGGCTACTATATGAGACTATGGGGAGGGCTGGTTACTATGTAAGAGACTATTGGGGAGAGCTGGCTACTATATGAGACTATTGGGGAGGGCTGGCTACTATATGAGACTATGGGGGAGGGCTGTCTACTATATGAGACTATTGGGGAGGGCTGGCTACTATATGGGACACTTGGGGGGCTGGCTACTATTTGGGCAGTAGTGGGAGGGCTGGCTAATATGAGGAGCAATTTAGGGGGGATTAGCTATTATATGGGTTTGGGTTTAATAATGTCATTGCAATTAACATGTAATTTATCATAGTGCACGGGGCTGGGAGACGCACACCACTGACAGTGCCAGGAACAACGCACACTGCTCTGACAGGGCCAGCACTGCTGCATTCTCGCTTCAATAATTATCAAGCTTGGCGACTTTGTCTAATTTTTTTGTTTTTGGCCCAGTGTGTATTTGAGTTTGACACCCCTGTTATAGACAGTGGGTGGGAGGAGGAGAACTCACCTACACCTCATTATAGCAATCGGTCAGATCTCATGCGATGACCGAATAACGCTAAGAGCTGTAGTCCAGGGCACTCTAGGAAAAGAAGTGCTGACACTGGCTGCATCCTTGCTGGGCACCAGCTGCAGAATTTACTGCATGAAATGCTTTCCCTACTGTGGGAACATTGTAACCCCATTGGTATTGTAGTAGAGCTGACCTTTTTCTTTTTCCTGCATTCCAGATGGAAGAATGGCTGCCTCTACTTGGTCGTAAACTACAACCATCCCACCCAGGTGGTTACTATTATTTCAGCCAATATTGGTTGGATCCTGCATGCCCAGAGCATAGGCTTATTATATGCCATTAAGAGGCCAAAGTACAGTGTAGGTCTGTCCCGGTGTAGCAGGCCAGATTAACCCCCATCCAGATTATACCTGGGTATAGTTTGGCCTTGGCCTTGGCCCCAGGGTATAAAGTAGCCTTGGCCAAACTATACCCCTCCAGGCCAGAATATACCCGGTGTGTAAAATAACCTAGGCCAAACTATACCTCGGTGTGTAAAATAGATAGGCCAAACTAAACCTCGCTGTGTACAATAGCCTAGGCCAAATTATACCCATCCAGGCCAGAATATATCCATCTAATGTCGAATCAGGCCACAGTATAACCCAGGGGATAAATTCTATACCCTGGGGTGTAAAACAGCCTAGGCCATACTATAGCTTTCCGGGGCCTAATGTTATTACTTCACTGGTTTTCTCACGCCTGGCCCAGGCCACAGTGCCACAGTATACACCAGGGTATATATTCTATACTGGGGGATGTAAAATAGCATAATCCAGACTGTAAACCTGGGTATAGTCTAGCCCAGGCCGCAGTATACCCCAGGGCATATATTTTCATACCCAGGGGTGTAATATAGCCTAGGTCATACAATAAACCTGGGTATAGTCTGGCCCAGGCTACAGTATACCCCGGGGGATTTATTCTATACTAGGGGGTCTAAAATAGCCAGAATCTATCCCTCCAGGTCATAATGTTATTACTTTATTGGTTTTCTCACTGCATCTCTAATTTGTTGTAAAGTGCGCAGATCTTTTTTTTTTTTTTAATTATACTCAGATACACAGCTGCTTCCTCTTGTTGGGAAATACAGTACAGTGCTTACATTGAACTGACAGTAGAGGGCGCTGTCCCATCACTACATCATCTGCAGGAAGGGCTTTTTGTGGGCTGCGCAAATCATCATTAGACGCAAGTGTCTGGATACATTTTGCACAATTTATTGCAGTTCATGCCTAAGGCTGGGTGCACACTGCATTTTTTGCAGTCCATTTCTTTTATCCTTTTTTGGCAAACAAAACACACAAAAAATGGATGCTTTTTTTTATTCGTTTTTTTTATTATGGAAGTAAATGGGAAAATGGTTTAAAAGGGAAGCAAACAAATGTATCTGTTTTTTATTCATCCGTTTTTTCCTACAAAAAAAACGGACTACAAAAATGCAGTGTGAATCCAGCCTAAGGGTGCCTTCACACCTACCGACTCGCAGCGTTAATAACGCTGCGAGTCGGCTAGGTCCTGGCAGATCACTGTCAGTACATACACGCAGCGGTCTGAACCGGTCTGACCGCTGCGTGTATGTAAATTTGCCGGCCGCTTAACCCCTTCTGATGCCGGCCGGCCGCCTCCCGCTCAGCCCTGTATAAATTACCTCCTCGCTCCACGGGGTCCCGGCGTCCTGCTCTCCCACCCGGCCAATCAGTGGCTGTGGCAGGGCAACACACTGATTGGCCGGGCGCGAGAGCAGGACGCCGGGACCCCGTGGAGCAAGGAGGTAATGTATACAGAACTGAGCGGGAGGCGGCCGGCCGGCATCAGAAGGGGTTAAGCGGCCGGCAAATTTACATACACGCAGCGGTCAGACCGGTTCAGACCGCTGCGTGTATGTACTGACAGTGATCTGCCAGGACCTAGCCGACTCGCAGCGTTATTAACACTGCGAGTCGGTAGGTGTGAAGGCACCCTAAAACAGCTTGTCTAAAAAGCTATGCTAGGGTAGGATTTTGCACAAAAACTGAAAATTTGCACATGTTAAATCTAATTTAAAAATTAGTTACTAGAAAACCTTGTCCCTTCCTAGTGCAAAGTTTAAAAAAAGGCGGCGGAGACTGATGGAAAATAGTGCAAAACCCTTAATCAATCTTGCACAGATTCTTATGAGGTGCACAAAATTTTCCTATTAGTCAAAAAAAAAAGAAAAATAGTGCAAACGCCATGATAAATGTTCCAGATGTGTTTAGACTTTTAAAGGAGACCTGTCACCCCCCGTGCCGTACCCCCCAGTGCTTCTCAATTCCAGTCCTCAGGCCTCACCAACAGGTCATGATTTGAGGATATCCCATACAGAGAACACCTGTGATAAGACCTGATGAAATACTAAGCAAATCCTCAAAACATAAAGCACAAAGGAAAAACCAAAACATGTAAATAACCTGACTTACCCGGCTTTCCAGCACCCTCTGGCTCCTCCGTACCCGTACCCATACAAGTTCCTGATTAACCAGCCGGACAAGTGCAAGAACCGGAAGCCTTTCATTGTCCTAGCGGTGCTAGTAGAGAGCCAGGACTGGGAATCCAGACACACAATCCGGGAAACATGGGGCAATGAACGTCTTTATGATGTTAATGTGGTGAGGATGTTTCTGGTGGGTCTACCTGTACGTATTCCTGACCGAACCCAGCAGTTATTGGTGGAGGAAAGTAAGGCCTTTGGGGACATCATCCAACAAGACTTCATGGACACCTATTACAATTTGACCCTGAAAACCTTAATGGCTATGGAATGGGTGACCAAATTTTGCCTTTCTGCCAGTTATGTCATGAAGATAGACAGCGACATGTTTCTTAATGTAGACTACTTGGTCCATAAGGTTCTTCATCCAGACTTACCTGTTCATCAAAATTATTTCACAGGATACATATTTGGCAGAGCTCGACCTCGTAGGGACCCAGCTTCCAAATGGTACGTACCAAAGGAAGTCTATCCACATGACAAATATCCACCCTACTGTGCAGGTCCTGGATATCTATTTTCAACTGATATGGAAAAAAAAATCTATGATGTGGCCCAAGAAATTAGGGTCATCCCCATGGAAGATGTATTTATGGGTATTTGCTTGTATGAGCTCCATATTCCACTTACTAAACCCCCTCCAAGAAAATGTAATTACCAAAAGATTAATTACGACCTTTGCAAATTTAAGAACCTTGTCACAGTCCACCATTATGAGAAACAAGAGCTCCGAACTGTATGGGCAGACTTTTGGACCAAAAAATCTCAGCAGTGCTAATAAAATGGGATTTATATTTATAGAAATTGATAATAGGATTTAAAAAAAATATATTTTTTTTAATTCACCAAAAATTTTAAAATATTTATTTACAAATAGTACAGTTTCCTCGAAAATAAGACATCCCTTGAAAATGAGGCACAGTGGAGGATTTACAGAATAGCTTTAAAGGGGTAGTGCAGCGGTAAAGAATTATTCACAGAATAACACACATTGCAAAGTTATACAACTTTGTAATGTATGTTATGTCTGTGAATGGCCCCCTTCCCCGTGTCCCACCACCCCCGCATGTGTAACCGGAAGTGTGGTGCGCTATACATACCTGTCACGTGCCGACTCGTCTCCGATATTCAGTCATTGAAGTCATCTTCGGACGGCCGGGCCGAATCCCTCCGACCGTCCTGAGTGCCAGCCCCCCTATGCCGCGTCATCGGCTGCTCAGTCGCGATTGGCTGAGCACAGTTATGCTCAGCCAATCGCGGAAGGGGGCCATTCACAGACATCACATACATTACAAAGTTGTATAACTTTGCAATGTGTGTTATTCTGTCAATAATTCTTTACCGCCGCATTACCCCTTTAAATAAGGCAAACCTACCCCCCCCCCCTGAAAATAAGACATCCCCAGAAAGTAAGACCCCTTCCGTTAAAGGGAGGAGGTCGTTGAGGGGAAAGGGGGTGAGGTGGTGGGTTGTCTGGTTATGCTGGTTTATGATGACAACTGCTGTACAGTATATAATAAATGTTCATTTTTTTTCCACACAATAAGTGTGAATTCTTCTTCATGGAAAAATAAGACATTCTCTGGAAATAAGATATAGCGCATCTTTGGGAGCAAAAATTAATATAAGACACTGCATTATTTTTAGGGAAACAGGGTATTTATTCTATAACTAGAGTCATATTTTGGAGAATAGGAATATCCCTTCACAATAGGATGTGTCCATGATGTTCTCTATAGCTGTAGGGTTGGGCCTCTGGTGGACCCAAAGAACCCCAGTTCAACCCAACCAATTTGCACTTGGGTCTATGGGCTTTAGGTTATACCTGTACTAGCACTGGCTCTAGGCACTATGAGGTAGGGGCCTGACTGCTGCCCAGCACCAATGAGACCTCACCATCTATTATTACATGCCATTAATGTTTATGGTATGAAAGTATATTGAATCCGTTGAGTTTAAAAGTGGAACATATTTTATAATATCACATCTATGATACATGACTTGTGATTTAAAGTAAATAATTTACAACTTTAAACAACTTTAATTTTTACTTTTTTTTAAATAATTATCACAAGCCCATATACCATATCCTCCCCCACATATCATGGATGGCAGTGTACATCCATGCTGCAATGAATTCTGCTACATTTGGCCATGTCCCTTGCTGCTCCCTTAACCCTTAGAGCAGTGATTTTCAACCAGTGTGCCGCCGCACACTAGTGTGCCGCTACACATGGTCGGGTGTGCCGCGGGGAAAGTTCGTCTTACTACACTACACAGCAGCAAAGTGGGCTCCTGATCGCGTTATCCGTGAAGTCCGCCGCGGCGCTGCCCCCACGCCGCACTTAGCACTCTGACCCCTGCTCTGCGTGCGTACGTACGCTGCGGCTGTACGCTGCTCCAGGTGGGCGGGCCTTGAGACGCAGCGCAGCTCAGCTGTACCGTGCACCGCCGTCCGCCGCCCATGCTGAAGATGAGGTGAGCAGCCAGAACAGCAAAGCAGAGGAGCTGCCTGTGCCTGTCTAACATGTAAGTTGAATTAGGCACTGGGGGGACCCGGACCAGGCCGGAAAATGGACGGACTGTTTAGGGCTGGGGGGAGGGGAGGCTGCCTGGCAGTAGGACTGGGCCCAGCGCACAATAATTATTGGGGCAGGGCCAGGCTGCATAGGGGGGGCCAGATGGCCATATGTTTATAAGGGGCAATAAGTTAAAAAAAAACAAGATGTTAATGGGGGAGGGGTTGTGACCTGACCTCCCCTATAAGATCAGCACCTTCCTCTCCTGACATCCTCTGTGCTGCTGTGACCTCCCCTATAAGATCAGCACCCTCCTCTCCTGACATCCTCTGTGCTGCTGTGACCTTCCCAATAAAATCAGCATCTTCCTCTCCTGACATCCTCTGTGCTGCTGTGACCTCCCCTATAAGATCAGCACCTTCCTCTCCTGACAACCTCTGTGCTGCTGTGATCCTGTGACCTCCCCTATAAGATCAGCACCCTCCTCTCCTGACATCCTCTGTGCTGCTGTGACCTCCCCTATAAGATCAGCACCTTCCTCTCCTGACATCCTCTGTGCTGCTGTGATCCTGTGACCTCCCCTATAAGATCAGCACCCTCCTCTCCTGACATCCTCTGTGCTGCTGTGACCTCCCCTATAAGATCAGCACCCTCCTCTCCTGACATCCACTGTTGGAGTTCCCTATTCTGGCCAACAAAGCTACTTTGACATTGCTCCCATTTTTAACCACATATCTATGTGAGCTGGGCTTCTCAAGCTTGACTGCGATAAAAACTAAAAACAGACTGAGAACTGTTGAGGAAGAGCTTTGTGTGTGTCTTTCCACCATTCCTGCCAGGATATCCCTTTTGTGTTTATCGAAACAGGCCCAGGTTTCACACTGAGGGAGTATAAATACATTTAGAGTCTATATTATTAACTATATGTATAATATGTACTGTTTTAGCGTCATTTTGTGCCATTTTGGTTGGTGGTGTGCCCCAGGATTTTTTAAGTATAAAAAGTGCCGCGGCTCAAAAAAGGTTGAAAATCACTGCCTTAGAGGACCGGGCCAATTTCAATTTTTGCGTTTCCGTTTTTTCCTCCTTGTGCTTAAAAAGTCATAGCAGTTGCATTTTTTCACCTAGAAACCCACATGAGCCCTTATTTTTGTGCCACTAATTGTACTTTGCAATGACAGGCTGAATTTTTGCAGAAAGTACACTGCGAAACCAGGAAAAATTCAATGTGTGGTGAAATTGAAAAAAAAAAATGCATTTTTTTTATTTAGTTTTTTTTTGTTTTTACGACATTCGCCCTGGGATAAAACTGACTTGTTATATATGTTCCTCAACTCGTTACGATTACAATGATATGTAACATGTATAACTTTTTTTTTATTTGATGGCTTTTAAAAAATTCAAACCATTTTTTTTTTACAAATAAAATCGCTCTATTCCCAGGCTTATAGCGCTTTTATCCTTTGGTCTATGGGGCTGTGTCAGGTGTCATTTTCTGCGCCATGATGTGTACTTTCTATCGGTACCTTGATTGTGCATATGCGACTTTTTGATCGCTTTTTATTACAATTTTTCTGGATTGGATGCGACCAGAAATGCACAATTTTGCACTTTGGAATAGTTTTGCGCTGACGCCGTTTACCGTGCGAGATCAGGAATGTGATTAATTAATAGTTTGGGCGATTACACACGCGGCGATAGCAAACATGTTTGTTTATTTATTTTTATTTATAACATGGGAAAAGGGGGGTGATTCACCCTTTTATTAGGGGAGGTTTTTTTTTTATTAATAATAAAACATTTTTTTTTTTCCACATATACTAGAATCCCCCCTGGTGCAGTAATACTGCATAGATCGATGAGATAGGCACTCTATTGCTTTCAGCAATAGCAATAGAGTGCCAAGCCGGGATCAGCGCCATTATGACGAAGACCAAGGCTCGTGCCGGAAGCAAGCCTCTCCGTCATCGCATCGCAACGCCCCTAGAGACCTTAGGACGTATGGGTACACCCAGGGTCGTCTAGGGGTTAAATATGTGACCCCCACCATTAACACCTAAAAATCAATATATAACATAATCCACTGTAGGTTTGCTTAAAAAAACTTCCGCATCAAATCCCCAATGGATTAAGTACGAGTGAGGTCCATACCAGGTGCACAGCTGTATATCCTGGCATACAGATATGGGGGAGATATAAAAGACAGGTACGGCCTGGGTTGTCTAGGGGTTAAGAAAGATTTAACCCTGTTTAATCTTTTACATGAATTGGTCCATTTGTCTGCAGCACATGCTGACTCATACCCTGAAGATGCTGGAAATCCTGGTCCTCTTTGTCTCTACTCGTCTGTCCTCCCCCTCCCTTCTGAGACAGAGGTCACATGTTCTCTGTCTCTTGTGTTGCCAGACAAGCTGTAACCCTGCCCACCACTAACATCACACAGGGATAACCTGACAATAATGGCATATTTGCTTAACAAACCCAATTACAAAGTTTCTTAAAATCGCCTGGACTATTGATTAATGTAAAAAATAAATAAATAATGAAACGACAGGTAGACTTTAAGCACAGAGCATACCTTACACTGTTACCTGATGACAGGTGTGCAGAGACAGTAGTGGCACACCCACTGTGGGATACTACATGTTGATTTTAATGGGATAGGTGTGTGATTTGCATTGCCATCCTGCATACTGTCATCCCTGGAGTGGGTAGAGTGCAACCCGTGTTCAAACCCCTGTTGGATTGGCGCCATGCCAGACCTCCCTATATTCTATGATGATTACTTGAAATGTCAATAATACTGTTAAACACTTTACTGTTGTTTCTATTTATCCCAACATCAATTGGTGTCATTGTATCTTTGGGATGGTTACGGGAAAGTTTGGAGTCGGTTAGATAAACAGTTGGTTAGTTGCAGCCGCGGAGAACTCGGCAATACCCTGAGCCGTGTGTGTAGACAGACTTTTAGTCAGGAGGCCCCTATACACATCATATGGTAGCCTGTTCCCTCCAAAACCAGCCGGCTTGGGGGCCATAGAGAAAGATATGGGAATGTCAGGTAGCGAAGCTCGCTAAGCAGCAGGTTAACGGGAAAATAGGAAGATAAGGTTTCCGAGACTGAATTACTACATAGTTACATAGTTAATACGGAGGACACCTGTCCATCAAGTTCAACCAAGGAGGGGATGGATGAAGGGAATGGGGACGGATGAGGTAGGTTCTATACATATGCATTTATATTATTTTGTTATAAGAACTTGTCTCTCCTGTAGTGAAGCCTCCACTGTTGTTGCTGTGACCAGATCCTGGGGTGACTGTTCCACAGATTCACTGTTTTCATGGTAAATAAGGCTTGTTACAGATTGAAGAGATTGAACCTTCTTTTCTCCAGGCGGAGGCAGTGCCCCCTTGTCTCTCCAGGCGGAGGCAGCGCCCCCTTGTCTTTCCAGGCGGAGGCAGTGCCCCCTTGTCTCTCCAGGCGGAGGCAGTGCCCTCTTGTCTCTCCGGGCGGAGGCGGCGCCCCCTTGTCTCTCCGGGCGGAGGCAGTGCCCTCTTGTCTCTCCGGGCGGAGGCAGTGCCCCCTTATCTCTCCGGGCGGAGGCAGTGCCCTCTTGTCTCTCCGGGCGGAGGCAGTGCCCCCTTGTCTCTCCAGGTGGAGGCAGTGCCCTCTTGTCTCTCCAGGCGGAGGCAGTGCCCCCTTGTCTCTCCAGGCGGAGGCAGTGCCCTCTTATCTCTCCAGGCGGAGGCAGTGCCCTCTTGTCTCTCCAGGCGGAGGCAGTGCCCTCTTATCTCTCCAGGCGGAGGCAGTGCCCCCTTGTGTCTCCAGGCGGAGGCAGTGCCCCCTTGTCTCTCCAGGCGGAGGCAGTGCCCCCTTGTGTCTCCAGGCGGAGGCAGTGCCCCCTTGTGTCTCCAGGCGGAGGCAGTGCCCCCTTGTGTCTCCAGGCGGAGGCAGTGCCCCCTTGTCTCTCCAGGCGGAGGCAGTGCCCCCCTGTCTTTTGAGTGGGTTTTTACCTGGAACCTCTTTTCCCCATATTTCTTGTAGGGGCCATTTATAAATTTGAATAAATTAATCATATCTCCCCCTTATACGCCTCTTCTCCGGGCTAAACAAATTTAATTCCCCTTAATAACTAAGATGCTCCATTCCCCTTATTAGTTTAGTCGCCCGTCTTTGTCCCCTCTCCAGCTCTAGAAGATCCTTTTTATGAATCGGGTTCCAAAACTGGACAGCATACTCCAGATGAGGCCGCACCAAAGCTTTATAAAGCGGTAATATTATATCCCTGTCCTGAGAGTCCAGGCCTGTTATATACATGACAATATCCTGCCGGCCTTAGAAGCCGCTGACTGACATTGTGTGCTGTTCTGTAGTCTATTATCTACAAGTATACCCAGATCCTTCTCCATCAGTGACTCTCCCAGAGTAACTCCCCCCAGGACATATGATGCATGTGGGTTATTAGTACCCAGGGGCATAACTTTACATTTATCCACATTGAACCTCATTTGCCAAGTGGACGCCCAAACACTCAGTGTTTCTAAGTCATCCTGTAACATCTGCACATCCTCCATAGACTGTACTGTACTACAAAGCTTGGTGTCATCTGCAAAGATAGAAACATTGCTGTTAATTCCATTCTCAATATCATTAATAAACAAGTTAAACAGGAGGGGGCCCAGTACTGACCCTTGGGGTACACCACTTATTACCGGGGACCATTCGGAGTAGGAATCATTGACCATCACTCTCTGGGTACAGTCATTAAGCCAGTTTTCAATCCAAGTACAGACTAAACTTTCCACTCCCATAGACCTTAACTTACCCATCAGACGTTCATGAGGAACTGTGTCAAATGCTTTTGCAAAATCCAGGTACACGATATCCACAGCCGCGCCGCCATCCAGGCTTCTACTTACCTCTTCATAGAAACATATCAGGTTGGTTTGACAGCTTCTGTCCTTAGTAAAACCATGCTGGTTATCACTTATAATACTATTAGCCACTACATATTCCTGGATGTAGTCCCTTATAAGCCCCTCAAATAGTTTCCCCACAATGGCCCTTTTAAAATTAAATGTTTTTGCCCTCCCAACATGTCTTTGTTTTCTACAC
Source organism: Dendropsophus ebraccatus (assembly GCF_027789765.1). Classification (NCBI taxonomy): domain Eukaryota; kingdom Metazoa; phylum Chordata; class Amphibia; order Anura; family Hylidae; genus Dendropsophus; species Dendropsophus ebraccatus. The sequence continues at coordinate 212,089,688 of NC_091454.1, read as the reverse complement.
TTTAAGCTAAAAGTTACTATATTGTATATACAGTATGTCACTATATAGTGGTCACTGCTCCCCAGGTGTTCATGGACAGTGACATCCCCAACCAGCTCAGCGTTGTTAGAAATAACCAGATCCAACAAGGCATCACTTCTAGTTGGCTCCTCCACAAACTGGCCCAGAAAATTATCCTGCAGGAGGTTAAGAAATTCCCTCCCCTTTGTGGTTTTAGCTGAACCGTGACCCCAATCTATATCTGGGTAGTTGAGGTCCCCCATTACCACTACTGCCCCCTCCCGGGCAGCCCGCTCTATTTGTCTGTGCAACTGACCATCTATCACCTCAGTAATGTTGGGGGGTCTATAGATTACACCAAGAATAAATTTTTCACCGTTTACCTCCCTCTGTAGTTCTACCCACGATTCCACATCATCACAGTCATCACCCGCCAATGCATCTTTTACACTCACTTTAATATCATTTGCAACATACAGACATACTCCTCCTCCCCTTCTGCCCACCGGGTCAGTTGATTTGAAAGAAAAAAATTTCGCTGGACAACCCCTTTAAGATGGAGAACTGCATAAAAAAGGAAATCCGCCATTTGCCAATATAGCGCCCCCCTTACGTTACAAAATTAATTGGTTCTGGAAGGACCATTGTATGTTGAGACCAAAACTCTATGGAAAACTGGTAATTGGTTCTGAATAGAGATGAGCGAATTGCTGATGTAAACGAAGCAAAGAGATTTGTTTGATCTGCATTCCGCTCATCAAGCCACCGGCCATTCAGTGCTTCTCCGCTGCCTGACGTTCCTTCCAGGTGCCAGGGAAAAGCTGGATCCAATCCTGGTAAAACTGGGAGACACTTCCCTGGATAGGATCCAGCAGCCAGTGTCCTGAGGGGAGTGGCAGGGAGCGGAGAAGTGGCAGGGAGCGGAGAAGCGTTGAAAAGGCAACGGCTTTGGGATCCGAACCGAACATCAGGATATTTGCTCATCACTAGTCAGAAAGAGCTACTGGAGACTGTAAATTACTTTCTATGTAGAGGACTGGAATATTTGCAGGGTCCTGTACAGATCCCACAGGGTCCCAGAAAAATAACATTAAGCCATCCTCATCCGGTGCCCAAAGGAGAACAGAGGAGTACAGGACATGTAGTATCACACTGTATTGTAAGGAGGCTCTACTAGACAAACAGGAGTACAGGACATGTAGTATCACACTTTATTGTAAGGAGGCGCTACTAGACAGCCAATCACTGTAGGCACTTTACTAATAATGGGGTTTTACCAGTAAAATTGTCACTTTTATTAGTCGATTATCTAGTCATGTTCCAAAGATCCTGACTGTATGTAGAATTGTATGTTGAGTTTTGTCTTCAGTTACGATGGTCCAGAAAGGATCATTGATACATTTATAATATTGTAACCTGAAGCCATTTTAAGTTTAGGGACCATTGTACTTCCACCAACCCACACTGTAATCCACCACTGATGGCACAGACATAGTTCATGGTGGTATTCTCCTTGTCATAACCTATGTATGGTATCCAAGTCACTTTATGTGACTTCCTGTTTGTCTTTGACGGAAAAAGACTCTTGTCAACCCTCCTTTAGTCATCTTGATCTTTACCTTACAAGTCTTCTGATTATGGCTAGGAAAGATAAATGTGAACAGCGCTCCAATGTGTGAGGTCTGCAAGACTTAGGTAAGTGCAGGGGAGTAATGGGAAAACTCTCACCTGGCGTGGTTGTGCAAATGCAAGGCACAACTCTCAATGCTCACATGTGTGTGGACCGCAGCCACTCCCAGAAAGCAAACCGGTATTACATGAAACATAAATCCTCCACTCCAACCACTGGGTAAGATCGGGCGCTGGTCCAAGATAGGCCAAAAATAAATGATGAAGATAAAAAACAATTTATTAAAACACAACACGTTTCGAAGTCGTGCTGACTTCTTTCTCAAGTGTATCCTTATACACTTGAAAAAAGAAGTCAGCACGACTTCGAAACGTGTTGGGTTTTAATAAATAGTTTTTTTATCTTCATCATTTATTTTTGGCCTATCTTGGACCAGCGCCCGATCTTACCCAGTGGTTGGAGTGGAGGATTTATGTTTCACAGATTATGGCTAGGGACACTATAGTGCTGTGACCCATAGGCCGTTAATTCCGATGGGCTTCTTTATCCTTTGAAAGACCAAGGTCAACTTTCAGCAAGGAAAATGGGTAAAAACGAAAGACTTATAGTCCATTAGCAATGAGTCAAGTATTCTGCATGCAGTTTCAGTTATGCATTCTTAGGATTCTCCCATATGGGATGAATGTGGAGGGTTAAACACCTAAGTATACCCATTGTTAGACAAGAAGTTGTCTAGGTATAGTTCTTTTCAAGCTTCCACAAAGTTAGTGCTGCAGTCGGACCTTAGCATCTTGACAGGTTCACGATCGGAGAAGAATCTTCCAAGAGCATTGATGAAGCAAGAGAAATTCATGGATCCAATCACCTCAATGGGTACTGCTCGAATGCTGAGACAGATAAACAGCAGCATTTTCTGATTGCAGCTCCACTATGGGTTTGTTAAGTAACAACTGACCATGGGCCAAAGCCATCAAGGACAAATCCAGAATGTGGCTCATTGCTGGCTCCTGAGATAGGCCACTGCAGCTATGGCTTCCATCAAAGAATATATAGACTTCTTTTCTGACGGCAGCTAAAAGGGAACTAGGAGCACAACAACAGTTACTTAAGAGTTGGTTTAGTACTTCCAGTGATTTTTTTTTTTTCCATTTTTTCCACCATTGTTGCTTTTTAATAGATAGTGGATAGAAATGAGCAGACCTGCCAAAAGTTCAGGTTAGCACGAACCAAAGACTGCCTAGAAAACATGGAGTCCTCAGGCTGCATCCACCATCTCAAGGCAGCTTCTATTTCTCCCTTTCTTTGTGCGTCTTTGTTGCTCTATTTGCCTCCATTCCCACTCTCTTCTGTATAGCATATGCCTCTATTCGGCTGCTCCATCTGCCTCCATTCCCATTCTCTTCTGTACAGCATATGCCTCTTTGGCTGCTCCATCTGCTCCTATTCCCGCTCTCTTCTGTACAGCATATGATAGATGCCTTTTTACACTTGGTGTCTCACTCTCCCCTGTCTGTTGTGCACAGCCGAAGGTAGAGGGTTAACTTGTATGTCTTACTGTTCTGTTCAGACCCATCACTGGTGCACTGGATACCACACACACCATCCTCCTATCATGCTACTTCTTTCCCATTTTTATGGTATGCTCCCCACCAATAGGAGGTTAGACCCGGTTACCCCTATGTAAGTGAGCTAGTTTCTGGTGGTGGTGGGCCACAAAGTTAGCTGCAGTGAGGAGACACAAAGAGAGAGAGTTGCTCTTGCAGTCCTCAGCCAGGCCTAGTTTAGGTCCTATTGTCAATAGTAAACCTGATGTGAGACAGAGACACAATTTTCTTCAGAGAGCCTTTCTAAGTTTAGATGTACTGCTAAAGCCAAAGATGAGGTAACTGTCACCTGGGCCAACCTTGCCTATGTCTGGGATCCTTCTCAACAAAAAGTCAGGACAATCTACAAAGCTAAGGATTGATTCTCAGTGGGACAAAGGGCCTAAGCCGAAGTATCCCACTGGTACCTGCTCAACCCTCACAGGTAATCTTGAGGGGTTAGCTTCGTCCAGTAGTTCAAGTCTAGGATTTGTGCTACTGAACCTGATCTGCTTTAGCAAAAGACGGTTTTCTATCCAGTTCTTTCCTATGAGGATTTCTTCGGTAACACTATGCTCTACACTATCGGTTTATCGTTGTAACTGGACTGCAGACTGCGATCCATGACACTTCATTGTGTGTCCCTTAGCCATGATACAGCATACACAGGATAATTGTGAATTACACAGTGGAGAGATGGCTGGCGGCTAGCAGGTTCTACGGTGTGAGAACTGTAGCTCCCGATTCACACACACTGGTGATCCCTTGTGACAATTGAGGTGACTGACTATATCTGAAGTAGCTGAGTCTGTGTATACAGCTGTGTCTATAAGTCTTTATATTCTTTTCACTATTCTGACTCAATAACTTGACTGTAAGGGCCCTATTCCACCGGCCGATTATCGTTTAGATTATCGTTAAATCGTTCAAATCTAAACAATAACCGATCGTTTGAAGAGCAGTTAACGACTAACGACCGAATGAGAAATCGTTGACCGTTTAATAAGACCTGGACCTATTTTTGACATTGCTCATTCGCAAATCGTTCGCATTGAATAAGAAGTCGTTCGGTCGTTCGCAGTAGTGACGAACGCAATAGCGACGACAAGACGACCGCAAGAATGATCATAAGTAACGATTATCTTTCCATATAAATGGGCGAACGATTTCAGGTCTTTCGTAATAGCGGTCGTTTGGATCGTTGAGTCCCTGTACCTGTATGTAACACCAAATCACATGATGTCAGATAGTGTAACCTCCACTGCAGAGTCACTGTTTGAAGATTCCAGGTTTATTCCATGAAGAAATCTTGTAGAAAATGCTGGTTACATTGGTGTAAAAGGGATATAATGGCCGGGGTCACCAGCAGGATACAGAAAGCATGTACTGTACCATGAAGAAGAAAATGGCTGCTAACATGAGTGAGAGGGCGGAGCTATAACATCATAGCTAGGGTACAGGAAGACAGGAGGGTCAAACCAAACAATAGGCAAAGGGAACATACCATAGATACAGTGAATGAAACTAAGGGTCCTATTACACTGAGCGATTTTTAACGATTAACGACTAACGATAACTAACGACAATCGCAAATGAGATTTTTTATCGTTAACCTGAAATCATTCACCATATTACACAGAACAATAATCGTTAGTTACGATCGTTACTATAATCGTTATTACGATCGTTACTATGATCGTCTACTCCTTGTGATCCCAGAAAAACAATGAACAATGTGCAATTACACTTACGATTAGTGAAAAAACGCGGAACTTGAGCGAACGTGGAATTACAGCGAACGATTAGCGAACGATTAACGTTAATTTTAGGTTCAGATCTAAATCAACGATTAACAGCATACGAACGATTTTTCGATCGTTGCCTGCAATTACACAGAATGATTATCGTTTAAATTCAAACGATTTAACAATCGTCCCGTGTAATAGGGCCCTTAGTCCTGGAACATTACATTAATAATTTTTTTGTGCTGTTTTTTTTTTTTTTGCTATTTAGTGTAATACATTTTCATATGTTTTTTTTTTGCTCAGTGTTGGGTTGCTGCTGCCTAGAAACCATCATAAAGCAGGGTAATTGCTTACTATTCTCATTGCTTTATTGTACTTGTGTGTTATACTGGACTGAAGGTGTTCTTACATGTACAGATATATGTATGGGTCACAATGGGAGAGAAAGAAAATACAGATATTACTTTTACTTCAATCCACTACGGGTTTTAGGTTTCAAACTGTGTCGTTTTTTTTCCTGCCGAATTCAATAATGTGGCACGCGGAAGGTCTTTCACAGGACAAAACGAACACCCAACAATCCCGCCACTCTAGAAATCCCTGTTTTTTTTAGAATAGAAAACCCGTCAAAAATTGGTGCTGTGGCAGGTTTTAAAGGACACACCCATGACACACCCACTTGACTGGCTTTTGGACACAAATGCCGGGTTTGTCAGTTTTTTTTTAGAAAAATCGTGTCACACACTAGAGATGAGCGAATTTACAGTACGAACTAAGTGAATCGATTTGTTAGCTTGGTAATCTGCTTATCAGCCTGCTGCCTTTGATGTCCGTGCGACTCCACCCCGGGTGCCTGGAAAAGCTGGATCCAGTCCTGGGAAACTGGGAAAAGTTTTCAAGGACTGGATCTAGCTTTTTCAGGTACTCAGGGTGAAGCAGCACAGAGTGGCATGAACCTGAAAAGCAGAAGGCAGATTACTGAGCTAACAAACTGATTTGCTTCTTTTGTACTGTAAATTCGCTCATCTTTATAACATGCTTTTAGTAAATATGTCACAACACTAAAACAATAGGGAAAATAAACAAAAAACAGCAATTTGCTCATGTTCATAGAGGCTGTGTGGTGACCCAGCTGTTGCGGTACCCTCAGCAACACTTGTCACGAGGCCCGAGTGGTATATGCCCTCCCTGGGTCCCGGATACACTCAGAATAATGTCTCTGAGCTCCACCTATGATCACAGCAGTCATGTGACACATGCCTATATAACAGAATGTGATACGAGGGCTGTGGGCACAGTCTGGGGCATAGCTAGTATTCGTGGGGCCCCCTCCCCTGCACACAACACAAGGCATGGCATTTTTATATATATATATATATATATATATATATATATATATATATATATATATATACATACATACTCCGGGATGTGGCCAAGAGAGAGCAGAGTGGCAATGGCTGCTTGTTCTGTCAGTCCTCTGTATTTAACTATAAGGGCCCATTAGGAGTTATAGGTGCAGAAGCAGACTACCTTCTGCTTAACCCCTTTTTTACTGCTGTTTCTAAGTAACCCAAAGTTCACTTACATGCTGCATCACAACAAAAGGGGTTAAAAACAGAAGACAAGGAGCGCTCTGCTTCACTGTTCGTGCACTGATAACCCCTGACCTCGAAGCTTGCAGCCAAAAATAAGTCAGGGGTTATCAGAGATCTCCTTGTCCTCTGTTTTTAACTCTTCTTTTGTGTTGCAGCCAGTGGCGTAGCTACCAGGGTCACAGCTGCGACCCGACCCGCTACAAGGGGGGCCCGCGAGGCCCCCCCCCTTGCCACTGCACTGCTCCCCCCTTAAATTACTCTTGTGACCGCAAGCATTGTTTTGCTTGCGGTCACAAGAGCGGGCTCGTCTGGGCCCCCGGCTGATGCGCAGCTGCCGGGGGTGCCCGGTCCTATCCCCGGCGGTGCCGCGCATCAGTGAGCTCCCTGTGCCGCCTGGGGCCCTGACTTCCGGCACAGGAAGCGCACGTCAGAGACACTTCCTGTGCCGGAAGTCCCAGCCACGGCGTACAGGGAGCTCACTGATGCGCCGCGCTGCCGGCAATAGGACGGGACACCCCCGGCAGCCGCGCATCAGACGGAGCGTGAAGAAGGATAGGATCGCTGGGGGAGCGGGTTGTCAGGTGAGTTTGTGTGTGTTTTTTTTTTTTTTATTCTGCTTAGCATAGAGGAAAGGGGGGGCATCTATAAGGGATGGGAGAGGGGGGCATCTATAAGGGGGGGAGAAAAGGGGGCATCTATAAGGGGAGGAGAAGAGGGGGCATCTATAAGGGGGGGAAGGGGGGGCATCTATAAGGGGGGGAAGGGGGGGCATCTATAAAGGGGGGAAGGGGGGATATCTATAAGGGGGGAGAAGAGGGGGGCATCTATAATGGGGGGAGAGGGGGGCATCTATAGGGGGGAGAAGAGGGGAGCATCTATAATGGGGGAGAGGGGGGTATCTATGGGGGGAGAAGGGGGCATCTATAGGGGGAGAGGGGGGCATCTATAAGTGGGGGAGAAGAGGGGGGCATCTATAATGGGGGGAGGGGGGGGCATCTATAAGGGGGGGGGAGAGGGGGGCATCTATAAGGGGGGGAATCTATAGGGGGGGAGAGGGGGCATCTATAAGGGGGGGAGAGGGGGGCATCTATAGGGGGGGAGAGGGGGCATCTATAAGGGGGGGAGAGGGGGTCACCTATAAGGGGAGGGGGAGAGAGGGGGCCATCTATAAGGGGGATGCAACATGCAGTGGGGGCCATCTATATATACTATAAGGGGGGTCACATAGTGTCAGGGCTACCCACTAAATGAGGGTGTAAAGGGGCAAATACAGATGTGCAGTTTGTAGATAGATGAGGATGGTGCCAGAGTGAGGAGCCTAATATGTCTGTCTGGCAGATTCTGTGGATTCGTGGCTCATAGAAGTTCTCATGATGGCCCAGGGCGGATGGAGAAGAAAATGAAAAGGGAAGAACTCTGATCAGAGAAGACGTCCCCTGTGAGTCACCTGATATAACTGCACTGTAATGTTTATGGTGTACAGAACCTGTGTGGAGCTGCGTCCACCTCTATATAACTGTATGAGGTGATAGTGATCTGTGTACAGTGGATTCAGTAGCAGTGGTGGTATTAGTCAGTATGTGGCGGTGTTAGTCAGTATGTGGTAATATTTGTTACGTGTTATCCGATACTGTGTTTTATTGGTCTCAGTACACTGGATTTGGTCAGTAACAATATGGTGGTGATGGTAGTGGTTGTGGTGTGGCGTTAATATTTGCCCCTTGTATACTTGTATTATTGGCAATATTGGTCTCAGCATACAGGATTTGGTCAGTAATAATATGGCGGTAATATATATGGTGATAATATGCTGGTGTTGTTGGTAATATCTGTCTTTGAGTATATATATATATATATATATATATACACACACACATACACCTACCAGTAGCATCACTTGGTCGTGAAAGGGGGGGGGGGGCAAGTTGACCTCTCGCACCAGGGCCCAGGAGACATTAGCTACGCCCCTGGTTGCAGCATGTAAGTGAACTTTGATTAATTTACACACAGCAGATCATAAGGACACAGGAGGCTCTTATCTTCTCTGTGCATCCCTGAGCCCCCCTGTGGCAGGGGCCCCATAGCTGCTGCCTGCCCTGCCTCTATGGTAGCTACGCCACAGGGCACAGTTGTCATCAAAGAAAACAACTTTACACATACATAAAGTGACAGTATCCATGTCAGTATACGGCTTCTTACACAGTTGGCACAAAGGATACTCCAAAAACATACCTAGCTGGAGTCACCAGATGATGAATCACCCTACCAGCAGACAACCCATAGTACAGAGCTTATTACCACACAGCGGTAGATAATTGCTTTATTTTTTTATTGCTACATTTTTTACATTTTACTTTTTTATTGCTACTGTACATTGTTCCTGGAGACGGAGGGATTAGTCCTGGAGCCTTGTGGCAACACAATCTGCGAGAGAGGAGATGGAGTAAGGATCATGTAGACAAAACCCAACAATCGCCTATGCTGCGAGTGATCGGAGCTCAGACTTCAGGATAATCACCACCATCAGAACGAATGGTAAGTGATGGGAAGGTCTTCTTTATATTTTATTAGTTTTCACCTCTTGTATCTTTAGTGTTTTATGTTAGTCTTACTTTATAGTAAATCAATGAGAATATTGTACATAATGTGATGATGGGATAGAAGGGGCGTCTGGAGAATAGGGTATTTTAGTGTTAGTTATTTTGTGGACATATTTACACTCCAAGCTCTCAGCTACCTGCACTGGTGTAATGCTAGGTATAAATGGTGGCTATTTGAAGCATATTGGCGGCCATTTTAGGTGTCATTCTCCATTTCACATAATTAAAGGTCCTTCACTGATGGACTTCACCCAGATGACTGTATACATGAGACTTCTAGGTCATCCGACAAGTTTGAAGAAGGCTTTTACCGATTCAATGGAGATAGTTTGCAGAACCAACAGAACGTTTGACCAGCCTCAGTGATTCAACAGAATATAGTATAGTGCATAGTATCATCTAATATATAGTATATAGTATACAGAATATAGTATAGCGCATAGTATCATCTAATATATAGTATATAGTATACAGAATATAGTATAGCGCATAGTATCATCTAAACAAGAAAACCTCATATCATTGCATTAGGATTATTCTGTGCATTGTCCCATTGTTTGAGTATTGTCCTCTTAAGGATTAGAACTGGCCATTCTATTCTTTAACATGAGGTAATCCAAACAAACAGGACAGAGATCTGTGTATTCTAAACTTAGTGCAGCACTAAAGTGTATAAAGTTATTGATTCTAACTGTGTATAAAACCTGAGAGCTGCAGCCATGTGGTAGAGAGGTTTGGACCTGTGGTAAGGACGCTTCCATAGCGTAGGCCCAGGACGCTTCCATAGTATAGGCCCAGGACGCTTCCATAGTGTAGGCCCAGGACGCTTCCATAATGTAGGCCCAGGACGCTTCCATAGTGTAGGCCCAGGACGCTTCCATAGTGTAGGCCCAGGACGCTTCCATAGTGTAGGCCCAGGACGCTTCCATAGCGTAGGCCCAGGACGCTTCCATAGTGTAGGCCCAGGACGCTTCCATAGTGTAGGCCCAGGACGCTTCCATAGTGTAGGCCCAGGACGCTTCCATAGTGTAGGCCAAGGACGCTTCAATAGCGTAGGCCCAGGACGCTTCCATAGTGTAGGCCCAGGACGCTTCCATAGTGTAGGCCCAGGACTTGGTCTCTGTCAGATCGCTGGAAGCCTCTCCCCAGTTGAAGTTCTATGACAGATGAAGTATCGTTATGTTCCTGGTAGTGATTTGTTCTCTGTCCTGCGCCGATTTGCGGCTGATGTTTGGTTTTGGCCACTTGCGGCTTTGCTTGTGGCTGATACTAGAAGGACAGATGATGTGACTATGCACTAATGACATTGTAAGTACTTAACCTTTGTATTCATATCTGTGCAAAAGTGTACGCAATCTCATACTAAGAACACCTGGTTATTGTATTTCTGATACTAAGAAACACCTGGTTATTGTATTTCTGATATACCATCTGTATATAATCCTTTTTTTAGATTTCTATCATCTTTTTAATCATTTGTTTAATAAAATTGCGTTGTATCTTAATTGGTCGCCTTCTCTAAATACGTATCTGAACCTTTTGCTTAAGAGTTAGCAAAACAACTGGATTACATGGAAATATTACCACCATACTGTTACTGACTAAATTTAGCATACGAAGACCAATAATACCGCCAGTACCAATTTACAAAGGACAACTCTACTACTGAATAAAATCCATTGTACAAAGACCAATATCACCTCATACAGTGACCATATAGAGATAAATACAAGCTCTACACAGGCTCTGCACAACATATGTGAACATAAGTGATTACAGTGTGTCACGGCCGCGGCGGCGTCCCATGCTCCGGGCCGCCGCCGCGACCTCCCCCCATCTTATGCAGCTGCCGGGGTCCCGGTGCAGGGACCCGGCGCTGCTACACGTTCGGCCCCGGGGGGCGCCTCACCTCTCCACGCTCCTGTCTCTCGCTGTGCCGGCCGGCGCGCGCGTCCCCGCCTCCTAGGGCGCGCGCGCGCCGGCTGTCTCAGATTTAAAGGGGCAGTGCGCTCCTAATTGGTAGTTGCACCAATCACTCCCCTATAAATCCCAGCATGCCCTGTCCCCTGTGTTGGAGCCTCTACATGCTTCCCATAGCGTTTGGCCCAGCTCCCTGTTGTTCCTGTGTCCTGTCCGTTACCTGGTCCCTTGTCCCTGTTCCTGGTTCCTGTTCCCCTGTCACTCCACCTGTTCCTGTGTCCAGCCAGTCACGTGCTCTCTCATCTGCAGACTATTGCCTGTGCCATCTCCTGCCACGCCTCGCCTGCCGACACCAGCAACCAAGCCAGGGGTAGCGACCTGGGGGTCGCCTGCCGCAGCAAGTCCATCCCGCCTTGCGGCGGGCTCTGGTGAAAACCAGCGGCCCCTTAGACTCCGCTCCCTGGTGAGGTTTGTGCCATCGCTGGTGCCGGTCCAGTGGATCCACTACTCCGGGCGTTACAGTAGGCTCCAACCATGGATCCCGGCGAGGTGCCTGATATCCGCGAGGTAGCCCGAGTGGTCGCCCTACAGGCTCAACAGATTCAGCAACAGTCACAGCTGATTCAACAACTGACTGCAGCCGTTCAACAGCATACCACAGCTCAGCAGTCATCACCTCCGGCAGCCTCTTCAAAACTACGACTGGCTCTCCCAAGTAAATATAGAGGTGACCCCAAGTTGTGCAGAGGGTTCCTGACCCAATGCACCATGTACATCGAACTTTTAAGCAGTCAGTTTGCCACCGAGCGCTCTAAAGTGGCTTTCATTATCAGCCTATTGGAGGGAAGAGCTCTGGCCTGGGCCACGCCACTATGGGACCGTAATGATCCGGTTGCTGCCAATTTTCGAATCTTCCTGGACGAGTTCCGCTCGGTCTTTGAGGAACCTGCCCGTGCGTCTTCGGCTGAGACTGCTCTCCTCAATTTATCCCAAGGGACTTCCTCCGTTGGTGATTACGCCATCCAGTTCCGCACCCTGGCTGCGGAACTAGACTGGAATGAGGCCGCTCTGATTGCCACCTTTAAAAAGGGCCTGTCCAGCCAAGTGAAGGATGTGCTCGCTGCCCGGGATCTGCCTACCTCCTTGAACGATCTTATTCTACTGGCTACCAGAGTCTACACCAGGTTTTCCGAGAGAGAGGAGGAGGTTCGGCAAGGACGGCGTCTGAGTCTGCCCCGTCGCCATCCTCGGCTGGCACCGGTGTTCCAGAATCCTGTTGCTCCTATGTCCCAGTCGCTTCCAGAGGTTCCTATGCAGGTGGAACGTGTTCGCCTGACGACTGATGAGAGGAACCGTCGACTGGACCAGAATCTCTGCCTCTATTGCGGTGGCGCGGATCACTATCGACAGAGATGTCCCCAACGCCCTCAGCGTCCGGGAAACGCCCGCACCTAGGTCCGGTGGGAGAGGCCTCCCTAGGTGTGAATGCCACCTCTCCAAGGTTGACTATGCCCGTCTCCATCCAGACACCCTCTGGGCAAGTTTTCCAGACTACTGCCCTCATCGACTCTGGCTCTGCTGGCAGTTTCATCTCTGCTTCGTTGGTCCAAAGATGGCGGCTACCCGTGATCCAGCTAGCCCAACCCCGGTCTATCTCTTCGGTTACGGGGGAGGTTCTTACCGAAGCGGTGTACAGCCAGACGGCACCCCTAGTCCTCCAGGTGGGAGCCTTACATCAGGAGAAGATCTCCTTCTATGTCTTGCGCCATTCCTCTTCCAACCTCCTGCTGGGGCTTCCTTGGCTGCAAATCCATACCCCTAAGCTGGACTGGAGAACTGGGGAGGTTCTCAGCTGGGGTCAGGACTGTCATAACCGGTGTCTGAGATCTCCTCAACCCAAGTGCTCTACAAGGTCACCTGCTTGTGTCAAGCCTCTATCCGGGCTACCGGAGGACTACCAAGACTTTGTCGATGTTTTCTCGGCCAAGGAGGCGGACTCACTACCACCCCATCGGGCCTATGATTGCCCTATAGACCTCCTTCCTGGGTCTTCTCCTCCACGTGGTCGAGTATACCCTCTCTCTGTGCCCGAGACTGAAGCCATGTCCTCCTACATCCAGGAGAACTTACAAAAGGGCTTCATCCGCAAATCCACGTCTCCAGCTGGCGCCGGATTTTTCTTTGTTCAGAAGAAGGACGGTTCCCTCCGCCCATGCATAGACTATCGGGGTTTAAATAAGGTGACCGTTAAGAACCGCTATCCTCTTCCGCTTATTCCGGAACTATTCGACCGTCTTCGTGGAGCAAAGATCTTCTCCAAGCTGGATCTCAGGGGAGCGTATAACTTGGTCCGAATTCGTAAGGGAGACGAATGGAAGACCGCTTTCAACACCAGGGATGGGCACTACGAATATCTGGTCATGCCATTCGGCCTATGCAATGCCCCAGCGGTCTTCCAGGAATTCGTGAACGATATCTTCCGAGACCTCCTCTATGTCTGCGTCATTGTTTATTTGGACGACATTTTGGTCTTCTCCCCGGACCAGCAGACTCATGTGGCACAAGTGCGTCAGGTTCTACGAAGACTACGGGCCAATCATCTATACGCCAAGCTTGAGAAGTGCGTTTTCCATCAGCGCAGTCTTCCATTTCTTGGCTATATCGTCTCCGATCAGGGCCTACAAATGGATCCAGCCAAGCTCGCAGCTGTCCTTCAATGGCCACGCCCTGTGGGACTTAGAGCTATCCAACGTTTCCTGGGCTTCGCCAACTATTACCGGCAATTCATCCCTCACTTCTCTACCCTGGTCGCACCCATTGTGGCTCTCACTAAAAAGAAGGCGGACCCCAGACGTTGGCCTCCAGAGGCCGAACAAGCCTTCAATAGCCTCAAGTCTGCCTTTGCCTCCGCTCCTGCCCTAGTCCGCCCGGATGTCTCCAGGCCGTTTTCTCTCGAGGTCGAAGCTTCTTCTGTGGGCGCAGGAGCCGTTCTCTCGCAAAGGGACACATCAGGCAAGACCAGAACCTGTGGGTTCTTCTCTAAGACTTTCTCCCCTGCCGAGAGGAACTATACCATTGGGGACCGTGAACTCCTGGCCATTAAGTTGGCACTGGAGGAGTGGCGTCATCTATTAGAGGGGGCTAAACACCCGGTTAACATCTACACGGACCACAAGAACCTCCTCTACCTCCAATCGGCTCAACGCCTCAATCCCAGGCAGGCTCGGTGGTCCCTCTTCTTCTCTCGGTTCAACTATACCATCCACTTCCGTCCAGCCGAGAAGAATCTAAAGGCCGATGCATTATCCCGAGCATCCGATGTCATGGGGCAAGAGGAATCTCCTCGTCACATAATACCTCCCGACCGCCTAGTACCAGTTGCCACTTCTGCTCTGCAGAGACTGCCTCCCGGGAAGACTTATGTGCGTCCCGCACTCCGTAAACGCATCTTGAAGTGGGGGCATTCCTCTTTGGTAGCCGGGCATCCAGGAGCCCAAAAGACCGGGCAATTGATCTCCCGTCATTACTGGTGGCCCAATCTCATCCAGGATGTCAAGGATTTTGTGGCTTCCTGTGCAGTCTGTGCCAGGAATAAATCTCCCCGTCTAAGACCTGCCGGCCTACTATTGCCCTTGCCAGTCCCGGATCATCCCTGGCACCACATTGGGATGGATTTCATCACTGACCTACCTCCATCTGCGGGCAATACAGTTATTTGGGTGGTGACGGACCGCTTTTCTAAAATGGCTCACTTCGTGGCCCTTCCTGGTCTGCCCTCTGCTCCTCGTCTGGCTCAGTTGTTCTTCCGACACATCTTTCGCCTGCATGGACTTCCTCTTCACATTGTGTCCGACCGAGGCTCTCAATTTGTCTCTAAATTTTGGCGTGCCCTATGCTCGCAACTCCAAGTGAAGCTGGACTTCTCATCGGCCTATCATCCTCTAACCAACGGGCAAGTGGAGAGAGTCAATCAGATTCTGGGCAACTACCTACGCCATTTTGTTTCAAGCCGCCAAGACAACTGGTCCGATCTACTCCCATGGGCAGAATTCTCTTATAACCACTTGGACTCGACTTCCACAGGCAAGTCCCCTTTCTATGTGGTCTACGGGCATCATCCTCGTCCTCCTCTGCCTCTCTCTCCATCCTCTGAAGTCCCAGCCGTGGAGGAGTTGTTATCTGACCTACAATCGATCTGGGAACAAACTCGACAGTCCTTACTCAAAGCCTCGGAACGCATGAAGGACCAGGCTGATAAGAAGAGGAGACCTGCCACGAATTTTCTCCCAGGTGACAAAGTCTGGCTCTCGGCCAAATATGTCCGACTCAAGATCCCCAGCTACAAGTTGGGCCCTCGATTCCTCGGTCCTTTCTCGGTGCTAAGACGCATCAACCCTGTCACCTACAAACTCCGCCTACCCCCCACTATGCGGATTCCGAACTCCTTCCATGTTTCCCTCTTAAAACCAGTGGTCCTGAACCGGTTCTCCGATAGGTCTTCGTTCTCTGCTCCTCAAGCCGTCTCTGACGACGTCTACGCTGTTAAGGACATTCTGGCTATGAAGACTGTCAGAGGTAGAAGGTTCTTCCTGGTGGACTGGAAAGGATTTGGTCCTGAGGAGAGGTCCTGGGAACCCGAGGCTAACATCCTGGACCAAGATCTCATCAAAAGGTTCCTGCAGGTTAGAAAGAGGGGGAGGCCAAAGGGGGGGGGTACTGTCACGGCCGCGGCGGCGTCCCATGCTCCGGGCCGCCGCCGCGACCTCCCCCCATCTTATGCAGCTGCCGGGGTCCCGGTGCAGGGACCCGGCGCTGCTACACGTTCGGCCCCGGGGGGCGCCTCACCTCTCCACGCTCCTGTCTCTCGCTGTGCCGGCCGGCGCGCGCGTCCCCGCCCCCTCGGGCGCGCGCGCGCCGGCTGTCTCAGATTTAAAGGGGCAGTGCGCTCCTAATTGGTAGTTGCACCAATCACTCCCCTATAAATCCCAGCATGCCCTGTCCCCTGTGTTGGAGCCTCTACATGCTTCCCATAGCGTTTGGCCCAGCTCCCTGTTGTTCCTGTGTCCTGTCCGTTACCTGGTCCCTTGTCCCTGTTCCTGGTTCCTGTTCCCCTGTCACTCCACCTGTTCCTGTGTCCAGCCAGTCACGTGCTCTCTCATCTGCAGACTATTGCCTGTGCCATCTCCTGCCACGCCTCGCCTGCCGACACCAGCAACCAAGCCAGGGGTAGCGACCTGGGGGTCGCCTGCCGCAGCAAGTCCATCCCGCCTTGCGGCGGGCTCTGGTGAAAACCAGCGGCCCCTTAGACTCCGCTCCCTGGTGAGGTTTGTGCCATCGCTGGTGCCGGTCCAGTGGATCCACTACTCCGGGCGTTACACAGTGCAGTTACTACCAGTGACTCACAGGGGGTATCTTATGAAATGCCATACATACTTGGCGTTTATTTTTGTGCCTTACGCCAAAGGGAGGAGGGGGGGGGGAACTATTCAAGTCTACAGTCAAAAATGCCAGAAAAGAAAACGAAATAATTTGGATGTGATCTGCAGTAGTGCTTCTACCTGCCTATTACTTCTTGCTTCAGTGTAAGGCAGTATCCACTGTCATTTAATGAAAAACCTTTGATATGTCATAGACAGTGGGCGGGAGAAGAAGAACTCACGTACCCCGCATTATAGCGATTGGTCAGATCTCATGCGATGACTGAATAACGCTAAGAGCTGTAGTCCAGTACACTCTAGGAGAAGAAGTGCTGATACCTGCTGTATCCTTGCCAGGCACCAGCTGCACAATTTACTGCACAAAATGCTCCACCTACTGGCGGTACATAAGACTTTATATCTTGCAGAGCGGTGGAGCGGTGACTACTGTTACTCCCTACTTATGGGTCTTCCTTTCTCTAAGCTCTCCCCTCTCCAGTCCATCCTGAATGCTGCAGCCAGACTCAACTTCCTCTCCAGCCATTATACTGATGTCTCCCCCCTGTGCCAGTCATTGCACTGGTTACCCAATAAATACAGAATACAGTTCAAACTCCTCACCCTCACCCATAAAGCCCTCCACAACTCTGCCCCTCCATACATCTCCTCCCTCATCTCCACCTATCATCCTTCCCGTGCTCTGCGTTCTGCTAATGACCTTACACTAACCTCCTCTATAATCAGAACCTCTCACTCCCGCCTCCAAGACTTCTCTCGTGCTGCACCAGTTCTCTGGAACTCCATACCTAAAGACCTCAGACTTATTTCTAACACCCCCAGTTTCAAGCATGCCCTGAAGACTCATCTCTTCAGGTGCGCTTATGACATTTCCTAATCTCATCTCCCTCTATGCTATTCCTTCTGCATCCTCTCTATAACCTCTTTGGTGCCATCTACATTGTACCTGAACTCAGAAAATGGCTTGTGACTGGCTCGCCCAGTACCTATAGGCACTTTGAGACTCTATGTACAATGACTGGAACATCGACAAATAAAGCCCTTGTTGCCTCTCGTGTCCCGCCAGTTATCCTAGTCTGTACGCTCTCGAAAGCAGGTCTCTAATTGTGTATTTTTAATTTTATCTTAATTTATTCATTGTATAATTTAATTATAACCTGTATTGTATTTATATATTTAAACAAGTGATGCGGAATCTGTTGGCGCTATACAAATAAATATTATAATTTGCTCTCCAGGTCGTGTCATTGTACTGACTTTGTAAACGTCTTTCTCTCTCCTCACTATTACAGAGATCTTGCTGAGGTCCGGATCATCAGGAGACAAAATGGAGCCACACATCTTCTCAGGAAAATTTCCTGTCTTCTGTCTGATGATGTTTATGTTTCTGTTTGGTTACACATTCTACCATGAAAGAAAGAAAGCATTGATCAGGTGGATTCCCAATTCCATAAAATTACAGGAAAGTACAAAACGTGTGAATAACCTGACTTACCCGGTTTTCCAGCACCCTCTGGCTCCTCCGTACCCGTACCCATACCAGTTCATTATTAACCAGCCGGACAAGTGCAAGAACCAGAAGCCTTTCCTTGTCCTAGCGGTGCTAGTAGAGAGCCAGGACTGGGAATCCAGACACACAATCCGGGAAACATGGGGCAATGAAAGTCTTTATGATGTTGATGTGGTCAGGATTTTTCTGGTGGGTCTACCTGTACATATTCCTGACCGAACCCAGCAATTGTTGGAGAAAGAAAGTGTGCTCTTTGGGGACATCATCCAACAAGACTTCATGGACACCTATTACAACTTGACCCTAAAAACCTTAATGGCTATGGAATGGGTGACCAAATTTTGTCCTTCTGCCAGTTATGTCATGAAGATAGACAGTGACATGTTTCTTAATGTAGACTACTTGGTCCATAAGGTTCTTCATCCAAACAAACCTGTTCATCAGAATTACTTCACAGGACACATACTTGGCAGAAGTCTTCCCCGTAGGGATCCGTCTTCCAAATGGTACGTACCAAAGGAAGTCTATCCAGATGACAAATATCCACCCTACTGTGCAGGTCCTGGATATCTATTTTCAACTGATATGGCAAAAAAAATCTATGACGTGGCCCAAGAAATTAGGGTCATCCCCATGGAAGATGTCTTTATGGGTATTTGCTTGTATGAGCTCCATATTCCACTTACTAAACCCCCTGCAGGAAAATTTTATCACCAAAAGATTAATTACGACCTTTGCAAATTTAAGAACCTTGTCACAGTCCACCATTATGAGAAAGAAGAGCTCCGGACTGTATGGGAAGACTTTTGGAGTAAGAAACCTCGGCAGTGCTAAGAAAATGACATTTATTATTTATAATTATTCAACGGCCACCTAAACATATATCCAGGAGTTTCTGCTTATAATGGAGGTTATAGAGCCTCTACTGGTTTACTGTCTTTACTGCTACGTACCCCTCCTCTTCTGAAGGGTTGCCTTTTCGGACTATGTTGGTTGTTGCCAATTTGTTGTTTTTACTTTCTGTACTGTTTTGCGCAGGGTTTGGGCTACTGTACTGGCCTCCCTGTGGTTATGTGTCTTTCAAAAAATGCAAAACCTTTAATAAAAACTATTTGATTAAAAAAAAAAAAGGGATGAATATAAAAGTTTACACTGGACTAAAGGTCTTCTCCATTGTATCTAGCCCACACCTGTCTGCCGGGGTCTACGGCGGTGTACCCGGAATGGACCACACAGATTCCCTTTGAAGGAAAAGTCCAGCCATATGACAAAAAATAAACCTGCTTAATCTTCTGGATAGCACTTACTACAAGTATATGATGGTAACTGTGGATCCCTATAGGTGGTTTCTTGAAGTTTTTGGAATTGTTTGGCTGATTCTTTGCATGATCATCTAGTTCTGAATTTTTGAATAGTTTTTGAATGTCACAAGTCTGTTGTATCCTGGGCTCACTGTACGGTCTTAGTCATCTCTTTTTTTAAGTCAAATTTTATTGAAACTTAAGGTAAGGTAAAGCACACTATAATGTGCACAACAGTTCTACAGAGGGTACAATAAAGTGACTTTTACCAGTCAGGACATTGGCATGTGCACAAAGATCCTCACAAATAAAAATCCTAAGAGGCAAAAACATCATAATAACATAAAACAACCGACAACCGTGACCCACAAAACTCATGACCCACTACAGTTAGGGCAGTTAAGCCCTTAAAGGGGCATTCCAGCCAATAAAAATGTTGTTTTTACATTTCTTTAATAAAGTTGAATAACTTTGCAATCAAACTTTAGCATGTAATTTTTTTTTTTCATTTTTATAATGAGTGACAGCAGTAAGGGGAGATAAGGCCCTCTGCTGTAACCAATGGCTGTGTTGGGAACTGCAGGGCTGCTTAAGCCCCGATCCCTGCACATTTACATATTGCAATACTAACGTCAGCACTGAGGTATTTATGGTAATTGTTTCTATGCTCCCCAGTACAGTGATATCTTGGTTTAAGAGTAACTTGGTTTAAGAGCATTTTGGTTTAAGAGCTCACAGTTTTTCAAAATTGTGACTTGGTTTAAGAGCATTGCTTTGGTTTAAGAGCTCCCTGTACTGGGTGGGAGCGCGAGTGGAGGAGGGGCATGGTCTGCATAGCGGGGTCTACAGCACTGTACTCTGACCCAGGAAGTCTCCCTCACCTTCCAAATCATAGCAGATCCACTTCAGGCTGGGGCTTACATCAGGGGACAGGACTGTGGGGGTAATCTCTCCATAGCTGTAACCCCTCTCTCCCCGGACATAGAGCGCTGCATGTATGTGCCCACATCTGCCCTGCTCATTCCTTCCTGCTCCCTGCAGTCTCTGTCCGCCCTTGTGTTTCCCATCCTCGTCATTACTGTACAGTAACTTATAATATCACATATTCTGCTGTTTCTGAATGTGTGTTTCATTAGTTTTACATGTTATTCAGAATAATAAATATTTATTTCTGGGGTGTAGAACAAATTGTCTGCATTTCTATGATTTCTTATGGGAAAATTTGCTTTGGTTAAGGTATAAATCATATGTGCAGCATCAAAGCTTGTGCAGGTACATGTCATACATATGCTATGAAGTTGCCTAGCAGCAGGGCTTGGTGTATTGAGTGGACGCTCCCCCGGAAGTGACGGCAGGGGACCGCAGGGCTGGAAGCGGGAGGAGCCTAGAAATGGCGCACAACCTCTGACTAATTTGAACCTTGACGCTGGAGACATGAGGACCGGAGCCATATGCTGACCGTAGACACATGCGAAACACCGCAACTGTTCAGGGGGCCATTGTATGTATGTATGTATGAGTATGTATTCTCATAGGGATGTACTAACACTGGATCTGCAGTGGATTTCGCTGCAAATCCGCAGCATGAAATCCACTGTGGATGCGGTGTGTGTGTGAAGGCGCCCTAATCTTAAGAATTTGTCTTTCACCCTTTAACCTCTACTTTCACAGGTTCCACACCCGTCTATAAAAACAGAAATATAATCTCACCGCTCCCTGGTGTTCACAGAAACACAACAGCATAGATAAAGTAACTGCAAATAAAACAGTAATAGAGGAAATGCAGTGATCATTCCGAGTGACCTCACCCTTTTTAATCACTGACCTAAAAGTAAAATTTTCTATGATGTGACAAGAGGGAATTTAATTGTTTCTCACATCATTTTTTCCAAGACCTGCTTACTAGAGATGAGCGAGTAGTGAAATATTTGAAGGCTCAGAATTCGATTCGAATACTCTGTAATGCTCGATAATTCGATCGACTTAGGAGTGAGATCCTCTGCTAATCCGGAAGATCGGGTCTCCATGGACCTGATATCCATGAAGACTGGATCAGCAGAGGTCCTGCCACTGATCTGGAGGGTCCCAAGGGTACAAGGGGGAGGGGAGTCATACTCACCCTCCCCATGTCTTCTTTTTGTTTATGGCCGCTCAGCTAATCAGCAGCTGAGGGGGGGGGACACCACCCCAGATGCTGATTGGCTGGGCGGACATATCAGGAGCCAGATCCCAGCACACTTCAAGCTCAGTGTGTCAGGCTCTGGTGAAGAAAAAAAAGACATTGGTGAGTATGAACTCATCCCTCTTCTTTCTCCAGACACGGCGAGTCGAATTGATACCAAAATGTTATACCAATTGATAAGATTTGCCGTTGTCTATGGATACAATCTTGCTGTCTCCGATTACAGGGTATGTCTTCCTGTGTTTGTGGGTTGTCCCTACTTTGATTTAGTCTGATATTAAAAACTAAAGGCCCTATTACACGAAACGATTACCGTCCGCACTCCGCCGATATCAGCTGTTACGGCCGATAATCGTCTCGTATAATAGAAGACAACGATGCCGGCTGATCGTTGCCTGTCATTGTGTTTCAACATGTTGAAAGAAAAACCACTAAGACCAATAAGATAACAATCTGCTGGTGTCGCTACGTGGAATAGGAGCGGCAGCATCAGACTGCCGCTATCCTGACTCGCTGCTCGCTGCTGACGCGTTTAATAGCGCCAGCAACAAGCAGGGAATGAGGAGTAAAGGCTCTATTCCACGAACGATTATCGTTCATAAACTCGCTCCAACGACCGCTCGTTAACGATAATGGCTTCGTAGAATTGGTGTAAACGAGCGAACGACAAAGGCGAAATCGTTACATTGTCGTTCAAAATAGTTTTTCAGCATGTCGAAAAAAAATCGTTGGTCTTTGTAAGATAATTCGCTATTCGGCTCGTATAATTCGAAATTTTTCAGTCGTTCGTAAAAAGGTTTAAGAAAGGTAAGTGTGTCGTATGGTCATGATCACCCCGGCGAAAATTTTAAACGACCATGTAACGACCGCAAAATAATCGTTACACTACATATATTGTTCATGTTCCCACGTGTGTTATGTGTTATCGTTCGCTAAAAAAAAATCGTTTAGTGATCGTTAACGAGCGGTCGTTGGAGCGAGTTTATGAACGATAATTGTTCCGTAGAATAGGGCTTTTAGTGAGCGCTGACAGCCCTCCTTTGCTCCTGTGCATCACCCCGTGTAACAGGGGCTTTAGACTAGGGATATCCTTGCTTGAAGGCAAGACACATCACTTTGTATTTTAAGTGATTTTAATTGCTTGATGGTGGTCTTCCAGGGGACTTGTCTCCCTTCCTCCTTTTTTAGTATTTTTTATAGGATGATTCGAAATAAAGTTTATTTTTGATATGCAGGTACTTTGTGTATATGCTACTTCTTTGGTTGGTGATGAGACTTGACTATCTGACATGGTGTACCCTCAGTATTACACGAGGTGCTGGTCTCCACCATCTTTTTGTCTCGCTCCCTTCTGTTAATCAGACCAGGTAGCATTGCATTGCTTCTCATTAGTTCTTCATTGGTGGCCCCCAGGATCAGCTACCCTGGTAGCTCTGGGTAGCCCAGGTTTACATTCTCTTAACCTCTTCTCAGCCTGTCCCTTGTGCATAGGAGTCCTTCGAAATTGGAGTGGTATAAGCCCTCCCTAGGTCCCAACACATGCCCCAGTAAAGGTTGTCCTTGTGTGTAATGGTGCAATTGAATAAGGGTCCATTTACACAGAAAGATTATCTGGCATATTATCTGCCAAAGATTTGAAGCCAAAGCCAGAAATTGATTTGAAAAGAGGAGAATTCTCAGGCTTTTCTTTATGACCTGATCTCTGTTTATAGTCTGTTTCTGGCTTTGACTTCAAATCTTTGGCAGATAATCTTTCTGTGTAAATGGACCCGAAGGCACAGAAGTCCAGAATACTTAAACAGTAGGAAATGTTTACTTGACAAGTTTCTTAAAGGAACCATACAGTGGTTTTCAATGACTAAGTGGTTACCAGCTAGTTCACTTTCAGGGTACAAACACACACGGCTTATACACTGCGTATTTACTGCTGCGATACGCAGCAGATACGCAGCAGATTAGATCTAAATAACTGAACACAGTATCAAATCTGCTGCGTATCTGCTGTGTGTGTTTGTACCCTTAGTGTTATATGAAGTATTTTAGAGTTTTGTAAAGTCTCTGTAGTTACTTGAATAGATGAATTGAATTGAATCTGCGGCTCTCCCCTCACCTTCCGCCGCAGCCGTGCAGTCCTCCCTGGCCGCGGCGTCTCTTTGATCCGGCGTGCCCGCTATGCCGGCGCGCGCCAGCACTGCTGTAGTTTAAAGGGACAGCATGTCCCTAATTAGTTTATTGCACCAATCACCTCCCCTATAAATTACACACCTGTGCTGACCCTCCCCGTTGGATCCTCTGTGTGCTTCCCTTGCGTGTGGGTCCAGCTCCCGTTTTTTCTGCCCATTGTTTCTGCTTGTTGTTCCTGCCCATGGTCCCTGCCCGTGTCGCTGCTGTCAGTGGTTCCAGCCATGAGTCCTGCAGTGTTCCTGCTGTCTGCCTGTCTATCTCTAGCTGCACCCCATCTGCCGCCGTTAGCAAGCCTAGCCAGGGTTAGCGACCTGGGGGTTGCCTGCTGCAGAAAGTCCATTCCGCCTTGCGGCGGGCTCTGGTGAAGACCAGTGGCCCTTTTGACTCCGCTCCCTGGTGCGGCTATGTCATTGCTGGCAGTGGTACTGCGGATCCATGACTCCAGTCGTTACAGTAGGATTCACCAACGAACGCTCCAAGGTGGCATTCGTCATCAGCCTCTTGGAAGGGAAGGCCCTGGCCTGGGGAACACCGCTATGGAACCGAGACAATGCGGTTACTGCTAACCTCTGGGCCTTCCTAGCAGAGTTCTGATGCATGTTTGAAGAGCCAGCCCGAGCGTCTTCTGCAGAGACTGCCCTCCTCGACTTGCGACAGGGGAACTCCTTCGTGGGTGAGTACGGGGTCCAGTTCCGCACATTCTCGGCCGATCGAATGAAGCTGCCCTGGTTGCCACCTTCAAGAAGGACCTTTCTAGTCATGTTAAGGATGTGCTCTCCACCAGGGACCTGACCACCTTCCTGAATGACCTCATCCACCTGGCTACTCGGATTGACGTCCGGTTCTCTGAGAGAAAGGAGGAGGTTCGGCAACAGCGCGAAGAAACCCATCCCCATCGCGCCTTTCCGGCTGGCACCGGCCTTTCAGAAGCCATTTACTCCTGCATCCCAGCTTACATCGGAGGAACCCAAGCAGGTGGAACGAATTTGTCTGTCTCCTGAGAGAGAACACGCCGATGTCAGCAAAATATATGCCTCTATTGTGCCATTCACGACCATTTCCGTGTGAACTGTCCTCAGTGCCTGGGAAACTCTCGCACCTAGGGTCGGTTGGAAAGGCCTCCCTAGATGTGAATACTACCTCTCTATGTTTGTCCTTTCCGGTAACGGTCTTCTCGCCCTCTGGCCGACAGTACCAGTCCACTGTCTTCCTAGACTTCGGCTCTGCAGGCAGCTTCATCTCCGCATCGATGATGATGGAGTGGCAGCTACCAGTGGCCCCTCTAGCCAAACCGCTGTCTATCTCCTCCATCACGGGCCAATCCTGTGACCATGCAGGTGGGAGCGTTACATTCGGAGAAGATGGCTCTTGGGAAGAGCCCAACGTCAGACTTCTCAGGACTGGGCAGGTTTTCACAGGGGCACACCGGCTCAGGGCCGTTTTAATACATTGGTGGGCCCAGTGCACAGCCCTCAAGAGTGGGCCCCCCCCCCCCTTCCCTTTTGGCACATTGTATAATGTACTGAATTTGCCCCCACACTGTATCAAGAGCCCCAATACATACAGTAGTTACCTTAAAACACTATTTCCACCATACAGTTATTACATATTACATAAAAACTGCACTAAACAAAACAGAAAGATATCACCAATGATACCATTACATAATACCGCCACATCATGACCCCTAACATTACAACCCTATAACAGAGTGCAGTTACATCCAGTGACTCACCGGGGGCGTCTTCTCCAATCAGAGTCTGTCACCTTTTCTTTTTCTCTCCATCCAGCCACCTTGAAGTCTTCTCCTGGCTGTGAATCTTCTCTCCAGAATCTGCCAGGCAAATATTTTAGGCTCCAACACATCCAGTAGTTAGGTCCCTTATACCCCTATACAGTAGTAACACCCCTCTGTACCCCTACATAGTTACACCCCTCTGTGCCTCCATAGTTTTAAGGTGTCCCTGTAGTATATAGACCCTCATGTGCTCCTCCAGTTATATACAGCCCTCCTGTGCACTCCCCCATTAGTATATAGCCCCCCTGTGCACTCTCCCCAGTAGTATATAGCCCCCCTGTGCTCTCCCACAATAGTATATAGCCCCCCTGTGCTCTCCAATAGTATATAGCCCCCTGTGCTCTCCCACAATAGTATATAGCCCCCTGTGCTCTCCCACAATAGTATATAGCCCCCCTGTGCTCTCCCCCCAATAGTATATAGCCCCCCTGTGCTCTCCCCCCAATAGTGTATAGCCCCCCTGTGCTCTCCCCAATAGTATATAGCCCCCCTGTGCTCTCCCCCATAGCATATAGCCCCCTGTGCTCCCCAATAGTATAAAGACCCCTGGGCTTCCCAATAGTATATAGCTCCCTGTGCTCCCCAATAGTATATAGCTCCCCTGTGCTTCCCAATAGTATAAAGCTCCCCTGTGCTCCCCCATAGTATATAGCTCCCCTGTGCTCCCCAATAGTATATAGCTCCCCTGTGCTCCCCAATAGTATATAGCCCCCTGTGCTCTCCCCCATAGCATATAGCCCCCTGTGCTCCCCAATAGTATATAGCCCCCTGTGCTCCCCAGTAGTATATAGCTCCCCTGTGCTCCCCCATAGTATATAGCCCCCTGTTCCCCCCCATAGTATATAGCCCCCTGTGCTCCCCAACAGTATATAGCCCCCTGTGCTCCCCAGTAGTATATAGCTCCCCTGTGCTCCCCCATAGTATATAGCTCCCCTGTGCTCCCCAGTAGTATATAGCCCCCTGTGCTCCCCAATAGTATATACCCCCCTGTGCTCCCCCATAGTATATAGCCCCCTGTGCTCCCCCATAGTATATAGCCCCCTGTGCTCCCCCATAGTATGTAGCCCCCTGTGCTCCCCTATAGTATATAGCCCCCTGTGCTCCCCTATAGTATATAGCCCCCTGTGCTCCCCAATAGTATATAGCCCCTTGTGCTCCCCAGTAGTATATAGCTCCCCTGTGCTCCCCCATAGTATATAGCTCCCCTGTGCTCCCCAGTAGTATATAGCCCCCTGTGCTCCCCAGTAGTATATAGCTCCCCTGTGCTCCCCAATAGTATATAGCCCCCTGTGCTCCCCCATAGTATATAGCTCCCCTGTGCTCCCCCATAGTATATAGCCCCCCTGTGCTCCCCCATTGTATATAGCCCCCTGTGCTCCCCCATAGTATATAGCTCCCCTGTGCTCCCCCATAGTATATAGCCCTCTGTGCTCCCCCAGAGTATATAGCCCCCTGTGCTCCCCCATAGTATATAGCCCCCTCTGCTCCCCCATAGTATATAGCTCCCCTGTGCTCCCCCATAGTATATAGCTCCCCTGTGCTCCCCAGTAGTATATAGCCCCCTGTGCTCCCCAATAGTATATGCGCTCCCCCTCCCATATAACATTGAAAAAAACAAACACTTTTACTCACCTAGGTCCACGCGTTCCTCTTCTCTTCCCTCTTGTGGCCGCACTTCCTGCGGTCACAAGAGGCTGCACTCCCCTTACCCTCGCACCGACGCTCCAGTAACGTCGGGCGCTAGAGGGAGAGTGCGGCCTCTTGTGACCGCAGGAAGTGCGGCCACAAGAGTGACTGACAGGGAGGGAGCCAATGGCTCTCTCTTTGTCAGTATCGCTGCTGCTGAAGCGCTGAAGAGCCGCAGCAGCGGGCGGGCGGGGGCAGTGGCGGACGGGGGGGCCCTGCAGGGGGCGCCATGGAGGGGTAAGTAGATTACCCATCCATGGCGCTCCCCCCTAACAGGCTGGTGGCCGGAGCCCTGTGCGACCGCACTGGTCGCACATAGCAACGGCCGGCCTGCTTGGGGGGGCCCCTTTAACCAGTGGGCCCGGTGCACGTGCACCATGTGCCCTCTGGTTAAAGCAACTTCTACAACTGCTTTGTAGATATTCTTGTGGAGACATGACCTGGGTAAGCCAGATTACGGGGAGAGGGAACAAACCTGATACCCGACCTTACCAATTCCCTTTGCCCCCCCAATAACGGACACCACGCTGAGTGACATTTGGAAAGTACTGGCCACAGCAGCCTCTTTATTAAATAGAAAAACATAAATAACTTTGTAAACATTTATTATCATAACAACTTTATGATTGTATTTGTAAACATTAATAACCAAAGGAACCATATGGGGCGGTAACGGATAGCCCAACCAAGCAGTACAAATGTAACTATGGTTCCCAGTCGCATCGCGCCGGCTCAGGGATGGCAAATATGCCATGTACTGCTGTCCCTTAAGCGGTAACCACCTGTACCGAATCGAACCCACACTCCATATAACAAAACAGGGGTTCCCCATCACTTAAAATGGGCCCCCCGAACCAACTCACTCAGGGCCATCCGTGACCACCCCTCCACAGGCTGCTGCGACGATGAGCAGGAACGAGCCACCACACCACCAGCCAGGTAAAGCATAAGGGCGGGCGGGCGGGCTGACTCAGGTCCGGACGCTGCAGAATGAGGTAAGCCCCTCCCCCCCCCAACCTATTTCTACCCCCAACTACAACCACTCCCCCCACGCTACTACTACTACTCCCATTGGCTCTTTCATAGAGCCACTCGCCCCTGAATGGCTGCTGCTCACTACCATAGCAACCTTATACTAGCAGCCTGGGACCCTCAATTAACCCCTTCCTGCCCACCCTGTCACGTACGGGCTGCACTACACTGCACCCGTTTCGCCCTCCCTATCCCACAAGAGCGTGAACAGGTGTTCTCCTTGCCTGCAGTAGTTTACCCCTTCTTTAGCTTAGCTGAGAAGAGAAGTTGTGTCACAGTCTTTCAGTAAGGGACCTGACCGCAGGGCCAGGCCCTGGAAAGGGCTTCCTCAGGAACTTGGTCTTTGTGTTGATCTGCTCAGGAACTAAACTAGGGCCAAACTCCCACTAGACTAAACACTTGGCTCTGTTCACTAAACCTAAGGGGGGAACCTGCTAACTCTACTCCCTAAAACTTACATGATACAGAAATAAATAACAAACACACATTTTGGCAAAAAATTTGGGCTATGTTCACACTACGTACAGCCGTTGTTGCCTGTTTCTTTATGGGATTCCAGCCGGAGTGTATACACATCGTATACGCTCCGGCCGGGATCCCATACGGGGCCGCAAATAACTGACATGTCAGTTTTCTGAGGCCGGCATTCAGTGAATTCCGGCCGCAGAAAGCCCTGTCAGTTCACACAGTGAAGCGAGCGGCTCCGGCTGCTCGCTTCACTGTGTGCTATGGAAAGCTCTGATGCGGGCGCGCTGATGCGGTCATGGAACGGTCTGATACGTAGTGTGAACATAGCCTTGCAGCGTATGCTGCATTTTATTACAAGTTAAATACACATGGGGAGGCAGACACAAATCACGCCCTCCTTTTCCCCAGGAACCAAGGTGAGGGTGGCCCGCCTAGGCAATCCCTCCCCCATTGACAGCAGTATGCCGCTTAGCAGGACCGTCCCAGCCAAGAGGCCCCTAACCAACTGGAACCAACTGGATGAAATGGGGAGCATGATTTCCGCCTTACATAAACATTGAACCTGCAACAAAATAAACAATATAAACACTGTAACAAACACAGTAGTACAAAAAACCTTGACAACAAACAGGGTGGGTGGGACCTGTAAAAAAAGTGCTTGTCCTAGCTCCCTCTCCTTTTATTTCCATAACCCCGCCCCTTTTGACACCTATCTCACCTGAAATACCTCCCACAGGTATTCCCGCCGCCTAGCTAATTTTCTTTGTCTCTACACAAAGTCCCCCAGCTAAGCCCACCCACTCCACTAGCTCCAGCAGCCATGTTTAGCTCCCTCGTGCTACTGAACCCCTACTATCCCCACTATGCACAAATCCCTCTAGCAACCACCCGATCGTGGTCGCAGAGACCCCCCTTATGGTTCCTCCCCGGGAGGCCCCTTACCCCAACTCGTCACTCTAAAGGCTAGTTCCCCATTTGCAGAGCAGGCTGTCTGCTAACTCAACACCTGATAGAGCAGATCAGAAGAGAACCTTCTAGAATGGCCTGTGAGGCTCAGGTTGGAGGCTGTCAACTTAGTCTCAAGCTAACCCCCTTGGTTTACTCCAGCTTGTGCTTGCTGTAAAGAAATAGCGCCATCTTGTGGTCAAAATGTAGCAGACACCTTCCCATAGGAAACCCTGCAATACGTGACTTGGAACTGACTATACATGCAGAACAGTAGTTGCACACAGGTTCTGGGACACTGAAAAGTTAAAAGTAGTTGTGTGTAAATGAAGCTTATAAAGCATTAACAGATTATCTCCTCCAGTGGTGCACGCTGATATAGTAAGTGGAAAAGCCTTTTATTAAACTCTCTTGTGGACATAAGATTAAGATGTCAGAAGAAAGAGCATTTCCGCACTATAAGCATGCCACTGGGGCCTGGCTGAGTGAACGTGTTATAACTATGGGGATTAAGAGCTAACTTACGATAAGGCAAAAAGAAAAAAAGAAAAAGAAAACTGCACAGATTTTTTTATTTTT
The DNA here is from genome assembly GCF_027789765.1 of Dendropsophus ebraccatus. NCBI lineage: Eukaryota > Metazoa > Chordata > Amphibia > Anura > Hylidae > Dendropsophus > Dendropsophus ebraccatus. The sequence goes on along the minus strand of NC_091454.1, from coordinate 212,059,492 downwards.
TTTTAACCTTCCCCTTTTCTGAAAACTCATAGAATGTTTAAGGGGTATTCCGCTCAAACTAAACCTTTAATATGTTGCTGCCCTTGGGGAGAACATAACAAGCCTATTCTTACATTTCCATGCTACCCTGGTGTTTTCTGCCATCAATCTTTGGTCCCACGTTGACCGATCCCATCTCCACTTCTTGGCAGTGACAGCCCGCTCAGCCAATCCCTGGCTGTGGCACTGTCTCATCTCAGTCACTGATTGGCTGGGTGGGCCTGCAACGTGACAGCCCCAGGACCCATTTTTCACTATCCTCACTCAATAACTTGGATGTAAGTGCAGGGTTTGTGGGATGGTCCTTGTATCTGTATGTAACCAGTACTCCAGGTTTAGTCCATGTAGAAATCTTGTAGAAAATTCTGGTTACAATAGTGTGAAAAGAATATATAATGGCCGGGGTTAACAGCAGGATACAAAAAGCATGTACAATAATGTAAAAGAAAATGGCTGCTAACATGAAGGAGAGGAGAGGAGCTATAACCACAGCTAGTGTACAGGGAGACAGGAGGGTCACACCAAACAGGCAAATGCATAATACCATAGATACATGTCAGTGAAACCAAGTCCTGGGTATGACACATGCCTTATTTTCTTCAGGAATAGTGTAGTATATACTGCTGTGGAGATCCTTACATAAAAAAAAAAAAAATATATATATATATATATATATATATATATATATATATATATATATATATGTATATATATTGTATAAGCTTTACTTCTTGTAAGGAAGAGAACTGGGCCTCACTGGGACACCATATGGCAGCACACAGAGCACACACATTGGGATTACATGTGCATCCATACAGGCTCCATAAAATTGCAAACTCATTGGCTCTATAGTCATCAAGAGGGATTATCCTTCTAATAAAGCTTTTTTTATTTTTTGCACTTTACTTTCGCTATTTAGTGTTATACATTTTTGTGTGCTTTTTTTTTTCTTTTTGCTCAGTGTTGGGTTGCTGCTGCCTAGAAACCATCATAAAGCAGCATTGCTTACTATTCTTATTGCTTTATTGTACTTGTGTGTATGCTATACTGGACTGAAGACGCTCTTACATGTGCAGATGAAGTTGTCGATCATGATGGGAGAGAAAGAAAATGCAGATATTACTTTTAATCCACTACTGGTTTAAGCTTTGAAACTGTATTAAAAAATTTTGAGCAGAGAACCAGCAGCTCCCGATTCTGTGCCGGCCAGGAGATCTCCCCTTCAACTGCACTCAACATCAGTGGGCGGATCACAGTCGTCAGTGGCTCCTCTATCCGCAGCGGAGGCAGCTGCTGGAAACAGTGGCCCTCAGTCTTCATCCTGGGCCGCGACTGCTGGACTCCCCACTTCCCCTTACCACACACAGCACCCTGCACCTGCAGCGCTTTCCTACATTACGATCATCAGCAAACTCAGACTCAAGGCCATGGGTCTCCAAACTGAGGTCCTCCAGCTGTTGCAATACTACATTTCCCATCATGCCTGGACAGCCAAATCCAAAGCTTTACCTGTCCAAGCATGATGGGAATTGTGGTTTTGCAACAGCTGGAGAGCCGCAGTTTGGAGACCCATGCTCAAGGCCATTCCAAGCTGTGCCACGAGGGAGGGTGGCTGCCATCGTGTGAGAAGCCATGTTTGGGAGGAGGTGGGCATCTTGATATTGGCACAGATGAGTCAAGGACAGCTTCTGGCATAACCACTACCAGTAATACCCAGAACAGTGCCCAGGCTATCCTCAAACATATAAGAGCACTACCACTGTCATAAATTCTCCTGCTAACTAAATACAGTACAGGTATCCATATTCTAAAGTCCTAGGCTGACACCTACTGGTAAAGTTTGCATCACAGAGTTACAACTACTGAATTACCTCTGGGGTTGCAGTAATCACATCTTCAGATACCCTGAATCATTTTCGCAACTCAGAGAAATCACACAAGAAAGAACGGTCTAACCTAGTGTGGTGTCCCACCAGGGGTGGTTGTTGTCTGACACCTGTGGCAAAAGCCTTGTACTCCAACGTAAGGTGGTGATAAAGGTGATTATAAGTTTTGCCACCAGATGTCAGTGTTCTATGTCTAAACTTGTATATATATATTGCACAGCTGTAGTCACTAAAGGGTTACTGTTTCTTTGTATTCTGTGATTCTGTGGACCAGTGGAGATGCTTCTTTCTTCTCTGCTTATCTCTATGCTTCTTTCTATGCACACTTTCTTCCTCACCACTCACAGGGACCCTTACATACCCTGTAGGAAGTAGTCACTTGGGAAGAGGAAGTGTAGCGTCAGTTTCCCTCTGATTCTCTGAGGAGTAGGACACAAACAGAACAGGCATCCCTACTGAACTTAGCCAGGGCCTGGCTCTGCCAGGTTCCCTGTCCAGGACAGTCCAGTTGAGTTGTGTTAGTAGTCATAGACACATGTGTATGAAGAACACAGAGACTGTTACTTCCAAGACAGTAACTACAGACACTATGCAGTGTTAAACCCCTACAGGAGGACAAGTCAGAGAGTACCCCAGCCCACGTCGTGAACCTCTCTTAAAAGTGCAGGGCGGTGTCCTAAGACAGAGGAACTGACCCAGATAGAGCAAAGCAACCGTACAAAGGTCTACGTACTCTACGTATCTCGCAGTGCAGGTAAACCGTGACACCCTCGGACACTTAGCTTCCCCAGGTAACCAAGACTGGGGCTTGTGTCACCCTAGTAGGACTGGTCCCCCGACAATGAAAGGCAGAAGGTGGTTTAGATAAAATACGGGCACAAGTATTGTTTTCTACTCACAAGTATCTCTCTCTCAAGTTCCGGCAGAGCACACCACTACTTTGGGTTGTGGTTCTCCTGACAAAATCCTCTACTCTTCTCTTCACTGCTCAACACTAAGCTACGCAAGCACCGCTATCCTACCTCAGCACTTAAAGTATCTCCCAGCACCGATCCAGTGAACACAAGTCTGTACACAAGAAGTTATCTGTTACCAGAGTATTATGTATCACAATAGACTATCAGTAAAGCCATTTAATTTATTCAACTGGGATTCAGTGATCATTGCACCAGCACCTACACATACTGGCTACACACTCCTGAAAGACCGCTGCGTGTATGTAATACAGCCGCCCCCTTAACCCTTTCGGCTGTCTCCATACATTACCTGGCTCTGGCTGCACAGGGTCACGGCGTCTTGCTCTGCCGCCCAGCCAATCAGTGTGTTGCCCAGCCGCAGCCACTGATTGGCTGGGCGGCAGAGCAGGACCCCCGGGACCGATGTGGGAGCCGAAGGGCTTAAGGGGGCGGCTGCATTACATACACGCAGCGGTCTTTCAGACCACTGCTTGTATGTAGTGATAGGGGCCTTCCAGGAACTCGGCTCGTAGCAGAAACTCGCAGCGAGTTTTTTGCTGCGAGTCGGTATGTGTGAAGGCACCCTAATTGTGCAAATATCTGCTGTCTACATCTATTTCATCTTTTTCTCTAACTGGTGGTCACAGCGCATTGTGAATGGAAAAGAATACTATGCCGACTGCAGGAATGATGAGTACTGTCATTGGCTAAGACCAGGGCATCGGACCTGAATCAGAAGCCGCTCTGTAACTGGTCAGGAATGATCCGGTGACTGCTAGAAGCAAACAGCCAAGTCCACTTACTAAGTGTATTCTTTCCAGTCTGGAGAGCAGGAGAGATTTTTTTTATGGGAATTGGCTGCTGTTCTTGACAGTTCCTGACATGGACAGGAGGTGGCAGCAGAGAGCACTGTGTCAGACTGGAAAGAATACACCACTTCCTCCAGGACATTCAGCAGCTGATAAGTATTGCAAGACTTGAGATTTTTTTTATAGAAGTAAATTACAAATCTCTCACACTTTCAGCCGCGCATACACACACTATAAACTAAATTTTATGGGCTCTGTACTATTGCCACCTGAATAATGTCTCTGAGCTCCACCTATGATCACAGTCATGTGACACAAGCCTATAGAACAGAATGTGATAAGAGGACTGTGGGCAAAGAAAACAACTCTATACCTGCTTAAAGTGACGGTATCCATCTCAGTATACGGCTTCTTGCACAGTTAACGTAAAGGATACTGCTAAAACATATCTAATCTTAGCTGGAGTTACCAGAGAATAAATCCCGCTGCCAGAGGAGCATCCATTGTTCAGAGCCGCTTAGCTAATAGCGGTAGATTAGTGTTTTTATTGCTAATGGAGCCTTGTGGTAGCACAACCTGTGAGAGAGGAGATAGAGGAAAGATCATGTAGACAAAACCCAACAATCGCCTATACTGCGAGTGATCGGAGCTCAGACTTCAGGCTAATCACCACCATCAGAACGAATGGTAAGTGATGGGAAGGTCTTCTTTATGTTTTATCAGTTTTTTATATCTTTAGAGTTTTATGTTACTTTTACTGTATAGGCCGGCGTAGTAAATCAGTGAAAATATTGTATGTACCATGATGATGGGATAGAGGGGGGGTCTGGAGAATTGGGTATTTTTAGTATTAGTTATTTTGTGGATATATTTATAATGAAAGCTCTCAGCTACCTGCACTGGATTCCATGATGCTGGTCAGGTGTGAGAAGAAGACAAAGGCAACTCTGCAGAGGGTAGCGGCTACTGGGAGAATAGTGTACAACCTTTTTTTTTTAGTTTTTTGTTGTTTTTCCTTCTCGCTGACTGGTGGAGCTGATGACTTTTTTTTTTTTTACACCTTGCAAGTTACTTTATAGTCTGAAACAAAAAAAAATATATTTTTATGATTGGAAATTGAAGGAAAAAAAGCTTCTAAAACAGATCAGTGAAAGGGGTTGTCCAGGATTATAAAAAAATTGTACCAAAAATAAAAATATTTGTACAATTTGTGCAATACCAGACCCAAACTGAGGACAAGAGTGGTGCTGTTTCTGGAAGAATGCAGCCATGTTATTCTAACCCTGGATAAACGCTTTATGGGATCTGTCAGCACCTGGAGCCGACCCAAGGTGCTGACCGTGTGCATTAGTTGACCCTTTCCTAGTTAGCAGGCACCTTTGCCTCAGCTCTCCGGGGAGGGGATGCTGCACAGTTTCATATCTTCCTCTGTAAGGGTGCATGCACACTACGGAATGGAGGCAGAAAACCCGTCGCACATCCCGCAGCTCGCACCCGCCAGCAGACTGAGGCATGTGCGTCTCCGCCCATGTCATAGACTCTATTCCATGCACAGCAGGGTCTAATCTCCGTCAAAAGAATAAACATGTTCATTCTTTGAACGGACAATGGAATCTGCCTGTGCATAGAATAGAGTCTATGACACGGGCGGAGACGCACATGCCTCAGTCTGCCGGCGGGTGCGAGCTGCGGGATGCGCAACAAGTTTTATGTCGCCATTCCATAGTGTGCATGCACCCTAATCAGGTGTCAGGGGAGTTGTGGTAAGGAGCTGGTGCCACACTCTGGCAGCCTCACCGCTCTAGCCTCCTCCCCTTTCCCCATGAATATTCTGCGCCGGACGACCTCCTGCACGCTCGCACCAGCCTCCATGTTCGGCCATGCTTCGATGCCGTCAAGTACCGTCCGCGCCTCCCTGACAGTTTGCCACTGATATCACAGGCCATGCGCCTTTTCTCTTTGTTGTTCACACTGTAGAACGGGGGAGCATACACACTTGAAATTGGAGGGCAAAATTGTAGACAGGGGGAGCGGCGCATGCGCGCTGAGGGGCTGAGACCAATGCCCACAGTCAGGACACTTAGTGCCAGGGGAGTAGGATTCCTCTAGCGGAATCCGCCCAAAGAATTGACATGTCAATTCTTTGGGCGGAAACGCAGATTCTGTATGGAATACCGGGCGGTAATTTACTCTGTGTGCACAGGCAGTCGGAAATACCATTGTTCTCTATGGAAAGGAGCAATTTTGCATTTACACAAACGGAATTCCGTGCGGATTCCGCCTGCTTTTTGTGGCGGAATTGGGGCGGAATTTCGCGAGAATTGCTCAGTGTGTCCGAATAGACGTGGAATTGAAGAGGGAAGTTTTTTCTGCTTGAAATTCCTTGCCTATTGAGCTCTGGCAGAATTTGGGCCCTTGCACACTGAGTAAAAGAGGCGGAATTTACTAACATGTTTTTTCTTTGAGCGGAGGGCTGATGCGCGCTAAGAGCTGAGAAATCCCATTGAAGCTATAGGACTTTGCCATGTGGACTCGCTCATAAATTCCACCTCTTTTAATCAGTGTGAATGGGCCCATAAAGTGGAATTCAAGCAGAATTTAAGCCCCAATGACGTCCATAGGATTTCTGTAGCGGAAAAATTCTGACTACAGAGAGTAAATCCCATTGAACACTATAGGACATGGGTCTCCAAACTGCAGGCCCTCCAGCTGTTGCAATACTAGATTTCCCATCATGCCTGGATAACCAAATCTAAAGCTTTAACTGTCCGGGCATGATGGGAATTGTGGTTTTGCAACAGCTGGAGGGCCGCAGCTTGGAGACCCATGCTATAGGACATTGCTATAAAACATATTTCCATTTCCATGGTGGAATTTCAAGTGGAAATTAAGAGCGAACATACGCCAACTGGCCATACCATGTCAGATTTTTTTTTCTTTTTTAAAAATTAAAAAAGAAGGGTGATGTAATTGGTGGTGGGTAATATTGTTTACTTCTTTCTAAACTTTTTTTTAGGTTATGTTCACACATGTACATCAATATGATATGTAAAAATAGGTCACATATCTAACAAATTAACCCAAAATGGAATGGTTGAGAATATATAGTGAATACAACAGCCAACCCCCACTGTGAGGTCAACAAAATAAAGGGACAAATATTAAGGCCACATACTGATTAATGCCACAGTTTTGCTACTGAAAAAAATCCACTGTACAAGGACCAATATCCCCTCATACAATGATCATATAGAGGTAAATACCAGCTTTACACAGGCTCTGCACAAAGTTTAAGTGATTACAGTGCAGTAACTACCAGTGACTCACAGGGGGCGTCTTCTCTGAGTGATTCACAGGAGAAATCCTCTCTGGGTCACCGGGTTGTCTTCTCTAATAAGGTTGGCTTCACACACACACACAGCTTTTGCGTGGCGTTTTTCTGGCCTTCAAACAAATGCCAGATAAACTGGCAAAGATGATTTTCTAGTGTTTTTGACTTATGGTGTGAATAGCTTAGTTTTCGCCTTTGGTTGGTTTTGAGTGCTTTTAGGGGTGGCGTTTGTGAGACAAACAGAAGAAATTCCATAGAGTGCTACGGGAAAAAAACACCTCAGTTTACAGAAAAAAAATACCACACCCTTAGATTTCTGCCTTTTGGATAAGCTGCCAAAGAAACAAAAAACACCAGAGAGGAGAGAGAAACGCCACCAAAAAAAAAGCCAAGTATGACTTATCTCAGCCATGACTCTACTCCACATTATCTGCCAGACGAACATTTTAGACCATCCTCACCTCTACATAAACTCAACATCTGTATTGGTCCCTTTGTATCCTCATATAGTGGGTAGGCAAAACTCTGTGCCCCTATATCATATTAGGCCCCCTTTATGTCCCCATACTATATGAGGCCACTTTGTGCAGCTTCCATATAGTATTATGCCCCTAGCTACAACTCCCTTATAATATCAGGCCTCTCTGTGCCGCTCCCATATAGTATTGTGCCCCTAGCTACATCTCCCCTATAATAACAGGCCTCTCTCTGCCGCTCCCATATAGTATTGTGCCCCTAGCTACATCTCCCCTATAATAACAGGCCTCTCTCTGCCGCTCCCATATAGTATTATGCCCCTAGCTACATCTCCCCTATATCAGGCCTTTCCCCCTCGACATGACAGCACCAACCAGAGAGAGGGACCCCGCCTCCCCAGGGACAGGAACCTGAAGAGATAAAAGAGCAGGCCCTCCTCTTCCTCCTCAGTGGTTTCCTGTCCCTGCGGGAAGCCTGAAGGAGTAGGAGACCGGAGCTCCCTCTATTCCCTGGGGCTGTAAGCTGAGGGGGATGCTCTAGAGGCCGTAGTTCGGCCTAAGTCCTACTCACCCCGGAGACTGAGGAGACATCGGGATCGGTTCCCAGTCAGGCCGGACGGTATCGGAGCTCCGGGGAAGCGCTGTGGCGCGCCGGAGGGTCCGGAGGATTGAGGCCTAGTGTCGGAACTTCCGGAAGTGACGCGCGGTGACGCGTCTGGAAGTTCCGGAAGCCGCGTCACACGCCGGAAGAGCGCCGGATGCCGGAGGCTCTTCAGTGAGGAGCGCTCGTGGTGTCATAAAGGCGAGAGTGTGGCGCAGGCAGTTGGGGGTGAGAAGGCCGGTCACGAGACGCAGCGATGAGTGAAAGAAAGGAATCGGAGCGGACGGCAGAAAAACCCAGGGTACCAGGGGGCTGAGGGTCACTCGGAGGTAAGACAAAAAATCTCTCAGGGAGCTGACAATATGGTGTTTTCTTAGGAAGAGGAGGTTAAGAGGTCCTCAAAATCTACTAAGAAAGAATGTAGGATCTGTAAAGTCAGGTTACCGGCTGATTTGGATCGTCCTACATGTGACTCCTGTGTGAGCAAGATGGTGTCAGCAGAAGTCCCTAATATGTCTACCTTGCTAGCATCCATGAAGTGAGTGATTCCTCTGTTGTTGCCCAGTATATTGCTGGTGAAAAGTCAGCACATAGCTAAGGCGTTTTTTGTGTTTTTCCTATTTTTAGGGAGTTGATTAAAACGGAAATCCAGAACTCTCTAAAAGTAGTCCCACCTGTGGCAGCCCCTCTGGTTGTGGAGGCTGGGGGCCCCTCGCATGCAGGTGCGGGTTATTCCGATCAGGAGACGGATGGGGCAGAAAATAATACCTCTGAAATAGAGGAAGCTAATGTGCCAGAGGAAGATGCTGGAGGGAAGCCATTGTGCCCCTTAGAGGATGTGGACTTTTTAGTTAAAGAGGTCCGAGCTACTATGCAGCTGGAGGAACAAGTAGCGCCTAAGTCAATCCAAGATATCATGTTTGGGGGGCTAGAGGAGAAAAAGAAAGTAGTCTTTCCAGTCCACAGAAGCATATCAGCCCTTATTAAGAGGGAATGGTCCAAGCCTGATAGAAAGGGGTTTGTGCCCAGAGCGGTAAAAAGGAAATACCCTTTTAACGACTCAGAAAATCCAGGGTGGGTCCATCCCCCAAAAATAGATGTGGCCATTGCCAAGGTCTCAAAAAAGGGAACTCTCCCGTTTGAAGATCTGGGCACCTTGAAGGACCCAATGGACAAAAAAGCGGAGGGGTTCTTAAAGAGAGCTTGGGAAGCCACAACAGAGTCCTTTAAGCCGAGTGTAGCAAGCACTTGTGTAGCTAGGGCTATGTTATTATGGTTGGCACAGATGGAGGAAGGGCTGCAGTCTGGCGAGTCTAGAGAAAATCTGTTAGCATCCCTGCCCAGGCTAAAAAAATCAGCATCCTTTTTAGCGGATGCCTTGCGGTTTTCCGCAAGATCCGCAGCCCTATCCAATTCAGCCAGGAGGGCCATATGGTTAAAGAATTGGGCCGGAGATGCTGTGGCCAAGACAAAATTATGTAACATTCCCTGTGAGGGAAATACATTATTTGGTTCGGTGCTAGAAGATTTATTAGAAAAAGCAGGGGACAAAAAGAAAGGTTTTCCCTCTACTTATCAACCAGGAAGGTTCCAGTCCTTTCGGGTACAAGGAAGGGGAAACTTCCGGGGTCGAGCTGCAGATAGATCAAGAGGAAGAGGGGCATCCAGAGCTAGGGGATACCTCTTCAACCAGAAATCGGACATGGGGAAGAAGCCAGCCGGCCAATAATTCAGAGCAAGTAGGAGGCAGATTGAAGTTTTTTTTTAGTGAATGGGAAAAGATCTGCGGTAGCAGTTGGGTTCTCAGTTATATTAGAGAAGGAGTTAGTTTTGATTTTGTATCATTACCCCCTACCCGGTTTTTGGTGACAAGAAGTCACATGGGAGAAATAGGTCAGAAGACCTTAGAGGGGGAAGTTATTTCTTTGATAAATAAAAATGTCCTGGTACCAGTGCCAGAGGCTGAAAGGTGTCATGGCTTCTACTCTAGCCTTTTTTTGATCCAGAAACCGGATGGCTCCTATAGAGTTATCATTAATTTAAAACCATTAAATAAGTATCTAAGATACCAAAAATTTAAGATGGAGACGGTCAAGTCTACGGTTAATTTACTTAGCAAAGATTGTTTTATGGCATCTATTGACTTAAAGGATGCCTACTTGCATGTCCCTATACACTCACAATTTCAGAAGTACCTACGTATTGCTATATGTATAAATGGTTCTTTGTTTCACCTTCAGTTCCAGGCTCTTCCCTTCGGCATAGCGATAGCACCCAGGGTGTTCACCAAAATCGTGGCAGAGATGGCAGCGCATGTCAGGGAAGGGCCAGGTCTGTTCATCCCTTATTTAGACGATTTTTTGTTGGTGGCTGAATCAGCAGAGTTATTACAGTCACTAGTAGATAGAACTTTAGCCATCCTAGGTAGGCTGGGATGGATTGTAAATTATGAAAAATCTTTTTTGTCTCCAGCGCAAAGGAAAAAGTTTCTGGGGATCGTTTTAGATTCTTCTGTTCAAAGGTCTTTTCTGCCAGAAGAAAAGATCCAGAAAATACAATCCACAGTGTCGCTGGCAGTAAGAAATCCCAGGCTCACAATCAGAAGGGGTATGTCCTTGCTGGGGTTATTTACGGCAGCTATTCCGGCAGTCCCATGGGCACAGACACACTCCAGGCCCCTTCAGACATACCTCCTAGATCTTTGGGACGGATCCCCGGGAGGGCTAGATAGATCCATAGTGTTGACAAAGGAGGTTGTGAAAAGTTTATCCTGGTGGTTGAAGACAGAGCATCTTTCAGTGGGGTTATCCTGGGTCAGGAAATGTCCTTTAGTCATCACTACAGATGCCAGCCCCTCAGGTTGGGGAGCCCACTTAGGTAGTTTGGATTTTCAAGGATCATGGGATAGTTCCTTTGAGGAAAGATCATCAAATTTTAGAGAGTTGGCAGCAATCAGTGAGGCTCTTAAGAGGTCAGAGGAGTATATTAAGAACTCAAATATTAATGTGCTTACAGACAACTCCACAGCGGTTGCCATAATAAACAGGCAGGGTACCACAAGAAGTAAGAGTTTATTGAATCTGTCTTATAAAATTTTTGCCTTTGCAGAAATAAATCTCCTAAGCCTCTCGGCTGTCCATCTAAAGGGATCGCAAAACATAAGGGCGGACTACTTAAGCAGAAATCGTTTAAAACAGGGAGAATGGAAGTTGAGCCGACAAATCTTCCAAAAGATTGTGCGTCTGTGGGGAAGTCCGGAGGTGGATTTATTTGCAACCAGGGAGAATCGGCAGATAGATCGGTTCTACTCACTGTCCCCCATGGACAAGCCGATGGCGGTGGACGCCCTGTCACAGACATGGGGGTGGGATCTAGCGTATGCCTTCCCGCCAATAGCCATTCTCCCAAGGGTGTTAAGGAAAATCAGACAGGATCAAGCGAGAGTCATTCTGATCGCCCCGTTTTGGCCGCGCAGGGCCTGGTTCTCAGCCCTCAGAGATTTGTCAATTGCGGATCCGTGGGTGCTGCCAGAACTACCAGACCTACTATCTCAGGGCCCGATTCTGCATCCACAAGCACAACATCTACACTTGACGGCTTGGCTCTTGAGAGGATGATTCTTAAGAGCAAGGGGTTATCAGATTCGGTAATTTCTACCTTGCAGCTGAGCAGAAAGCCGATTACCTGCAAGATTTATTTCAGAATCTGGAAAACTTTCTTTAATTTTGTGGGAACAAGACAGTTAGATTTTAGTAGTCCAAATATAGCGAAGATTCTTGATTTCTTACAGAAAGGGTTGGAGAAGGGGTTAAAACCAGCAACCCTGAAAGTACAGGTGTCTGCGCTAGGGGCATTGTATGATCAACAGCTAGCCAGACATCCTTGGATTATGCGTTTTTTTAGAGCTTTAGTAAAAATATGTCCCAGGGTAGTGAATAAAACTCCTCCATGGGACCTAAATGTGGTCCTAAATGCCTTAATTAAAGGGCCCTTCGAGCCATTGACGAAAGCTTCCCTTAAGATTTTAACGTGGAAAACAGCCTTGCTTGTGGCAATTACTTCAGCCAGAAGGGTTTGTGAGATAGTCCACTTGTCTAGTTCAGAACCTTACACAAGAATACTTTCAGATAGAATTATCTTTAAACCAGACCCCTCTTTTTTACCGAAGGTAGTCTCTAATTTCCACCAAACACAAGAAATAGTCCTCCCATCCTTCTGTGATAATCCCAGGAATGATAGGGAAAAAGAATTTCACTTGCTGGATGTAAGGAGGACAGTGATTAAGTACTTAGAAATAACAAAGCAGTTTAGAAAGACAAATTCCCTGTTTATACAGTTTGCGGGTCCTAATAAGGGTGATAAGGTGTCTAGGGGAACCCTAGCTAGGTGGATTAGGCAGGCTATATGTATGTGTTACTCGTCTTCTGGTCTGTCTCCTCCTCTCTCTGTAAAGGCCCACTCTACTCGGGCAGTGGCCACCTCCTGGGCCGAAAGGGGAGACGCCTCGCTAGATCAAATTTGCAAGGCGGCAGTATGGTCGTCACCACACACTTTTTTTCGTCACTATCGGTTAGATCTTTCTTCTGCCTCGGAGCTTGCTTTTGGGAGAAAGGTGTTACAAGCGGTGGTCCCTCCCTAAAATTCCATCTCTGGTATTCTCTCTGGTTGGTGCTGTCATGTCGAGGGGGAAAACGGAAATTACTTACGGTAATGATGTTTCCCGGAGTACATGACAGCACCATGGTATAACCCACCCTTTTCTTTTCTTTTCTTTTCTGTTCGGCTTCTGTTGGCACTAGGGTGTTCACAGGGTGTTAATGTCGGAATTGGTGATAGGGGTACGGTTATAAGAGGTTGTTGTAACTAATAATTCAGGCTCTCTTTGGTCTCGGAAATTCACTGAGGAGGAAGAGGAGGGCCTGCTCTTTTATCTCTTCAGGTTCCTGTCCCTGGGGAGGCGGGGTCCCTCTCTCTGGTTGGTGCTGTCATGTACTCCGGGAAACATCATTACCGTAAGTAATTTCCGTTTTCTGTGCAGCTCTCATATAGTATTATGCCCCTTCAAGCCTCTCTCTGCAGCTCCCATATAGTATTATGCCCCTAGCTACAACTCCCTTATAATATCAGGCCTCTCTGTGCAGCTCCCATATAGTATTAGGTCCCTCTGTGCATCCCTTATATAATAGATGGCCCCCTCTATGCATCCCATTATACCCATTGTCATAGTATCGGGAGTCCTTTCTGCTTTTCTGCGGAGAGCGGGGGCAGTAATATATTGCTTTTCTCTACAGTAATATTGATTATACAGTATGTATATATGTATGTGTGTATGTATACATCCATGTGAGCAATTCTTTTGTTTTTTAATTGAGAGTTAGTTCCATTTCTATTTTTACTGTCATATAATACATTATTAAATGAAAATTTCTATACCTACAGTATTTTATGGCCATTTTTTTGTGTGTGAACATACAAACCCTATAGTAATATAGCACAGATATAATCAACCAATAATTAATATTTATTACTGTTCAAAAATAACAAAAACACACATCGGGTTGGTGACGGGTGAACCCGAGACATGTATGTCCTTACATGCATAGTGTCTGCCATAGTGGAGACAGCCCGAGGACTGGCTGAAAAACTGGAAAACTATGGCTGTATCTTTGGGTTGTCTCCACCTTCTCCAACGGGTAGACACCAGGAGTCAAACCCAGATGCTTCAGCTTCGTAAGAAGCTAAGCAAATCACGATTCGCTCATCTCTAATGAAGTCTTCTGTAACCCCTGTAGGGGGAGCATTTTGTACAGTAAATGCGGCAGCTTACTTTCTAAACGCTTTCTCTCTCCTCACTATTACAGAGATCTTGCTGAGGTCCGGATCATCAGGGGACAAAATGAAGCCACACATCTTCTTAGGAAAATTTCCTGTCTTCTGTCTGATGATGTTTATGTTTCTGTTTGGTTACGCATTCTACCATGAAAGAAGAAAAGCATTGATCAGGTGGATTCCCAATTCCGTAAAATTACAGGAAAGCGCAAAGGGAAAACCAAGACGTGTAAATAACCTGACTTACCCGGCTTTCCAGCACCCTCTGGCTCCTCCGTACCCGTACCCATACAAGTTCATTATTAACCAGCCGGACAAGTGCAAGAACCGGAAGCCTTTCCTTGTCCTAGCGGTGCTAGTAGAGAGCCAGGACTGGGAATCCAGACACACAATCCGGGACACATGGGGCAATGAAAGTCTTTATGATGTTGATGTTATCAGGATTTTTCTGGTGGGTCTACCTGTAGGTACTGCTAACCGAACCCAGCAGTTATTGGAGGAAAGTGAGGCTTTCGGGGACATCATCCAACAAGACTTCATGGACACCTATTACAACTTGACCCTGAAAACCTTAATGGGTATGGAATGGGTGACCAAATTTTGCCTTTCTGCCAGTTATGTCATGAAGATAGACAGCGACATGTTTCTTAATGTAGACTACTTGGTCCATAAGGTTCTTCATCCAAACAAACCTGTTCATCAGAATTACTTTACAGGGTACATACTTGGTGGAGGTTCACCCCAAAGAGACCCAGCTTTCAAATGGTATGTACCTAAGGAAGTTTATCCATATGACACCTATCCACCCTACTGTGCAGGTCCTGGATATCTATTTTCAGTTGATATGGCCAAAAAAATCCATGAAGTGTCCCAAGAAATTAGGGTCATCCCCATGGAAGATGTCTTTATGGGTATTTGCTTGCATGAGCTCCATATTCTACCTACCGAACCCCCTCCAGGGAAATTTAACCATCAAAAGATTGATTACGACCTTTGCAAATTTAAGAATCTTGTCACAGTCCACCATTATGAGAAAGAGGAACTCCGGACTGTATGGGCAGACTTTTGGACTAAGAAATCTCAGCAGTGCTAATAAAATTGGATTTGTATTTATAGAACTAATAATAAGATTTTAAAAAAATTTTGTTAATTCACAAAAAATTATGAAATATTTATTTACATATGGTATTTATTCTATAACTAGAGGTCTGTGAGTCATATTTTGGAGAATGGGAATACCCCTTCACAATAGGATGTGTTCATGATGTTCTGTTTAGCTGTAGGGTTGGGTCTTGGCCTCTGGTAGATCCAAAGAAACACAGTCCAACCATCAGGGACATAACCATAGGGTGTCAATAAAGCCCAATAGAGGAGATGAGTACTGTTAATTTGTGATGGTGGAGTAGCTCTGTTACCGATTTGCACTTAGGTCTATGGGCTTTGGGTTATACCTCTACCAGCACTGGTTCTAGGCACTATGAGGTAGGGCCCGGCCCTGACTGCCACCCAGCACCCCCAGCACCAATGAGACCTTACCACCTATTATTACATGCCACCAGTGTTTATGTTGGGAAACTATACTGATTCCATTAAGTTGTATGCATTTTAATAGCCGAAACATATATTTTTTATGATATCGCGTCTATGATACATGACAGTGTGATTGACAGTAAATAAATATTTATTTTGTTAAATATTTTGAATTTTTTTAATATAATTTTTTTTACAAAACACACACATTTTTACCTTAACATGAATATCCAAACCAAATATATAGGGTATATACGATCCTTACAACGTGTTTCAGAAAAAGTCCACCCTCAGGCTATGTTCATACAACGTCGAAATGACAGGCATTATTATTGGATCATTTAAATGGGTTATCCAGGGTTTCTAAATTTTTTATATATATTGCTGCCCTGTTAGTAAACATAATACTCATGTTATGCTTACCTCTCCGCGTTCCCTCGGTGTCCTGATGTGGCCTCTCTAGTGTCACAATCATTGGCTGAGATGGGGCAGTGCCGCGGCCAGTGATTGACTGAGCAGGCTGTCACTACCGAGATGTGTTTGTCTTGGAAGTAGTGGAGCTGCAGTTAGAGGGGGCACTGGGGGAGTACGGAGAGGTAAGCATAACATGTTTATTATGTTTACCAGCAGGGCAGGAATATATAAAAACATTTAAAATGCTGGATAACCCCTTTAACTACAAATAAGGGCCCTTATTCATATAATAACGTTCATTATAAAATAACGTACAGCTGTTTAATAAAAACAGGGTGCAGCTAGGATTCATGGGGCTCCATAAAAAACAGTATGGGGTCCCATGAATCCGGTATGCCCCCCCCCAGCTGTCCGGGGGGGGGGGGGCGACTTTGAGGATAGGTTGCTGTCAGTAACATGACAACCCTCATGTGCAGGTTTACAGATGCCATTCTCCCAGCCTCCCTCTGTCCCCTTCATTAAGCAGTACATCTTTGATCCACTTTGCTTTAATATCAGATGGCTATTTACATGTGAGTTACCTGCAGATACATGTTATGTATTGCACAAATCTTGTCTCCGATATGCTGATTACTCTGTTTTCTCTACCTAGTCCCATAGGGTCAGCATACTGGTGCACAAGAATGTTTCCTTTCTTTGCCAAAGAAAGGACATAGATAAGCAAGGTACATATGCAGTGGTGCCTTGGATTATGGGAATAATTTGTTCCGGGACCGTGCTTGTAATCCCAATCCACTCTTAAACCAAAGCAAATTTTCCCATAAGAAATCATTTCATTGATATGCAGACAATTGGTTCCACGCCCCGAAAATAATGATTTTTTTATTCTGAATAACATGTAGGACAAAAGAAACAAACAATGAAAAGCAGCTGAATATGTGATATTATAATATAAATACTGTACAGTATAGCAGTCAGCATGTGGAGTATAATGTATAGTAACTGCATAACCCTGATAACACAGCAGCAGTTTGTAGATACAGGATAGAACTGCACATCTCTATAATGCAGTCGTGTAGTACAACAGGCTAGAATAGAGAAGCAGGGCTGCTGTCAGAGGTCTGTGTGGTCACATGACAGCAATGGGAAAGGGGGGGGTGTGTTCAGCATGGACCAATCAGGAAGTGAGAATCACAGCACTGTGCGGGAGGACAGTGACAGAAACTTTTCTATACAGCAGTGTGAATGGCTGAGTTTAAGTGCAGCCACATTATAGCAGCAGTGTGTATAGCTGAGTGTAAGTGCAGGCCCATTATAGCAGGAATGGAGAGGATGGGAAACACAAGGGCTGACAGATCTGCCATGACTTGGAAGGTGAAGGAGACTTCCTGGGTCAGAGTACAGTGCTGTCGACCACCCTGTGCAGGCCATGCCCCTCCCTACTCCCCCCTCCCACCCAGTACAGGGAGCTCTTAAACCAAAGCAATGCTCTTAAACCAAGTTACAATTTTGAAAAACTGTGAGCTCTTATTGCAAAACGCTCTTAATCCAAGTTACTCTTAAACCAAGGTACCACTGTATATATGTAAATAGAGAGAGAGAGATTATTAGTGATGTCCATGCAGCCCCGGCTTTTTATATAAAAAATAATAAAGTCTATACTTACCTATTCTTTCCTGTTGTCCTGCTCCCTTTTGCTCGTGTTCCCCGCTCACCACCGATGGTTCTGGATTAGAGATGAGAGAACCTGGTGCATGCTCAAGTCCATCCGAGCCCGAACGTTCGGCATTTGATTAGCGGTGGCTGCTGAAGTTTGATAAAGCCCTAAGGCTATGTGGAAATCATGGATATAGTCATTGGCTGTATCCATGTTTTCCAGACAACCTTAGAGCTTTATCCACGTTCAGCAGCCCCAGCTAATCAAATACCGAACGTTCGGGTTCGGATTGACTCAAACCCGAACCCGGTTCGCTCATCTCTATTCTGGATCCATCTCTTCAGAGACAGACTGCTCAGCCATTCATTGGCTGAGACGCGACAGAGCCACCAGTGATTGGCTGAGCGGCCTGTCACTGCAGAGACCATAAGCATCAGTGGTGAGTAGGAAACAGAGGAAAAAGGGAGCAGAGCAATGGGGAGAATAGGTAAGTATAAAATTTATTACTTTCACACTGTCATCAGCCATCGACTGCGCACCAATACACGTATTGATCACAGGCAGCAGTAGATGGTTTTAAGCAGATTTTAAAGACAACGATTAGCGATGATCGGTTCCTAGCCTCATTGTTGTCTTTATTACCGAACAGAGCGATAATGTACCGAATCGGCCAGATAGTAACTGTAAGCGAGCACTGATCTGCTAGATATTACACAGCTCGATGATCATGCAGCAAGGGCTTTATATATATATATATATATATATATATATATATATATATATATATATATTGTTAGCAATGTCCGTGTATCCCTTGCTGTGTATATAGAAAATAAGGAAACGCAGCAGCAGACAGCACTTGAAATCAATGGTGTTGTTATTCACTGGTGTGCACGCCGGTGAATAAACACTCCAGAAGAACACCAGTGAATAAACACTCCATTGATTTCAAGTGCTGTCTGCTGCTGCGTTTTCTGGATTTATACAAACCTTTGTCTGGTTTGGTGACGCGTGCACTTTATCATCACTTTTGTCTACTTACCTGTGCTGCTGTGTTTAGAAAATAAGGAAGTAATACTTACCTGTCAACACTCCACAATGTGCTGCTGACTTCTCCAGTCAGTGATTGGCTGAGTGGCCTGTGGCTGAGTGGCCTGTGACTTCAGAGACAACCTGAAAGGCTTCAGCAGTGGCTACGGTGAGTGGGGAGAAGTCAGGAAGACACCAGGGAGGGTCGACATGTAAGTATTACTTTATTATTTTATATATACTGTTTCAGACAATGATTTTTAAACCTGTTGAGAGACAATGATCAGCTGATAATCGGATCCTTGACTGATTATTGTTTTTATTACAATGTGCAAAATCTGCCCAATTCTGCTTGATTGGGCAGATTGACATGTCATTTCCTTAAGGGGAACTCCACATAAGGAGTTTTCTATTAAAAGTACATTTAAAGTTATATAGATGTGTCTATACAATGTATTACTATATCTGTGCAGTTCTGCCACACTGGTAGCTGATAGAAATTCAGGAAGTGAAGAAATATGGCCTCTGTGCCAATCCATTGTCTCCTGCTCCCACTGCTCTCCCACCTTAGGAGACAAATATTCCATACCTCTGTCTCACATAGTGTGTGTTTGCTGATGATGCAGACAGGGGGCAGGGTGTGATGTCACAGGAGGCGGGGCTGGATCTCCCAAACCCCTAAGCGATTCACCATCTCTGTCCGGCCAGAAGCAGCTGCAGCAACTTCTCTGGCACTGTGATGAACAGCTGAGGGAAAGCAGTGCATTCTGGAAGCAGTATTGCATTCTGGGAACTGCTCTACCAGGAAGTACAGAAACACAATACAGAACAAAAAAAACCAAACAAATGGATTTTTGGTAGTTTCAAAACTGGGATAGACAGGTAAGTAATGCTATATGCTTCTGCAGAAGTTTCATTGTTTTTAACCTCTACCTGGAGTTCCCTTTTAAGTGGAGAGCTGAGGCGCTCAAGCTCTTCCCTAAAGATGTCATTTGACATTGAGGCAGGCAGGATTCTGCCGAATTTACTCAGTGTGAACTGCCCCTTACTGGAAATTCTCTCTATATATTTTTTTGTCTTTTCACCACGCAAATAATTATATATATATATATATATATATATATATATATATATATATATATATACATATTGTTAAGGTTAAATTTAGATGTTGACCCCTCTCTATGGAGAAAAAGTAAAAAACCCAGGTACAGGATGGTTTTTAAATATATCTAGAGTTGTAATCTGCAGTATTACCAACTCATCACTTACAATGTCTTATCTGTGTCCGTGATTTATATCATGATTATAAGCCTGGATAAAATGGCCCAAGTTTTATTATGGTCATCACATTTTATAGACAGATGAAATATAGGGTGGTAACAAATGCTAATAAGACATAGATGAGGCGGTGCTAGTGATTTAGATATTCAGTCATGCGCAATGGCATCTATATTAGTATTTATTATTATTATTCAAAAAGGTCAAAAAGGTTAGAACAATACATTCTCTGCAATGATACTTTCACATTATTCCCACTGTAACAGACAGTCAACTTTCCTCCGAGAATGGCCTTGAACGCTGATAAAGATGTCTCTGAGGGAAATAGTTCTTGAGACAAAACATTCTTTCTAGTGTCCATATCAGAAGTTTTCCAAGGTAAGAAATGTCCCAACTATATGTTAACCCTATCAGGGACTCTCTAATGTGCCGATGCTTCTAATTCAAAGGCCATATATATGTGTAGTCATGTAGGTACGGTGCATGTAGGTAAAATCGCATCATCTGGCCTTATCACATATATTACACTTTGTCCTACTGAAATAAGCTTTTCTGCTGAACAGGTTATTATAGGTAAGGAAATCTGGTGTGGCTGACAGTTCTGGTATAAAGTTGTACCTGGAAGGCGCTGATCACACTATTCCGTGAACATATTTGCACTGGGAAAGGAAAAACATAGCCATAAGCTTGTGTTCTTCTGGATGTTATTTGCTACAATACCTTCATCTTTATTATATAGCAAAGCAGAGAGTAATGGCCGTACAGAAGCAGAATGCTCAGGGGAGGCCAGCATGACTGTGGCTTATTGGGACAGTGAGGAGAGGTTCTGGAAAAGGTAGGGGGAGGACTTATGAGGGGGTGATAGGGTATGTGGGTCGTGATGGCAACAAGGGATCAGGGGGTGGGGGGGTTAGATAGGGGAAAATCCCAGGCATTGGTCAAGAAAAGGTGGGGGGAGGTAAAAGGGGGGGGGGGTTTGATAAGGGGGGAGTATTGGCATATAAAAATAGATAGAAGGGGGTGTGATTACTCACTTTTAGTCAGAACTAGAGGAGCTGACAACCCCCACCCATCCGCCCGGTTGTCAGGTGTGGTGCATGGAATGGAAGGTGTTTGGGCCTGTGGCTTTTGATCGGGGCAGCGGGGTGGAGTCTTGTCGCAGCAGCTAGGGCGTGGGGGGGTCCTCGGAGTCGGTTGGAGATAATTCGGAGTGGAGGGAGTTATGGAATGGAACCAACGGTGGGTTCCCTAGTTAAGCACTTAGAGTGCGGGTTGGCGGTCACAGGGAATCTTTGGTGGCTTGTGGAATGTAACCCCGGATGGGGTAAAAAAGGGTTTTTGGGGCCCGCAGGTGTTAATGTTATGCCTCCGAGCAGGTGTTTACCGGCTGGAGGTCCAACCTGTGGGTGGGTGCATTTGGAGGTGACCGCCAATGGCAATTTTTGGGGCTTCGAGGACCACCCCGCCGTAGAATATTATGGTGAATGGTATACAGTTATTTATGGTTATGCATTTTTTGATGTATTGTTTGTAATAAAGATTCTGCTGCTGTGGCCGATTAAAATCCACATGGTGTCGTCTTTATTTGTAGGGGTTGTTATACTATAAGGACTCAATAATACACAGTCATGCGTCTTCCTGCACAGTGAACCACTGCAAAATAGTAAATGTTATATATATATATATATATATATATATATACACACCATACAGAATACTTTTTGTGGCCAACGGTCAATATACAGTATATCACTAGATTACAGGATAGCTATAAAGTGGTTTACATCTCACCTTGGTGGTACAGTGTTTCCCCAAAAATAAGACATCCTCGGAAAATAAGACTCCCCAACTAGGCTATTAACTTGCCTAAAGTAAGGCATGTCCCCAAAAATAAGGCACCACCACCCTAAAGCAAGGCATCTCCCGAAAGTAAGGCTGCCCAAAACTCACCTAATCATCTCGTGAACCTTCACAGCTGGTGCGCAAGCATAATGGTCCATGGCCCCCACGTCTTGCCGCACACCCAGACGCACACCGGAGGTCACCTGACGCACGCTCCAGGTCCGGCTGCTGCTGAATTTGTATTTTGTGTCACAGGGTGTGTTTCGTCCAATCACAGAGCTTCATACGTGGTGAGGTAAACCAGTTTAGTTCAGTATAGCCTGAGGAGAAGGAGGAGAAGATAGGCTAGTCTGGCTAGAAAACACTTAGGGGGAGATTTAGAAATTTACCAAACTGGTGTAAAGTAGAATTGTCTTAGTTGCCCCTAGCAACCGAACAGATTCCACCTTTCATTTTCACCCCGTTAGCTAGGTTACGCAGAAGTGGGGCCTACTTTCCTAAGATCAGGGGCAGATAACACCTGTCCCTAGCTAAGTCCACCTGGCTCCCCTGGTCTGCATATATCCATCAGATGATCTGTAAGACCCTGTACAACAGTGACCCCTGGTGGCGACTGCTACTTACAGGAGACTTGTTGCACAGTTTGAGCAAATTAGTAAAGAGTCTCCAGGTACTGGGAGTCGGGATGCACAGAATGCCCAGTCCTGATCCTCTTATTACCCCAGTAACATCTTATTACAGTAACCCGGCTCCTGATCCTCTTATTACCCTGTAACATCTTATTACAGTAACCCGGCTCCTGATCCTCTTATTACCCCTGTAACATCTTATTACAGTAACCCGGCTCCTGATCCTCTTATTACCCCTGTAACATCTTATTACAGTAACCCGGCTCCTGATCCTCTTATTACCCTGTAACATATTACAGTAACTCAGGCTCCTGAGCCTCTTATTACCCTGTACCATCTTATTACAGTAACCCGGCTCCTGATCCTCTTATTACCCCTGTAACATCTTATTACAGTAACCCGGCTCCTGATCCTCTTATTACCCCTGTAACATCTTATTACAGTAACCCGGCTCCTGATCCTCTTATTACTCCAGTAACATCTTATTACAGTAACCCGGCTCCTGATCCTCTTATTACCCCTGTAACATCTTATTACAGTAACCCGGCTCCTGATCCTCTTATTACCCCTGTAACATCTTATTACAGTAACCCGGCTCCTGATCCTCTTATTACCCCTGTAACATCTTATTACAGTAACCCGGCTCCTGATCCTCTTATTACCCCAGTAACATCTTATTACAGTAACCCGGCTCCTGATCCTCTTATTACCCTGTAACATCTTATTACAGTAACCCGGCTCCTGATCCTCTTATTACCCTGTAACATCTTATTACAGTAACCCGGCTCCTGATCCTCTTATTACCCTGTAACCTCTTATTACAGTAACCCGGCTCCTGATCCTCTTATTACCCCTGTAACATCTTATTACAGTAACCCGGCTCCTGATCCTCTTATTACCCCTGTAACATCTTATTACAGTAACCCGGCTCCTGATCCTCTTATTACCCCTGTAACATCTTATTACAGTTACCCGGCTCCTGATCCTCTTATTACCCTGTAACATCTTATTACAGTAACCCGGCTCCTGATCCTCTTATTACCCCTGTAACATCTTATTACAGTAACCCGGCTCCTGATCCTCTAATTACCCCTGTAACATCTTATTACAGTAACCCGGCTCCTGATCCTCTTATTACCCCTGTAACATCTTATTACAGTAACCCGGCTCCTGATCCTCTTATTACCCCTGTAACATCTTATTACAGTAACCCGGCTCCTGATCCTCTTATTACCCTATGTATCTCATAGTTGGTCATTTCAATGTAGGTTTCTACGGAGTGCGATTGTTTTTATTGGCATAAGTCCACTTTTGTTTCTCAAACCTAAGGATTGTAATCTGACACTCGCTGTGTCAGATTACTGTCTGAGAAATACAATTTTAGGTGGATGTTCCTATAGAATCTCTATAACTCCTTTTTCAACAGAGCCAAAAATCTGAAGCATTCCAATACTTATCAGCTGCTGTGTGTCCTACAGGAAGTTGTAGATTCTTTCCAGTCTGGTGAGCAGGAGAGGAATTTGTGTAAGACTAGAAAGAATACACCATTTCCTGCAGGACATACAGCAACTGATAAGTACTAACATAATTGAGATTTCTTAATAGAAGTCATTTACAAATCTCTGGCACTTTCTGCCACCAGTTGATCTGAATGAATTTTTATTATGAATATTTTTTTTTTTTTTCTGAAATACCCCTTTAGGCTATGTTCACACTATGTATCTGTGTGGCTGTATTGCGGGCTGTAAATAATCGGCCGTATTTTTCTGGTTCATGCGTACACTAAAAAGTATACGATATACGGCTGCACAGTGCACACTATGTATGAATCTACGGCCCGATCGTAAACGGACCCGTAAAAAATGAACAAGACCATTGTTTGCGTCCGGAACTGTGCAAATTCACGGCCGTGGATTGACAGGCGGTCCGTACGGAGTACTTCAAAAATAGCCGGCAATAATGCCGAATGCTGATGCCTCTAATTTTAACCCCTTCACGTCAGCAATCTGTATATATACGTTCCTATTGCACATGCCCCGTGCAGTAGGAATGTACATATACGTTCCTGACTGACAGGGGCTTTGTGATGAGAACGGGATCGCTGCAGGGACATCGATCCCGCTCTTATCTGAGTACAGCACCGGAGATAACCGAAACGGCGGTCACTAATGGGCCGGTGCCGCCGCTGTATTTCATCTCCCCCCACCGTGAATCCACGGTGGGGGGAGATAAAATAAGTAAAATCAGACCCCAGATCAGCCCCCCTAGTGTCCCAGTCACTACCCCCTCCCGCGGCGGCCATCGGATCCAAGATGGCCGCCGCCATCACTGTGAACAGACTAATGTCTGTTCACAGTGATCAAAAAAGAAAAATGAATGAAAGCTCCATGCTCTCCTCCACCAGAGGTAGCGGAGAGCATGGGGCAGTCATCGGGACCCCCCCTGTGAGGTCCCGGTACAAGAGATCAGCGGTATATGCTATATACCGCTGATCGCTTGTGCCATGTGCTCCAGGCACTTTTTATCCCCTGTCACCATGAATGATTGGTGACAGGGGATAGAAAGTGATGTCCCCCCACCCCCCAAGTCGACCCCCACCCCCCTGTCACCCCCGTCCCCCAGTCACCCCCCCTTCCCCTTATACATTACCTGATCCTGCAGCTCCTTCCTCTTCTGTGTCCTGGCTGGTTATGAAGTGCGCATGCGCTCCACAACCAGCCAGCTCTGAAAATTTAAAGTGACAGAGACCAATTTGGTCTCTGTCACTGAACTATGATTACTGTGATAGAAAATATCACAGTAATCATAGTAATACAGTGAAAATGAATGTATAAAGTACAAAAAGTGACAAACATACAAAAAAAAAAAAACACACTTTTTATTATAGTAATAATTGCAGTTTACTCCCAAATTACCCCTAACCCCTCCAGATTACCCGTAACCACCGCAGGTTGCCCGTAACCACTGCACGTTGCCCATAACCACCGCACGTTGCCCGTAACCACCGCACGTTGCCCGTAACCACCGCACCTTGCCAGTGACCCCCTCCAGATTGTCCGTAATCACCCCAGATTGCCTGTAACCACCCCAAATTACATGTACCCACCCCAGATTACCTATAAGCACTTCAGTCTATCCGTAACAATTCTAGATTGTCTGTAACCCCCCCAGGTTGCCCGTAACCACCGCAGGTTGGGCATAACCACCCCAGGTTGCCCGTAATCATGCCAGATTACATGTAACTCCCCAGATTGCACGCAACCACCGCAGGTTGCCTCTGACCACCGCACCTTGCCTCTGACCACCGCACCTTGCCTCTGACCACCGCACGTCGCCTCTGACCACCGCACCTTGCCTCTGACCACCGCACGTCGCCTATGACCACCGCACGTCGCCTATGACAACCGCACCTTGCCTCTGACCACCGCACCTTGCCACTGACCACCGCACCTTGCCTCTAACCACCCCAAATTGCCAGTGACCCCCTCCAGATTGCCCGTAACCACGCCAGATTACAGGTACCCACCTCAGATTACCTATTAGCACTTCAGTTTATCCGTAACCACAGCAGGTTGCCTGTTACCACCCCAGATTGTCTGTAACCACCCCAGATTGTCCGTAACCACCCCAGATTGTCCGTAACCACCCCAGATTGTCCGTAACCACCCCACGTTGCCTCTAACCACAGCAGGTTGCCTGTAACCATACCAGATTGCCTGTAACCACAGCAGGTTGTCCGTATCCACCCCACATTGCCTCTAACCACCCCACGTTGCACGTAACCACCCCAGGTTGCCTGTAACGACCCCAGGTTGCCGTAACCACAGCAGGTTGCCTGTGACCACACCATGTTGACCGTATCCACCCCAGATTACCCGTAACCACCCCAGACTGTCCGTAACCACCCCAGACTGTCCGTATACACCCCAGATTACCCGTAACCACCCCAGACTGTCCGTAACCACCCCAGACTGTCCGTAACCACCCCACATTACCTGTAATCTAATTTTTTTATTTTATTTTAGTAACTGCGCTATTCTAATAACTATTACTAGCTGCGGTTTTGCTACAGCAAATTGGCGCTCCTTCCCTTCTGAGCCCTGCTGTGTGCCCATACAGTGGTTTATGCCCACATATGGGGTACCGTTGTACTCAGGAGAACCTGCGTTACCGATTTTGGGGTACATTTTTTCTCCTGTTCCTTGTGAAATTTAGAAATTTCAAACTAAACCAACATATTATTGGAAAAATTCTAGTTTTTCATTTTTACTGGCCAATTTTGAATACTTTCCTCTAATACCTGTGGGGCCAAAATGCTCATCCTACCCCAAGATGAATTCTTTGAGGGGTGTATTTTCCGAAATGGGGTGACTTTTGGGGGGGTTCTATTCTGTAGACATTACAGGGGCTCTGCAAACGCACCTGGTGCTCAGAAACTTCTTCAGAAAAATCTGCACAGAAAATGCTAATTGGCGCTCCTTCCCTTCTGAGCCCTGCTGTGTGCCCACACAGTGGTTTATGCCCACATATGGGGTACCGTTCTACTCAGGAGAACCTGCGTTACAGATTTTGGGGTGAATTTTCTCTCCTGTTCCTCGTGAAATTGAGAAATTTCAAACTAAAGGAACATATTATTGGAAAAATTCGAGTTTTTCATTTTTACTGTCTAATTTTGAATACTTTCCTCTAACACCTGTGGGGTCAAAATGCTCACCACACACCAAGATGAATTCTTTGAGGGGTGCACTTTCCAAAATGGGGTGACTTATGGTGAGATTTTACTCCGCTGGCACTACAGGGACTCTGCAAACACACTTGGCGCTCAGAAACTTCTTCAGCAAAATCTGCATTGAAAAAGCTAATTGGCGCTCCTTTCCTTCTGAGCCCTGCTGTGTGCCCATGCAGTGGTTTATGCCCACATATGAGGTACCTTTTTACTCAGGAGAACCTGCGTTACAAATTTTGGGGTACTTTTTTTCTCTTGTTCCTCGTGAAATTGAGAAATTTCAAACTAAACGAACATATTATTGGAAAAAATTAGAGTTTTTCCTTTTTACTGTCTAATTTTGAATACTTTCCTCTAACACCTGTGGGGTCAAAATGCTCATCCTACCGCAAGATGAATTCTTTGAGGGGTGTACTTTCCAAAATGGGGTGACTTATAGGGGTTTTTCTCTCTGCTGACACTACAGGGGCACTGCAAATGCACCTGGCGCTCGGAAACTTCTTCAGCAAAATCTGCAATGGAAAAGCTAATTGGCGCTCCCTTCCTTCTGAGCCCAGCTGTGTGCCCATACAGTGGTTTACGCCCAAATATGGGGTACCGTAGTACTCAAGAGAACCTGCGTTACAAATTTTGGGGTGCTTTTTCTCTCATGTTCCTTTTGAAAATGAGAAACTTTAATCTAAACGTATATATTATTGGAAAATTTTAATTTTTCATTTTTTTTTGGCCTAATGGTGAATACTTCCCTCCAGCCCCTGTAGGGTTAAAATGCTCATTATACCCCTAGATTAATTCTTTAAGGTGTCTAGTTTCCAAAATGGGGTCACTTATGTAGGTTTCCAGTATACAAACCTCCTAAATCAACTTAAAATAAGAACTGGTCCTTAAAAAAATCAGTATTGGAAACTTTGACGAAAATGTGGTAATTTGCTGATAAATTTCTAAGCCCGTAACACCCTAAAAAAGTAAAATATGTTTATGAAATGAAGCCAGAATAAAGAGGACATATCGGTAATGTGACTTAGTAACTAATTTATGTGATACAACTTTCTTTTTTTAGAAGCAGAGAATTTCAAAGTTCATAAAATGCAAATTTTTTCAATTTTTCATGATATTTTGATGTTTTTCACAAAAAGCACACAAAGTAGTGACCAAACTTTTCCACTAATATAAAGTGCCATATGTGACGAAAAAACAATCTCAGAATCGCTAGCATACGTTAAAGCATCACTGAGCTATAAGCGCATTAAGTGAGACAGGTCAGATTTTGAAAAATGAGCCTGGTCTTTTAGGTGCAAATTGGCTTGGTCTTGAAGGGGTTAAATTAATAAAACACATTTTCTTTGTAATAAAGTCCCTTTCGTGTTCAATAATTTAATTCTAACGAATCCATCATTGTGCAATTAAATATACTGTTAAAATAAATAAATATATATATATATATATATATATATATATATAAATAAATGTATATTTATATATATATTTATTTTTTGACAGTATATTTAATTGCACAATGATGGATTCCTTTAACCCCTAGACGACCCATGACGTAACCTTACGTCCTGGGTGTTTTTCCTGCTATGAAGCGCGCTCCGGAGCGGAGCGCACTTCATAGCAGGTGGGGGCCGGCTGCACTCAGCAGCCGGGACCTCACCGGTAATGACACGCTGCAGCGATCGCGCTGCCGCGTGTCATTAACCCCTTAAACGCCGCGATCGCGGCTCGACCGCGGCGTTTAAATGTAAGTGACAGGGGGAGTCCCCTGTCACTTACCGATCGGGACCCCCGTTGAAACGGACTGCCGGAGGTCTCTCACCTGCCTCCGTGCGGTCCGATCGGCGATCTGCTACACTAAGCCTGCACAGGCAGGCTCAATGAGCAGATCGCCGATAACACTGATCAATGCTATGCCTATGGCATAGCATTCATCAGTGAAGAAAACAAAGTACTGTATGTAGAAGTCCCCCAAAGGGACTTCTAAAGTGTAAAAAAAAAAAGTTCAAAACACTAACACACAACCCCAAAACCCCTCCCCCAATAAAAGTCTAAATCACCCCCCTTTCCCATTATATAAATAAAACATATAAAAATGAATAAATAGATAAACATATAATATACCATAGCGTGCGTAATTGTCCGATCTATTAAAATATAACAAGCGTCATTGCGACCGGTAAACGGCGTACACGAAAAGAGGGGAAAAAGTGCGCAGATTACCGATTTTATGTTACATTATATATTTAAAAAAATCAATAAAAAGTGATCAAAACGTCCGATCTTCACAAATATGGTATTAATAAAAAATAGAGATCATGGCGGAAAAAATGACACCCCATACAGCCCCGTAGGTGAAAAAATAAAACCGTTATAAGCGTCACAATAGGCCCATTTTATTAATATTTAATTGCCAAAAAAAAGGATTTCATAAAAAAAATATATATAACATTAGAGAATCTGTGTAACCTGCATATGGTTGTGTTCAGACTGACCTATAGAATAATAGTATAATGTCGCTGTTACCACATAGTGCATTACGTAGACACAGGAACCCCCCAAACGTTATCATATTGCATTCTTATTTACGATTTCACCTATTTATATCTTCATAAATAATATATTTGGAATTCCATCGTACATGTTATGGTAAAATGAATGACGCCATTACACAGTACAACTATTCCTGTAAAAAACAAGCACTTACATGGCTTGTAGATATAAAACTGAGAGTGCTAGAGCTCTTAGAAGGGGAGGAGGGAAAAACGAAAGCACTAAGATCAAAATTTGCGCGGTCCACTGGGTCATTTTGGGCCTGGTCCTCAAAGGGTTAAATTAAATTATTGAACAACAAAACTGATTTTATTACAACAAAAATGTGTTTTATTAATTAAATATTAATTAGTACAGGAAGCTCCATTAAGCCATTAATTCATATTCCCGGTAAATAGAGCTTTCTGTACTAATTAATACTTGACTTTAATTAAAACATCAAATGTTTCTTCTAATTATGTTACACAATAGCATTATTAGAAGAAACATTTTGAATTATATGTGCGCTCAGCTGATTGGCTGATCGGCTGAGCGCACATATAAAGAGCCGGTCCGCAGTACAGTGACTTCATTGTGCTGCGGACCAGAGAAGAGGACACATCGGGGTGAGTATAAAGCTCTCCCCACCCCCTCCCCAGCACTGCACCCATCCCAGTAAGGAAGGGGGGTCACTTAACCCCTTCCTTGATGGGATAGGTGCAGTCTGACATCAGTCTGGCCCCCAAGGTTTTAAGGGGGATGCAATGCATCCTACCTTAACCCCTTGGGGGCCAGACTGTAAGCAGCGATCTGTAAAGATGCTGCATACTGTAAGGTGCACAACACCGCTCACAATGATGGTACTGGGAAGACCCGGGTGCCAGTCCGGGACCACTGGCACCCGGCTCTTCCCAGTACCCCTGGTGGCATTGGGTACTGGGGTAATAATGGGGGGTTAGTGTTAGCCATTTTATACCGGCTAACACTAGGCCCCAACTTAGTAATGGATTCCGTCTATTAGACGTCTTCCACTACTAAGTCTATAAAGTAAAGAAATAAAGTCAAGACACAAGTGAAAAAAAATTTTTTATTCAAATAAAAACACCCCCACACCCCACCACAAGTAAATGACCGTATGTTTTCACGGGATGGGATTTTCTGTCTCGTTTGTGGATGGAAAATGTACTCTTCTTTAAGGCTATGTTCACACTATGTATATTTCCGGCCGTAGTTTTTACGCGGCTGGAAATGTGTGGCTGAAACTACGGCCGGAAATATACATAGTGTGAACATAGCCTTAAAGAAGAGTACATTTTCCATCCACAAACGAGACAGAAAATCCCATTAAAAGGATATTATACATGCAATTCTTTACTTGTGGTCTATTTACTGAAATGCCCATGTGGCCTCGTCTACGTTGGGGAAACAACTGACAAAACATAAAAACATAAATCTACTATAAGATGCCTATCCTTCCTATACTATATCCCTTCTATGACAAGAAGCACACTAACTGTGTAGTATAATGTGTGTTATACAATTTGGCCACTAGATGTCTTCAGTGACCGTGCAGAGTTGTGAGAGTATGATGGTAAAGAAAATATCTGTACTTACTATAGGAGTTTTTGTGTATCCAGATTGTTGCAATGAATCCTTATGAAGATGGTATTCCACGATGTTACGGGGATCTGTTAGGAATATAGTCCAATGGGTTGTATGTTTGCTGGGTCCGCGCCCCAGCTGGTGGCACCACCTCTACCAGCACACAATGTCCATTGTGAACAGTTAGTGACATCACTAAATTGGGCTACAGAGGTTGGTGTGGGTCAGAAAGCTGATCCTACGTGTTTCTGCTATCACCATTGCCTTCATCAGGGACGAAGGCAATAGTGATTGCCTAAACGCGTTTTCCATGTTTTAATTGTGTCAATTGCCATCACATCCAGAAAGGTCACACGTTTCGTCACCCTATTACAGGTGTAACTTATGACATCAGGTTTTTTTCTTACTTGTAACTCTGAGTGGGATATTTATCTTTTATGGTGCCCGTGTAATTTGTTATATGTGGACAAGACGACCTATGACACAAAAACACGTTTAACACAACATTGTTAGGCGATTCGCAAAGGTCGCCAAGATCTTCTGGTCCCAAAGCATTCTGAGCGAGACTTAAAGTGCGTGCTGATTGATCACATACCTCCCCCTGTTCATGGTGGTGCTCGTTTAGCTATGCTAAAAAGCAGGGAATTAACATGGATTCATAGACTCAGCTCCTTGAAACCTAACGGACTGAACATTGACTTTAAGGGACAAGTCTGGCGAAAATTTTTATTAAAGATTTATATTACCCGCCAAAAGTCATACAAATAACCAGTATACACTTATTTCAGGAAATGCTTATAAAGTGCTCTTTTCCCTGCACTTACTACTGCATCAAGGCTTCACTTCTTGCATAACATGGTGATGTCACTTCCTGGATATCATGGTGATGTCACTTCCTGGATAACATGGTGATGTCACTTCCTGGATAACATAGTGATGTCACTTCCTGGATATCATGGTGATGTCACTTCCTGGATAACATGGTGATGTCACTTCCTGAATGACATGGTGATGTCACTTCCTGGATAACATGTTGATGTCACTTCCTGGATAACATGGGGTGTCACTTCCTGGATAACATGGTGATGTCACTTCTTAGATAACATGGATATGTCAATTCCTGGATAAAATGGTGACGCCCCTGCTCCCAGAGCTGTGCGGGCTGTGGCTGCTGGAGAGGATGATGGCAGGGGGACACTGAGGGACACAGGGCACTGGAGGGACACTGAACATCCCTCTGCCATCAGCCTCTGGGAGTCGGGTCGTGACATCACCATGTTATCCAGGAAGTGACATCACTATGTTATCCAGGAAGTGACATCACCACGTTATCCAGGAAGTGACATCACCATGTTATCCAGGAAGTGACATCACCATGTTATCCAGGAAGTGACATCACCACGTTATCCCGGAAGTGACATCACCACGTTATCCAGGAAGTGAAGCCTTGATTTAGTAGTAAGTGCAAATGATGTTCAGCTTACATGTCATTGATTTACATTATCTTGTTATATTGTACTTTATTATTATTCATTGATTTACATTATTATATGCTTTATTATTTCTTCATTATTTTTATTATTTTATATCATTTTATACATTTGTTTTTTATTTATTTTTGGTTTTTATTTACTCATTTAACATTTTATTTATTACATGTTCTTTGATTATGAAATAAACTGTTCAGTTAATTACATGAGACACAGGGTTGTGTGCTTGTGTTTATCCTTATGGCGCCCCCACAGGGCTACATGGCGATGTCTCTTGCGCTGCCGTTTGAGATCTATCAAGAGGTGGTTAACTTTATTTGTGTTAATTGGCGGCCCCGAGTGCTATAGGGACGATCTTGCTGGTGTGTGTGAACCACACACACCGTGCGGTATGAGTGCGATTCATGCTGGTGCCCTGATTGCCTCTACTGACCCAATTTTAACTTTATTCTTTTATGTTTTCATATGGTTCTAATATTCTAACATTTTGGTTACCTATTTTTATCATTTTATTATTCTACTTGGCTGTTTACATCTTCTTGCGAGAGGTGCAGGCCGACCGGCAGGGGATGCAGTTATTGTCATAAAAACAACTTTTAATCCTGCAGCGCTGTGTCTAATGGCCGGGGCTTACATTTGTATATGCATTAGGCTGGCACACCCTCTCTGTCATTCCTCCCCACCCTCCTCATCATTAGGAATGCTCCAGGCAGATTGCTTCCTATTCCCCACCTGTGTGTATAATGAACATGGGCTGGATCGTTAATACACCTGTGCAAAGCTCAAACAGCAGTAAATGTTCCTGGAGCAATTCTAATGATGAGGAGGGTGGGAAGGAAGAACGGAGAGGTGGTGCCTGCCTAATGCATATACAAATGTAAGCCCCAGCCGTTAGACACAGCGCTGCAGGATTAAAAGTTGTTTTTTATGACAATAACTGCATCCCCTGCCGAACGGACCCCAGGACAGATCTTGGATTAAAAGCAGCTATCCGAAGGTACAAGTGGTTTGGGGGGGTCAGATTGTGGTTACAGAGTGGCTTAAGTATACCTAAAATCTTAGAACAAGTTGAGGCACAGAGGAGAGGGAGAAACAGGATTAACCTCCTGGATTCCTAGGTTAAACACCTTTTCTCTTCACAGGTTTATTTGGGAGTCTAATTTTTACATCAATTCATAGGATTACCACTATTCCATGTACTGACTTGTGTTTTATCTGATTATGTTTTACCGATTTTCACAATCTCCTGCAAACTATTAGAACTGGTATGGTGGCAACGTACTTTCATTCTTTGCCTCTTTTCTTTCCTGATTTCTGATCACCTTCCATCACAGAGCTGTTCCCAGTCATTATACTTACCCTCTAACAAGACACACTGGTCAAATTCTTTAGTACTCTAGTCCCTTAAAGGGGTAGTTCACCAAAAATGGTTTTCTTTCAAATCAGCTGGTGCCAGAAAGTTATACAGATTTGTAAATTATTTCTAGATAAAAATCTCCAGTCTTCCAGTACTTGTCAGCTGCTGTATGTCCTGCATATAGTAATAATGTCCTCTGCTGTCCCCCTACACAGAAGTAATGCCCCCTGCTGCGTCCACATAGTAATATTGCCCCCTGCTGTGTCCCTATAGTAATAATTCCCCCTGCTGTGTCCCCATTAGTAATAATGGTCCCTGCTATTCACCCCCACCCATAGAAATAATGATCCCCTGCTGTGAATTGCCCCTGCTGTGTACAGCGCCCCCATACATAGTTATATTGCCCCCTGCTGTGTACAGCCCCCACCCACAGTAATAATGCCACCAGCTGTATACAGCCCCCAGCTACCCCCCACCACAGTAATAATGCCCCCTGCTGTACACTGCCCCCAACTACCCCCCTCAAACAGTAATAATACCCCCTATTTTGTACAGCCCCACCCACAGTAATAATGCCCCCTGCTGTGTATAGTACCAACCCCAAGCGCGGTGACGTTAAATCATTGCGCCTAAAGAGATCACATCCCGGCTGCTCATAGGCCATGAGCAAGGAGTGTCCACAGTCTATGACAATGAATATAACAGCAGGATATTAACCCTGGTGCCAGGGTTCGGCATGTGGTGGAAAGGGTGGATAAATTACTTGGGGGGGCTGGGGATGACACAGCTGTCGTGGTCCATGTGGGAACCAATGACAGGATACAAGGTAGGTGGAGGTCTATTAAAAATAATTTTAGAGAACTAGGTGCTAAGTTGAAGGGGAGGACCTCCAAGGTGGTATTCTCTGGAATACTGCCTGTGCCATGCGCATCGCAGGAAAGACAGCGGGAGCTTAGGGAGTTAAATGCATGGCTCAAGTCATGGTGTAGAGGAGAAGGGTTTGGGTTTTTAGAGCACTGGGCTGACTTTTCATTGGGGTACAATCTGTTTTCCGCAGATAATTTGCACCTTAATGGAAGGGGGTCCGCTGTGCTGGGGGAGAGAATCCTAGAAGGGGTGGAGGGGTTTTTAAACTAGGCATGTGGAGGGAGGACAATGTAGTGTGTAATATAGTGGTGGATAGGTTAGAGAGGGGACAGAACATTGAGGAGGGAGGAGAAGGGTCCTGTGGGGGGAGGATAAGAGCAGTGGATAGGGAGATCCATATGTTGCATATGAGCAGTGAGGATGATTGTAGCCACAGCACAGTAATAAATCCCATTCCTTATAATGAAGCGGTTAAACTCAATGGTAATATAAAGTGTATGGTTACTAATGCCGGAAGTCTAGCCAGCAAGATGGGGGAGCTAGAGGCCTTGGTTCTGGAGGAGTCCATTGATGTGGTTGGTGTGACTGAGACATGGCTGGACTCCTCACATGACTGGGCTGTCAATATTCAGGGATTTACGTTGTTCAGAAGGGACCGGGTGGGCAGAAGGGGAGGAGGAGTATGTCTGTATGTCAGAAATGATATTAAAGTGAGTGTAAAAGATGCAATAGTGGGCGATGACTGTGATGATGTGGAAGCATTGTGTGTAGAACTACAGAAGGAGGTAAAGAGTGAAAAAATTTATTCTTGCTGTAATCTATAGACCCCCCAACATTACTGAGGGGATAGATGGTCAGTTGAATAGACAAATAGAGCGGGCTGCCCGGGAGGGGACAGTAGTGGTAATGGGGGACCTCAACTACCCAGATATAGATTGGGGTCACGGTTCAGCTAAAACCACAAAGGGGAGGGAATTTCTTAACCTCCTGCAGGATAATTTTCTGGGCCAGTTTGTGGAGGAGCCAACTAGAAGTGATGCCTTGTTGGATCTGGTTATTTCTAACAACGCTGAGCTGGTTGGGGATGTCACTGTCCATGAACACCTGGGTAATAGTGACCACAATATAGTGACTTTTAGCTTAAAGTGTAGAAAAGAAAAACATGTTGGGAGGGCAAAAACTCTTAATTTTAAAAGGGCCAATTTTCCTGGGTTAAGGGCAGAACTTCAGGGCATAGACTGGGAGCGGCTGCTGTCACATACTGATACAGCTAATAAATGGGAAATCTTCAAATCCACATTAAATAACTGTACTGCCAAATATATTCCTATGGGTAACAAATATAAACGGTTAAAATCCAATCCCACATGGCTTACAACCGAGGTTAGAAGGGCTATAAATGAGAAAAAAGGGGCATTCAAAAAATATAAATCAGAGGGGTCAGCTGTAGCATTTAAACATTACAAAGAAGTCAACAAAACCTGTAAAAATGTAATAAAAGCAGCAAAAATTCACAATGAAAGGCAGGTAGCTATAGAAAGCAAAAGAAACCCCCAAAAATTCTTCAAATATATTAATGCAAAAAAACCAAGGTCAGAGCATGTAGGACCCCTAAATAATGGTGAAGGGGAATTAATAACTGGGGATCAGGAGAAAGCTGAGTTACTTAATGGCTTCTTCAGTTCTGTATATACAAAAGTGGATGGAGCTGTGGTGGGTGGGGCCAGTACTGAGGTGGGTGGGGCCAGTGCTGCTAACACATGTAATGTACTGAACTGGTTTACTATAGATATGGTCCAAGATAAATTAAATAAACTCAATGTAACCAAAGCTCCAGGGCTTGATGGATTACACCCCAGAGTTCTTAGGGAACTCAGTTCTGTAATTTTTCTACCCTTGTATGAAATATTCCGTGATTCTTTGCTTACTGGTATTGTGCCGAGGGACTGGCGTAAGGCAAATGTAATGCCGATCTTCAAAAAGGGCTCTCGAACTTCCCCAGGTAACTATAGACCCGTAAGCTTAACGTCCATTGTGGGGAAACTATTTGAGGGGCTTATAAGGGACTACATCCAGGATTATGTAGTGGCTAATAGTATTATAAGTGATAACCAGCATGATTTTACTAAGGACAGAAGCTGTCAAACCAACCTAATATGTTTCTATGAAGAGGTAAGTAGAAGCCTGGATGGCGGCGCGGCTGTGGATATCGTGTACCTGGATTTTGCAAAAGCGTTTGACACAGTTCCTCATGGACGTCTGATGGGTAAGTTAAAGTCTATCGGTTTGGAAAATTTAATGTGTAACTGGATTGAAAACTGGCTTAATAATCGTACCCAGAGAGTGGTGGTCAATGATTCCTACTCCGAATGGTCCCCGGTAATAAGTGGTGTACCCCAAGGGTCAGTACTGGGCCCTCTTCTGTTTAACTTGTTTATTAATGATATTGAGAATGGAATTAACAGCAATGTTTCTATCTTTGCAGATGACACCAAGCTTTGTAGTACAGTACAGTCTATGGAGGATGTGCAGATGTTACAGGATGACATAGACACACTGAGTGTTTGGGCGTCCACTTGGCAAATGAGGTTCAATGTGGATAAATGTAAAGTTATGCCCCTGGGTACTAATAACCCCCATGCAGCATATGTCCTGGGGGGAGTTACTCTGGGAGAGTCACTGATGGAGAAGGATCTGGGTGTACTTGTAGATAATAGACTACAGAACAGCACACAATGTCAGTCAGCTGCTTCTAAGGCCGGCAGGATATTGTCATGCATTAAAACAGGCATGGACTCTCGGGACAGGGATATAATATTACCGCTTTATAAAGCTTTGGTGCGGCCTCATCTGGAGTATGCTGTCCAGTTTTGGAACCCGATTCATAAAAAAGATGTTCTAGAGCTGGAGAGGGTACAAAGACGGGCAACTAAACTAATAAGGGGAATGGAGCATCTTAGTTATGAGGAGAGATTAAAAGAATTACATTTGTTTAGTCTGGAGAAGAGACGTTTAAGGGGAGATATGATTAACTTATTTAAATATATAAATGGCCCCTACAAGAGATATGGGGAAAAGATGTTCCAGGTAAAACCCCCTCAAAGGACAATAGGGCACTGCCTCCGCCTGGAGAAAAAAAGGTTCAGTCTCCGGAGGCGACAAGCCTTCTTTACCATGAGAACTGTGAATCTGTGGAACAGTCTACCACAGGATCTGGTCACAGCAAAAACAGTAGAGGGCTTCAAAACAGGGCTAGACAAGTTCTTAGAGCAAAATAATATAGATGCATATGTATAGAACCTATCGCCCCTCCCCCTTCCCTGTATCCATCCCCTCCTTGGTTGAACTTGATGGACATGTGTCTTTTTTCAACCGTATTAACTATGTAACTATGTAACTATGTAAGGATGCTGACAGGTCCTATTGTTCTATTCTCCTCCTTATGTTCAGCTTACTGACACTGCGGTGAGCAGTCTGAACATTACGTGGGCGGCGCATCCCCAGAAGCTTAGCGGCTGCAGCTTCTAGTGACGGTAAAAGGGGACGTGGGTCGGGCAGAGCAGGTCAGTGGGCCAGATGTGGCCAATGGGCCAGATGTGGCCTGCGGGCCACACGATGCCCAGGTCTGTCATAGATTGTAGGCTCTTCTTCCCCCCTCCCCGTAACCACTTGTACCTTCGGATAGCTGC
Source organism: Dendropsophus ebraccatus (assembly GCF_027789765.1). Taxonomy (NCBI): domain Eukaryota; kingdom Metazoa; phylum Chordata; class Amphibia; order Anura; family Hylidae; genus Dendropsophus; species Dendropsophus ebraccatus. Next base: position 212,020,923 of record NC_091454.1, on the reverse strand, counting down.
TTTAAATCCAAGATCTGTCCTGGGGTCCGTTCGGCAGGTGATGCAGTTATTGTCCTAAAAAACAAGTTTTAAACTTACAGCCCTGTGCCAAACGGTTGTGGCCTAGAGCCGTGCTTCTCAAACTCCCTGCCCTCTTCACCATTAGGAATGCCCCTAGAATAATTTCTCCTATTCATCACCTGTCTGAACACTGCACATGTACTGGATCATTAAGGCACCTGTGCAGTGTTCAGATATGTGATGAACAGGAAAAATCCTGCCAGGGGCATTCCTAGTGATGAGGAAGGTGGGGAGGAGGGACGGAGGGGCATTGCAATCCTTTTGCATGGGTACTCTAAGCCACACCAATTTGACACAGGGCTGCAAGTTTAAAAGTTGCTTTTTAGGACAATAACTGCATCACCTGCCGAACGGACCACAGGACAGATCTTGGACTAAAAGCAGCTATCTGACAGTTGGGGGGGGGGGCAGATTGTGAGTACTGAGTCGCTTTAACAATATAGGAAAGGAGAGTAAGATGCCCCTCACAGGTACCCAAGAAAAGAGGATGGGAAACTAAGGAGGCGGCCTTATATACCTCCCGAAGACACCTCTGATAGGCCAGACAATGCATGACCATAACACCACCTCAGAGGTGCTACGATCAGGCCTGTATTTAGAGTTCATGCTGCCCTAGGCACTTTACATGCTGAGGCTTTGCATGCTCAGGGTATGCTGGGAGTTGTAGTCTCTGAGAGGACAACCCTGTAATAAATCACTGTGTGCAGAGGCCCTGAAGGTCCAGCAATACATCTGTCTACACTGTACTACAACTCCCAGCATATGCTGAGGGCTGCAGACTGTCAGTACATGCTGGGGGTTGTTGTGCCTGCAGCTGTTGTAGTTGGGTCCTAGGTGCATTATACGCTGGATGCTTTGTGGCATATAAGAATACATAGATCTGTGGGGGCTCAGTGCAGGGAAGTGACCCCAGAACAGCACTAATAGGGGATAGAACAAAAACATCTACCCCCCCCCCCCCTTTACCATATTAGTGATGTTTTGGGGTCACTTCCCTGCACTGAGCCCCCACAGATCTATGTATTCTTATATTCCGCAAAGCATCCAGTGTATAATGCACCTAGGACCCAACTACAATAGCTGCAGGCACTACAACTCCCAGCATTTACTGACAGTCTGCAGCCCTCAGAATATGCTGGGAGTTGTAGTGCCTGAAGCTCTTGTAGTTGGGTCCTAATTTAAAAGTTTGCGCTTGTGTACTGTAGTGACCGCGGGGCTGTGTCAGTACACTACCGCAAACAATACACTGACCCATTTAGACCCCAATGGTACACAGGATCTGCACACTATAAAAGTGATTACAGTGCAGTTACTAATGACTCACAGGTGATGTCTTCTCCGATTGCCGTAGCTCACTTTTTGCTTTCTTCTCCATCTGGTGCAGCCATCATGAAGACTTCTCCGACCACAACTCGTCTGCAGGCGGACAGCTGGGGGTGACTGGGGAAGGGAGGCAGCTGGGGGTGACAGGGAGGAATAGCAGCTGGGTGTGGCAGGGGGAGTAGATGGGGGGCAGGGGGAGCAGCTGGGGTGAAAGGGGCAGGGGGAGCAACTGTGGGGCAGAAGGAGCAGCTGGGGGCAGCGAGAGCAGCTAAGGTGACAGGGGCAGCAGCTGGGGTGGCAGTGGGAGTAGATGGGGGCAGTAGGAGCAGCTGGGGGGCAGCTGGGGTGACAGGCAGGGGGAGCAGATGGGGGGCAGCTAGGGTGGCAGGGAGAAGATCGGGACAGCTGGGGTGGCAGGGGGAGCAGCTGGGGTGGCAGGGGAGAAGTTGGGGGTGGCAGGGGAGAAGCTCGGGGGCAGAGGGAGCATCTTGAGGGGGAAGGGGAGAAGCTGGGGGGCAGGGGAGAAGGTGGAGAGGCATGGGGAGCAGATGTGGGCAGAGGGAGAAGCTGGGGGGCAGGGAGAGCAGATGGGGGGTGCAGGGGGAGAAGCTGAGGGGCAGGGAGAGCAGATGGGAGGATGCAGGGGGAGAAGCTGGGGGAAGGGGGCAGGGAGAGCAGCTGGGGGGGAGTGTGCAGGGGGAGAAGCTAGGGGGGCAGGGGAGAACCTGGGGGGCAGGGAGAGCAGCTGGGGGGGGGGGGAGTGTGCAGGGGGAGAAGCTAGGGGGGCAGGGGAGAACCTGGGGGCAGGGAGAGCAGCTGGGGGGGTGCAGGGGGAGAGGCTGGGGGGGCAGAGGAAGCAGATGGGGGCAGGGGGAGAACCTAAGGGCAGGGAGAGCAGCTGGGGGGGTGCAGGGGGAGAGGCTGGGGGGGCAGAGGAAGCAGATGGGGGCAGGGGGAGAACCTAAGGGCAGGGAGAGCAGCTGGGGGGGTGCAGGGGGAGAGGCTGAGGGGGGCAGAGGAAGCAGATGGGGGCAGGGGGAGAACCTAAGGGCAGGGAGAGCAGCTGGGGGGTGCAGGGGGAGAGGCTGGGGGAAAGAAGGAGCAGCCGGGGAGCATCTGGGAGGCAGGCTGGGCAGGTCCCCTCCCATGCAGCTTCGGGGCCGGCCATGCTGAGCTTCCGGCACATACTGCCTCTATTACAAGCCGGAAGCTCATAGCTGCAGCCCCGCGGTCCCAGACTTCTCTCCTGCTCGGCGGCATACGTGACGTCATCGCGCCGAGCAGGAGAGAAGTCCGGGACCGCGGGGCTGCAGCTATGAACTTCCGGCTTGTAATAGAGGCAGTGTGTGCCGGAAGCTCAGCCCGGCCGGCCCCGAAGCTGCACAACGCCCCCATCGTCACCCCCCCCCCCCCCCCCGGGCGAGGACTGGGCACCCGTGTTCCGGTGCCTGTGGTGGCGGGGATTAAAAATATTTATTTATTTTTTTAGCAAAAAAATAATAATTTTTGTTCCCTGTGGGTGCCTCCCCTCGCAGGGCGCCGCCCTAGGCCCCGGACTCCCCTTCCCCTATGACCCACTTCAGCACCCCAGCAGTCCAAGATGCCTTCCTTATTGGCATAGTCAAGACTGCAGGAAGTGCAAGTAACCAACCATGTAAATAAGCCCACATACGTATGCAAACAATAGAATAAAAGCCATGAAGCAATAAATTCTTGTGTAGGGTGGAGGTCGGCCACCGCTTTTATAGTTTGCATTATGACTTTTTACTTTAATTATGTATAAAACCATAACCAGAAACCAACAAGGGGTAAGAGGTGTGCCAGCCACCCACCTCTGGAGGGCACGTCCAACTTCATCTCCTCTAAATAAAGATATCTGACAAACAGCCCAGGAGGAGCACCTGTACCCCGGCATGGAGTTCTGACTCGCACCCAATAAAAACAAGGCCTGCGCCACTCCGTCCTGCATTCCTGACAAAAAGATATGTAGGCCAATCTCATTCAAATGCACTTGGTCAGGCCAGGTTATCACCTTCGAGGTGTCTGTGGCACATACCTACTGATTTTGAATGTACATACTGTGAAGTATGAGCATTCACTGTATGACAGGCCTTCTCTACCACTCTCCCATCCCTGGCACCTTGCCAGGTGACTCCAGGAATAACCTCAGTCCAGGCCAACACTACCTCCTAGACAGGGAACCGCCTTATGTCTTCTCTGATGGTTAGGATCTCCACCAGGTACAGGAAACACAGGTCATTGCCACCTGCATGGATAACCAGGACAACCAGGGTGGTGGCGAAACAACTAATTTCAATGACCTTCGGGAGTACCTGCGCCCAACGGAGCTCTTTGTGCCTCTTCAAAAAACGTCTGCATTGTGGAAGCCAAGGGTCCTTACCGCAAGGGCATTCAGGCCTATGGGCCGCCTAGAAAATATATGAATGGCCATTGAACCATATGGCAGGACACCTAGGACCTGGAAGAGAAACCTGATTAGTCAAGAAGCTCTGGCCTAATATAAGTGGCATAGAAAGTGGACCTCCACCGCCTAATTCTCTGCACCCTCTCAGCCTGCCCTAGTTTCCTCTGGCTGCGCTTACGCAGAACAAATGTGTACCATACTCTGAAGGTGACAACTAACTTAAACCAAGCACCTTCTTCATAACAGCCTGAAACTGGTAACGGGTAAGAAGTGAAGAGTCCTCATGAAGAAGAAACTGAGGGCCTGTAGAACTAATGCCGCAATCACTAGTGGATTATAATAGGGGCGTTTCGGGCGGCAGCCCGGGGCCCTGAGCTCCTGGGGGGCCCATGACCACCCAAAAAGACTTATACTTTCAGTGGTGTACTGTCTCCTGGCTACACTTCCGCCATGATTTGCAAAAGATCACAGTTTTTTTATGGCAATTTTGCACAAATCAGGACATCATGACATTATCTGTCCTGTACTATGAACGCCAGGCTGGCAATGGCGGATTATAATGTGGGCGGTTTGGGCGGCCGCCCGGGGCCCGAGGCTCCGGGGGGCCCATGCTACGCCGCCCACATTATAATGCCGCTGCGGCCCGGCCCCCCCTCGCCACTGCAGGCTCTTGTGACCGCAAGCATTGTTTTGCTTGCGGTCACAAGAGTCCTGCTCTTACTGTCCCCGGCTGTTGTGCAGCTGCCGGAGGTGTCCCGTCCTATCCCCCGGCAGCGCGCGCATCAGACAGCTCCCCGTGCGCCTGTGGCTGTGACTTCCGGCGCACGGGGAGCTCTCTGATGCGCGCGCTGCCGGGGGATAGGACGGGACACCTCCGGCAGCTGCGCAACAGCCGGGGGACAGACGGAGCCTGCAGGACAGGAGAGGATGGATCGACGGGGGAACGGGTTGTAAGGTGAGTTTTTTGTTTTTTAAATCTGCCTGCACGGAGGGGGGGGGGAAGAGGGGTACCATCTATAAGAGGGGGGGGGGGGAAGAGGGGGGACCATCTATAAGAGGGGGGGAAAAGAGGGGGGCCATCTATAAGAGGGGGGGAAAAGAGCGGGGAACATCTAAAAGAGGGGGAACCATCTATAAGAGGGGGACCATCAATAAGGGTATAAGGGGGGGAAGAGGGGGACCATCTATAATGGAGAAGAGGGGGACCATCTATAAGAGGGGGACCATCAATAAGGGTATAAGGGGGGGAAGAGGGGGACCATCTATAAGGGAGAAGAGGGGGACCATCTATAAGGGGCAAGAGGGGGACCATCTATAAGAGGGGGGAAAGAGGGGGACCATCTATAAGGGGGGGGGGAGAGAGGTACCATCTATAAGGGGGGGGAGAGGGGGACTATCTATAAGAAGGGGGGGGAAGAGGGGGACCATCTATAAGAGGGGGGAAAGAGGGGGACCATCTATAAGGGGGGGGAGAGAGGTACCATCTATAAGGGGGGGGGAGAGGGGGACTATCTATAAGAAGGGGGGGGAAGAGGGGGACCATCTATAAGAGGGGGGAAAGAGGGGGACCATCTATAAGGGGGGGAGAGAGGTACCATCTATAAGGGGGGGGAGAGGGGGACTATCTATAAGAAGGGGGGGGAAGAGGGGGACCATCTATAAGGGGGGGAAGAGGGGTACCACCTATAAGTGGGAAGAGGGGTACCACCTATAAGGGGGAAGAGGGGTACCATCTATAAGGGGGGGGGAAGAGGGGTACCATCTATAAGGGGGGGGGAAGAGGGGTACCACCTATAAGGGGGGAAGAGGGGGACCATCTCCTATAGGATTAGCACCCTCCTCTCCTGACATCCTCTGTGCTGCTGTGACCTCCCCTATAAGATCAGCGCCCTCCTCTCCTGACATCCTCTGTGCTGCTGGGACGCTGCGACCTCCCCTATAAGATCAGCCCCCTCCTCTCCTGACATCCTCTGTGCTGCTGTGACCCTCCCCTATTAGATCAGCGCCCACCTCTCCTGACATCCTCTGTGCTGCTCGGACCTCTCCTATAGATCAGCCCCCTCCTCTCCTGACATCCTCTGTGCTGCTCGGACCTCTCCTGTAGATCAGCCCCCTCCTCTCCTGACATCCTCTGTGCTGCTGGGACCTCTCCTATAGGATAAGCACCCTCCTCTCCTGACATCCTCTGTGCTGCTGTGACCTTCCCTATAAGATCAGCACCCTCCTCTCCTGACATCCTCTGTGCTGCTGTGACATTGCGACCTCCCCTATAAGATCAGCTCCCTCCTCTCCTGAAACCAGGTGGCAGTATGTTTATTGGGGGCAGTGGAGGTGGGGTGGACAATGCTTACTGGGAGCAGCAAGGGACCAAACATTATGTTTATTGGGGCCAGCAGGGAGGGGAGGCAGTCAGTGTTTATTGGGGACAGCGTGGGGGGGGGGGGCAGTAGCGGAGTATAATGTGGGCGGATTGACGGGGGGGGGGGAAAGGGCCCAGGTTGGGTGGACAGGGGCCCAGGGTACATTTAATCCGCCACTGCAGGCTAGTGCTGCCATAGTTACAGTGGGGTGGGGAGTGGGGGGCCCAGGCTTGGTGAACAGCCCAGGGCCTTTGGTAAAGTTAATCCGCCCCTGGCCGCAATACTAGAAAATACGAATATGCAAAAAAGAGCCCCTGGAGTCTCATTTAAAAGTCTCGAAACACAGAACTTGTCGGATATCCGGGAAGGATCCAGCCAAGGGGGGGCTACTGTAGGGAAACCACCAAAACCACCATATTAAGTGGCCCCTTAATAGAGTGTAAGCTCTTGTGAGCCGGGCCCTCACTTCTCTTGTGTCTCATTTCCCTCATAGAGTGTAAGCTCTTGTGAGCCGGGCCCTCACTTCTCTTGTGTCTCATTTCCCTCATAGAGTGTAAGCTCTTGTGATCGGGGCCCTCACTCCTCTCTGTGTTCTTCTCTTACCAGTTTTGGATATAAAGGGTCTCCTTGTTGGGACAGACCCTCCGTGTCCTTCCAGCATCTCCACATGTAGAAATATTTTACATTCTAACACATAATACTTGTGGCAGTAAGAAAAGAATGGGCAGATTGTCTGAATCTTTATGGAGTGTCAGGAATCTTCCTCATTGTCTATAGTTATATACATTTTATGTGCATTTTCTCAAACATTTTGCCTTCTAACAGCCAAGAGGACAAAGTTTCCCCTATAAAAGAAAGCAGCCATCACATCATCCAAGAGGAACAAAGCGAGGAGTGAGGGATGAGATACAGCCTGCCAACAGGATCGATAACTTCTGTAGCAGCCATATTGAGAAATCTGCCGATTGCCCACCTGTGGATCACCTGACTGACGGACAACATTGAGTCTGATCAGATATAAAACCATACACAAGGTAAGGGAAAAAATACATGGAAGATAATATGAGTCACAACCCATGTCTACCATGTGGGATACTATCTGCAAGGCAAGTGTATCTAAGCCTAGCCTGTGTGATACTTTCTTCTGAGCAAATGTATCTAAGCCTAGCCTGTGTGATACTTTCTTCTGAGCAAATGTATCTAAGCCTAGCCTGTGTGATACTTTCTGCTAAGCAAGTGTATCTAATGCTGCGTTTACACGGAACGATATGCACGATAATGATCGAATTCAAACGACAATCGTACGTGTAAAAGCAGCAAACGATCAAACGACGAGCGAGAAATCGTTCATTTTGATCTTACAACGTGTTCTTAAATCGTCGTTCGCAAAAAATTCGCAGATCGTTCCGTGTAAACAGTCGTTCACCGATTTAACCTATGTGCGAGATAGGCTTAAACGATCGCAAAATAATTGCAAAATGATTTTTCTGTACGATATAACGATACGACTAACGATAAACGATCGCAAACTAGATAGTTTATCGTTAAACCTGAAATCGTTCACCATATTACACAGAACGATAATCATTAGTTACGATCGTTACTACAATCGTTATTGTGATCGTTACTATGATTCTTTCTGATCTCAGGAAAACAATGGGCAATGTGCAATTACACTGAACGATTAGTGAAAAAATGCAGAACTTGAGCAAACAAATGTGGAATTACAGCGAACGATTAACGATAACTTTAGGTTCAGATCTAAGGGCCCTATTACATGGGACGATTATCGTGCGAAAAATCGTTATATCGGTTGAATTTAAACGATAATCGTTCTGTGTAATTGCAGGCAACGATCGAAAAATCGTTCCTATTTCTTTGATCGTTGATTTAGATCTGAACCTAAAATTATCGTTAATCATTCACTAATCGTTCCCTGTAATTCCACGTTCGTTCGCTCACGTTCCGCATTTTTTCACTAATCCTAATTGCACATTGGCCATTGTTTTCCTGAGATCAGAAGGAATAACGATCGTTATTACAATCGTATCTAACGACCATCGTGCTGTGTAATATGGTGAACGATTTCAGGATAACAATAAACACTCTCGTTTGCGATTGTTTATCGTTAGTCGCTAATCGTTAAAAATCGCTCAGTGTAATAGGACCCTAAATCAATACGAACAATTTTTCGATCGTTGCCTGCAATTATACAGAACGATTATCGTTTGAATACAAACAATTTAACGATTTTTTCGTACGATAATTGTCTCGTGTAATAGGGCCCTAAGCCTTTTCTGCATTAGGGCCAGTTCACACTGAGAAAATTCCGCCACGGAATCCCACCTGCCTCAGTGTCAAACAGAGACTCTATGGGTGGGCTCACGGCTTCCCATAGAGACACTGTATGACTCTGAGGCAGGTGGGATTCCGTGGCGGAATTTTGTTGAATTTACTCAGTGTGAACTGGCCCTTATACTGTCAGCTCAGCTAGCATAAAAAGGATAAAAAGCTCACTGCTCCCATGATACGTTGTATGGGATCGCTTTCAGAGGCACATGGGATGCCAGCCGATCCGACTTCTGATGTGTATACTCTGATACCCTTGGAAAGTAAAGAAGTTCCTCAGCATCGGATTTATGAAAATTTAAACTTTATTTGTTCATATTAAACAGCTGATAAACCATGCAAACAAAACTCAGGCCTTCTAAACAAATATTATTGCCCATAGCACTAATAACATAGTGTTCCAGTACAGGTGTGCCACTATGCTTCTATTCCACCTGTCGAAAGGTTACTCAAGCAGAGTTTTTATTTTCATTGTTTTCATATTCTCAATGGGACGTGCGCCCTGTTACGAGTCGTAGAGTGGAGGAGTATTGTCCCATGGTTGGATCCTGTGAGGATTACATGGGAGTGGCAGCAGTCTTTATTACGAGCGAGAGTCCGAGAGTTGTGCCTTGCTTGTATGCTTGTAGCACAACTCGATTAGGTTCACCTATTTTACAAGACTGAATTATGCTATGGAGCGATGTCTATTCAAGTGTTACACTTTGGGATGTTGAGTGCCTTTCTGCACTATCACCACTTGGTGTCTCACTCTCCCTTATTTCAGTGCACAGCTGATGGTATGAAGGGTTAACTTGTGTGCCTTTCTGTGTTCTGCTGTTGTTCAATCAATGGCCTGGGTGCCTCAAAAGTTCTTCACCCTTTCACACTTCACCCCACGAATAGGAGGTTAGTCCCAGTCACCTATATATAGGTTAGTTAGTTCCTGGAGGGAGGGTCTTTGGTCTTCTGTTGGAGTTGGAGAGAGAAGATATAATTGTTGCAGTTTGTGAGAGAAAAGGTATGCAGTACTAAACCCAAAGATGGGGTAACTGTCACCTGCCTACACCTGGGATAACCATCTTGGATTTCGTCAGGACTATCCAGGAAAGGGAGTATTCTGCAGTGGAGCAAAGAGCTTAAGCTAAAGTACTCCATTGTAACCTGCTCCCCCAATGGGGGAGATTTATCAAACATGGCGTGAAGTGAAACTGGCTCAGTTGCCCCTAGCAACCAATCAGATTCCATTTTCCAAAGAGTCTGTGAGGAATGAAAGGTGGAATCTGATTGGTTGCTAGGGGCAACTGAGCCAGCAGGACGGCGGCCGGAGGTGACGGAGATGTGGACAGCGGGCGATTCCAGCGGCGATCATCACCGGAGGGATGGTGAGTATGGTGTGTGTATCTGTGTTTTGTTTTTTTCAGGTCCCGCCGGAGTTGTCCTTTAAGTGATTACAGTGCAGTTACATCAAGTGACTCACTTTTCCTTTTTTTTTTCTCCATCTGGGCCTGGCCATCATGAAGACTTCTCCCTGTGATTCCTCATCTTTGCAAAATCTGCAGTTTAGGCTCTTAGGCACCATTTTCACAAACTGCTTGGTTTACTCCACACCATAGTGCCCACTTTTAGCTCCCCTCTCCAGTAGGTAGTATTTCCTATGTAGCTACTCCTACCCTCCCCCAATAGGTAGTCATCCCCCTTGTAGATAATCCAACCCCACTAGGCATGCCCCTGTAAGTAATTCCCCTCACCCCCACCCCCAGTATGCAGTAGGCACACCTGTTGACCCTTCTCCACAGTAGACACCGGGGGAGTAAGAAAAGCCTGTTTGTTCTGTTCTCATCAAGGCAGTTACATATTAGAAGTTAATTTTGAGCAGAATACCCCTTTAACAATTCTGGAACTCATGATGCCATTCCTCTTAAATTCTTTCTGGACATATATGAATAAAAAGATGACTAGGTCGGTGTTACCATTCCATTTGTCACAGTCTTAAGCTTTATAGAAACTTTCTTTACCTAGTAACTAAGATTACCTAGAGTGAAAGCTGCACTCCACACAATGGTATCCAGTCTGTAGATGTCAGCGTTCCGCAGCTTTCACTATAAATAAAATCTATTGTTGTGTTCTGATAAACGTCCTAAAAACAATCACAAATGAGCTTTTTGCGAACGACCTGAAATTGTTCACCATAATACACTGAATAGTTACGACATGTCAAAAGTTATTCATCAGGGCAGGTCTCACTGCTGACACCCACTCTGATCAGGAGATATGGCCGCAATGCATTCCCCGGCCAGCAGTGCAGTACGTCAAAATATACCGTAAAAGTCTATGGGAATTGTTTATGTTCTGAGCCACTGGCCAGGAGAAGATGGCATTATCCTTCCTCGTCTATATCTTCTGATCAGAGCAGGTGTGAGCAGTGAGATCTGCCCTGATCCGATGACTTGTCAAAAGTTATGCTGCGTTTACACGGAACGATTATCGTGCGAATTTGCACGGTAACGATCGCATTCGAACAATAATCGTACGTGTAAACGCTGCGAACGATCAAATGACGAACGAGAAATCGTTCACTTTGATCTTACAACATGTTCTAAAATTGTCGTTCACAAAAAATTCGCAGATCGTTCCGTGTAAACAGTCGTTCGCCGATTTAACCAATGTGAGATAGGCTTAAACGATTGCAAAACGAATTTCCGTACGATATATCGTACCGTCTAAACGCTGACCGTTATGAAAAAAAATTGTTACTCCGACATCGTTAATCGTACAATCGGGCCAATTATCGTTTCGTGTAAAGGCAGCATTCGTTTTCGTAACAGTGACCATTGAAAAGGTTATACACATCTGGGGCACCAATAAGCTGTTAGAATCCCATAGATACAGGTACCACCTCTGTGACCCGCACCTATTCTCAGATTGAGGTTTCGGGCCCCCTCTGGCCTGTTTGCAGCTGAAAACTGCCTAATCCAGCAAGTTAGGGTTTTATGGGGGCCCAATAATAACTGTAAATAAGCGCCAATCTGCTAGATCGGCGCTCGTTTATTGGGCCTATTACACGGCACGATTATCATTTAACAAGGGCTGCAGGGACATTGTTACCAATGTCCTTGCAGCCCTTGCTTAACTTTAAACATTACCTATCCAGGCTGCAGGGCTCCTCTTGCGGTCTTCTTCTCCCTGGCTCCCGCGCGCTCCAGCTTCAGAGCAGCCTTTCTGAGCTGAGATGCCGCTCAGCCAATCACTGGCTGCGACGGTCCCGTCTTGTGATTGGCTAAGCAGCCTGTCAGCTGAGACAAGCCGCACTGAAGCTGGAGCGCGCGGGAGCCGGGGAGAAGAAGACCGCAAGAGGAGCCCTGCAGCCTGGATAGGTAACGTATATCGTCAGCCGCCTGCCGCGCACAGCTACTACACGGTCGGTACCCGAAATTATAGGTTCAAGCCCATATGAATGATCAGCCGATGATGGTTGCCATTGGCTGATCGTTGTATTCATTACATGGAGCGATAATCGGTTGGATAATTATCGTTCCGTGTAATAGTACCCTTACACAATTTGTGTGACTCTCACCCCGCTGTAACTATGGCAGCACTAGCACGGTGCTCATAGATACGGGATAGACAATACACCACAGAAAGTATAAGTCTGTTTGGGCGGCCAAAATGGACCTATTATAACCCGCCACTGATTACCACCATGTAACTGTAGACGTATACACAAACCCCTAAACCTGGCACAGCAGCAACCTCAGTACCTGTAAACTGAATACCTGAAGACAGACAATGGGCTGCCTTTCAATAGTGTAGACTTTCAGTCTTTTGTAACTCATCTTGGCTTCACCCACTCAGAAATACCTCCTTACTGGACTCGGGCCATTGGCAAAGTGTAACGCCTAATGTGATTATTTAACAAATCTCTCAGGACTGCCACCATGGAACACAAGAATTTACAAGAATTATACTGACTCCTTAGACAGTACTGAGGCACCCACACTACATGGAAAGTGGATTTCCCATTGGATGCTAATTCTGACAGAATTTTACCACACAGAGGTAAGGCGGTAGCTGAACCGTACGGGAAAGTCTTCAGGTTAGTACACTGCAAAGCAGGTTTGTTCTTAAGCTGATTACAGACTAAGGTAACAAGTAGTAAAGAAAGCTGCGGGCACTCACCGATATAATGCGATGCTTCTTTATTTCATAACAAACGCCACGATCCTACACAGACAACGTACTCATTATGGCCATTTCGCGCGCATGCGCTCTTCCTCAGACCACCAGGGTCTCCACCCGAGTGCCATTTATTTAGATGACTTTTGGGGGGTTAGTTATTTTGTGCACATTTGGAGACCCTTCTTTAGTCACTGAGAATAATGGACTGCACTTTCTGTGGTAGTTTTGCAGTGAGGGAAGATTGTGGTTTAGATCTGTAAACTTTTGCATAGTGATTGTTTTCTATGGTTATGACAGGTTATTCTCCTTGCTGAGGATAAGACCCTCCGCAGTTGTAGCAGGTGGCAGCCCGTGGCTTCTAAGGGAGCTTTTCTACAAAAGATGGCCGCCCTGGCATACAGGCTATGTTCTCTATACTGGGCTCTGGGCTACTGCATGGATAAGTGCTGTGTCCAGCAGCCTTGATAAAGTCATGGTGGGATTTCTGAGTACTCGTCTCCTTAACATCACAGTAAGCTGCAAGGTGTTTGAATCAGACAGGATATTCACCAATGCTTTCAGTTGCTGACTGCTTAGTCTGTCTAAACAACTTGAAAATTTCAAAGGCTGCATTTATATGCGGAGAGAAGAGCTTACTTAAAGTGTAACTCTCATTTGATTTTTTTTTTCTTTTGCAGAAAACAATAGTTTAAGTGATTTTAAGAAACTGTGTAATAGATTTATTAGGCAAAAAAAGCCTTTTTCTGTATTCAAAAAGCTGTTTGCCAACCCCCCTTTGCCTTTTCTCCTCTCTGCACTCACTCTCTGCACTCACCCCCTCAGCCTCTACCCTCTCTCATAATGAACGCATAAATCCTGCTTCTTCTGAAGTGAGGGGGGAGGTAGGAAAAAGTTTTTGGACTACAGAAGGAAACTCATTTCCTTGACATCATCTGTTGGTGGTGGTTCAGGACGGCCCCATATATTATTTTTCTAATCTCATTGTATTTTCTTGGGGGGGGGGGGGATTTAATTTTTTGTACATTATTGCATATATAGCAAAACTATGTGAACAGTATAAGAACAACAAAAAAGAATCTTGGCCGAGTATGAAAATAAACCTGTGCCCTGGTACCCAGCTACCTCACATATAATGCTGTGCCCTGGTACCCAGCTACTTCACATATAAGGTTGTTGTGTGGTTGAGGAATACTTTGTTTTGACCTTAAGGCTATGTTCACACTGCGTACGATTCTGGCCGCATTTCGTACGCCGCCGTACATGTGCGGCTGAAACTTCGTGCGTGGGAAAAATAGACATGCGGCCGGATGCGTACAAACCGCGAACATACGCCCGTAGTACAGTTCTGCTTCCCTAGCTTGTTTCTAAGCGATCTGAAACAGGTCATTTACTTGGAAATCTTCGCCCAGCCTAATAAAACTCACAGAACCTCTTGGATCGAAAAATCAAGTTCAATTTGGCTGAAATAAGTACTTTGTACAGGACCGCATGGAAATCCACGGCTGTGAGTTGGAACATTTCCGTCCTCAAACAATGGTCTTGTTCATTTTTCACTGCGCTGTATACGATCTGGCCGTAAGCTCATACGTAGTGTGCATTGTGCGGGCGTATATCGTATACTTTCAAGCGAACGCATCAACCTCAAAACTAAGTGCGTATATTCGCGGTTCGCACTACGGCCGGAAAGATACGTAGTGTGAACATAGCCTGAAACTGTGTTTGGGTATTGTATGTTAATAGGGTGCGCTGCCTCTGTACTTATCACACTGCTACACACCTCTTTACAGCATACACTATAGTACATTGTCAGTGCAAAGGTTAACAATTCTACTTTACCACATCCACCATTACATGTATGGAAGTAAGATGCTTTGGTCACATGATGTCTCACAACCAATGAAAGCTTACTCTAGTCCAGCTCCTTTTTAACTTAGAAAAGTGTGGATCTGATCTAAGCATGGAAACTTGTCTGCGAGCTTAGCTACTGCTAGTGAGATCATTTAGTCAGCTCTTTAGCTGTAAGTTTCCTAAGTTTGCTGAGTAACAGAAGGCTAGGAGAGACATGCAAATAGGGGGAAAGTTCCAGGACAAGCTCCAGTCTCCAAAGTTGCCCCTGAGCTCAACCTGATTGTCTGTAAAGGTCAAGCCACAGAGGCGATTTTGCTTCCGCAGAGATATGTTTCCTCTTCAAGATTCCGAGTCAAGTCAGGTATTTCAGAAGCATCTGTGAGAAGAACCAGCAAGATAGGCTACTTCTCAGAGCCTCTAGGTGGACTCTACCACTTCCCAAAGCAGTATGAGACATTCACCATTTTTTCAGACCTCACTGCAAGGATAAGTTCTATGTTCTACAAGCTTCTTCTAGTCCAGGGTGGGATAGTTTTCTGAAGGGCCCCCTGGCATTTACCATTCTCCTATTAGTGGTGATCGGCTTCCACGTCAGTGATTTTGTTCCTGCATTCGTCCCTCCAGATATGTGACAGATCTGCACAAATCTCCTGTGAGTACAAATGTTTCTTCATTACTACAGACAGCCAAACTGTAAAGAAACACAGCTCATTGAAAAACAGCTAATTAAAAAGGAGTTTGTGGTTCACTAGGGATGCTACACTTGCACCACCACCCTGCCATGTGACATATACAATACACTACTGCACCCAGCTAACTCTGAACGACACCATCTGTATAACTCACCACAAAAGTACCTGTGCAAATATTAAGGCCCCATTCACACGTCCCTGTTAGTTGTTACTGTCAGGAAATCCTGATCAGGAGGCCTCAAAAGACATCAGGAAAGTATCAGGATTTCCTGACACTAATCTGTTTTTACCTTCAGTAAACCATCAGGAAATGCCTCAGTAGATGCCGCCAAGCGCCGGGGGCTGAGGTTTGGGGAGCAGTATGGGGGGCAGGGGTGGATTAACTTTTCCATAGGCCCCGGGCTGTTCACCAGGCCTGGGCCCCCCCACCCCACTGTAACTATGGCAACACTAGCCTGGCGTTCATAGCATAGTATAGATAATGTCATGATGTCCTGATTTGTGCAAAATTGCCATAAAAAACTGTGATTTTTGCAAATCATGGCGGAAGTGTAGCCAGGAGACAGTACACCACTGAAAGGATAAGTCTTTTTGGGTGGTCATGGGCCCCCCAGAAGCTCAGGGCCCCGGGCTGCCGCCCGGAACGTCCCTGTTATGATCCGCTACTGATGGGGGGTCAGGCTGCAGGAGGCCAAAGCAGACTTGAGGCGGCGGCAGGAAGAGGCCGGGGGACTGGAGGACACCAGCAGAGCAGACCAGGAACAGCAGGAGGCTGGAGGAGACAACCGGTGAGGTTTGGGGGGAGAGGGGTACAGGTGGTGGGCAGACAATCCGGAACCCCGGACGCTTTCCTGATATGCATCAGGAAAGCGTCCGCGGTTCCAGCGCTCCCATAGACTTCTACGGCGGCGTCCGGGCAGGAATTCCGGACAAAAATAGGACATGTCCTATAAAATCCGGATCTATTTTCCGGAACGGACACCCCTCCGGAAAAATCCGAAAGGGTGTCTGTGACTAATAAAAGTCTATGGGTCTGGAAATCCGTTTTTTCCGGGTGTGTAAAAGGGGGCCTAAGAAGGCATAGAAAAAAAATAGCACAAGTGCACATATAGAGCAAGGAATTGGGGCAAAGTGGTTTTGCTTGTGGCTTCTTCGAATCAGTTTTTGTTAGCTGAAACCAGGGATGTCTCTTCTGCTTTTTATGACTCACTGCTGGTTTTTGCTTACAAATACAGACCAGTATACTTATTATACTTCATTTGAATAATATAACCAGTGCCAGATGCATCACATTCAATACCGGTGCAGCCTAGTGCCCCATAATAATATAAGCTAAATGCCCCATAATATAACCAGCCACATGTCCTGTGACATATTACAGTGCCAGCCATATCATACCCCATAACAGTATAGCCACATGCCTAATAATATAACCAGTCACGTCAACTAATCCTGGCCATCCACATCATACCCTACCACAGTGCAGCCAATTGCCCCATGTTAGTGCCAATCACATGTTGTGAGGTGTATTTTTGGCGGAGAGACAACTGGGATGGATATAGGCAAATAATCCGGCAACCACTTGGCAGGGCGGCATTTTATTTAGGGTAATGGCCCTGATTTCCAGCCATGGCATCATAGCAGTACATGAGTGGATCAGAGCTAGGCCTGGAGACATCTCTGGCCTGTGATAAAGACTTTATGACTACAATAAAGTAACGATAATCGGCCGGATCGGCCCCATTTGGCCCGATTCGTCCGATTATAATTCGGTGAAATAGAGAGAACGATCAGCCGATGATCGTGTCATCGGCTGATCGTTCATTTAGGGCCAGACCTAAAATCATTGTTCCCCCACCGCGTATCGCTATGGTTGAATTGCGGTGCGCGGCGGGCGACCGACGATTGACAGGCTGCAGCATCATACATTACCTATCAGGTCTTCTCGGCGCTGTCTTCATCCCCGGGTCAGCTGACCGGCCATTCTGAAGATAGAGCGCATGGGACCCGGGGATGAAGACAGCGCCGAGAAGAAGCCTGGACAGGTAATGTATGCTGCAAGGGCTGCAAGGACATCGGTAACAATGTCCCTGCAGCCCTCGCTCAACGATCATTGGGCCGTGGAATAGGCCTAGTAAACGAGCGGCGATCTAGCAGATCGCCGCTCGTTTACATCGTTGATCGGGCCCTCCTCGGCCCGTGGAATAGGACCCTTACCCTAAGAGAAATATGGGAAGGTCCAGGCTGTCATTGAGATTAATAATTCCTGACACAACCAAACACGGAAGGTTACTGACAGTGACTACACCCAGAGCCAGTGATCTACAAACAAGTCATGTGCTGCAGGTAGAAAGTCACTCAGGGTAAGAGGAAAATGGAGTGTTCTGGTTAGTCAATGTATCTAAGCCTTTTGCTTGTGGTACAGTCTGCTGAGGTGGTGTATCTAAGCTGATTGTGTTTGGGCTGTTAGTGCAGAAGTGTAGTGAGTCTCTACGACTCTTCCTGTGGTCACGGTGACCGGTAGCTACAGCACTAGTCTAAGACTGGCCGACCAGTGTCCTCAAACAAGCTTCAGGTTTGTAGACTGGCGTTCACTTCCTAGGGCTGCTAATGAAATGTTGGGTCCCGACTAGGGATGGTCCGAACCGAGTTCGGTTGGGGTTCGTATGAACCCGAACCCTCGGTAATGATTCCCGATGTCTGCCCGCTCCGTGCAGCAGGCGGATCCAGAGGGAGGACCGCCTGGAAAACTGGGATACAGCCATAGCCATAGGCTGTATCCCAGTTTTCCAGGCGTTCCTCCCGCTGTATCCACCTGCTCAACGGAGCGGGCAGACAGCGGGAATCTGATGCCGAGCGTTCGGGTTCATACGAACCCGAACCTCGGCAGGTTTGGACCATCCCTAGTCCCGACACATCCAAGCTTGCTCGAAGTTCATTCAACGCTACGGGTACTATTACACGGGCCGACTATGGCCCGATCATTTTAGTAAACCTGACGTTAACTGGACCTATTAGACGGCTCGCTAATCGAGCGTTAGAGATGTCCATGCAGCCCTTGCCCAAATACCTGATACCTTACCTCTCCCCACTTCCGGTCTTCTCTCCTGTGCTCCGCAGCACCCCGGTTCTGGTGGCAGCAGCGTCTGATCACAGCCAGTCACAGGCTGGGCCCGCCACAGGCTGTGATTGGCTAAGCGGCCTGTCATCTCCTCGTTTGCTCCTCATTCCTCGCACGCTGCCGCCACGAGCGGGTGAGTCCGGGGAGGGCTGGGGGAAGCTGCTGGGGGGGGGGGGGGGCTGCCCGGGTGATCGCTGATCGTCCTGGCAGCCCATAGGTTATAGTGGCGGTCTGCTGCTGCCGCTCCTGTTACACAGAGCAGCGGCAGCAGACCGCTGCTACATAAGTCGTTTGTCTTTCAACATGTTGAAAGACAAATGACTTCAATGATCAGCCGACATGAATGATGTCAGCTGATAGTTGCCTCCTATTCCACGGGACAATTATCGGCCATGACGGCCAAATACGGCCCATAATCTTTCCGTGGAATAGGGCCTTTAGAGTAGATATGAGCCAGATTACTTACATCAGCATTCACAGTCTACCTGGAGCAATAAGGGGATCATTATGTAAATAGGGTAAACATTATAACCCGCACCTCTTATGTAAAAGACTTATACTGGTTTTGGACAGTTTATTGCCATTGTTGTCTATGACATGTAAATATATGTATACTGTAATGGTTTATGTACTTTGCAAGCTGTGCTCCTGTACTGTCTAAGCACCCTGTGCAGCAGAAAAAGATGGCTCTCATACTAATAGGATCACTTCCTAGGGTTGTGCAGCATAGGTGTGAGTGCAATGAACTTACCACATGAGCTGCACTTCCAGCACTTATCAGCTGCTGTATGGCCTGCAGGAAGTGGTGTATACTTTCCAGTCTGCCACATCTGCCCATGTCAGGAACTGTCCAGAGCAGTAGCAAATCCCCATAGAAAACCTTTACTGCTCTGGACAGTTCCTGACATGGACAGAGGTGGCAGCAGAGAGCACTGTGTCAGACTGGAAAGAATACACCACTTCCTGCAGGACATACAGCATCTGGTAAGTACTAGAAGATTTTAAATAGAAGAAATATACAAATCTGTATAACATTCTGAAACCAGTTAATTTGTAGTGGAAAAAAGCCTCTGTTCTCGAACTTAATCAGTTCTGGAAGGCTGTTCCAAGCAGTTCGAGAACAGAGCTGTAAGTTCCTATAGGGAACAATGTAAAGGTCTTTAAAGGGGTTGTTCAGCGGAAAAAAAAAAAATTCTTTCAAATCAACTAGTGTCAGACAGTTCTATAGATTTGTAATTTACTTCTATTTAACCCTTAGACGACCCTGGGCGTACCGGTATGCCCTGAGCTATGAAGCTTTATAGCAGGTGGGGTCAGATGCAGAGAGCAGCCTGGCCCTCACCGTTAATGACTGGCTGCAGCGATCGCGCTGCAGCGTGTCATTAACTCCTTAAACGCCGCAAGTCCCCTGTCACTTACCGATCGGGACCCCCGCAGTTTGACTGCGGGGGTCCCGATCGTTAAAACGGACCGCCGGAGGTCTCTCACCTGCCTGCGCGCGGTCCGATCAGCGATCTGCTCACTGAACCTGCACAGGCAGACTCAATGAGCAGATCCCCTATCTCACTGATCAATGCTATGCCTATGGCATAGCAATGATCAGTGTAGTAAATGAAAGTAATGTATGTACAAGTCCCCCAAAGGGACTTTATATGTGTAAAAAAAAAAAAGTAGAAAACATTATTACACTACCCCAAAGCCCCTCCCCCAATAAAAGTTCAAATCACCCCCCTTTCCCATTATAAAAATAAAACATATAAAAATAAATAAATAAACATATAATATACCGTAGCGTGCGTAATTGTCCGATCTATTAAAATTTAACAAGCGTCATTGGGAACGGCGTAGACGAAAAGAGGGGAAAAGTGCGCCGATTACTGATTTTATGTTACATTATATATAAAAAATTAATAAAAAGTGATCAAAACGTCCGATCTTCACAAATATGGTATTAATAAAAACAAGAGATCATGGCGGAAAAAATGACCCCCCATACAGCCCTGTAGGTGAAAAAATAAAACCGTTATAAGCGTCACAATAGGCCCATTTTATTAATAATTAATTGCCAAAAAAAAGGATTTCATAAAAAAATATATATATAACATTAGAGAATCTGTGTAACCTGCATATGGTTGTGTTCAGACTGACCTATAAAATAACGGTATCATGTCGCTTTTACCGTATAGTGCATTACGTAGACACAGGAACCCCCCAAACGTTACCATATTGCATTGTTTTTTACGATTTCACCAATTTATATCTTCATAAATAATATATTTGGGATTCCGTCATACATGTTATGGTAAAATGAAAGACGCCATTACACAGTACAACTATTCCTGTAACAAATAAGCCCTTACATGGCCTTGTAGATAGAAAACTGAAGGTGCTAGAGCTCTTAGAAGGGGAGGAGGGAAAAACGAAAGCGCAAAGATCAAAATTTGCGCAGTCCACTGGGTCATTTTGGGCCTGGTCCATAAAGGGTTAAAGATCTCAAGTCTTCCCATACTTATAAGCTGCTATATGTCCTGCAGGAAGTGTTGTTTTATTTACATTCAGACACAGTGCTCTCTGCTGACATCTCTGGCCGAGACAGGAACTGTCCAGAGCAGGAGAGGTTTTCTATGGGGATTTGCTGCTGCTCTGCACAGTTCCTGACATAGACAGAGATGGCAGCAGAGAGCACTGTTTCTGAATGTAAATAAAACAACATTTCCTGCAGGACATACAGCAGCTGATACGTACTGGAAGACTGGAGATTTTTAAATAGAAGTAAATTACAAGTCTATATAACTTTCTGACACCAGTTGATTTAAAAGAAAGAATTTTTCGCTGGCCAATCGCTTTATTTGGCTTTTGCCCTCCATGGGTGCAGAGCACCCGGCCCACAGAATGTAAAGACTATCAGTAAGTAGCGGGGCATTTTGCCTGGAGTACCCCTTTAAGTTCTTTATTAAAGATCCATAAAAGCATGTTCACATAGAGCAATAGGTCATAGAAAAAATACCAGCGGGCTGAACTATTGTTATTCACATCATAGACAAAAGAGTGGAGAACCAGGAATGAGGTATTGTACAGGAAGACAGAAGTGTGGATAATGGGATAGGTAAACATACAAATGGCAAACAATGTTGTGATAGATGCAAATAAGGTGACACCATATGTAATGTACTATTGTGATACATTACACAGGACACGGGATTGGAAAGAAAGAACAAGAGAAATAATAAAAATATAACTATATATTGTAATTTAGAAAGATCAACTGAGCACTTCGGCTTTAGCTGCTCTTTGCTCTGTAGACAAAGCTTCCCCTGTAGGGTAGTTAGCCAACCTTTAGCTTTAGCAGTGCATAGTGGTTGTGGAAGAATCTCTTGGAAGTAGTAGTGGTAGCATCTAGTCCCCCCAGGCCAGGCTTCTGCAGGAACAACTCTCTCTGTGTACTCTTACTTGTCCCCTATCTAGTGGATAGTTGACAAGTTATTTTGCCTGCTCAACCTCTTTAAGTACTTCGAGTGTAAAGACCCTATAACACCAAACGATTATCAGTCGTACTTGGCCGATTACTGGCCGTTTTGGACGATAATCATTTGGTGTAATAGCGCATGTTAAAAGACCACAATCAGGCGACATTCACAATGTCGGCAGATCTTGGTCTTTTAACATGCTGAAATGTCTCCATCATGACAGCAACTACTCTCACTCCATGTAATAGGAGCGGTGACAGCAGAAGGGCGCAGACTTCAGTGGCCCACCCCTCCTGATCTAAAGATCATCCTGCTGCTCGATCACATACATCAAATGGAAGAGCTTCTCTGGGATTCTTTATACTACCCCAAACGATATAACCAATGTTGGCTTCCATGGCTTACTTTTAGATGTAAATAAACATATCCAACCCCTACCTCCAGATTCTCCTATGAGGCCCGTGCAGAGCCCATGAACGTTCAGAAAAGGGCGATAGTTAGGGATTCCGATAGTTCTCTGCCTCATCAGGTTGAGCTTGTTTCCCCAACCTCTGATCTCCCTTTTTACCTCTCTTCCTCATTCCTTCTGTTCTTCTATCCAACCCTTCTGCATTCCAGAATTCTACTTTCCTTAGTTCTTCCCTTCTGCCCTACAATGTTGAGTGACCCGTCCTAATAGGGTGATACAAGCCCCAGTCGTGGTTATCTGGGCAAAGGTAAGTTTCCGGGGACGTCCAAGTTACCTGCGAGATAGGATACATAGACCTTCCTCGGATACTGCCCTGCACTTTTTAGACTGGTTCTCGGTGTGGGTTAGAGTGTTTCTGGACTTTTCTCCCTTAATGTTCTTAGCACTGCATAATAGATATAGTAGAAGTAGTAGTAGAAGAACTAGTTGTCTCTAGCTGCATCTGAACACACACGTGTCTTAGACTAGACTGCCCTACTCACTTCCTCCCATGCGGAGCTAACTAACTCCTCCTCCTAGGTTGTGTGTGTGGAGAGCAGAGATAGGCAGAAGAAGAGAAAGCACCTCCTATAGGCTGGCACAGAACATTTGGTATAACAGTAACATTAACCCATTACCTTCCTGCAGCTAGGCATAAACAAGACTTAGAAATAACACTGACACCTAGTGGCGAAACTGTAAACTACTCCATCACCTAACCTGGAGTGAGAGCTTTTCGAGAGGTGCACAGAACACTTAATAGCGGAACGCCACATATGCTTTAAGGACGCCATATACTGTGCCATCTTTTTGCGACTTGTGCCTTGCCATAGGTTTTCTAAGTTTTTATGTCATTGAAAATATTTGAATAAAAAATTATGAATAAATAATAATAAACCTATATTACTACATAGTGATTTTATAACTATTAGAAATCTAGAAGGCTTCTACCCCTCCTCCTACTATAATAAAAGAAGACAACAACCCAATAAAAATAAATTGCTTAAAACAGACAATGCAGCATAAGTGTAAGAGAGTAATAGAGAGTAATGGAGAGTGATAGTGCGGCTGAGAAGCACTCTCATACACAACCTAAAAAGGGAACAGAGATTTCCATTCAAACCCACAGGGACTGCAGGCGGCTCGGATGCCAATCTGCTTCCTTGGGCGGTGTACGGGAGCGACTCACATCCTGCACAAGAATAGATGAACATTAGCAGCGACTTCAAGGGGTTAAAGGTACAGGTGACCAATGGTAAAGAATAAGCCGGTGTCTGTGCTCCACAAACAGGGAGAGCAGAGGGTTAACTTCCTTGCAGGGCTCCAGACACTGACTCCTTACTGGTGTGTTACTGGTATGGCAGACATAGACAGTTACTGGTGAGGAGCTATACTGGACTGGGTTACTTCTGTATTTAAGCCTATGATGTATGATACTGACGCTGTATCTAAGCCTATGATGTATGATACTGTTTGCTGCTCTGCTGTATCTAAGCCCATGATGTATGATACTGACTGCTGTATCTAAGCCTATGATGTATGATACTGACTGCTGTATCTAAGCCAATGATGTATGATACTGACTGCTGTATCTAAGCCAATGATGTATGATACTGACTGCTGTATCTAAGCCAATGATGTATGATACTGACTGCTGTATCTAAGCCAATGATGTATGATACTGACTGCTGTATCTAAGCCAATGGTGTATGATACTGAATGCTGTATCTAAGCCAACGATGTATGATACTGACTGCTGTATCTAAGCCCATGATGTATGATACTGACTGCTGTATCTAAGCCTATGATGTATGATACTGACTGCTGTATCTAAGCCCATGATGAATGATACTGACTGCTGTATCTAAGCCAATGATGTATGATACTGAATGATTTATCTAGGCCTGCTTTGCTCTGCTGTATCTAAGCCTATGATGTATGATACTGACTGTTGTATCTAAGTCTATAATGTATGATACTATCTGCTGTATCTAAGCCTATGATGTATGATACTGACTTATATCTAAGCCTATGATGTATGATGCTAACTGCTGTATCTGAACCAGTGATGTATGATATTGACTGCTGTATCTAAGCCAATAATGTATGATACTGACTGCTGTATCTAAGCCTATGATGTATGATACTGACTGCTGTATCTAAGCCAATGATGTATGATACTGACTGCTGTATCTAAGCCAGTACTGTATTATACTGTCTGCTCTATCTAAGCCAATTATGTATGATACTGTCTGCTGCACTGCTGTATCTAAGCCTATGATGTATGATGCTAACTGCTGTATCTGAACCAGTGATGTATGATACTGACTGCTGTATCTAAGCCAATGATGTATGATACTGACTGCTGTATCTAAGCCAATGATGTATGATACTGAATGCTGTATCTAAGCCAATGATGTATGATACTGACTGCTGTATCTAAGCCCATGATGTATGATACTGACTGCTGTATCTAAGCCTATGATGTATGATACTGACTGCTGTATCTAAGCCTATGATGTATGATACTGTCTGCTGCTCTGCTGTATCTAAGCCTATGTATGATACTTACTGCTGTATCTAAGCCTATGATGTATGATACTGACTGCTGTATCTAAGCCTATGATGTATGATACTGACTGCTGTATCTAAGCCTATGTATACTTACTGCTGTATCTAAGCCTATGATGTATGATACTGACTGCTGTATCTAAGCCCATGATGTATGATACTGACTGCCGTATCTAAGCTCATGATGTATGATGCTGTCTGTCATGTATGTATAACTGAAGAAAGTCATACACATCAGATAAATATCAGCCAAAACATGTACAGCAATAAAACTACATTTTGCGTGTACACAGCTTAAGTCTTAGTTCATCTTAAAGGGGCTATCTAAACTTGGAAAAACATTGCTGCTCTCTTCCACAAACAGCGCCACTCCTGTCTTCAGTTTGGGTCTACATTGTTTTAAGCTTAATGGAGCTTAATTGTAATACCGAACACAACCTGAGGACAGGGGTGGCGCTGTTTTTACAAGGAAGTAGCTGTGTTTTTCTAATCCTGGATAACCCCTTTAAGCCTTAGTTAGGGTATGTTAAGGCCTCCGTTTTTTATTTTCATTTCTTTTACAGAAACTGCATTGTGTGAACAGAACCTTAAACTGGTTCCATGCGGCAATTGGTTGCCCCATCTGCTGAATATTGTGGGTGGGGGAGGGTTGAATCAGCTCGCCATCACTGTGTCCCCTGCTGAGGTTGACATTTGGGAGAGGGAATAAAATATACTTAAAACTGCCCCAGGTCTCGACCACCCTACAAGCACCACAGAGCTAAGATTGGTGGTCGGGAACCTAGGCAACAAGCTTACCACAGGGAGACAAAGGGGCCAAACTTCAAAAGAAAGCAATTTTGCTATTGTCTCAGATGGTATGTAGAAAAAGAGAACTGACAGGAATCACTTAGCAATAAATGGAGACCAAAACATGTAAAGAACGTAAAAGAAAAACGATACGAGAGCGTAATACATCAAGTAGCAGAAAGACTGTAAAAGTAACAAAAGATCTGAGAGTGCAGTCTATCTGCGTGACTGCTCCTGGCTTAAAGTGTCACTGTTGTTTTTTTGTTTTTCTTTTGCAGAAATCAATAGTACAGGCGATTTTAAGAAACTTTGTAATTGGGTTTAGTAGGAAAATCTGCCATTATCTGCATTCAAAAAAACCTTACCCCCCCCCCCCCCCCCCCTCCTCTCTCATTCACTGCTCATTATCAGGAAATCTCAACTCTTTTACATCAGTCGGGCCCTGTCTGTCCTATGGAGAGGGGAGGGGGAGGAGGGAGATTAGTCGGCAGCAGAGAGCAGAGAACAAAGGATTACACAGTGAGAGCTGTGTGAAAGCCGGTATTCAGAGGTCAGAGAGGTCAGGCTGACTTCAGAGAAGATAGCCCGGTCATGTACCTGTAAATTAACTCTTTGTTGTCCTGTTTTGGTGCCTCATCTCCCTCCACCCCCCACCCCCTCTCCATAAGAGAACCATGAAGACGAGGGGAGAGCTTCAAACTGCTTTTTCATGATAAAAAACACATTTTTCGTCTAATAAACCTAATTACAAAGTTTCTTGAAATCGCCTGCACTATTGTATTCTGCAAAAAATTATAAAACGACAGTGACACTTTAACAACTATAGGGGGGATTTCTCAATGGTTTCATGTAGTTTTTGGGGTAAAATATTTGCACATTTTTGAGAAATTGCTAAATGTGATTTTTGTTTGTGTTTAATGCAAAAATTAGTGACTGTTTTATACTGTGGTCTTGTGAAATCATTGGGAACCCCCACCCCGCAACCATTCCTTGCCCCCAATGGACTCTATATATGGGGTTTTAGCTCACATGTTTTATTTGAGTACTTTTGTATTGTTGTTTTATATGGTTGTTTTTATCCTTTCTTATGAAATTTATATGGTGCTAGCACTTTGTCCGGCCATTTTTAGGGTATGTTCACGCGCTGTACAAACAGCAGCCCTTATGCCGTGAACGACCATTTTTTACACGCGATTATAAGAAACTCTATAATAGGTTTTATTAAGCAACAGAGTTTCCTTCTGTACTCAGAAAGCTGTTTTCCTACCTCCCCCCTCACTTCAGAAGCAGGATTTCTGTGTCCATTATGCTCTATTGAGAGGGGAGGGGTCGAGGGGGGTGAGTGAGCACAAAGAGGAGAAAAGGCAGCTCTGCACAGCACAACATCCTGCAATTTTCTCTCACCAAGCTCCCAGATAAGCACTGACCTTTCTGACAGTCTCCAAACTGTACAGCTGCTTATCTGCTCTCCCTGCTCACTCATCCCCCTCGGCCCCTCCCCCCTCCATAAGTTATGATGGACACAGCAAACTTGTCTTCACTTTGCTCCTCTGTTATAAAGACGGCTTTTTCAGATAATGCCCAGATAAGAAGTAAGGTAGGAGGTTGGGAAACAGCTTTTTGAGTACAGAAAGAGGCTTTTTTGCCTTATAAAACCTATTACTCAGTTTCTTAAAATCGCTCGTACTATTTCTGCAAAAACAATTTTTAAATGAGAGTTACACTTATAATCATGATGATCCAGCTGTATGTAGCGGCCTTTGTTTGTACAGCGTGTGAACATAGCCTTATAGTGTCGGATTGTGGGAGGGGGAGAGGTGATGGAAATATAATATAATATACGAGGAAGGAAATTCTGTGCTCAGGTTCCCCTGATGAAACAGGAAATGCTAATCCGTTGGGGATTAAATTGAGAGATTTCACACTTTACTTACAAAATGCTGTTTGCCTGAGACGGATGGACTTCCTTCCAGGTTAAGTAGGTCAATACAAAAGCTTGGAGGACACGGCCACATTTAGGGCCTATGCTGCCACCGTGACCGGCCCGCGCACCATCAGGCAGAGATTAGTCACTTTCAGCTGCAGATTTTTGTACAGATTATATAAATTGTCCCTGTTTAAGTGTTCAAACCCCAATCTATAAATATGCCTGGGAGAAGCACATGGTGGCCTGCTCCGCTGCCTGCTCAGCTGTCTGCTCTGCTGCCTGCTCCGCTGCCTGCTCAGCTGTCTGCTCTGCTGCCTGCTCCCTGCTCCACTGCCTGCTCTGCTGCCTGCCCCACTGCCTGCTCCACTGCCTGCCCCACTGCCTGCTCCCCTGCCTGCCCCACTGCCTACTCCACTGCCTGCTCCGCTGTCTGCTAAGCTGTCTGCTCCGCTGCCTGCCCAACTGCCTGCTCCACTGCCTGCTCCGCTGCCTGCCCCACTGCCTACTCCGCGGCCTGCTCCACTGCCTGCTCCACCGCCTGCTCTACTGTCTGCTCCATTGCCTGCTCCACTGTCTGCTCCATTGTCTTCTTCATTGCCTGCTCCATTGTCTGCTCCACTGCCTGCCCCACTGCCTGCTCCATTACCTGCTCTACTGCCTGCGCTACTGTCTGCTCCACTGTCTGCTCCACTGCCTTCTCTACTGTCTGCCCCTCTGCCTGCTCCACTGCTTGCTCTACTGTCTGCTCCATTGCCTGCTCCACTGCCTGCTCTACTGTCTGCCCCTCCGCCTGCTTCACTGCCTGTGTGGTGTCCCACCACAGGTGTTTCTTGTCTTTTTGTCTTTACACCCCTTGCAAAAGTCTGTACTTTAAAGTAAAAGTGGTAATGAAGTAGTACCTAAGTTGTGCCACTAGATGTTGCTAGTATGAATATTGTGTACCTAAGTACTGCACAGCTGTAGGTCTTTATTAAATGGTGATGATCTATTCTTCAGCTGATCCTTGTCTTTGTTATACGGAGTGATGATCGTTTCTTCAGCTGATCCTTGTCATTATTACACGGATCGATGATCGTTTCTTCAGCTGATCCCTGTCTTTATTACACGGAGCGATGATCGTTTCTTCAGCTGATCCCTGTCTTTATTATATGGAGTGTTGATCGTTTCTTCAGCTGATCCCTGTCTTTATTACACGGATCGATGATCGTTTCTTCAGCTGATCCTTGTCTTTTTTACAAAGCGATGATCTTTCTTTAGCTGATCTTTGTCTTCATTACACGGAGTAATGATCAGTTCTTCAGCTGATCCTTGTCTTTATTACACGGATCGATGATCGTTTCTTCAGCTGATCCCTGTCTTTATTACACGGATCGATGATCGTTTCTTCAGCTGATCCCTGTCTTTATTACACGGAGCGATGATCGTTTCTTCAGCTGATCCCTGTCTTTATTATATGGAGTGTTGATCGTTTCTTCAGCTGATCCCTGTCTTTATTACACGGATCGATGATCGTTTCTTCAGCTGATCCTTGTCTTTTTTACAAAGCGATGATCTTTCTTTAGCTGATCTTTGTCTTCATTACACGGAGTAATGATCAGTTCTTCAGCTGATCCTTGTCTTTATTACACGGATCGATGATCGTTTCTTCAGCTGATCACTGTCTTTATTACACAGAGCGATGATCGTTTCTTCAGCTGATCCCTGTCTTTATTATATGGAGCGATGATCGTTTCTTCAGCTGATCCCTGTCTTTATTACACGGATCGATGATCGTTTCTTCAGCTGATCACTGTCTTTATTACGCAGAGTGATGATCATTTCTTCAGCTGATCCCTGTCTTTATTACATAGAGCGATGATAGTTTTTCTATCTTTATTACACAGAGAGCTGATCTTTTTTCAGCTGATTCTTGTCTTTATTACACGGATCGATGATCGTTTCTTCAGCTGATCCCTGTCTTTATTAGGCAGAGTGATGATCTTTCTTCAGCTAATCCCTGTCTTTATTACACAAAGCAATGATCGTTTCTTCAGCTGATCCCTGTCTTTATTGCATAGAGCGATGATAGTTTTTCTCTTTATTACATGGAGCAATGATCTTTTCTTCAGCTGATCCCTGTCTTTATTACACGGATCGATGATCATTTCTTCGCCGATCCCTGTCTTTATTACATAGAGCGATGATAGTTTTTCTCTTTATTACGCAGAGTGATGATCTTTCTTCATCTGATCATTATCTTTATTACACACAGTGATAATCTGCCTAATGAGCCTGATCGGGCGGATTATCGCTCCATCTAATAGGCCATTAGTGATATAACACTTTCTGCTCTGTTTGCCTTATGCCTGGTCGGTCTGGATTTGTCGCTTTGGATTGTAGATTTAGCCTGACTTGTTGTTTCTTTTGGCTTCTCCTTGTTGGGAGTTTCCGTGTGTGACACTTCTCTATAGAAAACTGCAGCTGTGTTACACTCCTCTGAAAGCCGCTTAATATTCTCTATATACAACTTTTTGCTTTTATTTCTGTGGCTTTTTTTTTATCCTTTTCACTTGATGTGATTTTTTTTAAACCTTCTAACTTGATGTATTTTTTTTTAATTTTTGACGTTCTCACATGATGTGATTGTAATTTTTTCTAACCTTCTCACATGATGTAATTTTTTAAATTTCTTTTTATCCTTCTAACTTGATGTGATTTTTTTAAAACCTTCTCACATGATGTAATTTTTTAAATTTCTTTTTATCCTTCTCACATGATGTGATTTTTTTTAACCATCTCACGATGTGATTTTTTTAATTATTTTTTTAGGTCACTGATTACTTTTTAAACACTCAGCACGCTATGGCAATGTTCACACATAGTATTTCCATCAGTCTTTTGTTTCATATTTTTTCAACCAAAACCAGGAGTGGAACTGACAGGGAAAAGTTATAATGGAAAGATTTGCACAGTTTCTGTGTTTTCAACTTACTCCTGGTTTCGATTGAAGACTGACTGACTGACTGACTATGTGAACATAGCCTGTAGGGCTGACATTTTTCACATTTTTCTGCCATATACCTCCATAGGGTTTTAAAAAAAAAACAAAAAAAACACATGTCTCATTGTTTGGTTTTTTATTATTATAATTTTTATGATGTCATTTCATGTCCTTCAGGAGAAATCCTCGAATAACATAACGGCTAAGTTCACACTATGTAAAAATGACGTCCGTCTTTCACTATTGCACAAATAGCAGCTGTTCTTTCAAAAAAAATTGTGCAATGACGGCCGTTATTTTTACATAGTTTGAACCTAGCCTATCAGAGAAGCAGGTAGACAATTATATAAAAACTGCATACAAGAAAATAAAACACTGCAGTTCTCAAGCCTTAAAAAAGAAAAAGTGGGTGAGGAGGCCCGGATGGTTCTCTCTCTTTACACCACACATGTGGGTGGGTCCTGGACTAATATGTGTGTATTGATATGCTGTGCAAACTCTACCATATAGGTCAAAGGGCAGAATTTATGACTGTGCAGGAGGCACTGAGAACCCAGGCTGTACTCATTAACCCTTCACTGGCTAACACTATTGAGGATAAAAAAAAATCTTTATTTGTACGGTATAGCAACATTATTTATGTTAGGAAGCATTAGGTATGGAGAGTACTATACTAAAGGAGGTATTATGTATGTAATGTACTATACTATAGGAGGTATTAGGTATGTAATGTACTATACTATAGGAGGTATTAGGTATGGAGGGTACTAGACTATAGGAGGTATTAGGTAGGGAGAGTAATATACTATAGGAGGTATTAGGTAGGGAGAGTACTATACTATAGGAGGTATTAGGTATGTAATGTACTATACTATAGGAGGTATTAGGTATGGAGAGTAATATACTATTGGAGGTATTAGGTATGTAATGTACTATACTATAGGAGGTATTAGGTATGGAGGGTACTAGACTATAGGAGGTATTAGGTATGTAATGTACTATACTATAGGAGGTATTAGGTATGGAGAGTACTATACTATAGGAGGTATTATGTATGGAGAGTACTATACTATAGGAGGTATTAGGTATGGAGAGTAATATACTATAGGAGGTATTAGGTATGGAGAGTACTATACTATAGGAGGTATTAGGTATGGAGAGTAATATACTATAGGAGGTATTAGGTATGGAGAGTACTATACTATAGGAGGTATTAGGTATGGAGAGTAATATACTATAGGAGGTATTAGGTAGGGAGAGTACTAGACTATAGGAGGTATTAGGTATGTAATGTACTATACTATACGAGGTATTAGGTAGGGAGGGTACTAGACTATAGGAGGTATTAGGTATGGAGAGTACTATACTATAGGAGGTATTAGGCATGTAATGTACTATACTATAGGAGGTATTAGGTAGGGAGAGTACTATACTATAGGAGGTATTAGGTATGGAGAGTAATATACTATAGGAGGTATTAGGTAGGGAGAGTACTAGACTATAGGAGGTATTAGGTATGTAATGTACTATACTATACGAGGTATTAGGTAGGGAGGGTACTAGACTATAGGAGGTATTAGGTATGGAGAGTACTATACTATAGGAGGTATTAGGTATGTAATGTACTATACTATACGAGGTATTAGGTAGGGAGAGTACTAGACTATAGGAGGTATTAGGTATGGAGAGTACTAGACTATAGGAGGTATTAGGCATGTAATGTACTATACTATAGGAGGTATTAGGTAGGGAGAGTACTAGACTATAGGAGGTATTAGGTATGGAGAGTACTATACTATACGAGGTATTAGGTAGGGAGAGTACTAGACTATAGGAGGTATTAGGTATGGAGAGTACTATACTATAGGAGGTATTAGGCATGTAATGTACTATACTATAGGAGGTATTAGGTATGTAATGTACTATACTATAGGAAGCATTAGGTATGGAGAGTACTATACTATAGGAGGTATTAGGTATGTAATGTACTATACTGTAGGAGGTATTAGGTAGGGAGAGTACTAGACTATAGGAGGTATTAGGTATGGAGGGTACTATACTGTAGGAGGTATTAGGTATGGAGGGTACTATACTAAAGGAGGTATTAGGTATGGAGAGTACTATACTATAGGAAGCATTAGGTATGTAATGTACTATACTATAGGAGGTATTAGGTATGGAGAGTACTATACTATAGGAGGTATTAGGTATGGAGAGTACTATACTGTAGGAGGTATTAGGTATGTAATGTACTATACTATAGGAGGTATTAGGTAGGGAGAGTACTATACTATAGGAGGTATTAGGTATGTAATGTACTATACTATAGGAGGTATTAGGTATGGAGAGTACTAGACTATAGGAGGTATTAGGTAGGGAGAGTACTAGACTATAGGAGGTATTAGGTATGTAATGTACTATACTGTAGGAGGTATTAGGTAGCGAGAGTACTAGACTATAGGAGGTATTAGGTATGTAATGTACTATACTATAGGAGGTATTAGGTAGGGAGAGTACTATACTATAGGAGGTATTAGGTATGGAGAGTACTATACTATAGGAGGTATTAGGTATGTAATGTACTATACTGTAGGAGGTATTAGGTATGGAGAGTACTATACTATAGGAGGTATTAGGTATGTAATGTACTATACTATAGGAGGTATTAGGTATGGAGAGTACTATACTATAGGAGGTATTAGGTATGTAATGTACTAGACTATAGGAGGTATTAGGTATGGAGGGTACTATACTGTAGGAGGTATTAGGTATGGAGGGTACTATACTATAGGAGGTATTAGGTATGTAATGTACTATACTACAGGAGGTATTAGGTATGGAGAGTACTATACTATAGGAGGTATTAGGTATGTAATGTACTATACTATAGGAGGTATTAGGTATGGAGAGTACTATACTATAGGAGGTATTAGGTATGGAGAGTACTATACTATAGGAGGTATTAGGTATGGAGGGTACTATACTATAGGAGGTATTAGGTATGGAGAGTACTATACTATAGGAGGTATTAGGTATGGAGAGTACTATACTATAGGAGGTATTAGGTATGGAGAGTACTATACTATAGGAGGTATTAGGTATGGAGAGTACTATACTATAGGAGGTATTAGGTATGGAGAGTACTATACTATAGGAGGTATTAGGTATGGAGAGTACTATACTATAGGAGGTATTAGGTATGGAGAGTACTATACTATAGGAGGTATTAGGTATGGAGAGTACTATACTATAGGAGGTATTAGGTATGGAGGGTACTATACTATAGGAGGTATTAGGTATGTAATGTACTATACTATAGGAGGTATTAGGTATGGAGAGTACTATACTATAGGAGGTATTAGGTATGTAGTGTACTATACTATAGGAGGTATTAGGTATGGAGGGTACCAGTGGCGGTCTTTGGCACCAAGCACCCCAAGCGATTGCTTGGGGCCCCCAACATCCAGGGGGGCCCCCTCGCCCCGATCTTGTGCTCAAGACCGCTGGACAGGGCCGCTGCCCCACTCGCTGCTGCCATCTGAACTGTAACTATGAGCACTCGTAATGAGCGCTCATAGTTACATGCAGCAGCACTGACAGGGCGGGAGACATTGGCCCCCTTCCTGTCAGTCACTCTTGTGGCCGCAGGAAGGGTTTTCCCTGCAGTCACAAGTGGCAGCTTTTCCTTGTGGTGCCGGCGCTCCAGTGACATCACTGGAGCATCGGCGCCAGGACAACGGGAGTGCGGCCTTTTGTGATCGCAGGCAAAACCCTTCCTGCAGCCACAAGAGTGAAGAGAAGAGGAGACGCCCGGACCCAGGTGAGTATAAGTGTTTGTTTTATTGTGTTATATACTATATGGGAGGGGGAGCACACAGGGGTCTGTTTAACTGGGGGAACGCACATCGGGGGTCTATATAAATGGGGGGAGCACACAGGGGGGCTATAGACTACTGGGGAATCACAGAGGGGTCTATATACTACTGGGGGCAGCACACAGGGGGTCTATATACTACTTGGGGCAGCAGAATGAGGTCTATATACAACTTGGAGAGCACACAGGAGGTCTATATCCAAGTGGGGGAGCACACAGGAGGGCTATATACTACTGGGGGAGCACACAGGGGGTCTATATACTACTGGGGGAACATACAGGGGGTCTATATACTACTTGTGAGGCACACAGGTGGTCTATATATAACTGGGGGAGCACACAGGGGTCTGTATACTACTGGGGCAGCACACAAGGGGTCTATATAATACTGGTGGGGCACACAGGGGGTCTATATACTACTGGGGGAACCACACAGGGGGTTTATATACTACTGGAGGAGCACACAGGGGTCTATATCCAAGTGGGGGAGCACACAGGACTTCTATATCCAAGTGGGGGAGCACACAGGGGGCCTATATACTAGTGGGGGAGCACACAGGGGGTATATACAACTGGGGGCAGCACACAGGGGGTCTATATACAACTGGGGCAGCACACAGGAGGTCTATATACTAGTGGGGGAGTACACGGGGGGCTATATATAACTGGGGGAACACACAGGGGTCTATATATTACTGGTGGTAGCGCACAAGGGGTATATACTACTGGGGGCAACACACAGCGGTCTATTGTTTTGGAACGCGTGTCGAGGGGGGGGCCCCAGACATAATTTCGCTTGGGGCCCCAGAAATGCCAAGACCGCCCCTGGAGGGTACTATACTATAGGAGGTATTAGGTATGTTATGTACTATACTATAGGAGGTATTAGGTATGGAGAGTACTATACTATAGGAGGTATTAGGTATGTAATATACTATACTATAGGAGGTATTAGGTATGTAATGTACTATACTATAGGAGGTATTAGGTATGGAGAGTACTATACTATAGGAGGTATTAGGTATGGAGGGTACAATACTATAGGAGGTATTAGGTATGTAATGTACTATACTATAGGAGGTATTAGGTATGGAGAGTACTATACTATAGGAGGTATTAGGTATGTAATGTACTATACTATAGGAGGTATTAGGTATGTAATGTACTATACTATAGGAGGTATTAGGTATGGAGAGTACTATACTGTAGGAGGTATTAGGTATGGAGAGTACTATACTATAGGAGGTATTAGGTATGTAATGTACTATACTATAGGAGGTATTAGGTATGGAGAGTACTATACTATAGGAGGTATTAGGTATGTAATGTACTATACTATAGGAGGTATTAGGTATGGAGAGTACTATACTATTGGAGGTATTAGGTATGTAATGTACTATACTATAGGAGGTATTAGGCATGTAATGTACTATACTATAGGAGGTATTATGTATGTAATGTACTATACTATAGGAAGCATTAGGTATGGAGAGTACTATACTATAGGAGGTATTAGGTATGTAATGTACTATACTATAGGAGGTATTAGGTATGGAGAGTACTATACTATAGGAGGTATTAGGTATGGAGAGTACTATACTATTGGAGGTATTAGGTATGTAATGTACTATACTATAGGAGGTATTAGGTATGGAGAGTACTATACTATAGGAGGTATTAGGTATGGAGGGTACTATACTATAGGAGGTATTAGGTATGGAGAGTACTATACTATAGGAGGTATTAGGTATGGAGGGTACTATACTATAGGAGGTATTAGGTATGTAATGTACTATACTATAGGAGGTATTAGGTATGGAGAGTACTATACTATAGGAGGTATTAGGTATGGAGAGTACTATACTATAGGAGGTATTAGGTATGTAATGTACTATACTATAGGAGGTATTATGTATGTAATGTACTATACTATAGGAAGCATTAGGTATGGAGAGTACTATACTATAGGAGGTATTAGGTATGTAATGTACTATACTATAGGAAGCATTAGGTATGGAGAGTACTATACTATAAGAGGTATTATGTATGGAGGGTACAATACTATAGGAGGTATTAGGTATGGAAAGTACTATACTATAGGAGGTATTATGTATGGAGGGTACTATACTATAGGAGGTATTAGGTATGTAATGTACTATACTATAGGAAGCATTAGGTATAGAGAGTACTATACTATAGGAGGTATTATGTATGGAGGGTACTATACTATAGGAGGTATTAGATATGGAGAGTACTATACTATAGGAGGTATTAGGTATGGAGAGTACTATACTATAGGAGGTATTATGTATGGAGGGTACTATACTATAGGAGGTATTAGGTATGTACACTACAGTATGGTAGTATTGTTTATGTGTATTATATGGGGTATTTGCTGGGTATATTATGGTGGCATTATGTATGTGTACCATATGGGTTAATTGGTACATATAGTATGCCAACCTTATTTATGTTTATTATAGGAGGTATTAGTTATGTACACTTAGTTTTAACCAGGTGAAGTAACAAAGAGAAGTAAGATATCTCCAGTATCAGCATATGTCGTGTGATGACAAATGACACAATAAAATCATGGGTAAGGGAGGGGTAAGAGGGCGGAGGGGTAAGAGGGCGGAGGGATAAAGTCAATGAGCATATAAGGTTAAGGTTATAAAATTCCGCATATCCAGGAGATCCGGCGTCGGCAGAAGTAGGAGTCCATGAAACAGTATGCGGCCCCAGTAACATAATACACTGGTAAGCCATTAGGCACCTAGTTAGATAAGTAGCATCACATAACTCACAGGGATACATAGCCCCTCACCATGGGACACCTGGATTTCAGGTTGTGACTATGAGGGTAACGCGACCTCCGATGGGTATTACTACAAGGGGAGGTCTAAGAAAGTAGGTAGAATGCATAGTCAGGCTTTTACTGATTCAATGGAGATAGTTTGCGGAGCCGAACTTAGAGGGGCAGATTTGATGGGTGGGCATGGCCAATATTCACAGGGAGGAGCCGAGGATATACTGTAATTACATATGGTATTATTCACACCCTCAACTTCCATCCAGAAGGGTCTTATAAGGGGACAAAACTACCAGATATGGACAGGGTTCCTGTATCCCAGTGACAGCGCCAGCAGAGTTTGGATGTGGAAAGCCCTAGGGGGTACAGAAGTTCAGGGGTCCTGTACCAATGGGTAAGAGATGCAGCATTATTTATGTGTATTGTAAGAGATATTTGTTATGTACAGTATAGCTGCATTATTTATGTGTATTGTAGGGGATATTTGTTATGTTTAGTATATCTGCATTATTTATAGTTAGTATAGTGATTCTTTCCTTATAAGAGGATTAAAAGTATCTATTTGTATGTAAATGCAGAATATTTGCAGTACATACCCAGTACATACCCCCAAAAAAACAAAAAAGACTTGCAGTTATGCAATAACTGGAGGGCAGAAGGTTTTTCATCCTTGCAGTAATAAAGTCCAGGTCTTCTATTCACATTTCTCCTTGCCTTTGGCCTAAGCTGAATGTTATCAGTGTGCAGTCTTTGTATGTGACAGGTGGATTGGGAGTGCACCACAGACCCAGGGGTTACCATAACCTGTGTTTAGCTGACACATTCAGTACATGGCTCTGTTATTCTAGGTAAGTGATGTCATAAAGTGCCTCCAGCAAGATAAAGTCACTCCAGTCACTTCTGTAGCCACGCCTTGTGTCTCCTGGGATCCGGCACATTCAAGCACAATATTCAGGCAGATATGCACAGACGAGCCACATAGTGCTCATCTAATCCTTCAGAGCTGCGTGCAATATGGATCTGACATGTGAGAGGTGCCGGATGTGATGGAGAGATTCCCTTGGGGGAAGGTAGGCATCCATGTGGGGTTTGGAGGTAGAATAAGTCTGGAGGAAAGTAGCTGTATACATAGCATTGTATTCCTGAAGCTCCGCAATAGTTGCAAAACTGCAAGTCTGTATCACTGTGGGGTGCTGATCTTGGTACTTCAGCAGGGTGTATCACTGTGGGGTGCTGATCTTGGTACTTCAGCAGGGTGTATCACTGTGGGGTGCTGATCTTGGTACTTCAGCAGGGTGTATCACTGTGGGGTGCTGATCTTAGTACTTCAGCAGGGTGTATCACTGTGGGGTGCTGATCTTGGTACTTCAGCAGGGTGTATCACTGTGGGGTGCTGATCTTAGTACTTCAGCAGGGTGTATCACTGTGGGGTGCTGATCTTGGTACTTCAGCAGGGTGTATCACTGTGGGGTGCTGATCTTGGTACTTCAGCAGGGTGTATCACTGTGGGGTGCTGATCTTAGTACTTCAGCAGGGTGTATCACTGTGGGGTGCTGATCTTAGTACTTCAGCAGGGTGTATCACTGTGGGGTGCTGATCTTAGTACTTCAGCAGGGTGTATCACTGTGGGGTGCTGATCTTAGTACTTCAGCAGGGTGTATCACTGTGGGGTGCTGATCTTAGTACTTCAGCAGGGTGTATCACTGTGGGGTGCTGATCTTGGTACTTCAGCAGGGTGTATCACTGTGGGGTGCTGATCTTGGTACTTCAGCAGGGTGTATCACTGTGGGGTGCTGATCTTGGTACTTCAGCAGGGTGTATCACTGTGGGGTGCTGATCTTAGTACTTCAGCAGGGTGTATCACTGTGGGGTGCTGATCTTGGTACTTCAGCAGGGTGTATCACTGTGGGGTGCTGATCTTGGTACTTCAGCAGGGTGTATCACTGTGGGGTGCTGATCTTGGTACTTCAGCAGGGTGTATCACTGTGGGGTGCTGATCTTGGTACTTCAGCAGGGTGTATCACTGTGGGGTGCTGATCTTGGTACTTCAGCAGGGTGTATCACTGTGGGGTGCTGATCTTAGTACTTCAGCAGGGTGTATCACTGTGGGGTGCTGATCTTGGTACTTCAGCAGGGTGTATCACTGTGGGGTGCTGATCTTAGTACTTCAGCAGGGTGTATCACTGTGGGGTGCTGATCTTGGTACTTCAGCAGGGTGTATCACTGTGGGGTGCTGATCTTGGTACTTCAGCAGGGTGTATCACTGTGGGGTGCTGATCTTGGTACTTCAGCAGGGTGTATCACTGTGGGGTGCTGATCTTGGTACTTCAGCAGGGTGTATCACTGTGGGGTTCTGATCTTGGTACTTCAGCAGGGTGTATCACTGTGGGGTGCTGATCTTAGTACTTCAGCAGGGTGTATCACTGTGGGGTGCTGATCTTAGTACTTCAGCAGGGTGTACCATTGTCGTGATCACATAACAATGCACTGAGGTACAGGACTATTACACTGTGTTATACAACTTAGTGATTACTAGTGTAAAGTAAACAAAAATGAAGGAAAAAGTTAAAATTAAAATATAATATCAAGTGTCATGTGGTAAAGACTGTCAAAGAATGAAATGAGCCCTACCAATAAAATCTACAGCTCCCCCTGTAAATAATAGCCGATTAACAGCTCTGTACATAGAAAAATAAAAATATTATGTTAATGAAAGATAATAGATATTATATATATTTACTTTTACTGTTAGATATATAATATTGTTTTAAAATAAATATATATATATATATTGTAGGGATCTTCCCGGGGGATGGTGTGTTTGGACACAGTTCACAGCAGACTTGGACTTATGAAACAGGAGCTTGGTGTTTATTTGCAGCATAAACAGTCCAGCAAACAGAAATACAGCAACACCGTGCTTTTAAGAACAAAAACCAAACAAAAAGGTCTTGCCCATCTGGGCGCTTACTAACAGGTCTTCTCACCTATCTGATACAATAACACAGCGTCTTTCGCCTGGATACCGCAGGGTGTACATTTGCTCCAGCCATGGCTGCATTCGCAGCTTCCACCAAACACACTGGCTGTTTCCTCCTGGCTGAGAGCACCCCCTGCACACTGAGCACACCTTTTGCCTTCTCAGGCTGATTGGGATCAGAGCTCACCTGATCCCAAAACCCATACTGGATCGAGGGGGAGGGAATGGCAGATCCCACTACCAAAACCTACCTGCCATTCCATGTAAATCCAGGCCCGGTAAAAATAAATAATAACTCAGCAGCATAGCACTGCTGAGCAAGAGATCCCTCCTGGACTTACCATCTCACACTATGCATCAGCCTAGGTGAGATGTACACCCCCTCGAACACATCTCCAGAGAGGACGGCACCTAACCCTGTGTTGGAGGCATCTGTCTGTACTAGAAACTCTCGCCTAAAGTCAGGGGTAACTAGCACAGGTTGTTGGCACAAGGCAGACTTAAGGCTTTGAAAAGCCTCCTCTGCCTCTGGAGTCCATGTCACCATTGCGGACCTCGCACCCTTTGTCAGGTCAGTTAGTGGGGCTGCAACTGAAGCAAAATTTGGCACAAACCTTCGGTAATAGCCCGTAATACCCAGGAAAGCTCTGACCTGTTTCTTTGTGAGGGGTTGAGGCCAATTCTGTATTGCCTCAATTTTATTTAGTTGTGGTTTCACTAACCCCCTCCCAATAATGTAGCCCAAGTATTTGGCCTCCTCTAAGGCTAGTGCACACTTCTCTGCATTGATGGTTAACCCCGCATCACTTATGGCATCTAACACCGCCTGGACCTTACAGAGGTGACTTTCCCAATCCGGGCTAAAAAGGACCACATCATCGAGGTAGGCAGCGGAGTAATCACGATGTGGTCGCAGAATCAAGTCCATCAACCTCTGAAAAGTGGCAGGGGCTCCATGTAACCCGAATGGCATCACTACATATTGGAAGAGCCCATCAGGGGTGGAGAATGCAGTCTTCTCTCTAGCCTCAGGAGTGAGTGGGATCTGCCAGTAGCCCTTAGTGAGATCGAGGGTAGTTATGTACCTGGCATTACCCATCCTTTCTATCAACTCATCTACCCTGGGCATGGGGTACGCATCGAACTTGGAGATCTCATTTAACTTTCTAAAGTCATTACAGAACCTCCAAGTTCCATTGGGCTTTGGGATTAACACAATCGGGCTGGACCACTCGCTCTGGGACACCTCAATGACTCCTAGGTCAAGCATACGTTTTACCTCGGATGATACCGCCTCCCTCCGTGCTTCTGGTATCCTATAGGGCTTGAGGTTTACTCTGCTTCTAGGCTCAGTTTCAATATGATGACTAATGAGATGCGTACGCCCTGGGAGGTCAGAAAACTTGTCTTTATTTTTCTGCAGGAACTCCTTAGCTTCCTGCTTCTGGGACACTGATAGGGTGTCACCAATCCTGACCGGAGGGATTGGTGGTGACAGATGACCAACAGGATTTGTCGCCACCAAGGATTCCCTGTCTTTCCAGGGCTTGATCAAGTTTATGTGATAAACTTGGAAAGGCTTCCTTCTACCTGGTTGGTGTACCTTGTAGTTGACCTCACTGACCTTCTCTACAATTTCATAGGGACCTTGCCACTTGGCTAAGAATTTACTTTCTACCGTGGGAACAAGTATGAGTACCCGGTCACCTGGGCTGAATGTCCTGATTCTCGCAGAACGATTGTAAATTCTGCTTTGGCCCTCTTGCGCCCTCTGGAGGTGTTCCCTTACTAGGGGCATTACAGTGGCTATACGGTCCTGCATTTGTGCTACATGCTCTATAACACTCTTGTATGGGGTGGACTCACTTTCCCATGTCTCTTTCGCTATATCCAATAAACCCCTAGGGTGACGACCATAGACTAATTCGAAGGGAGAGAACCCTGTGGAAGCTTGGGGCACTTCCCTAATAGAAAACATCAGGTAAGGTAGTAAGTGATCCCAATCCCGACCATCCTTTTCCACCACTTTTTTTAACATATGTTTCAGGGTTTTACTAAACCTCTCCACTAACCCGTCTGTCTGGGGATTATATACAGAGGGACGTAGATGGGAGATTTTAAACAGTTTGCATAGCTCTTTCATCACTTTTGACATAAATGGGGTACCTTGGTCAGTCAAGATCTCCTTGGGGATCCCCACCCTGGAAAACATATAAAACAATTCCCGTGCAATTGTTTTAGAAGCAGTGTTTCTTAGGGGTACAGCCTCAGGATAGTGGGTCGCGTAGTCTAATACAACTAGAATGTACTGGTGTCCCCTAGCCGACTTTACAATGGGGCCCACCAAGTCCATTGCGATCCGGTCAAAAGGTACCTCTATGATGGGGAGTGGGACCAAAGGACTGCGGAAATGCGACACTGGGGCGCTAAGCTGACATGTGGGGCACGACTCACAGTATTTTTTTATGTCAGCATAAATCGCAGGCCAATAAAACCTCTGGAGGACTCTCTCCTGCGTTTTATCCGTCCCCAAGTGGCCTCCAAGGACATGATTATGGGCCATGTCGAGTACCTGACGCCGGTACGACTTAGGCACCAGAAGCTGTTCCACAACCTCATCATTAATCTTAGTGACTCTATAGTAGAGATCATTAGCCATAGAAAAATGTGGAAACTTTCTCTCAGCTTCTGGTTCCTGAGGTACCCCATTCATAACAGTGACCTGCTCTCTCGCGTTTTTGAGAGTGGGGTCCTGTAATTGTGCAGTACCAAAATTATCCCTAGACACCTCTAAGTCTGGAACATTCTGCGCAGTGGGAGGAGCCTCTTCCTCACCAGCCAGGACCTGCAAAGGAAAAGCATCATTTTCATCCTGTACATTTTTATCATTGACCGTGGGTAATGCAATAGACTTAGGGGTCTCCTCACTTCTTTCAGGGGATTGTTGTTTTCCCCATAGAGCCCAGAACAATGGAAAATCACGCCCCAATATCACATTATGCATAAGGTTTTTAACCACACCCACTTCATACTGTACAGCGCCTAGTTCAGTCCCGACATTAGCCAGTACTATAGGGTAAACCTTTGTATCGCCATGTATGCACACCACGCTCATATGTCTTTCTGGCACAAAGTCCCCAGTCACCAGACTGGCATGCACCAGGGTGACAAGGCTTCCTGAGTCCAGCAACGCCTTAACAGGGAAGTTATTGACCGTAATGTTGCAGACTTGCGGTTCAGTCTCTAGTCCAGTGACCACAACAAAAGACGGTTCCGCAAATAGCGACTGACGCCGGCTAGCGTCACACTCCATGGGCTCAGTGGTAAGAGGGCAATGGGCAGACATATGTCCCGTCTCATGGCATCTCCAGCACTGGATAGGGCCTGGTCTCCTTGGCAGGGAGTCCTTTTTAGGGCCACTTAGCCACCGGGGACCACCACCAGTCTTTTGCCCCTGAGACGCCTCCTTAGCGCTCTTCCCTCTATCAGCACCCCTCCACACTCCCCCAATAGATGGAAGTCTCTTACCAGCTGAAGGCACAGGTCTGGCACTCCGGGGAGGTGAAGGTGCTGCAGGAACATCACGGAGGTAGTCCTCAGTCGCCTGGAACCTCTCCACAAGGTTGACAAGTTCGTCGGCACTCTTAGGGTCGCCTTGTCCCACCAAGCGTTGCAGATCGGCAGGGAGTGTGCGGAGGTAGCGGTCCATCACGGCCCTCTCTAGGATCTGTGCAGGAGTAGAAGTGTCTGGCTCCAACCATTTTCTTGCCAAATGGATCAGGTCGTACATCTGGGACCTCGCTGATTTGTCCAGACTGTAGCTCCAGTTACGGACCCTCCGGGCACGGACAGCAGCAGTAACTCCTAGTCGGGCAAGTATCTCTGCTCTTAGCCGAGGATAGTCCTTGACCTCTTGCTCACTGAGGTCACAGTAGGCCTTTTGAGGTTCGCCTGTTAAATAGGGAGCAATCACTTCTGCCCACTCAGTGGAGGGTAACTTCTCTCGCTCAGCCACACGCTCAAAGACAGTTAAGTAGGCCTCAATATCGTCATCAGCAGTCATCTTTTGCAGCGCACGCTGCACAGCTCTTCTTACAGACAAAGTCTCTGGCGCGGCTGCTGCCACCAGCTGGGGATTAGCACCTGCAGACGCCTCTTGTTTTGCTATCAGGTGCTCAATAAGTCTCTGTTGTTGAGCCATCGCTTGTTCATGGCACAGATTAGCATCTGCCTGAGCCTGTTGTTGTTGCCTATTAGCCTGCTGGTGTGCGGCCAATGCCTGTTCATGGCGTAAGTTAGCGTCTGTCAGAGCCTGTTGTTGCTGCCTATTAGCCTGCTGGTGTGCGGCCAATGCCTGTTCATGGCGTAGGTTAGCGTCTGTGAGAGCCTGTTGTTGCTGCATATTAGCCTGCTGGTGTGCGGCCAATGCCTGTTCATGGCGCAGGTTAGCGTCTGTCAGAGCCTGTTGTTGCTGCATATTAGCCTGCTGCTGTTGCAAACTCACTTGCATTAACTGCTTCATCATCTCCTCCATGTTGCTTGACGGTTTTTGGAGTGAAGCAGCAGCCCTCACCCAGGACATAAGTAGCTGTAGCCTAGTTGATGCACACCGTTGCCCCTAGCAACCGTTTTGCCCGCTCCGCAGCACCAATGGTAGGGATCTTCCCGGGGGATGGTGTGTTTGGACACAGTTCACAGCAGACTTGGACTTATGAAACAGGAGCTTGGTGTT
Organism: Dendropsophus ebraccatus; assembly: GCF_027789765.1. Lineage (NCBI taxonomy): Eukaryota > Metazoa > Chordata > Amphibia > Anura > Hylidae > Dendropsophus > Dendropsophus ebraccatus. Next base: position 211,976,010 of record NC_091454.1, on the reverse strand, counting down.
TATTTGCAGCATAAACAGTCCAGCAAACAGAAATACAGCAACACCGTGCTTTTAAGAACAAAAACCAAACAAAAAGGTCTTGCCCGTCTGGGCGCTTACTAACAGGTCTTCTCACCTATCTGATACAATAACACAGCGTCTTTCGCCTGGATACCGCAGGGTGTATACAGGGGCGTGGCTTCAGGCTGATGGGCCCTGGTGCAAAATTTTAGCTTGGGCCCCCCCCGGGCCCCCCCCCCCACACCAGCAGCACATACAGATGTACATTAGTAATAACCCCAGTGCATACCCCACTGCTTCAGAGAACATCTATTCCTCCAAGTTCAGTCTTTGACATCTCAGACGTTGTTCACAGAGGTGAGATGATCCATGATACATGTGCAACGTTTCAAGGGAAAACGTTCTCTTTGTCAGGGCTTGAAACGTTGCACATGTATCATGGATCATCTCACCTCTGTGAACAACGTCTGAGATGTCAAAGACTGAACTTGGAGGAATAGATGTTCTCTGAAGCAGTGGGGTATGCACTGGGGGATATACATGGAGGTTATTACTAATGTACATCTGTATGTGCTGCTGGAATTTGCTAATCATGAAGATTTGACCATTTGAAAAGTATTGTATGTTTCTTATGTATGGTGTATGCATGTACAGTATGTGTGTAGGTGATATGTATATGTGTGTGTTTATATGTGTTTCTTTATGGACTGGTATGTGATTGTGACAGCTGTGGAGCGGCTGTAGTGAACCTGATTGAGGACCAAATACTGCCTGAAATATACGTAGTGTGAACCCAGCCCCAACATGCATACACATACATCATATACACACACACACTGTACATGCATACACATACATCATACACACACTGTACATGCATACACATACATCATACACACACACTGTGCATGCATACACATACATCATACACACACACTGTGCATGCATACACATACATCATATATACACACACACTGTACATGCATATACATACATCATATACACACACACTGTACATGCATACACATACATCATATACACACACACTGTACATGCATACACATACATCATATACACACACTGTACATGCATACACATACATCATATACACACACTGTACATGCATACACATACATCATATACACACACTGTACATGCATACACATACATCATATACACACACTGTACATACATACACATACATCATATACACACACTGTACATACATACACATACATCATATACACACACTGTACATGCATACACATACATCATATACACACACTGTACATGCATACACATACATCATATACACACTGTACATGCATACACATACATCATATACACACACTGTACATGCATACACATACATCATATACACACACTGTACATGCATACACATACATCATATACACACACTGTACATGCATACACATACATCATATACACACACTGTACATGCATACACATACATCATATACACACACATCATATACACACACTGTACATGCACACACATACATCATATACACACTGTACATGCATACACATACATCATATACACACTGTACATGCATACACATACATCATATACACACTGTACATGCATACACATACATCATATACACACTGTACATGCATACACATACCTCATATACACACTGTACATGCATACACATACCTCATATACACATACATCATATACACACATACTGAGCACATTACATACAGAAACACTTTATACACATACACTTGCACACTGCATATTTACATCCACAGACAGACAGGCAGCCAGACACACACACACACACACACACACACACTTACTTTCTGTGAGGAAACTTCACTTTCTCAGCAGCTCCCGGCCTCCCTCCTCCTCCCTCCTCTTCTTCCTGGTGCCAGACCATGCTCTCTCGCCCCTCCCCCTCCTCCCTGCACGGGGACAGCAGAGAGGAGCAGGAAACAAGTGATGGGGAGGAATCAGGACCCCACACTGCAGGTTAGGCTGCCTCCAGGATCACAAAGCAGTTCTCCCAAATCGCCATTATCACAGCTAATTTGGGAGAACAGAGAGGCAGGAAGTAGCGAGGGAGGCCAGCGGGCCCCCTGTAGCTAGGGGCCCGGTCGCCATGGCGACCGTTGCGACCCCTGTAGCTACGCCACTGGGTGTATATTTGCTCCAGCCATGGCTGCATTCGCAGCTTCCACCAAACACACTGGCTGTTTCCTCCTGGCTAAGAGCACCCCTGCACACTGAGCACACTGAGCACACTGATTGGGATCTCAGGCTGATTGGGATCAGAGCTCACCTGATCCCAAAACCCATACTGGATCGAGGGGGAGGGAATGGCAGATCCCACTACCAAAACCTACCTGCCATTCCATGTAAATCCAGGCCCGGTAAAAATAAATAATAACTCAGCAGCATAACACTGCTGAGCAAGAGATCCCTCCTGGACTCACCATCTCACACTATGCATCAGCCTAGGTGAGATGTACACCCCCTCGAACACATCTCCAGTGACATGTCTACAATATATATATACACAGTATATGGCTAAGTTTACACAATGTATTTTTAACACCGGCCATTATTAAATGAAAATATACAGTGCATTGATTGTAATGGAATCCCGGCCGGAGTGTATACACTATGTAAACACTCCAGCCAGGATTCCATGTGGCCGCACAAAAAACTGACATGTCAGTTTTGTGCAGCTGCTATTCATTGAATAGCGGCCACACAAGACTGACAGAGCAGACAAGGTAAAGTGCAGCTCCGACCGTACTCTTTGTGTGCTATGGGTAATTGTAATGCAGGCGCACCCGAATGTACACCCCTATGTGCCCGCATTCCAATTCTAAAGAAATGAAGTTCATCCGGCTAGTACTGCAGCACCGGCCGTTCTGTGACAACACTGTGTGTAAACCCAGCCCATACATATGTATGTATGTATGTATGTATATATATATATATATATTTTATTACTGTAACGGAACTGAACTGCAGAATATAGTTAACATGTATTTTATACTGCAGATGAGACACCAAAATATAAACCTTCATAAGGCTTGTTTACCTCAAAGCAGAGAGTCATTTACGTCCATGGAGCCAACACATCCACTGCCCACTGCAGTGGACACCTGGTTGGTTCTGAGTTATGGCCCTATTACACGGCCTGATATTAAGGAGAAAGCAATCGCCAACCTGTTAGGTTGGCGCTTGCTTCCTCCTGGTTTCCACGTTCTTGTACATTGTTATGGGGGCTACCATCTTGCCAGGCCTCATGGACATAGAAGACAATAGACAGGCTCTGTCTCCTTGGGATGAATGTGAAACAATACTGAGCACTTTCTGGGATCTGTGAAGAGGTCCTTCCACAGGGAGCTTCTATTGTCTCCTCTATCTACTGGTGTCACATGACGCTGCAATGCTGTACAGATCACTTTACAGCAGCCTCCTCTTATCACCACAGACACAACAGGAAGTCTCAGCTAAATTTTAGCCCCAGCAGTGACAATGAAAACTGCAAGATCTCAATTTATTATTTTATAATATAGATAGTAAAAAAAATCACCAAAAATTCTTAAAAAATATGTTTAGCATAAAAACTTTAAACAATAAGTCATGTTCTGATGACAAATTCCCTTAAAGTGTCGCTGTCATAAAAAAAAAAAAAACTTGTAAAGACAAGCCAGGAAACTAAGTCAAAGATGTCTAAGGCGAAGGTCACAAGTCACACACTTCTAAGGATAGCAGCCCAGTGACGTACAGAGAGTAAATCAATGGGGGCCAAAAATAGTAAGTCAGATAAGCCAGGGGTAAAGTTAGCTACAGGGTGTGCACAACCGTATATCAAATGTCTACACTTCTACTGTAATTGACTGAGGACCTGTGTGCACCACAATTTGCAGCTAATGGGTTAAACTAATAATCCTAAAGGGATATTCTGTTCAAAATTATTATAATTAATAATAATTGCTCTTTGTTATATACTATAATCACACAGTCTATGCCTTTCCTGGGCTTCGCGCATTATTTAATCCCAAAAGGAGCTGAAAGCCACAAGAGCGACTGGCAGAGCAGAGAGCCAATGGCTTCTTGCTATTACAGTCCACTGTTTTTACCTATAAGGGCCCATTAGAAACCTTTATAGATAAATACATTGGTGCAGGAGCAGACTACCTTCTACTTAACCCCTTATGTACTGCAGTGTGTAAGTGCCCCAATGTTCAGAAGACAAGGTTAAATCTGCTTTACTGCCTGTGCACTGATAACCCCTGACCTCTGCAGGGAACTCTGCACATTTTCCTACTTGATGCCCCAGTTGGAGAACAGAGGTCAGGGATTATCAGTGCAGAGCTCCTTGTCTTCTGCTTGTAAACCCTTTTTTGTGTTGCAGCATGTAAGTAAACACTGGGTCACTTACAAACTGCAGTACAAGAGGGGTTAAGCAGAAGGACACACAGGCCCTTACCTTCTTCCCCGGGGTCCCCCTCCTGCCTGGGCCCCATAGCAACTGTCTATCCTGCCTCTATGGTAGCTACACCACTGCTCCCATTATTATTACATGATCGTAGTGCCCATACTGTTTGTAATATCTTAACAGCGCAGACGTTGAAAAATACATAATTACTCTTACCGCTAATTCATTTTCAACGAATCCTTCATGTCAGCACCATGTTTGGAGGATGCTCCCTTCACCTCTGTAGGGATAGGACACAGACAAGTTTAAAAGGCCCCTCCCCAGGCACCCCCTCAGTGATTCCAAATGATTAGAGAAGGTGCCCCGACCCAATGTTATGAAGGATTCGTGGAAAGTGAATTACTGGTAAGAGTAAATATGTATTTCCACAGCACTCTCTTTCATGACAGCACCATGATTGGAGACCTACCAAATTAGTAGTCTTCAGGAAGGGGCGACTGCCTGCAGGACCCTTCTGCCAAACGCGCAGTCTTGGTTTGCCGATATGTCTAGTCGGTAGTGCCGTATGAAGGTATTAACCATGACCATGTAGTTATTGACCATGTGGCTGCTCAGCATATCTGGTCAGGAGAGGTGTCTGCTTTCTCGGCCCAGGAGGACTTTTTGAACTATAAGCAGGCATAGTAGTGTGACTGTAGGGTGTCACCCAACTCACAGATGATGGACCAGGATCCTCTGTGGAGAGAGCACTGCGTCCTTTGTGCAGGCTTTTTAAAATGGCTGTGATCCCCACGCGCGCAGGCCGGGACCCGGAAGACGCCGGTGAGATGTCACTTCCAGTAATGTAGAGCACAATGGCCGTGTCCACCGGAGCCCCGCGTCTGCACTGCGCAGGGAAAACAGGAGCCTGGCCGCCACTACTGCCTCCCCAGACAGCTCGTCACGCGCCTGCCACGGAGAGGAGCTGTTTGCTGGGGGATTCCGGATCCTGCCTCCATAGTTGTGTCCCGGAAGACTCCAGCGAGACGTCACTTCCGGTCACGTCTCCACTGCCCAGCATGGGGAAAATAGGGGCCAGATACCATCTGTAACATAGGGGGGAAGATGGTGCGGTATGGAAGGAGGCCCCGATCTATCCTGAGCCCGGTAAGAACGGGCTCTGGTATCTACTAGCGTGGATGTCTGCATCCTTCCCTCTATAGGTGCTGTCATGAAGGAGGATGCTGTGGAAAGTGCCATTTTTTATTAGTTTATATTTCTAGCGATGAGGCTCGCAACGTGCCAGGAGTTATAGTTTCCCGGCTGGTGACACCTTGACTATAGTGCTGGAAGTTTGGAACGAACAAACAGAGCCACCGAAAAGGGTGGGAGAGCGTTCTAAAAACTCAGGAGGGAGCAATGAGTAACAACAGAGGACTTTGAAAGGTAGAAGAGGAGATTGGCGGAATACCCCTTTAATGGCCTATAGCCATAGCAAGAGTCGCAGCTGTGACCGGGCCCATAAATCAGCGGCACCCAGAAGCCTCTTGACATCTACGGCTGACCTACTAAAGCTCAACAGCTCATACTGTTTTGCCAATAATATGTATTTAGATATGTATTTAAAGGAGGCTCCAAACTAAGATCCAACAAAGTTTATTTACTATACAAAGTGATAATAGGAAAAATAGTACGATATATGTTACAGGAGTAGACAACGTTAACGAATGCAAAGTTAGGGGCCTATTACACGGAGCGATTATCGGCCGATATAGACCGTTATGGCCGATAACCATCCCATGTAATAGAAGGTAACGATCAGTCGATATAAATGATGTCGGCTGATCGATGTTGTCGTTTGTCTTTGATCAGGTTGAAAGACTAACGCCTGTGATAGCAGCGATCTGCTGCCTTCTCCCTGCGGAATAGGAGCGGCGGCAGCAGACCACCACTGTCCTCTATGGGCTGCCCGGACGATCTAGCGATCACCTGGGCAGCCCCCCTGCACCTCCCATGCAGTTACCCGTTTGCTGCCGCCGCATGCACTAGGGGCAGCAGAGAGGAACGAGGAGCGAACGAGTGCTGACATTGCTTGTTTGCTATATACAATACCATCACCAGGAGCTTTTAACTTCATGTCTAGACTTCAGCCAGGGAAGCATCAGCTGGCCGCTTAAAGGGGTAGTGCGGTGTTCAACATTTATTCACTAAATAACACACATTAAAAAGTTATACAACTTTGTAATGTGTGTTATTTAAGTGAATGGCCCCCTTCCCTGTGTTCCCCCCACCCCGGAAGTGTGATGCCGTATACTAACGGAATCACTGTCGACCCCGGACGCCATCTTGGGTCGAACACGTCATCTTCAGGAGGCCAGCCGGACCGCTCCAGCCCTCCCTCATGCCGCCCCCCCTCCAGCGCGTCATCAGCTGCTCAGCCGCGATTGGCTGAGCATAACTATGCTTCTCCTCGGCACAGATACATCCCATCTTTTATGCCCAAAATTCCCCACACCCCCCTGTTGTACAAGGCTGGTATACAGATATTATTTGTATTGTATCTTCTTCCATAGAATGGCCAGCTCTATAGGTTTGGATAGGGTAGACAAATAGTCACTCATGATAACTAGGCCCCAGCGATTACCAATGGAACATAATGATCCCTCATCAAATGGGAAGGAGCAATATGCTGGGTAGTAGTGATAGTACAAGGAACAATATACTGGGTAGTAGTGATTGTACAAGGAACAATATACTGGGTAGTAGTGATAGTACAAGGAACAATATACTGGGTAGTAGTGATAGTACAAGGAACAATATACTGGGTAGTAGTGATAGTACAAGAACAATATACTGGGTAGTGGTGATAGTACAAGAACAATATACTGGGTAGTAGTGATGGAACAAGAACAATATACTGGGTAGTAGTGATAGTACAAGAACAATATACTGGGTAGTAGTGATGGAACAAGAACAATATACTGGGTAGTAGTGATAGTACAAGAACAATATACTGGGTAGTAGTGATAGTACAAGGAACAATATACTGGGTAGTAGTGATTGTACAAGAACAATATACTGGGTAGTAGTGATAGTACAAGGAACAATATACTGGGTAGTGGTGATATACAAGAACAATATACTGGGTAGTGGTGATATACAAGAACAATATACTGGGTAGTAGTGATAGACCAGGAACGATATACTGGGTAGTAGTGATAGTACAAGAATAATATACTGGGTAGTAGTGATAGTACAAGGAACAATATACTGGGTAGTAGTGATAGTACAAGGAACAATATACTGGGTAGTAGTGATTGTACAAGAACAATATACTGGGTAGTAGTGATAGTACAAGGAACAATATACTGGGTAGTAGTGATAGTACAATAACAATATACTGGGTAGTAGTGATAGTATAAGAATAATATACTGGGTAGTAGTGATAGTACAAGGAACAATATACTGGGTAGTAGTGATAGTACAATAACAATATACTGGGTAGTAGTGATAGTACAAGAACAATATACTGGGTAGTAGTGATAGACCAGGAACAATATACTGGGTAGTAGTGATAGTACAAGAACAATATACTGGGTAGTAGTGATAGTACAAGGAACAATATACTGGGTAGTAGTGATAGTACAAGGAACAATATACTGGGTAGTAGTGATAGTACAAGAACAATATACTGGGTAGTAGTGATAGTACAAGAATAATATACTGGGTAGTAGTGATAGTACAAGGAACAATATACTGGGTAGTAGTGATAGTACAAGGAACAATATACTGGGTAGTAGTGATAGTACAAGGAACAATATACTGGGTAGTAGTGATAGTACAATAACAATATACTGGGTAGTAGTGATAGTATAAGAATAATATACTGGGTAGTAGTGATAGTACAAGGAACAATATACTGGGTAGTAGTGATAGTACAATAACAATATACTGGGTAGTAGTGATAGTACAAGAACAATATACTGGGTAGTAGTGATAGTACAAGGAACAATATACTGGGTAGTAGTGATAGTACAAGGAACAATATACTGGGTAGTAGTGATGATAGTACAAGGAACAATATACTGGGTAGTAGTGATAGACCAGGAACAATATACTGGGTAGTAGTGATAGTACAAGAATAATATACTGGGTAGTAGTGATAGTACAAGGAACAATATACTGGGTAGTAGTGATAGTACAAGGAACAATATACTGGGTAGTAGTGATTGTACAATAACAATATACTGGGTAGTAGTGATAGTACAAGGAACAATATACTGGGTAGTAGTGATAGTACAAGGAACAATATACTGGGTAGTAGTGATAGTACAAGAACAATATACTGGGTAGTAGTGATAGTACAAGGAACAATATACTGGGTAGTAGTGATAGACCAGGAACAATATACTGGGTAGTAGTGATAGTACAAGGAACAATATACTGGGTAGTAGTGATAGACCAGGAACAATATACTGGGTAGTAGTGATAGTACAAGAATAATATACTGGCTATTAGTGATAGTACAAGGAACAATATACTGGGTAGTAGTGATAGAACAATGAACAATATACTGGGTAGTAGTGGTAGTACAATGAACAATATACTGGGTAGTAGTGATAGTATAATAAACAATATACTGGGTATTAGTGATAGTACAATGAACAATATACTGGGTAGTGGTGATATACAAGAACAATATACTGGATATTAGTCATAGCACAAGGAACAATATACGGGGTATTAGTAATACAAACAAGCACACAAGCACAAATAAGAAGGTACAAGGTCCCAGTCAATACCAAAACCTTTGTTGAAGGGAATGTGTCATGAGAAAATGACTTATTATTTAAATAATGTGTCATGAACCATCAGGACAAACAGGAATAGGGAGAAGGCGCCCCACCCTGCTTATCTCACACAGTGCCCTAGATAGAGGAGACAATAGCAGCTCCCTGTGGAATGACCTCTTCACAGGTCACAGAGCGCGCTCAGTGATGTTTCACATTCATCTCAAGGGGACAGAGTCTGTCTATTGTCATCTATGTCCATGAGACTTACTGTAAAGCATGTCACTAAATGCTGTTAAGAAAAGCCCAGCCCAGACTTCTTCTATAAGACATTAGACTTTTTATATCTCATGTGGTTTGTGGTGTGACCTTACCGCCAAGCATGGAAAACTAGGTATAAAGATAAGATACTTACTGATTTTGGCAGGGCTAGCTCGCCGTGTAATGCCCATGGGAAGGGGGGGGGATTCGGATATGTATTTAAAGGAGGCTCCAAACTAAGATCCAACAAAGTTTATTTACTATACAAAGTGATAATAGGAAAAATAGTACGATATATGTTACAGGAGTAGACAACGTAAACGAACGCAAAGTTAGGGGCCTATTACACGGAACGATTAATGGCCGATATAGACCGTTATGGCCGATAACCATCCCGTGTAATAGAAGGTAACGATCAGTCGATATAAACGATGTCGGCTGATCGATGCTGTCGTTTGTCTTTGATCAGGTTGAAAGACAAACGCCTGTGATAGCAGTGATCTGCTGCCTTCTCCCTGCGGAATAGGAGCGGCGGCAGCAGACCACCACTGTCCTCTATGGGCTGCCCGGACGATCTAGCGATCACCTGAGCAGCCCCCCTGCACCTCCCATGCAGTTACCCGTTTGCTGCCGCCGCATGCACTAGGGGCTGCAGAGAAGAACAAGGAGCGAACGAGTGCTGACATTGCTTGTTTGCTATATACAATACCATCACCAGGAGCTTTTAATTTCATGTCTAGACTTCAGCCAGGGACGCATCAGCTGGCCGCTTAAAGGGGTAGTGCGGTGTTCAACATTTATTCACTAAATAACACACAAAAGTTATACAACTTTGTAATGTGTGTTATTTAAGTGAATGGCCCCCTTCCCAGTGTTCCCCCCACCCCGGAAGTGTGATGCCGTATACTAACAGAATCACTGTCGACCCCGGCAGCCATCTTGGGTCGAACACGTCATCTTCAGGAGGCCAGCCGGACCGCTCCAGCCCTCCCTCATGCCGCCCCCCCCCTCCAGCGCGTCATCAGCTGCTCAGCCGCGATTGGCTGAGCATAACTATGCTTCTCCTCGGCACAGATACATCCCATCTTTTATGCCCAAAATGCCCCACACCCCCCTGTTGTACAAGGCTGGTATACAGATATTATTTGTATTGTATCTTCTTCCATAGAGTGGCCAGCTCTATAGGTTTGGATAGGGTAGACAAATAGTCACTCATGATAACTAGGCCCCAGCGATTACCAATGGAACATAATGATCCCTCATCAAATGGGAAGGAACAATATACTGGGTAGTAGTGATAGTACAAGAACAATATACTGGGTAGTAGTGATAGTACAATAACAATATACTGGGTAGTAGTGATAGTACAAGAACAATATACTGGGTAGTAGTGATAGTACAAGGAACAATATACTGGGTAGTAGTGATAGTACAAGGAACAATATACTGGGTAGTAGTGATAGTACAAGGAACAATATACTGGGTAGTAGTGATAGTACAATAACAATATACTGGGTAGTAGTGATAGTACAAGAACAATATACTGGGTAGTAGTGATAGTACAAGGAACAATATACTGGGTAGTAGTGATAGACCAGGAACAATATACTGGGTAGTAGTGATAGTACAAGGAACAATATACTGGGTAGTAGTGATAGTACAAGGAACAATATACTGGGTAGTAGTGATAGTACAAGAACAATATACTGGGTAGTAGTGATAGTACAAGGAACAATATACTGGGTAGTAGTGATAGTACAAGGAACAATATACTGGGTAGTAGTGATAGTACAATAACAATATACTGGGTAGTAGTGATAGTACAAGAACAATATACTGGGCAGTAGTGATAGACCAGGAACAATATACTGGGTAGTAGTGATAGTACAATAACAATATACTGGGTAGTAGTGATAGTACAAGAACAATATACTGGGTAGTAGTGATAGACCAGGAACAATATACTGGGTAGTAGTGATAGTACAAGGAACAATATACTGGGTAGTAGTGATAGTACAAGAACAATATACTGGGTAGTAGTGATAGTACAAGAACAATATACTGGGTAGTAGTGATAGTACAAGGAACAATATACTGGGTAGTAGTGATAGTACAAGAACAATATACTGGGTAGTAGTGATAGTACAAGGAACAATATACTGGGTAGTAGTGATATACAAGAACAATATACTGGGTAGTAGTGATAGTACAAGAATAATATACTGGCTATTAGTGATAGTACAAGAACAATATACTGGGTAGTAGTGATAGTACAAGAACAATATACTGGGTAGTAGTGATAGTACAAGGAACAATATACTGGGTAGTAGTGATAGTACAAGAACAATATACTGGGTAGTAGTGATAGTACAAGAACAATATACTGGGTAGTAGTGATAGTACAAGGAACAATATACTGGGTAGTAGTGATAGTACACGGAACAATATACTGGGTAGTAGTGATATACAAGAACAATATACTGGGTAGTAGTGATAGTACAAGAACAATATACTGGGTAGTAGTGATAGTACAAGAATAATATACTGGCTATTAGTGATAGTACAAGAACAATATACTGGGTAGTAGTGATAGTACAAGAACAATATACTGGGTAGTAGTGATAGTACAAGGAACAATATACTGGGTAGTAGTGATAGTACAAGAACAATATACTGGGTAGTAGTGATAGTACAAGAACAATATACTGGGTAGTAGTGATAGTACAAGGAACAATATACTGGGTAGTAGTGATAGTACACGGAACAATATACTGGGTAGTAGTGATATACAAGAACAATATACTGGGTAGTAGTGATAGTACAAGAAGAATATACTGGGTAGTAGTGATAGTACAAGAACAATATACTGGGTAGTAGTGATAGTACAAGAACAATATACTGGGTAGTAGTGATAGACCAGGAACAATATACTGGGTAGTAGTGATAGTACAATAATAATATACTGGCTATTAGTGATAGTACAAGAACAATATACTGGGTAGTAGTGATAGTACAAGAACAATATACTGGGTAGTAGTGATATACAAGAACAATATACTGGGTAGTAGTCATAGCACAAGTAACAATACCCCATTATTAGTGATACAAACAAGAAGAAGCACAAATAAGAAGCTACAAGGTCCCAGTCAATACCAAAACCTTTGTTGAAGGGAATGTGTCATGAGAAAATGACTTATTATTTAAATGTGTCATGAACCATCAGGACAAACAGGAATAGGGAGAAGGCGCCCCACCCTGTTTATCTCACACAGTGCCCTAGATAGCAGCAGGTGACTTGGTGACGTTCCCTACACTGAATAGGTGGTGCATAAGGCAACACAAGACAGACAGGAACACAATAAGTCCAACAGTCCGAGTCATACGCTGACAGGTAGCAGAGGTACTGAATCACAAAACCAAGAGCAGAGTCAAAGTCAGGCTAGAAGGTCAGGACAGGCAGCAGACTGATATATAAGAACGCTGAGTTGGGTATATATCGAAATAACCAGCACCTTAATGAAGCCCTGAGAACAAACTTATAGGAAGCCAGGAGACTGTCCCAGAGCTGATCGGACCATCTCTTGGCTTCAATGCAAATGACCTGCAGCAGAAGGGATCCTGACTGGCAGCTACTCTGTAAGGGTGCCTTTACACAGACAGATTATGTGACAGATTTTTTAAGCCAAAGCCACAAATGGATTTGAAAAGAAAAAAAAATCTCAGTCTTTCCTTTATGACCCGTTCTCTGTTTATAGTCTGTTCTTGGTTTTGGCTTCAAAAATCTGTCAGATAACCCTCTCTGTGTAAGCACACCCTTGGGCTAAGTTCACACAACGTAAATTTTCAATAAATAACGGCCATTGCAACATCGGCCGCTATTTATTGAAAACTAAAATAACATAGTGTCCTATGGACATGTCAGTTTTGTGCGGCCGCTATTCAATGAATAGCGTCCACACAAAACTGACAGTGCAGACAATGTAAAGTGCACATCCGGACGCATTCCAAAAAAAATAAAGTTCATCTTGCCGGTACTATTGTACCGGCCAACATGGACTTCACTGACATCGGCCGTTCTGTGGCACGGCCATGTCACAAAATGGCCACTGTCTTACTGAGTGTGAACCCGGCCTCAAAGCGTACCCAGCTCCTCAAAGGTCTAGTCCTGACATAATGTTTTTATGTTAAAATATTTTTAAAGATTTTTTTGTAGACATTTTTTTCTAATTTTCCATTTTTCTATCCATATTATAAAATAATCCTGAGATAAGAGGAGGCTGCTGTAAAGCGATCTGTACAGCATTGCAGCGTCATGTGACACCAGTAGATAGAGGAGACAGTAGCAGCTCCCTGTGGAATGACCTCTTCACAGGTCACAGAGCGCGCTCAGTGATGTTTCACATTCATCTCAAGGGGACAGAGTCTGTCTATTGTCATCTATGTCTATGAGACTTACTGTAAAGCGTGTCACTAAATGCTGTTAAGAAAAGCCCAGCCCAGACTTCTTCTATAAGACATTAGACTTTTTATATCTCATGTGGTTTGTGGTGTGACCTTTCCGCCAAGCATGGAAAACTAGGTATGAAGATAAGATACTTACTGATTTTGGCAGGGCTAGCTGGCCGTGTAATGCCCATGGGAAGGGGGGGGGGGGGGGGACTTCTGACTCTTTCTGAATGGCAAATGTCAGAGAATAGAAAGATTAGGTTACGACCAGAGTTGCCTTACTTGACCTCAACCCCCACCCCCACCACCATCGTTGTCCATTTAGAGCCGAGTATGACTGTGTATTAGGAAAAAATGGGGCTGAGAGCTATAAATATATATATGGCCGCTTAACGTGTTTTTTTTTTGTTTTTGTTTTCTAGGGGGCATCATGAGAAGAAGACTGAACCTTTGGAAAGGCTTTAGACTCTGTCTTATAAGTGTTACATTTCTCACCCTGTTTACTATGTTTGATGGAGGCAATGTCGTCTTGGACACATGGGATTGGTTCCTATTTAACCTCGTTCAATCCTTTGCCAGGCCTATCGTTATCTTGAACTCTTCTTCCCCTCGCGCACATCACTCCCAGGCATTGCCTTATCCATATCCTTACAGGTTTTTAATAAACCAACCAAAGAAATGTCAAGGGAGGAGCCCATTTCTAGTTCTCCTGGTGATGGGACAGAATCATGATGTGCAAGGAAGAGACACCATACGGACAACTTGGGGAAATGTTACCAACTATGGAGACGTTGACGTTGTGAGGATCTTCTTGGTTGGCGTCTCTCCCATTATGACCGGTGCCATACAACGGCTTCTCGAGGAGGAAAGTGCCATTTATGGGGACATTGTTCAGCAGGACTTCCTGGATACTTACAATAATCTAACCTTGAAAACTTTAATGGGAATGGAGTGGGTAGCAAAATTCTGCCCTAACACCTCTTATGTAATGAAGGTGGACAATGATGTGTTCCTCAATGTCAACTATCTAGTCCACAAACTTCTCCGACCAGAACTTCCACCTCGAAGGAATTATTTAACTGGGCTTATTGTGTACAATACAGGACCCATGCGGAGCAAGGACAGTAAATGGTATTTATCTGAGGAAGTGTATCCTGCGAACGCGTACCCACCCTACCCATCGGGTCCAGCTTACGTGCTCTCAGCAGATATGGCTCGGAAGATCTATAAAGTGGCACAAGACCTCTTGGTCTTTGGCATTGAAGACGTTTTTGTCGGGATTTGTTTGTACAAACTGAATATTTTACCAACACAACCGCCAAGGAACGTGTTTAACGGGGAAAAGATCGATTATGATCCCGACACGTTTTGTCATGTTGTCTTGGTTCACCATTATAGGGAGATTGACTTGATAAAAGTTTGGGAAGACTTTTCGAGGAGAAGGACATTTGTATGTTAAGACTCCTTTAATGTTGTGGTCAGTGACCCATTTTATTTCTCCAGGTACCAGAAAATATCCTGATGCAAATGTGAAACAGGTCCATAGGTGCCATATATTGGACTTTAAAGGGGTTATCCAGCATTAGGAAAGTATGGCCACTTGCAGAGACAGCACCACTTTTGCCTCCAGTTTGGGTGCAGGTTGTGCAGCTCAGTTCCATTGAAGTGAATGGAGCTTAATGTTAAATCACACCTGACCTGGAGACAAGAGTGGTGCTGTTTCTGGAAGAAAGTGGCCATGTTTTTCTAATGCTTGATAACCCTTGATTACACTTGGCTTCCATTAACTCATTAGATTCCATATAGTTAAAAAACATACGATAGGCAACCGCTTTTCCCCATTTCAAGGTCACTCCAGTGCTATTGGTTGCCCACTAATCTAAATGCCACAACTGTTACTATGTGACATTTTCAATTATATATATGTGTCCACAGCAAAAGTATATATATATATATATATATATATATATATATATATATATATGCACACACAAGAGTGACGCTCACAATATATCAATCAGTGATGCAAATCAGGTGATACTCATATATAACAATCAATAAAATCAATGTAACCTAAGTGCAATATAATAGCAGATCTCACCCCTATCACCTCTCTATCACGTTACCTGTCCTGTGTATACAATAAATTGCTTTGTTACATGATAGGAGTGAGATCTGCTATTATACTGCACTTAGGTTACATTGATTTTTATTGATTTTGTTAATTATATATGTAATATATGTACGTCACTGTCTGTATGATATGATATCATGGGCATTATATGTTCCTCTAACAGTGTAGATGATGATTGTTATATTACTCGATTAGAATCACTGATTGGTATATTGTGACCATCACTTAGAAAAAACATGACTAAAAAAACAGTGCCACCCCTGGTTATGTTTGGTATTACACTTCTGTTTCATATACAAATCACAGAAAGGGGTCCTCCACTCAGGAACCGAATCTATGATTGTAATGGACAACAATCCCACGAAGGAAGTGGAACAGGAAGTAACGTTATATGAAGGAAGTTTTACTTTTGTCAGGTAGCTGCACAGAAAGCAAGTATAACCTGATCAGGCCGAAAGCCAGCAATAGATGGGACAGAAGTTAATGATTATTGCACTGTTTACTTTACTACTATGCAACGTTTTTTGCTGATAAGCTGTGAAGTGTGAAACATAAACCTGACAGGTGCTAACCAATAAGGAAAAGAGAAAACCAAGAGGAAGGACTGTTTGGCTGGGTTCCCACTCCATGAACATAACGGGCAAAGGCCATGGCCGTCATGTTGTATCTATGAGTATGATCCTTATTAGCGGCCGTCACGTTGTATATATCATTATGATCCCTATTAGCGTCCGTCAAGTTATATGTGATCTATGATCATTATTAGCGGCCATCATATTATACATAGGATTATGATCCTTATTAGCGTCCGTCACGTTGTATATATCATTATGATCCTTATTAGCGGCCATCATATTATACATAGGATTATGATCCTTATTAGCGGCCGTCATGTTATATATGATCATGAACCTTATTAGTGGTGGTCACGTTATATGTGATCTATGATCATTATTAGCGGCCATCATATTATACATAGGATTATGATCCTTATTAGTGGCCGTCATGTTATATATGAACATGAACCTTATTAGCAGCCGTCACGTTATATGTGATTATGATCCTTATTAGTGGCCGTCACGTTATATGTGATTATGATCCTTATTAGCGGCCGTCACGTTATATATAATCATGATCCTTATTAGCGGCCGTCATGTTATATATGATCATGAACCTTATTAGTGGTCGTCACGTTATATATGATCCTTATTAGCGGCAGTCACGTTATATATGATTATGATCCTTATTAGCAGCCGTCACGTTATAGATCATCATGATCCTTATTAGTGGCCGTCACGTTATAGATCATCATGATCCTTATTAGTGGCCGTCACATCAGGGCCGGATTAAAGGGAGGGCATCAGGGGCATGTGCCCCGGGGCCTCCACCACTTAGGGGCCCCCACCAGCAGGAACCCTAGTAGATTGGTTGGCAACAGAGCAAAGTGTTGTGTTCTCACATTGCGTTATTAACACAAACACAATGTGGGAATACACTCTGATACTGAGCCCCTGTCTCTAGGATCTGGCATCTTCCTCTGCACTGCAGCCTCTAGTGACCATCACGTGCGCAACAGAGGAGGATGCAAAGCAATACAGCCAGGAGCAAGGAGGGCCTGTGCTAAGTCGCCTACAGTAAGCTGCCATCTGTATAGATCGTGGCATAGTTTATTTATTGGGGGGGGGGGGGGGGGTTGTCGCCCGGGGCCTCCACCAACCTTAATCCGGCCCTGCATCACATTATATATGATCATGATCCTTATTAGTGGCCGTCATGTTATACATGATTATGATCCTTATTAGCGCCCGTCACGTTACATATGATTATTATCCTTATTAGTGTCCGTCACGTTATACATGATCTATGATCCTTATTAGTGGCTGTCACGTTATATATGATCATATGATATTAACAGCCATCTATATAACAAGGCAGGCACCATTGCCCGATATGTTCCCGAAGTGGGAACATAGCCTAACAGTGCCAGCCACAATGACTATATAAAACTAACCATAGTATTCTACATAATAACAGCCACATAACAGATAATATACAAGAAATTATTATTATTAGGGTTTTAGATACACCCGGAGCTGACCCTGCATAGTGCCTTTATTATGCCACCCATAACTCTATGATTATGTGAAGGACCTAAGGTGGGCACTAACTATAGGGAACACATGGTTCTGATTGTCTGCTGAGATTTTCTGCTAAGGTTGCACCAGAAGAACAATACTACAAGTGGCTGGTTTTGCTATAATTTGGTGGAATGGAGAAATTGAAAGATATATTACTTTTGTATGACGCTCCTGGGGCCCAATGCAACATCTGTGTTCATCAAATTCTGATTATTTATATTTTTTGTTACAATGCAACAAAATTAAATGTTTGGCTACAATTTTCAGATTACGTTCTTCCTGAACATCCTCGATTTTAAAACAAATCGGGCAAAAAGACATAAAAAAGCGCTGTATGTCAACATGGGGCAATCTGGACAGATGGCACAATGGAGGAACGTCAGTGGGATGTCGAAGGCTTGTAGCTCTTACACCAGTCACGGTCTGTGTCTCAGTTGTCACAAAGTTGTGTGGGTTTCACCAGTGACTTCTCACGCTTTTTGAGATGAAAAAAAGATGATGGTACTTGTAGTTGACCCTGTGCGGTGTCTGGGCAGATGGTAGTTTGGGGTTATGTGTAAGGATAAGGCCAAACATCTCACGTCAAATTTATCCACAAGGATAGTACGATTGGTGAACATGAAAACACAGGTTGACTTTAGGCTGATGCGGGGTAACCCAAAGTCTCTAGGGTACTAGTCTTAGGGGAACTAAGACTGAGCCAAGGCAGTAGACAACCCAGAAATTGTTTTGTTTTTTGTTTTTTTGGGGGGTGGGGGGTTGGATTATAGTTTGTAATTTATTTATTTTTTACTTACAAGTGGAGATTGACATCAATTGTACAATTGCTCATATAATACTCTGTCCAACCATGAAAGTGTAGTGAGTTATGTCTGACAGCATACAACTGACAGGTAACCTATTTGTTTGGGGTGGGCACATATACATAGAAAACCTAGGGGCCTGCATTAGACCCATCGCAGCCATAGAAACCCATAGGTACCCAGCAGCCATGTTGCTGGGATCCTAATGAGGTGACGGCTACCCAGAAATCACTTAGATGCCATGGTCATGTGACTGTTCAGCTCTCCCCAATACCTGGCTAAGGAAGACTTTAAAAAGTCTAACCCTCCCTTCACTGGAAATTTAGGAAATTCTATGGAGACTCTCTCAGCCACTGTGAGGACTGTGACCAGACTGTGACAATCTAGCACTACTACTACTACGTGTACTACTACTACGTGTACTACTACTACTACTACTACGTGTACTACTACTACTACTATGTGTACTACTACTACTACTATGTGTACTACTACGTGTACTACTACTACGTGTACTACTACTACGTGTGCTGCTGCTGCTACTACTACTACGTGTACTACTACTACTACGTGTGCTGCTACTACTACTACTACTACGTGTACTACTACGTGTACTACTACTACGTGTGCTGCTACTACTACTACTACTACGTGTACTACTACTACTATGTGTGCTGCTACTACTACTACTACTACTACGTGTGCTGCTACTACTACTACTACGTGTACTACTACTACGTGTACTTCTACTACTACGTGTACTACTACTACGTGTACTACTACGTGTACTACTACTACTATGTGTACTTCTATTACTACTACGTGTACTACTACTACTACTACTACTATGTGTACTTCTACTACGTGTACTACTACTACGTGTACTACTACTACTACTACTACTACTACTACTATGTGTACTTCTACTACTACTACGTGTACTACTACTACGTGTACTACTACGTGTACTACTACTACTACGTGTACTACTACTACGTGTACTACTACTACTATGTGTACTTCTACTACTACGTGTACTACTACTACTACTACTATGTGTACTTCTACTACTACTACGTGTACTACTACTACTACGTGTACTACTACTACGTGTACTACTACTACTACTACTACTACGTGTACTACTACTACTACTATGTGTACTTCTACTACTACTACGTGTACTACTACTACTACGTGTACTACTACTACTACGTGTACTACTACTACGTGTACTTCTACTACTACTACGTGTACTACTACTTCTATGTGTACTTCTATTACTACTACGTGTACTACTACTACTACTACTACTACTACTACTATGTGTACTTCTACGTGTACTACTACTACGTGTACTACTACTACTACTACGTGTACTTCTACTACTACTACGTGTACTACTACTACGTGTACTACTACGTGTACTACTACTACTACGTGTACTACTACTACTACGTGTACTACTACTACGTGTACTACTACTACTACTATGTGTACTTCTACTACTACATGTACTACTACTACTACTATGTGTACTTCTACTACTACTACGTGTACTACTACTACTACGTGTACTACTACTACGTGTACTTCTACTACTACGTGTACTACTACTACTACTATGTGTACTTCTACTACTACGTGTACTACTACTACTACTATGTGTACTTCTACTACTACTACGTGTACTACTACTACTACAACGTGTACTACTACTACGTATACTTCTACTACTACTACGTGTACTACTACTACTACGTGTACTACTACTACTACGTGTACTACTACTACGTGTACTTCTACTACTACTACGTGTACTACTACTATGTGTACTTCTACTACTACTACGTGTACTACTACTACTACTATGTGTACTACTACTATGTGTACTACTACTACTACGTGTACTTCTACTACTACTACGTGTACTACTACTACGTGTACTACTACTACTACTATGTGTACTACTACTACTACTATGTGTACTTCTACTACTACTACTACTACTACGTGTACTACTACTACTACGTGTACTACTACTACTACTACTATGTGTACTACTACGTGTACTACTACGACATGTACTACTACTACTACGTGTACTACTACTACTATGTGTACTTCTACTACTACGTGTACTTTTACTACTATGTGTACTTCTACTACTACGTGTACTACTACTACTACTACGTGTACTACTACTACTATGTGTACTTCTACTACTACGTGTACTTCTACTACTACTACGTGTACTACTACTACGTGTACTACTACGTGTACTACTACTACTATGTGTACTTCTACTACTACTACGTGTACTACTACTACTACTACTATGTGTACTTCTACTACTACTACTATGTGTACTTCTACTACTACGTGTACTACTACTACTATGTGTACTACTACGTGTACTACTACTACTACATGTACTACTACTACTACTGCTGCTGCACACACGTCCTTACTTGTGTTTGTGCGGACTCTAATGTGTTTTTATATGAATGTTTTACTATTCCTTACAGGATATATTGTTGTTATGGATTATTTAATAAAGCTTTGATTATTTTCATATTTATTTCACTCTGTTGTGCATTTCTTCCCTTGCTAGTAGAAATGAGCAAATTTATAGTAAAAACAGTAAAAGTGAATTGGTTTGTTAGCTCGGCAGTCAGCTGATCAGTCAGCTGCCTTTGAAGTCCGTGCCGCTCCATACAGCGCCGCCCCTGGTATTTCCCAGGACTGGATTCAGCTTTTCCAGGCATCCGGAGAGGAGCGGTACAGACTTCAAAGGAAGCAAGCTCATAAGCTGATTTGCTGATAAGGAGATTTGCTTAGTTTTTCCTGTAAATTTGCTCACCTCTACTTGTCAGCTTTAAAGGGCTTATCCAGTGCTACAAAAACATGGCCACTTTCTTTCAGAGACAACACAACTCTTGTCTCCAGTTCAGGTGCGGTTTGCAATTAAGCTCCATTCATTTCAATGAAACTGAGCAGCAAAACCCCGCCCAAGCTGGACACAAGAACAGTGCTGTCTCTGGAAGAAAGTGGCAGTGTTTTTGTAGTGCTGGATAAACCCTTTAAAGTGACTGTACCACCAGGCCCAGGCTGAAGCACTGGAGGCGGGCCGACCCATCCTTAGTGGGAGGAAACCCTAGCCCCTCTATTGATTCTAATGGAGTCATGTCATGGAGGGGCGGGGGTTTCTTCCCACTAAGGGGGGGTCGGCCGTCTCCAGTGCTTCAGCCTGGGCCTGGTGGTACAGTCACTTTAAGGTTCAGGCTCAATCCTAAAAGGGTTAAAAGCGGTAGTTTTTTTCTGATATTGCCATTTATAGAAAAAAAAAACTAATCTTCCCCACTCCTACATTGCCTTCTTAGGCTATGTTCACACTACGTAAAAGTACAACAACAGCCGTACTTTATGCAGCTTGGAACATTGCCTATTCCTTTATGGCATCCTGGCCACAGCGTATACACATCGTATACGCTCCGGCCAGGATCCTGCACGGGGCCGCAAAGAACTGACATGTCCGTTTTCTGCGGCCGCAATTCAGTAAATTGCAGCCGTAGGAAACCCTGTCAGTTCACACAATGAAGCGAGTGGCTCCGGCCGCTTGCTTCATTGTGTCCTATGGGGAGTTCTGATGCGGGCGCGCTGATGTGCCCCCATCAGAACACTACGGCCATAAAGATCATACGGCCGGTACTTAAGTACTGGCTGGGATGATCTTAGCAGAGACTGGCTGGGTGACGGAACGGCCGGTCTCTTACAAAGTGTGAACATAGCCTAATGCCGCACAGTAGTTCTGATGAAGAATACACCACTTCCTGCACGGCATACAGCAAATAATAAGTACGTAAGAGAAAAAATATCTGTAAAGTGGCAGTTGATTTGAAAAAATTAAATAAATAAAATTCTCCAGAGTAAACCTGTAAGTACTGTAATTCCCAACTGTGGGGTGCAGATGCTTCAAAAAGTGCAGCAGGTCAGCTGCCAGGTTGTTTGGCCAGGAGTGAGAGGGCTAGTTGAGGAGTGTGAGGTCCAAATGGCGGAGGAGGGGGATGGAACAGAGTACAAACTGAGAACAGGTCATAAAGGAAAGACTGAGATTTCTCCTCTATTCAAATCCATTCCTGGCTTTGGCTTCAAAAATCTGTCAGATAAATCTCTCTGTGTGAACGCACCATAACTCTTCAACACCCTGGCTCCACACAGGTAGTGTTGCCATCTGCCACCACTTGTGCCACTGTTTATGCTGAGCTGAGTGCCCCGCGCTGTGGATAACGTTCTCATGGTTGACTAAACTTAATAAGTGTCCTGGTTTCTACCTAGAGGTGTAAGTAAAGTTGCATGGGTCCCAGTGTATTGGTGCACCGCAGTATATTTGTGCTGCCTTAGGGCCCTATTCCACCGGACGATTATCGTTAGCATAATCGTTAACGATTAACGATCTCAAACGACCGCTATTGCGAAAGACCTGAAAACGTTCACTCATTTCCATGGAACGATAATCGTTACTTATGATCGTAATTGCGATCGTTTCTTCTTCCGTATTTATTCGCTATTGCGTTCGTATCTATTGCGAACGACCGAACGATGTCTTATTCAATGCGAACGATTTGCGAACGTTTTGCGAACGAGCAACGATAAAAATAGGTCCAGGTCTTATAAAGCGATCAACGATTTCTCGTTCGGTCGTTAATCGTTACTGCATTTCAACCGAACGATTATCGTTTAGATTCGAACGATTTAACGATAATCTGAACGATAATCGTCCGGTGGAATAGGGCCCTTAGAGTCATTTTTACGAGACACTTAAGATACGTTATAAAATTCTAACCTTCATCCAGACGTACAGGCCACATCCTCATAACAACAACCAAATAGCAATGTGGTAGCCCCGGGGAGCCAGGTGGCGTTTAGTTAGGGCAGGTGTAGTGTATCGCTGCAGCACTTGTCACGGTGGCCAAGTATGTGCCCACCCCTGGATGTACTCACACACGTCCAGTAATAGGTTCATGTAGTGCAAGTGTTCGTGTAGAGAAACCAGTAGGGGTAGTTCAGCATAAAAAATAAAAAAAATCAAATCAACTGGTCCAGAAAGTGCCAGAGATTTTAATTTACTTCAATTACAAAATCTCAAGTCTTCCAGTACTTATTAGCTGCTGTATGTCCTGCAGGAAGTAGTGTATTCTTTCCAGTGTGGAGAGCAGGAGAGGTATTCTATGGGGATGTGCTACTGCTCTGGACAGTTCCTGACATGGACAGAGGTGGCAGCAGAGAGCACTGTGTCAGACTCGAAAGAATACACCACTTCCCACAGGACATACAGCAGCTGAAAGACTTGAGATTTTTTAATAGGAGTAAATTACAAATCTCTGGCACTTTCTGGCACCAGTTGATCTGAAACAAAAAATGCTGTATTTTTAACTCCCCATTTAACCACTTAAACTTTACTGTAGGAATCTTCTTAAAGTCCCAGTACAGAATATAACGGTCTCTTTAAGTACAGGTGCAATACAGGATATAATACTTGTGCAGATTGAGATCCCTTTAGTCGAGCTGGGTACTTGAGATATACCTGAAATATACTTATTATATATAAATTATTTTTGAAAATACTCGTGGATATAATTATAATTTATAAATCACAGCCTCTCATTGGCAGATAAATCACAGCTTCTCGCTGGCAGAATACATAGGTATAGTCTCTGAATATTTTAGGCTTGACTTTAGGTACTGGCGGGGGTGACAGAGGACTGCCTACAGGGTTAGGGTTGGGTGGAGCCCTATCCAGACTCTTGGGTACTCTGTGGGGGCTGTAGTGAAGAAGCACCTACACCCACGGGTATGAACATCCGCCTAATGCTGTCAGTGGGCACAAAGAGACACGTGATCAAGTGACTAGGCCCGCCTTGAGGGTGGAGCTTGCCATTGGGAAGATTCAGCTACGTAAGTCCCACCTTGTGGGTGTAGCTTGCCATCAGGGGAACCCCTAAGAAAGGTTGGGAAGAACAGTAGAGTTTTCGGCTTTAGTTGAATACACACCTGATAACTGACATGAACATGTCTCAGTTTTCAGGTGTGAAGAGAATAGCCACCCAGCGTGGATAGGGTTTTCCTGTTCTTCCCACTACCACAGCCTCATGTGGTCAACCATATTTTTGTGTATAAACCCACAAAGAGAACGTAGGCAACACCAATATAGGCCTGAGTGCTAAACCAATGCATATAAATAGTACAACACTCAAAAAAAAAAAAGAAGAAAAGCATATGCACAAAGAAGGTAGCACATCAAAAACAATACTTAGATACTATAATACATACAAAAATACAACAAAGCACAGGAGTGTAACACTAGAGAGACAAGCCCCATACCAACCAACATTAAAACCCTTAAAATGTCAAACATGGATCCCACCAGCGTCCCAGCTGGAACCAACCTGACCCTAGACCATAATACATGGACGAAAGTAACAATCGTATCCCAATGCTAATCTATAAACTCTAAATAATGCAGTGTACAAGCAAAAAATAAAGATTAAAAAATTGTGAATAGAAAAAATACGGAAAAGTTCACCATGTCCGGTCCAGCAATACAAAGGGTCAGATGGGAGCAGAGAACACCCACATGTTCCGCCGTCCAACGGCTTCCTCAGGGATGTGGGTGGCTAAGGTAATGCAACATATTTATTATATGAACCCTAATTGTGGGAACAGCCCCCAAAAACTGTGACATACCATGTGCAGAAGAGAGTGGCGTCCTCCAAACATCCGTCGGCGCCATCTTGCACATGGTCGTGCAAATAGAACACTAGAGGCCGATTAGCTGGCTCTAGAAACATGGCGCTCCAATATGGCGCATGTAAATAGAGGCAAATATGCTGATATTCGGGAACATGGCGCCCGCTATACCCGTGCACTAAGGCGCTGATTTCAAAGTGCACTAACCTACACTTAGAGTGATGCTATGTATAGGTGCCCACTGAATATGTACATATATATATATACATATATATGAAAAAAAAAGTCACATGTACCTGTTCACATGAAGCGCCCAGTGATAGCTATATATATTTTTACACAGAAAAAGGTATACAACATGTGATAATTATGCCACTGAATTCTACTGACTTGGTGGGAGGAGAGTTGTGCAAACACTATAGGGGAGAAACATAGGGGGAGATTTATCAAATATGGTGTAAAGTGAAACTGGCCCAGTTGCCCCTAGCAACCAATCAGATTCCACCTTTCATTCCTCACAGACTCTTTAGAAAATGAAAGGTGGAATCTGATTGGTTGCTAGGGGCAACTGAGCCAGTTTCACTTTACACCATGTTTGATAAATCTCCCCTATAGTGTAAAGTGAAACTGGCCCAGTTACCCCTAGCAACCAATCAGATTCCACCTTTCATTTTCCAAAGAGTCTGTGAGGAATGAAAGGTGGAATCTGATTGGTTGCTAGGGGCAACAGAGCCAGTTTCACTTTACATCATGTTTGATAAATCTCCCCCAATGTGTCCATGGATCCTATATGTGAATAAGTGGACAACTAAGGAGGACAATTAGGATAACAAATTATTCCATATAATAAAATGTACCGACACAAAAAGATTGTAGTGCTATAAACTTTAAAGTGTCACTGTCGTTTTTTGTTGTTGTTGGTTTTTTTTTAGGAAATCAATAGTACAGGCAATTTTAAGAAACTTTGTAATTGGGTTTATTGGGCAAATATGCCATTATCTGCATTCAAAAAGACTTTCCTCAGGTCCCCCCCCCTCCTCCTCTATCTCATTCACTGCTCATTATCAGGAAATCTCGACTCTTTTACATCAGTGGATCCGTGTCTAACCTATGGAGAACGGAGGGGGGAGGAGGGAGATTAGTTGTGAGCAGAGAACAAGAGATTACACAGTGGGAGCTGTGTGAAAGCCGGTATTCAGAGGTCAGAGAGGTCAGTGCTGACTTCAGAGGAGATAGCCCGGTGATGTAGCTGTAAATTAACTCTTTATTGTCCTGTTTTGGTGCCTTATCTCCCTTAACCCCTCCTCTCTCCATAGAGAACCATGAAGACAGGGGGGAGAGCTTCAAACTGCTTTTTCATGATAAAAATGCATTTTTCAGCTAATAAACCCAATTACAAAGAAATAAGCTACTGGTGGAAGGGGAATGTTCCCCAAACTAAGTACATAAAAATGACACAGCACACGTCTAATGACTCGCTACCTCTCCACCCAGAAAAATTAGTCAAATATATAACACCCTGGACTAACAACAACAAGGCAAACCGGCTATAGCAGATATTATCATACCCGCACTATGTATAGCTGTGCAGATAAGGAGATAACTCTGGTATGACAAAGCATGTATATATCCTGGGATAACAAAGTGTTCTGTACATTGCTGGTGATGTTTATTCATCGTCCGATATTTAATTATGAATGAGCAATACTATGTGGAATAATGAGGCTCTGTCTATTGTCTGACACATATATGATATGTTCCCCTTTGGATTAGGTGACTGTTGCTGTGTGATAAAGGAGTATTGTTTCATGCTAACACCCCACACACAATGTTCTCCGAATTTGTTCCTATCACCTGTTGAATATGCCCTCTATATCAGTATGTTAAGGTTGTAGTGAGCAGATGCAGTGGGCGCCATGTTTTTGGTGTCCGTACGATAGCTCCAGTATAGGTTAGTGCACTTTGAAATCAGCGCATTAGTGCACGGGTATAGCGGGCGCCATGTTTCCGAATACTGGCAATTTGCCTCTGGTGTTTACATGCGCCGTATTGGAGCGCCATGTTTCTAGAGCTGGCCTCTCTTTAGCACATGGTATGTCACTGTTGTGGGGGTCTGTCCCCACAATTAGGGTTCAAATAAATATGTTGTATTACCTTGGACACCCACATCCCTGAGGAAGCCTTTGGACGGCAGAATGCGTGGGTTGTTCTCTGCTCCCATCTGAGAATAATAAAGAATCTATACTTACCCATCCCCATGCCCTCCCAGCTAGAAGTACCTCCTTAGCTAGTCAGTGACTGCAGTGGGGTCCTGTCCAGTCACTGACTGGTATTTCTCAGCTGGGAGGTGATGTTGCAGTGTAGTATGGAGTCTTTATTATGTTACCCCCACCCACAAGCAGCCCTGTTGGGTAGTAGGAGTCCTAGGTCTCTGTCTCTAGGTAGAGCTAATTCCTGAAGGTTTCCTCATGTAGTCGAGCATAGTCAGTAGAATTGCAAATAGAGGTGTAGTCCAGTTTCAGTAAATTAAAATCTCGTAGCTTTATTTAGAACATTAAAATAGCTGCATTTATGTACATATTTTAATGTTCTAAATAAAGCTACAAAATTTTAATTTACTGGAGCTGGGCTACACCTCTATTAGCTCTCCATATCTTCTCCAGGAGTCGGTCTGGCTGCATGTTCCGTGCTCAATGGTGGATGGAGATATTCACTTTGGACAAATGGTGAGCTGACTGACTTTCTGCTTTTGTTATAGTCAGTACAATACTTTGGCTCTCAGCAACTTTGCTCTACTGGGGATCAGTCCCTCTTCCTTTCCTTTAGGGAGTGACTGTCCTGAATTTAAGAAGGATCCCAGGGGTAGACAAGGGTTTACCCAGCTCATGGTTACCCCACCTCTAAGGGTCTAGCTCTGCATACTGTAGTCTCAGACTCTCTCGCAAAAATAATCTCATTGCCCATCTAGGGCTCTGGCCTGCTTAATCACTGCAGCAGGAACTTTTGTCTTTTGTCTGTCTCTCATACACAACTCCTGACTAAAGAACTACTAGACCAGGAAGATACCTCCACTTATAAAGGGTTGTGTCACAGGAAAAGAGGAGAGTGTGAGGGTAGAAGGTCTGCACCTGTGATTGGTCAATACAACAATATAACAACTGTTCACAGGGGAGAGTGAGACACCGAGTGGCCGCGGACCTTTTTCCCTGCCCGGTACCGGTGTATTACCGAGAACCGTCCCTAAGCACTGAAGGCGGGCTGGCCCACCACCTCCCCTCTCCCTCCCCTCAATGACGCAGCTCCATTAGAATCAATGGAGCCGCCCTTTGGGGGCAGGCTGGCCCGCCTCCAATGCTTCAGGCCAGGCCAGTGCTTGGTAATAGACCAGCGACGTGTGCGGTTCAATAAAAGGACTGTGGCACCGGCATCCCCATGCCAGCGGCGGTCTATTCTTGGTAAAAACAGAAAAGTCATGTAGCAATGGTACATTTGCTTTAACTATTATACACTATTAATCCATGGCTATTAATTATTTGTAGGAAGCATTACCTTGTGGGGGCACAAGGGGGACAGCAGCACTTTGCAGTGGGCACATTGCTTGAATTATTACTTTTGGAATTGCATATGATGTAATATTTGGAACTTTCTAGAAGTGACTTTAAATGTTGTCTCGTTGAGGGTTTCTGCTGTCCCAATGAATGGCCATTATTGCATTGCCTGACTGAGTGTTTTCCATGGTGCTTTGTATTTGTCAATGTGGTTTGACCAGTTGCTTTGTGGTTGTGAGATGTCGCCCCATGTTTACACTTTGCACCTTACGCAGTCTATATTCTTTTATGTCATTTCATTGCACTAGTGTCATTATGTAGTAAGTGTTCAGATGCCACCTAGTGGCTGTCCAGAGCAATAGACTTGCACACATTTATTAGTATTAGGAAAATATAGGACACAACCCTAACAAGTGAGAGATCATTCTAATAATCTCTTAGACCTAAGGGAAGGATTTAGCCCTCCTGTACACATCCGTAAAATGAGTCTGCATGTTATCTGTAATAGTGAACATTATGCCGACCCATATGTCTATGTGCCCATGCACATGTTGTTTTTGCAAATTCCTGACTTTCCAGTTTAAAAATAATAATACCTTGAGGTTTCTGTGCACTATACCGCTGCTTGTTTTTCTTTCGAGGTGTGTGTGTGAGTTGTTCTTGGTATGAGTTCGGTGTACGGTATTCTGCAATTTCCCCTAATTGGAGTTACGTTGTTAGTTGGAAACACATACACACACAATAGTATATATGAGCGTACAGTTTAAGGCCATGTTCACACAACATTAGTTTCCTATAAATCACGGCCATTGTTGCTGATTTGCAACAACGCCCGTGATTAATAGGAAATTTACATTGTACTGCAGTCTATGGGATCCCGGCCAGAGTGTATACACATTCTATACACTCAGGCCAAGATCGCTAGCGGCTGTACAGAAAACTGACATGCCAGAACTGTCAGTTCACACAATGGAAAGTGCGGCTCCATACTATTTGCTATGGTGAATTGGGATTCAGACACACACGGATGTGCCCGCATCCCCATTCAGCACAAATGAAGTTCATCCAGCCGGTATTGCAGTACGGCCGGAATGATCTTCACTGACACCTGCTGACCGGGTCACCGAACAGCTAGTGTCTTACAGCATATGAACCCGGCCTAAGAGGAGAAGTACAGCGAAAATTTTTATTACAGTATTGTATTGCCCCCCCCAAAAGTTATACAAATCACCAATATACACTTATTACGGGAAAAGCTTGATGTCACTTCCTGGATAACATGGTGATGTCACTTCCTGGATAACATGGTGATGTCGCTTCCTGGATAACATGGTGATGTCATTTCCTGGATAACATGGTGATGTCACTTCCTGGATAACATAGTGATGTCACGACCTGACTCCCAGAGCTGTGCGGGCTGTGGCTGCTGGAGAGGATGATGGCAGAGGGACGCAGGGCACTGGAGGGACACTGAGCATCCCCCTGCCATCATCCTCTCCAGCAGCCACAGCCCGCACAGCTCTGGGAGTCGGACATCACAGTTTTACCCAGGAAGTGACATCACCATGTTATCCAGGAAAAGACATCACCATGTTATCCAGGAAGTGACATTACCATGTTATCCAGGAAAAGACATCACCATGTTATCCAGGAAGTGACGCCACCATGTTATCCAGGAAGTGACATCACCATGTTATCCAGGAAGTGACATTACCATGTTATCCAGGAAAAGACATCACCATGTTATCCAGGAAGTGACATTACCATGTTATCCAGGAAAAGACATCACCATGTATACAGGAAAAGACATCACCATGTTATCCAGGAAATGACATCACCATGTTATCCAGGAAATGACATCACCATGTTATCCAGGAAATGACATCACCATGTATACAGGAAGTGACATCACCATGTTATCCAGGGAGTGAAGCCTTGATGCAGTAGTAAGTGCAGGAGAAAAAGCACTTTATAAGCATTTCCCGTAATAAAATATAGTATATTGGTAATTTGTATAACTTTTGGGGGGGTAATACAATACTTTAATAAAAAATTTCGCCGGATTTCTCATTTGAAGTGAATCTTTGACCCCCTGACCACTTACCAAGCTGACAGCAGCGCTGGATAGATATCAGTCAAAGCCTTCAGAATCTACCTTTCTTGCCTGTGTCTATGTTATTATTTTCATTTTTTTAAAAAAAAACACTTTTTGGGCTGTGAATTGTGTCAAAGAGGCGGAGCCTATTATTCCCTGGGCTCTAAAACTGCTATACCACACTGTGCTGTATGCAGAGTGTACATGGCTGATTATGCAAGGGGCAGGCATACAGTATGGTAAGGCTATAGCCAAGGTAATAGTAGGCTCCGCCTCTTTGACACTATTCATAGCCCAAATAAAAGTGTGACAATATGACAATAAAAACACAGACACAGGTAACAAAGATATGAATGCTTTAATTGATATCTATCCAGCGGTGCCGTCAGCTCAGCAGGCGATCAGGTCGTCACAGAAGTGGTTATCCAGGCTTAGAAAGGCCAGTGCCTTTCCTGTCCTCAGTTTGGGTGTGGTTACGCATTTCAGTCCCATTAAAGTGAATGGAGCTGAATTGTATTACCACACACAACCTGAGGACAGGGGTGGTGCTGTTTTTCCAAGAAAGTATCTGTTTCTAATAATTTTGGATAACCCCTTTAAAATGTGGACCACGTCAGTTTTCACTGCACATTTTGCGCTTAATTATGCTAAAAATGTAGCATATTGCTGCTACCACAATACAATCCAGCGTATTCCCCGCTTTAGGGTGCCTTCACACGTACCGTATAGCTGCGTAATTTAACGCTGCGTATTTATCGCTGCGTTTTTATCGCTGCATTTTTGGTGCGATTTTTACATGCGCGTTTTGATTTTCACATGTAAAAATTGCACCAAACCTGCAGCGATAAATACGCAGCGATACGGTACGTGTGAAGGCACCCTTAATATGTTCTTTTCTGCCCAGCGTTATTTATGCAGGATTTGCCTTCCAGGCATCTGGGAAAGCTGTGTGACCACCATGCAGGTGGCTGTGACAGAAGCCCCTTCAGGATCAGCTGTCCCTCCATAGATAACAGCACTGTCATTGTTAAGGCCCTATTACACAAAGCGATTATCGGCCGATATCGGCCGTTACGGACGATAATCATCTCGTGTAATAGAAGACAATGTTCAGCTGACAGATCGTTGTATTTCAACATGTTTAAAGCTCAACGATCTAGATAGAGGCTCTTACCCGCTCGCTGCCGGCATGTGTAATAGCGGGGAACGAGGAGAAGTGAGCGCTGACCTGACAGGTTCATTTGCTCCTCTGAATCACCCCGTGTTACAGGGGCTTAAGTGAAGTTGCCTCGTGTTGTTTCACCATCACAGGTTGTAGTCAAGGGATGGTTTTTCGGCAAACAGACAAAGTGACAGGTCATGTAATGCTCTCCGGGTTATGACAATGTGTTTATCCTCCTCAGACATCCCTGACCATCGCTCATACCAGGCTGCATGTGGCTGGAGGACAGGACTGAGCCCCGGTGAGGTACAGTATCACCTAATAACCTAATATACAATAATAACAAACTATAACTCATCAGGATGGAGCTTTAGGTCAGCCATTCTTCGATGGATTAGAACATGCCTGGTGGGGACACTTCTTACTAGTTACACCCTCAACATGACAGATTGATGCGTTTAGGAATGCTTAATGATATCACTTACCCTGAAAACAGAAAACCTGACATGTCACATGCTTACAAGGACAGTTTCTTGTGTTTTGCACCCTTGAGGACATCCATAAACACAAAACACGCCTCAAGGTTTTGCTGTCAACCGCATGAGGACATTTTTGTTCTTACTGGTTTTTAGTGTGTATTTCATGTAGTTTGTGGTTGCTGTGTGCGGACAGCTCTGTACTATATACCGTAACTAAATAGTAAACGGACTGGCACCAAGGAAATAAGCAGTAAACGAGTGCGAGTCCTGACAGCCCAAAATAGACATGTGTACTGCAGAAAACAAGGCTGAAAAAATGGACTGCACCTCACAACAAAATACAAAAGAATAGAAATTTTATTGTACATAAATGCCGGGAACAAACAAAAAAAAACATAAAAACAGTTAAAAATACCACCAAGCCACCGGCCCAGATTCGGCCAAGTGGCCCCCAACCCACTGGGAAATATATTAAGTGATGACCAAGATAAATATATATATATGAATAAGTAAACAGTAATATCCTATAAAACAAGTAGATGTAAACAATAACCAGACACGAAAGTGTGCCAAATCCCCTGTGCTAAAACACACTAGATCACAAAAATCAATACATCATAGCAAATGGGAGCAAACAAAGTGCAAGTGTAGACAAAGTGCAAAAGAAGGGGGAAAGGGAGGTAAGATACAACCAATATGGCCATCACTCAGTAGGTTAGGGAGGTTTTTTTTTGTTTGTTTTGTTTGTTTGTTTTTATGTTTTTTTTGTTTGTTCCCAGCATTTATGTACAATAAAATTTCTATTCTTTTGTATTTTGTTGTGAGGTGCAGTCCATTTTTTCAGCCTTGTTTTCTACTGTACTATATACCGTGACCAAGGGCAGCCAGGATTATTGGCAATATTGTGTGGCCACTGTGTGGTAGTCGCAACAGTAGAATGTACCCTAATGGCGAAACTGTTCAACTAACCTTCCCTGGCTCGCAATGTGGGGGTCCTTTTGAGAACTGCAACCTCCCAAGGGATAGGGTCGCAGTCTGGGGTGAGAGGGGGCAGGGTGATAGCCTGGGGTGAGAGGCTGCAGGGTGACAGTCTGGGGTGAGAGGGGGCAGGGTGATAGCCTGGGGTGAGAGGGGGCAGGGTGATAGCCTGGGGTGAGAGGCTGCAGGGTGACAGTCTGGGGTGAGAGGGGGCAGGGTGACAGTCTGGGGTGAGAGGGGGCAGGGTGATAGCCTGGGGTGAGAGGCTGCAGGGTGACAGTCTGGGGTGAGAGGGGGCAGGGTGACAGTCTGGGGTGAGAGGGGGCAGTGTGATAGTCTGGGGTGAGAGGGGGCAGGATAATAGTCTGGAGTGAGAGAGGGCAGGATAATAGTCTGGAGTGAGAGAGGGCAGGATAATAGTCTGGAGTGAGAGAGGGCAGTGTGATAGTCTGGGGTGAGAGGGGGGAGTGTGATAGTCTGGGGTGAGAGGGGGCAGGATAATAGTCTGGGGTGAGAGGGGGCAGTGTGATAGTCTGGGGTGAGAGGGGGGAGTGTGATAGTCTGGGGTGAGAGGGGGCAGGGTGATAGTCTGGGGTGAGAGGGGGCAGTGTGATAGTCTGGGGTGAGAGGGGGCAGGGTGATAGTCTGGGGTGAGAGGGGGCAGGGTGAGAGTCTGGGGTGAGAGGAGGCAGGGTGACAGTCTGGGGTGAGAGGGGGCAGGGTGACAGTCTGGGGTGAGAGGGGGGAGTGTGATAGTCTGGGGTGAGAGGGGGGCAGGGTGATAGTCTGGGGTGAGAGGGGGCAGGCAGGGGCGCCGCAATCATGAGGCGACTTGAATCGTCTGCCTCAGGCGGCGCCACCAGCTGTCTTCGTGGGGGCGGCATTCAGTGGCAGATTATAATATGGGCGGTTCGGGCGGCCGCCCACATTATAATCCGCCACTGACTGTACTGGAGCCCCCCCGCCCCCCGGCAGTATCTGTAATGAGATGCTGTGAGCGGCAGAGACTGTATTCAGAAGCGCCGCCCTGTAATGAATCAGCCGCGCCGTGCTGATACTACAGCGCGGCGGTTATGAATACAGTCCCCCCCGCTCACAGCATCTCATTACAGATACTGCCCGGGGGCGGGGGGGCTCCAGTACATGCATTCCACGTCCGTGATCCGACAGGATCACGGAACGTGGAATGCAGCCTTAGTCCCCCGGGTGATGTGCGGCTGCCGGAGGTGTCCCATCCTGTCTCCGGCAGCGCGCGCATCAGAGAGATCCCCGTGCGCCGGAAGTCACAGCCACAGGCACACGGGGAGCTCTCTGATGCGCGCGCTGCCGGGGACAGGACAGGACACCCCGGGCAGCCGCACATCAGCCGGGACCAGACCAGAGAGGCTCGACGGGGGAACGGAGGGCAGGTGAGTTATGTGCTGTTTCTTGTTTTATCTGCTGTGCAGGGGGGGGGGGGGGGCCATCTATAAGGGAGGGGGGAAAGAGGGGGACCATCTATAAGGGAGGGGGGAAAGAGGGGGACGATCTATAAGGGAGGGGGGAAAGAGGGGGACCATCTATAAGGGGGGGGGGAAAGAGGGGGACGATCTATAAGGGAGGGGGGAAAGAGGGGGACCATCTATAAGGGAGGGGGGGGAAGGGGACCATCTATAAGGGGAAACCATCTATAAGGGGGGGGACCATCTATAAGGGAGGGGGGAAAGAGGGGGACCATCTATAAGGTAGGGGGGGGAAGGGGACCATCTGTAAGGGGGGGGGGAAGGGGGGGGACCATCTATAAGGGAGGGGGGGGGGGAAGGGGACCATCAATAAGGGAGGGGGGAAAGAGGGGGACGATCTATAAGGGAGGGGGGAAAGAGGGGGACCATCTATAAGGGGGGGGACCATCTATAAGGGGGGGGGGAGAGGGGGACCATCTATAAGGGAGGGGGGGAGAGGGGGACCATCTATAAGGTAGGGGGGGGGAAGGGGACCATCTATAAGGGGGGGGGGGAGAGGGGGACCATCTATAAGGGAGGGGGGGGGAAGGGGACCATCTATAAGGGAGGGGGGAAAGAGGGGGACGATGTATAAGGGAGGGGGGAAAGAGGGGGACCATCTATAAGGGGGGGGGACCATCTATAAGGGGGGGGACCATCTATAAGGGAGGGGGACCATCTATAGGGGGGGGAAGGGGACCATCTATAAGGGAGGGGGACCATCTATAGGGGGGGGAAGGGGACCATCTATAAGGGAGGGGGGAAAGAGGGGGACCCATCTATAAGGGGGGGACCATCTATAAGGGAGGGGCGGGAGGGGGACCGTCTATAAGGGGGGGGAAGAGGGGGACCATCTATAAGGGGGGGAAGAGGGGGACCATCTATAAGGGAGGGGGGAGAGGGGGACCATGTATAAGGGGGGGAGGGGGACCATCTATAAGGGAAAGGGGACCATCTATAAGGGAGGGGGAGAGGGGGACCATCTATAAGGGAGAGGGGGACCATCTATAAGGGAGAGGGGACCATCTATAAGGGGGGGGAAGAGGGGGACCATCTATAAGGGGGGGGAAGAGGGGGACCATCTATAAGGGGGGGGGGGAAAGAGGGGGACCATCTATAAGGGGGGGAGAGAGAGGGAAGAGGGGGACCATCTATAAGGGAGGGGAAAGAGGGGGACCATCTATAAGGGAGGGGAAAGAGGGGGACCATCTATAAGGGAGGGACGATCTATAAGGGAGGGGGGAGAGGGGGACCATCTATAAGGGAGAGGGGACCATCTATAAGGGGGGAAGAGGGGGACCATCTCCTAAAAGATCAGCACCCTCCTCTCCTGACATCCTCTGTGCTGCTGTGACCTCTCCTAAAAGATCAGCACCCTCCTCTCCTGACATCCTCTGTGCTGCTGGGACTTCTCCTATAGGATTAGCACCCTCCTCTCCTGACATCCTCTGTGCTGCTGGGACCTCTCCTATAGGATTAGCACCCTCCTCTCCTGACATCCTCTGTGCTGCTGGGACCTCTCCTATAGGATTAGCACCCTCATCTCCTGACATCCTCTGTGCTGCTGGGACCTCTCCTATAGGATTAGCACCCTCCTCTCCTGACATCCTCTGTGCTGCTGGGACCTCTCCTATAGGATTAGCACCCTCCTCTCCTGACATCCTCTGTGCTGCTGGGACCTCTCCTATAGGATTAGCCCCCTCCTCTCCTGACATCCTCTGTGCTGCTGGGACCTCTCCTATAGGATTAGCCCCCTCCTCTCCTGACATCCTCTGTGCTGCTGGGACCTCTCCTATAGGATTAGCCCCCTCCTCTCCTGACATCCTCTGTGCTGCTGGGACCTCTCCTATAAAGTCAGCCCCCTCCTCTCCTGACATCCTCTGTGCAGCAAGGGACCAAACATTATGTTTATTGGGGACAGCAGTGGGGGGGGGGGGGGGCAGTAGTGGATTATAATGTGGGCGGATTGACGGGGGGGGGGGGGGGCGTCATTCTATAGTTCGCCTCGGGCAGCAGAGAGGCTAGAATCACCCCTGGGGGCAGGGTGACAGTCTGGGGTGAGAGGAGGCAGGGTGACAGTCTGGGGTGAGAGGGGGCAGGGTGATAGTCTGGGGTGAGAGGGGGCAGGGTGATAGTCTGGGGTGAGAGGGGGCAGGGTGACAGTCTGGGGTGAGAGGGGGCAGGGTGATAGTCTGGGGTGAGAGGGGGCAGGGTGACAGTCTGGGGTGAGAGGGGGCAGGGTGACAGTCTGGGGTGAGAGGGGGCAGTGTGACAGTCTGGGGTGAGAGGGGGCAGGGTGACAGTCTGGGGTGCCAGAACTGCTGTGTCTGTGGCGGGGTGTGCAGAGAGTACAGAGTCTAGGGTAGTTTTCAGGGTGTCATGGTATTGTTTGGCAGCCATATGTGGGCAGGTGAGGGATGGAAGTGGGGACAGTGAGGAGTCTAGGGAGTCTAGGAGTTGATACCACACAGATTTCTGTATATGTATGGGATAGGAGTGTCAGGAGGGGGAGGGGGGTGGATGTTTGTGATTGAGAAAGATAGAAGGTTGTGGTCAGATAACAGATGGATCATTAGAGAAGTTGAACAGTGTCAGAAGAAGATCAGTACAGGGAATTCCCATAGAAAACCTCTCCTTCTCTGGACAGTTTCTGTCTCGGCCAGAGATGTCAGCAGAGAGCACTGTGTCAAACTGAAAATAAAACAACATTTCATGCAGGACATACAGCAGCTGATAAGTATGGGAAGATTGGAATTTTTTAAATAGAAGTAAATTACAAATCTATATAACTTTGATTTGAATGAAAAAGATTTTCGCTGAACAATCCCTTTAAGAGAGAAGCTGAGAGGCGGGTGAGGAGACTGGGATATCGATAGGGACTTTGAAATCGCCCAGGATTAGTGTGGGAATGTCCATGGATAAGAAGCGAGGAAGCCAAGTGGCATATTGATTGAGGAATTGGTGAGGAGAGCCCGGAGGGCAATAGATAACAGCAACCAGTAAACTAACGCTCCACATAACCAATAAAATTCTAATTATATTTGATCAGTCAAGACAAATATTGCCCAGCCTGGAGACCTGACGCGTTTTGAATGTGAGGACACGCTCCACAAAGGGTGATGCATATCTGTGCATTATAATGGTATGTGCTCAACTTTTTTTTTTCCCTGACATATTTGCTATAGTGATGTGGTAAACGTGTATTTTTAGGACCTGGTGGCCATCTTATAGACGTTATAGGGTTAACTACTTGGTATTTCTGGATGGTACTCATAGTTTACCGCCAGGCTTTTAAGGCAGAAGCGTTATCACGCTCAATACGTGTCAGACACGGTCCCCATCTGTGCTGTGTTTGTCTTCACATTCTGTGTGTTTTAACTGATCAAAGATTTTACTCAAAGTGCTGGTTATGTGGAGCATTGGATTGCTGCTATGTATTGTGGTTCCCTGCGTTGTGATGACTGATTCTCCTACGCTGCCATTCAAGTTAAAGGTGAGCTGGAACTAATTTAGTGTTTTGCGTTAGAGTGACCAGTGTGGGGTGGCAGGGTGACCAGTCAGGGTAAGGGTGAGGGGTGGCAATGTGACCAGTCTGGGGTCAGGGAGTGGGGAGAGGGGTGGCAGGGTGACCAGTCTGGGGTCAGGATGGGGGGAGAGGGGTGGCCTGTAGGGTCCATGACGTATAATGGTTGAGATGCAGTCCTTACCACAAAAACGATGTGGTAAAATATGTATGTGATTTCAGCTCACTGTTTTATATTATTGTTATAATTAAATACCTAATGGCCAAACTAGTAGGAGATGGAGTCTTTGGACTGGTAGGAGATGGAGTCTTTGGACTGGTAAGAGATGGAGTCACAGGACTGGTAGGAGATGGAGTCACAGGACTGGTAGGAGATGGAGTCACAGGACTGGTAGGAGATGGAGTCTTTGGACTGGTAGGAGATGGAGTCAGAGGACTGGTAGGAGATGGAGTCAGAGGACTGGTAGGAGATGGAGTCAGAGGACTGGTAGGAGATGGAGTCTTTGGACTGGTAGGAGATGGAGTCAGAGGACTGGTAAGAGATGGAGTCAGAGGACTGGTAAGAGATGGAGTCAGAGGACTGGTAGAAGTTGGAGTCACATAACTGGTAGGAGATGGAGTCTTTGGACTGGTAGGAGATGGAGTCACAGGACTGGTAGGAGATGGAGTCTTTGGACTGGTAGGAGATGGAGTCTTTGGACTGGTAGGAGATGGAGTCACAGGACTGGTAAGAGATGGAGTCACAGAACTGGTAAGAGATGGAGTCACAGGACTGGTAGGAGATGGAGTCACAGGACTGGTAGGAGATGGAGTCACAGGACTGGTAGGAGATGGAGTCACAGGACTGGTAGGAGATGGAGTCTTTGGACTGGTAGGAGATGGAGTCACAGGACTGGTAAGAGATGGAGTCACAGAACTGGTAAGAGATGGAGTCACAGGACTGGTAGAAGATGGAGTCACATAACTGGTAGGAGATGGAGTCACAGGACTGGTAGGAGATGGAGTCACAGGACTGGTAGGAGATGGAGTCACATAACTGGTAGGAGAATGAGTCACAGGACTGGTAGGAGATGGAGTCACAGGACTGGTAGGAGATGGAGTAATAGGACCGGTAGGAAATGGAGTCACAGGACTGGTAGGAGATTGAGTTATAGGACTGGTAGGAGATGGAGGTCACAGGACTGGTAGGAGATGGAGTCACAGGACTGGTAGGAGATGTAGGTCACAGGACTGGTAGGAGATGTAGGTCACAGGACTGGTAGGAGATGGAGTCACAGGACTGGTAGGAGATTGAGTTATAGGACTGGTAGGAGATGTAGGTCACAGGAATGGTAGGAGATGGAGTCACAGGACTGGTAGGAGATTGAGTTATAGGACTGGTAGGAGATGTAG
The DNA here is from genome assembly GCF_027789765.1 of Dendropsophus ebraccatus. NCBI lineage: Eukaryota > Metazoa > Chordata > Amphibia > Anura > Hylidae > Dendropsophus > Dendropsophus ebraccatus. The sequence goes on along the minus strand of NC_091454.1, from coordinate 211,935,624 downwards.
GTCACAGGAATGGTAGGAGATGGAGCCACAGGACTGGTAGGAGATTGAGTTATAGGACTGGTAGGAGATGTAGGTCACATGACTGGTAGGAGATGGAGTCACAGGACTGGTATGAGATTGAGTTATAGGACTGGTAGGAGATGGAGTCACAGGACTGGTATGAGATTGAGTTATAGGACTGGTAGGAGATGGAGTCACATAACTGGTAGGATATGAAGACCCTCTACTGGTAGGCCATTAAGTGATAGGACTGGTAGAAGATGGAGTCATAGGACTGTTAGGAGAAGGAGTTACAGTACTGGTGGTAGATGGAGTCACTGGAATAACAGGAGATGGAATCACAGAACTGGTAGGAGATGAAGACACTGGACTGGTAGGACATGGAGTGATAGGACTTGTAGGAGATGATGTCATTAAAATAGCAGAAGTTTTTTTTTAAAGGGGGATTATTGAAAAAAATTGCATTTAATATTTTTCATGCTGTGTCAGGTGCAGTATTGATAACAATAATATATCTCTTTTGCAGGTCATGTTCTTACAGTCCTATGGGTCCCCCACAAAGTTTCTCAGATACTTTCCAATGGTCTCTCGGTGAGTAGTCAGAAGCGATATTACATAAACATCTTAATATATGTAGGTCGTTATTATAATATATTTTTTTCCTTGCACAGAAATTCAACTTCAAGCATTGGGTCTCTCCTCTTCCCAAAGAAAATTAGAAGATTCCTGTATTTCAGGTTACCCCTTCTGGTTGGGGCCTTTTGTTTTGCCCTCTTTGTAATAATCCCAACTGGGAATAGCAGTCAAAGATTATTTGTACGGGCCTTACGAGAAGACCAGCAGATCACTATACTGAATACAACTTCCCCAGCAAGATGGCACCCACTGGTGACCCCATACCCGTATCCTTATACGTTTTTAATAAACGCTCCAGAGAAATGCCAGGAGAGGAACCCATTCCTTGTTCTCCTGGTGACTGGAGAATGTCATGATGTGAAAGCTAGAGACACAATCCGTAAGACTTGGGGGAACGAAAACAACTATGGAGACATTGACGTCATGAGGATCTTCTTGGTTGGTGTCTCTCCCATTATGACCGTTGCCATACAGCGGTTTCTCGAAGAGGAAAGTGCCATTTATGGGGACATTGTTCAGCAGGACTTCCTGGATACTTATAGCAATTTAACCCTGAAAACTTTAATGGGAATGGAGTGGATAACAAAATTTTGCCCTAATGCCTCCTATGTAATGAAGGTGGACAATGATGTCTTTGTCAATGTCAACTATCTTGTCCACCAAGTTCTCCATCCAGAACTTACACCTCTTACAAATTACGTAACAGGGCTTTTAGTGGAAAATACCTCACCTAACAGAAATAAGGATAGTAAATTCTACCTACCCGAGGAAATCTACCCTTCAAAAATATTCCCTCCCTACCCTTCCGGCCCCGGATACGTACTCTCTGGTGACATGGCCAAAAAGATCTACGATGTGGCACAAGAGATTTTAGTTTTTCGTATAGAGGATGCATTTATAGGGGTATGCCTGTACAAAATAAACATTGCACCAACGCGCCCTTTGAAACACGTATTCCTTGGACTGAAAATAGATTATCAGCAGGCTGTCTTCAGGGACCTTGTCCTCGTCCACCATTATAAGAATGAGGACTTGATGATAGTGTGGTCGCAATTCTGGAATGTGAGCTATATTGGTAATGAAAAAGAAGCATCAAACAAGACAACCCCTGTCCGTAAGCCCTACTAAGGCACATGGACATCATAGTCATCCCCTTTCCTTCTACGGTGGCTTCTTCTCTGGTGGATCTAGACGATCCATATATTACTTGATCGGCAAGTTGACTTTCAAAAATTTGAAATTTTGAAAAATTTGAAATTTTCAAAAACAGCTACAGATAACACTTAGGTCTGGCTGCACACACACTTCCCTTTTTACAGTAACTACTTCCCATTAGTTAGTTAGTTAGTTAGTTAGTGAGTGCCAGGCAAGACGAGTATATGGTTGTTCCTGACACTAGCTTCCCAAGCTTTATGGGTTGCTAGAGAAGACCCCTAGAGAAACCAGAGAAAAGGGAGTCTTCACCCTTGCCTATGTCAAAGACAGACTAGCTAAAACAGGACAGTCGAACACCTTAGAAAAGAGACAAACTCAAGATTGTACCTGCAGTAGAGCACAGTGCAAGTTCAGCCGCTCTCTACTGACAAGATGATAAGCTTTGTAGGAAGGACACTACAAGCCAGCTCCACCCAGAGCAGAGACCTTGGACTCGTACTACCCCAGAAGGATGGAAACCTAACACTGTGGGGCATAAGGCAGTTAGGTGAGATAACTGGGACTCATCCATATGTGAGTACGAGGATTTTTTTCAGAACACTTCTACAACACTTCACCACATCCCGGCAGAGTACCTAGTACATTAGGCAAGGGCCCTCCCATCCGCTCCCTATCTCCTGTTACTGTTTCTTCTATCAACTCACCTATCTACCTGTTGGAGTATTATATTGATTACCTGAGCACTGTTTGTAACTGTTTGCACTAAGTAACTTTTTCAAGTAAAGTTTACAAGTTGTTTAAAGTGGGACTCTGTCATCTCTACCTTTGCAACTGCACTTGTCCTAACCAAGGTCCGGTCACTGTGTGTCTGGGGGGTGGGTGTTACCGCTCCTGGCCACCGTGACAAGTGCCCTCCAAAACACGAGAACCCACCATCAGGTCCCAACATTATTTCCAGCCACCCAGGCCACAGCATTGGCATGTGCTTGTAATATTATTTTGGCACGAATATTGGTGCAAAGAAAAAACAAATGTTCCGTAGGATCCACCTAATAAAAATCTTGCACATTGAGCGGACCGGTCAAACTGTTCGGGTTCAGCACTGTTCTCCAAACCTGGAGGCTCGGCGTTAGATTCCCTGCGACTGCAATCAAATCTTCAGCGTTAAGGTTCTGAGAACATTGCCGAACCCAAATAGTTTCATAGGTTCGCTGAACGCTAATTGTAACAATAAAAATGTTGTTATATTTGTATTTTTGTCAAATATTTTATTGGTGGCCTCAATTCAATTAAGGGGTATTCCCCCCAAGCTCCCAAAGCTAGCTGGTCTTACTCACCAAGTCCCCCTGAGCATTTTGAGCCGTCTTCTGTCTTTCTAGCTGCTGCCGTTCCCGAGTTACAAGTTTTTCTAGAAGCCACTACATTTCCCAGCATGCAGTGTTTTTCTCTGGTTGCTGCTTGCTGGGACCTGTAGTTCTACAGAAGCTCTGAGACCTGATGTATTGTGATGAGGACGAATAGCATCTTGCTGGGACCTGTATTTCTACACAATATATCAGGTCACAGAATTTCTAGCAAGTTGCTATCCGTTCACATCACAATACAGTGGTACCTTGGTTTAAGAGTAACTTGGATTGAGAGCGTTTTGCAAAAAGAGCTCACAGTTTTTCAAAATTGCGACTTGGTTTAAGAGCATTGCTTTGGTGTAAGAGCTCCCTGTACTGGGTGGGACAGGGAGTAGGGGAGGGGCATGGCCTGCACAGGGTTGTCTATAGCACTGTACTCTGACCCAGGAAGTCTCCCTCACCTTCCAAATCATAGCAGATCCACTTCAGGCTGGGGCTTACATCAGGGGACCGGACTGTGGAGGTAATCTCTCCATAGCTGTAACCCCTCTCTCCCCGGACAGAGAGTGCTGCATGTATGTACCCACATCTGTCCTGCTCATTCCTTTATGCTCCCTGCAGTCTCTGTCAGCCCTTGTGTTTCCCATCCTCTCCATTCCTGCTATAATGTGCCTGCACTCACACTCAGCTATACACACTGCTGCTATAATGTGCCTGCACTAGCAATCAGCTATACACACTGCTGCTATAATGTGCCTGCCCTCACACTCAGCTATACACACTGTGCCTAATGTATACACTATATACACTATACATAATGTGCCTGCACTTACACAGTGCAGTGGTATTATTCAGTCACTGTGCGGTGGTATTTTTCAGTCACTGTGCAGTGGTATTATTCAGTCACTGTGCGGTGGTATTATTCAGTCACTGTGCGGTGGTATTATTTAGTCACCGTGTGGTGGTATTTTTTAGTCACTGTGCAGTGGTATTTTCCAGTCACTGTGCAGTGGTATTATTCAGTCACTGTGTTGTGGTGTTATTCAGTCACTGTGTGGTGGTATTATTCAGTCACTGTGTTGTGTTATTCAGTCACTGTGCGGTGATATTATTCAGTCACTGTGCGGTGATATTATTCAGTCACTGTGCGGTGGTATTATTTAGTCACTGTGTGGTGGTATTATTCAGTCACTGTGCGGTGGCATTATTCAGTCACTGTGAGGTGATATTATTTAGTCACAGTGCGGTGATATTATTTAGTCACTATGTGGTGGTATTACTCAGTCACAGTGTGGTGGTATTATCCAGTCACTATGCGGTGGTATTACTCAATCACTGTGCAGTGGTATTATTTAGTCACAGTGCGGTGGTATTAGTTAGTCACTATGTGGTGGTACCACTCAGTCACAGTGCGGTGGTATTATCCAGTCACTGTGTGGTGATATTAGTTAGTCACTATGTGGTGGTATTATAGAGTCACTGTGCGGAGGTATTATCCAGTCACTGTGCGGTGGTATTATCCAGTCACTGTGCGGTGATATTAGTCACTATTTGGTGGTATTACTCAATCACTGTGCAGTGGTATTACCCAGTCACTGTGCGGTGATATTAGTTAGTCACTATGTGTTGGTATTACTCAATCACTGTGCAGTGGTATTACCCAGTGACTATGCGGTGATATTAGTTAGTCACTATGTGCTGGTACTACTCAGTCACAGTGCGGTGGTATTATCCAGTCACTATGCGGTGATATTAGTTAGTTACTATGTGGTGGTATTATTCAGTCACTATGTGGTGGTATTATCCAGTCACTGTGCGTTGATATTATTTAGTCACAGTGCAGTGGTATTATCCAGTCACTGTGCGGTGATATTAGTCACTATGTGGTGGTATTACTCAATCACTTTGCAGTGGTATTATTTAGTCACAGTGCGGTGGTATTATCCAGTCAGTGTGCGGTGATATTATTTAGTCACTATGTGTTAGTATTACTCAATTACTGTGCAGTGGTATTATCCAGTCACTATGTGGTGGTATTACTCAATCACTGTGCAGTGGTATTATCCAGTCACTGTGCAGTGATATTAGTCACTATGTGGTGGTATTACTCAATCACTGTGCAGTGGTATTATCCAGTCACTGTGAGACACAGTCATTTTCTCTCAACATAAGGTGACACTATGCAAAAAAAAACAAAGCTGATCATCAATCATATCCTTTAAAATTGAAAGGCGTATGCTATGCCTGTAATGCAAAAGTAAAATAAACACAAAAATATCAACAGCGTAATGGACACGCAGACACTGGATTACTATACATTCCTGCTATATTTACTCTGCTTGTACATGTGAGGTTGTTAGGTTACAATTAGAGATGAGCGAACCAGGTTCGAGTCCATCCGAACCCGAATGTTCGGTATTTGATTAGCTGGGGCTGCTGAACTTGGATAAAGCTCTAAGGTTGTCTGGAAAACATGGATACAGCCAATGACTATATCCATGATTTCCACATAGCCTTAGGGCTTTATCCAACTTCAGCAGCCACCGCTAATCAGATGCTGAAATTTCGGGTTCAGATGGACTCGGGCATGCTCCAGGTTCGCTCATCTCTAGTTACAATACATACAGCAGGAATGGGTTATAAGTGGTGAAGGGCGAACTTGCTGAGCTGTTCAGGTTCGGCAATGTTCTCTATACCGGAACGCTCGGCATTTGACTCCCGGTGGCTGGAGAAGTTAGATGCATCCCTAGGGAGCCCTGGAAAACATTGTTACATCCTACAGCCAATCACTAGTTATAGTCTGCATATCCATTTGTGGTGGTGGGATACTGTTGATGTGTTTGTTTTGCTGTTGTATTATAGCTATAGCAGGCGGCACATTTACCTTGTGAGGCTCATGTAAGGGTGGTGACTGCTGATATTTGGTTTGTGCGCTGCTCCTCCTACCTGTCCAAGCCTGAGAACAGCAGCTATTTCATTCTCCATATGGATATTGTTCAGTTAAGGTAATTTAGTCATTGTATGATCCTAATATTCAGTCACTGATTGATATAGTCATAGTTTTTATTCCCCATATGGCGATATTGTTCAGTCACGGTATGATGTTATGGTTTAGTTCTCTATATGTTGATATTATTCTTGTATTATTTAGTCACTTATGGTATTAATTGACTTTGTGGCTATATATTTAAGTCGGTATAGTTTAATACACTGTACGGTAGTAATATTCAGGCGCTGTGTGTTACAGCATTATTTAGTTACTATATTGTCAGATTATTTATTCACTATGTGGATTTATTATTATTAGGTCACATTACGACGGTATTGCTTAGTCACTATATGATTTCATTCTGTCGCTATGATAGTATTATTTAGTTACTATACTGTAGTATTATTTATTCCCTGTGTGGGGGTATTCTTTAGTTACTATATTGTTGTACTGTTCATTCCCCTTGTGGTGATATTGCTCAGTCACGATCTGATGGTATTGTTTAGTCTCTATATGATGATATCATTCAGTCCCTATAATAGTATGATTTAGTTACTATATTGTAGTATTATTTATTCACTGTGTAGGGGTATTGCTTAGTAGTCAGTATGATGGTATTGTTTAGTTACTATATTGTTGTATTGTTCATTCCCCATGTGGTGATATTGCTCAGTCACAGAATGATTGTTTAGTTAGTGTACGGTCAGGGCCGCCAGTATTCCGCCTCAGGCGGCACATTCTGCGGGCTCCTGGAGGGGGGCGGTATAATCTTCCCCGCTGCTGTCATTTTAGTTAACTTTAGTTAGTAAAAAATTACAACAGCCGTGGCCCCACTCAGCAGCCGCTCACCTCTATCTCCGCTGTCCTGCCGTCCACGTTCACCGCCGTCCCCACATCCCGCCAGGCTCAGTCCATCACCCGCCTCACCCGGGTGATCGGGCGGCTGTTAGCTTGTTGGGGGGGGGGGGGAGGTCTGGGGTTGCGATTGGGCAGGTGGATAGCTAGGTCGGGGGAGTGGGCTAGCTGATGTGAAAGATCGGCGGGGGTGGGTTTGAGGTTTTGCAACCGTCTGAGATTTGCTTCAGGTGGCAGAAAACCTGAAATCGTCTCAATTCAGCAGCAGTAAAGATCATCCGGCTAGAACTGCAGTAACGGCCGTTCCGTGTGGCCATATTGTTCAGTCGCAGTATGATGGGATTGTTTATTCATGTACAGTGGTATTATTCAGTCAATATATTTTTGTCACCATGTTGTCATGTTATTTATTCCCTATGTGGTAATATTGCTCAGCACATTGCACAGTATGACAGCATTGTTTAGTCACTGTATGGTGATATTTTTAGTCAGTATGATGGTATTGTTTACTTACTATATTGTTGTACTATTCATTTCCTATGTGGTGATATTGCTTAGTTTTCATATGATATGATTGTTTAGTCACTGTGATAGTATTGAGTCACGGTGTAATAGTATTATTTAGTGAATATGTGAATATGGTATGATGGTATTCTTCATTGACTGTATGATCACCATGTGAATTATTTATTCCATATATTGTGGTATTATTTACTATGTGAATATGGTATGATGGTATTGTTTACTTACTGTATGGTCACTGTATGTTAGTGTTATTTAGTCACTATATTGCTGTATTATTTACTATGTGAATATTGTATGGTGGTATTGTTTATTCAATGTATGGTCACTGTTTGATACTATTATTTCGTCACCATAGTGTGGTATTATTTACTATTTGAATATGGTATGATGGTATTGTTTATTCACTGTATGGTCACTGTGTGATAGTATTATTTTGTCCATATATTGAGGTATTATTTCCTATGTGAATATTGTATGGTGGTATTATTTATTCACTGTATGGTCACTCTGTGATAGTATTATTTTGTCCATATATTGTGGTATTATTTATTATGTGAATATTGTATGTATTGTATTATTTATTTATTTACTTATGGTATGATGGTATTGTTTACTCACTGTATGGTCACTGTATGATAATTGTATTTAGTCACAATATTGTGGTATTATTTACTATGTGAATATGGTATGATGGTATTGTTTACTCACTATATGGTCACTGTATGATAGTATTGTTTAGTCACTATATTGTGGTATTATTTACTATGTGAATATTATATGGTAGTATTGTTTATTCACTGTATGGTCGCTGTATGATAGTATAATTTTGTCCATATATTGTGGTATTATTAACTATGGGAATATTGTATGGTGGTATTGATTGTTCACTGTATGGTCACTGTATGATACTATTATTTAGTCACCATATTGTGGTATTATTTACTATGTGAATATTATATGGTGGTATTGATTGTTCACTGTATGATACTATTATTTAGTCACCATATTGTGGTATTATTTACTATGTGAATATTGTATGATGGTATTGTTTATTCGCTTTATACTCATCGTATTCCACTACTGTCATGACATGAGTCAATGGCAATGTTATCTATTTCCTATATTGTGACATTATTTATTCACTGTAGGGCAGTATTATTACTTTACTCTATGTTCAATGAATGGTGATGCCCAGTGCAATGAGGGGGATGTCAACAAGTGGAGGGTAGGACACTATTAATCTGACACCACCAACACACGTTGCGACAGCAATAGTAAGGAAACGGGACATATTGCCGCCACAGATTAGTGTAGGTTTTACAAACAAGGCACAAATTTGACTACACGCCATCCATCATAACAGCAGAATATATAGCCAACCTGCTAGTTTACAGAAACAGCTGCACGTACATCACCATCGCTCCGTGTCCTTTGTTATCCTCTTCTATCAAACCCAAATATCTCTGTTAATGCCGCCGCTTTAAGGGAATGCTGATTCTGCATGTTACCCTCGAAATCCACCCCGCCACCCCTCCCATCCTTTCAATTGATATAGTGTTATACCGCACCGGGACACTGAATGCTGGATACGGAATCACTCTGTATTTAGTACCGACCTGTTCTGTTCCCCGCGCTCATGAGAGAAGCTGGAAATGAGGTAAGCCATAAGTTTTCCAGTGATATCATATTTCTGAAGATATGAAAATGTAGAAACCCCCTATCTTACCTTTCTTTTAATACCATTATATGTCAGTCAGCAGCTATATAGGTGTCCATTGAAGCTAATGGAAGTGGAAAAGTGGTGTCACCATTAACTGCATTTCCCAGCATTCCTTGTCTGTAAAAAAGTTTAAAAAAAAAGAATCTGGTCACATTATAGGACACAAGTGAGTGGGAAGGCTCTAATGTGTCTGTCAGATTACTGACATTCAGTCACTTAAAGGTATTGTTTAGGCTTAGAAAAACATGTTTCTTCCAGAAACAGCATCACTCCTTTCCTCACGTTGGGTGTGATATTATAGTTCAGTTCCATTAAAGTGAACAGAGCTGAATTGTAATACCACACACAACCTGAGGACAGGGGTGGTGCTGTTTTTTTGCAGGAATATAGCTGTGTCTTTTCTAATCCTGGATAACCCCTTTAACCCCTTCCGCACTATTAACTATACACTAAACTGGGTTCATAGGAGTAATAGGCTCCAATATGTTAATTTTGAGAGATGATTTCCACATTGTCACTCCATTGATGATGAGTTATCAGGTCTCGGAGATCACCCGTTTATTTGAGGAATCAGCAGGAAACTAACATACAATTTATAGTGAGATTGCGTTGCCTGCAATGAGGGTTTCTATGCCATTGTGTTAAGGGGGGGGGGGGTTGTGGCTGGTTCTGGCTGCTAGAGCATGGGTAATAGTTATAGGGGTATTCTGGCAAAATCCCATACTATAGAGAAAATTATATTTTTTCATTCGATAAAATACATGACTTAAAGGAGAAACCTCACAACATCTTCGGATTTGAAAGAGAGGCAAATAACCGCATTAATTAACCCCTAAGGTATCAAAGTGCGGAAGGATTCTCTATAAAAACACATCACCCCAAATTACCATAGCTTCTCCTACCGGAAATATTATCAACAAGAAAATGGGGGAGATTTATCAAACATGGTGTAAAGTGAAACTGTCTCAGTTGCCCCTAGCAACCAATCAGATTCCACCTTTCATTTTACAAAGAGTCTGTGAGGAATGAAAGGAGGAATCTGATTGGTTGCTAGGAACAAATGAGCCAGTTTCACTTTACACCATGTTTGATAAATCTCCCCCAATGTTCTTAACCCAACCTGTGAAGAATCCGGCCAGGCCTCAGCTGAACAATGGCCATTCCAAACTGCGCCATAGCCCATTGATCCGTAAAGAACAACAAAGACTCCGCCTCCTCGAGTATGTCCATTAACCCCTTCACATCAGCCATACGGCTATATACCTTCCAAATGCTAAAGCCCTATGCAGTAGGAATGTATATATACGCTCCTGGCGTGAAGAGGTTTTTAATGTGTGTGGTGCTGCTACAGTGTGAGAAGGACAACACACATTTAAGTGACAGCAGCCCCTACAATGAGGGACAGCAGCAATCATGCTGCTATCCACCATTAACCACTTAGGGCCCCATTACACAGAAAGATTATCCTTCGAATTTAAAGGGAACCTGCCACCCCCCGTGCCAGGCTGAAGGCCGCCCAACCCCCCCCCCCCCCCCCCCCCCCCCCCCACTAGAGCCCCCGATACTTACCCCATCTCGCCAAGTCCCGCTCCTGGAGCCGGTCCTGGGAGGGAGATATCCTTGTCGGAAGCCCGGCGCGCGCGCTTCATAGGTGAGTCCGACGTCCATTGAGAATTAATGGAGCCGTCATTGTCTATGGGCCATCTTCTTCAGTAACGCTACACAGCACTATGCACTGTTAAACAGCTCTTAGGAGAGGACAAGCCAGAGACAACCTCAACCCCAGGAGAAGTAACAGAGCAGGACAGTATCCACAACTAAGCCAAAGAGCTAGCAACTGATCCGGATAGAGCAAAGTTGCGATAAGCCTAGGAACCCTCAGCATTCTGCTCATCCCAGGTAACAAGGTCTGGGGCCTGTGTCACCCTTTAGGAAGGTTCAGCAGGGTCTGGTGGGCATAAGGTGGTGTGAAGACTAATTTAAGGTCAATACACAGGCACAGGTGTTGTTCTTCTTCCAAGTATTCTACCTCATCCTCCAACATCCCGGCAGAGCACAGTACTACCTGGGTTGAAACTCTCTCGGCATCCTCCTCTCTGCTACTCTGCTTCTTTGTATCACTCAGCACACTACTCAGTCGGCACGACCATATCCTACACTGCACCTCTACTACAGATCTGGTGGCTGTATTGTCAAGTATTTGGAACTATTGTCAAGCGTATTACCCCGTGCTTTATCAAGAGAAACATCATAATCTTGTAATCTACTGGAAGTAAGCACTTTCTTGTAAAAAAACCCCCAAGCTAAAGAGACTCTGTGATTTTTCGCTTTCCACCGACACAGCACACACACAGTAACCTTGGGACACTTCCCCTTTCTGTGGGTGACAGTTCTGATAGTTCAGGAGGGTGACTATACTACTCTCGCCATCTGTGATTACACTAACCCAAGGGTCCCTGTAGCAACCCAGCAGGACACTGACCACAGGGGGAGAGGGTACAACCGGCCTTGTCAAATAAAAGCAGGCGTGCCATCACACCTGTGTGCCTACCCGGCACTGGCGTCACTCCAAGGTCCAGCTGTATCTCCGCCATGCACCTCCACCGTGGCGTCACATCTGACCACCTAGCAAGTGACCGGCCGATCCTCCGATATAACATCACACCGGGGGTTACACCACCACAGTTACCTTTTAACATGACCTATTATTCCAAACGATTATCAGCAGAAACAGCCAGTAATCAGCCAAGTACGGGCGATAATTGGTGTAATAGGACCCTAAGGGTATCAGTGACAGGAGCAGTACCTGTCCCTGACCGAGCTGAACCCTGACAGGTCCCCTACCCTGAGGTCTCTTACCTATCTGAGACCTCAGCTGTCCAATTGGTAATCTGCTCCTACAGTCAAGGCCCTATTCCACCAACAGATCTGACGACAGATTATGTGCCAAAGATTTAAAGCCAAACCCAGGAACAGACTATAAACAGAGAACAGGTCAGAAAGGAAAGACTGGATTTCTCCTTTTTTTAAATCCACTCCTGGGTTTGGCTTCAAATCTGTAGTAGCAGAGCACTAATCTAACTGATCAATTCTGTGCAATAACATTGCATCCACTAATAGTTGATTATAAAAGTACCCTGGGGGACTTAAAAAGTGTAAAAAATAAATAAATAATAAAAATTATTACAAACAAATATTACAAACACCGTCCCCCAATAAAAAATTAAATTATTTCCCATTTTACATATAAAAATATATAAAAATAACCACATTTGTTATCGTAGCGTGCAGAATTGTTCAAACTATTCAAATATAACAACGAACAGCATAATCAGAAAGGGAAAAATATGTCATAATTTTTTTTGTTACATTATAAATCAGAAAAAAAAGTTATCAAAAAGTCCTATTTATACCAATATGGTATCAATAAAAACTATAGATCATGGGTCTCCAAACTGCAGCCCTCCAGCTGTTGCGAAACCACAACTCCCATCATGCCCGGACAGCTAAAGCTTTGGATTTGGCTGTCCACGCATGATGGGAAATGTAGTTTTGCAACAGCTGGAGGGCCGCAGTTTGGAGACCCATGCTATAGATCATGGTACAAAACAGCCCTGAGTTATGGTTCTCAGAAGGCAAGGAGAAGAGCAGTGCTTCAATGTGACCCGGACATATGTGCATCAATGACTTTTGGTTATGAGGGAATTAAATGAATAAATAAATTCAAGCTACACACTTAAGAGAGTCTGGTGATTTTTGTTCTTTTAAATCTACTGGTGTCAGAAAGTTATATAGATTTGTAAATCACTTCAATTTAAAATTCTCAAGTATTCCAGTACTTTTCAGCTGCTTTATGTCCTGCAGGAAGTGATGTATTCTTTCCAATCTGACACAGTTCTCTCTGCTGCCACCTCTGTCCTTGTCAGGAACTGTCCAGAGCAGGAGAGGTTTTCTATAGGGATTTGTTACTGCTCTGGACAGCTCCTGACATAGACAGAGGTGGCAGCAGTGAGCACTGTGTCAGATTGGAAAGAATATGCCAAATAGGCATCCTAGGTTCCTACTCGGCTGACAGGTAAACCTATACACAACAAACATCGCAAATCCTCAGCATTCTGTGGAAAAAAACATTTGCAATTCTGTGTGTCCACCTTCTTATTTGGGGGGGGGGGGGAGGAGTACTATATTACTACTGTAAAACATTATAAAAATTGCAGAAACTGATTGACCACATTAAAGGGAAACTATCAGCAGGTTAGAAATACTAGGGATGAAGGTAAGTTTCTTACTTTCATCATCGAAGTTGTTTCTGTGATATAAGAGGTTTAATCTTTATGCTAATTAGCCCTATGCAAATGTATGCTAATTAGCTAACGCCTGCCCCCCAATGCATGATCTCCTGCCCCTGATCTGCCCCCCAGCTGGCCCATTTTGCTTATGTTCATTAGAAGGGGCGGGCTGGCTGGGGATGGTGCACTGAGGACGCTAGCCCCACCCCCTGTGCACCAAAACAATTAATTAAAATAAACAAGCCCCTAATAGCACAAAACGGTGCTGAGGATGAAGGTAAGAGCCATACCTTCATCCTCGGTGCCCCGTGCTTAATAGGGACATATCTGCAGGTTAGAGTCTTCTTCTTCTTTTCCTTTAAAGTCAATGGAGTTTCTCAGGATCGGTTGGTGTTTGTTGCTCACCACTGCTGAATAGAACCTGTAATGGTGACCGGCCTAGGACATAGATGAGAACTCAGGCTAAAAAAAAACTCATTTTACAACCCCCAACTGTTAACAGTCTACAAATACAGTAGGAAACAAAATACAAGCGTAATACAAGCATAAAAGGTAGAAATATATAGTAGAACTCAAAACATAAAATACCCTATATTTACCTTCCTACAATGAAACGCATAGGGGAGGATGGGAAACATAGGGGATTTTTTATGTTTTGCACCATACTGAGCACATATTAAAAGAAAAATTAAAGTCGGAATTCCCCTTTATAGTCAGATATGCATTCCCAATTGTGGGTGAACAGTGACACCTAGTGGTAAAACTATGAGCTAATTTACAGAAGAAAAAAATTGCCTAATAGATCTTCACATTGAGAACTTTTAAACTATTAACCACAACCACAACCACAACTCTTATCCTCAATGAGAGGAAACTACTCATAATCCTTGCATCTAATAAGATGCGAATCTCAGAGACGTGTCTTGTACGCATCCTTAAAGGAAACTTCCTGTTTTTCATAACTTACCCTAATAAATCCTTAGTGTTACCAAACTACTTTGCGTAACATCTATAGGATGAGTAACATCTATAGGATGTCAACTCCATTACTGATAACCTATCACAACCTAACCCCTGAGCTATGTACATATACACTCACCGGACACTTTATTAGGTACTCCTGTCCAACTGCACGTTACCACTTAATTTCTAATCAGCCAATCACATGGCGGCAACTCAGTGCATTTAGGCATGTAGACATGCTCAAGACAATCTACTGCAGTTCAAACCGAGCATCAGTATGGGGAAGAAAGGGGATTTGAGTGCCCTTGAACGTGGCATGGTTGTTGGTGCCAGAAGGGCTGGTCTGAGTATTTCAGAAACTGCTGATCTACTGGTATTTTCACGCACAACCATCTCTAGGGTTTACAGAGAATGGTCCGAAAAAAAAAAACATCCAGTGAGCAGCAGTTCTGTGGGCGGAAATGCCTTGTTGATGCCAGAGGTCAGAGGAGAATGGGCAGACTGGTTCGAGCTGATAGAAAGGCAACAGTGACTCAAATAGCCAACCGTTACAACCAAGGTAGGCAGAAGAGCATCTCTGAACGCACAGTACGGCGAACTTTGAGGCAGATGGGCTACAGCAGCAGAAGACCACACCGGGTGCCACTCCTTTCAGCTAAGAACAGGAAACTGAGGCTACAATTTGCACAAGCTCATCGAAATTGGACAGTAGAAGATTGGAAAAACGTTGCCTGGTCTGATGAGTCTCGATTTCTGCTGCGACATTCGGATGGTAGGGTCAGAATTTGGCGTCAACAACATGAAAGCATGGATCCATCCTGCCTTGTATCAACGGTTCAGGCTGCTGGTGGTGGTGTCATGGTGTGGGGAATATTTTCTTGGCACTCTTTGGGCCCCTTGGTACCAATTGAGCATCGTTGCAACGCCACAGCCTACCTGAGTATTGTTGCTGACCATGTCCATCCCTTTATGCCCACAATGTACCCAACATCTGATGGCTACTTTCAGCAGGATAATGCGCCATGTCATAGAATCATCTCAGACTGGTTTCTTGAACATGACAATGAGTTCACTGTACTCCAATGGCCTCCACAGTCACCAGATCTCAATCCAATAGAGCATCTTTGGGATGTGGTGGAACGGGAGATTCGCATCATGGATGTGCAGCCGACAAATCTGCGGCAACTGTGTGATGCCACCATGTCAATATGGACCAAAATCTCTGAGGAATGCTTCCAGCACCTTGTTGTATCTATGCCACGAAGAATTAAGGCAGTTCTGAAGGCAAAAGGGGGTCCAACCCGTTACTAGCATGGTGTACCTAATAAAGTGGCCGGTGAGTGTATTTACTTACTGACCCCAGTTCAGAAACCAGAACTCTTCCCATTTCAGATAATTGAACAGCTGCTCAGTACTACAATTCCCAGAACTCATTGATTCAGCCTCAGCCATTCTTGACAGCTCTCCCACCCTGCCTACTGCCCTCCCCCAGCACTTCTGCCAGTTCCCCACTCAGAGCCGTTACAGAACACTGCTAAATACAGAAGATTATCTCTTCACACAGCAAGTCTGCAAAGACTGCTGTATTTACTGTCTGCTCTTCTGCTTGTGGCATTTTGTATGGTGTAAAAAAAAGTATGCTTACTTAGAATGTACCTGTCATTATGGCCTTTAATTAAAAATATATATGCCAGTCAATAGCCCCAAGCTTACCCTACTGTGACAGCTTATTTTCAGTTTTCCAGATATCTCTCCCACTGTGCTGCTCACCTGTTCTCTGTTGAGTGAGAATTAGAGGGCAATGACGCCATCAGATGACAGGATTACTCTATAGGATCTAGCGAGTTTTCAGCTGAGTTCTTAGTTTTTGTTGCCCTTACCTAACTGCTGACTTCTAAGGCTCTTGTCTAAGTTATCAGGGCGCTTGAGGCAAACAAGAAGAAAAGAATAGCCCCTTAGCGTTGATAAGAAGTAAAGAATAGCCCCTTAGGGTTCATAAGAAGAAAAGAATAGCCCCTTAGCGTTGATAAGTCCTAGGTCCCTGCCTAAATTAGCCTCACCGTATGTGTTACCAGCCCAGCATGGCTAGGGTGCAGGAGTGCTTAGAATCAAGGATCTAGATACACTCTCTAAATCACAGATGGGTCCTGGCCTCCAGGCCAGGCCCTGGAAAGTCTCTCAGTAGGGAACTCTCTGTTTTGCCTACAATGCTATTAATGCTTATACCTTCAGCTGTGCCTTGAATTAATATAAAGTATAGTCAGACATCTTATAGGGGGGAAGGCAGAATACAATACACCTTCGGCCCATAACAGACTCAAACACATGCTTTTTAGGGCCGAACTACATAAATATAACAGAACTGCAATAGCTATCGGTTCTGGGAGATGGCATGTGTGCTCAGGAGGGTCTTCAATAAATTCAATGCCCTGTCTGAGTGCCCGCAATTAGCCAGGGCTTCTGGTGTTTAGATTTTATTTTTTTTTTAAGTTCAGCAGAAGACTAAAAAGTGGTCGTAAGAAGACTGACCAGGGAATGCAATGAAATGGTGCCCCCTGCTGGCCATATGTATATCAAGCATATGATATAAAGAGTCAATAGCTCCTAGCGGCCATTTACCTTCTATCAAACTACATCCTTCCTCTGCTGCTCCTCTATTCCCTTTGGAGTCACTAGTGTTTTTCATGCACAACCTTCTTAAGCACATTTTGTTCATATAGTCAACAGCCAAACAACGATTGCCCAAAGTATTTTTATAATACATATACTACAAATAATACTTTAACACATAAACCCTTTTTTTACAATTCCTGGTTAAAAAAAAACAAAAAAAAAAACTATTAAGTGAAACTTTAACCTCTTCCTGACATATCACCTACCTGTACTGTAGGTGGGGAATATCCTGGTGCTGACTGTTTACTATAGAGATAACTGGGATCCCTCCTGCAATTGAGTTGCTAAATGGTTAAAGGGATTAATAAATGTAAAAAAATAGACCAGGGTGATCAGGGTGGTATTTTCATTCTCTCTTACTTCATGCTTCTTTTCCTGGTGGGTTCTGGTGTTTTGGGGGCTACTTGTCATGGTGGTCAGGAGCGGTAAGTACTCACCCGCGGACACCAGGCGACCGGACCTTGAAATAGGACAGACATGAGGTGCAGAGTGTGGGTGTAGGTGTGGCAGCAGAGATGACAGAGTCCCAATTTAAACAATTTTTAACTTCACTAGTACTTCTCTTCAGTGTGATACAAATAGTAGCAGTGATTAGGTACTTAGTGCAGAAATGAGTGATAAAGAGAAATAGTTTTAGGTATGGTAGAAATAGGCAGAAAAGTTGTTACAGGAGATAGGGACCGGATAGGAGGGCCCATTGCCTAATTTTGTAAGTACTCCACCTAGTAAGTAGGTGGAGTGTGTGAAATATCTTGATGAACTCCTCGCAGTCACGTATAGATAAGTCCTAGTTATCTTATCTTACCGCCTTCTGCCTCTCAGTGTCAGTAATCGTCCTGATTGGTAGTGGAAGTCCCAGGCCTCCGTCTCTGGGGGGTAGCAGACCAGTAGTTTCCATCCTACTTAGTCGAGTGTAGTCAGTAGAGAGTGACTATCTTGCACTGTGCTTTACTGGGGATGAGTCTTTCTTTCCTCTTCTTCTTTAGGGGGTTTATTGTCCTGACAAACGAATCCACGGCGTAGGCAAGGGGGGTGCTACTTTATCTCCAGTTACCCTGTGGTTAGGCCTAGCATAACTGCTGTTGTCAGTCACTCTAGAAAAACAAGTCTGGTCTCCTCAGCTAACCCACAACTCAAAATGTTCATAGGGATCAAGTACCTATATACTGCATTGATCTATGTAATCTAACCTCGATTACAAAAGGCTGCCAAAGCCTCTAATAATCGATCGCTGAGCCCAGATCAGCTTTAGATCGCCGCTGAGGCCTGGACAGTAAGTATAACAGATCACCCTCTGCAATCGAATTGTGAGGGTTGCTTAACACACTATGCCACCACTAATGAGTGGGCCCTCTCTGTATTCCCTTAGCAGTGCAATGACTTACATTTACGTCATTGGTTGACAAGGGGTTTAAAAAGACTTGTAGACCAGCACTGAACAATGTACAGAGTCTATAGAAATACAGTAAGTTAAGAACATAACATTAAAACCACATAGGTATGATAACGGGTGCGGATTTACTTCAAAGGACAAGAAGCTTAGTCTTCTTCTTAAAGGAAAGTGTGGTTAGGTCATTGCTAGATTTTCTAACTCATTTAAGGGAGTGCTCCAGAGAATAACATTGTTTTCGAATCAGCTGGTGTCAGAAAGTTATATAGATTTGTAAATGACTTCTAATAAAAAAAATCTCCAGTCTCCCAGTACTTATCAGCTGCTGTATGTCCTGCAGGAAGTGGTGTATTTTTCCCAGTCTGACAAAGTGCTCTCTGCCGCCACCTCTGTCCATGTCAGGAACTGTCCAGAGCAAGAGCAAATCTCCATAGAAAACCTCTCCTGCTCTGGACAGTCCCTGACATGGACAGAGGTGGCAGCAGAGAGAACTGTGTCAGACTGGAAAGAATATACCACTTCCTGCAGGACATACAGCAGCTGATTAGTACTAGAAGACTGTAGGTTTTTTTTTAATAGAAGTAATTTACAAATCTGTATAACTTTCTGACATCAGTAAGTGCTGGGGAATCTGTTGGCACTATACAAATAAATAATATTAGTTCATTTGAAATGCTTTTTCTTTTTACCCTTTTAAGAACTGAGAATAAAAATTATGCATAATTGTCCATTCAGCAAAACAGTGAATCAGGATCTGTGTTTCCCCTTATAGAATTTCACACAGTCCATCATGATCTGATTTTCTATATGGTACCAAGTGTGGTGTCCATCTTTTCTTTCCACACCTCTTCGCCCTCTGGAGCAGCGTATGTTTCGTCTTCAGCTGGTGGAGTAATTTCTTCAAGGGTCTCCATGGGTAGAATATTCTTATAAGAACAGAGACTAGACTCTCTCTTGCAGTCCTGTGTTTTCCTGTTATAACTCATACCCATATGGGGTATCCCTTGTGGTCCATATGGCCCAGTTCCACCGATCACACTGATGACTTTGGTTTACATCTATCCAGCAGATTCTGTAAGGGGTCTCTTACACAAAATGATCTTTGGCCACCAGCGGCGGTATATGAGCGCCAATTAGCAAGGAATTTTACCGCCACTGAAAAAATACAATTGGCATACGAGCAAAAGTTTACCTGCTCATTGGATGATTGCTGTGACTTTTACACAGGATGCATTTCTAGGAACGCTTGTTGCTGATAATCACTCCATGTCAAAGGGGCCTCCGGAAGTATAAAAATGCATACAAGGATATAGCAGATGGTGTCAGCTCACCTGTCTCTGGTCCGAGCCGATTGGTTTGGTAGAAGGGGGGTGCACGGATCCCGGGTAGCCAGCCCGCTCGATACAAGAGAATCTCAATGGGTGAAAGGATCCAGCACTTCCAAAAGAAAAGGGGATATACTGCTAAAAGCTTAAACTTTATTTCATCTTGGTTAAAAGCTGTGATACACTCCTAAGAGTGCAGTGGCTGGACCATGCGTTTCGCGCATGCGCGCTTAGTCATGTCTACAAGCCACAACCAGGTGCATAGATTAAAAGACCATGGTTGGCCAATTGGAAAGATTGTAGTATATCACATGTTTGTAAGCGAGTATTTCGTAATTCAGCAGCTGTATGAACTTAGTAATTGCAGACAAGACGCTCTATATTTGAAACATACAATATTTGTGCTCATGCTTGTACTTGCGGTTCTGCTATGTTAACTTGGACACCAGAAAATTACCACTTAAGCTAGAGTTGCTATACATAGCTATAGGAGGCTAACATGACATACATGTAAGACGCAAAAAACAAGAATAAACATATGTAAATGGACACACTGACCAAAAAATGAAGAATTGTAGATCAGAGAAGTCAAAACCACATCAAATCTCAGCAATATGTCCGTTTGTGACCTCTAAATGCAAAACAACAAGATGTAAACTTAAAGGGGTAGTGCACCAAATTTTTTTTCTTTCAAATCAACTGCTGCCATGAAGTGCCAGAGATTTGTAATTTACTTCTATTAAAAAATCTCAAGCCTTCCAGTACTTATCAGCTGCTGTATGCCCAGCAGGAAGTTGTATTATTTCCAGTCTGGAGAGCAGGAGAAGTTTTTTATGGGGATTTGCTCCTTCTCTGGACAGTTCCTGACATGGACAGAGGAGGCAACAGAGAGCGCTGTGTCAGACAGGAAAGAAAACACCACTTCCTGCTGGACACACAGCAGCTGATAAGTACTGGAAGGCTTGAGATTTTTTAATAGAAGTAAATTACAAATCTCTGGCACTTCATGGCAACAGTTGATTTGAAAGAAAAAATTTTTTGGTGCACTACCCCTTTAAGATGTGACCTATCAGAAGCATGCATAGTGTTTAAATTCCCCCTAGATTACTATAAATAAGTGTGTATAACATAGATTGATGGGTGTGCGAATGCACCTTTCCCCATATGGTCAGAGATACTAAAACACAATATGAAAAAACGCATGCAATCTGAATATGTTCTAAGTTTCTTTTAGATGTCTGTATATGGAAAATGAGCATGTATTAAAATAAATAATAACCTTTGGATATTAACCCCCTGCCCTTAGGCTATGTTCACTGTGCGCTATGGAAAGCTCTGATGCAGGCGCGCGCTGATTCACCTGCATCAGAGCTCTGGGTCACAGAACGGCCAGTCTGATACATTGTGTGAACATAGCCTTAAAGCGTATTCATCATGTAGGTATTCCCTGTAGTAGTTGGCCCCTCCAAGTAAATAATATCCCCAATGTAAATAGTCCCCCTGTAGGTAGCCTCCTCATGGAAATTTTGCCACCGTAACTAGTTCCTGTGGTAGTTGGCCACCAAGTCAATAATATTCCCAATGATGTAGGTAATCCCTGTGTAGGCATCCCCCTGGCAGTTGCCCCACAGTAAATAACATCCCCAAGTAGGTAATCCCTCTATAGGTAGTCTGCCCATGTAGGTCCCCTGCAGTTACACCCTCTGTTTACAGCACTCCCTCCATGTAGGCACCCCCATAGGTAATACCCCAGTAGGCAGCCCCGATCCTCGTAGGCAACCCCTCCCCCCTTGTAGGTAATACCACCTGTCTTGCCATGAAATCACTCATGCGCCGGAGCGCTGGGGAGGGAGCGGACACTTCTGGTTGGAGGAAGAATGCTGCCTGTGGTCACAAGCGTTTTTGACGGGGAGAGAGCCAATGACTCCAACACATCCTTTAACTGCGAGCACTCCTTATGAGCCTTTACAGTTAATGAGATGGACACAATGCCCACTGGCCCCGTGGGCCCTGATTCACCAGGTGCTGCTGCTGGTCCTGCCGCCCACCTATTCAACAGCAGCGGGTGGTGCTTGAGACTACAACTTCAAGTGGCCTCATGGCAAGAGTGCCTCTCCCCCCACCATGAGAACTCCACATTTCCTTCTTTTTCTCTGAAATACTTTAGCACGTGTCTTGTACTGACAGGAAGAAGATACATAACGAGACTGCTTTACCACATGGTAAATTGCAAAAGAAACTAAACTTCACCCAAAAATAACTTCAAAATTGGCTGCGTATTTAAAAGAATAAATATAGCCGTAGTTTTCCAGTAATTCATTAATTGTAAACAAAGGTGACGATGAACCCCTTTCTGACATTTGACCTACATGTAAGAATAATTTTGATCCAAGCCATTTAACCCCCTAGATGCTGCAGTCATTCGGTTGCCCCTTCTGAAGCTTGATTGCTAAGTGGTTAAAGGGGTTAACAAATGAAAAAAAAAGGGTCGGGTGTGTGTGTGGGGGGGGGATTCTCTTTTTCTTAATTTTTCTGTTTCTTTCCCTTTTAAAATAAGTGCAGACCAGTCTAATTTAACAAACTGGTTTGCATTGTGGTTGCAATTCTCCACAGAGGCACAGAAGCTTAGCAGTTAATTCTAATGTAGAAGAAAGGATATAAGCAGAGCAGCTCTCGGCATCTTTTCAATGTAGCATCTTAAAAGATAACTGGGGATGTAAGACAAGCCAGAGATCCTTCCAGAAGTAAAGAATACCCGTGTGTACAGCAAATGAGCTTTATGTTTATGATGCTCTCCTCAAGGAGGAAAATTACCCCTTTGGTGCCTCAGAATTACAGTTAGTATATAATTTAATCAAACCATATTGCCTCATGTACCACGTGCAGGTCTTCTGGCACACGAGTCCCTACGCTAAAACAACACTGAGCCAGTCAGCAATCGCCAACCCCGCAAGGCAAGCGACAACAGGGGAGGGGGGGGCCTCAGAATAGCCCAGCAACCCCACTGTACCCCCCACACCCCACAGGCGCTGCCGGCAGAGAAGGCGGCCGCCAAGCAACACAAGTGTTAATAAGGCAGCATGGTGGCTCAGTGGTTAGCACTGAAGCCTTGCAGCGCTGGGTTCCTGGGTTCAAATCCCACCAAGGGCAACATCTGCAAAGAGTTTGTATGTTCTCTCCGTGTTTGCGTGGGTTTCTTCCCACACCCAAAACATACGAATAGGTGGATTTAGATTGTGAGCCCTATTGGGGATAGGGAGCAATAATTGGCGAAACTATGTAAAGTGCATTATTATTATTATTAGGTGTTACTACTCACCAATGCACCAGCAGGTAGGATGGGAGAAAGAGCAGCTACTTACCTTGTGTGCACAGGTGCTTTCTGCTAATTGGGGTCACATGGGTCTTACAAGGAGGAGTGCTAGCCACTCAGAAAGGGGAGAGCATACAAGACACATAACTAGAGAAAAAGGAGCTCCTGCACCTCACACCACGGCTTGCATTAGTGCCTCTTGGCTATATTTAAAAACAGTCAGAATGTTGGTATATAATTTGACCAAATTGCCTCATGTGCAGGTCCTACCTGCTGGTGCATTGGTGAGTAGTAACACCTTATTCACACTTGCGTTGCTTGGCGGCCGCCTGTTGTCGCTAGGGATGAGCGAACCGGACGAGGTTCGGGTTCATATGAACCTGAACTATCGGCTTCTGATGCCCGCTCCGTGAAGAGGGTGGATACAGCCTGAGGATCGCCTGGAAAACTGGGATACAGCTTATAGCTATAGCTGTATCCCAGTTTTCCCAGGCGGTCCTCAAGGTTGTATCCATCCTCTCCATGGAGCGGGCAGACAGCGGGAATCAGAAGCCGATAGTTCAGGTTCATACGAATCCAAACCTCGGCCGGTTCGCTCATCACTAGTTGTCGCTTGCTTTGCGGGGTTGGCGGTCGCTGACCGACACAGTGTTGTCTTAGCGTAGGGACTCGTGGGCCAGAGGACCTGCACGTGGTATATTAGGCAATATGGTTTGATAAATTATATAACATCCTGGCGTTGGTTTTTTAAAATATAGCCGAGAGGCATTAATGCAAGCCATGGGTGTGAGGTGCAGCAGCTCCTTTTTCTCTAGTTTTGTATAATAGTAGTCACTCCTTCACTCTGGATTTAGGATCCTGTTCACTTTACAGGAGACCCTTCTGCATCTGCGTTCCCTCACACAGCACCGCACTCATCTAATGCTTCCTACCTTTAGCTTATCGACAGCTCCTTTTGACCAGACCCTGTTCTAAAGCTGGACATACACATATAGTATCTTGCAGTCTCTTCCTGGGCTCAGCTAGTCCAACATACTGCCCATCTTGTAGAAGACTCCCTCCGATCCACCCACCCGGACTCGCAGGGTTCAGCTTTTGGTCACCATACTTGCATAATTTCCCGGTGGTTCCTTCTGCAAGAAGTGAAAACTTGTAACTGAATCGCAATATTACATCATTGCAACACATCAAAAGCAGAAATACAACAAACACCCATCACTAATACACTGCCCTTTCATATCGGCCCCATTAAGGAGACAGGCAACACTTTAAGGAGGCAGGTGCTGCAAAGGTTAATGTTCATCTTTCACCCCATGACCTGCCCAATGTAAGTTACATACTTACTGCGGGTAGACGTTGGGCTTCACCCCTCGGCTGCCAGGAGTATTTCTTCATGATTATTGGTTCCATATCACCCCCCTCTGCTTTCTGCACAATGCTTCCTGGCACATATGTAAATCCCTCCTCGAGACCCATATGTTTGCATGCAGGTGCCATCCCCAGCAGTTTATTTACTCCGATATGAGCTCCAGGATGACTCCTCAGCTGTAAGTATGAATCCCTGACATTTAAGGTAAACTTATCCTTCTAAAGGTGCGTTTACACGAAACGATAATTGGCCCGATCGTACGATTAACGATGTCGGAGTAACGATTTTTTTTTTCATAACGATCAGCGTTTAGACGGTACATTATATCGTACGGAAAATCGTTTTACGATCGCTTAAGCCTATCTCACACATTGGTTAAATCGGCGGACGACTGTTTACATGGAAAGATCTGCAATTTTTTTGTGAACGACGATTTGAGAACATGTTGAAAGATCAAAATGAATGATTTCTCGTTCATCTTTTGATCGTTTGCTGCTTTTACACGTACGATTATCGTTTGAATTTGATCGTTATCGCACAAATTCGCACGATAATCGTTACGTGTAAACGCACCATTAGTGTTGTGAATGTGTCATTTTGCTACAAGGAAACCATCAACGAGTTGCTGTTGACGGACCTTTAATTTATTTTAGTGTACTCTCCTCATTATAAGAATTTACTCTGAATGGGGTGTAAGTCTAATAGATTTATTAGTATCTTAAAGGGGAAATAATAAACCCAGAAGTGATCTTATATTTTACACAGACAGAACAAGGATCTCTGTCTATAAAAGTTGATACTTAGAGGTTTTCATGGTCCAATGGATACCTCTGAGTGGTGCTAAAGGGGCTCATGTGCTGTTGAATAGAGGGAGTGGTCGGAGCTCTGACTTGTGTTGTCTGGCAGGGTTGATACATGGAATCCATGGACAAGTTGCTGTTGATGGATCTTTAATTTGTATTCTCCTTCTCTGCTTAGTATCCTGTCAGTTTCCTACAGTGAGCTGGTTGTAGATATGATGGGGAAATAAATTTAACCATATTATGTAATTTAAGAGTTACGATATAGATCTAAGAGAAGAACTGATGTGATGAGGGGAAGTAATGCGAGTGAGGTGGTGGAACCATTGTAGACTTTCATTAGTGATTTATGATTTATTTTAATGTAGGAACAGGGATCGGCACTATCGCAGTTAGAATATAGCTCAATACATAAAATCCACTGATATATTGCCACACATCATTTAGTGGGGTGCTCCTTCCGTAATAGTGGAGATTCTCATAATATATGAATAGGTAAAGAAGTGGATGGTCGGGTACTCACCATAAAACTTGACTTTTATTTCATTCTTTTAAAATCATTCCGATACGTCTGGAGAAGCGTACTGACGCACGCGAAACAGCTGTCACGTTACCACATGGTGCTGGTGTCCGAGCTGTCCGTATCGGAATGATTTTAAAAGATTGAAATAAAAGTCAAGTTTTAGGGTGAGTGCCTGACCATCCACTTCTTTACCTATACATATATTATGATTTATTTATTTAATTAATATATATATATATATATATATATATATATATATATATATATATAGTTATATGCAAAGATATACATATGTTTTTCTTATCTTTTTTTTTGTATGTTTTTAGTTATCCTTTTTTTTCCCCTCCTCTCTTTCATTTTTCTTCTTCCTAATATTTTTTTTTCTCTTCCTTTCTCTTTTTCCCTATTACTCCTAGGAGTGTGGGTGTGGAGTAGGTAAAGCACTTTTATCCCTCGTCTAAGTGAAGGTAGGTGCATACTGAGTAACTCTGACGGAAACTCCGTCGCGGACCTCTGAGCTCGCGCCCGTCTCCGCCCGTGTCATAGGCTCCATTCTATGCACGGGCAGATTCCGCCCTCCGTCCAAAGAATGAACTTGATCATAGAATAGAATAGAGTTTATGACATGGACAGAGACGCGCGTGCCCGCCGCAGGCCGCTAGCGGGTGCGAGCTGAAAATTCCGCAACAGAGTTTCCGTCAGAATTACTCAGTGTGAACATACCCTTAATCAGTACAGCGATAACTGGGGCAATCCCATCCGCCCAGCAATCAGGGATGCATATATTGTGCACCTATCTGCCAGGTCCGCATTGGGGATATTATGTATGAATATAAATATATAGTCATACATACCCTTTATTCAATTTAATAATATAAAAAAAAATTAATAACTATATAGATAAAATATTAAAACAACAAAACAAAATTAATAAAAAATTTAAAAAACAAGACAATACAACTACAAATGGGAAAAAGAATAAAAAGAAAAAGAAACGTCCCTTCAAATGTTTCCTCACATACATTTAAAGTGTCACTGTTGTTTCTTTTTTTTTTTTGCAGAAATCAATAGTACAGGCGATTTTAAGAAACTTTGTAATTGGGTTTATTAGCCGAAAAATGCATTTTTATCATGAAAAAGCAATTTGAAGCTCCCCCCCTGTCTCCATGGTTCTCTATGGAGAGGGGAGGGGTGGAGGGAGATGAGGCACCAAAACAGGACAACAAAGAGTTAATTCACAGATACCTCACCGGGCTATCTCCTCTGAAGTCAGCAGTGACGTCTCTGACCTCTAAATACCGGCTTTCACACAGCTCCCACTGTGTAATTCTTTGTTCTCTGCTCTCTGCCAGCGACTAATCTCCCTCCTTCCCCCTCCCCTCTCCATAGACTAGACAGAGCTCCACTGATGTGAACTAGTCGGGATTTCCTGATAATGAGCAGTGAATGAGAGCGAGGAGGGGGTGGGGGGCCTGGGGAAAGTCTTTTTGAATGCAGATAATGGCAGATTTGCCTAATAAACCCAATTGCAAAGTTTCTTTAAATCGCCTGGACTATTGATTTCTACAAAAAAAAGAATGAAACCAGTGCAGCTTTTCCCTCCAGATTGAGCTTATTAATCCCGGGGTCCCATATCTTATGAAACACCCCTCTATTATTTACCCTTTCATAATGAAAACATTCTGCATTAATCATCTTGTTTATTATTTGCATAAAATCCTCCTCTAACGGCCGTTCTTCGCCATCCATCTCCTAGCCACCAACAGTCTGATGCCTAAAAACAACTTAAAGAGTAACTTCTTTATTCATATAGTCCCTTCCATTTTGTTAGGGTCTCCCAACAGCCAGTCTATAGGCTATTTTGTCCATACCCAATCTACATCCCTTATAAATCCCTCTCCCAATAAAAGTTTAATATACCCCTTCCCCATTATAAAAAGATATTTTTTTAAATAATATACACATAATTTATATTGTAGCGTGCGGACTGTCTGATCTATTAAAATATAACACTATTGTTCCCGCACGGTGAACGTTGTAAACGGGGGGGGGGGGGGGGGGGGGAGAAACACCAGGATTGCTGATTTTTTTTAAATTATATATCAGAAAAAAATTAATACAAAGCAATCAAAATTTTTCTCTTACACCAATATATTAATACAAACTAGAGCATGGCGCAACCACCCCAACCAGTCCTGTAGGTGGAAAAATAAAGCGCTATGGCTCTTAGAAGGCAGGTAGGAACATTGCATCAATTTAGCCCAGACATCCGTACATCAATGGGCTTGGTCTTGAAGGGGTTAAACCATCTTTCTCCCAACCATTTCGGGCTATTAGAAAGCACATACAATAGCTGTGGCAAGATTACTATCTTTACTAACCCAACCCTGTCTGACATGCTCAAGGAAAGCTTCAACCATATCTTCACCCTAGCATCTAGGGACACGTTTAACTCTCCATATCTATTAATACTCCTGTAGATCACTGTGGTGTCCGACCACGGGTGTTACTATCTGTTACACCCTTCAGTAAAGTTTGTGCTTATTGTATAGAAGTGGTGATGAAAGTAGTGATAAAGTTTTGCCACTAGACGTCGCTGTATTAGATGTGTGTATTCAGATGCTGCACAGCTGAAGTGTGTAAAGGGTTATTGTTTATATGGAACATGGATCTGCGAACCAGTAGGAATCTGTTCTTTTTCTCTCCTATCATCTCTCTGCTTCTCCTGTTTGCACTCTTCACCCACTCACAGCGCACTTTAGATGCCCTGAGGAAGGAAGTCACATGGGTAGAGGAAGTGTATGAGTCTTTCGTGTTGGACATTGTAGAGGAAGGACGCAAGCTAGACAGCTCTCTACAGTGGTCCTCTCTGGGCCCTGGCCCTCTGCCAGGTCCCCTACTCTCAGGGCCGGTTTTAGACTAAATGTGGCCCTGGGCAAAGTTGAAGGTGGAGCCCCATATGCTGAAATATTGTAGCAACAATTTAAGGTCCCCATACATTTTACACTTTTGTTGCTGGTACCTGTTGTTCCTGGTGGGTTCGGCCATCAGTGTAAGGTGTATGGGGCTCTCTGGACAGTCTGACAGATGATATCAGTGGACATAGGGGGTCGAGCTTGATGGAAAATCAACGCCCAACCTCTTTGTTCTCAGAGAGATAAGTCGCCATCAGATCTGTATGGCTATGGCTTTCCCCTCTCATAGAGAACACAAGAACACTCAGATGTGCCAAATTTCTGTGTATGGGGAGGACTGGACGGATTGGGAGAGATAATTGTCAGCTGAAGGAATGTTCAGCCAGCAGTTATTGGAAGTGTACGGCCACTTTTAAGGCCGTATTACACTGCCTGATATTCCGCAGAAGTGAGCGCCAATCTGGTAGAATGGAGCTCGCTTAGAGAGCCTACTACATGGCTCTTTTATGATGTCTTTTACATGCCAGGACTGCCCCTACATTCTGGGACTGCCGCTACATGTCGCGGCAGTCCCGGCATGTAGGGGCAGTCCCGGCATGTAGGGGCAGTCCCGACATGTAGCGGCAGTCCCAGAATGTAGGGGCAGTCCCGACATGTAGCGGCAGTCCTTACATTCTGGGACTGCCGCTACATGTCAGGACTGCCCCTACATGTCAGGACTGTCCCTACATGTCAGGACTGCCCCTACATTCCGGGACTGCCGCTACATGCCGGGACTGCCGCTACATGCCGGGACTGCCGCTACATGCCGGGACTGCCGCTACATGGCGGGACTGCCGCTACATGCCGTGACTGCCGCTACATGTCAGGACTGCCGCTAGTGGTGTAAACACAAAAACTATTTATATGAATTGCTTTAAAAAAATAAAATAAAAAAATCACTATAATCAGGACCAAATATTACCTCCATACCGTTTATTAAGAAAACACACTATATATAGGCCAATATTACCACCATAAAGTGACCGCCCCATAGTGACTCTATATACACTATATACAGACCAATATTACCACCATAGAGTGACCACCGCATGACTCTATATACAGACCAATATTACCGCCATAAAGTGACCGCCCCATAATGACTCTATATATACACTATATACAGACCAATATTACCGCCATAAAGTGACCGCCCCATAATGACTCTATATATACACTATATACAGACCAATATTACTGCCATAGAGTGACCACCGCATGACTCTATATACACTATATACAGACCAATATTACCGCCATAAAGTGACCGCCCCATAATGAATCTATATATACACTATATACAGACCAATATTACCGCCATACAGTGACCACCGCATGACTCTATATATGGACCAATATTACCGCTATAGACTGACCACTGTATAATGAATGACTCTATATACACTGTATACAGACCAATATTATGTGGCTGTCAGTCTATGGCTGTACTATTGGTCTGTATATAGTGTATATATAGAGTCATTATGTGACAGTCAATCTATGGCAGTAATGACTCTATATATACACTATATACAGACCAATATTACCGCCATAGGCTGACCACCACATAATAACTCTATATACACACTATATACAGACCAATATTAACGCCATAGATTGACCACTGCATAATGACTCTGTATCCAGACCAATATTATGTGGCGATCACTCTATGGCGGTAATATTGGTCTGTATATAGTGTGTATAGAGTGATTATGTGGTGGTCATCCTATGGCGGTAATATTGGTCTGTATATAGTGTGTATAGAGTGATTATGTGGTGGTCACTGTATGGCGGTAATATTGGTCTCTATATAGAGTGATTATGTGGTGGTCACTGTATGGCGGTAATATTGGTCTCTATATAGTGTCATTATGTGATAGTCAATCTATGGCAGTAATGACTATATATACACTATATACAGACCAATATTAATGCCAAAGAGTGACCACTGCATAATGACACTATATACAGGCCAATATTACCGCCATACAGTGACCACCACCTAAGGACTGAATACCACCTTATTTTTTTTCTCAATAAAATACACTGTACTGCCTTATATACATAGGAGCTGCAGCCAATCAGCGGCCTCAGTGGTCACCTGCAGCAATTACATAGGACTGATGAGGCCGGAGAATGGCTGCAGCTCCTATATACAGTACATTCACCTCAATACTTGGAGTCAGCAGTGCTAATACACACACACACTTATATATACACACACACACACACACACACACACACACACACTAACACATCCATGAAAACACATTATACAGATCCAAACCATCCAGCCCATACACTATACACAGGACATGTAACACACACTACATTCATCCATTATACACATAGCATTCATACACACACTACATGTACAGTATACTTACCCCCTCTAGCATGCTGGGTGTAGTGGTGAATCCCCCTCATGTTCCTTGCAGCAGCAGGCTGTCATCCTCACCCGGCAGCCCTCTCCTCCATCGTCCCGACAGCTCCACACCAGAGGAGGAGGAAGTCACGTGCAGAGAGGAGCTGGAGGGAGGGGGAGGGGAAGGGGAAGGGGGAGCAGACACCAGCCCAGCGCAGCAGCCAGGGATCATTCACAGACGCTGCAGGACCCTGTCTGTGCTCTCCTCTCCTACTGGAACTGCGGTAGGGGGCCCCTGGGAGATGGGGGCCCTGGGCATTTGCCCCGCTTGCCCCCCCCTAACGCCGGCCCTGCCTACTCTGGTCAGTCTTAGCTAGAACCCTGTATGGGAAGGAAGCAGGACGCAGCTCACAGTTTCTTCTCAGTAACGCCCTAAAGCACTATGCAGTGTTAAGCCCCTTCCAAGAGAGGACAAGTCAGAGACAACCTCAACCCACGCCGTTGAGTGTCACAGAGCAAGACAGCATCCACAGACAGCAGTAAGCTAGGAACTGATCCGGATAGAGCAAAGTTGCAGGAAGCCTAGGAACTCTATCTCGCAGTGCGGTTGTCAGCAGGGAATACTCAGCATTCCGCTCATCCCAGGTAACGAGGTCTGGGCCTTGTCACCCTCTAGGACAGGTCCCCCAAATCTAGTGGGCATAAGGTGTTGTGAAGACTAACAAGTCAGTACACGGGCACAAGTATTCTTCTTAGTATTTTTCTACCTCATGCTCCAACCTCCCGGCAGAGCACAGTACTACTTGGGTAGACTCTCACAACATCCTCCTCTCTGCTATTCTGCTTCTTTGTATCACTCAGCCCACTACTCAGTCAGCACAACTGTATTCTACACTACATTCCTATCACAGATTCGGTTGCTGTATTGTCAAGTATTTGTCTATAAGTGTTATTAAGTGTATTATCAACTGCTTTATCAAGAGAAACATGCATTGTCATGGCACAACTGTATAACCTGCTGCAAGCACGTACTTTCCTAGTAAAACAGGCTTATTTATGATAGAGACTCCGGGATCCTTCACTTTACACCAACACAGTATGCACCACAACCTTAGGACACTTCCCCTTTCTGTGGGTGGCAGTTCTGATGGTCCGGGAGGGTCACTACACTGCTCTGTCCATCCGTGATTACACTATCCCAAGGCACCTTGTAGCAGCCTGGCAGGACACTGTCCACAGGAAAAAAGGTAAAACCGGCCTTCTAAAATAAAAGCAGGTGTGCCACATCTGTGTGCCCCACTGGCACTGGCACCACAAAGTAACATCTAAAGGTCCGGCTGTACCTTGGCCAACCACCACCAAAGTGGCGTCACACTTCACCACCTAGCAAGTGACCGGCCAATCGTCCGACACATTATTGAGGGCTCACAGCACATTACAATCCCAAGATATTTAAAGGATTCTTCCTCTTTCAATGCCTGCAACCCCTCATAACATTGTTTTTTGTCAACAGGCATCAGCACTGTCTTATCCCAATTAATATTTAGGCCAGAATATTCCCCAAATTCTTTTACAAGATTTATTACTACCCCTAGATCTCTCTTTGTGTTGCCCCTCCCCCCCAAAAAAAAAGAAAATCAAAATGTCATCCGCAAATAGGGACACTTTATCATCCTTCCCTCTGCATCCAAAACCTTCTATTTGCGGACATCTTTCTCATCACCTTACTCAGCCTATACGACAATACTTTAGTAAAAATGTTTGCGTCTCCATTGAGGAGGGAGATAGGGCAATATGATTCGGGGCTAAACTTGTCCATCCCCGGCTTAAGAAGCAAAATTATTGTTGCCTCCACCATAGTGGGTGGAAGATCATCTTTTTGGTCTACGCCATTCATTAGTTTCACTAGATGAGGTATAAACACTTCCACCAATTCCTGGTAAACCTCCACAGGAAAGCCGTCTGGGCCCGATGCTTTCTTTCTTGAGGCTTGTTTCACTACCCTAGAGGGCTGCACATTACATTCACTACATATTACAACCCCAAGCTCTCCTAGTCTGATGTATGAGGTACTGTGTGATGCTGCCACCTGCTGGCTATATTACATATTACAGTTGTAAGGCAAGTACTTCGCAAAACAGGATGGGGAAACTGAAGGGCCACAGGGATCAAGGGCGTTTTCAGTCTTTCTGCCGCCTGAGGCAAACCTGAGATGGTAACCCCCCCCCACCTCGATCATTCACCGCTGCAAGCCCCTCCCAGGACCATTTGACTGCGCCTGCACCCCAGCGTGCTGCCTGCCCACCCACTTGTATACTCCGCAAAGTGCAGGAGGAGGAGGGTGAGGAGAGTGTAGCTCTGCAGCGGATGGCAGTGGGGCATGCACCCAATCTGCTGCAAGGCTTTCGGGTGACATCACTGGCAGAGTCCAGCGGTACGTGCAGATGTCGGAGAGTGCGGGCGGCAGGACATCAGGATAGGTGAGCGGCTGCCCACGGACTGAGAGGGGCCTTGGCTGCTGTAATTTTTGTTAAGTTAAACTTTACTAAAATGGCAGCGGTGGGGAAGATTATGCAAAATCTGCCGTCTGAGGTGGAATACTCATTCCACCTCATGGCCGAAGCGGCCCTGACAGGGATGAATGGGGTTGGGATGTTGGCAAGCCAATGAATTTCTGAAAGCCCCATTCAAATGAAAGGAATGGTTGAAAACATTCTTGCAACACTCTCAGTCATTAATGGAGGTCAGAGGTCATAGATGGCCATCAATGTAGTTTCCTCCCCATTATAGGAGTTTGGATCATCTGCAGTGGGCTTGTCAAATAGCTGATAGTTTTCATGACACCCATCAGAATTAGGAATAGAGCTCTAAAGTATAATACTGTCAGTTACTCAGTATGTTGACACAAGGCCTACCTGGAAATGACAGTATATTTATCCATTGGCTATCCCGAGGTCAATACCCCCTATGTAGTCTCCAAAAGCAACAGCTGAAATATCCAGGCATGGTACCAAAGGATAGCATAAGATGTGGTCATTAAGGCAGAGGGACTGGGTCATTCGGCACAAGCAAAAAATCAGGGTAGATGAATTTGTCACAGGTAACAATCCTTAGGTCAGGAGACAAGACACTCTCTAAGAGTAAGATCATTGTTAAGATACTGGTTCTTAAAAAGCAAGTCTGGATGACATCACCAAGAAGCAATCCAAGAAGCATAGCCACAGAGTAAATTAAGGGGGCTAACAAGAGTGGATTAGAACACAGAGGACCAGACAGCAGAGCCGATGTATATCCAGAACAGCTAAGCTGAATAGAAAACACTAGAAAGGCAGCCTGTCCGTGGCCCTTACAACCCAGAGAGAACCAGACAGCAGAGCTGAAGTTCATCTGCAACAGCTAAGCTGAACAGTAGAGAAGACTAGACAGGCAGCCTGTATGTGGCCCTTACAACGCAAAAAACCAGACAGCAGAGCTGAAGTCCATCTAGTACAGCTAAGCTGAATAGTAGGGAAGACTAGACAGGCAGCCTGTCCATGACCCTTACAACGCTGAAAGAACCAGGCAACAGAGCTGAAGTGCATCTAGACAGCTAAGATGAACAGTGGAGAAGACTAGACAGGCAGCCTGCCCAAAGTCCTTTAGTTACCCTGGGCCTGACTCTCAGACGTCTTTGATGGGGTTGAGCACTTGTACCATATCCCCTCTGGTGTATTGAGCAGTGTTATTTGTGCGCTATATGGCACCACAGAGTTCTAGTTTATTTTTGTAATGGCTGGTGATGCCTCTTGGCAGGACAGGTTCACATGAAAGACTAACTTGTCGATCCATTGTTCTTCACAGGAAGCCAAGTCGTCCCCTCTGCCTCATGGGTCGTGGTACCTGCTTGAAGATATTCCTCCTAGGTTTTATAATGGTTATATTATTCATTACATACAATCAGAAAACCCAAGACAAACACTTCTCGGTTCCTCAGAAGTCTACAACCCCATTATATACTTACCTCATAGAAGAAGACAGGAAATGTACGGGTGGTGCACCATTTTTACTCTTGCTTATCTCCTCCATTCCTGAAGAGTCCCACACCAGACACGTCTTGAGGGGCACTTGGGCCAACGAGTCTTTGGTCCACGGCGTCCGCATCATGAGGCTTTTCCTCTTGGGAAGGTCAAAGAGCAATAAAAAGGTGATCCAGGAGAGTGATCAGTTTCATGACATCATAATGCAGAACTTCACGGACTCTTACTACAACCTGACGGCCAAGACGTTAATGGGTATGGAGTGGATCGGTCGTTTCTGCCCGGATGTCAAGTACGTCATGAAGATCGACACTGATATGTTCTTTAACCCTTGGTTTTTGGTGGAGAAGGTGTTACAGCCTCAAAGACCACCCAAGACAAACTTTTTCACGGGGCTGATCGTTCATAATGCTCTACCGCATAGAGACAAGGGCAGTAAATGGTACATTTCCACCAAGGTCTACTCTGGAAAGTACTATCCACCCTACTGCTCCGGGACAGGGTATATCTTCTCTGGTGATCTGGCCAAGAAGATATACCTGGCGGCGGAAGGCTTACACATCTTCCCTTTTGAAGACGTTTTTGTTGGGATGTGTCTACAAAAGTTAGGAGTCAAAATCGTTGAGCTTACACAGACGTGGTTCATAGGAGAAAGTCTCCCTTATGACGGGTGTACGTACACAAAGCTCATAACAGTCCATCGCTTCACGCCAGAGAAGTTGTCGGAGGTATGGCCAAAATTTACGGCGGCTCGGGAGACTTGTTAGGCAGTGACAGACAAGAATGGTTTCCATAACCCCAATATACTCCATCATATAGTGCCTATAGGATGTGATAGCTCAATATGGCTGCTCCCGATAAGATGGAGATATACAGAGGCATCACATTTTCATGTATGGATAGTTATGAAAGAACCACAAAACATGACTCATTTACTGCCATAGATTCACATTTGCATAAAAACATATGGCCAGGGCTAGACTTTGGTCATGACTCGAATGCTACTGCATCATAGGAGGATAGATTTGTATTGGGTGGATTTCTGGTGTTGTCAGGCCTTACGCGGGTCACAATGCAGACCCATTGTGCAAGAGGCCCAGATAGTGGTTAGGGATAGAGCAGCAAGAAGTTTACCATAGTACTGCGCTTTTAGGTTTTAGTGCAAAACCTGCTACATCTACCTATTAAATAGAATTCTCATTGGCCTATTTCAAGGCTTGTTTACTGGTCCCACATTGACTTTCAAGCTACCTCCAATAGGTGTCACTACAGAGCAGAGCTAATTTGAATTTACATTCGCCCAGAAAGCATTGCTTGCCAATCTCCACAAGGAAAACCACCATCACCTCAGACCAGCTTGAGGAGAATAGCAGCTACAGCAACAAGGCCAGCTCTGTGCCTTATAGTACATAAAGCTCAGTTCTTCAGCAAAAACTCATTGGCTCCAATGCAATTTGTCTTAGCTGGGGGGATCCCAGATAAGGACCTAAAAGCACACACACATGAGCACTCCTAGTGCTTAATACTTGAACTGTAGAGCCACTACAGACCCTTTGCAGCACTTTGTAACATGGTATTTACTAGTTTTGCACATTTGTTTGGAAGGAAACTTACTGTGATTAAAAATCTGATGGATTTAATGGTGTCTGGCTTTGACTTGTAAGAAATTTTCCCACCACCTCACACCCAAACTACTCAGCCATCTTGTTTTTAGTGCAAACACTTAGAAGCTGTGGACATCAGACAATATGTGGAAAGGTTCTCCTATGGACTAAAGTGTCCCCTTCACTGGGGTAATTTGTGGCCTCCGTGGATCAGACTTGTTCCATCCAAGATCTGGAGAAATTTACGTCCAAGTCATCACTTCAATCTTAGGCCAGTACCTCATTCCTGAACAGTGTCTGCAGTGTGGCCATAATTCTGCTAAAAAGACCATTGTCATAAGAGGGAGGGGGTATTGTGTACAATGTTTAGGTAGGTGTCGTATCATCCACGGGATGCACGAAAATCACACTGCCTCCGCCAGCTTTCTTAATAGTGACTCTTCTGGAGTCAGACCTGACTGGCTAGCCCTTACCAATTAGCTCTATACTAGAGTTCACCTCCTGAGTGTACAATAGATGTCAGTGGAGATAGGGTGTTAGAGCCGACACTCAGGGACGTGAACAATTAGAACATAACTTTTATTTGGACATTAAAAGCAGTACTCCACAGCTATGCGTTTTGCGCTTAATCATGGTTGTGACCATGATTTAAAGGGGTACGCCACATAAGGAAATTGTTTTCTATTTAAAGTAGCATTAAGTTATATAGATATGTCTATACAATGTATTACCGTATCTGTACAGTTCTGCCACACTGGTAGCTGACAAATCAAGGAAGTGAAGAAAAATGACCTCTGTTCCAATTCACATTGTCTCCTGCTCCCACCTTAGTAGACAAATATTCCATGTCTTTGTATTACATTGTGTGTTTGCTGAGCACAGGCTGATGATGCAGATGGGGCAGGGTGTTATGTCACAGGAGGCTTGGCTGGATCGCCCTATCCCTGGAGTGATTTACCATCTCTAACCAGCCAGAAGCATGTGCTGAAACTTCTCTGGGACTGAACAGCTGAGGGAAAGCATTGCATTCTGGAACCTGTAGTACTGTGTACAACCAGGAAATAAACAAACAATACAGAACCCAGAATACAGAAGCAATTTATACCACGCAAAAGTAAATTACTACAACAGATGTGAAATGGTTTAAGTTTTCTGTTTTTATTTGAATTATGTTTCGGCTCACTTCAGAGAATGCCTGAATCGAAACGAGACATACCAAAACCCTTTTGACACATCCCACTGTCTTAAAATAAAATCTTCACTTATAAAACAGGAACAAAAAAAAAAAAAAAAGACATAATATGCAACATGAAGTTGAAAACACTAACGCATTAAAATACATAAAGCTTGTTAAGTCACTTCACAGAATAAGGGGTAGGGGGCAGGATAGGGAGGGGTAAGAGTCTATCTGTACTGGTAATTCATGCTGTGATCCGCATTTCTGCCATAGTTTCCGGTGCCTCCTTGTGGTTGTTGCTGATAAGAGGCGGGAGCGGTGTAGTTCTGAGCTGCACCTTGATTGTAGCCGGACTGTGTGTATCCTATGTACAAGAGGAGAACATTAGACTGGACCAACAATAGAAGACACAGATACCTGGGGGAGGGGGGGGCACAAGGAGGTAGAAACTGCACTGTGAGCTTCATCCACAGTCCACTAGTGTCACCCTTCCCTGTAATACAGATCCCTTTACAGCAGCCTCCTCATGGACAAAGCAGGAAGTCTCAGATTTGACTAAGGTTTAGTGGGGAGAATGGAAACTGCAAGGATTTCAGGATTTTGAAATCTAAAATAAAGTTTATATTCTATACTTTCATTTCATACAAGCATAAATGGGATGTGCAGTGGGTATAAAAGCACCTTTAATTCCCCGTTCCCTTTTACAGGTCCTTACCTTGGTATGAGGTATTGTTGGCACCACCATAGCTCGTTCCTGTGTTGTAGCCACCAGTACTAGGAGCTGTATATGAATTGCCACCTCCTCTACCACCGGCACCCTCTCCACCAGTATAACCTAGGAACAAGGAGGGAGGTGTAAAATGAGTCAGATAAAAAGCAGCTACCACTGCAGTGCTCCTGAGCTGTCCTTATATTACATCAAATATTCTCCTGAACAGCTGCAAATGAAGTACCCAGTTGCACCTTTACTGAAAGGAGCCAATTTACCTACCCACACTTCTAGTAAATGGGATGACTTACTTGAAGTGTTCACTTCCCACCAAGCTGACAAGACAACCTGAATGACCCCCATAGAATACATACTGATAAACATCCCACTGTGTGAAAACCTGGCCACTCATGTACAATCCGCCAAAGAGCCGGACTGGCATCTAATTTAGACCCCAGCTCTCCAGTCTTACCTGAGGCTGCCCCGCCACTGTAAGAGTTGGAGTAAGAGGAATAAGAGCCGCCGCTAGCTCCCTGAGATGCTTGGTTGTAGCCTCCCTTTTGCTTCTGTGGTGGCCCGTAGCTTCCATACTGGCCCTGGTTGTAGCCCTGCTGAGACTGTGCCTGGTGTGACTGATAGCCTCCCTGGTTATACGACTGCTTGGTCTGGGCCGGTGTATGTGGCTGTGCTGGTGTCTGCTGTTGCTGCTGGGGTGCTTGTTGCGGCGGTTGGCTTTGTTGTTGGGCGGGTGGCTTCTTGTTCACAAAGGGTTTAGGGGGAGTTTGTGCAGTGTAACCTTCCCCTTGGTAATAAGAGCTATAGCCACCAGAGCCAGCACCTCCACCACTGGTATTACCAGAGCCCCCACCATTGCTGTAGAACTGACCTGCAAAAAGCAAAAGGTGTTCAAATGTTTAGATTCCTAGGAGGCAAAACTAGAAGTCTTATAATACAGGTTACATAGGCCTCCTTTTCACTTCACTGAAGCGTGCATAATAAAATTATACTTACGGACAATACATAGTCCCTCAATATAAGTGGGCACCGATCCGGCCAAAAAGGTATCTCCCAGTTGGTGCCGGTACTGGAATTAAGCTACAGCTCAAGGACAGGACGATGGGAGGTAAAAGCTGCCTGTACTGGGGGATTCTTTAATGAATTACACAACCCAGTTTTGGGTTTCATCTTAAGACCTGTCACCAAGTCATTGCCTTGTTCTGGTTCTTATA
This sequence comes from Dendropsophus ebraccatus, assembly GCF_027789765.1. NCBI lineage: Eukaryota > Metazoa > Chordata > Amphibia > Anura > Hylidae > Dendropsophus > Dendropsophus ebraccatus. The sequence continues at coordinate 211,895,693 of NC_091454.1, read as the reverse complement.
TGTGGAAAGCTGCAAAATTTTCCCTTACAATTAGTACCATACTAGCACCATTTGTTAAAACTCACCATTGGCAAGATTGCTCAGTTTGGGAACAAGCCACTGCCTATATATGCCCTACACCCACATGGGGTGATTCAAGATAAAACACATGCAGAGGGCACACAAATAGGGTATGAAGACCCCGTGCACAGGTTATTGTACTGGGATTGGCACTGTAGATCTATGGCAGTTTTGTCATGTCTCAATGTGGTCTAGGTGGATCTAGTCACAAAGGAAAAATATATACACCTCCAACCACCTGGGAAGCAAGCCTGACACCTACTGATACAACATGCTAATTGGTTGCAGGGTGCAAAAACCCTGAACACTGGCATTACACATGGTACTACTCACCACATTACAGAACCATCTTTAGACTGTCAAACTCCTCCACTAATCAGTCGTGTACACTGAGTCACTAGCAGCAGTCAGACATAAGAGCTTATTCTTTTTCAAATCAACTGGTGTCAAAGTTATACAAATTTGTAATTTATTTCTATTTATCAGTCTCCAGTCTTCCCATACTTAACGGCTGTATGGGAAGTGGTGTTTTCTTTCTACTGTTCTCTGCTGCCACCTGTGTCCATGTCAGGAACTGTCCAGAGCAGTAGTAAATTACCATAGAAAACCTTTGACATGGACAGAGGGGGCAGCAGAGAGCACTGTCAGACTGGAAAGAATACACCACTTCTTGCAGGACATACAACAGCTTATAAGCATGGGAAGACTGGAGACTTAAATAGAAGTCACAAATCTGTAACTGACCGTAAAAAAATAAATAAATGGGAGAACCATTTAAGTGTGATGGTGAAGGCATGTTTTTCAGTAACTTCCTTTACACCAGGGACAGGCAACCTTCAGATGTCTGGCTGTTGCAGAACCAATTCCCATCGTGCCTGGACAGCCAAAGCCATCTATCCAGACATAGGACTTTTGCATCCCTAAATACCTGCAAAAAAGGTTTAAACCTCGACTTCCAATTGCCTGGTCTAAGTGAACACTAAAACAGAACTAAAAGTTGGATTCACATTTTATTTCACAGAGTGACGCAAGTGTCCGACGTCATTTAGTCTTGGATTGTTGGGAGAGATCACACAGCACTATCGTAATGACATGTCACTTTCCACAGTAGTTTGTACAAGATTTATTAAAACATTATGAACACGCAAAATAAAAACCGCTAATTCCAGACAATAAAAACCACTAGTATAAAAGAAAATTTGAGTTGCCCCGGAGTCTCCAGTAATTATGGGGGCAACGTCCGATGATACAGAGACAAATGACTGGCCAAGAGATTAATCGCCAACTTGATTAAAAAGTTCCACTTGTGAAAAACATTTCTCAAGGCTCAAAATTGCACAATATATTTTTTTACAATGCTGCAGGCTATGGTTTGTAAGCTTCATGTGAACAGTCCCCAAAAAAAATGTATGTGGAAAAAACAAAAACAGAAAACCACAGCAGAGCTTTCATCTTGTGGAGCTCAAGACAGTCGGGAGTAAAGAGCTGGTTTGTGGGTTTTGAGAGGGTGGGTGCAATACGCTATAGATGGTCTAAGCAGATGCAAAATCATGATAACCGTAGCAGTCTGTGAAAAAGTCACCTACAAAAGAGGGGGGAGACAGCAGAGAGAAATAAAATTAGAATCCTCTGTAGAGTGGCCATTATGCCATAGTTTTATTTTATTTTTTTTTATGTATTGAAAATAGTTTTAGATTTCTCTGCTTCTGTCTCCCCCCTTATGTGGGGGCTCCTCCAGATGGTGACAGGGACGGGAGGAAGCGCTTTGCCTATACTCAACTTGGGAGCGTGAGACGAGGTTTCTCACACTGTTAAACCAAAGCAGAGAAATGTAAAAAAAATCTGACAGAATTAACGCACGTTATTACCAAATATACGTATGCTCAGGTAAAAGTATATCCCATGACTAGAGACCACAGAAGCCATCACCGCAAGGGCTGCACCAGCACTGAACAGGACAGTCTATTGCCACCAGTCTGATCACATAACTGGGATAAACCCAGCAGGATAAGCTTTACTGGTGTAGTGATAAACTGAATACTGATGCAGCCAGAAGAAACATGATGGCTTCTATGATATGAAGGCAGGGGGCAGACTTTAAACAACCAACCCATAAGCTGCTCCTTATGGAATCTTTGTAGCATGGATACAGTGACAAAAGCTACATATGTCAAGTTTTATGTGGTTGTGTGCGCCCCGAAAGGACACAAGGGGTTTATTAAAAGCAGACCGAGACTGCAACCACATAACACGTCACATATTAACGATAGTTCTGCCAGTTCTGTCACTGTATGGCAGTCAGGTCACAGTAAAAGCAGCTTATTTTAGCCAGTTCACCTTTAAACCAGTTAACGTTTGCATATTAGGTTGCGCCAAGTTGACCTTTGATATGCAAAAGGAAACGGTAAGGGTCCTTTTACACCAACAGATCTGAGATTTTTTGAGCCAAAGCCAGGAATGGACTATAAACAGAACAGGTAACAATGGAAAGAGATTCCTCTTTTCAAATCCACTCCTAGCTTTGGCTTACAAAAATCTGTCAGATAATCTGTTGGTGTAACAGGGCCCCAAGTCAGGTAGCAATAAACATCTGATGTAATAAAGTGCAGTAACGTGTCTATTTTCTAGACAAAACCGCTTTGGTTCTGTAGGACATGACAGAAGTGGCCTTTCCAGAAGGATTCCTGCCCTCTTAAGTCAGAGGCTTGTGGCCCTTAACGATGAGGGGGGGGGGAAAAAAAAAAATACGTGGAATACAAAAGTAATGCAAGTTTGCCGAGCCAAGGTCATTCAGCAACACCTGTGCCCCTCAGAAGGTCCTGATATTTCCCCTCGCTTATGTTGGGGGGCAGTAAGACGAAAACTCAGAACCAGATACATGTGAACTCTGTCAGTGAACGTGGCATACACGCTAGATCCCAGCCACTCCTCTTCAGAGAAAAGCATAAAGGAATAACTTTGCATTAGGAATTGTTATCAGCCTCACACAGCTGTAGCAGCTTTAAAAGGAATTGTCCAGAGTTAGAAAAACATGGCCACTTTCTTCCAGAGAAGACGACACTCTTGTCTCCAGTTCACATGAGGTTTGCAATTAACCTTCATTCACCTCAGTGGTCACTTAATGGAGTTGCAAAAACCTGCACCCAAACTGGAGACTAGATGAGTCGTCTCTGGAAGAAAGTGGCCACGTTTTTTCTAATGCTGACTAACACATTACAGGCCATTTATCTTCACATTCGATGGATAGGATTTGTCAAGTCAGTTTCCAGCATTACATGAAGTGTCACAACAACTACATTTATACAGCAGCAGTAGTTTCCCAGCTCGACAGGTTATACATTTACGGGATTTTTGCTGACAAACTGACAACACTTACTGTATCCAGCTGTTGCAGATGTCTGATAGTTGTAGTTACCACCATAGCCGCCGCCATATCCACCTGGCACAAAAAGGATTATAGACTGAGTACAAAAGACAACACTACCCACTGGATATTTTCTATCTTTCTGAGCACCAAAAAGCCAACAGCCATATCAAGCAGCATTACCTGAATTCATGTAACCGTGATTGCCTCCGAATCCCCGCCCCCTTCCTCTGCCGCGATTCATTCCTCCTCGGCCACGACCTCGCATGCCTTGGGGTGGTGGAACCTCACTGTACATCATCCCAAATCCCTGGTTATGCTGCTGATAAGGAAACATGTTCAAAGGGGGGGGAACTACAGCTGAAGCAGAATAAGTTGTTAAAGACCTCATCCTTACTTTTCCTCCTCTGGGGCCACCCCTGGGCATCATTGGGGGCCGCTTCTTCTTGGGAACTTCTGGGTATGTAATGTAGTCGGGGAAAAGTTTTTCTAAAGCAGCCAGAGCAGCATAGGCCTTTGCAACCTTCTTGTTGGATCCAGAACCTTGGAATTTCACATTATCTACTTCAACCTAAAAATAAAAATTAAAGACTTTCTACATGCAACATGAACTCTATGCTTATCTGTATTTTAGTGCTAATGCTTTTACAGAGACCATATCATTATTCAAGGCACATGAAGTTTCTATGGGTAGCACTGCAGTTTTATACCAAGTACATTACATTATAGCAGAGAAACCCTTTAAACATTGAAATGTATTTAAAAGATAGTTACCTCCATGACAAATCTCTTATCATGGCTGCCTCCTGTCTCAGATATAAGTTCGTACTTCAGACCTCGCCTCTTTTCATTAAGCTCCATGACTGGATTCTTCCCATGCTTTGTGAGTATAGGTCCTTGCTGCTTTGCACTCTGAAAGAGTATACAATATTCAGCATCCAGGGTAACAGCAACATCGCAGGAAGCCTCTTCTGACCACAAGGTGATGCAGCTTACCTCTGACTGGTCTGTAGGGGAAGCGCTATCGCCCTGTGCAGAGTCATTCTGAGCTGGGGTCTGGATGACTGGCTTCTCAGTCTCCTCAGAGGTTTCTTCTTTCTCTTCAATACCTGTTGGAAGTCCCATGTCTTGCAAAACCTACAAGTTAACAAGATCAATTATTCTCTGTTAAAATATATACATATGTACACACACGGAGCTATCAGGTATACTATGCTGTGCACATACCTTTACTGCAACATGGAGCTTGGCAGTCTTCTTGGAGGGTCCGGAGGCCTCAAAGGTCTTGTCATCTACTTCCACAGACATTGTGAATACAGGTGCATGGACAGGTCCTGTCTGAGAGATCAGCTTGTACTGGAGGCCTGGCTTCAGCTGGTTTAACCTCATTAAGGCATTCATTGCTTGTGGAGGCTCACTCTTCTCATCTGTAGAGAGATACGCGTTTACCTCAGTTTCTCACTTAGAAGCAGCAACTCAAAGTCCCATATCTATTCAATGTCACTTCTGTTTGACCTATAGACATATATAAAGACTAATAGATAGAGAATGCCCACAACCCTCTGTGTGTAAACTCAAGATACAAAAACTGAATAGCCAGAATGCTCCACAGAACGGTGCTGTCCCCTCATTGCTTTAGATTTTTAGTCCTTAGCCTATTCAAAAGCCAAATATTGTTACACTACACTTCTGCAAGCAACTTGATTTTTTTCTAATATTGGATACCCCTTTTAAGTACTTGCTTCAAAAAGCCTAGACCCAAGATGTATAGGGATAAGAGTTTGAAAGCACTAATAGCACCCTGCCTAACACCCCTCAAATACCTTTCTTCTGAATCTTCTTTTTCTTCTTACTTGGCGATTTGTCCTCTCCGTCCTCCTCCATGGGTCGTTTCAGGGCTGGTATAACATAGGTGGTGCTGGGAGGAATCTGAACTGTAAAAAGAAAAAGGAAAACCAGGTCATAAATGGATGCCAATGAAGCCCTGTAACCTCCCTGCTGGCTTCAGACAGGGGTTTAAAACTACATGCACAATTCAAGGTCAAAGGAAAAAAAAAAATTAGATACCTGTATAGTCAATGGAAGGCTCTGGTTTTGACTTTTTAGGCAACTTTGAGGGCAGAGAGTCCATCCCCAAAACTTTGTGTAGTTGACCAAATGCTGCAAGCCTGAGAGCATGCTGTAGGGGAAGACAGAAGGGTAATGGGTGACCATTAAGACAACAGATCAAAATCCTAATATGCCTAGCTGGGTCCCTTGAGTTCCCCCTTGTCCCTCACTACTTCTGAAAGAATGCTCACTGCAGCGGTTGTGCTTAACCAGTCACTGCCTGCAGCAGCACCCACAGAAGGAACTCCAGGTAGAAGTGTATATTATTTTAAGTCCTGGATAGTTTGAGTGCCCATATAACCCCTTTAAAAGGCTACCCAACCAAAGCAGACTGTCTTGTACCTGAGCACTGTGGGTTATGTCCTCCCGCTGCTGTCTTTCTAGGTGTCCTAGTGCATCGGTAGCTTCTTTTTCACAAGGATCATACAAGCCGGGACCATCTGTAGACAAAAATAATTTGGAACAGTTATAATCTGTAGGTATGGTACAAAAAAAAAAAAAAAAAAAAAAAAAAAAAAAAACAGTAATCACTAACCTGGCATTAAAATTCCAGAGCTAAGGCATTCAAGGACTCTTCTGAAAGCTTCACCTGCCGCCATGGGTCGGTTGGCAGTTCCAATAGCCTTTTCACAAAGCAACTCGAGAGGCTGAAGAGGCAAAAAAAAAACAGCGAAGTTACAGAAAATCTCACTACATGGCGAGTGACGCACTTAAGAACTATGACGACTGACATTTAGTTACATGCAGATTTGATCCTTTGGGAGAAACCTGACAGATGGGGCTCCTTATCAGAGTCAAAATATTCCCTTGCTAGCATGTAAATGTGGTTGTACTATAATTATGAACAAATCTCTAGGATGTCAGACGTAACAGACTTCTGTCTTTGTGGCTGACCCGATAAGCACAATGTATCATGCAAACAGAAGGGTGGGACTGCAGGATTGCAACAATATGCACAGGAGCTGTCAGAAGTTTAGACCTATTGCAAAGCAGTCTCATATTAGGTTTACAGAGACCACACGCTTGTTTGAAATGGTAGACATAAGCAGTATAGGCCAATTTAAAGATACTTCAATATTACCCAAAAAATATACGGCCTTTATGTTTGAGCACTTGTGTGAATTTACTTTAAAAAGGGTTATCCAACGCTACAAAAACATGGCCACTTTTCCCCCTCTCGTGTGTTGTCTTGTGTGAATTTTTATAGACAGAAAATGGGGTGGTACTACTCATGTGTAGTCAATTCATATAAAGTATGTAAATGCTCAACACAGGAGGGGTCTTAAGTCACAAGACACATACATGTCACACTCCATAGGTCAAATCCATAGTCAGCTGCTTCCTGTTCTGTGCAGTCAAGGTGGTATAACGTGTGAAAAGGTTAGAATACATTCTTTGCACTAAGGATGATTGACAGAGCCAAAATGTAACAGTCAGGTTTGTTCAGAGAATGTCCTTCAAACTGATAAGGGGTCGTGAGACATAGTTCATGAGAAAATTTGTGTATCAGAAGTCTCAATGAAATAGGAATTTCACAGACTTTAGAATAAAATTAACCCAATCGCCTCCTTATTTTGGTTGCAAAATACTATGTGGGAACATAGAGAGCCTAGGACCCAGTACTACTGACCCCAGAAACACTGCTTACACTCAATAGATGGATGGAACACTGACAAATACACTCAAGTGGTGCACTCGTACAAACAGCAGTGAATCCAATGAGATCAATGGACATTAAAAAAAAAAGGCACTCCCAGTGCCCATTTTCTTCTTGTTGATCTTGGATAGTCTGTGCTCGAGATGGGCGACTTTATAGTAAGGCTGAACTTACTCAGCTATTGAGGTCTTGCAAAGATTGATACAGTCTTGATGATTGCAGCTCTAGGACACCCAAGACTGTATCCATCTTTTATTTCTCGGTATTTGACCATATTAGATTGATCTGCAGTAGGCCCCTACATTGAAGTCCCACTCTGACAGCTAGCTGAGATATGATGTTTGTCCCACTGTTCGGTCATACTGTATACCTCTCCCATCTGTAGTTGTTGCCCCAAACTGTATATTCCCCCCTCTGCAGGTAGCCCAAATACTTTATACTCCCCCCCCCCCCCCCCCCCCCCTAGAGGGCCCACATACCCTCTGTTCCGCCATGTTCAATGTCTTCTACTAGCCTTGCGCTGATTGACTGAGACTAGCCACCTAGCGTCAGGGATCTACTACACTTCTGCAAGCAACTTGACTTTTTCGAATATTAAGTACTTGCTTCAAAAAGCCTAGACCCAAGATGTATAGGGATAAGAGTTTGAAAGCACTAATAGCCTCTGTTCCACCATGTTCAATGTCTTCTACTAGCCTTGCGCTGATTGACTGAGACTAGCCACCTAGCGTCAGGGATCTAGTCAGCCAACTAACTAGTTGAAATAGAGCTTATATTTCAAGGCTACTGCAAAAAGCTAGGTTTTTCTTTCTTAAAGAAACATGGCAGGTTTTTACCTTCTCTACTCAAGATATGAACAAAGGATTACTAAAGAGAATAACCCTTTAATCCCAAATAAAGCATTTAACAAGATACCTACCCATCCTCTTAAAGGTTCCCAGGTTGGCACGCGGGTGCACAAGTCTCGCAGCACACGGATAACAACAACACAGGATTTAAGCCCATTTGCCCTAGCCTGGGACAAGGAAAATGCCGGTTAGTATGTAACGTTACACCAACACAAGCCAGAAAAAAGAAAAAAAAATATATAAGATATATATAAGACATATAGTGCTACTTTGTCAAGGGTAAATGTAAGCTATGTTTAAGGATAAGCCTTATGTATGTTACATTAGCAATTACAGTGTAGTTATGGTAAAATTACTCTTAGAACAAAGCAGCAATATCTAGGCATAATGTCTCCTTGTGAAAAGGTGTATTTTCACTGTGCTCTGCCGCCTGCGAGGGGACAGGAGCCATGTCAGCACAGCTACTGCTCTGGTGTTTAAGTATCTAACACATGTGAGTTGCTTTAAGATTAAAAAAATAAAAAAAATAAAAATTACAGAAATGGCAGATACTACTTTTAAGACAGAAATAATAAAATGCAAACCTGGAACCACTTGGCGTGTCGGAGTGACGCCAATGCAGCAAGGCATTTCTGCCTGTCCAGAACGTCCGGTGGATCGCTGATTGATAGCGTTTCTATTCATGGATAAGAAGACAAGGCACGGTTTGACCAAGGGGTTGTCTGTCAGGTGGACAGGGGATGAGGCAGCTTCCAGAGGGCAGTGGGGCTTCTCTGTACTACTGCTGACATAATGCCCTATCACACTGCTAGCAAGAGATCGGACATCCCAAGTCTCCCCAATAAAACAAAAACCATCTGTAGGTATACTCGAGTCTATCAAACTGACATGCCTAATGCAATAAAGCAGCAGTCTGCATAGGATACCATCAAAGGCTAGGATATATTTAACAAAAGGAAACCTTTACAGTATTAAAATTTGAGGCTATTGCAGGACACATTGTGGTTTATATTTCACATTACAGAAAAGCCTAAAAACAATGACAGAATGCTGCTTTAAAGCAACGAGAGGGAAAGACCAAGAAAATAAAAGGAGAATATAGTTCATCTGCTGGCTACTGACTCTGCACAGACTACACTAAACCTTCCACCCAGCTCGACTGCCCTGGCCACAGCCCATGACAGAGAGAGTCCTGTTGGTCAAAGGTCCAGCGTCCCTAAAAATCGACAAACTAGAAGTCTTGATATGTGATCACATGTCAGAACCATATAGCATTATAAATATATCAGAGGCACAACATATTGGAACCAGTCTGTGCTGCAGCAAGACCATGTCGTAAGACCAGGGGTTTTAGATAAGGCTAGCCCATTTACTGGGAAAGTCTTTGTAGAGGATAGATATATATATGCTTTATCCATCTAACTTTATCCAAAACGCAGTTACATGCTGGAATTAAACATGCTGAGCAGTCCCTTACAGATAAATGGACGACTCCAGATATTCTTGCTGCAACACATACTGCCCATTGGAGAGAGAGACATGCAAAAAAAAAGTTACATCCTAAAACTACAAGTGAACACAGCATCAACTGGGCCTACATATGAAACATGAAAGCAGGCCACGTTCACACTGTAATATCCACATAGGGCACCACTAACTTATAACACGTTTGACAGCAAGGCCCAGAAAGGGGGGAGTATTACAGTATATAGACTAACCAGCCAATGCTGTTACAGGTTATATCTCACATTCAAGTGCAGCAAAAAACTGATTACGTGGCGGGGTACAACATATTATATGGGACTGGAAAGGTAAGAGGGATGGGCTTGACAGGGAGGAGGGGTAAGTGTTTGGTTATAGCCGTTTCATTACCATCCGTACCTCCGGCGCTCAGCTTCTCCACTTCCTCGCGGACCAGAGTGGATGTCAGTCGGATGTTAAGAATCAGCTGCGGCTCCTTGGTGTTCCTAATGACAATTGAAGCTTCACGGATATTGGGGAGCACATCATATTTCTCCTCAGAAACAGACTACAAATCAAACCACAGGTCAGTGTACGAGTCTGGAAAAAGGATATGGCTAAAAATTATGTATTTTTACATATTAAATAAGGAAAAGAGCAGCTTACAGCAAACTGTACAACAAGGTTATCAGCTACTTTCTTCAGGAGAGAGATGGTGGGCTTATCCTTGCATAGAAGAACCAGTTCTAAATCCAGATCCCCTTTCAAGAGAAGTCCTTTGGCAACAAGTCCAACCCTCATCACGCCGCGGAGTGTCCTTGTGGAGTTCTCACCAGATTTAGATTCACTATTACCAGGAAAAAAAAAAATAAACTTATACAATCATGTTAACATAAAGGCAAGTTCTGTTGCATTTCCTAATGTCTGAGCCCTATAAGTAAATGCACAGAGGGGATGACACTTACCCTTCCTTGCCCTCTTCATTGGTGTCATCTGCCACGTTGGTTTCCGGCTGGGCAGGTTCTCCCGTATTAACCTTCTCTTGCTGGTCGATCCAGTCTGATACGGCTTTCAGTGCCCTCTCTGTGTGAGACACCATGTTCTGGACCGCCTCTAGCTCCTCTTGAGTTGGATACACCACGGAGTGTTTTGCCATAACATGGCGATCATCGTTGAGAAAGATGCGCATGGGACGCTGGGGGTGTTAAGACATAAAATTAGGACAGATCTACAAGTGAACCTTACTACACAGATCCTTCCTCAGCCGCGTGAGACTACTCACCATTGTTGTAGTCTTTGTGGATGGGTGATACACAAGTGAACAGGACCCTTTCCAGGTGGTAAGCAGATCTGCGGGGAAAAAAAAACAAAAAAAAAAAAAGTCATTCCAAATGTGAATATACAGGAAGGATTGGTTACAAAGGTCACATTCAAGATGCCTTCCCAGGATAGCTGTAGCCCCATATCTGCAATTTAAAGGGATATGCCCACCTAAGGATTTCCCCATGTCACTCTTGACTCCTTCCATAGAGTGAAGGACTGCACATGCAAGACCACTGCTCCATTTAGTGTGTGAAAGGGTCCAGCTAACCTGAATGGGACAGAGGTAAGGAACGCCCCCCCCCCCCCCCCCCCCATCTGAACACGCATCAGACCTGATGGCGATCATTCACATGGATCAGCCACAAATTATTAGCATATATCGCCTCATATTGGGCTGTGAGAAAGAACCATAACTGTACAACAATCCAGCATGTAGTAAAGCAGCATGTGGCCCCTTCAAACAGGAGGTCACCCCCATAATCTTACTGTAAAGGCGGAATAACCCAAGTGATGCAGTGATGGTGGGAAGCGTTGCGCAAGTCATCCCAGACAACAGAAGATACAGGAGGCAGAATACCTTCCCTATAGCAGTCTGGGTATCCCAGGACTATACCATTGCTTGTGGCAGCCTTTAATAGTACAAGGTAGTTCTGTGTAAAAACCTGAGCTATATACATGCTCCACTGAACACAGATTACAGAGATGTTCTGACCTCCACAGCGCTGTGCCAATGTGAGCGTAGACTGGATATAATACCCTGTGATATAAGGCGATTACCGGGAACACATGCATTTATGCGGAGGACAAGGAAGGTAAAGAAATTAATCTCCTACAGGGGAGCCAGGGAACCTCAGCAACCAGTGACAAACACCGGCATAAGGCTGAGCTCCAGCAGAGCCCACCAGGGGCTGAACCTTATAAACCCCTATTCACATTCAGGATTTAAATCTGCAGCTACAATATGTAATGATCTATACCAGGGATGGAAGCTAAAGCTTCGGCTGTCCGAGCATGATGGGAATTTTAGTTTTGCAAAAGCTGGAGGGACGAAGGTTCCCCATCCCTGACCTATACAAACTAAACTGCTGTACCAGTACTAGATGTGCACAAGGCCTGAGGAACTCTAGAGACAAGGCTATGACACGAACACAACATATGAAGGAAATACAAGGAGGAAGAAGTCTCCAGATTTTAGGAAAAGGCGCGGCTTCGTAGCCCAGGTGTTAGTATTGCTTCAGGACTTCACATGTTGCAGAGGGCACCTATACATCTTTTGCTTTCACTGTGAACCTAACAGGATTGTCCACGTCTGACAAAGAAAAAGATTTTACTATAAACCATCTATGAGGATGCAAAAGGGGGTTCTCATGAAAACCTGCAATATGGACATCACATCAACCAGGTCTGAACAGAAACCAATCCACACGTCCCCAATACCACACAGGTCTGTCCTGTTACAGTCAGCGTATTATAGCACTACAAGAGCTGACAGGATCCTCACTGTTATATATCAGACACTGCAGGCTAGGGAAGTCTGCCTCATGTTCCTCAATGGGATGAGTAACAGGAAGTGTCCCTGCCCTGTGATCCTCCACATGTGACACCAGTGTGCACTTACTCTATAGGTTTTCTGCAAGGTATGTGAGTGATGTGGGAAGAGCTCTAGTCTCATACAGGGAGACTTACCTATTCTATAGACATGCTCAGCCACCAACACTCTCTATGGGACCGCCACATGCTGCAGATCATAAGCCCTGTAGTCGGCCAGTTCTGGACATGCATGCACCTTTTCATTTGTACTAATCCCATGTACTATACAGCTTACCAGCTGCACAGGTGACCTTTGGTGAGGAATATATACATTGCCCATGTGATCTTGCAGCCAATCACAAGCAGGTAAATACCACTGAGGGCTGTGACTGGATGCCAGGTCACCTGCACGGCGTACATGTCACTGCATTGGTATAAAGACTACAGGTACAGAGTATATTTATCACTTTAAAGGGGTAGTTCAGGGAGGGGAAAAAAATTCCAATCAACTGGTGCCAGAAAGTGCCAGAGATTTAAAATTTACATTTATAAAAAAAAAAAAAGAAAAATCTCCAGTCTTCCAGTACTTCTCAGCTGCTGTGTGTCCTGCTATGGGAATTTGCTACTGCTTTGTACAGAGGTGGCAGCAGAGAGCACCATGTCAAACTGGAAAAAAACACCCACCACTTCCTGCAGGACATACAGTACTTATCAGCTGCTGTATGTCCTGCAGGAAGCGGTGTATTCTTTCCAGTGTGACAGTGTTCTCTGCTGCCACCTCTGTCCAGCAGTAGCAGTTCCCCATTGCAGGACACATAGCAGCTGAGAAGTACTGGAAGACTGGAGTTATTTTTATTTGAAATCTCTGGCCCCAAAATTCTATGAACTCCCCCTTTAAGTAGTGCCTGAAATGATAACCTAACAGGATTCTTTAGCATTGTATTCTAGGCTTTTTCACACCCCGGGATTTGTTATGCTATGAAGGAGATGCTTTGCAATTTAAAAAGGGTACTCTTAAAACATCCTAATCGGAATATCCCCTTTAAGCTGCAGACAGCCATGATTCTTAAAGGGAACCATTCACCCCGTGGCCCCCGTTAGAAACAGACATACAGTGACATAAAGGTCAATATACTTACCACATCGCTCCCGGTCCCGTCCCGGATCTCGTTGTTGACACGGAGAAATCGCCGATTCTTCTTCTCGCGCCCATTATGGTAATGAGCGCCGCCGGCCCGAAGTCCAGCCTTCTCCCCGCCTCCGACACTTGATTGACGCCGGGTCTTCTTCCTCCTCGTCTTCTTTCTTCTCGCCGGATCCCGCGCAGGCGCCGTGACGGTCGTTTTCGGCGCATGCGCAGTTCACAATTGGAGCCGCTCTGCAGCTCCACTGTTTACTGCGCGTGCGCCGATTGGCTCGAACACGCATCCTGTTTACCGCGCAGGCGCAGAAGAGGTGACGAGACCATCGCAGCGGCGCCTGCGCGGGAATTCGGCAGAAGACTGAAGACTGAAGACGTCAATCAAGTTCCAGGAGGCGTGGATGGGCGGCGACGAGAAGAGGACCTCATGAATAAGTTGGACTCGTCCGTCGTTTCCTATGGACGTTGGACTCATCTCAGCTCATTACCATAATGGGCGGGAGAAGAAGAATCAGCGATTTCTCTGTGTCAACAACGAGATCCGGGACGGGACCGGGAGCGATATGGTAAGTATATTGACCTTTATGTCACTGTATGTCTGTTTCTAATGGGGGCCACGGGGTGAATGGTTCCCTTTAAGTAAAAATAAATAAAGAGTGATATCACAGTGGGTCTGGCCACAAAGACCACCACTCAGTCTGAGCAAGGCCTATAGTCTCATGTAATGAGCAGCGAGTGGTACAGAGTCATAACAGACTGCGGGCCTCAGCCTGGACACTATGGTGTATGTAGCGGTGTATTATGGCTGCTTTACACCTCAAAAGACCAGGTGTGAACACAGCCCTAGGGTGCAGACATGGGAGAAACACTGGAGGACGGCAGGACAGATCACAAGTCCACCGGACAGGATTTACCAGAGACAAAGCCTCTCCTGCCACAGCCAATCAGAGCTCAGCTTTCCTATTACCACAGCCATGTGTGAGCCTACCCGCACAATCCACACTGCAGTAATGGGACCTAAGGGGAATACACAGGGCATGCTGGGAGTAGCAGTACAACAGAGGTTGGAAAGACTATGTATATCCTGGTTAGTGAAAACTATGGCCGTCGTAGCATACAACAGCCAATAGTTCCCCATTCCCAATGTTAACAGACTTGCAAATCCCTTTAATGGTGCGTTCACACCTACAGGATCTGCAGCAGATTTCATTTAAATAACTGAACACAGCATCAAATCTGCTGCAGATCCTGTAGGTGTGAACGCACCCTAAATAAATAAATATTATATATATATATATATATATATATATATATATATATATATATATATATATATACACACACGGTAACTAAGAAAGTGCGTGCCCCTTTAAGAGTAGAGACTATTGTACATTACAGCCACTGCAGAGAGGCAGCCTATAGCCTAGCTATATAATACAAAGCCCCCTCCCCTTCAGCTCCAGACAAAGCCCCTGCAGGCAGGCACGGAAACCCCGTACTGCTTCATCCCTGCCGGCCGCCATCTTATCCAAGCCACAGACAATAGAGAACACAGATTTCACCTCACAAAGCGTAGATAGAAGGACGAAAACCGCAATAAAACCGCGACCGAAAACAAACACCGGCGACATAAAACAAAATGGCGCCGGGGCCTCACAAGAGAAAATGGCGGCAGCCATTTTATAAGCTCCTTTAGCTTACATTCCCGGCCGCAGGGAGAAGCCTCGGTGACAATAACTGGTTAACGTTTACCTCAGGAATTAGCGAATTATCGAGGAAAAACTGCGAATATATCGGTCTAATGGAGCCCAGACTTACCCGGCGATGTGCGGCCTGACTGCGCAGCTAAACGGTCGGTGAAGAGGAGGAGCTGAAGCGTGATTGGCTAACCCCACTCACGTGACGGCAGCGACTGGCGCGAAAGGATGGAAGCGCCCGGCAATGTGGGATAGAAGAAAAGCGAGCGAGTGCGACAGCATATATAGGGGAGTTTATGTCCCGCCCACACCGACGGTGACGTTCCCAGTTCCTATTGGTTGTTAGCAAATCGCAGCCGAGGCGTGGAACGCATGGTGACTGTGATTGGTTGTGAGAAGCGGTGACGCGGCCTGGCAAAAATGGCGGCGTAATCACGCTGTAGCTAGGAGAACAATGAAGGCTGCTTTGATCATGGAGGACCTCGGGATTCTCTATGGAAATCTCTTCCTGTTAAGGATGTTTGTCAATAAAAACAATAAAATGTTGCTCTAAAGTGAATTAAGGGGAAACATTACAGTGGGTTACTGTAGCACTACAACTCCCAGCATGGTTATTTCCTTATATAATATATCATTTGCCATGGTTGCTAAGCAACAGCTTCACCGTGGACTAAAAATCCCATAAGGCGTTGGTCTTCTACCTCTGCAAAAATACACTTACCTGCATGGGAACGATTTGAAGGCCACCGGTTTAAGGCCTAATTCACACGTCCGTTGTTCTGTCCGCAATTGCAGACAGAACATAACACCAATGTTATGCAATGACCCCATTCTCACATCCGTACGTGTATATGGGACTGTATCCGTGCCACAAAAAATCTGGACATGTTATGATGCGGACTGTTTTTTGCGGCACGAATCGCTATGGTAATGAAATGAGAACTTAGTGCTTTGTGACGCACAGAGAACTACGGATGCACATTCGCAGTGCGGGCCGCCGGCCATAGAGCAGTGACCCCCTAAGTTTTACTTTCCAGCTGTTGCAAAACTACAACTCCCATTGCACAGGCGATTGTAGTTTTGCAACAGCTGGAAAGTGAAACTTTGGGGGTCACCTCCCAGGAGGAGGTCATTTTCTAACGTCTATCATCTCGCTCTTTTGACTGCTTCCCATTGTTCTCTGGTATCAGTCATTTTGGACAGAGAAAGTCTGACTAAAGCGCCCCATGCTCCCATGCCAAGGTACATACCACCAGGGCTGACTGATTTATGTGTACAGGTATGGGCCTGCAAGGATAGAAAGGGTTAAATGGAACCTATTAAATCCTTGCTGTCCCCAATGCTGAAGATGATGGTGCCCCGGTTTGGTTTGGTCACTTTCCCTTACGGTCTATGGGAGGTTCAAAGTGAGGATTAATGGTGGGCACAGCCAAGGGTACTGTGGCCCCCACCTACTAAGATGGCCATGGCATGTTCCAGGGTTTGAATGGTGCTGACTCCAGCGGTTGGACCCCCACCAATGGAAACAGGAAATAGTGGAGGTGGAGGAAGGACTGAGCGGGTGCACACCATGTATTCACTACACCCTATTCATATGATAATACTGACTGTTATAAAGCAAATAGGGTACAGCTCAGCCACAGTGCCAAAATCAGTGGGGGTCTAAACACTGGGACCCCCAACACTCATGAAAACAAACTATGTATTTCTATTCCTCTGCTTTCTCTCAAAATAAAAAGAAAACAATACCTCACGCTATCTAAATTAGAATCTCTGCTGCTTTATGCTCTCATTGTTGACAGCTCATTATCTAGGTTACCCACCACCACTCTGCTCTAAAAGCAGTGGTCTGGCTAGTGTATATATAGCTTTAATATAGAGAAGAGATGCTGTTCTTGCTTGCTACTATTTTTTTAATACAATTACCGCATCAAAAGCCAACTCGGAGGAGGACTTTGCATCCAAGTGGGGTTCCGCTGATTCTGCTCTTTTAGGGTATGTACACACTTCGGATTTATTAACATGGGTGTACTCGTATGCCAATCACCCCGTCAGATTTACTAAGTGGCGCACACCTCTTAGTATATACATGCATATACATACATCCCCCCCCTTCCTACCTGCCCATCAGGAGAGTAAGGCTCCACAATAGATGTGCCCCATAGTATATACATACTGTATACTATATATTTAAATATAATATATGCATATGGAAGTTCCAGTAGGTCTGCTCATCTCTAGCCGTCAGCAATGGGAGGCAAATAATAATATAGTAATAATACTTCTGTGTGCCCCCATATAGTAATAATACTCCTGTATGCCTCCATATAGTAATAATACTCCTGTGTGCCGCCATATAGTAATAATACTCCTGTGTGCCGCCATATAGTAATAATACTCCTGTATGCCTCCATACAGTAATAATACCCCTGTGTACCTCCATATAGTAAAAATACTCCTGTGTGCCACCATATAGTACTTATACTCCTGTGTGCCCCCATATAGTAATAATACTCCTGTGTGCCCCCATATAGTAATAATACTCTTGTGTGCCTCCATATAGTAATAATACTCCTGTGTGCCTCCATATAGTAATACTCCTGTGTGCCTCCATATAGTAATATTACTTCTGTGTGCCTCCATATAGTAATAATACTCCTGTGTGCCCCCATATAGTAATAATACTCCTGTGTGCCTCCATATAGTAATAATACTCCTGTGTGCCTCCATATAGTAATAATACTCCCGTGTGCCTCCATATAGTAATAATACTCTTGTATGCCTCCATATAGTAATAATACTCCCGTGTGCCTCCATATAGTAATAATACACCTGTGTGCCTCCATATAGTAATAATACTCCTGTGTGCCCCCATATAGTAATAATACTCCTGTGTGCCCCCATAAAGTAATAATACTCCTGTGTGCCTCCATATAGTAATAATACTCCTGTGTGCTCCCATATAGTAATAATACTCCTGTGTGCCGCCATATAGTAATAATACTCCTGTGTGCCTCCATAAAGTAATAATACTCCTGTGTGCCTCCATATAGTAATAATACTCCTGTGTGCTCCCATATAGTAATAATACTCCTGTATGCCTCCATACAGTAATAATACCCCTGTGTACCTCCATATAGTAAAAATACTCCTGTGTGCCACCATATAGTACTTATACTCCTGTGTGCCCCCATATAGTAATAATACTCCTGCGTGCCTCCATATAGTAATAATACTCCCGTGTGCCTCCATATAGTAATAATACTCTTGTATGCCTCCATATAGTAATAATACTCCTGTGTGCCCCCATATAGTAATAATACTCCTGTGTGCCCCCATAAAGTAATAATACACCTGTGTGCCTCCATATAGTAATAATACTCCTGTGTGCCTCCATATAGTAATAATACTCCTGTGTGCTCCCATATAGTAATAATACTCCTGTGTCTCTACATATAGTAATAATACTCCTGTGTGCCCCCATATAGTAATAATACTCCTGTGTGTCTCCATATAGTAATAATACTCCTGTGTGCCTCCATATAGTAATAATATTCCTGTGTGTCTCCATATAGTAATAATACTCCTGTGTTCCTCCATATAGTAATAATACTCCTGTGTGCTCCTATATAGTAATAATACTCCTGTGTGTCTCCATATAGTAAAAATACTCCTGTGTGCCCCCATATAGTAATAATACTCCTGTGTGTCTCCATATAGTAATAATACTCCTGTGTGCCTACGTATAGTAATAATATTCCTGTGTGCCTCCATAAAGTAATAATACTCCTGTTTTCCACCATATAGTAATAATACTCCTGTGTGCTCCCATATAGTAATAATATTCCTGTGTGTCTCCATATAGTAATAATACTCCCGTGTACCTCTATATAGTAATAATATTCCTATGTGCCTCCATATAGTAATAATACTCCTGTGTTCCTCCATATAGTAATAATACTCCTGTGTGCCTCCATATAGTAATAGTACTCCTGTGTGCTGCCATATAGTAATACTCCTGTGTGCCGCCATACAGTAATAATACTCCTGTGTGCAGTCATATAGTAATATTCCTGTGTGCCGCCGTATAGTAGTAATACTCCTTTAAGCCGCCATATAGTAATATTCCTGTGTACCTTCATATAGTAGTAATACTCCTGTGTGCAGCCATATAGTAATATTCCTGTGTGCCGCCATATAGTAGTAATACTTCTTTGAGCCGCCATATAGTAATATTCCTGTGTGCCGCCATAAAGTAGTAATACTCCTGTGTGCCTCCATATAGTAATAATACTCCTGTGTGCCCCCATATAGTAATAATACTCCTGTGTGCCCCCATATAGTAATAATACTCCTGTGTGCCTCCATATAGTAATAATATTCCTGTATGCCGCCATATAGTAATATTCCTGTGTGCCTCCATATAGTAATAATACTCCTGTGTGCCTCCATATAGTAATATTCCTGTGTGCCTCCATATAGTAATAATATTCCTGTATGCCTCCATATAGTAATATTCCTGTGTGCCTCCATATAGTAATAATATTCCTGTATGCCGCCATATAGTAATATTCCTGTGTGCCTCCATATAGTAATAATACTCCTGTGTGCCTCCATATAGTAATATTCCTGTGTGCCGCCATATAGTAGTAATACTCCTTTGTGCCCCTAGGTGACTCGTTCTGTGCAGGTTTCCATCCTCTCTATGTAGATGGGAGATGTCGGCATTCAGTCAGTAACCAGAGATGTTGATGAAGTGAGCTGTAAAATATAGCAGAAAGCTGCAGAACATTACACATTGATGCGGCTTCATATACATAAGACTGGACGTCCACTTTAATTGTAAATTGAGAAACTCTCAAGACGTCGCCATCACAAACAATCAGGTTTCAGTGATGTCCTCCCTCACACAGAGCTGGCCGCTGGGGGCAACACTTCTACTTTTCCATTGCACTAGTTTCCATATCTAAAGCCTATTGTGTGTGATGTGTCGGGTGTGCCCCTGTATGTACCCTCAGTATAGTAGAGCTGTGGTGGTGTGTATTCATGTCTGTCAGTATTCATCGTCCCATGTCACTATTGTCTGCATCAGGGACTGTAGACACAACCAACAAAACAAGCATAGAGTGAATGCTACCTTTATACATCTATGGTCACTGTCCCTCCGTGTGATGGCCTGTGTGAATTCTAACATACAGTGGTACCTTGGTTTAAAAGTAACTTGGATTAAGAGTGTTTTGCAAGAAGAGCTCACAGTTTTTCAAAATTGTAACTTGGTTTAAGAGCATTGCTTTGGTTTAAGAGCTCCCTGTACTGGGTGGGAGGGGGAGTGGGGAGGGGCATGTTCTGCATAGCATGGTCTACAGCCCTGTACTCTGACCCTTGAAGTCTCCCTAACCATCCAAATCATAGCAGATCCATATTAGGCTGGGGCTTGCATCAGGGGACAAGACTGTGTAGGTAATCTTTCCAAAGCTGTAACCCCTCTCTCCCCAGACAGAGAGTGCTGCTATACTGTGCCCACATCTGTCCTGCTCATTTCTTCATGCTCCCTGCAGTCTCTGACAACCCTTGTGTTTCCCATTCTCTCCATTCCTGCTATCATGTACCTGCACTTACACTCAGCTATACACACTGCTGCTATAATGTGCCTGCACTCACACTCAGCTATACACACTGCTGCTATAATGGGCCTGCACTCACACTCAGCTATACGCACTGCTGCTATAATGTGCCTGCGCTCACACTCAGATATACACACTGCTGTATAGAAAAGTTTCTGTCACTGTCCTCTTGCACAGCTCTGATTCTCACTTCCTGATTGGTCCAAGCTGAACACCCCCCCTTCCCCATTGCAGTCATGTGACCACACAGACCTCTGATAGCAGCCCTGCTGTGTTATCAGGGTTATGCAGATACTATACATTATACTCCACATGCTGATTGCTATACTGTAGAGTATTTTATAATATCACATATTCAGCTGCTTATAAATGTTTGTTTCATTCGTTTTACATGTGAAAAAATCATTAGTTTTGGGATGCGGAACCAATTGTCTTAATTTCAATGATTTCTTAGGGGCCTGTGTTCCTGGATTGGTGTCATTCGGTGCCATCGACCCGCAATAGGCGGATCTTCATTGCTGTGGATACAGGTACTTTTCTCTCAAGTATATAATCACCAACACAAAGTGGTTAAAGCGACAACAGCTGAGGACTTTGACTGTCTGGATAGATCCCCCTTAAAGTAGCCCTCTGTCACCCAGTTTTAAGAACAACCTAATGTAACAAGTAACCACCTCCTAAACCCTTCAAATTCAGTATATCTGTTAAGGCTATGGTCACACACTTTATGAGACCGGCCGTTCCGGGTCACGGAACAGCCGGTCTCAGAAAAGATAATCTTTAGCGCTACTAAGTTCTTATGCGGACGCATCCGTCCGCGTCCGCATTAGATCTCCCCACTGCACACAATGCAGTGTGCGTCCGGAGCCGTTCGCTCCACTGTGTGCACTAACAGGGTTTTCTGTCAGTTTCTCGCGGCGCCACTAGGGATCCCGGCCAGAGTGTATACTATGTGTATACACTCCGGCCGGGATTCCATAGGCGACAACATAACATATATTTTCACATTAAAAAAAATTAGTTTTACGGAAATATATGTAGTGTGAACTTAGCCTAAAGCAGTACTCTCTCAAGACAACCTAGCTATTCCAAGTATTCTTGTTTACCTGCTAAAGCAAGTATTTCAAGTAATTACGGATAAAAAGGATCTCAGACAGACAACTCTCAAGCTGCCTATATTGCACCTTGTTAACACAAAAGACTGCGATTTACTGTGTACTGTCACTTTAAGAAACCCTACAGTAAAGGTGCTGGACTGCTCCGGCCCCATGACAAGTGCCCCAGCAGTAACACAACACTGGCCCTTGCAAGAATCAACTAGTACCCCCAGGCTCCCCGCAGAGGACCCTTAGGGCCCTATTCCACAGTAACGATAATCGGCCGGATCGACCCCATTTGGCCCGATTCGGCCGATTATCGTTCGGTGAAATAGAGAGAACGATCAGCCGATGATCGTGTCATTGGCTGATCGGTCATTTAGGGCCAGACCTAAAATCATTGTTTCCCCACCGCGCATCGCTACGGTTGAATAGCGGTGCGCGGCGGGCGACCGACGATTTAACAAGAAGCAGCAGCATCATAAATTACCTGTCCAGGCTTCTTCTCCGCGTTGTGTTCATCCCCATGTCCCGCGCGCTCTATCTTCAGAATGGCCGGTCGGCTGACTGAGCGCTCAGCCAATCACAGGCCAGGACCGCCGCGTGTGGCCTGGGGATGGATTGGCTGAGATGGAGACCCGGGGAGTAAGAGAGCGCAGAGAAGAAGCCTGGACAGGTAATGTATGATGCTGCAAGGGCTGCAAGGACATCGGTAACGATGTCCCTGCAGCCCTCGCTCAACGATCATCGGGCCGTGGAATAGGCCCAGTAAACGAGCGCCGATCTAGCAGATCGCCGCTCGTTTACATCGTTGATCGGGCCCTCCTCGCCCCGTGGAATAGGACCCTTAGGGTACAAACCCACTTGGCGGGTCTGCAGCGAGTCTCCATGCTGCGTTTTTGCAGCGAGACTCGCTGCAGATCCCGGCCCTATACTTTTAATGGCAGACAAACACGCAGCAGGGATGTACATCCCTGCTGCGAGTTTGTCTGCAGCCCGCCCCATTAACCCCCCGGCCGCCGGAGCTGATACTTCACCTGATCCCGGCTCCGGCGGTTCCCGATGTCTTCAGCAAGCCGGAGCGGGGACCGCTTGATCGGGGGGGCGTGCGATCAGTGCTGCGGGGGGGCGTGCGATCGGGCGGCCGGGGCTGCGGGGGGGGGGGGGCGATCGGGCGGCCGGGGGCGTGTGTGCGATCGGGGCTGCGGGGGGGCGATCGGGCAGCCGGGGCTGCGGGCCTGGTCCCCGCTCCGGCTTGCTGAAGACATCGCGAACCGCCGGAGCCGGGATCAGGTGAAGTATCAGCTCCGGCGGCCGGGGGTTAATGGGGTGGGCTGCAGACAAACTCGCAGCAGGGATGTACATCCCTGCTGCGTGTTTGTCTGCCATTAAAAGTATAGGGCCGGGATCTGCAGCGAGTCTCGCTGCAAAAACGCAGCATGGAGACTCGCTGCAGATCCGGCAAGTGGGTTTGTAACCTTAGGCTAGATGGTCTAAGGGCCCTATTACATGGGATGATTATCGTGCGAAAAATCGTTAAATCGTTCGAATTTAAACGATAATCGTTCTGTGTAATTGCAGACAACAATCGAAAAATCGTTCGTATGTCATTGATCGTTGATTTAGATCTGAACCTAAAATTATCATTAATCGTTCGATAATCGTTCGCTGTAATTCCACGTTCGTTCGCTCAAGTTCCGCGTTTTTTCACTAATCGTTCAGTGTGATTGCACATTGTTCATTGTTTTGCTGGGATCAGAAGGAATAAACGATTATAGTAACAATCATAGTAACGATCGTAACTAACGATTATTGTTCTGTGTAATATGGTGAACGATTTCAGGTTAATGATAAACAATCTCGTTTGCGATCGTCAATCGTTAGTTGTTAATCGTTAAAAATCGCTCAGTCTAATGGTACTTTTACACAGAGCGATAATTACACGCCCGATCGCACGATTAACGATTTCGAATGAACGATGTGTTTTTCATAACGATCAGCTTTAGACGGAACGATATATCGTGCGGAAAAATCTTTTGCAATCGTTTTGGGATCGCTTAAGCCCATCTCACACATAGGTTAAATCGGTGAAAGACTGTTTACACAGAACGATCTGCGAATTTTTTGCGAAAGACCAAGGATGATTTGAAAACTTGTTGAAAGGTCAAAATGAATGATTTCTCGCTGGTCGCTTGATCGTTTGCTGTGCTTACACGGAACGATTATCGCTCAAATGCGATCGTTATCGTGCAAATACGAACGATAATCGTTCCGTGTAAAACCACCATAATAGGACCCTAAGATTGCGCCAGATTTATAACAGTGGATAATGCTGCGTTTACACAGAGCGATAATTCACCCGATCGTACCATTAACGATTTCGAAGTAATGATTTTTTTTTTATAATGATCAGCGTTTAGACGGAACGATATATCGTACAGATAAATCGTTTGGCGATTGTTTTGCGATCGCTTAAGCCTATCTCGCACATATGTTAAATCGGTGAACGAATGTTTACACGGAACGATCTGCAAATTTTTTGCGAGCGACGATTTAAGAACATGTTGTAGGATCAAAATGAACGATTTCTCGCTGGTCGTTTGATCGTTCCCTGCGCTTACACGTACGATTATCGTTTGAATTCGATCGTTATCGTACAAATTCGAAAGATAATCGTTCCGTGTAAACACAGCATCAGGCTGTTCAATAAGGCTGCCATTAATGTTTTTGGCTAAAAATACTGACCAATATACGACATCTAAATCTGCTTATACCAATTGTGTGTCCTTGGTTCGTGAAGGTAAAACACAGCTGCAGAAAGATTTCCCCAACAGGTAATACCAGTGCCGGCCACTAGGTGTCCTCAGAGCTCCTAGAAATTACATAACAGGATTGTTAGGCAACTGTCTAGGTAGGAGAACAACTGTCACCTATAGCAACCAATCGCAGCGCAGGTTTCATTTTGTATTCTGCGCCTGAAAAATGAAAGCTGAGCAGCGATTGGTTGCTATCGGCAACAGATAAGTAATAGACAATGTCATGAATCTCAAGTAATGTTACAAATCCCAAACCTAAGATCTCATCCTATAAGAAAATGAGGCGCCAAGTGACTCCCAGCAACCGTATGTACACTGGGAATAGGGTAAAAAGTAAGATCTGCCACTGCAGCCCACTACTGCCGCTCTGGTGGCCTTTGATGGAAGTGCAGTGATGACACCGGAGATGCCATGAAGTTCTGTGTTTCTATACGACTGTTATTTTCCTTCATGTGCTGAGCGGCCTGAAGAATGCCCCCATAGCCCCAACAGATCTTATTTACATATTTCTTAAAGGGGTTATCCAAACTTACAAAAACATGGCTGCTTTCTTCTAGAAACAGGACCTCTCCTGTCCTCCGTTTAGATGTGGTATTGCAGCTCAGTTCCATTGGAGTGAATGGAGCCGAATTGTAATACTACACACAACCTGAGGACAGGGGTGGCGCTGTTTTTGCAAGAAAGCAGCTGTGTTTTGTATAATCCTGGATAACCCCCTTGTAAGGAAATAATTGCTCCAAAACAGCAGCACCTACAAAGATAAGAACACGAGGAGGTAGGCAGCTACACGGACATATAAGCAGGTTCCCCTTAAAGGTAAAGCTACCTCCAAAAGGTGGCATCAGAGAGCAGCTTTGCATAGCCTTCTTTCCAGAATTCTTCGGTAGAAATGTTAATTTTTTTTATTGCATCTTTCATACATTGTTATGGGGGCGGCCATTGCCTGAGCTTATTTAACAGCATTTAATGATACACTTTACGGCAAGCCTCATGGACACAAACAACAATAGACGGCACCTGTTCCATCGAGATGAATGTGAAACATTTCTAAAGGTTCTTTCATACTGTGACCTTTGAAGCTGCTATACTAGTGCTGTCTATCTAAGGTTGTCACCTGTCGCTGTATTCCTGTACAGACCACTTTACAGCAGCCTCCTCCTTATCATCACACACAGAACAGGAAGTCTCAGCTTAGTTTTAGACCCAGTGGTGAGAAGGAAAACTGCGATGTCATGATTATTTTATTTTTATTTTTTTTGTAAATCAAAGTTTATTATGGAGAATTTTACTTATATGACAGATAAGAAAAAGAACAGTACAGAGGGGGAGCGCAGTCCCCACAGTAGATGCATATAAACAGTATTAACATGTGGTAAAGCCATGTTGCGGACTCTTAGGGCAACGCTATATGCAAGGTAAAGAAAACGCCATGGTGTACATCACAATAACATTTAGGTTATTACAATTCGTTGTTGCGGCAGTGTGAGTTGTGCACTAAAATCTTAAGTCGCCCCCAAATAACTCGTAGTCTGAAACTAAGGCGCCAGTGGCGCAACAATCTGGAGCAAACAAGAGAACATGGGGCAGAGATTTCCAGTGTCTGGGTGTGACTGCCCTAGCGTCCGTCAAGAAGTGACGTAACAGTCCTTTCCTAACCGCGGATACCGCAGTGCGATGCTAGGTGTGGGTGAAAGCGTTTTACCAGTGACTTGTGTGTATATTTCAAAGACCTTTGCCCAGAACGGCCGCAGTACCGCACAGTCCCACCAGACGTGGAGTATTGAGCCCACCTCCGCCTCGCAACGCCAGCAGGTCGCAGGAACAGTCGGGTAAAATCTGTGCAAGAGTTGGGGGCATCTGTACCACCTTGTTAGAATTTTAAAATTCTTTTCCTGAGCAATACAGGCAGCAGGCAATTTGTGGGTCAGTGTAAAGATCTTTAATTTGTCAGCTTCATGCTGCGTTTACACGATTATCGTACGAATATGCGCGATAACGATCGAATTCGAACGATAATCGTACATGTAAACGCAGCGAACGATCATACGACGAACGATACATCGTGCATTTTGATCTTTCAACATGTTATCAAATCGTCGTTTGTCGTTCCCAAAAAATCGCAAATTGTTTTGTGTGAACAGTCGTTCGCCGATTTAACCAATGTGTGACATAGGCTAAAGCGTTCGCAAAACGATCGCACAACAAATTTTCCGTACGATATATCGTACCGTCTAAACGCTGCTCGTTATGAAAAAATAATCGTTACTCCGACATCGTTAATCGTACGATCGGGCCAATTATCGTTATGTGTAAACGCACCAACAGACAGGGTAATATTAAGATCCCTTTCCCAAGCCGAGACGAACGGAAGATCCCTATCAGCGTCCTTGTGCAGTAGCAGCTGGTACAATGAGAGATTACCTTCTCCGGTGGGGTGGTCTGCAATAGCAGTGTGTCCAGGTCAGTGGAAGAAGTCGCCAGAATCCCAGAGGGAAAGTGAAATCGCAAGAAAGCTTTCAGTTGTTCGTATTCGAACCAAGAGAGAATTCTCTCCGCGCATGTCCGCTACAATTCAGACAGGGGGCGCACGGAGGGACCTCCCCCCAGCACCTGACTCAATCTGGCACCCTCAGAGGCGGACCACAGAAGAAAAGTATCCCTATCCATCGCAGGGGTGAAAGCGGGGTTGCCAAAGAGGGGGCTCATGATGCCCGGGCGATGAGATAAGGAGTATAGAGGCAGTAGTCTGTCCCAAATTCGGAGAAAGCAGCGCGTCAGGAATGGAAAAGATTCCAGATGGGGTCTATGGATGGGCAAAACCCATGGCAGAGAACGTAATGCTAACGGAGACAATGCCGCCTCCAGGCTGACCCACTGCTTAGTTCCGACGTTATGAAACCATTCCACCACTCTCATCAGAACCGCAGCTTTATAGTATAGTGAGAGGTCTGGCAGGCCGGCTCCCCCCGACAGTTTAGGCCTCGTGAGTGTTTTGAATTTTAGCCGAGGTCGCATGGCGCCCCACACAAATTTCGTGAAAATGGCCTGGAGGTGTCTCAAAAAAGAATGAGGGACAATGATAGGCAAGGCCTGGAAAAAATATAAAAATCTGGGGAGAATATCCATTTTAATGACGTTCATTCTCCCGAACCAGGACAACTGAGGCCAGTTGTGGGCCGTCAATTCTGATTTTGTGCGTGCCAAGAGGGGTGGAAAGTTCAGTGTAAAAACACTAGTGAGATCGGTGGGAACCCGCACACCCAAATATTTTATCGCTTTGTCCTTCCACTTAAAGGAAAAGGCGGTCTTAAGCTGTTGTATTAGGGATGGTGTCAGGGAGACATTGAGTGCTTCCGTCTGTGAGAAATTCACCTTGAAGATGCTGACCTGGCCGAATTTTACGAACTCGCCCAGGACAGCCGGGAAAGAGACAAGTGATCTCGTTACGTAAAGGAGCAGGTCGTCTATGATTATTTTATGTTATTTCTAGTAAAATAGAAGATTTGAAGAAGAAAAAAATTCATACAAAATACAAAAAACCTGATATAAGCAAAAGGTTATTATCTGATGACATATTGCCTTTAAAGGGGTAGTTCACAAAAAAAAATAATTCTAATCAACTGGTTCCAGAAAGTGCCAGAGATACTATTAAAAAAAAATCACTAGTCTTCCAGTACTTATCAGTTGCTGTATGTCCTGCAGGAAGTGGTGTATTCTTTCCAGACTGACACAGTGTTCTCTGCTGCCACCTCTGTCCATGTCAGGAACTGTCCAGAACAGCAGCAAATCTCCATAAAAAATATATCCTGCTCTCTAGACTGAAAAGAATACCACTTCCTGAAGGACATGCAGCAGCTGATAAGTACTGGAAGCACTTTCTGGCACTAGTTGATTAGAAAGAAAAAAAAAACTATTCCTTTAAGGTTTATGCAATGGCCTCTTCTGTATGACATGAAGATGAAATTAGGTATTGTTCCCCTTTAAAACCTCTATGTGCCCCTGATCTACCCCACCCAGGGCCGCCGATAGGGCAGTACAAGTGGTACTGCCCTATGGGGCCCGGACCCTAAGAGACACGGGGGGGGTCTATGGGGCCCTATGGGGCCCGCCGCCCCCCGTCCGCTACGCTACCTGTTTTTGAGCATCCGGAGAAGCTGCGGCTGCGCAGCTTCTCGGGATGCACTGATCGCTTTGATGTTCCGCCCGCACATTGAGCGGGCGGAACATTAAAGCGATCAGAATACAGGAGCAGGACCTGTCAGCGTCCTCCTCCTGTATTCTCTCCCATAGGCTGCCGGCACTTCATACCAGCAGCCTATGGGAGGCCGGGCCGTCACCTCTCTGGCAGGCGTGATCATGTGACGTCATCACGCCTGCCGGAAGTCCCGTCCCTGCGGCTCGCAAGATGGAGCCCGAAGAGGAGGAGGAGAGTTGCTGCCTGCAGCTACACAGCGGATTAGGTGAGTAGGATGTTTGTTTTTTTAGGGGCACCTCTGGGGGCATTATTAGTATATGGGGGCACCTCTGGGGGCATTATTAGTTCTTGAAGGCACCTCTGAGGGCATTATTAGTTCTTGGGGGCACCTCTGGGGGCCTTATTAGTGTATGGAGGCACCTCTGGGGGCATTATTAGCTCATGGGGGCCACCTCTGGGGGCATTATTAGCTCATGGGGGCACCTCTGGGGGCATTATTAGTGTATGGGGACACCTCTGGGGGCATTATTAGTATATGGGGGCACCTCTGAGGGCATTATTAGTTCTTGGGGGCACCTCTGGGGGCATTATTAGTTCTTGGGGGCACCTCTGGAGGCATTATTAGTATATGGGGGCACCTCTGGGGGCATTATTAGTATATGGGGGCACCTCTGGGGGCATTATTAGTATATGGGATCATTATTAGTATATGGGGGCACCTCTGGGGGCATTATTAGTATATGGGGGCACCTCTGGGGGCATTATTAGTATATGGGGGCACCTCTGGGGGCATTATTAGCTCATGGGGGGCACCTCTGGGGGCATTATTAGTGTATGGGGGCACCTCTGGGGGCATTATTAGCTCATGGGGGCACCTCTGGGGGCATTATTAGTGTATGGGGGCACCTCTGGGGGCATTATTAGTATATGGGGGCACCTCTGGGGGCATTATTAGTATATGGGGGCACCTCTGGGGGCATTATTAGTATATGGGGGCACCTCTGGGGGCATTATTAGTATATGGGGGCACCTCTGGGGGCATTATAAGTGTATGGGGGCACCTCTGGGGGCATTATTAGTATATGGGTGCACCTCTGGGGGCATTATTAGTATATGGGGGCACCTCTGGGGGCATTATTAGTATATGGGGGCACCTCTGGGGGCATTATTAGTGTATGGGGACACCTCTGGGGGCATTATTAGTATATGGGGGCACCTCTGAGGGCATTATTAGTTCTTGGGGGCACCTCTGGGGGCATTATTAGTATATGGGGGCACCTCTGGGGGCATTATTAGCTCATGGGGGGCACCTCTGGGGGCATTATTAGTGTATGGGGGCACCTCTGGGGGCATTATTAGCTCATGGGGGCACCTCTGGGGGCATTATTAGTGTATGGGGGCACCTCTGGGGGCATTATTAGTATATGGGGGCACCTCTGGGGGCATTATTAGTATATGGGGGCACCTCTGGGGGCATTATTAGTATATGGGGGCACCTCTGGGGGCATTATTAGTATATGGGGGCACCTCTGGGGGCATTATAAGTGTATGGGGGCACCTCTGGGGGCATTATTAGTATATGGGTGCACCTCTGGGGGCATTATTAGTATATGGGGGCACCTCTGGGGGCATTATTAGTATATGGGGGCACCTCTGGGGGCATTATTAGTGTATGGGGACACCTCTGGGGGCATTATTAGTATATGGGGGCACCTCTGAGGGCATTATTAGTTCTTGGGGGCACCTCTGGGGGCATTATTAGTATATGGGGGCACCTCTGGGGGCATTATTAGTGTATGGGGACACCTCTGGGGGCATTATTAGTATATGGGGGCACCTCTGAGGGCATTATTAGTTCTTGGGGGCACCTCTGGGGGCATTATTAGTTCTTGGGGGCACCTCTGGGGGCATTATTAGTATATGGGGGCACCTCTGGGGGCATTATTAGTATATGGGGGCACCTCTGGGGGCATTATTAGTATATGGGATCATTATTAGTATATGGGGGCACCTCTGGGGGCATTATTAGTATATGGGGGCACCTCTGGGGGCATTATTAGTATATGGGGGCACCTCTGGGGGCATTATTAGCTCATGGGGGGCACCTCTGGGGGCATTATTAGTGTATGGGGGCACCTCTGGGGGCATTATTAGCTCATGGGGGGCACCTCTGGGGGCATTATTAGTGTATGGGGGCACCTCTGGGGGCATTATTAGTATATGGGGGCACCTCTAGGGGCATTATTAGTATATGGGGGCACCTCTGGGGGCATTATTAGTATATGGGGGCACCTCTGGGGGCATTATTAGTATATGGGGGCACCTCTGGGGGCATTATTAGTATATGGGGGCACCTCTGGGGGCATTATTAGTATATGGGGGCACCTCTGGGGGCATTATAAGTGTATGGGGGCACCTCTGGGGGCATTATTAGTATATGGGTGCACCTCTGGGGGCATTATTAGTATATGGGGGCACCTCTGGGGGCATTATTAGTATATGGGGGCACCTCTGGGGGCATTATTAGTGTATGGGGGCACCTCTGGGGGCATTATTAGTATATGGGGGCACCTCTGGGGGCATTATTAGTATATGGGGGGCACCTCTGGGGGCATTATTAGTTCTTGGGGGCACCTCTGGGGGCATTATTAGTTCTTGGGGGCACCTCTGAGGGCATTATTAGTTCTTGGGGGCACCTCTGGGGGCATTATTAGTGTATGGAGGCACCTCTGGGGGCATTATTAGCTCATGGGGGCCACCTCTGGGGGCATTATTAGCTCATGGGGGCACCTCTGGGGGCATTATTAGTATATAGGGGCACCTCTGGGGGCATTATTAGTGTATGGGGGCACCTCTGGGGGCATTATTAGTATATGGGGGCACCTCTGAGGGCATTATTAGTTCTTGGGGGCACCTCTGGGGGCATTATTAGTTCTTGGGGGCACCTCTGGGGGCATTATTAGTATATGGGGGCACCTCTGGGGGCATTATTAGTATATGGGGGCACCTCTGGGGGCATTATTAGTATATGGGGGCATTATTAGTATATGGGGGCACCTCTGGGGGCATTATTAGTATATGGGGGCACCTCTGGGGGCATTATTAGTGTATGGGGGCACCTCTGGGGGCATTATTAGCTCATGGGGGGCACCTCTGGGGGCATTATTAGTGTATGGGGGCACCTCTGGGGGCATTATTAGTATATGGGGGCACCTCTGGGGGCATTATTAGTATATAGGGGCACCTCTGGGGGCATTATTAGTGTATGGGGGCACCTCTGGGGGCATTATTAGTATATGGGGGCACCTCTGAGGGCATTATTAGTTCTTGGGGGCACCTCTGGGGGCATTATTAGTTCTTGGGGGCACCTCTGGGGGCATTATTAGTATATGGGGGCACCTCTGGGGGCATTATTAGTATATGGGGGCACCTCTGGGGGCATTATTAGTATATGGGGGCATTATTAGTATATGGGGGCACCTCTGGGGGCATTATTAGTATATGGGGGCACCTCTGGGGGCATTATTAGTGTATGGGGGCACCTCTGGGGGCATTATTAGCTCATGGGGGGCACCTCTGGGGGCATTATTAGTGTATGGGGGCACCTCTGGGGGCATTATTAGTATATGGGGGCACCTCTGGGGGCATTATTAGTATATGGGGGCACCTCTGGGGGCATTATTAGTGTATGGGGGCACCTCTGGGGGCATTATTAGTGTATGGGGGCACCTCTGGGGGCATTATTAGTATATGGGGGCACCTCTGGGGGCATTATTAGTGTATGGCGGCACCTCTGAGGGCATTATTAGTTCTTGGGGGCACCTCTGGGGCCATTATTAGTTCTTGGGGGCACCTCTGGGGGCATTATTAGTATATGGGGGCACCTCTTGGGGCATTATTAGTATATGGGGGCACCTCTGGGGGCATTATTAGTATATGGGGGCACCTCTGGGGGCATTATTAGCTCATGGGGGGCACCTCTGGGGGCATTATTAGTGTATGGGGGCACCTCTGGGGGCATTATTAGCTCATGGGGGCACCTCTGGGGGCATTATTAGCTCATGGGGGGCACCTCTGGGGGCATTATTACTGTATGGGGGCACCTCTGGGGGCATTATTAGTATATGGGTGCACCTCTGGGGGCATTATTAGTATATGGGGGCACCTCTGGGGGCATTATTAGTACATGGGGGCACCTCTGGGGGCATTATTAGTGTATGGGGGCACCTCTGGGGGCATTATTAGTATATGGGGGCACCTCTGGGGGCATTATTAGTATATGGGGGCACCTCTGGGGGCATTATTAGTGTATGGGGGCACCTCTGGGGGCATTATTAGTATATGGGGGCACCTCTGGGGGCATTATTAGTATATGGGGGCACCTCTGGGGGCATTATTAGTGTATGGGGGCACCTCTGGGGGCATTATTAGTATATGGGGGCACCTCTGGGGGCATTATTAGTGTATGGGGGCACCTCTGGGGGCATTATTAGTGTATGGGGGCACCTCTGGGGGCATTATTAGTATATGGGGGCACCTCTGGGGGCATTATTAGTGTATGGGGGCACCTCTGGGGGCATTATTAGTATATGGGGGCACCTCTGGGGGCATTATTAGTGTATGGGGGCACCTCTGGGGGCATTATTAGTGTATGGGGGCACCTCTGGGGGCATTATTAGTATATGGGGGCACCTCTGGGGGCATTATTAGTGTATGGGGGCACCTCTGGGGGCATTATTAGTATATGGGTGCACCTCTGGGGGCATTATTAGTATATGGGGGCACCTCTGGGGGCATTATTAGTACATGGGGGCACCTCTGGGGGCATTATTAGTGTATGGGGGCACCTCTGGGGGCATTATTAGTATATGGGGGCACCTCTGGGGGCATTATTAGTATAAGGGGGCACCTCTGGGGGCATTATTAGTGTATGGGGGCACCTCTGGGGGCATTATTAGTATATGGGGGCACCTCTGGGGGCATTATTAGTATATGGGGGCACCTCTGGGGGCATTATTAGTGTATGGGGGCACCTCTGGGGGCATTATTAGTATATGGGGGCACCTCTGGGGGCATTATTAGTGTATGGGGGCACCTCTGGGGGCATTATTAGTGTATGGGGGCACCTCTGGGGGCATTATTAGTATATGGGGGCACCTCTGGGGGCATTATTAGTATATGGGGGCACCTCTGGGGGCATTATTAGTATATGGGGGCACCTCTGGGGGCATTATTAGTATATGGGGGCACCTCTGGGGGCATTTTTAGCTCATGGGGGGCACCTCTGGGGGCATTATTAGTGTATGGGGACACCTCTGGGGGCATTATTAGCTCATGGGGGGCACCTCTGGGGGCATTATTAGTGTATGGGGCACCTCTGGGGGCCTTATTAGTATATGGGGGCACCTCTGGGGGCATTATTAGTATATGGGGGCACCTCTGGGGGCATTATTAGTATATGGGGGCACCTCTGGGGGCATTATTAGTGTATGGGGGCACCTCTGGGGGCAATATTAGTATATGGGGCACCTCTGGGGGCATTATTAGTATATGGGGGCACCTCTGGGGGCATTATTAGTATATGGGGGGCACCTCTGGGGGCATTATTAGTATATGGGGGCACCTCTGGGGGCATTATTAGTATATGGGGGCACCTCTGGGGGCATTATTAGTATATGGGGGCACCTCTGGGGGCATTATTAGTATATGGGGGCACCTCTGGGGGCATTATTAGTATATGGGGGCACCTCTGGGGGCATTATTAGTATATGGGGGCACCTCTGGGGGCATTATTAGTGTATGGGGGCACCTCTGGGGGCATTATTAGTATATGGGGGCACCTCTGGGGGCATTATTAGTGTATGGGGGCACCTCTGGGGGCATTATTAGTGTATGGGGGCACCTCTGGGGGCATTATTAGTATATGGGGGCACCTCTGGGGGCATTATTAGCTCATGGGGGGCACCTCTGGGGGCATTATTAGCATATGGGGGCACCTCTGGGGGCATTATTAGTGTATGGGGGCACTTCTGGGGGCATTATTAGTGTATGGGGGCACCTCTGGGGGCATTATTAGTTCTTGGGGGCACCTCTGGGGGCATTATTAGTATATGGGGGCACCTCTGGGGGCATTATTAGTATATAGGGGCATCTCTGGGGGCATTATTAGTGTATGGGGGCACCTCTGGGGGCATTATTAGTGTATGGGGGCACCTCTGGGGGCATTATTAGTGTATGGGGGCACCTCTGGGGCATTATTAGTATATGGGGGCACCTCTGGGGGCATTATTAGTGTATGGGGGCACCTCTGGGGGCATTATTAGTGTATGGGGGCACCTCTGGGGGCATTATTAGTTCATGGGGGCACCTCTGGGGGCATTATTAGTTCATGGAGGCACCTCTGGGGGCATTATTAGTGTATGTGGGCACCTCTGGGGCATTATTAGTTCATGGGGGCACCTCTGGGAGCATTATTAGTTCATGGGGGCACCTCTGGGGGCATTATTAGTATATGGGGGCACCTCCGGGGGCATTATTAGTATATGGGGGCACCTCTGGGGGCATTATTAGTTCATGGGGGCACCTCTGGGGGCATTATTAGTATATGGGGGCACCTCTGGGGGCATTATTAGCTCATGGGGGCACAGCAGGGAATCCTACATACAGGGAGCACAGCAGGGAATCCTACATACAGGGGGCACAGCAGGGAATCCTACATACAGGGGGCACAGCAGGGGATCCTACATACAGGGGGCACAGCAGGGGATCCTACATACAGGGGCATCCCACATTCCTACTTGCTTTACTGCACATAACACCACACAGCGCAGTTACTATGGGAGCCTACAGGGGGGAGAAAGGAAAGGAAGCTGCTAGAAATGTGCGGAGCCTAAATTGTTTGTCTCGCAGGTTCTGAAAAGATGAAACATATCTGGAAGGAATCATCATGGAGGTCTGGGCCGGATGGAGAGGAAAAGGGAAAGTGACGCCTCAGATCAAAGAAGACGTCACCTGTGAGTCTGTATGACACTTTTCTTATTTTGTAGAACATTATTTAGTAGGGGGTGCCCCGAGGTGACAGCTACTACATTATCTGTAGTCAGACATATCACTGTGTTATCTGTAGTGTTACATAGGACTGCAGGTGACATCTGCTACATTACCTGTACTCAGAGATATCACTGTGTTATCTGTGCTGTTACATAGGACTGCAGGTGACATCTACATTATATGTACTCAGAGATATCACTGTGTTATCTGTTGTGTTACATAGGACTGCAGGTGACTACTACATTATCTGTACTCAGAGATATCGCTGTGTTATCTGTGGTGTTACATAGGACTGCAGGTGACATCTACATTATCTGTACTCAGAGATATCACTCTGTTATCTGTGCTGTTACATAGGACTGCAGGTGACTACTACATTATCTGTACTCAGAGGGATATCACTGTGTTATCTGTGCTGTTACATAGGACTGCAGGTGACATCTACTACATGATCTATACTTAGAGATATCACTGTGTTATCTGTGCTGTTACATAGGACTGCAGGTGAAATCTACTACATTATCTGTACTCAGAGATACCACTGTGTTATGTGGTGTTACATAGGACTGCAGGTGATATCAGGTGATTTCTCCAGGTTGCAAAAGTTCAAACTTCATCGTGCCCTGGTGTGCTGGTGTCTGTATACATGTGTGCTGGTGTCTGTATACATGTGTGCTGGTGTCTGTATGTGTGTATACATGTGTGCTGGTGTCTGTATGTCTGTATACATGTGTGCTGGTGTCTGTATGTGTGTATACATGTGTGCTGGTGTCTGTGTGTGAGATCAATTCTAGAGAACTGGCTCATATATCCCATTTTCCCCAGTGGCTTAAAATGTAACCTCTGTTATACAGTTATAAAATTGTAGAACCTAAATGTGAACAAGGTGCAATTCAAATAGACACTTACTTGTATAGCTGTCTCTTGTGCTCTGTATGCAGTGCATTATATTCACCCTTGCAACGTACAATTTATAGCGTGTCTACAAGCCCAGCGGGGCTCATTATGATGGAGACTAAAACTTATACAAGAGTGGGGTAGGGGTTCCCCTGTATTCAGAATGCTGTTGAGTGCTCGGCAATGCCCTGTCTGGGATTATTGAATTTCGGGGGTCTATGCAGAGCAGGATAAAGACACCTCTGCTGCACAAACAGGATCTCCTAGAAAGCGTTCTCACCGCCATGTATTCGCTACCACTGTCTTGGGTGAGCTAAACTAGTCTGCCTGGGGGGGGGAATTTGTATATGCTCACTAACATGGAACAGCCTCATTATATTAGCCTTATCAACATATTCTATGTTAGTGAGCATACCGGGAGGGGGGGGGGAATTGGTGAACATATACAAATCAAGCAGCCCCCCCAGACCCTCGAAATTCAATAACCCCAAACGGGGCATTGCCTAGTACTCAACAGCATTCTGAATACAGGGGAACCCCTACCCCACTTTTGTATAAGTTTTAGTCTCCATCATAATGAGCCCCGCTGGGCTTGTAGACACGCTATAAGTTGTACGTTGCAGGGGTGAATATAATGCACTGCATACAGAGCACAAGAGGCAGCTATACAAGTAAGTGTCTGTATGGTGACATTTAAATTGCACCTTGTTCACATTTAGTTTCTACAATTTTATAACTGTATAACAGAGGTTACATTTTAAGCCACTGGGGAAAATGGGGTATATGAGCCAGTTCTCTAGAATTGATCTGAACCAAATTATACCTCCCAGCAAGGCGTGGGGCGAACACACTATTTTTTTTTTTATTAATGTGGGGGGCCCAGACACTTTGGTTGTATGGGGCCCCGAAATTCCTGATGGCGGCCCTGACCCCACCTATTACTTGTGCACTGTACAGGGTGTTTACCTTTATCACAATGGACTCTCCAAGCCTGGAGTTCCTGGCAGCCCAACAATATATGGATCTTATGGTTGGGAAATGAAATGCCAAGTATATTAACAAGTGGCATAGTTAACATTCTGGAAGTTTCAAGGGTGTACTCAGAAACCTTAGAAGACTCACTATGGACCTGCCCGACAGTAGGAGTATACGGCATCTATAGCAGTGGGCTTGATGTATACGGCTGCTTCCACATTTTAAAAGAAATGAACAGGGATTGTGATCACCAGCAGTTTTGCAAAATACTTTTTTTTTTTTTTTCTATGTTTAAATCAAGGTTATACAAATAACCACTAGGTGTCTCCCTTCCTGTCATGTCCCTATGATGATATTTGGTCTTTTCTGTGTTCAAAAAAAAACAAAAAAAAACACAGGAAGTCCCAGTCCTTTGCTCGCTCACAGACATGTCTTACGCTGCATTTACACGGAACGATTATCGTGCGAATTTGATAACGATCGAATTCGAGTAATAATCGTACGTGTAAACGCTGCGAACGATCAAACGACGAGCGAGAAATCGTTCATTTTGATCTTTCAACAACTTCTCAAATCGTCGTTCATCGTTCGCAAAAATTTGCAGATTGTTCCTTATGAACAGTCGTTCGCCGATTTAACCAATGTGTGAGATAGGCTTTAAGCGATCGCAAAAGGAATTTCCGTACGATATATCGTACCGTCTAAACGCTGACTGTTATGAAAAAAAAAATGTTACTCCAACATCGTTAATCGTAAAGTCGGGCGAATTATCGCTCTGTGTAAACGCAGCATAAGTACAGCTGATGTGCATCCACATTCAGAAGCAGAAAATCCTGGGGGTGATTGCATTGTACGGTCAGCTCTCCTGTCACACAGCACCAAAACCTCTGTAACCGGACAGTGACTTATACTGACTGATTAATACATAACACAGAACATTGCCTCCTGGTAAGCTGCAGAGCTGATAATAGAATAAGTAAAAGTTATATATTATATAATCGACTCTTTTACATCAGTCAAGCCCTGTGTAACCTATGGAGAGGGGAGGGCTTTTTAATAGCCCCCCCCCCCTATACCTTGTGACATTTATATCTCTGGTGTCTCTTCATATGGCACAGGGGCACCTGGTCACCAGGGCACGGATGCAGCTACTACTATTCCTGTAGTCTTAGGTGCCTGCAGCTGTATGAATGGGGATGGAGCATCATGAATCAGTATTAGGAATCTGACAGGCATCTTGTTATTGCTGGCGGGGCCTCTGCTCTTGGCAGGAAGAGGTTAGCACAGAGGAAGCCCAGAGGAGTGCCCCCAGGACCTTGAGCTAAAGAGTACCTGACCTAGGCACCATTGCAGAGCCCTGGTACACTTGTACACATCTTGGCACCATTGCAGAGTCCTGGTACACTTGTACACCTCTTGGCACCATTGCAGAGTCCTGGTACACTTGTACACATATTGGCACCATTGCAGAGTCCTGGCACACTCGTACACATCTTGGCACCATTGCAGAGTCCTGGCACACTCGTACACATCTTGGCACCATTGCAGAGCCCTGGCACACTCGTACACATCTTGGCACCATTGCAGAGTCCTGGCACACTCGTACACATCTTGGCACCATTGCAGAGCCCTGGCACACTCGTACACATCTTGGCACCATTGCAGAGTCCTGGTACACTTATACACATCTTGGCACCATTGCAGAGTCCTGGCACACTTGTACACATCTTGGCACCATTGCAGAGTCCTGGTACTCTTGTACACATCTTGGCACCATTGCAGAGCCCTGGCACACTTATACACATCTTGGCACCATTGCAGAGCCCTGGCACACTTATACACATCTTGGCACCATTGCAGAGTCCTGGCACACTCGTACACATCTTGATACGTTTGCAGAGTCCTGGTACTCTTGTACACATCTTGATACCATTGCAGAGCCCTGGTACACCTGTACACATCTTGGCACCATTGCAGAGTCCTGGCACACTCGTACACATCTTGATACCATTGCAGAGCCCTGGCACACTCGTACACATCTTGGCACCATTGCAGAGTCCTGGCACACTCGTACACATCTTGATACCATTGCAG
The DNA here is from genome assembly GCF_027789765.1 of Dendropsophus ebraccatus. Taxonomy (NCBI): domain Eukaryota; kingdom Metazoa; phylum Chordata; class Amphibia; order Anura; family Hylidae; genus Dendropsophus; species Dendropsophus ebraccatus. The sequence goes on along the minus strand of NC_091454.1, from coordinate 211,855,755 downwards.
AGCCCTGGCACACTCGTACACATCTTGGCACCATTGCAGTGTCCCGGTACACGTGGTGTTTTTGTGATCAGTCCATTAGAATCGCACATGACCAGTTGTGAATAGTAAATGCAGTAAATAGTGAGACTATGTTGTACACTGTGTTCTGGTATGGCTGTTACATGTGGTCAGTGTAAAGATAACCAATCTTTTTCACCCACATTGAGTTCAGCTCTAGCAGTACCCAGTGACCTTCTAGAATGGGGAGTGTTATCCTTATCATTCTTTATAGAAGCCCTGTAAATCCTGGTGTGAGTGGAGTACTGTGCATCGAGGGCACCCGCACCATCCTGACCTGAGGGATAGCTTGGCACCATTACACATCTTGGCACCATTGCAGAGTCCTGGTACACTTGTACACCTCTTGGCACCATTGCAGAGTCCTGGTACTCTTGTACACATATTGGCACCATTGCAGAGTCCTGGCACACTCGTACACATCTTGGCACCATTGCAGAGCCCTTGCACACTCGTACACATCTTGGCACCATTGCAGAGTCCTGGCACACTCGTACACATCTTGGCACCATTGCAGAGCCCTTGCACACTCGTACACATCTTGGCACCATTGCAGAGCCCTTGGCACACCGCACCATCCTGACCTGAGGGATAGCTCCCTTCTGCAACCTTTGAGGGGACGACCTTTCCCAGTACCTGAGAGGGGTAACAGGACCTCTTAGCAACCCAAACCTTGGTGGACCCCTGGTCAGGTCTGGACTACTGTGTGATGTTCTGGAACTTTTAACATCTCAGAAGTCCTCCTGACTTTAAGGGTTAACTCTTCACCACCCATACCATCTGTATTCAAGGATTCAAGGACTGTGCCGCTACGCCCCTGCTCGGTTCCTTTGTTGAGAGTAAAGTTACCTGTCGCTGTGCACTCATCTCTGGTCTCGTCCTCCCATCTCCCGGTGTCCTGGCTACCGCTGCACCTGCTTAGCACCAAGGGAACCTCAACGTACCACAGCCAGGTGCTGTATCTAAGCGTGCCCCAGGAGAGACGACTGACTCCCATCACCCAAATATCTGGAGCTCCCCGGGTCTAGATCCCATGCCAGCTACCATGACCTTGTAGCATTTGTGTGTGGAACTACAGATCCCAGCTGACCAACATCCACAACCCCACACCGATACACAGCACCATCTTGAACAGTCATGACTGGTGAGCCAGAAACCCAGCACAGTGCAAGAGGTAAGTCCTTATAGATGGGTGGTCCCAGTATAGTATAGGGGGCACCAGTGACAGGTACTATATGTATTGTCGTTTTTCAGTAGAAAGGACTATAAACGTATATATCACAAAGCTGGTGAGGAAGGAAGTCGCGCTCCTATAACTCCACTTTCACTTCTCTCTTCTAGTCTCGGTAATGTTTAGACAGAGACACCATCTAAGCCACTGTTTGGGGCAGTGCCATCACTTTATATGAATAGTCCACACTGGTAACTATATAGCCAAGGGGCGAGGCTGGGACACCTTTCAATAATTATTTTATTTTTTTATACAATGCAATGTTGAAAAAATATCTGGAAACCATCAACAAGCAGGTAACAAGGGGCTATATTATATTCTGATTATTACATTGCAGTGAATCCTGAGGACAGATTATATGTATCAAAATGGTCCTTTCTTTCCGCCTTAGCCTGTCAATCTCTAGCATGACATCATTGTAACTGCACGATGACATCACTAGTTGTGTTCAGTAAGCATGGTATGACATCACTGTAACTGCACAATGACATCACAAGTTGTTTTAGTAGGCATGGTATGACATCACTGTAACTGCACAATGACATCACAAGTTGTTTTAGTAGGCATGGTATGACATCACTGTAACTGCATGGTGACATCACTAGTTGTTTTTAGTAGGCATGGTATGACATCACTGTAACTGCATGGTGACATCACTAGTTGTTTTTAGTAGGCATTGTATGACATCACTGTAACTGCATGGTGACATCACTAGTTGTTTTCAGTAGGCATGGTATGACATCACTGTAACTGCACGGTGACATCACTAGTTGTTTTTAGTAGGCATGGTATGACATCACTGTAACTGCATGGTGACATCACTAGTTGTTTTCAGTAGGCATGGTATTACATCACTGGAACTGCACGGTGACATCACTAGTTGTTTTCAGTAGGCATGGTACGACATCACTGTAACTGCACGATGACATCACTATTTGTTTTCAGTAGGTATGGTATTACATCACTGTAACTGCATGGTGACATCACTAGTTGTTTTTAGTAGGCATTGTATGACATCACTGTAACTGCATGGTGACATCACTAGTTGTTTTTAGTAGGCATGGTATGACATCACATCACTGTAACTGCATGGTGACATCACTAGTTGTTTTTAGTAGGCATGGTATGACATCACTATAACTGCATGGTGACATCACTAGTTGTTTTTAGTAGGCATTGTATGACATCACTGTAACTGCACGATGACATCAATAGTTGTTTTTAGTAGGCATGGTATGACATCACTGGCTCCCATAATAACCAATCTAGTAAGGAAGCAAAATTTTAAGCAATAGTTACTATGCTAAAACATGGTACATTGTTTGACTTGTAAAGGCCCCATACACAGTAGAAACAACTTGGCTGAGTCTCACGACTAACTCTCTTATAGGTATGGGGGGCCTCCCACCTCTCCCCTGACAAATGAAGGCAAAGAGAGAAGGATGGGGCAGGTCCTATTGTTTTTCCTGCACAAAGCATGTGCTAAGCCCCGACCTCACTTTCTGTGTTCTGTCTTGCTGTGATTGTTTCTGGAGACAGATTTCCCCTAACAACCGGCACTGGACAGCCGCTTCTTCACAGCTGTAGCCTGCTAATTCATCCACTCCACATGTATTGCCTGGTTTTCGTATAAAGGAACTCTGTTTGCTACGGCGGCTGGGTGCCTCTGATCTCCGTCTTTGAACTGAAGTTGATTGACAAATATGTTAGGAATCCCACAGGATATCTCATGGAGGAGAACAACAGTGACAATTTCTAGTTAAAGCTGTCCCTGCACGTAAGATGGGCGTCCCTGTCCCGTTTTATTGGGATCCTGTCTCCAAGTGAGAGGATGTTAAACCTCTTTAGATTCTTCATGGCAGATGGTGAAGGTCCAGATGTATGTGAGCGATGGGTGGGAGTGTAGAGCAAGGAAGGGGAACCCGCAGCTGTTGCTAAACGACAATTCGGCTGTCCAGGCATGATGGGAATTGTAGTTTTGCAACAGCTGGAGGGCGGCAGGTTGTTCTTTTCTTCCAGTTCGGTCTAAACCTGATTTTAGTTTGGTGATATGCTATGGAGAGATGTCTGGCAGCGGCTTTCCCCTAATAAAACAAGAAAAATAAATGCGAAATTAACATTGCAAATGTCTGCAACTTTAGATGATGTGGATGATACTGAAAGCAGAAACAGCAGAGCTGTGCGGGTTCAGGCACAGACATGAAAGAGATGGAAGATACGGCATGTAACAAGCGGGGGAGGGGGGATGTTGTTCAGACCGTTCTCCATCATCAAGGACATATGTAAATGTGCTGCAATATAATGTGACCGCAGAACATACACATGATTATTGTGGACAATAAAATGCAAACATATTTCACTGAACCATTGTGTGGAGATATGTAGTGTTACCCTAAGGCTGGGTATTTTCATCCTGCTAGAAGAGGGCACCAAAGAGGATTTACAAGGCACCTGAGGTCTGTCCCTGCCACCAGAGTGCAACATGGACAAGAGGGAGGAGCTATGTGACATGGAGTCTGCTCCTCCCACCACAGGGTGACACAGACAGAAGGGAGGAGCTATGTGATATGGAGTCTGCTCCTCCCACCACAGGGTGACACAGACAGGAGGGAGGAGCTATGTGACATGGAGTCTGCTCCTCCCACCACAGGGTGACACAGACAGAAGGGAGGAGCTATGTGATATGGAGTCTGCTCCTCCCACCACAGGGGGACACAGACAGGAGGGAGGAGCTATGTGACATGGAGTCTGCTCCTCCCACCACAGGGGGACACAGACAGGAGGGAGGAGCTATGTGACATGGAGTCTGCTCCTCCCACCACAGGGGGACACAGACAGGAGGGAGGAGTCATGTGACATGGAGTCTGCTCCTCCCACCACAGGGGGACACAGACAGGAGGGAGGAGCTATGTGATATGGAGTCTGCTTCTCCCACCACAGGGGGACACAGACAGGAGGGAGGAGCTATGTGACATGGAATAATGGACTGGGATTTGAAGGCCACTTTAGGGGACCTCCAGGAACCAGGGCCAATTTCAGCCTTCGTGTTATCTTATAAGTATTGTCTCTTGGTTATAAGAGTTCCTGGCTACCAGCAGGATCCATCACAATCACCATAGTCCAGTGGCAGTGCCCATTACCATGAGTCTCTCTGCAGCACAGGAGTCCCCCAGGATGAGGCACACCCTCTCTGGCCTCTACCCTCCTTGGACTATCGGTGGGGGAACTTCTCTTCCCCATTAAATCAGAAGACCCTATTAGGACTCTTGGGGTATACCTGTGGGTACAGCAGATAAATCTACTAATGCTCTATACTGCAGTTCCCCTTTAAGTGACATATGTGAGGAGCACTGATGTCACAACCCCCGGAGGATCTTATTATCACTTACCTGAAACACCCAGCATTACTTATACATGATCACATGACATGTGACACCGCCTGATATGTAACTGTAATTCTATCCCCCTCTAATCCTCCCTGTATATAAGTGACCCCGTCACCCATGACAGTGTGACACTACAGGAGCGCAGGATTGGAGTTCACCACTGTCAAAGCTCAATATCCTATTTTCTTAAAGGGTGATATTACTCTAGTAATAAAAATGCCTCCTGACATCGCAGGGTTAAATCTTGGCATCTATGCCAGCCTTGAGCCATTTCTCTGTGTTCTGTGCCGGGTACATCTTTAGTAAATAACACTTCCTTTAAGACAGAGCCGATCTGAGTGTGAGAAGGTAGCGGAATGCTTTCTAACCTAGGGACTCACTGAGGCCACGCCCCCTTCACTCCTATTGGTGGAGGGCCTCCAGGGTGTGGTGTCATTGTCAAGAGTAGGGGTGTGGCCAGGCTGCTGCAGAAGTGACATCTGGAGGAGCAGAGGGGCTGAGGAATTCATCAGAGCCGGAGGAGGGGGAGCAGCGCTGCTGTATGGAGACAGGGGGGGCACTGTGCACAGACTGCAGCCCCTGCTATACAGCAACACCCAGACATATAGAGAGGAGATAGAGCTGAGATATGGAGGGGGATGGCGGAGACAAGACGCCTCCTGATGGAGCCTACGGTAAGACTCCCATCTCTTCTATCTACACAGCTGGGCCATAGTATACAGACAATGATGGGTGACGTACTCCGTATAACCCCTCCTGTTACTACGTATACCCCCTATATATCCTCCTATTACTCCATATATCCTCCCCTATATCTCCTCCTATTACTTTATATACCCCCCCTATATCTCCTCCTATTACTCCATATACCTCCCTATATCTCCTCCTATTAGTCCATATAACCTCTCCTATATCTGCTATTACTCCATATACCCCCCTATATCTCCTCCTATTACTCCATATATCCTCCCCTATATCTCCTCCTATTACTCCATATACCCCCCTATATCTCCTCCTATTACTCCATATATCCTCCCTATATCTCCTCCTATTACTCCATATATCCTCCCTATATCTCCTCCTATTACTCCATATATCCTCCCTATATCTCCTCCTATTACTCCATATATCCTCCCCATATCTCCTCCTATTACTCCATATATCCTCCCTATATCTCCTCCTATTACTCCATATATCCCCCCTATATCTCCTCCTATTACTCCATATACCCTCCTATATCTCCTCCTATTACTCCATATACCCCCCTATATCTCCTCCTATTACTCCATATACCCCCCTATATCTCCTCCTATTACTCCATATATCCTCCCCTATATCTCCTCCTATTACTCCATATACCCTCCTATATCTCCTCCTATTACTCCATATACCCTCCTATTACTCCATATACCCCCCTATATCTCCTCCTATTACTCCATATACCCCCCTATATCTCCTCCTATTACTCCATATATCCTCCTATATCTCCTCCTATTACTCCATATACCCCCCTATATCTCCTCCTATTACTCCATATACCCCCCTATATCTCCTCCTATTACTTTATATACCCCCCTATATCTCCTCCTATTACTTTATATACCCCCCCCTATATCTCCTCCTATTACTCCATATATCCTCCCTATATCTCCTCCTATTACTCCATATATCCTCCCTATATCTCCTCCTATTACTCCATATATCCTCCCTATATCTCCTCCTATTACTCCATATATCCTCCCTATATCTCCTCCTATTACTCCATATATCCCCCTATATCTCCTCCTATTACTCCATATATCTCCTATATCTCCTCCTATTACTCCATATAACCTCCCTATATCTCCTCCTATTACTCCATATATCCTCATTATATCTCCTCCTATTACTCCATATAACCTCCCTATATCTCCTCCTATTACTCCATATATCCTCCCCTATATCTCCTCCTATTACTCCATATATCCTCCCTATATCTCCTCCTATTACTCCATATATCCCCCCTATATCTCCTCCTATTACTCCATATACCCTCCCTATATCTGCTCCTATTACTCCATATATCCTCCCTATATCTCCTCCTATTACTCCATATATCCTCCTATATCTCCTCCTATTACTCCATATAACCTCCCTATATCTCCTCCTATTACTCCATATATCCCCCCTATATCTCCTCCTATTACTCCATATACCCTCCCTATATCTGCTCCTATTACTCCATATATCCTCCCTATATATCCTCCTATTACTCCATATACCCCCCTATATCTCCTCCTATTACTCCATATATCCCCCCTATATCTCCTCCTATTACTCCATATATCCCCTATATCTCCTCCTATTACTCCATATACCTCCCTATATCTCCTCCTATTACTCCATATATCCCCCTATATCTCCTCCTATTACTCCATATATCCTCCCTATATCTTCTCCTATTACTCCATGTAACCATATGAATGGTGTTTCTCCAGATTGCAGAGTCTTCCCTTAGGCTCGGCATGCTTCTCAGTCACATACGTCTTTCTTACTCATCCCTATCTACTTCTTGTGTTAGGTTTTCTCCCACATTTGCCCAGAATAAACCTCAGCCGGTCATTTGATGATGGTTCCTCTAGTTTGTTTTCCTTGCCATCCGTTCCCATTAGTCTTCAAAGGGTGCCAGTACTTGTAGTATTACTCTTAGTGAAGGAAATGCCATTGCCTGGACAATCCCCTCTAGATGGTTATTCTTGTCCTAGCAAGTCCTATACTTGTTAGTCAGTAGTTGTTGGAACCTGTTGACTATGAGTGGGACAGGCAAGCTGTCCATAGTGTATGGTGGCCTTCCGGCTTTCCCCTGAAAAATCCTGTCAGAGGAGAAAAGCGTTGGGCATGTTAAACTTTAACACCGATGAATATAAGGGGAGCAGCAGATACCTGTCGGCTAAATCAATATGTGCCAGATAGCTATTGAAGATGTATGGGCTCTTTTAAGCAAAATCAAAATATAGCGCCCCCCCTACAGAACTCAAATTCTACTGAATATTGAAATTCTACAGAACAGGTGTCAAGTTCGCAGTCCTCCAGCTGTTGCAAAACTACAATTCCCATCATGCCTGGACAGCCAAAGCGAAGTTTTGCAACAGCTGGAGGGCCGAAAGTTGGTCTACAGTATACAAAGCCTATATACATGTATCTGTACAGACCAAGACGCCAACGCAACATGGATGGAGGTTATGAGTAACATAACAGACCATAAGAAAGGGGAACTATGAGGATGATATATGGTCTGATGTTCTGCTATCATGTGCCAAATTCTCATCCTCTTATCTGGTAACATGTAAAGAGCATTTCCTGTGCGGAAAACATAGATCCGACTCTGTAGGCCTCGTGTTATACTAAATATAGATCCTATAACCTGTATTGTACGCTCTTATAGGGCCCGAAACTTATAGGCCTCATCCTACCTTTTCCCACTGTCCGTGTCAGACTGAAGTATCTGGGGCCCACCAGATACTGTAATGACAAGGGATAAACCAAGGCTAGGTAACCATCCACATACAGCTGTTTCGGGGTGTTGCCCCTCATCAGTGTGGAGCAGGATTCTGGCTAGGTGGGAGCAATGCCTAGTAGAGCCATAAGAGAAACAGATTGCTGAACTCAGGGAGACCACCTAAACAACAACACCACCGGCTGCTAGTGAAAGCGCTCAATGCAGTGAAGTCCTAGGTGCATTGCCCCCTGGGAAACATGAACATGCAAAAGAGGAGCCCGTGGAGTCTCATTGAAGAGTCTCAAAACACAGGACTAGCCAGATATCCCTCCGGGAAGGACCCAGCCAAGGGGCAGCTCCTGTTAGGAAACCACCATATTAAGTGGCCCTATAAGTCAAGTCCTGTGTTTTGAGACTCTTCAATGAGGCTCCACCGGCTCCTCTTTTGCATGTTCATGTTTCCCAGGGGGCAATGCACCTAGGATATCACTGCATTGAGCGCTTTCACTAGCAGCCGGCAGCGTTGTCGTTTGGCTTTTCTCCCTGAGATCAGCAATCTGTTTCTCTTAAAGCTTTAGCTTTGGCTGTCCAGGCATGATGGGAGTTGCAGTTTTGCCACAACTGGAAAGCCAAGGTTCCCTACCCCTGCTATAGACCACCATAGGCCAGGACCTTCTGTGATATCCAGAACACACTGCCCATATACAGACTTATACTATGATCTCTTATAATACCTGTCACTGGTGCTCCCACCCTCATGTGCAGCATTGGTGGCAGCATAGGGGTTAACACCTCGGCATTGTTGTATGTAGTCCGCATTCACACCGATGATGTCATCTTTGTTATGAAAACGGTAAGCCGGCAGGATAGTGCTGCCGTATAGCGGACGTTGTGGTTATTGCTCCACAGGGTGCTCTTATCTTACTGTACAAATAAGCGTAGTACTCAGCGATAGGCCTGGGCGGATTCTCCATGCGGTCAGCTTAGGTAGCCTAAACACATTCCCAGTAGCTCGAGGATAGGAGAATATGAGCTATATTGGTCGGCTTAGAGGGTACATTTCACTTACATGTAAATGGGTGCTGTGTACTGCCGCAGATCCTGGTAAAGCTACGTATCAGAAAATCCGATGGATGACAACTTTGAGAAGAGTGAATCATGGCCTATAAACACTAGGGGGATGCTGTGTGAGTGCGCTTTTGCCTCTGTGACAGTTGTTATGGTTCTGACCCATTACAAGAGAATGGCCTGGTGGTTCAAAATGTTATTTCTGGCAGTGCCCAGGAATAGAGTGCGGGAACTTAGAGAGGTGAGTATATGTCTAGGGTCTATATTTATGGGTAGTCTGGTACGCAGTCTGTATGTGTGGGTAGTCTGTATTTATGGGTAATCCTCTAGTCTATATTTATGGTTCGTCTGGCCTGGGGTTTTTATATATGGGTAGTCTGGGGTCTGTATTTATGGGTAATGTGGTCTGGGGTCTGTATTTATAGGTACTTTGGTTTGGGGTCTGTATATGTGGGTAGTCTGGTCTGAAGTCTGTATATATGGGTAGTTTGGACTGGGGTCTGTGTTTATGGGTATTCTGGTCTGGGGTCTGTATTTATGGGTACTCTGGTCTGGGGGTCTGTATATGTGGGTAGTCTGGTCTGGGATCTGTATTTATAGGTAGTCTGGTCTGGGGTCTGTATATATAGGTAGTCTGGGCTGGGGTCTGTATATATGGGTAGTCTGGTCTGGGGGTCTGTATATGTGGGTAGTCTGGTCTGGGGTCTGTATATGTGGGTAGTCTGGTCTGGGGTCTGTATATGTGGGTAGTCTGGTCTGGGGTCTGTATATATAGGTAGTCTGGTCTGGGGGTCTGTATATGTGGGTAGTCTGGTCTGGGGTCTGTATATATGGGTAGTCTGGTCTGGGGGTCTGTATATGTGGGTAGTCTGGTCTGGGGTCTGTATATGTGGGTAGTCTGGTCTGGGATCTGTATTTATAGGTAGTCTGGTCTGGGGTCTGTATATATAGGTAGTCTGGGCTGGGGTCTGTATATATGGGTAGTCTGGTCTGGGGGTCTGTATATGTGGGTAGTCTGGTCTGGGGTCTGTATATGTGGGTAGTCTGGTCTGGGGTCTGTATTTATGGGTAATCTGGTCTGTGGTCTATTATTTATGAGTACTCTGGTCTGGGGTCTGTATTTATGGATAATGTGGTCTGTGGTCTATATTTATGAGTAGTCTGGGGTCTGTATTTATGGGTAATGTGGTAGTCTGGTCTGGGGTCTGTATTTATGGGTAATCTGTTCTGTGGTCTATATTTGTGGGTAGTCTGTTCTGTGGTCTATATTTGTGGGTAGTCTGGTCTGGGGTCTGTATTTATGGGTAGTTTGGTCTGGGGTCTGTATTTATGGGTAGTCTGGTCTGGGGTCTGTATTTATGGGTAATCAGGGGTCTATATTTATGGGTAGTCTGGTTTGGGGTGTGTATGTAAGGTGGCCAATTGTAATGTAACCAATCAATGTAATCAGGTCTGTATTTATTGGTAGTCTGGTCTAAAGCCTGTATATGTAGTTTTGTCTGAGGTCTGTATATAAGGGGTGTGGTTTGGGGTCTGTATTTATTGGAGGGTCTGGGCCTGTATTCAGGGAGTCTGTATGTATTTAGTCCTGTCTGGGTCCTGTATCACACAGAGTCTTGTCTGGGGACTTTATTTATGGAAGTCTGGTTTGGGGCCTGGTCTTTATTGAGGAAAAGCCTGGTCTGGGGTCTTTGTTTTAGGATAGTTTATTAAGGAAGAGTCAAGTCTGTGGTCTTTATTAAGGTGGAGTCTGTGTTGGGGTCTGTATTAGCTCAGGGGCTCTGGAGGAGCAGTAGTTATTAGACTATCTGGTCTGGGATCTGTGTATATTTAGGTTATCTGGTGTCAGTATTCTATTGGAGTGACACGGAAACACCCTCGAAGAGTTAACACGAGTCTTAAGGATTTATGTATAGAATAAGAAAATAGTGGGTGGATCAACTTTCCTGTTTCCTTTCAGGATAAAACAGTTCTACAACCCGGACCCTAGAAATGCTGAGAGTGATCCCATGTGTTCTGGAGGAAACAGATGGGCAAAGATTAGGCTGTAGAACGAAAGAAAAAAAAAACATTTCCTGTTTCAGTGAAATCTTGGTTCGGCTAAGACAGTGTCAGATCATCTACCTGCCCACATGTCTCGGTTACTGGAGGCGTAATGTAGCTCCTGGGCCCAAGAAAGAGAGTGTATACAGTATTATTGCCCTCGTAGCTGCCATCAGCCAGGTTTAGGAAAATTCAGGACAAATTCCTATACCATATGAGACAAAATGATTGAAATTTGGCTAAAACTGCTATGTAGATGTATGTGTTTCCATGGTAACAGACTACAAACAATGAATGTGTAGTCTGATCCTACAGTCTAAAGGTCCCAGAACATTTTCATATTTTTATCTCTTCCCGATTCCCCATACACATGGATGTTTAGAACAGATGAATGTTCATGTGTTACATATCGGGAGGGGTAAGCTGCAGTCTGAAACATATACTGTTATATACTGAAACATATACTGTTGGCCGAACCTGCCAGAGCCGGAAGGTTCAACCTCCTTTAGTATAATGTTTATGGGCACCTTTACAAAAACAGAGGCATGTAAAAAGTGTTGATCAGTGGGATTCAGAAGTGAGACTCCAACCGATCAAAACTTTTGTCGTGTCCCTGTGACATATTAAAAGTTTTAATATGTCACAGGGACATATTAAATGTAAGGAACAGATGGAAGGGAATTTGACTGCAGAATCAGACTACACAGTGTTTGTAGTCTGTTACCATGGAGACACATTGAAGAAAATGAAGAAAATTGGAATCTGTAAAAGAAAGGTAACGACTATTATAAATCTAATGGAGTAAGGCAGGATTAGATACAAAACAAAATGGCTGCTTTCTTCCAGAAACAGTGCCACACCTGTCAAAAGGTTGTCTTTGGTATTGCAACTTAACAGTATTGAACAGAAAGCAACTGAGCTGCATCTAATACAGAGTTAATTCTGTGTCCTCTCTTTTTCTTAAGAATCCCTGGTCACTTACATAGCTAACAAGGTTGAGAAAGGACTAGAGTCCATCAAGTTCAACCTACACCTCAACTTCCTCTGTCATAATCAGTCGGCGGGCAACCTCATTGGCATCTTGACCTATTTTAGTTTTTTTTTTTCTAAACCTCAACAAGGACAACTTTACATAGTGTAGAGGAAGACAAATATAAGACCAAAGATTGTATTGTCACCCTATAACTATACTATTCTAGGGGTTCCAGAAAGACCCTCCAAGAAGTCAGTTTCCATTTATTTCATTGAGGGATTTTTAAAAGCTTCGGTAGAAACTATCCAGAAAGTGAGTCGCTTATAGAAGAATCCTAGGGATTTGTAATATTCTGATTTGACTATTTTGACATACCGTAGTTTACTTGTCTGGAGGAGAACTAATTTGCATACTGTTTTTCACTTGGAGCATTGACTTAAAGGGGTACTCAGGCAATTTTTTTTATTTCAAATGAACTGGTGTTAGAAAGTTATATAGAGTTGTCATTTATTTCTATTTAAAAATCTCCAGCCTTCCAGTACTTTTAAGCTGCTGTATGTCCTGCAGGAAGTGGTGTATTCTTTCCAGTCTGACACAGTGCTCTCTGCTGCCACCTCTGTCCATGTCAGGAACTGTCCAGAGCAGTAACAAATCCCCATAGAAAACCTCTCCTGCTCTGGACAGTTCCTGACATGGACAGAGGTGGCGGCAGAGAGCACTGTGTCAGACTGGAAAGAATACACCACTTCCTGCAGGACATACAGCAGATGATAAGTATTGAAAAACTGGAGAGTTTTAAATAAAATTAAATTACAAATCTATATAACTTTTTGATTTAAAAGATTTTTTTTTTTTTGCCGGAGTACTCTTTTAAAATAAGTCTTCATACACCAACTGGGTCTTTTCAATGAGAATCCATACCCCCCCCCCCCCAAATTATCGATTTGTCATACATCATGAGGTCAGTTCTGACCAGTGGCGGTTACATTTCCACAGGTGTAAAGTCCTTTCATTCTAGAATTTAACGGTCCATGATCTCAATTTATCACTAGGTGATTGTGACTGGATTGCGCCGCATTGGCAACTTGACTTCTACCTTGTGTAAAAGTTGTAGTCAGGCGTAACTTTTCACAGTATTCCTATAGGTGTGGCCAAAGATGCCTCATGTCCCAGTGAAATAAACAAAACCCTATAAGCCGCCATCTCTAGCGATCACTCCCATGTAGCGTTATATTAACGTCTTCTCATCTGGACGGTATATTTCCAGTAACCTATTACCTACTAATCTGCTGGCATTTCCTGGCAGCCGCGTCCATCCACTGCACGCACAGCGCTGACTGACACAAAGAGGCTATTTCACCTCCATCTTCTACAATTCACAGCTTTCCCCTGAAAATAAAGGCTCCTATTCCGTTATTTAAAGGGAAAGTCTATTTTGGAAATCAAGATAAGCTGCCGTCATGGCGTCCTTCTGCAGAATTCCATGGCAACAGTCATGATCCACAAGAGAAGCTGGTAACAAGTGTTCAGCTTCCCTACAGCACCCCCACAGGCGAGATGAAGCATTACATGGTAGAACATTGAAATCAATGGAATGTTGGAATTTCTGCCGGCCATGATGGCTTCTCTTGCTAAACTGGGTGACTACCAATTGGCTTGTATCCTGTATCAGTCATATTCAGATTAGCTGAGCTCAGCCGGCACAAGCACTATAACCCACAAGCAACGTGTTTATATATGTAAAATCGTGATGTAGATCGACATCTTGGCGGCTCTGAGTATGTGAAGTACGGAAGCTGGATGTGGTCATATGTGGCGAGTCGTGACACAACAATCAGTAAAAGCCGTAGCCTGGGGGGTGAGGAAATGTGACGCTATGGGGAGTATAGATGGGGAGGGGTAAAGATGCAACAACTTGTTTAGACTGGGGACTGAGGACAGGAGTGATGCTGTTTCTGGAAGAAAGCGGCCATGTTTTTCTAAGCCTGGATAAATCCTTTAAATGCAGTCTATTGCTCCCTGTTATCAGCCGCTGCCTTGTCTTATATCTCCAGCAATCATATATGTAATGGCGGTATGAATGTGTACTGTCAGCCGGATGCAGACGAGATAGGATTATCAGCTACATTATATACAATATACTGTGATATAATACAAAGCGGTCGGCGATAATATATATCTAATTATAGGGTCTGTTCAGCCATTGTATCTAAGCCTGCTATTTGTCATACTGTCTACTGGATGCCCTATCATAGTCCATAATAAGTGATATTGTCAGTGTATCTAAGCCTATCAAGTTTCATACTGTCTGCCGAACTGATGTATCTAAGCCCATCATGTGTGATACTGTCTGTCAAGCCACTATATCTAAGTCTATAATTTGTGATACTGTCTGCCAAACCACTGTATCTAAGCCCATCATGTTTCATACTGTCCACTGTATCAAAGCCCATAATATAGGACATTGTAAGTGTACCTAAGCCTGTACTGTTTGCTTAGCCTAACATGTGATACTGTGTGCCGAGCCATTGTATCTAAGCCTGTCATGTGTGATACTGTGTGCCGAGCCATTGTATCTAAGCCTGTCATGTGTGATACTGTCTGCCAAGCCATTGTATCTAAGCCTGTCATGTGTGATACTGTCTGTCGAGCCAATGTATCTAAGCCTGTCATGTGTGATACTGTCTGCAGAGCCGCTGTATCTAAGCCTGTCATGTGTGATACTGTCTGCCAAGCCATTGTATCTAAGCCTGTCATGTGTGATACTGTTTGCCGAGCCGCTGTATCTAAGCCTGTCATGTGTGATACTGTCTGTCACGCCGCTGTATCTAAGCCTGGGATGTGTGATACTGTCTGTCGAGCTGCTGTATCTAAGCCTTTCATGTGTGATACTGTGTGCCGAGCCATTGTATCTAAGCCTGTCATGTGTGATACTGTTTGCCGAGCCGCTGTATCTAAGCCTGTCATGTGTGTTACTGTCTGCCGAGCCACTATATCTAAGCCTGTGATGTGTGATACTGTCTGCCGAGCTGCTGTATCTAAGCCTGTCATGTGTGATACTGTCTGCCGAGCCGCTGTATCTAAGCCTGTCATGTGTGATACTGTCTGCCGAGCCATTGTATCTAAGCCTGTCATGTGTGATACTGTCTGACGAGCCGCTGTATCTAAGCCTGTCATGTGTGATACTGTCTGACGAGCCGCTGTATCTAAGCCTGTCATGTGTGATACTGTCTGCCGAGCTGCTGTATCTAAGTCTTTCATGTGTGATACTGTCTGACGAGCCGCTGTATCTAAGCTATCATGTGTGATACTGTCTGCCGAGCTGCTGTATCTAAGCCCACGGTCTGTGTATAGTACATAAGTAATAGCGGTATTAGCAGAGTAGATGGTGGCATTGCCCCCTGACTGATGCCGCACAACAGCTGCACATGGGGGGCTCTACCCTCACCACCCCCAGGCTGGGTGCCCCTGCCGCCTGCATCAGCCCTCCTCCTCCTCCGCCTCTATGAACCTGACACCAGTCAGACCAGTTTGGAGGAGACTAGGAGGTGTAATTGGGTGACTGGGACCAGCTGACATGGGTGGGGGAGAGAGGCTGAGAGCAGGCAGGCGGGTGGGGGAGGTAAGAGGGGAGTGGGCAGCAGCAGCAGCAGTGAGAGGAGGAGGAGAAGCAGCAGCAGGGGTGACTGCAGGAGAGGCAGCAGCATGGGGGATCAGGAGAATTATTATGGGAAGCATGGTAAGTGATGGGGGTAGCCATCTGGGTGTTGGCACATCATGGCCTGGTGTACACAGTGCATGGTACATGGATACCAGCACTGCCCGAGAGCCGTCACATGGGGATCAGCCTGCGCTCTCTATACAGATGGAGCCGCGCTGAGTTTGTCATTAGGCACAGCTCATGTTTTCTGTGTGATATCTGTGTTATCTAAAGTTGTAGAGATACGAGGGTGCGCAAATGATACAGCCCCAAAAGTCACTGAGCTGCGCGTATACTGCTATAGTCTCCCCGCAGTCTGTGTGTGATAACCGTAGTGATAGAACTAGTGCAGTGTGATAACCGGAGTGATGGAACTAGTGCAGTGTGATGTCCTGTAGTGATAGAACTAGTGCAGTGTGATAACCCGTAGTGATAGAACTAGTGCAGTGTGATATCCTGTAGTGATAGAACTAGTGCAGTGTGATATCCTGTAGTGATAGAACTAGTGCAGTGTGATGTCCTGTAGTGATAGAACTAGTGCAGTGTGATGTCCTGTAGTGATAGAACTAGTGCAGTGTGATGTCCTGTAGTGATAGAACTAGTGCAGTGTGATGTCCTGTAGTGATAGAACTAGTGCAGTGTGATGTCCTGTAGTGATAGAACTAGTGCAGTGTGATGTCCTGTAGTGATAGAACTAGTGCAGTGTGATGTCCTGTAGTGATAGAACTAGTGCAGTGTGATGTCCTGTAGTGATAGAACTAGTGCAGTGTGATGTCCTGTAGTGATAGAACTAGTGCAGTGTGATGTCCTGTAGTGATAGAACTAGTGCAGTGTGATAACCCGTAGTGATAGAACTAGTGCAGTGCGATGTCCTGTAGTGATAGAACTAGTGCAGTGTGATAACCGGAGTGATAGAACTAGTGCAGTGTGATAACCCGTAGTGATAGAACTAGTGCAGTGTGATAACCCGTAGTGATAGAACTAGTGCAGTGTGATATCCTGTAGTGATAGAACTAGTGCAGTGTGATATCCCGTAGTGATAGAACTAGTGCAGTGTTGTCCTGTAGTGATAGAACTAGTGCAGTGTGATAACCCGTAGTGATAGAACTAGTGCAGTGCGATGTCCCGTAGTGATAGAACTAGTGCAGTGTGATATCCCGTAGTGATAGAACTAGTGCAGTGTTGTCCTGTAGTGATAGAACTAGTGCAGTGTGATGTCCTGTAGTGATAGAACTAGTGCAGTGTGATGTCCTGTAGTGATAGAACTAGTGCAGTGTGATGTCCTGTAGTGATAGAACTAGTGCAGTGCGATGTCCCGTAGTGATAGGACTAGTGCAGTGTGATATCCCGTAGTGATAGAACTAGTGCAGTGTGATATCCCGTAGTGATAGAACTAGTGCAGTGTGATGTCCGTAGTGATAGAACTAGTGCAGTGTGATGTCCGTAGTGATAGAACTAGTGCAGTGTGATAACCCGTAGTGATAGAACTAGTGCAGTGCGATATCCTGTAGTGATAGAACTAGTGCAGTGTGATAACCGGAGTGATAGAACTAGTGCAGTGTGATAACCGGAGTGATAGAACTAGTGCAGTGTGATAACCGGAGTGATAGAACTAGTGCAGTGTGATGTCCTGTAGTGATAGAACTAGTGCAGTGCGATATCCTGTAGTGATAGAACTAGTGCAGTGTGATGTCCTGTAGTGATAGAACTAGTGCAGTGCGATATCCTGTAGTGATAGAACTAGTGCAGTGTGATGTCCTGTAGTGATAGAACTAGTGCAGTGCGATATCCTGTAGTGATAGAACTAGTGCAGTGCGATGTCCTGTAGTGATAGAACTAGTGCAGTGCGATATCCTGTAGTGATAGAACTAGTGCAGTGTGATGTCCTGTAGTGATAGAACTAGTGCAGTGTGTTATCCCGTAGTGATAGAACTAGTGCAGTGTGATGTCCTGTAGTGATAGAACTAGTGCAGTGTGATCCCGTAGTGATAGAACTAGTGCAGTGTGATAACCCGTAGTGATAGAACTAGTGCAGTGTGATAACCGGAGTGATAGAACTAGTGCAGTGTGATAACCGGAGTGATAGAACTAGTGCAGTGTGATAACCGGAGTGATAGAACTAGTGCAGTGTGATAACCGGAGTGATAGAACTAGTGCAGTGTGATATCCTGTAGTGATAGAACTAGTGCAGTGCGATATCCTGTAGTGATAGAACTAGTGCAGTGTGATGTCCTGTAGTGATAGAACTAGTGCAGTGTGATGTCCTGTAGTGATAGAACTAGTGCAGTGTGATGTCCTGTAGTGATAGAACTAGTGCAGTGTGTTATCCCGTAGTGATAGAACTAGTGCAGTGTGATGTCCTGTAGTGATAGAACTAGTGCATTGTGATATCCTGTAGTGGTAGAACTAGTGCAGTGTGATAACCCTGTAGTGATAGAACTAGTGCAGTGCGATAACCCGTAGTCATAGACCTGTTGCTTGTATTATGTATCTTATCTATCTAGAAGTGACTGATAACCTGGTCAGATAAATATTACACTGTGATAACCTGCGCTCCTTTCTCAAGAACATTACATTGTATTACTCACTTGTGGGATGTGATAACGTGTAGGGATAGAGCTAGTGGCCTGTAAGTGGCCTCTTATCACTAGTACAATGTAATGGCTTATCACTAGTCTTATCCCTAGTACTATATGACAACATGGGTAAAGATCACTAGGATTTACCACTCACCTTCACTAGTCAGAGAGCTAGAACTATGACTAGAATTTATTTCACCTTCAGCCTATACTATATTGTGTTTGTACATGGATACGTCCTATATCGACGACCTCCATATCACTGCAGCAATAACTCCACTTAAGACTATACTTTACCTCCTGCCCTATGTACAATGGTAACTAGAGGGGGAGATCCCCTTTAAGTGTCACTGTGTTAGTATTTTGGGTTGTCATGCGCCAGGCTGGTAGTACTGGGTAGGGGCATTATGCTCTTGCTATCAGAGGGGGGTGCGCTGTGGCTTCTTTTGGGGAGTTGGGCCCCATTGTGTATGCATTGTGCAGGCCTAGTAGTGGAGGTGATCCAACTCCAGAGCATGTTGTGTATTCATCCATCCTCCAACATAAGACCAGGCTGTTACTGTCTGTACCACGTCCTGTCCCCTCCCCGAGATCTCAACGATACACTTGGCTTTATAAGGAGCAGACTGGCGCCACTACAACCCAGTCCATAGCTGCACAGGATCCATCATATAGCAGATACCGGTGGCTCTCATTGGCTTAGACATCTTTCGTTTCAATGGGGAACATACAATGTTTACTTGAAAATAAGACAGCTCCCAAAGATGCGTTAGGTCTTATTTTTAGAGGATGTCTTATATTTTTATGAAGAAGAATTCACACATCACATGCACAGCATGGGCGTACATTATGGCGGCTTCTGGCCACCAGGTGGAGCTCACCACAGCACACTCGTACAGAACAGCAGGGACAGCGTACGGTACGGCGGTAGGCAATGGGATAACAGCAAACTGTGTGGTAGGGGACAAAGGGATGGCAGCAGGCGTCGGGCCTTTTGATGCTTTGCCTGCACATTTACAAGTGACAGCCACGGAAGGGAACATTGGGGTTGGCGGCAGGTGACGCTCTTCTTGTCCTGCATGCAGCTGCTCTGCAATGGACAGAGGGCTAAAAAGAATCCCAGCTTCATGGCCTGGTGTTCTGTTCGGCGGGCATGCTTCCAAACAAAAACTTTGCTAGGTCTTACTTTCAGGGGAGGCCTCATATTCAGCTAAACCTCCACTAGGTCTTATTTTCAGAGGATGTCCTATTTTCAGGGAAACAGGGTAGGGATGGTAACAGAATCTGGGATGGTCGCTCTGATGTAAACAGTCTTATCCGTCTCGTTCTTCAGATGCCATACCCATGTGTCAGGCTGCCTGCCTGCCTGCTGACACCTCCCCCCTATATCCTCTTAGGAACCTCCAGGTACTCCACCAAGACCACCTCTTCTCTGGAATTCCCTTGCCCCCACCACATACCCCCCCCCCCTTCTCTATGGCACCATGGTAGTGACGGATCGCCTCCTGTTGCTCTTGCACGGTACCAGCCTGGCTGACCATGTGTTGCTGTGTTGATGCGGGCAGCACCAGCCAAAGTAATGAAAGGAGTTCTTCATCCTTAGTAAATAAGGCTAAACTAACAGTGGACGGCCAGTGCTGCCCAATATAAACTGCAGTGGAATCCGGTACCTGAAAGGGGGTTCTGAGAGGCCGCGGGGGAGGCAGTGTACGGCTCATCATTTCTATATGGACCGTACGTGTAGATCGCTATAGGCGTATGCTCCGAAGTATAGAGCGTAACGTAGACATACAACTTAAAGACAGGATCTTCAGGGGCAGAGAAGCACCATAAATGCCTCCATTATGTCAAGTTTATGTAGTTGGGGGGAGAAGAGTGGACATCAGACCCTTCTGCAGCCGCTTATCTCCTAGGATAACAATAGGATTGTATAGATTTAATCTGGCCTATGTAATGACCCATGATACAGGTAGATTATCCATCACTAATCTATAATCCTGAAGCCGGAAGATAATCCCAGTATAACTTGTACAAGCCAGGCCATTACCGTCATAGGACGATTAGTCTCTTCAATCATTCTTGCAAATTATTATTATTTTTTTACTGTTTTAAAGGTGTTTTCTGCTCTTCTATGTTATGTAAGAAGGGTTCACTGAAAATAGGATGATCATAGATTGCTGGGAACACCTGTGATCTGACAGGAAGCCTAGCAGCAGGTATTCAGTTTCCCTGCAGTGCCCCCACAGGTGAAATAGAACATTACATGGTCACCATCAAAATCAAAGGAGGTTCTATGTGTGCATATACTCGTTGGCTTGGGGGTGAAATATCTGGATAATGTAAAAAGTTCCCGTTGCAGTGATATTCTATCATGGGCCAGTGAAATAGAAGCAACAATATTGCTGTTCATAAGTCGCCTTATTGTCTGCTGAGGCATGGTATCCCACTCTTTGCGGTAACCCAGAGGGGCCAGATGTTGTAATCTAGGGCAGGTGATAGTGAACAACTTGTCACAGTGGCCAGGAGAGGTATGTTCCCACCTCTGGATGTACCAACACATGCCCATTAAAGGTAAATGCAGTGAAGGTGAACTACAGAGTCCAGTAAGTACTTAGAGGCAAAACGTTTGGTATAACGTGTACTGCACATTCACGTAATCTCTTGAATAAAGGTGCAATAAAGACAGTTTGGAGACACTAACTGATATCCTTTGTAATGAGCTGGGACAGGAGATATAATACTTGAAATGACTGCCACACGCAGGTGTACTGTTTAGAGGACTTGGGAGACTTGATAAATGACTGCTTGACTGGCAGGTATACTTGAGAATAATCCTTTTGATATCTTAAAAAATACCTGCATCCACAGCTCTGGCAATCTGCCTCTTGCTGTCCAAGGGCACTGAGTGACATAAATCCAGGAAAGCAGGCCCCACCTAGTGGATAAAGCTGGGGGTCGGGGAGAGGGGGATCCGTAAGGTAACCTACCATGTTGCAGCAGAGTTCTTGGCTTTAGTTGCTCTTACCTAACCGCTGTGTGTATAATCCTGTCAAGTTTTTAGGCAAAGATGGCCCCCCAGTGTGGATAATCTGTCACAAACTTTCTGTTCCTCAGCATAAATGACCTCAAACTGTCTGATTGGGCAGGAAGGCACCAGTAGACATTAAAGGGGTACTCCAGCGGTGGGGGCACTTTTTTGCTGGGACCAGGGAGCAGATGGGCGAGGGAAAAGACGTCCACTCACCTCCCCGATTCGCGGCGCTCCGGTGCCCGGCTGCTTCCGGGTGTCTGACGCGGGCCCGAGACGTGACGTCTCAGGTCCTCTCGTTCACACAGTGAAGGAGACGGGATCTGAGCAGACTTGAAACTGATCTCGCCTCCTACACTGAGTGGCTGAGCGTCACGTCTCAGACCCGCGTCAGACACCCGGAAGCGGCCGGGCACCGGAGTGCAGCGATGCGGGTCCCACCGCTGGAACCGGGGATGTGAGTGGACGTCTTTTCCCTCGGCCACCTCCTCCCCGGTCCCAGCACAAAAGTGCCCCTCTGCTGGAGTACCCCTTTAAACTCTAGCTTACAATAGGCTAGGGGGCAGAGGTGGGACGAGTGTGAGGTACCTAGCTCAGGGATTGGTTCTCAGTCAGGATAACACAGTGGCATACACAGTAAAATACATGAGAAAATACACGTTCACGGTTAACCCTTCAATAGCTTTTCCTTCAGCTGTGCTAAGTAGTGTAAAATGTAGAGTGACACCAAGCGGTGGGAGTGCATAATTCTACCTTCATCCCAGAGCATATAGATACATAGAGAGACCGACCTACACATGCTAAAACCATTTAGAGTATAGGGCAGTTCTGTATTGACTAAACACACCTGCCCTGTACACTGTAGAACCACCTCCAATAGACACACCTGCCCTGTACATTGTAACACAACCACTACTAGACACAACCTGCCCTGTACATTGTAACACCACCTCCAATAGACACACCTGTCCTGTACATTGTAACACCACCACTACTAGACATACTTGCCCTGTACACTGGAGATTCACCACCACTAGACACTCCTTCCCTGTACACTGTAACACCACCACGACTAGATACAACCTGCCCTGTACACTGTATTACCAACAAAGGCCACAGTGGCTGATGCATAGTGCTCTCCTTGACGTCTCAAACATTGTTGGTGGCCATCATTTCTGCTCAGTGTAAATCAAATTTTAGCACTGAATTGCAACCGACCCCTTTGTTCAGAGGGAGATAAGCCGCAGAGAAAGCGCTCTGGCTGCGTCTTACCCTCCCCCTCCACATACAGAATACAGGAATACTCAGCCATCCCGAACGTTCCTGTGTATGGGGAAGACGGGCAGCAGGTGGGAGACATAACTGATGGCCTTTAGGCGTCGTCTTGATCTCATGATGTCCATATGTGCACAGTGTGATGAGGAGAACTGTTTAAATACTAATTTACTGGTTAGAGAACAGCAAGTTGTGGAAAAAGTACTGGAACGCTGAACAGTTGGACATATACGTTAAAAAGTTTAGAGAAGGTCATACTCACCTGCCTCTGTTACCTCCAGTGTTGCGGTTCCTGTCCGTTTGCTCTTGCGCTGGCGACCTGCTTTAGCCAGTGATTGGTTGAGTTGGCTCTTCCTTGGAAACAGTAGGAAGCTGAGAACACCAGGAACCAGAAGCCGCCATAACAGAAGCGGTGGGGAGGGGGGGGCCAAAGCCGAGGAGTATGTGTTTGGTTTTCTAGCACCTAGGGCCCTCTGTTACCCAAATGTATTTCCGTTTTTCCCTTAATGGAATATATCTGGTCACTGCCATTACCAGATTACACAGGAACTAATGGAAAATACACCACTCTGCCTGATAGGGAGCACCACATCCTAGCACTTGTTTGTTGGCATCTGATGAAAGGGACGAGGCCGAACGCTCGGGATCTGCTCTTACTAAGCGTTTCCAGATGTTTGATGGGAAGACTCCTGTGCGCGGAGAGAATACGGTGTACAACGTGTCCATCATCCATGCCAGGACGTCCTGTAGTTTGTAGGTCCTGTGGGAAAGCAAGTAATATGGGGGATGGTAAGGCCTCCTGATTTATATGGTGCACGTGTACTTCTATTTTTACACTTTTAAGCATGGCAGCTTGAATAGTCAGCTGGGCTCTAGTAAAACACTGGGTATAGGTGAGTCTCCTATGCTTAAAGGGGTTATCCAGCGCTACAAAAACATGGCCACTTTTCCTTCTCTCTTGTCTCCAGTTTGGGTGGGGTTTTAAAACTCAGTTCCATTGAAGTAAATGGAGCTTAATTGCAAACCGCACCTGAACTGGAGACAACAGTAGGGGGAAAAGTGGCCATGTTTTTGTAGCGCTGGATAACCCCTTTAAAAAAATGGCTGCCTGTCCTTGTCCCTCTGACTCAAAGGGTTAGGGCCCTATTCCACGGGACGGTTATCGTTCGCACAATCATTAACGATAAACGATTTTAAACGACCGCCATTGCGAACGGCCTGAAATCGTTCATCCATTTATATGGAACGATAATCGTTACTTATGATCGTTCTTGCGGTCGTCTTGTCGTGGCTTTTGCGTTCATTGCAAACGACCGAACAACGTCTTATTAAATGTTAACGAGCAACGATAAAAATAGGTCCAGGTCTTATTAAACGATCAACGATTTCTCGCTCGTCGTTTAATCGTTAACTGCTATTCAACCGAACGATTATCGTTTAGATCCGAACGATGTAACGATAATTCGAACGATAATCGTCCTGTGGAATAGGGCCCTTAGGAAATGGTCAAGGGCCCTTCAGAAGAGTGTCAGGTTGCTTGGGTATCTCTTCCAATCAGGGTGACTACCATGTCTATACAGGGAGTTCTGTCAACTCTATAGTACACCAAGGTCCTCGACCTGAAACTCATAGTATAGTGGTAGTTTACTGAATACAATAGGTGAAACATCTGAGGGTTGGGCTTCTTCCAAGTCTAGGGTGCCTTGGGTGCAATGACTCAGACTCCCAACAATGTAAATGAGTCACTAAGACGGCTTTGAGCCAGGTACGGTGTGATTCCACCATGTGTATTTGTCCTATATCGTCTTGCAGTGCTTGGGTAACGTAACAAGGTAGCATCAAGCCATCCGGGGTAGAGATGGTTTAGGGTTAGGATACTATTACACGGAACGATAATCGCCGCGATTTGGCCGTTTATCGCTCCGTGTAATAAATACAATGATCAGCCGATGACAGCGATCATTGGCTGATCGTTGATATAGGTTAGAACCTATATTTGTCCGGCGCCGACCTCGCATCGCTATGTGTAATAGCGGTGCACGGCCAGCAACTGACGATATACATTACCTATCCACGTTCCAGGGCAGCTCCTGTGGTCCGCTTCTCCCTGGGTCCCGCACGTTCTAGCTTCAGATTCAGCCAATCACAGTCCGCGGCAGTCCCGACCTATGATTGGCTGACAGGCCGCTCTGAAGCTAGAGTGCACAGGACCTGTGGAGAAGCGGACCACAGGAGCTGCCCTGGAGCATGGATAGGTAATGTATATAGTTTAAGCAAGGGCTGCAAGGACATCGGTAACAATGTCCTTGCAGCCCTTGTTAAACGATTATTGAGCCGTCTAATAGGCCAGTAAACGAGCGCCGATCTAGCAGATCGGCGCTCGTTTACTGGTATTATCGGGCCCGTGGAATACCACCCTAAGTCTTCTCCCATGACCCTTGAGCTGTTGCAAACCTACAATGAGGACTATCCAGGCAAGATGGGATTCATAGTTTTGCAGTAATTTCTTTTCATGTGAATGGGGGCTTCAGAAATCCATGTGGTGCCACCAACAAAACCCCCTGTTCAGGCGGCTGGACCATACCAGCTGACTGGTTGTTGTGAAGTAAAAAAAAATAAAAACATGTCTGCATCCTTTCTTCCCATCTGTGTTGAAGTAGTCATCTACTTTTAACTTTAGGACTTGGACAAGAGACTTAATTCTTCCAAGTTTTTGGCCTCGGGCCGAGCCTGCCGTTGACATTTTCCATCATGACTCATGACAAATAACTTGCATTGTTTTGGTGACATTCCCTATAGTGAAAAGTGAAGACTTTCCTTTGCTTTCCATGAGACGGCTGAAGCAGCAGACGCCCCCAAAGCGAGTTTCTAATGTTGCCTATTTTTACAGCTCCCATAGAGAGAGAATGGAGGTGCGATCCACTGCTTGATTCTATCGGGCGACTTTGGTTTTGTCTGCTGTTGGCGTATAATCAGGACCCCCCATACATACACTATGGTTGGCTGATCCCACTAGAATTTATGGGTTCAGTCAACATCCATCTAGTGGGCATCCGACAGTGGTCAGTTCGGCAACACTTATCCAGATAATATACCACCACTCTTCATAGTGGGAGTCAACACCTAATCCTCGAAGGGGGTCCAACCTCTGACACCTTCACTGGAGGAATAACCAATCGAAAAAAGTGGCAGGGATATTGCTGAAGCGTGAATCGTCCAGTTACTTTGGGTATAGTGCTCTGCGCTGTCTGTAATCGTAACGCCTCGGTAAATATTTGTTCTCATAGCATTCTGTCTCGGCTCACTTGCTGGGCTTGTTTCACGCAGGTGACTGTCTGCAGGGCCCACCATGTTTCTCCAGTGTCATACATGTGCCCAGTACCATAGTCTCATCAGGGGGAAATTGGGGTTGGAAAGGCTAGGATTTTACAGATCAGAGACTATGCTATTCATAGGAGGGGAAACTAGTTGGACCACTCGGTCTCTCTGTCATCGGGTTTCTATGGGCTTTGTCCTCTCTTTTTGTGTAGCACTGAGCAGATGAAAGTGAATGAGAACTATTCATGTCTGATGCGGCGTGTCTTACAATGATCATGGCGGGAGCAGAGCTAGTGGGTGCATTTGGGATGTCGTCTGAGGGGCCAAAAGGTACCTATATACAAGAATATTACTACTATGATACTGCCCCCTATATACAAGAATATAACTACTATAATACTGCTCCTATATACAATAATATAACTACTATAATACTGCTCCTATATACAGGAATATAACTACTATAATACTGCTTCTATATACAGGAATATAACTACTATAATACTGCCCCCCTATATACAAGAATATAACTACTATAATACTGCCCCTTTATATACAAGAATATAACTGCTATAATACTGCTCCTATATACAAGAATATAACT
Organism: Dendropsophus ebraccatus; assembly: GCF_027789765.1. NCBI lineage: Eukaryota > Metazoa > Chordata > Amphibia > Anura > Hylidae > Dendropsophus > Dendropsophus ebraccatus. The sequence continues at coordinate 211,829,015 of NC_091454.1, read as the reverse complement.
GCTACAATACGGCTCCTATATACAAGAATATAACTACTATAATATTACTCCTATATACAAGAATATAACTACTATAATACTGCTCCTATATACAAGAATATAACTGCTACAATACTGCTCCTATATACAAGAATATAACTACTATAATGCTGCTCCTATATACAGGAATATAACTACTATAATGCTGCTCCTATATACAAGAATATAACTACTATAATACTGCCTCCTATATACAAGAATATTACTACTATAATACTGCTCCTATATACAGGAATATAACTACTATAATACTGCTCCTATATACAAGAATATAACTACTATAATACTGCCCCTATATACAAGAATATAACTACTATAATACTGCTCCTATATACAAGAACATAACTACTATAATACTGCTCCTATATACAAGAATATAACTACTATAATACTGCCCCCTATATACAGGAATATAACTACTATAATACTGCTCCCTATATACAAGAATATAACTACTATAATACTGCTCCCTATATACAAGAATATAACTACTATAATACTGCTCCTATATACAAGAATATAACTGCTATAATACTGCTCCCTATATAACTACTATAATGCTGTTGTCGGGATGCTGAGATGTCTTCCTTGGCTCCTCGGGCCCTGTCTTGCATTAGTCAGTACAGATGAGATTACGGTCTATAGAAATCCATTGTCAGGACTCGCAGTGAATGTGCCCCGGGCAGTGGTGCCTGTATACAGGGTGTTCCCACAGTAAATACAGCCGCTCTCCAGTGCTGTGATGTCCCTGGGCTCGCTCGGGCTGTGAGCTCTATAATTACACTCTTGTATACACCACAGCGGCTGTAGTAGGACATGATTATAGTGTTGTCGCCTAGTTGTACACTGCTGGGTTATATATAGTAGGTAGCATGCTGGGCTAACAAGGCAGGGCACTCGGTTAATCCTGAAGTAAGTATAATCATGTGACTGATTGAGTGTGGGTGGAGTTGCCCTTTAAGCATTTTCTTTTGCTTTCAGTGTAGAAATTATTGCCATGTGGAGAATACATCCGCACTCCGTCCCATCGGTCATGGATTGGATTTCTATTCCAGTGACTGATGATGTGAAATATAAAGGGGGAGGGGGGCATATTAAAGGGACCATCACCCGAGGAGGGCAGGGACTCTGTACATGAGTCCTCGGCTGCACAATGTATAATTTTCTGTCTGCCAAGTATGGGTTATCCTTGATGCCTTCACCCTCCCCCCGCCCCACCCCCGACTCCGCTCTTCACTCTCTAATTTTGGATAAATGTGCTCAGTAGTACAAAGGGGGAAAATTTTTGGTCTGGAATATGCGGCTGGCGATCACACTGCACATATGGCGGGGCGGTGGAACTGTACGCACTAAATATAACATAGGAAATTTAAAGGGCTATACAACCAAAGTGTGATACACCAGGGACGTGTATGTACCCAGCTTTCCCATATTCCTGATGTATGTGGCAGTGTCTTCTACTGTTCGGAGTAACATATGGCAGCTTGGTTGTCACCCTGACCACCTGGCTGCATTGACAGACAGTCGGGGGCACTAAGCTCTCCTGTTATTACTGTATACTGGCAGCAGGGGGCACACTTCTTGGCACTGCTGCTTGTTTTGTTTTTTTTAATTATTAATAGGAATATTTTTCTTATTTTAGGAGAACCAAGGAAATATGATCCGAGTTTCAAGGGGCCGATACATAACAGGTATTATAATATATATATATAATTTATTTTGTCATACATTCCTATGGTCAGCACTCACATTCATGTTATAGGATGACTTTCCTATGTACCTCAATGATAGTAAAATACAATACTGATTAGGTCTTCCGCCCTTAAAGAGAATCTTTCGATATGAAAATGCAGTCTGATCTGCCAGCATCTGTTCATTTATTCAAGTGTGGCGGGAAACAGCTACTGTGTCTTTAAGGGAACCTGTCATATGTTATACACACAGCACTATGTTATAGAGCAGGAAGAGCTGAGCAGATCGATATATATGTTTATGGGAAAATGTTTAGTATGACTAGTGAAATCCCTGCTCTTTCTAAGCTGAGAAGTCCAGGGGGCGGACTCACTACATGACTGACAGTTCAAACTGTTTGTTTATAAACAATAACTGTCAGTTACAAGCAGGACCGCCCACCTGTCTTCTAAGATCAAAAATAGCAGGCATATAAATGAATAAAACACCAGTTATACTTGCTCTTTCTCCACATGCCTATATATCAATCTGCTCAGCTTCTCCTGCTCTATAACATGGTGCTGTGTGTATAACATATGACGGGTTCCCTTTAAGACACAGTAGCTGCTTCCCGCCACACTTATAAATGAACAGATCCTATTCTCTTTCCAGCCTCGGCCACAAGAAGAGAAAATCCATACTGAGTTTCCTAATGTGGTATCCATTTACTGCGGTTATCTGTTATAAGGAGCCGTAAGTGCCTCGCAGGAAGCCTGGGAGGGATCCGTGTAATGGATACAATCGCTCTTCTTCTTTATGATCCACTTATGTCCTCCTCTGCTGAATTGAATCAGATGAATAACAATTCCTATCTGTTCCTAGGAAAGCTGGATATTGGCCAATATAGCTCCCGTTACATGTATCACTCAGCTTTTCCATACTCCTTATGTATTGACTTGTCATTGAGGGGGCTGGGAAAGCTGGGTAGTAAACATGCCATCCATTGGCAGGGATGGTCCTTGAAAAGCTGGGTGACCACCCTTGAGCAGAGAAGGAAAACCTGCAGCCCTCCAGCTGTCACAAAACTACAACTCCCATGATGCCTGGCCCGCTGAAGCTTTAGCGCGAGGGGTATTGTAGTTTTGGAACAGCTAGAGGGCCAAAGGTTTCCCCTTCTATGGATTATAGTATGACTGCCAGTATGGGGGAGATTTATCAAACATGGTGTAAAGTGAAACTGGCTCAGTTGCCCCTAGCAACCAATCAGATTCCACCATTTTCCCAAGAGTCTGTGAGGAATGAAGGGTGGAATCTGATTGGTTGCTAGGGGCAACTGAGCCAGTTTCACTTTACACCATGTTTGATAAATCTCCCCCCTTTGTGGCTAAATTCTTGTTTTTAATGGGCGCTGTCACTTTAAAAAGAACTTCTGAAATGTCATAGAATCGTGGTTAAAAGTTTTGATCGGTCAGACCCCGGATGAAGTACTAAGCGCTCAGACTGGATCTTCTCTCCCTTATTCTAATGCTTGGCGGATCAAAACTTTTCACACATCTTAAAGGGGTACTCTGGGGAGAAAAATGTTTTTTAATCTACTGGTGTCAGAAAGTTATACAGATTTATATATTACTTCTATTTAAAATTCTCCAGTCTTCCAGTACTCATCAGCTGCTGTATGTGCTGCAGGAAGTGGTGTATTCTCTCCAGTCTGACAGTGTTCTCTGACTGCTACCACCTCTGTCCGTGATAGGAAATAGGAAATCTCCACCGGTTGATTGGAAAACTTTTTTTTTTCCTTTCTCTGGAGTACCCCTTTAAATTGTGTAGATTAACGTGTGCCTGGCACTTTAAAACAGTCATGCCCTGTGCCATAACAGTGGTATGTGCCGGCTCCATGTGACTCATATGGTCCATACCGGGTGTTTGATGATCTAGGTGGGGCCGGCGCATGAATCGCTGTGATAACGGGTGACTCCTGATCTCCATGTGACTGGTATACAGCAAATCTCTCCATTCACATGCAAAGCAGCCTCATCAGATTACATATAGACTAGGTTATGTATAATAAAGTGATGATGTGTGATAGGTTGGGGTATAATATATATGTGATATATCTAGACTGTATGTGACTGGTAACCTTTATCCAGCGTACTGACCCTCCTCTCTGTATTGTAGGAGCTGTACGGACATCCTGTGCTGTATACTCATAGTCCTCGCCATCATTGCCTATGTGGCTGTGGGGATTGTCGGTAAGTCGCTGCCGTCTGTGGGGTCCCGGATATTTCCATAGATCTATAATAGGGATTGTTACACCTATTATATTATATGAAATATTCTGCAATACTCTGTATTATAACTTCTCATTGCTTCAAGTTAAAGGTTTGTTACAATGGTTTCAGTCTTTATAAGTACGTGGATTGTGGGTTAAAGGGGTACTCCAGTAAAAATAAATCAACTGGTGTCAGACAGTTATACAGATTTGTAAATTTAAAAAAAAAACTACAGTCTTCCAGTACTTCTCAGCTGCTGTATGTCCTGCAGGAAGAGATGCATTCTTTCCAGTCTGACACAGTGCTCTCTGCTGCCACCTCTGACCATGTCAGGAACTGTCCATAGCAGCAGCAAATCCCCACAGAAAATCTTTCCTGCTCTAGACAGTTCCTGACATGGACAGAGGTGGCAGCAGAGAACACTGTGTCATACTGGAAAGAGTATATCACTTCCTGCAGGACATACAGCTGCTGATAAGTACTGGAAGACTGGAGATTTTTTAAATAGCAGAAAATTACAAATCTATATCACTTTCTGAAACCAGTTGAGTTGAAAGAAAAAAAAATAATAAACAGCAGAGTTCCCCTTTAAAGGGGTAGTCTACCCAAAAATGTTTTCTTTCAAATCAACTGCTGCCATGAAGTGACAGAGATTTGTAATTTACTTCTATTAAAAAATCTCAAGCCTTCCAGTACTTATCAGCTGCTGTATGCCCAACAGGAAGTTGTATTATTTCCAGTCTGGAGAGCAGGAGGGGTTTTCTATGGGGATTTGCTCCTGCTTTGGACAGTTCCTGACATGGACAGAGGAGGCAACAGAGAGCACTGGGTCAGACGGGAAAGAAAACACTACTTCCTGCTGGACATACAGCAGCTAATAAGTACTGGAAGACTTAAGATTTTTTAATAGAAGTGAATTACAAATCTCTGGCACTTTATGGCACCAGTTGATTTGAAAGAAATTTTTTTGGGGTGGACTACCCCTTTAAGGCATCTTACCTGTGCTGATACGTTGTAGCAAACGGAACAATCAAGAGATTTCCTATATGGGGTTTTCAGCCTCTAGTGACAGCAGAGATCCTGTGAGGAGGCCTTCACTGCTGTGGGTATGAATATTATGGATATCTAATATCATTTATTGATCTATTATATTCACAGCCTGGACACAAGGAGATCCGCGGAAGGTCATCTACCCGACAGACAGCAAGGGACATTTCTGCGGACAAGCTGGGACCCCCTATGAGTAAGAGATGGTGGCTCCCCTAATGGATATTGCATGTGTGCCCATATACCCTATGAAGGACATTATAAAGGGGTGTCCCTGCTATTATATGGCTGCCATATAACACAACATTTCCCCTATTTAAATAAATAGCAGGTACATTTTTATCCAGGATTAAAAAACAAAGTGAAAAATAGTGCCACCCCTGTCCTCAGGTTGTGTGCAGTATTACAACCTGGCTCCACTTCAGTGGAACTGACCTACAATACCACACACAACCTGAGGACATGAGTGGCGCTCTTTATGGAAGAAATCAGGTATTTTTCTTGCATCCTGGATAAACCTTCAACACTTGGCCAAAGTGGGAGGAGCATGACACGGGATAGCCTCTCTACATTCCTGTGTCACGCCCCGCCCCCACAGATTCTGCACTGGACATAGCTCAATGTGCTAAGTTAGCCCATAATGTTCCTTTTAATTAAAGGGCATCTCCACTTTCAGGTTATCCCCACCATAGCCCCAAGTAAAATGTCCCCACTTCTCATTTACTTCTCTTATATAAGTCAAAACTAAGCGTCACCGTTCTCGTCACACAGGAACAAGCCATTCTTGTTCTACTTCAACATCATGAAATGTGCCAGTCCCCTCGTCCTGCTGGAATTCCAGTGTCCGACTACTCAGGTGAGTGATTCTTTACCCACTATCGGTCTTGTGAGGGCAGCAAGTGTTTAAAGAGATTAATTATTTAAGATTACGAAAAAAACTGCAAAAACAGTGCCACTCCTGTCCTATGGTTGTGTGTGGTATTACAATCCAACTCTGTTTACTTCAATGGATCTGAGCTTCAATACCACACCCAAACTGCGAAGAGTGGTGCTATTTCTGGTCAACCCCTTTTAAGTGACCCCTGTAACCCATGTTTATATGCCCTGACTGTGTGTTATGGTCGCCAGCAGACACAGAGAACATTGGTATGGGGCATTGCCTCGCTTCATGCTGGTGGAGGGGATGGGCCCTTCCTGGTCTAATTGACCTGTTACCAATGGCATGTCTTCTGTTGCTCCCCCTGACCTTTTTTTTTTTTTTTTTTTTTTAAAGGGGTTAGCCACTTTATAGTAAAATAGGTCCGTGTACAGTATTAGTAAGTGTACTCACTGTATATACTGACAGCAGCTCCCTATATACCTCATAGAGCTAAACTCGGATGCCCCTCCTCCAGGCTGTACTGCTCTGGTCTGTGGTGAATGTGTCCATAAGATGGCTGACATGGAGGAGCATGTGACCATGCCCCGCCCCCAGTGTCCACCACTGAGCCTGTCTATTCCTATGGAGGACACTGGTGGGCGTGGCATGGTCACATGCTCCCCCATGTCAGCCATCTTATGGATAGACTCCCAACAGAGCAGGGCAGTACAACCTGGAGGAGGGGAGTCAGAGTTTAGCTCTGAGGTATACAGGGAGCAGCTGTGAGTACTTTACACTGAACTATTTTACTATGAAGTGGCCAGCCGCCAACCCCTTTAATTTTGTGTGAAAAGCTGCAGCTGCATCTCCTTCCTCCCCCTTCACTTACTGTTTTACACTAGATGGCTTATTATGGAGAATGGAGTAGGTTATGAATATGGAAGTTATATATATGATGGTCTAGTTAGAGAGACAGCTATAGTTATGTTGCTTCCACTGCAATCCTCTATAACCACCATGTATAAACCAGTTTTGGCTAGTCGGTGGTTTATAAAGGATTTGCTATGTATGACTGATGCCTGAGATGTTCCTTACAAAGCCTTATTATTACATGGTATCCTATGCATCATTCCTGGACGTCCTATAATCTGCCATTTAATGATCCATTAACTTGTTTAATCTGGGACAAGCGAGATACTGTTTCTCCTTGAGGAGAGCGTCATAAAGACGTATGGAGACTTAAAGGGAATCTCTAACCTCCTGACCACTTACCAAGCTGATGGCGCCGCTGCATAGGCTGGATGGTGCGTCTGTGTTTATTTTAATAAAAAAAACCTTTATTTGTGCTGTGAATAGTGTCAAAGAGGTGGAGCCTATTATTCCCTGGGCCCTAGAACTGCTACTTCTCACTGTGCCGTGTACAGAGTGATTATGAAGGCGGACATACACCACAGTGCGAAGTAGTGCTAAGGCCCAGGAAATTATAGACTCCGCCTCTTTGACACAATTCAGAGCCCAAATAAAGTTTTTTTTTTTTTGTTTTTTTGTAATATATAATCTCAGCAACAAACGTATGTTTTGGATGTTTTTTCATTGCACATATATGCCTGTAGGTGGCAGTAGTGAAGAGTCCTTTTAAGGGGGCTGTCCAGGATTACAAAAACACAGCTAGAAATGTTGCCACTTTAGTCCTCAGTTTGGGTGTGGTAGTGCAGCTCAGTTCCATTGAAATGGAGCTGAGTTGTAATACCACATACAAACTGAAGAGAGGGGTGGCGCTGGTTTTAAAGAAAATCAGCCATTTTATTTATTTATTTTTTTAACCCTGGATAACTGCGGTCCTCGTTGCTGGGTGGCAGGCATTGACTCTTTAAGAACTCACATGAGTAGGTGACATATTGGTGCTAATTTCCTTGGTGTTTTGACAGATCTGTGTGGAGAAATGTCCGGACAAATTCCTCACATATATCGGCGTGGCCGCCACCCAGACCGGTTTCGAGGACTACCGGCCATTCTGCAGAGAGGGCTTCAACAATTTCAGCAAAGTGAGTTGGGGTCTGGTTAGTGAACCTATGAGTATTGGGGGGGGGGGGGCATAATTTCTGCACAACATTAGGGATAGTATTTTACCTACATATTGGTAAATCTAGGGTCGTAAAGGGGTTGTATAGGGTTAAAAAACAAACAGCGCCATATCTGTCCACAGGCTATACATGGTATTGCAGCACAGCCCTACTGACTTAAATGGAAGATAACTTTTAATGGCAGACACAACCTGTGCGGAGGTATGGCGCTGTCTGTCTAGTCCTGTACAACCCCTATAAAGCAGATTGCTCCACTACAAATGAAAAATCTACCTACGTAATGGACCCAAAGTGCGTTGGTCAGGTGTCCGTAATCCATACGTAGCGTAGATGTGCATCGGCCATAGAACAGTGACAACCAGGGTGCCCTTCCACCCACACGGTGATGAGCTATGATTTTGCCGCAGTGTGTGGTGTAGGGGTATATTGTGTTAGATAATAAGAGACAGCAGCAGTGAGTAATATGAGAAGGAAGCCATGAGTTCTTACATGTCCATATCCATTCCTCTATCTTCATCTCCCAGAGTCCAGCACTAGTACTAAGAGACAAAGACTGTCCGGCTATGATCACACCAAGCAAACCATGTGAGTATGGGCTGCCACCCTGTGGCTGAAGGTGGAATAAAACCTGTGTCAAACTGTGGTGGGAGAAGCAGACTCATGACACATAGCTCCTCCCTCCTGTCTGTTACCCTGTAGCGGGAGAAGCAGACTCAATCTCATATAGCTCCTCCCTATTGTCTGTTACCCTGTAGTGGAAGGAGCAGACTCCATGTAATATAGGTCCTCTATACTGTCTGTTATCCTGTAGTGGGAGGAGCGGACTCCATGACATATAGCTCCTCCCACCTGTCTGTTACCCTGTGGTGGGAGGGGCAGACTCCAAATTACATAGGTCCTCCCTTCTGTCTGTTATCCTGTAGTGGGAGGGGCAGACTCCATGTAATATAGGTCCTCTATACTGTTATCCTGTAGTGGGAGGAGCGGACTCCATGTCATATAGCTCCTACCTCCTGTCTGTTACCCTGTGGTGGGAGGGGCAGACTCCATGTACATAGCTCCTCCCTTCTGTCTGTTATCTTGTGGTGGGAGGAGCAGACTCCATGTACATAGCTCCTCCCTCTTGTCTCTTTCATTTTCTCATTTCACCATATTTGGGCTTTTCCAGTCACCAGAAGATGCTTCCCAGCTATTAACATACAGAAAGGGGTGGTCATGGTTGGAAATGCAACAACGTTCGACGATGGAGGACCCCAGCGCAAACAGCGCAACGTCAGTGACCTGGTGGAAGGTGCCAAGTGAGTAGCGACCATGAGCATTGCACTCAATGAGTGTCAGAGTACTTCTGGAGTAACAAATACCCCTCTCCAAACAGGAAAGCCAGTGTGGTGCTGGAGGCTCGGCAGGTGGCCATGAAGATCTTCGAGGATTACACAGTGTCGTGGTACTGGATAATCCTGTAAGTTCCTTTCTGCTTTTAGTCATGGGACATCTTCACATCCAAGTATGAAATGTAACATAGTGACCTATAGGTGGCACTAGAGACACAGGGGGAGATTTATCAAGCAGCCTTCCAGTAGTGTTGGTCTTTGTTGCCCATAGCAACCAATCACAGCTCAGCTTTCACGTTTTCAGGAGCTCTGGCAAAATGAAAGCTGAGCTGTGATTGGTTGCTATGGTCAATGGAGGACATGGCTACTGTAAGACTGTTTGATAAATGTCCATCGTAGTTGTCTTCTTTCTAGACCAGGGATGGGGAACCTTCGGCCCTCCAGCTGTTGCAAAACTACAATGCCCATCATGCCTGGACAGCCTTCGGCTGTCCAGGCATGATGGGCATTGTAGTTTTGCAAAGCTGGAGGGTCAAAGGTTCTCTATCTCTGTTCTAGAGGAGCATTGCTTGTAAAACTCCATACACTAGCCGGATCTCCTCAGAAACCTAATACTATCTCTCCCCATCCTTCACAGCGGTCTGGTTATCGCCATGGTGATCAGCTTAATTTTCGTGGTCTTGTTGAGATTTCTGGCCGGCATTATGGTCTGGGTGATGATCGTGCTGGTGATCGCGGTGATGGGATACGGTGAGTAATGGCCCCCTATGATAACTCCTTGGTTTCCCCCCTCACCCACCTTCTTACAATCTACTTATCTTCCGGCACCTACAGGAATCTTCCATTGTTATATGGAATATGCGCATTTAAAGGGAACAGCCGGCTCTGATGTCAAACTGACCGAGATTGGGTTTCAGAGCGACTTACGGGTCTATCTGCACTTGCGGCAAACATGGCTGGCATTCAGTAAGTAAATATATAAATATATATATTATTTTTTTATTATTATTATTTTCTGGTACACACATACAAACACAACATATATACATATACATATATATATATATATATATATATATATATATATATATATATATAATTATTATTATTTTTTTTTTTGCTGGTTGGGATTGCAGATGTAACCAGACTCTTGTCTTGTCTTTTCAGTGATCATTCTATGTATTCTGGAAGTTGTCATCATCCTCCTGCTGATTTTCCTTCGGAAAAGGATCATGATTGCCATCGCACTTATCAAAGAAGCCAGTAGGTAAGTACTAGATTGCTGGGTGTGGCGTTATATCCTGTATTATACTCCAGAGCTGCACTCACTATTCTGCTGGTGAGGTCACTGTATACATACTTAGGGCCCTATTCCACAGAGCAATAGTCGGACAAATCGGCCGATTATCGCTCGGTGGAATAGAGACAACGATCAGCCGATGATCGTGTCATCGGCTGAACATTTATTTAGGCCAAAACCTAAAATCATCAGGCACCGACGACGATGTGCGGCGGGTGACCGACGATTCAAGCAGCATACATTACCTAGCAGGGCTTCTCCTCCGCTCCGTCTCCATCCCGGTCCCATGTGCAGCAGCAGCTTCGGTGCCACCTGACTGAGTTGTCAGACTGCTCAGCCAATCACAGGCCAGGACCGCCGCGGCCAGTGATTGGCTGAGCGGTCTGACAGCTCAGTCAGGCCACTCCTGAGTTAATGCTGCGCATGGGACCGGGATGGAGACGGAGCGGAGGAGAAGCCCTGCTAGGTAATGTATGCTGCAAGGACATTGTTTAGTGAGGGCTGCAGGGACATAGTTACCAATCATCGGGCTGTGGAATAGGCGCTCGTTTACATTATTGATCGGCCCGTGGAATAGGGCCCTTATCCTGTACTGATTCTGTATTTTACTCCAGAGCTGCAGTCACTATTCTGCTGGTGGGGTCACAGTGTACATACATTACATTACTGATCCTGTGTTACATCCTGTATTACACTTCAGAGCTGCACTCACTATTCTGCTGGTGGGGTCACAGTGTACATACATTACATTACTGATCCTGAGTTACATCCTGTATTTCTTTTATTAAATTTTAAACATAACAATAAATACAGAAATAACACACCATATCTGACCAGAACAAAACAATAAATAGAAAAATGAAACCATAACATAAACCACCGATCCATCCCCACACTCATTCCTCCACACAGACAACCCATATAGTGTACCTGTATACAATATATACACCCATATACCTATATACAATATATACACAATATAAACTATTTAGCTAAACATATTAATAAACTATATACAAACCTATATATACTACTATATACCATACACCTCTAAACACACCTATATACACTACTATATACAATACACCCCTATATACTACACACCTATATAAATAACTAAATGTGAACCCCCTGGCCCAGTTGCTTTGTGCACAACCTAATACCACAGACATAATTCTATCCAACCCAACACCAACTAAACAAGACATCACTACACAAATAAACTAATAATAACCTACAACTAAATAATACATATAATATTTTTAATAATTTTCTTTTCTTTTTTTTTAATTTTTTTTTTGGGCCCTGAGCTGGTCCCGCATCCCATGCCCCCAGTACATGATCACGGACGTCCATGAACCAGCCCAGGATTTTATATATATATATATATATATATATATATAAGTCCCAACAAAGTCCCACAGAAACCCCCTCCCCCCTTTTACCCACCACCCAACCTATCACTAAACCCGAACCCCAGGTGCAAACAAAACATATATAATATTTACAGTATATACAATTTATACAAACATAATCACAAAGACAATCACAATACACAAACTTTTGAAAAAATATATAACATACTAAACCCAACAATAATGAGACTTCTCAGCCCCACACACAGCCCGAAAGCCCAAGATCAGCGCCTGCAAGCCCTATACTCCAGTATCTCTACAGCACAAAACAAAAGCCTAAGGTGCCAGCATCAGCCCACCACCAGGAGAGGAGACGCAGGCTAAGGAACCTTATAGGCAAAGCCCCTCCAAAGACAAGAGGCCCTACCAGCCCCCAGCCTCTCGTACTCCAGAGAGCGCACCTTCACCAGGTCACCGAGTGTGCCCCTAACCACCTCATCCACAGGGGGCGCTGTGCTGTGCCCCTAACCACCTCATCCACAGGGGGCGCTGTGCTGTGCCCCTAACCACCTCATCCACAGGGAGGATTTTACGCTGCGTTGATACTAAACCCCGTGCACTCCACGTGTGGTACCTGACCACTATGCTGACTAGGAATAAAGTGCTCCGGTCCCAGCCACCAAGGTTTCTGAATGCTCCATAGGCCCATTCCGCATAGGAGAGACGGGCCAACCTGGGCCACCCAATGGAAGCGCCCACCCTGTTGTAAACCTCTGTATTAAAGGGACAATGAAGCAGAAAATGCTCCATGCTTTCCAGCATGCCTCCACACTCCTCCCGGGGACATCCCCGATCCTCAGAGCTCCTGCACTTCAGATTGTCCCTCACATACAGTTTCCCATGAAAGCAGCGCCAAGCCAAGTCCCAAAACTGATTCTGTAGTATACTCCAGAGCTGTAATCACTATTCTGCTGTTTGGGATTCTATTGACCACTTGTGTCTCTTTTTTTAGGGCGGTTGGACATGTCATGTGCTCCTTGGTGTTCCCCCTGTTCACCTTCTTATTGGTATGTCTCTGTATCGCCTATTGGGCCATCACTGCCGTGTATCCTTCTTATGTCATATGATTATTATCTGAGTTTGCACCATAGGGATTGTTCTTGCCTTGTAAGACTAATGGAGCAGATATGAAGGTCAAGGACCTTTTACTGGATTCTTTAGACCTCTATGTCTGTCCCCCATGCTTTACACTGCAGCTCTGCTTCTTCTGATTGGCTGCTGTGTAAGAGCACAAGCCCTCCATGAAGCCGATCTATAGAGAGAGCTTATTACTGACATGTTCTTTCGGTCATATTATCCATCCTTGACCCCCGGGCTCAGTTTCCTCTCTACCTCTAATGACGCCATCTATAAGGTGTTCAATGAAACGGAGTGTGAAGACGCTGGAAAAACCTGTGTCCCTGAGGTGAGTGAATGTACCCTCACATCTCCGCCTGTACACTATCTGTCATATATGTATACTTCTTATATCATATTTTTTCCTTAGACTTTTAACACCACCAACACCTCCCGCAATTGCCCGGATGCCACCTGCCAGTTTGCTTTCTACGGCGGAGAGACCTATTACCACAAGTACCTGATCGTCTTCCAGATCTACAACGCCTTCATGTTCTTATGGCTGGCAAACTTTGTCATCGCTCTGGGTCAGGTGACTTTGGCGGGGGCCTTTGCTTCTTATTATTGGGCCTTCAAGAAACCGGATGACATGCCCGCCTTCCCTATTTTCTCCTCTTTTGGCCGAGCTCTCAGGTAAGGGAATTACTAGAATGTTATTACAGGGGTACTCTGACTGAAAATTTTTATTTTTTTTTTCAAATCAACTGGTGTCTTAAAGTTATACAAATCTGTAATTTGCTTCTATTTAAAAATCTCCAGTCTTCCAGTACTTATCAGCTGCTGTATGTCCTGCAGGAAGTGGTGTATTCTGTCCAGTCTGACACGGCGCTCTCTGCTGCCACCTCTGTCCATGTCAGGAACTGTCCAGAGCAGGAGAAGATTTCTATAGGGATTTGCTGCCGCTCTGGGCAGTTTCTGCAATGGACAGAGATGGCAGCAGAGAGTACTATAGGAATACACCACTTCCTGCACGACATACAGCAGCTGGTGATTGTAATGGAAAACTGGTGATTTTTTACATAGAAATAAATTACAAATCTATATAACTCTCTGACACCAGTTATTTGAAAAAAAATTATTTTTCACCGGAGTACCCTTTTAACATAAAATAATGTATGGGTGTGGATTACTGACCTTATACTTTTATTGTTCTATCAGATACCACACAGGTTCTCTGGCTTTCGGGTCCCTTATTCTTGCAATTGTGCAAATGATCAGGATCATGTTGGAATATCTGGACCACAAACTTAAAGGTGAGGAGTTTGGCTTGTTCCATATTGCCATAGGGGCGCCACTGTGCTTTGACCAGGGTGCTATAGTCATCCCCTTAGGGGCCTATTCCATGGGAGCGAGAATCGGCCGATAATCGCTCGGTGGAATAGAGAAAACGATCAGCCGATGATTGTGTCATCGGCTGTTCGTTTATTTAGGGCCAAACCTAAAATCATCTGTCCCCCACCGCGCATCGCTACGGTGGAATAGCGGTGTGCGGCGGGCGATCAATGATTTGAGAAGCAGCATACATTACCTGTCCGGACTTCTCCTCCGCTCCGTCTTCCTCCCCGGGTCCCGCGGCACAGCATCAGCAGCTCCGGAGCAGCCTAACTGAGCTGTCAGACCGCTCAGCCAATCACTGCGCCGCGGGACCCGGAGAGGAAGACTGAGCGGAGGAGAAGCCCGGACAGGTAATGTATGGTGAGGGCTGCAAGGACATTGGTAACGATGTCCCTGCAGCACTCGCTTAACGATCATCGGGGCCGTGGAATAGGCCCAGTAAACGAGCGCCGATCTAGCAGATCGGCACTCGTTTACATCGTTGATCGGGCCCTCCTCGGCCTGTGGAATAGGGCCCTTGGTCATGGTTTACCCACTATGTCTAAAACTAAAAAAAGGCATTGTTTTTTTTTCTTCAGGGGCTGATAATAAGTGTGCCCGATTCCTCCTGTGCTGCCTCAAGTGCTGTTTCTGGTGCCTCGAAAAATTCATCAAGTTCTTGAACAGGAACGCCTACATCATGGTAAGAGGAGAGCGAAGCTGAACCACTACTCCCATCATGCCAGACTAGTGATCTGACTTGCACGTCTATCTCCGATGTGATTAAACAAACCGGGGGAAATTCTTTACACTTATGGGCAGAGTTCCTAATCTAGCGGCCACTAGTGGTCATTGTGTGTGTGTATGTATATGTGTGTATATATATATATATATATATATATATGTATATATATGTATGTATATATATATATATAATATGTATGTATGTATGTATATATATATATATATATATATATATATATATATATATATATATATATATACTTTTTTTTTTTTTTTTGCACAATGAAGACGACTACATATGTTTTAATGTTACAAAACTACAATTTCAAGAATTCCCTGATACTAACCATCCTGTCGTCTTATAGATTGCCATTTACGGCACCAACTTTTGCACATCTGCTAGAAATGCCTTCTTCCTGCTTATGAGAAACATAATTCGGTAAGTGAATTTCAGGTTATTAGTCAATAGACAGGCGTAGTAGTACCCAGTGCTAATATACAGTGCCAATTATTATAA
Organism: Dendropsophus ebraccatus; assembly: GCF_027789765.1. Classification (NCBI taxonomy): domain Eukaryota; kingdom Metazoa; phylum Chordata; class Amphibia; order Anura; family Hylidae; genus Dendropsophus; species Dendropsophus ebraccatus. The sequence goes on along the minus strand of NC_091454.1, from coordinate 211,813,308 downwards.
ACATATAGTGGAAGATTTATCAAACATGGTGTAAAGTGAAACTGGCTCAGTTGCCCCTAGCAACCAATCAGATTCCACTTTTCATTCCTCACAGACTGTTTGGAAAATGAAAGGTGGAATCTGATTGGTTGCTAGGGGCAACTGAGCCAGTGTCACTTTACACCATGTCTGATAAATCTCCCCCATAATATACATTATACTATAGTAATACCACTGACTATCTGCTGTGTGCTCCCAAATGTAATAACTGATAACTTGGCCAGCTATATCTGGTTAGTAGCTCAGCACCCTTCAGCTGTTCAGAAACTACACCTCACAGTTTTGCGACAGCCAGAAAGCCTGTAGTGGCTACTGAAGTTTCCCTTACAATGCTGCCCCCTGGTGCCTATATAGTGTAACTCTTGCTCCTTGTTCCTGCAGCGTTGCAGTCCTCGATAAAGTCACCGACTTCCTGCTGTTCCTAGGAAAGCTGCTGGTTGTAGGCTGTGTGGGTAAGTGTCCGATCCCAGCTAGAGATGGATTAGAGGTTCCCAGGACAGGACCCTGTGTGTTTTTGCGTGCGTCAAAAGTTGGCACTCAAGTGAAAAATAGTTGTGTGTTGGGTTATCTTTGCCATCAACTTAAGATTCTTATGGCAGCCTAACATTGTGACGCTTGCTGCATTATACTTCAGAGCTGGAATCTCCCACTATTTCAGATCACTAATGTTATGCTCTATATTGTTTTGCAGGAATCTTGTCTTTCTTCTTTTTCACCCGTCGTATCCAGATCATACAGGACACGGCCCCCTCTCTCAATTACTACTGGGTGCCGATTCTGGTGAGTGACCCCATGTGGCTAGACTGTCCATAAAGAATAGTACATCAAAAGCCTAACATAATAGAATGGATTCCCAACCTGTGGTGCTTTAGACCAGGGATGGGAAACCTGCCATCCTCCGGCTGTTGTAAAACTACAATTCCCAGAATGCCCTGACATGTTTTGCAGCAGCTGTAAAGCCACAGTTTGGTGATCACTGGACTGTTCCATTGTCAGGTAATATGTACAAATACAGATATACCACGATTTTTGTTTCTCTCCGCACAGACGGTGGTGATCGGTTCCTACCTCATCGCCCATGGCTTCTTCAGTGTATACGGGATGTGTGTGGATACACTCTTCCTCTGTTTCTGTAAGTATCTCGGTTTAGATACACTTGAGTGATGGAGCGGTGATAGGCTTGCAGTCTTCTGTCTCTGTGGGCAGCCCCCTCATTACAGGCCTAGACTATACTGGGGGGCTACTATAGTGACTGACAGGAGGAAGAGAGCTGGAGGATTAACCTCTTACTAGAGATGCACTGACCAGGCTGTGCCATCCTCTGACAGCTCTCCTCCCCTGCAGCCATCATAGTGCCACACTGGGGGCTGTCCAATGTACCCTCACAGTCTCCTCTCATGGTATGATCACCTATCCTGTACTAATCCTGTTTTCTCTTTTTCCATTTTCCCCACTTCTATCTAACCCTCCAATCTGTCTCTACCCTGCACCCTCCTTTTGTCTTTGTAAAAAAAAAAATTTTCTGCCCCCTGTGCCCTCCTGATCCACACCACACCCTCTACCTGCTGTTCCTCCTCCTCTGTGCCCCACTCATCCGCACCCCCTCCCCTTTCTGCTCCTATTTTCCTTTCCCCTCTCCTTCTGCCTCTAATCCACGGCGCCCCTCCTTCTCCTCTGCACTGACTCTTTCTGTTCCTCTTCCTTCTCTGCCCCCCTTTTTGTTGTCCCTTAACTCCTTCTCCTCCGTTTCTTCTGTTCTGCCTCTTTTGTCTCCCCTCGTCCTGCTCCTCCTCCCCCTACTCTCGGCTCTTACCCTTCATTCTGCTCCTTGCCCTTTTGCTCCTCCTTCTCCTTTCTGCTCTTCCTCTTTTCTTGCTTCTCCTCCCCCTTCTTTCTGCTCTTGCGCCCCCCCCCCCCCATGCTTTCTGTTCTTCCCCTTTCTGCTCTTCCCTTCTTCTTGCTCCTGCCCCCCCCCCCCCCCCACTTTCTGTTCTTCCCCTCTTCCTGCTCCTCCTCCCCCTTCTTTCTGCTCTTCCTGCTCCTCCTCCCCCTTCTTTCTGCTCTTCCTCCTCTGTGCCCCCCTCTTTGTGTCCCCCCTCCTTCTCCTCCTGTGCCCCCTTTTCTTCTTCTTCTGCTCCTCTGCCCCTCCCCCACCACCTCATTTCTCTGTTCTGTATCCTCCCTGCGGTGTACATCCCTTTTCTATCTATCACTCTCTGTCTTGCGGACATGGTTGACGCTTTACAAGGTGAAGATCTGGAGAGGAATGATGGCTCCCTGGAGCGGCCATATTACATGTCTCCGGAACTCAGCCAGATCTTGCTGAAAAAAGACGCCGAGCTCCTAAAATCCAGCGAGAGCCAAAGCTGAAGGCGCCTGCAGTGCCGCCCCCCACATCTCCTCTCTTCTGATACCACTAACCTTCTCACTTCTGTACCTCATGCCCAGGAGCGAGGTCAGGGCCCCTGGCGGTGTCAGACGGGCCCCGGGGAAGCCTCCTGGGGAACTAAGGGTTAATCTGTCTGTACTTTTCTCCGTGTGTGTATGAACACATCATGTATGTAACTTGCCAACACCCAGTGCCTTGTTTAACCTATTGCATGACCTGAGCTCCTATCAGATCTGTGCCTCTTTATATCCATACCCCCCCCCCCCTCCTCGTACGCCCCATCTTCACGTCTCCATTCCCTCCTGCACAGTGGAAGATCTGGAAAGGAACGACGGCTCCACGGAGAGACCTTATTACATGTCGACCAACTTACAGAAACTGCTGAACAAAAAGAACAAAGACCAGGACGGGAAATGATCCTAGTGATGTCATCGCTGTGTATGATGTCACCCTGCATTGTCCGGTGATGTCATCATACTGACACCATGATATGTATTTACAGGATGTCCTGTCACTTTAAGAATAACTGTTTTGTATTGACTTCTTCAGCAGAGGATTTGGAGCTCTGTATCTAGAAAACCTGAGCTCCAACCCCTATAAAGAGACAGAAAACATATGGAGAATATTTTATTCAGCTTCCGGGAAAGCTGGGTTAACACTGTTCCCCATCTTTCCTTGGCTCCTGAATCTGTACAAACGCATCTGTTATCCCATGTCCCTGTATAACTAGGCAGACGTTCAGGATCCTGGGAAAGATGGAGTGAGTGCTGTAATGACCATATTGGTTGTCACCCAGCTTTCCCCTGAGGTTTTACACTACTCGGCCCATCTCTCACGGCTTCATCCTGGCGCCCAGTCTCCATGTTTATAGCGAACGTTAACTGGACTGTCCATTGTGTGTTCGTTTTTTTTTAATAGTTTTTATATATATTTGCATGGAGAGTGTATGTATTTGTATATATATAATCCTGTCCGCCATGTTTACGGAGATACCAAATGTCATTGCTCCCTGCAGTTTGTATAAACCTGCGCCTTAAAGTGTGTTCAGAAATGGACTCTGCCGATCGATAATAAAGGTTTTGTATAGATCGTTGTCTCTTCTGTTATTGGTCAGTAGGTTATGTATGGATCATCCAGGGGCCCCGGGCTGTCCAGGCCCACTGGAGGGTTATGTTACTAGGGGTGGGGGGTCACCTTGCTTCCATGTAGTGGCCAATGGTCACACAATGTTGCGGTAACCTCCCCGATACTTACCCCACCACTTTTGGTAGAGACTCGGAAAGCCCTCATACTGTTGGACGATCCAGTCACCAGTAGGGGGTTTGCCCAATCTTACAATAATGAATATGGGAGCCTTTAGACTCTGCATATAGACATAGGTTGGGCAGAATGTGGTAGTCACAACTTGGCTTCCCCCAGCTTGAAGATGGGCCGTGTCGCTGGGGCATGTACTATCGGGCCATGCTGGTATGGAACCAGAGGAGGAGTGCCAAGCTGCAAGGAAATATATTTTGCAATCTCAGGACAACCCACTGACCCAACAAAGTCCTAGCAAGGGGACTGGGACTGAGATAGTAGCCATGTCAGGGAAAAGGAATGATATGGGAGCCATGCTGAGGACTAGGAATGAGATGGGGAGCCATGCCGGGGACTAGGAATAAGATGGGAGCCATGAAGTGGACTAGGAATGAGATGGGAGCCATGCTGGGGACTAGGAATGAGGTGGGAGCCATGCCAGGGACTAGGAATGAGATGGGAGCCATGCTGGGGACTAGGAATGAGATGGGAGCCATGCTGGGGACTAGGAATGAGATGGGAGCCATGCCGGGGACTAGGAATGAGAGGGGGAGCCATGCTGGGGACTAGGAATGAGATGGGAGCCATGCTGGGGACTAGGAATGAGATGGGAGCCATGCCGGGGACTAGGAATGAGATGGGAGCCATGCCAAGGACTAGGAATGAGATGGGAGCCATGCTGGGGACTAGGAATGATATGGGAGCCATGCTGAGGACTAGAAATGAGATGAGAGCCATGCTGAGGACTAGGAATGAGATGGGAGCCATGCTGGGGAGTAGGAATGAGATTAGAGCCATGCTGGGGACTAGGAATGAGATGGGGACTAGGAATGAGATGGGAGCCATGCTGAGGACTAGGAATGAGATGAAAGCCATGCTGAGGACTAGGAATGAGATGAGAGCCATGCTGGGGACTAGGAATAGGATGGGGAGCCATACTGGGGACTAGGAATGAGATGGGAGCCATGCTGGGGACTAGGAATGAGATGGGAGCCATGGCGGGGACTAGGAATAGGATGGGGAGCCATGCCTGAGAGTAGGAATGAGATGGGAGCCATGCTGGGGACTAGGAATAGGATGGGGAGCCATGCTGGGGACTAGGAATGAGATGGGAGCCATGCTGGGGACTAGGAATGAGATGGGAGCCATGCTGGGGACTAGGAATGAGATGGGAGCCATGCTGAGGACTAGGAATGATATGGGAGCCATGCTGAGGACTAGGAATGAGATGGGAGCCATGCTGGGGACTAGGAATGAGATGGGAGCCATGCTGGGGACTAGGAATGAGATGGGAGCCATGCTGGGGACTAGGAATGAGACAGGGAGCCATGCTGGGGACTAGGAATGAGATGGGAGCCATGCTGGGGACTAGGAATGAGATGGGAGCCATGCCTGGGACTAGGAATGAGATGAGAGCCATGCTGGGGACTAGGAATAGGATGGGGAGCCATACTGGGGACTAGAAATGAGATGGGGATCCATGCTAGGGACTAGAAATGAGATGGGGAGCCATGCCGGGGACTAGGAATGAGATGGGGAGCCATGCTGGGGACTAGGAATGAGATGGAAGTCATGCTGGGGACTAGGAATGATATGGGAGCCATGCTGAGGACTAGGAATGATATGGGAGCCATGCCGGGGACTAGGAATGAGATGGGAGCCATGCCGGGGACTAGGAATGAGATGGGAGCCATGCCGGGGACTAGGAATGAGATGGGAGCCATGCCGGAGACTAGGAATGAGATGGGAGCCATGCTGGGGACTAGGAATGAGATGGGAGCCATGCTGAGCACTAGGAATGAGATGAGAGCCATGCTGGGGACTAGGAATGAGAAGGGAGCCATGCTGGGGACTAGGAATAGGATGGGAGCCATGCCGGGGACTAGGAATGAGATGGGAGCCATGCCGGGGACTAGGAATGAGATGGGAGCCATGCTGGGGACTAGGAATGAGATGGGGAGCCATGCTGGGGACTAGGAATGAGATGGGAGCCAAGCTGGGGACTAGGAATGAGATGGGGTCTAGGAATGACATGGGAGCCATGCCGGGGACTAGGAATGAGATGGGAGCCATGCTGGGGACTAGGAATGAGATGGGAGCCATGCCGGGGACTAGGAATGAGATGGGAGCCATGCCGGGGACTAGGAATGAGATGGGAGCCATGCCTGGGACTAGGATGAGATGGGAGCCATGCTGGGGACTAGGAATGAGATGGGAGCCATGCTGGGGACTAGGAATGAGATGGGAGCCATGCTGGGGACTAGGAATGAGAAGGGAGCCATGCTGGGGACTAGATGAGATGAGATTATAATATAGATATTAGAATTATAGAAAATTCTTAAAAGATTCTTAAAAAGTGGTGTTCAAAATAAAAATAAACTATACAAAAGGTGATTTTCTGATGAGACTTCTGCTGTGTAATACTGCTGATTTCCAGTAGGGGGCAGCTCTCTCCTAATCCAAGGAACCATATACCTGTGCGTGCAAAGTGTACACCACTCTCCATAAAGGTACGGCCACAAAACTGCAGTAAATACGCAATGTGTGAACCCAGCCTAAGCCTCCTGCCTCCCTTCAAGTAGATCTGAGGCACCAGAGCCCCTTACAAGTGGTTATATTACTGTAAAGTGGGGACACGCTCAAATCTCACTCCCCCTTAGGGCTCGTTCCCACTGAGCAAAAGCAGCTGAATTTCTGCGCTGAATCAGCGCTGAAATTTCAGCCGTTAAAATAGGTGCAGAGCTAATTTCCATTGTGTTGAATGGAAATTCTGCTCTGCAGTTCACACAGTGGAATTTCCGCACTGAACTAATCCGCTTTCCGCCAGAAGAATGAACATGTTCATTCTTCCGCTAGCGGAAGCCTATACAAATCAATGGGGCTCTGATTTTCTGTTTCAGCGCGGAATACAAGCGTAATACAAGCGGAAATTACTCGCTGAATCAGCGCGGAAATGGGGAAAAGGGGGGGGGGGGAGGAGGAATCTAGTATATGTTCTGGTATAGTCTAGTTTACTCACCAAATACTCGCTGAATTTCAGTGCTGAATGCATGCGGATTCAGCGCGGATTCCTCGAGTATTCCGCGCTGAATTTGTCAAGAGCTGATTACGAGCTGAACACTTTCCTAGCAGAATACGCAGGGATTCTGCTTACATTCTGCTTATATTCTGCTCGGAATTCAGCGTCAGTTGATTTCAGGCGGAAATATTTCCTTGCGTAATCCGCTCCTTTTGCTCTGTGTGAACGTAGCCTTAAAGCTAAAAAAACAAGGCCTCTTTCTTCCAGAAACAGCGCCTCTTCTGAGTTTTCAAATACTTATCAGCTGCTTTATGTCCTGCAGGAAGTGGTGTATTCTCTCCAGTCTGACACAGTGCTCTCTGCTGCCACCTCTGTCCGTGTCAGGAACTGTCCAGAACAGGAGAGCTTTTCTATGGGGATTTGCTGCTGCTCTGCACAGTTCCTGACATGGACAGAGGTGGCAGCAAAGAGCACTGTGTCAGACTGGAAACAATACACCACTTCCTGCAGGACATAAAGTAGCTGATAAGTACTGGAAGACTTGAGATTTTTAATAAAAGTAAATTACAAATCTATATAACTTTCTAAAAACCAGTTGATTTGAAAGAAAAAAAAATTGGTGAACAATCCCTTTAACTGTAGTGACCTTGTTGTGCTCCTTCCTGTCATCACTGACTGTAGGCGACATCGCCATCGTGATCATGTGACATCCTCGAAAGTGTCAGCCATTCGTCTCGCCTTGTGGTCGATTTCTGCTTAATGTGATGACGGGAAACGTTACGAAGCACATCCTGCCTGCAGATTACACAGCATTATGTGTGTATATATATATATATATATATATATATATACACACAGTGGTGTGATGTGTGTTATTATACACGGAGCTGCCGCCATTCTCCTTCCTCTCTCTTTGTCAGTCTTCGCCGCCATTGTGGAATTCTATTCACAAAAAAACCCTGAGAAATCATATACTAGTGTCCAAACTACAACTCCCAGCATGCTCAGGAGGCACAGGTTGGGGAACAATCCTCTAAGTCCATTCAAACCTGCAGCTAGCCACTGTGCGGCCTGAGTCTGCTGTGGGACTACAACTCCCAGTAGGTCATGGATGCAGCAGGGAGCTGTAGCTCCAGGTTTGCAGGGCTGGTGGCTATTAGGTGCATGCTGGGAGTTGTAGTTTTATAAAAGACGGAGAGCTTTAGGTTGGGTAACACTGATCTAACTGCATTGTAGCCTGTGCCTGTCGTGGGACTACAACTCCTACTTAGGCATACATGCAGGAGGGAGTAGCTCCAGGGCTGAAGGCTGTCAGGGGACAATAGGAGTGGTAGTCCTCCAACAGCTAGAGGATGAGAGATACTGGTCTATGTCAATGTAAACCTGCAGCTAACCACACTGCAACCTGTGGTGTTTTTTTAGGGTTGCAGTAAAGGAATGCTGGGAGTTGTAGTTCTGCAACAGCTGTAGAGTCACAGGTTGGTGTGGGACTACAACTCCCAGCAGGGCATGCATGCAGCAGGGAGTTGTGGGTTTAGGGTTACACAGCAGGGCATGCATGCAGCAGGGAGTTGTGGTTTGGGGACTGAAAGCTTTCTAGGCATGTTGGGAGTTGTAGTTCTGCAACAGATGGATAACCACGGGTTGGGGAAAACTGATCTAAGTCAATGCAAACCTGCAGCTAGCTACACTGCAACCTGCTGTGGGACTACAACTCTCAGTATGGCATAAATGCAGCAGGGAGCTGTAGTTCCAGGTTTGAAGGGCCGGTGGCTACAAGGACATGCTGGGAGCTGTAGTTTTACAACAGATGAAGAGCCTCAGGATGGGAAACACTGATCTAACTGCACTGTAGGCTGTGCCTGTTGTGGGACTACAACTCCCAGCAGGGCATGCATACAGCAGGGAGTTGTAGGCTCAGGGTTGCCAAAAAGAATAATGAGAGATGTAGTTTTGCAACAGTTGTAAAGTCACATGTTGATGTGGGACTACAACTCCAAGCATACAGCAGGGAGTTGTAGGTTCAGGGTTGCAGTAAATGAATGGTGGGAGCTGTAGTTCTGCACCAGCTGTAAAGTCACATGATGGTGTGGGACTACAACTCCCAGCAGGGCATGCGTACAGCAGGGAGCTATGGTTTTAGGGTTGCAGTCAGGAATGCTGGGAGTTGTAGTTCTGCAACAGCTGTAGAGTCACACATTGGTGTGGGACTACAACTCCCAGCAGGGCATGCTTGAAGCAGAGGGCTGTGGTTTTAGGGTTGCAGTCAGGAATGCTGAGAGTTGTAGTTCTGAAACGGTTGTAAAACCAGAGGTTGGTGTGGGACTACAACTCCCAGCAGGGCATGCATACAGATGAGGGAGGTGTTTTTTTAGGGTTGCAGTAAAGGAACGCTGGGAGTTGTAGTTCAGCAACAGCTGTAAAGCCACAGGTTAGTGTGGGACTACAACTCCCAGCAGGGCATGCATACAGCAGAGGGTTGTGGTTTTAGGGTTGCAGTAAAGGAATGCTGTGAGGTGTAGTTCTGCAACAGCTGTAAAGCCACAGGTTAATGTGGGACTACAACTCCCAGCACGGAGCAGCAGAGTTCAGTTGAAAACCTGTAGAGTCATCGCCTGTGCCTCCCCCTCCTCCTATTCTGCAACTCTTAAAGTGACCGCACCCTCCTAGCCTGCAGGGGGCGGGGCCACACCTGGCCTGTACCTGAGCCGGTGACGTAGCACAGGTGCACACACAGGAAGGAGGAAGAGGAAGGTGTCAGCCATTAGGGAGCAGTCACAGTGACTTCCTATCAGCTCTGTCCCCTTCCCCCATAGCGCACACACAGCCGTCACCATGTCCGCCTCGGCCGTTTTCGTCCTGGACCTGAAGGGCAAGGTGAGTGTGAGGAGAGCGGCGGGCACCGGGGGGCGGCTGACAGACTACATTTCCCATCATGCCTCACAGAGTGGCCAGCGGGTGGGGACGCTGGGAGTTGTAGTTCAGTCACCGGTAACTCTATAATAATCGGAAACTTTGGTGACACAAAACTTATACTGCAGCCATGTAATGTAATAGAACTGGCAGCTTATAATCTACACTGGACTGTAATTATATATATATGCCCTGCACATGTAGAGTGGTGGTTGGCATGCTGGGACTTGTAGTTCCACAGCATTATTCAATACTTTTCTTTAGAGGGGGGGTTCCTAATAGCTTTTATATGATCACTCTCCATGGTAGCTATAGAATAGCCAGCTGTTGCAAAACTACAACTCCCATCATGCCTGGACAATAGGCATTGCCCCTATAGCAGGGATAGGGAACCTTGGCTCTCCAGCTGTTGCAAAACTACAACTCCCATCATGCCTGGACAATAGGCATTGCCCCTATAGCAGGGATAGGGAACCTTGGCTCTCCAGCTGTTGCAAAACTACAACTCCCATCATGCCTGGACAATAGGCATTGCCCCTATAGCAGGGATAGGGAACCTTGGCTCTCCAGCTGTTGCAAAACTACAACTCCCATCATGCCTGGACAATAGGCATTGCCCCTATAGCAGGGATAGGGAACCTTGGCTCTCCAGCTGTTGCAAAACTACAACTCCCATCATGCCTGGACAATAGGCATTGCCCTATAGCAGGGATAGGGAACCTTGGCTCTCCAGCTGTTGCAAAACTACAACTCCCATCATGCCCAGACAGCCAAAGCTAACGCTGAAAGGGGGGCATGACCTCAGACCCTCCACCATCCCCCCCATGATAAGAGCACCCAGGGCAGTCCTTGATATCAGCGGATGGTCTATTGACTTCGATGGGACACCTGAGGATTGGTCTGTAAGTATGTGAACCCCCCCTTATAACCGTATATATGTATTCTTCTCTTTGTGCAGCCCCTCATCTGCCGGAATTATAAGGGGGACATTAATCTGGCGGAGATCGATCACTTCATGCCGCTGGTGGTCCAGAGGGAGGAAGAAGGGAACCTGACGCCGCTTCTCATCCATGGGAAAGTGCATTTTTTGTGGATCAAGCACAGTAACCTCTACCGTATCCATCCGCCATAGCCGCTGTACTTATTATTACATGTTGTAGATGTATTTTAGCAGAGACTTGGCTCTAGAATACAGGTGTCAAACCTATGGCCCTCCAGCTGTTGCAAAACCACAATTCCCATCATGCCTGGACTGCCAAAGCTTCGCTTTGGCTGTCCAGGCATGATGGGAATTGTAGTTTTGGAACAGCTAGAGGGCCTCGAGTTTCACGCCTGTATTCTAGAGCAGAAATTGATATACTACAACCCCCAACATGCCTCGGGAGTTGTAGTTTAAAAAACTTGAGAGCTATGGGCTAGAGATAGCTAGGTTAAGATGGTCATAGCCCCTTATACCAATACTTTATCAATAGTTTTGGTGTAATTTTTTTGGTGCTATTTTTAAGCCATTGCTTAATGGCTTAAACACTTACATCTTTTCCTGTGTTTTCTGCTAAAATTGTGCAAAACTTTCTGGCGAAAACATTGACAAATCCCGCCCCCCCCCCCCATGTGTTACTATGGTAACATGGCAAATGGCTCCCAAAACAGTAAAGTGACACCTGTGGCAATCTGGGTATCCAGGGGACAGCAGTCTGCTAGGGTCCGAGCCTAATACAATCTGTCCAGGAACCTGTATAAGGAATAACACCCAGTTATTATCAAGCTGGGAATTTAGCCACAGGATGGAGACTCCATTATTTATTGTATTTTTTTCTTCTTCTTTCAAATCAACTGGTGTCAGAAAGTTGTAGATTCGTAATTTACTTCAATTTAAAAATTTCAAGTCTTCGAGAACTTATTAGCTGCTGTATGTCCTGCAGGAAGTTGTGTATTCTCTCCAGTCTGACACAGTGCTCTCTGCTGCCACCTCTGTCCATGTCAGGAACTTTCCAGAGGAGCAGCAAATCCTATAGCAAACCTTTTCTGCTCTGGACAGTTCCTGACATGGACAGAGGTGGCAGTAGAGAGCGCTGTGTCAGACTTGAAAAGAATACACCACTTAATGCAGGACATACAGCAGCTGATGAGTACTGGAAGACTGGAGTTTTTTAAATAGAAGTAAATTAAAAATCGATAAAAATTTCTGACACTAGATGATTTGAAAGAAAGAAAAATCTCCTGAGTACCCCTTAACTCCTAGCTGCACCAGAGAGGGGGCTCTAAACTGTCACAATCCCGGGTGCTATATGCGGGCACGGTCCGATCACTGTGCCCGCTAATTAAGTATTTAAATGCAGCTGTCAAAGTTGACTGCTGCATGTAAATACTTGCTGTCACCCTTGCCTAGAGGTCTAGTGGGGGGATCGCCCTCCCGCGACGCGATCACGGAGGGGCGATCTCACATCTGCTCCGGGCCGGGGTCTGCGCCATATTGGATCCTGGCTCGGCATGGTATTGCTCTCGGCTGCAGCAGCCAAAAGCAATTGAACACTGATCTCATGGATCTATGCAGTACTGTATATCTCTACTGCATAGATCTCAATGAGAGATCAGAGCAGTCATACTAGAAGTCCCCTAGGGGGAATAACCCTAACCCTATGGAAGTGAATGCTGCTGAACTGTAATACCATACACAACCTATGGGGGGCACTTGTTATTTTTGGGGGTGAAGGCAGACTTGTTTTGTTTTTTATTTCCTGTACACAACGTAAAGATGTTGGAATCCTTAACGCTCTGTCTTCAGTGGTTGCATTAACCAATAAGAACGCCAATGCAGCTCTGGTCTACTCCTTTCTGTATAAAGTGGTAGAGGTAAGTGATCAGCAGCCAAAAGACTGTAGGACTATCCCGACTGTCATGCCCCGATGGCTCATAAGTGCCAGGGCATGATGGGAGTTGTGGTTAATGCCGAGGAGATAAAGCACAAGCCTGGAAGACAGAAATGGCTGCACATCGCACCCATGGTTGATACGAAGCCTATCGGCTACATTAAAAACCAACATCAGAAGTTAGTATATAATTTAATCAAACCATATTGCCTCATGTACCACGTACAGATCTCTGATACACGAGGCCCTACGCTAAATGACACTGTGCCGGTCAGCGACCGCCAACCCCTCAAGGCAAGCGCAAGCAGGGAAGGGGGACCATAGAATGGTCCTGCAACCCCACTGTCCCAGGACCAAACCACAAGGGCCCCCGCAAAGCCCGCAGGCAACCATATTGCCTCATGTACCACGTACAGGTCTTCTGATACACATGAGTCCCTACGCTAAACAACAGTGTGTCGTCAGGACCGCCAACCCTGCAAAGCGTGCGCAAGCAGGGAAGGGAGACCATATAATGGCCCTGCAACCCCACTGTCACAGGACCAAACCCCAAGGGCCCCCCCCAAACCCTGCAGGTGCCGCCGGCGGAGAAAGTGGCCACCAAGCAACACAAGTGTGAAGGTCTTGCTACTCACCAAACTACCAGTAGGTAGAATGGGAGAAAAAGGAGGTACTTACATATGTACACAGATGATTCCTGCTAATTTGGGGTTATTTTATAATTTGATCAAACTATATTGCCTCATGTCCCTTCTCTGCTTGCGCTCGCTTTGCGGGGTTGGCGTTCACTGACCGGCACAGTGTCGTTTAGTGTAGGGACTCATGTGTATCAGAGGCCAGCACGTGGTACATGAGGCAATATGGCTTGATCAAATTATATACTATCTTCTGATGTTGGTTTTTAATGTAGCTGATAGGCTTTCGTATGAGCCATGGGTGTGATGTGCAGCCATTTCTGTCATCCAGGCCGGTGGGATAAAGCATTGGGATCATAGCTCTAGCATGAATTCTCACAGTAGGATGGGTTCCGCCGAGAGATTAGCGAATCTCGAGCATGCACTGGTCCACCTGAACCCAAACGCTCAACATTTGGTTACCGGAGGGAGTCCTGGAATACATGGATACAGCCTATGGTGTGCTTGAGGTTCACTCACCTCTAGTGCCACCCGATTTTGGTCAGTGATCTTCTATATGTTTCTTCCTGTATGTAGGTTTTTACCGAGTACTTCAAGGAGTTGGAAGAAGAAAGTATCCGAGATAATTTTGTCATTGTCTACGAGCTGCTGGACGAAGTGATGGATTTTGGGTTCCCTCAAACCACGGAAAGCAAGATTCTGCAAGAGTAAGTTACCATCGGTGCAAAGAACGACTCTTGGGAGATTGGATTGTTAGACCATGGAAGATTTCATCTACTGGACCTGGGGGGGGGGGGGGGGAGACTCAGTATTATTTATCCAATCCCTTTTGGCCCTATAGTGTATTTAAAAAAAAAAAAAAAAAAAGTCTTAGCAGTTTGGGTGGAAGCAGCTGAAGGACAAGACCAGTGGGACCTTGAAAGTCTTACAAGAGTTTCCATTGGTCAAGATAAAAAAAAAAATGCTAATATATAAACCAAGACTCTCAACTTTGTTGGAAATGGCATTGATCATATTATCTTGGTCAGGGCTACTGTTGAGTGGACTTGTTGTTCAGAAGGACTTCCTAGGGCATCATTCCAACTTCTCCAGCCACCGGGAGTCAAATACTGACTGTTTGGGTTTGGAGAACGTTGCTGAACCTGAACAGTTCTGCAAGTCCACAAAATGCTAGTTAGGACCTAAAAAAAAAAAATCTTTGGGCACAGTCTCTGGTATAGAGGTTACATAGATGTTGCACATGTGTATGGGGTGATAACATGGTTGTCTTCTTCACTCCTCACCTCATTCTTCCGATTTAGATACATAACACAACAAGGTAACAAACTGGAGACCGCCAAGTCTCGGGTCCCCACCACCGTGACAAACGCAGTGTCCTGGAGGTCCGAAGGACTTAAGTACAAGAAGAACGAGGTCTTCATAGATGTCATTGAGTCAGTTAACTTACTGGTGAGTATTCTGGAGTTTTGGGGGGGAACCTGAGGAAACCAGAAGAATCACTGTTGTCACTGTCTGTGGTCACCAGCACAGTCTTCTCGCAATGCTATAGAACAGCCCTTTTGATTATGTGTTATGGACCATGTGTATTTCAGGTGAACACTAATGGTAGTGTTCTACTAAGTGAGATAGTGGGAAGTGTGAAACTCAAAGTCTTCCTCTCCGGGATGCCAGAGCTGAGGCTTGGATTGAACGACAGAGTCCTCTTCGAGCTAACAGGACGTGAGTACCAGTCAATGGACATGAAAGGAAAATTAAAGGTGGGAATCTAAGCCTGGGTGAGATACCATGGAGTCATAACTTTGATTAGAGCCAACCATTCCTTAAAGACCTTGGTTGTCAGGATTCAAGGCCCAATTACCATCTTAATACCAAAAACACCCAACTTTTATAATGCAAATTTGCCAAAATTGGTCTAATTTTCAAGACTACTGCCAACTATACTTGTGTTTTATAGACGGATCAATCATAACACTGTAGTAACCTTTAGCGTTACCCACATTTACTCCCCAGGTAATAAGAATAAGACTGTGGAACTTGAGGATGTGAAATTCCACCAGTGCGTCAGACTCTCCCGTTTCGAGAACGATCGCACCATCTCATTTATTCCTCCGGATGGTGACTTTGAGCTCATGTCTTACCGTCTGAATACGCAGGTATTTACATTGATAACCGTATACTAGTGTTTCTTTATGCTGCTGTTGGTTGTGTATTCCTGCCTATCTAGTCTCCTGCAGTACAGCAGGTTTTTCCTGGTGTTTTTTTGTGGCCAAGATCAAGTGTAGTTTCGATTCTCATGACTGGCTTTATGAGGGACCATTGAGAGAGAAACGGGTACATGGTGTACAAGCTAGTTTAGAAATAGGTGTACTACACCTATTGGTGCTAGGAAGGACAATCTTAAATTTTTTTTATTTCTAGTAAAATTCAGTGCAGCACAGCTGAAAAGTGAGAGAAAATTCATTCAGTGCAGCACAGCTGAAAAGTGAGATGTAGGAAAGAGGTTAAACTGTGGTCACGTGACTACAGTATGCCCAGTGCTTATACTACCGGGACAATCCTCAATTGTGGACTCCTTCCTTTAGATTCCATCTGATGTTATATGTCTCATGTCGTACATTGTGCTGATGTATAGTTATAGTCGGTTATTATTATTAATTTTTTTTTATCCCTGTAGGTGAAGCCTTTGATTTGGATTGAATCCGTCATAGAGAAGTTCAGCCACAGCCGACTGGAAATCATGGTGAAGGTAAAGCTCAATGAAATTGTCGGGAAATTATATAACTTTGTATAGAATTTATTCTTACTACCACATAGATTGGGAATATAAGCTATGTCATATGCAGGAAGGGTTGGCACACTAGACAACTGCCCAAGGCCTCTATTTACCATGGGCCCCTGAACAAAGGAACACGAAGAACACTCTAAAGCAGGGACGGGGAACCTTTGGCCCTCTAGCTGTTGCAAAACTACAATTCCCATCATGCCTGGACAGCCAAAGCGAAGCTTTGGCTGTCCAGGCATGGTGGGAATTGTAGTTTTGCAACAGCTGGCGGGCCAAAGGTTCCCCATCCCTGCTCTAAAGTAAGATGTGTTAGGCGCCATTCACATTATGTTTTGGTCCTTCATCTGAGCACTGAGCCCCGTGTCGCCATTTCTCGTCTTCTTCCAGGCTAAGGGTCAGTTTAAGAAGCAGTCCGTGGCGAATAACGTGGAGATTTCAGTGCCCGTTCCTAGCGATGCGGATTCTCCAAAATTCAAGACCAGTGTGGGCAGCGCCAAATACCTTCCTGAGAAAAATGTGGTGGTGTGGACCATCAAGTCCTTTCCAGTAAGTAGGACCAAGAAATGTCACTTCACTATACGGGTTGATTCGTATCTAATGGATTATAGAGAGTGACGGAGTTTAGTGTATACAGGGTTCAATGCACTGTATTAGCCTCGATGCTTCTCTAGTAGGTACCATGTATATTAGGTATCAAAGACCACTTGGCCACCAAAGGAAGCAACACTCATACGTTGATCTACCCCACTGAATTCTCGTTCTCGTTTTGCAGGGTGGGAAGGAGTATCTGATGAGGGCGCACTTCGGCCTACCCAGTGTGGAGACGGAAGAATTAGAAGGAAAACCTCCCATTAGTGTTAAATTCGAAATTCCTTATTTCACAGTGTCCGGTATCCAGGTAAGTGGGGTCTGATCATATACCGTAAAAATGTATATATCATATATCATGCTCAGAGATAAAGTGTCAAGGAGGCGGAGTTGATCCACACCAGCCACGCCTCCTCCCTTGTCAGAATGGAAGCCGAGCCCTGTACATCAATCTGTCAGCTTAGTAACCAGTGGTGACTGCCACTCTGCCTTGCCTCCTTGGCCCCTGAGTATAATATAGTTGACTGATCCCCCTGTAGTTTCAGAAGAGGCGTGAGCTGTGGAACTCTACTGACCCCTAGGGGCCTTTTTTTTTATATCTAGTGGGCCTTTCCTATCTGTGTGTGCTGCCCCTTATATCAGTGACCCATCTACCCATACAGACATAAATTGTATTGACCATTATCTTTCTTGTTTCTAAGGTCCGATACATGAAAATTATTGAAAAAAGTGGATACCAGGCGCTCCCGTGGGTCAGATACATAACTCAGAGTGGCGGTAGGTGCACAGTATGGGGGAGGGAGCCCATATTACAATAAAAAAAAATTAAATTAAAAACTACTTTACATGTAGAGGTCCAGTCTGATCCTTGGTCAGCCTCCACCATGCGTGGGGTTACCCATCCTAAAATCTCCATATCTCCCCCCCCCCCCCCCCCCCCCGGTCTACAGTCCGACCCTTATTTCCGACAAGGAATCTGTGTTAATACTGGATAACTCAGCGTATCGCCCTACGTAATGTAACCCGTTAGTGAAACTAAGCTGCTTTCTACCAGAAATAGCGCCACTACTGTCATACAGGTTCTGTGTGGTATTGCAACTCTGTTCCATTTACTTCAATGGAACTGAGCTGCAATAACACACTTGAACTGAGGATAGGTGTGGTGCTGTTTCTGGAAGAAAGCAGCCCTTTTTTATTGTACTAGGTAACCCCTTTTAAGATGTAAAGCCCTTTTCTGGATTGTGCCATCCCTTGGCTATTCTTCCTGGTATAATATGTATGACTAAAAATAAACTTGGAGCTGACTGGACAGCATCAGGCTTTGTAGAGACATGCCCCTTTGTCATGTTAAATGGGAACACCCAGATGTCAATTTACCTCATCTACAAAATAGAACAGGTTCAAAGATGGCTACAAAAATGGTGGAGGGTGTTAGGCATAAAACATATCGGGAAAGACTTAAAGGGGTACTCCAGAGAAAATCTTTTTCTTTTAAATCCACTGATATCAGAAAGTTATATAGATTTGTAATTTGCTTCTATTAAAAAAACTCAAATCTTCCCATACTTACCAGCTGCTGTATGTCCTGCAGAAAATGTTGTTTTATTTTCAGCCTGACACAGTGCTCTCTGCTGCCACCTCTGGACGAGACAGGAACTGTCGAGAGGTTTTCTATGGGGATTCATAGAAAACCGAGACATAGTAGGTGGCAGCAGAGAGCACTGTGTCAGGCTGAAAATAAAACAACATTTTCTGCAGGACATAAAGCAGCTGGTAAGTATGGGAAGACTTGAGATTTTTTTTTAATAGAAGTAAATTACAAATCCTATATAACTTTCTGATATCAGTGGATTTGAAAGAAAAAGATTTTCGCTGGAGTGGATTTGAATCTGTGTAGTCTAGAGCAGGGGTCCTCAACTGGCGGACCGCGGTGGCCAGCTGTCCGGACCCCTGGTCAGACCTCCTAACCGCCCCGGATCCGGTCCGTCCCGGGGCGGTTAGGAGGTCCCGCTCCCCACCGCACTGCCTCCCGCCCCATAGGCGTACTGTCCTTAGATGTCAGTACGCCTGTGGGGCTGGGGGCAGTGTCGGTCCGGCCCCCGGCTGTAGGGATGTCCCGGGGATTCCCCAGCAGAGCGCGCACCACAGACCTCAGTGTACGCTGCCGGCCTGTCCTTCCCGGAAGTGCAGGCCGGCGGCGTACGCTGACGTCACTGATGCGCGCTCTGCTGGGGAATCCCCGGGACATCCCTACAGAGCGCGTATCAGCCGGGGGCCGGACCGACGGGAAGAGACGAAGACAGCCGCAGCGGGGAACGAGGTGCTAGGTGAGTTGTTTTGGTTATTTTTTTTTCTGGCTGGGGGGCATCTACAAGGGGAGCGCGCACAGGTGGACTATATACTACAGGGGGGACCTCACAGGGGGCTATATACTACTGGGGGGAGCACACAGGGGGCTATATACTACAGGGGGGACCTCACAGGGGGCTATATACTACTGAGGGGGCTATATACTACTGGGGGGAGCGCACAGGGGGCTATATACTACAGGGGGGACCTCACAGGGGGCTATATACTACTGAGGGGGCTATATACTACTGGGGGGAGCGCACAGGGGGTTATATACTACAGGGGGGACCTCACAGGGGCTATATACTACAGGGGGAAAGCACAAGGGGGGCTATATACTACAGGGGGAAAGCACAAGGGGGGCTATATACTACTGGGGGGAGAGCACAAGGGGGGCTATATACTACTGGGGGGAGAGCACAGGGGCGCTATATACTACTGGGGGGAGCGCATGGGGGGGCTATATACTACAGGGGGACAGCGCATGGGGGGGCTATATACTACAGGGGGAGCTCACAGGGGGCTATATACTACTGGGGGGAGCTCACAGGGGGCTATATACTACAGGGGGAGAGCACAGGGGGGCTATATACTACTGGGGGGAGCTCACAGGGGGCTATATACTACTGGGGGACAGCGCACAGGGGGCTATATACTACAGGGGGAGAGCGCACAGGGGGCTATATACTACAGGGGGAGAGCGCACAGGGGGGCTATATACTACTGGGGGGAGCTCACAGGGGGCTATATTCTACAGGGGGAGAGCGCACGGGGAGGCTATATACTACTGGGGGGAGCTCACAGGGGGCTATATACTAAGGGGGAGAGCGCACAGGGGGGCTATATACTACTGGGGGAGCAACAGGGGGCTATATACTACTGAAGGAGAGCGCACAGGGGGGGCTATACACTACTGGGGGAGCAACAGGGGGGCTATATACTACCAGGGCAGTCACCCCCTTTGTACCTAATATCAAAGGCCTGGTGAGAGAGAAAAAAATGCCAATTTTCCCGCTAATAAGCAGCAATTCTGTATATAAATAGTTGAACGTTTGTGACAAAGTAACAGAACATGTTTCCTACTGATGTTCAGCTCGGACCTTCACCTGAGAATAGACCCGGTAAGTGGCCCTTCACTAAAAGTTGTTGAGTACCCCTGGTCTAGAGGAAAGGAAGGGCATGAAGGAAACCTTTCAAAAATGTCAAAGGACTAAATAAGGTTCAGGAGGGAAGAATTTATAGGAAAAAACTGAACTCAAGGACAAGAGGACACAGTGAGAGGTTAGAGGCATTTACACATTCCGTGCACAGTCTGTATATATGGAGAATGTGCTGCAGAGCTCCTGGCATCATCATTTATAATGATGCTGAGGTCTCCAAATCAGTTTAAATCTTTGAGCTACTGTACTGACACGGCCCTGCGAAGATTTAAAGGCTTTCATATAATGTTTTTTTATACTCTTAAGGGGGGAGATTTATCAAACATGGTGTAAAGTGAAACTGGCTCAGTCGCCCCTAGCAACCAATCAGATTCCACCTTTCATTCCTCACAGACTCTTTGGAAAATGAAAGGTGGAATCTGATTGGTTGCTAGGGGCAACTGAGCCAGTTTCACTTTACACCATGTTTGATAAATTTCCCCCTAAATATTTATTTTTTTAATTCTTCTGCAGATTACCAGCTCCGCACAAACTGAACCCGTCCGAGAGTCCATCCCGATGAGTGTGTGTTGGCTCTTCCTTTTTGTATTCTCTATTGTATGGAAACGACCATGGAGTGTTAGTGTGACCAGGACGACTCTCTCTGCAGTAACACATCGTATCCCGATCAATCTGCACTGTGCTGAGGGGCACCTATGATGTCTATAGAAAAAGAATGGTGCCCCCTACAGGTTATCCATATAAAATAATAAAAAAAAAAAACTCTAAATATCCTTGCTTATAGGGGCACTGGGGGCTGTCCAGCTCTGGTGGAACTACAACTCCTAGAATGCCTCAGGACATGTTGGGATTTGTAGTTCACCACAGATTGGAGCCCAATATTATATAGGAAAAATATTTATAACCTGATTTTTTTTTAATAAGTAAAACCTTAAATTCTTTAAAAATATTTGACTTTTTAAATTTTAAATAATATAATTATTCTTTTTAATAAATATTTCGATTGAGGTAAAATGATGGGAAAGTAGTCCTAGATGCAGCGGACTGTGTGGAAAGACAGAAGCGTCTGTGGTTTTATGTTTTTCTTAAGACCTATGGAGGCAGCCATTTTGTTTTGTTTTTAAATAAACTTTATTCCATTTGTTTGACTGGTCCCATTCTATTCTGGAAGTATCCTGGATGTTCAGTCCACCTGGCCAGCAGCCCTTTCCCCACATCATTGAGCCCCCATTGATATGGACAAAGCGGCTATAAGGTGAGGGTCTGACCTTTGCATTAAAGGGGTTGTTCACCAAATTTTTTTTTTTTTTCCTTTCAAATCAACTGGTGCCAGAAATTTGTAATTTACTTTTATTAAAAAATCTCAAGTCTTCCTGTACGTCCTGCAGGAAATGTATTCTTTCCAGTATGACACAGTGCTCTCTGCTGCCACCTCTGTCCATGTCAGGAACTGTCCAGAGCAGCAGCAAATCCTCATAGAAAACCTCTCCTGCTCTCCAGACTGGAAAGAATACACCACTTCCTGCAGGAAATACAGCAGCTTATAAGTACTGGAAGCACTTTCTGGCACCAAAAAAAAATTTGGTGAACAAACCCCTGCTGCTGGATTTTTTTTTTTGTTTTGTCTTTCCACAGACTATTTGGATAGGTAGGGTGCAGAGGTGGTGAATACTTTATATACTGCTTTAACCCTTTATAATACCTGATAGGATTCCATAGCTTCTTGTTTGGATTGTTTTCACAGCTTCCACCAAAGAGAAATACATAGCTGTAAATAGATTTTATCTGTTTCATATCGATGCTGATCTATCCTTGTGTCTTCTGTGTAATAATAATAATAATAATAAACTTTATTGCTGAGGAGCTGGTATCGGTCTTGCGGTTGATTTTTCATTCTTTTGTCACACATGTTAATTGTGGTTAATTATATTCGATCCTTGTACAGAAGTGTAAGCGTGATGCACAACTTATTCAAGGCCCATCGCCTTATTGGCAATACAGTGGGGAAAAAAAGTATTTAGTCAGTCACCAATAGTGCAAGTTCTCCCACTTAAAAAGATGAGAGGAGGAGGGGGGCGGAGCGAGCTACCAATGTAAGCAGACGCATATGTGGTGAGCTCCGTCCACACAGCCAGCAAACAGGCCTATAATTTGCCCACCTGCCGAATTATTATATGGGGAAGACGTCTAAGAGGTGCCCGCAACAGCCCGAACCTGCCGCCCGCTGAAATCCGGGAAACGGACGCTGGACTGGTACCTGCTGCCGAGTCCCGCTTTGCCCTGGCGCTCTCCGCCGCACCTCAGGAGGCCGCGTCGCTATCCAGCCCCGGAACACCACCGGACCCCCAGTTCCCACCTGGCTACGGCTTACCTGGGCGCTCCGGATACTGCCAGTCTCTCCCCGCGGGCCTTGGCTGCCGCTGTCCTGGAGTTTGCTGCAGAGCGGGCCGAGGAGACTGTGAGCGGTGAACGACGGGCGCCATCTTGCCCCTGCAGCGCGGCACTACCTGAGTCCCGGGAGGGAGAAGACCAGCCGCCGCAAGCCTCCTGCCCGACCTCCAGTCTCCAGCTGCCTACGTCCAGCCTCAATACCCCGTGCTCCGCTGGCCTTCCATCGCTGGCCTGAAACATCCTCAGACCGGAGACGGTGGCAGTGAGTACTGTGGGGGTCACGTGTGGAGGGGGACGGGCGCCATCTTGCTCCGACTCCATCACCCCCTTAGCCCCTCTGGAGAGAAGCGGCCGGCTGCGGCACAGGCTTCCTGGGGTGCTGGACGCCACTATACCCCCCCTTGGACACCTCAATTCTCCCCCCCGCTGTTTTCCCTGAGGGTGCAAACCCTAACCCTTGCTCCTATCATCTGACTGACCCACAGCTAGGGTTTTGGTTTTGGTTTTGGTTTTTCTTAGCTACTATAGATGTGAATAGAGCTACTTGTTTTACACCGGGTGTGTAGCCCCCACCTATGCATCTTAGGCATAGGTTTTTGGTCTAGTGCCATCAGTCTATTTGCTGTATTATGTATGTATCTGTCAATTGTCTTATGGTGTCTTTGTTACCCCCTTTCCCTTTTTGTTTCCTACCCTTCCCTTACAGGTGCACTTCGCTATTTGGCCTACTTGTTTGCTTCTGGTGTCGGGCATTGGACATCTGCCATCTCGAACCGTGTTGCTCCTTCTGTCAGCCACGCTGGGTGGTCGGTTCAACAGCCACTGATTTTCTACCTGCCTCCCAATGGCTAAATTAGTATCCTTGAACGTTAAGGGACTTAATTCCAATCCAAAGAGGCGCTTACTCCTACAGGAATTGCGCTCCCTTCGCGCTGATATAGCCTTTATCCAAGAAACTCATTTTGATTCCTCTGCCAACTTTAATTTTGCTAGACATCAATATCCTGTGGTATACTCCACCTCCAAAGGCTGTAAGAAAGCGGGGGTGGTGATCCTTGTCTCACGCAACTGCCCTCTTCAAGTATCTGCCGCATTCTCTGACCCGGGAGGGCGATATATTATCTTAGAGGGTACTATACAGGGAAAGCCGGTGATATTATGTAATCTCTATGCCCCTAATAAGCTACAAATTCCCTTCCTCAGGAGGGTGCTCAAACGCCTGGCTAAATCCCCCCCCCCCCCCTCCGCGCCATTGATAGTTTGGGGCGACTTCAATTTGCCCTTCTCAGAAAAAGCTGATAGGCACTCAGTGTCTGGCCATCCTCCGGCTCCAGATCAGTGCCGCCTCTCCACTGAGTTTCGGAAACTGATTCGTCTCCATGGCCTATATGATCTCTGGCGCATTGAGCACCCTACTGAAGCTACCATACAAGGATTGATTACTTTTTTGGCAACACCCCTGTAGTTAGGCTACTTAAAGGAGCGGATATAGGCCCAATATCGTGGTCGGACCATGGCCCAGTGACCATTACTCTGGCATCCCTTCTTACACCTACACGCCAATGTCATTGGCGACTCAATGAGTCCCTCCTGAAACATCAAATATCTAGAGATTCCATTAAGAACTGTCTAACAACATACTTTCTAGAAAACGAAGGCTCTGTCTCATCCCAAACCGTTCTGTGGGAGGCCCATAAAGCTGTCGTCCGAGGCCATTGTATAGCACTCAGCGCCAAGTATAAAAAAGACCGGCAGGCTCAAATGGTAGATACCAGAAATAAAATTAAGAATTTAGAGTCAGCTTTAGTGGCTTGTCCTTCCGTAACTACCCTGCGCAAATTGGTAACAGCACGAGCCCTCCTCCGAGACCTAGCTATGCATAAGGTGGAGCGCATACTACTCTACTCAAAGCAACGGTTCTATGAAAAAGGGAATAGAGCACACACATTGCTGGCTCGTATGCTCTCTGAGCGTTCTGCTGCCCAATTTCCGCAAGCCCTAAAGGACCGTACTGGTTCACTTAAATTCCACCCTTCGGACATTGCCTCCATTTTTACTGATTATTTCTCAAAGCTATACTCTCTCCCATCTTCTCTGCCCATAAACCCTGAGTAACGGGCCCAAAAGATCGGAGACTTCCTAGCTCAGTGTAACTTACCTAGACTCCCCGCGGAAGCCTTGACTGACCTCAATGCCCCAATCACTTCTGAAGAGTTGGAAGAGGTCCTGAAGTCTCTTCCCTCGGGCAAATCGCCAGGCCTAGACAGCTTTACATATCTCTATTACAAGGTCTATGCCGCGGAATTAGTCCCACATTTGGTCCCTCTCTTTAATTCCTTCCTTGAGGGCTCTAAAATACCATTTACAATGCTTCATTCCCTTATTACCTTGCTCCCTAAGCCGGACAAAGACCCACATGATTGTGCTAGCTATCGGCCTATAGCATTGCTAAACGCCGACTTGAAGCTATTTACCAAGATCTTGGATAATCGCCTTAGCTATTGGCTGCCTTCTCTAATAGATGCAGACCAGGTGGGCTTTGTTTCTGGACGACAGGGGGCAGATAATACACGGAGGGCAGCGGACATAGTGGATGCGGTTAACTTACAGTCAGATCAAGCCTTGATGCTCAGCCTCGATGCTGAAAAGGTTTTCGATCGCCTGGGCTGGCCTTTTCTTTTTGAAACCCTCCAGCACTTTGGCTTTTCCAGTCCCTTTCTAAAAGCCATTAGGGGCCTTTACTCTAAGCCGACTGCATCTATTAAGTCTGCCCATCACCACTCTGGGACGTTTTCTCTCTCCAATGGCACCCGCCAGGGCTGTCCTCTATCCCCGTTGTTATTTGTTCTTTGTATAGAGCCCCTGGCGGCGGCCATTAGAGGTAATAGAGATATCGCAGGGGTGAACATCCGGGGTAAGGAATTCAAAATAATGCTATTTGCGGATGACGTACTCCTTACACTGACGAATCTGCATGTCACCCTCCCCGTTATAAGGGACCTGCTGGATGCATTTGGTCTAGTGTCTGGCTATAAAGTGAACACTTCTAAGACTGAGGCAATGCCCCTAAATATACCTGACCCGGTTTTTCACAACTTGAGTACTAACTTTAAATACAGGTGGTCTACCGCCTCTATACGATACTTAGGCATTCGTTTGGCGCCATCATATGGCTTGCTATACTCTGTTAACTACCCTAGTATGTTTAAAGACATTAGAACCTTGCTCACTAAGTGGAAGGGCCATTATATCTCCTTCCTGGGTCGGGTTGCGGCAATTAAAATGACTGTTTTACCTAAGATACTATATTACTTTGAAACATTACCTGTAAAAGTGCCACTGCGCGAACTTAAGTCTCTCCAAACCGCCATATTTCAGTTCATCTGGAATGGCAAACGTCACAGAATACCTAAATCGGTTATGATGTCTAGCAAATTACAGGGGGGTCTAGCCGTCCCTAATCTCATTCACTACTATTGGGCTGCCCACCTGAGACATGTAGTTTCTTGGACCAGATATCACGCCTATAATAAATGGACGGAGATTGAGAAAAGATGGCTGGCGCCGATGCACCCTAACACTCTACTTTGGCACCGGACCCCTCCTCCTTCCCTTGCAACTCGCTTACTAGGCCCCATCGCCTTTACTAAGTCCGTGTGGGCTACCTGCACTTCTAAATTTCATCTTATATCCTCCGCCCCTCTGTTAACCTCTTTCTTGCTTCATCCGGCGTTTGCTCCTGGCCTTGAATCTGGGGTTGTCCGAACCTGGGGAGGGAAAAAACTTTTCCAATTTGCAGATGTGGTCAACCCGCTTACCCGCACGGTGTTACCCTTTGACGAATTGGCTGACAGGTGTAACCTACCCTCCTCTGAGCGGTATACTTACTTACAGCTGCAGCACTACATGAGAACGTGCATAGGCACCACTACAGTCTCCAGGCCAACAGCGTTCGAGCAGCGGGTTAGACTGGGCCCATCGGCCGAGGGCTTAATCGCAGATATCTATAAAATACTAGGATCCCCGGGTGACAACAGTCCCATCCGTCATAAGTATATGGATAGGTGGGAAACGGCTCTAGGGAAGGAGATATCTCCGTAATGTTGGAGAATTATCTGGGATAGAGCAGCCACCTCTTCCATATGTGTAACATATAAAGAGACTCAATATAAGTTGCTTATGACATGGTACCACACTCCAGAGCTTTTGCACAAATTGAATGCGAGCATATCCCCGGTTTGTTGGAGGTGCCTCCAGGCCGTGGGCTCAATCTATCACCTATTCTGGACATGCCCAATTGTTAAAGAATATTGGTTAGCTTTCTGTAATAACTTCTCGGCGATATTCCCGCAGCCTATCCCTTATGACCCAGTAGTGTGTCTGTTGAACCTGACTCCTAAAAACTTTGGCAAAAAAACAACTAAACTTCTGCTGAATTTATTGACTGTGGCTAAGACTCTGATCGCCCGACAATGGAAGCAAAGGACCCTTCCCCCCCTTTGTAGACCTAGTAACCCGAATTAAGGAGATACGTTCTCTGGAGTATCTTACGGCCTCGATAAATGAAAGGACAGACCTGTTTGAACAGATCTGGTCCCCGTGGGATACCTACTCTTCCACGCAAGGCTTCGTGTGATGGCGAATCACCTGTATTCTGTTCCTCAATTCCCCTCTTCCCTTCCCTCTGTTGTATGTTTCCTTGGTCTTGTTTCTCTGTCTCTGGCATCTGCACCGTGAAAAATGGAACCTCCCAGGTATTTGTTTTCTTGTTGGAGCTACCTTGTGCCTGATAATGTAGACCTCTGCGGTGTGGGTCTTGGATGCCTTATTTGTGTTTGTATATTGCTACAATGTCTATGTAATTTGTTTTGTTTGAAACATTTTCAAAACCTTAATAAAGATACAATTTAAAAAAAAAAAAAAAAAAGATGAGAGGAGTCTGTAATTTACATCATAGGTAGACCTCAACTATGGGAGACAAAATGAGAAAATAAGAATTTATTTGCAAATTATGGTGGAAAATAAGTATTTGGTCACCTATAAACAATCAAACTCCACTATGGTGAAGACCAAAGAGCTGTCAAAGGACACCAGAAACACAATTGTAGCCCTGCACCAGGCTGGGAAGACTGAATCTGAAATAGGCAACCAGCTTGGAGTGAAGAAATCAACTGTGGGAGAAATAATTAGAAAATGGAAGACATACAAGACCACTGATAATCTCCCTCGATCTGGGGCTCCACGCAAAATCTCACCCCGTGGGGTCAAAATGATCACAAGAACGGTGAGCAAAAATCCCAGAACCATGCGGGGGGACCTAGTGAATGAACTGCAGAGAGCTGGGACCAATGTAACAAAGCCTACCATCAGTAACATACTACGCCACCAGGGACTCAGATCCTGCAGTGCCAGACACGTCCCACTGCTTAAGCCAGTATGTGTCCGGGCCCGTCTGAAGTTTGCTAGAGAGCATTTGGATTATCCAGAAGAGTATTGGGAGAATGTGCTATGGTCTGATGAAACCAAAGTGGAACTGTTTGGTAGAAACACAACTTGTCGTGTTTGGAGGAAAAAGAATACCGAGTTGCATCCATCAAACATCATACCTACTGTAAAGCATGGGGGTGGAAACATCATATATCAACATATGGGGTCAATTACAGACGCCTCTCTCATCTTTTTAAGTGCTGGAACTTGCACTATTGCTGACTGACTAAATACTTTTTCCCCACTGTAAGTAAAAAAAACAAACAAAAAAAAAATTGCAGTACCACTTCTTACCATTTGAAATGTCTCACATTTTCTCTCTGTATTCAAGGGCAGGATCAGAGCAAGTAACCATGGGCCCCCTACCCACCACTGACCACTATTTGTAGTAGCATAAAGGGGTTATTCATGCTTAGGAAAATAGAGCTACTATCTTTCAGAAACAGTGCCACTTTTGTCCTCAGGTTGTGTATGGTATTACAACTGGGCTCCATTGATGCAAATAGAATAGAGTTGAAATACCATACACATCCTGAGGAGTGGCGCTGTTTCTGGAAGACAGTAGCTCTGCTCTAATCCTGGATAACCCCTTTTTAAGGCTTCAGATTTTTTGAATAATGTGATGTCACAGTACAGAGATAATCCACACAGTGATGTCACAGTACAGGGATAATACACGCAGTGATGTCACAGTACAGGGATAATACACGCAGTGATGTCACAGTACAGGGATAATACACAGTGATGTCACAGTACAGGGATAATACACACAGTGATGTCACAGTACAGGGACAATACACAGTGATGTCACAGTACAGAGATAATCCACACAGTGATGTCACAGTACAGGGATAACACACACAGTGATGTCACAGTACAGGTATAATACACACAGTGATGTCACAGTACAGGGATAATACACGCAGTGATGTCACAGTACAGGGATAATACACACAGTGATGTCACAGTACAGGGATAATACACACAGTGATGTCACAGTACAGGGATAACACACACAGTGATGTCACAGTACAGGTATAATACACACAGTGATGTCACAGTACAGGGATAATATACACAGTGATGTCACAGTACAGGGATAATACACAGTGATGTCACAGTACAGGGATAATACACACAGATGTCACAGTACAGGGATAATACACACAGTGATGCCACAGTACAGGGATAATACACACAGTGATGTCACAGTACAGGGATAATACACAGTGATGTCACAGTACAGGGATAATACACAGTGATGTCACAGTACAGGGATAATACACACAGTGATGCCACAGTACAGGGATAATACACACAGTGATGTCACAGCTGCAGCTACAAAACGTCCGTGTGACGTCACCATCGATCATGTGACCACGTTTGGTCAACTTCACACTTTTAAGTCATGTGACCGCTCAGCGATGACATCACATACAGCGGTGCTCATACAGTTTAGTTTTCACTATTCTAGTTCTGCAATTTCCACCCAGGCTTCATGTCCCGACATGCCCAGCTCTGCTTAAAGGGATCTTCCACTAAGGCTTTATTCAGTACCCAGCACCCTGTACAGCTTTATCTGGCCGTCACTGTGCCCTGTGCCGCTCCGGGACACAATCCGTTAGGATCTGAGGGGTTTTTAAACGTAAACAATAGCGGGAGGTTACGGAGAGTTGAAGCCGCTGACACGGCGCTGACCCCGCTACCTCAGGGACACGGCGTACTATCGCTGGACCCGCCCACTGGACGTTACAAAACACACGCCAAGCCACGCCCACTTGAATCTTTGCCCTCCCATTGGCTTCCTGCTGACAAATGATCGCAGCTTTCTCCCTAGGTTACCTCGTAGCAACGACGAGCCCTCTCTCCTTGCCGCTCCTGATTGGTGGAGGCTGTCGGCGATGGGCGTGGCGAGCAGTGACAAGCGCGGCCTCGGTTACCCTCCCTGACGTGCGGATACACAGTTGCATTTTTGAAAAAAACACTTGTACCACGTGGGGCCGTGACGTCAGCGACACACACACACACAGATACACACACACACAGAGACAGAACGATACGGAGCCGGCGGTGAGAGCTCGGCAGTCTCCGGCCGTTGTTCGCCTCTTCGGACGGGTCACCGGGTGGTGGAAGCCAGAACGTGGACCGTACCAAGAGGTGAGGCTGAGGGGGGTGGACGGGGGTCACCTGTCAGTGGCCGCAGCTCCTGTCACAGACCGCTCCTCCACCTATAGACAGGCCCTTTAAGGGCATCTCCATTCGGGGGGAGCTACTATGGTGACGTCATCAGCGTCCTTATAGGAATATACTGAATTGTTTCTAGCTTGTTGTTGGTTGTATTACTGCTGTTAGTGTTAATGGAGCTGCCCTTTAAATAAAGTTTAGTTTTGAGGAACAGTGACGTCTTAAGATGGGGGGGGTCCTGTTTAGGTTGCTAAGCAACGGTTCTAATTAAGAAGGTTTTTCATACTGCCATGTGTATATATATATATATATATATATATATATATATATATATATATATATATATACAGTGTTACCTTGGTTTAAGAGTAACTTGGTTTAAGAGCGTTTTGGTTTAAGAGCTCACAGTTTTTAAAAATTGTGACTTGGTATAAGAGCATTGATTTGGTGTAAGAGCTCCCTGGACTGGGTGGGAGGGGGAATGGGGGAGGGGCATGGTCTGCATAGCGGGGTCTACAGCTCTGTACTCTGACCCAGGAAGTCTCCCTCACCTTCCAAATCATAGCAGATCCAGGCTGGGGCTTACATCAGGGGACAGGACTGTGGGGGTAATCTCTCCATAGCTGTAACCCCTCTCTCCCCGGACAGAGAGCGCTGCATGTATGTGCCCACATCTGTCCTGCTCATTCCTTCATGCTCCCTGCAGTCTCTGTGTGTTTTCCATCCTCTCCATTACTGTACAGTAACTTATAATATCACAGATTCTGCTGTTTCTGAATGTTTGTTTCATTAGATTTACCTGTTATTCAGAATAATAAATCAATATTTTTGGGGTGTGGAACCAATTGTTTGCATTTCCATGATTTCTTATGGGAAAATTTGCTTTGGTTTAAGAGCGGATTTGGATTACAAGCACGGTCCCGGAACGAATTATGCTCGTAATACAAGGCACCACTGTGTATATATATATATATGTATATATATATATATATATATATATATATATATTCACTTGGTCCAATGCTTTCTCTTAATGAAACTTTAGAATAACCTGAAATAACCCCCCGCCATCTGCTGCACTGTAGCGGGGGAGGGGGGCACCCATAGATTATCCTCCCATCATCCCCGGGTGCCGGGCACTGACCCTACCAGAGGGGGCGCCTCTGCCCCAGGACATGGTGAACCCCAGATCTTATAGGGTCCCATCTATAGAGAGCTGCTCTCCTCCTGGCGGGGCCCCTCCTCATAGACAGCTGGGTGCTATTCCTGTCACGCTTCAGTCTACATGACAGGTGCGGGCTCATGTGTACAATAGTCCCCAGCCGGCTTGTCTACTTTGAAGAATCCCTTTCAGGGAGGCCTGAGATGTGCTGCGCTCCCTTATACTGTAAGTAACTTTATTATTGCTCTCAGCGGAGCACCTCCCCTATAGACCGCATCGGTAGAGTGCCCCTTCCATAGGTGGCGTCGGGAGACTGCCCCTGTCATAGAAAGCATCGGTAGAGCGCCCCTTCCGTAGACTGGGTCGGTCGAGTGCCCCTTTCATAGACGGCGTCTGTAGAGTGCCCCTGTCCTAGAGGGCATCGGGAGAGTGTTCCTTTCATAGACGGCGTCGGTAGAGCGCCCCTTTCATAGACGGCGTCGGTAGAGTGCCCCTTTCATAGACGGCGTGGGTAGTGCGCCCCTTTCATAGACGGCGTCGGTAGAGCGCCCCTTTCATAGGCGGCGTCGGTAGAGCGCCCCTTTCGTAGACGGCGTCGGTAGAGTGCCCCTTTCGTAGACGGCGTCGGTAGAGTGCCCCTTTCGTAGACGGCGTCGGTAGAGTGCCCCTTTCGTAGACGGCGTCGGTAGAGTGCCCCTTTCGTAGACGGCATCGGTAGAGTGCCCCTTTCGTAGACGGCGTTGGTAGAGTGCCCCTTTCGTAGACGGCGTTGGTAGAGTGCCCCTTTCGTAGACGGCGTCGGTAGAGCACCCCTTTCATAGACGGCGTCGGTAGAGTGGTCTGGAAGCTGTAGTTTTGCAGCAGCTGAAAAGTGTCAGGTTGGGTATCCCAGCTGTGCACTGTGGTATCACCTTGATGTGTAGGATTATGGGTATTACCAGCCATGACACCTGCTCCTCTTCCCACAGATCGGACCGCCCATCCTCTCCCGTCATGTTGCTGCACGAGACCAGCGCCGGAGACCTCCTGACCCGGGCCGCCGCTCAGGGAGACCTGGCTGAGGTGAAAAGACTGCTGTACCAGGAGAGAATCCATCCCGACTGCCTGAACCGCTTTGGGAAGACCGCCCTGCAGGTGTGTGTCCTGGAGCTGTCCCCCTGACTCCTGCTGGTCCATCTGCCGGGCCGCGTGGGTGCCGTCATGGTGCTCGCCCTGTCTGCCGCCTACAAGAAGCAGCTGAATAGAATTTCTTCACACTGTGGCAGATGTGAGGAGCTCGTAGACGGGTGACTAACCAGCCGGGCACGGTGTGTGTGTGTGCCATTGTGGTTTGTTGCTCCAGAAGGGTGGACTCTGGGAGTGACACATCTCCCCCCCACCATATATACTGACGGGAGCTGTCTCATCACCACCGTTTGCCCGAAAAGTAAGACCTACGAGAGGTTTTGCTGAATTGCTAAATATAAAGTAAGACCTAGCAAAGTTCTTATTTGGAAGCCTGTCCGCCGAACAGAGCTGCCATACCATATGCTCTTTTCTTGCTGTGCTGTGATGAGCTCCCCCTGTTGGACAGAAGCCGCCATACCGTACACTGTCCCTGCTGTGCTGTACTAGTAGGCTGTGGTGAGCTCCGCTTGGTGGCCAGCAGTTGCCATACCGTACAATGTCCTTGCTGTGCTGTACAAGTGTGCTGTGGTGAGCTCCCCCTGGTGGTCAGAAATTGCCATACCGTACACTGTCCCTGCTGTCCTGTACTAGTGTGCTGTGATGAGCTCCCCCTGTTGGACAGAAGCCGCCATACCGTACACTGTCCTTGCTTTGCTGTGTGAATGTGCTATGATGAGCTCCCCCAGGTGGCTGAAAGCCACCATAACATACACTGTCCCTGCTGTGTGTGTGTGTGCTTTGGTGAGCTTCCCCTGGTGGTCAGAAATTGCCATACGTACACGGTCCCTGCTGTGCTGTACTAGTGTGCAGTGGTGAGCACCCCCTGGTGGCCAGTATCGTACGCTCTGTCCCTGCTGTGCATGTGACATGTGAATTCTTTTTCATGGAAATATATGACATCCCCTAAAAATAAGACCTAGCATGTCTTTTAGAGCAAAAATTAATATGACACTGTCCTATGTTTGGGGGAGACACGGTATACAGCAGTGTAAAGGGTTGAGTACCTGACACAGCCTGTGGACAGGTATGGCGCTGTTTAGTGTGGAGCATTCTCCTCATCTCCCTCCTCTCTGTCCTGCAGGTGATGATGTTCGGCAGTACCCCGGTGGCATCGGAGCTCCTGAAGCAGGGCGCCTGCCCCAACATACAGGACTCGTACGGCATCTCCCCGGCTCACGACGCCGCCCGCACCGGATTCCTGGACACCTTACAGGTCCTGGTTCAATATGGAGCCGATGTCAACAGTCCAGACGCCTCGGGCTCCCTCCCCATCCACATCGCTCTCCGAGAGGGTCACACCCCCGTCATCACCTTCCTCGCCTCACGCTCCAACTTACAGCATCGCGACCGGGAGGGCAGAACGCCCCTGCAGCTCGCCGCCCTGCTGGATCCTAAGCTGGCCGCCATTCTGGAACTGCAGCGGTAGAAAACAGGGATGTGTATGGGACAGCCACATTGCATATGGCTCATCACTATATGAGCACCAACAGTCACCATATTGTGTGCCGTAACAGCGGCCATCTTTATTGGGGATTGGCCACCATTTTAGATATGGCGGCTGTCTTACAGTGTGTCCCTTAGATGCCCTTTAACACCGCTACAGGCTGTACTTGGGGGGCCGTGTATAGAAGTGTATATACTATGTGTATGTTTGGCCGGTTATGTGCAGTTTTTTTTATGTTAACTCAGGTTTTGTTTTTTTTATTATATATTTTATCATTTTTATTAATATTTTTTTTTATTTACCTTTACATTTTTTTAAATGTTGTTTTACGCCTTTCACGTTTCCCTTTGCAATGCATTACTGTCAGGTCCTCCGGGCTGTACCGTGTCACGTGACTGTACATACCCGTAGTAATACCCGTAGACCCCCTATCGGCCAGCAGATTAGAATGTGAGGTGGGCAGCAGGAATCCTCCCACTGAATGCCGGGCTGAGATTTGCTTATGCAGGAAAATGACTTCAGCTCCCAGTTTCTGTGACTCCGCCGCTGGCGTGGGAGAGCGCCACCCGGCAGGACAATGGGAATTCAGGGAGCTTAACCCCTAATGTGCCGGAGCACAGGCAAGGGCATACAGGCCTGTTCTATATATTTTCAGTACAATGCATTGTTCTCTGTTATCAGCCCTTGTATGACCAACCAAGTCCAATTCCCCTGGTACTGGGGTCCTCCAACTCCTTTCCCTATATCCTATTAGACATATGGCCATTACAGTGTGTATGAGTGAGTGGGGGGGGGGGGCATTTTCCCAGCACCCCCTTTATGAGCCAGAACAGAGACACTCAATGAGAGCGCTCCTGTTCCGGCACACATGAACCATCCTTGTACTACATTTATCCACTCGTCCTGGAGTGGTCACAACAGGGAAATTCTTTAGTTGGCCACAGTTTCTTAAAGGGGTGCTCCAGTGAAAATTATAGTTTTCAAACTAACTGTTGCCAGAAAGTTATACAGATTTGTAAATTACTTCTATTCAAAAATCTCCAGTCTTTCAGTACTTATCAGCTGCTGTGTGTCCTGCAGGAAGTGGTGTATTCTTTCCAGTGCTCTCTGCTGCCATCTCTGTCCATGTCAGGAACTGTCCAGAGCAGGAGAGGTTTTCTATGGGCATTTGCTCTGGACAGTTCCTGACATGGACAGAGGTGGCAGCAGAGAGAACAGTGTCAGACTAGAAAGAGTACACCACTTCCTGCAGAACACGCAGGAGCTGATAAATACTGGAAGACTGGAGATTTTTTAAATAGAAGTCATTTACAGATATGTATAATTTTCTGACACCAGTTGATTTGAAAACATGTTTTCCCTTCTGGAGTTCCCCAGAGGGGATTGACTAAAGCTCCGGCTATCCAGGGATGATGGGAGTTGTAGTTTTGCAAACAGCTTGAAATCCAAGGTTCCCTACCCCTGCTATATGGAAGCCATGTCTGAGCCGCTTGTGAACTACTTGTACAAAATATTTTATGTTTTTTAAAGACTATGTGGGAGATTTATCAAACATGGTGTAAAGTGAAACTGTCTCAGTTGCCCCTAGCAACCAATCAGATTCCATTTCTCATTCCTCACAGGCTCTTTGGAAAATGAAAGGTGGAATCTGATTGGTTGCTAGGGGCAACTGAGACAGTTTCACTTTACATCATGTCCGATAAACCTCCCCCAATGTCTACCTAAAATATTTAATTTATTACGACCATTCTGGGTGTTTTTGTTTTTTTTAACAGAAATTAATAGAAAAGATTTTTTGAAGAAAAAAAAGTCATACAAAAAATGAACAAAACTATTATTTTATGCAATATTATAAATCTGATTTTTATTATTATTATATGGGGGGGGGGGTCATGTGATCACTTGGTGCAATATTACAAAGGAACATTTTATTTTTTATTTTTTTTGCAATACTAAAATGTCAGGAAGGAGGGGCTACAGCAGGTTGGGAGGCGGGATATAAATTTATTACAATTTTTTTTGTTTGTGTGATTTTATTTGTGATGACTTCTATTAATTTATTTACCTCATGAATTCTGTGGTTTGAGATTAAAGTTTTTTGTTTGTTTTTTGGACTGTAAGCGTGTGTGCACGGTCCAGGGGCACATTACACTGTATTTAATGTCTTTTTATTGCTTTTTTTTTTAATTATTATTAATTTAAAATTTTATGAATTTTCCGCCTTAATCTGTAGAGTTGTATAAAATATGAATTTCTGTATTTATTGAACCCAAGAAGGATTTGTTATTGGGATGATTTTACGTTTTTTAACTATTAATTTAATATTTGTGAACTTGAACAACTTGGCTTTTTTTAACTTTGTTACATTTGAATGTGGTTTTTTTTTAACTTGAAGCCGTCTGTGAATTCTTGTCTGGTTGTTGTCGGCATTGCTCCAAGGTTAAGAGATGAATAAAATATATAAAACATCTAAATCCTGGTCTCCTCAACTCTGGTTTTCTGCTGATACCATTGGGCTGTAGTAGTGATGTCACAGTACAGGAATAATACACACAGTGATGTCACAGTACAGGAATAATACACACAGTGATGTCACAGTACAGGGATAATACACACAGTGATGTCACAGTACAGGGATAATACACAGGGATGTCACAGTACAGGGATAATACACACAGTGATGTCACAGTACAGGGATAATACACACAGTGATGTCACAGTACAGGGATAATACACACAGTGATGTCACAGTACAGGGATAATACACACAGTGATGTCACAGTACAGGGATAATACACTGATGTCACAGTACAGGCATAATACACACAGTGATGTCACAGTACAGGGATAATACACACAGTGATGTCACAGTACAGGCATAATACACACAGTGATGTCACAGTACAGGGATAATACACAGGGATGTCACAGTACAGGCATAATACACACAGTGATGTCACAGTACAGGGATAATACACAGTGATGTCATAGTACAGGGATAATACACACAGTGATGTCACAGTACAGGGGGGATAATACACAGTGATGTCACAGTACAGGAATAATACACACAGCGATGTCACAGTACAGGGATAATACACAGCGATGTCACAGTACAGGGATAATACACACAGTGATGTCACAGTACAGGGATAATACTCAGTGATGTCACAGTACAGGGATAATACCCAGTGATGTCACAGTACAGGGATAATACACACAGTGATGTCACAGTACAGGGGGGATAATACACAGTGATGTCACAGTACAGGGATAATACACACAGCGATGTCACAGTACAGGGATAATACACAGTGATGTCACAGTACAGGGATAATACACACAGTGATATCATAGTACAGGGATAATACACACAGTGATGTCACAGTACAGGGATAATACACACAGTGATGTCACAGTACAGGGATAATACACTGATTTCACAATACAGGGATAATACACGCAGTGATGTCACAGTACAGGGGGGATAATACACAGTGATGTCACAGTACAGGAATAATACACACAGCGATGTCACAGTACAGGGATAATACACAGTGATGTCACAGTACAGGGATAATACACACAGTGATATCATAGTACAGGGATAACACACACAGTGATGTCACAGTACAGGGATAATACTCAGTGATGTCACAGTACAGGGATAATACACACAGTGATGTCACAGTACAGGGGGGATAATACACAGTGATGTCACAGTACAGGAATAATACACACAGCGATGTCACAGTACAGGGATAATACACACAGTGATGTCACAGTACAGGGATAATACTCAGTGATGTCACAGTACAGGGATAATACCCAGTGATGTCACAGTACAGGGATAATACACACAGTGATGTCACAGTACAGGGGGGATAATACACAGTGATGTCACAGTACAGGGATAATACACACAGCGATGTCACAGTACAGGGATAATACACAGTGATGTCACAGTACAGGGATAATACACACAGTGATATAGTACAGGGATAATACACACAGTGATGTCACAGTACAGGGATAATACACACAGTGATGTCACAGTACAGGGATAATACACTGATTTCACAATACAGGGATAATACACGCAGTGATGTCACAGTACAGGGGGGATAATACACAGTGATGTCACAGTACAGGAATAATACACACAGCGATGTCACAGTACAGGGATAATACACAGTGATGTCACAGTACAGGGATAATACACAGTGATGTCACAGTACAGGGATAACACACAGTGATGTCACAGTACAGGGATAACACACAGTGATGTCACAGTACAGGGATAATACACACAGTGATGTCACAGTACAGGGATAACACACAGTGATGTCACAGTACAGGGATAATACACACAGTGATGTCACAGTACAGGGGAGATAATACACAGTGATGCAGCTCAGGGGCTTGATGTTCTCCTTCTCTGCTTGCTGTAGGTGGATGGAAACATTCTTGTTCATATCTATAAAAGTCTCTCACCTCTCACAGCTGAGGGTCTGTTACAATGGTCTCCAGTGTATACAATTGTCTATGAGCCAAATGCTTCAGGAGCAGAAATAAATCCCTTGAGTTAAGGCCCTATTCCACCAACAGATCTGACGACAGATTATCTGCCAAAGATTTGAAGCCAAACCCAGGAACGGACTATAATCAGAGAACAGGTCATAAAGGAAACCCTGGATTTCTCCTCTTTTCAAATCCACTCCTGAGTTTGGCTTCAAATCTTTGGCAGATAATATGTCATCAGATCTGTTGGTGGAATAGGGCCTTTAGTTTTACTATGTGAGGGTTCTTGTTAATGGGGAGAGTGTTGTGTGTGACTGGCGCCCCCCTCCTGTGGGGTTCCTTATTACATGGATTTCTAGGATCACCCTGGTAATCTATAATCCAGTGTGGGGTGCAGCGACTATATGGCGGTCTATAGGACTGAGCTGTCATGCGCCGTGGTAAGAAGCTTTATACTAAACCTGCAGCTATACACAAGGGTCCTTAGGGTATAAACCCACACACCGTATACGCAGCGTATTTACTGCTGAAATACGCAGCAAATACGCAGCAGATTAGATCTAAATAACTGAACCCAGCATCAAATCTGCTGCAGATCTGCTGCATATCCGGTGTGTGTGTTTGTACCCTTAAAGGGGATCTGTCAGCTTATATCCACATCCCACCCTGCGGACACTGTTAGATAGCTGTTGGGTCAGGGAGGCCATGACGCCTCTGATATACCCAGTTGTTAGGATGGGTTCACACTACGGAATTCTCGCGGATAAACTCCGTGGAATTCCGCAGTATGTCCGCGAGCTTTTCCGCCGGCTCCATAGACACCATTCTATGGGCCGGCGTAAAGCGCACGGCCGTGCGTGCGAACATACTGCGGAATTCCGCGGAGTTTATCCGCGAGAATTCAGTAGTGTGAACCCACCCTTATTCTATAATATGGAAATGCTTTTATTCCAGAGCATAAAGGGTTAAAGGGGCTTTCCTGAGCTCCTGAAGTGCAGCAAGCTATAACACATGCTTACTCCCCCTCCCATACCAGAGCCTGTTTAGGCTTCCAGGTGTCACTGACATCCCAGCCTCCAGCTAGTCAGGAGCTTGGGAAAGCCTGTTCTGGAAGCACAGACAGATATATGAGAGGTACCGTGTGTCTCCCTGATCTAACAGTGTCAGCAGTGCCGAACATCAATTACAGCTGACAGAATCCCTTTAAGCACCCCCCACATGGAGTACAGACCATACGCAGACTGAGCCAGTGCCCTATACCAGACCCCTAACAATCTCTACTCACTAAATACGGACCCCAGACCAGATCCCCTATATACATAAAGATCCCAGACCAGACCCCCTAATATATACAGACCCCAGACCAGATCCCCTGATATATATACAGATCCCAGCCCAGATCCCCCTGATATATATATATACAGATCCCAGACCAGATCCCCCTATATACATAAAGATCCCAGACCAGACCTCCTAATACATACAGATCCCAGGCAAGATCCCCTGATATATATACAGACCCCAGACCAGACCCCCTGATATATATATACAGATCCCAGCCCAGATCCCCCTATATACATAAAAATCCCAGACCAGACCCCCTGATAAATACAGATCCCAAAACAGATATCCTAATGTACAGACCCCCAGACCAGACCCACTAATATATATAGATCCCAGACCAGACTCCCTAATATATACAGATCCCAGACCAGACCCCCTAATATATACAGACGCCAGACCAGATCCCCTAATATATACAGACCCCAGACCAGACTCTCTAATATATACAGATCCCAGACCAGACCCCCTAATATTTACAGACCCCAGACCAGACCCCCTGATATATATATATACAGACGCCAGACCAGATCCCCTAATATATACAGACCCCAGACCAGAC
The DNA here is from genome assembly GCF_027789765.1 of Dendropsophus ebraccatus. Lineage (NCBI taxonomy): Eukaryota > Metazoa > Chordata > Amphibia > Anura > Hylidae > Dendropsophus > Dendropsophus ebraccatus. Next base: position 211,773,009 of record NC_091454.1, on the reverse strand, counting down.
CCCCTAATATATACAGACGCCAGACCAGATCCCCTAATATATAAAGATCCCAGACCAGACTCCCTAATATATACAGAGCCCAGACCAGACCCCCTGATATATATACAGACCCCAGACCAGATCCCCTAATATATACAGACCCCAGACAAAACCCCCTAATATATAAAGAGCCCAGACCAGACCCCCTGATATATATACAGACCCCCAGACCAGACCCCCTAATATATACAGACCCCAGACCAGACCCCCTAATATATACAGAGCCCAGACAAAACCCCCTAATATATACAGAGCCCAGACCAGACTCCCTAATATATACAGAGCCCAGACCAGACCCCCTGATATATATACAGACCCCAGACCAGACCCCCTAATATATACAGACCCCAGACAAAACCCCCTAATATATACAGAGCCCAGACCAGACTCCCTAATATATACAGAGCCCAGACCAGACCAGACCCCCTGATATATATACTGACCCCAGACCAGACCCCCTAATATATACAGACCCCAGACCAGACTCTCTAATATATACAGCCCCCAGACCAGACTCCCTGATATATATACAGACCCCAGACCAGACCCCCTGATATATACCGACCCCAGACCAGACCCCCTGATATATATATATATATATACAGATCCCAGACCAGACCCCCTAATATATACAGACCCCAGACCAGACTCCCTGATATATACAGAGCCCAGACCAGACCCCCTAATATATACAGAGCCCAGACTAGACCCCCTGATATATATACAGACCCCAGACCAGACTTCCTGATATATATACAGACCCTAGACCAGACCCCCTGATATATATACAGACCCCAGAACAGATTCACTAAGGCTGGGTTTACATATATAAGTTGGCATCAGTTGCGTTTTTTGCCTAAAAACTGACCACATCTGATGTCACAACTGATGCCAAAAATGCATCAGTTGTGATCAGTTTTTCTATCCGTCTTTTCATTAAAAACCATCAGTTTCCATCAGTTGTCACAAGTTGCGCTCATCAGTTGACATTTTTTTCCCCAGTATGTTTTCCTGTCATTTTCAATGGGATTTGCGGGGGAGCGCACGGCGGCTATATACTAAATTGGGGGAGCTCACAGGGGGCTATATACTACAAGGGGAGAGCGCACAGGGGGGCTATATGGGAGGGGGAGAGCGCACAGGGGGGCTATATGGGAGGGGGAGAGCGCACAGGGGGGCTATATGGGAGGGGGAGAGCGCACAGGGGGGCTATATGGGAGGGGGAGAGCGCACAGGGGGGCTATATGGGAGGGGGAGAGCGCACATGGGGGGCTATATGGGAGGGGGAGAGCGCACATGGGGGGCTATATGGGAGGGGGAGAGCGGACAGGGGGGCTATATGGGAGGGGGAGAGCGCACATGGGGGGCTATATGGGAGGGGGAGAGCGCACATGGGGGGCTATATACTATTGGGGGAGAGCGCACAGCAATGCTGTATACTAATTGGGGGAGAGCACACAGGGAAGCTAAATATTACTGGGGGGGCAACAGGGGGGCTATATACTACTGGAGGAGAAACAGGGGGGGTGATATACTACTGGGGGACCAAGGGGGGACTATAGGGGAGGGGGAGAGCACACAGGGGGAGATATATGTTTATTTTGTGCTACTATTTGCCTGAACGCCGAATGCCAGAGCCGAACGGCATGCGTCCTGCCCGGCGAGGCATCCGGCGCTCTATTTGATTGAATTGGTGTGGCGCCGCATCACCGGAGCGGCGGTCCGCCAGGACGCTGCAAGATGCGTCCTAACGCACCGACGGTCCGGTGATGCGGTGGCCACTAGTTCACCGCCGCACATTTTGAACGATCCCATTGAAAACAATGGGATCAGTTCAAAGATGCGTTTCCCTCCGGCGCTTTTCTCCTGCGCCGGAGGGAAACGCTGCCGCACCGCTGGACATATGTAAACCCGGCCTAATACAGACCCCAGAGCAGACCCCCTAATATCTCCCAGAGCCCAGACCAGACCCCCTAATATATACAGACCCCAGACCAGACCCCCTAATATCTCCCAGAGCCCAGACCAGACCCCCTAATATATACAGACCCCAGACCAGACCCCCTAATATCTCCCAGAGCCCAGACCAGACTCTCTAATATATACAGACCCCAGACCAGACCCCCTAATATATACAAACCCCAGACCAGACCCCCTAATATCTCCCAGAGCCCAGACCAGACCCCCTAATATATACAGACCCCAGACCAGACCCCCTAATATATACAGACCCCAGACCAGACCCCCTAATATATACAGACCCCAGACCAGACCCCCTAATATATACAGACCCCAGACCAGACCCCCTAATATCTCCCAGAGCCCAGACCAGACCCCCTAATATATACAGACCCCAGACCAGACCCCCTAATATATACAGACCCCAGACCAGACCCCCTAATATATACAGACCCCAGACCAGACCTCCCTAATATCTCCCAGAGCAGACCTTTTAATATATACAGATCCCCAACCTAACTTATATCCAGATCCCAGACTCAATCTCCTAAGAACCCCTCCTCAGTTACTGCAGATACCGTGCAGACCTCTTCTTGTGCAGACCTCCCAGGCAGTTTGGGGTCTGTATACACAGGGAGGCTCATCCACCCCATTACAGACATCACATACTCACCTCTCCCTGTTCCTTCACTTCTCTGTGCTCCTGAGTGCGGTGCTGCAGACACAGGATGCATAACCTGACCCAAGAATGGAGGGAGATGTGGGAATGAGGAGGGAGTATTTTTTAATGGAGTCTCACACACAGTTCAGAAGGGCTTAAAAACAGGAATTCCCATCCTATGGCCCCAATTTTATTCTGTATAACCTTCATGTTGTAGGTTGAGTTCACATGGTGCGTTTTGACGTTTTTGGAAGATGACTTTACCAATTGTTGCAACATCTGCTACAAATGTCCTGTAAGTCAAATCCATGAGAGGAGGATCTAATAGTCTTATGTAGGGTGAGCGTCATGTGGTAGGGTAGTCACAGCGGCAGCCACGCCCTACACATGGACAGTTACACTACAAGGGTGCTATCCCTTTAAAAAGAAGTTGCTTATCGCCACGCCCCCACGAAGAGGATTGGCTGTTGTACGTTGGAACGCAAAAAGCTCACTTCGGATTCGTTACTGTCCACATTGGAACGCATGACGTAAATCAGTGGGCGTGTTCTATCAGCTAACGTGGTTCCTGGTCGGGAACAGCATGGCGGAGCTGAAGATTAACCGCAAGTTCGCCGAGCGCTATGACCGCTACCGGGAGAAGGAGGAGCTGCAGCGGCGTAAGTGTTTCCCTTCCCCCGGCCGGGAAATGATTACTACTTCAATGGAGAGAATTATAGTCCCCTAATGGAACTACAACTCCCAGCATGCATCAGATCATGTAGAGCGGCGGTCTGCAACCTGTGGCTTCCCAACTGGTCCAAAACTACAACTCCCAGCAGGCCCTGACAACTCACTGTCAGTAGTTGTTGTTGTGCACCGGCTGGGGAGCCCCAGGCTGCTGTATAGGGTCAGGGCATGCTGGGAGTTGTAGTTCTGCTACAGGCTGGAGAACACTGGAGTAAGAGATGATGTCTTTGTGTCCTGTACAGTGAAGGATCGCTATGGAGACAGAGGAGAAGAGGAGAGCGGATCCTCCAGCTCCGAGTCAGACAGTGAGGATGATGTGGTGGGTACTGGCAGACTATAGGATGTCCGGGAGCGCCCCCTTATGTTATAGGATGTCCGGAAGTGCCCCCTTATGTTATAGGATGTCCAGGAGCGCCCCCTTATATTATAGGATGTCCGGGAGCGCCCCCTTATGTTATAGGATGTCCGGGAGCGCCCCCTTATGTTATAGGATGTCCGGGAGCGCCCCCTTATATTATCGGATGTCCGGGAGCGCCCCCTTATATTATAGGATGTCCGGGAGCGCCCCCTTATATTATAGGATGTCCGGGAGCGCCCCCTTATATTATAGGATGTCCGGGAGCGCCCCCTTATGTTATAGGATGTCCGGGAGCGCCCCCTTATGTTATAGGATGTCCGGGAGCGCCCCCTTATGTTATCGGATGTCCGGGAGCGCCCCCTTATGTTATAGGATGTCCGGGAGCGCCCCCTTATGTTATAGGATGTCCGGGAGTGCCCCCTTATGTTATAGGATGTGCAGGAGTGCCCCCTTATGTTATAGGATGTCCAGGAGTGCCCCCTTATGTTATAGGATGTCCAGGAGTGCCCCCTTATGTTATAGGATGTCCAGGAGTGCCCCCTTATGTTATAGGATGTCCAGGAGTGCCCCCTTATGTTATAGGATGTCCAGGAGTGCCCCCTTATGTTATAGGATGTCCAGGAGTGCCCCCTTATGTTATAGGATGTCCAGGAGTGCCCCTTATGTTATAGGATGTCCAGGAGCGCCCCCTTATGTTATAGGATGTCCAGGAGGGCCCCTCTTATATTATAGGATGTCTAGGAGCACCCCCTTATATTATAGGATGTCCAGGAGCACCCCCTTATGTTATAGGATGTCCAGGAGCGCCCCCTTATATTATAGGATGTCTAGGAGCGCCCCCTTATGTTATAGGATGTTCAGGAGCGCCCCCTTATGTTATAGGATGTTCAGGAGCGCCCCCTTATATTATAGGATGTCCAGGAGCGCCCCCTTATGTTATAGGATGTCCAGGAGCGCCCCCTTATGTTATAGGATGTTCAGGAGCACCCCCTTATATTATAGGATGTCCAGGAGCGCCCCCTTATATTATAGGATGTCTGGGAGCGCCCCCTTATGTTATAGGATGTCCAGGAGCACCCCCTTATATTATAGGATGTCCAGGAGCGCCCTTTTATGTTATAGGATGTCCAGGAGCACCCCCTTATATTATAGGATGTCCAGGAGCACCCCCTTATATTATAGGATGTCCAGGAGCACCCCCTTATATTATATTATGTCCAGGAGCGCCCCCTTATGTTATAGGATGTCCAGGAGCACCCCCTTATATTATAGGATGTCCAGGAGCGCCCCCTTATGTTATAGAATGTCCAGGAGGGCCCCTCTTATATTATAGGATGTCTAGGAGCACCCCCTTATATTATAGGATGTCCAGGAGCGCCCCCTTATGTTATAGGATGTCCAGGAGCACCCCCTTATATTATAGGATGTCCAGGAGCACCCCCTTATATTATAGGATGTCCAGGAGCGCCCCCTTATGTTATAGGATGTTCAGGAGCACCCCCTTATATTATAGGATGTTCAGGAGCACCCCCTTATATTATAGGATGTCTAGGAGCACCCCCTTATATTATAGGATGTCCAGGAGCGCCCCCTTATGTTATAGGATGTCCAGGAGCACCCCCTTATATTATAGGATGTCCAGGAGCACCCCCTTATATTATAGGATGTCCAGGAGCGCCCCCTTATGTTATAGGATGTTCAGGAGCGCCCCCTTATATTATAGGATGTTCAGGAGCACCCCCTTATATTATAGGATGTCCAGGAGCGCCCTCTCTGATGGCCGCTGGGCTCCCAGTACATGTATGGTGGTGCTGGCCCTGTATCAGTAGGACTCTGTGGGTTCCATCTTATTGTAGACCACTCTCCATGTAAGATACTGACTCCTCTTCCATCCTGCAGGCGATCGACCCCCAGCTGGACAAAGACTTTTATCGTACGTTATCCCTTCTCAAGAAGAAAGATCCTGTCATCTACAAGGAGGATGTGACTTTCTACAAGGAAAGCGGTAAGATTGTCACCTCACCTGGTCATTATATGTGTGCGCCCTATAGTGATACAACCAGCAGGATGATCAGACACTCTTAAAGGGGTTGGTCGCAAAAATAAAAAAGGTTTCCTTCAAATCAACTTGTCAGTAAGCAACAGAGATTTGTAATTTACTTCTATTAAAAAAATCTCCAGTCTTCCAGTACTTATCAGCTGCTGTATGTCCTGCAGGAAGTGATGTTTTCTATCCAGTCTGACACAGTGCTCTCTGCTGCCACCTCTGTCCATGACAGGAATTGTCCAGAGCAGGAGAAGATTTCTATGTGGATTTGCTGCTGCTCTTGACAGTTCCTGACATGGACAGAGGTGGCAGCAGAGAGCACTATGTCAGACTGGAAACAATACACCACTTCCTGCAAGACATACAGCAGTTGATAAGTACTGGAAGACTGGAGATTTTTTAATAGAAGCAAATTACAAATCTCTGACACTTTATGGCACCAGTTGATTCGAAATAATTTTTTGGGGTGAACTACCCCTTTAAAGGACCTGGATCTGGTTTGGACACCAGTGACTGGCGGAATGAGTCATAATGTAGTATTACCTGGTGCTCACAGAATTCAGGGTGGGTGCAGAGCAGCAATACTGTCCTTTCCCCTCCTTCCTTATCTCTACTACTCCTTTTCTTTGTCTTCCTTCCTTTCCCAGCATTCTCTTCCTTTTCCCCTCTAACCTATGGACCATTGTCTTCCCTTCAGATCCACCTGCCACCAATCACAGTAAATCCTCCAAGGAGAAGCCGATGTACCTGAAGGACTATGAAAGAAAAGTCATTTTGGAGAAGGAAGGGTGAGGAGGTCATGTGACGCGGTTCATCTTCTGACCATTGGGTGACAGTATGTAGCCACTCTTGGTCTGGGGGTCTTGGAGGGTCGCTCACCTTGGTTTTCTTTTCCTGTAGTAAATACGAGGATGAGGAAAGCTCGGAAGATGAAGACCAGATTATACAGGACCAGGTAATATTGTGCTCAAAATTCCCATCAAGACGTCCAAACAATGGGCCGGACCATTTTAAAGTCTGCCCGCTCCCTGAGGATCCGCCCTCACCTGGGCCCTTGTGCCTGACTTTTCTGGCCTCGCCCATTTGAAGGAGTTGAATTCTTAACCACAAAAAAACAGTGCCACACTTGTCTACAGGTGGTGTGAGGTACTGCAGCGCAGCTCTATATAATTACAGGAGGGTGAGCTGCAGTACCAGACATGACCCGTAGAGAGGAGTGGCGCTATTTGTGAGAGAAAGTAGTCATGTAATCCATTTAATGTAAGAAGTTTTATTATTGTATATGTAAACTGCCTTCCTGTTTTGCAGAGAGCTCGATCTCCGACATATATAGAGGAACAGAGACAGATCCGAGAAAGGTGAGCAGTATATAAGGTGTGCTACAGGGTGGGAAAGCCCCTCCTACCAGGGGGACATAGACAGGAGGGAGGAGCTATGTTACATGGAGTCTGCTCCTCCCATGACAGGGTGACGCACACTGGAGGGAGGAGCTATGTGACATGGAGTCTGCCCCTCCCACTACAGGGTGACACAGACATGAAGGAGGAGCTATCTGACAGGGAGTCTGCTCCTCCCACCTCAGGGCGACACAGACAGGAGGGAGGAGCTATGTGACACGGAGTCTGCTCCTCCCTCCACAGGCTGATGGAATCATAACTTTTTTTTTCTCTGAATCTGCAGTTTCCGTAAGTTTGTTGAGGACAGTGATAATGATGAAGAGGATGGAGAGACCACAGCAAACCTATTAACAAAACGCATGAAAACCAAGAAAGAGCAGGTTAGTGTATATGTACAGCTGTGGTTAGTGTGTGTGTACAGCTGTGGTTAGTGTGTGTGTACAGCTGTGGTTAGTGTGTGTGTGTGTGTGTGTACAGCTGTGGTTAGTGTGTGTGTGTGTGTGTGTGTGTGTATGCAGCTGTGGTTAGTGTGTGTGTACAGCTGTGGTTAGTGTGTGTGTACAGCTGTGGTTAGTGTGTTTGTGTGTGTGTGTGTATACAGCTGTGGTTAGTGTGTGTGTACAGCTGTGGTTAGTGTATATGTACAGCTGTGGTTAGTGTGTGTGTGTATACAGCTGTGGTTAGTGTGTGTGTATACAGCTGTGGTTAGTGTGTGTGTGTGTGTACAGCTGTGGTTAGTGTGTGTGTATACAGCTGTGGTTAGTGTGTGTGTACAGCTGTGGTTAGTGTGTGTGTACAGCTGTGGTTAGTGTGTGTGTACAGCTGTGGTTAGTGTGTGTGTACAGCTGTGGTTAGTGTGTGTGTACAGCTGTGGTTAGTGTGTGTGTGTGTGTACAGCTGTGGTTAGTGTGTGTGTGTGTGTGTGTATGCAGCTGTGGTTGTGTGTGTGTGTACAGCTGTGGTTAGTGTGTGTGTACAGCTGTGGTTAGTGTGTGTGTACAGCTATGGTTAGTGTGTGTGTACAGCTGTGGTTAGTGTGTTTGTGTGTGTACAGCTGTGGTTAGTGTGTTTGTGTGTGTACAGCTGTGGTTAGTGTGTGTGTGTGTGTGTATACAGCTGTGGTTAGTGTGTGTGTGTGTGTGTACAGCTGTGGTTAGTGTGTGTGTGTGTACAGCTGTGGTTAGTGTGTTTGTGTGTGTACAGCTGTGGTTAGTGTGTGTGTGTACAGCTGTGGTTAGTGTGTTTGTGTGTGTGTACAGCTGTGGTTAGTGTGTGTGTACAGCTGTGGTTAGTGTGTTTGTGTGTGTGTACAGCTGTGGTTAGTGTGTGTGTACAGCTGTGGTTAGTGTGTTTGTGTGTGTGTGTGTGTACAGCTGTGGTTAGTGTGTATATAGCTGTGTGAGATGAACAGCAGGATATTATACACTCTGGTTTGGAGCTGACCCTTCTATCCCTGTGACAGTCAGTGCTGCTCTGTACTATCATCTTGTTCTTATCTTTTTTGATCTTTAACCTGTGACTAAGGAAAAACTACAACTCCCAGCATGCCCTGATAGCCTGCTGCTGCTTTGCAACCACTCTAGACCACTGCCTATAACCACTCCTAACATGTTCCATCATCATCATCACCTCACAGGAGCAGGAGGATGAAGAATATATCGCTTGGCTGAAAGGACAGAAGGACATAGAAGATAAAGAAGAAGTGAAGGAGATGGTGAGTTATACATCGGCTTCTCCTCCCAGCTATTGTTCTCTGTAATCAGCCAGTGACCACATGCTGCAGTGCTCTTCAGTGGGATAACTGGCCAGCTGGGTGGGGATCGGCCCTGACTGTGGTGTCCGCTCTGTGCAGGGTTATCTGAAGGAGTACTGGAGTAACCCAACTCTGGATGAAGGCGAGAAATTCCTGAGAGATTATATTCTGAATAAGGAGTACAAGGAAGACGAGCCTGAGGGGGAGGAAGATGACGACGATGAAGAATGGTGAGTGTATTCTGATTATTATTATATGTACATCGCTGTAGGATCGGTAGAGTTCTGACTGCTGGGACCCCCACCAATTACTAGGACATATAAGTCATTGGTGGGGAGAAATATGATCAGCCGGGTAAGGATGCTGTTTTTACGCGGTACCATTGGCCTTATAGGAAATCAATAATATACTATTAAAGGGGTATTCCCCTTAGGCTAAATACATGCTGAATCATCTCCCCCTCCTGTAGACTAACAATTAGTTTGATACTTATTACATTTTCTGTCTCCTTCTCCCAGTTCTAAGCTGCTGCTTTGTACTGAAGACACAGAAAACTGTGCGTGAGCCATTCTCTCTGTCTCTCAGAGATAGCTGATGTAAACAGTATCGCTGGCTGTTTTTGCACTCTGTGATGCCAGGAGATCAAGTTGATGATAACTTCACTGTTATTTACCCTCCCGGCATTACAGAGTGCAGAGACAGCTGGCAAGATATGCTGTTTACATAAGCCGTCTCGGGAAGGGGGGTGGAGATGAAGTGAACAGCTCACACACAGTCTTCTGTGATGGTCAAGACCCATGATGCATTACTGCATTTCTTTTCTAACGTGAGTTATGTGATGATGGAGGACACGCCTCTTTGTTATTACGGTTGAGTCATGTGGTGATTGAGGACACACCCCTTTATTACAGTTGAGTCATGTGATGATGGAGGACACGCCCCTTTGTTATTACGGTTGAGTTATGTGATGATGATCAGTGTAATCCCTTAGAGTATTAGTACGATGTTCATTAGGTTCTTACCTCTCCCCTCAGCCCCCCAGCTTTAGAGGAGGCTCCTCATGTGTCAGATTCAGAGGACGAAGGGGAACTTTTCTTAAAGAAACAGGAAGATTTCGAGAGAAAATACAATTTTAGATTTGAGGAACCAGATTCTGATTTGGTAAGTTGTGACTGTGTAAGAGGTGATTCATTATGGGCGGCAATTCCCAGTAATGTTATAGAACTGTGGCTGTCGCTTATAATCATCATATCCTAGGATCTACATTACTGTATGACTGACTGTTTTATGCATTGTGTATCCAGATTAAGACCTTCCCCAGAACTATTACCCAGTCAGTGAGGAGGAAAGATGATCGGAGGAAGAGGAAACGAGAAGAGATAAAAGAGAGAAAAACCAAGGTGAGGACCAGCAAACAGAAATCAGGCAGAGCTGAAATCACTTATATTGTACTGTCCTCGATATAGAAGAATAAAACTAATACTGCTCCTATATACAAGAATATAACTACTATAATACTGCCCCCTATGTACAAGAATATAACTACTATAATACTGTCCCCTATATACAGGAATATAACTACTATAATACTGCTCCTATATACAAGAATATAACTACTATAATACTGCTCCTATATACAAGAATATAACTACTATAATACTGCTCCTATGTACAAGAATATAACTACTATAATACTGCTCCTATATTCAAGAATATAACTACTATAATACTGCTCCCTATATACAAAAATATAACTACTATAATACTGCCCCTATATACAATAATATAACTGCCCCATTCTGTGAGAGCAGCAATGGTAAGTGTAATACCATATCCATACTTGTGTCGTTTGGGGGCAGCCTTCCCCGCCGGTGGTGCTGGCTGGGTTTTGGTGGGGCTTTTTGGGTCTGGTCCTGTGACATTGGGGTTGCAGGGCCGTTCCATGGCCTCCCTTCCCTGCACGTGCACGCTTTGCGGGGGTTGGCGGTCGCTGACCGACACGGTGTGGAGTCAGCGTAGGGACCCGTGTGGACCAGAGGACCTGCGCGGTGGTACACGGGGCAATATGGCTTGATCAATTCATATACAGACACTCTGGTGTTGATTTTTAATATAGGCCTAGCGGCATTAGTATCAGCCATAGATGGGATGTGCAGCCGTTCCACTCTCTCCAGTTCGTATAACTACTATAATACTGCCTCCTATATACAAGAATATAACTACTATAATACTGCTCCTATGTACAAGAATATAACTACTATAAAACTGCTCCTATATACAGGAATATAACTACTATAATACTGCTCCTATATACAAGACTATAACTACTATAATACTGCCCCCTATATACAGGGATATAACTACTATAATACTGCTCCTATATACAGGAATATAACTACTATAATACTGCCCCCTATATACAAGAATATAACTACTATAATACTACTCCTATGTACAAGAATATAACTACTATAATACTGCTCCTATATACAAGAATATAACTACTATAATACGGCTCCTATATACAAGAATATAACTACTATAATACTGCCTCCTATATACAGGAATATAACTACTATAATACTGCCCCCTATATACAAGAATATAACTACTATAATAGCAACTTGTAGAGCAGGTCTGAGTTAGCACCAAAGTCCGTATAGTATCTGCTGTATACCCATGAGCTAGGATCATATACGTGAGGAATCTATGCAACGGGGAGGAGGATGAAGGTGCAAAAAGCTTATAACAGACTAAGTGAAATCCAAACGAAGAAAAAAGAGCTTGCACTCACCAAAAATCGCTGCAAATCAATCCATCTATTCAGTCTCGACAGACATGTGTGGGGAGGGGGAGTGAAAGCAGGGGCATCCTGATGGCTACGGACCGTTTCCTGTGCCTAAGAAACAGCGAATAGATGAATTGATTTGCAGCGATTTTTGGTGAGTGCAAGCTCTTTTTTCTTCGTTTGGATAACTACTATAATCCTGCCCCCTATATACAAGAATACATACTATTAATATGAACAGATGGACGTTTCTGTGGTTCGGCAGCACATTGTCCATCATGATTTATTCTGATTCTAGGAAAAAGAAAAGAAACAAGAAGAGCTGAAGCAGCTGAAGAATCTGAAGCGTAAGGAGTTGCAGGAGAAGCTGCAGAAGTTACGGGAGCTGACGGGGGAGCAGCATCTGGGAGTGACGGAGGAGGATTTGCTGGAAGACTTTGACCCAGCGAAACATGATGAGATTATGCAGGTAGTAGGTCTGTCCTGTGACTACTGTGCAGGTTTCTTGGACATTAGTCCTGAGACAAGTGCAGTACAGTATTATTGCCATTAGACACTAAGTGGTGGAAAATCTTGGGGGGTCAGAGTTTGTCCCATGACCCTTTACCTTGTACTGCATGGCTGTAACCCTGGGCGCAGTTGCTTTTGACTGATCTTTAAACCCTTCTTCCTGGCAGAAATGTTTTGGTGATGACTACTATGGTATAGAGGAGGACCAGAAGCCACAGTTTGAGGATGACGATATGCTGGAGGGTGAATATATATTTCTATTATATATATTTATTTATTTGTATAAAGGTTCACACTGGAGGGGTTCACTGTATGCTTACTTTACTGATCCTGAGTTACATCCTGTATTATACTCCAGAGCTGCACTCACTATTCTGCTGGTGAGGTCACTGTGTACATACATTACTGATCCTGAGTTACATCCTGTATTATACTCCAGAGCTGCACTCACTATTCTGCTGGTGGGGTCACTGTGTACATACATTACATTACTGATCCTGTATTATACACCAGAGCTGCACTCACTATTCTGCTGGTGGGGTCACTGTGTACATACATTACTGATCCTGTATTATACACCAGAGCTGCACTCACTATTCTGCTGGTGGGGTCACTGTGTACATACTTACATTACTGATCCTGAGTTACATCCTGTATTATACTCCAGAGCTGCACTCACTATTCTGCTGGTGGGGTCACTGTGTACATACATTACATTACATTACTGATCCTATATTACACCCCAGAGCTGCACTCTATATACTGCTGGTGGGGTCACTGTGTACATACATTACTGATCCTGTATTACACCCCAGAGCTGCACTCGCTATACTGCTGGTGGGGTCACTGTGTACACACATTACATTACTGATCCTGAGTTACATCCTGTATTATACTCCAGAGCTGCGCTCACTATTCTGGTGTTATAGGAGATGTTGGGGGTGTCTTTGAAGACAAGCTCGTTGACTGTTTCTATTTACAGGTAGCAGAACTGTGAATGTAGCTCTATAGTATTTGTTTCAAATCCTCGACCCCTTCTTGATCTTCACCCATCTATAGTCAGTGTGGCCGCTAATCCCGGTCCTTCCTGTAGCCAGGCCAGGATGTCAGTAACCCTTCCTGTAGCCTCTGTATACCCTTGTGCCATTAATGTCTCCTCCCTCACAGAGGACTGGAATTGGGATAACTGGACAGGAGAGGAACATGAGGACGGTGACAACATGGAGGTTGGAGAGGAGGACTCCGCACCTCATTGGGACGACCCCAACTTTGTGGTAAGAGTTCTGCAGTCGGGCTAGTGTATGGGGGATACTGGGCCAACCACCTGGGCTATGTTACATATCATTACACCATCTGATCCTGGATCTAGGCCTTACTGTAGAGCTCTGCTTGCTTTCAGATGGATGCAGAATATGACCCCCAGGCCGCTCCTGTCCCGTCTCGGAAAGAGAGGAAGAAAATGCGTCTGGAGCTGGAGAAGAACGCAAAGAAGAAGAGGAAGTCTAAGTTTGCCGAAGTTGTGAGCAAGCAGAAGCCGGTGTTCAATCCAGGTTGGTGCCGAATCTTCTGTCTAGGTCAGGGATAGGGAACTTTTGGCCCTCCAGCTGTTGCAAAACTACAATTACCATCATAACTGGGCAGCCGAAGCTAAGGCTTTGGCTGCCCAGGCATGATGGGAATTGTAGTTTGGAACAGCTGGAGGGCCAAAGGTTCCCCATCCATGGTCTAGGTGAATTCTCTGTCTGTACAAGTACTATGGCTTGTGGGTTCTTGTGGGCGTGGCTGTATTACCTAAGCCCCACCCACCTGCAGTGGATGGGATCACAGAAAACTGTATATTTAAAGGAGAACTCTGGCAAAAAAATTCTCAAATTTGTAGAAATTTATAGATTTGTAAATGACTTCCAGTACTTACCAGCTGCTGTATGTCCTGCAGGAAGTGGTGTATTCTTTCTAGTCTGACACAGTGCTCTCTGCTGCCACCTCTGTCCGTGTCAGGAACTGTCCAGAGGAGGAGCAAATCACCATAGAAAACCTCTCCTGCTCTGGACAGTTCCTGACTCGGACAGAGGTGGAAGCAGAGAGCACTGTGTCACACTGGGAAAAAATACCACTTCATGCAGGGCATGCAGCAGCTGATAGGTATTAGAAGACTGGAGATTGTAAAATAGAAGTCATTTACTAATCTGTATAACTTTCTGACACGGGTTGATTTAAAATAATTTTTTTCCACTGGATAACCCCTTTAAGTCCCCCCCTGAAAGAGAGAAATCGCTGCATTGAGAAAGGGGTTAAAGGTCACATGTCAATCACAATGTGAAGTCCTCCTGAACGCTTGTGTTCTCTACAGATGATAGAAGTTTCCAGGAGTACGTGGAGGAGTATTACAAGATGGATTATGAGGATATAGTGGACGATCTCCCGTGTCGATTCAAGTACCGGCAGGTGGTGCCCTGCGACTTTGGGCTCTCAACAGAGGAGGTAACTCTAGCCATACCCTGGGGCGGACCTCCGACTGTTGCAAAACTACAATTCCCATCATGCCTGGCTTAAAGGGGTTATCCAGCGCTATAAAAACATGGCCACTTCTCCCCCTACTGTTGTCTCCAGGTCAGGTGTGGTTTACAATTAAGCTCCATTTACTTCAGTGGAACTAAGTTTGAAACCGCACCCAATCTGGAGACAACAGTAGGGGGAAAGTGGCCATGCTTTTGTAGCGCTGGATAACCCCTTTAAGCTTTGGCACTCCAGGCATGATGGGAGTTGTAGTTTTGCAGCAGCTGGTTCCTCATGTCTGGTCTTGATGCAGCTTTGGTCCTAGTGTCAGCTAATATGAGTGTTCTTCCTTCTGGAGGAGAGCTGCTGCATATCATTTGCATACTGTTTCTCCCATGATGCATTGCCTATACAATAAGTCTCTACCATGATGCATTGCCTGTACAAGTCTCTTCAATGAGAAACCCTGATCGGGAATGTTGTTAAGACTCCAGCTGAAAGAGCGGAGTGCCTCCTCTATACTCTTACATCTATGATGGCTTCTCATCCTCACTCATAGTTGTTTCTTCCTGCAGATCTTGGGGGCAGATGACAAGGACTTGAACAGATGGTGTTCTCTAAGGAAAACCTGCATGTACAGGTGAGTCCCGGGACCTGCGAGAGCGGAAATGGACATCCCATAGTATAGGAAGCCTGTTAAAGGGGTACTCCAGCACAAAAGAAATTTTTTTTCAAACCAACTGGTGTTAGAAAGTGCCAGAGATTTGTAATTTACTTCTGTTTAAAAATCTCATGTCTTCCAGTATTTATCAGCTGCTGTATGTCCTGCTGGAAGTGGTGTATTCTTTCCAGCCTGACACAGTGCTCTCTGCTGCCACCTCTGTCCATGTCAGGAACTGTCCAGAGCAGTAACAAATCTCCATAGAAAACCTCTCCTGCTCTGGACAGTTCCTGACATGGACAGAGGTGGCAGCAGAGCACTGTGTCAGATTGGAGATAATACACCACTTCCTGCAGGACACGCAGCAGTTGATTAGTACTGGAAGACATATTTTTAAAGCAAATCGCTTGGCTTTTTTTACATGAACAGACTGGTGCTGTGGTACATTTTCTTTAAATAGAAGTAAATTACAGGTCTCTGCCACCAGTTTATTTGCAAGAAAAAATAAATGCTGGAGTACCCCTTTAAATGGGAAGTTCTCCTTAATTCTTCTGGTCGTACAGACATCATCAGAAACTTGCACCTGCAGGACTCCAAGAAGTCCTGATCATACAGTGGACGGCAATGACGGACAGAAATAAAATCTATGTTACAGGTCTGAAAAGGAGGACATGTACGATCAAAGCATCTACAGCCAAAAGGGGCAAAACGCCTGGAAGAAGCAGCAGGTCTTAAAGTCTCTGTCTCAGAGGTGAGCTCCTCTTACTGTAACCTGTTCTTAAAGGGATTTTCGGCTATAGAAGACCTCAGTGGTCCCAGCCTTTTGGGAAATCCTGCTTATAAGTGTTCAATTTTACTACAGCGCCTCCGGAGGGGGAGTTGTGTATTACACAGTGCTCATTCACATGAATGGGTTGTCTGCGTAATGCAGGACGGGACAGGTTCCCTGGAGCAGGAGACGCTCTGTGTCACCTCACTGGTTGGAAGAATGAGCAGTAGACTCAGAATGGGGTTTACTAACCTGGACAACCCCTTTTAAATATTCTTTTCTTCTCCCCTCAGTAATGAAGACGACTCAGAATCTCCCACCACTTCCAAACAAAAAGTAGGAAAGAAGCGGCGAGACAGGTTAAAGAACCAAGCCGAGGAAAAGAACCAGGCCCTGGCGTCACCTCCACCCAAGGTGGCCACATCCAACCAGAGGCTACCTCCAGAACCAGCACCCAAGGAGGTGGCAACCAGTGCGGAGACACCAGCAGAGGTGACTCCGCCACCACCGCACCAGGGTAAGGAGAAGACTCCGCCACCACCGCACCAGGGTAAGGAGAAGACTCCGCCACCACCGCACCAGGGTAAGGAGAAGACTCCGCCACCACCGCACCAGGGTAAGGAGAAGACTCCGCCACCACCGCACCAGGGTAAGGAGAAGACTCCGCCACCACCGCACCAGGGTAAGGAGAAGACTCCGCCAATACAGGACTCCATGGTTATTTCCAAGGCTAAGGCAGCAGAAGCCAAGGCCACCGACCTGTTCTTGAAAGACAAGAGGAAGAAACTGAAAAAGAAGGGTGGTCGGCTGTTGGGTAACAAACTGCGTCTGGGCGGGCGAGAGTTCAGCGGGCAGAGGTTACGGGCGTACGGCTTGAACCCCAAGAGGTTAAAGTACAGACAGCTCGGCCGAGAGAGACGAAAATCCAAGGAGAAGCAGGAGAAGAAGAAGGGCGGCAAAGCGGACGTGTAGGGACGTTCAGCACAGGAAACGGGACTTGTTCAATAAAAACCGAGCTTTATTTCCCCGATAATAAAGCAATTTTCACAATATACAGATTTCGTGTTTTATTCCAGTTTAGTCCCCATTAGGACATGTAGAATTTACAATAGGGGGTCAGGTGATTCTTCTTAGACCAATCACAGGAGAGATCAGTGCTGGTCTGTATACCCCCCTTTAACCCCTATTGTAACCAGTAGTATAATGCTAAGAGGAGCTGTCATCTCTACGCTGTATACCTATAGGGAACCTTAGGCCCTCCAGCTTTTGCAAAACTACAATTCCCATCATGCCTGGACCGCTAAAGCTTTGGCTGTCCAGGCATGATGGGAGTTGTAGTTTTGCAACAGCTGGGGAGCCAAGGTTCCCTATCCCTGCTATATAGTATACAGACAACCAAGAGATTGGTAGCGACGGTCAGTGCATTCATACGTTTCCAGAAGGAACGGCAGCACACAACGGTAAGGACAGCCGTCAGGTGACTGGTGCCATGTCCTCTCTATATCCTAAAGACAGATGTATATACATATACAGGATCTGCTGGTAAACCTTCCACAGCAGATCCAGAACCAAGAACTCACCCAAAAAAGGAGGCTGCAAAGACGCTGGACTGACCGTTCCCCATGGTCAATAATAGAGCCTGTCAGTGCGGGGGTGTGCCAGCCCGTAGGTTAGGGAACTGCCCAATGGATATTCCCATGTCAGCTCCATAGGATAGGGGAGAAGTAGCTGACTGCTAGAAGGCCCATCCACCAGGAATCCGCTAATCTCGAGAATAGTGGATGAAATTGCCCCCTAATGAATGAAGCGCTCTGTTCACTCTCTATGGGACTGACATACAACGCTGAACTAAAAAGCATTCAAGCCTTCTAGAGAATGAATGAAGCGCTGATGGCTTTATGCATCGCTGGGTGATTGCACCCCCATTCTAGGGATTGGTGAGGGTCTCAGCTGTCAGACCCTGGGTGATCAGCCTGCACAAGCAGACATGGGAATACCCCTTTAAAGTTTCTGTCAGTAGGTATATACCACCAGTTTATCTACGGTATATAAACTAGTGACGAAGAAGCTGAACAGAATGATGTATCACCTACATTGTCCTGTGCAGCTGATCCAGAAATATCCTCCCTAATAACATGGATAATATCTGGTCCTCTCCATTATGTGCATGTGCTCAGTGGTCCTGGATATTCATGAGCACTGGCACACTCCAACCACCAGCCACTGATTAGCAGTTGTCTATCTATATCTGTAAATAGGCAGTCAGCAGCTGGAGGGTGTGTTGTGGTATAAAGCCTGTAAAACATAAATACGGCCATAGGCTGGGGCTGCATCTAACTTCTTCACCTACTGGTAATCAAATGCTGCACGTTTGAGTCGGACGGACTCTATATACTCGAGATTTGCTCATCTCTAATGATGTATTGATGCAGTTGCATGTAGTGAGTACCTACCTACATCCACTACACTCCCCAATTACCAAGTGTGACCAGAACCCCCTCACCCGGTCCTATGGGGAGTCCCAGTGGTCCAACACTGCTAGAGCCCCTAGTCTACTATAGGTGGGGTGTCCTTGCCCATACAAATAATACAGACCCCCATAATGGAGGTTTTCTAGCTGCCTGATCCTATCACAGTGATCTACTTTTCTCTGAAGACCCTGTTTCTTCTCGTGTCTCTATATATAGTTATAAGCGAGGTCTATGGATGAAACAGTGTCATGGTGCATCAACTATGACTATAGGGGAAGGACTGCTGCACCATCCTATAGTGTGGCGTCCTAGGCCTCCCCTGTAGAGCTGGCTAAAAATGGCTGTATACGCATCATGGAGTGATCTGGCACCCCTCATTCTGGGTGAGGGTACCTGAGGTTAGATCCCAACAGTATGTTATATCTCTCTAAAACCTACTGAACGGAAACTGTGACAATAAAGGAGGTTGTATGGAATTTAAAAAAACAAACAAACTGGAGAAACAGCGCCCCTCTTATGCACAGGCTGTGTGCAGTATTGCAGCTTAGTCCCCTACATTAGAAAAGAGGAGAATTGTAATACCCCACGCAGCCTGTGGTCATGAATGGCGCTGTTTTTTATGACCTGTGCACTTATGCGGCTGCGTCAGTGCAGGATTGTCTAGTCTTCCACCTTGCTGATGGTTGTTAGTGAATGGGGGACACGTCCTCCTCAGCAGTAGACCCCTTCATGAATAAGGACGTGATTAGCCAGAGCTTGACTTGTGCCGTGGCCCATTTAAAAAGATATTGTAACAGCAAGTGGGGGGCACTCCGCCTGTGCACCCCGGACAGTGGGTTATAAGAACTCAAACTCGTCTGAGCTGGGTCTTTGCGCCATTGTACTCCTCTTCCGATGAGCGAGGACGTACGAGGAGAGCGGCAGAACCTCTGCCATGTGGAATTCCTGAGCTTGGCCTTCTGAGATACTGAACACAGGATACTTCTCCTCTGATGATGGAGAACTCAGTACCTGAGGGACGAGAAATACGTCAGGAAAGACCCGGAAACACCGCTGCCAGACAGACACTGTAAAGCAGTATGTCCATGTGTTATCTCTGCAGTAAGTCCTGGCGTGTACCTTTGTCAGATGATCACAAAGTGCTCCAAAATCTGCCCGATCCCTGGCGTAAAAAGCGATTGTGCAGCTGGGATCCATCTTAACAATAGACATCTTACGTGGAGAATTACAGTGAAACGTCTGTGGAGAAAACGTATGCATGTAATGTATGTACATAGTGACTGCATAAGCAGAATAGTGAATGCAGCTCTGGAGTATAATACAGGATAAGTAATGTATGTACACAGTGACTGCATCAGCAGAATAGTGAGTGCAGCTCTGGAGTATAATACAGGATCAGTAATGTATGTACACAGTGACTGCATCAGCAGAATAGTGAGTGCAGCTCTGGAGTATAATACAAGAGGTATCTAAAGATCAGTACAGGATAAGTAATTTAATGTATGTACACAGTGACCTCACCAGCAGAATAGTGAGTGCAGCTCTGGGGTATAATACAGAATGTAACTCAGGATCATTAATGTATGTACAAAGAGACCTCACCAGCAGAATAGTGACAGTAGAATAATACAGGATGTATTGCAGGATCAGTAATGTACAGAGCGACAACTGTGATTAGAAGTATATGTGATATATTGGTTTTTTATATATATATATATATATATATATATATATATATATATTTATTTATTTATATATTATACACACACACACACACACACAGATTTGACAAATCTAAAGCCATACTTACATCTAGAGGAAAGTCATCCATACTGGTGTCTATATACGTCTGGCAGTAATGTGGATCCAGGTACAGCAGGTGGTTATCTGACAATACAAGAACACTACGTTATGCACAGGAATAGGTGACCATGGCTGCCTAGACATGAGCTTATTAATGTGAATGGGGCAGGGCCCAGGTTTCTGGGTACATGACAGGGATGTGGATTAGTAGCGCTGTCAGCGGGGTTTGTCTTATCGCCACCTTTCATTTTCCCTCCTCCATATATAAGAGGAGGACCAGGGATGATATACAGAAGTACTGACCTTGATAACCAATGAAATACAGGGAGTGTTTAGGTTTTCCTCCTATAATGCCCAGGCAAGATGGCATCTGCAGGAACTCCTGAAAATAAGACAAGATTATAAGGCTGATGTTAGTTCTGCAGAGGACAGAGTGTGTAGGGGTCATACACAGCTCCTATTACCTTAATGCACTGCTTATACACAGGATTGAAGTTCTCCCCGCCAAGGCGAACAGGTATGAGGATCATGACCGCTCTTCCTGCAATTCCTGTATCTACACGAGGATCAACTGCATCCAGCAGCTGCTCCACATCGGCCCTGTACACTGAGCAGACACAAAGGGTTAATGATAGTACCCGTCACACCCCCTCAGTCCTGCTCCTCGCCGCACCTCATACCTGTACAGTCCTGAGACACATACACAGACAGCTCCGGGACCTGAAGAGATGTTTCCAGAGCTTTCCTGAAAAGACCAATACAAAATCAATAAAAACCGGCCGGTTAATCTTAGTGATATAATCCTTGTCATTCCCTCCGTGTGATGGTGTATGTGATTTGTAACACGTTTGTAAATCCCCTAAAACGACTCATTACTTCATAAAAACAGCTCTAAAGTGTTGACCACTGTCCACTGCCAGTTGTTAAGGGAAACCTGTCTCTAGTAACAATCAGAGCAAGACAGAACACAAGAAGTGGGGGCAGGGGACAGATCAAACCTGGGGCTGTGTGCAGGAACGGTGAGACTTTCTCTGTGCTCAGCAGTACTGACCATGCAAGGTAGATCAATGCTTCCTTACCATTTTAGTAGTAGCAGTTCAGTGCTTAGTGTAGCCCCTGTCTTGCTGTGCTGCTCATGAAAGTTCCTTCTCAACACAGCAGGTTAGTGGTAAAACCCTCTCCTTGCTATGATCCTGTTGCTGCTGTTTCTTTCCTTTCTGCTCACATAGTACCTTCCAAAGCCAGTGCATCAGTAACCCCTACTCCCTCCACATGTTATCTATAGTGGTGTCCTGTGTAAATCATGCGACAGCACAGTGCAGCCTGTTCACTCCAGTACACTTTCCCCAGCACTAGGTCATCCTGCTGAGACTAGTGGGTAAGTTTGAGGGTAATGTGCAGTAACCAATGGGGTAGTCAGGGAGTACCCTGCATAGACTATTAAAGGGGTTATCCTGGACTATAAAAAGCACAGCTACTTCATTGCAAACACAGCACCACCACTGTCTTTAGGTCGTGTTGTACCTTGAGACAAGAGTGCTGCTGTTTCTGGGAGAAAGCGGCCATATTTCTCTAAGCCTGGATAACCTGAAAGTTGGGGGGTACTCTGCATACTACTGGAGTTTCTCAGGGGGAACATTCGTCAGACCAAGTCGTCTACTATTCTCTGCCCAGCACATTTTCCTCACCTCAGGATGTGAGCCACAATACTGGGGCCATACCAGTCTCCAGCTTTTTTGCCGAGGCTCCCCCCTAACTTCACCATGTGATGGAGACCAAAGGGGGCTTCGGGGTGGTCCGAGAGCCATCGCAGGATGTCCCTGTGGATATCCTCCTGGTGGGGAACTTGTACATGAGGTCTAGGACAGGATGCTGTGCGGGAGTGCTGACGGCGTGAATGAGAGGTAGGTGATGATGTAGAAGAGAGAGAATTATGGGTGGGCGGGGAGGAGGAGCGGAGGGGCTCCATCTCTACTAGAATGGTGCTCAATGCTTCTGGCCACAACCAATCTGAATGAAACAGAGAATAACATAAGTACAGACCGTGTCCAGCTCTACAAAGACAGATGAAAACACATTAACATGTTTTATTATATTCTAATACATAGGAGCGGTATTATAGTAGTTATATTCTTGTACATAGGAGCAGTATTATAGTAGTTATATTCATGTACATAGGGGGTAGTATTATAGTAGTTATATTCTTGTATATAGGGGCAGTATTATAGTAGTTATATTCTTGTACATAGGAGCAGTATTATAGTAGTTATATTCTTGTACATAGGGGGTAGTATTATAGTAGTTATATTCTTGTATATAGGGGGCAGTATTATAGTAGTTATATTCATGTACATAGGGGGTAGTATTATAGTAGTTATATTCTTGTATATAGGGGCAGTATTATAGTAGTTATATTCTTGTACATAGGAGCAGTATTATAGTAGTTATATTCTTGTACATAGGGGGTAGTATTATAGTAGTTATATTCTTGTATATAGGAGCAGTATTATAGTAGTTATATTCCTGTATATAGGGGGCAGTATTATAGTAGTTATATTCTTGTATATAGGAGGCAGTATTATAGTAGTATATTCTTGTATATAGGAGCAGTATTATAGTAGTTATATTCTTGTATATATGAGCAGTATTATAGTAGTTATATTCCTGTATATAGGGGGCAGTATTATAGTAGTTATATTCCTGTATATAGGAGCAGTATTATAGTAGTTATATTCTTGTATATAGGAGCAGTATTATAGTAGTTATATTCCTGTATATAGGGGGCAGTATTATAGTAGTTATATTCTTGTATATAGGGGGCAGTATTATAGTAGTTATATTCTTGTATATAGGAACAGTATTATAGTAGTTATATTATTGTACATAGAGGGCAGTACTACAGAGACAAGTGAAGAGAGCAATAAAGACAACGGGGGGAGATTTATCGAACTGGTTTAAAGTGAAACTGGCTCAGTTGCCCCTAGCAACCAATCAGATTCCCACTTTTTATTCCTCACTGACTTTTTGGAAAATGAAAGATGGAATCTGATTGGTTGCTAGACGCATCTCATCCAATTCTACTATACACCAGTTTAATAAATCTCCCCCAATGTCTTTTGACTGTCCCTGATTGTGGATGTGTAAGGACTGTGTATGGCTGATAGTAAATGTACTTCCAATGAGTAAAGAGGCATTGCTGACCTCGGCGGAGAAAATGTATGAGAAGAGCCTGAGCCAGCAGCATCTGAGCACTCCTGATCATACAGCCCCATCCGCAGTCTGTAGTCAGCTGGGTCCCTTCCAGCGCAGGGAAATCCCGTCTGTACGTCAGCCATACCCTGGAGACAAAGTCCTGCTGAAACCGCTCAATGTCATCTGTGAGGACAGGGGAACATAACAAGGAATAACAGGAATGGGGGTTATACCGTCTATTTTTATTCTTCTTATGAAGATCGAACTAAACGTGGTGCAATCTGTATGTTTTGTGAGATTCCTGTTCTTGTTTGGTTTGTACACATTGTTATCTGGCCGCAACCTTCTCACCTTCGTTTCGGAAGGAGTAGTGTTTGCCCAGCAAATATAAGGGGGTAGACCTGTTGAAATGAGTCTTCATCTTCACCGTCCAACCTGTCCGACAAAATCAGAGAGAAATTACTCTCAAACTAAAATTAGTATGTATATTTCTTTTAGTAGTTATTATTATATCTGCTCTCGGGAAAGCTGGGTGACAACCAATATGGCTGCCATTACAGGGTCAGGCACTTCTAACTAGGAAATCTGAATATTGCCCTCTAAGAATTTGGTAAAGCTGGGTGCCTCCCTATGGTAGCTGCATGTGCACTCTCTGGCACCCAGCTTTCCCAGATGCAGATAAATCCATCACCATCCTCGCACCATATTTGACGCTGTTCCATGCTGTCAGTAGTTTGCTCTTTATCTTATCCACCTCATCGGTCGCGCTCTCTCGTCCAGCTCCTTGGTAACCCATCTGAGGCGGGTCATGGCGGCCACTCAGGTTCCTGCGTCGTTGGCCCTCTGGGCTGCCGTACTGAGTGGCCGCTGGTGACACGGAATTCATTTATCCAGTCTGTTTTCTCATGAAGGTGAAGAGCATGACTGGAGGAACCCTGTGCGGAGGAGAGGAGGGGGATGGGTTGTGTTCACAGATCAAGTCATAATAGCTCTTTGGTATCTAACAGTAACACTGTCTTTGTCACCCATAGCAACCAGAGCTCAGCTTTCAGTCTCTGTTGCTCATAGCAACCAGAGCTCAGTTTTCTCTGTTACTCATAGCAACCAGAGGCTCAGCTTTCAGTCTATGTTGCTCATAGCAACCAGAGGCTCAGCTTTCGGTCTCTGTTGCTCATAGCAACCAATCAGAGGCTCAGCTTTCAGTCTCTGTTGCTCATAGCAACCAGAGGCTCAGCTTTCAGTCTCTGTTGCTCATAGCAACCAGAGGCTCAGCTTTCAGTCTCTGTTGCTCATAGCAACCAGAGGCTCAGCTTTCAGTCTCTGTTGCTCATAGCAACCAGAGGCTCAGCTTTCAGTCTCTGTTGCTCATAGCAACCAGAGGCTCAGCTTTCAGTCTCTGTTGCTCATAGCAACCAGAGGCTCAGCTTTCAGTCTCTGTTGCTCATAGCAACCAGAGGCTCAGCTTTCAGTCTCTGTTGCTCATAGCAACCAGAGGCTCAGCTTTCAGTCTCTGTTGCTCATAGCAACCAGAGGCTCAGCTTTCAGTCTCTGTTGCTCATAGCAACCAGAGGCTCAGCTTTCAGTCTCTGTTGCTCGTAGCAACCAGAGCTCAGTTTTCTCGCTGTTGCTCATAGCAACCAATCAGAACTCAGCATTCAAACTCTGTTGCTCATATCAACCAATCAGAGGCTCAACTTTCAGTCTGTTGCTCATAGCAACCAATCAGCACTCAGCTTTCAGTCTCTGTTGCTCATAGCAACCAATCAGCACTCAGCTTTCAGTCACTGTTGCTCATAGCAACCAGAGGCTCAGCTTTCAGTCTCTGTTGCTCATAGCAACCAATCAGCACTCAGTTTTCAGTCTCTGTTGCTTATACCAACCAATCAGAGCCCAGCTTTTGTGTTTCTAGAACAATTTGAAAAATAAAAGCTAAGCGCTGATTGTTATAGGAAACAAAGACTAACAGCTAAGCACTAATTGGTTGTTATAAGCAACACACAATGAAAACTAAGCTCTGAGTGGTTGTTATGAGCAGCAAGGAGATAAATGAGGCACACAGTGTACTGGACAGCTGCAGAACTTTACACCATATATTATTTAAAGGGATTCTCTAGGACTACTTTATTGACAGCCATTAGTGCTTGATCAATTGGGGGGGGGGGGGGGGGGGTCCTATCTACGGGACCCATATCGATCAGCACAATAAACAGGCCATGTCCGAGTGCAGTACTAGGAGCAGCGTCTGGGCCTATTGTCCTCTCCCCGCTAGACAAATCCATGTGGGTGCACTACAAACCTATTGATGCTGCTATATCTATGTAAGAGTATGTTATGTCATATAACATTGGTCTAGACCCATAATACTCCCTATATATACCATTTACCATAAGTAACAATGAATGTGTTGTGCTATAGGCCTAAAAAAAAAAAAGTTGTAGGACCCCTTTAAGGACTGCACCATCACAGACAGAGGTATTGTCTTGCTGCTACATTAAAACTTATCTTTAAAACTGTTTTTCCTAAGTGGATAACCCCCAGTCCAAGGAAAACCTCCCCAGGACACTGCCCCCCCTGCAAACAAAGCTTCTCTCTGCAGCTCCACACCCCTCTCTCCAGGAATAGACCGCTCCACAAACGACCCAGAAGGTTAAACGCACAACACAGGTCATGTGACCTTTGAACCCCAACACAGCCGACCTCACCTTCTCTTTCCCCAGAGGAAGACCATCGGAAATCACATGCCCATATCAGGTCGGCAATTCACTTCCGCTTCACTTCCGCCCTTCTAACAGAAACTCCCACGAGAGACACTTCCCGGTTTCGCCAATGACGTCAGACGCTGCTGCTATGGCAAAATACATTGAATAACTTTATTGACAGACGCCAGTAAGTCCATACGCGTTGCGTCATCACGACGTAGATGAGCAGAGTCGGCGGTAGGAGCCGTCCTTCCTAATCACGTGATGGGGACGTCAGCGTGACTAAGAGGTGGCGTATTAGCATAAGCTCTCCCATGATGCTCTGCGTGCTGCTCTGTGTCTCTGTCTGCTCTGCGTGCACTCTGCTCCGTCACACTAAGCTGGCTGAGGAGAGCTGGAGCTGTGGCTGGAGCTGTGCAGAGGGTCAGTCAGCTTTGCGCAGTGGCAGTATCATAGCCAATGAGGTTTATCCGAGGCGTGATTATTGCTAATTGAAAACTTTTCCCAATACCCCGCCATGATGACTTGAAATATAGTCAGCACTGGCAATTTTTGACAGTCTCTCAGGAGACTGAACTTTGTTGTGAAAGATAGTCATATAACCTTGAATATACTAAACCAGCATGCTCTCTAGTGATACTGGCTCAGTTGCTCCTAGCAACCAATCAGATTCCACCTTTCATTTTCTAATCAGCCTGTGAGGGATGTAAGGAGGAGCCTGATTGGTTGCTAGGGGCAACTGAGCCAGTTTCACTTTACACCATGTTTGATAACTGTAGCCGCGTGAGAGCTTGTTTTTTGTGCTTTCATTAGCACCATTTTGAAACATGATTGATTTTTTTTATATTATATATTTTTATAATTTTTTTTTTTTTTTTGGGGGGGGGGGGGGGGGGGGGGGCAGATTAACCCCTTCCCGTCAGTAACATGTGTGTATATATATATATATATATATATATATATATATATATATATATATATATATATATATATATATATACACACACGTTCCTGCACTGACGGGGCTTCTGATGTGTGTGGGGTGGCTGCAGTGTGAGCAATCCTGCACACATCAGTGTGCCCGGGGCCGGAGGTAATGAGAGGCAGCTGCGATCCTGCACACATCAGTGTGCCCGGGGCCGGAGGTAATGAGAGGCAGCTGCGATCCTGCACACATCAGTGTGCCCGGGGCCGGAGGTAATGAGAGGCAGCTGCGATCCTGCACACATCAGTGTGCCCGGGGCCGGAGGTAATGAGAGGCAGCTGCGATCCTGCAGCTGCGTCTCATTAACCCCTTATGCTGCGTTTACACGAAACGATAATTGGCCTGATCGTCCGATTAACGATGTCGGAGTAACGTTTTTTTTTTTTCATCACGATCAGCGTTTAGACGGAACGATATATTGTACGGAAAATTAGTGTTGCGATCGCTTAAGCCTATCTCACACATTTTCGGTTAAATCGGCGAACGACTGGTCACACGGAACGATCTGCGGATTTTTTGCGAACGATCAACGACGATTTGAGAACATGTTCAAAGATCAAAATGAACGATTTCTCGCTCGTCGTTTGATCGTTCGCTGCGTTTACACGTACGATTATCGTTCGAATTTGATCGTTATCATGCAAATTCGCGCGATAATCGTTCCGTGTAAACGCAGCATTAAAAGCCGCAATCTATATCTATCGCTGTGTTTAAGGTACTCAGTGACAGA
The DNA here is from genome assembly GCF_027789765.1 of Dendropsophus ebraccatus. Classification (NCBI taxonomy): domain Eukaryota; kingdom Metazoa; phylum Chordata; class Amphibia; order Anura; family Hylidae; genus Dendropsophus; species Dendropsophus ebraccatus. Next base: position 211,744,962 of record NC_091454.1, on the reverse strand, counting down.
ACAAGCATCTGTCATTGAGTGATCAGGACCTCCGTATTTATTACATGGAGCGATAATCAGCTGAATCGGGCCGATTATCGTTCCGTGTAATAGTACCCTTAATCTGACCCGGACTTTTATGCATCAAAGGGCTTTGTCTTGAAGGGGTTAACAAAGTACAAGAATCACAGCTTTTTTTTTTTTTTTAACACGTTCATAATTTCTTATTGTTTAGGTCGTTACGGACGCAGCAATACCTAATATGTATATTTTTATTTAATTTTTTAATGTTTTAAAGAGAATAAGGGCCCTATTCCACAGGAACGATAATCGGCCGAATCAGCCCCCATCCGTGTCGTACGGTCATGATCACCCCGGAGAACGTTTTAAACGACCGCAAAATAATCGTTACACTACATATATCGTTCACGTTCCCACGTGTGTTATGTGTTATCGTTCGCTAAAAAAAAAATCGTGATCGTTAACGAGCGGTCGTTGGAGCGAGATTATGGACGATAATCATTCCGTGGAATAGGGCCTTCAGATCTAAATCAACGATCAACGACACACAAACGATTTTTCGATCGTTGCCTGCAACTGCACAGAACGATTATCATTTAAGTTCGAACGATATAACGATTTTTCGCAGGATAATCGACCCGTGTAATAGGGCCCTTAGACAAATCTAACCCCCTATAGAGCCCGGCACGCTGAGAAGGACGGTGTGTGATACCCTCCTCCTCGTCTAACCTGCCGATAGTTCCCCTTTAAAGGACAACTCCGGCGGGACCCCCCCCCCCCAAAAAAAAACACAGACACACACAGACACCATACTCACCATCCCTCTGGTGACGATCGCCACTCCATTCGCCCGCCGTCCGCCTCACCGTCACCTGCCTCCGCCGTCCAGCGATGTCTCTTGCTTCCGGGTCCATGAGAGAGAAAAGGCTGCCAGTGCGCTTGCGCACCGGCAGCCTTTTCATTGGCTGGAGCGCATCACATGGCTTCCAGCAAGCTCAGCCAATCAGGGCTGAGCAAGCTGGAAGCCATGTGATGCGCTCCAGCCAATGAAAAGGCTGCTGGTGCGCATGTGCACCAGCAGCCTTTTCTCTCCCATTCACTCTCAATGAAGACGCCGAAGAGGAAGAAGACCCGAACCACCCCCCAGCTCTGATGTCACCCGACACCAGAGAAGAGGACCGTGACGACCGTAATAGGTAATGTATACATTCTTTAACTTCCGGGGTGGGGGGTTGGAAAGTGGGGGAAGGGGGCCAGACCGGGTATTTAACCACATTACAAAGTTATATAACTTTGTAATGTGTGTTAAATAAGCAAAAAAATAATTTCGCCGGAGTTGTCCTTTAATGAATGCTGTGAAAAGGATTTTTGCCAGTCACTAAGAGGTTAAAATAAGGGCAATTGTTTGCCATTAAATGTCAGCCATATCCTTTCTGCATTCTCAATCCACTCCCTGGTTTTGGTTGCAAACTGCTGACCAAAAATACTGTGTGCGCCACCACAGCCTAAATATGTTACTTTTAACCCTTTAATTGACCAATTGTCATTTTAACATTTTTTAAAGGGATATTCCCATCTGAGTTTGTTTTCGCCTGTCCATTTATTGCAGGGTGTTCTCTGGACGGGACATCAGATGGAAAGGTATAAAAAACCTATAAAAAAAAACCCGCCTGTACTAATACAGTGAAGGAACTGAAAGGAAGTCATCCTCCCCACCCCCAGCATGTGGGCTTTGTTTCTTCCCTCATCAGGGAGGGGCTGCATTAGCATATCTACTCCCAGAATCCTTTGCTGCACAGGGTGGTTACTCCACAATGTGTACAGAGTCCCAGGGATGGAGGGTGCAGCTTCTTCCAATCACCCTCAGCTTTGCGCAGTGGCAGTATCATAGCCAATGAGGTGTATCCGAGGCGTGATTATTGCTAGTTGAAAACTTTTCCCAATACCCCGCCATGATGACTTGAAATATAGTCAGCACTGGCAATTTTTGACAGTCTCTCAGGAGACTGAATTTTGTTGTGAAAGATAGTCATATAACCTTGAATATACTAAACCAGCATGCTCTCTAGTGACACTGGCTCAGTTGCCTCCTAGCAACCAATCAGATTCCACCTTTCATTTTCTAAACAGTCTGTTAGGGATGTAAGGAGAAACCTGATTGGTTGCTAGGGGCAACTGAGCCAGTTTCACTTTACACCATGTTTGACAACTGTAGCCACGTGAGAGCTTGTTTTTTGTGCTTTCATTAGCACCATTTTGAAACATGATTGATTTTTTTTATATTTTTATAATTTATTTTTTTTTGGGAGGGGGGACAGATTAACCCCTTCCCATCAGTAACATGTATATATATATATATATATATATATATATATATATATACACGTTCCTGCACTGACGGGGCTTCTGATGTGTGTGGGGTGGCTGCAGTGTGAGCGATCCTGCACACATCAGTGTGCCTGGGGCCGGAGGTGATGAGAGGCAGCTGCGATCCTGCACACATCAGTGTGCCCGGGGCCGGAGGTAATGAGAGGCAGCTGCGATCCTGCACACATCAGTGTGCCCGGGGCCGGAGGTAATGAGAGGCAGCTGCGATCCTGCAGCTGCGTCTCATTAACCCCTTATGCTGCATTTACACGAAACGATAATTGGCCTGATCGTACGATTAACGATGTCGGAGTAACGTTTTTTTTTTTTCATCACAATCAGCGTTTAGACGGAACGATATATTGTACGGAAAATTAGTTTTGCGATCGCTTAAGCCTGTCTCACACATTTTTGGTTAAATCGGCGAACGACTGGTCACACGGAACGATCTGCGGATTTTTTGCGAACGATCAACGACGATTTGAGAACATGTTCAAAGATCAAAATGAACGATTTCTCGCTCGTCGTTTGATCGTTCGCTGCGTTTACACGTACGATTATCGTTCGAATTTGATCGTTATCGTGCAAATTTCGCGCGATAATCGTTCCGTGTAAACGCAGCATTAAAAGCCGCAATCTATATCTATCGCTGTGTTTAAGGTACTCAGTGACAGAACAAGCATCTGTCATTGAGTGATCAGGACCTCCGTATTTATTACATGGAGCGATAATCAGCTGAATCGGGACGATTATCGTTCCGTGTAATAGTACCCTTAATCTGACCCGGACTTTTATGCATCAAAGGGCTTTGTCTTGAAGGGGTTAACAAAGTACAAGAATCACAGTTTTTTTTTTTTTTTCAACACGTTCATAATTTCTTATTGTTTAGGTCGTTACGGACGCAGCAATACCTAATATGTATATTTTTATTTAATTTTTTAATGTTTTAAAGAGAATAAGGGCCCTATTCCACAGGAACGATAATCGGCCGAATCAGCCCCCATCCGTGTCGTACGGTCATGATCACCCCGGAGAACGTTTTAAACGACCACAAAATAATCGTTACACTACATATATCGTTCACGTTCCCACGTGTGTTATGTGTTATCGTTCGCTAAAAAAAAAAATCGTGATCGTTAACGAGCGGTCGTTGGAGCGAGATTATGGACGATAATCATTCCGTGGAATAGGGCCTTCAGATCTAAATCAACGATCAACGACACACAAACGATTTTTCGATCGTTGCCTGCAACTGCACAGAACGATTATCATTTAAGTTCGAACGATATAACGATTTTTCACAGGATAATCGACCCGTGTAATAGGGCCCTTAGACAAATCTAACCCCCTATAGAGCCCGGCACGCTGAGAAGGACGGTGTGTGATACCCTCCTCCTCGTCTAACCTGCCGATAGTTCCCCTTTAATGACTGCTGTGAAAAGGATTTTTGCCAGTCACTAAGAGGTTAAAATAAGGGCAATTGTTTGCCATTAAATGTCAGCCATAGCCTTTCTGCATTCTCAATCCACTCGCTGGTTTTGGTTGCAAACTGCTGACCAAAAATACTGTGTGCGCGACCACAGCCTAAATATGTTACTTTTAACCCTTTAATTGACCAATTGTCATTTTAACATTTTTTAAAGGGATATTCCCATCTGAGTTTGTTTTTGCCTGTCCGTTTATTGCAGGGCGTTCTCTGGACGGGACATCAGATGGAAAGGTATAAAAAACCTATAAAAAAACCCGCCTGTACTAATACAGTGAAGGAACTGAAAGGAAGTCATCCTCCCCACCCCCAGCATGTGGGCTTTGTTTCTTCCCTCATCAGGGAGGGGCTGCATTAGCATATCTACTCCCAGAATCCTTTGCTGCACAGGGTGGTTACTCCACAATGTGTACAGAGTCCCAGGGATGGAGGGTGCAGCTTCTTCCTATCCCCCTCAGCTTTGTGCAGTGGCAGTATCATAGCCAATGAGGTGTATCCGAGGCGTGATTATTGCTAGTTGAAAACTTTTCCCAATACCCCGCCATGATGACTTGAAATATAGTCAGCACTGGCAATTTTTGACAGTCTCTCAGGAGACTGAATCTCTTATGTGCAATAGAAGATAATATATTAGAGTGATTCTAGAAATGTTGTGATCTGGTTTGTCTTTCCTGTATTATATATATATATATATATATATATATATATATATATATAACAGTGGTGCCTTGGATTAGGAGCATTATTTGTACTGGGACCGCGCTTGTAATCCAAATCCACTCTTACACCAAAGCAAATTTTCCCATAAGAAATAATAGAAATGCAGACAATTGGTTCCACACTCCCAAAAATAATAAATAATTATTCTGAATATCATGTAAAACAGATGAAACAAACATTCAGAAACAGCAGAATATGTGATATTATAAGTTACTGTACAGTAATGGAGAGGATGGGAAACACAAGAGCTGACAGAGACTGCAGGGAGCATGAAGGAATGAGCAGGACAGATGTGGGCACATACATGCAGCGCTCTCTGTCCGGGGAGAGAAGGGTTACAGCTATCAAGAGATTACCCCCACAGTCCTGTCCCCTGATGTAAGCCCCAGCCTGAAGTGGATCTGCTATGATTTGGAAGGTGAGGGAGACTTCCTGGGTCAGAGTACAGTGCTGTAGACCCCGCTATGCAGACCATGCCCCTCCTCCACTCCCCGTCCCACCCAGTACAAGGAGCTCTTAAACCAAAGCAATGCTCTTATACCAAGTCACAATTTTTTAAAACTGTGAGCTCTTAAACCAAAACGCTCCTAAACCAAGTTACTCTTAAATCAAGGTACCACTGTATATAGAGTGTATATACATGGTTGGTTATAGGAAACTCAACACCCAGTGGGGGGCAGGGCTGTTTCTGCTGATGGTGTCTGACCACATTCCTGTGCACTGTTTGTTTTCTTGCTTAGTCAGAGCCCGGATAGCTCAGTCGGTAGAGCATCAGACTTTTAATCTGAGGGTCCAGGGTTCAAGTCCCTGTTCGGGCGCTTACTTTTAGTAAGGAAAGAATGATAGTTCAGTGGTATAATAGCATTCCGTTCACAATTATAGGTGAACAATGACTAAACATAACCCAGCGAACAGCTACGAGAAAGCTTGTATACATCCACCCATACATCCTAAACAGTCTGACAGCTATGTCTCTCGTTCACCCCGTACACTCGATTGTTTAGCTTAGCTGAACGTTCACGTGTTGTGAATGGGGAAAGGAATCCAACGTGCCAGACCTATATCTCCCCAAAAGAGGAGAAGGTGGGCGGCAGCGAGGACCCCCTTAGACAACAGAGTCTGGTCCTGCCAAATTTGTCAGGGTCGGACGACTTTAGAGTGTGTGGGGATTTACCATGATTTATGCCTGCTCGTAAATCATCACAAAAATCTACACCTCAGGAGCCGAGTGTCATATGGACAGTTCTGTGTTGGCTTTAGAGAAGGATTTAGGGGCAGTGATTTCTGACAGCCTTAAAAGGAGTCACCAGTGCAGCCAGGCGGTAGGAAAGCAAATTATATATATATATATATATATATATATATATATATATATATAGGTATGCTGGGCTGTATATATAATGGTATGCTGGGCTGTTTATATAATGGTATGCTGGACTGTATATATATATATATATATATATATATATATATAATGGTATGCTGGGCTGTATATATAATGCTATGCTGGGCTGTATATATATATGGTATGCTGGGCTGTATATATAATGCTATGCTGGGCTGTATATATATAATGGTATGCTGGGCTGTATATGCATATATATAATGGTATGCTGGACTGTATATATATATATATATATATATATATATATATATATATATATATATATATAATGGAATGCTGGGCTGTATATATAATGGTATGCTGGGCTGTATATGTATATATAATGGTATACTGGGCTATATATACACTAGCGTTCAAAAGTTTGGGGTCACATTGAAATGTCCTTATTTTTGAAGGAAAAGCACTGTACTTTTCAATGAAGATAACTTTAAACTAGTCCTAACTTTAAACAAATACACTCTATACATTGCTAATGTGGTAAATGACTATTGTAGCTGAAAATGTCTGTTTTTTGGTGCAATATCTACTGTACATAGGTGTATAGAGGCCCATTTCCAGCAACTATCACTCCAGTGTTCTAATGGTACAATGTGTTTGCTCATTGGCTCAGAAGGCTAATTGATGATTAGAAAACCCTTGTGCAATCATGTTCACACATCTGAAAACAGTCTAGCTCGTTACAGAAGCTACAAAACTGACCTTCCTTTGAGCAGATTGTGTTTCTGGAGCATCACATTTGTGGGGTCAATTAAACGCTCAAAATGGCCAGAGAAAGAAAGAGAACTTTCATCTGAAACTCGACAGTCTATTCTTGTTCTTAGAAATGAAGGCTATTCGATGCAAGAAATTGCTAAGAAATTGAAGATTTCCTACAACGGTGTGTACTACTCCCTTCAGAGGACAGCACAAACAGGCTCTAACCAGAGTAGAAAAAGAAGTGGGAGGCCGCGTTGCACAACTAAGCAAGAAGATAAGCACATTAGAGTCTCTAGTTTCAGAAACAGACGCCTCACAGGTCCCCAACTGGCATCTTCATTAAATAGTACCCGCAAAACACCAGTGTCATCATCTACAGTGAATAGGCGGCTGCGGGATTTTGGGCTTCAGGGCAGAGTGGCAAAGAAAAAGCCATATCTGAGACTGGCCAATAAAAGAAAAAGATTAAGATGGGCAAAAGAACACAGACATTGGACAGAGGAAAACTGGAAAGAAGTGTTGTGGACGGATGAACCCAAGTTTGAGGTGTTTGGATAACAAAGAAGAACGTTTGTGGGACGCAGAACAAATGAAAAGATGCTGGAAGAATGCCTGACGCCATCGGTTAAGCATGGTGGAGGTAATGTGATGGTCTGGGGTTACTTTGGTGCTGGTAAGGTGGGAGATTTGTACAAGGTAAAAGGGATTCTGAATAAGGAAGGCGATCACTCTGCACCGCCATGCCATACCCAGTGGGCAGCGCTTGATTGGAGCCAATTTCATCCTACAACAGGACAATGACCCTAAACACACCTCCAAATTGTGCAAGAACTATTTACAGCAGAAGCAGCAGCTGGTATTCTATAGGTAATGGAGTGGCCAGCGCAGTCACTAGATCTGAACCCCATTAAGCTGTTGTGGGAGCAGCTTGACCGTATGGTACGCCAGAAGTGCCCATCCAACCAATCCAACTTGTGGGAGCTGCTTCTAGAAGCGTGGGGTGCAATTTCTCCAGCTTACCTCAACAGATTAATAGCTAGAATGCCAAAGGTGTGCAATGCTGGAATTGCTGCAAAAGGAGGATTCTTTGACGAAAGCAAAGAGTGTTGGAGTGTTGCTCATATGTTTTGAATAAATCACAGTTCACTTTTACGTCAACCTTGTGTGCTGCGGAATTTCTACTTATATATTTGAACGGTCTGAAGTCAGGACCCCGACCGCTGGCACCTGCATCTCTGCTACAAGCTGTGCTGCTCACTTTCTTCTATATATATATATATATATATATATATATATATATATATATATATAGTGGAATGCTGGGCTGTATATATATAATGGTATGCAGGGCTCTATATATATAATGGTATGCTGGGATGTATATATAAGGGTATGCTGGGCTGTATATACATAATGGTATGCTGGGCTGTATGTATATATAATAGTATGCTGGGATGTATACATATAATGGTATGCTGGGCTGTATATACATAATGGTATGCTGGGCTGTATATATATATATAATGGTATGCTGGGATGTATATATATAATGGTATGCTGGGCTGTATATATATAATGGTATGCTTGGCTGTTTATATAATGGTATGCTGGGCTGTGTATATAATGGTATGCAGGGCTGTATATACATAATGGTATGCTGGGCTGTATATATAATGGTATGCTGGGCTGTATAGCTAGAGGTATAACCAGTAGGAAGAGGAAGATTGTGATCCCTCTACTACTACTGAAAGAGTAGTAGATGCTTGGAACAAACTTCCAGCAGATGTGGTAAGTAAATCTACAATAAGAGAATGTAAAACTGCCTGATATATACATATATCTATCCTAAGATAATATGAAGAGAAATGCTAAAACAGCAGACTAGATGGACCCAGTGGTCTTTTTATGCCGACAATCTTGTATGTCCCCCTATAGGTCTCATTGTAGATAAATGTTTCATGTGATGTATGTCTGACGGCAACATCCACAGCAAAGTCAGCCATTCTATCCTATAGTCACATAGCTACTGGAGTTAGCCATTTTGTTGGGAAATGTGTACTACCTCGCGGCTCCATGGAGCCCGGATAGCTCAGTCGGTAGAGCATCAGACTTTTAATCTGAGGGTCCAGGGTTCAAGTCCCTGTTCGGGCGACTGCTTTTTATAAAGGAGGTGGGCGGACAGGAAGCTTCACTTACATATCACAATTATAAATAAACACCTTTTTTTAACAAAGAAAATAGAAGAACAATACAAGTGTATGTAAACTCTCAAACGATCAACGATTTCACATTGGTCGTTTAATCATTGTCTGCTATTACACAAAACATTTATTGTTTAACTCTGAACGATCTAAAGATTTTTCGAATGATAATCGACCTGTGTAATATGGCCCTTACTCATCTCTTCAATCTATCCCTAACTACTGGCACCTTTCCCTCTTCATATAAACATCATCCTCAAAAAGCCTTCCCTAAACCTTTCCTCCTTATCCAGCTACCGCCCCATCTCACTTCTCTCCTTTGCCTCAAAACTTATTGAACAACATGTCCACTTTGATATGCCCTTCCACTTTCCATCCAGCTCTTCCTCTTCAACCACCTACAATCTCAGTACTGCCCCCGCCATTATACAGAAACCGCCCTCACCAAAGTGGGCAATGACCTGCTAACTGCCAGAACCTCACCCCAATTCTCTGTGCTCCTTCTCCTTGACCTATCCTCTGCCTTTGACACCGTCACCCATTCCCTCCTCCTACAATCTGTTTCATCCCTTAACCTCATGTGGTGGTTGGCTGCCGTGTGGTGTTGCAGCTGCGACCAGTCACTTGCTAGATGGTACTGTGTGACTCCACTACTGTGGTGGTTGGCGCTAACTCAGCACCCAGGGATGAAGGCACACCTGCTTTCAGTTTTTTTTTGTGTAGGTAGAGAGACTCCAAACCCAATCTAGTACTGTGCTCTGCCAGAACTTTAGAAAAAGAAGAATACTTGAGAATACTTGAAAGAAGAAGAATACTCGTGCCCGTGTTTTGACCTTTGTCACTATACCACCTTTCGTCTTGCAGTGTCAAGTTACCCGTCCTATCAGGGTGACACAAGCCCCAGACCTTGTTACCTGAGTTGAGCAAGGTGTCCAAGGTATCTGGTCCAAGGTATCTGGTTTCACCTACACTGCGAGATAGAGACTGTAGGCGCTTTGGAGATACAAGCTTTTGCGAGGGGTGTTCAGACACATTCAGTGTCTTGCACACCACCTCGCCTCCCCGCCCCCTCACTGTTTGCGTCTCTCAAGGCTCAGTTGTAGGGCCTCTTCTCCTCTCCATCTACACCCCCCCCCTTATTCTTAGTTTATGTTATTTAATAAAGTTTAGTAAGAGAGTGGTCCACTAATATGGTTTCTATGATCCTTACTTTTGTGGGCCAAACACATTTCAATAATGAAGAACGGGTGAGAAGTGATATGCTGGCTCGTTTCTATCCTGGAACTACCTATGTCCACCACTCCTGTTTGAATAACAACTCTCAGAATGCCCTAAAGTTAGGAAGCTCTATTTCCACTATACCGTCACATTTTTACTAACCAAATCCAGTAAATCAAGACCAATATTACCAAAATACAAGCCAATGGCTCCTCACTGCAATTTTAACTGTATGTGCTCCAGATCAGGGTCACATACAGTTAAAAAACAAGGTGCAGTACCTGGCAACCGAGTGGGCTACCCCCCTAAATTTGCCCAAGTGTTGATGCTAGCCCATTTGAGCTTGGCACCCACCAGGGGTTTCACCAGTCTCCCGTTAAGACAATACGAGCCTGTAGGTCAGGGGTCAGTATACCTGTATACTGAGCTGCGCTGCTCCGCTCTGCACAGTAACTATGAACACTCATAGTTACCGTGCAGCAGCACTGACAGAGAGGGAGTCATCAAGTCACAAGAGGGGAAGAGAAGAGGAGATGCTAGGACCCAGGTGAGTATAAGTGTTTATTTTTTTATTCCATATACTATATGGGAGGGGGAGCACAGGGGGGCTATATACTACTAGGGAGTGCACAGGGGGCTATATACCACTGAGGGAGCGCACAGGGGGGCTTTATACTACTGGGGAAGCATACAGGGGTCTATATACTACTGGAGGAGCGCACAGGGGACTATATGCTACTGGAGAAGCGCACAGGGGTCTATATACTACTGGGGGAGTGTACAGGGGGGCTATTTACTACTGATGTTCAGCTTGGACCTTCACCTGACAATAGACCCCGGTAAGTGGACCCTAACTAAAAATTGTTGAGTACCCCTGCTGTAGGTGTACATCACAACCTGAGGACTATTTCAGTATTAGTAACATATATATAATATGCAAAGTGCTGCGCCATGAGCAGTCACAGGTAACATAACCTTTAAGCTACTGAAGTTTGCTTTTCATTCGGAAAAGTGTATCACATGTGGCTCTCACGGAGCCCGGATAGCTCAGTCGGTAGAGCATCAGACTTTTAATCTGAGGGTCCAGGGTTCAAGTCCCTGTTTGTTGTCTTTTTGGGCTCAACAACAACTGTAACGTCACTCAACTGTACCAGCAAACAGGATTACATGATATATTTTCTGTTTTACAACCCCAGGAAAGTAATGGACACCTGTAACTCCCTTCTCTGTCCCCCACATCCCTCATCTCTGCTGAGGACTGTACCACACACTTCAAACACAATGTTTTTTTTTTTTTTTTTTTTTTTCAATTTTTTTATTTTTATTTTATCATTTCATTTTCAAATAAAAACACAATACAAATAAAAACATCCAATAAAGGGAAATACAAAAATTCATCTACTACCATGTTCTCCCCACCTACCCAACCCTCCCTATTCCCTTTGCCGCTGGGGGGGAAAATAAAAAATAAAGAAATATAAACATCATAAATAAAACATCTCATATTTCTGTACACACGCTCTCCATTTTTCATAAGTCGGAGGTTGTGGGGACATCCACGCTCTTACAATCACAAGCCTGGCGTAAAATAACAACCTGCCCAATTTCTCCCTCTGTTTTCTCGAGACCTTAATTCCAGAGGTATCTCCTAAGATAATAGTAACTGGAGAACAGGGTACTTCAGTTTGCTCTTTATTTGTTATCTCTTGAAGCACAGGTTTCCAAAAACTATCCAATTCTGAGCAGGTCCACATCATGTGTCCAAAGTCCGCCTCCAGGTAATCACACCTCGGGCACCGACATGACCCTTGCTCCTTAAACTTAGCCAGAAACCTAGGAGTATAATACAGCCTATGCACCAGATTAAACTGTATCATACGATGATTCCCTGATTTAGATACTTTTCTTACATTCAGAAATATCTGTCTCCATTTTTCTTCACTTATTTGCCCAATTTCTTGCTCCCATTTTCCCCTACTCCCACTGGAGACCTCCTTCCTTGCTAACAGATATCTATAAATGAAAGACACCACTTTCCGTTTAATTAGAGAGCCCCTGATCTTATCTACCAGCCCATCCCCCTCTATCTTCAATCCCTGCTTATTCACACATTCTACCAGGGCAGAGTATAATTGGGCATAATCTAGCCAGTATTTACTTGGCACATTAAACTCTTCTTGTATTCGCGCCCATTTCTTAACCCTCCCTTCCCACATAATATCTGATAAGTACCGTACTCCCGCGTTAAACAGACCAGTGCTTATATCTAGCCCTTTCGTACCCAGAGACTTATTTAGCCATAAGGGGGTGAAACCAAAAGTCCCCTCAATTCCCAACATCCTTCTCACTGACTTCCAAACCCTATACAAATCCGTTACCATGACTCTCTTCTTCCCCTTATCTTGGGCTAGTATCCCCATTTCCATCTTCTGTATTATATCTAGTTCATTCCAGTACCCATTACCTCCCAATTGGCCAAAAAAAAACTATTTGTGGTGTCCCTAGTAAACCAATAAAGCTGGGATGCTAGGTAATATAATTTCATGTCTGGGATACCCAACCCTCCCTTCTCCAGAGGCATAGTAAGGACATCCAGCTTTATTCTTACTCTCCTTCTTCCCCAAATTAAGTCGTTTATTAGTTTTTTAATTCTCCTGAAGTATTTGTCACCTATCCAGGTGGGAGCTACCCCAAAGACAAACAATAACTTGGGGAGGAGGATAGTTCTTAACAATACAATCCTATCCATTCTAGTAAGGGGCAGCCTATGCCACACTAACACCTTTCTCTCCAGTTCACTTATCGTCCTCTTAAGATTTAACTCATTAAACTGTTCGATCCTATTTGTTATATGGATCCCCAGGTACTTAAACCCTTCATCCTTATTAAGCACTCTCACTGGGAGTCCACAGCTCCAGATAAAAGTAAAAAATCTTTATTAGAAAATCCTCTTAAAATCCATACATGCAGATAATAAACACGCCGACGCGTTTCAGGACAATGGTCCCTTAATCATGGCAAATTCATAATGGGTATTACAGCCTTTTTATAAGAGGATATGACCATATGTTACAAAGTGTACGCCCCACAGAGGGAGGAGAAAAAGTCACATGTTACTAACAGGTGTTTACAAATGAATTAGACAAATGCAATTTATACAAATAAATTTACAAAAAATACATATATACAAACGGAATGGGTATTAATACAAGGAGAAACAACTCAGTTTTGGATCTTGCGTTTATGCACACGCATTCCAAATGGCCTCAATTATAGAAATGATCTCTTTCATTTACTGAGTTGTTTCTCCTTGTATTTATACCCATTCCGTTTGTATATATGTATTTTTTGTAAATTTATTTGTATAAATTGCATTTGTCTAATTCATTTGTAAACACCTGTTAGTAACATGTGACTTTTTCTCCTCCCTCTGTGGGGCGTACACTTTGTAACATATGGTCATATCCTCTTATAAAAAGGCTGTAATACCCATTATGAATTTGCCATGATTAAGGGACCATTGTCCTGAAACGCGTCGGCGTGTTTTTTATCTGCATGTATCGATTTTAAGAGGATTTTCTAATAAAGATTTTTCACTTTTATCTGGAGCTGTGGACTTCCACTTCTTACTCATTGCCACCAGATCTAATGAGGACCAGCACTACTGACTACTGCACACACAGTGAGCTGATTTGCTTCTCTATGTTCCTACTCTCACTGGGAGATCTCCGAAATGCAGATCAGAACCCACTGGCATAAGAATAGATTTATCCCAGTTGATTAACATTCCCGAGAATCTCCCATTAGTTTGAATGAGCTCTATAGTCCTAGGAACCGCTCTCACCGGGTCCTTAAGGAAGAAAAGAATGTCATCCGCATAGAGTGTCACTCTGTCCCCTCCACCCCTCGCCCTGAACCCTTCTATCACTAAATCAATCCTTATCTGGGAGGCCAAGGGCTCCATACAGAGGGCGAAGAGAAGAGGGGAGAGGGGACACCCCTGCCTAGTACCTCTCTCTAACTGAAAACAAGAAGAGTTCTGACCATTAACCATAACTGCGGCTTTAGGATCCCTATAGAGTATTTTTATCATTCCTATAAATTTGGGCCCAAATCCAAACTTATTAAGAACTTCCCACAGATACTCCCACTCCACCCTGTCAAACGCCTTAGCTGCGTCCAAAGACAGGATGGAGTGGGAGGTCGGGGCCTCCAGTAATTGCATATTTTCAAAAACTCTTCTGACATTGAACTTGGCCATTCTCCCGGGAATAAACCCTGACTGATTCTTGTGAACCAGTTCTCCCATTATATTATTTAACCGATTGGCCAACACTCTTGCGAAGATCTTAGCGTCAGTGTTTATTAATGATATTGGTCTATACGACTCTAGCAACAAACCATCCTTCCCCCCCTTTAAAATTAATGTTATTAAGCCTCTCTCATTAAGGGCGATAAATAACCCACATCAATTGAATGATTTAAGGCTTCCAAAAGGGGAGGGAACAACTCCTCTTTATGTTCTTTATACAGGCTATAAGGGATACCATCCATACCCGGGGATTAACCCCTTCTAATGCATTCTTCAGCTCTTCTAAGTTCAGGGGTTTATCTAAGTTATCCCTTTGTTCTTCTGTTACCCTAGGCAGCTCAATCCCCTCCAGATATTCCAGCAAGTCCTTCTTCTCATATCTAACCTCCGAGTGGTATAGGTTTTTAAAGAAATTTACAAACTGTATTAATATATCACTACCATTTACTATGTGACCAGAGTGAGTCTTAATCGCAGATATGTTCCTATTCGCCTCCTGATTTCTGATTATTGCCATTAAGCCCTTATTTGGTACTCCTGCCCCTAAGAATCTTCTCTTCCAGAGAAAGCCTGCCTGATTCTTAGCCTTTTGGAATAGATAATTATGAAGCTCTTCCTGTTTCTCAATTAAGTTATTTCTCAATTCTGGGGATGGTCTGCTCATAAACTCCTCCTCACTCTCTTGAACCTTCCTTTTAAGCCCCTCTTCCCTATTCCTAAAATCTTTCCTTAATTTACTAATTACCCCAAAATATTTACCCCTGATATAAGCCTTAAGCATATCCCAAACCATGTGTGGTGAGGCTGTGTTTTTATTTATTTCCCATATTTCTTTAAATTCCTTCCCAATGTCACCCTTTTGCTCAATCAAATCCAGCCAATGACTATTTAGTCTAATGGGCCTAATAACTTTATCAGTGCGCGTGATTATCTCAGCTAAAATAGGTGAGTGATGAGACAAACTCCTTACTAAGTGATCTATCTTTCCTATCCTTCTAAGCATATAATTATTAACTAGAATCATATCTATTCTTGAAAATATTTTATTTGTTCTATTCCAACAAGTGTATGTCCTACCATAAGGGTTTCTCATCCTCCACACATCTATTAACCCGTGTTCCCTAACAATATCAACTAGAGGTGACTTATTCTGTGTTTGTTTCCCCAAATCATTAATTCTCCTCCTATCAATCAGTTCGTCCATGACGATATTAAAACCTCCAACCACCAAAACCGGACAACCCACGTACTCCTTGGTGAATTTGAATAACAGCTCAAGGACTTGCCTTTTGAAAGGAGGAGGAATATAAACCACAGCAATTATACACTCAACCCCCTCTAATCTTCCGTGTAAAAAGACAAATCTCCCGTCCATATCCACTTTTTTATTTTTTAACACCCAATTAATTTTGTTATGTACAAAAATAGCTACCCCCCGTGAGTAATTAGAGTAAAGCGAGTGATACTGAGCAGACCAACATCCCTTTGTGAACCTATGGGCAGTGTCGCATGTGAAATGTGTTTCAGTTAGGGCCACAATCGCAGGCAAAAAAATTTTTATATATTGAAATATTGCCAACCTTTTGTTTCTGTCCCCCAACCCCCTAACATTCCAACACAGAATTTTTACCATATGAAAACAAACAAAAATAAATGATCCCCCCTCCCCCAGCGGCCCCTCCCTACCTCCCCCCCAACCCCCCTTTGACCCCAAAAGGAAAGACCCATTGGAGTCTCTTAACCTTAGCAAAACCCTTGTTCCTTCTTTTCATTATTATTACATCAGCATTATTACCTCAGTAACCCTTTTGCTCTAGCCACTCATTGGCTTCACCAGGGGAATTAAAAAAACGTGACTGCTCCTCATATATTATCCTCAGTTTTGCCGGAAACAAAAGAGAGTATTTAATATTATGATCTCTCAGCCTCTTTTTGATCTGGAAAAACTCACCCCTCCTCTTTTGAGTGTCATGTGCATAATCAGGGAAGAAAGAAATTTTGTTGTTATTATATCTCAGTTCTCCCATGCCTCTGGCTTCTCTTAAGATCATATCTCTATCCCTGTAGGACCGTAATTTCATCACAATAGGTCTAGGGTGAGCACCACTCGGGGGCCTCCGAGCCGGCACCCTGTGAACCCGCTCTAAGCAAAAATTTAAAGAAAACTTATTCTTACCAAAGGTAGTGACCAACCAATTTCTCATCCATTCATTTAAGTCCCTACTCTCTGTTCCCTCCAGAAGACCAATTAATCTTAAATTATTCCGTCTGTCTCTATCCTCCATCTCATTAAGTTTCTTTCGCAGCTCCAAGTTTTGGCTGACAGATTCTTCTGTCAGTTTTTTGATCTTACATAACTCATCCTCCAAGTCGCTGACTCTTTGCTCCACCCCGGTAAATCTTTCCCTAATCAGATTCATGTCTGCTCGAAGCAGGGTAATATCGGATCCGATAGATCCCAGACTTCAAACACAATGTTGGTGCGGACGGGGAACAAAAAAATCCCATGTAGACCAGTGTTTTTATAGCAGAAGTAGAAGTGTGTGAATCACATTGGCTCCATATTCATTACTGGTCATAATGGAAAGAAGGCGGCTTCTAGATTAGGCTGGGTTCACACTTCGTTTTTACATGCGGTTTTTCATTGGTTTTTGCAAAAACTGACTGACTGACTTCCATTATGAAAAATAAATCAAAAAGCTTTTTTTTTTTTTTTTTTACATACACAAAAATAAGGTCAGCTACTCTTTTGTGTACGTTAAAAAAAGGATGTGTTATGATCTATTTTTTTTTTTTTTATATAATGGAAGTCAATGGAAAAACAGATGCACACAAATGCATCAGATTTTCCATCTGTTTTTACAAAAACGTATGAGAAAAATGGATGAAAAAAACATAGTGTGAACCCAGCCTTACAGGTAACATCGCTTCTGCCTCATCAATAGCCCTAAAGAGCAAGTCACCTAGAATGAATGAGCTATTAGCATACCCTCTCCCAGGATTCCCAGCTCTGGATGTACTGACTGCCGGGGGTCTCCTCAGGCTTAATCACTACCCTGCAGAGGGGGGTCCGTACCTCACCGGCAGATCCTCAGCTTTGCGCAGTGGCAGTATCATAGCCAATGAGGTTTATCCGAAGCGTGATTATTGCTAGTTGAAAACTTTTCCCAATACCCCGCCATGATGACTTGAAATATAGTCAGCACTGGCAATTTTTGACAGTCTCTCAGGAGACTGAATATGGATGTTAAAAATAATTTTTTTTTAAACTTAGGGCTAGTTTTAAATGAATGAGTGTCTGAGATTAGTAGTATAATCTTCCCATACTTATCAGCTGTTGTATGTCCTGTGGGAAGTGGTTTATTCTTTCCAGTCTGACACAGTGCTCTCTGCTGCCACATCTGTCCATGTCAGGAACTGTCCAGAGCAGCAGCAAATCCACAAGGAAAACCTTTCTTGCTGTATATAATGTAGTAGAGTCATGTCAAACTCCGGCCTGTGGTGCTATTATTTTTGACCCGCCAGGCAATTCAGAGTTTGGCTACTATAAACGAGACTATTGGGGAGAGCTGGCTACTATATGAGACTATAGGGGAGGGCTGGCTATTATATAAGACTATGGGGTAGGGCTGGCTACTATATAAGACTATTTGAGAGGGCTGGCTACTATATAAGACTATTTGAGAGGGCTGGCTACTATATAAGACTATAGGGGAGGACTGGCTATTATATGAGTCTATTCAGGAGGGCTGGCTACTATATAAGACTATTTGAGAGGGCTGGCTACTATATAAGACTATAGGGGAGGACTGGCTATTATATGAGTCTATTCAGGAGGGCTGGCTACTATATAGGACACTTGGAGGGCTGGCTACTATATAGGACACTTGGAGGGCTGGCTACTATTTGGACACTACCTGGAGGGCTGGCTAATATGTTGGGCAATTTTGGTTGGGTTGGCTACTACATGGGGCAATTTTGGGGGGGTTGGCTATTACATGGGTTGGGGTTTAATCATATCATTGCTATTTATCATGTCATTTATCATAGTGCACAGCACAGCCGCATTCACGCTTCAATAATTATCAAGGTTGGACCACTGTGTATTTGAGTTTGACACCACTGATGTAGTTAGTTTGGTCACCACTAGGTGTCATTGTACAAACACATAAGAAACATCTCTATAGAGCCCGGATAGCTCAGTCGGTAGAGCATCAGACTTTTAATCTGAGGGTCCAGGGTTCAAGTCCCTGTTCAGGCGATTGCTTTTAATAAAGGAGGTGGGACAAAACAAAAGTATATTCGTCTATAGTGAGAGTCCCAACCCAATCTAGTACTGTGCTCTGCCGGAACTTTAGAAAAAGAATAAGAATACTTGTGCCCGTCTTTCGACCTTTGTCACTATACCACCTTTCGTCTTGCAGTGTCGAGTTACCTGTCTTATCAGGGTGACACAAGCCCCAGACCTTGTTACCTGAGTTGAGCAAGGTGTCCAAGGTATCTGGTTTCACCTGCACTGCGAGACAGAGACCGTAGGCACTTTTGAGATACAGGCTTTTGCGACGGGTGTTCAGACACATTCAGTGTCTTGCACACCACCTGTTGACGCTAGCCCATTCGAGCTTGGCACCCACCGGGGGTTTCACCAGTCTCCCGTTGAGACAATACGAGCCTGTAGGTCAGGGGTCCTCAACTGGCAGACCGCAGAGGTCATCTGTATGGACCTCTGCTGCAGCTCAGTATACCTGTATACTGAGCTGCGCTGCTCCGCTCTGCACAGTAACTATGAGCACTCATAGTTACCGTGCAGCAGCACTGACAGAGAGGGAGTCATCAGCCGCAGCGGTCACAAGAGGGGAAGAGAAGAGGAGATGCTAGGACCCAGGTGAGTATAAGTGCTTATTTTTTTATGCCATATACTATATGGGAGGGGGAGCACAGGGGGGCTATATACTACTAGAGAGTGCACAGGGGGCTATATACCACTGAGGGAGCGCACAGGGGGGCTTTATACTACTGGGGAAGCGTACAGGGGTCTATTTACTACTGGAGGAGCGCACAGGGGACTATATACTACTGGAGAAGCGCACAGGGGTCTATATACTACTGGGGGAGCGCACAGGGGACTATATACTACTGGAGAAGCGCACAGGGGTCTATATACTACTGGGGGAGCGTACAGGGGGGCTATTTACTACTGATGTTCAGCTTGGACCTTCACCTGACAGCAGACCCTGGTAAGTGGACCCTAACTAAAAATTGTTGAGTATCCCTGCTGTAGGTGTACATCACAACCTGAGGACTATTTCAGTATTAGTAACATATATATAATATGCAAAGTGCTGCGCCATGAGCAGTCACAGGTAACATAACCTTTAAGCTACTGGAGTTTGCTTTCCGTTCGGAAAAGTGTATCACATGTGGCTCTCACGGAGCCCGGATAGCTCAGTCGGTAGAGCATCAGACTTTTAATCTGAGGGTCCAGGGTTCAAGTCCCTGTTCGGGTGTCTGTTGTTTTTTTGGCTCAACAACAACTGTAACATTACTCAACTGTACCAGCAAACAGGATTACATCATATCTTTTCTGTTTTACAACCCCAGGAAAGTAATGGACACCTGTAACTCCCTTCTCTGTCCCCCACATCCCTCATCTCTGCTGAGGACTGTACCACACACTTCAAACACAATGTTGGTGCGGACGGGGAACAAAAAAATCCCATGTAGACCAGTGTTTTTATAGCAGAAGTAGAAGTGTGTGAATCACATTGGCTCCATATTCATTACTGGTCATAATGGAAAGAAGGCGGCTTCTAGATTAGGCTGGGTTCACACTAAGTTTTTTACATGCGGTTTTTCATTAGTTTTTGCAAAAAACGGATGCATTGATGTGCATCCGTTTTCATCCACTTTTCCATTGACTTCCATTATGAAAAATAAATCAAAAAGCATCTTCTTTTTTCTTTTTACATACACAAAAATAAGGTCAGCTACTCTTTTGTGTACGTTAAAAAAAGGATGTGTTATGATCTGTTTTTGTTTTTTTTTATAATGGAAGTCAATGGAAAAACAGATGCACACAAATGCATCCGTTTTTCCATCTGTTTTTACAAAAACGTATGAGAAAAATGGATGAAAAAAACAGTGTGAACCCAGCCTTACAGGTAAAATCGCTTCTGCCTCATCAATAGCCCTAAAGAGCAAGTCACCTAGAATGAATGAGCTATTAGCATATCCTCTCCCAGGATTCCCAGCTCTGGATGTACTGACTGCCGGGGGTCTCCTCAGGCTTAATCACTACCCTGCAGAGGGGGCTCTGTACCTCACCGGCAGATCCTCAGCTTTGCGCAGTGGCAGTATCATAGCCAATGAGGTTTATCCGAGGCGTGATTATTGCTAATTGAAAACTTTTCCCAATACCCCGCCATGATGACTTGAAATATAGTCAGCACTGGCAATTTTTGACAGTCTCTCAGGAGACTGAATATGGATGTTAAAAATAATTTTTTTTAAACTTAGGGCAAAGTGTCTGAGATTAGTAGTATAATCTTCCCATACTTATCAGCTGTTGTATATCCTGCAGGAAGTGGTGTATTCTCTCCAGTCTGACACAGTACTCTCTGCTGCCACATCTGTCCATGTCAGGAACTGTCCAGAGCAGCAGCAAATCCACAAGGAAAACCTTTCTTGCTGTATATAATGTAGTAGAGTCATGTCAAACTCCGGCCTGTGGTGCTATTATTTTTGACCCGCCAGGCAATTCAGAGTTTGGCTACTATAAACGAGACTATGGGGGAGAGCTGGCTACTATATAAGACTATGGGAAGGGCTGGTTACTATATGATACTATTTGAGAGGGCTGGCTACTATATGAGACTATTGGAGAGGGCTGGCTACTATATGAGACTATTGGGGAGGGCTGGCTACTATATGAGACTATTGGAGAGGGCTGGCTACTATATGAGACTATTGGGGAGGGCTGGCTACTATATAAGACTATTTGAGAGGGCTGGCTACTATATAAGACTATTTGAGAGGGCTGGCTAGTATATGAGACTATAGGGGAGGGCTGGCTATTATATGAGACTATGGAGGGAGGGCTGGCTACTATATGAGACTATGGGAGGGCTGGCTATTATATAAGACTATAGGGGAGGGCTGGCTATTATATAAGACTATAGGGGAGGACTGGCTATTATATGAGTCTATTCAGGAGCGCTGGCTACTATATAGGACACTTGGAGGGCTGGCTACTATTCGGACACTACCTGGAGGGCTGGCTAATATGTTGGGCAATTTTGGTTGGGTTGGCTACTACATGGGGCAATATTGGGGGGGTTGGCTATTACATGGGTTGGGGTTTAATCATATCATTGCTATTTATCATGTCATTTATCATAGTACACAGCACAGCCGCATTCACGCTTCAATAATTATCAAGGTTGGACCAATGTGTATTTGAGTTTGACACCACTGATGTAGTTAGTTTGGTCACCACTAGGTGTCATTCTACAAACACATAAGAAACACCTCTATAGAGCCCGGATAGCTCAGTCGGTAGAGCATCAGACTTTTAATCTGAGGGTCCAGGGTTCAAGTCCCTGTTCGGGCGATTGCTTTTAATAAAGGAGGAGGGACAGAACACCAGTATATTCGTCTATAAAGCTTTACTTATATTTCACAATTATAAGAGAACACCTTAACCTCTTAACGACCACAGGCGTATATTTATGCCTTGAGGTCCTTAAGGGAGTTGAGAGGGGGGGGGGGGGGGGGCCACGCAGCGATTAGAGGGCACGGTCCGATCGCTGTGCCCGCTAATTAGCTTTTTAAAGGCAGCTGTCAAAGTTGACAGCCGCATTTAAAATGCTGGCTTTTCAGTTCCCTGGTGTCTAGTGGGGGGGATCACCCCCCGTGATGTGGTCACGGAGGAGCGATCCTTGCGTATCATACCGTCCGGGGTCTGCGCCATAATGGCGCTGATCCCGACTCGGCATTCTATTGTTTTCGGCTGCAGCAGCCAAAAGCAATAGAACACTGATCTCATGGATCTATGCAGTATAACTATACAGCATAGATCTCTATGAGAGATCAGTGTGCATATACTAGAAGTCCCCCAGGAGGAATAACCCTAACCCCAGGGGGAATAACTCTAACTGCAAGGGGAATAACCCTAACCCCAGGGGAAATAACCCTAACCCCAGGGGGGAATAACCCTAACCCCAGGGGGGGGATAACTCTAACCCCAGGGGAAATAACCATAACCCCAAGGGGGATTAACTCTAACCCCAGGGGGAATAACCCTAACCCTAGGGGAAATAACCCTAACACCAGGGGGGATAACTCTAACCCCAGGGGAAATAACCCTAACCCCAGGGGGGATAACCCTAACCCAAAGGGGAATAACCCTAACCCCAAGGGGGAATAACCCTAACCCCAGGGGGAATAACTCTAACCCCAGGGGGAACAACCCTAACCCCAGGGGGAATAAACCTAACCCCAGGGGGGATTACTTTAACCCCAGGGGAAATAACCCTAACCCCAGGGGGGATAACCCTAACCCAAGGGTGAAAAACCCTAACCCCAGGGGTAATAACTCTAACCCCAGGGGTAATAACTCTAACCCCAGGGGGAATAACCCTAACCCCAGGGGGAATAACCCTAACCCCAGGGGAAATAACCGTAACCCCAGGGGGAATAACTCTAACCCCAGAGGGAATAACCATAACCCCAGGGGGAATAACCCTAACCCCAGGGGGAATAACCCTAACCCCAGGAGGAATAACCCTAACCCCAGGGGGAATAACCCTAACCCCAGGGGGGAATAACCCTAACCCCAGGGGGGAATAACCCTAACCCCAGGGGGGAATAACCCTAACCCCAGGGGGAATAACCCTAACCCCAGGGGGGATAACCCTAACCCCAGGGGGAATAACTCTAACCCCAGGGGGAATAACACTAACCCCAGGGGGGAATAACCCTAACTACAGGGGGAAATAACCCTAACCCCAGGGGGGAATAACCCTAACCCCAGGGGGGGAATAACCCTAACCCCAGGGGGGCTTCTAGTATAAGTGTAAAAAAAAAGAAAATGTTTTAATATTTAGTAACCCCCTCCCCTAATAAAAGTGTGAATCACCCCCCTTTTCCCATTTTATAAATAAAAATAAATAAATAAACATGTTTGCTATCGCCGCGTGCGTAATCGCCCGAACTATTAATTAATCACATTCCTGATTTCGCACGGTAAACGGCGTCAGCGCTAAAAAATCCCAAAGTGCAAAATTGCGCATTTTTGGTTGCATCAAATCCAGAAAAAATGTTATAAAAAGCGATCAAAAAGTCGTATATGCGCAATCAGGTACCGATAGAAAGAACACATCATGGCGCAAAAAATGACACCTCGCACAGCCCCATAGACCAAAGGATAAAAGCGCTATAAGCCTGGGAATGGAGCGATTCTAAGGAACATATATTTTTTTTTTAAAGTTTAAATTTTTTTAAAAGCCATCAAATAAAATAAAAGTTATACATGTTACATATCGTTGTAATCGTAACGACTTGAGGAACATATATAACAAGCCAGTTTTACGCGAGGGCAAACGGCCTAAAAACAAAAAATAAAATAACATTTAAAAAATGCATTTTTTTTTTTCAATTTTACCACACATTAAATTTTCTTCTGCTTTCGCAGTGTAGTTTATGAGAAATTTCAGCCTGCTATTGCAAAGTACAATTAGTGGCGTACAGGATGATACATAGACATATCTGATACAAAACCCGGGATTTATTGTGCCGTAAGCCCTGCTAAAGCTGTGGACGTGACATACATCAGGGTAGTGCCGTATTCTTACAGGATCTTTGCATGTAAATGTAATTGTTTACAGTGACTTTCATATGAAAAGGCCATTGAGTGTGGAAGAAAGCTTCATCCAGATGCTAAACAGGAGAAGTGTGAGCGACCGGTCACTATGTCTCCCCCTGCAGAGTCTCACTACAGGGCGATAACATGACAATAGGCTGATGGTTCTATGGGAGGAGGTGGTTTACATTATTCAGGTAAAGATCACATGGGGGGGCAGTTCGGGTCCTGTTACACCGCGCAATTATCTGCCCAATCAGCTTAAAAATCATCAGCCGCCAACCGTGCATCGCTTCATGTAATAGGAAAAGCGCAGTGGGCGGCTGATGAAAGTATATAGAAAATAATAAAGTTATACTTACCTGTCCAGGCTCCCCACTGTCCTCTGGTCTGTTCCCCACTCACCCATTCCTGAAGCTTCTGGAGCCGTCTCCTATGTGACAGGTCGCTCTACTCATTTGTATGGAGCCGATGGAAAGAGACGAGTACAGCGCTCTTCTGGCGCACTTCGCTCCATGGGAATGAATAGAGCCGCAGGTCACATGCCGACCCACGTCTCTATTCATAACAGAGCTGGCAGGGCCCAATACAAAGATCAAGGGGTACAGAGGTCGGACCCCAGATGTTCTCCTACTCATCTTGTGGATAGGGGGCAAGTGGATTTTTCCCTGGAATACCCCTTTAAACCCTTAAAGGAACTTGTCACCACATGACTTGGCTGGATTATGTGTAGAGTTTATAATTGTAGGATCGGCTTGTAGTTCAGCTTCCCAGCTACAGCCCATAGCAGCGCCCTGTGCTCTCTGTATAGCAGCTGTAGCCTCTGTGGCTTATAGGAAACTCTCCAGTTTGCCCCTAAAGGCCGTATTCCACAGAACGATTATGGGCCGTTACAGCCGGTAATCGTTCCGTGGAATAGAAGGCAACAATCAGCCGACATCGTTCATGTTGGCTGATCGTTGCGTTGTTTGTCTTTCAAACATGTTAAAAGACAAACGACTAATATAGCAGCGTTCAGCGGCAACAGACCGCCACTATCCTCTATGGGCTGCCCGGACCATCTAGCCATCACCCGGGCAGCTCCCCCGCTTCTACCCGCAGCCCCCCTCGGACTCACCCACTCCCTGCTGCCGCTGCTGCCGTCCTTACCCCCGGCCCCACTATTCTCTGTGCCGCGTGAGCAGAAGTTCTTTCAATATACAAACACATGGGTTAGGGTACGTTCACACTTACCGGATCCGCATCGTGTTTTCTGCTGCGGATCCGCAGCAGATCCGCGGCAGATTTCGTTTAAATAACTGAACACAGCATCAAAGCTGCACCATTAAATCTGTTGCGGATCCTGTAGGTGTGAACGCACCCTTAAATGAAAAAATAATGTATATGTCCCGCCAAATACATATCTAGTACAATGAAAGGGGAAATCAACACATTCTGGAATAAAATCCCTTACAGGGGCTCTCATAGACAAAGAATAGACCTAGTAATTTTCTCTCTTTCTATCAGTATAGACATATTATTTATATGTTATTTATGTTTATGATATATCTATATATCAGAAATAAAGCTTGTTATTTAGTGGTACTTTATGGCCGTCACGGTTGTTGACGGTCTGATGCTATTACACTGATACCAGTAATACTCAGGGAATCTGGAATCAGCACAGAGGTATTAGGTAGTATATATCCCTAATACATGGATCATGGTTCCTTTTATACTTACGGGAGGATAGCAGAGCAGGAGAGGTTTTCTATAGGGATTTGCTGCTGCTCTGGACAGTTCCTGACATGGACAGAGGTGGCAGCAGAGAGCACTGTGTCAGACTGGAAAGGAATCAACATTTCCTGCAGGACATACAGCAGCTGATAAGTATGGGAAGACTTGAGATCTTTAAATAGAAGTAAATTACAAATCTATATAACTGTTTGATACCAGTTGATTTGAAAGAAAAAGATTTTCGCTGGACAACCCCTTTAACACCATAGAAACAAAAAGGAATAGCAGTCAGGTGATAGTAGTTTCTGTAGAAAGTCATTGCATTTCTACAGGACAAATATATGCAAAAAAACAAAAAAAAAAAAACAAAAGTAGGTGAATTGACATTTTTTTTCACAAGCTCCAAATGTGGACAGAAGTCTCTGTATGATATGTTTGTATTCAGCTCTGTGTAACCTGTCACCTAGAATGAATGAGCTATTAGCATACCCTCTCCCAGGATTCCCAGCTCTGGATGTACTGACTGCCGGGGGTCTCCTCAGGCTTAATCACTACCCTGCAGATGGGGGTCCGTACCTCACCGGCAGCTCCTCAGCTTTGCGCAGTGGCAGTATCATAGCCAATGAGGTTTATCCGAGGCGTGATTATTGCTAATTGAAAACTTTTCCCAATACCCCGCCATGATGACTTGAAATATAGTCAGCACAGGCAATTTTTGACAGTCTCTCAGGAGACTGAATATGGATGTTAAAAATAATTCCTGGAAAACTTAGGGCAAGTTTAACCCCTTAAGGACACATTCTGTACTCATATGGCACATGTCTGCAAGAGGAGTTCAGAGGGGAACTGCACCGCGCCTCCGTTCTAAACTGCTGCGACCCTGACTGCTATCTGCAGCACCGGACCGCAGCTATTAGCGGGAGTGGGCCGATTGATGCTCCCGCTAATTAAGACGATTGGATGCAGCTGTCAAAAATGACAGCTGCATCTAACAGTGTTGTTTGCAGCCCATCCCTGGTGTCTAGTGGCGGGATCCCCCCACTCCCCCTGTGATGCGATCGCGATCCCTTGGTCTTACCGGGCTGGGCCTCAGTGTCGTAATGACGCTAATCCCGGCTCGGTATTCTATTGCAATGATCTGCAGCAGGCCAAAGCAATAGAGCACGGATCTCATGGATCGGTGCTGTATTATACAGCTAAACTCATCTCTATGAGATCAGTACTGATAGAAAGGACACATCATGGTGCAAAAAATGACACCTCACACAGCCCCATAGACCAAAGGATAAAAGCGTTATAAGCCTGGGAATGGAGCGATTTTAATTAGTGAGTGTCTGAGATTAGTAGTATAGTTTTCCAGTACTTATCAGCTGCTGTATGTCCTGCAGGAAGTGGTGTATTCTCTCTAGTCTGCCACAGTGCTCTCTGCTGCCACTTCTGTCCATGTCAGGAACTGTCCAGAGCAGCAGCAAATCCACATAAAAAAACATTTCTTGCTGTACATAATGTAGTAGTTTGGTCACCACTAATAAAGGAGGAGGGACAGAACACCAGTATATTCGTCTATAAAGCGTCACTTATATATCACAATTATAAGAGAACACCTTAAAAATGTTTAAAAAAGCTCAATTAAAAGGAAATTGAGGCTTTTATCATTGAACTGTATGTATTATGGAGTAAAGCACTGGACAACTCAGCGGACAGGATGATACATAGACACATCTGATACAAAACCCGGGATTTATTGTGCCGTAAGCCCTGCTAAAGCTGTGGACGTGACATACATCAGGGTAGTGCCGTATTCTTACAGGATCTTTGCATGTAAATGTAATTGTTTACAGTGACTTTCATATGAAAAGGCCATTGAGTGTGGAAGAAAGCTTCATCCAGATGCTAAACAGGAGAAGTGTGAGCGACCGGTCACTATGTCTCCCCCTGCAGAGTCTCACTACAGGGCGATAACATGACAATAGGCTGATGGTTCTATGGGAGGAGGTGGTTTGGATTGTTCAGGTAAAGATCACATGGTTATAGGGGGGGCAGTTCGGGTCCTGTTACACCGCGCAATTATCTGCCCAATCAGCTTAAAAATCATCAGCCGCCAACCGTGTATTGCTGTGTATAATAGGAGGTGCTAATGTAAGTATATAGAAAATAATAAAGTTATGCATTTCTATAGGACAAGTATATGCAAAAAAAAAAATTCCCCCAAAAGCAGATGAAGTGATATTCTTTTTACAGACTGTGGACAAAAGTAACGCGGATTCTACCTTCCACCTGGACACGTGCAGACCCGAAGGTCTGAATTACAAGAATGATCTTTTATTTCCTTCCTAGTAATTATTAGCCCCTATATCATCTTCATCCCTATCTTTCTGCATCACGCTGCTTGTTATCCCATTTATTGGGTAGAATGTAATGTTTGGGAATTTGCATACAGATGTATTACATAGGGTTAATTCAGGAGTAATGCGTTTCTATGTCACATGACTTCTTACATGACGTGGAATGTTTATATTGGTTGCTTTGTGTTTTTAAGTTGTCTCTTGCACACATGTATTAGGGTGCGTTCACACGTACAGGATCTGCAGCAGATTCAAAGCAAATCAATTCTGGGCCATCAAATCTGCAGCAGATCCTGTACGTGTGAACGCACCCAGACCATGATGAAGCGCAGTTGCGTGAAACACGTCGGTCTGGTCAGGGGTGATTCTAGCCTCTCTGCTGCCCGAGGCGAACTATAGAATGACGCCCCCCCCCCCCCCCCCGTCAATCCGCCCACATTATAATCCACTACTGCCCCCCCCCCCCCCCCCACTGCTGTCCCCAATAAACATAATGTTTGGTCCCTTGCTGCACAGAGGATGTCAGGAGAGGAGGGGGCTGATCTTATAGGAGAGGTCCCAGCAGCACAGAGGATGTCAGGAGAGGAGGGGGCTAATCCTATAGGAGAGGTCCCAGCAGCACAGAGGATGTCAGGAGAGGAGGGGGCTAATCCTATAGGAGAGGTCCCAGCAGCACAGAGGATGTCAGGAGAGGAGGGTGCTAATCCTATAGGAGAGGTCCCAGCAGCACAGAGGATGTCAGGAGATGAGGGTGCTAATCCTATAGGAGAGGTCCCAGCAGCACAGAGGATGTCAGGAGAGGAGGGTGCTAATCCTATAGGAGAGGTCCCAGCAGCACAGAGGATGTCAGGAGAGGAGGGTGCTAATCCTATAGGAGAAGTCCCAGCAGCACAGAGGATGTCAGGAGAGGAGGGTGCTGATCTTTTAGGAGAGGTCACAGCAGCACAGAGGATGTCAGGAGAGGAGGGTGCTGATCTTTTAGGAGATGGTCCCCCTCTTCCCCCCTTATAGATGGTCCCCCTCTTCCCCCCCTTATAGATGGTCCCTCCCTTATAGATGGTCCCCCTCTTTCCCCTCCCTTATAGATGGTCCCCCTCTTCCCTCTCTCTCCCCCCCTTATAGATGGTCCCCCTCTTTCCCCCCCCCTTATAGATGGTCCCCCTCTTTCCCCCCCTTATAGATGGTCCCCCTCTTCCCCCCCCTTATAGATGGTCCCCTCTCCCTTATAGATGGTCCCCCTCTCCCTTATAGATGGTCCCCCTCTCCCCCTCCCTTATAGATGGTCCCCTTTCCCTTATAGATGGTCCCCCTCCCCCCCTTATACATGGTCCCCCTCCCTTATAGATGGTCCCCCTCTTCCCCCCCTTATAGATGGTCCCCCTCTTCCCCCCCCTTATAGACGGTCCCCCTCCCGCCCCTCCCTTATAGATGGTCCCCCCCTTATAGATGGTCCCCCTCTTTCCCCCCTCCCTTATAGATGGTCCCCTTCCCCCCCCTATAGATGGTCCCCCTCCCTTATAGATGGTCCCCTTCCCCCCCCTATAGATGGTCCCCCTCCCTTATAGATGGTCCCCCCCCCTTATAGATGGTCCCCCTCTTTCCCCCCTCCCTTATAGATCGTCCCCCTCTTTCCCCCCTCCCTTATAGATGGTCCCCTTCCCCCCCCCCCTCCCTTATAGATGGTCCCCCTCTCCCCCCCTCCCTTATAGATGGTCCCCTTCCCCCCCCCTACCTTATAGATGGTCCCCCTCTCCCCCCCTCCCTTATAGATGGTCCCCCTCTCCCCCCCCCCCTTATAGATGGTCCCCCTCTCCCCCCCCCTTATAGATGGTCCCCCCCCTTATAGATGGTCCCCCCCCTTATAGATGGTCCCCCTCTCCCCCCCCCCCTTATAGATGGTCCCCCTCTCCCCCCCCCTTATAGATGGTCCCCCTCTCCCCCCCCCCCCCTTATAGATGGTCCCCCTCTCCCCCCCCCTTATAGATGGTCCCCCCCCTTATAGATGGTCCCCCTCTTTCCCCCCTCCCTTATAGATCGTCCCCCTCTTTCCCCCCTCCCTTATAGATGGTCCCCTTCCCCCCCCCCTCCCTTATAGATGGTCCCCCTCTCCCCCCCCCCCTTATAGATGGTCCCCTTCCCCCCCCCTACCTTATCGATGGTCCCCCTCTTTCCCCCCTCCCTTATCGATGGTCCCCTTCCCCCCCCCCCTCCCTTATAGATGGTCCCCCTCTCCCCCCCCCCTTATAGATGGTCCCCTTCCCCCCCCCTACCTTATAGATGGTCCCCCTCTTTCCCCCCTCCCTTATAGATGGTCCCCTTCCCCCCCCCCCTCCCTTATAGATGGTCCCCCTCTCCCCCCCCCCTTATAGATGGTCCCCTTCCCCCCCCCCTACCTTATAGATGGTCCCCCTCTTTCCCCCCTCCCTTATAGATGGTCCCCCCCCCCCCCCCTGCACAGCAGATAAAACAAGAAACAGCACATAACTCACCTGCCCTCCGTTCCCCCGTCGAGCCTCTCTGGTCTTGTCCCGGCTGATGCGTGGCTGCTGGGGGTGTCCCGTCCTGTCCCCGGCAGCGCGCGCATCAGAGATCTCCCCGTGTGCCTGTGGCTGTGACTTCCGGCGCACGGGGATCTCTCTGCTGCCGGGGACAGGATGGGACACCTCCGGCAGCCGCACATCAGCCGGGGGACTAAGGCTGCATTCCACGTTCCGTGATCCTGTCGGATCACGGACGTGGAATGCATGTACTGGAGCCCCCCCGCCCCCGGGCAGTATCTGTAATGAGATGCTGTGAGCGGGGGGGACTGTATTCATAACCGCCGCGCTGTAGTATCAGCACCGCGCGGCTGATTCATTACAGGGCGGCGCTTATGAATACAGTCTCTGCCGCTCACAGCATCTCATTACAGATACTGCCCGGGGGCGGGGGGGCTCCAGTACAGTCAGTGGCGGATTATAATGTGGGCGGCCGCCCGAACCGCCCATATTATAATCTGCCACTGAATGCCGCCCCCACGAAGACAGCTGGTGGTGCCGCCTGAGGCAGACGATTCAAGTCGCCTCATGATTGCGGCGCCCCTGGGTCTGGTGTAGCACCATGTTTTTACTTGCACAAAATTAAGGTTATGTTTTAATGTTTTAACGTCTGGGAAGTGCCGGAGTCCGCACTTGTGATCACCGCTGAACTATCTGTATTATGCTGCGTTTACACGAAACGATAATTGGCCCGATCGTACAATTAACGATGTCGGAGCAACGATTTTTTTTTTTCATAACGATCAGCGTTTAGACGGTACGATATATCGTACGGTAAATTCGTTTTGTGATCGCTTAAGCCTATCTCGCACATAGGAAAAATCGGTGAACGACTGTTTACACGGAACGATCTGCGACTTTTTTGCGAACGACGATTTTAGAACATGCTGTAAGGTCAAAATGAACGATTTCTCGTTCGTTTGATCGTTTGCAGCGTTTAGGCGTACGATTATTGTTGGAATTCTATCATTATCGTGCGAATTCGCATGATAATCGTTCCGTGTAAAGGCAGCATTACATCTTTGTATTCAGCTCTGTGTAACCTGTCACCTAGAATGAATGAGCTATTAGCATATCCTCTCCCAGGATTCCCAGCTCTGGATGTACTGACTGCCGGGGGTCTCCTCAGGCTTAATCACTACCCTGCAGAGGGGGCTCCGTACCTCACCGGCAGATCCTCAGCTTTGCGCAGTGGCAGTATCATAGCCAATGAGGTGTATCCGAGGCGTGATTATTGCTAGTTGAAAACTTTTCCCAATACCCCGCCATGATGACTTGAAATATAGTCAGCACTGGCAATTTTTGACAGTCTCTCAGGAGACTGAATATGGATGTTAAAAACAGACACAGGGTGACTTGTGGTGAACCTACTACTAAGTACGACAGAAAGCTTCACTTACCCATCATAATTATAAATGAACATTTAAAAAACAATTGATTGGGAGAATTATCGCTGTGTGTACTCGCAGCCTTACGATAAACAATCTCGTTTGCAATCGTTAAAAATCGCTCGGGTCAGTGATCAGCTGACAAACAAGAAAATGGTCATTTATCAGATAATTCCGTGTTTTGTATGTAACCTGGGAGGAGCGCTGAAAACAATAGCCAATAGATGTACAGTATTGCTGGAAAGCCTGTGCCGCCATCATCAGCCATAGTGAACGGACATCGGCCATCACACATGGGCGCAGCTTGGACGGTGGTGCGCAGATACATGCCATAGCAAGAGAACTAACAGGGTTGTAAGGTGTAATAAACCATAGGTAAATCTGCTCTTTAACCAACACATATTATTAACATGTCTACTATACTTTTATATTTCAAGTGTACAACGTCCTGGAGAATAATAACAATGAAAAATTATTATTAATCCAATCAGTGCAATGAGCTTAGTCCCCACTAGGTGTCATTGTACAAGGACATAGAAAAATACACTGCAAGGAGCCTGGATAGCTCAGTCGGTAGAGCATCAGACTTTTAATCTGAGGGTCCAGGGTTCAAGTCCCTGTTCGGGCGATTGCGTTTTATAAAGGAGGTGGGCGGACAGACAGGACATGTGTCTATAAGGCGTCACTTACACAGAGTTATTAGCATATCCTCTCCCAGGATTCCCAGCTCTGGATTTTTACCTGTCACTGATGTTCTGAGCGACCGACCACATGTAACTATTAACACTGACTTAATGTCCAAACTGCAGCAAACCTACTTTTTTGTTTTTTTTGACACAAGGATGGGCTAAAAATCAAAGCGGTACCACCCTAGCGGTACGTTCACTTTAATACTTGCTTAAGGCCTCATTTACACGTTCAGTAATAGTTCAGATTTGGACTCCGCAATCCATGAAAAATGGTCTGTAATTGCATCCGCAAAAATGTTAAACTGATTAAAAAATGTCATTATTTTGCTTCGGTTTGATCTGTGACGTCCGCAAAAAAGACGGATCCTATAGACTCCTATTGATAATCAGTACCGGAATCACAATCCACACTAGGGCGTGGCCCATTTTTTTTTGCGGTACGCAATAGAACGGACTGTGGGAATGGCCCAATAGAACGGACTGTGGGAATGGCCCAATAGAACGGACTCTGGGAATGGCCCAATAGAACGGACTCTGGGAATGGCCCAATAGAACGGACTCTGGGAATGGCCCAATAGAACGGACTCTGGGAATGGCCCAATAGAACGGACTCTGGGAATGGCGCAATAGAACGGACTCTGGGAATGGCCCAATAGAACGGACTGTGGGAATGGCCCAATAGAAACCAATAGGCAATAAGTTGATACGGGATTGAGGATCCAAAATCACAGACAACTTTGTGGGATGTGTGAATAAGGCCTAAGGCTGGCTTCACACCTGCAATTCTCTCCTTCATGAACAGGTCCGTCCTTATTAAATGAACAGATAAACACAAACTTGCTAAATTATCTGTTTTTTTCTTACAGGTCTGTTTGCATTTTGGCTTAAAAAAATGATTTTTGTATCGATTTCCGTTTGCATATTAGTTTATATTCCTTCCTGGTTTCCCACTTTTTCTACACTTGCTCAGTGAAAAAAAGATCCGTCATCATTGATTATAATGTATTCTGTCCGAGATCCGCTTATTGGATGGACAAAAAATTTGTGCGCGAACACTGACAGATCTGATGAAAACGAAGCACAAGAAAAACCCATTGAAATGAATGGGGAGTTTGACGGATCCGCTAGCGTCCATTTCTCTGTTATCAAAACTGAGAAGAGAAACGTAAGTGTGGCGGAGGGTAAAGCGCAGGTGTGAACCGAGCCTCTCGCTTCTCGGCCTTTTGGCTAAGATCAAGTGTAGTACCGCTCGTGAGAGAGCAGGGAACCACACGGAGGGAATAAGGGTTGAGCAGGTGGCTGGCGCGGCAAGTCAGCCGGTGCAAGATGCCATGACCCTCCGGATCTGTGCCAGGGGCTCGAGGGGGCTGAGAGCCGAGGTGCCAGAAGTGCCCTGGAAGTGGTGACCCCAGGGTGCCGTAACTCACTGGGGATGGGATCCCACTGAGTGAAAGCACTTAGCACGGTACTTCACTATTACCCCTTGAGTACACTCACCTTTAGCTTTCCGGTCTCCGGCTGTTGAGAGCTATGGGCAATTTTTATAGATCCGGCCGGATGTCCGGGCTGTATCACACAGCACACATCTTTATTTATTTAATTTAATTTTTGTCACTGTGTTCACTTTTCACATGTGTTTTGTCACAAGGATTTTCTAGGTTGCGGTCGCCCTTTTGGGTGTCCCCCTAGAGGTCTAGGGGAGGCATGTGTGGCCATCAGGTTCCTTGCCTCCCTGCACCCCTGGGTCTCCTTCGGGAGATAGCCAAACTGTTTGGTACGGCTGCTCAACGGCGAACGCCTTAGCTAACGCTCGGGTGGTTGCTGTGAGCGGCATTGGTCCTCTCTCTGCTTCGGCAGTGAGAGGATATTTGTCCTGAACCTTTGCAGGTGCCTTCTGGCCCGGAAGGGGAGGGAATGTGGTTGGTTGGGGGCCCATCTCTTTTTAGAGTGGGCTTGCGATAGACCGCATCCTTGTTGCACTTTTTTGTGTGGCACGTCTGCACCTTTTTGTGCACTTGGGTGAGAGCACGCTCCTCGGACTCTCGGAAAATTAAAAAAAAAAAAAAAAAAAAAAAAAAGCAGGTGTGAACCGAGCCTAAGACTCCTTGTTCTCCACAAATGGGCCATATAAGAGGGTCAGCGATCAATGACAAACAAGAAAATGGTCATTCATCAGATGATTCCATGTTTTATATGTAACCTATGTGAATGGAGCGCTCAGCACAATAGCAATCAGCCATATTGTACAGACTTCGGCCATCACACATGGGGGCAGCGTGGACAGTGTGGGAAAATAACGACAATGAAACATGCTTATAAATACAATCAGTGCAATGCGCATTGTCCCCACTAGGTGTCATTGTACAAAGACGTAGGAAGACACCCTGTATAGAGCCCGGATAGCTCAGTCGGTAGAGCATCAGACTTTTAATCTGAGGGTCCAGGGTTCAAGTCCCTGTTCGGGCGATTGCTTTTTATAAAGGAGGTGGGCGGACAGACAGGACATGTGTCTATAAGGCGTCACTTATACAGCTCTGTGTAACCTGAAGTCACCTACAATAACCTACAATAAATGAGTTATTAGCATATCCTCTCCCAGGATTCCCAGCTCTGGATTTTTACCTGTCACTGATGTTCTGAGCGACCGACCACATGTAACTATTAACACTGACTTGATGTCCAAACTGCAGCAAACCTACTTTTTTTGTTTTCTGACACACGGATGGGCTAACTGGCCCAACACTTTTAGCCACACACCAAGGCACTCCAGTTAGTGGCTCATTCACAGGTATACCTAAGTCACAAATTTTGTGGCTCCCAGATCCCTAAGACCCAGACGTTTTGTCCCCCAACCTCCTAAATCTCAGATGTTGATGCCCTGCCTAGCAGCAGCACCCTCTCCTTACACTAACCACATTTTGACCCCCAAGCTCCCAATTCTCTCATGTAGGGCTGTTAGTACTCAGTGTTCTGGCAAAACAGACTAGCATCATAAAGGGCTTGTTGACCTCCTAACACCTTGTATTTAGAAAGTAGACCTAGGGTCAGGGCCGCTTTAACCAGAAGGCAAATGGTGCCTGTGTACCCGGCCCACTGGTTAAAGGGCCCCCCAAACAGGCCGGCCGTTGCAATGTGCGACTAGTGCAGGGGAACGCAGGGGGTCTATATAATGGGGGGAGCACAGGGGGGCTGTATACAAATGGGGGAGTGCACAGTGGGGGCTATATACCACTGGGGGAGCACACAGGGGCTATAAACTACTTGGGGAGCACACAGGGAGCTATATACCACTGGGGGAGCACACAGGGGCTATATACTACAGGAGGAGAGTGCACGGGGGGCTATTTACCACTGGGGGAGCACACAGGGGCTATACAATACTGGGGGAGCACACATGGGCTATATACTACTGGGGGAGCACACAGGGAGCTAAATACCACTGGGAGCACAAAGGGGCTATATACTACAGGAGGAGAGTGCACAGGGGGGCTATATACCACTGGGGGAGCACACAGGAGCTGTATACTACTGATGGAGCACACAGGGGCTATATACTACTAGGGGAGCACACAGGGGTCTATATACTACTGGGAGCAGCACACAGGGGTCTATAGACTACTGGGGTCAGCACACAGGGGGGCTGTATACTACTGGGGAGCACACAGGGGGCTATATACTACTGGGGGAGCACACAGGGGTCTATATACTACAAGGGGTAGCACAATAGGGTCTACATACTACTGGGGGCAGCGCACAAGGGGGCAGCACATAGTGGTCTATAGTACTGGGGGCAGCACACAAGGGGTATATACTACTGGGGGAGGACACAGCGGTCTATAGTACTGGGGGCAGCACACAGGGGTCTATACTACTGGGGGCAGGACACAGCTGTCTATACTACTGGGGGAGCACGCAGGGGGTCTATACTACTGGGGGAAGCACATGGGGGGTCTATATACTACATTGGTGCAGCACAGAGGGGCCTATATTATATAAGGATTTATTACTATATTGGGGCACAGAGCATACCTAAATATTAAGTGGGGGCACAGAAGGGTGTAACTACTATATAGGGGCACAGGGGGGTAACTACTATATAGGAACACAGAGGGGGGGTACCTACTATATAGGGGCACAGAGGGGGTAACTAATGTATGTGTTGGAGTGTAATCTGGCAGATTCTGGAGAGAGGATTCACACCTGGGGGAAGACTTCAAGATGGCCCACACTGGATGGAGTGAAAGAAAAGGTGAAAGACTCTGATCAGAGAAGACGCCCCCTGTGAGTAAATGGATGTAACTGCACTCTGTTATAGGGTCTGTAGTGATAGTGGTCATGGTGTGGTGGTATTATGTAAGGGTATCATTGGTGATATCTTTATAAGGTAACTACCGTATGTATTGGGGCTCTTAATACAGTGTGAGGGCCCTTTCAGGGATAAGTCTATACTTCCAGCTTGCACAGTATAATGGTCCTTTTACACGGAATGATTACCGTTTGAATTTTCACGATAACGATCGAATTTGAGCGATAATCGGCTCGTGTCAACACAGCGAACGATAAATCGTTCATTGTGATCTTTTAACATCATTGGTCGTACACTGAAAATTCGCAGATCGCATTGTGTAAACAGTCTTTCAACGATTCACCCTATGTGTGAGACAGGCTTAAGCGATCTTAAAACGATTACAATAACGATTTGTTCAAATGATATATCGATCTGTCTAAACGCTAATCGTTATAAAAAACACATCATTACTTTGAAATCATTAATCGTTCGATTGGGCAAATTATCGCTCCATGTAAACACATGCAAAACAGGAGATCTGTAGAGCCCGGATAGCTCAGTCGGTAGAGCATCAGACTTTTAATCTGAGGGTCCAGGGTTCAAGTCCCTGTTCGGGCGTATAGTTTTTACATAGAAAACAAAAATCAGTATATGTTGTAGATTTGTCCACACCAATTATAAAACCCTTAAAGGGGTTATTCAGCATTAGAAAAACAAGGCCACCCTCTTCTGGAGACAGCATCACTTTTGTCTCCAATCTGGGTGGGATTTTCAACTCAGCTCTATTAACCCCTTAACAATCACGGGCGTAGATGTACGCTCTGACGTCGTTAATGGTGTTCAGAGGGGGGCTGCGTGGCGACCCCGCTCTGCACCACCACGATCCCGAGTACTATCTGCAGCCCAGGAGCACGGCTATTAGCGGGCATGGTCCAATCGCTGTGACCGCTTATTAGCCTTTTAAATGCAGCTGTCAAAGTTGATAGCTGCATTTAAAATGCTTCTTTTCCCTTTCCCTGGTTTCTAGTGGGGAGATGGCCCCCCTTGCGACGCTTTTGTGCAGGATCGATCCTCGTATCTGGTCCAGCCCGGGGTCTGCATCGTAAATAAATAAACATGTTTGCTATCGCCGTGTGCGTAATCGCCCGAACTATTAATTTATCACATTCCTGATCTCACACGATAAATGGCGTAAGCGCGAAAAAATTCCAAACAACAAAATTGCTCATTTTTTGGTAGCATCAAATCTAGAAAAATTGTAATAAAAAGCGATCAAAAAGTTGCGTATGCGCAATCAAGGTACCGATAGAAAGTACACATCATGGCGCAAAAAATAACACCTCACACAGCCCCATAGACCCAAGAATAAAAGCGCTATAAGCCTGGGAATGCAGCGATTTTAAGTAACATTTATTTTTAAAAAAGGTTTTAAATTTTTTAAAGCCATCAAATAAAATAAAAGTTATACATGTTACATATCGTTGTAATCGTACTAACTTGAGGAACATATATAACAAGTTAGTTTTACCCCAGGGCAAACGACGTAAGCATGAAACCTCCCCAAATTAAAAAAAAAAGTGTATTTTTTTTTTTTCATTTCACCACAAATAATTTTTTTCCTGGTTTTGCAGTGTACTTTATGCAAAAATTAAGCCTGTCCTTGCAAAGTACAATTAGTGGTGCAAAAAATAAGGCTCATGTGGGTCTCTAGGTGAAAAATTGCAACTGTTATGGTACAAGGAGGAAAAAATGAAAGTGCAAAAATGGAAATTCGCCCAGTCCTTAAGGGGTTAAAGTGAATGGAGCTTTTTTTTTTAACTTTAGTCACAGTCACTATTTTGGGGTCCACTTCCTACCTCTGCGGTATACTATTACCAACATTGAAGGATAGAAGTAGCTTTGCTGTATGTATCCAGATGTGGTTCATCATACAATATCAGATGCTGCCAGCAGGGGTCACTGTTACTCAGGGAATTCCCCAGTGCTGGAGTGTGGCCTGGCTGGAAGTATACTGTGCAGCCTGGAAGTATAGACTTATCCTGTGATCCTGCATTTTAGCACACAATTACTTAATCTATGAGGAAGATGAGGATTTCACATACAATCATGATGAACAAGAGAAAATGTTGGAATCTACACAATTTCTAGCGTAAAAAGTTACATTGGACTGAACATAACCACAATTCAACTACATTTGGCCCGTTAAAAGTTGTCAGGCTGCCAATATGTGGCCAATATAAAGCCCAGCAGAGGGCCAGGAACCCAATGTGAACGCAGCCTTAGCTGTCAGATCTGCCAATGTCAACACACTGTATAGATGACATTCATGTTACGCTGTCTGTTTGCCTGTTCGGCATCTTCTTGCAGCTATTAGAGCCAACATCTTGTTTACATGACCTTATACAGTCTGAAGCAGAACTTTCCTTTCAGACAGACGCGAGGATTTGGCTGACCCCAGTATGTTCTTAATTATACTGCGGGCCTGGAGACCTCCATGCAGGAAGCACATAAGGAAACGCACACCTACTTTGGCTGCTAGTCGGTGATTATCAGCTTATTATATTACTCCTGGGGATTGTGCGATCGGGGTCAGCCGGGCCTGCAGAACTTCAGATCATCTTATATACACCAACAATAGGGTTAAACATTTGCACGGTACAGTATCCCGTAGCCCACCATTGTAATTAAAGCTCCGTCAGCTTTTTCCAATGGAAAGAAATACCCTGAAAAAATGAACGATTAAAAGCGGGTGATGTCATGTGCTAAATTATGGGGTATCCGTCCCAGAAATTCTTCCCTTTAGCCACCGACCAGACTTAAATATAGGTTTTCTCTGGAACTGTGAGATATATCATACAACATTATGCAGAATTAAACATCAGGGAAGGGGATTTATGAATTATACAAATGTAGGAGATACAGTGCTGGCCCAGCGCCACACCCCGATTTTTTTAGGAGGGGCAGGGAGATTAAAGGGAGAAGTCCTGCAAAAATTTTTATTAAAGTATTGTATTGCCCCCCAAAAGTTATACAAATCACCAATATACACTTATTACAGGAAATGCTTATAAAGTGCTTTTTTTCCCTGCACTTACTACTGCATCAAGGCTTCACTTCCTGGATAACATGGTGATGTCACTTCCTGGATAACATGGTGAGGTCACTTCCTGGATAACATGGTGAGGTCACTTCCTGGATAACATGGTGATGTCACTTTCTGGATAACATGGTGATGTCACTTCCTGGATAACATGGCGATGTCACTTCCTGGATAACATGGTGATGTCACTTCCTGGATAACATGGCGAGGTCACTTCCTGGATAACATGGTGATGTCACTTCCTGGATAACATGGTGATGTCACTTCCTGGATAACATGGTGATGTCACTTCCTGGATAACATGGTGAGGTCACTTCCTGGATAACATGGTGAGGTCACTTCCTGGATAACATGGTGATGTCACGACCCGACTCCCAGAGCTGTGAGAGCTGTGGCTGCTGGAGAGGATGATGGCAGGGGGACACCGAGGGACACAGGGCACTGGAGGGACACTGAGCATCCCTCTGCCATCATCCTCTCCAGCAGCCACAGCCCGCACAGCTCTGGGAGTCGGGTAGTGACATCACCATTCTATCCAGGAAGTGACATCACCATGTTATCCAGGAAGTGACATCACCATGTTATCCAGGAAGTGAAGCCTTGATGCAGTAGTAAGTGCAGGGGAAAAAAAGCACTTCATAAGCATTTCCCGTAAAAAGTCTATATTGGTGACTGATTTGTATAACTTTTGAGGAACAATACAATACTTCAATAACATTTTTTGATGGACTTCTCCTTTAAAGTCAATGAAGACATTTGTACTGAAACTTAATGCTAAACTAAATAACTTTCTAAACAGTGTTAATTAAAAAAAAAGTAATGTTATGCTTTTGTAGTCTGTATAACTCCAATGCATAGCTGGTTGTCCTGATGAACTGTTCCTGGCTGTGTCTGCATTATTGCATACACCTTAAACTTTAGTCAGCCATACCCGCCACTTTTTGCTTTGTCCGTATACATTGTATCAGTATATCACTGTGGAAATACAAACATTGAAAGACTCTAAAGGGCCCGGATAGCTCAGTCGGTAGAGCATCAGACTTTTAATCTGAGGGTCCAGGGTTCAAGTCCCTGTTCGGGCGAAAAATTTTACAGTGGAGCGTCCCACTTTATTGATTGTTTTGTCAACTTTGTTGATTTTAAGGAAATAAAGCCCAAATTTCCATATCCTCCTCATTAGCGGCACAACTGATGGAGGTGTCTCCACCCCTGTGAGCCCGCAGGACATAAGAATACTAAGGGGCCATATTAAATGGCCCCTTCAGTCAATATCCAACTCAATGACGAGTCTGATGATATGACCAGGGAAATCCCAAGCCCGGTGTGCATCCACAGGCAGCTGTTTTGGGGGTGTTGCCCCTCATCAGTATGGAGCAGGGGTGTGGTGGTTTTGTTGGTCTCTGTACAGAAGCCAGCCCTTTTCTATGTCCCTCCCAGAAGGGATATCTGGCTAGTCCCGTGTTTTGAGGCTCCGAGGACCTTTTTCACATACTGATCACAAATGGAAAGAAATCCCTGTAACAAAGGGGGAAGCCATAGAGCAATAAAACTGTGCTGACACACCAGAGCTACTGAAAGCATCAGAATCCTAGATACACACACCTTACATCACCATGTATTACTGAGAAGAAACTAGGAGCAGGTTGCTGGATATCAGAGGGTTCTCTTCACTGTTGACCAGGCACAGATCTGTAGTAATGGCACTGAGCCAAAGCCGCTACTAACAGTGATTATTGTTTTTGTAAATCACTGTAGAAACGCAAAAAAAGGAGGTATTTATAGAGCCCGGATAGCTCAGTCGGTAGAGCATCAGACTTTTAATCTGAGGGTCCAGGGTTCAAGTCCCTGTTTGGGCGTTCAATTTTATAAACCAAACCATTGACCAAATGGTTATCTTTCTCCCTGACATTTCATTGATCCTCTGCAGCAGCGTTTCCTAATCGGGGTGCCGCAGCACACTGGTGTGTCGTAAGAACCCGCCAGGGGTGCTGCGGGATCCCGGTGGGAAATGCGACACTGTTATTATTATATGGGGGCATACTGCAGGGGGCATTATTAATATATGGGGGCATACTGCAGGGGGCATTATTAATATATGGGGGCATACTGCAGGGGGCATTATTATTATATGGGGGCATACTGCAGGGGGCATTATTATTATATGGGGGCATACTGCAGGGGGCATTATTAATATATGGGGGCATACTGCAGGGGGCATTATTAATATATGGGGGCATACTGCAGGGGGCATTATTAATATATGGGGGCATACTGCAGGGGGCATTATTATTATATGGGGGCATACTGCAGGGGGCATTATTATTATATGGGGGCATACTGCAGGGGGCATTATTAATATATGGGGGCATACTGCAGGGGGCATTATTAATATATGGGGGCATACTGCAGGGGGCATTATTATTATATTGGGGCATACTGCAGGGGGCATTATTATTATATGGGGGCATACTGCAGGGGGCATTATTATTATATGGGGGCATACTGCAGGGGGCATTATTATTATATGGGGGCATACTGCAGGGGGCATTATTAATATATGGGGGCATACTGCAGGGGGCATTATTAATATATGGGGGCATACTGCAGGGGGCATTATTATTATATGGGGGCATACTGCAGGGGGCATTATTATTATATGGGGGCATACTGCAGGGGGCATTATTATTATATGGGGGCATACTGCAGGGGGCATTATTATTATATGGGGGCATACTGCAAGTGGCATTATTACTGTATGAGGGCAAAGCAGGGGGCACTTGTACTCTGACCTCATTGCCATAGTACTTCTCATTGTACCCCTTTATATTGCAGTATATGAGCCACATAATTATCAGCACCATATACTGTGGCGCTATACAGTGCACATCACCACAGTATATGGTGCTGATAATTATGTGCTCATATACGTGGGACTGTATGTATGAGTTTACATGGGACTGTATATATATATATATATATATATATATATATATATATATATATGGGAATACATGGGACTGTATGTATGAGGTTACATTGGATTGTATATATGAGGGGGTTATCCTTTTTTATTTCACTTTTTTAAAATAAATAATTTATTGAAAGGACCTCTGCCCGGCATATGTCACTCTTGAGGTTTTAAAAAGCAGCTCTTGTGGTGATAAGAAGCTGATTTAAAACCCCCAAGAGTGAACTCCGTGAACTATATGTATAATATGTACTGTTTTAGTGTCATTTTATGCCATTTTGGTTGGTGGTGTGCCCCGGGATTTTTTAAGTCTAAAAAGTGTGCCGCCGCTCAAAAAAGGTTGAAAATCACTGGTCTACAGTTATGAAGAGGTGGACACATGAGTGTGCCATCCATACTAGAAGTAACAGAATCCCGGCACTCACGCCATACCTTCATGTGTATGAGTGGACCAGGAGAGATCATTGTTGGTCTATTGTTCACCCGAGGGGTTTGGAAGGTGTAAAGGCATCTTCAGGCTTAAGGAGAACGGGCCGTGCGTATGTGCAGCTACCTATGTATATGTGGCTGGGTTAGGCAGTCGGGTGGGGTCCAGGTTAGGTTGTATGTTGTATTGTGTTTCTAGTCACTTTTTTGTAGCCAATTTTCAGTTGTGTGGTTCTTACCACCTAAAAAATGGAGCAGATCTTCACATCTGTGAATGACATTTACCATCTCACATAACCGGACTAGATGGACTTCTGAGAACTGTGAGGACATGGAAACAAGGGGTGGAAGCCGCAGGAAGAAAACCACATCTACATCACAAAGTCTGGGACTCCGCCATCTTTGTGGATTTCATTCTTGGAAATATTTATGGTTTCATTTTTTTTTCTACAAAACCTAATAAACCCTTTAGTTGTCCACTATAGGCGCCTCACTTGAGTTAGGGTCTGACTATATGGATAGTGATGGTTAAGGGTTGACACCATCCCTTGGCGTCTTGCCTATATTTGGTGTTTGATGTGTTGCTGGTGTAAAAATAAAAATAGGTCATACTTACCTACCTTGGTCCTCTGCAGCTCCCCTTTCAGCCCCTTCCAGTACATCTGCTCATTGCTGCTCTCTGCATCCAGGACAATATAGCAGAACTTGTCCACTTGACTGGTTACCTGGCAGCTCCTGAATACTTCAGTCATTTTACTACTTTGCTCCACATATATATTGTGTCCATTTATACCTGCTATCTTGAGCTGACTGGCCTATAAAATAATTTTAGGCCCCAGACCAGATTGTAAAATAAATTCAGGCCTCAGAACAGAACAACACGCAGATGGCGTCCAAAGGGGAAGAGGACCTGAGAGCAA
The DNA here is from genome assembly GCF_027789765.1 of Dendropsophus ebraccatus. NCBI lineage: Eukaryota > Metazoa > Chordata > Amphibia > Anura > Hylidae > Dendropsophus > Dendropsophus ebraccatus. The sequence continues at coordinate 211,700,321 of NC_091454.1, read as the reverse complement.
GGAGTGGAAAGTGATATCGGTTTTTAGAGGTTCCCGTAGTCGGCACAATGTCGGCCTAGGCAGTAGTCTGGCACTCGGTTATTCCATGTTGCTTACTCAATTTTGCTTTTGAAATTCTGCTGGTTACCAGTAGCGGTCTTTGGCACCAAGCACCCCAAGCAATCGCTTGGGGCCCCCAACATCCAGGGGGGCCCCCACACCCCGCTCTTCTCTTGTGCTCAAAAGCCGCTAGACAGGGCTGCTGCCTCGCTCGCTGCTGTGATCTGAACTGTAACTATGAGCACTCGTAATGAGCGCTCACAGTTACACGCAGCAGCAGCACTGACAGGGCGGGAGCCATTGGCTCCCTTCCTGTCAGTCACTCTTGTGGCCGCAGGAAGTGTTTTCCCTGCGGTCACAAGTGGCCGCTCTGTCCTTGTGGTGTCGGTGCTCCAGTGACATCACTGGAGCATCGGCGCCAGGACAAGGGGAGCGCTGCCACCAGAGTGAAGAGAAGAGAAGACGCCCAGACCCAGGTGAGTATAAGTGTTTGTTTTATTGTGTTATATACTATATGGGAGGGGGAGCACACAGGGGCCTGTGTAACTGGGGGAGCGCACAGCGGGGGTCTATATAAATGGGGGGAGCACACAGTGCGGCTATATAACGGGGAAGACACAGGGGGGCTATATATAACTGGGGGAGCACACAGGGGGGCTATAGACTACTGGGGCTTCACAGAGGGGTCTATATACTACATGGGTAAGCACACAGGGGGTCTATATACTACTTGGGGCAGCAGAATGGGGTCTATATACAACTGGGGGAGCACACAGGAGGTCTATATCCAAGTGGGGAAGCACACAGGGGGGCTATATACTACTGGGGGAGCACTCAGGGGGTCTATATACTACTGGGGTAGCACACAGGGGTCTATATACTACTGGTGGGGCACACAGGGGGTCTATATACTACTGGGGGAACACACAGGGGTCTATATACTACTGGTGGGGCACACAGGGGGTCTATATACTGCTGAGGCAGCACACAGGGGGTCTATATATAACTGGGGGGCACACAGGGGTCTATATACTACTGGGGCTGCACACAGGGGGTCTGTATACTTCTGGAGGAGCACACAGAGGTCTATATACTACTGGCGGGGCACACAGGGGGTCTATATACTACTGGGGGAACACACAAAGGGTCTATATACTACTGGTGGGGCGCATAGGGAGTCTATATACTACTGGGGCGGCACACAGGGGGTCTATATAACAGGGAGCACACAGGGGGTCTATATATAACTGGGGGAGCACACAGGGGTCCTATATATAACTGGGGGCAGCACACAAGGGGTCTATATACTGTTGGAGGAGCACAAAGTGGTCTATATACTACTGGGGGAGCACACAGGGATCTATATAATACTGGTGGAGCACACAGGGGGTCTATATACTACTGGGGGAACCACACAGGGGGTTTATATACTACTGGAAGAGCACACAGGGGAGCTATATACAAGTGGGGGAGCACACAGGGGGTCTATATACTAGTGGGGGAGCACACAGGGGGTATATGCAACTGGGGGCAGCACACGGGGTATATACGACTGGGGGCAGCACACAGGGGTTTATATACAACTGGGACAGCACACAGGGGGTCTATATACTTTTGGGGGAGCACACGGGGGGACTATATATAACTAGGGGAACACACAGGCGTCTATACACTACTGGGGGAAGCACACAAGGGGTATATACTACTGAATGGAAGCACACAAGGGGTATATACTACTGGAGGCTGCGCACAAGGAGTATATACTACTGGGGGCAGCACACAGCGGTCTATTGTTGTGGAGTGTGTGTTGAGGGGGGGCCCAGACATAACTTCTCTTGGGGCCCCAGAAATGCCAAGACCGCCCCTGCTGGTTACACTACGAAATTTCCACAGAGACTCCAAGTGGATTCTGCCGAGAGGCCTCCGCTTGAAGTTCCACCTGTTCCATAGACTCAATGATATATGCTAGTAAATTCTGCCGTCCGAACAAAGAATTGACATATCAATTCTTTGGGTGGATGGTGGAATCTGCCGGCAAATATCACTGAGTCTAGGGAATGGACGGAACTTCAAGCAGAGGCCTCTCGGCGGAATCCACTTTGAGTCTCTGTGGAAATCCTGTAGTGTGCACATACCGTAAGAGTAGTATAACTCCACTCTGCTTAGGCCCATGTTATTGTCATCTCCCACCATGTACTGCTGACTAGTAACAGGAAGTTTCTCAGAATTCTTCATTTAGAAGGCATGAGTGGGGAAAAAAGCGCCATGTTACCCCTTAAAGGCCCCTATATACATTGGTAAAAAGTTGGCCAAACTCACCAATTACATGGGTACTGGTGGACGGTCTAATGTGTACAGAGGCCTCCTGCCATCATCTGTTTAGGCAAAGAAGGATCGGGCATGCTGGATCTCAACTGGCTGATACTTTTGTTCTCTGAGAGATAATCCACAACCAGGGGAGTCTGGCAAAGACATTTTCCTCCTCCTCAATTCAGAACACATGAATGCTCAGCGGGATCAGGAAAGGACCCTGTTCTCAAAATCGCAGGGGGTCCCAGCTGTCAGATGCCTCTCGATCTGACACTTATCCCCTATTCAGTGAAAAGGAGATACAATATTTTAACTCGGAATACCCCTTTACGTTTTACATTATATATGTTTCTCATTTTCCTGTAAATTACACGACTGGTAAAACATCAACCACATAGAGAATTATGTTTAATAGAGGTTTGAGGTTGACTCTGCCTCAGGCGATCTTGCTGACACATTGAGATGTGTTATTAGACAGAACCTTCTCTGACTATTACTTGTAAGTTATGGTCTCGCTGAATGGCGGAGGCACATGCAAAACCAGAGGTTAATTTGTGTTATTTTTTTGCAGGAACTCTTTAAAAGAAATGTAAAAAAAATGTAATTTATAATGTATGTTTTGTGTGTATAGCATTTGGAGAATCCATGCTAACAGACTACAAACCAACCCACAGTAGTTTGCTCCTGAGATGAATCGCTCCTGTGTGTCGCCTCCTTCTTAGGACCAAAGTATTGTCTCAAAGGTGTCCGCCATATTGCCACAAACCCATATAGCAGTTACAGACACAAGATCCCATAGCAGTGCCTGACACAAGAGCCCATAGCTGTGCCTGACACAAGTGCCCATAGTAGTGCCTGACACAAGGGCCCATAGCAGTGCCTAACAATAGGGTCCAATGCTGTGCCCGACACAAAGGCCTATACCAGTGCCTGACAAAAAAGTCAATAGCTGTGCCTGACACAAGGGCCCATAGCAGTGCCTGACAAAAAAGTCAATAGCTGTGCCTGACACAAGGGCCCATAGCAGTGCCTGACACAAGAGCCCATAGCAATGCCTGACACAAGAGCCCATAGCAGTGCCTGACACAAGAGCCCATAGCAGTGCCTGACACAAGGGCCCATAGCAGTGCCTGACACAAGGGCCCATAGCAGTGCCTGACACTAGGGCCCATAGCAGTGCCTGACACAAGAGCCCATAGCAATGCATGACACAAGGGCCCATAGCAGTGCCTGACACATGGGTCCATAGCTGTGCTTGGCACAAGGGCCTATACCAGTGCCTGACACAAGAGCCCATAGCAATGACTGACACAGGGGCCCATGGCAGTGCCTGATACATGGGCCAATAGCAATGCCTGACACAAGAGCCCATAGCAATGCCTGACACAAGGACCCATAGCAGTGCCTGACACAAGGGCCCATAGCAGTACCTGACACATGGGTCCATAGCTGTGCCCGACACAAGGGCCTATACCAGTCCCTGACACAAGGGTCCATAGCTGTGCCTGACACAAGGGCCTATAGCAGTGCCTGACACAAGGGCCCAGAGCAGTGCCTGACACAAGGGCCCATAGCAGTGCCTGACACAAGAGCCCATAGCAGTGCCTGACACAAGGGCCCATAGCAGTGCCTGACACATGGACCCATAGCAATGCCTGACACAAGAGCCATAGCAATGCCTGACACAAGGGATCATAGCAGTGCTTGACACATGGGTCCATAGCTGTGCCAAACACAAGGGCCTATACCAGGCCCTGACACAAGGGTCCATAGCTGTGCCTGACACAAGGACCCATAGCAGTGCCTGACACATGGGCCCATAATAGTGCCTGACACAAGGGCCCATAGCAGTGTCTAGGAAAATGTTAGCCACATTGTTGCTATACGGGCCATCAGAGCTGCCCATTCAAGTGTCATATTGCTCTTTAACCACCCAATAAAGCAGGAATGGGGAACCTGTGGCTGTTGTAAAACCACAATTCCCATTATGCCAGGACAGCTAGAACTAAAACTTAGTGGGAGTTGGGATTCTGCAACATCTCAAAGGCCACAGGTTTTCCATCCCTGCAATAAAGCTTCTGGCATGTAGACTGGAACTTATCTGGAGTCATAAATATGCATAAGACTATGATCCGTACCATTAATACATATTTTCTATACATTAAATTTATGCCGCAAGAATTCCATGGCGACTCATCGTGTGCCAGCTTTGTAAATCCGTTTTATGGTTGAAAGTGAAGCCGTCCTCCAGCTGCTGCCATGAAGAGGTCGGGCAGATTCACTGGTATCGATTGTTACTGTCTAAGAATGAGGGGTGTGCGGAGCAGCTGACGGGCACAGCTGGGAATTCACTGTGAAGATAAATATATACCGTATACTATCATCTGGGCCGATGCAGACAGGTGCTCTGAAACACCACATTTGAGACAATGACAAAGCCGGATGAGTTCAGCATCAGCCACTGGCCATAGATGGCTCCGGATACTGGTGATCGCAATAGACATTTAAGCCCACCAATAGACAAAGCCCACTATCTAATGTGTATGGTGATCTTTCCGATATTCAGACCCTTAGGGGCCTATTCCACGGGAGCAATAATCGGCCGAATCGGCCCCATTCGGTGGAATAGAGAAAACGATCAGCCGATGATTGTGTCATCGGCTGATCGTTTACTTAGGACCAGACCTAAAATCATCGGTCCCCCACCGCGCATCGCTACAGTGGAATAGCTGTGCACTGGGGTGACCGACGATTTGAGAAGCACCATACATTACCTGTCCGGGCTTCTCCTGCGCTCCATCTTCCTCCCCGAGTCCCGCCCGCAGCAGCAGCTCTGGAGTGGCCTGACTGAGCTGTCAGACGCTCAGCCAATCACTGGCCGGGACCGCCGCGGCCAGTGATTGGCTGAGCTGTCTGACAGCTCAGTCAGGCCGCACCAAAGCTGATGCTGCGCCACGGGACCCGGGGAGGAAGATGGAGCGCAGGAGAAGCCCGGACAGGTAATGTATGCTGCAGGGCTGCAAGGACATTGGTAACGATGTCCCTGCAGCCCTCGCTTAACGATCGTCGGGGCCGTGGAATAGGCCCAGTAATCGAGCGCAGATCTAGCAGATTGGTGCTCGTTTACATCGTTGCTCGGCCCGTGGAATAGGGTCCTAACGATCTGCTACTACTGCTCAGTGCAACAGGAGTGACGGCAGCAGACCACCGCAACCTCCTATGGGCTCCCCGGATGACCCAAAGATCGTCCGGGGAGCGCCCCCCATTTGTTTGTCATTTGTTTGTTGAAAAACAAACAACTGTAACGATCAGCTGACATAAACGATGTTGGCTGATCGCTGCCTTCTATTCCGATCGGCCGATAATCGTTCTGTGGAATAAGGCCTTAAGGGTCCTATTAAATGGCCCGATCAATAATGTAAATGAGTGCCAATCTGCTAGGTCAGTAGCCGATGAATTTGGTGTCAGACCATTTCACACGATCAGCCAATGATCGTTGTCATCTCACCTGATCGTTGTCTCTATTACACGGATTGATAATCGGCCAAATTTGCCTGATTCAGCCAATTATCGCTTAGTGTAGTAGGGCCCTAAGCATGCTAAAAATGAGCATAACTGATCAATCGTCCATTAACATCTGCCATTGATGTTAGAGTTCCTCCCATCCACACTTGGCATGACTGAGCATGGATATGTTCTAAAGCTGATGTCAGACACCACTGGTGATGGCTTATCTCCCTGAGAATAAATCGGTCATGCAGTGAAAATCCAACAACTGAGAATTGAGAGGCCATCATACATATTAGATGGTTCCCTCAGATAGATTTGCCCATAGTCACGACCAATGACAAACACTGCTGGAGTAAGTGAGCAACATGGTATCATTAGGAAGCCATGAAGTCGGAGGAGGAGAGGTGAGCACTTGTTGCTGGATTTCTCTACTCATGGGTAGGACACCCTACGATCGGCTAATTTTTGGGGAGCGGCTTCAAATCAATATTAGTTGCAAAAAAGTGGACAATCCCTTTAAGTAAAATGTAGGCCCAGCTTAAGTGACAAACTACGCTAGGGAATCCATTTAGAGATGATGAAGTGACATCCTTTTCTCGGGTTTCACCAGAATAACCTCAGCTACATATTTCTCTACAACCTATTTATCCATCACTTTGTTCCCTTGATCCCCTGGCTGTCCCTCCCTTGTCCGGGCGCCCCCTTACACAGTCAGCTGCCCTGGATCATCACTCCTACATTCCTCCTCTCAGAGATCATTTTACACTTGGAGCAGATGAAAGGGTCGCAGGCCGGGGAGACACACTTCCCTAAACACTAATCCACCCTCTAAAGGCGAGGATGCTTCCGTGACACAGGGTCTGCATCTTCTATCATGGTAATGCAAGCAGCAGGTTACGCTCCCTCGTGGAACTTCCTCTGTCCCATCCAATGGATTAAAAAAAAATAAAAAAAAATGCTACTAATACAAATGAGGACAATAAAAGTGGTAACAGAATAAACTTTACAGTTCTTGGGACCACCACAACGATAGATTATCAAAAATTATAAACTATTGTATTAGGCCTTTATAATTTGGGCCACAGACCCACCAGGATTAGAAAACATGGCCGATTTCACCCCAAAACAGCGCCACAGTTTGTATGTGGTATTGCAGCTCAGGCCTATTCCCTTCAAAGAAGCTTAGTTGCAACACCATATGCGGTGTCCCACAGTTAAGTGCCCTAGGCACCTGTCGTAAAGTTATCTCTTCAGTTTAGTGGTAATGAAGGTAGCATTCTGTAGTTTCACCTCTAGGTGTCAGTGTTACTAATAAGCCTTGTTATGTGTTGCACAGCTGAAGTAAGCAAAGGGTTACTGTTGTTGATGTACCATGTGGTCTGTGCTGACCTATAGGATATAATATACTCTTTCTTTCTCTATCTATCCTTGCTCTTCCCATACACACACACACACAGAGCCCCTGGGGAAGTAGCTAGTTAGCCCCGTGTGGGAGGATGTCAGTTCAGTGTGTTAGTGAGGTGATGTATGAAGCAACCAGAGACACTCAGTTTCTCCAGTCTATCTCTTATATCCACTATGCAGTGTTAGACACTACAAGAGGGAGAAAGTTGGGGATAAACCCAACCCATGCTGAGAACCACTCTACAAAGTGCAGGCAGTATCCTGATACACAGAGGAACTAGCCTGGAAAGGACAAAGCTACCGAAGGACAAAGCTACCAGAGGGTCTACGTATCCTATCTCGCAGTGCAAGTAACCCCAGGAAGTCTCAGACACTTAGCTTCACCCAGGTAACCACGGCTGGGGCTTGTATCACCCTTGTAGAACGAGTACCTCGACACTGTAGGGCACAAGGTGGTCAGACACTAGTCTAAACACTGGTACAAGTATCTTTCCCCCTCAAGTATTTCTCTAGAGTTCCGGCAGAGCAGAGTACTACATTGGGTTAGGACTCCCTTGACAAACTCCTCTCCTCTACACTGCTCCACTCTACTTTGAACTCTACAAGCACCGCTACAACTACCTCTTCTATATTGCACACTTCCAAGTATCTCCACAGCACAAACCCAGCTAAGCACTCACATCTGTACATAGATTGTTTATTTGCTGCCAAAGTGTTTTGTATTGATCAGAGACTGCACAAAAAAGCTCTTCTATTTTTTATCACTGGGACAGAAAGGGAGTGACACTATCACTTTAAAGGGGTTATTCCACAATTTAAACTTTGCCCCTATCCATAGAGAAGCCAAACGTTACCAAGCGGCTAGGAAATCTATTTGCTATTAATAATTTTTACATCTATGGACAGATTTAGCCTTAAAGGTTTCTATTGCTCACAGCTAGGACCTCCCATGATCTATGATTATTAGTAATAGTAGTAATAGTATGGTGATGACATCGTTTGCATGTTGTCCATATCTCTTACACGCTTATACAAGCATCAGGGTCAACATCCTAAGGAAAATAAGCGTGAAAATGTGTGAATAACGCAAAGCGGCTGGGGTTCTCTGAGGACGTCCATGATCCTTATATTGGGAGAACATATAAACTGTTGACCCGGCTAGACATTGTTTATTTTACGCTTGAGGAGAATCCCCCCAATGCGTATCCTGCGTGTGGTGAGTAATGAATGGATCTAATGATTGTATATTATGCTTTAGCCTTCTGACTAATCTATGAATCACATACGACACTCTCCAAATCTTTATGTTTAGCCTTGGACAATCATGTCGAAAGGAGAAGCTTGTGGTTTCGGAAACACGTTAAGTGCCGGATAAATGTTTAGAATAAGCCACCATCATTTTATTATATTTCACAGTGCCTCCACAGGCCAGAGAGGGTACAGCAGTTTTCATTCCTCCAGTACAAGTCCATCTATGTCTTTGGAGTGTCTGGACCCAGTCAACATATCTAAAAATGTTATTTGTTACCGGGAATTGAGAAAACTGATTGATCTGTAAAGTACCATATAGTACTGTACATCAGGAACCTCCGGCCCTCTGGCTGTTGCAAAACTACAATTCCCATCAAGCCTGGACAGCCGAAGGCTGTCCAGGCATGATGGGAATTGTAGTTCTGCAACAGCCAGAGGGCTAAAAGTTCCCCATCCCTGATCTAAATGGTCATCTGAATGCGTGCTGCCTTGTATATAGCAGATAGGCAGTCTTTATGGGTAATCATCCATCCGTGTACAATGTCCCTTAGTTTGCCTTGAGCGTGTATTAGGCTGTGGGTGGTGATCTGCTAAAAGAAGTATCCGTGCAAAGAACTGACAACTTTAACTGAGGCCAAAATTAATCCTGGAACTACTCTCTAGTATTGGAACTGCGAACACGCACTGTGTGACCTGTGATGACAATGAGATCTTGGCACCAAAATGTGAGTTGTAAATTATCCAGGGGCAAATCCCCTGTTACATAGACTGCTAAAGAGACTGCTGTAGTGATTGATATAAAGACTGCTGTAGTGATTGATATAAACACTGCTGTAGTGATTGATATAAACACTGCTGTAGTGATTGATATAAAGACTGCTGTAGTGATTGATACGGAGACTGCTCTAAATGTGCTCATTAAATGAGTTCCCCTGGGTACAGAGTCTGGTAATGGAGACATAGAAGGTAGCCAGCCCAAGGACCTATGATGACTGGTCACTAAGGAGTGATCTCTGGACACTCACCAGCCATAGCCCCTTGCTGTTTCTTTCTGTGTTGGTAGAGGGTGGTCCCTCGGTTACCCACAAAAGAACAAATTTTGCAATTGACAAATGTCCAGGGGAAGACACCTCAGTTAGAACCTCCCATGATGGTTAAGGTCCCCAAGTCTTGGTAGGGACTTTAAGGGGGTACAGTAACGATGTAAGGTGCAGCTCACCTGTATCTGATTTGGCTGAGGTTAACTGGAATACACCATCCAATGTACACAGTAACTAAAAAAATTCTTAAACATACCAGTCCTCAAAGCAAAATCTGATAATATGTGTCAATTTATTGTAATAAAATGTAATAAAAATGTGTATAAATATATAATAAAAAAAGATCTTAAACCTGAAATGTCTTTCTGTCTAGTCCAGGATAAAATACTCATAAACACATTAAAAGCATAAACCATACAAATACATAAGCCCCGGGGCCCTTATAGTACAATGCATCAACACAGAGGGTTAGGGAGTGCGGTACAAAAGCATATGAAAACAAATAAAAGAAAAATGGAAGAAAAAAGAAAACAAAACAAAACATAAAGGTGTAAAAGTGTATAAAACAACTAAATACTCATATAAATAGCCATATAGTCATTGTACTGCAATGCTTCAAATATATAATCAGCACAAGTAGTGGTAGAACTGGTCTTTTGGTTCAGACCAAGAGGGGGATTCCCATCATCCTCTCACTGACTTGCAGTAGAATCACACAGTGAAAGCAGGCAGATGGGGGTAGTAGTCCTGGCTCACTGGACTGATCCCACTTTGATGTTAAAATTCAAAAGTCAGTTCGTTTGCAGATTACGATCCAAAGTGAATGAACTCCTTGTGTGGAGTGTATAGTTATTAGACCAGTATAATAGATCTCACTGATCCCTGGTGTTCTGTCTGAGATGTACTGCAAGCACTGGATCTGAGATGTACTGCAAGCACTGGATCTCTCTGGCTCTATCACTGTTTGTTGTCATAGGGGAGGATTTATACACACTCACATAGTTTGGTGCATGTGCACCGCTCACCCATACAGGATCTGCGTCTTCTCCGGGGTCACCGGCGTCCCGGTCTGCCCACGGTGAATACGGTGACGTCACCAGTCTTGTTCCTGGTCTGTGTCAAAGCGTGGCTCTGCTGCCAGTAGTGCAGTAGACAAAGTCACTGTTGAGCCAGCTCCTCCCAAACTTAGAGAGATGGGGAATAGATCCAGGGGTATGTTCAGGAGGCTGTTGAGGGGTGTAGGCCAATGTTAGGTGGCTGCCAGACGCGTTTCGAAGCTGCTAGCTTCTTCCTCAGTGGCTGTGAAATGGTGTGAGCTATTGCATTAGTCTCAGCTCTCTCTTAAAAAGTCTTGTGGAATGCTGGGTAGCCTCCGGATTGGCTGACAGCAGTGGCTACACAATTGTTAACTCCTTCCCTGCTGGGCAAATCTGTTACACCCTGCATAAAGGTGTTGTACCTCTCTATTCCATAGGTTGGTGGGGTACTTTTAACGTACTGAAAGTTCAACGTAAATGTCTTAATGAATATAAATACAAGTGAGTGGATATGAACCAATAATAGTGTATGGATAAATGAAATGGATACATAAATAGTAACAGTCTTGCAACAAAAATACACTGACAGAGGATGGCTATATGGTATAATAAATAATTCACAGTATAGCAAGTGTGGCGTGGGGCTGCACGTGGTGGCCGCCAGACTCGGTTCTGGCGCTGATAATCAGCCAGGCACAGAACCGCCTGTGGATGCCAGCAGGGCCGCCCATGGTCAAATAAACCCAAAAAGTTCAACCTCAGCATTTAGGCCTCTGGGTTGTAGACTCCCGAATTCAAAAATTTTCTGGGTCTCAGCTCTGGACATGGTAGCGATGTGATCTCCCCCTCTCCAATTCTTGTGTATTTTCTGTAGTGCTGTAAATGTGAGTCCTGATGGGTCCCTATTGTGGTGTTCTGCAAAATGCGCTGACAGAGGATGTGACAGGTTCCCTTTCCTGATGTTGTTCAAATGTTCTGCGACTCGGACCTTTAACTGTCGCTTTGTCCTGCCTATATATTGTTTGTCGCATTTACACTGTAGAATATAGATGACGCTGTTGGTGTTGCAGGTCAGGAGGTTTTTTATCTCCCATTTGAAATCGGTACATGTAGAGTTGACATGAGTAATTTTTCTTGGGAAGTTGGTACTCTTGCAGCTGATGCATGTGCCACAACGATAAAAACCACAACTTTGTAGCCATGTAGATGGTGGAATATTAATCAGATTTTTGACTGAAGGGGCTACTTTGATACCCAGATTTGGCGCTTTGGAATACACAATAGGGGGTCTCTCGGGGAGTTGAGCACCTAGCAGTTTGTCTTCCTTTATTAGATGCCAATGCTTTTGTATGATTTTTTCTACCCTTTTGTATTCTCGGTTATATGGGAGAATGATTTTGGAGTCAGAGTTCTCTCTGTTAGCTGACTGGGTGGGTTCAAAAAAGGTATTCCTATCAAGTTGGCGTACTTTCTCTAATGAAGACTGTAAATTGTCTATGGGGTAAAGTTTTTCTTGGAATTTCTTAGTGAGGGCCTCAGCTTCTACCTCAAACTGTTCATTGTAGGTACAATTACGTTTCAGTCTTCTATATTGTCCAGTGGGAACATTCAATAACCATCTTGGTAGGTGGCAGCTCGTGTATAGTATATAGCTGTTACGGGAAGTCGGTTTGTGGTAGGTCTTACATATGAGTGAGGTTGTGGAGGCTGTGATACATAAATCCAGAAATTCTATGTTATGGGTACTGATATTTGGGGTGAAGCGTAGATTGCAATTATTTGTGTTAAGATGTTCTAGAAACTGGTCAAGTTCTGTTCGGGATCTGTCCCATATCATGATGATATCATCAATGTACCTCTTCCAGAGCACCAGGCCCGCGCCCAACCTGGGAAGTACGGTGGTCTCCTCCCAGGCCGCCATGAAGAGATTAGCGAAACTGGGCGCGAACCTGGTGCCCATAGCGGTCCCGACCCGCTGCAGGTAGTGTGTACCCCCAAAATAAAAATGGTTATGTGTCAGTATGAACCTAATTGTTTCTAAGATGAATTCTCGCTGTTCTGGTTTTATGTCGCCTCTGGTGAGAAAGTGGCCTACTGCCTGAATTCCTTGTTGGTGGTTGATGACCGTGTACAATGAGCTTACGTCCAGTGTTACTAGGGTATACTCTGGGGACCAGGTGAAATCTTCCAGGATTTCTACTATCTGGGTAGTGTCCTTGAGGTAGCATGGAGTTTGTTGTACTAAAGGCTGTAAAAAGCGATCTATGTACTGTGATAAATTGGAAGTCAATGAGCCGATCCCTGATATGATGGGGCGCCCTGGGGGGTTCACTGGGTCTTTGTGGATTTTTGGCACGCAATAGAAGATTGGTAATCTGTTGGGTGTTCCGAGTATGAATTGAAGTTCGCTCCAAGCAAACCGTTAAATAAATTTGAGACCTATATCGGTATAGAAAAGTATGTTCGTAGACTTTGCTTAACCAAACACTTCATGAGACAACCACTAGAACCACAACCTACCCCAACAGACACCTACACACATACAGATTGTGCTTTGAAGTCCAATTTCTACCCAAGACACATGGCGGGTGCGGACATACAGGCTTTTCAGAAAGCCGTGACAGGTGACCTGAGGTCACTTAATACCAGTAACAAATACAAAGACAACCTAACCCGACTAGAGAGACAAGCCATTAAAGACTTACAATCGAATAACAACATTACAATACGACCCGCGGACAAGGGAGGTGCTATCATAATCCAAGACACAGAGAAATACAATGTAGAGTGCAACAGACAACTCTCAGACCCAACTACATACACCACACTATCTACAGACCCAACATCGGAATATAGCAAAGAACTGAAGGATCTATGTGATAAAGCGTTAGAGAGAGATATTCTCAATCACAAAGAACACCAATTCATACTCGGAACACCCAACAGATTACCAATCTTCTATTGCGTGCCAAAAATCCACAAAGACCCAGTGAACCCCCCAGGGCGCCCCATCATATCAGGGATCGGCTCATTGACTTCCAATTTATCACAGTACATAGATCGCTTTTTACAGCCTTTAGTACAACAAACTCCATGCTACCTCAAGGACACTACCCAGATAGTAGAAATCCTGGAAGATTTCACCTGGTCCCCAGAGTATACCCTAGTAACACTGGACGTAAGCTCATTGTACACGGTCATCAACCACCAACAAGGAATTCAGGCAGTAGGCCACTTTCTCACCAGAGGCGACATAAAACCAGAACAGCGAGAATTCATCTTAGAAACAATTAGGTTCATACTGACACATAACCATTTTTATTTTGGGGGTACACACTACCTTCAGCGGGTCGGGACCGCTATGGGCACCAGGTTCGCGCCCAGTTTCGCTAATCTCTTCATGGCGGCCTGGGAGGAGACCACCGTACTTCCCAGGTTGGGCGCGGGCCTGGTGCTCTGGAAGAGGTACATTGATGATATCATCATGATATGGGACAGATCCCGAACAGAACTTGACCAGTTTCTAGAACATCTTAACACAAATAATTGCAATCTACGCTTCACCCCAAATATCAGTACCCATAACATAGAATTTCTGGATTTATGTATCACAGCCTCCACAACCTCACTCATATGTAAGACCTACCACAAACCGACTTCCCGTAACAGCTATATACTATACACGAGCTGCCACCTACCAAGATGGTTATTGAATGTTCCCACTGGACAATATAGAAGACTGAAACGTAATTGTACCTACAATGAACAGTTTGAGGTAGAAGCTGAGGCCCTCACTAAGAAATTCCAAGAAAAACTTTACCCCATAGACAATTTACAGTCTTCATTAGAGAAAGTACGCCAACTTGATAGGAATACCTTTTTTGAACCCACCCAGTCAGCTAACAGAGAGAACTCTGACTCCAAAATCATTCTCCCATATAACCGAGAATACAAAAGGGTAGAAAAAATCATACAAAAGCATTGGCATCTAATAAAGGAAGACAAACTGCTAGGTGCTCAACTCCCCGAGAGACCCCCTATTGTGTATTCCAAAGCGCCAAATCTGGGTATCAAAGTAGCCCCTTCAGTCAAAAATCTGATTAATATTCCACCATCTACATGGCTACAAAGTTGTGGTTTTTATCGTTGTGGCACATGCATCAGCTGCAAGAGTACCAACTTCCCAAGAAAAATTACTCATGTCAACTCTACATGTACCGATTTCAAATGGGAGATAAAAAACCTCCTGACCTGCAACACCAACAGCGTCATCTATATTCTACAGTGTAAATGCGACAAACAATATATAGGCAGGACAAAGCGACAGTTAAAGGTCCGAGTCGCAGAACATTTGAACAACATCAGGAAAGGGAACCTGTCACATCCTCTGTCAGCGCATTTTGCAGAACACCACAATAGGGACCCATCAGGACTCACATTTACAGCACTACAGAAAATACACAAGAATTGGAGAGGGGGAGATCACATCGCTACCATGTCCAGAGCTGAGACCCAGAAAATTTTTGAATTCGGGAGTCTACAACCCAGAGGCCTAAATGCTGAGGTTGAACTTTTTGGGTTTATTTGACCATGGGCGGCCCTGCTGGCATCCACAGGCGGTTCTGTGCCTGGCTGATTATCAGCGCCAGAACCGAGTCTGGCGGCCACCACGTGCAGCCCCACGCCACACTTGCTATACTGTGAATTATTTATTATACCATATAGCCATCCTCTGTCAGTGTATTTTTGTTGCAAGACTGTTACTATTTATGTATCCATTTCATTTATCCATACACTATTATTGGTTCATATCCACTCACTTGTATTTATATTCATTAAGACATTTACGTTGAACTTTCAGTACGTTAAAAGTACCCCACCAACCTATGGAATAGAGAGGTACAACACCTTTATGCAGGGTGTAACAGATTTGCCCAGCAGGGAAGGAGTTAACAATTGTGTAGCCACTGCTGTCAGCCAATCCGGAGGCTACCCAGCATTCCACAAGACTTTTTAAGAGAGAGCTGAGACTAATGCAATAGCTCACACCATTTCACAGCCACTGAGGAAGAAGCTAGCAGCTTCGAAACGCGTCTGGCAGCCACCTAACATTGGCCTACACCCCTCAACAGCCTCCTGAACATACCCCTGGATCTATTCCCCATCTCTCTAAGTTTGGGAGGAGCTGGCTCAACAGTGACTTTGTCTACTGCACTACTGGCAGCAGAGCCACGCTTTGACACAGACCAGGAACAAGACTGGTGACGTCACCGTATTCACCGTGGGCAGACCGGGACGCCGGTGACCCCGGAGAAGACGCAGATCCTGTATGGGTGAGCGGTGCACATGCACCAAACTATGTGAGTGTGTATAAATCCTCCCCTATGACAACAAACAGTGATAGAGCCAGAGAGATCCAGTGCTTGCAGTACATCTCAGATCCAGTGCTTGCAGTACATCTCAGACAGAACACCAGGGATCAGTGAGATCTATTATACTGGTCTAATAACTATACACTCCACACAAGGAGTTCATTCACTTTGGATCGTAATCTACAAACGAACTGACTTTTGAATTTTAACATCAAAGTGGGATCAGTCCAGTGAGCCAGGACTACTACCCCCATCTGCCTGCTTTCACTGTGTGATTCTACTGCAAGTCAGTGAGAGGATGATGGGAATCCCCCTCTTGGTCTGAACCAAAAGACCAGTTCTACCACTACTTGTGCTGATTATATATTTGAAGCATTGCAGTACAATGACTATATGGCTATTTATATGAGTATTTAGTTGTTTTATACACTTTTACACCTTTATGTTTTGTTTTGTTTTGTTTTCTTTTTTCTTCCATTTTTCTTTTATTTGTTTTCATATGCTTTTGTACCGCACTCCCTAACCCTCTGTGTTGATGCATTGTACTATAAGGGCCCCGGGGCTTATGTATTTGTATGGTTTATGCTTTTAATGTGTTTATGAGTATTTTATCCTGGACTAGACAGAAAGACATTTCAGGTTTAAGATCTTTTTTTATTATATATTTATACACATTTTTATTACATTTTATTACAATAAATTGACACATATTATCAGATTTTGCTTTGAGGACTGGTATGTTTAAGAACTTTAAGGGGGTACTCCAGCGAAAATCTTTTTCCCAGTAATTGAAACACAATCACCTATCTGCCCCCCTTCCCTATCTTTTCTCCCCTTAATCCCCCACCAGGAAGTGAAGTAAACTCATTCTTACCTAATGACTGTTGACCCCAGGCTGCTGTGTGGCAGCCATTTTGTGACAATGACATCATCAAGAGGGAGGAGCCTAAGCCCTGTTAAGCCAGCCTCCCTTTGTCAGATAGTAATAAGCCAAGTAGTCAGCACTCTGTGTCCGCGGTGCCCATGGATATGCTCAATAGTCCAAAAAAAATTAATTCTCGGCACTCACCCGGAGCTTAGCTTGCAAGGTGATTTATTCACATAACAAGGTGCACACACATATATAAAGTCAGGACGTGTTTCGGCATTACCGCCTTTCTCAACTGCCTAAAACACACTAAAGCGCTTTTTTTTCCCCTTTGTCAGATGACTCAGGTTGCTCAGCTCTGATTGGCCGAACAAGCTGTAAGCCATCTAACAGTTTAACAGAGTCAGTTAGACATTACATGAGACAAAGTGCATCATTGGGAACCCCAAACCAGGAAACGAAGAAAAAATGAAGACACCAACTGGAGCTTCAGGGACCTGCAAACAGCGGGAAATTCCAATGGAGACAGGCTCCGGAGGGATGGTAAGTGTGAAAACTATGTTTATGATTGATTGATTGTTTTTTTTAATCAGCGCCAGAGTACCCCTTTAAGGCCCTATTACACGGGACGATAAGTGGGAACAAGTGACCGCTGGTCTGACAAGTCAGCGATCGCTTGCTCCTCGTTCCCCGCTATCTGCTGGCGCTATTAAACCAACAGCAAGCAGGTAAAGTGTGGGGGTGGGGACAGGGGGTCCAGCGGGGAGCTGGGGGGGGGGGTGTCCGGGCAATCGTCAGATCGCCTGGGCAGCCCATAGGAGATAGTGGCGGTCTGCTGCCGCCCCTTGTGTTGCATGGAGTGGCGCCAGCAAATCGATGCTAGGCTGATCGTTTGTGTTTCAGCCTGTTGAAAGACAACAATCACCCGTGATCGTGCATGTCAGCTGGTTATTGTCCTCTATTACGCAAAGCGATTATTGGCCGTAAAGGCCGATATTGGCCAAATATGGCCAAAAATCACTTATGCATTGCCAGGGTTAATCTGGTCACCTAGAAATTTCAGCTTTAAAATTTTTGTTTGGGTGATGTCACCACACCTGTGCGATGACATCACTAATCCTTGGGGGTCTATCATCCCCTGCGCCCCTGTCTATGTCATCCCTTCGGTCATTATCTGCTGTGGATTGGTCTTTCCTGTTGCTCTGTACGCTGAGCTCTTTGAAGTGACAGCACTGAGCGGAGAAAGTCTGGGAAAGCCTTGTGAGCTTTATTCACAGGCCAAGTGATAACCTGACATATAGTGGATGATTATGATACCAGTCCAGATACCCCCATACAGGGCTCTGCCAGATAAGATAACGTCTCAGACCCCCATCACTGCGGCTTTCCCATTGATCCTTATATGTGCAATGTATAATACATGGCCCCTGTATGTCTGATTTTCTATAGGGGGATTAGAGGGAATTAAAGTGATTTTTCCAGAATTTACTTTTTTGGCAGGTCAAGAAGTCCTATGGTTGGGATGTCCACAATTCTTGTTTGGATACCATATAGTTCCCAGATTACCTATAATTCTACACCCCACTAAATAACAATAGGGAATCCTGGCTTCCTTATACTTGGGGATCTGCTAGAATATATGTACAGCTGTTTGGCTCCACCCCTTTGTCAGATATATGATCTAACCCCCCTCTATCCTAACATTTATCCTGTATAATTCTGCCTGTATCACTATATAGTATACAGTAGTAGTCAGGGCCGTCTTACCCATTGGGCATGGTAGGCAGCTGCCCGAGGGCCCTTACGTCCTAGGGGGCCCCTGCCCGCTGTGACATACCCGTATTTTTCGCTTTATAAAACGCACTTTTTTTCCTCCCAAAGTGGGAGGAAAATTTAAGTGCAACCAATAAAGCGAAGATGGCTCCCAAGCAGTGCCGAGCACCGCAAGGAAGCCGGCCCGCCCGCCCCCTCTATTGCCGCTTACTGTGCATATGCATAGTGAGCGGCCCTGAGCGACCCCCTCCGCCCGCCCAGCCCGCCCCTTCTATCGCCGCTCAGCTAAGCCGATCAGAAGCCCAGGAAAGTGCAATGAGCAGCACTTTCCTGGGCTTCTGATCGGCTCAGCTAAGCGGCGATAGAAGGGGTGGGCTGGGTGGGCGGTCCAGGAACTCACCCATCCGCCGGCTCCAGCAGCTGATGTCTCCTGGCAGCGCGCACTCCCGTCATCCTCCGGGCACAGGCAGCGGGGTACAGAGACGCTGCCTGTGTCCTGGAGTGTTGTGCAGCCTCTATCATTCATGGCAGGACACTTCCAGCACAGGCAGTCTCTCTGTACCCCGCTGCCTGTGCCTGGAGGATGACGGGAGTGCGCGCTGCCAGGAGACATCCGCTGCTGGGGCCGGCGGACGGGTGAGTAACTGGTTTGTTGTTTTTCTGTTCGGCAGGGGGGATTGGCTACTATGGGGGGCACTGGCTACTATGGGGTACTGGCTACTATGGGTGGCACTGGCTACTATGGGGGCACTGGCTACTATGGGGGCACTGGCTACTATGGGGGGCACTGGCTACTATGGGGGGCACTGGCTACTATAGGGGGAACTGGCTACTATGGGGGGCACTGGCTACTATGGGGGCACTGGCTACTATTGGGGGCACTGGCTACTACTGGGGGATTGGCTACTATGGGGGGCACTATATGGGGGGGATTGGCTACTATGGGGGGCACTATATGGGGCGTTGGCTACTATGTGGGGCACTATATGGGGGCATTGGCTACTATATGGGGCACTATATGCAAAGATGGGGGGTTTTGATGGCGGCTGGGGGGTGGGCCCAATTCGCACCTCTGCCCAGGGGCCCATAATGCTGTTAAGATGGCCCTGGTAGTAGTAGAACGTATCTCATGTAGTGCAACAAGAGCTCAGTGTTTGAGCTGCCTGTAGTATCTAGGCCAATTATATCCCTTCACATACCGTACATTAGAGTGCAAGCTCTGCTGACAAAGCCTCCCTGCTTTTATGGCTTCTCCCAGTCAGTAAGGGTCTGCAGGGCAGGATATCCTCTTCTTAAGAGCATCCCCTCCCTCTGTATAGTACAACACTTTTCCATATTCAATAAATCATCTGTTCTGATAGGAGTCTAAAAACAGCCACATCCACCCTCCCCGCACTGTGCGTCTTTTATAGAGGAAGGTCTTCCTGGTCTTCCCACATGATGAGTAAGATGGTGATCAGTACTCCGTTACGGTATATTGTGGTGCAGGTATAAGGGAAACCCCAACACTCACTAATGCTACAGGTGAAAGCGTGCTCCATGGCTATGCTCACACATTACATTATTTTCACCTGACACCAGTTGCTTTATAGTTAAAAAAAAAAGACCCCAAAAATTATAGAAAAATGTGCTGAAACATTGCACAAACAGCGCCACCCCCTCCTCAGGTTGTGTGTGGTATTACAATTCAGCTTCATTAAATTCATAGAACTGAGCATAAAAAAAACTCCACACCCAAACTGAGCACAAAAGAGGGGCTCACGAGGGGCTCACAAGTTCAGCCACATCCCGGAGAAGCAAGTGAGGAAGCTCTGATCTCTGACTGGGGCTCTCCTGTGAGGGAGAGCGGGGAACATCTTCTCTTGCGTGATGATGTCATTTCATCGCACGCCGTCTGCAGAAGAAGACCGCTCCGCCAGGGACTGCAGGAAGATAAAGAGGATGGGCATCACTGGAACGGAGGACAGTGGAGTGGGAAACATCATCCCCATTGGGTAACAGCTGTTTCACGCGCATGCGGGCTTCTACAGACCGGTCTGTAGAAGCGCGCAAGCGCGTGAAACAGCTGTTATTCGATCTGGTGGGTGTCAGGCGTCCACGCTAAGCCCAATGTATCCAGTACTTTTAATGCACGTATAAAGATGGAATAAAGAAAGAAGATCACGCTATATGGTGGGTGCCCTCATCTTTTCTCGCTTCATTGATGTTTGAAATCGATGTATACTTATTCCGCAGTGAGCACCAACCAGTGAGCCGAGATAGAACAGTGCCGGTGGCTGTTTGTTTCTTTTGAAGTTCGTTACACAATAATGTTAGATACACCATATCTGATCTCCCTGCCATTGATGACTGATGACATCATACATAAGTTTATGCATCTCTATCATGCTCTGTGTTGTTGTGTGCTTTAGATGTCACCCTGGATACTTCCCTGGGTCCCATACGCAATCTTTGCACCCATTTAGGGGTCTCAGTGTTTGGGTTTAGGAAGACGTCCCAGCCCTTTCCCTTAACAATAGCAGGATGTGAGTGCGCTGCGTCTGACTGCCTCATTTCCCTATAGATAACAAGACGTGACCTAAGACTAATGACACTGACGTCCACGATGTAATGGCCTCCTGCCCACGTGATGTGTCAGTGATCAGTGACAGGAATGTCGCTCAGGGGGACGCCGGGGTCACTTTCACTACGGAATACAGACCTGAAAAACACACGTGTGTTTATTGGGATAACTGGAATATTTCCAGCTGCGCATTGTTCGCTGTGGAAATAAGGTGCGACAGGTCACGTGAACCCAAGAAAATTTCCCATAGAGAGGTTAAAGGGTTTATACACTTTGGCAACCATCTAGTGTATTGATTTAATGCACTTAAAGTAAAAAAAATACCCAAAAATATGATTATGTACCCACAAAAAAATTGATTTTTGGTGAATTTAGAACTTGGGCAAACAGGTAAACAATGCTAGATGCTCCTGTAGTATTTTTTTTATATTTTACGCTTTAAATTACATACAGGGTTTGTTTGTTTGTATTCTATGTATGGAAACACATGGTTTTTATTTTACATATACCAGATCCATATGAAACCTGGATGCAACAGTATACACCCCCCCCAAGGGAATGTGTCATCAGAAAATAATATTTTTATGTTAAACACATTTTTTAAGAATTTCTGGTGACTTTTTTCTAATTTTGCAATTTTCTATCTATACTATAAAATAATCCTGAGATCCTGCAGTTCTCATTCTCACCACTGGGGCTAATCTGAGACTTCCTGTTGTGTTTCTGGTGATAAGAGGAGGCTGCTGTAAAGTGATCTGTACAGCATTGCATCTGACACCTGTAAATAGAGGAGACAATAGCAGTTCTCTGAGGTCACAGAGTATGCTTAGAAATGTTTCACATTCATCTCAAGGGGACAGAGTGTTTCTATTGTCATCTATGACCATGAGTCTTACTGTAAAGCATGTCACTAAATGTTGTTAAGAACAGCCCAGGCAAGATGGCCGCCTCCATAATAATGTACAAAAAGTGAAATAAAAAAAAAAATACAGTCAGAAAATAGAAACAGATTAGAGTAAAATAACAACTTTTATTATCTGATTCTAATCAGTAGAAGAAAGTTTAGGTGTCACATTCCCTTTAAAGGAAAAAAAATTCCACAGATGCCTTTTGACTCTAGTCCTGCTCTGAATCCACCAGAGGCCGGTGGTGAATACATTGACAACATTGACCTGTATTGGACATCTGCTATGTGACTTCTGGTATGGGCTAATAGGGCCCATTAGACACAAGCATGGCTGCTATTTTAGTCAATGAGGCTTCGCTAATTGTAGTAATTGAAAGGAAGCTGTCAGCCTCAAATTTCCTGTCCGCAAGGACTGTTCCTTACTGTAGGGATGTGAGAACTAATCATGGTTATTGACTTTAAAGGAGAACTCAAAGGCGAAAATCATACATTGTGCTATGCCTATTGCAGGGCTTAGGGGTGGGGCGTGACGACCACCAGAGTGTAGTCATACTCAGATTATTCTCCTCTATAACAACCAAGAGCTATAGGCGGTGCACAGATCCAGGCCTAAATCCCCCTCTACAGAACAAGGATGCCTATACACCTTTAACAGCTGACAACTATCTCTCCCATTCACCCCCAACCAAGTGTTCATTTGCTCTAAATGGGTAGAGGGAAGGTTAGTAGCTGCCAGACTTCTGTGTTCTAGAGAACAAAAAGATCAGGCATCTGAAATGCAACATGTCCGATTGTTCTTTCTCCAACATCATGTCGGATGGTACATGTATGAGGGCCTTAAACGGGAAGTCCAGCAAAAATTTCTATTATTCAAACTATTGTATTGCCCCCCAAAAGTTATACAAATCACCAATATACACTTATTACGGGAAATGCAAATAAAGTACTTTTTTTCCCTGCACTTACTACTGCATCAAGGCTTCACTTCCTGTATAACATGGTGATGTCACTTCCTGTATAACATGGTGATGTCACTTCCTGTATAACATGGTGATGTCACTTCCTGGATAACATGGTGATGTCACTTCCTGGATAACATGGTGATGTCACTTCCTGTATAACATGGTGATGTCACTTCCTGGATAACATGGTGATGTCACTTCCTGTATAACATGGTGATGTCACTTCTTGGATAACATGGTAATGTCACTTCCTGGATAACATGGTGATGTCACTCCCTGGATAACATGTAGTAGTATTATATCTGTGCACACTCTTGGGTGCGATTAGAACTTCAATAAATCATGTTGTAATATTAATTGCACACCTGAAACAGTTATTTTGCCTCTTTCTTATTTTCTTTTAATATTCCAATATGTATACACAAAGATTGGCTCTGCAATTAGGCCCATGCATTCTCATATAACAATTCATCCATAGAACATATACCATAACGGATGTTTCGGTCTGATACGACCTTTTTCAACTGGTATCTGCAGGGTAAATATATATTGCAATGAGTATACCTTGTATTGAAAAAGTTTATATAATCATCATATTCTTATTACATCATAATACAATAATGGCCCAGAGACAGTTTCACAAATACAATAGATGTATAGATGGTTGGAGTGGCATTATTAATATCCCATATTAAACCATGTTCATCATATTCATACTCATTATCTTACATAAGAATTATGCAATTACTCTATAGTAGTTGTGTTTGTTAGTGGTTATAATCATTTATTTTTGTATCATTGTATCTAAATTATGTGGTCCATATGGTGGCTATTAGAGTTAGTGATAAGACACAGTGTCCGCCATAATTCATTATACTCACACATTGGTGGGTGGTAGACAGAGAGGAATTATGGCGGACACTGTGTCTTATCACTAACTCTAATAGCCACCATATGGACCACATAATTTAGATACAATGATACAAAAATAAATGATTATAACCACATCAGGTTAAGATGTCAACATTTTGAATAGCAGAACTAGGACATTTACATGGTACAGGGACCTTGCCAGTGACAGGACCAGAGGACATATGGCACTCACAGTGACACCACCACACTGAAAGAACTAGGAACATGTCTGCCCTTGACTACCATACTGCAGTCATACTACTTGACTGTGCTTCTTGCCCCTCAGTGGCCTTTTTTTCTCATAAGTGGTCACGCTGGGAGCTCTAGTACCTCTAGTGTTCCGAGGACCTTAAGTACGATTAAGGGCTCATAATCATAAGGTTAAGTGCTCACAGCAGAATCATGTTCATGGAGCTTGTATGGAGCCATGCAAGCTCCATTGAGTTGAGATATCCTTATGAATCCAACCAAAAAACCTCTCCGCCAAGACATAATCTGGTCAGTAGCTCAGGTCACAAGCTAGTTCCCGACCCCCCCCATTATACATGTGTGCTTAGACTCCCCTGGTGCCAGCTTATGTTGGCATTCAACATACCCAATGTTTCTCAAAAGAGTTTGAAGACCCCATACACCTTAGATGGGTGCCAGATCCCGACGAAATCAGTGGGTTTGGCCAACTTTAATCTATTTGATTTTTAGCCAATCCTAAGAAAAATTGGTGTGGTTGGCCAACTCTGATCTAATGTTTATGGCCTGAAGACTTTCTACCAGCTTGGACTCTTCGAGGAGGATACATACCTTCTGAGAACTTTAGTATGTTAAGGTAGAAAATATATGTATGAACAACTGATCATAAAGGCTTTGAAATCTCTTGCCAATGGTTGCCACCATTGGTCATAAATGGTCATCTACTTCACTTTTAAGATGGTGCCATGCTGGTGGATCTTTTGCCAAATGGTCAGGTTCCTCTAGTTGACCCTCAGATTGTTCGATGACTAGGTTATGGGACAGCAGAAGACATAGGGATGAGATTTACTGTAATTAACATTACCTCCATATACATATCAAAAGAAGTGGCTTTATGGCAGCTTCATGGCATTGTTTTGAACTCGTAGCAGTTTTGAAGTTTCAAAGACGACTCGCGGTAAAAGCTGTGATTTCTACCTTGTAATTTTGTGAGAAGGAAGATGAATGGAAGCGCAAAGGAATTAGGATCTTCTCATTTCTGGGCCTTGAAGTCCCCTTGTAAAGACAATCCCAGGATGCCTTGATGCATTGTTTACTTTAAAGACCCTAGCGCAGTGAAGAGGGACGTGTGACTACGGGCAGGATTTAGAGAGAAATGATGTCAGGGACAAGGACACAGGAAAAAAAGTGATGACAGGAAATGAAGATAAGAATGTCACAAGGGATAAGATTAGGACACACTGCAAGGAGGAAAAAGGAACAGGATAACACCACATAGAATACATGGGAAGAAATCAAACCTATTATATATATCACACAGTACGCAAGACTAGATTTCATTATATAGGAGCAGTATTATAGTAGTTATATTCTTGTATATAGGGGGCAGTATTATAGTAGTTATATTCTTGTATATAGGAGCAGTATTATAGTAGTTATATTCTTGTATATAGGAGCAGTATTATAGTAGTTATATTCTTGTATATAGGGAGCAGTATTATAGTAGTTATATCCTTGTATATAGGGAGCTGTATTATAGTAGTTATATTCTTGTATATAGGGAGCTGTATTATAGTAGTTATATTCTTGTATATAGGAGCAGTATTATAGTAGTTATATTCTTGTATATAGGGGGCAGTATTATAGTAGTTATATTCTTGTATATAGGGGGCAGTATTATAGTAGTTATGAACTGGAGAGAATGGAACGGCTGCACATCCCATCTATGGCTGATACTAATGCCGCCAGGCCTATATTAAAAATCAACACCAGAGTGTCTGTATATGAATTGATCAAACCATATTGCCCCGTGTACCACCGCGCAGGTCCTCTGGTCCACACGGGTCCCTACGCTAACTCCACACCGTGTCGGTCAGCGACCGCCAACCCCGCAAAGCGTGCACGTGCAGGGAAGGGAGGCCATGGAACGGCCCTGCAACCCCAATGTCACAGGACCAGACCCAAAAAGCCCCACCAAAACCCAGCCAGCACCACCGGCGGGGAAGGCTGCCCCCAAACGACACAAGTATGGATATGGTATTACACTTACCATTGCTGCTCTCACAGAATGGGGAAGACATAGGGTCCAGACATGTGAGCACAGACATATCCTGCTAATTTTGGCCAAGCGGCACTAGTATCAGCCATAGGTGTGAGGTGCAGCACTCTGTTTCTTCCCTGAACCGCATTTTGTTTCTCTCTTTTCTCCGTGTATTGCACTCCTCCTGGTGAGACCCACATGACCGCAATTAGCAGGAGACACCTGAGTGCACATGGTTTTAATCCCTCCTGTTTTTTCCCATTCTGTTTGCTGCAGCTATGGTGAGCGCAATACCTTATCCAGACTTGTGCTGCTTGGGGGCGACCTTCTCCGCCGGCGGTGCTGGCCGGGTTCTGGTGTGGTGTTTTTGGGTCTGGTCCTGTGGCATGGGGGTCGCAGGGCCGTCCCATGGCCCCCGTTCCCTGGCTGTGCACGCCTGCGGGGTTGGTGGCCACTGACTGGCACGGTGTGGACTTAGTGTAGGGACCCATGTGTATCAGATACCGGCACGAGGTACATGGGGCAGTATGGCTTGATCAATTCATACACAAAATTCTGATGTGTTTTTTATTTAGCCAAGCGGCACTAGTATCAGCCATAGGTGTGAGGTGCAGCACTCTGTTTCTTCCCTGAACCGCATTTTGTTTCTCTCTTTTCTCCGTGTATTGCACTCCTCCTGGTGAGACCCACATGACCGCAATTAGCAGGAGACACCTGAGTGCACATGGTTTTAATCCCTCCTGTTTTTTCCCATTCTGTTTGCTGCAGCTATGGTGAGCGCAATACCTTATCCAGACTTGTGCTGCTTGGGGGCGACCTTCTCCGCCGGCGGTGCTGGCCGGGTTCTGGTGTGGTGTTTTTGGGTCTGGTCCTGTGGCATGGGGGTCGCAGGGCCGTCCCATGGCCCCCGTTCCCTGGCTGTGCACGCCTGCGGGGTTGGTGGCCACTGACTGGCACGGTGTGGACTTAGTGTAGGGACCCATGTGTATCAGATACCGGCACGAGGTACATGGGGCAGTATGGCTTGATCAATTCATACACAGAATTCTGATGTGTTTTTTATTTAGCCAAGCGGCACTAGTATCAGCCATAGGTGTGAGGTGCAGCACTCTGTTTCTTCCCTGAACCGCATTATAGTAGTTATATTCTTGTATATAGGGGGCAGTATTATAGTAGTTATATTCCTTTATATAGGAGGTAGTATTATAGTAGTTATATTCTTGTATATAGGAGCAGTATTATAGTAGTTATATTGCTGTATATAGGAGGCAATTTTTATTTGTATAAAACAAACATAAATACAGAAATACTTTTCCATCAGAATAAATAAATAAATGATCATACAGTATAACTTATACTTGTGCAAAGGAAAATGAAATTATACTAATTGTACCTTAAGTGCTTTTTAACTAAAGGGGAAAAGAAAAAGAAGTAAATAATAGCCTCCATGACAATAT
The DNA here is from genome assembly GCF_027789765.1 of Dendropsophus ebraccatus. Taxonomy (NCBI): domain Eukaryota; kingdom Metazoa; phylum Chordata; class Amphibia; order Anura; family Hylidae; genus Dendropsophus; species Dendropsophus ebraccatus. Next base: position 211,672,689 of record NC_091454.1, on the reverse strand, counting down.
ACAATACAATACAATACATCAGTCCAGATGGACGTTCTCCATAATCTGATGTTCTCCCCTTTTTTCCTGACCTCTAGTGCCTGGATCCACCTGAGCTCTGACAGAATGAGGGATATGGCTTTGCTGTGATTGAATGGCTCACTATGTATGGAGACTCTTGTTCTTGTGTGCCAGTGATAGTACTTGATCACAGAGATGATCAGATACAGGGTCCCCCGGTTGATATTATACCCATTAGAAGTGACCCCATAGATGATTTCCGGGTATTTCAGGGACTGTAATGTTGGGATCTTTAGCTTGGTGGATATGTCACACCAGATTTTCCGTCCACCCCAGCACTCTGAGATGAAATGATCCATAGTCTCCTCCTGCTGACAACCCAAGGGACACATGCGATCTGACACACTGAGGAACTTTAGATTTCCCCTAACAAAAAGCTTCCCCTGTAATGACAGCCAGGAGATATCCCAGAACTTAGGGGGGAGCCGCAGACCATTGAGAAGCCGCAGACTGTCCTGCAAGATGGTAGTTGGACAGTCTCTAAGTACAGGCTGTACACTGTGGAAGGTCTTACACACTCTGGAGTATAGATCTTTCCTGGTTTTACTCTCAATGAAACACTTATCTATACCCCATTTCTTGAGACATCGTATTCCATACTCCAGATACTGGGGAAGGTGTCCAGGAGTCAATCTCCCCCTCTTGAGACTGCCGCCTCGCATCCAAGGTTCTGCAAAAGGCAATATCCAATCCCTGATACTATTCACCCACAGAGGACTGTTGTTTGAGTCCAGGCAACCAAAATTTACTTTAAGAAACATGGAGTCAAAGAACACCCTTGGATTTAACATATCTAGCCCACCCTCGCTCCTCTGCAGGTAGGTTATCCCTCTTTTTACTGGGTTCAACCTGTTCCCCCATAAGAGCTGGAAGAACAGGCTAAAGAGCCTAGCCGAGAAAGATTCTGGCAAAGGAAAGACGACAGAGACGTACAAGAAGACGGGGACCAGGTAAGTCTTCAGCATTGAGATCCGCTCTCTATAGGTCAGCCTCCAGTTCTTCCACCGCTGAACCTTTATATTTCTGGCATCCAACTTCACTTCCCAATTTAGCCTGGCATTGTCATCCCTCCCAAATTTAACCCCAAGGATCTTAATATGGGTGGAGGCCTTGGCAAACTGCGGCAGATCAAAATCTGGGTCTGTACTCAATGTCCAGAGAGCTTGACTCTTCTCAAGGTTGACCAGAGACCCTGAGGCCTCCGAGTAGCTTCTGATGGCTGCAGATAACATCTCCACCTCACGAGGCTCAGATATCACTACAGTCACATCATCCGCATAGGCAACAACATCCAGGGGCAGGCAATGGGGGACCGGTACCCCCTGAAAACCACACCGCTGCAGCGATCTCAGGAACGGATCGATAGCAAACACATACAGCAGTGGACTCAGTGGGCAACCTTGTCGCACCCCTGCCTCTACCCTGAATGTGCCACCCCGCCAACCATTGATCAGAGGAAAGCTCTCAGCCTCACAATACAAAGTTCTCAGCCAATCTATGAATTGTCCGGGAATACCGTACTTTGATAAAGTGGCCCATAGATATGCATGATCCACTCTGTCAAAGGCTTTAGCCTGGTCAAGACCTACATATCTCCCACACCCAAGGGCTTTACATCTCTCAAACATCTCCCTGATGGAGAGCACCGCTCCAGAGATGTTCCGCCCTTGTACTGTGCCATACTGACAGCCTGCCAACAGTGCTGGGGACAAACAAACTAATCTACAGAACAGAATTTTTGCCAGAATCTTCCTGTCGACATTCAAGAGGGCAATTGGCCTCCAGTTCTTGATGTCGCTAGGGTCTTTACCTTTAGACAGCAGAATCAACGATGAGACCCTCATGGATGGAGGCATCAGGTGATTTTCTAGACAATTCCTATATACATCCACGAGGATTGGAGCCAAGAGATCTCTGAATTTCTTATAAAATTCTGCTGTAATACCATCTGGACCTGGTGCCTTCTTCAGATGTAACTTATCAATCGCCTCTTTAACCTCCTCCACCGTTAGTTCTGCTGTCAAAGGAGAAAAGTCCAAATGATTAGTATGAGGCACTGGAGTTGCCTCCAAGAATTGGGTCACTTTTTCCTTATCCAAAGCCTTCCTCTGAAACAAGTCAATATAGTAAGATCTCACGACCCCCAGGATACCCTCCCGAGATTCCTGCAAAACACCCTGGGAGTCAGTGAGACCCGAGATTAATTTCTTTGCCACCCGCTCCCGGCAATTCTCATAGGGATCAGGAGACCCTAAGGACCCATAATCCCGTTCAACCACCAGGGAGGTATACCTGCTGTACTGATACTGGCTCATCTCAGATTTCAGCCGGTCAATCCTTTGTTGGTCATCCCCACCCACCGAATAGAGTGACTCCAATTCTTTACGCAGTCTTAGATACTGGCCATACTTACTCTTCCCTCTCTTAATAGACAGTTTCTTCAAGAGGGAGCAGATCTCCTCCTTGACATCCTCCCACCAGTCAGCCATACTGTCATAAAAATCCACTCTCTCAAGTTGGTTCTGGAGGAGGGAGTGAACACAATTCTGGACATAAACGTCATCCAGGAGGCTGGAATTAAGTTTCCATAACCCCCTACCAAGATCTGGACGTTTAGCGACTCCCAGGCAGAAACACAAGGCCAGGTGGTCGGAGTATGGGACGGCTTTCTCACTCATCCCGCTAACAGTTTCTGTGGGATTCACAAACGCCAGATCTATTCTACTCCTCCTGTCACCACAGCAATATGTGAATTTTGGCCTCCTTCCACCCTGTGCAAAGACGTCACTCAGACCAGCCTGCAAAATGATGTTGTTAAGGACTGTAGAGTCCCTGGCCACAGCTCTGCCGGAGGACCTGTCACCCGCTGACCGGGCAACGTTAAAGTCTCCAGCTAATACAACGGGAATAGAAGTAAACAGGTATGGCTTCACCTCATTAAGGACATGGATCCTTTCAGTCACTGTCTGTGGGCCATAGATGTTAATAAATCTGAGCCGTCTGCCGTGGACAGTGACCTCAAGGACCAGACATCTCCCCATAACAACCTCAGTCATCCTATGTACAGTCACGTCAGTGGTGTTAAACAATATGGAAAAGTCAAAGATACGTGCACTCACCGATGAAGTGTGCCGCTGGGGTACTTTAATGGAGGTTACATCCAAACGTGCAGGGAGGGGGGAGTGGAGGCAGGTGTATTCTCAGGTGTAGACAACAATTGTTTCACGTGTTCCCACGCTTCTTCCGGTCTACGTATTCGGTCTATACTATCCGGTCTTCCGGTCATTCCGTAGACCGGAAGAAGCGTGGGAACACGTGAAACAATTGTTGTCTACACCTGAGAATACACCTGCCTCCACTCCCCCCTCCCTGCACGTTTGGATGTAACCTCCATTAAAGTACCCCAGCGGCACACTTCATCGGTGAGTGCACGTATCTTTGACTTTTCTATTGTACATTACCTTACTGTTTATACGGAGCACCCTGAGTTCAGTGGCCATAGTGGGGACACCTCGTAGGTCTCTCTCCTGGGAATCCGGCTGCCGGAGATTGCGAGGGCGGTGCGATCCACCCCTCCTCCCTTGTCATTGTGTTAAACAATATGGCTACTCCCGCATAAGGCTCTACAGCCAGCGACCAAAAGGACGGACCAGACGTCCAATCTCTCTGGGCCTCAGACAACAGTCCAGATGACGTTAGACGTGTCTCTTGTAAGAAGATTACATCAGCATTCAGGTGTTTCAGATGGTCGTATACCGCATGTCTCGTCCTTCTTACTTTTATGCTGTTGGCATTACTGGAGACGATGTTTAAAGTGAACCCAGCCATGAGAAGACAATAGAAGAAGACCATATAAGTGACTGCCATCATCACATGTCAGAGTCACTGTCTCTACCCCCAGTCTCCATATCTGACTGTGTCGGAGTCTCTATAGTGGGGGTTTTCTTTTTTGTGCGGGGGAGCCCTGTGTCCTCTTCACACTCTTTGTCAATCCTTTCTAGCTCCTTCTCATAGTCACCATCTGATTCCGAGAGAACATCATATCTATTAGATAAGACCATGACTCCATCACCTCTAGTGACTGGTTTCTTGGCCCTCTGACCTGCGCTGGGACTCTCCTCAGGTTTGCGGGAGGACGGGTCTTTTTTCTTTCTCTTATTGCACTTAATTTCCTCAGAAACAGATGGTGACCTAGAGGAGACTGTCTGTGTCGGCTGTTGGTCTGAGGTGGCCTCTATGGGTGCTTGTACCCCCTCTGTGCGTCTCTGTACCCCCTGTGTGTGTGCTTTCACCCCCTCTGACGATGGACCTGGATGTACATTATCTGACCCCTGCTGGACCTCCTGTCTGGTCAGTATTGTCCCTGAAATTAGAGCCTCCTCCTCTAACACATCTGTCGCTGCCAGCAAGTCCTGGTCAGGGAGATCTCCACATATATTGTGCCAGGCATCTGGGCATTCCCTGTGCGGGTGGCCAATCCTACCACATAGGTTACAGCGGATGTTCTTGCAGGTGGAACTGACATGGCCGACCTCCCCACACAGGTTGCACCTCAGCACCGTGCACACACTCGCCACATGACCAAGTTTACCGCCATGTCCAGATCCCATCATCATCACGGGCTTTGGTGAGGTCAGACATGAGGTCACAGTGTCGCCTGAGCCATACCACTATATCCTGGGGGGGAACAGACTCATTCCAGAAGATGATATTTACTGTGGCCGTATCGGGCTTAGAAATGGGAATGAGAATGAACTTATTCCAGCCCTCTGGGTCCCTAAACCTGGGAAACTGCGCCCAAAACCGATCCAGACTAGACATGAGCTTAAAGCTAACGTCATAGCCCTGTCTGTCTGGAAGGTTTATTACGGCCAGGATGTCGGCTGGTGTAAACCCCATCTGGTGGCACAGAAGCTCCCGGATCACTAGTCTCCTGGCAGGGAGGTCTTCCTTGTTGCCCTTATGTTTGAACCTCACCACGTTCCTCCTCTTAAACGCCTGGCCGGTATAATGGGCACTGGGGGTGAATGATGGAGCACCCCGACTCCAGGCGTTTCTGGGGGGTTCCTGATGGGGGGGCACTCTCAGGGGGTTTAGGGTGAAGGTCTGTACTAGAGGGGGCAGCCTCAACCTGTGGGGGTAATGGGGGGAAATCACATGCAACATTATTTTCTATCGCCACCACCCCATCTACCATGGCATCATCAGATGGTTCCATCTCCCACACAGACTGTGTATCCCCTCCAACCCCTGACACCTCAGGTACACCATGACCACCACTACTGTCCACAGTCTGACACCCAGATGATTGTCCACTGTCCTGCTGCTGGGCAGTGTTGTCTGGGACTTGTGGTGCTGCTGATGTTGTTTCTCCTGGGACTTGTAGTCCATGTGCTGCTGTCTGAGGGTCAGACACACCATGATCACCATTACTATCCACAGTCTCACACAAAGATGACACTCCACTGTCCTGCTGCTGTGCAGTGTTGGCTGGGACTTGTAGTGCATGTGCAGTCTGAGGCATAGTTTGTTGCTCAGGGACAGCCAGAGATGTTTTTGGCTGTTGTCTCTGCTGATGTTTCCCCTCCTGGAACACAAAACTTGGGGCCTGCAGGATGACACGTGGCCCTCGCTGGGACATAGACGCAGCGTCTGAGGGTCTGGACTGGGATGATACAGTCTGAGCTTGGGCATCAAAGTGTTCCTGGTTGTGGTAAGTCTCAGCCAGAGGCCCCATCCTCTCCAGGACACAGTCCATCTCCCTCACCACCTCAGCCAGCTCAATGCTCAGGGAGTGCAGCTTAGCATCATACAAGGTGTTACTCTCAGGGTGGACAGTTTTTAGATTGTATATACAGTCTATCTGTACTTGCAGCATTTGTTTATGGTGTTTTAGCTCCCCCATCCTCCTTACCAGACCTGGGATCTCCTCCGCCATCTGCAGCTCAGGTGCTCTCTCTGGCTCCTTCTCTGCTGCTGCTGGTCTCTCTGGCTCCTTCTCCTCAGGTGTTGGCCTCTGTGGTCTCTCAGGCTGTTTGCAATCACCTGGTTCCAGCTTTGTTGCAGATCTGGTCTTGCCGTGACCCACCATCCTGGAGACCATCACCTGCTGCCTGATGTTCTCCTGCAGGGTCTGTCTCTCCAGAGATGTCCTCTTCTGCCTGGGTGCAGGAGTGGGGGGCTGTGCACCTGCTGCTTCTCCTGCTTGTCTCACCATGTGCTCACCTTGCTGGCTTGGCCTTGGGCTTGCTGCTGCTTTCTCACTAACTTCCATCTTGTTATCTTTCAGTTTACTTGTGCTTCTTACGTTCTTTTCATTACTAGAAACTTTGGGATTTCCATCCACCTTAGAAAGAGCTTGGGAGTTGTCTCCCAGTGTAGGCCTTGGAGCCTGGGCCTCGCTTGGGGAGCTTCCCCACCCAGGGTGGCCCCGCCCTGGGCTTTCTCCAGGCATGAGAGCAATGCAGGAGAGCTACCAACACACGTCCTCACAGGTAGGAGGCAGTATTATAGTAGTTATATTCTTGTATATAGGGGCAGTATTATAGTAGTTATATTCTTGTATATAGGGGCAGTATTATAGTAGTTATCAACTTGTAGAGCAGGTCTGAGTTAGCACCAAAGTCCGTATAGTATCTGCTGTATACCCATGAGCTAGGATCATGCACGTGAGGAATCTAGGCAATGGAGAGCAGCATGGAGGTGCAAAAAGCTTATAACAGGGTAAATGAAATCCAAACGAAGAGAAAAAAGCTTGCACTTACCAGAAGATCGCTGCAAATCAATCTATTTATCCAGTCTTGATAGACATGTGTGGGGAGGGGGAGTGAAAGCAGGGGCGTCCTGATGGCAACAGACTGTTTCCCGTGGCTAACCACGCATCTTCCGGCCTGTCCTCAGAGCATATTATAGTAGTTATATTCTTGTACATAGGAGGCAGTATTATAGTAGTTATATTCTTGTATATAGGAGCAGTATTATAGTAGTTATAATAAAACGTAGAAAAAAGACTGGGGCACTCACCCAATGTTGCAAGCTGAGTAAATTTATTTCAATGCGACATCAATCCAAAGGTGAGGGAGGACAGATGGATAGCGGGCGCTCACACCCCCGGGACGACGTTTCACGCCTGGGCGGCGCTTCTTCCTGCCGGGAAATCACCTGACCTCTGGGAGGGGAGTGTTTAAATACCATACACCAGGGTAAACAAAAAAACCCCTGTGACATAAAAAATAGTAAAAACACAATTCATAGGCAGTTGTTATAATCGTTGCGCTCATTGAGCCCGAGAGGTCCAACGGCATTCAGCTTAGAGATCCAATAGACCTCTCTGGACAGTAACCGTCTATGCCAATCACTACCGTCCGTGGGGGCTTTAACCCTTTCTAAGCCCATGTATTTAATGCAGCTTGTATCTCCCCTGTGTACCGTACGTATGTGGTCAATTAGGCGCGGGACACCTTTGCCAGTCCTAACAGAATACATATGTTCTTTATAGCGGATCCACATTTTCCTTTTGGTTTTGCCGACGTAAAAGAACATGCACAGACAGAAAATGACGTACACTACATAGGTACTTTGACATGTGATGAACTCTGTTGCAGTAATATCCGTACCATTAAGCTTAATGTAAGGCTTGTCATACATGAAGTTGCAGTATCCGCACTGCCTACACTTCTTATTACCTGCAGGTAAAGCTTGCCTCAGCCAATTGGAATCTTGGGGTTTACTGTTGTGAGCCATATTCAACATGTCACCTATTGTTTTGTTTTTTCTAAAGGTGATGACTGGAGGGTTATTGACCTTAGGGTACTATTACACCAATAGATCTGACCAAAGATTATCTGCCAAAGATTTGAAGCCAAACCCAGGAACAGACTATAAACAGAGAACAGGTCATAGAGGGAAGACTGGATTTCTCCTCTTTTTAAATCCACTCCTGGGTTTGGCTTCAAATCTTTGGCAGATAATCTGTCGTCAGATCTGTTGGTGGAATAGTACCCTTAGGGTTCAGGTCAGAATCAGCTTCTAGAAACCTCCAGTTTTTCCTGATAGCAGATGAGATGATACTGTTAAGCGGGGTATTCTGGAAAACAAAGGAGAATCTATCTGGGCTGGTATCTCTGTGTTTATGGTACAATAAGGTGTTCCTATCTAAGTTAGCCGCTCTCTCTAGGCTATCTGATACAACTTTCTCCGGATATCCTCTTCTCTGAAGTCTAATTTCTAATGACTTAGCTTGTCTGTGAAAACTGTCATAGGAAGAGTTGATTCTTCTGAGTCTGGTCATCTGACCAAAAGGAATGGCATTGCGTACCGTAGCTGGATGCGAGCTATGGTAATGAAGTAATGAGTTGCTGGAGGTGGGTTTGCGGTAGACTGAAGTGTGAAGTGTGCCTTCTCTGGCCTCGATCCAGACATCAAGAAATTCTATACTCTGTCCCCCGAATTTGTGTGTAAATATCATATTGCAACCATTAGTCTCATTAAGGTAATGTACAAACTCTTGGAACGTAGTCTCAGAACCCTCCCAGATTATAAAGAGGTCGTCTATGTACCTCAAAAGGAGTTTAATGTGAATGATGAAAGGATTACTAGCAGAAAAAATAACACGGTTTTCTACTAAAGTGAGAAAATGATTAGCGTACGTACAGGAGACCGGCGTACCCATTGCTGTGCCGATCTCCTGTACGTACCATTGACCATTAAAAATAAAGGCATTGTTGGACAAAATGAAGTGGAGAGCTTCTCTGACAAAATAACGAAAAACTAGTGGTTTATCAGTGCGTCTAAGGACGTGGTCCACCGCCTCCACACCCGCATCATGTGGGATGCGGGTGTAGAGGCTCTCCACATCCACAGTCGCAAGAGAAAAAGAGTCGCTCCAGTGGAATTCTGCAAGTGCTTTAAGGAACTCAGTAGTATCCTTAAGGTAGGTGGGGGCACTGTTGAGCAAAGGGCGTAGAGACCAATCTAAGAATTGAGATATACCCTCGGTGACGGAGCCGACCGCCGAGACGATGGGACGTCCCGGCGGTCGGCTGAGCGATTTATGTATTTTTGGTAATAAATACCACTTAGGTTTGCGAGGGTTGGCCGGGAACAATTTCTCTGCTAATGAAACATCTATGGCTCCTGTAGCTGTGTGTTTGTTAAGCAACGTGCGTAACGCTTCACTAATTCTGCTAGTGGGGTCTTTAGTTAATTTAGTATATACAGTGTTGTTCCCTAGCTGTCTCTCTGCCTCTTCATTGTATTGCTTGGTGGATAAGATTACTGTGGCTCCACCTTTATCTGCCCTACGCACTGTAAGGTCGGGGCGACTCTTCAGCCAGGCTAGTGCTCTTTTTTCTTTATAAGTCAGATTGGGTGTAGCTTTGGGGTAAGAAAGTGCTTTGACGTCAGCCATGACTGCTTTGTGGAATTGATCAATAGCACCGCCTGGGGTGACCTGAGGAGAGAAAGAGGATTTATTCCCCCCCATGAATCTTTCAGGCTCTCCTATATCTGGTGTGTGACTAGGCTCATCCGTTTGATCTAGCTCAGCCAACATTTTAACTGCTTCTGCCTCATTGGAATTAAGGTCATCTCCCACTATAAAACCTAGTCTGCCTATGGTACATCTAGAGGGGAAGACAGATTTGCTGCTGGAAAGGTTTTTATTGACAGAGAAGAATTTTTTTAAATTGATTTTTCGGATCGCTTTGTGCATGTCCAATTCAAACTGGGGAGAAGAAAAGTCTTCAGTGAGACCAAAGTTAAGGCCTTTACTGAGTAGAGAGATACAGTCATTGTGCAATTCCACCCCGGCAATATTGACCACATTAGGGGGCTCATCCTCTATCTCCACGAAACTTGTTTTTGTTTCCATCCTCTTGGATTTCTTCCCCTTCCTCTTTCCACCTCTCCTGATTCCTCTCCTAAAGGGGCACTCTGGCCTGATTGTTGATGGGAGCGGATCATACGGGGTGGGTGGGAGGGAAGGGGTGGTTCATCCGACTTGCTTGAATCCGAGTCTGTTGTCCAGTGTTCAGACTTTGTTCTATGTCTTGGCCTTGCTGCGCCTCTTTTTCTAGGGTTCCAGTCAAAGATGCGACCTGCGTCGTAATCACCCTTAGCGCGGATGAATTTGTCCCGCTTTTGAGATTTAATTTCAGTCTGCAAAGAGGAAAGTCTTTTATCCAGTTTGTTACAGAAAATCGTGGCTTGTTCATCTGGCATGCGCGTGCGAAGTTCGGTTTTAGCACGGCATAACTCTGTGGTTATTTTCTCATATTCTTTTTGATTTTGTTGCAGGACCAAAGACATCAGGTTTTTAGCGTGGGTCAGATGTGCCTCATGCCAGGATTTTAAAAAATCCTCATTGTCCGTAAATTGCGCTGGGGCTTTGTAAGATCTGAGCCCTCTGGGGACCCGGTCACTCTCTTGGTAGGACTGTAGTGAACTGTTAGTCCAGAAAGAGCGTATCTCCCGTTCGGCTAAATGTTGGACTCTGCGTTCAAGCGCTTTAGTGCCTAGAACTTGTACCTCCTCTTTAAGGTTACAAGCGGTGAAGTAAGCGCCCGCGTCCTCCCTCCCTTGTAGGAGAGTCTAGTCGGCATCTGGTCTTTCTGATTCCATGTGAATGTCCATGTTGCAAAGCCGGCGTGCTCAGACCGGGAAGATCAGGTGAGAGCAATGTACTGGTAGAGTGCAGTCGGCACTGCCGGTGATAATCGCTATATGGAACTGGCTGTCAGGATATAGACCCGTAACTGCTTGCATGGGGGTGCTCCCAGATGTAGGAGAGAAGGCAAATGCAATAAAACGTAGAAAAAAGACTGAGGCACTCACCCAATGTTGCAAGCTGAGTAAATTTATTTCAATGCGACATCAATCCAAAGGTGAGGGAGGACAGATGGATAGCGGGCGCTCACACCCCCGGGACGACATTTCACGCCTGGGCGGCGCTTCTTCCTGCCGGGAAATCACCTAACCTCTGGGAGGGGAGTGTTTAAATACCATGCACCAGGGTAAACAAAAAAACCCCTGTGACATAAAAAATAGTAAAAACACAATTCATGGGCAGTTGTTATAATCGTTGCGCTCATTGAGCCCGAGAGGTCCAACGGCATTCAGCTTAGAGATCCAATAGACCTCTCTGGACACGGAAACAAGTTTCGTGGAGATAGAGGATGAGCCCCCTAATGTGGTCAATATTGCCGGGGTGGAATTGCACAATGACTGTATCTCTCTACTCAGTAAAGGCCTTAACTTTGGTCTCACTGAAGACTTTTCTTCTCCCCAGTTTGAATTGGACATGCACAAAGCGATCCGAAAAATCAATTTAAAAAAATTCTTCTCTGTCAATAAAAACCTTTCCAGCAGCAAATCTGTCTTCCCCTCTAGATGTACCATAGGCAGACTAGGTTTTATAGTGGGAGATGACCTTAATTCCAATGAGGCAGAAGCAGTTAAAATGTTGGCTGAGCTAGATCAAACGGATGAGCCTAGTCACACACCAGATATAGGAGAGCCTGAAAGATTCATGGGGGGGAATAAATCCTCTTTCTCTCCTCAGGTCACCCCAGGCGGTGCTATTGATCAATTCCACAAAGCAGTCATGGCTGACGTCAAAGCACTTTCTTACCCCAAAGCTACACCCAATCTGACTTATAAAGAAAAAAGAGCACTAGCCTGGCTGAAGAGTCGCCCCGACCTTACAGTGCGTAGGGCAGATAAAGGTGGAGCCACAGTAATCTTATCCACCAAGCAATACAATGAAGAGGCAGAGAGACAGCTAGGGAACAACACTGTATATACTAAATTAACTAAAGACCCCACTAGCAGAATTAGTGAAGCGTTACGCACGTTGCTTAACAAACACACAGCTACAGGAGCCATAGATGTTTCATTAGCAGAGAAATTGTTCCCGGCCAACCCTCGCAAACCTAAGTGGTATTTATTACCAAAAATACATAAACCGCTCAGCCGACCGCCGGGACGTCCCATCGTCTCGGCGGTCGGCTCCGTCACCGAGGGTATATCTCAATTCTTAGATTGGTCTCTACGCCCTTTGCTCAACAGTGCCCCCACCTACCTTAAGGATACTACTGAGTTCCTTAAAGCACTTGCAGAATTCCACTGGAGCGACTCTTTTTCTCTTGAGACTGTGGACGTGGAGAGCCTCTACACCCGCATCCCACATGATGCGGGTGTGGAGGCGGTGGACCACGTCCTCAGTCGCACCGATAAACCACTAGTTTTTCGTTATTTTGTCAGAGAAGCTCTCCACTTCATTTTGTCCAACAATGCCTTTATTTTTAATGGTCAATGGTACGTACAGGAGATCGGCACAGCAATGGGCACGCCGGTCTGCTGTACGTACGCTAATCTTTTTCTCACTTTAGTAGAAAACCGTGTTATTTTTTCTGCTAGTAATCCTTTCATCATTCACATTAAACTCCTTTTGAGGTACATAGACGACCTCTTTATCATCTGGGAGGGTTCTGAGACTACGTTCCAAGAGTTTGTACATTACCTTAATGAGACTAATGGTTGTAATATGATATTTACACACAAATTCGGGGGACAGAGTATAGAATTTCTTGATGTCTGGATCGAGGCCAGAGAAGGCACACTTCACACTTCAGTCTATCGCAAACCCACCTCCAGCAACTCACTACTACACTACCATAGCTCGCATCCAGCTACGGTACGCAATGCCATTCCTTTTGGTCAGATGACCAGACTCAGAAGAATCAACTCTTCCTATGACAGTTTTCACAGACAAGCTAAGTCATTAGAAATTAGACTTCAGAGAAGAGGATATCCGGAGAAAGTTGTATCAGATAGCCTAGAGAGAGCGGCTAACTTGGATAGGAACACCTTATTGTACCATAAACAAAGAGACACCAGCCCAGATAGGTTCTCCTTTGTTTTCCAGAATACCCCGCTTAACAGTATCATCTCATCTGCTATCAGGAAAAACTGGAGGTTTCTAGAAGCTGATTCTGACCTGAACCCTAAGGTCAATAACCCTCCAGTCATCACCTTTAGAAAAAACAAAACAATAGGTGACATGTTGAATATGGCTCACAACAGTAAACCCCAAGACTCCAATTGGCTGAGGCAAGCTTTACCTGCAGGTAATAAGAAGTGTAGGCAGTGCGGATACTGCAACTTCATGTATGACAAGCCTTACATTAAGCTTAATGGTACGGATATTACTGCAACAGAGTTCATCACATGTCAAAGTACCTATGTAGTGTACGTCATTTTCTGTCCGTGCATGTTCTTTTACGTCGGCAAAACCAAAAGGAAAATGTGGATCCGCTATAAAGAACATATGTATTCTGTTAGGACCGGCAAAGGTGTCCCGCGCCTAATTGACCATATACGTACGGTACACAGGGGAGATACAAGCTGCATTAAATACATGGGCTTAGAAAGGGTTAAAGCCCCCACGGACGGTAGTGATTGGCATAGACGGTTACTGTCCAGAGAGGTCTATTGGATCTCAAAGCTGAATGCCGTTGGACCTCTCGGGCTCAATGAGCGCAACGATTATAACAACTGCCTATGAATTGTGTTTTTACTATTTTTTATGTCACAGGGGTTTTTTTTGTTTACCCTGGTGTATGGTATTTAAACACTCCCCTCCCAGAGGTCAGGTGATTTCCCGGCAGGAAGAAGCACCGCCCAGGCGTGAAACGTCGTCCCGGGGGTGTGAGCGCCCGCTATCCATCTGTCCTCCCTCACCTTTGGATTGATGTCGCATTGAAATAAATTTACTCAGCTTGCAACATTGGGTGAGTGCCCCAGTCTTTTTTCTACGTTTTATTGCATTTGCCTTCTCTCCTACATCTGGGAGCACCCCCATGCAAGCAGTTACGGGTCTATATCCTGACAGCCAGTTCCATATAGCGATTATCACCGGCAGTGCCGACTGCACTCTACCAGTACATTATAGTAGTTATATTCTTGTACATAGGAGCAGTATTAGGCTATGTTCACACTACGTATATTTCAGTCAGTATATTTCAGTCAGTATTGTGGTCCTCATATTGCAACCAAAACCAGGAGTGGATTAAAAACACAGAAAGGATCTGTTCACACAATGTTGAAATTGAGTGGATGGCCGCCATATAACGGTAAATAACGGCCATTATTTCAATACAACAGCTGTTGTTCTAAAATAACAGCAAATATTTGCCATTGAATGGCGGCCATCCACTCAATTTCAACATTATGTGAACAGATCCTTTCTGTGTTTTTAATCCACTCCTGGTTTTGGTTGCAATACTGACTGAAATATACTGACTGAAATATACATAGGTAGTGTGAACGCAGCCTTATAGTAGTTATATTCTTGTATATAGGAGCAGTATTATAGTAGTTATATTCCTGTATATAGGAGGTAGTATTATAGTAGTTATATGCTTGTATATAGGAGCAGTATTATAGTAGTTATATTCTTGTATATAGGGGGAAGTATTATAGCAGTTATATTCTTGTACATAGGGGGCAGTATTATAGTAGTTATATTCTTGGATATAGAAGCGGTATTATAGTAGTTATATTCTTGTATATAGGGGGCAGTATTATAGTAGTTATATTCTTGTATATAGGAGCAGTATTATAGTAGTTACTAGAAAATGTACCCGGCGCTGCCCGGGTATAAAGTGTCAGTGTGTTAATTAGATTTGTTCTAAGGTGCCCAGGAGGCCAAGCTAAAGGTATTGTTTCATCTGAGTTAATCAGTGAAATTAGTCTATACCTGTAGTGCATAGTTGGAGGGGTTCTATATACCCACAATGTATAGTTTTTAGGGGTCTCGCATATCTGTAGTGCATAGTTGGGGGGGCTGTATACCTATAGTGTATAGTTGGGGGGGTCCTGTATACCTGTAGTGTGTAGTTGGGGGGGCTGTATACCTGTAGTGTATAGTTGAGGGAGGTCCTGTATACCTGCAGTGTACAGTTGGTGAAGGTCCTGTATACCTGTACTGTATAGTTCGGGGTCCTGTATACCTGTAGTATATAGTTGGTGCTGTATACCTGTAATGTATAGTTGGTGGAGGTCTTGTATACCTGTAGTTTATAGTTTGAGGGTCCTGGATACCTGTAGTGTATAATTGGTGGAGGTCTTGTATACCTGTAGTATATAGTTCAGGGGTCCTGTTTACCTGTAGTGCATAGTTTGAAGGTCCTGTATAACTGTAGTATAGAGTTGGTGGAGGTCCTGTATACCTGTAGTGTATAGTTTGGGGTCCTATATACCTGTAGTATATAGTTGGTGGAGTTCCTGTATACCTGTAGTATATAACTTTGGGGTCCTGTATACCTGTAGTATAGAGTTGGTGAAGGTGCTGTATACCTGTAGTATATAGTTGGTGGAGTTCCTGTATACCTGTAGGGTATAGTTTTGGGGTCCTGTATACCTGTAGTGTATAGTTTGGGGTCCTGTATACCTGTAGTATATAGTTGGTGGAGGTCCTGTATACCTGAAGTATATAGTTGGTGGAGGTCCTGTATACCTGTAGTGTATAGTTTTGGGGTCCTGTATACCTGTAGTGTCCTGTATACCTGCAGGGTCGTATTTACCATTCACCCATGGTCTGGTGCGTAGGGTAGCACCTTGCAGAGGGGCAGTACCCTCCCATTGAGACTTGCCAGAAAATCTGGTGTCTTTTCGAGGTGGGTATGGCGGTATTGGTCAGGTCTGGTATAGCGGTGTTATCCAGTCACAGTACGGCGGTATTGGTCAGGTCTGGTATGGCAGTGCTATTTAGTCACAGTGTGTCGGTATTGGTCATGTCTGGTATGGCGGTGTTATCGAGTCACAGTATGGCGGTATTGGTCAGGTCTGGTGTGGCAGTGTTCTCCAGTCACAATGTGGCGGTATTGGTCAGGTCTGGTATAGTGGTGTTATCCAGTCACAGTATATGGCAGTATTGATCAGGTCTGGTATGGCAATGTTATCCAGTCATAGTATGGCGGTATTGGTCAGGTCTGGTATGGCAGTGTTATCCAGTCACAGTATGGCGGTATTGGTCAGGTGTGGTATGACAGTGTTATCCAGTTACAGTATGGCGGTATTGGTCAGGTCTGGTATAGCAGTTTTTTCTAGTCATAGTATGGTGGTATTGGTCAGGTGTGTTATGACAGTGTTACCCAGTCACAGTATGGTAGTATTGGATTGGTCAGGTCTGGTGTGGCGGTGTTATCCAGTCATGGTATGGTGGTATTGGTCAGGTCTGGTTTAGCGGTGTTATCCAGTAACAGTATGGCGGTATTGGGCAGGTCTGATATGATGGTGTTATCCAGTCACAGTTTGGCGGTATTGGTCAGGTCTGGTATGGCAGTGTTATCCAGTCACAGTATGGCGGTATTGGTCAGGTCTGGTGTGGCAGTGTTATCCAGTCACAGTTTGGTATACCTGTAGTGCCCTGTATATACATGTACTGTATAGATGGAGTAGGGGGCCCTGTATATACATGTACTGTATAGATGCAGTAGGGAACCATGTATATACATGTACTGTATAGATCAAGTAGGGGGCCCTGTATATATATGTACTGTATAGATGGAGTAGGGGGCCCTGTATATACATGTACTGTATAGATGGAGTAGGGGGCCCTGTATATATATGTACTGTATAGATGGAGTAGGGGGCCCTGTATATACATGTACTGTATAGATGGAGTAGGGGGCCCTGTATATACATGTACTGTATAGATGGAGTAGGGGGTCCTGTATATATATGTACTGTATAGATGGAGTAGGGGGCATATGTACTGTATAGATGGAGTAGGGGGTCCTGTATATATATGTACTGTATAAATGGAGTAGGGGGCCCTGTATATACATGTACTGTATAGATGGAGTAGGGGGTCCTGTATATACATGTACTGTATAGATGGAGTAGGGGGTCCTGTATATATATGTACTGTATAGATGGAGTAGGGGGCATATGTACTGTATAGATGGAGTAGGGGGTCCTGTATATATATGTACTGTATAAATGGAGTAGGGGGCCCTGTATATACATGTACTGTATAGATGGAGTAGGGGGTCCTGTATATACATGTACTGTATAGATGGAGTAGGGGGCCCTGTATATACATGTACTGTATAGATGGAGTAGGGGGTCCTGTATATACATGTACTGTATAGATGGAGTAGGGGGCCCTGTATATACATGTACTGTATAGATGGAGTAGGGGGTCCTGTATATACATGTACTGTATAGATGGAGTAGGAGGTCCTGTATATACATGTACTCAGGGGCGGTCTTGGCATTTCTGGGGCCCCAAGCAAAGCCATGTCTGGGGCCCCCCCATGCCCCCCCCCTCCTCGACATGCGCTGCCCCCCCCCCCCCCCCCCCAGTAGTCCTCTTATAACCCTCCTACCACCATACAGAGATTACATATCACCTCAAAACTGCTCTGAACAAAACAGGAAGATATTACCAATGATGCCATAACATAATACTGCCACACCATGACCCCTATCACTACAGACCCTATAACAGAGTGCAGTTACATCCAGTGACTTACAGGAGGCGTCTTCTCTGATCAGCGTCTTTTACTTTTTTTTCTTTCTCTCTCCATCCAGCCTGGGCCACCTTGAAGTCTTCTCCCGGCTGGTAATCTTCCCTCCAGAATCTGTCAGAGAAATATTTTAGGCTCCAACACATACAGTAGTTAGGTCCCCTCTATGTCTATATAGTAGTTACGCCCCTCTGTGCCCCCACAGATTAAAGGTGTCCCTGTGCCCCCACTTAATAATTAGGTATGTTCTGTGTGCCAGTATAGTAGTGAGGCATATAGGCACTTCTGTGCAGTCCCAATGTAATTAAGACCGCTGTGTGCTGCCCCCAGTTATATAGATCCCTTGTGCGCTGCCGACAGTAGTAAATACCACTTGTGTGCTGCCCCCAGTAGTAAATACCTCTTGTGTGCTGTCCCCAGTGGTATATAGACCCCCCTGTGTGCTCCCGCAGTTATATATAGACCTGTGTGATCCCCCAGTTATACATAGCCCCCCTGTGTGCTCCCCCAGTATACTATATAGACCCCCTGTGTGCTTCTCCCAGTCGTATATACCCCGTGTGCTCCCCCAGTCGTATATACCCCATGTGCTCCCCCCAGTTGTATAAACCCCCCGTGTGCTGCCCCCAGTTGTATATACCCCGTGTGCTGCCCCCAGTTTTATATACCCCCTGTGTGCTCCCCCACTTGTATATAGCCTCCCTGTGAGCTCCCCACTTGTATATAGCCCCCCTGTGTGCTCCCCCTTATATAGCCCCCCTGTGAGCTCCCCCACTTGTATATAGCCCCCTGTGAGCTCCCCCACTTGTATATAGCCCCCTGTGAGCTCCCCCACTTGTATATAGCCCCCTGTGTGCTCCCGTATATATAGCCCCCCTGTGCGCTCCCCCCGTTTATATAGCCCCCCGTGCACTCCCCCACTTATATAGAGCCCCCCTGTGTGCTCTCCTGTTTATATAGCCCCCCTGTGCGTTCCCCCGTTTATATAGACCCCCACTGTGTGCTCCCCCCGTTTATATAGCCCCCCTGTGCGCTCCCCCATTTATATAGCCCCCTCTGTGCTCCCCCCGTTTATATAGCCCCCCTGTGCGCTCCCCCCATTTATATAGCCCCCCTGTGCGCTCCCCCCGTTTATATAGCTCCCTGTGCGCTCCCCCCGTTTATATAGCCCCCCTGTGCGCTCCCCCCGTTTACATAGCCCCCCTGTGCGCTCCCCCGTTTATATAGCCCCCTGTGCGCTCCCCCTGTTTATATAGCCCCCTGTGCGCTCCCCCCGTTTATATATCCCCCTGTGCGCTCCCCCCGTTTATATAGCCCCCCTGTGCGCTCCTCCCGTTTTATATAGGCCCCCTATATATAACACACAAAAAAAAAACAAAAAAAACATTTTTACTCACCTGGGTCCGGCGTCTCCTCTTCTCGTCTCTTCCCTCTTGTGGCCGCGGGAAGTGTTTCCCCTGCGGTCACATAAGGCCGCTCTCCCGTTGTCATGGCAGCGGCGCTCCAGTGACGCCTCGAGCGCAGGCACCAGAGACACAGAGCAGCCTCTTGTGACCGCAGGGAAAACACTTCCTGCGGCCACAAGAGTAACTGACAGGGAGGGAGCCAATGGCTCCTGCCCTGTCAGTGCCGCTGCTGCCTGTAACTATGTGCGCACATAGTTAGCCGCAGCGGTCTTGGGCACCAGAGCGGGGCCCCCCTGGATGTCGGGGGCCCCACGCAATTGCGTGGTATGCGTGGTGCCCAAGATCGCTACTGCATGTACTGTATAGATGGAGTAGGGGGCCCTGTATATACATGTACTGTATAGATGGAGTAGGGGGCCATGTATATACATGTACTGTATAGATGGAGTAGGGGGTCCTGTATATACATGTAGTGTATAGATGCAGTAGGGGGCCCTGTATATACATGTACTGTATAGATGGAGTAGGGGGTCCTGTATATACATGTACTGTATAGATGGAGTAGGGGGTCCTGTATATACATGTACTGTATAGATGGAGTAGGGGGTCCTGTATATACATGTACTGTATAGATGGAGTAGGGGGTCCTGTATATACATGTACTGTATAGATGGAGTAGGGGGCCCTGTATATACATGTACTGTATAGATGGAGTAGGGGACCCTGTATATACATGTAATGTATAGATGGAGTAGGGGCCCCTGTATATACATGTAATGTATAGATGGAGTAGGGGGCCCTGTATATACATGTACTGTATAGATGGAGTAGGGGGCCCTGTATATACATGTAATGTATAGATGGAGTAGGGGGTCCTGTATATACATGTACTGTATAGATAGAGTAGGGGGCCCTGTATATACATGTACTGTATAGATGGAGTAGGGGGCCCTGTATATACATGTACTGTATAGATGGAGTAGGGGGCCCTGTATATACATGTACTGTATAGATGGAGTAGGGGGCCCTGTATATACATGTACTGTATAGATGGAGTAGGGGGTCCTGTATATACATGTACTGTATAGATGGAGTAGGGGGCCCTGTATATACATGTACTGTATAGATGGAGTAGGGGGCCCTGTATATACATGTAATGTATAGATGGAGTAGGGGCCCCTGTATATACATGTAATGTATAGATGGAGTAGGGGGCCCTGTATATACATGTACTGTATAGATGGAGTAGGGGGCCCTGTATATACATGTAATGTATAGATGGAGTAGGGGGTCCTGTATATACATGTACTGTATAGATGGAGTAGGGGGCCCTGTATATACATGTACTGTATAGATGGAGTAGGGGGCCCTGTATATACATGTACTGTATAGATGGAGTAGGGGGCCCTGTATATACATGTACTGTATAGATGGAGTAGGGGGCCCTGGATATACATGTACTGTATAGATGGAGTAGGGGGTCCTGTATATACATGTACTGTATAGATGGAGTAGGGGGTCCTGTATATACATGTACTGTATAGATGGAGTAGGGGGTCCTGTATATACATGTACTGTATAGATGGAGTAGGGGGTCCTGTATATACATGTACTGTATAGATGGAGTAGGGGGTCCTGTATATACATGTACTGTATAGATGGAGTAGGGGGTCCTGTATATACATGTACTGTATAGATGGAGTAGGGGGTCCTGTATATACATGTACTGTATAGATGGAGTAGGGGGCCCTGTATATACATGTACTGTATAGATGGAGTAGGGGGTCCTGTATACATGTACTGTATAGATGGAGTAGGGGGTCCTGTATATACATGTACTGTATAGATGGAGTAGGGGGTCCTGTATATACATGTACTGTATAGATGGAGTAGGGGGCCCTGTATATATATGTACTGTATAGATGGAGTAGGGGGTCCTGTATATACATGTACTGTATAGATGGAGTAGTGGGCCCTGTATATACATGTACTGTATAGATGGAGTAGGGAGCCCTGTATATACATGTACTGTATAGATGGAGTAGGGGGTCCTGTATATACATGTACTGTATAGATTGAGTAGGGGGTCCTGTATATATATGTACTGTATAGATGGAGTAGGGGGTCCTGTATATACATGTACTGTATAGATAGAGTAGGGGGTCCTGTATATACATGTACTGTATAGATGGAGTAGGGGGTCCTGTATACATGTACTGTATAGATGGAGTAGGGGGTCCTGTATACATGTACTGTATAGATGGAGTAGGGGATCTACCAGTTATTACTGTGGATGTTGTGAGGCAGCTTCCCTAGCAACCATTGCTCCCTGTGAAAATGAAAGCAGTAATCCTATTGGTTGCTAAGGCTCCAACTGCCGTCTCTGCTGCAGCTAATTATATCACCTGTGTTTGCAGTGAGGAGATTTTCCCATTCATCTCTATGGGGCGCCTCTCTTCCCCCTCCCCCTCCCCCTCCCCTCCTGTACATCTGGCGGGGACGGGACCTTCGCTAAAACCTTCCCGGGCACCCAATGTATCTGTGTGCCAAATTTGGGGTCAAACGGTTCAGGCGTTTGGAAGTCTATAGAGGACAGACAGACAGACAGACAGACAGACTTTGATTTTTATGATATAGATATTCTTGTACATAGGATCAGTATTATAGTAGTTATATTCTTGTATATAGGAGC
The DNA here is from genome assembly GCF_027789765.1 of Dendropsophus ebraccatus. Taxonomy (NCBI): domain Eukaryota; kingdom Metazoa; phylum Chordata; class Amphibia; order Anura; family Hylidae; genus Dendropsophus; species Dendropsophus ebraccatus. The sequence goes on along the minus strand of NC_091454.1, from coordinate 211,650,997 downwards.
AGTATTATAGTAGTTATGCGGTTCAGGGAAGAAACAGAGTGCTGCACCTCACACCTATGGCTGATACTAGTGCCCCTAGGCTAAATAAAAAACACATCAGAATTTTGCGTATGAATTGATCAAGCCATACTGCCCCATGTACCTCGTGCCGGTATCTGATACACATGGGTCCCTACACTAAGTCCACACCGTGCCAGTCAGTGGCCACCAACCCCGCAGGCGCGCACAGTCAGGAAACGGGGGCCATGGGACGGCCCTGCGACCCCCATGCCACAGGACCAGACCCAAAAACACCACACCAGAACCCGGCCAGCACCGCCGGCGGAGAAGGTCGCCCCCAAACAGCACAAGTCTGGATGAGGTATTGCGCTCACCATAGCTGCAGCAAACAGAATGGGAAAAAACAGGAGGGATTAAAACCATGTGCACTCAGGTGTCTCCTGCTAATTGCGGTCATGTGGGTCTCACCAGGAGGAGTGCAAAAACACGGAGAAAAGAGAGAAGCAAAATGCGGTTCAGGGAAGAAACAGAGTGCTGCACCTCACACCTATGGCTGATACTAGTGCCCCTAGGCTAAATAAAAAACACATCAGAATTTTGTGTATCAGCCATAGGTACCAGTATCAGCCATAGGTGTGAGGTGCAGCACTCTGTTTCTTCCCTGAACCGCATTTTGTTTCTCTCTTTTCTCCGTGTATTGCACTCCTCCTGGTGAGACCCACATGACCGCAATTAGCAGGAGACACCTGAGTGCACATGGTCTTAATCCCTCCTGTTTTTTCCCATTCTGTTTGCTGCAGCTATGGTGAGCGCAATACCTTATCCAGACTTGTGCTGCTTGGGGGCGACCTTCTCCGCCGGCGGTGCTGGCCGGGTTCTGGTGTGGTGTTTTTGGGTCTGGTCCTGTGGCATGGGGGTCGCAGGGCCGTCCCATGGCCCCCGTTCCCTGGCTGTGCACGCCTGCAGGGTTGGTGGCCACTGACTGGCACGGTGTAGACTTAGTGTAGGGACCCATGTGTATCAGATACCGGCACGAGGTACATGGGGCAGTATGGCTTGATCAATTCATACACAAAATTCTGATGTGTTTTTTATTTAGCCAAGCGGCACTAGTATCAGCCATAGGTGTGAGGTGCAGCACTCTGTTTCTTCCCTGAACCGCATTATAGTAGTTATATTCTTGTATATAGGAGCAGTATTATAGTAGTTATATTCTTGTATATAGGAGCAGTATTATAGTAGTTATATTCCTGTATATAGGGGGCAGTATTATACTAGTTATATTCTTGTATATAGGAGCAGTATTATAGTAGTTATATTCTTGTATATAGGAGGCAGTATTATAGTAGTTATATTCTTGTACATAGGAGCAGTATTATAGTAGTTATACACGAACTGGAGAGAATGGAACCGCTGCACATCCCATCTATGGCTGATACTAATGCCGCTAGGCCTATATTAAAAATCAACACCAGAGTGTCTGTATATGAATTGATCAAGCCATATTGCCCCGTGTACCACCGCGCAGGTCCTCTGGTCCACACGGGTCCCTACGCTGACTCCACACCGTGTCGGTCAGCGACCGCCAACCCCGCAAAGCGTGCACGTGCAGGGAAGGGAGGCCATGGAACGGCCCTGCAACCCCAATGTCACAGGACCAGACCCAAAAAGCCCCACCAAAACCATTGGCAGGATATGCCTGTGCTCACATGTCTGGACCCTATGTCTTCCCCATTCTGTGAGAGCAGCAATGGTAAGTGTAATACCATATCCATACTTGTGTCGTTTGGGGGCAGCCTTCCCCGCCGGTGGTGCTGGCTGGGTTTTGGTGGGGCTTTTTGGGTCTGGTCCTGTGACATTGGGGTTGCAGGGCCGTTCCATGGCCTCCCTTCCCTGCACATGCACGCTTTGCGGGGTTGGCGGTCGCTGACCGACACGGTGTGGAGTTAGCGTAGGGACCCGTGTGGACCAGAGGACCTGCGCGGTGGTACACGGGGCAATATGGCTTGATCAATTCATATACAGACACTCTGGTGTTGATTTTTAATATAGGCCTAGCGGCATTAGTATCAGCCATAGATGGGATGTGCAGCGGTTCCATTCTCTCCAGTTCGTATTATAGTAGTTATATTCTTGTATATAGGAGCAGTATTATAGTAGTTATATTCATGTATATAGGAGCAGTATTATAGTAGTTATATTCTTGTATATAGGGGGCAGTATTATAGTAGTTATATTCTTGTATATAGGAGCAGTATTATAGTAGTTATGGTTCAGGGAAGAAAAAGAGTGCTGCACCTCACACCTATGGCTGATACTAGTACCTCTCGGCTGCATAAAAAACATCAGAATTCTGTATGTGAATTGATCAAGCCACACTGCCCCATGTACCGCGTGCAGGTATCTGATACACATGGGTCCCTACACTAAGTCCACACTGTGCTGGTCAGCGACCACCACCCCCGCAGGCCTGCGGGGGTGGTGGTCGCTGACCAGCACAGTGTGGACTTAGTGTAGGGACCCATGCCAAGCCAAAAAGACAGAAATGGCTGCACATCGCACCCATGGCTGACACGAAAGCTTATTCAGCTACATTTAAAACCAACATCAGAAGTTAGTATATAATTTGGCCAAACCATATTGCCTCATGTACCTCATGTGGCCAAATTATATAATAACTTCTTATATATAGGAGCAGTATTATAGTAGTTATATTCCTGTATATAGGGGGCAGTATTATAGTAGTTATATTCTTGTATATAGGAGCAGTATTATAGTAGTTATATTCTTGTATATAGGGAGCAGTATTATAGTAGTTATATTCTTGTATATAGGAGCAGTATTATAGTAGTTATATTCTTGTATATAGGAGCAGTATTATAGTAGTTATATTTTTGTATATAGGAGCAGTATTATAGTAGTTATATTCTTATATATAGGAGCAGTATTATAGTAGTTATATTCCTCTATATATGGGCAGTATTATAGTAGTTATATTCTTGAATATAGGAGCAGTATTATAATAGTTATATTCTTTTATATAGGAGGCTGTATTGTAGTAGTTATATTCCTGTATATAGGAAGCAGTATTATAGTGGTTATATTCTTGTATATAGTGAGCAGTATTATAGCAGTTATATTCTTGTATATAGGAGCAGTATTATAGTAGTTATATTCTTGTGTATAGGAGCAGTATTATAGTAGTTATATTCTTGTATATAGCAGTATTATAGTAGTTATATTCTTGCATATAGGAGCAGTATTATAGTAGTTATATTCCTGTATATAGCAGTATTATAGTAGTTATATTCTTGTACATAGGAGCAGTATTATAGTAGTTATATTCTTGTATATAGGGGGCAGTATTATAGTAGTTATATTCTTGTATATAGCAGTATTATAGTAGTTATGGTTCAGGGAAGAAACCAGAGGACCTGCGCGGTGGTACACGGGGCAATATGGCTTGATCAATTCATATACAGACACTCTGGTGTTGATTTTTAATATAGGCCTAGCGGCATTAGTATCAGCCATAGATGGGATGTGCAGCTGTTCCACTCTCTCCAGTTCGTGTTTTACAGTTCTCCCTCTCTGAACAGCTCGCACTCCTTTATAAGACCCACATGACCAAAATTAGCAGGATATGCCTGTGCTCACATGTCTGGACCCTATGTCTTCCCCATTCTGTGAGAGCAGCAATGGTAAGTGTAATACCATATCCATACTTGTGTCGTTTGGGGGCAGCCTTCCCCGCCGGTGGTGCTGGCTGGGTTTTGGTGGGGCTTTTTGGGTCTGGTCCTGTGACATTGGGGTTGCAGGGCCATTCCATGGCCTCCCTCCCCTGCACGTGCACGCTTTGCGGGGTTGGCGGTCGCTGACCGACACGGTGTGGAGTTAGCGTAGGGACCCGTGTGGACCAGAGGACCTGCGCGGTGGTACACGGGGCAATATGGCTTGATCAATTCATATACAGACACTCTGATGTTGATTTTTAATATAGGCCTAGCGGCATTAGTATCAGCCATAGATGGGATGTGCAGCGGTTCCATTCTCTCCAGTTCGTGTATTATAGTAGTTATATTATTGTGTATAGGAGCAGTATTATAGTAGTTATATTATTGTATATAGGGAGCAGTATTATAGTAGTTATATTCTTGTATATAGGGAGCAGTATTATAGTAGTTATATTCTTGTATATAGGGGCAGTATTATAGTAGTTATATTCTTGTATATAGGAGCAGTAGTATAGTAGTTATATTCTTGTATATAGGAGCAGTATTATAGTAGTTATATTCTTGTATATAGGGAGCAGTATTATAGTAGTTATATTCTTGTATATAGAAGCAGTATTATAGTAGTTATGGTTCAGGGAAGAAAAAGAGTGCTGCACCTCACACCTATGGCTGATACTTGTACCTCTTGGCTGCATTAACAACATCAGAATTCTGTATGTGAATTGATCAAGCCACACTGCCCCATGTACCGCGTGCAGGTATCTGATACACATGGGTCCCTACACTAAGTCCACACTGTGCCGGTCAGCGACCACCACCATTAGCCAAGCGGCATTAGTATCAGCCATAGGTGTGAGGTGCAGCACTCTGTTTCTTCCCTGAACCGCATTATAGTAGTTATATTCTTGTGTATAGGAGTAATATTATAGAAGTTATATTCTTGTATATAGGAGCAGTATTATAGTAGTTATATTCTTGTATATAGGAGCAGTATTATAGTAGTTATATTCCTGTATATAGGGGGCAGTATTATAGTAGTTATATTCTTGTGTATAGGAGCAGTATTATAGTAGTTATATTCTCACACATACATAATTTGTCTTATTACAAAAAATAAACATCAACAATAAAAAGTGAACAATTGACTTTCCAATGTAAACCTGAGGTATTGTGGCATAATGGCTGCACAGGTGCTCACATATTACCTAATGTTATAATAAGTTATCCTATTCTATGTTGGCTGTTTGCTGTCTTTTCTTTGGTTCCCGTATTTCTCTTTTCATTTTGTGCAGAGTTTTTTTTCCCTTTATTTCCATTTTTAATCTAAACTTAAAGAGAAGTATTATTGCGGTTGTCTACACTTCAAGCTTTTCCCAGAACAGGATCGCTATAGCGGCGTCTTTCATCTTATTGTGAATAGACAGACAATGGAGCGGGTTTATGAAGACGCAGATTGAAGAAGAAAACTGAGAGAACCTGAATGGAAACATTTGTGGAGATATAAGCCTAATAAAAAATATAATAAAACCCAAGCTTTATGGGAAAATTTATGGCCAGCGCTTGGCAATCCTTGGCAGATACCAAGGCCAACTAGATCTACGGGACCTTGACAATCCAACCAATCCTGCTGTTCTGTTTCCAAATGGGGCAGACATGACGCCCACTGTAACTCTGGCACCCAATAGTAAAAGTTTCCTTGTAGACTACAGGAAGCCATGTCCTCTCCAGCTTCAGTTTTATTTGGTTGAATAGACTTTCTGATAAAGATAACCCTTGTCTATATACCGTAATTTTAAAAATCCTACACCGTTTCAGAGTATTGGGTGTACACCTCACGCCAGGAAATCTCTGAACTCTTTTTTTCTTAATATATTTTCAGAGTTTTGCTCCCACTGTCACCACAAAGCATCAGAACTAAAGTAGATAGCATGAGGCTATGACCACACGTGGATGTCGCACGCAGCTATAGTATACTTCACCTAACATCACCCGACCACTGATTTCAACGATTCAGTCATCTCTCTACAAAAGAATAGAATAGTTTTTTTTATACAGAGCCTAAATAAAAGGATCAGTAATGCTAAAATAATACCGCCATAGTGTGGCATAATGTGAATGCTATAGTAACAAACTGCTATGTAGTATGCACTGTGATGGAGTCACTGGCAAGGTGCGAGCACAAATACAAGAGTGATTGATTCCCTCACCTAGGTTTGTGACGTTCAGTGGTCGGTAACACCAGGTAGGTGGTACAGGGTGGTAATGTTCTCGGGAAATGGTGAGGAATGGGAAAGGCAGACAATGAACCGTGGTAGAGCAAGTACTTGACAAAAGTGAAGATACAGTCTCTTGTTAACAGTGCCTTGAACAGATCGGTAACCCATGCTGGTGCCACAGTACCTGGTTCTTGGAAGTCTCCGGCTCTAAGTGGTTTCTCTTTCTCTTCACTTGAGCTCTAGAAGGTCTGGTTATCATGGCCTACCTGTAGCTCTATTCCCTCGGTTCGGCTAAGTCTTATTCGTTTTGTCTTACTGGTTTCAAAATTCCCAACCAGCAGGGTACACATCTGTAGTTTTGTGACATGGAAGCCAATCTATGCTAGGCCCGGGCCGAGACCATGAAAGGGCCTACATTAGTCCTAACAGACCCTTGTGCAACTTATTTACAAAGTTGAAGTTTTTCTTTTTTTTCTTCCTCCCATTCTTTTTTCTTTTTCAGATTAGGGCTAGGGATTTCATTGCCTGACCCTTTGTCCTCAGAAAAGTAAGTCACCAATAGACTAACCTCTCCACATTGAGAACACGTACATGTGTATGAGTCTCCTGAATCTTCCAGTCCAGTCACAAGGCAGCTCAGAAATACGACATGGAGAGAAAGGAGCGGCTGCACATCACACCTATGGCTGATACTAATGCCGCAGCTCAGAAATGGCCGCTCAGTCAGTCAGTGTCTGAGACAGGACATCTCTGTTTCGCTACTGTGTCATGACTATGTAGAAAGCTGGGAGAGACAGGAGACCAAATGAGACAGTGGCAATGAAGCTGTAGGGGCACAGGGACAGGTAAGTATCCCTTGATTGTTATGTTCCCCCCACCTGCTGTCCTCCATGACTCTTTAAACACATCTCCTTTAACACAAAGTACTGAATGAGTATAAAAGTATGCTACACCTAACCAATAAGTATAAAAACCCCACACAGTGGGACACTGCATATCTCTCCTGATCCCCACCATACACACTCACTCGGATTTATTACATTCTAAATCGGGAGACCTAAGAACTAATAGGTAGGTCATGTTGAAATCTAAAACCCAACGTTTCACTCTCCGACATCTGCCATTGGGGACGACTTAGGGGGCCGCCATACACATGGGCAGGTTCTTTTAACTTTCATCTATTATGTAAGGCCAGCTTTAGTCATGTGGTCACTGGAAACCAGACACATGACTCCCTTATAAAGCCAGGGACTGGGAATGATCAGGCACCTGTATAAATGAAGTCAGGAATATTTAAGAATAGGTCTCAGGCGCTGCAGAAACAAATCCGCCACCCCCCCCCCCTGCGCGCCCCCCCCCCCCCCCCCCCCCACTCTTCAGATCCAAGCGTCTCCTCCTTTTATAAAGTGTCTTGGATTGTTTAGTCCAGCTTTCAGCTATATAATCTCTCCTGCTATTAAGCCATTCCTGCTCCGTGCAAACAGAAGTTCTGAGAAGTGAGAGGAGATACGGGAGGGATGGAGGAGAGCGACGCTACACCGAAACGCAAATATTTGTGGAGACGGAAATACTTGGGATCCATAGCAAAGCTTGAGTGGCCCCTCCACCTTATAGTATTCATAAGATCTATAAGAGAGATGCAGCGAGGGGAAATCTTCTACTCAACGTAAAAAAATACAAGCCTCCGCGTGGCCGGACTGATATCTGTATCGGAGAGATATATAGTACCATGTAGTGACATGTGTGTCCCACATAGTCTGCAGACAAGACCCCAGAACAAATTCAAAAAAATCACTTTAGACCCCAGACCAGTCCCCTCCATTTTCTTCTTATTTCCTTCTATTTAAAAAAAAGAGTAGTACTTATCAGCTGCTGTATGTCCTGCAGGAAGTGGTGTATTATTTCCAGTCTGACAGTGCTCTCTGCTGCCACCTCTGTCCATGTCAGAAACTATCCAGAACAGCAGCAAATCCCCTCTCCTGCTCTCCCAATTTAAAAAGTACAACACTTCCTGCAGGACATACAGCAGCTTCAAAACTGGCACTTTCTGGCAACAGTTAATTTTTTTTTTTTTGCTAGAGTACCCCTTTAAGGGGCTTATGACTGAAACTGCCAATGAAGAACCAGGCTGGACTATTGAAGAGGCCAAAGCTAGAGCTGTTAAGGGGATATGTGGTCAGAACTCTTGAGGAAAGCATTTGACAAAATATAAACCAAAATAGATGTGATATGAAGCAAGTTTGCGTTATACATTCATTATTTATTTTTTAGTTATCATAGAGAACACAGCACTTCCTGTTTTCTGACTCTTTTTTTTTCCCCTCAAAAAACTGAAAACAGTAAGAAAACAGGAAGTCCTGTGTATCCCAGGCCATCTGAGCGCTCACATAGAGAAGGCAGTCATGTGATTAACAGACCCATTGAGCCGTGACTCTCTGTACTGTCTGAAATTCCTTTTTTTAGTCTGTTTTTTTTCAACCAGCACAAGTCAGAAAATCTGCCTTCAGGAGAGTGGAGCTGGATACTAGTAAGTATAGCTGTTATTTAGCTGCCTTCAGGAGACTGGAGCTGGATACAAGTATAGCTGCTATATAGCTGTCTTCAAGAGACTGGACCTGGATACAAGTAAGTATAGCTGTTATATAGCAGCCTTCAGGAGACTGGACCTGGATACAAGTAAATATAGCTGTTATATAGCTGCCTTCAGGAGACTGGACCTGGATACAAGTAAGTATAGCTGTTATATAGCTGTCTTCAGGAGACTGGACCTGGATACAAGTAAGTATAGCTGTTATATAGCTGCCTTCAGGAGACTGGACCTGAATACAAATAAGTATAGTTTTATATAGCTGCCTTCAGGAGACTGGACCTGGATTTCAGCTTTGTTTTAGTATAAGAAATACAAAGTATAGCTTTGTTTTACAGTATGATAACAACAACAAAAAATAATGAATGTATATTGCAAACTTGCTTTATATCACATCTACTGTTGATTTAGATTTCGAACGTTATAATGACAGGGACACTTTAATGTATCCTTTAGCAACTATAAAGGGATACTCCGGATTTTTTAAAAAAATCAAATCACCTCAATCAGAAAGTTTTGTAAATTTGTAAATGACTATTTAAAAATCTCAAGTCTAACAGTACTTATCAGCTGCTGTATATCCTGCAGGAAGTGGTGTATTCTCTCCAGTCTGACACGGTGCTCTCTGCTGCCACCTCTGTCCATGTAAGGAACTGTCCAAAGCAGCAGCAAATCACCATAGTAAACCTCTCCTTCTCTGGACAGTTCCTGGCATGGACATAGGTATCAGCAAAGAGTATTGTGTAAGACTGGAAAGAGTATACCACTTCCTGCAGTACATACAGCAGCTGATAAGTACTCGATCTATATAGAATAAGAAGAGCCAACAATAAGTTTATTCTGCACAGAGATCCACAAGACTGTGCTGCAGTACACATGTGGATAACACCAGGGTGACATTTCTGGGTTTGCTCCTGGCTGTGTTTGCACACATTTCTGAGTTCATATATCAAGTGCATGCTGCTCATCCTGAGCCCTGAATTCTCGGATACGACCTCACAAATAAACACAGCTGGGTCCTCCTCCATGGTCCATGAGATGTGCTCCCGGGACCAGGTTTACAAGTCAATGGAACATATTTAACACTTTGGGTACTCATTCTACTGGGTTGTGGTTGGGCGCTTTTAGGGTATTCTTTAAAATGGAGCAGTATAGTGCAAATTGTTAAAAAAAAAAAGTATTATTTTTTGTCAGCCCCTTTACAAAATATAGAGAAACAGAGGGTGATATGTGAAAATTTTTACAAAATCCTTGCCCCAATGACCCCTGTTTCTGCCCTATAGCATGTTGGTGCCAAGATAACACTACAGCCAATGTAATAACACCATATACTGCCCAAATAATGCGCAGTATCCATATATTCCCTAATAATCCACAATAATACAACTATACACTTCTAAAGAATACTGGGAGATTTTGGTTTGTTTCTGAGTGCCCTGGGCCATTGCCTAGTTTGCCACCCCATAAAACTGGCTCCGATGATATTGTCTTACATCGCCTTCATTAGACTCCCATACAATTTGACATCTGTTACACCATCATCATAGGGATCCAGTTTACAAAAGAATCAAACGTTTTGTGAGAAAGAATGCCGGCGTCCCCTCAGAAAATAGCCGGACCGCTCGCTCGCTCGCTCCAGCCTCAGGCGCTCAGACTCAAAGCCAATATCATAACTTTGATGCCTAAACAGAAACACATGTGATACTGGGGAGAGGAGACATTAACATAACAGGATAAAACACAACAAGAGCTTCTATAGCTGTAAATGTGACACAGAACCACAAAATGTTATTTTAGGACTGTACATCTTGCACTTCTTGTAGACATCGGACTATGCTCAACTAAGCATAAATACAGTATGATATTCCGTACATAGAATACATGGCATCAAGACAATTGTCCAGGTTCTTCTTCTTTGGTCTGTAGTGTCTCAGGTGTGCCACTACTTCTATCACCACCTGTCCTCAGGTACTCTTGTGTATATGTATGGGCTCTGGGCTGAAAGTTGCTTTCTACACTCTGGCCACTTGGTGTCTCACTTTCCTATGTATTGCACAGCTGGAGGTGAAGAAGGGTTAATGTTGCGCTTGCTATGTGTTATTATAGTCCAATCCTTAGACTGGGTACCACACAGAGATGCAGCTTGTTCCAGAAGCTTCCTCACCAATGGGAGACAAGTCCCGGTAGTCACTAGAGTTGAGTTAGATGGGAAGAAGTAGTCAGTTTATGTCAGAGAGTGGTTCCTGCAGATTATTACTCCTGGGCCCTGAAGCCCTACAGGATATATGCAGTGCTGAAACAAAAGCTGGGGTGACTACCCAAAGGGACAACCTTGTCTATGTCAGGGGTGACTGTTCTTATTTAGTCAGGATGCTCCAAGCAAGTACAGGTTCATCTGCAGGGGAGCAAAGTGCGACTAAGCCGAAGGGCTCCATTGATCTACGCTCGGCCATCTTGAGGAACCTTGAGTGGCTAGCTTCACCCAGTTGTGCAAACCCGGGGATTGTGCTACCAGACCTGGCACTCCGTGATCTTTTCTGGCAGAACGAAGTATCTCCTAAACCGTGAGCACAAGTATCTTCGATCAAGATTTGTTCAAGTCATGTCATCCTGGCACTGTTACCAATTAGACAAGGCCCCTCAGTAGCCCCTTAGCTCACACAAGTCAACTAAAGCCTAACTAAAGCCTAACTTAACCTACTCAAGTCAAGCCTAACTAAATCTAAAGTACAATGTAATTATCCACGTTTATATACCTAAGTGTCACCTATATATATATATTTTTTTTTTTCTTGTACCTTATTGTTAACTACTATGTTTTTGTATTGCACTGAAGTTTTGCTCAGTAAATTGTCTAATTTGGTTAATTCCTGGACTCTGCTTACATTGCACCTACACCTTCACCAGTCCTAACCTTACAAAGCCTAGTGTCCATGTACCCGCAGGTGGGCATACCACTCCTGGCCACCGTGATAAGTGCCTAGTCGGTACCACCCCTAACAACACCTAGCAGTTAACCCTTGGTCATGGCAGGTCCACCCCTTATGGACTGCATCCCCAGCAAGTAAACCCTTCTCCGCTGCAGACCACCAGTCCATGCTGTATATCAATATTTGGTTATTTAGGGGGTAAAGGTTTGCATTGAAGAGACCTAGCTGGTGTATATAGGTATATGGAGGCATATGGATAATGCTTCATGGGAAAAACATAAAAATTAGCCTAGACTGGTTTTCTTCCTTTTGGAGATCTAATTTACATATATGTATTGTATGTAAGGGTTATCTCCAGCATTAAAAACTTTTTATATTGTGCTCCCCTTATATAAAACATACAGTATATTATTTAAACAACTTATCCTTACCTCACTGCGGCCCCCCGATGTCCTCCTGCGGTGCCTCCGGGTCCCCCACTGACTGCCGCTGCCGGCACTTACAGTGTTTGTCTCAGAAATGACCGTGGCAGCAGTCAATGCGGGACCCTAAAATGCCGCAGGTAAACCCCGATAATTTGTGTTGGACAGTTCATTAGGCTGTTTGGGGGTTTGTCCAGGATGGCCATTCATGAACATGGACAGGTTCCTCATATTCGAAAACAATTGTTCAGAGGAAGAGTTAAAAAAAATTAAGAAAACACAAAAACCTCATAAATCGTCATCTGTTTTACTATCCGAATCAGAAAGTGTTCTAGTAAGTTTTTCTATACTCTTGCTTCCTTATATCTCCACCTCACCCTCTTCCTATATTTATTTTTTAACACTACGCATACTGTTATTCCATGTACAGATTTAGCCACCACCACCCAACCCATCGCAATGTGGCCAAACATAATTTTCCCCTATGGAAACACAGACGCTAGAGATCTGTCCTGGCTCTACAGGGGGTCTGCAAGGTTTGTGACTCTGTATAATGGAAGCACAGTTTCTGGTGTATATAGTAGTAAGACCACCAGACGTTTGTATGGGCTGTGATAATAACACATGTCGGATGCAGTGTGTGTTCCGTGTACATGGATCGTACCCCAGGACGTCTATCTGGAGAAAGGGCTGAAGAACAAAGACCTGAGAGAGATTGTTCCAGCAGACAGAACCTCAGCTGGACGACGGGTGGAAGAGTCTACCAGGAAATATAGTTATTACGGCCAAACGATGAATCAACACAAATGTTTTCAGTGGAATTTATATTAATTAATATTATATTAAGTATGAAGGATATCTGGATCAAAACCAGGTTGGGTCGAAGGGCAAGCATGAAAAAAATATAAAAATCCATCAGTCTGTGGTGAGACGCGGTGCAAAGGAGTAAGTCTGCTCTGAAATATGATCATTTTTTTTGTACTTGAAGGAGATCGAAAATAAATGATATCTTTGGGGTGATGTCTTCAGCTGTTAACCATGGCGGCGACGGTATGCAGAATAACGTTTTAATAAGAATTTGACTGTAAGGAGACCAGATACCACTTCCTTCTGTGTCTCAGAGGTCAAATATTTCCTCTAAGGCAAGACATCTATACTCATAAAGAATTTCTTTTCTTTTCTTGCACCCCCACCCCTTCTTCTTTCCCCCCAGATAGGTAAAAATTATTTTTTGGTCAAAAGACCTTGTACCTGACAGATTCCGGTGGCCATGCCCACATTGGCATACATGGCATCAAGAAATAAGACAGTCATATAAGTCATATAACGAAAAGGACACGTTAGACCAGAAGAGCCTATGGTCCTAGGGCTCCAGTCTACTATGTGCATCCTCTCATATTTTATAGTAAACACAGATATATACAGAAAGATGCTCTGATCAGGGACAGTTTTGAGAGGGTGGCTAAAAAAGGCCCATTCCTCGTACCTTGAAAGTCCTCCATGGACAAGATCCCCAACCTCAAGAACCTCAAGCATGCTTGAAATCCTTTTTGGTGTTCTGGAAAACATAGGCCATAGGCTATATCCATGGTTTCCAGAACTTCATAGGGCTGCATCCAACTTTTTCAGCCACCGCTAATCAAATGCCCAGCATTCGGGTTCGGACAAAGTTGAGTGTTCTCTATAAACCTTCAATTCATTAGCCTGCTGGGGAATTTTTATTGGCCTACTCATTTTTACCTTATCCAAAGGTTGAAAGTTATTCCTTATCTATGGGATATCTAAATACTGAGTAGCTCCTAGTAGCTACTGATGGCCATAAAAAGTGAAGCCACTCTTGAAATCCAAGCAAAAAATTTCAAGGAATCATGCCCCTTCCCCAATTCTTTGAGAACATGGTGGTTATTTGTGATCAATGTTACTGTTAGATGTGACTAGATTTCTTTATTTAGCAATGGGAAATTTCCCAAAGGTCTATGAAAGGGTCTTGATCTGGTTCCATCCATGGTTGAAGATTTACGTCAGTTCAGCTGTCCAGGCATGATGGGAATTGTAGTTTTTCAACAGCTGGAGGGCCGAAGGTTCCCTATTCCTGGTTTACATTTATAAATTTTATAAGTATGAATCATGGTATAATAGTCCAAGTCACGTCAAGACTTCTAGATCATAGAGTGTGTTTCGGGAACGAGAGGACACTATTAAGAATTTTAGAAGAATACTGATGATAAAGAACAATAATTAAAATCTTGCAAAATTGTGTAATTTATAGAGAATCCATCTCTCAATGGGTAAACATGATTCACAACGGGAAGTTTTGCTTTGTTTGTGTTGTGGGAGAGAATAGAGAAGCCTGAGAATATGACCCGGTGTCCTCGTGGTTCACATAACAAATCCCCCAGGAGTACACGCTCAACACAGGAAGCAGCGCTGCTCTACAGTGATACCGCGTATGTCCATAATTAGAACCCTGAAACGCGTCTATACGGTCGTGTGGTGAAAGAGAACATGTCAACTCAAGTTTACTCCACCATCTGTAAAAGTCACGTCTTAAGCCTCAACATGCAAATGAGTTGTGGGATTATGGGAATGGATCTCATTAGCATACTGACTTGCTATAGGATGAGGGTGGGATGTTAGTCATCAGTGGTGAGAGCAAGACCACAACTAGACGTAGACAAGAAGATATGCCAACAATCCAGCTAACATTACAGAATCTTTCATTAGAAGCCTCAGTCTGACCTCACTGCTCTGTAAACATTGAGGTGGGCTACCTTTCTCCAGACTCTCCAGTGTTATTCCAAAGACCACCTTCCACGACTACTTCTCTACTCCGGGTAGTCACTGGTCCCTCATCTGGACCAGACCTGTGGCATCCCTGGCCGCAGGATCGCAGACAGCCTCGCCCTAGTGAGGGACACGGTCCATTATATCCAAAGCTGCCCTGCACACGCGGCCCTGGTCAGCCTTGATCAGGAGAAGGCTTTTGACGGGTCTCTCATGAGTTTATGGGCAGGACACTGCGTAGACTGGGGCTTGGTGAAATGTTTTGCCGTTTTGTTAACGTTATGTATTTTGATACTTTCAGCAGGGTACTGGTGAACGGCTGGAAGACTGACCCCCTTCCCTGTTCTCTCTGGGGTAAGACAAGGCTGCCCTCTTTCACCTCTCCTTTTTGTTTGTGTTATAGAATTCTTCGCGGAGGCTATACGACAAAATGAAGAGATCAGAGGGATCACCGTACCCGGACCCAATCGACACGAGGTCAAGTGCTCGCTGTACATGGACGACGTGACCGTCTTCTGCGCTGACCAGCGCTCGGTGAGGAAAAGGTGTTCCGGATATACCTACCTTGTGTTACGGCCGCGGCGGCGTCCCGCGTTCCGGGCCGCCGCCGCGACCGCTACCTGCCCTATGCAGCAGCCGGTGTCCATAGTCGGGGACCCGGCGCTGCTGTCACCTCGGCCCCGGGGGGCGCCTCACCTCTCCACGCTCCTGTCTCCCGCTGTGCCGGCCGGCGCGCGCGTCCCCGCCTCCTAGGGCGCGCGCGCGCCGGCTGTCTCAGATTTAAAGGGGCAGTGCGCTCCTAATTGGTAGTTGCACCTAATCACTCCCCTATACATCCCAGCATGCCCTGTCCTTAGTGTTGGAGCCTCTACATGCTTCCCATAGCGTTTGGCCCAGCCCCTGTTGTTCCTGAGTCCTATCTGTTACCTGGTCCCAGTCCCTGTTCCTGAGTCCTGTCCGTTACCTGGTCCCAAGTCCCTGTTCCTGGTTCCTGTTTCCCTGTCACTCCACCTGTTCCCGTGTCCAGCCTGTCACGTGCTCTCTCATCTGCAGACTATTGCCTGTGCCATCTCCTGCCACGCCTCGCCTGCCGTCACCAGCAACCAAGCCAGGGGTAGCGACCTGGGGGTCGCCTGCCGCAGCAAGTCCATCCCGCCTTGCGGCGGGCTCTGGTGAAAACCAGCGGCCCCTTAGACTCCGCTCCCTGGTGAGGTTTGTGCCATCGCTGGTGCCGGTCCAGTGGATCCACTACTCCAGGCGTTACAGTAGGCTCCAACCATGGATCCCGGCGAGGTGCCTGATCTCCGTGATGTCGCCAGAGTGGTCACTCAGCAGGCGCAACAAATCCAGAAGCAGTCACAGCAGATCCAGCAACTCACTGCCGCCTTACAGCAGCAGACTACTGCCCAGCGCACACCACCTCCTGACGCTTCTTCTTCACTCCGACTGGCCCTCCCAAGCAAGTACTCTGGGGACTCTAAGTTGTGCAGAGGATTCTTGACTCAGTGTACCATGCACATTGAACTTTTGAGTAGTCAGTTTTCCACCGAGCGCTCTAAAGTGGCTTTCATCATCAGCCTATTAGAAGGTAGAGCCATGGCCTGGGCCACGCCACTGTGGGACCGTGATGATCCAGTTGCTGCCAATCTCCGGGCCTTCCTATTCGAGTTTCGCTCCGTCTTTGAGGAACCTGCCCGTGCTTCTTCAGCCGAGACTGCTCTCCTCAACCTCTCTCAAGGCAGCTCCTCTGTTGGTGACTACGCCATCCAGTTCCGCACCCTGGCAGCCGAATTGGACTGGAACGAGGCCGCCCTATTGGCCACCTTCAAGAAGGGCCTGTCTAGTCGTGTGAGAGACGTGCTCGCTGCCCGAGACCTGCCTACCTCCCTGAACGAACTCATTCTACTGGCCACCCGAGTTGATACTCGTTTTTCGGAGAGGGAGGAGGAGGTTCGGCATGAACATTTACTAACCCGTTCCCGTCGCCATCCCCAGCTGGCGCCGGTTTTCCAGAATCCTGATCTTTCGATGTCCCAACCCTCTCCTGAGATTCCTATGCAGGTGGAACGGGCTCACCTGACGCCTGATGAAAGAATCCGGCGCCTGGAGCAGAATCTCTGTCTCTATTGCGGTGGTTCCGATCACTTCCGGCTGGGATGTCCCCTACGTCCCCAAACATCCGGAAAATGCTCGCACCTAGGTCCGGTGGGACAGGTGTCCCTAGGTGTGAATGCCACCATTCCAAGTCTGTCTATGCCAGTTTCCATCCGGACTCCCTCAGGACAAAATCATCAGACTACTGCCTTCCTCGATTCTGGCTCAGCAGGCAGTTTTATTGCGGCAACATTGGTCCAAAGATGGCGGCTACCCGTGACCCGACTAGCCAGGCCCCTGACTATCTCCTCGGTCACGGGCGAAATTCTTACCGACCGTGTGTCCTACCAGACCGCATCTTTAGTCCTCCAGGTGGGTCCTTCACATCAAGAAGAGATATCCTTCTACGTCCTGCCCCATTCTTCCCCCGCGGTCCTCCTGGGACTCCCGTGGCTACAAGAACATGCCCCTCAGCTGGACTGGAGAACCGGGGAGATTCTCAGTTGGGGTCAGGACTGTTCCCACCAGTGTCTCAAGTCACCTCAGACCAAGTGTATTATGTCATTTCCTGTCCCGGCCAAGCCTCTATCCGGCCTACCGGCAGAAGACCAAGACTCGGCGGATGCCTTCTCTGCCGAGGTGTACCCTCTCCCCGTACCCAAGACTAAGGTCGTGTCCTCTCACCACCGGAAGAACTCACAGAAGGTCCCTTGCCACGTTATACCGCCTGATCGCCTAGTACCAGTCGTCACCTCCACTCTTCAGAGAGTACCCCCCGGAAAGACTCATGTTCACCCTGCGCTTCGAAGAGGTATTTTGAACTGGGGACATTCCTCGTTGGAGGCCGGGCACCCGGGAGTCCGTAAGACCGGCCAACGGATCTCTCGCCACTACTGGTGGCCCAGCCTATCCCAAGATGTCAAAGACTTTGTGGCTTCCTGTGCCATTTGCAGGCAAGAAAGAGGGGGAGGCCAAAGGGGGGTGGTACCGTTACGGCCGCGGCGGCGTCCCGCGTTCCGGGCCGCCGCCGCGACCGCTACCTGCCCTATGCAGCAGCCGGTGTCCATAGTCGGGGACCCGGCGCTGCTGTCACCTCGGCCCCGGGGGGCGCCTCACCTCTCCACGCTCCTGTCTCCCGCTGTGCCGGCCGGCGCGCGCGTCCCCGCCTCCTAGGGCGCGCGCGCGCCGGCTGTCTCAGATTTAAAGGGGCAGTGCGCTCCTAATTGGTAGTTGCACCTAATCACTCCCCTATAAATCCCAGCATGCCCTGTCCTTAGTGTTGGAGCCTCTACATGCTTCCCATAGCGTTTGGCCCAGCCCCTGTTGTTCCTGAGTCCTATCTGTTACCTGGTCCCAGTCCCTGTTCCTGAGTCCTGTCCGTTACCTGGTCCCAAGTCCCTGTTCCTGGTTCCTGTTTCCCTGTCACTCCACCTGTTCCCGTGTCCAGCCTGTCACGTGCTCTCTCATCTGCAGACTATTGCCTGTGCCATCTCCTGCCACGCCTCGCCTGCCGTCACCAGCAACCAAGCCAGGGGTAGCGACCTGGGGGTCGCCTGCCGCAGCAAGTCCATCCCGCCTTGCGGCGGGCTCTGGTGAAAACCAGCGGCCCCTTAGACTCCGCTCCCTGGTGAGGTTTGTGCCATCGCTGGTGCCGGTCCAGTGGATCCACTACTCCAGGCGTTACACCTTGCTGGGGGCAGCCGTTGTATGTGACTGGGTGCAGAGGACTCTGCAACAGAAGAAAAGCTCTGCGGGCAGGTCCATGTCTCGCCTGTTCCTCCTCCCCCTCTGGAGGGGTCTGAGCTGGGACAAATGGGACAGCTCCATTCCTTACAACTGACACACTCCCTGGTTCTACGGAGATGTCGTCAGGTTCGTGAGGGAACACCAGCTGGAGGGACTCAAGCCCGACTTGTGGAAGCCAAAGACTGTCCACAAGCTCATCAGAGCACAGGACACTATGGAGCTCGTTCCAGGGCTCACTTTGAGGTCATTCATGCATGCCCGCAACCTGTGCAACACGCGGTACTGCCCCCGGTGCCCCTTCACGGAGGAATCACCTTTGGACCTCTTTTGGCTGTGTCTGTTTGCTCAGGGCCTGTTGGACGCCCTGGAACTAGAACTCAGTGACAGTGTGCCCAGAAACAGGCTAACGCACTGCGCTGTGCTGTACGGCCTGTTCCCTGGGAATTACGGCGATGAGGCAACCCGGGAGGCCTGGCGCCTTATGAACTGTTTTAAGGACGCTATATGGCTTGCCAGGAACCGCCTCACTTTAAAGAAGGAGAGGATGTCCTTTCTGGACTGTCGCAGGCTGATCCACAGCCTGCTCAGAGACTATTCCATCATGGACAGATCGGACCAGGAAGAAGAGGATTGATACCCCTCTCCTTCCCCCTCTCCCCTTGTGTTGTGTTGTCCTTCAATAAAGCTTCGGGCCTGTGATTTCCCCTCCCTACCCCCCTCTTTCCCACCCCCCTTACCCCATCACTTGTCTGTATTGCTTTATTGTTTGTTGTTTAGGATTGTTAAGGAATGTTACTGTAGCATGTGGTATGATGTATAGCGTAGGGAGCCTGTGCTGTATGTTGTACTATTGAGCTGAGTATGTATTGTCTTATTTGTTTGGCTGCGCTGCGTCGCAGTTTATGTATGCCTGACGAGTGATTGTAATAAGTCTTATTCAATCAAAAAAAAACCTGCTCCCTCCACCTGATCGAAGCAACACACCTGTAGATCTCCAATGGCTCATATGTCCACCCTACTTTAAGCCGAGTCTCCTCCTGTGAAGAGTCCAAATCATTCGATGTGGTGACAACAAACCACCACCATTGAAGCCACCAACCGGAGATTCATAAACCAAAGAACAAATGGCCATCTGAATCCTAATACTTTAAAAGAGCTGAGAAGAGGCGATCCATTTAAACCCACTCTCTCCTACCTACTGCCCCTTAGCCAATAACATTTGTCTAATATATGATCCTGAAGTTCTGCCCCTACTTAATCCCTAGCCCAAATTGAGACATCTGACAACATGGATATGACCTCATTCACGTTTTTGGGGATCATTGCCACTATATGTTGGGATACCAGCAAAAAGTTATGCTTACCTGTGACAGGCCCATCAATGGTAATGGACCATAGTCTGGTGGTAACTACATTTGGTTTGTTTCCCTAACGTATAGTTTATTTTGTGGAACCTAAACACAAATTCAATACCTGATAGACTATGTTTGGTGTATTGAAGTCAAAGGTGTACCGTCACTATACCTGTGTACTGATATTTCGACACACCCCAAGGACATGATGTAAAGAGGATCTTGATGGTGGTCCACATCATCAGAATGTCTAAAGAGAGAAGAAGAAGAAGGGCAGGGACGTTGCCTGCTTATCGTTCCCTTGTCTAAGAGTTAGTAGAGACAGACCTGCAAGAATATAGATGAATCAAATATCTAATATATCTAATTGTAGGTCTGTCCAGACTTCTTTCAGAGTCTTCTGGGGCTGTAAGATGGGTGGCATTGAAATAGCTTAACTCCAGCCAAGAAAAGCCACCGATGATCTAGCTCTGCTATAGGGTTTCTAATAACTTATAAATCTATTGTTCTGGGACATCAGAGGACATAATATGTTCTTATTACTGTTACACTCCGCTTATCCAGTAACCAGGATGCTCTTTCTGTGTATTCGGATAATTTATGGCTCCCTTCCATGATGACTACGTACTAGAGACGATCGGCCTGGCAACCAAAGTCCCTGATTTAAGATGTTTCTCATAACTAGAAGATGTGGTTATTTTAGGAACATTAACAGAGAGTTTAATGGCGCGGGGCATCCAAGTGTTGAAGTTCTGTTATTCCATGGGGTGACACAGACAGGAGGGACGAGCTATGTGACATGGAGTATGCCTAACCACAGACGAGACATGACCTCTGACCTTGTCCTATATGGCTGTTCCTACACTGAGGAACAGGTGGAGACAACGTGATGTGTGTCTTTCCTCCCTTTATTCCCAGAGGATCTCCTCTGAGGTCAGAGAGGACAGCACACTCTAATACAGATACGGGTCACTTCAAGGCTACTATGGCTTCTTGGACAACATGCAGATCTCAAGGAGTTCTTGGCGACAGTCATATGCGCCATCAGGATGTGGTTAGCTAATAGACGAGGGTTCTTCCTACTTGCGTGTTGAGGACCATACATGGGTGTTCCAAAGAGGCAGAACCTAGTTGGTCTCATCCCCTGTACAAGAACCTACGCAGAGGAACTTCATTGCCAGCGAGACGGTAGGGATCATCTGGATGGGGTGGTAAAACCATACCTCCCAAGTGTCCCTCTTTTGGAGGGACAGTCCCTACTTTTGACCCTTGTCCCTCTGTCCCTCTTTGGCCGTCCAAAAAGTTGGGATGTTTGGTAGAACTACACATTTAAAGTGTCAGTTCACAAAATTTTTTTATTGGTGCAAGAGGGCTTGTTGAAAGGTCACGATCAGTCGCCATGCTTGATGTCAGCTGATTCTGATCTATCAACATGCTGGAACAAAACGGCGGTCTTCTGCGCGTTGTAAAAAGGACCAGAGGCAGCAGCCCGTCGCTCTCTCCTACGGGCCACTCGGACGATCTAAAGCCCGCAGCCGTCCGCTCTTCCCCACTCCATGTCTGAGTGTGTAATAGCACAGACAGGGAGCACGGAACGAGGAGGAGGTGCTCACCTGACAGGTCAGCGATTGCTTCCTCCTCAATATGCGGCCTGTAGGGTCCTATTAGACTAAGTGAACGATCGCAAACGAGAGCTACCGGAAATCATTCCCCATATTACGCAGAACAATAGTCATCACTACAATCGTTTACTCCAGCAAAAGAACGAACGATGTGGAATCACACCAAACGATTAGTGGACAACTAACTTTGATTTTGGTGTCAGCACATGAATGATTTCTCCTCGGTCGTTTGACTGTTGCCTGCATTTACACAAAACTATTATTGTTTAAATTCAAACGATATAACGATTTTTGGTACAATAATTGTCCAGTGTATTAGGACCCTTAGGCTATGTTCACACTACGTAAAACTACGGCTGTAGTTTTGCGGGGTGGAACATAGTCTTATTTTCAATGGGATCGCAGCCAGAGCGTACACACATCTTACACGCTCCGACCGGGATCCCATGCGGCGCCGGTCAGTTTTCTGTGGCCGGAATTCAGTGAATTCCGGCCGCAGAAAGACATGTCAGTTCACACAGTGAAGCGAGCGGCTCAGGCTATGTGGGCTATGGGGAGCTCTGATGCGGGCGCACACTCATGCACCCACATCCGAGCTCTGCGGCCGGAAAGATCATCATTAAGATGATCTGGCCAGAGACGGGCCGTTTCGTGACCCGGCCGGGGTCACGGAACGGCCGGTCTCTTACCTAGTGTGAATATAGCCTTAGGCTACAGATACATGGAGAGTTTAGCAGGAACCCACAAGGGGCCACGAAACACAACGGGAGATCAGAAACAGAAAAAAATCAATGGAGTACTCAAGTATTCAAGAGTCTCCACTGATACATTGCCCCAAACACAAGAGGCCGACACTAGAATTCCGTCCTGCATAGATTACTGACGACTGGTCACGGTCATAGCTACATTTACTTACACTAACATAGCACCATTCAGGGAGAGTGACCTTTGGCCATATGACCTGTGTTGCAGCCAATGTCAACATGTAGCTGTATTATAGAGGCTTTCCTGTGAATAGGGTGTCAATTGTTTTTGGGGTGCTCGGGCGGAAATCTTTTTTTTTTTTTTTTTTTTTTTTTTAATCAACTGGTGTGAGAAAGTTATATAGATTTGTAATTTACTTCTATTTAAAAATCTCCAGTCTTTCTTACTTATAGGCTGCTGTATGTCCTGCAGGAAGTGGTGTATTCTTTCCAGTCTGACACAGTGCTCTCTGCTGCCACCTCTGTGAATTTTGCACACAAAAGCAATTTTTTAACATATAACATATTGTGTAGATAAGGTATAAAGAAAAGCAAAGGAAAGTAAACAATACATCAGGAGAAGATTTCTATGGGGATTTACTACTGCTCTGGGCAGTTCCTGACATGGACAGAGGTGGCAGCAGAGAGCACTGTGTCAGACTGGAAAGAACACACCACTTCCTGCAGGACATATAGCAGCTGATAAGTACTGGAAGACTTGAGATTTTTAAACCAAAGTAAATTACAAATTTATAAACCTTTCTGACACCAGTTGATTTGAAAGAAAAATAATTTTTGCTGGATACCCCCTTTAAGACACCTATCCATATATTGTATATGGTATCGCACCTGAGCTCTATTGAAGTGAATGATGCTCAGCTGCAATACCACATACAACCTGTGGACAGGTGTGGCAGTGTTTTGGGGGGAAATACCCTCTAAAATCTTCACTTTCAAAGGTTTACTTTGGAGACAATCACTACTAGGGTATATACAGTATATGTTGTTATGGGGGGTTGCTATGGTGGGCCTAAGGATAACGGGGGGGGGGGGGGGGGGATACCGCTTATGTTTATGGGTAATTTTACATGCAGGCAGATGAATTACGTTGCAGACAGGGTTACATGTCCACTTGTGAGTGATTTTTGAAATAGAATCCACTTTGAGGTGTAAAGCTCCATATAAAGCCTTGTATGAAGGTCAGGAGAGCCGGCGAGGGGGGTTAGGCCTGGTGTACATCACAGGCCTGTCACAGCAGTACTCCGCCTCCTCCTCACATCCAGGGTGGTGCTCTCCCTGGGGGGACATGAAGCAATAAGTCAGCTCAGCACTGATAAACACACTTCACCGTGTAATACTGATAGATAGTGTGGTAATGGCCGCTCAGGTTTGTGTGGGGTCTACAGGGGGTCCGCCACAAAGCGTAAAGTAGAATCAGTTCAGGTTCACAATTTCATGGGATAAACCCAGAAGTTGTCTCTGCGGTTCACAGATGATGTGTGATAAATGAAGGGGATTAGGGGGGTGTGGGCTCAGCTTCTGCCTGTGCTGCCACTTAACGCCTGGACGGGCAGGGGGCCTGGTAGGTAC
The DNA here is from genome assembly GCF_027789765.1 of Dendropsophus ebraccatus. Taxonomy (NCBI): domain Eukaryota; kingdom Metazoa; phylum Chordata; class Amphibia; order Anura; family Hylidae; genus Dendropsophus; species Dendropsophus ebraccatus. The sequence continues at coordinate 211,627,177 of NC_091454.1, read as the reverse complement.
AAAAGTGATGGAGATCAATGTGAACTGGTAAGGTAACACCGACTGGTTGTCTATGGTTAGTAGTCACACCAATAGACTACTTTTCAGGTATATCTACTCAGCACACTAGACCACCAGGGATACTATCATAATAGGTGGCCATACACTGAGCCAGCCAAACCTATACCTCCCGGTGGAAGATATTGCGGAAAGAAAGGACCACCAGGGAAGCTGATTTTAACATGATACAGTCCTATCCACCAGGGATCCTGTCATGAACCTCTTACTGCTCTAGACCACCAGGCAAATTATTGACTGAATACAATAACAGAATGTAAAACTGCCTGAGATAAACCTATATCATAAGATAATAAGAAAGTAATTAGTAAAAGGGCAGACTAGATGGACCCAGTGGTCTTTTTCTGCTCACAATCTTCTATGGTTCTAGGTCATCCCCTTGACCACCAGGGATTCAGAAATTCACCCCTTATTTCCTCATACTACAAGCAATGCTGAAGGTAACCATTTACTGCCCTAGACCACCAGGGAAACTGACATTAGCCCATCACTGACCTAGATGACTAGGGGTGCTGACATGAACCCCCTCTACTGCTCTAGATCACCAGAGATCCTGACACTAGCTCCTTACTACCCTAGAAGACAATAGGTATTGATATAGACCAAATACTCCCCTAGACCCCCAAGATTGCTTGAATTAAACTTTTACTACCCTAGACCACCAGGGATATTGATATTAACCAGATACTCTCTTAGACCACCAGGGATGCTGAAATAATCCCTTACTACTCCAATCTAGCAGGCATTCTTACACTATCCCCTTACTGCCCTAGACCCCCAGGGATTTTGATATTAACCAGATACTCCCCTAGTCTACCAGGGATGCTGAAATAAAACCCTTTTTTGTTCTAGATCACCAGGGATACTGAAGTTAGCCTTTTATTGCTGTAGACTACCGGAAAACTGACATGAACCATGGGTATTAACACTAGCCCATTTACTGTCCTAGAAAATTGGGGATGTCTAGACCACCAGGGGAGCTGACATAAACCCCTAGCTAGCCTAGACCACCAGGGATTTTGACATCAACCACTACTATTCTAGACTACAAGGGATGTTAAAATTAACCACCTCCCTGCCCTAGGTCCCAGAGATGCTTCCATTATAACATTTCACTGCCACAGACCACCAGGGATGATGATTCAAACCTTTTTATTTTTTGTAAAGTCTTCATGTGAATTATTCTCTCCTTTTCTAAATGGCTTTTCCAGGTAGAAAATGTGGCAGTTCTATTCTATTCAACGTTTTTCATATCCGCTAATGGTACCCTAGGGCACAAGGGATGATACTTCTAGTTCAAGCCCTTGACATATACCACCCTTCAACTAGATCACTATTTAGACTTATGGATGACTGACATAGTTCTATGTAGAAAAAAAATTAATCAGCTGGTGTCAGAAAGTTATACAGATTTGTAATTTATTTCTTTTAAAAAATCTCAAGCCTTTCAGTACTTAACAGCTGCTGTATGTCCTGCAGGAAGTGGTGTATTCTCTCCATTGTGACACAGTGCTCTCTGCTGCCACCTCTGTCCATGTTAGGAACTGTCCAGAGCAGGAGAGTTTTTCTATGGGGATTTGCTACAGCTCTGGACAGTTCCTGACATGGACAGAGGTGGCAGCGGAGAGCACTGTGTCAGACTGGAAAGAATACACCACTTTCTGCAGGACATACAGCAGCTGATAAGTATTTCAGATTTTTTAAATAGAAGTCATTTACAAATCTGTATAACTTTCTGACAGAATACCCCTTTAATCTGTTTTTGGGTAGGAAACCCAGACATGAAGTCCAGCGGTTACTTTATTGTCACGCTTAGTCCGACTAATATATTATCCGATTCCTTCCAGCTCTCTGTACCCACAGTGCCTCACTCCATATATATGAACCACTGGTCACATGTGTCAGCCCTGTTTACTGTATGTGTCATGGTGATGAAGAAAAGAGCAGAGCTTTGTGCCAGGGCGGGGTGCGGCGCCCTATGATGGATGTATATATAGAGTCTGTGTACATTAGCTGAGATGGGGGAGATAATCCGGCCTTTTGATGGGGCTGGATATAACTTAGCTGTTTACTAGTCAGGAACTTCTGCAGGAAAACAGATGGGTGCAGGCTACATGGACGCATCTCCTAGAATGGCTAATCCCTACTATTAACTTTTAAAGGGCCAGTTCACCAAAAATGTTTTTCTTTCAAATCAACTAGTGCTAGAAAGTGTCAGGGATTCATCATTTACTTCTATTAAAAAATCTCATGCCTTCCAGTACTTATCAGCTGCTGTATGTCCTGCAGGAAGTGTTGTATTCTTTCTAGAGTGACACAGTGCTCTCTGCTGCCACCTCTGTCCATGTCAGGAAAGGTTTTCTATGAGGATTTACTACTGCTCTGGACAGTTCCTGACATGGACAGAGGTGGCAGCAGAGAGCACTGTGTCAGACTGGAAAGAATACACCACTTCCTGCAGGACATACAGCAGCTGATAAATACTAGAACACAAGATTTTTAAATAAAAGTGATTTACAAATCAGTATAACTTTTTGACACCAGTGGATTAAAAAAAAATGTTTTCTTCAGAGTGCCCCTTTAAGGAAGGTTTTTAAAGATTCCATTGATATCAACGAGGAGGTTTGTGAAAAAGGGTCACATACTTCTCCCATACTGAAAATTCTGTTAATTTTTTATAATTTTTAGGTGATACCAAGTACCATGGGCTTATTTTTTTAACTACATCCACATGTAGTTATTTTTGGGGTGTATTTAGATATATCAAACTGGTTTTTGTTTCAGACGTCATCTGTTTTATGTCTTTTTTCCCCATTAAACTCAACTTTTCTTTTTTTATGGATATAATTATTATGGGGGGAAAAGGGGCATGTTTCAGGCCATTATACACCTGGGATTTTTAAGTTTTTTGCTTTTTTTTGCTCCTAAATGCTTGAAAACACTTGAAAATCTCAATCCAAGACTTGATTTTCAAAAAATGCCCAAAACGCTTAGAATTTTTTTCGCCTAACAAAAAAAAATTCCAAAAATACTGCCGCCCGATCCTGCTGAAAATGGGTCAATAGGCCAATCTATCCACACCCTTAGGGCCCTATTCCACCGGACGGTTATAGTTCGCATAATCGTTAACGATTAACAATCTCAAACGACCGCTATTTCGAAAGACCTGAAAACATTCACTCATTTCCATGGAACGATAATCGTTACTTATAATCGTATTTGCGATCGTTTCTTCTTCGCTATTTTTCCGCTATTGCGTTCGTATCTATTGCGAACGACCGAACGACGTCTTATTCAATGCGAACGATTTGCGAACGTTTTGCGAACGAGCAACGATAAAAATAGGTCCAGGTCTTATGAAGCGATCAACGATTTCTCGTTCGGTCGTTGATCGTTAACTGCATTTCAACCGAACGATTATCGTTTAAATTCGAACGTTTTAAAGATAATCTGAAAGATAATCGTCCGGTGGAATAGGGCCCTTAGTATATTACGGGTTCAGCGCTCCGGCCTGGCTGGGGAGAGGTTAACGCCTTCTCTTACTGCTCCTCTGATTCCAGTCTGACTCTTTTTGTGGTGTTTGGGACCTTTCAGTGTTGGGGAATGTCAGGGGGAGGGGGGGGGACCCATGTCAGATAAAGGCGGGTGACTCACTACAGATCCGAGAGGGGGGGTGTTTCCATAGTTTCTTTAGAAAGTCTTTCATGACCAGGTTTACATATGAATGCAGTCTCCCTTCTGTGTCCTTGCTGCACTCATCCCTCCCCGCTCCTGCCTCGCACTGTCCGCATTCTCCCACACACAGTCTCTAAAATCTCCCTGTGTTCTTCTCTCCTCCATACACATCCTCTATCAGTGTGGGAAGATGGAAACCCGGCCAAGTTCTCAGGAGATCCCAGGTCTGGGTAGTGAAACCAGAGCGCAGTCTGCAGGGCCGCACCTCAATGCAACGTCTGGCAGGTGCGCGGCGGCGATGGCAGCAGGTGGTGCGGAAGGTATACAGCTCTGGGTGGTACACCTATATATTAGGAAATATCCCTTCAAATATAGGATCTAAAAAATATTCAAATATTATAGGGGATTAGTGTATGAATGAGTGAACTAAAATCTAAAATATTTTTACTTTTTCGTATTAGAGAATTATTAAAGGGGTACTCCAGAAAAATAATGTTTTCAAATCAACTTGTGTCAGGTTATATAGATTTGTCATATAATTCTATTAAAAAAAAAATGCTAGTAGTTATTAGTCTCTTTCTTCCATCTGCCCCCTCCTCTTCTACTATCTATAGGCTTAGTAAGTAAAGGAGACAGATTGTGGACCAGACTACAAAAAAAACAGTTTGTAGTCTGTAACCATGGAAACACACTGGTCTGTAGAGGAATCGTATACACAAATTAAAAAAGAGGATTTGCAAAATAACTTAATTTTTAACTTAAATGCATAGGAACTAGAGATGAGCGAACCAGGTTCGGGTTTGAGTCGATCCGAACCTGAATGTTTGGTATTTGATTAGCTGGGGCTGCAGAACTTGGATAAAGCTCTAAGGTTGTCTGTAAAACATGGATACAGCCAATGACTATATCCATGATTTCCACATAGCCTTAGGGCTTTATCCAACTTCAGCAGCCACCGCTAATCAAATGCCGAAAGTTCGGGTTCGGATCGACTCAAGCATGCTCCAGGTTCGCTCATCTCTAATAGGAACCTTATAAAAAAATTGTTACAAGGGTCTATCCTCCGCCCACTTTCTAATTTTGCAGGTATTTAATTGGCTGCTTGCTGTGACCCCTCCTCCTCCCCCTTCGCAGCAGGTCTCTCCAGTGTGTACAGCTCAGCTTCTCTCTTTATCACAGACGCCTCTATTTACCCTCATCGAACTGGTTTCCCCCTCCCTTTACCCAATTCTCTACTGTCCCCCTCCTTTTATACCTTCCGCACGCTACACTGAATGTCTTCCGCTAAGCATTCTGGGTAGAATGAAGGTCAATCAGAGTTGATTCCACCATTGTTGGTCAAATTCTTAGGGATTAACCCTTTTTCCCTCCGTTTCCCTCAGGGCATCTAGTTGTGCTAACAATATCCGGGATTATACAGCTGCAGAATAAATCTCCGAATGTGAGAAGAAACTGTATATACGGGGGATACGATATAGAGGTATATATCATTTATAAGGAAGGCTGTGACAGTAGATAGGATAAAGGAAATTCCCCTGGTGATATATCTGAGCACTCCATTCATTTCAGGGCGATTACGTCCCTGTTCCCAAGATCTCTGAGGGTCCTGGTGGTTGGACCCCTTATTCCATGGATAGGGGATAACAAGCTTAGAGGAAAGTACCCCTTTAAAGGTGGGGAAAAAATCTACTAAAATCCACAAACATACTACAGTGGTACCTTGGTTTAAGAGTAACTTGGATTAAGAGCGTTTTGCAAGAAGAGCTCACTGTTTTTCAAAATTGTAACTTGGTTTAAGAGCATTGCTTTGGTTTAAGATCTTTGGGTGGGACAGGGAGTGGGGGAGGGGCATGGTCTGCATAGCGGGGTCTACAGCACTGTACTCTGATCCAGGAATTCTCCCTCACCTTCCAAATCATAGCAGCTCCACTTCAGACTGGGGCTTACATCAGGGGACAGGACTGTGGAGGTAATCTCTCCATAGCTGTGACCCCTCTCTCCCCGGACAGAGAGTGCTGCATGTATGTGCCCACATCTGTCCTGCTCATTCCTTCATGCTCCCTGCAGTCTCTGTCAGTCCTTGTGTTTCTAATCCTCTCCATTCCTGTTATAATAAGCCTCACTCAAACTCAGCTATACACACTGCTATAATGTGCCTGCACTTACACTCAGCTATACACACTTCTGCTATAGTGTGCCTGCACTCACACTCCATTTACACTGCTGTATAGAAAAGTTTCCGTCACTGTCCTCCTGCACAGCTCTGTGATTCTCACTTCCTGATTGGTCCCTGCTGAACACACCCCTTCCCCATTGCTGTCATGTGACCCCACAGACCTCTGACAGCAGCCCTGCTTCTCTATTCTAGCCTGTTGTACTACACTACTGCATTATGGGGGATCTGCAGTTCCATCCGGTATCTACAAACTGCTGCTGATTGTTCAGGTTTATGTGCTTACTATCTGTTCTATATGTTATTCAGAATTTAAAAAAATCTTTATTTTTGGGGTTTGGAATCAATTGTCTGCATTTCAGTTATTTCTTATGGGAAAATTTGCTTTGGTTTAAGAGATGATTTGGATTACAAGCACGGTCCCAGAACGAATTATGCCCGTAATGCAAGGCACCACTGCATTTTGGATCAAGTTCTACCCAAACATGTTTTATATGGGCAGCCCATAAATTTTTATTCAAATTGTAATACTTCATTTCTCCTTCGGAGGCGCTGCAGGAAAACTAAACACTTGCTTCTACAGAATATAGCTGGGATTTTAAGGAGCAGCCAAGCAAATACTTTCTGTAGGTAATTTCTAGCACTTACATGCCCGGCTTTGTATGATTGGTGATCGCTGTGTTGTACATTTCTGCTTTTTTCTTGTATTTTATGTTGTTTTGATGATAATAGGTAACTTAGTGGTTGCTGAAAGCTGCACTTATATACAGGAAGGAGTTGCCCTGTGGGTTGGTGGGAGGTTTGCCCATAAAACGATGAATGAAAATACATAGCTGGGAGATAGGGCTGTCGTGTATACATGTATATAATTATGGGCAGAACCAGGGAGGTCTAGGCTATATATATAGCCTGAGGCTATGGAGTACTATGAATGACTGCACTCCAACGCTTGTAGATACACAGTAAGGCCAGGTTCACACTATGTAAAAACAATGTTCACAAGTAACCGCTGTTGTTTGCATAACTATGGCCGTTGTTATCAAATACAGCCGTGTGAACCTGGCCTAAAAATAGGAAGAAAGACTCAAGGACTCCCATTTCCATTCGAGGTCCATTACTGTGTAAATGAAGCTTATTATAATGGACAGTACTGTTTTTATAAATTAGGTAAGGTTCTGTTCACACACTTTATTGCCACATTGACTGCAAAATCTCAACGAAACCTACGGAATCTTGCTGTATTTTGACTAAAAGGGTTGTCTCCACTGACAGTCTTAAAGGGGCTATCTGGGGGTAGAAAAACATAAATGCTTTCTTCCAAAAACAGCGCCACCCCTGTCTTCAGGTTGTGTGTGGTATTACAACACCACTTCATTCACTTCAATGGAGCTGAGCTGAAATACCGCATACAGACTGAGGACAAGAATAGTGCTGTTTATGGAGGAAATCAGCTGTATAAATATAAATATATATATATATATATATATATATATATATATATATATATATATATATATATGATGCATGTGGATTAATATGATTCTTGTATTCACACTTTATAGCCATGTTCCCATGCTGTAAAACACCGGCCGTTCTGAGACCTGGCCGGCTCACGGAACGGCCGGTGTCAGAAAAGATCATCCCGGTTGGTACTGCAAAAAAAAAAAAAAAATGTCAACTGTTTTCTTAAAGTTATATAGATTTGTAATTTACTTCTATTTAAAAATCTCCAGTTGTACTTATCAGCTGCTGTATCTCCTGCAGGAAGTGGTGTATTCTCTCCAGTATGACACAGTGCTCTCTGCTTCCACCTCTGTCCATGTCAGGAACTGTCCAGAGCAGGAGAGGTTTTCTATGGTGATTTGCTGCTGCTCTGGACAGTTCCTGACATGGACAGAGGTGGCAGCAGAGAGCACTGTGTCAGACTGGAAATTATATACCACTTCATGCAGAACATACAGCAGCTGATAAGTACCGGAAGACTTGAGATTTTTAAACAGAAGTAAATTACAAATCTTTATAACTTTCTGACACCAGTTAATTTTTTTTTTTTACTAGAGTACCCCTTCATGTCCGACAGTCTGGTCGCCAGGTATTATAAAGCTTTGCAACCATTTGGGTTCAGTGGGGTTGTCAGGCTGCACGTCCCTACCATTATAAGCTACTCTCCCCTTTAAGAATAATTTCCTCCACTGGGTGCAGTATATCAATCATGATTTTTTTACAAAGAAAACTCCAGTTACATCCCAAGGGTGGGCACTCCTTCCAGCCCAGGACCCCCACTTGATACAACTTGCTTGGAACGGAACATAATACAGTACAGAGGAGTACGGCGAGTTGGGGCAACGCCAGGTGAACGCTCAGTGTTGTGTCTATGGCCATCAAGCATTTCCTTTGTGCTCCCTTGAGGAGCTATGGACATGGCCTCTGCAATCCTAAAACAAATCGGCTACCCCCTTTCTTAACTACCGATCTGAATGCATTCCTGCCCGGTCAGCCCTCCGCCAGCACAACAAAACATAGAGAAAGAATTCATAGGCCACAAGGGCACGTCCAGGACAGGGCTGGTGGAAAACGGCCACAACTTCTTAGAGGGTCTCTACAGCAAACTAAAACCACTCAGTAATAGTAATGCAGATAGTGGTGGTATTATCTTGGCTCTATGTGGCGGTTTAGTGGAAAAGCTTTCTACTCTAATGCTGCGTTTACACGGAACGATTATCATGCGAATTTGCACGATAACGATTTAATTCGAACAATAATCGTACGTGTAAACGCAGCGAACGATCAAACGACGAGCGAGAAATCGTTCATTTTGATCTTACAACATGTTCTTAAATCGTCGCTCGTCGTTCGCAAAAAAATTCACAGATCGTTCCGTGTAAACATTCGTTCACCGATTTAACCTATGTGCGAGATAGGCTTAACCGATCGCAAAGCGATTTCTCCGTACGATATATCGTTCCGTCTAAACGCTGATCGTTATAAAAAAAAAATCGTTACTTCGAAATCGTTTATCGTTCGATCGGGCGAATTATCGCTCCGTGTAAAAGCAGCATTAGGGTCCTATTCCACGGGCCGATCAATAATGTAAACGAGCGTCAATTTGCTACATCGGCACTCGATTACTGGGCCTATTACATGGCCCAATAATCGTTTAGTGAGGGCTGCAGGGACATCATTACTGATGTCCTTGCAGCCCTTGTTTAAACATCACACATTACCTAGCATGTTGCAGGTCTTCTCCTGCGCTCCTTCTTCCTCCCCTCCTGCGTGCAGCAGCAGCTTCGGTGCGGCCTGTCTGAGCTGACAGACCTCTCAGCCAATCACTGGCCGCGGTGGTCCTGGCCAGTGATTGGCTGAGCGGTCTGTCAGCTAAGACAGGCTGCACCAAAGCTGCTGCAGCACTCGGGACCGGTAGGAAGAAGGAGCACAGGAGAAGACCTGCAACATGCTAGGTAATGTATGGTGCTTGTGAAATCGTTGGTCGCCCGCCGCACATCGCTATTCCACGCAGTGATGCTCAGTTGGTGCCCGAAGAATTTAGGTTTGAACCTAAATAAGCGATCAGCTGAGGACACGATCATCGGCTGATCGTTGTCTCTATTCCACGGAGCGATAATCGGCTGATTCGGGACGAATCGCTCAGTGGAATAGGCCCCTAACTCTCACAAACTTTTGAAAAATATGGAAGAAATGTGAATCTTCTAAGGCGTTCTAACCCTAGTTGTAGACATTGTATTGTTTCCTATGGATTCCTAAGATCTGAAACTAGCAGAAAGTTTTCTAGCGATGGCCTCATTGTTGTCCTATGGGCCAGGGATAGATCACGACTCGGCTTCACTCACCAGTCAGTGACCAGAACCGATGAGCGCTATACACAATGCTCTACAGTAACACAATGAGCACTGGACGGGTCGGTGGAGACAAGTAACCCAGCACGCTGCCTGCTGATCTGCCATTCGTGTGTTATCAATGTGTTCTTCAGAAGAGTCAGTGAACCACACAAAGTGCCAGTTCAGCTGCCTTTACCAAGTGCTGAGCGCAAATGAGACCCGACATAGGAGAAGAGCACGAGGAGCAGCCATGTGGACGGGCCCGAGACGGCACCCAGCGTACAGACAATACACATACATACAAAGTGACATCACCTGGAAGAAGTAACTGGTGATTACATGAGCAGAATAGTGAGTACAGCTCTGGAGTATAATACAGGATGTAACTCAGGATCAGTACAGGATCAGTAATGTAATGTATGTACACAGTGACCCCACCAGCAGAATAGTGAGTGCAACTCTGGAGTATAATACAGGATATAACTCAGGATCAGTAATGTAATGTATGTACACAGTAACCTCGCCAGCAGAATAGTGAGTGCAGCTTTGGAGTATAATACAGGATATAACTCAGGATCAGTAATGTAATGTATGTACACAGTGACCCCACCAGCAGAATAGTGAGTGCCGCTCTGGAGTATAATACAGGATGTAACTCAGGATCAGTACAGGATCAGTAATGTAATGTATGTACACAGTGACCTCACCAGCAGAATATTGAGTGCAGCTCTGGAGTATAAGGCTATGGTCACACGTAGTATGAGACCGGCCGTTCCCAGCTGATACTGCAGTACTGCCTGGATGATCTTTAGCGCTGCTGAGTTCTGATGCGGGCGCATCAGTGCGCGCCCACATTAGAACTCCCCACAGCACACAATGAAGCGTGCGTCCGGAGCTGCTCGCTCCATTGTGTGTGCTGACAGGGTTTTCTGCGGCCGCTATATGGCGCCGCTAGGGATCCCGGCCGGAGCGTATACTATGTGTATACACTCCGGCCAGCATTCCCTCAGCCTGCAGCACTACGTAAGTACCACAGAAATCACGGCCATTGTACCTTCTAATTTCTGCGGAACTTACGTAGTGTGAACATAGCCTAATACTGGAAGTGACTTGCAATCAGTACAGGATGACTACTGGATTCCCTATAAACACATATGTAACCAATCGAGATACATTATCATCATCTATATCATTTACCTCTAAATTCTGATCAGTTAGTAACACTATAATGACTTTGATGAGGGAGCCACCAGGGTGGGAGTACAGAGTCTGACATAGTCCATGTAGTAGGTGTAGATGTGCTGGTTTATATAACAGGAGAGAGATACTGATTACTTTACTGTATAATATCACAACCATTGTAGTTTCCTTTTGGCACACCCAGCAGTGTGTAACTTGTAACTTGTGGATTTCACAACTACACATTTCTCATTTCCGCAGAGTGTACATCCACTTATAGGTAAGCAACGCTGTATGCATCACAACTACACTGAATAGAATATAGAATTGGGAGCCTTCATCTGGTGCCAAACTACAACTCTCACCAGGCCCGGGTAGCTAAAGCTTTGGCTCTCCAGGCATGATGGGAGTTGTAGTTTAGTAACAGCTGGGAGGTGAAGGAATCCCATCCATGATGTAGATGGAAACCAGAGTATCTGGTGGAAACTCACAGAAACACAGGAGAGACATACAACCCCCAGCACGGCAGGAGATCAGTACTAACCACAGAGCCACCATGATCCCCCCCCATTGTATCCCAATGGTAGATGGATAAAAAGTTACCCCCTTTAATGCAATGTGAGCGGTGGAAAGTGGCCACAAAGTTTAATGGAGACAGAATTAAAATGACAGTTCACATGTAGTTTAATTTTAATTTTACTTTTAATTTAAGTGTTCCGAACTTTTCTTTTAAAAAAAATATATATTTTGAATATATTTTGCCCCCCCCCCCCCCCCCCCCCCATGTAAATGCTTCAGAAAGTTAAAAATAGCAAGTAAAGAACTGATTTGATACTTGGGCATTTGATTACCGGTGGCTGAAGAAGTTGGATGCAGCCCTAGGGAGTCCTGGAAAACATGGCTACAACCTATGGCCTATGGCTGTATCCATGTTTCCCAGGCAGCCTTGGGAATCAAATGCGCACGATTGAACTTTTTTTTTTTGCAAATCATCTCCGGTCAGCGTATGTTATGTGGTATCTAGTAAATTATAAGTACATTTTGCAATTTTTATGTATTTTTAGTTGAGTAATATTTGATGTTGAAATCTTTTGGGAGGAAAATTGTGGCGAAATGCGTTGGGTAAAAGGACACATTGCATTGTATATATGTATATTTCAGGCAGATCAGCACCTGTCCCATGAGGGAAGTCGTGTTCTCTGTAATCTCTTATCATCATGTTCAAGAGAAAAATAAATTCCATATTCTGGGTGCTGGTTATTATAGGGTTGGGGGTTATAGGCCTGCATGGTTATATTATCCATAACACCAGGTCCATGGTCGATAAGGGTCAGATTAAAGGCTTATTTTTTTTTTTTTTTTGTTTCAGAAAGTTATATAAATTTGCAATTTACTTCTATTTAAAAATCTCAAGTCTTCTAGTACTTTTCAGCTGCTGTATGTCCTGCAGGAAGTGGTGTATTCTCTGGTCTGACACAGTGCTCTCTGCTGCCACCTCTGTCCATGTCAGGAACTGTCCAGAGCAGGAGAGGTTTTCTATGGGGATTTGCTACTGCTCTGGACAGTGGTGGCAGCAGATTGCAGTGTGTCAGCCTGGAAAGAATACACCACTTCCTGCAGGACATACAGCAGCTGATAAGTACTGGAAGACTGGAGATTTTTTAAATCTTTTTGCTACTGTACTGATTCCTTGTGCATGTATAGTATATTGTAAATGACCCCCTAAGTTGGTGGATACGATTATGTGGTTGTGCCCTAGTTGTCCTCAGGTGGCATCATGGTGGTCCATCTCGAGCTCACTCAGTCACATAGAAATCCCTCCAGGCATACAGGACAAGTAAACGTGCTCTCGACCCATCTGATTTATCACTTTCATTCGACGCCAGGCACCTACAAATACATTCATTATGCAGGAAGGCCTGGGAAAGATGGCAGCCCAACAATAGACACTTGTCACAATTGTCCGTCAATTGAGGTCACAGTAACTAGTCAGCCGTCAGCTGGCGGATCCAATTTCCTACAAGGAGACGGAGGCAGATCAGGAGGCTCTGCGGTAGATGAGCCGGCATAGGGTTAAAACAAGATCACTCAACTTGTCCGATGTCAACTGGTGGCACAGAAGGGGTTAAGGCATTCCTGAGTTGGGGGCAGTCACAGATCCATTCATTGCTATGAATGAGGACTCCAGATTCCTGCACTGACAGAGATTTCCCACAGGCTGTGACTGTACAGGGGTCTGTTCCAGGAAGGAACTATCACCGCTCCATGTGCCGAGGAGTGCTAGCTCTTGTGGACACAGCCTTCATTCTCCGCAGGCAATGAAATGTTCTTATATCGTTCAGCCAGAAATGATAGAAGAAAGGGTTCAGTTTGGTTTCTTTTAATAGGTCAAAACAATATTTTTAGAATATGTCAGTAGTCAAGGTCTTTGGACTGGGACTCTTATGGTCGGTACGATATAGGCGATCAGACAATCCACCTGGCCACCGGTTGTCCCATCTTCATATATTACACATCCAGGATTAGAAAAATATGGAAACAGCGCCACACCTGGTAGTGAGTTGTTGTTGGTAATAAATAAGACTTTACAATAATTATACGGGTCCAAACTACAGTGACAGATGCATCCTCCAACTAGCTAAACACCCATACCTACTCTGCCAAACACCCATACCCACTGCCAAACACCCATACTAACTAACTGGCCAAACACCCATACCCACTGCCAAACACCCATACCTACTGACAAACACCCATACCAACTAACTGGCCAAAAACACCCATACGCACTGCCAAACATCCATACCCACTGCCAAACACCCATACGCACTGCCAAACATCCATACCCACTGCCAAACACCCATACTCACTGCCAAACACCCATACCTACTGCCAAACATCCATGTCAACTAACTGGCCAAACACCCATACCCACTGCCAAACACCCATACTAACTAACTGGCCAAACACCCATACCCACTGCCAAACACCCATACTAACTGGCCAAACACCCATACCTACTGACAAACACCTATACCAACTAACTGGCCAAAAACACCCATACGCACTGCCAAACATCCATACCCACTGCCAAACACCCATACGCACTGCCAAACATCCATACCCACTGCCAAACACCCATACTCACTGCCAAACACCCATACCTACTGCCAAACATCCATGTCAACTAACTGGCCAAACACCCATACCCACTGCCAAACACCCATACTAACTAACTGGCCAAACACCCATACCCACTGCCAAACACCCATACTAACTAACTGGCCAAACACCCATACCCACTGCCAAACACCCATACTAACTGGCCAAACACCCATACCTACTGCCAAACACCTATACCAACTAACTGGCCAAAAACACCCATACGCACTGCCAAACACCCATATCCACTGCCAAACACCCATACGCACTGCCAAACACCCATACCCACTGCCAAACACCCGTACCTACTGCCAAACACCCATACTAACTAACTGGCCAAACACCCATACCCACTGCCAAACACCCATACTAACTAACTGGCCAAACACCCATACCAACTAACTGGCCAAAAACACCCATACTCACTGCCAAACACCCATACCCACTGCTAAACACCCATACTCACTGCCAAACACCCGTACCTACTGCCAAACACCCATACTCACTGCCAAACACCCATACCAGCTAACTGGCCAAACACACATGCTCACTGCCAAACACCCATACACACTGCCAAACACACATGCTCACTGCCAAACACACATACCCACTGCCAAACACACATACCCGCTGCCAAACGCCCATATCAACTAACTGGCCAAACACCTGTACTGGCTGCCAAACACCCATACCAACTAACTAGCCAAACACCCATACCCACTGCCAAACACCCATACCCACTGCCAAACACCCATACCAACTAACTGGCCAAAACTCCCGTACTCACTGCACATGCCAAAAAGGACATAATGGTATTTAATGATGTCCCTGAACAAAAGTAATCCTGGGCATTACCATGGCAGACCACTCCTACCCTCTCCACTGACACCATCTGGGTCCAAGTGTCCTTAATTTTTGCCGCCTAAACATTTTGTTCTTGAGGGGATAAGCTGGCGCCCTCTGGCTGCGGCTACCTCCTTTTTAATTAATGTGTTGTGCCGTACTGGGGAGGCCCAGATACATTTCTATTGGCCAAATGATTGAAAATGTATGACCGTTCAAAAACTTGGAGTCCGGGGTATTACGATTTAGGGCAATAAACTGGATCTTTGCCCCAAGTGAAAGAAAGCGAAGCTACGGCTTGCTGCAAAAAGGGGGGTCCAGTGTTTTGGATAGAAGAACAAGAATACAGGTTGGCTTTGTATATAACAATATGGCTCTTCTAATTTTGAAATTGAAAAACTTTATTGACACAGACATTTTTTGCCCATGAGGCCTCATTTCCAGACTACTGTCTGACTGATATTTTGTATGATTTTTTTAGGCCATCTTGTAGTCTTTAGGCCTTCTATATGAGCACACGTGTATTTATACTCATACATGTACATGTGGGAGGATGTCTGGAGCTGGACAGCTGTTTCTTGTAATAATAACCTAGCGGGGAAGCGCGGTGCGTGAAGCCCCTACTATACATTTCATAGATACGACCCCCTGGAGATATTCGGAATTTTTCCTGCACATCCCACTTCCACCTCTCCATCAGACACGACAAGCACCACCACAATCCTCCAGTGTGGAGCTGGGGGCAAGTGTGAGCCAATGTGGCCAGCCAGCGGTGATGATAACCCCCTGACCTGCACTGCCGCCGTCTGACCTCCACTCATAACAATTGACCTTCATAATTAGATTAGCAGCTACATACATCCCGCACCCACCACATGAAAGGTTTTCTGGCTGCTGCACATGAAGCCACAATCTGGGGAACCAGAGATCAGTGGGTGGCAATGCCTGGCTCACCGGCGGATGTAGAACTGCAAGTCCCAGCAGACAGTGGCAAATCCCAAAGAACTCATGTAATAGAGAATGAGGAGTTACAGCTAAATCAATGACTTACTACAACGATGGGGAGGTAGCACTACAAGTTCCAGGCAGTATGCTTACCGTGTGGTAGTACTGTTTATGTATGGCACAGTGTAGTAGTAGTATTATGTATATACTGTATGGCACAGTGTAGTAGTATTATGTATATACTGTATGGCACAGTGTAGTAGTAGTATTATGTATATACTGTATGGCACTGTGTAGTAGTAGTAGTATTATGTATATACTGTATGGCACTGTGTAGTAGTAGTGGTATTATGTATATACTGTATGGCACTGTGTAGTAGTATTTATGTACTGTATGGCACTGTGTGGTACTATTATTAAGGTACTGTTTAGCATTGACACTATTATTTAGTCACAGTTATAGCACTGTTTTGGCACTTATGGTGGTCTTATTTAGGCAGTTTGGGCACTGTGTGGTGGTCTTATTTAGGCAGTTTTGGCACTGTGTGGTGGGATTATTTAGGCAGTTTTGGCACTGTGTGGTGGGATTATTTAGCCAGTTTTGGCACTGTGTGGTGGGATTATTTGGGCAGTTTTGGCACTGTGTGGTGGGATTATTTGGGTAGCTTTGGCACTATGGTGGGATTATTTAGGCAGTTTTGGCACTGTGTGGTGGTATTATTTAGGCAGTTTTGGCACTGTGTGGTGGGATTATTTAAGCAGTTTTGGCACTGTGTGGTGGGATTATTTAGGCAGTTTGGGCACTGTGTGGTGGGATTATTTAGGCAGTTTTGGCACTGTGTGGTGGGATTATTTAGGCAGTTTAGGCACTGTGTGGTGGGATTATTTGGGCAGTTTTGGCACTGTGTGGTGGGATTATTTGGGTAGCTCCTGGCACTGTGGTGGGATTATTTAGGCAGTTTTGGCACTGTGTGGTGGTATTATTTAGGCAGTTTTGGCACTGTTTGATACTATTACTAGGCTACAGCCTAGAACAATTATTTGGTTGGTATCATGGAAAAATTTATTTTCCTTCCAAACATTAGTAACACCCATTAGTCCTCCAACCCACTGAATGCAACTCTAAAGATCATCATACGGCTTGAACTGCAATAGAAATGCACGCTTAGTTGATCATGCTGTCCTGAATGGGGACGGGGTAGTAAGGGCCCTATTACATGAGACGATTATCGTGCAAAGAACAGAGCCTTAAAAATGATACAATAATATTAAAAACTAAATAAAATAAATACCTCTATTTAAACCAGAGAATGAACTGCTAGCAGGTCTCTAGAGTTACCCCTAGACCACTGCTCCAACACATTTGATATTTAACTATATCTGAGTGTTTCTTTCAGACATAAACTGCCTACAGAGGACTGATCTGCAATCAGAGACACTGGCTGACAGCTAAGTGAGCAGGAGGCCGGGCAGCATTGATTATTCATGAAGAAGAGGGAGGAGGAAGGAGTGGTGAGGCAGCCAGAGTGTGGCACAAACAACTCCTCTTTGCCTCTTCATTAAAGTAGGAGACATAAGATTGTACATAATCCACTGCACGGAAAATTACCAAAAGTCACCATGCTTACTAGAGGACTGCCAGCTACACCACACAGTAAGCACCTTAGGTAGGGCCCGGGAGCTGACAGATTCTCTTTAAGTGTGCGATTATCCTAAATTGCATAATGTCAATCCATCTGTGTGATCATCTAAATAGATGGAACAAAAATAAACAGCGCCACTCTTATCCATGGGTTGTGTCTGGTATTGCAGCTCAGCTCCATTGAAGTGAATGTGGCTGAGCTGCAATACCTCTTAGACAGACGTGACACTGTTTTTGAAAGAAAACAACCACGTTTTACTTCTTCTGGACAACCCCTTTAAATGGTAGTTCTGTTTTTCTATATATGAGAAGTAGGGTATTCCTGTGGTGTATGCCGCCATCTTCACCCTTTATTGTCGGGTCATTATGATATAGATTTATATGAGAATATCTGTCAAGGCTTTGCATGGTTCTGCTGCCGTATATATAACACTTGTATAGCGTGTGGTTAGGTGCAGGCTTTGCACGGGCAGAGGGGACAGCACCAAGATACATGAACCACACAAGACATGTGTTACACAGGAAGGGGTCACACACCATATACACTGTGCTGTATGGGAGGCAGAGACGCAGCATCCAAGGGCCCAGGTCGGAGCAAAGGCCGAATACACAGAACAATGCAGGTATTTCCTCTCCACCTAGAATATAGCGAATAGACTCATATAGATGTCCCCAACACTGTAAATAATGGGTGGGGGGTAATGCAAAGGAAGGGGTTGGGAGGTGGAATACAAATGTGCTGCTGTGGTTACCATAGTGGTTTTATCGACTTTGTAGAGGATATTGAAACTTACACATTTATTTGTTAACTTCTATATATTATTTGCTGGTTTTGTCACTTAAATGGAAACCATCAACAAGCAGAGTTTCTTTTCTCCAGGATAGCTGAGATAATAGATGATAACACATACATAGTTTCATTCTAATATACAAACTATTAACAGTTAGTATTCTTGTGTACTGGTGAGCCACACTGAAGGGGGTAGATAAAGGGGTACACCGGACAAACAAAATGTTTTAAATCAACTGGTGTCAGAAGGTTATATAGATTTGTAATTTTCTTTTATTAAATAAATAAAAAATCTCCAGTCTTCCAATACTTATCAGCTACTGGATGTCCTGCAGGAAGTGGTGTATTCTTTCCAGTCTGACACAGTGCTCTCTGCTGCCACCTCTGTCCATGTCAGGAACTGTCCAGAGCAGCAGCAAATCCCCATAGAAAACCTCTCCTGCTCTGGACAGTTCCTGATACACCACTTCCTGTAGGACATACAGCAGCTGATAAGTATTTTAAATAAAAGCAAATTACAAATCTATATAACTTTTTGAAACCAGTTGATTTGAAAGAGATTTTTTTTTTACTGGATTTCCCTTTTAAACTATGTATGTGTTATCATGTATTATCTCTGGCTATCCTGGAGTAAAAAAAACAACAACAAAACACTTGCTGATGGTTTCCATTTGAGGTAAAAAATTTTTTTTTTTTTTTTGCTGGAGTACCCCTTTAATTCTAAAATAAAAACTATAAGCAGTTCTTGTGAGCCAGACTGAAGGGGTATTAAGGTGTTAATGTGACAATCACATCCGCAGCCTGTTCATAGTAGGATAGTGTTATGCAATAAGTAGGAAAAAGAGATACATAAGAATAATAAAACTGGCATGCTGACGGTTTCCAGATAGAGAAATATATTTAAAAAAGGACTATACTGTAATCTTAGGGGGATAAGACTTCTAAGCACGTCCAAATTTTAACACCAAGGTGTTTTCTTTTTTAGGCCCCAGAGCTGCATTCCTAATTCTCCTAGTTACCAATGGAAACAGAATTTGGTCGCCACACCACAAGCCATGTGACCTAGGTTTAACTGTGTAAGTAACAATAATCTGAGGAGAATGAAAAGGAAGAAGAATTGTGAATGCAGCTCCGGATTTGACTGGAGCACAAGACACTGTAAAAGCTAAAAAATACATGGTAAAGTCTGTTGTTTAGAAGTGGTGTGTCCCTTTAAGCCCATGTAGCTGAGGCCTAATGCTGCACTTATGAGGCAATTTCACTGCTTATTAGGGAGAAGTAGTCTGTGAACATGACGTGACATGGGGAGAGAGGAGCGGTGTAACATACAGGGGAAGGGGCCAGCGTATAACATATAACAGGCGGGGTGTGAGCCAGAGATGAATGTGGTTTAACCGGCTTCTGACTGTAAATCCTGTCTCCAGGCATCATATATTAAGAACACCTGGAATGGGGCAGTATTACAGACTACGGGCAGTGTACGTACATGTAGGACATATAACGCATGGAAAACATATCATATAGACAGCTATTAGAAACCTGGGCTGCAGAGCT
Organism: Dendropsophus ebraccatus; assembly: GCF_027789765.1. Taxonomy (NCBI): domain Eukaryota; kingdom Metazoa; phylum Chordata; class Amphibia; order Anura; family Hylidae; genus Dendropsophus; species Dendropsophus ebraccatus. Next base: position 211,607,321 of record NC_091454.1, on the reverse strand, counting down.
TGCACTTTAAGGCTCTCTTTACATTGAAATTTACCCAGTTTTCTTATCAGGAAATCCAGATAAATTTTCAGACCCATAGGGTCCTATTTAAGGATGGTCCGAACTTGCTGAGGTTCGGGTTCGTATGAACCCGAACGCTCGGCATCAGATTCCCGCTGTCTGCCTGCTTCGTGCAGCGGGTGGATACAGCGGGAGGACCGCCTGGAAAACTGGGATACAGCCTATGGCTATGGCTGTATCCCAATTTTCCAGGCGGTCCTCCCGCTGTATCCACTCTCTCCACGGAGCAGGCAGACAGCGGGAATCATTGCCAAGAGTTCGGGTTCGTACGAACCCGAACCTCTGCCGGTTCGGACCATCCCTAGTCCTATTGTATGAGCTAATCTGGAGCGCATAGTTAAATGTGGCTCTGTGATTGGCCAGGCTGGGAGCCTTTGGCTCCCAGCCCTGTCAATCCCTTTTGTGGCTGGAGGCAGTATTATACCTCTGCTATCTCCTCCCCCAACGATGCAGCCCCACAAGAGGGAAGGAAAAGCTGGGAGGAGGACACCACCGCAGCCTGCAGCAGGTGAGGATGTTGAATGTTTTCTGTTTTTTTTTTTTGCTTTTCTGTTTTTACGGCAAGGAAATACTGACGGTTTCCTGAAGCCTCCAGAAAGGCCTTTAGATCAGTGTTTCCTGACTGTAAAAACGGGCACGGACCTGTGAATCAAAACATGTATCTAAATAACCAGGTCAAGGCTTGTTGAGATATACTTTAGAAAAAGCCATGGACATAGGAAACAATGGACTGGAGCTGACTTCTATGGGAAAGTTTTCTAGGCATGCTGTGTGACCTGTGCTGTAAAGGGAGATGCTAAGCGCTGGCCATCACCTATCTCACCTGTCTTATCTATACCCTGGTGTCACCACAACACTGCCAAAAAGTGTCTGAGTAGGCGGGGCATGACACTCTGTGATGTTTGTCAGTCCCTGTGTGTTGCTCCGCCCCTAAGGCCCTAGGCATAGGCATAACACATTCTATTACAGCCTGGATGGGATGCCAAATACAATGTATCCAGCACGTCATATATGGTGTTTCCATCCTTGGCAGCTCCAGATCACTGGACACCTAAGCAGCCAGGACCACTTACCCGAGGCCCAGGAATGTTCTTATATCTTGCCTATGGAGATGTCATCTGGTAACACCAATATCCATGGCAGCCAGGTACAAACAGGGGCAGCACAGAGGACTTGTCGGCCGGGTGCAGGAAAGTGGTGGTGGTGGTGGTGGGGGGGGGGGGTAAGATGTGTCCACAGTTGTATTGGAGTTTATTATAGGGGTCTAGTAGCTTTGGCATAGCATATAATAAACCCTCCATACTGTTACAGTCCAATGTACCATGTAATAATCAGTGAGATGGGGTGTATGGTGTATAATGTGCGGTTGTAATACACGTCCATGAGGAGCGTTTACCTACAAGATGAATAGGATTTCCTAAGGGGATGAAAAGCTGTACGGACTCTCAGATTTCAGCTACAGAATTCAAGCTATGCAATATCCTTGTGTTGCAACTGTTGAAGGAGAGGATTACAGGCTACATTATCTGAATGACATATAACATGTAACAAGAAGATGGAAGGATATCCCTGACACCAGGTGACAGAGAGAGATACATTATACTAAATATATATATATATATATATATATATATATATATATATATATATATATATATATAAAATCCGCAATGGAGTGCACTCTCTATAAGTGGATCAGGGTGCCAGCGGCTGAAGACTGGATCCACGTCTTCCCATATACAAAGAACAGAGTTCCGCTGCACTCCTTCGGTGAAAAATATAGGTGTTTATTTCATAGCAAAAAAGTTTACAAACTGCAACGTTTCAGTCTCATCACGAGACCTTTCTCAGGTCTTTCTGAGAAAGGTCTCGTGATGAGACTGAAACGTTGCAGTTTGTAAACTTTTTTGCTATGAAATAAACACCTATATTTTTCACCGAAGGAGTGCAGTGGAACTCTGTTCTTTATATATATATATATATATATATATATATATATATATATATATATATATATATGCTGCTCTGTTACCATAGTGTACATCGTCATTGTTACTGGATTCTACCAATGTTTTTTTTGCTTTTTTTTTTTTTTTTTACAAATTTCAAGATCTCCCTATGACGATCCTGATCTTGGTCATAGGGAAGCCTTGTCATAGTGTCTCCATGCTATGACATTTGTTAACCGTCTAATAGAACATATGATTATAGGAAGTTTAGAAAACCCATTTTCAAATACCCTATAAGAAAATTCAGAGTTATAGAGGGGGTTACTCCATTTAGGACCCTCATCTATTTAAGAGTGTCTACATAGAGTGTCTCCCTTGCTGGAGGACTCAGCATATCCATGCATTACACAGACAGCCAAATGATTTTAGTGCTTACTGTGTAATACCTTATTTTTCCTCTGGGGGTGCTATAGGTACACTGAATAGGTTCCACCACAGATTACAGTTGATTGCTTGGGGCTCAGTGGGATAGTATACATACACCACAAAAACCAAGGTAAGGAACCGGTTGTCACATGACACGTGTTGAAATTACTTTCCTTAGTGTAGATCAGGGATGGGGAACCTTCAGCCCACCGGCTGTCACAAAACTTTAGCTTTGGCTGTCCAGGCATGATGGGAATTGTAGTTTTATAACAGCTGGAGGGCCGAAGGTTGTCCATCTGTGGTGTAGATCAATGACTTAAAGGGGCTCTATAATCTAGAAAACATTTGCTACACACTTCCAAAAAACCAGCGCCACACCTGAACACAGCTAAGGGTCATATTCCACAAATTGATTTTTTTGCCGACTAACGATAAACCATTTTAAACGACCGATATGGCGAACGACCTGAAATCGTTCACCCAATTACAATGAACAATGATCGCTACTTTTAATCGTTTTTGCGTGAACGATTTGCAAATGATCAACTATAAAAATAGGTCCCAATTCTATCAAAGACCAACGATTAATTGTTGTCTGCTATTACAGGAAACGATTATCGTTCAATTATGAACAATCTAACAATTTTTTTGAACGATAATCGTCCCGAGTCAGATACAACCCACGGACACATGTAACACCCTTTATGCAAGAAAGCAGCGAAGATTTTATAATCCTATACAACCCCTTGAAGAGAAATACTATAGTCATATTCTATTTAAAGGGGTTGCAAAAGATTTAAAAAAAAGAAGCCTGCTTCCTTCTAGGAATAGAGCCACCCATGTGTATGTGCTATGCCAGATATTACTGGATTCACTTGAATAGGGTACAAAGGGGGAGATTTATCAAACATGGTGTAAAGTGAAACTGGCTCAGTTGCCCCTAGCAACCAATCAGATTCCACCTTTCATTTTCCAAAGAGTCTGTGAGGAATGAAAGGTGGAATCTGATTGGTTGCTATGGGCAATTGAGCCAGTTTCACTTTACACCACGTTTGATAAATCTCTCCCAAAGTCTGTAGACAAAGGTGGCAGCCATGTTTTTGATTTTTTTTCATATAACTTCTTTGAAGCTCATCTTGAGCACATGTAAAAGTCATGACCGTCCGCCTGCCTTATTATATACACATAAATGGAGGGGAGCTAGCTGCACCTCTTATAATTACAGAGGGTAAAGGATCTTCTGCTCTCCGCCCCTCTCCACCATTACTCTGAAGATCACAGGAGCCCCACTATGGCGGCTTCCAATTGGGTGTTCACACTACACCCTTTTTTTTAAAGGAAAACCATCATTTTTGATGATAATTCCCTTGTAAACAGCATTTTGCCTCGTTCGTCCCCTAAGGGAAGTGAACCTCAGTGGGATAATTACGTCTCTTTCAGTTCAGGCGGCTTTTGTTTAATGGGCCTTTGTGATTGAAAAGGCTGCATTATTGGGCTGGGCGTGTGCGTTTGCCTCTTAAGTATAGGAATTAGGATGCACTTAACCCATACCTGCCCACAGGGGTATAGGAGGACCAGGATACGTGAGGGAATCGAAAGAGTAGTCGTCGCCAACCTGTGGCTCTCCAGCTGACGAGACAATACAACTCCCAACAGCTGGGCGTATCTAGGTTGGACACCACTGTGTAGGTTTATCCCAAGGGGGGGCTTACAGTCCAGCAAGAGCGCTGCTGCACCATTTCTCTCTAAACGACTGGTGTGATTAACCGTAGGCACTCTGCTAGTGGGCATGCGCGACTGCTGCTCCACCCACTCATGGAGAGAATCCACAGAGGTCCAAACCTGTCGATGGGTGATGAGTTATAATCTTGGCATAATCCTTTAAAGGGATTTAAAGGTGCATGTACACATAAGGGAAAAGTTGTCCGAACTGATATCATCGGGACTGTCCAACTATCACTTTGTATGGCTGACTCCTTCCTGACAGATGTTGTCAGGACTGTACAGGGTACAGGTAGAATATTAACATGCCCGATCCTTCAGAGTGGCATTATACGGAACAATTATCGTTCGAAAAATCATTAAATCGTTCGGTTTTGAATGATAATCGTTTAGTGTAATAGCAGACAATGATTAAACTGATACTTTACACTTAAAAAGACACTTGATAAGTTAGGATCCAGACCTGAAGTGAGAGGATAGGGAGTAGTACAGTCGTGTGGACTTAGTTGCGTGCTGAGAGATAAACAAAAGAATCAGAGTAGTAGAGGAGGATGCCATGAGAGTCCCAACCCAGTTAGTACTGTGCTCTGCCGGGATGAAGAAAGAGAGAATGGGATGAAGATGAGAAGAACGAGAGAATACTTTTGCCTGTGTTTTGACCTTTGGGTCTTCGCACCACCTATTGCCCTACCAGGGTCAGGGGACCTGTCCTAGTGGGTGACACAAGCCCCAGACCTTATTACCTGGGATGAGCGGAATGCTGAGGGTTCCCTGCTGACACACATGCTGCGAGATAGAGTTCATAGGTTTCTAGCAACTTTGCTCTATCCTGATCAGTTCCTAGCCTTGCTTTATGGATACTGTCCTGCACTGTGACTCTCCTTGTCCATGGTGTGGGTTGAGATAATCTTGTCCTCTCTAGTGAAGGGTTTAACACTGCATGTGCATGAGTCTGCTTCTAGACTGCACACTGAGACTGGGGACCTGGCCAGGGCCCAACTAGACTACTATAGAGAGCGTTCTGGCTTGTGTCCTTCCTCTACAGAGTCCAGTGACAAAAGACCTCTACATTTACTCTACCCATGTGACTTCCTATCTACAGCCCCTGTAAGGTGTGCTGTGAATGGGTGAAGAGTGCATATGTAAGAAGTAAAGAGAGAAATGATAGGACAGAAGAAGAAAACACGTTTATTGGTCTACAGATCCATGTGACATACAAATAATAATCCTTTCAGCTCTACAGCCGTGCATCAACTAAGTACATATACTTACAATAGCAACATCTTGTGGTAAAACTTTAACACTACAACATCACCACTTATATACCTGCAGTATGCAACAACTTGTGGGTGGTACAAAGGAGTAACATTGACCTAATATAAGCCACTAGTCAGCGTCCTTCCTTCCACTACGGATTCAGCTGTTAGCTGGGGGAGCCCGCACAGCCCTGGAGCTGTTTGCTAGAGGTCTCCTTCCGTCCTTGAGCATTTTCTGGTGACATTTTGTTACAGCTGTGGTTTATGTTTAACTTTCCTTACTTCTGTAATTCTATGCACACAACCATGGTCATACTCACATCAATGGCCGAGGCGGCTGAAACTATTAATAGCCTCTGTATATGTGTGTGTGTGTGTGTGTATATATATATATATATATATATATCTATATATATATCTATATCAGCACCCTATATGATCAGCATCTGTGGACACTACATGGATGCTGCTAGTAAACCAGGAATAAAGTGGTCATCTTTACTATAAATTCCCCTTCCTTTAGTGTAAACCAGCAGCACATCATATAGTCATTGGCGGGGCTGCCTGGGACTCTAAGGAAGGATCTGATTTTATGGTTTCCTCCATTTACAATGTTTCACCATCCTGATGGGACATCCCTTTCCGTATGTCCTAATATGGCCTATAGAGGCAATACAGAGGGGTCTCCTGCTCGCACTCCACTCAATGCGGCAGAGGAACTCGGCTGTCCATATATAATCCATCAATCTGACTGGTCTTAATGTAATGCAAAGTTTAACCTGTAGGGGGCGCCATAATGGCTCGGAAACCGCAACACTATTTGCTGCAATGATCAACATTACTTTTCCTATGTATTTTCTATTGAGAAAGCTGATGATGTTCCACCATACTGTAAAAGCATTTCCCCCCCCCTTTTTTTTTTTTTTAGAAATTTCATCAAGACTGGTTTATCTATTGTGGGAAATATTTGATTGATTTGTTCTGATTTGCCACCTATCCTGGGTGACAGATAACAGAACCTATGTTAAAGGGGTAATGCAAGCTTAGAACATTTTTCTTGCAAAAACAGCACCACACTTGTCCTCAGGTTGTGTTTGGTATTACAGCTATGCACCATTTTGCTTATCCCCAAAGGCTGTACAGTATGTCACGGTGTATGTATCCCATGGGATAATGGTGACAATAACACATTTCTGAGCAGGAACAGGTATGGCCCTAAACTATCCTGGGCCTCCAACTAACTCCCAGCGGGAGGGGAGGCTTGTGTCATCCTTGCCCCTCTACAATACTCTAGACCAGTGCGTCCCATTTCCAGGCTTCACAGACCACCTACAGGTCATGTTTTGAGGATATCCCATACAACACCTGTGCATAATACCTGATGCACTGAGTATAATAATATCACCTGTGATAATACCCGATGCACTCAGTATAGTTATATCACCTCTGATAATACCTGATGCACTGAGTATAGTTATATCACCTGTGAAAGACTAAGGCCATGGTGGCCATGAGGACTGTGATAGACGGCTAATGACCTTCTGTTCCTCTCAGAAAAAAGGCAAGCCTAGAGAACGCCTTCCTCTTCTCTCTGGAAGGTTCCTTAAATAAGTCTGTGTGTTCGCAGATGTCCAAGTATGAACCCTATGTACTGTATAAAACATAACAAAGCCACGGTAAAGCAACACATTTTATATATAATATAAACATATTACATATGTATATAGTAAAACTGTCTCAGTTGCCCCTAGCAACCAATCAGATTCCACCTTTCATTTCCCAAAGAGCCTGTGAGGAATGAAAGGTGGAATCTGAGTCATACGGGTGAGGGGGGGCAGTCATACGGGTGAAGGGGACAGTCATACGGGTAAAGGGGACAGTCATACCGGTGAGTGGGATAGTCATACGGGAGATGGGGCAGTCATAGGGGTGAAGGGGACAGTCATACAGGTGAGGGGGACAGTCATGCGGCTGAGGACAGTCATAGGGGTGAGGGGGCAGTCATACGGGTGAGGGGGGCAGTCATAAGGGTGAGGGGGGCAGTCATAAGGGTGAGGGGGGCAGTCATACAGGTGAGGGGGGCAGTCATACGGGTGAGGGCAGTCATAAGGGTGAAGGGGACAGTCATACAGGTAAGGGGGGCAGTCATAAGGGTGAAGGGGACAGTCATAGGGGTGAAGCGGGACAGTCATAGGGGTCAGGGGGCAGTCATACCGTGAAGGAGACAGTCATACGGGTGATAAGGACAGTCATAGGGGTGAGGGGGCAGTCATACAGGTTAGTGGGACAGTCATAGGGGTGAGGGGGCAGTCATACAGCTGAAGGGGACAGTCATACGGGTGATAAGGACAGTCATAGGGGTGAGGGGGCAGTCATACAGGTGAGGGGGGCAGTCATACGGGTGAGGGCAGTCATAAGGGTGAAGGGGACAGTCATACAGGTAAGGGGGGCAGTCATAAGGGTGAAGGGGACAGTCATAGGGGTGAAGCGGGACAGTCATAGGGGTGAGGGGGCAGTCATACGGGTGAGGGCAGTCATAAGGGTGAAGGGGACAGTCATACAGGTAAGGGGGGCAGTCATAAGGGTGAAGGGGACAGTCATAGGGGTGAAGCGGGACAGTCATAGGGGTCAGGGGGCAGTCATACCGTGAAGGAGACAGTCATACGGGTGATAAGGACAGTCATAGGGGTGAGGGGGCAGTCATACAGGTTAGTGGGACAGTCATAGGGGTGAGGGGGCAGTCATACAGCTGAAGGGGACAGTCATACGGGTTAGGGGGACAGCCATACGGTGAGGGGGACAGTCATACGGGTAAGGGGGACAGTCATACGGGTAAGGTGGGCATTGATAAGGGTGAAGGGAACAGTCATACAGTGGAGATTTCTGCGACAAAACTGCTCGGTGTGAATGTGACCAAAGGTGACTGGAGGAAACTTTGAGGAGAGAGCAGGAAATGTTGAGGATCCAGTGTGAGCAGCTAGAGACCTGTGTATGGAGGATAACTGTGGGGCAGGCACAGGGGCAGGCTATTGTAAGTGTAGAGACTGGGCAGGGCTGGGAGCACAGCGCAGGGAGGAGGAGGAGGGCTCAGTCTTATCTGCTAACAGCCACAGACCTGGGAGCTCTCCGCTGCTCCTCCAAGAACCTGGCAAGCTTGGACATCAGAACTTCGCCTCTCACAGTAAGTCGCACACAAGAACTACAACTTCTTCCATCATCTTCATTTTTTGGATTTCTTATCTTCCTTGCACTCCCCATCTCTCCTTAAGAGCCTGCAGTGCACAGCAATGGTATGCTGCATCTCAGCTATCCCCTGCTCTAGTGCAAGATTCATTCCAGATGTGCAGAGAGGTATAGGATAGTATAGCCTGCCTAGAATAGAGTGTAAGCTCTGCGGGGCAGCCTGCATGGTCCTCGCCAGAGCCGTCCCTTGTCACCTCTTGATGGACTATATGATGGATGGGTCATGGCTCGGGGCATTACCTCATCTCTGGTTGGGCACAAAAGGCAGATTAGTGGGAGAACATTCTATCCTTCCTGCAGGGAAAGTTGGGGAAATGGTAACTATGACTGATTCACTTGCTGATTATACAGTATATAGAGCAAAGCCAAAAACTGGTTTCTGTAACGTGAGAACAGGCTGAGCAATCGTCTGCATTTAATATTTTTACTATGTGGAGAAGATGTTTGTATCGTAGTAGATGGATAAGTAATAAATTGTGAGATGAAGGAAGATAGATAGATAGATAGATAGATAGATAGATAGATAGGAGATAGATAGGAGATAGATAGGAGATAGATAGGAGAGAGATAGATAGATAGGAGAGAGATAAAGAGATAGAGATATAGATAGGAGATAGATAGATAGATAGTTAAATAGGAGATAGAGAGATAGATAGATAGATAGATAGATAGATAGATAGTTAAATAGGAGATAGATAGATAGATAGATAGGTGATAGATGATAAATAAATAGATAGATAGGAGATAGATAGGTAGATAGATAGATAGATGATAGATAGATAGATAGATAGATAGATAGATAGATAGATAGATAGATAGGAGATAATAGATAGGAGATAATAGATAGAATAAAGATAGATAGATAGATAGATAGATAGATAGATAGATAGATAGATAAATGAAAGTTAGGTGATAGATGATAAATAAATAGATAGATGATAAATAGATAATACATAGATAGATAGGAGATAGATAGGTAGATGATAGATAGATAGATAGATAGATAGATAGATAGATAGATAGATAGATAGATGATAGATAGAAAGGAGATAATAGATAGGAGATAATAGATAGAATAAAGATAGATAGATAGATAGATAGATAGATAGATAGATAGGTAGTAGATAGATGATAGATACTATAGCCTCCAAGTGTTAAGCTGATCATAGATGTCTATGAGTGTATGATTTCCAGCACATCACCAGTAATCTGGCTGCAGAGCACTGTGCAGTTACATCCAGTGTTTGCCATCCCATGTTACCTGCCCTGGGTTCTGTATTTGTATTGTATACAGACAGTATACATGGGGTCAGTATAAGCGGTAGCAATAGCGGGTGCTGTTTACACTCCTGAGAGTGTGGCCTCAGGCCATGGTTGTTGGTGTAATGGGATGCGCACTAGTGTTGTGTACAGTGAGCGGATTACAATTTCTATGGGACCTGTCACTGGACCCCCGGGCATAAGCTCAATGACCAATTCATATGCGATTAGCAAGTAAGTGTGGAGAGACTGCAGCCTGCCCGGTGACTGTGCTGTCCCAGCACTATGTAAGCCATAAAAAAGAATATCATGCCAATCCCAAACAATACCACCAATCTGTGCCAGAAAATACCACCATGTAGTATAAAATAAGTGTGATATAGCCCAAATAACAGAATAATCTAGTGACAGATAATACCATTATGCTAAACTAAATTGTACAAACATATAGTGAAAGATACCAGCACAGTATATATCAGAGAATACCATCATATAGTGCCAGATACCAGTATCATATAGTACCTAAAAAATAACACAATATAGTGCTAAATAATAGCACAATACATATCAGATAATACCATCATATAGTGCCAGATACCAGTATCATATAGTACCTAAAAAATAACACAACATAGTGCTAAATAATAGCACAATACATATCAGATAATACCATCATATAGTGCCAGATACCAGTATCATATAGTACCTAAATAATAACACAACATAATGCTAGGTAATAGCAAAATACATATAATATAATACCACCATATAGTGCAAGATACCAGTATCATATAGTACCTAAAAAATAACAACATAGTGCTAAATAATAGCACAATACATATTCAATACCATCATATAGTGCCAAATAGCAGTACCATACAGTGCCAAATAATAACACTATGCCATGCAAATAAGTTTAATAGTGCCAAGTATACCGCCATGTAGTCCCATCATATAGTGTTAGATAATACACTCATGACCATCCAATACTATGCCGAACCAGAGTATAATATACAATACCACCATATAGTGTCAGATAACACCTCTATGTCATGCTAAATACTACTATCATGCCTTGCCATACAATGTACTATATAGTGCAATATAGTGAAAAATTATTACCAATTATGAATGATAGCCACCATTTTTGGCACAAAATAGTGGAGTAAATTATTTATAGATGGTGGCAAGCAGAAGATGAGAAGGTTCTACTGAATTTTTGTCCAGATATGCAGTACCACCTAATGGCCTGGAGGTGTCAGTGTTTTGAAAAGCAATCTGTCACCAGATGGACCAGCCTATATTCTAATTCTTTTCAAATGCCATACAGAATGAAGTTCTAGAGCTGAGCTGCATTACAATAGTTCAAGCTTCAGAGCTGAAATCTTCCAGCATATAAAACAAAGCTTGTTCTATACATTTGTACTGTGAAGTGTTGCAGCAAAACTTCAACTACTCGCAATGTGCTTTGAGCCTGCAGCTGTCAACGCATGCTGGGGGTTGTGGTTCAGAGCCAAAGGTTGGAGATCTCTGCCCCGGCATATGTCTTCTCAGTGCACGCTGTGGTTGGGATAGGTTATTTCTTAGTGACTGGTTGTCCTAGAGAGCTCACACAGATAGAAAAGTAGGGCACATAAAGATCAGGAGCGGGCACATAAAGATCAGGAGCATCGTCGATTATCTGGATTTAGTAACTGAGGTTACTAGTGACACCTGCAGGAAGCAGAGGGAACAACAAGATGTACATCTAAATACTGGTGTGGTCGTCGCTCCGTAAAATTCCTCTCCCTGACACCATAATACTATAACTGTGGGTCCTCTGAGATTGTCCGACTCCTTCCCATCTCACAGACACCGCCATCTATTGTCTGTCTGCAGGGGAAGACAGTGTTGTTTTTGACTTTTATAGAGGGATGTGAAGAGGACGCCCTTATATAAATAGCTAGAGATAAACTTTCCTGCTTCATGGGAAATAATAGATGTCCGGCGCGTTTCAGGAAATCTACTGCAACCAGAAAACAACTATGTCTGTATAATAACCTGAGCACATGATTATAGCACATAAACAATAGGTGGTATTTTTTTTCATTGAGCAGCAGCAGTAAGGGGTAGTGGCTGTGTTGGGAACTGCAGGGCTGCTCAAGCCCTGATCCCAGCACAGTTAGATATCGCTAGTGCTGCTGCATCCAGATACTGAGCTTCCCCTAATGTCTCGATAATACATGTTAGCATTAGGATAGACATAGCACCTGGGGAAGCTGTCTGTATCACTAGCTGTAGCTGCAGCCCTCTGGACACAGACAGCTTCCCCACATGTAATGTCTAGTCTATATATCTATTATATAGACATCAGGGGAGGCTCAGTATCTCCATACAGCAGCACTAGTGATATGTATCTGTGACAAGACCAGGGCTTGAGCTGCCCTGCAGTTCCTGACACAGCCATTGGTGGTAGCAGAGGGGCCATACCACCTATTGCCGATGGCACTCTATATAATATAAAAAAAAAAATTCATACATATTTAATAAAATGATATTACAAATATATATATATATATATATATATATATATATATATATATATATATTTCTTTGCCACAATACCCCTTTTGGACTGATGTACGAGACGCCAGTCTTGATGAATCCCCCCACCCCCCTTGTTTTCTTTATTGAGGAGTAATTTATGCTCGGGTCTGCTGGGGTCAGAAGGCTTTGGATTTCCTTTTTGAGCTTTTTTTGTCTTTACAGTAAAAAAACAAAAAGAAAAAAGAGGAAGTAAAGAGCGGAGTGGAGTAAAACACTGGCTTGTTTCGTTACCCATATTGTGGAGAAAACAAAATAGTGAACCCCATGTTTTTTTAGAAGGTCAGAGGCCATATAACAATACAGGTGTAAGAGGAGACAACGTCTGTTCTCTGGTACGGAAATCCTCTTAGGCCATTCTTAGGTAATTGAAACATTTCAGATTCTGATCTATTAGATCCCAAGAGCGTCACTCACTCAGGAGGACTCAGCACGTCCATGTCATACAGAGGCAGCCCATTAGTTGCAATGAGAATGGTGTAATACTACTTTTTGCCTATGGTGGCAATGCAGGCGAATCGTACACACTGCCAAGTGATTATTGGGGTACCGATATCTTATTACAAGGACTAAGTATCAGTATTTGTGTAGCTTAAAGGGGAAGTCTAGCTAAATTTATTTATTCTTTAAGAGAATCTTTATATATCTCTGAAATTCCCCTGGAAGAGAACTTGGAGACATTGAAGAGACACAGAAACCGCACAGACAGAGGTCAGGGAATCCTTGGCTTTCTTGTACTTATTATTAGTAACAACCACCGGTTCTCTTTATCCCATTAACTTCTTCTTTTTGCCGATTTGGAAAAGTACCCTCATAGTTGTGTCCTCACTATGGTGATCTGTATAGAACGATTATACTTTATTATGGGTCGGCACTTCCAGCTGCATAGCTCTGAAGTTCCTCTATGTGGCACTGCAGTTTATGGGTACATGCAAGTAAAGGGGGAACAGTCTCTACCCCGTGCACAGCACAAAGTTGCTGCAAATACCAATGGCCAACAGATACTTTTTCATACGTGATGTGAACATACTTCTGAGGGATAGCCGATCAACCCTATAGGGGATATGCACATGATGAGGGAGGGATCTGCTGCCTCTCACCAGAGAATAACAGCATTCATTCTAAATTCTGGAAGCACAGATGGATATATTGATGGTACCATATGTCTCCTTGACCTAACAGCGTCAGCAGTGAGTTGCAGATGATGGATTCGCTTGTACCCCAATATTGTGCTGAAGTGAAATGAAATATGACTTGCAGCAGTCACAGGCTACTTGCAGCGTACCAGCCCTGCCTCTAACCATCTGTGACATTTGTGGTTTACACTTTTATTATACTGCATCGCCAGAAAGTCATAAATGTAAAGAATCAGTGGTTTAGGGGTGGGGGAAAAAGAATACGTGTAAAGCACAAACTTCAGTCGCATGGCATCGAAAGGTTTACAGGTCATTAAAGGGGAATTCCACCTCCATTTCTATTCTAGCATGTCATGGTGTAGAGAGGTCAAGATATCATTGGACTTTGTTACCTAAGTCCTGCTACTCTTTTAGGCTAGGTTTGCAGGACAGTCTATTAGTAACTCTTTATAAGCATTGCACTGGAACACATTACATTGTTAGCCGTTTTCACCGAATCACGCCATTGATGGGCTTAGCCAACTTTGGGTCTTAAAGGGGTATTTCAGTTTGACGACGTTATCTTTTTAACTACAGGGCGAGCTGGAAGCCCACTATAACTACTAGCCTCCAGCTCATCACAAGTGGAACTACTGACAATGCTTTTTGGTCACATATTCTGTAAACCCAAAATATTCAGAACTGAGATATGGCCAGGTAAAGCCAAGGGACTCCAACCAATGACTCAGGGGCCTGTGCTGTGGGGTTGACCATAGTCCTGAGTAGCATGCTCAAGTCTGATTGTTCAACACTTGATTACCGGTGGCTGAAGAAGTTGGATACAGTCTATGGTCGTATCCATGCTCGGGTTGCGCTCATTACGTACCCTAAGCAAGGAAACGAGTTGACATGGTTACAATGGATTTATATGTATGGCCCCCACATGGAACATTTCTCCAAAAGGGAAACACAGATAAATGATAGAGGATTATGACATCATTGGGAGAAGGTGCCACCACTATTGTTCTGTACTGGTGGTCACGAAGTTTGTTGTCAGTAAAAAGGTAGGCATGTCTGGTGGGGACAATCATATAAAGAACTCCAGGAAAGGCTCTTTAGGACATTGGCAGCAAGTTTGTTTTAATTTTAGGTTTTGTCTATTTCTGATGAACTCATGAGATTACTTTAATTTCTACTGTGTGAGAGCGTTCCATGAAGTGACATGACAGGACGTGTACAATGTAATTATTACTGTCAGGTACATGCTGGCGGCCTCTTACGTCTATGTGCGTGTTCTAGTCTCCACTCCCTCATTCCCCTTCACTTTGTGGTCCGAAAAAAAATCTCCATGTGAGAATATAATCTGCTTTTTATTATATTATTTACTGTATTGTATATCTTACATTCTCAATATCAGAGGAACGTTATCCTCCAGGCTGGCAGATACTGTATGTTCGTCAATACAACTTATGGTGAATGTTCACGCTGCGGATCTGTGGGTTTTCAGTCGAAAAGAGTTTCCCCTTGAGCAAATGGCACTTTTTTTTTTCACACTGGGTGGTAATCGGCCACGCAGCAAAATGACAGTGTCATGTGTGAAACCACCCTGGTTGTGGGTAATGGGAATCTACCATCTATTATATGTAAGACAGACATAGTCAAAAACATGTCAATTCTTTGAGCGAAGGTGTACAACAGATTATGATGACCCGCGGCGGGGGTTCTGGTTGGAATTTCCACCTGTTTTCCTCAGTGTAAACGTACCCTTACATAGCATCAATTCACATAACTGGGTTGTCTATTTAATGCAGGACAGGTCCTCCAAGGGTTAAAACACTCTTTGTAGTTGCTTTCATTTCTTGCAAATAGATTGGGAGACCTTCCGCTATTGGCTAATGGGTTTTCTGAACTAGAGAAACTCAATGAGGTCTGCAACAGAGGTTGGACAACTTGGATTGTGTCTTAGGATGGTATTAAATGGGTGGATTACTGTATAACGTGAGCACTCATAGATTGGCATTTGTTCGAAGATACAGACGTCTCAATCACTGGATCGTTGGACCTCTATCGTTTGTTGGCCACATGTCCTCTATTTCTTGGCTGATTCCTGGTCGTAATAACAATTATCAGCCTATTTGGTTTATCAGCCAGCGTAATGGGGCCGATGGGAAGGTAGTATGGCTCTTCTCTGCCATACATAGCCCATGTAAGTATTGGGGCTGATAGATGCCAACAGCTTCAGCTCTGGAGAGCCATATGGCTTTAAATTTAAAAAAAAAAAAGAAAAAATGTCTGAATTTTTGATCTTTCTCTGCTTTTCTGGGATATGTGTGGAGCCTTCTGATCGGTAGAGTGAAGGGATGGATATAAGCAGACAAGCTGAAACAACAGTTGACCATAATCCCCTTGTTATGCCAGCTTTACAGAAAAGACACATGGAGTCCATCTTGAGTTGTACAAACATTAGGTTATGATATGGCAAAAGTCCCTTAATCCAACATTAACAGAACCTGAGAAACTCTTAATCCGAGATTCCAGACTTTTTCAATTTTGCTGGAAGCATCTACTGGCTGTGATATTGCTTGAATAATAATAGAGCCCCAACATCGTTCTGGTGTGTCCTGCATTAAGGTGTTGCATGATGGCACAGCTATCACAGCAAACACGTGTAAAAGTTGCTCCGTCATCTTAATGTTGCCTGCGTAGCCTAAATATTTGGCACTTTTCCTCCGAAAGATGAATCAGTGTCGACAGGAGCCTGTTAAAACAAAGGGCCGAGCCTCGTGGATCTCGAAAAGTAGGAAGTCTAGATATTAACACAAAAGAAAGTACCAGGCAGAGTTGAGCTCACTGCATATAATGCTGCCAGAAGATCAGAACTAATCCCTACAGGTCAGAGCTTCTTCTATTATTCTTCGTCGTAATCTTTAGAGTGTCAGCTCCGCAGATCAGAATTCATAACTACTGGCATTATTCTTATGGAGCATTGCTGTCATATGGTATTTCATCTAGCTTGTTTCTACATTGTTCACTGTATATTATATCATTGCTTTTGTATTAGAGTAGGTTCCGATACTAGTGTACATCCCACTGTATGTTCTCTGTTACTTCTTGTTTGCACATATTTTACTTTATGCCCTTTAAATAAGTTGTGCATTAGTTTCTGATATATTCACAATCTACTTTTTTTCTGGAAATTAAATATTGCTCTAAGTTTTCATCTCTCTTTTCTTCTTCTAGGTCACTTCGCCATGTGCGGAGGTGCGGATATTAGATGAGGGAACACTGACACTATGTGGAGACCTGGTGGAAATGCAGCAACATAAAATGTGTAGGTCTTTCGGATGAGACAGCAAAATACATGGGAAACCAACAATCCATGCCGGGATTATATACTTCTGGATGTTGCTGACCATTCGTCTTCTGTTGGTCAGGTCAAAGTTCTAATTTTCCAGACCAGCCGTGAACCATGGATGGTGTAACGCACCAGTATCACCTAAGCCGGTTGTACAGGGAATACCAAAACAATAGCGTTATCGCTCTTCATTACAACTACACAGGCAAGCTGAGCACCAGCAGATACAAGGGTGGACTAAAGGCAGAGGCTGTGGTCTTCTTGGTGGTATGCGTCCTCATCGTTCTGGAGAACCTTATTGTACTTTTGGCTTTATGGCGCAACAAGAAGTTTCATTCGCCTATGTTCTACCTCCTAGGCAACTTGACTTTGTCCGACCTCCTGGCTGGAGTGGCATACATGGTTAATATTATATTGTCGGGGGCAAACACACTCCGGCTAACCCCTGTTATGTGGTTTGTAAGGGAAGGGGGTGTTTTTGTTACATTGACTGCCTCAATCTTTAGCCTGCTTGCGATTGCTATAGAACGACACATCACCATGGTTCGCATGAAGCTCTACAGTGGAGACAAACAGGGACGAATGGCTTTGCTCGTAGGCGCAAGCTGGCTCGTCTCTATCCTGTTGGGGGTTCTTCCAATACTGGGATGGAACTGTATCTCCAACCTTCCTTCTTGCTCTACCATCCTACCCCTATATTCCAAGGATTACATTTTGTTTTGCATCACCATCTTTCTGGCCATCCTTATCTCCATTGTTGTCCTCTATCTACGCATCTATAGGATTGTTAAGCTGAACAGTCAAAGGCTTGGCACACTAAGGAAGGGAGCATTGAGAAAGTCCCAAAAATACATGGCCTTGTTAAAAACTGTTACCATTGTGGTAGGAACCTTCATCGGCTGTTGGCTTCCTCTTTTCGTCCTTCTCCTCTTCGATGTGTCGTGTGAAGTTAATGCATGCCCCGTCCTACTAAAAGCTGATTATTTTCTTGGTTTGGCCATGATCAACTCTTTTCTAAACCCAATCATCTACACATTGACTAGCAGAGACATTAGGAGAGCCATTCTGAAGCTGGTCTGCTTCTTTTGCTTTGTCAATGAAGATGGAGAGACAAGAGGGAGATTCGGGTTCTTCCCGGTCATTGAACGAAGCACAAGCAAATCTGAAAAGTCATCGCACAAGCAGGAGGGTTTGGAGACTACGGTGTCTTCAGGAAATGGGACTCCTACACCTGTCAAGTCTCTTGTGACCAAGAAGTATTGAGCCAAGATATCAAAATACTTTTGTATCTCTAAAAGGGAATTATCAGAGCCCCCCTAAATCTTATCTGACTGGATTGAAAATTATGAATTATTTTGGAAACATTGGGAGAGAAAAATCCTTTAAATACCAAATTGTTGTCTTTGGTTCAACCTGGCAGGAACATAGATTTCCAGAAATGTTCCTAATTTGTCAATATTTCATCGAGGCATGGATAGGACACTACAGTTCTTCTAGTTTCATGTAATTTTCCTTCAACTGAGAATGTACCACATGACTAGAGATGACCGAACTTTGAGCATGCTTGGTTTAATCCAACGCGAGTGTGTGCAGCATTTGATTACCGATGGCTGAGACAAACTGTTCCAACTAAGGCCGGCTATAAAGATGCAACCATATCACAGTGTAATAGCTGCCATTGATTAAAGGGGTTATCCAGGATTAGAAAAATGTCGCTTTTTTCCAGAAACAGCGCTACTTTTTTCCTCAGTTTGGGTGTGGTATTGCAGCTCAGTTCCACTGAAGTTAATGGAGACGAGTTGTAACTCCACATACAACCTGAGGATGGGTGGCGCTGTTTTTGTAATCCCGGATAAGCCCTTTAATATGAATTATGGGTCTCATGTCATTGTTTTTGCGTTTCTTTCTTTCTTGCCATTTTCTGGCATCCTTTATCATTATGTGATGGCCAAATGTAGCAATAGTCTTTTCCAAAACCCTTCATAGTCTCCGCAACCGGCAGGTACATGCATACAAACACAGTGGTTAAGGAACACCTTATGGACTTGCTTGGACAGCTTGTTGTGTGTCTACATAATTTCAATCCACTAGATTGATCCCACAGTGGGATTAATGGGGTAAAATGTACATTTGTATATGTGTGTATATTGAAAATGTATAAATTAATTATGTATTGTATCGAACAGCATTAACATCAATGTATAGCTCCCAAGAAAAAACTAAATAAAAGGGGGAAAAAAAAAGTCGTTGAGTATGTGTGTCCAAAAATTTGGTGAATACCAACCTGGTGGGCAGTGGTTAGGTGGCTATAAATATGGCAGCCGAAGCCACGGGATCAGCTGACCATCTAACGAAGTGCTGCAAAACTACAACTACCATCATTATAGCAAGGTGGGTGATCTATTTTATTTTTTTATTCTCTCAATAGAAAAGGCTTCCGGAAAAATTGACATTTAATTTTATTTACAGGAAGAATGTGAAATGTCTGGCGGTCAATGGCTAAAGACAACATGATATACACAAATAAAAATGTCACCTTGTAGTTCCACAGTAGGTGACACAACATGGAGGATAACAGGGGTTAGAGCTGTGGACTGAGGCCCGGTCACCAGTCTGTGGACTGGAGGCTCCAGAGGTAGTCACAGATGAAGCTCTTGGAGTGCTGCGAGCTGTCGATGCTTATGGGCTGAGCGATGTCTCCTCCATAGTGGACTGAAAAGGCACCACAGTAAAGGAAATTTAGTTGATAATAATGTATATTACTATATCATGGGTGAAAATGATGTCAGTAATGTTAGGACCCTGCCCACTGTCCATCAGTCCTGTTCAGCTTCCCTCTGGCACAGATGCTAAAACTGATCACAATGTTGTCAATGGGATTGTTCAAGGTATCCAACGGCTCTATGATTTTTGCATTGGTCTATGAGGAAAGCTGTTAGCCATCAGTTAAAACGTTCAAAGGACTTTCTAATGCTACGTTTACACGGAGCGATTATTGGGCGAATTTTCGCGATAACGATCGAATTTGAACGATAATCGTACGTGTAAACGCGGCGAACGATTGAAAAAATCGATTGAAAAAAATTTGTTGTCTGCGATCGGAGCGGCGGGGGTGGCGATCAGGGCAGCGGAGGGGGCTGCGGTTGGGCGGGCTGCGGGCGGGCCGGGCTGCGGGCGTACGATCGCAAAACGATTTTTCCGTACGATACATCGTACCGTCTAAACGCTGATCGTTATGAAAAAAAAAATCGTTACTCCGACATCGTTAATCGTACGATCGGGCCAATTATCGTTTCGTGTAAACCCAGCATAAGGGTGCATTTACACAGAAAGATTATCTGACACATTATCTGCCAAAGATTTAAAGCCAAAGCCAGGAATGGATTTGAAAAGAGGAGAAATCTCAGGCTTTCCTTTATGACCTGATCTCTGTTTATAGTCTGTTTCTCTCTTTGGCTTCAAATCTTTGACAGATAATCTTTCTGTGTAAATGGACCCTAAGGGTCCTATTAGATGGCGTGATTACAGTCTAATCAATAATGTAAACGAGTGCTGATCTGAGAGATCGACGCTCGTTTACTGAGCCTATGACATGGCTTGATAATCGTTTAGCATTGTTAGCGATGTCCGTGCAGCCCTTGCCCTAAACAGTTATACTTTACCTCTGCCTGCTCCTAGTGTTCACTGCCCTCTGCTCGCTTCCCAGAGCTGCTGCTGTAGCTTCAGAGCGGGTCTCTAAACTAACAGGCCGCTAGCCAATCAATGGACCGGATCCCTGCCAGTCGCAGCTCCAGGAAGTGAGCAGAGGGCAGAAGAACACCAGGAGCCTGGAGAGTTAATGTTAAAGTTTTTTGTTTTGTTTTTTACACAGTTGTCTGCCGTGCATTGCTATTACATGTAGCGATTAAGGATGGTCCAAACCTGCCGAGGTTCGGGTTCGTATGAACCCGAACGCTCGGCATCAGATCCCCGCTGTCTGGCCGCTCCGTGCAGCGGGTGGATACAGCGGGAGAACCGCCTGGAAAACTGGGATAAAGCCTATGGCTATGGCTGTATGCCAGTTTTCCAGGCTGTCCTCCCGCTGTATCCACCCTCTCAGCGGAGCGGGCAGACAGCGGAATCATTGCCAAGAGTTCAGGTTCGTACGAACCTGAACCTCGGCAGGTTCGGACCCTCCCTAGTAGCGATGCACAGATGGCGGCCGATGATTTTAGGCGAGGACCAAAAGACAGAATCAGCCGATGATAGTTGTCTGATTTGGCCGAC
The DNA here is from genome assembly GCF_027789765.1 of Dendropsophus ebraccatus. NCBI lineage: Eukaryota > Metazoa > Chordata > Amphibia > Anura > Hylidae > Dendropsophus > Dendropsophus ebraccatus. The sequence continues at coordinate 211,586,086 of NC_091454.1, read as the reverse complement.
TATCGCTCCGTGTAATAGGGCCCTAAGACTAAATGTATGGGCGATCTGGTGGTGATTGGTTCCCTTTAAGTGTGGTTGTGTTTTATGAACAATTTTTCTGGAACGCTAATGAAAATTTTACAAAATCAGATGTCAAAAAGGATAAAGTGATATTCTGTGTAATCGGATGTTTTTCCTTACACCGACACCAGGAGGCAGATGAGGTTATCACCAGACTTCCAGTAGAAGCCTACAGTGACAAGAACAGATGGCATGTACTAGTAGCAGGGGTTGGGAGGGTGCCTTGTACAACTAGGACCTCCCAGACCAGTGCTGCTTAAAGCTGGCCCCAACCTGGACCTTTAGGTCCTTTCCATACATAGGAATGCGTGAGTTTGATAACAAGCCACATGTTCCCCAATAGTCACACAATGTTGCCGATCAATCCTGGCTACACTGCAATTGCTATTGGTGAATGCATAGTAACTGAAATGAGGAATTATATCAATTGTCAATGCTTGGCTTCAACCCATAGGTGGCACACAACCATAGTAAACCACAATAGGAGAGCCATAGAAGAAAGGATACCGCCTTTGATGAGTGTGGCGTCACAACTGTAATCCCAGTCGATCTTGGTTACTGAGTGGAACAGCTTTGCCATATACCTGCAGAAGGAAATGTAACACAGACGGTGTTATAACACACTAGAGAGGTGGACGCATCATAAAACACATCAAAAAGTACAAAGATGGGGTTATCCAGGATTAGAGAAACCATAGCCGATTTCATCCATACACAGCGCCAGTTTGGGTGTGGGGTATTGCAACTCAGTTCCATTGAAGCACAGGGGTGATGCTGTTTTTGAAAGAAATCAGCTATGGTTTTTCTATTCCTGGATAACTCCTTTAAAACCAGACCACCATGCATGTTTGCAAATCTCCATCTTCTACTATGTGATATATGAAAACAGCAGGTCCCAGCAGTGCAGCCCACGTTTACGACATACATACAGAATACCCTAAAGGAATATGTTTTAAAAGTATTACAGTGACATAAGAAAAAACTTTTGATATGTTACAAAGACACGTCAATAAATCAGATCAGTCTGGGTACTGAGAAATCCACTGAACAGTAGATATAGCCAGGAGAAGCATGCTAATGAGTGCTTTGCTCACCGGGTCACTGCTTGATCTTGACTTGCAGGAGACTGGCTTCATAGACTTACAATGCAGCCCACCTCCTATACATGTCAGATTGAGCAGTGAGCTGGGGACTGAGGCGCATAGCAGTACTCTTCTTTCAGTTATATTAAGTAATTGGTGGGTTTCTCAGCATAAAGACTCCAACCAATCTAAAATCTAGATATGTCTGTGTAACATCTCAAAAGTATTTTTTTTTCCCAGCCACTGTAATCCTTCAAGGTTAAGTATAAATAATAACTCTATATGGAGTGAGCCCCATCTAGTGGTGACTGCAGGCATAACATCTCTATTTATAAGCTCTATCTAGAGATGAGTGCAGGCATAAAATCTCCATGCAGTGCGCTCGATCTAGTGGTGACTGCAGGCATAACATCTCCATGCAGTGAGCTTCATCTAGTGGTGACTGCAGGCATAACATCTCCATGCAGTGAGCTTCATCTAGTGGTGACTGCAGGCATAACATCTCTACGCAGTGAGCGCCATCTAGTGGTGACTGCAGGCATAACATCTCTACGCAGTGAGCGCCATCTAGTGGTGACTGCAGGCATAACATCTCTACGCAGTGAGCGCCATCTAGTGGTGACTGCAGGCATAACATCTCTACGCAGTGAGCGCCATCTAGTGGTGACTGCAGGCATAACATCTCTACGCAGTGAGCGCCATCTAGTGGTGACTGCAAGCATAACATTTCTGGTTTTGAAATTTGAGCACCATTGTAGCAGTAGCTGCTTGCCGAACGTGCCAGGAAATCTTAAAATGACAAAATTTATCTGAAGTCTCTCATTCACTTTATGAAGGCCAAAAGACCACACTATTCCAGTAAAAGGATGTATACTGAGCAGTATTTTCCGTAAAGGTGTTATCCTTTTCTTTCAAATCAACTGGTGCCAGAAAGTTAAATAGATTTGTAATTTACTTCTTTTTAAAAATCTAAAAGTCTTCCAGTATATCCTACAGGTAATGTTTTTTTTCCAGTCTGACATAGCGTTCTCTGCTGCCACCCCTGTCCATGCCAGGAACTGTTCACAGCAGCAGCAAATCCACATAGCAAACCTGTACAACATTGCCTGCAGGACATACAGCAGCTGATAAGTATCGGAAGACTTGAGATTTTCACTGGAATACCCCTTTAACATGGGAGCCTATGGGTGATAGAAGCCATTGTGTGCCTATACTATAATATCGGTCAGAAGTACAGGAGAAGGTTTCCATCAAATCATTCTCTCCACATATACCTCTCACAAACACTGAAATAGGGTATAAAAAGAGCCTTAGTAGGCCTCGCCAAGCCCTAAAGAGGAGGCAGCAATACTCACAGTGCAGAGGGAATGACTACGGTAGTGTCCTCAGTCGCCTCTCTCTCCACCTCAGCAATTTCATCTTCCAGCAGTTTCACCTCCTCCAGCTCCTTTTGCAGGAATGTACGGACATTGAGGAAATAACGTGACAAGACACAAAACCTGACTACTAAAGTCACTGTGACGTGATCCACATATGTATACTGGTATTCTGAAAAGGAATCCTTATGACTTCTAAAGCCATTGTGACGTGATCCACATATGTATACTGGTATTCTGAAAAGGAATGCTTATAATGTCTCCCTCGAAGTCTATGGGGGATAAGTATACAGCTATTTCGGTCCTCCATTATACAGTGGTATCGCTGGTCCTCTCGTTGCCCTGGGTTTACAGTAGTAGTGATACCAAAGGGACTTTTATTTGTACAGTTGCTGGTAGTTGTAGTGCCACCATCATGCCAATGCTACTCATTAGAGTTCATATGCACAACCCACAGCACTGAGGAAACAATGGCAGCATTAAGTCTTATTATTATTATTTTTAATAAAGCTGATAAAAGGGTATTCCTAACAGATATAGGGATGGCATTACTTAAAGGGGTATTCCAACTTAAACACTTTTCCTCTATGCACAGAATGGGTATAGGTGTCCCAGATTGTGGGGAACTGCTGATCTTTAGACTGTTCGCTGATGCTTGATTCATTGTCTATGGGAGCATCAGAGATAGCCTAGCAATAGATTTGGCCATGTCCAGTGCTCTCATAGACAATGAATAAAGTGACTTTTTACATGCACAACCTGCTGCTCCATTCCCATGGGAGACTTTGGTCCCTGTTCTTAAAATAAATGTACCATCGGTCCTTTTTTTTAAAACACTTCTCAGTTCCCACTCTCGGCGACATCCCTTCCGTGACGCGCCTCCATTAGAATCAAGCAGAGCCGCCTCACCAGGGAGTAGTGCAGGAACAGGGCTGCATTTTGAAAAAAAAAGACCACGCCGCTAAGGTACTGCAAAAAAAAATAAAAAATGATGGTACATTTGCTTGCAAGTCTTGGGCTGGGACAAATTTAGGGTCCATTGATTTTCATTGGGCTGTTTACAATGTATGTTATAGGGATGCGTAGAAGTCTTACGAACTTACGATGCGAACTTACTGAAGTGATTTCCATAATGTCCACAAAAAGTATGGATCCATATCATTTCAACTATTCCCACCTTTTTTAAATATCATCTATCCACTTTTTTTTATGGATCTGCAAAAAAGTATGGCATTAAGGACAATTTGTTTGCAAATTGCGGACCACGACTGCAGTCATAATATACGGTCCTGAAACATAACTGAATGTGTGAATAAGGCCTTAATGTGGGACTATTAGAAAATATAGCTGACAATCACGAGACTTTGGATAATTGGGATCAGACGTCTGCCCTCACATTCGGCCATAAAGGATATTTGTTGCTACTTTCCAGGGAGCCGTTCTTGTCATATACGGCCTGCAGCTCCTGCTCAATGTTCCGCAGTTTTGACGACGTCTTCTGCTTCACTTCTTCCGTTTCCAGAAGGGTCTGAGCTACTTCATCTTCTACAGACAAGAAATCTAGACGGGATAGTTCATAAGGATACATTAGCTCTGATGTAACTATTGTACCCACCCTGTTATATCCGGACACACAGGAGACTGTACCTCTAAAGAGGTCCGACACCTGGCTCTCTGTCTCTATAAGAGAGTCAATCATGGCTTCCTGCCAGTCAAGGCTCTTCTTCAGGACGGCGGCGGCATCGTCTGACACCATGACTTTCATGATCTCCCGACTCACGTCCACATACTCCTGTATCTGTTCTCGAAACATTTTACCAGTAATGTAAATGTGAAGGCGGAATCGATCCGGACTGATGAATGTGGCCTATAATAGAAACAATATGGTATACATAAACAAATTATATACAACAATATAGTAATATAATATAGGGTAGATAGCAAAACACACTGTATGACATTACTATGCTAAGGAAGTTATACGCCAAACAACCAGTAGGGGTCACTATGTTCAAAATCTTGCCTAGTTTCTGTGTACAGCAGGGGCTACGGCTCATATTGTATACTGATGCAGAAAACACAGCAAACATAAAGATCCATGAGTCAATGCAATGGAATACATTACAAAAGGCCAACACGTTTCAAACTCAGCAGTCCAGTCCATCACTGAGGTTAAGGGTTAAACCAGTCACATGGCACACAAGTGTCTTCCCGTGTACCCTGCGGTAAAGTCATAAAGTGCTGAGTGGAAAAGTTTTGTACAATGGGATTTTCCAGGCTGTTTTACAAAATGACCAATGGACAGGAAATGGGTTAAAGATCCACTGACTTTAAAAAAAAAATCTATCTATAATATAGCTTTATTAAAGAAAACTTGATTTATTTATTTTACATTGACTGTCCCCACTGCTGCCTCCAATGGCCATATTGGGAACTGCAGGGCTGAACAAGCCCTGATTTTGGCAAAGATAGCTATTAGAGATGAGCGAACCGGGTTCGGGTTCGAGTCGATCCGAACCCGAATGTTCAGTATTTGATTAGCTGGGGCTGCTGAACTTGGATAAAGCTCTAAGGTTGTCTGGAAAACATGGATACAGCCAATGACTATATCCATGATTTCCACATAGCCTTAGGGCTTTATCCAACTTCAGCAGCCACCGCTAATCAAATGCCGAAAGTTCGGGTTCGGATCAACTCGAGCATGCTCCAGGTTCGCTCATCTCTAATAGCTATCACGAACACTGCTACATGCAGATACTGTCTATATGCATGCTAGCATTAGAATAGACATTACACTGGGGGAGCTGTCTGTGTCACTAGTGCTGCAGCCTCTCCTGATGTCTATATACGTTACCATTAGAATAGACATTAGACTGGGGGAGCTGTCTGTGTCACTAGTGCTGCAGTCTCCCTGATGTCTATATAATACATGTTACCATTAGAATAGACATTACACTGGGGAAGCTGTCTGTGTCACTAGTGCTGCAGTCTCCCTGATGTCTATATCAGTGATTTTCAACCAGTGTGCCGTGGCACACTAGTGTGCCGCGACACAAGGTCGGGTGTGCGGCGGGGAAAGTTCCCCTGCAGATCGCTCCGCTGCTGCTGTCCGCCTCACCTACTGGCCGCCTGTAGCGCCTGGACGCGCTCCTCTTATCCAATCAGCGGAGACCGGGAGCGTGGTGCGTTGCGGCGGGCCGTGATGCACGCATCCAATCAACGTGTGCGCTACGGCCCGCCGCAGCGCACCGCACTCCCGGTCTCCGCTGATTGGAGGAGCACGTCCGGGCCCTACGGGCGGCCAGTAGGTGAGGCGGACAGCAGCGGTGACCATCTCGGAGGAGGTGAGGAGGAAGGGGGGGGGGGGGAGAGAAACCTGGGGATGAGGGAGAGAAACAGGAGAAAACAATGGGGGAGAGAAACCTGGGGATGGGGGAGAGAAGCATGAGGGAGAAACAGGGGGGGGGGGGGGGACACAGAGAGAAGCATGAGGGAGAGAAAACTGGGAATGGGGGAGAGAAACATGGGGGAGAAACAGCCCGTGAACCCCTCAGGATATGCTGGGAGTTGTAGTAGATATGAACAGACATCTCAAAGGGTTGTCCCGCTAGGAACTACAACTCCTAGCATACGCTGAGAGCTCCAGAAGTGTTTGGCATGCTGAGAGTTGTAGTTATTGTTATTCACAATTGTGGTGACAGATACAGATCAGTCCAGGATGAGACAGGGTCAAGAGGGTCGCTTCTCTCTGCTTTTTTGAGTGTCCCCAGCATCAGTTCCACACTGGGACCGACTGCAGTACAGCACAGACATCAGGACCCACCAGAGACTCCTCCAGTGCACCCTGATGACTGATGACCCCTTTAATGATGCCTTCACACACCGGATCCGCAGCAGATATGATTTCATGCTGAGTTCAGCTATTTAGATCAAATCAGCTGCAGAAAATCCACTGCTGATCCGGTACGTGTGAACGTACCCTAAGCAGATGGGTAGCAGTACAATGGGTAGGTCAGTGGGGGCCCAAGCACATTTTTTGCACATGGGCCCTCTGCAGTCTATCCGCCCCTGTACACATTCTCTCTCACACTGCCAAGCTTGGCCAAGGACATCTGCCCTCAAAAACATGTATAAGAGCCAGAAACGACCACTGTTTGGTCACTAGCAGACTACACTGAGGTCATTGAAGTCAATGGGGCCCCCCGTCGATTGTCTTATACCTCACCATCACATCTTGAACAGAACGCCAAAATATATGGTACAATATATATACCACAAAAAGGACAAGGGGAACATAAACCTTTCCCTATTATCTGTATTCTGCTCCAACCATAGACCATAACAATAGAAATAACTGCACAGGTGTGAACAGGCCCCTGTATAATGGAGTCTGTCAGCAACTATGCAGCCATTCTGAGCATGAAATGACAACAGCTCCTAGCAATGAGAGGCCGCCATTATTATTATTTACTATTACTACACCTTCCCAACACCTCATATCAACAGTCCCGCCCTCTGCTGTCAATCATCACCACACACTCAGCTGCCCCGCTTACTATCCAATCACTGACGAGAACCGGTGTAACAACGGCGGTAGTCATAGCAACCCACATACCTCCCGTCCAATCACAGCGCACCAGGTTCCCTGCCTCGCTGTAGGCGTTTAGGAGACCGTTTAAATTTAAAAATTCCCGCCCAATCTTCTTCGTTCAGCTAGCGCTGTGTGAGGGGAGGGGGGCGCGCTCGGCGGTCGCTTCTCCTCACTTTCTCGCGTCGGATGCTAACCGGCCCGGGACCGGTAGATGTGGGCGGTGTACAGCCGGGGTACTCGGCGTGTGTGTCCGAAGCCCGCCTTGTGCTGACAGGAGGAGTGAGCCGGTTCTGCCTCACCCCGGGGCGGGCTCTCACTGCTGTGACCAATGGTGAGGCGGCTGGGGGAAGAGAACATGGCGGCCGTCACCTCAGCGATGCTGCGTGTAGTGATAGAGCACGGGGTCGCAGCGCGTCATAAACTTCTGATTGACCGGCATATTTTATGCGACTTTTTTATTACCAGTCGGGTTGCACTTGATTTACCTTGTAGTTTATGGTCACAAAAGTTATATAGATTTGTAATGGTGTATTTACACGGAACGATTTTATCGTTTGAATTTGAATGAGCGATAACGATTGCATTTGAGCGATAATCGGCTCATGTAAACGCAGCAAGCGAAGAGCGAGAAATCGTTCATTTTGATCTTTCAACATGTTCTCAAATCGTCGTTGGTCGTTCGCTAAAAATTCGCAGATCGCTTCGTGTAAACAGTCTTTCACCGATTTACCCTATGTGTGAGATAGGCTTAAACGATCGCAAACACGATTTTTTTTAAAGAATTTATTTGTCTAAACGCTAAACATTATACAAACCAAATCGTTGCTTCAAAACCGTTAATCAATTGGGTGGATTATCGCTTCAGACCATTATTTACTTCTATTTAAAAAAAATCTTCGATCTTCCTGTATTTATCAGCTGCTGTATGACCTGCAGGAGTTGGTGTATTCTCTCCAGTCTGACACAGTGCTCTCTGCTGCCACGTCTGTCCATTTCAGGAACTGTCAAGAGCAGCAGCAAATCCCCATATAAATCATCTCCTGCTCTCCAGACTGGAAAGAATACAGCACTTCCTGTAGGACATACAGCAGCTGATAAGTACTGGAACACTGGGGATTTTTTTAATGGACGTAAAATACAAATCTCTGGCACTTTCTGACACCAGTTGATTTGAAAGAAACTTTTTTTTTTTTGTTGGCATACCCCTTTATTAACCGTGGAATGAGGGCAAAACAAGCTTGCCACTTGGCAGACATTAGTTAATTTGGGCCATTGTGTGTTACTTGTCACGCAACTTTTTTTACTGTGGCAAATTGGGAGTTTATAAAATAAAAAATTTCATGCTCTGACCTGCTGATATGTCCCTATAGTGCATGGGGTAAGTTTCCTACCTTCATCCTCGGCACCATTTGTAGTTTAACCCCTTAGCGACCCATGACGTATCTGATACGTCATGGTGCCGCTCGGGGTGTTCAGAACGGGGTCCCGCCGGGACCCCGCTCTGAACGGCGCTGACACGTGCAGCCGGGCAGTGCCTCTATTAGCCGGCGCGGGTCCCGTTGCCGCGCCGGCTAATTAAAGGGGTTGTCCGGCGATAAAAAATTATTCACAGAATAACACACATTACAAAGTTATACAACTTTGTAATGTATGTTATGTCTGTGAATGGCCCCCTTCCCCGTGTCCCACCACCCCCACCCGTGTACCCGGAAGTGTGGTGCGCTATACATTACCTGTCACGTGCCGACCACGGTCTCCGATCGTCAGCAGTGACGTCTTCTTCGGGAGGCCAGCGGATCTTCCCGAGTGCCGGCCGCCCTCTGCAGCGTCATCCGAAGCTCAGCCGCGATTGGCTGAGCATAACTGTGCTCAGCCAATCGCGGCTGAGCAGCTGATGACGTGGCCGCGTCATCAGCCGCGATTGGCTGAGCACAGTTATGCTCAGCCAATCGCGGCTGAGCTTCGGATGACGCTGCAGAGGGTTGCCGGCACTCGGGAAGATCCGCCGGCCTCCCGAAGAAGACGTCACTGCTGACGATCGGAGACCGTGGACGACACGATATGCGGTGAGTATAATGCACCACACTTCCGGGTCTAGCGTGGGTGGGGGGAAACACGGGGAAGGGGGCCATTCACAGACATAACATACATTACAAAGTTGTATAACTTTGTAATGTGTGTTATTCTGTGAATAATTTTTTATCGCCGGACAACCCCTTTAAGCCTCTAAGTGCAGCTGTCAAACCTGACAGCTGCACTTAGAGGCTTCAGACCTCACGTCCCTGGTGTCTAGTGGGACGGATCTCCCCCCCACGATGCGATCGCGGGGGGGAAATCCGTTCTTCTGCCCGTGCCGGGCCTCAGCGTCGGAATGACGCTGATCCCGGCTCGGCAATAGATTGCTATGGCCTGCAGCAGGCCATAGCAATCTATGACCGATCTAATCGATCTTTGCTGTGTATATACACAGCATTGATCTCTATGAGAGATCAGTGCTGTCTATATACAAGTCCCCCAGGGGGGCTTCTAGTTACAGTAAAAAAAAAAGTAAAAAAGTGTTTTGATTAATAAAAAGCCCCCTCCCCTAATAAAAGTCCAAATCACCCCCCTTTTCCCATTTTATAAATATAAATAAATAAACATATTTAGTATCGCCGCGCGCGTAATCGCCCGAACTATTAATTAATCACATTCCTGATCTCGCACGGTAAACGGCGTCAGCGCAAAAAAATTCCAAAGTGCTAAATTGCGCATTTTTGGTCGCATCAAATCCGGAAAAAATTTAATAAAAAACGATCAAAAAGTCGTATATGCGCAATCAAGGTACCGATAGAAAGAACACATCATGGCGCAAAAACTGACACCTCACACAGCCCCCTAGACCAAAGGATAAAAGCGCTATAAGCCTGGGAATGGAGCGATTTTAAGGAATGTATATTTGTTAACAATGGTTTGAATTTTTTACAGGCCATCCGATACAATATAAGTTATACATGTTATATATCATAGTAATCGCAACGACTTGAGGAACATGCATAACAAGTCAGTTTTACCATAGGACGGACGGCGTAAATGCAAAACTCCCCGAAATCAAAACAAATTAGTTTTTTTTTCAATTTGACAGCGCAAATGATTTTTTTCGGGTTTCGCAGCATATGTTATGGAAAAATAATGCCTGTCATTGCAAAGTACAATTGGTTTCGCAAAAAATAAGCGCTCATATACGTCTCTAGGTGAAAAAATGCAAGCGCTATGGACTTTTAAACTTAAAATGGAATAAGCAAAAGCGCAAAAACGAAAATAGGCTTTGACCTTAAGGGGTTAATCTATATGATAATGAGGAGGTTTGGTGCACTAGGGGCGGCCTATCACCCTCAGTGCACCAATCCACCATGGTCCGCCCCTTCTAATGAATATTCATACAACACACTGGGGTGACGTCACTGCAGAGTGCCGCCTTAGTATTCATTAGAAGGGGTGGGGCAGATTGGAGCAGTAGCCCCTCCCCCAATGCACCAACTGCTTTATTAACAAATGAAAGGAACTCCTACTATTCCAAAATAGCACTGAAGAGCAGGGTAAAAATTACTAGTGTGGAATGGAGTCGCGAAACTGTTCAGGTACATTCTCTGTACCCAACGGCTCAGCATTTTAATCCTGGCAGCTGGAGAAATTGGATGCTGCCCTCTGGAGTTCTAGAAAAGCCATAGGCTGTATCCATGTTTTCCTGGCAGCCCTAGGGAGGCATCCAAATTCTTCAGCCTCCAGGAGCCAAATGTTTGGGTTCAGAGACCATCGCTGTACCCAAACAGGCAACAAGTCCGCTCAAAACTAAGAATTACCTTAATCCTCAGTACCCCGTGCGCTATAGTGACAAATCAGCTGGTTAGATACTTCTAACCTGCCGATAATTTCCCTTTAAAGTGTACATGTTACTAGAAAAAAAACATTTGACGTGTCAGAGAGATATAACAAAACTAACTGGGTCCAAGAGCACTGTGGAATCAGATCCAAGGGAGAATAGAGGTGGATGCACACTGGGTGGTCGGCTATCCCTGAAGCTGACTCAGTAATACTTCAAAGTAGAAGGAGTCCAAAAGCATCCAAGAGATTAGTTCTTCAAGATTTATTGCATATCGCTATTGTTATTCATTCGGATAGGCAATAACTCTTAAAGTGTACCTGTCATTTACCCTTAGAGGGACGGGCCAATTTCAATTTTTGTGTTTTAGTTTTTTTCCCTCGTGCTTAAAAGGCCATAGCACTTGCATTTTTCCACCTAGAAACCCACATGAGCCCTTATTTTTTGTGCCATTAATTGTACTTTGCAATGACAGGCTGAATTTTTTCAGAATGTACACTGCAAAACCAGGAAAAAATATTATATATGTTATAAATGTTATATATGTTCCTAAAGTGGTTACGATTACATCAATATGTAACATGTATAACTTCTTTTATCTGATGGCCTGTAAAAAATTCAAACCATTGTTAACAAATATATGTTCCTTAAAATCGCTCTATTCCCAGGCTTATAGCGCTTTTATCCTTTGGTCTATGGGGCTGTGTCAGGTGTCATTTTTTGCGCCATGATGTGTTCTTTCTATCGGTACCTTGATTGCACATATGCGAATTTTTGATCGCTTTTTATTACTAATATTTATTTAATTTTTCTGGATTTGATGCGTCCAAAATGCGTAATTTTGCACTTTGGGATTTTTTTTGCGCTTACGCCGTTTACCGTGTGAGATCAGGAATGTGATTAATTAATAGTTCGGGCGATTACATGAGTCATTAGTAACTGCACTGTAATCGCTTCTATAGTGTGCAGAGCCTGTGTACCATTGGTGTCTAAATGGGTCAGTGTATTGTTTGCGGTAGTGTACTGACACAGCCCCGCGGTCACTACAGTACACTAGCACAAACTTTTAAACTAGAACCCAACTACAACAGCTGCAGGCATTACAACAACTCCCAGCATATTCTGAGGGCTGCAGACTGTCAGTACATGCTGGGAGTTGTAGTGCCTGCAGCTGTTGTACTTGGGTCCTAGGTGCATCATACATACGATAAAAGTTAATAGTTTACCATAAAGAAATTTGTGTATTTTTTTTCTAGTTGGGGTCGGTTGTGTACGAAGCGGAAGGAGGGGGGCCCAGGTAGGGCGGACAGCCCAGGGCCCAGTGTACATTTAATCCGCCACTGCCGGTGGCACAGAATCAGTATAGCAGTGTATGGCTTATAAGACCCCACTTTGGTGCTCTTCTCAAGGAGACACATTACCCCTTTGGCATAAGGCAAGTGATTTGTATATTTTAGTGTTGACACAATACAATATTGCAGAATGTAAACGCCAACCTGTAGGGGTACATTAGATAGAGGCCCCAAAAAGCATCCCCCTAATTTTTTTTTTAATAATGACAGTGCCCAGGTGCTTCAGTCTCCTTGTCCTACACTGCAAATAGATACCAATAGGTTCAAGAGGGAATTTACAAAAAGAAACAAAAAAAAGGAAGGATGAAAACATTGCAGCCTTTCACCTACAGAACGGGATTCCTTTATTCACACAAACATGCCACATTTCAGCCTGTATAAGTTCTCTCTAGGACTTGGGAATGACTCATGGGTTTGCAACGTTGCACATTTGTGCTTATAGTCCCTGTCAGATCACAACACAGTTGTACATTTTGTGGATACAGTGGGAAAGTTCCTGACGTATATGTTACACATATCCACGTGTCCTATTTGGCATTAAACTGAATCCTTGTATTTTTTGCTGTCCAGTGGGAAAAACAAACATACATACAGATATCTATAACAGAAGGCTCAAACAGAGATTACCTTACATGTGGAGTCCTGACGTGTTTTCAGCTTTCTCATGCGAGTTCAAGAAACCAGGACTGCAAACTGAATATGGCGGGTCTATGTAAGCTGGATCGAAAAAAAATACATACACATTTACATCCCTGCAGTTCTTTTCCTATCAACTTGGCAAAATACTTGTCTGCGTTTATTTTAACAGGCTATCCTAGTGGTACAGTGTGGAAGGGCTGGTCTTAAAGAGGACCTGTCACCCCCCGTGCCGGGGTGACAGGCTCCCGATCCCCTTATACAGACCTCATCCCGCCGAGTACCGCTGCCAGAGCCGGTCCCGGGATGGAGATATCCCGGTCAGAAGCCGGCGCGCACGCTCTGGAGAGAGGTGCGTCGTCCATAGAGAATGAATGGAGCCGGACTCATCTCTGCAGCGCGTGCACGGCTCCATTCATTTTCTATGGACACCGGACCTCTCTCCAGAGCGCGCGCGCCGTCTTCTGGACGGGATATCTCCGGCAGCGGGACTCGGTACGTATAAGGGGATCTAACTGGGGGTCAGGAGCCTGTCACCAAGGCACGGGGGGTGACCTTTAAAGGGATTGTCCAGTACCTTCAAGTGTCACTGTTGTTACAAAAAACTTTTGTCATGTCAGGGAAACACCTCAAAAGTTTTAATCCATCCAGGTCTGGGTGTTCAGAATCTGACTGGTTGTCCGCGCGATCCGCCCCCTGCTCTCTGTCAGTGAAAAAGATGTAACCCATAGACTTACAGGCTTAGCATGTGATGAGGAGGGTACCATGCTCTGAGCGAGGGCTTCTCCTGGCTTATTCTCAGATCGGTCAGGCCTGACCCGATCATAACATGTCAAAATTTTTCGGTAATGACAGTGACACGTTAACATTTTTAGCTATTGGCTTGGATTAGCATAAAATGTAGGCAAGAAATTAGGGCCCTATTCCACTGGCCGATTATCGTTTGCATAATCGTTAACGATTAACAATCTCAAACGACCGCTATTGCGAAAGACCTGAAAACGTTCACTCATTTCCATGGAACGATAATCGTTACTTATGATCGAATTTGTGATCGTTTTTTTCTTCGCTATTGCGTTCGTATCTACTGTGAACGACCGAACAACGTCTTATTCAATGCGAACGATTTGCGAACGTTTTGCGAACGAGCAACGATAAAAATGGGTCCAGGTCTTATAAAGCGATCAACGATTTCTCGTTCAGTCGTTAATCGTTAACTGCATTTCAACCGAACGATTATTGTTTAGATTCGAACGATTTAACGATAATCTGAACGATAATCGTCCGGTGGAATAGGGCCCTTATAGTTACTTGCCTGGATCCTCCACAATGTCTGTCCTGAAGGTGCTTAGTCCAGGCTGAGTGGCTGCGGCAGGTCATCACTGGGGGTTGGGGGATTGTATGGATGGGTGAGTATAGGCCAGCCTAGTACATAAAAAAAAAAAACACTTTAGCGCAAGACGGCCTCTGTAAAAGTGTATTGCCATCTCCTAATTTCGGCTTTCGAGCTCCCTTTGGTCTGCTTGGAGCCAATGGAAATTGTTTGCGAAGCTAAAAATAGGCAAAGAGGAGAAGTTATGTTATTTCAGTCTTCCTGACCACCTCTGTCATTTGGAGATTGGAATCCTCCTTTAAAGGGGTTATCCAGCGAAAATCTTTTTCTTTCAAATAAACTGATATCAGAAAGTTATAAAGATTTGTAATTTACTTCTATTAAAAAAAAATCTCAAGTCTTCCCATACTTATCAGCTGCTGTATGTCCTGCACAAAATTTTGTTTTATTTTCAGTCTGACACAGTGCTCTCTGCTGCCACCTCTGGCCGAGACAGGAACTCTGTCTCGTTTTTATATGAATCCCCTCTCCTGCTCTGGACAGTTCCTGCCTTGGCCAGAGATGTCAGCAGACAGCACTGTGTCAGACTGAAAATAAACCATTTCCTGCAGGACATACAGCAGCTGATAAGTATGAGAATACTTGAGATTTTTTAATAGAAGTAAATTACAAATCTATATAACTTTCTGGCACCAGTTGATTTGAAAGAAAAATATTTTCTCTGGACAACCCCTTTAAGGTCTTTGATGCATTTGATTTGTAGCATTGTTTTTCTCTCTTTTTTTTTTTTTTTGCAATAGATGTATGAAACCAGATGATTCTCCTCTCTCTTTATAGGCTGTGTTCACACAATGTACATTTTATGACAAGAACGTTAGTCATCTTTAATTAAAACAACAGCTGTTCTATTCATAGTGTAATGCGTTGTTTGATACGACCGTCGAAATAATGAGCATGTCAATTATTTCTGGCTGTTGTGCATTGATTTCAATGCAATACTCACTGTAAACACCGTCCGTTGTGTGAAAATCCACAGCATATCACACTCTATTGGGGATCATTTTAATAACTCTTTGCACAGAAATCCGCAAACATTTGACCTGTGGTGCAGTTTCATGTCTGCTGCAGATTTTCCCCACTTCATATAGGAAGTAACAATCCACATTGCTGCATATATTACCAGGAAAGCACTGATGCATCTATAATATGTCCACTTTATTATTATTATTATTATTATTATTATTATTATTATTAATAATAATAAAAATCCAGTGTGAAAAGAGTAGCTGTATTCCAGCGGGGTAGAAACCATCTAGGTGAGAGGTTACACATGAGCAATGGATCTAATCCTATAGCATTTATTAGTTCAGACTTTAGAGCAGGATGTCTGCCATGTGGCTTCCTATAAATGTTCCAGTTTATATATAGAAGTTCTGCAATTTACTACTTCATATCCTCATTTCATCAAAACGGATGGTTCTAAAAGTATATGTTCACACTGAGGAATAGGCGAAGAATTTCAAGCTGAATCTGCGCTTAATTTTACACGTATTCCACTTGTACAGAACAATGTCCCAAAGGAATTTCCACGTGGACTGTTCCGCCGCGGATCTGCATTCTAACCAAAGAATTGACATGTGAATTCTTTGGGTGGATTCAGCTAGACCAGTGCTTCTCAATTCCAGTCCTCGCAGGTTTTCAGGATATCCCATACAAAGGACACCTGTGAGAATACCTGATGCACTGAGTATAATTATATCACCTGTAAAATACTAAGGAAATCCTCAAAACATGACCTGTTGGTGAGGCCTGAGGACTGGAATTGAGAAGCACTGAGCTAGAGAAATCCCATAGAAGTCATTGGGGCTTTGAATTTCCCCTTTCGCTTAAAGGAGAAGTGCAGCCAAAATTTATTTTTTATATGTCATTACTGATGGAAAGTTATACAATTTTCTAATGTACATTAATTATGGGAAATGCTCATATACTGCTATTTCCCTTAATTTAGGGTATCAGGAAGTGTTAGAATTCTCTCTGAAGCAGTGACGTCACGACCAACGGTGTAATTCCTATGGAGTGTCCAGCAGGGGGCGCACTATATATAGAAGTCAATGAGTAACATTGACTTCTATATATAGTGCGCCCCTGCTGGACACTCCATTGGAATTACAATGGATGTGTATGTAAAGTAGTATACAGTGTTTTTGATTGAATACATTTATTAAATACTTTGGGGAGCAAGTGTCCTTGCTCCCCAAAGTATTCGATAAATGTAAGCAATCAGTACATCACAGTAAGCCCGCCGAACCGCCACCGCCCGCCGCTACCAAACGCCTGCCACTCTGGACTACTGAACTACTACTCTCCCCACCTGCTCATAGCATGCACAGGTGATGGGAGAGTAGTAGTAGTAGGTGATGGGAAGCAGCAGGAGGGGGGAGCGGAGGGGGATGATGGCTGCAGTGATGTGCGGCTCCCCTGCACGGCAGCATCAGCGGCGGCGAACTACTACTCTCCTCACCTGCTCATAGCATGCGCAGGTGATGGGAGAGTAGTAGCCGGATTATATCTCTTGAGAGAGAGTAAGGAAGCAGCAGGAGGGGGATGATGGCTGCAGTGATGAGCGGCTCCCCTGCGCGGCATCAGCGGCGGCGATCTCAGAGATATAACCCAGCTACTACTCTCCCATCACCTGTGCATGCTATGAGCAGGTGGGGAGAGTAGTAGTTCAGTAGTCCAGAACGGCGGGCGTTCGGTAGCGGCGGCGGTTCGGCGGGCTTACTGTGATGTACTGATTGCTTACATTTATGGAATACTTTTGGGAGCAAGGACACTTGCTCCCCAAAGTATTTCATAAATGTATTCAATCAAAAACACTGTATATTACATTTACATACACATCCATTGTAATTCCAATGGAGTGTCCAGCAGGGGCGCACTATAGATAGAAGTCAATGTTACTCATTGACTTCTATATATAGTGCGCCCCCTGCTGGACACTACATAGGAATTACACCTTTCGTCGTGACGTCACTGCTTCAGAGAATTCTAACACTTCTTGATACACTTTAATTAAGGGAAATAGCAGTATAGGAGCATTTCCCATAATTAATGTACATTAGAAAATTGTATAACTTTCCATAAGTAATAACATATAAAAAATCAATTTTGGCCGGACTTCTCCTTTAAATTCTGCACCAACTCAATGGCCCCGTTCACACAGAGCAAAAACAGTGGAATTCAGCGGCAGAATACCGCCATCCTCCATGTCATAATGGGAGCCTATGGGAGGTGCGCGCGCTGCATCTCTCGCGCTGCATCTCTCGTTCATTCTTCAGTGCGGGGAGAGGAGCCGCGCGTGCCTCCTATAGAGTGTCATTATGACACGGAGGATGGCGGTATTCTGCCGCTGAATTCCACCGTTTTTGCTCTGTGTGAACGGGACCAATAAGCTGGGGGGGCAGGGGAAGTAGGGTGGCAGGGGGAGAAGTTGGGGGGCAGGGGAGAAGCTGGGGGTGCAGGGGGAGAGGCTGGGGGGCAGGGGGAGAGGCTGGGGGGCAGGGGGAGCATCAGGGGAGAAGCTGGGGGTGCAGGGGGAGATGCTGGGGGGCAGGGGAAGTAGGGTGGCAGGGGGAGAGGCTGGGGGGCAGGGGAGAAGCTGGGGGTGCAGGGCGAGATGCTGGGGGTGCAGGGGGAGATGCTGGGGGGCAGGGGGAGCATCAGGGGAGAAGCTGGGGGGCAGGGGGAGACACTGGGGGCAGGGGGAGACGCTGGGGGCAGGGGAAGCATCAGGGGAGAAGCTGGGGGTGCAGGGGGAGATGCTGGGGGGTAGGGGAAGTAGGGTGGCAGAGGGAGAAGTTGGGGGGCAGGGGAGAAGCTGGGGGTGCAGGGGGAGCATCAGGGGAGAAGCTGGGGGTGCAGGGGGAGATGCTGGGGGGCAGGGGAAGTAGGGTGGCAGAGGGAGAAGTTGGGGGGCAGGGGAGAAGCTGGGGGTGCAGGGGGAGAGGCTGGGGGGCAGGGGGAGCATCAGGGGAGAAGCTGGGGGTGCAGGGGGAGATGCTGGGGGGCAGGGGAAGTAGGGTGGCAGGGGTAGAGGCTGGGGGGCAGGGGGAGCATCAGGGGAGAAGCTGGGGTGCAGGGGGAGAGTCTGGGGGCAGGGGGAGCAGCAGGGGGAGACGCTGGGGGGCAGGGGAAGCATCAGGGGAGAAGCTGGGGGTGCAGGGGGAGATGCTGGGGGGCAGGGAAAGTAGGGTGGCAGGGGGAGAGGCTGGGGGGCAGGGGGAGCAGCAGGGGAGAAGCTGGGGGTGCAGGGTGAGACGCTGGAGGGCAGGGGGAGTAGGGTGGCAGGTGGAGAAGCTGGGGGTCAGGGGGAGCAGGGGCGAAGCTAGGGGTGCAGGGGGAGAGACTGGGGGTCAGGGGGAGCAGGAGGGGAGAAGCTTGGGCGCATGGGAGAAACGGGGAGAGGCTGGGGGGCGGTGGGGGAGACGGAGCGGACGAGGGCAGGGGGAGCAGAGGCAGGCTGGGCAGGCCCGCTGGGGTGCAACTTAGGGGCCGGAGTGAGCTTCCAGCAGAGACAGCCTGTATCCCAGGCCGGAAGCTCACAGCTGCAGCCCCGCGATCCCGAACTTCTTTCGACGGCGCGCACATGTGACGTCATCGCCGAGCATGAGAGTTCGGGCATCACGGGGCTGCAGCTGTGAGCTTCCGGCCTGGGATACAGGCTCTCTCTGCTGGAAGCTCACGCCGGCCCCGAAGCTGCGCCCTCAGCTGAAGATGATCGTCCGGACTCCAGAGGCAGGAGAGAGGCTGGGCGGGAGCTGGGCGCTGCTGCGGCCGGCCGCGGCGTACGCATGCAATGATGTCATCCCGCACTTGTCCATTGGATGCGTGCGCCGCGGCGGTACCTGGGGGCTGGCAATGCGAGCAGGCCGCGGATCACTATTAGAGGCCGCAACTGCTGTATTTTGAGCGCTGGCGGGGGGAGAGAAGAAACTTTCGGGGCTAGGCATGACTATTCGGGGCTTGTGCCCCCAATATTCATGCCTAGCGACGCCACTGGCGGGCGGTATGGGCCCCCCCGGAGCCTCGGGCCCCGGGCGGCCGCCCAAACCGCCCATATTATAATCCGGCACTGGCCACCGGTCCCTGGTCCTTATTGTTTTACAGTTTTGCATTGTGATGTCTAAGGGTCCTATTACACGGAGCGATTTTTAACGATTTACGACTAACGATAACTGATCGCAAACGAGATTGTTTATCGTTAACCTGAAATCGTTCACCATTTTACACAGAACGATGGTCGTTAGTTGCGATCGTTACTATGATCGTCATTGCGATCATTACTATGATCGTTTATTCCTTCTGATCCCAGCAAAACAATGGACAATGTGCAATTAAACTGAACGAGTAGTGAACAAATGCGGAACTTGAGCGAACGAACGTGGAATTACAGCGAACGATTTTATCGAACAATTAACGATAATTTTAGGTTCAGATTAGAGATGAGCGAACCTGGAGCATGCTGGAGTCGATCCGAACCCGATCGTTTGGCATTTGATTAGTGGTGGCTGCTGAAGTTGGATAAAGCCCTAAGGCCATGTGGAAAACATGGATATAGTCATTGGCTGTATCCATGTATTCCAGACAACCTTAGAGCTTTATCCAAGTTCAGCAGCCCCAGCTAATCAAATACCGAATGATCAGGTTTGGATCGACTCGAACCCGAACCCGGTTCGCTCATCTCTAGTTCAGATCTAAATCAATGATCAACAACATATGAACGATTTTTCATTTGTTGCCTGCAATTACACAGAACAATTATCGTTTAAATTCGAACGATATAACAATTTTTCACACGATAATCATCCAGTGTAATAGGGCCCTTAGTCACATCACATATTTCCACCATATTATGTAACAAATATTGACTACTGACTGATTTAAGGGATTTTAGCTACGAAAGGGGATACAGCAGATCTCATCCAGACTGAAGCAATACTCATAGATGCACTTGGCATACATGAAAGACAATAACAGTAGCTGTAACCAACATGAACTCTTGGTGCTTTAAAGTCAAAGGACAATCCACCATTGTTTCATGCTTTGAACTGCATGAGGGATGTCAGGTGATGGTGTCATTCTGGAATTGCCACCTGTGTTGTCCTGACCTTACTTGTTTTGTGTTTCTTTTCGTTGTAAGGTGTGAATGTGTTCGCGTGCAGCTGTATTGTCTACCTGGGGCTTTGTCCTTAGGAAACCTCCGCAGTAATTATCTCAGGATGTGACGGATCAGGAGGTACAGAAGCTTCTCCAACATTTAGGATGTACAGTATGAAGGAGGGCTGGATAAGAACTCAAGATAATGCAGTCACATCCCACGCAGGTGATTTCAGTGCTTCCTCTAGGCAAAAAAAAAAATTAAATTAAATTTACATATGACCTATAGGGAAACACTGATGTTACCCGCAACTTGAAGCAAATGTGTCACAGGTGCATGGAGGGAATTTATTGTAGACTGGTATAGGTTGACCAGGAAAATTATGTTGGAGTAAGATGTCCAAACCACTCACAGTCAGAGCCCGGATAGCTCAGTCGGTAGAGCATCAGACTTTTAATCTGAGGGTCCAGGGTTCAAGTCCCTGTTCGGGCGATTAATTTTAATGATGGAGGGGGGAAGAATAAAAGTACATTTGTTTATACTTCTCTGCTTATACATCACAACTGTAATTGAACATTTTAAATACTTCAAAAGATAAAGATTTAGGGGTAGTGATTTCTGACAGCCTTAAAATAATTTACCAGTGCAGCTAGGTTGTAGGGAAAGCCAATGGTATGCTGGGCTGTATATACATATATATATGGTATACTGGGCTGTATATATATAATGGTATGCTGGGCTGTATATATATATATATATATATATATATATATATATATATATATATATATATATATATATATATAATGGTATACTGGGCTGTTTATATATAATGATATAGTGGGCTGTATAAATATAATGGTATACTGGGATATATATATATATATTATATATATATATATATATATATATATATATATATATATATATATATGCAAAAAAGGGGTCCGTGGAGCCTCAGTTACGAGTCTCAAAACACGGGAATAGCCAGATATCCCTCTCTCCAGTTATACTCGCCACAGAGTTAGACTTTGACTTACAGGGGCCACCCTGGTGTTTCCCTATTTAGGTCCTAAAGCTCGCAACAGAGTGAGGACCTGAGGGACTACGTATCAGGGTGGTTTGGTGCTCTCCCCACTAGGAGGCACCCCTTGGCAATGGGCTTCCTTCTCTGGAGAGAGGGATATCTGGCTATTCCCGTGTTTTGAGACTCGTAACTGAGGCTCCACGGACCCCTTTTTTGCATATTTAAATTTTGTATGGGACAATCAATGGAGACTCGTAAATGAGTACTCCATTGGAATTTTTCACTGTTCTCCCTGAGTTCAAGGAAGGAAATAATATAAGGGCAGACTAGATGGACCAGGGGGGATTTTTCTGCCGACAATCTTCTATGTTTATAAGGGCCGCATTAGACGGCCCAACCCCACACTAAACGAGCCTATAAACATCCTCATAATCATGAATGCAGAGCAGCACAGACATTGTTAGTGATGTCTGAACCGAGAAAACCATTAAAGGCAAAATACGAAAGAGAGGCCTGACACCTTTTTGGGAGCTTTAGTTGAAAGTTGCCCATTGAAGATCTGCATCCCATCAATAGGCACCCAGACATGGTCACAGATCACAGCTGATCATTGGCTGTCTTTTCCAGCATGGCCGTTGAGTGGAATGCGCCTGACCTCTATTAGATCAGAGTGGAGATTGCTCTCATTTCTGTCACACGTGGTTCATAACCATAGATACCCGAACTTCCGGATTAAGAGTCGACTTCTCTGCTGATTAAGCAGCAGCCATGCTGGTAGCTACACTTTAACTTACACCATTGCCTTTCATGACGATCACCTTCTCAGACTACCCATGAATTGTTCCAGAACATTGATTGTTGGCAATAACGTAATTGAGGGACAGAAGTGCACAATCTGTATCTGTGACTCTCAGCTACCGTCTATATATCATGTATAATACTGGTGTCTTTTATTTAGCAGAAGGATCTCGGACCCCCCGGATGTGTCATATGTTCTATATTAGTTGTTCTCACTGAAGAATTTGTGCCACTAAACTAGATCTAGAAATGGAGTTAATGGAACCATCACGCATTGCTTGTAAAGGTAATAAGCGGCCATGTGCAGGGTAACGTTTGTATGGCGTCCTTTCTTAGGACACATAACAGGGACATCTTCCATCTGACATGGCAGCCACACACATGCCATAAATAGATTTCCTGGTAAATGGTTTCTCTCCATTTTCACGGATCTAATTATATCACTTAGTAAACCCGTGAGACTGACTATGGGACCCTGTGAAGGAAATTCTAAAGGCCCCATACACATTACATATTTGACGGCTGAACCTGCTGATTTTGACAACACCGAGCAAATATCTAAAGTCTTTTGGGGTTTCTAGAAGGAGAAGTCCGGTGCAAATTTTTGCAAAGTATTGTATTGCCCCCCAAAAGTTATACATATCACTAATATACACTTATTACGGGAAATGCTTATGAAGTGCTTTTTTCCCTGCACTTCCTACTGCATCAAGGCTTCACTTCCTGGATAAAATGGTGATGTCACTTCCTGGAAAACATGGTGATGTCACTTCCTGGATAACATGGTGATGTCACTTCCTGGATAACATGGTGATGTCACGCCCCGACTCCCAGAGCTGTGCGGCTGTGGCTGCTGGAGAGGATGATGGCAGGGGGACACTGAAGGACACAGGGCACTGGAAGGACACTGAGCATCCCTCTGCCATCATCCTCTCCAGCAGCCACAGCCTGCACAGCTTTGGGAGTCGGGTCGTGACATCACCATTCTATCCAGGAAGTGACATCACCATGTTATAGAGGAAGTGATATCCCCATGTTATCCAGGAAGTGACATCACCATGTTATAGAGGAAGTGATATCCTCATGTTATCCAGGAAGTGACATCACTATGTTTATCCAAGAAGTGAAGCCTTGATGCAGTAGTAAGTGCAGGGAAAAACGCACTTTATAAGCATTTCCCATAATAAGTGTATATTGGGGATTTGTATAACTCTTGGGGGGCAATACAATACTTAAATAAAAATTTTCGCCGGACTTCTCCTTAACCTTGACAATCGTGCCACAGGATGACACATGGAACCTGTATCCTCCATGCCCAACCAATAGCTTATACTAGGGGCTTCTTACAACTATGCAGTTTTTTTTTCCAGCGCACTTAACCTTTTTCTCTTGTATTATTATCACTTATATATCACCATTACAGTCACATACACAATTTAATTTGACTCCATCAATTCCATCTTGGTGTCATATGCTGCTGTTAAGGCCCTATTACACGGGGCTATTATCGTGGGAAAAATGGTTGTTCAATACATTGTGTGAAAGAATGGCCGTTGCTTGCAATGTCTTCAGTGCAAATCATTGCATTATGAGATGAACGGCCCTTGTATAACTTGAAAACAACGGCCTTCCATTGTGTGAACATACTCTAAGGGTCCATTTACACATAAAGATTATCTGCCAAAGATTTGAAGCCAAAGCCAGGAAGGGATTTGAAATGAGGAGAAATCTTAGGCTTTCCTTTATGACCTGATCTCTTTATATAGTCTGTTTCTGGCTCTGGCTTCAAATCTTTGGCAGATAATCTGTCAAATAATCTTTCAGTGTAAATAGACCCTAAGGTTGTAACACTTTTGGTGGGAGACCTCTGTATGAAATAGCACAGCAGACTGTACGAATCCAAGAAAGTATACTAACATATACGGACCTGAAAAAGGCAAACAAGTTACTTATCGGGACTGTACTGTGTGAACTGGAGCCTGTAAGTATGATTGATGTGTATGCCCGGAGGGTTTGCTGCGCATATCCAAAGCAAGACTGCAGGCACTTTACACATTGTTCAGACTTTCTGAAGAAAATACTTTGCAACAGTTTCTAAAAACTAACAAATGAATGTTCCGTGAAACAAGATTGAAGTGCGACAGTCACGGCCACACATTCCTACTGCTGCAAAACAGGCAGCAAATCAGCTGCGGACAATGACTCAGCGATACCCTGAAGAGACAGGTTGTGTTCTCTGCACAGAAACTTCCTTGTCTGTGAGAATGTGTAACCCACCTCTTGTGTAATACCCTGGGGAGATTCCTGGAATAGGAGTACAGAGGACTGAACATAGGGAGGTGCTGCCAGAAACAGTAATAGGAGGGGATATAGGGAGGACATATGGAGTAATAGGAGGAGATATAGGGGGGTTATATGGAGTAATAGGAGGAGATATAGGGAGGATATATGGAGTAATAGGAGGAGATATAGGGAGGATATATGGAGTAATAGGAGGAGATATAGGGGATATATGGAGTAATAGGAGGAGATATAGGGAGGATATATGGAGTAATAGGAGGAGATATAGGAGGATATATGGAGTAATAGGAGGAGATATAGGAGATATATGGAGTAATAGGAGGAGATATAGGGAGGTATATGGAGTAATAGGAGGAGATATAGGGAGGATATACGGAGTAATAGGAGGAGATATAGGGGATATATGGAGTAATAGGAGGAGATATAGGGAGGATATATGGAGTAATAGGAGGAGATATAGGAGGATATATGGAGTAATAGGAGGAGATATAGGGAGGATATATGGAGTAATAGGAGGAGATATAGGGAGGATATATGGAGTAATAGGAGGAGATATAGGGGGGATATATGGAGTAATAGGAGGAGATATAGGGAGGATATATGGAGTAATAGGAGGAGATATAGGGAGGATATATGGAGTAATAGGAGGAGATATAGGGGAGGATATATGGAGTAATAGGAGGAGATATAGGGAGGTATATGGAGTAATAGGAGGAGATATAGGGAGGTATATGGAGTAATAGGAGGAGATATAGGGAGGTATATGGAGTAATAGAAGGTATAGGAAGATATATGGAGTAATAGGAGGAGATACAGGGGGTATATGGAGTTATAGGAGGAGATATAGGGGAGGATATATGGAGTAATAGGAGGAGATATAGGGGAGGATATATGGAGTAATAGGAGGAGATATAGGGAGGATATATGTAGTAATAGAAGGTATAGGAGGATATATGGAGTAATAGGAAGAGATATAGGGGAGGATATATGGAGTAATAGGAGGAGATATAGGGAGGATATATGTAGTAATAGAAGGTATCGGAGGATATATGGAGTAATAGGAGGAGATACAGGGGGTATATGGAGTAATAGGAGGAGATATAGGGGAGGATATATGGAGTAATAGGAGGAGATATAGGGGAGGTTATATGGAGTAATAGGAGGAGATATAGGGGGATATATGGAGTAATAGGAGGAGATATAGGGGGTATATATGGAGTAATAGGAGGAGATATAGGGGAGGATATATGGAGTAATAGGAGGAGATATAGGGAGGATATATGGAGTAATAGGAGGAGATATAGGGAGGATATATGGAGTAATAGGAGGAGATATAGGGGAGGATATATGGGGTAATAGGAGGAGATATAGGGAGGATATATGGAGTAATAGGAGGAGATATAGGAGGGTATATGGAGTAATAGGAGGAGATATAGGAGAGGATATATGGAGTAATAGGAGGAGATATAGGGAGGATATATGGAGTAATAGGAGGAGATATAGGGAGGATATATGGAGTAATAGGAGGAGATATAGGGGGGTATATGGAGTAATAGGAGGAGATATAGGGGAGGGTATATGGAGTAATAGGAGGAGATATAGGGAGGATATATGGAGTAATAGGAGGAGATATAGGGAGGATATATGGAGTAATAGGAGGAGATATAGGGGGGTATATGGAGTAATAGGAGGAGATATAGGGAGGATATATGGAGTAATAGGAGGAGATATAGGGAGGGTATATGGAGTAATAGGAGGAGATATAGGGAGGATATATGGAGTAATAGGAGGAGATATAGGGGGGATATATGGAGTAATAGGAGGAGATATAGGGAGGATATATGGAGTAATAGGAGGAGATATAGGGAGGATATATGGAGTAATAGGAGGAGATATAGGGGGGATATATGGAGTAATAGGAGGAGATATAGGGGAGGGTATATGGAGTAATAGGAGGAGATATAGGGAGGTTTACAAGTATTGCCCTGTAAAGACACTGCAAACGAGCGCTGATTGGCCATCTTGAGCCCAGGGCCAGGGTAAGTTGAGGTGTGCTGTGCCACCGGATGATGTTGTGCTGGTGGTTGTGATACAGCTCAGCCAGTGATGGTACTGTTGTGACGCCAGTACTAGTTCTGCACACAGGTGTGATGGTATAGCTTTTAGTTGTGGCTGGCTGTGCGGTTCCCCAGTGGTCGGTGACCAGCCGGGCTGTCATGGTTCCCTTGGGCTCTTGTCACAGTGGTCCAGAGTGGGAAGATGACCGCGACGGACTGTTGGTACCGCCACCCACAGAAAGGGGAATTTAACTGAAGAAACCAGTATGTGTAGGTGATGGTGCAATGATCACGGAGTCCTAGTAGAATAAATAAAATGGTTTTACTAATAGTCTCTTGCAATACAGAATACGCTGGTACTAGATAACTTAGGCACAGACTTGTGTTCACAGGATCTGTGCTGGGAGATACTTTAAGTGCTGAGGTAGGATAGTAGTGCTGGGGCAGCTTAGTGTTGAGCAGTGAAGAAAAGAGTAGAGGAGTTTGTCGTGAGAGCCCCAACCAAGAATAATAGTGTGCTCTGCCAGAACTTGAGAGAGTGATACTTGTGAGAAAGAAGAATACTTGAGTGTAGAATACTTGTGCCCGTGTTTCTACTGTAGTGTCGCTGAACCACCTTCTGCCCTGCAGTGTCAGGGGTACTCGTCCTATCAGGGTGACACAAGCCTCAGTCTTGGTTACCTGAGAGTAGCTAAGTATCCTAAATTATCCGGTGTCACCTGCACTGCAAGATAGAGTACATAGACCCACGTACGGTTGCTTTGCTCTCTCCGGGTCAGTTCCACTGCACTAGTGCCCTGCACTTTTCAGAGAGGTTCACGGCATGGGTTTGGGTAATCTCTGACTTGTCCTCCAGTAGGGGTCTAACACTGCATAGGGTCTGTAGTTACAGTTTTAGAAAGAAAAGTCTCTAGGTTCTCCTTACGTGTGTCTCTAACTACTAACACAACTCAACTGGACTGTCACGGACAGGGAACCTGGCAGAGCCAGGCCCTGGCTAAGTTCAGCAGGGATGCCTGTTCTGGAATCAGAGGGAAACTGACGCTACACTTCCTCTCCCCAAGTGACTACTTCCTACAGGGTCTGTAAGAGTCCCTGTGAGTGGTGGAGAAGAAAGTGTGCTGAGAAAGAAGCAGAGATAGGTAGAGAAGAAAGAAGTATCTCCACTGGTCCACAGAATCACATAATACAAAGCAACAGTAACCCTATAGTGACTAGAGCTGTGCAGCACATATGTACAAGGAGACGCATCCTGGCCATTGGCCCCACCAATCACATGCTCAGCATACTGAGTGGGGGGATTACTAGGTGTTCACCCTTTTAGCTAATGTTTCAAATATAATTTACAGTTAATGTTTCAAATATAATTTACAGTATAATTTAAGTGGAGACTCCTATACAGTTATAATAGAGACATCAGACTAGCTCCCACATAGGCAGAACTGAGCAGCAAAGAGATGACACCTAGAGCCCCCGTGCACACCCCGCGGTTACACAGACGCGGCTCCTGAGGATCAGCTGCTCACACTCAACTTTCACTTCCACAAAGTTCTAAACGCCGCGCGTCTCCGCCAATCAGCGCGCTCCTCGCGCTGCCCCGCCCTCCTCTCTGTGTTATGACGGAGAGGCTCCGCCCAGTGTCTGTCTTGTGACGCACTGGACACGCCCCCTTCTCCTTATTGTGACGCTGCTGGGTCCTGCTGCTTAGTCACGGTGACTGCTCGGAGTATGGCGGGGGCGGAGGAGCGCGGCTCTCAGAGACGGTGAGAAACCGGGGCACGGGAACCGGGCCAGGGAGGGCGAGGGCAGCTAGTGCGGCGGCAGGAGGAGGAGGAGGAGAGTAGTAGTAGTCTGTAGTGTATAGTGTATAGTGTATAGTGTATAGTGAGGGGGCAGGAGGAGGAGGAGGAGGGGAGTAGTAGTAGTCTGTAGTGTATAGTGAGGGGGCAGGAGAGGGCGGAAGTGTCACACACCGGGCAGCCTGTGCCAGATCACTGCGGGGAGGGGACTGCAACATATGCATCAACACACTCTATGCTACTACATAGCTGCCTGCCGGGGGGGAGTGGGGGAATAGGAGAGGGACAGGGGGACTAGGAGAGGGACAGGGGGACTAGGAGAGGGACAGGGGGAACGGGAGAGGGACAGGGGGAACGGGAGAGGGACAGGGGGAATAGGAGAGGGACAGGCTGCTGCCAGGGACAGGGGGAATAGGAGAGGGACAGGGGGAACAGGAGAGGGACAGGGGGAATAGGAGAGGGACAGGCTGCTGCCAGGGACAGGGGGAATAGGAGAGGGACAGGCTGCTGCCAGGGACAGGGGGAATAGGAGAGGGACAGGCTGCTGCCAGGGACAGGGGGAATAGGAGAGGGACAGGGGGAATAGGAGAGGGACAGGGGGAACAGGAGAGGGACAGGGGGAATAGGAGAGGGACAGGGGGAACAGGAGAGGGACAGGCTGCTGCCAGGGACAGGGGGAATAGGAGAGGGACAGGCTGCTGCCAGGGACAGGGGGACTAGGAGAGGGACAGGGGGACTAGGAGAGGGACAGGGGGAATAGGAGAGGGACAGGCTGCTGCCAGGGACAGGGGGAATAGGAGAGGGACAGGCTGCTGCCAGTGCCAGGGGGAATGGGAGAGGGACAGGCTGCTGCCAGTGCCAGGGGGAATAGGAGAGGGACAGGCTGCTGCCAGTGCCAGGGGGAATAGGAGAGGGACAGGCTGCTGCCAGGGACAGGGGGAATAGGAGAGGGACAGGCTGCTGCCAGGGACAGGGGGAATGGGAGAGGGACAGGCTGCTGCCAGTGCCAGGGGGAATGGGAGAGGGACAGGCTGCCGGGACCAGGGGTAATAGGAGAGGGACAGGAAGATGGTAGTGCCAAGGGTTATAGAAGAGGGACAGACTGCCGGGACCAGGGGTAATAGGAGAGGGACAGGCTGATGGGGACAGGGGGAATAGGAGAGGGACAGGCTGCTGCCAGTGCCAGGGGTGATAGGACAGAGACAGGCTGCCGGGACCAGGGGTAATAGGAGAGGGACAGGAAGATGGTAGTGCCAAGGGTAATAGGAGAGGGACAGGAAGATGGTAGTGCCAAGGGTTATAGGAGAGGGACAGGCTGATGGGTGGCTGGTCAGCTGCTGCTTGTTCTAGGGGTAGTAGTACAGGAGCAAGCACATAGGAAATGGCTACTTAGGTACGGGTCGTGGCAGGGCAGGCTAGTAGATGTGCATGGTCAGGTCCTAGGCAGTACCTGGCAGATTGGTAGTAGATAGGTGGTCAGGGGCAGTCTGGGTATTATAGGTGGTGTAGTGTTGAGCAGTGCTGGAGCAGCGTCAGCGGTCACCATCAGGCACATAGTAGTAGTCCTGGTAGGTGAGGCAGACTGGTAATTGTGGGATAATGGGGAGGATCTGTACAGCAACAAAACTGCTGAAAGTCCCGGCACCCTATGTGCACATGGCGTCATGGTGCCCGGGTGTAGTGAGTACAGTGATAGAGGCTCAGGAGCCTGGAAATGTCAGGCATTGTGGGGTTATTGTGTCTACCCTGAAGAGTTCCCCCACAACTCTAATGATGGCTGTAGATAGACTCTGACCATAGGAGTGCAAGGGATAGTCACTGACTGCCTGTGTCTCCTCTAACATGTAAGATCAGAGAGCGGATGATACACAAGGCAGAGCTGCTGCAGTGCCTCTTTATTATGGAAAAAGGGTGCAGCAGCAGATACGTGAGGGTGGAGATGCTGTCCGCAAGGGAAGTGATGGTATCAATGAAACCTGCCGGGCCGTGTGCCGTATAATGTGCTGCTAGCCAGATTGTGGCTTCTAGGTTAAGAAACATTGGAAGCCGTCTGGTGATCAGGGCAAGTATCAGGCAGATCACCAGTGTGGTAACACGCAAGGGACGGGCCTCTAGTCAGCTGTCATCCCCGTCGTCTGTCAGAAATATGTGCAGGTATAACATTGCAGCCTGTTCAGACCGGGCAGGGAACATAAAGGGAAGCCATTGTGCTGCGAAGGAAGTGAGACTTTGTAACCTGGCAGAGATAAGCGGTCTGCTGATAGCGCAGGGTAAGTGACATTTCACTGCATAAGGTTATACTAACACAGGAATAATAGTGCAAAAGGGAAAGTACAGAGGGTGTGAGAGAGAGAGCCGTCTGGCCCTGTGCGCCCAGCTCCGTGTTGGGGCCGTGTAACACAAGCATATATATATATAGTGAAAGAATAGTGACGAGCAAAATTGCCCATCTGATTGGGTTCGGCAACGAACTTTGAACCCCAACGCTCTGCATTTGGCTCCCAGTCGCTAGAGAAGTTGGAGCCGCCATAGGGAGTCCTGAAAAATAACCTATGGCTGTATCCATGTTTCCCTGGTAGGTTCTGGGCGGCATCCAACTTCTCCAAGAGTTAAAGGCCGAGCATTCGGGTTCGGAAAAACTTGCTGAACGAGTGTCGGCAAGTTTATTTATCACTATGAATAACTTCCAGAAATGGCGCCACTCTTGTGCTTAGTTTGTAAGTGGTATTGGATGTGGATGGAGACCAATTGTAGTACCACACACAGCCTGAGGAGACAGGTGTGGCGCTGTTTTGGACAGAAAGCTGCTATGTTTTGTAATCCTGGATAACTGGACCCCTAGGTTGGGGTGGGGGTCATGTCCAAGTGGGTGGCCAGTGTACACACATGTTTTGCACCGAAACCATAAAGTATGAGAGCCTAGTTCTCCTCCAAGATAGGAAGTCCCCTTTTAAAGTTTGGCCTCTCTTTAACCACACTGTCCGGCTCTGGTTGATAACAGAGGACAATAGATTGGCACAGATATATATTATACTATGACCGCTAGCTTTACTTTTCTGTATCGTTTTCTTTTATAGATATCAAACGAAGAATGAACTAGGCGGCGTGCTCTCGGACTTCTCTTAGCTGAGTTTTTTAGCGCCATAAGTGGAGTTTGCTCTGGAATAACAATGTTCGGGGCTTTCAGCGTTTATCTATGGAATCCGGACACCATGGAATAACTTACTATCGTTTTGGGTGAAACTTTTTGGCAGTTGCGTTTTTTAACCCATTCTGTTCTATGTCAGCCCTGAGACGATTCCTTCCGGACAAGTAGTTTAGTTTCTGTTGTAAACCGCAGCCGTTCTACCTTTTACCTTCTCCCCCTGGATAATGTGCAAGTGAAGAGCGGTCGGCAGCGTGACGGGGATGTATGCCACAGAGTGCCAGGCTGAAGTGACCCCCTCACACAGCAATGGCAATCGCCAGTTCCATTACTCACTGGCCGATCACACCAACCAGGCCTTCCAGATCATGAATGAGCTGAGATTGGAGCATCAGCTGTGTGACGTGACCCTGCGGGTCAAGTACCATGAGATTCAGGCCGACTTTGTGGCCCATAAAGTCGTCCTGGCTTCCAGCAGCCCCGTCTTCAGAGCCATGTTCACCAACGGGCTCAAGGAGTGCGGCATGGAGACTGTGACCATCGAAGGCATCCATCCTAAGGTCATGGAGCGGCTGCTGGAGTTTGCCTATACGGCTAGCATCTCGGTGGGGGAGAAGTGCGTCATCCATGTGATGAACGGGGCCGTCATGTATCAGATGGACAGTGTGGTCAAGGCCTGCTGCGACTTCCTCATCCAGCAGCTGGACCCAAGCAATGCCATCGGGATCGCAAGCTTCGCTGAGCAGATCGGCTGTCAGGAGCTACACGAGAAGGCCCGGGAGTATATATACATGCACTTTGGAGAGGTAAGACTATATACTACGCATGGATTAGCCATATTCTTAATTCTTCAGTTCTCCACCACAAAAAAAAGTGACTTATCTAGAAATTTCCATTGCCTGTGAACTGGAAATCCCTTTCACTTGCATTGGAGGCAGATTGCCAATGGAACTGGGTGAACCTAGTTTTATTGTTATATTATACGGACATAAGTGATTGGACCCTGGAGACTCTGCGCCGTATAACTGATATTTTATTATAGTCGCTAAGCAGCTAGGATTTTTCTTAATGTTCTTCTGGTTGGTGTCGCGTCTGTACAGTATATGGGAATATAACAAAGTGCCATAATCTGTGACAGACCGAGGCTTTGTAGATCTGCCTTGTTGGTTTTGTGAAAGTCCCCGGCCAGCGATGAATCAGCGATCTGGTCCGTGACTGACGCAGGAACCAAATGGGCTTAAGGTCACCAGACTAGAGGTCTCTGCAGCTCTGTAAATAAGCACGGGACACTGGATGCTTTATTATTAGTATTATTGTTGCTTTATTAGTGATTTGTTTTATGTTGTTATACTATAGTATAGTATTTGTTAATACTATAAAAGTTCTTCCTGTCTAGTTGCTAAGATTTTTTGTAACATTTTCAATGCTCCTAAATGTTGTACCAATCAAGAAAAGGAACATCAGCGTCAGAGGGAAACATAGGACTAGTTTTTATGTTTTTTTTTTTTTGTTTTTTTTTTAGTGTTTAGCAGAGATGCAGAACTGTTCGGGGACCTTCTCCAAACCTGAACACTTGCCATTTGACTCCCTGGGCTGCAGACGTTGGATGCCACCCTTAGGAGTCCGGCACTGCAGTCGCGAGGAGTCAATTGCCGAGCGCCGGGGTTCGGAGAAGGTTGCCGAACACGAACAGTCTGGCATTTCCACTTTAACACTATTTATAGGGTTTTTAGGGTTTTTTCACATGGTGCTGAGCAATGTTTTAGGAAGCCACAAAACCTCCATAGACTTCAATAGAAGCTTCGGCGCTGAACTGTGTGGGTGGAAGAGAGACGTGTCCTATTTAGATTGAACTCTGTAACTTACAGGAGAAGCTAAATATGTAGCAGCAAGTTTATCTACTTCTAGTTAATGTAGATGTGTGCATAAAGCTGCATATGTTTATCTGGCTTTAGGTATGCCTTTCATATATAATATATATATATATATATAATGTGTGTGTGTGTGTGTGTGTGTGTGTATATATATATATATATATATATATATATATATGTGTGTGTGTATATATATAATTTTCTAGGTAATTATAGTATTATTACTTAAGTGATGGTCCACCCAGGAGACACTTCTGTCTAGTAGTCCCTCGCTCAGGCCTCGCTGTCTTTTTTAGGGGCTATTCTAGATTAAAATAACTTATTCTCAATCCCCAATATGGGGGATCAGTGTCAGGACTGAGCTGCAGTAACCTGACACTTTTCAGGGGTAGGAGGGGCGCTGTTTTTGTAGGAAAATCCCCCGCTTATTTCTTCCTGAATCATTTGTACTTGGATACATAGGCGGACTTGGGGCTGCTAGACAGTGGTTGCACGAGAGAGTATTGGTGTTGTATAGGTGCTGTAAACAAGCAGCAGAGATGGTGCATACAGCCAGGGTACAGGCGGAACAGGGTTCATGGTGGTGACCTGGTAAGAAGAGAGTCCTGTCCCCATCAAGGATCCTCTACAGAAAGGAGTGTCAAACTCACCGCCCTCCAGCTGTTGCAAAACTACAATTCCCATCAAGCATGGACAGCCATAGCTGACCAGGCATGATGGGAATTGTAGTTTTGCAACAGCTGGAGGGCCGTTGAGTCTGACCCCCCTGGTGTTCTATACAGTGCATGTAGTTATACGGAGGACATCCTGACGGCTATTCTTAGAGACCCGTTATGGACAGGACAGGTCTCCTCTGTGTAGTCTCTTATGTCTTTCTAAGAACTGGAAATAGAAA
Source organism: Dendropsophus ebraccatus (assembly GCF_027789765.1). Taxonomy (NCBI): domain Eukaryota; kingdom Metazoa; phylum Chordata; class Amphibia; order Anura; family Hylidae; genus Dendropsophus; species Dendropsophus ebraccatus. The sequence continues at coordinate 211,551,741 of NC_091454.1, read as the reverse complement.
GCAGCATCCATAGCTTGTTCTTATGTGAGCGGTGTAATGTGATCTGTACCGGTGCCTTGTCTGCCGGTTCCTCCAGGCCGGGGGATTGTGTACCACCATTGTTCCCTCTAATTGCCGCTTACCTGCCTAGTTACATAGTCACATCATAGGACCGTGTCTCACTGTGAATCACATATTAGGTGTCATTGCAGGACCCATCTACAGCAATGTCTCCAGCTCCTGCTGCTCCACTGGTTATAACTGGTCTGAACAAAACCAAAGAATACATTGTCCACCGCAAGAAGCGTTAGGTCCACACAACCTCGGAGTCTGCACCTAAACAACAAGTCTTCCAGCAAGCGGAGATGTTACAAAGGGCATTGGCAACTAGATGAGGATTTGTTTAGGGTTTTCATTCACTGACAGCTTACAGAGATCATGGTCTTACATGTAGGGATTTTCTCATTTTTAAAGGGGTATTCCACTCAAACATAACACGTTGCTGCCCATGGTGAGACTAACAATTCCTTCCATACTTGTTATTATTTATTCAGTCTTCTTCCCCCAGTTCTCAGCTGCTGCTTTCTGCTGAAAACAGAAAGATCTGTGTGTGAGCTTTTCTCACTGTCTCCCCCTCCTCCCCCTCCCTTCTGAGGTGGCTGATGTAAACAAGTCCCTGGCAGGCTGTATCTGCAACATTGCAATTTCTTTGTAGTACTGGGAGGGTTATTCACAGTGAGTTCATCAGCAACCTGACTTCAGAATAACCAACAACCCTCCCAACATTACAAAGAAGCTACGAAGTTGCAGCCATCTCAGAAGGGAGAAGGAGATAGAAAAGCTCACACACAGATTTTTGTGTCTTCAGCAGAAAGCAGCAGACGAGAACTGGGGGGAAGGAGAATGAATAGATAACAATAACAAGTATGGAAGGAAATGTTAGTGGGCAGAAAGATAACAAAAGTTATGTTTGAGCGGAATACCCCTTTAAGTTTTCTATTTTGTTTAAATCTAAGAAGTTTTTCAGGATCCCTTCTTGCTGTCAGTGAATGGCAATTTTTTCTCAGGTTTTGTTCACATGACCTACACATAGAGGACCCCCTGCAGCCTCAGCATTCAGCAGCTGATCAGTATAAACTCTATATAGTATTATCACTATCTTGCTCCTCACTACCTGCACAGGATAATCCCGAAAGAAGACCCCCCCTCCTTCCCCAATCCCCCTCACTTCTCTTAGGCTGCTCTGGCCAGACCTGATCCCCCTCTCATATTAGCAGGAGGAGGCGGCTAAAGAAAACTACAACTCCCAGAGACACTTAGGGTCCTATTACACTGAGCGATTTTTTTTACGACTAACGATAAACGATGGCAAACGACATTGTTTATCATTAACCTGAAATCGTTCACCATATTACACAGAACGATAATCGTTAGTTACGAACGTTACTATGATCGTCTGTTTTTCTGGGATCAGAAGGAACAATGAACAATGTGCTATTACACTGAACGATTAGTGAAAAAAACGCGGAACTTGAACGAACGTGAAATTACAGCGAACAATTAACGATAATTTTAGGTTCAGATCTAAATAAACGATCAACGACATACGACCGATACGACCCCAGAGCTCAGCTTCTATTTTTTATACAGTGTTAGAAAAATGAAACGGCGCCCCCTGTTAGATACAGGCCCAGTCTGGTATTGCAGGTGTACCAAAGAAAAACAGCCATATTGTCAGCTCCCCCTCTACAGTGGGCTGCACCCTGATAGTTCCTGTGTCTGGGCCGTCTGATAGTCCCGCAGATGATAAAGGTGTCAGGCATCCAGCACAGCGAGATGTTTACGGGATAAGTCACACGTCCTTGTGTCTTGCTGAGTCATTGCCTCCTCCCGGGCAGGAATGTGCACTCTCTCGCTGGGGTCACTTATGTAAAGATTTCACCAGGAAAAACAGGACTGACGGAGCGAAGGTGCAATGTCATGCTGCTCTGCAATATTCTGAGCACCCAGCACCATCAAACCTCACCCAGTTATCCACTATTCTCAGTCTCTGTTTCTTGCTTTGGGTTGAGAATAAATAGAAGTTCATATTGTTTCTCCAGCTGCACACCTTCCCTGTGATCAAAGCCTTAAAGTACCTACCAGACCCTGTATTGGATGCAAAACCTCAAGAGTAAAAGCACTTAAAGGGGAAGGGTCATCAAAAAATAACTCTTTTAATAATAAAAAAAATAGAATTTTTCAGTTTTTTTTTTAGTATGCCGTAAAGCAGGGATGGGGAACCTTTGGCCCTCCAGCTGTTGCAAAACTACAATTCCCATCATGCCTGGACAGCCAAAGCGAAGCTTTGGCTGTCCAGGCATGATGGGAATTGTAGTTTTGCAACAGCTGGAGGGCCAAAGGTTCCTCATCCCTGCTGTAAAGCGTCTCTCTAAATGCTGTTAAAAGAGCCGAAGGTTGGGCACTATGGCCGCCTCCATAATGTAGAAAAAATTATTACAGTGAGGAAGTAGAAACCGTTTAAAAAAAAAAAAAACCACAGTATCTGGCGGTATGAAGTCCATCAGCTGTCATAGGGATTTTTAACCTAATGAAAAGCCAACTTTTTTTTTTTTTTTTTTTTTTAAGCACTTTCCCCCCCCCCCAGGCATATTTTGCTGTATAGTTTGCTAAATCCTATTTTCCTTGTATACTTCTTGATGCCAACATTTACCACCACGGGGGCCAGTTCGGCAACAAATTTTTAAATCCACTGTTTTCACAAAGTTATATAGATTTAGTAGTTTAATTCTATTTAAAAAATCTCCAGTCTTCCAGTACTTCTAGCTACTGTATGTCCTGCAGGAAGTGGTGTATTCTTTCCAGTCTGACACAGTGCTCTCTGCTGCCACCTCTGTCCATGTCAGGAACTGTCCAGAGCAGCAGCAAATCCCCATCGAAAACCTCTCCCCTTTAGTTTTAATGGTCTAAAGAGAAGAGGGCCATTAGAGAAGAGGGCCATTGCATCAGGGCCTCTATCACCTTAGTTCAAGCACTGTATGGCGGTAGTATTCGCACCCTGTATTGTGTGTTCAGCTGCTATGTGGAATCGTATATCATGGGCGCTGTTAGTAATTTTATTTTGGCACTGTATGGCGGCATTATTCGGCAAGGATTCTGATGACCTCTATCTTGCAGGCTCAGGTACTGTGTAGCTGTATTTGTATGGAGCAGCTATGTAGGTGTCATATGTTACGGTTTGGTACTTTCATTTCGACACCAAGGCAGTATTTTCCAGAATATGTTGTGGCAGCATTATTTATTTAGCAGGGTTTATAACTGGAAGCTTTACCAGTAATTTCTCCACCCTGATCATGTGATCAGACGCCATTGCCCATAATTCATTATCTCCGTTACATCTTCTAACACTTTTTCCCCCCCCCCCCCCCTTTCCACAGGTTTCTAAGCAAGAGGAGTTCTTCAACCTCACCCGCTGTCAGCTGGTCAACCTGATCAGCCGAGACGACCTGAACGTGCGCTGCGAGTCTGAGGTCTTCCACGCTTGCATAAATTGGGTGAAGTACGACTGTGGGAACCGGCGGCCATACATACAGGCACTATTGAAGGCGGTGCGCTGTCATTCATTGACCCCAAACTTCCTTAAGCTCCAACTCCAGCGATGTGAGATCCTTCGAGGAGACAGCCGCTGCCAGGACTATTTGGCTCAGATCTTCCGGGATCTGACTCTCCATAAGCCGACCGGACCTCAGGGGAGGAGTCCCAACATTCCTCAGTTCATATACGTGGCCGGAGGCTACTTTCGACAGTCCCTCAATTTCATGGAGGCTTACAACCCAATGGAGGGAGAATGGCTTAGTTTGGCTCCCTTGGAAGTGCCGCGGAGTGGCCTCGCTGGTTGTGTTCTCGGGGGTCTCTTTTACGCGGTCGGGGGCCGTAACAATGCGCCAGACTGCAACGAGGACTCAAACGCTCTGGACTGCTACAATCCAATGAACAACCAGTGGTCGCCCTGTGCACCTATGAGTGTTCCCAGGAACCGGGTTGGTGCGGGCGTCATAGATGGACAGATCTACGCAGTTGGAGGATCTCATGGGTGTCTTCATCACAACAGTGTGGAAAGGTGAGTGTTGTAAATGACACATGGGCAGATAGCTAGCGGAGGGTCCCAGAGGCACATCTGTGGCACATGCTGTGAAATTATCATACTGGTCTAATGCATCATGGGGCAAAACTTATCAGTGACCTATCCTGAGGGTAGTCACAGAAAGAACAGTGCGGCAACCTCACTAATGCAATAGTCTGCTGTGTAATGAGATGTTCTGCAGCAGCTTTCGTCCGGGAACTGTCTGGTGTGCTGTGGGATGGGTAGTAGACAGGGTGGAAGAGCTGTGATGGAGAACTAAAGGATAGCAATGCCTTCTGGGAATTGTAGTACTGAGCAACTGTTCAATCAGGAAGTACAGAACTAAGACCCCAAAACAAATGGATTTTTGCTGGTTTCATAACTGGCACAGACAGGTAAGTAATGCTATATGTCTCTGCAGCATTATTTTTACCTAATGTAGGAGTACCCCTTTAAGCAGTTCCATAGTTAATTCTACACAACAGCTGTGGAGGTGGAGGGATCTTTTCAACACAAAGGCAAAGTACATAAGAAATGCAGTAATGACTTATATATAATGGACTTTGTATCAGCAACGTCCTGCAGTCTCTCTTTATAACGTTGCTACCTTATAGAGGCCACATCCTGCGGGCCACATGACTCCATACTGTGGTTTCTTCTCTGGAAGAAGACGTATTAAAATCCTCCATACCCCATCTTATTACTTAGTCTGTAATGGTCAGACAGAAGGAGGGCCCCCCCCTCTATCACCCTATTACATAACATGTCTCCTCGGTGTTGTAACGGCCACTTGTTGCTGTGTGGCAAGATGCATTATCATCCTGAACCACAGGGACTTCAATACAAAGTAGAGATGGTTATAATGATTACACGTCCTTAAAGCGTAACTACCATTTCAGGGTAATTTTTCTGAAAACAATAAACATCTATAGTACAAGCGATTTTTAAGAAACTCTGTAATAGGTTTTATTTACCAAAATTGTTTCCTTTTGAACTGAAAAAGCAGTTTTCCTAGCTTCCCCCCCTCACTTGAGAAGAAGCAGGATTTCTGTGTCCGTTATGCTCTATGGAGAGGGGAGGGGCTGTTAGGAGTGACTGAGCACGGAGCAGTCCTACACAGCACTACAGCCTGCAATCTTCTCTCAGCAAGTTCCTAGATAAGCACTGACCTTTCTGACTCCTGAATCCAGCATTTTAGGTGCCCAGACAGTGTGCAAACAGTGGACCTTCATGTTACCTCTTCCTGCTCCCTCCCCCCTCCATAGGATATAATGGACACAGCAGAACCCGTCTTCACTGGCTTCTCTGTAATGAAGACGGGTTTGCCTGATGGGGAGGGGGGAGGCTGGGAAATTGCTTTTTGAGTACAGAAAGAGACTTTTTTGCCTAATAAATCCTATTATAAAGTTTATTAAAATCTTATACTACTGATTTTTGCAAAAAATAAAAAAATATATATAATATACACACTCACTGGCCACTTTATTAGGTACACCATGCTAGTAACGGGTTGGACCCCCTTTTGCCTTCAGAACTGCCCCAATTCTTCGTGGCATAGATACAACAAGGTGCTGGAAGCTTCCTCAGAGATTTTGGTCCATATTGACATGATGACATCACACAGTTGCCGCAGATTTGTCGGCTGCACATCCATGATGCGAATCTCCCGTTCCACCACATCCCAAAGATGCTCTATTGGATTGAGATCTGGTGACTGTGGAGGCCATTTGAGTACAGTGAACTCATTGTCATGTTCAAGAAACCAGTCTGAGATGATTCTAGCTTTATGACATGGCGCATTATCCTGCTGAAAGTAGCCATCAGATGTTGGGTACATTGTGGTCATAAAGGGATGGACATGGTCAGCAACAATACTCAGGTAGGCTGTGGCGTTGCAACGATGCTCAATTGGTACCAAGGGGCCCAAAGAGTGCCAAGAAAATATTCCCCACACCATGACACCACCACCAGCCTGAACCGTTGATACAAGGCAGGATGGATCCATGCTTTCATGTTGTTGACGCCAAATTCTGACCCATCCGAATGTCGCAGCAGAAATCGAGACTCATCAGACCAGGCAACGTTTTTCCAATCTTCTACTGTCCAATTTCGATGAGCTTGTGCAAATTGTAGCCTCAGTTTCCTGTTATTAGCTGAAAGGAGTGGCACCCGGTGTGGTCTTCTGCTGCTGTAGCCCATCTGCCTCAAAGTTGGACGTACTGTGCGTTCAGAGATGCTCTTCTGCCTACCTTGGTTGTAACGGTTGGCTATTTGAGTCACTGTTGCCTTTCTATCAGCTGGAACCAGTCTGCCCATTCTCCTCTGACCTCTGGCATCAACAAGGCATTTCCGCCCACAGAACTGCCGCTCACTGGATGTTTTTTCTTTTTCGGACCATTCTCTGTAAACCCTAGAGATGGTTGTGCGTGAAAATCCCAGTAGATCAGCAGTTTCTGAAATACTCAGACCAGCCCTTCTGGCACCAACAACCATGCCACGTTCAAAGGCACTCAAATCACCTTTCTTCCCCATACTGATGCTCGGTTTGAACTACAGAAAATTGTCTTGACCATGTCTACATGCCTAAATGCACTGAGTTGCCGCCATGTGATTGTAAACCAGACCCCTCCCCCCCCCAACCTGCAAAACTACAGCTCCCATCATGTTTTGTCTGTGTATGGCAGTGTGTATATGTGTACATATTGCTGCTCTTCTTGCAGATGCGGTTGGCAGCGCCATTCGACATCCTGTAAATAAACCAGTATGTAAGCCGTGCCAGCTCCCAGTGTTTCCTCTTAGGTTTCCGCTTCTAACTGGTTTTATAAACTTGAGTGAAACATCAGATATTTAATATATGTTTGTTCTTATGGGTGGGATCCGCAGATACGCTCCTGCAGTAGGTGCTTTGAAGAAATGTATGTGTATATGTATATAATGTTAGTGTAAAATCAACGACCTCTGTGCTGCTAGGTCTGCCTGTGTCTCCTTCATGGTCAGGAGGAGAACTCGTGATATCCCCAGCCCGGTCATAGGAAGAACTAACTGGTTGTTTTATCTCAACCACACAGTTATCTCTGACCCATTCCTGCCGTGATGTCTGATCAAGGCATAAAAGCAAAGCTGTTCACCATAGTACGTCAGCTGATATTAGCCATCCAGAGTCCTAAGCCGTAAAGAAAACCGGCATAACCCATCCACTGTCCTAGACTGACAGGGAAGCTGGCATTACCAATCCGCTGTCCTAGACTGACAGGGAAGCCGGCATTACCAATCCACTGTCCTAGACTGACAGGGAAGCCGGCATTACCAATCCACTGTCCTAGACTGACAGGGAAGCCGGCATTACCAATCCACTGTCCTAGACTGACAGGGAAGCCGGCATAACCCATCCACTGTCCTAGACTGACAGGTAAGCCGGCATAACCCATCCACTGTCCTAGACCGACAGGGAAGCTGGCATTACCAATCCGCTGTCCTAGACTGACAGGGAAGCCGGCATTACCAATCCACTGTCCTAGACTGACAGGGAAGCCGGCATTACCAATCCACTGTCCTAGACTGACAGGGAAGCCGGCATTACCAATCCACTGTCCTAGACTGACAGGGAAGCCGGCATTACCAATCCACTGTCCTAGACTGACAGGGAAGCCGGCATTACCAATCCACTGTCCTAGACCGACAGGGAAGCCGGCATTACCTATGCACTCTAGGGAAGCCTGAACATAGTATGAAAAATATATATATTTTTTTTCCTTTTTCTGTTGCCTTTTGTTTTATTGCATAGTATAGTCGGCATCGCGCGTTAGTATAGGATCTGTCTCGCATCTGTGTCATTGTATTATTTCCTATTGCTTCATTTTCACCCTTGTCCTGTTTCCACAGGTATGACCCAGAGAAAGATGAATGGCAGATTGTAGCCCCAATGAAGACGCGGCGGATCGGCGTCGGGGTAGCTGTACTGAACCGGCTTCTCTATGCTGTAGGCGGATTTGATGGGACAAACAGATTGAACTCAGCCGAGTGTTATTATCCGGAAACAGATGAATGGCGGGACATTGCATCGATGAATGTTGTACGGAGCGGTGCCGGTGAGTCCAGTGTAATTACTACAAGTTGTGACTTAAAGGCGTTATCCGGCTTTAAAACTAAATCAGCTACTTTCTAAAATTCCCAATGCATCTGTCCCCAGGTTGTGTGTGGTATTACAGCTCTACTCCATTCACTTCAATGTAACTGAGCTGCAGTACCATACATAAACTTGGGGACAGGTGTGGCGCTGTTTTTGGAAGGTCTTTTAATCCTGTATATTCCTAATTCCCAATGATGATCAAGCTGAAAAGGAAGTTCTCCCTCTTTTGAGTTCTTTGGTTTTACATATCATGGCATCTGGTCCTTAGAAGGCCTCAAAATTAGGTAAAGACAACCTCTGATGTACAACACAAATGATACCATGCCAGTATATAACAACAACCAGGCCAAAATGCTAAAGCAGCGTGTGAAAAAAAATTGTATGTGTAAACCCAGCCTTACTGCTCCTGAAGGAATTAAGAGGGTAGGTGGCAGCCATGTGCTGCTAATCACATACCCCTGATGAATTGGTCATCAGCAACTGTATGGACCAGTTCACTTGGAGTAAAGAGGCGGAATTCCGCAACGGAACTCTCCGCCGTGGAATCCCGCCAGCCTCTGTCTCATACTGGCTGTCTATGGGAGGGCTTGTGCGCCTCGCCTTTCCGCTCAAAGAATTGACATGTCAGCTGGGCGGTTTGCTGGACTGGAGCATTTGGGTAAATGTTAAAACAATGGCAAGGAGAAGAGAGACAAGCACTGGAGTTAGGAGCATCGCCCACCCCCAGCCCCCAGCCGGCCTGCTCCATTTATTATCATTAGAAAGTGGTGGGTCAGTGACGAACAGCACTGAGGAGGAGGGTAAGACACACACCTTCCTCCTTTGTATCTCCCATGCAATAGGGACATATCCTAACCTGCTGATAGTTTCCCTTTAGGGTGGGTTTACACTACGTAATCCATGTGGATAAATTGCGGCGGATTCCGCCGCCCTTGGCTGCGCGCATATCTGTCTGTGCCATACACACCATTCTATGGCCGGGCCGATTCCGCTGTCCGCCAAAAGAATTGACATGTCCGTTCTTTCGGTGGAAGGTGGAATCCGCATAGACTGGTGTCTATGGCACGGGCGGATATGCGCGCCGCCGTGAGTGGGTACAAGCGACGGAATCGGCCGGAACTTATCCACACGGATTCCGTAGTGTGAGCCCATCCTTAAAGTGTAACCATTTATTTATTTATTTTATTTATATATTATATATACTGTGTGTGTAATCAGCAGCTGAACAGGTCTCCCCTCCCCATCCTAAATACACATAGCTATGCAGAATCCTATACATCTGCTGTGGATGGATTCTGCATAGCTGCTTGCCCGCTGTTCTATAGCTGGAAATAGGTTTCATGGCTGCCATACCTGATGCTCTGGTTACAGCTATAGAAGAGCAGGCAGCTATGCAGAGAGAATCTCAGAAGCAAATCTGAGTTTATTTATGTAACTTTTATGTAACCCTGGCTACATATCTGATTTGTGACAGTATCTGATTTGTGATCAGACAGTAACCTTTCCCATTTGCAGGTGCCTGTGCGCTCGATACTAGTGTCTACGCCATGGGAGGTTATGATGGGAGAGACCAGCTGAACAGCGTGGAGAAGTATGATGTGGAAAGAGACTCCTGGAGTTTTGTGTCACCTATGACCCACCGGAGGAGTGCGCTGGGGGTCACTGTTCACCAAGGGAAGATCTACGTGCTAGGTACCTGAGACAGATGAATACATTATGTAAATATGTGAAACGGTGCTGTCCACTATCGCCATCTAGCTGTAGCCTCACTCACAACATAGCATAAAGTAGGGGAAGTAACGTTTATTATAATTGCCCAAATAACGCTGAGTTGACTGACTTTACAGCTGTATTATGATATGTTTTAAGGTTAGTATGCCAGATTATACTACATGAAGAAGCCAGTCTCATCCGTGACCTACAGTAGCAACGCCTTGGCTGAGCCCTTCCCAGAGGGATATCTGGCTAGTCCTGTTTTTTGAGACTCTTAAATGAGGCTCCATGGGCTCTTTATGCAGGACGAGCTTAGAAAAAAAAGCGTTGAACTCGTAATGGAAGTCTATGGAGCCTGACACATACTGCTCCTTTGTACAAGAATATAACTACAATAATACTGCTACCTATATACAAGAATATAACTACTATAATACTCCTCCTATATGCAAGAATATAACTACTATAATACTGCCCCCTATATACAAGAATATAACTACCATAATACTGCTCCTATATACAAGAATATTACTATAATACTGCCCCCTATATACAAGAATATAACTACTATAATACTGCTCCTATATACAAGAATATAACTACTAAAATACTGCCCCCTATATACAAGAATATAACTACTATAATACTGCTCCTATATACAAGAATATAACTACTATAATACTGCCCCCTATATACAAGAATATTACTACTATAATACTGCTCCTATATACAGGAATAGAACTACTATAATACTGCTCCTATATACAAGAATAGAACTACTATAATACTGCTCCTATATACAAGAATAGAACTACTATAATACTGCCCCCTATATACAGGAATATAACTACTATAATACTGCCCCTATATACAAGAATATAACTACTATAATACTGCTCCTATATACAAGAATATTACTACTATAATACTGCTCCTATATACAAGAATATAACTACTATAATACTACCCCCTATATACAGGAATATAACTACTATAATACTGCTCCCTATATACAAGAATATAACTACTATAATACTGCTCCTATATACAATAATATAACTACTATAATACTGCCCCCTATGATACTATTTTCTGCCTTTTAGGTGGGTATGATGGGAACACATTCTTGGACAGTGTGGAATGTTATGACCCAGCCCAGGATACATGGACAGAGGTTACCCGTATGATGTCAGGACGTAGCGGTGTGGGAGTGGCGATCACTATGGAACCTTGCCGCAAAACTCCATGTGGAAGTATATTTCCTGAGAAGGGGAAAGATGAAAGTAAAGACAAACAAAGAGGCAACTGCATCTTCTCCTCCATCGGCAAATAAACATTGTGAGTGTCTCAGCTCACACATGCACACACTGATGCCACCTGCGTCCATCCACAAATTTAAATTATTACCCAGTAATTTAAAAAAAATTGAACAAAGAATTTCTTTTTGAAGTCGCAATGAACTAAATAATACCAAAAATGTTTTCACACAACTTTTTAGTGCCTCTTCCTCTGTTTTTCTGAGTGAAGACACCGCTGCAGTTTTCTCCTCAGTTCCGAGTTGAGGATTCTTATTTTTATTTTTTGTAATTTTGATGGAAAAGACGCTTTAAAAGAAAAAAAATGTTCAGTGTTAAAGAAAATCAAGTAAGGATTTTGATCATATTTTTATGGGTTAAAGGTAAGTGGTGTCATCTGCATCACGGGATACCCAGTGCCATCAAAGTAGATGTATTCTTTGTTATAGGAGTGGGCAAAAAAGTTTTCACCAATATTTGAAACCATCAGTTTGCTGTTCTGCCCATGATTATTTTTGATGGGCATTTTTTTTTTTTTTTTTACAGTAAAATGTTACTGGATATTAAAAATATATAAAAAATTAGTTTTTTTGCGAAAGAACAGCACATGTCTGGACATTTGAAAGAATTGACAGCAGTCGGGGGGGGGGGGGGGGGGGGGCAGCAAAATAACCAGTCATTACTTACCTCTTCTTTTCTCTCTATGCAATCTTCTGCTTTGGCTGCTACATCACGACCCAGTTGATGGAAAACCCACTCAGCCAGTCAGTGACTGAGGCAGGGCACCGCTGCAGTCACTGACTGACTGATGGGCAATCCATCAACCGTGTCCGTCATGGTGGTGACAACAAAGGAAACCTGTGACACAGCGCTTTTGGGGCACGAGGAGAGGTAAGTAATATATATATATATATATATATATTTTTTTTTATTGTGCTCCCCCCTACCGGCTGCCAAATTTTCCAAATGCCAGACTTTTCCTTTAAAACTGTTCTGATAGGGTTGATCATTTAAAGTGCGTTCTTTTCCTTACTGTAATTTTTTCCCCTATAATTATTCAAAATGTATTATCCCAGGAAGTTTATATTTTGTATTGTTTAAATTCTGATAACTTTCGAGATGCCAAGTTAGACTGTAAATCAGTTACGATGATAGAAAAGGTCATCTGGATAATGACCTATCTCATTCTTCATGTAGCAGGTAATAGTCCAGCTCTAACTTTCCTACAAAATGTAAGTTTTCCAATTATTACTTAAACTATTCTATTTAATTTTTTGCTGTATAAATGTATTGTTTAATTTTATAACTTTTGTTTTGGCAAATGTAAAAAAGTCGCACTTTAAAAATAGCTACCCCTCAAGAAAGTTGCTTTTTTTTTTTTTCCTTCTCATTTGAAGGTTGAAGTATTCATGTTCAATTTTCTTATACGATGTGTATATTATGTAGTATATTTAAGTTTGTGTCTCTTCGGGAGTGCGAGGCTTTGCTTTTGCAGCTTCTGAATCAGTTTGTTGAATCCCCCCCACATATATATGAAATCATGTCTGAGCCTTTAAATTAAACTGTGTCGGTGAAAGGTACTTGCCAGCCTATGCCCATCAGCACCACCCCTGTCCTCAGGTTGTGTGTGGTATTATAATTCGCCTTCTTACATTTAAACGGAATTGAAGCTGCAAACCCCCACACCCAAACTGAGGACAAGAGGGGCACTGTTTTTGGAAGAAAGCAGCCATGTTATTCTAAGTCTGGATGAGCCCTGTCAGCAGGACAGGCCAGCTATCTAATGTCATGGCAGCCTCCTAACAGCAGGTGTAGTAAGGAGGGTTGGACATGTTGGGTATCTGATCCTATGGGAGAGAAGTGAGGACCAATGGTTTTTGGCAGCAGCTTATTCCCTTCTCCCTATAGAGAACACATGCCCAGCACAATGCTCCATACACATACATGCTGACAGTGATCTAACATGTATGACCTGCCTCACTGACATGTACCTCTTCACACTGAGACCACAGATGGCACTTTTATGGTTCTGCCCCTTCTGTGCTCAACTGCTTATTTATAGACAAAATCCAAATAGTAGCCTCCATATTGGAATAGTCTTGCCTGTGTAACCCCATGTGTACATTGTCGCCCGGCTTCAGAAATCACTTTGGATGACTACATGGAACAGGGTGTGAAGACCACACCGACCTAAGGACGATTTCTCACCTTCTCTCGTGTCGTTGCCTACAGAGCTTCCCCCATGGATAAAACTATTGTCTAACTCTGTTCTCACCTGTATCCTAAGATTTGTTGGGGACGATGGTTTGGTTGGTCAGGCATCTTCAGCCAACCACAGACACGTAATTGTCCGCTTTCCAAGCCGAGTCTTTTCTAGTTTGATTCCAGGTTATTGCTGATAACTTGGTGGATGTTGTGTTTTTTATCAAAGACTTAAAATGACGACTCCTCCTCTTCCTCATCAGCGGCCTATATAAGACCTTATGGTATGCTGTAACCTCATCAATATGGAGCGTCTCACTGTAGAGGCTGAAGGTAAGGGAGCCACTGTTCTCTATTCTGCTAACTCTTTGATGTCTTGCCAAGGTCCATAAACCATAGAAGTTTATACAGACGTGTATCTAATGTACATACTGACAGATGTATAGGACTGATTTTAACACCGTTTTTTTTTCCTCTCTCGCCACGGTGCTGCTTTTATTGTGTATATAGAAGTGAGTGCAGACACCGCTCTGTCTGTGACACCTGTGTATTGTACAGCTCGGTTTTATTGGCAGTGTCCATATGTAATTTATCACAGTTTTCAATACAAACTTGTCATTTCATAAACGTCTCCACTTTCTTTAATTCCTTTATGGGTTTACACTGGAACGCTCAGACCGTCTTACATAATGAAGACGATTCTATGGAAGGAAATTCATGGATCCTAAAGGTGGTGTCCAAAAACCTGGCACCAAGGTATAATTGCATCATGGTATAAATAGGAACAAGAAGGTGGGTCAGGAATATGCAAAAAGTTACCATGAGAAGGTTTGCTCTCATATGCTTCTGTATAAATCAGTGATCTATATGGATATATGTTACTGTGTAATATATTTTATAAGAAGTATATGTTACTGTGTAATATATTTTATAAGGAGTAAGTGGCATCTTCCAGCAGCCTGTGGTTCACGATCTCTGCAAATTTTGTCAAATCTCCTGTCACCAAAATTTCCATCTAGGGTAAAACCGTAATGTATGGGAAGGAGGGGGATGCAGCTGCAGTATCTCTTAATCTTTCAGCGATGATGCAGTTGGAGGAGACATATGATTGGCTCAGTGTACACAGCTTGTCTCTGACATAGTGTCAGGAAGTGGCCAACCACATTGCAGATGGATAGAGAGAAAATGTTCTGAAGTCAGATCTAGCAAGTGGTTTGGGAGTTGGCTGCTGCACTCTCCCGGCTATATGTCCAGATCATGATGGGTCTCTGGAGTAATGGTGCAGAGAGAGAGAGATATCTGACAGATTTTTAAAGCTAAAGCCAGGAATGGATTTGGAAAGAGGAGAAATATCAGTCTTTCCTTTATGACCTGTTCTGTTTATAGGCTGTTCCTGGCTTTGACTTTAAAAAAAAATCTGTCAGATAAATTTGTCTGTGTAAACACACCCTAAGGCTGCATTACCACGTTCCGCGATCCTGACGGATCATGGACGTGGAATGACAATACCGGAGTCCCCCCACGCCCGTACAGCATCTGTAATTAGATGCTGGGAGCGGGGGAGACTGTATTCATAAGCGCCGCGCTGTAGTAACAGCACCGCACAGCTGATTCATTACAGTGCGGCGCTTATGAATACAGTCTCCCCCACTCCCAGCATCTAATTACAGATTCTGTCCGGGCGCGGGGGACTCCGGTACATGCATTCCACGTCCGTGATCCGTTAGGATCACGGAACGTGGGAATGCAGCCTTAAGGTCCATTTACACAGAGAGATTATCTGCCAAGGATTTGAAGCCAAAGCCAGAAACGGACTATAAACAGGGATCAGGTCATAAAGGAAAGCCTGAAATTTCTCCTCTTTTCAAATCCATTCCTGGCTTTGGCTTCAAATCTTTGGCAGATAAATGGACCCTAAGATCCACTGTGGACATGTCGTCAGGCATATCAAAATTTTTTTTTTTTTTTTTTTTTTTTATGACAGCAACTCTTGAATGGTTGCCACTAAGTTACATGTTAAAAGTGGTGTGCCATATTTTATTAGTTACTTTTGCAGTATATTGTAATGAAAGGCTTTATTGTTCATCCCCCTGCCGAAAAGGAAACAGAACAAAAAGTAAAGTAAAGACAATCGTATGACCATAAGTCATCTTGTAGAAAAAAAAATAGAATGATAAGTCCTTGTACAGCTCCAGCCACGGAAACCAATGCATTTTATGGGGCTTTAAATGCTCAAAGATGTAAATGGATGACTATAAAAATGACCGTGAAAAAGTAGAGAGAAACTTTTTTTTATTACTACTATCTGCATAATGAAGCTGTCGTGTCCTTTATACCACAGAATTAACATTGTATTGTATAACACAGAATTAAAATAGTGCTATAAAAAAGGCAAGACAAAATAAAGCCCTTATACAGCCATGTTGTTAAAAACAATGAATAAACTAATGGCTCTTACTTGGTAATTGAGATGCAAAATAGACTGGTTATTAGGGGGTTAATATTCATGATGCTGCAGCACATCGTTTTGGCCAGCAGATGGCAGTATAGGCTTAGTATGGTTACTGATAATAGTATGACGCTTGTAGTTGCTATAGTATACAATGGCCTATTGATAATACAGGCCAGTATTGTGCTCCTTCCCATATTATCTGGGGTCTTAGCACTGGAGGTTAGTAAGGCAATGTGCAGGATGGGGCCTGCTGTAATAAGCCAGGAATGGAAATGATGGCGGCATCTGTGACTTTCATTGTTTTCTGTGGGACATCATCATGGGAATCAAATCCTTACGGTAAAGTCATGTCATCAGGTACAGGGAATCAGCAAGATCTAGATGTTGTTTATCTGAAATTTGTTACACCTGCTAAGAGCTAAGTTTTCTCTGAGCCTCTTACCCATGCAGAACGGGTTCTCCACCTCCAGATGACATTTCCTGGCAGAACGAACAGCCAGTTTGCTGCTACAATGGAACTATCATTTCCCACAAAATTATGGATTATCAATGATAGGATTTTATTTGCAGTGTATAATTGTGGCAGGACTGGAGGTGGCCAGCAGGGGGTGGTATTAAATACTTCTGAAGCAATGATAGTCAATGTGCCAGTTTTTAGGGAAAGGAGTCAATAATGGTGAACTGGTTTCCTTTAATAAAAGAATTATGTCTTGGTGCAAAATGGTCTGTATTGAAATGTTGAAGTATGGCCTATAGCCAGGAGTGGTGCTCTAACCAGAGGAGGGGGGGAAAAAGCCTAAACCCACAATGCCATTCTGCAGTCACTTCTAGAATCTTCTCCTAGTCGTGTCTCCGTGGCCCAGACAGGCAGGTTTGTTGGTTACACAACCCTAAACACCTCACACCACCAAGGCATCAACCAAGGTGACAGCACATTGTACTCCCGTCATGAGGTCTCAGAACTCAGTCCTAGCAGGCAGATTCTATCCCTATGATGGTGATCCCCAACCTGTGGCTCTTAAGATACTACAAACCTCATGGTGTGAGTTGTAGGGCCACAGGTTGAGAAACATCACATTATGCTGTAATGTATAGTGTGAATGTGTTGTGTTGGCCGAGGGGAGGCCAGGGGTCACATGGTTAGGGTCCCTAGTGAGCTGTGACTGGTACCGATGCCAGGTCCTGATATAAAGGGCACAGCTACAGTCAGGAGCAGTGTGTTCCCAGTCACAATCCCTGATCCTTTCCCAGCACACTTTTTCCTTAGACGCTAAGTAAGGAGAACATGTAAATACCTTCAGCAAACATCCTGCACAGACTCAGGGATGATGCCACTTGCTTTTTCCCTTACGTCTGTATTCTCCACTGTAAAATGGCTGAGAATGATCTACAACACTGCTGAATACCAAGTATCCCCAATACTACAAACCATACGCCGCACACAAAGGAGCCGGAGAAACCCACAATCCTGACCTATTAACCATTTCAGAACTGGCCATCGCTGCTGAGTGTAATGACTAGACTTTTTATTACATGGGCCAATACAAGTGACAGCTACATTTGGTTATTTCATCTGGATACATGATCTATGCAGCCCTGGTCTCTCACCCGCATGCAAACCCTTACCTTTTTAGCGTATTTTTGTACGTTCAAGAAGTACTCCAGAAAAAAAAAAATCTTTCAAATCAACTGGTGGCAGAAAGTGCCAGAGATGTTTTCCAGTACTTATCAGCTGCTGTAAGTCCAACAGGAAGTGGTGTGTTCTTGTCTGAATAGCAGGAGAGATTTTCTGTGGGGATTTGCTGCTGCTCTGGACAGCTCCTGACATGGACAGAGGTGGCAGCAGAGAGCACTGTGTCAGACTGGAAAGAATACACCACTTCCTGCAGGATACCCAGCAGCTGATAAGTACTGGACAATTGGAGATTTTTTTAATAGAAGTAAATTACAAATCTCTGGCACTTTCTGACACCAGTTAATTTTAAAGATTTTTTTCCCCCTTGCTAAGGTACCCCTTTAAAGCTACATCCACGATTACCCACATTGGATAAGCAGCCAGAACTGTTACTGGCTAGAAACCACCAGCAAGCAGGCCAGCTGCTCCATAACTTCTGATTATTAATAATACTGGGACCCACTCACTGGCTGCAAAGTACTAAATATCCATAACAGGATCAACAGCAGCAACTTGTTTTCAGAGGCGATTACTGTACATACACGGCAGAGAAAGAACAAAGATGATGCTGGATTTTAAATTTTACTAAAAATAGAGAATTTTTTTTATACCTTTCTGCCGCATTTGCAGTAGTGAATCTGCCCTAATGTTTTCTTCAGCTGCTGTAGTGTTGTGACTTCTGCACGTTTATATGTGAGACGGGCTGCCATAGCACCAGGCCTGGGTGACAGCTGTAGCTTCGCGTTGTATTCACTAGATCTTAGACCCCACATTACAAATAGTTGTAGAGAGTTGGGAATAGACAGAGACTCAAGATGTGGTTATGATTCAGTTCAGAAGCTGTAATTTATGATTTGGTAAGGTACAGAGGACAGTGCAATGTGATACAACAATTTCAGAAATAACGACTCTACAATTCTCAATTTGTCTATATTACACCATATAAATATACATAGAATGCAGCTATGTGTCTCACCAGGAGCATTGACAGTATCAGCACCTCTCAAACGTGAGGCACCCACCCATAGAAGAAATGTACAATCTTAACATTACATATGTACAAAAAAAATTCATTATATTTCCATAGGTTTTTTTTATATTTTGTTTTTGTTCATTATTTTAAACCAACCACTCGCAAAACTGAATAAAAAAAAAAACTGTACAAGAACCATAAAGGATTCAATTGAGGCTTAACCCCTCCACTGCCGGATACAGGAGATGTAAGCTCCGCCCCTCCTTTCCAGCAGAGCAGGGGGGAAACTCCACACAGCCCCGAGGAGACCTTCGATAACACTGCCTCGTAAAGTCCCTCCGGGGCTGCAAGAGTTAATTAAAAAGTGATGGCTAAAATAGAAAAAACAATTGCTACAGTACTGTGTACAGAAATGGCATTTCATTGTAGTAGATTTTCAACGTTCGTCTTTCTTCCTAACAAATACACATTTTCGATGCTCTTAATATATCAACCTGGACGGTGAGGAGACATGACGGCCTCTCCACTGGTGATGGACGACTTCTAAATGCTTTAGACTTTACACATCAATGACACATGAGGAAAGGCAAAAACATTAGACACACAATGGAAATTACAAGATGTTTGGGGATACTGATAATAATTTAACATTTTCATTTCAAATCCTTTTTTAAGGGAAGATTTAACAGCCAGCAGGGCATTTGCCACTGATTCTAATGTCTCTAAGAGGCCCATAGGCCACCTGTACTCTCCAACATTGGGGCAAGAGCTTTAGCTACTAAGGGAACCGCCATGGGTACCAACCAAATCCCAGTCTAGATCAAGCTGGATTTTCAAGCTTGTAAATGTAAAGATTTTGGTTTATACAGGTAAACAGAATCCTAACACCAAGAGGCTAAGACTGGGGATAAAAAGGAACTTTTGGGGACCATGTGTCACAGGAAAAATCTCATTACATTGTAATGTATAGCAAAATCAATGCCATCTGTAATTGGATGTGATGCTATGCCCCTAAAGTGGAACAGATGGGTGATCCCCAAAAAATGGGCTGGTGCTGCTGTGTATAGAACAAGGAATTTTGCAGCTATTTAGGTTAAAAAAAAAAAAAAAAGACATATGACCCCAAAAGTGGCCAATCGTATACACATTTTAATACTAGTGAGTGGATACAACCATCTACCCCACTGCAATCCATCAGCGTGTAGAAGACACAACGAACATATAATACTACAACAAATGAGAAAATGTGGACAAATAGATTTCTCTATGCCTAATAGCATTTAATACTGAGCAACACCAGGGACACAGCGTGAGAAGGGAGACTGTGACATAAGCTGCTGAGAGGCCAAGCCCTGCTCTATGTATAGACACCTCAAAACCATTCAACATCCTTTGGCGCCAGAAAGCAAACGGGGCCTTCCTTGTTTATTAAGCATCATGCCGGGAGCATCTGGTGAATGTAAAGACGAACACGGAAATTCCACTGAGCACAGCTTGTTAGTACAATACAGACAGGAATATGGTGGATGTGCGCAAGCCTTAAGGGGCCACAAAACCAGTCACATGGTTGTAGATGAAGTAGTGGTTACCGGGAAGAGTTTTTCAGCCTTTCTATTGACTTTTAAGCGGAAATACTAGATTGGAAACAGCACAGTGAACACCACTAGATGTATATTTTTGCAAAAAATCTTTTTTTTTGGGGGGGGGGGGACAAATTTGTTATCGGAGATAGATGGATGTGGCCTAGAGAGTAACCACCATTTAGTTTCATCTAACATGGGGATCCAATCAGCACTTAGCCCTTTCTGACATTGCTGGAATCAGTCTCGGTTGGCTTTTTTTTTTTTTTTTTGTGAAAAACAAAAACGATCAATGAAAGAATGAAGTCCACTTTCACCCATATATGAAAAGCTACGATTCTCTGGTTATCTCCTGACAAAACATAGGTTGGGGTCAAGTAGAGCTCAATGACGGAGAGGAAAACACTAGATCGACCCAAATACGGACAACTCTTTTGCTAGTGTACACTCCTACGTAACCATTTAGTGCACGCTCGCTCACTTGGGATGCAATGAGAAACAAGCAAAATGGCGGTGAAGACACCAGAGATGGCGTGAAATGGTGGACATGTCTTCCATGACGGTGAATGGCTGATCTATTCCTCGATACAGGTTAGTGTCACAGGAAAGGCTGCAGTATATAAGGAGAGCATAAAGTGCAAACCTTAGACCTTTTATACAGAGAAACTCAGAACAAGGCTGACCAGGGACCATTGGGATCTTCTACATAATCCTCTATGAACCTGCCTTAAAAGTCCAATAGGATATTTTCATACAGACAACCATACACCTTAGCGCAGTCATTTATTATGATTGCACTGACTGACCACTGCTACTTGGAGATAATGGTGGGGCCTGCACCTGTATGGACCACTCCTTTACACATTGGGATCAATAATGGACAATTATTGCAAGCCTAAAAGGCAAATACAATACAGTTCAAATACAGTTCAAGACAACCTTTTTTTTTCTTTTTTTAACCATTGGGGCATCTCTACCATAGTTGCACTGGTGGGCACAAACACCAATCCCCCCTTTTAAGTGCTAGTTAGTGAACTATCTTTCCATCACGCTAAGGAGGCACTAAAATGTGTCATGTGACCTCTTAGCGCTGTTGAATGGCTGAAAGGGCTCACAGAGAGGAGGAGCAAATATGGCGTATCACTTTCCAGCCCAATGATTGGCACTTTGAGAGCTGAACCAGTTGGGGCAAAGGCTTTCAGAGAGCTGACAGGGTAATGGTTAATCTAACTTGGGGCCACGTCCCCTTTAAATATTTTCTAGTGATTTCTTAAAGGGGGTTATCTAGGATTGGGGGGAGCTACTTTCTTCCAGATACAGCATCACTTTTGTCAGTTTGCGTGTAGTATTACAGGTCAGTTCCATCAAAGTGAATGGAGGCGAGTTGTAATTTCACACAGAACAGAGGTGGTACTGTTTTGGGAAGTAAGCAGCTATGTTTTTTTTTTCTAATGCTGGATAACCCCTTTAAGGACACTGAATAACCCCTTTAAGGATATTGTTTTGTGATAGTCATCCATTAAAGATGCCAAGTGATCCAGCCATAAATGTGCCCCCAAGATGCCACCACCACCACAAAGTAACATCATTTCTTTTTTTTTTTTTTGCACTTATACAACCACATTTCCCACAACTCCCAGCATAAAAAGGTACTTGATAGCCTCAGTCTCTACATACAACTCTCTGTACTTATAATCTTTGGAAGGATGCAAGTTTATGTCAAGCCATACAGAAAAAAAAGATATAACTAAAAATAATTAAAATAAAACACAGTGATGCGTGTTTAGTTTTTCACTCTCCACCCTCTCGCCCCGGACAGCCCTTTCACATAAAGTAAGCACAGAACAAATGACTGGTGAGATTATGGCGAACAAATTTTGGCTTAAGGCAGATGTAACGATAAACACATCTATATTGCTGTCTGTAAGCTGAATCTCGGTAGGTGGGTACTAATCCAAATATAAGGCGGCCATTTTGGTGTAGTCAATATTTAGGAGGATGTCTATTCATCATCCCCGCTACAGTAAAATCAGCTGTAGTGATGATACGGACATCTTTTAGGCTTTATAGAGTCTAGTGCGCATTGTAAGAGTACAATTAGCGTGCCCAAAACATGTTAGCCTTGAAATCTATATCGAGCTACAACAGGGCCAATGAGTGGTCTTAGCTAATACTGATCATGTGACTTCCTTGGAGATCCTGCGTATGGGCCTTTGCCCAGATTTGGTTTGGGGTTTCAGGCAATTTGGTCGAGTATAAACAGAAGAGAGGCCATTATAAATAGTAAATCTAAAATGAAGTAAAAAGCAACGACAAGGATAAATAACAAATAGTCACTCTATACCCCCCATAAGGCAGGTCTTTGAGGCAGACATCCTGTGCAGAGAGATCCTGCAGCCTGACAGCTAACAGAACCCCAGCAGAGGTATAAATGCACTGAGCCACTCCTAGTTCTAATGATATTACCCATAAAGGTAAAAATCATCTACAACACAAAGGATTTCTCACATATTCATTGATGCAGCTTACAGACTTGCAAGAATTTTTGGCAACAAAAATAAATACAAAAATATAAAAACAAAACACACACAATACAAACATAAAAAAAATTAATTAAAAAATGTAAAAGCAATAAACTGCTGGTGGAAAGTCAACGTATTATATTCCTCCCCTCCCCCCACAGACACTTTTGCAGCTTGCCGTCTCCTAAAAAAACGCTTTGCTGTGAGTGTATTGCCATTACGTGCAAATTAACAAAAAGTACGGTTGAGGAAGACTTTCAGCCAAGCTGCAAGAGGCTTCTACATTGACAATCATTCTGTTCCCCGTCTTTTAGTCCTTTTTTTTTTTTTACATATATATATATTTTTTTATTTCGTTTAATTTTCTGCTCTCGCTGCAACCTCCTATAAATCTATGGCGTCGACGTGGATCTCATGAGAGAAGGCGATCGATAAATTATAAGCATTTAGAAAATATATATTATATATATATATAGATATATCTATGTTACGAGAGTAAAGAGAAGGATAGATTTAAATAAAATATTACTATTTTTTTTACGTATTATTTTTTTCTCTTTTGTTTTTATACCAAAAAAAAAAAAAAAAAGAAACAAAAAACAAAACGTGTCTGTTGGAGGCTAAAGGATTCCACATTCATTTACCGTTTGGCTACCAAACAGAGGGTGACCGATCTTCCCCTTCCGCCTTGGGCAACCTTATACCCCCCCAGGGGAGAATCTGAGCACCGCTTTTTTTATAGGTCACAAAGCCCCAATGGAACCTTGTAGCATTGCTACTGTTTACCGATTACCCAGAAGCCTTTGCATGGGAGAGTCATTTTGCCACACAACGAAAGACACAAAAATACATATACATAAAAGGCACACCCCTTCCACAGTCCTTGTGATTCCTACTTCACCCCTGAAAATAAAAATTTAAATTATTTAAAAAAAATACAGCATAATCCACAGGAGTGACCCCAGCTTGGCCGAGTGAGTAGGATTTTCTTTTTGTAGTCTTAGAAGAAAAAAAAAAAAAATACAATAATTAAAAAAAAAAAAAATGACAAAAAGGTTCCACTATATGAAATCAAAGAAAAAAATTATTTATGTTCTTCAGTTTAGTTCTCGATGGGTTTTTGTTCTTTTTTGTTTTTACTTTATCCTGAAAAAAAATGGCTTTTCACTGCATGCGCAAATACGTAGAAATTAAAACTTGTTTTTCGCTTCTTGCATCCGTTTGAAAAGGGAAAAAAAGTATTAAAAATAAAAATAAGTTAAAGTTAGTTTTTTTTGTTTGTTTGTAGAGTGTGTTGTAACTTTCTTATGGCAACAAACTCCTATTCTGTGCAAAGTATCTGAATCTACAGTAAATGTGTTTGTTCCCCTTGAGAATACAAAAAAATACGACGACAAAAAAAAAAAAGAGGAAAAAAATTAAAAAAGCAACAAAATAAATAAATATGAAACTGGAAATAAACCACATTTTGATCTCCGTGTAAAATAGTTCTTTGTGTTATTAAGTGAAGTCTTTAGAGTTTTAAGTGTCAGTAAGGTTCAGGACTCCACCGGAGACGTGTTGTCCGAGGAGTCCTCAGTCTGTTCTACTTCTCCTTCTTGTGTTGTCGTGTCCTCCTCCATGTCCGGATGTTGCTCCGACATGTCGGGGGTTTGGAGCGGACCCTCTTCTTCCTCAATGCCGCTATTCCTGTCCTTGTCAGATTCCTCTGCTTCTTCCTCCAACGTCAGCTCAAACTGAAACTTATCAATGCAGGATTCCTCATCCTTATCCGGGTCATCTGGTGGTGGAGATGGACTCTGGGGGATCATGCCCTGGTACCAGTCCCTGTTGTCCTCCAATGTGTCCAGGATATCCTGAGCGTCCGGGTGCACAAGGTCTGCCCATGTCTCCCACAGAGGGTGGACGATATAATCAATAAAGCCAACCTACAAGTACAGAAGGTTCCATTACTATCCTAGTTGAAGCCATAGACAAAAAAGATTCTTCCCCAATGTAGTCATTCGAATAAAGGTCTACAAAGGTTAGTAATATATATGGTCCCCCATAGATTTTTGTTGATGGATTCAGTGAATTTTGATATGTATGATGGATACCTCAACTTTTCTTGACATGAAATATGGGTTAGAAAGGTCAAATCCTGATTATAAGTGTCATCAGATGAGCCTTCCAGCTGCTTAACCCTTTCTAATAAGATACCATGTATTTTGCCTGTAGGGCAGCTTAATAGGAAAATGGAGGAAAAGCACTGTGATCTGTCATGTCTATGGCCACCCTAATACCTTGATCATAAAGACCTAATGCAACCGGATACATAAAAAACATTTCTGGAGAGAAAACATGACTATCAGTCAAGTAGATTCCATGACCTTCTGAATCAACTCAGACCACTGGTCACACCTATGAGATCATATAGATCCAACTAAGTCTCACCAACCATCTAGATCAGTGAGCAATCTGCCCATCAACGTTCCTAGTGTTGTCTGTGTCTTAGTTTCAGCATCTGCAGTGAATAGCTTTATTCTGGAAGGTTCTCGAGGCTGATGTCTCAGCCTTGATCCAGTGAGTGATCACAGTAGGTCTAGTCCAAATCTATGTATCTGGTGGCCCTGGGTGAGAGCTCCAGCTGTGACTTGGCAATGGACGCCAATGGTCAGATCTCCTACTGAGGCTTAGCACACACTCTCGAGAAGCAGTACATAAACATGACACTATGAAGTCCCTCAAGTCTGTTTCATCGGTGTCCATGTGTGTATCTCTGCGAATGTTTTGGTGGCATTCTATGGCCTCATATTGACTGGAAGCTGATGGAAGTATTAGATTATCCCATAATGAGAACCCCAACGATAGGATGTTACATGAGGGTAAGACTTGTGAGCAGCATAAGGTTCCTCTTCTCCTGTCCTAATAAAACCCGAACAAGTCGGAAACTGTAATCTAAGTAAGCTCTGCAACAATATCCGAACCGGAAGATATGTTATTTGATTCGGTTGCAGAAGATGGATGCCGCCCTAGGCCTGCCAGGAAAATACGGATACATGTCCTGTTTTCCAGGACTCCCTACAGTTAACAATGTTGCCGAACCCAAACATTGTCAGGTTTGCTCCACACTACACATGACATGACCTCGCATTCCTGGATTTCTTTTACAGCCCCTGAACGTGCAATAAACATGCACGTTCAGGGGTGTTACATATCAAGTGTTGCATATCCATTTATCTATGTATTTCCAATCTATTCCCTACCAATCAAACCATGCCTCTACCCAACTACCCACCGATCCTCACCTGTGATTTCTCCACAGAGGCCGTGTGCTTGTCACACATAGGGCTGATCTCCATCCCCCTCTCTCGCTCTTTATCTCCTTGTCTGAAGAACTCCTCCAAGATGCGGTCCGTCCACTGACGATACAGCTCAAGTGGTTTGGTCGGGTTGCTGAGATCAGCACAATGCACCATGTTGCGGAGGACCTGTGGTGAGGGCAGATCCAGTTAGAGCTCCATCTATTTGTAGGATATAGGCTGATGATCCATACTCTGAAATCTATGCTATGTTGGCTGATACAAGCTCAGGGCATACAGTCCATCATGAGAACACCTGTACAGATTGATGTGCTTAGCTTTACTACATCTGTGTATAAAACAAACAAGGACTAAAAGGAATAGCAGACTATTTCCTGTATTTTCCTATAAGGGCCTATAGGACTAGTAAACCTACTACTTACTGTCTACTAGTTCTGATGGGACTGGTACTCACCTGTATCCTGTCTGTGTAGTTATCTAGCAATAAGACACCAGAACTGGTCACCTTTTTGGTCTCCACCATGGTTTTCAGGTCCGCTAACAAACTCATGTGTTTTGACATATCTGTTGCTAGGACCTGGAAGATAGAAACAGAATATCGCATATAGAATATACATATATAATAATAATAATAATAAATACTGAGGTATATTACTTGGATTGCCTCTACAGGATGATGTCACTCCTACTCTTGTTATAAGCCCCCAATATATTCTATATATAATACTAAAAAAGATCTCTTCCTTCTACCTATAGATTACATCTACCTTTAGGGTACGTTCACACCTATTGGATCCGCAGCGGATTTGACCCTGTGAGTTAGCAGCAAAATCAGCTGCGGATCCAGTACTGTGAATTTGAATGGGTCCCATACACACTGCGTGTATGGGACCCGGCCCCTTTAACCCTTGCGCCGCCGGCCGAAAGCCTGCCCGCCCGCAGCCCCGGCCCCCCGTCAGCCGGCCACCCCAAGCATACATTACCAGTTCAGTGCCGCGGCTTGATTCAGATTCGCGGCTCCTCTTCAGCCAATCAGGGCTGCTGTGCACTGATTGGCTGAAGAGGAGTAAAGGGACCCGGGGGCTTCACAAAGCCGCGGCACCGAGCTGGTAATGTATGCTCTGGGGGTTAAAGGGGCCGGGTCCCATACACGCAGCGGATCCGCTGCGTGTATGGGATCCATTCTAATTCACAGTACTGGATCCACAGCGGATTTCGCTGCTAACTCGCGTCAAATCCGCTGCGGATACGGTAGGTGTAAACGTACCCTTATAACATGGCGTTAAGACATCAGTGCATGTTTATCTTATGTGAATCCCAACAGGTTTATGAATCACTACATTTACTAAAAAAAAAAAAAAAAAACTCCTTACCCCCAAAAAACTGCTGTAAAGTCTAAGCCACTAGGTGTTTCACCTCCCTGCAATCTGCTGTGCACTGCCTGTTGTGGGGGAAAATCTGTCTCTAGTAACAGCTAGATTAGGACAGAACAAGTAGTGGGGGTGTGGCTTAGCTTGTGCAGGAGAGACAGTCTAGGCCAGGGGTCCTCAACTGGCGGACCGCAGAGGCCAGCTGTCCGGACCCCTGCTGCAGCTCGTGAGCGCTCGTAAAGCAGCCATTGGCTCCCTCCCTGTCAGTCACCCTTCACTGGCTGCAGCGGTCACAAGAGCCTGCACTCTGGTGCCTGCGCTCAAGTGACGTCACTGGAGCGCTGGCGCCAGGACAAGGGGAGTGTGGCCACAAGAGCGAAGAGGAGAAGAGACGCCCGGTGAGGGCGAGGGAGAGGGAGTACCCCTGGTGTACCTGCAAGCTGAGCCTATTTGTCTGATGAAGATCCACACTGTTATGAAAGGCAAATCAAGGCTTCCCTCTCATCATTCACCACACAAAGTGAAGCTGCCCCTTGAGTAAATACCAGTGTATCTACAACTGTTTATTCACTGTGCTGCAGTGTAACCTTCCCCTCCCTTAATGCTTAGCTGTTGCTGTTTTTTTTGGTCACACAGCACCTTACAAACCCAATGCATCAGTAACCCCCAAATGGCATTTATAGTAGTGTACTGTGTAAATCATCCTCCAGCACCAGCACTATGTCATGTCAACACATGGCATAGCAGAGACTAGTATGTGCTGTGCCAGAGAAGTAAGGGGAAGAAGGTAACTGTGTGTGTATTAATGGAAAATAGCCCTGCCCTGGCCCTGCCCCCACAGAATAAATAATTCCTGATTCTGTACTAACCCCAAGTTACAGCCTGTACCTGTGGTGTTTTCATCTCTGAACACCCCTTTAAGCGCTGTTGGAGTGAAGACTCCCTAAAACTGAATTGGTATCTCTGGGGTGGAGTCCACCCTTAAATAAAATAAATATTTCCACTCATTTCATTTCCCAGACACCTCCACCTGTGTGTCCATTCTTACTCTGACTAGCCCTCTGACAGCAGAATTATGTCATAGGATTATGTCTTCACAGGGTCTGACCCGAGTATTATTAAAGGGAAGCCGGAAAGTTACGGTGGAGATCAGTCATACAGTGTATTTTGGCATGTGTCCAGCAGGATGATGGAGTACACGGTTTCCTGCTGGGAAGCTAGTAAAAACCTTATACACAGAGTTATATGCAGGGGTAGCAGTCACCCTTACACCCGGTGAGGCCCCTCTGCTACATATGAGGCCGACTGAGTCTTCTTACCATGTCAATCACCATCTTCCTCATTGTTTGACGTTGGCGTTTCGTCAGGTTCTGGAAAACGTCACAGTTCTCTTCCTGCAGGAGCTTGAACCCCACGGCCAGATGATGGTTCTCCAGCACCGACTCGTCATTGTACATCAATGCCAGCTCTGAATCTGAGTGTGAGAAAAAGGAGAAGAAGAAAAATCAATGACCGGGTGACATAGTGAGCCATTGCCATGACCCACACTATAATCGATGTATCAATATCTACTATGGCAGGGATGGGGAACCATTAACCCTCCAGCTGTTGCAAAGCTACAATCTCTATCATGCCTGGACAGTCTCTGGCTCTGGCTCTCCAGGCTTGATGGTGATTGTAGCTCTGCATCAGCCGGAGGGCTGAAGGTTCCCCATCCCTGTACTATTGCTTATAAGCTAACTGTATGCCAGTGGTGTTCAGACCCCAGAGACCCAAGATCCTGATGGCCCTTGGTATAGTCAGTGCTGTAGGAACACAGAGGCCTCCCCCAGGCTTTACATCCCATATGCCATGTGATACAGCGCTGCAGCAGCAGTCAGCTGTCTAATCCTACAACCCTCCCTATCACACGTACGGCAGAGCAGGGATTGTGCCCCCTGGTATTACAGGACAGATGTTCCGCGTTGTCTTGAGCCACTTGTGCGCTGCAGATTTTGCCCATTCACACACAGGACATAAGCTCTTTATCTGCACTGGATCCACTTACTTGTATTAATAAGAAACTGATTGGAAACTCCAGGGTGATCCACGTCATGAATGGCAGCTGCAAACAACGCCGCTAAGATCTCCAGATCTGTAAACACCGCCTGGGCAGGGGGACAGAGAGGGGGTTACTGCTATGTGACGTCTACATTGTGACATATAGCTATCCAGGGTGAAGAGGTAGTCACATCCCAGCCCCGGCCCCTTCTACCCTGTAAGATGCCAGTATATGGCAGGTGGGGGTCATATAGTGCTATTACATCAGGACCCAGAAGCTTCCAGCTATGCCTCTGAGGAAAGCACAAGACAGCAACTATTAGGCAAGTGCTCCAGAGCAGCGGCACAGGCTGCACAACCTCAGGGTGACTGCAAAGGTTCTGAGAAACAAGTCGTAGCGCCAGCTCCATGAATCCAAAACTCATTGTGAAGCCCAGGAGAACTCCCCTGTCCACACAGGTCTATACCGGTATGTGTGCTTTATGTGTAGGTGTATCAGTGTGTATGCTTTATGTGTAGGTGTATCAGTGTGTATGTGCTTTATGTGTAGGTGTATCAGTGTGTATGTGCTTTATGTGTAGGTGTATTAGTGTGTATGTGCTTTATGTGTAGGTGTATCAGTGTGTATGTGCTTTATGTGTAGGTGTATCAGTGTGTATGTGCTTTATGTGTAGGTGTATCCGTATGTATGTGCTTTATGTGTAGGTGTATCAGTGTGTATGTGCTTTATGTGTAGGTGTATCCGTGTGTATGTGCTTTATGTGTAGGTGTATCCGTATGTATGTACTTTATGTGTAGGTGTATCCGTGTGTATGTGCTTTATATGTAGGTGTATAAGTGTGTATGTGCTTTATGTGTAGGTGTATCAGTGTGTATGTGCTTTATGTGTAGGTGTATCAGTGTGTATGTGCTTTATGTGTAGGTGTATCCGTGTGTATGTGCTTTATGTGTAGGTGTATCAGTGTGTATGTGTAGGTGTATCCATGTGTATGTGCTTTATGTGTAGGTGTATCAGTGTGTATGTGTATCCATGTATATGTGTTTTATGTGTAGGTGTATCAGTGTGTATGTGTAGGTGTATTAGTGTATGTGCTTTATGTGTAGGTGTATCGGTGTGTATGTGTATCCATGTATATGTGTAGGTGTATCAGTGTATGTGCTTTATGTGTAGGTGTATCCATGTGTATGTGCTTTATGTGTAGGTGTATCAGTGTACATGTCTAGGTGTATCCGTGCGTATGTGCTTTATGTGTAGGTGTATCAGTGTACATGTCTAGGTGTATCCGTGCGTATGTGCTGTATGTGTAGGTGTATCAGTGTGTATTGTGCTTTATGTGTAGGTGTGTCGGTGTGTATGTGCTTTATGTGTAGGTGTGTCGGTGTGTATGTGTAGGTGTATCAGTGTGTATGTGCTTTATGTGTAGGTGTATCCATGTGTATGTGCTTTATGTGTAGGTGTATCAGTGTGTATGTGCTTTATGTGTAGGTGTATCAGTGTGTATGTGCTGCACACAGGCTGTCAGGATTTATGTCGAGGTGCGATGCCACTATATAAGTCCCATGTGTACCGGAGCCTCTCTGTGCGCATGCAGTGAAGTCTATGCCACCTCAGACCTACCTGCATGTGCCAGTCCAGTTAGATCACTGTGTACCGTTTTGTTTTTTGTTTTTTTAATTCTATAAAGATCGCGGATCAAAGTCCTGGGAGCATCAGAGACACATGGAGATGTCTTATTTGCCATGCAGCCACTCTCTTACTTCTTCATGTTAATGCATTATTAAACAGGCCTCAGACTGGCTGAATGGGCTGAGGGGTTTGATGTCAGCACTGTGGACTAGGCAGAGGGATGTGACCACGTAATCAGGTGGAGGCTTAGGTTACTTGTGACGTCCATGTTGCCATCTCCATCTGTTTACATTGTACATTATTAATATTTTCAGGATAGACTGTAACTCCATCACAGACCTGTGTACGGCTAGGTAAGGTCACCAGGAACCTTTCAGCTATCAGTACTCATTTACAGAGCTGGTCGACCATTTCTTTTGTCTGAACAATCGTACCCAAAACAAGCGTGAGAAATGTCATGGGGGTCTCTTACGTCTAATGCTGGAGTGGAGAGGAGCACATGGGTGGACTGGGTGACGTCGGCGGCGTGCAAGCTGTTGTGGTACGCTACGTCTGCATGGTAGTGATCTTCTAAGGTCATCATGTAAGTTATTAGTGTGTCTACAGGGATCTTAAAGGTCTTACACAACTCTCGCTCCTGTGGGAAAAGAGAAGCAAAGAATATTTGGGTAAAGCAGATGAAAACAGAATCCAGTAGTTACAAATATTTTTAAAAAGTCAAAATCGGACATTTGAGCCCGACCGGAGCAGAATTTAGGTAATCCCGACCCCTTTGGAGTCTATTTCCCAGGATTCCTGGCAGAATCAGGACTGCTGGAAAGTATTCTGATAAAAAAAGGTTCTTAGGGCGGGCAGAGGATGACAGGAGTTGTAGTCTATAGTTGGAAGGTTGGAGGCTGTGTAGGCCTAAAGTTCTACATGGCACAAATGTTAAAGGGGTCATCAAGGCCTAGATAAACCCCTCTGACCCCTTTGTCCCAGAGACAGCACCTCTCCTGTGCTCAGTTTGGGTGAACTGCAATACAGCAAACAACCTGAAGACAGGGGTGCCGCTGTTTTTGCAGTAAAAGTAGCTGTCTACTTTATCTACTGTTTTCTAATCCTGGATAAACCCTTTAAAGGGGTTATTCAGCGCTACAAAAACATTTCAGAGAGAACTCAACTCTTGTCTCCAGTTCAGGTGCGGTTTGAAATTAAGCTCCATTCACTTCAATAGAACTGAGCAGCAAAACTCTGCCCAAGCTGGAGACAAGAGTGGGGTTGTCTCTGGAAGAAAGTGGCCATGTTTTTGTAGCGCTGGATAACCCCTATAAGGCCAAAAAGACTGTCAAACCTGCTAATTTCAGCTGCTGACTACCTTACATGTACAGGGACCTCCAGACTCTCCCAATCACAGATGATGCCTGAAGCATCAGACATTCTGGATTTCAGTGCCTGATCCCTTTTGTTCTCTTAGGTAATAAGCCACCAGCAGGGAAGTCTGCAGGGGATTAGGGCCCTATTACATGGCGCAATAAGCTGCCAAATCAGGATGATTCAGCAGATTATCGCTCATTTAAAATGAAAACGATCAGCCGAAGAAACGATCATCGCTTGTTCGTGGTCTTTTAAACTTGTTAAAAATGGGTCGTACATCGCAACGTGTCATAGTACCGTGCAGCTGATGACTGAGAAATGTGTAAAGAAAATAATGAAGTTATATACTTACCTGTCCGCACTCCTCTGTGTCGTCCTAGCTTCTTCCCGCTCACCACATCCACCGATGGCACGTTTAAAGCCATTGACAGGTCGCTCGGCCAATCACTATCCTCAGTGACTGCAGTGAGCAGGAGAAACTTTGAGGACATGGGGGAGCGCTGACAGCTAAGTCTATAATTTTATTTTTACACTTTTAAAGCAAGGGCTGCACAGACATCGCTAAATATATTTATCCCTTGGTGCATTACAATCAAAACATGTAATAAGCTCTAACAAATGGGTGCTCGCTTACATTACATCCTCTCATTGATAACACATGTACACTCTGCTGAACTAAACGTACGAGAAGTGTTTGGTCAATAGCAGTGGCCATCACAATGGGTAAAAGGTGGCCATTGCACCATGCATAAGGCACTACGTCATCTCTCCTTATCCATTGGAGTCACTACCCCCCCCCCCCCTCTCATACTCCCCGTATAAACAGTCAGCTCACCTGGAATATGGTGAACATGATACAGCTCAGCGGACGGTTATTGGAATATTCTGCCACTCGGAAGATATTAAGGCCCCACTTGTTTAAATTATCCAATTCCTGGAAGGATAACAAAAGACACCAACATGATAAGTCTCTGCAGTATTTATCCGGACGATAACATTACATAAAATGTGCAATAAATTTACATTCCCCGACTCCTACACATAGAGGCTTCCAGATGAGCTCTTACTTCTAGGAATATCTGCATTATAACCAGCAAGGGTTAGAAAATTACTTGAAGAAGTCCACTACTTTGGAAACTTCTTTTAGTTAGAAAGGTCCCTGAAAATAAGCTGATCCCACACTGGAGAAATAATGAAGAACCCTATTTCTATTACCTACCAGTGATACAGTACTTACCCTATTCCTATACCTACCAGTGATATGGTACTTACCCTATTGTTATTACCTACCAGTGATATAGTACTTACCCTATCCTTATTACCTACCAGTGATACAGTACTTACCCTATTCCTATTACCTACCAGTGATATGGTACTTACCCTATTGTTATTACCTACCAGTGATATGGTACTTACCCTATCCTTATTACCTACCAGTGATATGGTACTTACCCTATTCCTATTACCTACCAGTGATATGGTTCTTACTCTATTGTTATTACCTACCAGTGATATGGTACTTACCCTATTCCTAATACCTACCAGTGATACGGTACTTACCCTATTGTCATTACCTACCTGTGATATGGTACTTACCCTATTGTTATTACCTACCAGTGATATAGTAAAGACTATGGCACATTTGGACTAGGAGATGGCTCCACCTGGGGAAGCATATGTTCGGGGTTAGAAAGCCACATGTGGCTCCTGAGTCACTGGTTGGGAAAAACTGCTGTAGTGGATGGATATATAGTTCTTAGTAATATGTATAGCATTCAGGTAAACCAGGCTAACAAATATTGGTGTATAAGCTGGGGTGCACTATTGTACTGGGTAGGACAGTATGCTATCACCTGGAGGTTACTGCAATAGCCTTGTATCAATCCTGGTTTGTTGATGGCCCCCTGGAAGACAGCACATGCCTCAGCAGCCATTCCCTATCCAGATCCCTACCACAAGGGTTTTGGTACTGTATAGACCACCTGCACCCCTTCTATTAGTAGGGGTCTGAGCTCATGCATTCTCAAAGAATATATTGACAATTCGGAGGTGGGTATTACTAGGCTAGTGATCCATTTCCCAGACTGTACCTTCCCGAGAGGTTCCTCCTGGTCGGTCTTCACTCCAAATCGAGGTATAGTAGTAGAGTTGGTCAGGCTGGAGCTGTGGGTGAGCTTCTTGACGCCACTGATTTGGCACATGGTCTGCTGTTTCTTCTTCTTCTCCCGCTCCTTCTGTGTTGGGGAAGGGATCTCCACATCATTCTGTTTGTCTGGAAGACACAAGTCAGCGGTATTTATCCCCTTCTCAGTATAAGAACCATATAGACACCAGAATATTCAGTATCTACCTTGCCACCCCACTGACACTTTGTTCTCTTGGAAGATTTTGCAGCTACTTCCTAATGCAGATACACCGAACCTCAAAAGGTAGGTGGGTAACGAAAGGATGAGGTGGACCAAAGGTATCTCCATGGGTTCCCAGCTCTGATGGATGGGTCTTGCTCGGCAAGGTGCACGAGATGCTCTGAAGGCACGAGTCAGGGGGGCTCTGCATTTAAAGTCCACCAGGGACAGCTGTTCTAGGTTTCCTCAGAGCCATCTTACAGGAAGGACGGTGAAAACGGCCAGTTTACTAACTCCACAATGCGTTTCTATGATGGGATCATGTGTCTTATGGGAAGAGATTGCACTATTTACGTGGCGGTATTAACACATCCATCTGTCCAGCTAACATTACACCAGTAGTTACTGGTTTAACTCAATGCAACTTTGCCAATCCTCCCCTCCCCGGCAGTAAATGAGTATAAGATTTCACAGCACTACCTATAGCAACATGAAGTACACAGAATACAAAACCCAGAAGCCCCTAGCCCTGTAGCTTATAAATGGTATGTCCCCACCAGTATTAGCTTCCTGTTATCTGAGAAAGCTTGCTGACAATCAACATGGCCGCAGTGTTTCTAAGGTTAGCCATAAATACAGGATAGCCGCCGGTCGAATATTCATTCAGCCGACAATTCTCTTTGTGGTTCGCCCATACACCTGCGCATGCAGCATGTGTTCTGATAGAACAAGGGGGGTACCAGTGGCTTTTCTCTCCTGGAAACCAATAGATCGGGCATGTTCACATCCAAGTGCCCGATCCTTCTCTCCGGGAGAAAATTATAATGGAAGTCATTCCAGGACGTGATATAGATGAGCATAGAAGAAAATAATTTTGTTGTTTTTGTTTTTTTTTCTTTTTGGGTCGGGGGCTAACTAAGGATCTCAGGGAATAGTTGTAGAAGTAGTTTTATGACACTGGTAGTCCTTCTGAGCTTGACTACACAGATGTCTCGTATCGTAACTAATCCGTCCTATGAGACAGCACACACCGCTCCCCCTTTTCCCACAGCTGGCATTTTTTAAAGGCAAACTAAATATACATTTAGGACCGACAGACATAAATAATTTCCTGCGCCTTTCGCATCAGTCCTGCGTCAGAGGTTTATTAATACACGATGGGATTACTGGCTTTCTGTCTGCATGAGAAGCATGAATCACAAAGCCTTTTGACCACCCCAGGTCATTATATCCTGTGTAAGGGAAGTCCCTGCGGACCAGCTCTATGTACTGATGGCCCTGGGGGAAGATGTGAAGGCTCTACCTGGTGACAGGGACAAGCTTTGTGTGCAATGTTAGATGAAGTAAAGGTGCCGACAATATATGGTGTATGGGGGCCTCCCGACTCTCCCCTGACAGATCATGGCAGTAGAGAGGACCGTCACATATGCATTTTCTTTACAGCTTGAATTTTAAGTTCTTGGAGGGATAAGGGTAATTTTTCACGATCTATGCAAGGACGCAAATGAGTGCTGATGAGAGCGGTCGGTGTACGATTGCAGTGCCTTCTAGACAGCACAATAAAAGGAGTGGCCGGGACGCACAAACAATCCTTGTATTGTTCATGTGGCCCTGGAAACTGATAGCACAGATATGTATATAGCCGTGCTGTCAGTTTCCACATGACACAAGCAGTACATACACTCCTAGTGTGCTGCTGTGTGAATCGGCATCCGGTTCTCCCATGCTGATCTCCGATAGAGATACAGCGGCGGCTGAAGAGCAGGACAGGAGAGCCAGAGAT
This sequence comes from Dendropsophus ebraccatus, assembly GCF_027789765.1. Taxonomy (NCBI): domain Eukaryota; kingdom Metazoa; phylum Chordata; class Amphibia; order Anura; family Hylidae; genus Dendropsophus; species Dendropsophus ebraccatus. The sequence continues at coordinate 211,515,275 of NC_091454.1, read as the reverse complement.
TGTGATGCCGGATCACAAGCAGTGCTGTCAGTTTCCCTTGGTTATTGGCACACATCTCTAGTGGGCCGATAGCAATAAATTTTGCCACAGATGACACCAGCCGAGGATCATGATTACAGGAGACTGGGGCAGCCATTGTGGTGGATCCAAATTTAATAGTTAGGAAGGGGGTCCACATACTTTCTGACAAGAAGTAATGTGACGTATTTCTGCTTCTATATTACCTGCTCTGCAATGGGAATAGTAACCCTGAAAGCATAGGGACCTATGATGCTTTCAGTTCAGACCCAGCAGATCAGCGGTCTATACGTCTGAGTTAAGAGATTAGAAAAGGAATTTCCCAACTTTCGTACTATCTTGTAAAACTGTGGGTCGTCTGGTTCATAGCTGATTCGTGAAGGCCACTGCTGGGAACTCCAATAAATGTTATTACACAGGGGAAGAGGTGGGCACCCAGGGCAGACATAGGGATCAGTGACGTGTGTTTGGATTAGGCAATAGTCGGGGACTTTCTCCTTTGCCACATAGAAATGTGTGCCCCTATTCACATTAAGGGTAATAGTGATAACTACAGTGAGATTCATTAAAACCCAAAGTATCATAGCACATGTTGATTCATTTAGTCGATTTCCCACAGTTTAACTAAGACTCCGGACTTTATCGTACCAGACTTCTCCACGGCTTAGGAGCTATTTTTATAGCGCTAAATGAACCAAACCTCACTTTATATTGGCTCAACCATGAAACCTGCACACTACGTATCTCATCCCACCAGGGTTTAGGACGCCATGATCAGTGGACAAAAACAGTAAAATTGCAAGTCCCGCTCTATACTGCAGCTCTTCCTGTTTAGATTGGCTCCCCTGTATCAGCACCAGCTCTCCGGAAGCCGACTTCCATCACAACAAGGACCCCATCAGATTGTGCTTACTGCTCACCAATAGGACAACGCATCAACCTACCGTATAACACACTGACCTAGAAAGCCAGTCAACGTCTCTACCATGAAAGAAGAATATCACCTGGACTAGATCACAACTTTTACATGAATACCATAGGAAATCAATAACTAATCAATTATCAATGAGCGTCCACAGATCCAGAACTTGACAATATTTCTGGCGTATTTAAAACGGGTATTCCAATTAATACTTTTTTTATACACTTTTTACGTTTTTTAACTTTATAATGTAATATAACTTTATTTAATATTTTTTCACATTGAGCGGCAGCAGTAAAAGGGTGACACAGCCCCTCTGCTTCCACGAATGGCTGTTGGGAACTGCAGGGCTGCAGAAGCCCTAGTCCTGGCACAGTTACATATTGCTAGTGCTTTTGCATACAGCTGTAGCGATACTGAGCGTTTATTGTCATACATGTTGACTTTAGAATAGAAGGGAAGCTGTCAGTAGCGCTGCAGGTACAGCACAGTGTGGCAGAAAGAGTGGTGATTGACAGTTATCCCCACTTACTGTGCCTGCAGCACCACTGACACAGACAGCTTCCCTAAGTGTAATGTCGATTTTAATTCTAACATATATAATATAGATATGAGTGGAAATATATATAGTGCTGCAGATTCCATATATATATATATATATAGAGAGAGAGAGAGAGAGAGAGAGAGAGAGAGAGAGAGAGAGAGAGAGAGAGAGAGAGAGAGAGTGAGTCTGCAGCACTACTGACAGAGGCAGCTTCCCCCAGTGTAACGTCTATTCTAATGCTAACATGTATAATACAGACATCAGGGGAGGCTGCAGCACTAGTGACACAGGCAGCTCTCCCACAGTGTAACATCTATTCTAATGCTTACTTGTATAATACAGTCATCAGGGGAGGCTACAGCACTACTGACACAGGCAGCTTCCCTAAGTGTAATGTTTATTCTAATACTAACATGTAGTAATACGTAATTGTGCCAGGATCAAGGCACTTCTCCTCATACTCAACATAAAAAATAAAAAAATTAACATTTTCGTAAATAAAGATTTATTACAAATGTATATAACTTTATTACAGAAATCCAAAACAATTATCTTTATTCACCACTTGAACCCACAGCAGATGCCCCACCGGCCTATTCTCTTAAAGGTACACCACTGCTTCTTACAGAACTATGTCACAATCCAAAGTACAATCACATTGGAAGTCTTACTCACCGAGAAAGGTGTTGGAAATATATTCTGAGACTTGGTTCCCGGAACGGCTCATCTCAGACAAGTGGGTCAGCTCACGGTTCAGCATTCTCTTGAACTATAGGTGAAAGAATAAAAATTAAGATTAATGGACAAAAAAAAAAAAAATCTACTTGTACGGATGTATTTTCATTGAGTTTTGTGGTGCACAAAGATATAAAGGTTATTACAATATATACCAGATATAATTTTTATCATATGTTGCGATAGTGAAGGTTGCTCAATGCACCCATGCATTGCATTATGTAGCAGACTGCACATTCTGAAGGGAGCAATGTTGCTGCTACAGTCACTCTCTATACAGTTCATTGAAAATCCAAGCAAGTTCCATCTGTATGAGCAGGAAAATGGCAAAATCACAACAAACTGAGCTCTGCCTTACTTTACTATAGGAGTATTTAGTGCTAGTAATAGATAACTGTAAGGGGGATCATCTCCACATAAATATACTCCTGTTACCAGTGTCTACCCCTATAGCACACACGTTATCATCCATACACTACACAATTCCAGTGATGCCAGGCATCCCACCTTGATGTATCCCCAGGACACAGAGCGTAGGTAGTTGGTGTCCGGCATGGTGACTGCTGTGTAGCCTCAGACCTCAGCTGGAAGTTGTAGTCACTTTGTGTCCTCGGACGCTTCCTTCTCAGTTACTTTTCTTATTACATTCCCAGGGTCCTCAGTGAATCATCCTCTTATCTAACTCACCCACATCTGTGATGGAAAGTGGCGGTATAGACTATGCCCCCCTCACCACCAGGTCTCATCAAATAGACCCATTTCTCTCTCATATCTGTCACCCTCTTTTCACTGACCCTCTTTCCCTACAGATTACAGTCTCCCCTATGACTCTTCACACTGTAATGATCCTTTTGCATGTTCCCCCAGACCCCAGTCTCCCTTCCCTCCGTCTGTCTCCTTCCTCAGACCCTAATCTTTCCCATCCTCCTATACTTCTCTGCATTCCCTTCTTTCTTGCACCCCCCTCCCCCTGTCTCTTTCCTGTTGCCTGAAGGGGCGTCTGTCTCTTTTCTCACTCTCTTCCCCCAAACCTGTATTTCCCTGCGTAGACCCCTGCCTCCTCCTTCCAAAATTGTGGATCTCTTGTCCTAAAGTTCAGGAAAAGCTGTGGTCTCTTTCTCCTGAAGTCTCCGGCTTCTAGGTCTCGGATGACGTTGCTATTTTCCAGCTCGGTGGGGTCTCCGATCCCCGCTGACTTATATATCCATTGATCTCTGTAAGACTCTCACAGATACATTCTCTCATCCACAAGTCCTGCTATGACTGCTCCCTCTGCCTGACACAGCCATCCTTGTGTTCCTGCTGCCTCCTTACTACACCCCTCCCCGAGCCGCCTCCTCCTCTATAGTATCCACTCTGCTACACGGACTCTAATAACTAATGTACAGTGTATACACAGTCATCTGCATTACCATAGTGATAGAGAATAGGTCTACACGGCACTGTATATTGTATAGTATCTATACACTGTTAACAATCACACTTTATTATGATTTTATATATACACACACACATATATATATATATATATATATATATATACACACACACACACACACACACATACATACACTGATAATATACTGCTATATATATATATATATATATATATATATATATATATATATATATATACACGCACACAGTGGTACCTTGGTTTAAGAGTAACTTGGATTGAGAGCTCACAGTTTTTCAAAATTTTGACTTGGTTTAAGAGCATTGCTTTGGTTTAAGAGCTCATGTACTGGGTGGGAGGGGGAGTGGGGGAGGGGCATGGTCTGCATAGCAGGGTCTACAGCCCTTGTGTTTGTATTCCTCTCCATTCCTGCTATAATAAGCCTGCACTAACACTCAGCTATACTGGTATAATGTGCCTGCACTTCCACTCAGCCATTCTCACTGCTGTATAGAAAAGTTTCTGTCACTGTCTTCCTGCACAGTGCTGTGATTCTCACTTCCTGATTGGTCCATGCTAAACTGTACTGTACAGTAACTTATAATATCACATTCTGCTGTTTCTAAATGTTTATTTAGTTTGTTTTACATGTTATTCATAATTTAAAAAATTATTATTTTGGGGGTGGGGAACCAATTTTCTGCATTTCAATGATTTCTTTTACAAGCCCGGCCCCGGAACGAATTATGCTTGTACTCCAAGGCACCACTGTGTATATAGATAGATAGAGATAGATAGATAGATAGATAGATAGATAATAACTGAAAACTTCCAAGTCACTGATTCTCCTTCATGAACAGTTTAGTAAGCTCATACATTTTGGAAAAACTAAGACACAGCTGGGAATCTAAGAGAACCCTGAGATTATAAGCTTCCATGTGTACTACAACTATCAGCCAGGTGTATCCCCTACCTATTAGGGTATATGAACTTTATAGAGGGGGGGACCCCGATCAGGAGCCCACACTATTAGTCAGAGGGGAGAGCTGTGGGATTTTGTAAGGCACAGCACATTTTATTTCTTCTCACATAAAGTGCCTGTAACAGCTAAGCTTGTTGTGCCTTTATGTAGTAGAACACGCTTGCTATTTTCTCTTGCATTAGTAAACCCAAAGCAATGAACAGGGGAGACCTTGCTGGGTCTACTATGCATCACACCACAAACAAGGGGGCTCCCCATGACCCCAGTATGCCCAGCCAAGCCTTGTTTGCAGGGAGACAGCCTCTATATGGCAGTGAGATGGTGCTTCCAAGGATCTCTACAACTACAAGGCCAAGAATTCCTCCTAACCACCTACACACTCAGGTAAACAGTAAAGTTTTAAGCTGAAAACAACCAATACAATTAATATACAATGTACCAATAACAATAACTTGTAGCAACTGGCTTGATTTCATCGGTAGACAGTGTCACCTGGGCGGGGCTTCACGGCAGTTGAGCCCCATTTCCTGGCTGGAGAGAGGGCCCAACTATCATAAAGCCCCGCCTAGGTGACACTGTCCACCAATGAAATGAAGCGATTTTAGAGCAGAAAAGTTTTATAGAGATAAATATTGAATGTGCAGAATCTAAGCTTGTGCATGGTGTAGAGAACCACACACAAAGTAAGGGGGGGGACTTTAAATTATCCTTTGATCACTTTGTCCAATAGATGCCAACCACATTGTTCTACGTGCAAGAGGAGCACAATGTACTGTATCCCCATGGTACTGCTATGTGTAGATGTGATCCTCAATCCTTTTCCACCCTCAGGACGATCTCGCTTACTACAATGGCCGTCACTCCTCAGTCTCTCCTGTGTTACTGTGTGTATAAATCTTAGACGGCTACTGATCTCATCCACTAACATGGATAATGAAGACAATATTAAGCCCTATTATATGCTCTAAGTCAGGGATAAGGAACCTGCGGCCCTCCAGCTGATAAAAAACTACAATTCCCATCATGCCTAGATAGATAAAGTTTAGCTGCCCAGGCATGCTATGAATTGTAGTTTTCCCAAGAGACGGATGATGCTAAACAGCTCAAGACAATAAAATACAGTGCAATGTGATTATATACACAATATATATCACATATACAGGGTTATCTCCCCAGTACTTTACAATTTGTAAGTAGGGAACATTATGACTTGGAAGAAGAAGAAATCTCAAGTAGACAAAGGTCTTATGGTCTGTCACTGGAAAAGCTACTTGGCTAAGCTCCTAAAGAGACACCATCCATGCTATAAAGCAGGGAGTCAAACCATCAGCCCTCCAGCTGCTCCAAAACTACAATAACCATCATGCCTGAGCAGCCGAAGCTGTGTTAGCAGAAAACCGACAGACGCCATCTTTGTGAGCCATATTGGTTTACTAAGAATTGTTCTGTGTACTTCCAGTTTTAGGGCAATCATCGCCACTGGATCCATGTATAGAGTCACAGGGCTCTCTGGTTTCATAGCCCCACTGTGGTCGCAGAATGTGACGTTACCCCCTATACAGTAATATAATTCCGCCAATAACTCCCCCCCCCCCCCCAAAAAAAAATAAAAAATCATTTTAAATTCTTGATCTCCACGATTTTGCCCAAAAATGTTGGTGCAGAACAATTAAACAATTTACAGTTCAGCAACTCTAAACTTTGCTGAATGGAATGAACATCGGAAAGTAGAGACTTGCCCCAATCCGGCTGACATTTCTACATGAGAAAACTTGACCGCTGACACTATCCTGACTGGAGATATTATGGGAACTAAGCAAATATTCTCAGACAATTCCCAAAATTCACGACTAGTATTTCCATGGTCACCACAACTACCTGGAAGATGCAGGCCCATTACAGACCAGGGATATGCAGGCCCATTACAGACCAGGGATATATAGGCCCATTACAGACCAGTACTATATAGGCCCATTACAGACCAGGGATATGCAGGCCCATTACAGACCAGGGATATGCAGGCCCATTACAGACCAGGGATATATAGGCCCATTACAGACCAGGGATATGCAGGCCCATTACAGACCAGGGATATATAGACCCATTACAGACCAGGGATATATAGGCCCATTACAGACCAGGGATATGCAGGCCCATTACATACCAGGGATATGCAGGCCCATTACAGACCAGGGATATGCAGGCCCATTACAGACCAGGGATATATAGGCCCATTACAGACCAGGGATATACAGGCCCATTACAGACCAGGGATATATAGGCCCATTACATACCAGGGATATGCAGGCCCATTACAGACCAGGGATATATAGGCCCATTACAGACCAGGGATATATAGGCCCATTACCGACCAGGGATATATAGGCCCATTACAGACCAGTACTATATAGGCCCATTACAGACCAGGGATATGCAGGCCCATTACAGACCAGGGATATATAGGCCCATTACAGACCAGGGATATATAGGCCCATTACAGACCAGGGATATATAGGCCCATTACAGACCAGGGATATATAGGCCCATTACAGACCAGGGATATATAGGCCCATTACAGACCAGGGATATATAGGCCCATTACAGACCAGGGATATGCAGGCCCATTACAGACCAGGGATATAAAGGCCCATTACAGACCAGGGATATGCAGGCCCATTACAGACCAGGGATATGCAGGCCCATTACAGACCAGGGATATGCAGGCCCATTACAGACCAGGGATATGCAGGCCCATTACAGACCAGGGATATATAGGCCCATTACAGACCAGGGATATATAGGCCCATTATAGACCAGGGATATGCAGGCCCATTACAGACCAGGGATATATAGGCCCATTACAGAGCAGTACTATATCAGGGCTCCAGATGGCGACCAAAATGGTCGCCAATGCGACTAATATTTTGCAAATGGCGCCCAGATTTATTAATCTGGGCGCCATTTGCGACTGGCCCCGGCCGGGGTGTCCCATCCTATCCCCGGCAGCGCGGCGCATCAGTGAGCTCCCTGGGGCCCTGACTTCCGGCACAGGAAGCGCACGTCAGAGACGCTTCCTGTGTCAGAAGTCACAGCCCCGGCGTACAGGGAGCTCACTGATGCGCCGCGCTGCCGGAGATAGGACGGGACACCCCCGGCACCCGCGCATCAGCCGGGGACAGCGTCCGAAGTAGAAGAGGATCGCCGGGGGAGCGGGTTGTCAGGTGAGTTTGTGTGTTTGTTTTTTTTAAAATACTGCTTAGCATAGAGGAAAGGGGGGGGGGCATCTATAATGGGGGGAAGAGAAGGGGAGGCATCTATAATGGGGGGAAGAGAAGGGGGGGGGCATCTATAATGGGGGGAAGAGAAGGGGGGCATCTATAATGGGGGGAGAAGAGGGGCCATGTTCAAGGGGGGGGGAGAGGGGGGCTATCTATAAGGGGAGGGGGTATCTATAAGGGGGGGAGAAGAGGGGGCATCTATAATGGGGAGGAGGAGGGGGCATCTATAATGGGGGTAGAGGGGGTCATCTATAAGGGGAGGGGGTATCTATAAGGGGGGGAGAAGAGGGGGCATCTATAATGGGGGGGAGAAGAGGGGTCATCTATAATGGGGGTAGAGGGGGTCATCTATAAGGGGAGGGGGTATCTATAAGGGGGGGGGAAGAGGGGGCATCTATAATGGGGGGGAGAGGGGGCATCTATAATGGGGGTAGAGGGGGTCATCTATAAGGTGAGGGGGCCATCTATAAGTGTAGGGCAAACTGGCTGCAGACACTGGGAGGTAGATATATGCACAATTATTATTATCAGGGCCCCTCAGGTGTCTATTGTAGGGGGTCACTTGCATTAGTCACTAGGTGAGAGATATATCTATCTATATACACATCTTGTGGGGGGTCACTATGGCTGCAGTCATAAGTCTAGCTCAGTATGTATAGACTGTTGCAAGCTTTTAAAGGGAACCTGTTGACCCCCGTGCCAGGGTGACAGGCTCCCAACCCCCGTTAGAGCCCCCTATACTCACCTCATCGCGCCGGATCCCGCTTCTGAAGATGGTCGGGTCACGGAGATCTCAGCCGCTGCAGCCCGGCGCGCACACTGAGAGATGAGTCCAACGCTCATAGAGAATGACGGAGCGCTGTCATCCTGTCATTCTCTGAGCGTTGGACTCATCTCTCAGCGCACGCCGGGCTGCAGCGGCTGAGATCTCCGTGACCCGACCATCTTCAGAAGCGGGATCCGGCGCGATGAGGTGAGTATAGGGGGCTCTAACGGGGGGTTGGGAGCCTGTCACCCTGGCACGGGGGTCAACAGGTTCCCTTTAAGTTCAAGTTCAGAAGAGTAAGCCTCATTAAAAGGCTAGCCAAGTGAGGCTGAAGTACTGAGTCAGACTGTATATGGTTGTCAGATGTATATGGTTGTCAGACTGTATATGGTTGTCAGGTTGCAAGTTTCCATGTTGAACATTTTCAAACTAAGAAAAGAAAGGATCTAAAGGAGGAGGAGGCTGCCATGGCCTCTGCACACAGTAAGTCCCATTTAACATAACATTAATTTTACATGGTTTAAAATGTTGGCGACCAAATATTCTATTTGGCGCCTAAATTTTTCAGGTTAGGAGCCAATGGCTCCTAGGTAAATTTTTTAGTCTGGAGCCCTGTATATAGGCCCATTACAGACCAGGGATATATAGGCCCATTACATACCAGGGATATATAGGCCCATTACAGACCAGGGATATATAGGCCCATTACAGACCAGGGATTTATAGGCCCATTACAGACCAGGGATATACAGGCCCATTACAGACCAGTACTATATAGGCCCATTACAGACCAGGGATATGCAGGCCCATTACAGACCAGGGATATATAGGCCCATTACAGACCAGGGATATATAGGCCCATTACAGACCAGGGATATAAAGGCCCATTACAGAGCAGTACTATATAGGCCCATTACAGACCAGGGATATATAGGCCCATTACAGACCAGGGATATATAGGCCCATTACAGACCAGGGATATATAGGCCCATTACAGACCAGGGATATATAGGCCCATTACAGACCAGGGATTACAGATCAGCGATACATGGGGTCATTACAAACCAATACTATGTAGACCCAATACAAACCAGTGAGATGTGGGGCCATTACAGACCAGTAAGACTTATGCCCCTATTACACGAGTCGTTTGGAGGAGCAAACGAGCGCTATTTGCACTCGTTTGCTCCTCGTTCCCCGCTCGCTGCCGCCGCTATTCAACGAGGGGCGGCGGGGGGGTTGCTGGGGGGGCTGCCCGGGGGATCGCTGATCGTCCGGGCAGCCCATAGGATACAGCAGCGCCTGCTGCCGATGCTCCTATTCAACGGAGCGGCGGCAGCAGATCGCTGCTATATCAGTCGCTTGTTTTTCAACATGTTGAAAAACAAGCGACTGCAACGATCAGCCGACATGAACGATGTCGGCTGATCGTTGCACTCTATTCCACGGGACGAATATCGTTCGTAGCGGCTGATATCGGCCGAATACGAACGATATTGCTCCTCTAAACGACCCGTGGAATAGGGCCTATAGGTCTGATATAAAAGTAGACCAGTTACAGCCCAGTGGTATGAACACCCATTACAGACTGAAGCCATGCACACATTCTCTTGAGAGTAATCTGAAGGAGCACACTGTTTGTGAGGTGGTAAATATGGCGGCTTTCTTCCAAGCACTGTGCCAAACCTGTACATGAGTGGTCTCTGGTATTGTGCATTGAATGAATGGGAAGGAGCTGCAATACCATACACAACCTGAGGACAGGTTTGGCGCTGTTTGTAGGAAAGCCATGTTTTCAAAGTCCTTTAGGTACTAAGCTATGACTTTAAGAAGAGTCAACAACAGTTCTCACTGTTTTTAGTTATCTTTACACTATAAAGGGGGTTAGGAAGGCCATCTAAGTGTGCGGGGGAGCCCTGTGATAGGCAGCAGCGCCCTCTAGTAACCCACACGGCTCCATCTACATGGTCGTCTCTGGTATCCAACCAAGGTCCTATATCAGGTATTGCAACTGAGAAGCCAAAGAACTCAATAGAACATCATGGCCTCGTTGTTTAGAGGATAAGTGTACCAAAGTAGGGGCCTCCATCCTAAGCATAAGCCGGGATATCCTATCACCAGGATTTGGTGTTATAACCTGCTGTCAGGACACAGCCATGCTTTGTAATATACCTCAAGATGCTATGTGGGCCATAAGCCCCAAAGGTTCAAGGACTGGGTCACAATGGAGTCAACAAAAGAAAACCATAGGATGTAATGTAAGATCTCCTTGTGAGAGGATGAACCACAGTACATGGTCCGGTCCCTCAGGTGATAGCTCAGGGACCGAATTGCACCACATAATATGGTCAGTATAAATGATCATGGCTACATTCCCTATGATCAAACATTGCAGCTAACACAAGCGGATTGCTGAGAGGAGTATGAGACAGATTTCTCTAGTACAAGTCGTCTTCTATCTTCAAGGCATTGTTTACATCCAGTGACTTGTCCAAGGTCACAAGCTGCTGACACTGGGATTCGAGCCCCGGTCTGCAGGAGGTGTCATGTCTGCACGGTCTACCTATTATACCATGTGTAGAAGCAATTTACAACGTAGACAATAGACCCGAGACTAGACTACAGGATATATCAAGCCCTAGGATGAATCAAGGACGGGCCCTGGTTTTGGCCTCCAGGGTCTAGAGAAAGCAAGATGACCGAATGTTAGAGGGGTCTATACTGGTAGTAAGGGCTACGGAGATCATCATAAACTATAATGGCTCTGATATGTACAGACTCAACGAGGATATCCCATATGTCTTGTTTAAGCTTTAGTATTGACCTTGGAGACCAGTGCTGCACTGAAGTCGCCTTGTTTACTATAAACCGAGGAACCCTTAAAATGCCTGAAGCTGATGACATCACTGCCTCATATTTAGTGATGTCACCAGTTCAGAAGCAGCCTTGTTCCTTACCACAACATGGCTGCCACCACTGTACCAACAGTGTATAGGTATCACCTGGTCCCACCATCCAAAAATATAGAAAGCCAAAATTCCCACTGGCAGAACTGTAACCGATGACATCACTGCCCCATAGAGAGTGATGTCACCACTTCAGGAATAGCTAATAAGCTGCCTTGTTACCTAGCACAACATGGCTGTCCCCTTGAAGAAACAGAAGGCAATACATATGAATAACATGTCTATGTATTACCTGGTCCCACCATCCAACCAGCCAAGGTCTGGAGCATGTCTCACAGAAGAAATCTACTAAGGGCATTTTTCAATCCTGGATGGATAGATCCGAAGGAATCCAGTCTGCGGGACCACGTTGGAACAGACAAGGCCAACCGCGAAAAAGTTCCCAATCCACAAACGGGCTAAGTTTTCGGACAATTGTTATATCCTTCTTCGATTTGGTGCTGAAAAGATTTGTTTCCAGAGATGTTATTCGGAGTCTCAAAATCATCAGAACTAAAAGCTCAAGTTAAAAAAAAAAAAAAAAAAAAAAAAAAAAATCAACAAAAGTTCATAGTCCTCCAGCAAAAAAAGAAGAAATAATAATCAAAAAATTTGTAGAGAAATAAAAGGATATCCTTTCCTGTTTCCGGTGAGATTTTTCGGTTTTGCCTTGAAGTTTTTCCAGTCCGTAAAGTTGAGTGAAATTTTAAAAAATCCTTTTAAAAAGTAGAAAAACAAAAAGTCGTAATAATTCCAATTAAAAAAAAATAATTCCTTTGCCGGACGGCACACGGAGGATGATGTGGTTTGAGGACACCTGTCTCCTTGCCCTATAGTTGGCTGCTGTTGCTTGGTTTCACAGCAAGCTCAATGTGGGGTGGTGTAAAAATCGGGGAGGGTCAAATCCCCGAATCACTAGAAGTGACATAGGAGCGATCACTTGGCTCGTGAAAGGACATAGCCATGTGGGAGGTAGACGAGAGACTGTCGGTATTTTCCTGCTCCCCCCCTCCATAGAATTCAACACAGTCCGGAAAGAAAACAAGAATTCTACAGATCCTCCCGGGCCCCCGAGATGTGGAGAGAGGGGCTCGGCATGACACCCCACAATGAGTCAATAATGAAATAAAACAAGGATCCACGTCCGAAATGCAGCTAGGCCGGTGATTTTAACCCATCACTACCAGGATGTGTGGAGAGAAAAAAAAATCCTGCAGCTCCTCTCATTTTATTTGTGGGTCACATCTTTAAAGCCTTCAGCAATTGCCCTGCACCCCCTCCCGCCCCCCCACCCCTTGTCGTCCTCTTCTTCTTCCTCCGTGTCTTGATGTTGGGGGGAAAGAAAACAAGTCAGTGTTTCGGAGGGCCTAAGAAACTGCAAGATAAGGCCTCTTCCTGCATCCTTAAGGGGAAAAGAGGAGGTAGCATATTATGGCAGCATCCTTCCTGGGTACCAAATCCAAGCTGCAGCCCGGGCGGATGGAGGGGACAGGACGCTAGCACATGGATGCTGGAGACAAGGACGAGCTGGAAGGTGGTGGTCTTTCCTTCTAGGCTGGAGATGCCTCCTGGAGGGCCGTTTGTCTGCCAATATCTCCGGTTATTCGTACATCTAGCATACTGCAGTAGGCAGGGATGTGATGTAAAATGCAAAGGGAGGGGAGGAGAGGGAAGGGGGAGGGAGTGGAGAGCGGCAGCCGTGCTTCTAGGCATGACATTCTCACAATCAGCCAGTGCAGCCAATCTGATTTCCTTTAAGAAAAGAGCTATTATGACTTGGGATTATGTTCCCCATTCAGGGTGATAAGACGTGCAAGGTCACCAGCCAGACGGTGCACAATGTCACCATGGGGAGGGCTGGGCAGATGGGCTTGTTTACCTGGCACCTCTTATTCCTCAATCTATGGCAATGACTTATTGTCACACGATCTGTGATCACGTTCTGTCACGTGCAAAGTGATCTCCCCAAATGACTGACGTCCTATCATTCCTCATGGCCATGGCTTTGGTGGCTGCTCAGGATTATTTGCAGCCTGCTTTCCTTTATACAAGGAGACTATACATCCTCGTACTGAAGGGTACAGGGGTGGTTCAGTGGTTAAGGGAGCCGACTGTGACAGGGTCAACTCAATGTCAGCTACTGATGACCTTGGGACATCCGTACCCGGCAGCGCTCCGTCCTTAAGGGTCAAATGTACATGGCAAGTCCTTGTTATATCTATAGCATCTACAACGGCCGACATTGCGCCATCTCTGGGACCCCAGTATTAGTGGACTGGTAGAGATGGTTGTGGATAAGTATGGCCCTATGCAGTGTATGGGAGATGAGACAGACGCACCTAGACTAGGGGGAGCAGGGGCCCTAAATCTCCGGATAAGAGGACCCCTTCGCATTGTAGACAATTATAACATATCAACGTGTCACAGATGGGAATACCCCTTTAGGTTTTATTGGAACCCATGTAAGCTGTAGGCACATAAACAGAACCCTCTATTATAATGGGGGAGCACGATGTGACCATGATCATCAGTGTAACTGTATACCTTCCCCCACCCATAGCTGTAATAACATTGGGGTACTCCGGAATATTTTTTTTTTATTTGCAAATCAACTAGTGCCCGAAAGTTATACAGAATTGTAACTTACTTTTATTTAAAAATCTCCAGTCTTTGAGTACTTATCAGCTGCTGTATGTCCTGCAGGAAGTGGTGTATTCTCTCCATTATGACACAGTGCTCCCTGTCTGTATCAGGAACTGTCCAGAGCAGGTATTCTATGGGGATTTGCTACTGCTCTGGACAGTTCCTGACATGGACAGAGGTGGCAGCAGAGAGCACTGTGTCAGACTGGAAAGAGTACACCACTTCCTGCAGGACATACAGCAGCTGATAAGTACTGGAAGACTTCAGATTTTTAAATAGAATTAAAATAAAAATCTGCATAACTTTCTCAGCTGCTGTATGTCCTGCAGGAAGTGGTGTATTCTCACTAGTCTGACACAGTGCTCTCTGCTGCCACCTCTGTCCTTGTCAGGAACTGTCCAGAGCAGCAGCAAATCCCCATAGAAAACCTCTCCTGCTTTCTAGGCTGGAAAGAATACACCACTTCCTGCAGGACAGCCAGCAGCTGATAAGTACTGGAAACAAGATTTTTTTTTTAAAGAAGTAAATTACAAATCTCTGGTACTTTCTATCAATAGTTGATTTAAAACAATTTTTCATGACCATACAAAATCAGCAAGTGCTGGGCCCAATGTCATAGGTATCTTCCCACAGTGCAGCATCAATGCCAGTCATCTCAGGATTACGTGCTGTATGAGCCAACAGTAACGTATACAATGGTCACCATTCTCAGAACATCTATTGTGTCACACAGCTCTGGAGTAATGGCAAAAGTAACTTAACAAATCCATTCAACCCCTATAGAGCCTGATATTTCTCCGCCAAGAGCAATAGAGAACCATGCCTCAATCTCCACTCACTTCTATGGCAGCCAATCACACTCTTTCTTGACAAATGTCCGAGCTGGGAATCTCTCTTTAAACGTTCTATAATCCCATTTTGATAGAAAGGTTCACAGTTGGTCGTCGGTGATCAGCTGTAATCTTAAATACAGGGTTGGAAATTCCTGCAGCGCCACCACAGGGGAAATGAAGTATTGCACGGGGGCCCACTGAAATCAATGAACTCATAATGACCTGGTGGCATTTAAAAACAGATTCTCTAAACCAGATCCAGACCTTGTAATGGCCGCTTATTTATTATGAGGCTTTATAGTAACTTAGCAGACATCTGCCAGATCAAAAGTCATCGCTGCATGGAAGAGACCTCGGGGAAATCAGTGGCTAATAAAGTTACCGTCAGCGATCAGTGCCAGCCAGCTGCTGGCTGGGCAAATTAAAAAAATAGTTTTACCCTTGTATACCGCACTAGTCAGTCTACAAGGCAAATACTGTGTAGAGGATTGGAAGACTCCCATAGCAGGGATTTTTTTTTTTATTAAAAATTAAAAAATCTCCAGTCTCCCAGTACTTATCAGTTGCTGTATGTCCTGCAGGAAGTGGTGTATTCTTTCCAGTCTGACACAGTGCTCTCTGCTGCCACCTCTGTCCATGTCAAGAAATGTCCAGAAAAGGAGAAAATCACCATAGAAACCTTCTCCTGCTCTGGACAGTTCCTGACATGGACAGAGGTGGCAGCAGAGAGCACTGTGTCAGACTGGAAAGAATACACCACTTCCTGCAGGGTAAGCAGCAGCTGATAAGTACTGGAAGACTGGAGATTTTTTTTTTTTTAATAAAAATAAATTACAAATCTATGTAACTTTCTGACACCAGCTGATTTAAAAGAAAAACATTTTCGCCGGAGTTCCCCTTTAATAAATGGATGTTGCAGACGTGTGGCTGGAATCTAAGAGGAAACCTGGTTCTATTCCCCAGCAGCAACACCACAGGGGAAGATCAGAATTACACAATTTCCACTGATATTAACAGGGTGTCTATGTAATGCAAACAAGCTAGGTCCTCCAGAGGAGACACTCTTTTCTCTCCCTAAACTAGAGAATCCCTTTAAATCGGATGCATGTCGCCAATGTGTGCACCAATCAGTAACACATTCCAGGCATTATGGGATACATATGACGCCTCCACTGACAGGACGGAGACTCACAGCGGATCTACGTGTGTGCACCGGCCTCTCTTACCTTGTTGGAAGCCATTTCACTGACAGAGCGATAGGTCTGTATGGTCTCTAGCTGATCTAGACACCAGTCTAGTTCTTCTAACGTCTCTTTGGCTAGCTGCTGATACGTCTCCTCTGTAGAAGAAAACATGACAAAGAGTCAAGAATAAAACTATGTACAGGGCGATAAAGAAGGGGTCTCTGTATTGTCATTAAAATGTCGTCATCTCAGAATACAATTTTAGACGCCCGATGTAATAAGGTGAATCACATACATTGCATTACTGAACATATCCTGTATTAGGCTCCAGAGCTGCACTCACTATTCTGCTGAACTATCTTATTCCCTCCTTCTAAGCAACAAGCTTGCTGACTGTTTCCAATAATTACCAGCAGAATAGTGAGTGCAGCGTAACTACAGATCTATACAACTTAAGTATAGAAATGTGTGTGTGTGTATATATATATATATATGTATATATATACATACACACACACACACACACTTATATGACATCCATATAATGTAAAGTACTGGACCTAAACTTCAAAAAAACTCCATATAGTTATACCATCAATTTTCTTCCTAGAAGTTGTTTCCCCAACTATGACAGCATGCACACATCTGCAGGTTGTATGGACCCACGATATGGTTCACATAGAAAATCTAGCTCCTGCTGTACCCTCTGTGTGCCTCTTATTTTACACTCATTGACAAAAAAAAAAAAGTAGTTGTTGGAATCGAATCGACCTAGAAAACCATCCTACTTCTCTTAGTTCAGTGACGCCCCTCTTCTCAAAGTCTGTCAACTGGGTAAAATAATTGTACCTTACCATATTGTTGAGCAGAAGTACACTACCCAAAAGTAGCCTCTGAGTGCATTCATATAGGCCAGGGGTAGGTAACCTTAGCTCTCCAGCTGTGGCAAAACTACAACTCCCATTATGCTTTGGCTGTCCAGGCATGATGGGAGTTATAGTTTTGCAACAGCTGGGGAGTCAAGGTTTCGTACCCCTGATATAGGGCATCAGGGGAAGCACTTTTACGCCCTCTTGTGGCAAGACCCAGTATCTGATCTGACCACACCTGTAACCATTTACATATCGGCCAAGTTTTGCTGCACTCGGACATTTCTATCTGGGTGCCCTTTTTATTTTTGTCAACAAGTGTATATGTGCCTACAAAGATCTTTGTCCTTCTTCTATCGGACGCTGCCTTACAGAGGCACCATAAGCCGTCCATAGTGCTATGGGTTCACTTTGACTATCAGTTTTGATGACTCTCCACACTAGATTTTGTCAGTGAAGTTGTGAGCTGGTTATGTTACGTTACTGCAACGTTTAAAGGGTCAGAGTCATTTAATTTTTTTTTTTTGCAGAATACAATAGTACAGGCGATTTTAAGAAACTTTGTAATTGGGTTTAATAGCCGAAAAAGGCATTTTTATCATGAAAAAGCAGTTTGAAGCTCTCCCCCTGTCTTCATGGTTCTCATAAGGAGAGGGGAGGGGTGGAGGGAAATGAGGCACCAAAACAGGACAACAAAGAGTTAATTTACAGCTACATCACAAGGCTATCACCTCTGAAGTCAGCACTGACCTCTTTGACCTCGAATACGGTCTTTCACATAGCTCCCACTGTGTAATCCCTTGTTCTCTGCTGCCGACTAATCTTCCTCCTCCCCCTTCCATAGGTTACATAGGGCTCCAGAGAGTCGAGATTTCCTGATAATGAGCAGTGAGTGAGAAAGAGGAGGGGGGGGGACCTGGAGAAAGTCTTTTTGAATGCAGATAATGGCATATTTGCCTAATAAACCCAATTACAAAGTTTCTTAAAATCGCCTATTGATTTCTGCCAAAAAAAAAACAAAAAAAAAACGACAGTGACACTTTAATTCTGCAGCTAACATAAGAGGCCAGTGTGCCCCTAGGAGCATCGGGAGGAGCTGGATAATATCTTCTATAGCACTGGTGACATAGATGTGTGTGTATAGGTACCCCCATACATCAGTCAGACTTACCTGAGAGAGTGGCTTTACAGACCGTTTGCTGAGGCATTACTGGAGAGCGTCTGGCAAAGAGAACAATACAATCTATTATGCATCACTATCAGATGGTTATAGCCAATACGTAATTCTTCCATCATCAGACTCTATATTATTGTGTATTGGCAGCTAGTAACTAATAAGGGCAGTATCAGGGATCAGTAAGATGTGGGACTGTATAGGAGCAGGAGACTGATCCTCACTACCCATCAAGGGCAAGGAAGCTCAGACCTGCCCGACACAGGACCCTGCTAATGGAGTATTTCTACTGTGCAGGTACTAAGGCTGGACAGGGTGAGTACTCACTTGTTGGTAGGTGTTGTAACATTGGCGAGGATGGTGAAGTTGTTCCGGACACTACGCAGGCTGGCCAGCACCTGAGGACATAGTAACATAGGACAGAGTAACAATAATAAAAAGGTGAGAAACTATGTAGAGAGTTAGTGATAGAGAGTGCCCATCTCTGAGCACCACCTTACCTGCACAGACATACACAGCTGAATCACTTATGTACTGACCCGGAGTCATACTCCTGCATTATGCTTTAGAGCTGCGCTCACTATTACAATACTTATCCTGTATTTACACAGTGACCCCACCAGCAGAATAGTGAGTGAAGCTCTGGTGTATAATACAGGATGTAACTCCACCAAGAGAGCATACCCCTTAATGCCAAGTTCTAGGATCACCTAGTACAAATACATCATTAAAGAGAACCTGTCACTGGTGTTAAGCCGCCTTAGATGGGGGCAGCACAAACTAAAGACAAAAATTATGAACAGATCTGTTCAGTTGTTCTCCAGTACTTATCATCTGCTGTATGTCCTGCAGAAAATGTTGTATTCTCTCCAGTCTGAAACAGTGCTTTCTGCTGCCACCTCTGTCCATGTCAGGAACTGCCCAGAGCAGCAGCAAATCCCCATAGAAAACCTTTTCCCGCTTTGGGCAGTTCCTGACATGGACAGAAGTGGCAGCAGAGAGCACTGTGTCAGACTGGAAAGAATATACCACGCCATGCAGGACATACAGCAGCTGATAAATACTGGAAGACTGCAGATTTTAAAAGAGAAGTGTATTATAAATCTATAAAACTTTCTGACACCAGCTGATTTAAAAAAAAAAAAAAAGTACCCCTTTTATACATGGGTTCTATGTGGCATTATATGGCAGTATTATTCAGGTTCTGTAGGCAATGCTTTTTGGACAATATTGTGGTATTACATTCCCTAAATAACCTTCACATGTGTATAAAATTAATCCTGACCACTCACTGGCATTACATGGTGTTATATGCCATCTCTGAAACAATTGCATAGTTACTGTAGACACAAATTACGGTATGAATGGTTGTTATCAGCCAAACTACCTGTAAGTTTATGGCAGCCTATACCTGTATCACAAGATATCTGTATCTGTAAGTGGCCTGAGTCACACTGCATGAACGCAGGGTCGCTGACGCTGTCTGAGCAGGGCAGGGCTTCCTAGGACCTCTTACATCCATTCTTTATGTATGACCATGGCTTGGATTTCACATCTACAGACAAGGCTAGTAAGATGGCAGCCTGGGCTATAGCAATGATAATTGGTTCAGATTGGGGTGGTCTGAAATCATTAGAAGCTCGAGCTACTGCTTCATCTCCCCAATGCTTTACACTGCAGAATAAACCAGTAAGTCAGTGCATAGTGAGGAACTCAATGATAAGAAGCTACTAGTAAGAAAGGGATCATCAGGTAAAGACTAAGGGCTATGAGCCTCAATAAGAGGCAGGTATATAGCTGCAATATATACTGGCACTCACAGGCACATAGGACTGGCCAGGCTGGTATTGACTGGCTTCTGTTTGGAAATACAGACTAGTAGCTGTGTAGAAATCCAGTCCAGTCTGCATAATGAGTATGATATTTAGGAAGATGCCTGGGGTTTCATGGGATCCTTTCACATGTTTCATTGGTTCCAGACTGGCAAAGAACTTGGCCTGAAGTCTGAATTCATTTAGAGATCTGGTCTGGGATCTGATTATTAGATGGCACAGGCCACACTGTAAGCAAGCCCCGATCTCCTAGATCTTCTCCTTTACAGAGCCCTTAGGAAAGCAAAATTCATTTAGACCCCAGACCAGGCACCTAAATTAATACAGTCCTTGAATAAATGGAGGTGTAGTCTGGGGTCTGAATAAATTGGGAGGTGTAGTCTGGGATCTGAATAAATTGAGAGGTCTAGTCTGGGGTCTGAATAAATTGAGAGGTGCAGTCCGGGTCTGAATAAATTGAGAAGTGTAGTCCGGGTTCTGAATAAATTGAGAGGTGCAGTCCGGGGTCTGAATAAATTGAGAGGTGTAGTCCGTGGTCTGAATGTATTGAGAGGTCTAGTCTGGGGTCTGAATAAATTGAGAGGTGTAGTCTGGGGTCAGAATAAATTGAGAGGTGTAGTCTGGGGTCTGAATAAATTGAGAGGTGTAGTCTGGGGTCTGAATAAATTGAGAGGTCCAGTCTGGGGTCTGAATAAATTGAGAGGTCCAGTCTGGGGTCTGAATAAATTGAGAGGTGTAGTCTGGGGTCTGAATAAATTGAGAGGTCCAGTCTGGGGTCTGAATAAATTGAGAGGTCCAGTCTGGGGTCTGAATAAATTGAGAGGTGTAGTCCGGGGTCTGAATAAATTGAGAGGTGTAGTCTGGGGTCTGAATAAATTGAGAGGTGTAGTCTGGGGTCTGAATAAATTGAGAGGTCTAGTCTGGGGTCTGAATAAATTGAGAGGTGTAGTCCAGGGTCTAAATAAATTGAGAGGTCTAGTCTGGGGTCTGAATAAATTGAGAGGTGTAGTCTGGGGTCTGAATAAATTGAGAGGTGTAGTCTGGGGTCTGAATAAATTGAGAGGTCTAGTCTGGGGTCTGAATAAATTGAGAGGTGTAGTCTGGGGTCTGAATAAATTGAGAGGTCTAGTCTGGGGTCTGAATAAATTGAGAGGTGTAGTCCAGGGTCTAAATAAATTGAGAGGTCCAGTCTGGGGTCTGAATGTATTGAGGGGTCTAGTCTGGGGTCTGAATAAATTGAGAGGTCTAGTCTGGGGTCTGAATAAATTGAGAGGTCCAGTCTGGGGTCTGAATAAATTGAGAGGTCCAGTCTGGGGTCTGAATAAATTGAGAGGTCCAGTCTGGGGTCTGAATAAATTGAGAGGTGTAGTCCGGGGTCTGAATAAATTGAGAGGTGCAATCCGGGGTCTGAATAAATTGGGAAGCCTAGTTGGAGTCTAATTTTTTTTCAGACCCCAGATTACACCTCTCAGCATATTCAGACTAGAAGTCCAAATGTATTCTGACTACAGACTACACCTCACAATTTATTCAGGGACTGAATTAATTTATAGATCTGGTTGGGGTCTGAATTTTGCATTCTGTTCTGGGGTCTGAATTCTTACACATGGGTTACATAATGGAGCCTTCTGGTGGCTGTAATCTTAGGTTCTGAATGAATGTTCTGGGGTCTGACCTCTTACACATGGGTTACATAATGGAGCCTTCTGGTGGCTGTAATCTTCGGTTGAATGTTGTGGTCAGGGGTCTGAATTTATTGTGTCTTGTAGGGATTCCCTGAAGCTCAGGTGGTTTGTTAGCCCCGGTCTTTATGCTATAAGCTTGGGTTGTCATGTCCACCTTTACTATGGACAATGTGTATTAGATCACACCCCCACTTCTCTACAGAGACCCCATAGTGGTTTACCCCTTGAGAACATTTGTGTTGTAGACAGTAGAATCCTCCGATATACATACCTGAGCGAATGGGGTAACAATGAGGTCTTCAGCGTGCCTGTAAAAAGACAGTACCAGAGAACCTCATTATTTCAAGACCACAAAGAATAGAAGCTCAACATTAATAAGTAGTTACTAAAACAGAGGGCATAAACTTTTCCTCTCCTCTTTTCTGCATGGGTCAAAGGTCACGTAGAAAGGGGCAGATGAGTAGTAATCTTCCAGTAGAGCTGTGGCACATATCATGGCTCTAACACATACTATCCTACAGCTCTACCATTATTGGTGCAGAATGAGCTCCCCCTAGTGGTGACCGCTATCAATTTATATTTTAGCCAAATCCCAAATAGTCAAGATCTGACTAGAATTTCCCCCTATTTCTGTTACACATATAATATAGAAAGAGACAGAAACACTTACGCCTCGCTGGTGACAGAGGAGTTCCGGGACATGGTTTTGGGGGACATGTCATAGTCACTGTCTGACCGGTACAGGAAGGACTCCCTCCTCTGGCTTTGTGGGAAGCTGGGGTGCAGCACCAGCCCTGGACTCGCCTGCGAATCAATCGGGCTGCGACCTGGAGAAGGCCCATTTTCCACATCGAAGCTGCAGAGAAAAAGGTCAATAAGTTACTGTATGTTACCAGAATATGAGGGTGTCCTACCCTACACCCGAATATTGTGCACGGCAGCCCGATACAAACAATATGGCCATCGCCATTACACCTCACAACCTGCTTTCCTAGAATCCTGAACGGTAGGATCTGTGGCACATCTCTGTACTAGACTGCTCTGCCATGTAGGAAAGCTGGATGACAATGTTGTGGAAGTTATTATACAATGGCTGCCACCAATCTTTTCTATGATGGATGCTACATCACATGCCCAGCAGCCAGTCACAATTCTTGGTTTCTTTACGTGACAGTGGACACTAATCCTGACAACAGATTGCTGGGGATGAACACACGGCCTCCGCTATTTCCACGCACTGGCCATTTGGGAAATGAGATCAGTCACCCCCTAACTCCAGGGCTACGGGGAGGAGCACCGGCAGCTTACTAAAGGCTGCACATCTGGAGCGGGCGCTCACGTCAATGGGGCAGCTGTGCCGGGAGGGGGGATTAAGGAAAGAGAAGAGGGGAAAGGTTAAGAGAGGGAACAGTCGAGGAATGACAGTGAATTCATTCATTAGGATGATGGATTCAGAAATCACAAGTCCATTCAGTGACTGTGAAGAACTACAACTACCAGCATTATGTCTATTACTGATTATCTTGAAGCTACTATCAGCCACATACTGTCAGCTGATGTAGAACCACAAGTCCCAGCGCTGGTGAGGTTATTACACTGGTTGTAGCTGCCCCCGCTGTGTGTCAGTGTCTCCTCGGCAGCAGGGACCCCCGTACACCTGTCACACAGCAGGGCAGGCGTCACTGCTCTAGTATTAGCTCTCCGTGTGGTAACCTCCGCTCCGTCGGGGGCCAGATTGCGGCTGATAAAATATGACAGATTATCGTCACCCGGGTGGGAGGGTCAGGCCGCGGCGGTGACATCACATGTGACACAGGACACAAAGCTAAATCCTCAATGAAACCCCTGACGCCGGCTGTGCCTGTGCACGGCTATGGCAGCAGGTGATTTCAGGGGATAGAAAAAAAGAGCGGCCATTACCATCTGTGCAAAATAAGCAACATGCGGTAAAGTCCCTTTAATCCTGAGCATCAATGGGATTCGATAGCTGCCGGATTACCAAATGTGCTGGATTACTGGAAGATTATACAAATGTCTATAGACCGAGGGGGCTCCATATAATAAAGGCCACAGGACTTCAGGCCTCTGATGTCTAGCCTGTGGCTATCCAGTTATTGTGACACTACGACAAATAGCATGCTGGGAGTTGTAGTTTCACAACAGCTGGAAAGGAGATGCTTTTTGGCAGCCAATCCACCCATCATGAGTATGAGCTGTCATTCATGCTGCAATAGAGAATGGCCTAACCAAGCATCCCGACAGGGGAGACAGACGTCTGATCACATGTGGTATACAGCTCAGATACAACATGGATAGATACCCTGTTTCCCCGAAAATATGACAGTGTTTAATATTAATTTTTTTTCCCAAAGATGCGATATGTCTTATTTTTCCATGAAGAATTCACATATCCCCTCTGTCCCGTCTCTCCCCTCACTGTCCCATCGGTCCCGTCTCTCCCCTCACTGTCCCATCGGTCCCGTCTCTCCCCTCACTGTCCCGTCTCTCCCCTCACTGTCCCATCAGTCCCATCTCTCCCCTCACTGTCCCATCAGTCCCGTCTCTCCCCTCACTGTCCCATCAGTCCCGTCTCTCCCCTCACTGTCCCATCAGTCCCGTCTCTCCCCTCACTGTCCCATCAGTCCCGTCTCTCCCCTCACTGTCCCATCAGTCCCGACGTCTCTCCCCTCACTGTCCCATCAGTCCCGACGTCTCTCCCCTCACTGTCCCATCAGTCCCGTCGTCTCTCCCCTCACTGTCCCATCAGTCCCGTCTCTCCCCTCACTGTCCCGTCTCTCCCCTCACTGTCCCATCAGTCCCATCTCTCCCCTCACTGTCCCGTCTCTCCCCTCACTGTCCCATCAGTCCCATCTCTCCCCTCACTGTCCCGCCTCTCCCCTCACTGTCCCATCAGTCCCGTCATCTCTCCCCTCACTGTCCCATCGGTCCCGTCTCTCCCCTCACTGTCCCATCGGTCCCGTCTCTCCCCTCACTGTCCCATCGGTCCCGTCTCTCCCCTCACTGTCCCATCGGTCCCGTCGTCTCTCCCCTCACTGTCCCATCAGTCCCGTCTCTCCCCTCACTGTCCCATCAGTCCCGTCTCTCCCCTCACTGTCCCATCGGTCCCGTCGTCTCTCTCCTCACTGTCCCATCGGTCCCGTCGTCTCTCCCCTCACTGTCCCATCGGTCCCGTCTCTCCCCTCACTGTCCCATCGGTCCCGTCTCTCCCCTCACTGTCCCATCGGTCCCGTCTCTCCCCTCACTGTCCCATCGGTCCCGTCTCTCCCCTCACTGTCCCATCGGTCCCGTCTCTCCCCTCACTGTCCCGTCAGTCCCGTCTCTCCCCTCTCTGCCCCGTCAGTCCAGTCTCTCCTCTCTCTGTCCCATCAGTCCAGTCTCTCCCCTCACTTTCCCATCAGTCCCGTCTCTCCCCTCTCTGCCCCGTCAGTCCCGTCTCTCCCCTCTCAGTCCCGTCAGTCCCGTCTCTCCCCTCTCTGTCCCGTCAGTCCCGTCTCTCCCCTCTCTGCCCCGTCAGTCCCGTCTCTCCCCTCTCAGTCCCGTCTCTCCCCTCTCTGTCCCGTCAGTCCCGTCTCTCCCGTCTCTCCCCTCTCTGCCCCGTCTCTCTCCTCTCTGCCCCGTCAGTCCCGTCTCTCCCCTCTCGGTCCCATCAGTCCTGTCTCTCCCCTCATTGTCCCCTCAGTCCTGTCCCTCCCCTCACT
The DNA here is from genome assembly GCF_027789765.1 of Dendropsophus ebraccatus. Classification (NCBI taxonomy): domain Eukaryota; kingdom Metazoa; phylum Chordata; class Amphibia; order Anura; family Hylidae; genus Dendropsophus; species Dendropsophus ebraccatus. The sequence continues at coordinate 211,489,750 of NC_091454.1, read as the reverse complement.
GTCCCATCAGTCCTGACTCTTTCCTCATGCCTGTGCAGCAGGATGTGGGGGCCATGGACCAGGGGGTATGGGTGGTGAAGGACCATAAGGGGCTGGTGGTGGATGGTGGCAGAGGGTAGCAACATGGTGGCGGTGGGGGGTCTTACTTTCAGGGGGATGCTTAATTTTTAGCTATCCTGTAAATCCTTCACTTTGCCTTTTTTTTTTCAAGGATGTCTTATTTTCGGAGAAACCTGGTAGTACTAGTGTCTTTCAACGTGTGCAATGAGGTACAACTCATGACTTATGTAATACCATATTTCTCCTGCAGTGGCCACTATGAGGCTTCCTATACAGCTTCCTGTACCTGCGGCCATCATCTGATTGCTAGCAAGTCCTATCCTGTACTGATCCTGAGTTACATCCTGTATTATACTCCAGAGCTGCACCCACTATTCTGCTGGTGGGGTCACTGTGTACATACATTACTGATCCTGTACTGATCCTGAGTTACATCCTGTGTTATACTTCAGAGCTGCGCTCATTATTCTGCTGGTGAGGTTACTGTGCACATACATTACATTACTGATCCTGAGTTACATTCTGTATTATACTCCAGAGCTGCACTCACTATTCTGCAAACTTTAGCTATGAAACATTTGGATAAGCATTCTAGAATGTGGATACATAAAGCTATGCTTGGCTAAGCTATTAGGGGTTTGTCCGTCCACAAGCTTGCTGACTGTTTCCCACAGCAACCAAAACAATTGTGATTACAGCTCTGAACTGCATTGAGATCCTCCAGAGCTGGCAGGTAAGAGCAGATCCCACACAGTACTACATGTGAATACTACATATATTTTCCCATTTCCCATTCACTTCCGCCGGAGTCTGGTAGTATTGTAGAACTAATGTTAGGTTTAGTTAGATGTCATCTGGATGGCGCACAAGTTGCCCCTCCCCCATACACACCCAGTCTCCATAGTGCGGTGGAGAGATGTCCATGGCACATACTATACCCCAGATTGATGGAGTAACAGGAAACCTTATTACTAACAGCATATTAGATGACGTGTCGCCCCGCGGATCAGAGGTGTTTATCTAAGGACACCACCACCTTGTTGTTGTGATGGTCACCTATGAACCTGCAGCGTAGGATACAGCGTATGCATATATTCTTTAGTTACAGACTATAGATCTGGTGTAAAGCTGGATGTACACATTACTTTAAGGTCTGTACTCATCAGTATATAATACACAGATTATTACAATTATAAAGTCATTCACAGAATCGATCACCACAACATCCTATGGACAGAGACTTCCATATTCTTACTGCTCTTACAGTAAAGAATCCTTTTCACACATAAAAACTCACATACAAAAATCTGTGGTCAGGGGTTATCAGTGCAGTGAAGCAGAGATCTTTGTCTTCTGCTTGTTAACCCTTTTTTTGTGTTGCAGCATGTAAACAAACATTGGGTCACTTACACACTGCAGTACATAAGGGGTTAAGCAGAAGGACACACGCTCTTACCTTCTTTTTCGGGGCCCCCCTCCTGCATGGGCCCCATAGCAACTGCCTACCCTGCCTCTATGATAGCTACGCCACTGCCAAAATCTGTGGTCTTACCCACTATGACCAGTCATCACATAATCTTTTGGTACAGACTTCCTTATTCTCCCTGCTCTTACTGTAAAGAATACTTTCAATGCATAAACACTAATACACCAAAATCAGTGTTCTTATCCACTATGACCAGTCATCACAACATCCTTTGGTCAGACTTCCATATTCTCCGGGCTCTTACAGTAAAGAATCCTTTCAAAGCATAAAAACTCCATACACTAAAAGCAGTGGTCTTACCCACTGTGACCAGTCAGATGTTTGCGCATTTTCCTTAAGTCAACTCCCGCTTTCAAAAAGATGGCTCCCATCGGACTGGTTTCCATGGGCAACGCTGCTGCTTTCTTGAAAGAGTCTTTTCCTGTCCGGTAGCACAGACTAGAGCATTATCACCTGGTTACACTGTGACAGCAGGGGGCTTCTTGCTGCTTTCCGGCTACTGAACTGCAGATCCTACACAGCATGGCATCCAAAGCGACCAACCCACAGCCCGGAGATGAAGCGTTTATGGGCAGCGGCCATGGTTAGGGAGAAGCCGGCAGGACGGTCACCCGACCAGACAACGAGATGGATAAGGGACTGTAGGGCTAAACACTCAGGTCTGCGTCAGAGAGAAGGGATTTCGAGGGGAGGGAAGAGATCCCTCTTACGTCTCAGTGACATAAGAAAACTATGTAGATAATAGGATTTGCAGGTTGTCCTGTCTAAATCTTATAGGATTCCCCTAATCCAACAGTCTCCACCCATAGAGATTGGCATGGCTGCCAGCTCATCCCTCTACAACCGCAGATTAATGAAGTACGCACATGGATTTCCGGTATCACAAAGCGTCTAAACATCCAGGATATGTAACAGGAAGGGGGGCACAAGAGATGCTTCTCACCCAAGCTGGGAACTATGGGGAGGCCGGCCGAACACGTGCGCCATCCGAATGATGTGCCGGAGACTGGCAGAGGAGCGGTCCTATGCTGTAAGGTCTTATTTTAGGGAACAGAAAACTAGAAATATTCCCATAAGAGTTTCACTTGTCATCTGTGCCATGACATGGAGGATGACTAAGGAGGAGAATACTAATGCCACGGATGACAAAAAGACCACGGATGGAAAAACTGATGCACCAGCCTACAACTTTGTCAGCATGACATCAGGGTAGTACGGTGGCAGAAACCGGGCCCTGGTATCCATCCAGATTTACATGGCGCTGACACCTCCAATTCTGAACTGTACTGGACTTGCAACACAGTGCTCTTTTCTCTTAAAGGGATATTCTAAAGAATAAAAATAGTTTTTTTTTTTTTTTTTTAATCAACTGTATTCAGAAAGATAGATTTGTAAATTACTTCTATTAAAAAAATCTGAAGTCTTCCAGTACTTATCAGCTGCTGTATGTCCTGCATGAAGTGGTCTATTCTTTCCAGTCTGACACAGTGCTCTCTGCTGCCACCTCTGTCCATGTCAGGAACTGTCCAGAGAGGTTTTCTATGAGGATTTGCTGCTGCTCTGGACAGTTCCTGACATGGACAGAGGTGGCAGCAGAGAGCACTGTGTCAGACTGGAGAGAATACACCACTTCCTGTAGGACATAAAGCAGCTGATAAGTACTGGAAGACTTCAGATTTTTAAATAGAAGTAAATTACAAATCTGTGTAACTACCTTATACCAGTTGATTAGAATCCCCCCCCCCCCTCTGGAGTATCCCTGTAAGTCCTGGATGGCAACACCCAAAAATAAAGGAGTATTTTGTTATGGGGTATGCCACTGTCTCCCCCCTCCCCTGCAGGATGGTATGGTATCACCAGGGGCACGTTGATTCGGCAAGGTTGCAACCCTCCCGACTACAGAATTTTCCAATGAATATATCCCAGGAGGCTCCTTGTTTTAATACAAAGTGACATAGCCATTCCCCTGATATGGTGGATCAATGTGCATCCCCCGGGGCTCCCGGACATAGAGGCGATGTACAGACAGCAGCAGCAGCACAGGGAAGTGAAAGCATTATTTATAACAGCAATGAGAGATTTGGTTTTGGAAGTCGACAAACTCTTTGAGACTCATGAAGTAAAGAGGAAACATAACCAAACGGCCCCCCCCCCCAAACCTATGTGATTTTATACAGATAGAACATCCCACTGACCGTGGGGTGAGGTCATACATGGAGGGAAAGGCGGAAGAGGAAAGTTTTACAGCAGCACAGAGTATTTAAATCTAGGAATGTGATAGCAGTGATATGTTTGAGGCTGTGACCCGTCCACGTAGATGAGGATATTTATAAGTATAGGGCTCCATAAGGCAACATGAGGAAGAGGGTCCCCAGCAGAACAGAGTATTTCAGGAGAGGAATACTCTGTAGGAGGCAGAGACCTGTCCACTTATGAGTCTTATGTCTGATGGCTAAGAGACTGAGCTCTATCAATAGTGTCTGGCTATCCCCACAGCAAGCAGCACAGAGTATTTCAGGAAAGGAAGAGACATAGTAGTATAAGAAAAGATAGAAGGTGGCGAAAATCACAGCCTTGGAAAGGGTAGCGCAGAGTATTTCAGGAGTCACAGGAATGACTATGACGGGGCTGGGTGCCACTTTGGAATCAAAACTGATGCTTTTTTTTTTTAATGTACAGAAAAGTAGTGTTGACACTACTTTTCTGTACGTTAAAAAAAAACATCAGTTTCGAAACTTTTTTTTAAATAATGGAAGTCAAAGGAAAACGGATCCAAACGGATGACAAACAATTGCATCAGTTTTTTTCCATAAAACGTATACGTTAAACGGACTCCAAAAACGCAGTATGAACCCAGCCTTACCCGGATACACCGGGACTACTGACACTGTCTAACGGAAGAGCTCTGCAGCGCTGCAAAAGCAGAATACAAAGTGAAAGCTGAACTGTGATTGGTTTACATACATCTTCCCTCTCCTTGTTTTCCAGCGGCAACCAATCACAGCGCGGCTTTCACTTTGGACTCTGCTCTTGCAAAATAAAAAGCTGTGCTGTGATTGGTTGCTATAGGCAATGATATTATTGCCACGCCATACACAATAAATATCCAGCCAAAACCGCTCTAAAAATGTCTCACTAGAACGTGTGGCAAAACTACAACTCCCAGCATGCCCTGTATACAGCTCTACAAATGTCCCACTAGAACCTGTGTCCCTTCAGCTGTGGCAAAACTACAACTCCCAGCATGCCCTGTATACAGCTCTACAAATGTCCCACTAGAACCCACTAGGGGTTTGCCAATGATGTGTCCCCCCACCCCTCCGACTGGTGTATATGAAAGTATATACAAAAGGCGATGAATCCATTCTTAAAGGGGATGTACATTTTCCTACACAATAATTAGGTGCAATGTTATAATACGCACCCACCGTGACAAGGCCAGGTCCCTATAATCAGTACATACTAAGACATTGTGCACCGCTCCATTATCCTTATTGATCCCAATAAGTATTCTGTAGTGGAATGTCCCTTTAATAACACATGACCCATATACAGCCATCTATAAAAGATGGGGGGGGGGAACTTCCCTAAATTTATTACACAGACCTCAGTGAAGGCCAGCGGCAGCTCCAGTCACAACAAGAGGCCATCTTACATTCCTGGCTTGTCTGGCAGGCTAGGGGAAAGTTCCTGCGATCACACACACTTCACACGCGTCCTTATATCAGTCAGGTGTCTAATAGTAAGTCCTATGCAGACCTGTGTCATCTGGGCTGGGTCCACACACAATGCTAAATTTCTGCCTCATATTTTGCTGCAGGAGCTTTTCTGCTATGGTTAAAGGGGTTATTTAGGATTACAAAATAATAGCTGCTCTCTTCCAGAAACAGCGCCACTCTTCTCCTCAGTTCAGGCAGGGTATTGCAGCTCAGTTCCGTTGAAGGGAATTCAGTTGTAATATTAAACAAAACCTGAGTACAGGTGTGGTGCTGTTTTTTGAGGGGGGGGGGCTATGTTATTTTTAACCCTACAAAGGGGGTAACCCAGTATAAATTAGATGTCCTATACTCGGGGTTGGACTCCTGGTGAAGGCTCTGCTGCACTCATCCCCGCCGATATAGTATTGATGGACTATCCGGATAGGTCATGAATTTTATAAGGTGGACAACCCCTTTAAAGGGAACCCGTCACCCCCGGTGCCGGGGTAAAGGCTGACCAAAAAGCACCCCCCGCTAGAGCCCCAGATACTTACCCCATCTGGCCAAGTCCGGCTCCTGGAGCCGGTCCCGGGACAGAGAAATCCTTGTTGGAAGCCCGGCGCGTGCGCTGCAGAGATGAGTACGATGCCCATAGAGAATGACGGCTCCATTCATTCTCTATGGGCATCATATTCATCTCTGCAGCGCACGCGCCGTGCTTCAAGCAAGGATATCTCGTTCGGTGTAATAAGAAGCCATAGCTGAAACGTACGTAATAGCGATGAAAAAACGTCCGCAACACCGATCATAAGCATCATTCTGTGCAATTGGCCGAACGATTTCAGGTCGTTTGCCATAGCGGTTGCTTGAGATCGTTTATCTTTAATAGTTAGTCGTAAAAAAAAAAATAAAATAAAAAAATCACCTGGTGTAATAGTACCCTAAGTGATTACGAATAAGGCCCCATTCACACAGGCAGTCATTTTTCAGGACCATATATTCCGTCTGCAGTTGTCATCCACAATCCACAAAAAATCTGTCCGTACTAATTCCGCAATTTGTATTTTCTGTTGATCCCCAATTACGGACACATTTACGGACAGTGTGAACGAGGCTTTAGTCACATATATATCACTGCCCTCCCCCCCACTCTCGTCATCAGGTTACCTACCTATCTAACCTCTTCCTGCTCACACAGCGGCATTCTGTTACAGTGTGTCAGTCTAAGCCATGGGTGTAAAACTCACAGCCCTCCAGCTGCTGCAAAACTACAATTCCCATCATGCCTGGACAGCCAAAACCTTAGCTGTGTGTGTCCAGGCATGATGGGATTTGTAGTTTTGCAACAGCTGGAGGGCCGAGAGTTGGGACACCGGGGATTGTGCATATGATCCCATAACCACACACTGGATCTACAATGTCTGTGGTCCCCGTTACTGGTGTGTAAACTCTAACGGATTACTATCACTTGTGTTGGATAAAGGATTCCCTCCCGCTACTCTACTTTCCTCTCCCTTCCAGCTTTGATCAATATATATTGTCAAATGTCCTTTGCCGCCATCGATCTGACTACATCATAAGCTTTAATTAGGGCACATTAGGAAGGTAAACACGGCCAGCGCCGAGGATGTCATGGCGTAGGCCCGTACATCAGACACAATATCCTGTATGGCAGCGACAGGGAACTGACTGTTACAAAATTACAATTTCCATCACGCCTGGAAAGCCGAATTGTAGTTTTGCTGTACGGTAATAGGACCTGAAAGAAAGGAAGAGGCTCTTATATGGTCTTATCACTGTGTGTAATACCACATTTCTCCTGTAGGGGCCACTGCAGGGAAAATGAGCAGCACAACACAAGATCATCCACACAAAAAACAACAACAACAAAAAAACATGGCTACATAAACATAAAGTGGCACACCTGTCTACAGACTGTGCATGGTATTCATGTGTAGAATGGGCTGATATGGTGCGGCTTCTGGAGGAAACCAGACAAGTCTTTGGATTTCGTCCTCACACTGCTTATGGGAACTAGCTGAGGTGCGAAGATTTTAGCACAATTTTGACATTCCAGGAATTAGAAGGATTCAGGGAGTAAAATGGTGACTTGTGTATGTTTGTGGGATCGCTTTGATGGTTGTAGTGACTGGCAGAGGAGCGGACCCTGGTGCTGGGTAGGTTATGGTAATCGGCCATGTCCACTGTCTGCAGGATACAGCAGGTTTTATAGAATCCCAATTACGTCCTTGTGAGCGAGCCAGACGAGATAAAACAATCGGCAACGTCCAAGGCTGGGGTAAAAATAAGACGAATATCTCACTATTATGTGTCCTAATACACAGGATCTTACTAGTATACAGAAGGATACAGACCCCCAAGACACACAGACCTCTCCTCATCCTAATACACAGACCCCTCCTCATCCTAATACACAGACCCCTCCTCATCCTAATACACAGACCCCTCCTCATCCTAATACACAGACCTCTCCTCATCCTAATACACAGACCTCTCCTCATCCTAATACACAGACCTCTCCTCATCCTAATACACAGACCTCTCCTCATCCTAATACACAGACCTCTCCTCATCCTAATACACAGACCTCTCCTCATCCTAATACACAGACCTCTCCTCATCCTAATACACAGACCCCTCCTCATCCTAATACACAGACCCCTCCTCATCCTAATACACAGACCCCTCCTCATCCTAATACACAGACCTCTCCTCATCCTAATACACAGACCTCTCCTCATCCTAATACACATACACAGACCCCTCCTCATCCTAATACACAGACCCCTCCTCATCCTAATACACAGACCCCTCCTCATCCTAATACACAGACCTCTCCTCATCCTAATACACAGACCCCTCCTCATCCTAATACACAGACCCCTCCTCCTCATCCTAATACACAGACCCCTCCTCATCCTAATACACGGACCCCTCCTCATCCTAATACACGGACCCCTCCTCATCCTAATACACGGACCTCTCCTCATCCTAATACACGGACCTCTCCTCATCCTAATACACAGACCCCTCCTCATCCTAATACACAGACCCCCTCCTCATCCTAATACACAGACCTCTCCTCATCCTAATACATATACACAGACCTCTCCTCATCCTAATACATAGACATCTCATCCTAATACACAGACCCCTCCTCCTCATCCTAATACACAGACCTCTCCTCATCCTAATACACAGACCCCTCCTCATCCTAATACACAGACCCCTCCTCATCCTAATACACAGACCCCTCCTCATCCTAATACACAGACCTCTCCTCATCCTAATACACAGACCTCTCCTCATCCTAATACACAGACCTCTCCTCATCCTAATACACAGACCCCTCCTCATCCTAATACACAGACCCCTCCTCATCCTAATACACAGACCCCTCCTCATCCTAATACACAGACCCCTCCTCATCCTAATACACAGACCCCTCCTCATCCTAATACACAGACCCCTCCTCATCCTAATACACAGACCCCTCCTCATCCTAATACACAGACCTCTCCTCATCCTAATACATAGACATCTCATCCTAATACACAGACCCCTCCTCCTCATCCTAATACACAGACCCCTCCTCATCCTAATACACGGACCTCTCCTCATCCTAATACACGGACCTCTCCTCATCCTAATACACGGACCCCTCCTCATCCTAATACACAGACCCCTCCTCATCCTAATACACAGACCTCTCCTCATCCTAATACACAGACCTCTCCTCATCCTAATACACATACACAGACCCCTCCTCATCCTAATACACAGACCCCTCCTCATCCTAATACACAGACCCCTCCTCATCCTAATACACAGACCTCTCCTCATCCTAATACACATACACAGACCTCTCCTCATCCTAATACATAGACATCTCATCCTAATACACAGACCCCTCCTCCTCATCCTAATACACAGACCCCTCCTCATCCTAATACACGGACCTCTCCTCATCCTAATACACGGACCTCTCCTCATCCTAATACACAGACCCCTCCTCATCCTAATACACAGACCTCTCCTCATCCTAATACACAGACCCCTCCTCATCCTAATATACAGACCCCTCCTCATCCTAATACACAGACCCCTCCTCATCCTAATACACAGACCTCTCCTCATCCTAATACACAGACCCCTCCTCATCCTAATACACAGACCTCTCCTCATCCTAATACATAGACATCTCATCCTAATACACAGACCCCTCCTCCTCATCCTAATACACAGACCCCTCCTCATCCTAATACACAGACCCCTCCTCATCCTAATACACAGACCCCTCCTCATCCTATACACAGACCTCTCCTCATCCTAATACACAGACCTCTCCTCATCCTAATACACAGACCCCTCCTCATCCTAATACACAGACCCCTCCTCATCCTAATACACAGACCCCTCCTCATCCTAATACACAGACCCCTCCTCATCCTAATACACGGACCCCTCCTCATCCTAATACACGGACCTCTCCTCATCCTAATACACAGACCTCTCCTCATCCTAATACACAGACCCCTCCTCATCCTAATACACAGACCCCTCCTCATCCTAATACACAGACCCCCTCCTCATCCTAATACACAGACCTCTCCTCATCCTAATACACATACACAGACCTCTCCTCATCCTAATACATAGACATCTCATCCTAATACACAGACCTCTCCTCCTCATCCTAATACACAGACCCCTCCTCATCCTAATACACAGACCCCTCCTCATCCTAATACACAGACCCCTCCTCATCCTAATACACAGACCTCTCCTCATCCTAATACACAGACCCCTCCTCATCCTAATACACAGACCCCTCCTCATCCTAATACACAGACCTCTCCTCATCCTAATACACAGACCTCTCCTCATCCTAATACACAGACCTCTCCTCATCCTAATACACAGACCCCTCCTCATCCTAATACACAGACCCCTCCTCATCCTAATACACAGACCCCTCCTCATCCTAATACACAGACCCCTCCTCATCCTAATACACAGACCCCTCCTCATCCTAATACACAGACCCCTCCTCATCCTAATACACAGACCTCTCCTCATCCTAATACATAGACATCTCATCCTAATACACAGACCCCTCCTCCTCATCCTAATACACAGACCCCTCCTCATCCTAATACACGGACCTCTCCTCATCCTAATACACGGACCTCTCCTCATCCTAATACACGGACCCCTCCTCATCCTAATACACAGACCCCTCCTCATCCTAATACACAGACCTCTCCTCATCCTAATACACAGACCTCTCCTCATCCTAATACACATACACAGACCCCTCCTCATCCTAATACACAGACCCCTCCTCATCCTAATACACAGACCCCTCCTCATCCTAATACACAGACCTCTCCTCATCCTAATACACATACACAGACCTCTCCTCATCCTAATACATAGACATCTCATCCTAATACACAGACCCCTCCTCCTCATCCTAATACACAGACCCCTCCTCATCCTAATACACGGACCTCTCCTCATCCTAATACACGGACCTCTCCTCATCCTAATACACAGACCCCTCCTCATCCTAATACACAGACCTCTCCTCATCCTAATACACAGACCCCTCCTCATCCTAATACACAGACCCCTCCTCATCCTAATACACAGACCCCTCCTCATCCTAATACACAGACCTCTCCTCATCCTAATACACAGACCCCTCCTCATCCTAATACACAGACCTCTCCTCATCCTAATACATAGACATCTCATCCTAATACACAGACCCCTCCTCCTCATCCTAATACACAGACCCCTCCTCATCCTAATACACAGACCCCTCCTCATCCTAATACACAGACCCCTCCTCATCCTAATACACAGACCTCTCCTCATCCTAATACACAGACCTCTCCTCATCCTAATACACAGACCCCTCCTCATCCTAATACACAGACCCCTCCTCATCCTAATACACAGACCCCTCCTCATCCTAATACACAGACCTCTCCTCATCCTAATACACATACACAGACCTCTCCTCATCCTAATACATAGACATCTCATCCTAATACACAGACCTCTCCTCATCCTAATACACGGACCCCTCCTCATCCTAATACACGGACCTCTCCTCATCCTAATACACGGACCCCTCCTCATCCTAATACACAGACCCCTCCTCATCCTAATACACAGACCCCTCCTCATCCTAATACACAGACCTCTCCTCATCCTAATACACATACACAGACCCCTCCTCATCCTAATACATAGACATCTCATCCTAATACACAGACCCCTCCTCCTCATCCTAATACACGGACCCCTCCTCATCCTAATACACAGACCCCTCCTCATCCTAATACACAGACCTCTCCTCATCCTAATACACAGACCCCTCCTCATCCTAATACACAGACCCCTCCTCATCCTAATACACAGACCCCTCCTCATCCTAATACACAGACCCCTCCTCATCCTAATACACAGACCCCTCCTCATCCTAATACACAGACCTCTCCTCATCCTAATACACAGACCTCTCCTCATCCTAATACACATACACAGACCCCTCCTCATCCTAATACACAGACCTCTCCTCATCCTAATACACATACACAGACCCCTCCTCATCCTAATACACAGACCCCTCCTCATCCTAATACACAGACCCCTCCTCATCCTAATACACAGACCTCTCCTCATCCTAATACACAGACATCTCATCCTAATACACAGACCTCTCCTCATCCTAATACACATACACAGACCCCTCCTCATCCTAATACACAGACCTCTCCTCATCCTAATACACATACACAGACCTCTCCTCATCCTAATACACAGACCCCTCCTCATCCTAATACACAGACCCCTCCTCATCCTAATACACAGACCTCTCCTCATCCTAATACACAGACCTCTCCTCATCCTAATACACGGACCTCTCCTCATCCTAATACACGGACCTCTCCTCATCCTAATACACAGACCCCTCCTCATCCTAATACACAGACCCCTCCTCATCCTAATACACAGACCTCTCCTCCTCATCCTAATACACAGACTCCTCAGTATAAGGTACCGGTGTCACACATGGATGGGTACGGTGTGGAGGATGTATACATGCTATGTGTATATACTATTTGCACATGTTGTACTCTGTATTAGAGCACAGTATATGGTTTTCAGTCACATACAGATATATAACCCCACATGACAGCCCACCGGCAGCTCCTCCTTTAGGTGTAAGGACTGCAGGATTAGACTACAGAGACACATAGGACTGTATGGGAGCTGTATACACAAAACGATAGATTTTTCTAGGAATGACTGGTCTACAAAACTTTCAGAGAAGTGAATGAGTGCGGGGGTGCAGTAAGACGCTTCATTTCAACCTTATAAGATCTACAGACATGGTCGTCACCAGACGTCTACCCTCCACATGGAGTCATATAGCCTGGGGCTAACACTTCCCTGAAACTACACATCTACAATTCCCACCACAAAGCGAACATCAGGGTCACTTGTCCTATGTCAGGGAAGCCACTGCTACACCCCGTAAAGGATGCATAAGGGGTTCTGCCGTCTATACGTACGTGGTGAGAAGGGTTCTGCTGGACCAGGGCTTATATACCGTATATATCTCAGGAGCATCCAGTATATACGTCTAGCTGATGGATGCTGCAAAGTATATAAGATACTGAATAGACAGTCACACACTGTGAGCAGTCACACTTATTGGCACAAGACGGCACAAGTGCTCAAGTCTGGACCTGACCAGGTATAGGGCGCCATTGTATCTGTCACGGTGATGCGTCACGTCAGTAACTGCTCGGATATCAGTGTGTCGCTGTCCTAGGATGAGGCGTCAGTGTACACTACATTATCATAGGGCCCCTAGTATATGAGCATTATTGTTCTGGAATCCTAAGCGTCAGTCACCCATTGTTCTAGGATCAGTCAGGGTATCGTTATTCTGACACATTACAGTGCCATTGTGTCATCAGCCTGTACCCCCAAATGTCAGCTTTATTATCCTGTACCCCAAGTGTCAGCGTGTCATCAGCCTGTACCCCAAGTGTCAGTGTATCATCCAGTCCCCCCCCAAGTATCAGCGTGTCATCATCCTGTACCCCAAGTATCAGCGTGTCATCATCATGTACCCCAAGTATAAGCGTGTCATCATCCTGTACCCCAAGTATCAGCGTGTCATCATCCTGTACCCCAAGTATAAGCGTGTCATCATCCTGTACCCCAAGTATAAGAGTGTCATCATCCTGTACCCCAAGTATAAGCGTGTCATTATCCTGTACCCCAAGTATCAGCGTGTCATTATCCTGTACCCCAAGTATAAGCGTGTCATCATCCTGTACCCCAAGTATAAGAGTGTCATCATCCTGTACCCCAAGTATAAGCGTGTCATCCTGTACCCCAAGTATCAGCGTGTCATTATCCTGTACCCCAAGTATAAGCGTGTCATCATCCTGTACCCCAAGTGTCAGCGTATTATCTTGTTCCCCCCAAGTGTCATTATCCTGTACCCCAAGTGTCAGTGTGTCATCATCCTGTACCCCAAGTGTCAGTGTATTGTCTTGTACCCCAAATGTCATCATCCTGTCCCCCCAAATGTCAGCTTTATTATCCTGTACCCCAAGTGTCAGTGTGTCATCATCCAGTCCCCCCCCAAGTGTCAGTGTGTCATTATCCTCTAGCCCAAGTGTCATTATCCTGTTCCCCAAGTGTCATTATCCTGTACCCCAAGTGTCAGTAAATCATTATGCCAGCGTGTGATTGTTCTAGGCCCTCAGCTATCAGGGTGACGTTGCTCTCGACACTAAATGTCCGGGTTCTGGGCTCCCCATAATGATCTGGAATATCAATCAGAGACCCCCATAACACACTGTCTCTGGCCTCCAGCTCCGCTACACCCTGCACACCGTCCTCTGCAAGGTATTTGGCCACCTTCCCGGTGTACGTCGTCTTAAGTAAACATATCTGTGAGTCTGTGAATGGGTCAGAGCGGATGTATAAACTTTTACAGTATCTTAAGTAACGTCATCTACTACTATACACCTACTCTCCGCAGTCTGTTGTTTTCTGTTATCAGGAGACAGGCGCGCTGTATCCATGCGCAAACTCACAGGAGTCGTCACGAGAGCATTCTATACGTCTGCATTAATAGTCATGGCCGGCTTTCCGTACACAGGACACCTGTATAAGTGTGCGTAGCTGTGACACTAATCCCTATGCATATATATATATATATATATATATATATATACACACATACAGAGTGAATATAGAGTTCCCTGGTAACTACGGAACAGCCTTAACCCCCTATAGGCCTGGTTAGCATTGTAAGCTTCGCACCTGTAGAGTGCAAGCTCATGGGACAACGCTATTGTTTATTAGAGTGTAAGCTCTGCAGGCCAGAACTGGATTTGCTCACTGGCTTACCAGTAGAATGTAAGCTCTTTGGGCCAGATTGCCAACTATTACAGTGACCGCCGTGGTGCTGGATTTAGGAGTTCAGCAACCTGACGCTGTCCAGCTGTTGCAAAACTACAACTCCCAGCATGCCCGGACAGCCAACGGCTGTCCAGGCATGCTGGGAGTTGTAGTTTTGCAACAGCTGGAGAGCCACAGGTTGCAGAACTCCTAAATCCAGCACCACGGCGGTCACTGTAATAGTTGGCGGACGGGACGGAGACCAGAAACATATCATTATACTGGAGACACCAGATCCACCCAGTCTGTTCCGATCCCACCTGCCTGGACGACAACACAGTCCCCCGTATACAGCCTCCAGTATAATACCCATAGCTCTGTATCCAGGACTAGTCACAGACTACACTACGGACTAGGTCAGTGCCAGTGGATAAGAGGACTGACCTGACAGATTTCACCAGTCGATGCTTTTTGATGTCCTCCTCGCTAAAGGAAAAATGCATTCTGGGTGTCCTTGGAACCCGCAGGGTACCCCGGCTTCTGGAGGGCATAGGGTGTATGGAGGTCCTCCGTGGTTAGACCCCCGGGGACAGAAGTTTATAGAGAGAAGAAGAAAGTCAGCCCTATCCTCGGCAGTCACAGAGCGTCCTGGCAAGAGTGCGAGGCGTGCACAGTGCACACACACTGATTGTACACACCCCCTCTCCGGGCAGCAGGGGCTAGAAGTCCTGGAAGTGGATTACACTGGAGGGCGTCGGTCCGATTACATAAGAGGGTTACTCCGCAACACTTAACCCCTTGGCTACAGGGCGGGAGGTGACGCCTGGGGGCATGGAAAAAAAGATACCTGCTGCATACCTATATCCTGGATGTCAGAGGAACAGGGCAAATAGTCTATATAGAAAATGTGTGTGTATGTGTATATATATATATAATATATATATATATATATATATATATATATATATATATTATATATAATGTGTGTGTTTGTAATTAAATAAGTCCTAAAGTCATAAATAAAAAATTTACAGAATTTTTCCTAGTTTTAACAAGTCGTAAAAAAAAAAAAACTTACAGAAAATAAAAAAAAATTTTAGGTCAAAATTTATACAATCCTTTAAATTTTTAAGTTGTAAGTTAAAAAATTTACAGCTTTTTTTGTTTTGAGGTCATAAATTAAAAAAGTAAATCAAGTCGTAAATTTAAAAAAATTCCAGATTTTCTTTTTTAATTTTTAAGTTGTTAATAAAAAATTAACAGAATATATACATTTTTTTAAACTTCCAGCAGATGTTATAGAAAGTAAAAAAGAAGCAGAAAGCCCCATAAAGAGGCATCCACCTTATACAGTCGGCACAGGAGGTCATTTAGAGAGCACAAATAATAGTGCTCAAACACTGTATAGTATATAAATGATATTATCTTAAAGAGCCCACATATTACTGCTATATAGTGCTCAAATACTATACAAGATATATTCCCTTTAAAAGCCCATGTAAGTACTGCCATATAACACTCTAATATTCCCTTAAAAAGCCCTTGTAAATACTGCCATACAGTGCTCAGATACTGTACAGTATATAAATGATATTGCCTTAAGGTGACCACATGATACTGCCATATAGTACTCAAATACTGATATTCCCTTACATAGACCACATAATACTGCCACATAACATTATTAATATTTGATGCTATTTGAGGGAATATAATGTATATACTGTACAGTATTTCAGCACTATATGGCAGTATTATGTGGGCTCTTTAAGGTAATATCACTTGTATACTATTTGAGCACTATATGGCGGCATTATATGGGCACTGTCTAGAAATCGCATGTTGCTTGTTGCCCAGTGGTTGTTTCTGTATGGGGCAGTATATTAGGCGGTGGGGTGGCAGGGGCCTCCTCTGCAGGTTATTCCTATGCCCAGGCCTCTGTCACTACCATATGTCTCTCCGGTGAGAAGAGGCCGCCTGTCTGGGAATGAGCAATAGCTCGGAGAGATTTCCTTATAAATCCTGTTGTTTCCGCCTTTCTATACAGAACATGATCCTGGCACGTACGCGGTAACAGCATTTTTTGGCAGGACTTTTTTCATGGAAAGGCTTTCGGCACTAAAGACAGTCGTACAATCCATAGCTATAGAAGCAGCAGAGGGAGGGACATTGCTAAAGCATCTACATCAATATCTACAGCCTGCCTCAGATATGGGACCTCTTCCATCCACATCAAATCTCCTAAAAGAGTGGAGGTGATGTCATCAGGAGGTGGCAGTAGTGGAGGTGATGTCATCAGGAGGTGGCAGTAGTGGAGGTGATGTCATGAGGAGGTGGCAGTAGTGGAGGTGATGTCATGAGGAGGTGGCAGTAGTGGAGGTGATGTCATGAGGAGGTGGCAGTAGTGGAGGTGATGTCATGAGGAGGTGGCAGTAGTGGAGGTGATGTTATGAGGAGGTGGCAGTAGTGGAGGTGATGTCATGAGGAGGTGGCAGTAGTGGAGGTGATGTCATGAGGAGGTGGCAGTAGTGGAGGTGATGTCATGAGGAGGTGGCAGTAGTGGAGGTGATGTCATGAGGAGGTGGCAGTAGTGGAGGTGATGTCATGAGGAGGTGGCAGTAGTGGAGGTGATGTCATGAGGAGGTGGCAGTAGTGGAGGTGATGTCATGAGGAGGTGGCAGTAGTGGAGGTGATGTCATGAGGAGGTGGCAGTAGTGGAGGTGATGTCATGAGGAGGTGGCAGTAGTGGAGGTGATGTCATGAGGAGGTGGCAGTAGTGGAGGTGATGTCATGAGGAGGTGGCAGTAGTGGAGGTGATGTCATGAGGAGGTGGCAGTAGTGGAGGTGATGTTATGAGGAGGTGGCAGTAGTGGAGGTGATGTTATGAGGAGGTGGCAGTAGTGGAGGTGATGTTATGAGGAGGTGGCAGTAGTGGAGGTGATGTTATGAGGAGGTGGCAGTAGTGGAGGTGATGTCATTAGGAGGTGGCAGTAGTGGAGGTGATGTTATGAGGAGGTGGCAGTAGTGGAGGTGATGTTATGAGGAGGTGGGAGTAGTGGAGGTGATGTTATCAGGAGGTGGCAGTAGTGGAGGTGATGTTATCAGGAGGTGGCAGTAGTGGAGGTGATGTTATCAGGAGGTGGCAGTAGTGGAGGTGATGTTATGAGGAGGTGGCAGTAGTGGAGGTGATGTCATCAGGAGGTGGCAGTAGTGGAGGTGATGTTATCAGGAGGTGGCAGTAGTGGAGGTGATGTTATGAGGAGGTGGCAGTAGTGGAGGTGATGTTATGAGGAGGTGGCAGTAGCGCAGCTTCAGACTTTGGGCCTGTAATTTGTAGTGTCTTACTCCATGGCTATTTGTACCATCATATACGGTATATTATCATTCCTGTAACCAATGACATTTACAGAAACTGGAGGATCCAGACGGCCAGGCTGTGGTAGAGATCTGGGGAGATGAGATAATGGCGTGCAGACAACATAGGGCAGATATCCCTACTGATGTCTGCACCTCCTGTAGCGTGCAATGAGGTGTGACAACAAACACAGTGTGCTACCAGGGTCATAGGGCACACAACCACACAACCTGCATGAGGGCAATGAGGCTCCCAAGGAAATCCACCACAACCCATCAGATGTAAGATCATTGTCTAGAATTATACCAAAGAGCTCACAATCTAAAAACACACTTAAAGGGATGATTTAACCACTTAAAGGGATATAATATTTTTGCTTTCAAATCCACTGGTGTCAGAAAGTTATACAGATCTGTAATTTACTTCTACTGAAAAATCTTCACCCAGTCTTCCAGTACTTATCAGCTGCTGTATGTGCTGCATGAAGTGGTGTATTCTCTTCAGTCTGACACAGTGCTCTCTGCTGCCACCTCTGTCCATGTCATGAACTGTCCAGAGCAGGAGAGGTTTTCTGGTTCAATGTTTATTATTTTTTTTAAGAACAAATTACAAAAGAGAAAATCTATAAGCACTGACTTTAATGCCAACAGTACAGTTAACGTTTAGAAACAACAGGAATAACATTCGGTATATTATATAGATATAAAATTGGGGTAACATACATTCAGCATGGTAGAATGACATTAGGTGTAGCACCTCCTGAGAAAATTGGTGTAAAGTATACTGGTTTGTCAGTAAAGATAATATACAAGGTAAAGAGAGAAAAATAATATATTATAATATAATATAATGTACATTTCCTCAAAGCCCATATGTGAGCTGCTCATTGTGCGTGTGTACAGTATGATGATTCCATCCATAAACCCCATTTGCGTAGAAAAGGTTGAGCTGAGCCAGTGCCATATGCTAAAACCTTTTCAAAATGGAAAGATGAGTTTACTGCTATTATATACTCATTTTCCTGGAGGGAGGAGAGGTTTTCTATGGAGATTTATGGATATTTAAAAATATCCAGTCTTCCCATACTTATCAGCTGCTGTATGTCCTGCAGGAAGTGGTGTATTCTTTCCAGTCTGACACAGTGATCTCTGCCGCCACCTCTGTCCGTGTCAGGAACTGTCCAGAGCAGCAGCAAATCCCCATAGAAAATCTCTCTTGCTCTGGACAGTTCCTGACATGGACAGAGGTGGCAGCAGAGAGCACTGTGTCAGACTGGAAAGAATACACCACTTCCTGCAGGACACACAGTAGCTGATAAGTACTGGAAGACTGGAGATTTTTAAATAGAAGTTACACATCTCTATAACTTTCTGACATCAGTTAATTTAAAAAAAATAAAATAAAAAAATAAATATAGCAGACACAACCTGTAGTTAGCTATGACGCTGTTTTTGGAATAAAGCAGCCATGTTTTTCTAATCTGTGCGGCCCCCTTTTAATGGGGAGTCCAACATGGGCATAAAAAAGATTTACCCGTACAGGACAACCTCTAAGAGGATAAGCTGATCACGGGAAAAAGCGAGACAGATACTGGGCACCAGCTATTCCCTGCAGCGCCACCACAGGAGAAATCAAGTATTACACAGTTCTTTAAAAAAAAGTTCTAAAAAATATTATAAATATAGCAGATAAAAGAAGCTAGTAGTAACCTGGTAAAGAACAGGCTTCTATGGTAGAAGGGTAAATATTCAACCCGAGATAAGAGGTTAGATCACGGCTCTGTGTGACGTAGATCCAGAACAATGAGGTAACTGTGAGTAAGAGAGTACTGGGGTATCACCGCTGAGTCACCGGCCACATATACCATAAGAGCGCCCGCATCTACTGACTAATGTGTGGAGATAGGGGAACGCCCTCAGACGACTTTTCTCAAGGTGAAATTGAACTGACCAGTCTCAGGCAGAGTTACATGTGCTGCGCAAATCCATATATATATACATATATACATACATACACACACACATATTATATGTCTTTGATTGGTGCTGGTCTAATGGAACTTCACGCGGCCCGATCTGGATCATTCATGCCTCTTCTTCATTATATCATTGTTGGACGCACATTACCCAATATTGATGACTTTATTGATCCGTTTAGATGAAGCGTCTTCTTGTTCATCAGCTGATCAGGTCGTGTTTTTTCACAGTTTGTGCCGCAAGAATCTAACGCGTGAACACAGTTCAACGGAGAAGTGATGGTCAGGAATGAGCGTCCCTAAGGGGCCGATTATCGTGCAAAAAAAATCGTTAAATCGTTCGAATTTAAACAAATAAAGGATCGAAAAATCGTTTGTATGTCGTTGAGCATTGATTTAGATCTGAACCTAAAATTATCGTTAATCGTTCGCTGTAACTCCACATTTGTTCAGTGTAATTGCACATTGTTCATTGTTTTGCTGGGATCCGAAGGAATAAACGATCATAGTAACCATCATAGTTACGATCATAACTAACGATTATCGTTCTGTGAACGATTTCAAGTTAACGATAAACAATCTCGTTTGTGATCGTTTATCGTTAGCCATTACAAATCGTTCTGTGTAATAGGACCCTAAGGGCCCTATTCAACCGGACGATTATCGTTCAGATTATCGTTAAATCGTTCGAATCTAAACGATAATAATTCGTTTGAAATGCAGTTAACGATTAACGACCAAACAAGAAATCGTTGATCACTTTATAAGACCTGGACCTATTTTTATCGTTGCTCGTTCGCAAGACGTTCACATTGAATAAGACGTTCGGTCGTTCGCAGTAGATACGAACGCAATAGCGAAGAAATAGCGAAGAAAAATGATTGCAAATACGATCATAAGAAACGATTATCGTTCCATGGAAATGAGTGAATGTTTTCAGGTCTTTCGCAATAGCGGTCGTTTAAGATCATTAATCGTTAACGATTATGCAAACGATAATCGTCCGGTGGAATAGGGCCCTTAGAGCGATAATCCGCCCATGTAAAATAGCCTCTAGGTTCTGTTGGAAGCCAACATGGACGGCTCTAATGTGATGGAGCATTGGGAAAGGATGTGTGCCAGAGACAATGGAGGGAAGAGATGAGGCCAAGACTGGAGATAAACTGGAGATAGCAAACACAGCAATCTGCCACAAGCTCACGCCCTAAGGTGAACATCAAAGCCTCCATATTAACATACAGGAAGGTGTCTCCCTCTACAGTACTGTCTGCAGGATGCGATTGGATACGATGGGATTCTAAAAGTGTTCCAGGAATGGGCAATGTGTGAGCCATGGGGGGGGGGGGGGTCTGGCTGATATAGAGATATATAGGGGGGGATTTATCAAACATGGAGTAAAGTGAAACTTGCTCAGTTGCAACCAATCAGATTCCACCTTTCATTTTCCAAAGAGTCTGTGAGGAATGAAAGGTGGAATCTGATTGGTTGCTAGGGGGAAACTGAGCCAGTTTCACTTTACACCATGTCTGATAAATCTCCCATATATGATCTATCTTTGAACACAGATACAGTTAGGCGCTTCCTACCTCCCACTATCCCTTCCTACCGCCCACTGTCCCTTCCTACCGCCCACTGTCCCTTCCTACCGCCCACTGTCCCTTCCTACCGCCCTCTCCCTTTCCTTACACTTCTTTTCCTTTGTTGAAGGCCTTTTACACATTATTTGCAGGGAGCATTGCTAGAAACAAGTGATAGCGATCAGCCGAGGATGGAAAAACGTTAGATTATCAGCTGATCGTGTCTTCTGATCCTGCTTTAAAATTTATTATCAGCTGCACATCTTCAGGTGTAGCCAATAGCAAAGGAAAACGCATATGCATATCACAAGTCGTACATACTTACCTAGTGCCTTGTAGAGGCACTGCATAGGAGCACCGATCTCACTGAATGGCACTTATTTGCTTCCATAGACCCCCCAATAAGTTTACTTTTGAGTGGTTTTATGCACTTTTTTATATAAACAATCTATAAAATTGAGGACCCCCCCCCCACAAAAAAAAAAAAAAAAAAAAGGCTCTGACATAAAAATAAAAAAAAACACTCTAAAAGAAAAAAAGCTTGCAATATTAAGGCTTTGTTCTCATTATTTTCATCATTTGTTGCATCATTTTCCCTTTGTGGTAACAGAGCCTACATTTTGCTTTAGACATACACAAGCATTAGTAGAGTCCGTCATCGGGCAGTAAGTTTACACAGAAGACCTCTGGTAAAGCCAATGACAAACTCACCTCTGCTATATCGGCATGTGTGTCACTCCTTGTACAGGAATTTGTGTGTGTGTGTTAAGATGACAGGTGTCTGAGTGTGAACACACGAGGGTCAATCTATTGTATATACGTGTAGCTCATATTGTGATGAAAACAAATATGTGTGACCTGTGAGTGGCGCAGGATGACGTGCGGCTCCTGGCTCGCTGCAGTCTTCTGCTGTCCAAGTTTTACTCATAGCCAGAGGGTGGGCGGGGTTTATAGAGGCAGACCCCGCCCACCCAGACTGGAAGCTTGAGGTCACACATGCACTAGAAGTGTGGAGCGCAGCTGTCAGTGTCAGGGGAGGTGAGAAAAGAGCAACACTTCTGTCATCTATGCAGAGCTGTCACTATAGGCGTCTGGGGGGCAATATAAAATCCGGGGAGAAACAAGTATTATACCAGTAGCATACAGCTATAATATGCTATACACAGCTGATCTGTATAATGTGTATAGATCCTATACTGCAGTCATTACAGTTATGTTACTTGCTGGGTGGTAGCTCCTGCTTTACCTACAGCAATAGGGTCCAGGGGCGTCAAGTCTGGGGCGATGAAGGAGTTAAACCAGACAATGCACCACTGAAAAGACTACAATGTGCTGGAAGGGAGGACAGAGCCTGAGAACTGCTGCCCAGACTCTGAAGGAGTGCTGGAATGCAAAGAGAGGACAACAGCGCCATCTGGTGGCCATATTGTAGACTGCAGCTGTCACTGGATTCTGGTTTCAGGAGTTTGTTAGCAGGGATGAGCACAACTGCTCCATATACTGCTCCTATGTTACACCTACATAGTATATCAGTATATAAGGATATATGTATATCAGTATATAAGGATATATGTATATCAGTATATAAGGATATATGTATATCAGTAAATAAGGATAAATGTATATCAGTATAAAGGATATATGTTATCAGTATACTGTATATGTATATCAGTATATTAGTATATAATACTTATATAACTGATATACATATATCCTTTATACTGATATACATATATCCTTATTTACTGATATACTGATATCCTTTATATACTGATATCCCTATATACTGATATACAGTACTTATACCCTTATTTACTGATATACATATATCCTTATATACTGATATACATATATCCTTATAAACTGATATTAGTATATAGGCATATAAGTATATCAGGATATAAGGATAAAGGTATATAAGGATAAAGGTATATCAGGATATAAGGATATTGGTATATCAGGATATAAGGATATAGGTATATCAGGATATCAGGATATAGGTATATCAGGATATAGGTATATCAGGATATAGGTATATCAGGATATAAGGATATAGGTATATCAGGATATAAGGATATAGGCATATCAGGATATAAGGATATAGGCATATCAGGATATAAGGATATAGGCATATCAGGATATAGGTATATCAGGATATAAGGATATATGTATATCAGGATATAAGGATTTAGGTATATCAGGATATAAGGGTTACAGCCATATAAACACCCCCTCTCCGTTTATAAGCGCAGGCGCTGGTTATTCCTATCACTCTTATCCACAAAGGACACAATGGAGCAACACACCCTGAAAAGCAAATAGACAGGAGCGAGGTGTAGGTGCCAGCGGGCGTTACACAGTCCCCATTATACAACCACTTACAAAACCACAAGGGAGCAAACACACCGGGCTGATATAATAAATATACACAGCAGAGGTCTGGCACACCGGCAGACACTTCCACCATTACACTATGGGTACAATCACACCAATGTAGTATGTACAGCTCCAGCTAAGGAGTATACAATATATGGGAGCATGGTGAGCGGGACACTATTATGGGACGCACAACAACAGGATCCTGCACCAAGCACTGGGACGTGTTTCTATCACTACGTCCTGATTCAGCTCATGGCACTCCGGACGCTGGTCACAGAGGAGAGATGAATCCCAACATGTCCATTTCCAGCCTACTCCAAGTGTTTCCCATCACCATTACATATACAACAACATCTCACCGGATTTTAGGCTGCGTTTACAGACAGATTTATATGACAGATCATTGAAGCCAAAGCCAGGAACAGACTATAAACAGAACAGGTCATAAAGGAAAGACTGAGATTTCTCACCTTTTCATATCCATTCCTGGCTTTGGCTTCAATAATCTGTCAGATAAATCTCTCTGTGTAAACGCACTATTACATCTGTTAAAAAGTAGAAAATGAATCCTCATTGTGGTACAATACAACCCATTATTGATAGGAATCCCTTATTTATAGAAAAACAATGAATGCTTCCATTTCCTAAGTGCAGCTGCAGCAACTTTCTTTGTACCCGTCCCCTATCTATTCCTTCCATGGCAGCCATTACTAGCTAGTGAATAATCCAGTACTCCCATCCTTTACTTTTACTTACTGGTATCAGAAAGGTATATAGATTTGTAATTTACTTCTATTTAAAAATATCCAGTCTTCCCATACTTATCAGCTGCTGTATGTCCTGCAGGAAGTGGTGTATTCATTCCAGTCTGACACAGTGCTCTCTGCCGCCACCTCTGTCCGTGTCAGGAACTGTCCAGAGCAGCAGCAAATCCCCATAGAAAATCTCTCCTGCTCTGGACAGTTCCTGACATGGACAGAGGTGGCAGCAGAGAGCAGTGTGTCAGACTGGAAAGAATACATCACTTCCTGCAGGACATACAGCAGTTGATAAGTACTGGAAGACTCAGGATTTTTAATAGAAGTAAATTATACATTTATATAACCTTCTGACACCGGTTTATTTGAAAGAAAAAGATTTTTGCTGGACAACCCCTTTAAGAAAAAAGGGTCAGTCTGATCCCATGGTACAATGTTCTTTGTTTGATCGCTTTCAACAGACTGTGATAAGCAAAGTACTGAGTACATGGGAGCAACGGGAACATACACTTAAAAACAATCGGACGGCTGAAGAATGGAAAGGTTTAACAGAATTGTAACCCAAGGAGAAAGTTATACTCAAAAGGAGCAGATAGGGGGCGACAGTAGTACTCGAAAAGGAACAGGAGATGATAAACTATATAGGGAGTTAAGAGGAGATCCCACAATACAATTTAAGGCCATGTTCATACACTGCATTTTGCTGTTAAACAATGGCCGTTGTTTAACAGCATTGCTGAATTGCATAGCAGTGTAGTAGTGTATACATCCCGTATACACTATGGCCATTGTTCTCTGCAGCCTCACAAAATAATTCACAAGGCTATCCTACAAGATATCCTGGGCTCACAGTGTATGGCTCCTGGCTGTACATTGTGGTCTATGGCTAATAGGAGCACGGCGCACCCATTCCAATTATAATCAGGTGACGTTCATCTGGTAATACTAGCAGTATCGGCCGGGTGAACATGTCAGACATCGGCTGTCGTTCTTACTGTGTGCGAACATGGCCTAAAAAGGAGATAGACATACTGACAGAAGAGGCTGGAAATGAAAGAAGGATAGATGCAGAAACCAGGGAAGCTTTACAAAATAATGCACCGAGTACCGATACTATATGTAGCTGAAGGTGAACAAGAGTTTAGAAAATCTCCCGGGACGACCGATCCTCTCGGGTATAAACTCTGCGTTCCACCCCCGAGCTGTATACTAAGTGGCACTAAGAAGTTTTGGGATGAAATTGCAGATCTATCAGAGACAATGGTGTGTACACTAGATATCCAATCACTTTCTCCTCATATCCCCTCAGACCAAGGAGCCTTCGCAGTGTGAAGATGCCACATTGGACAATGTAAGAGTCAGCTCCTGCTCAGTCTCTTGGAAACCATCTTAAAAAATACCTTTGGTTTTGGTGAAGAATATTCTCTATGATATAATACAAGGGCTGTGTGACCCCCACACTATGATACCAGGGCTGTGTGACCACCACACTATGATACCAGGGCTCTGTGACCACCACACTATGATACCAGGGCTCTGTGACCCCCACACTATGATACCAGGGCTCTGTGCCCCCCACACTATGATACCTGGGCTGTGTGACCACCACACTATGATACCAGGGCTGTGTGACCACCACACTATGATACCAGGGCTGTGTGACCACCACACTATGATACGTGGGCTCTGTGCCCCCCACACTATGATACGAGGGCTCTGTGACCACCACACTATGATACGTGGGCTCTGTGACCACCACACTATGATACCAGGGCTCTGTGACCACCACACTATGATACCAGGGCTGTGTGACCACCACACTGATACGAGGGCTCTGTGACCACCACACTATGATACGTGGGCTGTGTGACCACCACACTATGATACCAGGGCTCTGTGACCACCACACTATGATACCAGGGCTCTGTGACCACCACACTATGATACGTGGGCTGTGTGACTCCCACACTATGATACGAGGGCTCTGTGCCCCCCACACTATGATACGAGGGCTGTGTGACCACCACACTATGATACCAGGGCTCTGTGCCCCCCACACTATATTACCAGGGCTCTGTGCCCCCCACACTATGATACCAGGGCTGTGTGACCACCACACTATGATACCAGGGCTCTGTGACCACCACACTAGGATACGTGGGCTCTGTGACCACCACACTATGATACCAGGGCTCTGTGACCACCACACTATGATACGTGGGCTCTGTGACCACCACACTATGATACGAGGGCTCTGTGCCCCCCACACTATGATACCAGGGCTCTGTGCCCCCCACACTATGATACCAGGGCTCTGTGCCCCCCACACTATGATACCAGGGCTCTGTGACCCCCACACTATGATACCAGGGCTCTGTGACCACCACACTATGATACCAGGGCTGTGTGACCACCACACTATGATACCAGGGCTCTGTGACCACCACACTATGATACCAGGGCTGTGTGACCACCACACTATGATACCAGGGCTGTGTGACCACCACACTATGATACCAGGGCTCTGTGCCCCCCACACTATGATACCAGGGCTGTGTGACCACCACACTATGATACCAGGGCTCTGTGACCACCACACTATGATACGAGGGCTCTGTGACCACCACACTATGATACGAGGGCTCTGTGACCACCACACTATGATACGTGGGCTGTGTGACCACCACACTATGATACCAGGGCTCTGTGACCACCACACTATGATACCAGGGCTGTGTGACCACCACACTATGATACCAGGGCTGTGTGACCACCACACTATGATACCAGGGCTCTGTGCCCCCCACACTATGATACCAGGGCTCTGTGCCCCCCACACTATGATACGAGGGCTCTGTGACCACCACACTATGATACGTGGGCTCTGTGACCACCACACTATGATACCAGGGCTCTGTGACCACCACACTATGATACCAGGGCTGTGTGACCACCACACTATGATACCAGGGCTGTGTGACCACCACACTGATACGAGGGCTCTGTGACCACCACACTATGATACGTGGGCTGTGTGACCACCACACTATGATACCAGGGCTCTGTGACCACCACACTATGATACCAGGGCTCTGTGACCACCACACTATGATACGTGGGCTGTGTGACTCCCACACTATGATACGAGGGCTCTGTGCCCCCCACACTATGATACGAGGGCTCTGTGCCCCCCACACTATGATACGAGGGCTGTGTGACCACCACACTATGATACCAGGGCTCTGTGCCCCCCACACTATATTACCAGGGCTCTGTGCCCCCCACACTATGATACCAGGGCTGTGTGACCACCACACTATGATACCAGGGCTCTGTGACCACCACACTATGATACCAGGGCTCTGTGCCCCCCACACTATGATACCAGGGCTGTGTGACCACCACACTATGATACGAGGGCTGTGTGACCACCACACTATGATACCAGGGCTCTGTGCCCCCCACACTATGATACCAGGGCTGTGTGACCACCACACTATGATACCAGGGCTCTGTGCCCCCCACACTATGATACCAGGGCTCTGTGCCCCCCACACTATGATACCAGGGCTGTGTGACCACCACACTATGATACCAGGGCTGTGTGACCACCACACTATGATACCAGGGCTCTGTGACCACCACACTATGATACCAGGGCTCTGTGACCACCACACTATGATACGAGGGCTCTGTGACCACCACACTATGATACAAGGGCTGTGTGCCCCCCACACTATGATACAAGGGCTGTGTGCCCCCCACACTATGATACCAGGGCTGTGTGCCCCCCACACTATGATACCAGGGCTGTGTGCCCCCCACACTATGATACGTGGGCTGTGTGACCACCACACTATGATACCAGGGCTCTGTGACCACCACACTATGATACCAGGGCTCTGTGACCACCACACTATGATACGTGGGCTCTGTGACCACCACACTATGATACGAGGGCTCTGTGCCCCCCACACTATGATACCAGGGCTCTGTGCCCCCCACACTATGATACCAGGGCTCTGTGCCCCCCACACTATGATACGAGGGCTGTGTGACCACCACACTATGATACCAGGGCTGTGTGACCACCACACTATGATACCAGGGCTGTGTGACCACCACACTATGATACCAGGGCTCTGTGACCACCACACTATGATACCAGGGCTCTGTGACCACCACACTATGATACGTGGGCTGTGTGACCACCACACTATGATACGTGGGCTCTGTGACCACCACACTATGATACCAGGGCTGTGTGACCACCACACTATGATACCAGGGCTCTGTGACCACCACACTATGATACCAGGGCTCTGTGACCACCACACTATGATACGTGGGCTGTGTGACCACCACACTATGATACCAGGGCTCTGTGCCCACCACACTATGATACCAGGGCTCTGTGACCACCACACTATGATACCAGGGCTCTGTGCCCCCCACACTATGATACGAGGGCTCTGTGCCCCCCACACTATGATACCAGGGCTCTGTGCCCCCCACACTATAATACCAGGGCTCTGTGCCCCCCATACTATGATACGAGGGCTCTGTGCCCCCCATACTATGATACGAGGGCTCTGTGCCCCCCACACTATGATACGTGGGCTCATGATTTGTCCGGAGTCTTCTGAACACATAGGAGTCTTACCTTATCTTCTGAGGTGACAATATAACCTACGCGAGGTGCGGAGTCTACATACAGTATCTCGTAGTGATGAGGACAGTGCACTTACCTACAAGACAAGAACGGAAAGATACAAATGACTAAAAACAGTGAGAAACCTCACAGAGACGTATAATCTGTACACAGAGGAGAGGACAGGACCTGCAGGGAGCGAGCCCAATATCACCCTATAAGGAAGAGCTCTGCGGCTTCTCAATATACGGAAAGTGTGGAGGAATGGAGACACCATGTACATCTGCTTGCTGTCAGTAAATAGTTATGGCGGCACTATATAGCGGTGTTGTTTGGGCACCATACTGTACGGCACTTATAATAAGTCCAAGAAATAGATAGAAAGCTGAGGGCACTCACCCATATGTTGCAAAATACTTTATTCCAAAGTGCGGTTAAAATCTCTTAGCTACATATCACTCTTGAGCAGACGCCATACCACTTCACAGCATAGACATCACCATGAAGGCCATTTCACGCGCCTGCACGCTTCATCAGATTATGATAAGCCTATATTATTATATGCTTATAATAAGGCACTGTATTATAATATC
Source organism: Dendropsophus ebraccatus (assembly GCF_027789765.1). Taxonomy (NCBI): domain Eukaryota; kingdom Metazoa; phylum Chordata; class Amphibia; order Anura; family Hylidae; genus Dendropsophus; species Dendropsophus ebraccatus. The sequence continues at coordinate 211,459,756 of NC_091454.1, read as the reverse complement.
ACTTCTAAGGAGGTGGTGGAGACAGAAGGTACTGCATGGGGCACCTTCATCATGGATTTAGTCCCATACAACTAAACAATGTTATTTAGGAGAACAAAGGAGTGTGTTAGGCTATAGAAGAAGCTCAAGACGTCTCGACTAACCAGAACTTTCAATAGGGCTGACACTTTGGCTTCTTTGGGTGACCTAAGCAATGTCGGCCATTACAGAAGGACCAGATGAGTGTATGGGGGGCAGATATCCAGGGAAAGAAAGGATCTCAATACACTCCATCCTTTGGGAAGCAATGTATGAGGAGAACGGGAAGAATGGCCGTTCATCCAATAAGTCCTGCGGCTGTATGGTCACCTATAGACTATGTGGGACCTGCCATTGTACTCTCTTTAATAGCCTTATCATATATACATATATACATAAGATAGCGGAGGGCTGAATGAGCATGTCACCAGCAGCTCTCTCTCCCATCCCCTCCATACACATGCACTTTAAACTTGCTGTTTTGAATAGGAAGGCAGGAAGCTTTAAAAAAAGTTTGTCTTTCAAATCAACCGGTGTCAGAAAGTTATAAAGATTTGTAATTTACATCTATAAAAAAAACTTCCAGTACTTATCAGCTGCTGTATGTCATGCAGGAAGTGGTGTATTCTTTCCAATCAGACACAGTGCTCTCTGCTGCCACCTCTGTCCATGTCAGGAACTGTCCAGAGCAGCAGCAAATCCCTATATTAAACCTCTGCTGCTCTGGACAGTTCTTGTCACAAACAAAAAGGATGAGGCAATTGAACATGCCCGATCCTTGTCTTCTCCGATACCTGACAATAATAGGAGTCAGGATGCCACCATACAAAGAGGATAGTGATAGGGTCCTGCAGATATCAGTGACACCAGTGTAATGTGTACGGCCAGCTTTGCTGCTTATCACAGACATCATGTTACTGCTGTGGTTAGCAGCTGCTGATAAGACACTACTACTTGTCAGATACATCAGCGTGTACCTTACAGCAGGAAGTACCATTATGTCACTACTCTGTACAGTCACAAGACAGGGCCGCCCTGCACTTCTACTAAATGTGTTAGAAGCACCCGCACTTATAAACAATGCTCTATGCTGTGATCCGTCAGGAAAAAATTAGGGGGTGGAGCGGGAAAATAGGTGCTTAAAGGGGTACTCTGGCAAAAAAAATATTTCAAGTCAACTGGTGTTAGAAAGTTATACAGATTTGTAATTTATTTCTGTTTAAAAATCCTGAGTCTTCCAGTACTTATCAGCTGCTGTATGTCCTGCAGGAAGTGGTGCATTCTTTCCAGTCTGACACAGTGCTCTCTGCTGCCACCTCTGTCCATGTCAGGAACTGTCCAGAGCAGGAGAGGTTTTCTATGGAAATTTGCTACTGATCTGGACAGTTCCTGACATGGACAGAGGTGGCAGCAGAGAGCACTGTGTCAGACTGGAAAGAATACACCCCTTCCTGCAGGACATACAGCAGCTAATAAGTAATGGTAGACCAGACATTTTTAAATAGAAGTAACTTACAAATCTGTATAACTTTCTGACACCAGTTGATTTTGTTTTCTTTTACTAAAGTACCCCTTTAATAAAAAAAAAATAAAAAATCCCCCACAAAAGCCCATTTTCAATTTATTTTATTATTGTACCTGTCATGTGCAAAACACTCTCTAGATGTCATAAACATGATCAGTCGGGATCTGGGTGCTTAGAAATCCACCGAGTCCGGAGAAACGTGTGGCTGAATGCTTCTCTCTGCGATCCCGGCCCCAGAGACACAGACTGCCCCCCTGCAAGGCATTCCCCCGAAGTTTATAGGTTTTGAGACAATCCCTTTAATTAATATTTTTTTGGTCTCAATAACTTGGGCGATAAGGGTCACATGACCCCCCACCCACCTCCAAATAACATGATAAGTACCTAAGATGGTGAAGTGGATAAAAGTACAACTTGTCCTGCAAAAAACGAGTTGTCATACAGCTACATAGGCAGGAATATTACTAAAATGTAAAAAGAAATGCTGCAAAGCTGAAAATAGCGCCGGCGTCAAGAGGTCTGCGACTATGTAATACAATGTGACAAGAAGCAGAGATCCTGAGAATGGACAGAAACAGCGGGGGGAACATTCCTTGTATCTAAGAACTCCAGGCTGATCTGTCATACCTGCACCGATACACTGTAACAAACCTCCTGCAGGGATATACTGTAACAAACCTCCTGCACCGACACACTAACAAACCTCCAGGCTGATCTGTCACACCTGCACCGACACACTGTAACAAACCTCCTGCACCGATACACTATAACAAAACTCCAGGCTGATCTGTCACACCTGCACCAACACACTGTAACAAACCTTCTGCACCGACACACTGTAACAAACCTCCAGGCTGATCTGTCATATCTGCACCGACACACTGTAACAAACCTTCTGCACCGACACACTGTAACAAACCTCCAGGCTGATCTGTCATATCTGCACCGATACACTGTAACAAACCTCCAGGCTGATCTGTCATATCTGCACCGATACACTGTAACAAACCTTTAGGCTGATCTGTCATATCTGCACCGATACACTGTAACAAACCTCCAGGCTGATCTGTCATAACTGCACCGATACACTGTAACAAAGCTCCAGGCTGATCTGTCATACCTGCACCGATACACTGTAACAAAGCTCCAGGCTGATCTGTCATACCTGCACCGATACACTGTAACAAACCTCCAGGCTGATCTGTCATACCTGCGCCGATACACTGTAACAAACCTCCAGGCTGATCTGTCATACCTGCACCGATAGGCTGGGTTCACACTATGTATATTTGAGGCTGTATTTGTGAGGCTGTATAGCAACCAAAACCAGGAGTGGATTGAAAACACAGAAAGGCTATGTTCACATAATGTTGTAATTGAGTGGATGGCCGTCATTTAATGGCAAATTTTTGCTGTTATTTTAAAACAACGGCTGTGGTATTGAAATAATGGCCGTTATTTACTGTTATATGGCGGCCATCCACTCAATTTCAACATTGTGTGAACAGATCCTTTCTGTGTTTTCAATCCACTCCTGGTTTTGGTTGCTATGAGGACCTGACATGAGGACCAAATACAGCCTCAAATATACATAGTGTGAACCCAGCCATAGACTGTAACAAAGCTCCAGCTGATGTGTCATACCTGCACCGATACACTGTAACAAAGCTCCAGGCTGATCTGTGCTCCCTGCACCGATACACTGTAACAAAGCATCAGAGCAGGAGGGAGATTACGGGCTGCTCATAGACCATCATGGTCACTACATGTACGGTATAGAGCTGGCTTCTTGCCTTGGCCCTGTGTTAGGCCCCAGCAGTAAGCACAATACTTGTCCTTGGTTCCAGCCTGTGCAGTGTTGCTGTATACACCTTACATACAGTAAGGGGCTGTTTTACCATAAAAAGAAAAAAAAACAAAATAAAACAAAAGACAGACATCCCTAGATATACTAAATTTAATTTTGGCACTATATGGCGGTATTATATAGGATGCATAACACAGCTTTATCTTGGCACTATATGGCGGCATTATGTAGGTTCTTTAGGTGAGTAATACTGGGATACTACATAATTTGGGCACTACATTGCAGTATTATGCAGGTTATTTAGCACCCGCCCACCCACAACCCCCCCCCCCCCCCCCAAAAAAAAGAGGTGTTTATTGCCCCCGGATATAGGCTGGCATGTATACTCACTGACGATGACCGCTTTCCCGCGCCGTGTCTCGCGGACAACATCACTGCTTTTTTGACCTCACTGATTCTCCAGAGATTCTGAAGATGGAAAATCAGTGTTGTCGATGCATCTGCTGGGTCTTTAATTGGCAGTAAATGGTGGTATTATGTGGGGTTCCTTATCAGCAGGTTAGATGAATCTGACCTACTGATATCTCCCTATAGTGCATGGGGTGCTGAGGATGACGGTACAGTTCTTACTTTCATCCTCTGTGCTGCTTCCGTGTAGTTGAAACCACCGGCCCCAGCCTAATGGCTTACATTACAAAGAACTGGATGTCCTTAAAGGGGTAGTGCGGCGCTAATCATTTGTAATGTGTGTTATGTATGTGAAAGTAGGGCTGGGCGATATAAACGATATGCCAAAATATCGTCATCAATTCGGTTGACGATATGGATTTTTGGCATATCGTCATATCGCGATATACCACGGAGCGGTAGTGAATAAGCTTCTCACTTACCGCTCCGTGGTACCGCGCTGCAGGGCCTTCCGTTCACGCATTGTCAGCGCGCTAGCGTGTGACGTCAGGTCTCCCAGTGCATGCTGGGAAGAAGACGCGGCCCGTCTCGCCTCACGGACTCCCATCAGCCAGCCCTGCAGGAAAGGTAAGTAGCAGAGGGGTCGGGGGCGGGCGGCAGATGGCTTGGCATGGGGCTGATGATGGCCCTGGCTGGGGGGACATGATGGCTGGCACATGAAATGCCTGGAAAACAGTGAGGGGTGAGATGGCTGGCACCGGGGGGGCGGGGATTGGGGGTGCTGATGACTGGCGACGGGGGGCTGATGACTGGCACAAGGGGGGCTGATGACTGGCACAAGGGGGGCTGATGACTGGCACAAGGGGGGCTGATGACTGGCACAAGGGGGGGCTGATGACTGGCACAAGGGGGGGCTGATGGCACAGGGTGGGCTGATGACTGGCAAGGGGGGGTGATAACTGGCACAAAGGGGGCTGAAGGCATAGGGGAGGGCTGATGACTGGCAAGGGGGGGTGATAACTGGCACAAGGGAGGGGGGGCTGATGACTGGCACAGGGGAGGGCTGATGACTGGCACAGGATGGGCTGATGGCACAGGGGAAGGCTGATGACTGGCAAGGGGGGTGATAACTGGCACAAAGGGGCCAGCATAGGGGAGGGCTGATGACTGGCAAGGGGGGCTGATAACTGGCACAAAGGGGGCTGAAGCCTTTGTGCCAGTTATCAGCCCCCCTTGCCAGTCATCAGCCCTCCCCTCCCTTGTGCCAGTTATCACCCCCCCTTGCCAGTCATCAGCCCTCCCCTATATATTTATAATTATATATCGTGATATATCGTTATATCGTGCATGCATCAAATTATATCGTGATATAAATTTTAGGCCATATCGCCCAGCCCTATGTGAAAGGCCCATGCGTCCTCCTCCCCCCCCACGATAGACCCGGAAGTGTGGTGCCTTATACTTACCGCATTCGTGTCGACCCCCGTCCGCCATCTTGGGACGACACCATCTTCAGGAGGCCCACCGAACCGCTCCATCCATCCCTCATGCCGGCCCCCCTCTGCCGCATCACCAGCTGCTCAGCCGCGATTGGGTCGACACTTCCGGGTCTAGCGTGGGGGGGGGGGGCATTCACAGACATAACATACATTACAAAGTTGTCTAACCTTGTAATGTGTGTTATTTTGTGAATAAATGATTAGCGCCGCACTACCCCTTTAAAGGAAGTGTTTCATCACAAAATGACTTGCTGTTTAAAACAAAGTTTTTATTTTTTACATACTTTTTAGGAATTTTTGGTGATTCATTATCACCACTGGGGCCTAAACTAAGCTGAGACTTCCTGTTGTGTCTGTGGTGATAAGAGGAGGCTGCTTTAAAGTGATCTGTACAGCATTGCAGCGTCATGTGACACCAGTAGATAGAGGAGACAATAGCTGCTCCATGTGGAATGACCTCTTCACAGGTCACAGAGCGTGCTCAGTAATGTTTCACATTCATCTCAAGGGGACAGAGTCTATGTCCATGAGTCTTGCTGTAAAGCATGTCCTTAGTGCTGTTAAAAACAGCTCAGGCAAGATGGCTGCAACGTACAAAAATTAAAATAAATAAATAATAATAATAATAATAATAAAAATTAAAGTCAGAGTATAGAAACAGATTGGAATAAAAGAAGAACTTTTTGTATCTGACTCTATTTAGTAAAAGAAAATTTAGGTGACACATTCCCTTTAAAAATGTATGAAAAAAACAAAAATAAATTGGTCTGGGAGACTTTCAAGAGGCCTAGAGAAATACAGGAGCTGCAAGAATTTCTGTCAAGTACTGGTTGTGTACTGCATGTGACACCAATCCTCCTTTTAACATGGCTAAAACCTCATCTGTCGCAATCCTGTGGGAAAGGAATTATGGTATTATCTCTGTTCTATATGGCGGTACTACAAGGGCTGAAAGAAAACAAAAAACTATGTAAAAGGGGAAGTTGGGGGAGGGGGGGGCTACTCAATTTGTTGCTTAACATCATATAAAGCTAAATTATGTAAGTAATGGAGGCATTAAAGGGATATTACACTCAGAAGAACATGGCCCCCACCCCCAACAGCGTATTTTTCTCACAATTACGGCCATGTTTGACGGGTCTGAGATGATATAATACATAGCAACACTGGATTACAGTGCAGCACAATGAGTACGGTACTATAGAGAGAGAGGGGAGCACAATACCCTCTAATTCAGCAGTATGCAGGTATGAAGTGGTTTACGATAATAGCTCAAGAGCTTGCAATCAAATTGGTACGTAGGGAACATAACTACGGATGGTAACAACATGGTATGTGCGTGGATGAATACATAGGTGTGAGTGGGAGTATAATACACCCTGCTTACCGCCACATACATCAGCGGTAATATCCATGTACAGGATGGGATACGTCAGGAGTCATTACAGACACCAACATCTCATTACTGCAGAGAGTGGGGACCGAGAGTATACAGAGAGGGCAGATACCAGTATACAGAGAGGGCAGATACCAGGCCAGAGGATACAGAGAGGGCAGATACCAGTATACAGAGAGGGCAGATACCACGCCAGAGGATACAGAGAGGGCAGATACCAGGCCAGAGGATACAGAGAGGGCAGATACCAGTATACAGAGAGGGCAGATACCAGTATACAGAGAGGGCAGATACCACGCCAGAGGATACAGAGAGGGCAGATACCAGGCCAGAGGATACAGAGAGGGCAGATACCAGGCAGGAGTATACAGAGAGGGCAGATACCAGGCCAGAGGATACAGAGAGGGCAGATACCAGGCCAGAGGATACAGAGAGGGCAGATACCAGTATACAGAGAGGGCAAATACCAGTATACGGAGAGGGCAGATACCATGCCAGAGGATACAGAGAGGGCAGATACCAGTATACAGAGAGGGCAGATACCAGGTCAGAGGATACAGAGAGGGCAGATACCAGGCAGGAGTATACAGAGAGGGCAGATACCAGGCAGGAGTATCCAGAGAGGGCAGATACCAGGCAGGAGTATCCAGAGAGGGCAGATACCAGGCCAGAGGATACAGAGAGGGCAGATACCACGCCAGAGGATACAGAGAGGGCAGATACCAGGCCAGAGTAAGACATGATGATGTATCCAGGGGAAAGTATATAGAACCTCTGGGTTACAAAGTGTAAGCGACATCCAAGTCCTGCAACTAGACTACAGGTGACTATACGAGACTCCAGCCATCACTATATCCAACAATGATCTGTCCCTTATGTGTCATGGGCAAGAGTAGGAGGAGATATAGGGGAGGTTGTATGGAGTAATAGGAGGAGATATAGGGAGGATATATGGGGTAATAGGAGGAGATATAGGGGGATATATGGAGTAATAGGAGGAGATATAGGGGAGGATATATGGGGTAATAGGAGGAGATATAGGGAGGGTATATGGAGTAATAGGAGGAGATACAGGTGGTATATGGAGTAATAGGAAGAGATATGGGGAGGTTATATGGAGTAATAGGAGGAGATATGGGGAGGTTATATGGAGTAATAGGAGGAGATATAGGGAGGTTATATGGAGTAATAGGAGGATATATAGGGGAGGATGTATGGAGTAATAGGAGGAGATATAGGGAGGTTATATGGAGTAATAGGAGGATATATAGGGGAGGATGTATGGAGTAATAGGAGGAGATATAGGGAGGTTATATGGAGTAATAGGAGGAGATATAGGGAGGATATATGGAGCAATAGGAGGAGATATAGGGAGGTATATGGAGTAATAGGAGGAGATATAGGGAGGATATATGGAGTAATAGGAGGAGATATGGGGAGGGTATATGGAGTAATAGGAGGAGATATAGGAGGATATATGGAGTAATAGGAGGAGATATAGGGGGATATATGGAGTAATAGGAGGAGATATACGGAGGATATATGGAGTAATAGGACGAGATATAGGGAGGATATATAGAGTAATATGAGGAGATATAGGAAGGATATATGGAGTAATAGGAGGAGATATAGGGAGGATATATAGACTAATAGGAGGAGATATAGGGGAGGATATATGGAGTAATAGGAGGAGATATAGGGAGGATATATGGAGTAATAGGAGGATATATGGAGTAATAGGAGGAGATATGGGGAGTTATATGGAGTAATAGGAGGAGATATAGGGAGGATATATGGAGTAATAGGAGGAGATATAGGGAGGTTATATGGAGTAATAGGAGGAGATATAGGGAGGTATATGGAGTAATAGGAGGAGATATAGGGGGTAAATGGAGTAATAGGAGGAGATATAGGGAGGATATATGGAGTAATAGGAGGAGATATAGGGGAGGATATATGGAGTAATAGGAGGAGATATAGGGAGGGTATATGGAGTAATAGGAGGAGATATAGGGAGGATATATAGACTAATAGGAGGAGATATAGGGGAGGATATATGGAGTAATAGGAGGAGATATAGGGAGGATATATAGAGTAATAGGAGGAGATATAGGGGAGGATATATGGAGTAATAGGAGGAGATATAGGAAGGATATATGGAGTAATAGGAGGAGATATAGGGAGGATATATGGAGTAATAGGAGGAGATATAGGGGGTATATGGAGTAATAGGAGGAGATATAGGGAGGATATATGGAGTAATAGGAGGAGATATAGGGAGGATATATGGAGTAATAGGAGGAGATATAGGGGAGGATATATGGAGTAATAGGAGGAGATATAGGGAGGATATATGGAGTAATAGGAGGAGATATAGGAAGGATATATGGAGTAATAGGAGGAGATATAGGGAGGATATATGGAGTAATAGGAGGAGATTTAGGGGAGGGTATATGGAGTAATAGGAGGAGATTTAGGGAGGATATATGGAGTAATAGGAGGAGATATAGGGGAGGATATATGGAGGTAATAGGAGGAGATATAGGGAGGATATATGGAGTAATAGGAGGAGATATAGGGAGGATATATGGAGTAATAGGAGGAGATATAGGGAGGATATATGGAGTAATAGGAGGAGATATAGGGAGGATATATGGAGTAATAGGAGGAGATATAGGGGAGGGTATATGGAGTAATAGGAGATATAGGGGAGGATATATGGAGGTAATAGGAGGAGATATAGGGAGGATATATGGAGTAATAGGGGGGATATAGGGGGATATATGGAGTAATAGGAGGAGATATAGGGGGATATATAGAGGTAATAGGAGGAGATATAGGGAGGATATATGGAGTAATAGGGGGGATATAGAGAGGATATATGGAGTAATAGGAGGATATATGGAGTAATAGGAGGAGATATAGGGAGGATATATGGAGAAATAGGAGATATAGGGAGGATATATGGAGTAATAGGAGGAGATAGGGAGGATATATGGAGTAATAGGAGGAGATAGGGAGGATATATGGAGTAATAGGAGGAGATATAGGGGGATATATGGAGGTAATAGGAGGAGATATAGGGAGGATATATGGAGTAATAGGAGGAGATATAGGGAGGTTATATGGAGTAATAGGAGGAGATATGGGGGATATATGGAGTAATAGGAGGATATATAGGGAGTTATATGGAGTAATAGGAGGAGATATAGGGAGTATATATGGAGTAATAGGAGGAGATATAGGGAGTATATATGGAGTAATAGGAGGAGATATAGGGAGGATATATGGAATAATAGGAGATATAGGGGGTATATGGAGTAATAGGAGGAGATATAGGGAGGATATATGGAGTAATAGGAGGAGATATAGGGAGGATATATGGAGTAATAGGAGGAGATATAGGGGGATATATGGAGTAATAGGAGGAGATATAGGGGGATATATGGAGTAATAGGAGGAGATATAGGGAGGTTATATGGAGTAATAGGAGGAGATATAGGGGAGGATATATGGAGTAATAGGAGGATATATAGGGGATATATGGAGTAATAGGAGGAGATATAGGGAGGATATATGGAGGTAATAGGAGGAGATATAGGGAGGATATATGGAGTAATAGGGGGGATATAGGGAGGATATATGGAGTAATAGGAGGAGATATAGGGGAGGGTATATGGAGTAATAGATATCTGAGGACATTATAGGAGTAATAGGAGTATAGTATTGATATATATTATGACAGTATTACTCTATATTAAATAAAGTGATAACTCTCACCAGAACTGGAGGCTCCGGTGTTTGCGGAATTCCCGTATACTTCTATTCATTTGTAACTTCTTCAGGTAGGTTGGGGAAGAACACGGGAAAAACACAGGAGACTGTGGAGATTTTTCCTGCAACTTGAGACGCGGTGGTATAGGCTCGACACTGGCCGGCAGGAAAGCATCGTCCTCCTGGGAGTTGATTTTTGTGTTTTTCTCAAGGATTGTGGGTAAGACCCCCTTCTGGCCAGACACCCCCTGTACCGCAGACTCCCCCATTATAAGGGGGGACACAATGACTGGTGGATTCCTCTGGGTCCTCTGCAGGTTATGGAGTTACAGAATCGGCTGCCGCTTCCTCCAGGCATACATGGAATAAATAGCTGAGGAAGACTGCAATGAAGTGTGTGTGATCAGGAGCGAGAGACGTGTTATTCACACCCCTCACAAGAGAAAAATAGTCGCTTTTTTAACTCTCTTTCACTTCCCCCCCATTCCAATCTTCCGCTCCTCCAGCGATCTGCAGAAGGTGCTGTGTTGGGTCAGGAAGAACGTGCCCCTCTTTGCTCTTACAAGACTCAACAGGTGAGCACTGGCTCCAGGTCCCCGCCGGATACAGGGAGCGCCAGCAACTGGGAGCAAAGTTTCAGCTGTGTTTGAGGAGTGCGCTGGACGCCGGCGGAGTGTTTATAGTCCGATGAAGGTGCAAGATACTACGGAAAGTGGCCGGGTGCAGAGAAGTTCTCCTCTGTCTGACCGAGCTTCTTCCGTGTGTGAGAAAGCAGAAGAAGGGGAGAGACAGATAAGGAGAGAGGGAGGGGGAAAGGAGTCAGAGAAAGACAGAAAGAGGAAGGCAGAGGAGGAGAGTGGTAGTTATAAGGAGGGGGATAGTGGTTATACGGAGGGAAGTAGTAAGTATACGGAGGGGAGTATAAGAGATGAGGAGGAGAGTAGTGGTAATACGGAGGGGAGTAGTGGTTATACGGAGGGGAGTATAAGAGATGAGGAGGAGAGTAGTGGTAATACGGAGGGGAGTAGTGGTTATACGGAGGGGAGTAGTGGTTATACGGAGGAGAGTAGTGGTTCTAAGGAGGGGAGTAGTGGTTATACGGAGGGGAGTATAAAAGATGAGGAGGAGAATAGTAGTTCTAAGGAGGGGAGTAGTGGTTATACGGAGGGGAGTAGTGGTTATACGGAGGGGAGTAGTGGTAATATGGAGGGGAGTAGTGGTTATACAGAGGGGAGTATCAGAGATGAGGAGGAGAGTAGTGGTTCTAAGGAGGAGAGCAGTGGTTATACGAAGGGGAGTATAAAAGAGATGAGGAGGAGAGTATTAGAGATGGGGAGGGGAGTGTTGGTTATACGGAGGGGAGTAGTGGATATACGGAGGGGAGTAGTAAGTATACGGAGGAGAGTAGTGGTTATACGGAGGGGATTAGTAAGTATACGGAGGAGAGTAGTGGTTATACGGAGGGGAGTATAAGAGATGAGGAGGAGAGTAGTGGTTCTAAGGAGGGGAGTAGTGGTTATAAGGAGGGGAGTAGTGGTTATAAGGAGGGGAGTAGTGGTTATACGGAGGGGAGTAGTGGTTATACGGAGGGGAGTAGTGGTTATACGGAGGGGAGTAGTGGTTATACGGAGGGGAGTAGTGGTAATATGGAGGGGAGTAGTGGTTATACGGAGGGGAGTAGTGGTAATATGGAGGGGAGTAGTGGTTATACAGAGGGGAGTATCAGAGATGAGGAGGAGAGTAGTAGTTCTAAGGAGGAGAGCAGTGGTTATACGAAGGGGAGTATAAGAGATGAGGAGGAGAGTATTAGAGATGGTGAGGGGAGTGTTGGTTATACGGAGGGGAGTATTAGAGATGGGGAGGGAAGTAGTGGTAATACGGAGGGGAGTATCAGAGATGAGGAGGAGAGTAGTTCTAAGGAGGGGAGTAGTGGTTATACGGAGGAGAGTAGTGGTAATACGGAGAGGAGTATAAAAGATAAGCAGGAGATTAGGGGTTATACAGAGGGGAGTATAAGAGATGAGGAAAGGAGTAGTGGTTATAAGGAAAGGAGTAGTGGTTATACAGAGCAGAGTATTATAGATGGGGAGGGGAGTATTGGTTATAAGGTGGAGAGTATTGTAGTAGTTTAAGTAATATGCAAAACAGGAGTCCGTGGAGCCTCGGTTGCGAGTCTCAAAACACGGGATAGCCAGATATCTCTCGCCTGTTGCCACGGGGTGCCTCCATGATAGGGAGAGCACCAAACCACCCTGATAAATAGCCCCTTAAGTCCCACTCGGTTGCGAGTATTGGAACATAAATAGGGAAACACCAGGGTGGCCCCTTCTGTCAATGTCTAACTCAAGGTGCGAGTATTGCGATCATGACAAGGGCTTGTCAAGGCAGGCTTCCATCCACAGACAGCCATTTTGGGGTTTTTGCCCCTCGTCAGTGTGGAGTAGGATTCTGGATTTTTAGGGGCATCAGTGGAGACTCTTGATTGAGTACTTCATTGGAATTTTTTTCACTGTTCTCCTTGAGTTCAGTGATTACTGTGTTTTGTTAGCTTAAGTAATAGACATAAAAAGTATAAGTTACAGCCTGGAGAGCATTAGACCTAAGCTACCTAAGCTAAAAAACGATAAGTATAAAAAGAGGAGAGCATTAGATTTAAAGGGGTGTTCCGCTCATACATAACTTTTGATATGTTGCTGCCCATGGTGAGACTAACAATTCCTTCCATACTTGTTATTATCTATTCAGTCTCCTTCCCCCAGTTATCAGCTGCTGCTTTCTGCTGAAAACACAAAAAACTTTTCACTCCGCCTCCCCCTCCTGAGACAGTTGATGTAAACAAGTCCCTGGCAGGCTGTATCTGCAACACTGTAGCTTCTTTGTGATGCTAGGAGGGTTATTTTGAGGTCAAGTTGCTGATGAATTCACTGTGATTAATCCTCCCGGCATTACAAAGTTGCTGCAAATAAGGACCTGTTTACACCAGCTGTCTCAGAAGGGAGGGGGGAGGAGGAGGAGACGAGGAGAAAAGCTCACACATAGTTTTTTGTGTCTTCAGCAGAAAGCAGCAGCTCAGAGCTGGAGGAAGGAGACTGAATAGATAATAAGTATGGAAGGAATTGTAAGTCTCACCATGGGCAGATACTTATGAAAAAGTTATGTTTGAGTGGAATACCCCTTTAGGGTACATTCACACATACTGTATCCTCCGTGGACTTCACGATGCGAGCTTGCAGTGAAATTGTCATCCCGCTGTATGTCAAAGCCAGCTCCCTTAAACCCCCGCGGCCCAGGTACATACTTTACCAGGTCCCTGGTCTGGCTTGCTTCGGGGGCTCCTGGCGTCTCCCGGCGCTCAGCCAGTCAGTCGCGGGGGGTTAAGGGCACTGACTTTGACTTACTGCGTATACACTGCAGATACGGTACTGGTGAACGTACTCTTAAGGAGAAGAACATTAGTTATAAGGAGAAAATGTCTAAAAAAAGGTTACAAAGAGGAGAGAGAAGTGGATATAAGGTGGAAAATATTACTAATAAGGAGTAAAGTATTAGGGTTAAGGAGGATACTATGGAGTATCAGTTATAAGAAGATTATAGGGAGGAGTGTACTACAGTATGTCCCTATACACCAACTCCACCAGGACCAGGAGGAGCAGGAGATATAGCTGTAAGCAGAGGGGACGATTAGTTGGCAGCTATTGTAGGTGTATGGCCGCCTCTAGGTATGACAGTCCCTGAACACGTGCCAGGATAAAGAAAAGGTGTGAAGCTTATTAGGGTAATAACTGGATTTGTATTTGTACAGAACATGGTAGCAGGCAGTGGATGAGCCCATGTGCAGCGGGCAGTGGCATCACAGAGAGCGCTACTAGCTCAGGGAGGGGTGACCACAACTCTGAGATAATGCCAAACAGGAAAATGTGACGGTTACAGACAGATTCTCAGGAAAGTGAATGAATGGCAGGCCCACTGCTGGTGAGACAGCCGAGGACGGAAGAGCTGCAGCTAGGAGACTTCCTCTGTACTGTGCCCCTCATCATCTGATCAGACCCCCAGCATCAGCCTGCCACTGCCCTGACCAGCACTGTGACAGCCGCTTGACTAGTGTGACAGGTGGAACCCAGCAGGACAGTATAACTAGCGTCAGCTCTATACATCATGAGCTAAATATACACCGCAAGGAATGAACGCTCCATGTTTGTCCTGTAGCTGCTCAAGCACTGACATGTTGTAACCTTGTGTCTGTGTCACCTTATGGTGGGGAGGATAGACTATCCATGTCATATAGCTCACCCTGTGGTGGGAAGAGCAGACTCCACATCACATAGCTCCTCCCTCCTGTCTGTGTCACCCTGGGGTGGGAAGAGCAGACTCCATGTCACATAGCTCCTCCCTCCTGTCTATCACCCTGTGGTGGGAAGAGCAGACTCCATGTCACATAGCTCCTCCCTCCTGTCTATCACCCTGGGGTGGGAAGAGCAGACTCCATGTCACATAGCTCCTCCCTCCTGTCTATCACCCTGTGGTGGGAAGAGTAGACTCCATGTCACATAGCTCCTCCCTCCTGTATCACCCTGGGTTGGGAAGAGCAGACTCCACATCACATAGCTCCTCCCTCCTGTCTGTGTCACCCTGGGGTGGGAAGAGCAGACTCCATGTCACATAGCTCCTCCCTCCTGTCTATCACCCTGTGGTGGGAAGAGCAGACTCCATTTCACATAGCTCCTCCCTCCTGTCTATCACCCTGGGTTGGGAAGAGCAGACTCCATTTCACATAGCTCCTCCCTCCTGTCTATCACCCTGGGTTGGGAAGAGCAGACTCCATGTCACATAGCTCCTCCCTCCTGTCTATCACCCTGTGGTGGGAAGAGTAGACTCCATGTCACATAGCTCCTCCCTCCTGTATCACCCTGGGTTGGGAAGAGCAGACTCCATGTCACATAGCTCCTCCCTCCTGTCTATCACCCTGTGGTGGGAAGAGTAGACTCCATGTCACATAGCTCCTCCCTCCTGTATCACCCTGGGTTGGGAAGAGCAGACTCCATGTCACATAGCTCCTCCCTCCTGTCTGTGTCACCCTGTGGTTGGAGGAGCAGACTATATCTCACATAGCTCCTCCCTCCTGTCAGTGTCACTCTGTGGTGGGAGTAGCAGACTCAGTGTCACATAGCTCCTCCCTCCTGTCACCCTTTGGTGGGAGGGGCAGACTCCACATCACATAGCTCCTCCCTCCTGTCTGTGTCACCCTGTGGTGGGAAGAGCAGACTCCATGTCACATAGCTCCTCCCTCCTGTCTGTGTCACCCTGTGGTTGGAGGAGCAGACTATATCTCACATAGCTCCTCCCTCCTGTCAGTGTCACTCTGTGGTGGGAGTAGCAGACTCAGTGTCACATAGCTCCTCCCTCCTGTCACCCTTTGGTGGGAGGGGCAGACTCCACATCACATAGCTCCTCCCTCCTGTCTGTGTCACCCTGTGGTGGGAAGAGCAGACTCCCTGTCACATAACTAGCTTATCAGAGAACTAATACCATGTTATATATAGGCTCTTTTTCCATGGACATTGCAGTGTCACACTACATGTCCCCGTGGGATGGGGGTATTGGTTGACAATTGCCTTTATTGCCTGCTTTGTACAGTTACTATGTGATTATGCTGTGTTGTACTGGTTTAGCCTGTTACACAATTGTACTGGCTTTGAGCAATGGAGCCCATTGACTTACACTAGCATACTGTACAACATTAGGGACATTCCAGTTGGTGGCCAGATACCTGCTCTAGCCCAGCCGCGCTCTCCCCAAATCCTGTTAGAGGAGAGGGACAGAATGAGGCAGGATGAGGAGCACCTCCTTCCATTTCTGGACCTCAGTTTCATAGGATCGCTTAGAGTCCATCAGCTTCTGCCAAGTAAAGATTCTATATCCAAGAGCATCATTCCCTGACAGAAGATACACAGATTATGAGACGAGAGACTATAGCAGGGGTAGGGAACCTCGGCTCTCCAGCTGTTGCAGAACTTGCAGAAGCTTTAGCTCTGGCTGTCCATGCATGATGGGAGTTGTAGTTTTGCAACAGCTGGAGAGCCAAGATTCTCTACTCCGGGGAGCCCACAGGATATAGTGGTGGTCTGCTGCTGCTCCTATTGCACGGAGAGACGGCCAGCAAACTGTCAGCATCGGGATTGTTTCCTGTTGTATACCAGCGATCAGCGACATTGTGAATACCGGCTGATAGTTGTTTTACAACATGAGCTTTTTCATGAAGCAGTTACTGGCCGGTAAATTCCCAATAATCGGTTTGTGTTACCAGTACCTTAGGGACCTATTACACAGAGCGATAATTGGCTGAATCAGGCTGATTATTGCTCTCTGTAATAGAGGCAATGGTCATCAGCTGACCGCTTCTCTATGTCCAGACTCAAAGTCATAGGGCATTGGGCGCACATTGCTACACGTTATAGTGACAGCTGGTGACTGTTAAAAAAAAACCCTCCTACATACCTCACCACACTCCCCAACATCCTGCTAGCTTCGTCCCGCTCCTGGCACTGTGTGAGGTCACAGGCAATGTCCCAGTGATTGGCTGAATGGCCTGTCATGGTGACTGGATGAGTGGCCTGTGACTTCACACTGTGCCAGGATCGGGCCGAAGCTAGCAGGACGTCGGGGAGGGTGGAGAGAGATGAACAGACATCGCTATATACACATATATATATATATATATATATATATATATATATATATATATATATATATATATATATATATACACACGCACAGCCCTTGCTGCCAGATTATTGAGCAGTATATGAGTTCAGTAAGTAAGCTCCGATCTAGGAGATCAGTTTATGCTTACAGTGTAATAGGGCCCTTAGACTTGACCCTTCTATCCATAGAAGCAGACAATACCAGTACCACCTACACCCGCCGTGCACCCCGTTTTTGCAGTGTGCCGGCCCCTGTAGCAGGGATGTATCCTGTAGCGGCTCCAGCCCGGCCAAGCCATATGGCCCTATTCCACCGGACGATAATCGTTTGTATAATCATTAACGATTAACTATCTCAAACGACCTGCGAAAGACCTGAAAACGTTCACTCATTTCCATGGAACGTTAATCGTTACTTATGATCGTAATTGCGATAGTTTTTCTTCACTATTTATTCGCTATTGCGTTTGTATCTATTGCGAACGACCGAACAATGTCTTATTCAATGCGAACGATTTGCGAACGTTTTGCGACGAGCAACGATAAAAATAGGTCCAGGTCTTAGTGATCAA
Source organism: Dendropsophus ebraccatus (assembly GCF_027789765.1). Taxonomy (NCBI): domain Eukaryota; kingdom Metazoa; phylum Chordata; class Amphibia; order Anura; family Hylidae; genus Dendropsophus; species Dendropsophus ebraccatus. The sequence goes on along the minus strand of NC_091454.1, from coordinate 211,442,056 downwards.
TGATTTCTCATTCGGTCGTTAATCGTTAACTGCATTTCAACCGAACAATTATCGTTTAGATTTGAACGATTTAACGATAATCTTAACGATAATCGTCCGGTGGAATAGGGCCCATAGGCCCCATCCCTTGCGACTCTCTCGTGGCTGCCGAGCACATAATAACCAGGATGCAGGATTTAATTATAAGTGACTGCAGGACTTCTTGAGAAATCAGGCCGGAATAATATGTAATGAAATTCATCTGTGGAAATGAAAAGAAGAAAGAAATCTCTGGACGCCCTCCACCCCTCCATTTCGGGCTGCGTTTTGGCATCAATGGGGGGGAGAGCCGAACTACATTTCCTGGAGCAGACAAGGACATGGCACAATAGGCTGGAAAAACTCTAATATCTAACGCTCTGTACCATGTATGTTAACGTTTTCCCTGAGGAGGGTTCATAAACTGGGAACACTGCCCAATGTAGGGCCACCCAGCAGAGGAGTGCATCATCACAGTGCCCACAGAGAGGCAGGAGTACCTGGAGCGGCTATATGCTGATTGGTGAAGGTGCAGAGCAGTAACAAATCCTCATAAAAATCCACTCCTGCTCTGGGCAGTTCCTGACATGGACATAGGTGGCAGCAGAGAGCACTGTATCAGACTGGAAAGAATACATCACTTCCTGCAGGACATACAGCAGCAGATAAGTACGGAAACACTGCCGGGCAGGGAACCAATCTATTACATTCCGTTCCCTTCCGTAACATCTGCAAATTTGTGTGAATAACCCCTAAGGGTGGGCAGATTCATTGTTGTATTCTTTACCAACTGTTAAAAGGGGTTGTTCGCCCAAATTTCTTTTTTTTCTTCTTTCAAGTCAACTAATGCTAGAAAAGTAGCAAAGATTTTTTATTTATTTCTATTAAAAAATCTCTCTATTGCAGTACTTATCAGCTGCTGTGTGTCCTGCAGGAAGTGGTGTATTCTTTCCAGTCTAACACAGTGCTCTCTGCTGCCACCTCTGTCCATGTCAGGAACTGTCCAGTGCAGTAGCAAATCCCCATAGAAAACCTGTCCTGCTGTCCAGACACCACATCCAGCAGGACATCCAGCAGCTGATAAGTACTGGAAGACTTGAGATTTTTTTTAATAGAAGTAAATTACAAATCTCTGTCACTTTCGGACACAAGCTGATTGGAAAGGATTTTTTTTTTTTTTTTTTGGGGGGGGGGGGGGGGGGGGGGGGTGTTAGAATAAGGTTTTCACTGTATGGTGTCTTTTCAAATATTTTTTAGCCTTATCCAAATTGCAATACCACACACCGTCACTGACAAGTGTGGCGCCGCATCCTGGTAAAAAAAATTAATAAATCAGATCCTGTTTTCTAGTTCTTTTCCCACCTTTATGAAATGTCGGCCAAACTTTGACTCATCTCCTCATAAATCCTGTCAGTCCTGTCACAAGGTGCCGCTATATTGACGACATTCAGAGCGGAATTCAATCAGTTTCTCAGCGGTAAACGGGGGAGAGGACATATTTTGGAGCTGGCGTGATGAGATGAATGAGAAGGTTCCCAGGAGAAACCTGTCACATCACAGGGACGGTTCAGTTTAGGGCACGTTTCCGCCATTTTTGTGATGTCGTTTTTTCCATTTTGTAAACCATCGAGGCCTAATTAAAAGGTTCGCTGAAAGTCATATTTCACAAGATTATAAAGACGCAACTAAACGGCGGATAGTTGTGGAAGCTGACGAGTGGCCAAATAGCGGGGTAAGTATAATAGGAAACAGACATGCAAAGCCGCCCAGGCAACAACTTCAAGGGATTAAAAGATGCAGCAGATTCCTTCTCTTTACAGAAACCGCTCAGTGCTTGTTCTGGGCCTGCGTCTGGGGTTCCAGGGGTTCATGGGGCTATGCTGCAATACCAGACACGGACAATGGACAAGAGGGGCGCTATTTCTGGTGGGAAAAAAGCAGTACTGATGAGTCCCTTAAAGTGTATCTGTCGTTTTATTAAGACATGTCAAAAGTTTTGATCGCTTTGGGTCCGAGTGTTCAGACCTGTATTGATCAGGAGAACGAGCTGGGAGAGGACTTACATCCTTATATTGTTCAAATGTAAACAACGATCGTTCGGTGTGTAGGCAAGGATCGAAAAATCGTTGGTGTGTCATTGATTGCATCTTCAAAGCTGACCCCAATATCATCGCTAATCTTTCGTGTATGTACACATCGTTCCTTCTTTTGCTGGGATCTCCTTTGCCTATCTCCTCTGACCTCTAAATACTGGCTTTCACACAGCTCCCACTGTGTAATCCTTTGTTCTCTCCTCTCTGCTGCTGACTAATCTGCCCCTCCCTTCTCCATAGGTTACACAGGGCCCGACTGATGTACAAGGGTTGAGATTTCCTGATAATAAGCAGTGAATGAGTGAGAGGTGGGAGGGCGGGGGGGGGGGGGGGGGGACCTGGGACAAGGCTTTTTGAATGCAGATAATGGCAGATTTGCCTAATAAATCCAATTACAAAGTTTCTTAAAATCGCCGGGACTATTGATTTCTGCAAAAAAAAACTAAAACTAAATTACAGTGAGACTTTAACTAACGGCTATAGTTTTGTGTGTTACGGTGAACCATTTAAGGTTGTTTCCAAAAACGCTTGTTTGCAATCCTTTATCGTAAATCAGCCAAAACGAAAAATTGCTTAGTCAAATAGGACCCTTAGGGTGTCCCTACTTCTGCAACTCTCAAGGATCAAGTGTATTCTGAGGGAACATGGCTCTATGGGGGAGATTTATCAAACATGGTGTAAAGTGTAACTGGCTCAGTTGCCCCTAGCAACCAATCAGATTCCATCTTTCATTCCTCACAGATTCTTTTGAAAATGAAAGGTGGAATCTGATTGGTTGCTAGGAGCAACTGAGCCAGTCTCACTTTACACCATGTTTGATAACTCTCCCCCCATGTGTTCAGTTCCGCTGCAGTGCCCCCACAGGTAAAATGAAGCAATACATGATGCCAATGGGCTGTCTATGTAATGCATGGCAAAGCAAAGTCCTCCAACGAGGACCCTCGGAGTGTAGACCAGCTGCTTCCCTTCTGCTTCCTAAAAGTCTCCTGAAAATAGTTCTGTATAAAAGTGGAGAACCTGTATATCACCAACAACAGGGGGCAGAGAGAGTGGATCAGAGCACACAAGGTTTGCTTGTAATTCTGTTGTCATGAACACACATAGGTCTGCAGAGGAGCTGTGTACACGGAATGGTAGATTTTTTAAATAAAACTTTTTGGCAAGTCTCTCCTCGGAAAAAAAAAAAAAAGAATAGAATAATATATATATATATATATATATATATATATATATATTTTACAGTGATAACTTGGTTTAAGAGCGTTTTGGTTTAAGAGCTCACAGTTTTTCAAAATTGTGACTTGGTTTAAGAGTATTGCTTTGGCTTAAGAGCTTCCTGTACTGGGTGGGACGGGGAGTGGAGGAGGGGCATGGTCTGCATAGCGGGGTCTACAGCACTGTACTCTGACCCAGCAAGTCTCCCTCACCTTCCAAATCATAGCAGATCCACTTCAGGCTGGGGCTTACATCAGGGGACAGGACTGTGGGGGTAATCTCTCCATAGCTGTAACCCCTCTCTCCCCGGACAGAGAGTGCTGCATGTATGTGCCCTCATCTGCCCTGCTCATTCCTTCATGCTCCCTGCAGTCTCTGTCAGCCCTTGTGTTTCCCATCCTCTCCATTACTGTACAGTAACTTATAATATCACAGATTCTGCTGCTTATAAATGTTTGTTCCATTTGTGGGGGTGTGGAACCAATTGTCTGCATATCAATGATTTCTTATGGGAAAATTTGCTTTGGTATAAGAGTGGATTTGGATTACAAGCACGGTCCTGGAACATATTACACTCGTACCACTGTATTTAAATATAAAAATACATACGTACTTTAGTGACACCTAGTGGCCAAAATAGGAAAATGTTAAATGCTTTTGGAGCAGACACAAGCAGATCAGTAGATGGATACGGTGAAGCTGCAAAACAATCTATTTGAGGCCAATTATATTAGTAGAAACTCCCTCCTATATAACTGTGTTTTAGCTGATCTCACACCATCCATTACGAGAGGCCTGTATTCTGCTGTTGGCACATGGAGATTCTCTGCATATTATGTTGCTATCATAAGCAAAAAAAAAAAAAACACCAGTCTAACTTACTCTTACTCTTGGTCCTATTACTAAATGTAGTATAACTTTAGAAGAGACAATGTCTTTCATTGTACCTATAAATGTAACCATACTTTGTATTCTTATATCATCTATGTAGACAGGACTTTTCTGTAGATAATGCATACAGCCACCACTAGGGGGAGCTAACTGCATAGGGACCTTTACATCTAGTATAAAGCTGTATGACTGTGCAGTGAGCTCCCCCTAGTGGTGGCTAAGGTGTTTTGCGCCCCTTTTGCTGCTAAATTTGCTCCATAGTGCAAAATGAATCGACAATAGATACTCTATAGCACCATATGTTCCAGGATAATCATACATCTAATTGTTATTTATAAGAGGTTCTCCCTGATTAGCAGCCCATTGTTGTGTGATACGCCATCACTAGTTATGGTCCCCCACAATACATTGCTAACAGCGCCATTGTCGTCTGATTGCCGCTGTCATCTCTTGTCTGTTAATTGGAATTGATTAGCGGTAGGAGGTCTGGGAACCCTCATGGGGCGAGCTCTGCTGCCCCCAACAAGCTCTGATTGCTTTGCAGGTGTGGGGACTTATTATGTGGCCTAATAATTGTATTGTCTCCATGTAATGAAGGCAGCGGGAGGGGAAGGTCACCTTGCAGGGCTGTATATACTTGTATATAAGCAGATTCAGAATCATTCGGGAGAAGAGAGCAAAGAGTTAAATGGAGATGATAAAGGGACGGCAGCATTCTACCTGGTGTAAGGGAAAAGCACAAGGCCTGGTTGTAATGTACGGGGTGGTCGTACATTGTTCTACAGAGTCCATCAAGGCCTGGTTACAGAGTCCTGAGCCCTTTATTTACTACGCCGATGCTGGGGAACTCATCTATGAAGCTGAAAGGAGACCCCATCTCCTCTCATATCCTAAGTTACTCTACTACAGGGGTAGGATAGCTAAAGCTTTGGCTGCCCAGGCATGATGGGAGTAGTAGTTATGCCACAGCTGGAGAGCCAAGGTTCCCTACACTTCTTCTACTATAACTCTTATCTACAGCTATGTTCACACCTATTAAGCCCAGCCACTCTTCTCTATGTAGTGACGTGAGGCCCCACCATGGGGGAGATGTTAGGACAAGCTGATCCCTATCTGCATGGCTGGAAGGTAAAACCCAAGGGAGCAGAGGACGGCCACATCCCAGGCATAGGAAGCAGTATGAACACTACACACAGTCACTTCTATTATTTCCTTAGAAAACTGACTGAAAGGAGTGAAGAGTCCACAGCAGGGAATAGAAGTGTGCAGAGCGGTGAGGGCTCTGGCTTCTGTCCCCATCACATGGACAGCATTACACCGGGGAGGGGGGAGGATTAGGAGGAGACAGGCCGGGAACAACAACAACCACTGACTTATATGTCTGCAGCCCTGACCATATATGTCCCCGACACTGATCACCGACTGCACCGCAGTGTCATCTATACCTGATCACTGACTACACCGCAGTGTCATCTATACCTGATCACTGACTACACCCCAGTGTCATCTATACCTGATCACTGACTACACCCCAGTGTCATCTATACCTGATCACCGGCTGCACCCCAGTGTCATCTATACCTGATCACCGACTACACAACAGTGTCATCTATACCTGATCACCGGCTGCACCCCAGTGTCATCTATACCTGATCACTGACTACACCCCAGTGTCATCTATACCTGATCACCGACTACACAACAGTGTCATCTATACCTGATCACCGGCTGCACCCCAGTGTCATCTATACCTGATCACTGACTACACCCCAGTGTCATCTATACCTGATCACCGACTGCACCAGTGTCATCTATACCTGATCACCGACTGCACCACAGTGTCATCTATACCTGATCACCGACTGCACCACAGTGTCATCTATACCTGATCACTGACTACACCACAGTGTCATCTATACCTGATCACTGACTACACCACAGTGTCCTCGTCACAGCAGTCCTGAGTGGCAACTGACCAACCCAGTCTGTCGGTACCGCCACCCACAGAAAGGAGAAAAATAACCCAAGGTATGCGGTGGTGTGTGTACAGGTGCAGACAGAAAATGAAGTTCAGTCCTGTGTGTTGTATGAAAATATAACAGGTTTACTGGAAGTTTTGTAGTTCACAGTACACGGTTTCACAAGTAGCAAATCTTGAAATAGACTCTAGTGCTTGACCTTAGTGATGGAGGTAGGCGCTTGAGAAGAGTTGCAGCAGTGCTTGTAGAGAGGAGAGGAGTTTGCCAGAGGAGCCCTAACCCAGTGTAGCTTTGTACTCTGCCAGAACTTTTACTAAATACTTTAAGTGAAGTGATACTCGTACTCACGTTTAGACACTGTCTTACCGCCTTCTGCCCTCTGGTAGTGTAGAACCCATCCCAGTAGGGTAGCACGAGTCCCAGCTGTGGTTATCTGGGTGTAGCTAGGTGTCCAAGTCTTCCCAGTTACCTGCACTGTGCAATAGGATACGTAGACCTTTACTTTTACAGTTGCTTTGTCCTACTGAGGCTAGCTCCTATCTCTTTCAGGACACTGCCCTGCCTTTTTAAGACATCCTGGTGTGGATCAGTGAGGGTGTTCCTTAGTGAATACTCTCCCTGTGTGCTTAGCACTGCATAATAGATATAGTTTTGGTTGTAGAAAAAGCGCTGGTCTCCAACTGCATCTGTTCACCCTGGTGGCTAGATTCAACCACTTTGTGTCCCTAACAGGGATCCCGGCATCAGCCAGGCCCTGGCTTAACTTCTGCAATAACCGTTGTCTTTAGTGTTTTATCTCACTGAGAATTTGGATAAGACTGAAGTGTACCTTCTCCACCAGTGAAACATCTCCTACAGGGGACTTGCCTGCCTGTGAGTGGTGGGGATGAGTGCGTGCAGGAGAAAGAAGAGGGAGGATAGGTAGAGAAGTGGTCAGCAAACACCACATGGTACACACAAACCTTAACCCATTACTGACTTCAGTACAGTAAGTACATAAATATTACTGACACCTAGTGGGGAAACTGTAAATACTTCATACACCACTTAACCTGAAGTGAGAACTTTTTGACAGGTGTATAGAAGAGAAAGACACACCGGAGGTGGGACACCACACTATATACATTATACAGTGTGATTATTAGCAGTATATACATAATATATATGTATAAATAAATATATTATACAGTGCAGTGCTTGGTCGGTCCTGGTAGATCTGCTATATAGTTTGCTATCACCTCCTACTAAGCTGAGCATGTAAATCTGTCTTCATTACACTAATTGCTGAATCATTAGCTGCTGTTCTAGCTGTGCTGTCTGCTCTTACACCACTCAGCAGTCACCAAGATATAACACTGCACTGTATAATGATACCGGTATATGGACACTGCTCTGTATAATATAATACCTACACACTGCTGATAATCATACTGTATAATGATATATATATATATATATATATATATATATATATATATAATATATATTATATATATATATATATATATATATATATATATATATATATATATATATATTATATATATATATATATATACACACATACATAGTGGTGCCTTGGAGTACGAGCATAATTAGTTCTGGGACCGTGCTTGTAATCCCAATCCACTCTTAAACCAAAGCAAATTTTCCCATAAGAAATCATTAAAAGGCCAACAATTGGTTCCACACCCCAAAAATGATGATTTTTCTTTTTTTTTTTTTTTTTTCTTCTGAGCAACATATAAAACAAATGAGACAAACATTTAGAAACAGCTGAATATGTGATATTACTGTGAAATTACTGTGCAGTAAAGCAATCAGCATGTGGAGTATAATGTATAGTAAGGGCATAAACCTGATAACACAGCAGCAGTTTGTAGATACAAGATGGAACTGCACATCTCTATAATGCAGTAGTGTAGTACAACAGGCTAGAATAGAGAAGCAGGGCTGCTGTCAGAGGTCTGTGTGGTCACATGACACCGATGGGGAAGGGGGGGTGTTCAGCAGGGACCAATCAGGAAGTGAGAATCACAGAGCTGTAAAGGAGGACAGTGACAGAAACGTCTCTATACAACAGTGTGAAGGGCTGAGTGTAAGTGCAGGTACATTATAGCAGCAGTGTGTATAGCTAGCTGAGTGTGAGCTCAGGCTCATTATAGCAGGAATGGAGAAGATGGGAAACAAGGGCTGACAGAGACTGCAGGAAGCATGAAGGAATGAGCAGGGCAGATGTGGGCATGTACATGCAGCACTCTCTGTCCGGGGAGAGAGGGGTTACAGCTATGGAGAGATTACCTCCACAGTCCTGTCCCCTGATGTAAGCCCCAGCCTGAAGTGGATCTGCTATGATTTAAGAGGTGAGGGAGACTTCCTGGGTCAGAGTACAGTGCTGCAGACCATGCCCCTCCCCCCTCCCACCCAGTACAGGGAGCTCTTAAACAAAAGTTCCAATTTTTAAAGCTTTGAGCTCTTCTTGCAAAGCACTCTAAATCCAAGATACTCTTAAACCAAGGCACCACTGTATCTAACAATCACACTATAATATAATATATATATATATATATATATATATATATATATATATATATATATATACACACACACACACACACATACACAGTGGTGCCTTGGATTACAAGCATAATTTGTTCCGGGACCGTGCTAGTAATCCAAATCCACTCTTAAACCAAAAGCAAATTTTCCCATAAGAAATCATAGAAATGCAGACAATTATATATATTAATTATTCTGAATAACATGTAAAACAGATGGAACAATGAAACAAACTTTCAGAAGCAGCAGAATCTGTGATATTATAAGTTACTGTACAGTAATGGAGAGGATGGGAAACACAAGGGCTGACAGAGACTGCAGGGAGCATGAAGGAATGAGCAGGGCAGATGTGGGCACATACATGCAGCGCTCTATGTCCAGGAAGAGAGGGGTTACAGCTATGGAGAACTTACCCCCACAGTCCTGTCCCCTGATGTAAGCCCCAGCCTGAAGTGGATCTGCTATGATTTGGAAGGTGAGGGAGACTTCCTGGTTCAGAGTACAGGGCTGTAGACCCCGCTATGTAGACCATGCCCCTCCCCCCACTCGCGCTCCCACCCAGTTCAGGGAGCTCTTGAACCAAAGCAATGCTCTTGCACCAAGTCACAATTTTGAAAAACTGTGAGCTCTTAAACCAAAACGCTCTTAAACCAAGTTACTCTTAAACCAAGGTACCACTGTGTATATAGTATATATATATATATATATATATATATATATACATATACACATACACACACATAATATATATATATATATATATATATATATATATATATATATATATATATATATATATATATATATATATATATACACACACACACACACACAGATAATAATCACACTGCATAATGATACATCAGTAATATGGTGCTGCACTGTGCTGTATTCCTATGATGTGGCGGATATACTGGTATACACATTATGATTGATGTCCCAGGAGCTTCATATAACACAGTTCATCATTCCACCAATAACTGAGTCATCACAAACAGAAGTGTCATCAGACTGTCCCCCCCGCTCCCATCACTCGTCTATATGAGTTATGAGTTGCAGTGTATTTGGCAGCTCTCTCTCTATTACTGGTCAGACATGAAGCCATGGACAAGTTTCATCCTAAAAGGCGGACAGTGATGATCTGTATCCGGCACTGTAGATGAAGGATGAGTTGTTACTCATAGGACTGCGCCAGCCATCTTCTCTGTGGGTGGAAGCTCACCAGCATTGATCACATATCACCACCTAGGTTAAGGCTACATGTGCTCCTACAAGTAATACTCATAGAAAATATAATAGTAGTTTCATAGATTATGAAAGCTCCATCCGTTATGCTTATACAGCCCACAAGCAGAGCTATGTGTATGTAGTGGTTACAGATCTCATGTATAGAGGGAGGTAGAATATTACTGCAGGATAACACACTGTACCTTTACCACCTTAGGCACACTACGTAAGTCTCCGGACGTAGTGCGTTCCGTGAATAAGCGGCCGGAGACTTACGTAGTTTGCGTACAATGGAAAGTATACGATGTACGGCTGCACAGTTCACACTACGTAACAACTTACGCCCGGATCGTACGCGGCGCTGTAAAGCATGAACCAGACCATTGTTTGAGGATGGAAATGCTGTAACTTACACCCGTAGCGTTACATGCGGTCCCGTACATAGTGGTGATTTCTTCATTTTTGCAGCTTTTTGTGCCGATCCAAAAGGTTCTGTGGGGTGTCCGGGGCAAGGCGAAGATTTCCAAGTAAAAGACCGCTGTCAGATCGCTACGTACGCCGCTCAGGAAGCGTAAGTAGACTACGGGCGTAAGTTCGCGGTCCGTACGTAGCCGGCCGCAAGTAGCGTAAATCAGCGGCCAGAGTTTACCGCGTATATGTCCGGCCGTGAAAATATGTGGCCAGACATATACGTAGTGTGAACATAGCCTAAGGGTACGTTCACACTTACCGGATCCGCAGCTGATTTTCTGCTGCGGATCCACAGCAGATTTCATTTAAATAACTGAACACAGCATCAAATCTGCACCATCAAATCTGCTGCGGATCCTGCAGGTGTGAACGCACCCTAAATGTGCAGAAGTCATCCATCCCCAACTATCTGTATCATGGGAAGCAGTGTGCTGCTACTGCCAGCAGTCACCACTAGAGGGAGCTCAGGAGATCACACTCATTACCTAGTCCTATGTTATAAGTAGTACACAATCTGATCGGACCTGTACAACACAGCTCTGCTCCTGCTACTCCAGGGATGGGGAATCTTCGGCCCTCCAGCTGTTGCAAAACTACAATTCCCATAATGCCTGAACAGCCGAAGGCTGGAGGTGGAGGGACGAAGATTCCTCATTCCTGATCTAACCCACTCCACAGAGATTAATTGATCTCGCAGAGTATCTCACACTCCTGGAATACATAATTCATCATCATGTGTTGTTATCCTGTCAGGACTAAAAGGCTGTGTTCACACATTGCAGTACTGTATAACTTGCAGTGAAATAGTCACACATCTGTGTTAGATACAGAGGACGTTGCATAAATATCCCAGTTGTGGCTGGTAGACTACTACAGTTTCACAGAAGGGCAGCCACGGTCTGTCTGTGTCTGGTGTGTGAGCAGCACTGCAGTTCCACAGATTGGCCACTAGATGGCTGTGAGAGCATAGATGATCCCACTCCTGTAGAATATACTGTAAGTGCTCCGTTCTGATCTGTATTACCGCATGCATGTTCATATACAGTGTAGAACAGCTTGTGAGGTGGACCGTATTGTCACTTGTGCTTCATTGATATGATTTGTGAGGCTTCCTAGTCAGGTGGGAGTTCTCCGCCATGGATGCTATGAGCCATATGTGCGGCGTCACTATCTGATTTATCATTGCACGGTGCAGTCATCACTGGATATATGGCTGCGGGGACACACCTATAGTACTACACCAGGGACAACAACACATGAGCGTGCCCTCACTGCTGTGTGGTAACACTAGAACTTTTCATTCCATATATGTTTAATACACTTCAAGTTCTACGTGATGTTTTCATCCAGAGGTGTTATTATATCTCTAAGTATTAGATAAGACTGTGCATGAGCCAAAATGGGTCTCTGTAGTGGTTTTGAATGGGCCCCATGTAATGCTACATTTCTCCAGCAGAGTTATACAGATTTGTAATTTACTTCTATATAAAAATCTCCAGTCTTCCAGTACTTATCAGCTGCTGTATGTGCTGCAGGAAGTAGTGTATTCTTTCCAGTCAGACACAGTGCTCTCTGCTGCCACCTCTGTCCATGTCAGGAACTGTCCGGAGCAGGAAAGGTTTTCTATGGGGATTTGCTGCTGCTCTGGACAGTTCCTGACATGGGCAGAGGTGGCAGCAGAGAGCACTGTGTGAGACTGAAAAGAAAAACATTTCATGCAGGACATACAGCAGCTAATAAGTATGGGAAGACTGGAGATTTAAAAAAATAAAATAAAAGTAAGTTAAAAAATCTATATAACTTTCTGAAACCTGTTGATTTGAAAGAAAAAGATTTTCGCCAGAAAACCCCTTGGACAAAACAGGCCAGAACGATTGTCGGCTGTCCCATTGGTATAGCATTTATGACTGGGAACCTCCAACATTATACCTGCCCTTGCCATGGGCAGAAAAGGCCAGAATAATTGTCGCCTCTTCCATTGCTATACAATTTAGAGTACTGCCAACCTCATGGTGGTATTACCATAGGCACAACAGTTGTTGGCTATCCTAATGCTATAGATTTAAAGTGTCACTGTCGTTTATTTATTTTTTTTTTTTTCCAGAAATCAATAGTACAGGCAATTTTAAGAAACTTTGTAATTGGGCTTATTAGCCGAAAAATGCATTTTTATCATTAAAAAGCAGTTTGAAGCTCTCCCCCCTGTCTTCATGGTTCTCTTATGGAGAGGGGAGGGTGGAGGGAGATGAGGCACCAAAACAGGACAACAAAGAGTTAATTACAGCTACATATGAATACAGCTTTCACCCAGCTCCTGTGGTTTAATCCTTTGTTCTCTGCTGGCGACTAATCTCCCTCCTCCCTCCCCTCTCCATAGGTTACACAGGGCACGATGCAACAAGACGCGATTTCCTGATTACGAATGGGATGGAGAAGCCAATGTTAAGGCTGTGTTGCAGAACAGGCCAGAATGGCCGGCGGTTATACTGCAGCTTTGACATATATGGGAGGAGCAGGTGGCAGAGGCAGATCAGGCCATAAGAATGGCTGGCTGCAATACCACCACCCGCTAGGACCACCACTCACCATATCTTTGCTGTCATAGACACTTCATATGGTATCCATGCACTATGTGCAATGTGGCTCATCCAAAAATCCTGCATAGAAGGAGAAGCAGATGTCCCGGCTGACAGCCTTCACTTACTCTAGTAATGTTATAATCTGATAGATTGGCACAAGAAGATTATACGTGGGAGAAATGAGCAGCTCTCTAAATGGATCGTCTATGATGATTCTCCTAATAAGATTACCAAGCAGAGTCCAGGGGAAAAATCCTACATGAAATATATATGTGTATATCCTGGAGAGGACCAGGGCTGATATATATGTCCTGTCATCCCGGTGTATACATATATACCATACGCGGCTTCTTCTCTTCTCTCTCCGGCTGTTCTCTCTCTCGCACAGATTTAGTATTGCCGGCTTCTTATTACATAAAGGCAAATGATTTCTATAAATAGAGATAATCCAGCAATACATCATATCCCAGCATGTAAGGGAGATCCTCCAGGGAGCCGTCACATCTGTCTTCACTATCCTGACTGCTAGCACTCTATGGTGAGACCCTCTTACCCACACACAGTAAGACAGGCTACAAAAATGGTGCAAAGACTGTGTTTTTAAAGCAACTGTTGTCAGAAAGTTACAGATTTGTACATTCCTTATATTTAAAAAATCTCCAGTCTTCCAGTACTTATCAGCTGCTGTATGTTCAATATCCTCCTATAAGACCACCCACATATCTCATAGAAAACAACCTATACCAAGATCCTCTCCAACACTAGGTAGCCAGTGTCCTAAGCCAGTGATTTTCAACCTTTGAGCCGCGGCACTTTTTATACTTAAAAAATCCCAGGGCACACCACCAACCAAAATGGCACAAAATGACACTAAAACAGTACATATTATACATATAGTTAATAATATAGATTCTAAATGTATTTATACTAACTCAGTGTGAAACCTGGGCCTGTTTTCTTCTCCCCCCTGTGCTTCTCTCCACCATACTTCTCCCCCCTGCTTCTCTCCACCATACTTCTCCCCCCTGCTTCTCTCCTGTGCTTCTCTCCCCCATGCTTCTCTCCTGTGCTTCTCTCCCCCATGCTTCTCTCCACCATACTTTTCTCCCCCCTACTTCTCTCCTGTGCTTCTCTCCACCATACTTCTCCCCCTTGCTTCTCTCCCATCCCCATGTTTCTCTCCCCCATTGTTTTCTCCTGTTTCACAGGGGCACCATAGTTTGGGGACCTTTCCCTGCGGCACACCCAACCATGTGCCACGGCACACTGGTTGAAAATCACTGTCCTAAGCAATGTCTACAGAAAGTCTATCTCGCAGGGAGTCCAATCCAGGAATATACCTACTAATATTATTGGACGTCAGCATCCTCAGCAACACCCCTATTAATTCCGCAGTAAAACCTTTTATTCTCATGGGAAGACCCTTCAACAATCTGAAGAAATGTCAATATTCAATGTCAAAGCCTCAACTCCCCTGATCACAGCCAGAAAAAATTGCATCCGACTCCGCTACTCCAGTAAACAGCTTCATCGCCACCGCCGCAACCTTTCCATTAGAAGTTCTTAGTCAGATTGGCAACTTTAATACATCAAAGCCGTCAATGTCCCTACTGACCGTTCCATCACGAAAAACGCACGTGTCCTTGACACAGACCCTTCCAAGATCTAGGACATCCTCCCTTTCTTCTGAGGAGTGGAAGCCATACAACACGGCTGTTCTCTACTAGAGTCTTTATAATTGCAGCTCCTTGCACACCTACTATACTGGTGCCATTATACTGGTCTGGGGCAGAGCTCCCTCACGGCCAGGGTATGATTGCTGTTTTTCACCTCCATAGCTATACCCAGAGTTGTCCTTATTTCATCTATGTCTTCATCCTCTCCTCCACTCTCTCTCGGCACTGTGCGGATTTCACTGACAGAAGCCTTACAGCCCAAAGGCTATTTCTCTGCTCTCAACACATCTGACCTTTCTGTTGGTTCTTACATGACCGATCACCTCCATCACGATGACGCTCCATCATGTCAGGACTTCTATTCTGTCTCGATGCCATTGAAAATCCATTTCTTATGACGGTAATGTTGCTTTGCTCGGCTCCGGTATCGCTCTCTTCCGGGACCACAAGGTTCATCCTTACTTTCCTAGATCAGGTTGCCCAAGAAAAAAAATCTAAAATGGAAACACTAATGTATTTCGGAGAACCACAGCGCGCCAGCACAAAAGTAATGCGGTGTGTAAAAACATCCTGGTGTCCGTATCTATTACCATGACGTTCTACAAACCCGACCTCGGAAAATACTACTATATTTTCATCCAGAGAGATGGTCTAGCTTGGAGATTTGAGGTTTAGCAGGTTTTTCCAGCTATGGGATGGGATAGGGTGTTCTCCATACCATTGCTGGCCATGTCCCAAAAGGAACATAAGGAAGGCTCCCACATTGCCAGACCCCATGTAAGCCAGGCATTGGTGGTTTGGAGAGCGCCCAATTTTCGACAGACAAACATAATTTTGGCAAATCTGTTTTCCACAACATTTATATTCACCACAAATTTGAAGAGATTCCAGGGCAGGAAATATACGGTTAGGAAATTGTTCTCCGCTTTGCGCTGTGATCCATTCAGGTGTCTGGTGAATGAAGACATAAAACAGAGACCGCGACGGCAGTGCAGACTTCTGACACTGGGATGACAGCTAACAAGCAGCGAGGAGTAGAGGTGAGCGAACCTTGAGCATGTCTGGGTCCGTCCAAACCCAAACTCTCGGCATTAGATTATTTATGGCTGAAATGGTTGGATGCAGCCCTAGGAAGTCCTGGAAAACATGGGTACAGCCATAGGCCATAGACTCCCTAGGGCTACAACCAACTTCTTCTGATTTGAACAAACACAAACATGCTTGAGGTTTGCTCATGTCTAGCGAGAAAGAAACTTTCCTTGGATGAAGCTTCAAATATGGTGGCTTTGCCTTACAGTAGGTGCTGTTGCTGCCGAGGAGGGATGACCTCCTTCTACAATGTGAGGGACTACTGTCACCAACTATATAACTGCTTATTATTTTACCACTGTTCATGGCGGTGGACAGGATGGTATACTTGAATGGGACAACACTGCGGTATCTTGCACTGTTGCTACTGAGTATGCCAACTTAGACCTTGACCTAATGGTAAGTGGACCTTTACTAAAAGTGGTCGACTATTCCTCATATAAAGGAGTTTGGATTAATAGAACAAATAGCCTGAATACAGCCTTTAGCTGGGTTCACACACTGTATACTTCAGGCAGTATTTGGTCCTCAAGTCAGGTCCTCATAGCAACCAAAACCAGGAGTGGATTGAAAACACAGAAAGGCTCTGTTCACACAATGTTGAAATTGAGTGGATGGCCGTCATATAACGGTAAATAACTGCCATCATTTCAATATAACAGCCGTTGTTTTAAAATAACAGCAAAAATTTGCCATTAAATGACGGCCATCCACTCAATTACAACATTGTGTGAACAGAGCCTTTCTGTGTTTTCAATCCACTCCTGGTTTTGGTTGCTATACAGCCTCACAAATACAGCCTCAAATATACATAGTGTGAACCCAGCCTTAGGGTGCGTTCACACCTACAGGATCTGCAGCAGATCTGCAGCAGATTTGATGCTGTGTTCAGTTATTTAAATGAAATCTGCTGCAGAAAATCAGCTGCAGATCCTGTAGGTGTGAACGCACCATTAGGGTATGTTCACACTGAGTAAAATAGGCGTAATTCCACAGCGGAACTCTCAGACGAAGAATTACGCCTGCCTTAGTGTGTCATATCATCTCAATCTTGACTCTTGAGAAAGGAACCGGAGTGGTTCCGAAACGTGTTGTCTTTTAATAAATTTTATATATATATATATTTTATACATATTTTTTAGTTTTATTTTATTTTTTGGTTGGACCTGCGCCCTCACACCCGTGTGTTTGTGGTTGGAGGAATCGTTGCTCTATTGATCCCTGGAGGATATCGGGAGTGGCTGCGGTCTGTCTCACATGTGCTTCTGAGTGTTGTGCCTCCTAGCTAGCACAACCTTACCAGGTGAGGGTTACCCTGTTTTTTCCTCCCCTTCGTTTTATCTGGTTGATCCTCGCCATGGAGCGCTGTCTCCTTTTTTGTCTGTATCATCTCAATGGGAGTAGCGCGCGCTCCTCTGCAGCTGCCGAGTGACATGTCACCCCTTAGAGCGACGGCAGCGGAGTAGCGCGCACCCTTTCATTCACTCACAGCAGGACGCCGAGCACGGCGGGATTCCGCAGCGGACCCCTCCGCCGTATTTGCTCAGTGTGAACATACTCTTAGGCCCCACGCGCACGTCTGTCTGAGACCAGACATCGCTGCAGTCAGTGACTGGCTGAGCCAGGAGGTCATGCTCCTAAATCCTGGTCTCGGAAGCAGGAAGAAGTGAGAAGATTGGAGGCACAAGGGAGCAGGGCTAGGTAAGTATGTTAGGTAAGTATGTTTTTTTTTCTATTTCCTTCTTGACCTATCAATACCCCTTGTAAAATGCCCCTTTAAGTTTAGTTCTGCAAACCCACAAACAGTGTGTCGTGGCCTCAATACGAACCCTAAAATCCAGCCACCTCATAACTAAAGAAAAACATAAAAATGGCAAAACATTCGACTCCCCTACATTGAAAACAATCTCACGGACAAAGAATCATGGAGCCAAGCGTCGAGCCCGAGAGCCTCCTACAGGTTGGCAGAATGTGTTTCTCTTCAGACAGGGAAACCCCCTCTGTGACGGATTATCCTCACGTTGCGCTCGTAGCTCGGAGACACGCGTTTGCAAATTAACACAGTCTACTCTATTTTTTTGTTTCCATTTTTCCCTGCATTTACTTTCCATCGAGCGCCACAGAAGATGTGACTGTGGGCCCCCAACGTTCACGGGGTATTTTCTGTAGCAATTAATACACCTCTCGCTGCGATGCTGAAAAGTCTCGGCACAGATCTGGGAATGGAATTACACGGAGCTGTTTTCTAAGCCACAAAGCCACCTCTGGCTAAGTTGCCAATGCATTTCCTGGGCGAGATTTAATTGTAGCAGCCACATAGCCGGGATAGATGAGCAACACCTTGTGAAGCTGGCAGGATGAACTCTCGAATTTCATATTGCTGTCAGACACCCAGCAGCCTCTCTTGTGGAATACACTCGCTCAACATTTGACTTTAATCTGATGGATCTTTTTCTTGCCGCTCCCCATGGTCTAACGCAAGTGTCATGAAATCAATGAGGTCGAGTGGAACGTACATCAAAAGGCTTTAAATCAAATGCTACGGAGCAGACAATACATTAGCCGCCTTGGATGTGTCCCTGATCAATACATATATTTTGTGTTGTTTTTATTGTGAAGGCGACAGATCATTTTATATTTCTCTCTGCATATAAATCATAAATGCCACTGTGAACTTTGGATTGTTTTGGTGGCTGAAAGTGCAGGTCTGCATGGCAAATGCCGAAAGATGTTGCTGGGGAAAGCTAGGCAGATAGGGCGTCACTAGCTAGATTCTTACTGCAGCGTGCATGTTCAATGCTGTGAGTTATATAGTAACCCATACACAGGACAAGGGAGATCCATAGTCCTGTACATAGCAGGCAGTATTATAGTAGTTATATTCCTGTATATAGGAGCAGTATTATAGTAGGTATAATGCTTCAGGAAGATACAGGTGCCGGCACTGTCTGAATACTGCTCAATCAGTAGCTGTGCGCTGGAGTCGGATTAAGGGCTAATAAACTGCACTGGTAAGTAGCCGCGGTGCTCGAACAGAGACAAGGGCAGTACGGTGTATAAAATAGAAAATAAGTCCAAGCACTCACCGGATGAAGGGATCTCTTTGTGCGTTTATTCAGACATCACAGGGAGGGAGCGGTGGCCAGGGTGCGGGAGCGTGTAGCAGACAACTGTTTCGCGCCTCAGCGCTTTGTCAAGTCTTACCAAGACTTGACAAAGCGCTGAGGCGCGAAACAGTTGTCTGCTACACGCTCCCGCACCCTGGCCACCGCTCCCTCCCTGTGATGTCTGAATAAACGCACAAAGAGATCCCTTCATCCGGTGAGTGCTTGGACTTATTTTCTATTTTATACATTATAGTAGGTATATTCTTGTATATAGGGGCAGTATTATAGTAGTCATATTCTTGTATATAGGAGCAGTATTATAGTAGTTATATTCCTGTATATAGGGGGCAGTATTATAGTAGTTATATTCCTGTATATAGGAGGTAGTATTATACTAGTTATATTCTTGTATATAGGGGGCAGTATTATAGTAGTTATATTCTTGTATATAGGGGCAGTATTATAGTAGTTATATTCTTGTATATAGGGGGCAGTATTATAGTAGTTATATTCCTGTATATAGGAGCAGTATTATAGTAGTTATATTCTTGTATATAGGAGCAGTATTATAGTAGTTATATTCTTGTATATAGGGGGCAGTATTATAGTAGTTATATTCTTGTATATAGGGGCAGTATTATAGTAGTTATATTCTTGTATATAGGAGTAGTATTATAGTAGTTATATTCTTGTACATAGCAGGCAGTATTATAGTAGTTATATTCCTGTATATAGGAGCAGTATTATAGTAGTTATATTCTTGCATATATGGGCAGAATTATAGTAGTTATATTCTTGTATATAGGAGCAGTATTATAGTAGTTATATTCTTGTATTTAGGATGCAGTATTAGGCTATGTTCACACTACGTAAAAAACACGGCCGTATTTCATAACAACGGCCTTATTTGCGCAAACAACGGCTGTTTTTTGAAAAATAACAGCCATTGTTTGTGCAAATACGGCCATTGTTATGAAATACAGCCATGTTTTTTTCGTAGTGTGAACCCAGCCTTATAGTAGTTATATTCTTGTATATAGGAGCAGTATTATAGTAGTTATATTCTTGTATATAGGAGCAGTATTATAGTAGCTATCCAAACCAGTAGTATGGGTGGGGGAGCACTCCAGACGTATCTCCTGCACCTGGGCTCTAGGGTGAGTGGATCGTAGTACATGCCATAGAACTTGACATATGCTGGTGCTAAAGGTGGTGCTCCATTGAGTGAAACAGATGCAAACAAGTAGATAAAAAGAACGGGCACTCACCATTCAGTAGCTGTATCACTTTAATCGAGATACATATTTATAAGATGCAGGGAGGGGAGGTAAGAGAGCAGGCACGCTCTCACTGATCGAACAGTGAGAGCGTGCCTGCTCTCTTACCTCCCCTCCCTGCATCTTATGAATATGCATCTCGATTAAAGTGATACAGCTACTGAATGGTGAGTGCCCGTTCTTTTTATCTACTTGTTTGCATTATAGTAGTTATATTCTTGTATATAGGAGCAGTATTATAGTAGTTATATTCTTGTATATAGGAGGCAGTATTATAGTAGTAATATTCTTGTATATAGGAGCAGTATTATAGTAGTTATAATCCCGTATATAGGGAGCAGTATTAGGGTATATTCACACGGGCGGGCTCGCAGCGAGATTCTCGCTGCAAGCCCGGCAGGTCCTGGCAGTTCCCATACACTACATACTTGCTGCGGTCTAAACGACAGCAGCGAGTATTTAATTATACCGCCCGTAACCCCTTCTGCTCCCCCGCTGTAAGCAGCATACATTACCTGTCCTCGCTGCACGGGTCTGGCGTCCTGCTCTCCTGTCCGGCCAATTAGTGTGTTGCCCAGCCGCAGCCACTGATTGGCCGGGCGGGAGAGCAGGACGCCGGACCCATGCAGCAAGGACAGGTAATGTATGCTTACAGCGGGGGAGCAGAAGGGGTTAAGGGCGGTATAATTACATACTCGCTGCGGTCGTTTAGACCGCAGCAAGTATGTAGTGTATGGTAACTGCCAGGACCTGCCGGGCTCACAGCGAGAATCTCGCTGCGAGCCCGCCCGTATGAATATACCCTTATAGTAGTTATATTCCTGTATATAGGAGCAGTATTATAGTAGTTATGGTTCAGGGAAGAAAAAGAGCGCTGCACCTCACACCTATGGCTGATACTAGTACCTCTCGGCTGCATAAAAAACATCAGAATTCTGTATGTGAATTGATCAAGCCACACTGCCCCATGTACCGCGTGCAGGTATCTGATACACATGGGTCCCTACACTAAGTCCACACTGTGCCAGTCAGCGACCACCACCCCCGCAGGCGTGCAGTCAGGGAAGGGAGGCCATGGAACGGCCCTGCAACCCCCATGCCACAGGACCAGACCCAAAAATGCCACACCAAAACCCAGCCAGCACCACCGGCGGAGGAAGCTGCCCCCAAACAGCACAAATCTGGATAAGGTATTGCACTCACCATAGCTATCAAAGATAGAATGGGACAGACAGGAGGGATTAAAACCATGAGCACTCAGGTGTCTCCTGCTAATTGCGGTCATGTGGGTCTCACCAGGAGGAGTGCAAAACATGGAGAAAAGAGAGAAACAAAATACGGTTCAGGGAAGAAAAAGAGTGCTGCACCTCACACCTATGGCTGATACTAGTACCTCTCAGCTGCATAAAAAACATCAGAATTCTGGGGTTGGTGTGGCATTTTTGGGTCTGGTCCTGTGGCATGGGGGTTGCAGGGCCGTTCCATGGCCTCCCTTCCCTGACTGTGCATGCTTGCGGGGGTGGTGGTCACTGACCGGCACAGTGTGCACTTAGTGTAGGGACCCATGTGTATCAGATACCTGCACGCGGTACATGGGGGCAGTGTGGCTTGATCAATTCACATACAGAATTCTGATGTTTTTTATGCAGCCGAGAGGTACTAGTATCAGCCATAGGTGTGAGGTGCAGCACTCTTTTTCTTCCCTGAACCGTATTTTGTTTCTCTCTTTTCTCCATGTTTTGCACTCCTCCTGGTGAGACCCACATGACCGCAATTAGCAGGAGACACCTGAGTGCTCATGGTTTTAATCCCTGCTGTCTGTCCCATTCTATCTTTGATAGCTATGGTGAGTGCAATACCTTATCCAGACTTGTGCTGTTTGGGGGCAGCTTCCTCCGCCGGTGGTGCTGGCTGGGTTTTGGTTTGGCATTTTTGGGTCTGGTCCTGTGGCATGGGGGTTGCAGGGCCGTTCCATGGCCTCCCTTCCCTGACTGTGCACGCCTGCGGGGGTGGTGGTCGCTGACTGGCACAGTGTGGACTTAGTGTAGGGACCCATGTGTATCAGATACCTGCACGAGGTACATGGGGCAGTGTGGCTTGATCAATTCACATACAGAATTCTAAAGTTTTTTAAGCAGCCAAGAGGCACTAGTATCAGCCATAGGTGTGAGGTGCAGCACTCTATTTCTTCCCTGAACCGTATTATAGTAGTTATATTCTTGCATATAGGGGGCAGTATTATAGTAGTTATATTCTTGTATATATAGGGAGCAGTATTATAGTAGTTATATTCTCGTATATAGGGGGTAGTATTATAGTAGTTATATTCATATATAGGGAGCAGTATTATAGTAGTTATATTCTTGTATATAGGGGGCAGTATTATAGTAAGTATATCCTTGTATATAGGAGCAGTATTATAGTAGTTATATTCTTGTATATAGGAGCAGTATTACAGAAGTTATATTCTTGTATATAGAGGGCAGTATTGTATGTGAATTGGACAAAAGTGTCATGTAAACAGCAATGATAGGTTTTCTATTTTTCCAGGTGGAAGATGTTTCATACACAGTGTTCTGGTTTCTTTCACTGCCCACATCATATACAAGGTTAGTTAACTTCCCAGGAAATTGCTAGTCTGGACAGGAAGACAGATTTTTAAGAACAATAAAAAGATGACAAAAGGAAGAATTGGGACTGAGTTATTCTGCATTATTCTGGTCTATAATACAAAATAGTCTAATATATAGATAATTTCCTTTTACAATTCTTAACTATTTAGAGCTTTTATAATTGTAGAAAGGTTTTATAGACGAGAAGATGAGCAGCAATGGATGACTATGGACCCTATTAGAAGTAATTTTGTGTCACACAATATGCTCTATGACACAATCTACACTGCTGTAATATTGTGACACCAACCTCTTCTGTGCTGCAGTTCTGTACAATGTGAATGATATTTTGTGACATGTTATGATCCAGAATATCATCTAGTGACACAAAATGAACCTATTTGAGAGATAATAGGATTTGGTGACACAGAAGGTATTGAGTGTTACACACATTTGGTGATGTGTCAGTTACACACGTTGTGTCTCGGTGCACCAAGTCCACTGTAAGAATACAGTACCTGCTTGCTATGAGAGAGTGTTTTTGTCCCTTTTTGTAGCGGTCATGGACTGGGTGGAGCTGTACGAATGTCTCCTTCCTAAAAGACTAGCTTTCTTTTCCTCCATGGATGTAAGAGTTGAGTGACGACAGCGCAGGTTATAAATACGGTGCCCACGTTCATCGGGTGAATGCAGAAGGCAGATATAGGCGAGCGTCGGAGTCATGTGGATTGGCTCCTCTGCGATCTGAGCATTCGCTGCGCTCTATATATACATGGCTATATATATAATATCACCCGGAGCTCATCCTTAGGACAGCTGTATACAGATGAGTAATCTGACAAAGAGCCCTATAATCATTGTGCTCAGCTCTGTCATTATCGAGACAGAAGGAGGGGGGGTACGGCAATCTGTAGTCGGAGTTAACCCCGTAATTCCATCTTTGGTGCTGCCGATACATGAAGAGACCTGTCAATAGAGAGATCAGCACAGAAAGCATGGCAGTATTCTGATAGATGTAACCCCATGGTGCCCTGTTTAGAGACTGCAATCCAGATTTAACTCTTTACTTTACGCTGCAAACGCAGAGACAGAAGAAGTGGATACAGCAACATTCGTATAAATGTAACCTCTTATTTCACTTCCGCCTCTTGGCAATGTTTGGAAGCCCCACAGAAAATTAATAGCGTTGAGTGCACTTGCTGAACTGTTCGGGTCCTGCAATGTTCTCCCAACCTTAACACTTGCCACCTGACTCCCGGCGTCTGGAGAAGTTGAAAGCCGCCATAGAGCTGCCAGGAAAACATGACTACAGCTTATGGCCGGGTTCACACTACGTATAACACTGCAGTACCGGCTGGATTATCTTCATTTCTGGTGAATTCGGATGCGGGTGCACCACTGCACACAATGGAGCGTGCAGCCGGAGCCGCACGCTCCATTGTGTGAACTGACAGGTTCTCTGTGGCCGCTATTCTGTCTGGAGCGCATATAATGTGTATACGCTCCAGCCTGGATTCCATTTATTCACATACAACGTACGTTTTCACATTAAAAATTTTATTAAGGATTTTAAATAAATGACAAATTGCAACAATGGCCGTGGTTTATGCAAAACATACGTTGTGTGAACATAGCCTATGACTGTATCCATGTTTTCCAGGACTCCCTAGGAGTCAGGTGCGGTGAATATTGTCAGATCCAAACAGTTCAGCAAGTCTGCTCAACACTAAAAATGAATAAAGCTCTGACCTCACATGTGTAATGCCCTTCATTTATGCAGGGGAGAAGTGACCCCAATTACATTGATCAATCGGATCCTCACAATCAGCCAATGGCTGTTCCTCCTGCCCCCCCATAGACATGTACACTTGTTTCAGCTGAGCATACATGTGTTTTCAATGGGCTACCAGACATCTCTGGTGCATGACTACACCCAGGAACAGCAAAAGGATCAGGCACTGAACTCCAGCAAGCCTGATCCATCTTCCCACCATTATCTGTCAGGGGGGGTCATGAAGCCCCCATACATATAAGACGTTTCTGTAGTGTTTATGGGGGCCTTTAGACCCCACTTTTGCAATTGTAATATAGACAGATCAGCCTATATGACTTCACAGAGATGGTACTGCATCCTATTATCCTCTCCAACTTGGAGACGGTAAGAGAGAATAGAGCAAACTTATCATATATTTAGCTAAGTATTTATATTTTATTGCAGTTGTCAAGACATAAGAAAATAAAATTCATCAGTTTTAACCCCTTATCTGCGGCTTTAGTACTTTATTACTAAGACACGGAGACAGATGGTATATGGTATAATACTAATCTATTTTAGATCAGCGTACATATAATCCCTGCTAATTTACAGATTGAAGGGTAATACACATTATGTAAACCGGCCTACGTTATGTAAAACATAAAAAAGACAAAGTTAAAGGGTTTTAGCATATCACTAGTATAGGCTATGACTGTATGATTGTGTGGGGGTCCGACCTCCACCAATTCAGAAAATGATAGGGTTGCAGCATCTTTTGTGGTGCCCTATTGCTAGGCTATGCCATGACTTTATGGTTGTGGAGGTCTGACCTTAGAGACTGTTTTGTACTGCTTTCTCTTCACCGCTTTTTCCTGTACCCGGCCACTTTCTGTGCATTGTTCTATTCAAGTGAATAGAATAGGGCCAGCTGAGGTACAGTATGGCGCTGGTCACTACTGTGAAGAAACATCTTCAGGATGTGAAGAGTCATCTTCAGGATCAGTGGGGAGCCATAGGTCATTCAGACTTTGATCAGACAGTGGCAGCATACGCTAGAGACATAGGCCCTTTTGTGCCTTGTTTGATCTGGAGATAAAATTGTAGAATACAAAGTTGAAGTCACAAAAGGAATTGCCTGTGCTGTTGAGTTTGTAGTCGGTGTAGTCTGACTCCACCCCTAACTGCCAGCAATATCTGTGAGGGGGCGGAGCTGACTACAAGTCAAACTACTGCACAATAAACCATTTTGTTACTTCAACACTCTTTTCTGGTCAAAACGTAAAATGTAATGGAAATATATTACCAATCTGTTTATCCTTAGGTTATCCAGCTATTTTTAAACAGTTATTTTTGAACTGAAGTTACACTTTAACCCATTTATCCTATGTAAATCATATATCAAGCAACTTATGGAAGGGTCATAAGACAAGGCCTAATATATGCCTGAAAGTACAGGGAAAGGAGAGTTAACACCTTTCTTGCTGGTCTGCTTTTATATACAGTAAACACCTGCCAGCAGCTTATCTTAGCCTAAAAAGTATGGGTTGGGTGTATATAGACTGTAGACGAAAACAAACACAGACAAAATCACTTTATCCTGCTGGTCTCTAACATTTGGTTCCATGACACCACTAGTACCACCTAATCCCTTATGGTTGAGAGGTAAAAATCCAACGTGCCCAACCCTTGTTTCTTTATACGCTAAAATCGAGAATCTTTGTATTGAGACATGCGTCCAGAAATATTAGATACTGCAGCCTGTATTTTTATCCATTTCATATACGCTCTCCAACTCTTAATACAATAGAACTGTAGACATAGAAGAATGGCTCTTTGAAGGTGGCCAGTCAAGCTGTTTGACTGTATATATGCAAGCGCGCACACACACACACGCACTGGTAGCCCACTACACACTGGGCTACGCAGGAGGAGTGATTTAAGTGCTGCACTGGAGAACTTACCAGGTTTAAGTGCTTTGACCTTTTCACCCTCGCACCCACCGCAACGCTTAGCCAGCAAAGTAAGTAAGTCATCGAAATGTGTCTATATAACTATATATAACCAAGCCAAAGTAAACCGCAAAAGTCAATTAAACTCAAGAGCCAAACAGACAAGGAGAAGAACTGTACACACGCCAGGACTCTCTCCTCTCTAGTAGCACCTTGTATCTTCTATCTTTGGGCCGCGTACATTGGCATTCGAGTGATAAACACACAAGGCAGCGGAATAAAAGTGAACCTAACCCCCTCCCCCCTGTTTCCAATTCTTGGCAACCCATCCTTTCGCCCCGGGATGGAAGATGCTGGCTTCCGCCTGTGGTCGCGGGCTGGGTGCTTTCGTGCCCAATTCTTCCTTCGGGGCACGGTGTGGCCCTCGCTTTCTGATCTCAGTGCCCTGTCGGACCCCTCCCCTTTGGGGTTCTGGAGAGCGCTTCAACTCCACCACTTTCTTCTCACCCTCCCTATGCCCTCCTGCTTTGCCCGTCCACTTACTCAGTTTGAATCCCTATGCTTGGGCTCTGGGCCTTTTCGCACTCTCTATCCACTCTGTATGCCATGCTGGGCTCCCCCCCGGATCAGTCACCTCCCCCTTTTCTCACGGCCTGGGAGGAAGATCTGAACATATCCTTTACTGCAGCGCAGGTGGACCGAGTACTCTGGTGCACGCATTCCTCCTCGATCTCCTCCCGTATTCAGGAAGCAGCCTACAAGCTCCTCTCCCGTTGGTACCGGGTCCCCACCCGCCTCCATCGGATCTTTCCTGAGGTGTCCCCACAATGCTGGAGCGAATGTGGTGAGGAAGGCTCCCTCCTGCATACATTCTGGAGCTGCCCCAAATTAGTGCCTTTCTGGAAAGAGGTGTGGCGTATTGCCTCTACCTTTACCGACTATCCTCTTCCTTTTTCGCCTGCCCTTTTCCTCCTGCATGTGTCCGACATAACTCTCAAAAGTTACTGTTCCTCAGTCCTCCGACACTTGATCAGTGCCGCCCGGGCTTGCATACCTGCCCTATGGCGCCAACAGAGTCCTCCTAGCCTTGCAATGTGGATCCGGAAAGTGGAAGACGTCAAACATATGGAGGACCTGACCGCGCAGCTCCATGACAGAAACGCTCGATTCTTCCGAACGTGGTACTATTGGGACCAGTTCACCGAGTCCCCTGAATACAGATCTCTGTTGACTCAGTGAGGAGCCGCTTGCCCTATTGCTGTCTGACTTACCACCCTGCCTACCTGTCCGCTAACTCTTACCCTTCCCTTTTCCTCCCCCCTTTCCCTCTCACTCCCCCTCTAACCCACTGGTCTTTGGACCTCTTTGAGTTTCGGTCGAGCGCTAGCTCACTCCCTACCTTACACTTGAAGTTTGTTGTATTTGCTGTTAAACTTTACGGGGGCCGTGGTTGGTTTCTTTTTGTTTTCTGTTCACATGCATGTGCCTTGTTCATTGTTATATATAAAAATATGAAAATTTGAATAAAATTCAGTATTTAAAAAAAAAAAAAAAAAGTGAACCCAACATGGAGCGGGTATGGAGGACATCCTATTGTGAGAATAGCTGCTTTCTGGCTTTGTTTGCTCTAGACTGTTTGACCTCATGTGGAGGAGAAAAGCTGTGGAGCCTCAACTTGTAAGCATGGCTCATGAACTGGGACCAGTAATGGTGCACCTTGTGTTAAGGAAAACCGAAAAGAAAACAGTGGGTGATCTTATAATGTTTTCACCAACTATACTGAGTCAAACCAGTCAAGTTCCATTCTAAATTTTCATTAGACCCTTAGTTGTATGGCTTCTCACCCATATGTCCCCAACCTTTATCTTTTTAGCTTAGGGTTAGTAAATAACAGAGACAGTACTACAGAAAGACCTGTCTAGTGGACTCCAGTTCCTTTGACATGAATGAAGCAGAGCTTTAATACCGCACACAACCTGGATACAGGAGTGGTGCTGTTTTTTCAAGAAAGTAGCTGTGCTTTTTCTAATTCTGGACAACCCCTTTAAATTCAGAGAAATTAAAATCTACTTTTCCATTTACTAAGCTCCTGACTTATTTTTTAATTGTGTAAATACAATACTACATTGCAATGTGCACTCCTGCAGCTTTGATTTTTTTTTTTTGTTAACCTGAACTTTTGCATAATATTTAGTGGGGATTTGCTCCATGGTCAAATCTGATCTGACCCTTATTATAGCATTAAAAATATTACCCATATGTGATACTGCAGCTGTTCATCTCAAGACTCTACAGTCCTCACATAGTGCACCATAGAGATAGACAAATCCACAATAATTGTGTTGCTTGGGTTCTTCCACAGTGTCTTGTCATTTTGATGGAAGGAACGGCACCACATGAATATTAAAGAATCTCCAATTGAGGGGTGAACAGGCTTCAAGTGCAGATAAATAACAATGCTATTTCCCCTAACAAAAAAATGGACCACTTTGTAAGTCAAAGGGGTCAGTCGGGAGCCATTGTGTGTTTGCATCAGACTTAAGGCCCAAAGATGAGGAGGAACAGTATAACAAAGTCATAGGACCCTATGGGATCAAAACTATGCAGTTTGTATATGTTAAAGTACCAGACATATGATCCAATTGTACATAGTGTGGAATGGACTGTACAATTTACACACGGTTTGGTGGTGCCATGTATGTATATGTATGTATTAACAATGGACCAAACAATGGACCCATTTGTGTTGTTTTTATATTCTGTCTTCCTGAAAATCGTTAATAAAATCAGATTAAACATAAAGGGGTATTCTGCCCATAGTAAACCTTTACTAAATTGCTGCCCCTGGGGAGAACATAACAAACTTGGTATTCTTATCTTTCCGTGCTCCCCGATGTTCTTCGGGTCCCCAGCTAAGCATCCCCTTCTGAGACGGACTCGTCTGGGAGTGCCAACCCGCTCAGCCAATCATTGACCACGGTGCTTTCCCATCTTCGTAAGTGATTGGCTGAACAGGCTGTCACCCCCAGACGAGTCAGTCTTAAAATTGGAGGCAGGATCGCTCAACAAGGGGCCTGAAGATGACAACAAGAGGACACGGGAGAAGCACAGAAAGGTAAGAAAAGGCTGTTATGT
Organism: Dendropsophus ebraccatus; assembly: GCF_027789765.1. Lineage (NCBI taxonomy): Eukaryota > Metazoa > Chordata > Amphibia > Anura > Hylidae > Dendropsophus > Dendropsophus ebraccatus. The sequence continues at coordinate 211,412,423 of NC_091454.1, read as the reverse complement.
TCCACACCAGGGGAGCTACATATGAAACATTTACTTTGGGTGAAATTCCCCTTTAAGAAGCCCATAGGAATGTGACGGTATATGTATAAATAGGGAGCTAAAATCTGTATTCCTTAATCATGCATCCTTACTAAGAGAAGCTGCTAAAACTTTTCTCGACATCTCCATAGACAGATAGTCCTAATACGTGAAGGACAAGGTCATCTTCCCCCCTGAGTGTTATTTATTGTGCATGTATTATGCATTATTATTTATTAATGTGTCCATGACCTGTGACTGAAATATGCCAAAACGGAGGACGACTGCAATCCCTGTATGGGAACCGCCATGCCTTATTAATAATGCAGGACCCTCAAAGCACGTAGCAAAATTACACAAAAGGTGACCCCTTAAAGTGTTACTAGACAAGAAGAACCAAAAAGCAAAAATGGCTGCCCATCATCCTTGTCATGAGAATAGCAGTGTATATGTTTAGTCCCTTGAGGTTGCTGATTACCATCATCCCCATCTTCATCGTCCCATGCGATGCTTGTTTATTATGTAGGATTTAGCGGTGACTGAGAGCTAAGAGGAGGAAGCGAGATGATTCGTACCATAATTGAGAAATGATCCTACGCGTCTGTTTCCTGATGGCAGCAAAGTAAGATGTAAAAAGTATTTTGGACGACAAAGCAAACTTATTCAGCCATGTCACATCACAGTGATTTGCAGGGCAGGCGGAACTGACAGCGTGACGCCTGTCATACTCTCTCCATCTGTCACCGGTAAGTAACCCTGCTGATGCTTGAAATCCCAAGGCAGGGAGGAGGCGAGGGAAACACGACATGGGAAGTTCAAGGACGAGTGAAGGAGACTAGACGCACGTCTTGAACTCTTTACTGAAAGGGTCAGATGTATCTCACACATAAGTGGCACTAGTCACCGGGAGGTTAATGGCTCTTATAGTCTCGGGGGGCCTCTTAGGATTTCCTGTTATTCTTAATTTGTCCTATGGTTTGTATATGGTCAGCATGTCATTGCTTATGTGACCTCTTAGAGTTTTTTTTTTTTTTTTTTTGGGGGGGGGGGTGCATTTACAATGAATGTATTTATTTTTAGCAACTACTGAATTAATAGGCTTAACAGTTTGCATGGCAATCCATCAGCCTCGAGCTCCTGTCCCCTCCTATCTAACCACTTAGATGCCACAGTCAGCACTGACTTTGGCACCAAAATGGTTAAACAGAAGGGATCAGAGCTTTCTCTGTCAGGGTCTGTGGTGGTCACTTTATTTATTATAAGGCCCCAGTTACACTTTAGGAAAATCTATCCAGATTTCCTTATAAGAAAACAAGAATTTTCCTGACCCATAGGATTCTATTGGGCATGGACACCCTTCAGGATTTTTCAGGGTGTCCATGACGAAAAAAAGGTCCAGAAATGATAGGACCTGTCCTAGAACTGTCTGGTATTCCCCTATGGGCATCCAGAATTCTGGACAGCACATCCGGAAACTGTCCGGAATTCCATGCACACTGCATGGCAGCCCTGTCCAGAGCCAGCAGCCAGGCAAGTGGTGCTGGGTGCCGACCTTTTAACTGTACAAAATCCTTAGCTTACAGTTAAATATGGTGCTGTGGCCCTGTCGATCACTCTTCTGGCTTGATACAGCATTATGCCACTCTATCCCTAGATGTTGTGGCGCACAAATGACATCACTCGTGCACTCACAGAGTCGGAGGGAGAAGCCATTTTATTTTCTCCTGGGTACACTTATGGTTTCCTGAAGCCATCATTTACAGCTATAAGTAAACAGCCAATACTCTGGATAAAAATGATGTACATACGTGGAGGCTCACCTTATATGTGTGGATATCTAACAACCTTCTCCTGACATCATGACATTTCCAAAGAAAACATGGAAGATATCCATGGGCTAGGAACCTTATCAATGACAAGGATGATGAGATCCTCTACTGTTGCTGGATACCTTTTGGCTTAAAGGGGTTATCCAGCATTAGAAAGACATGGCCACTTTCTGCCAGAGACAGCACCACTCTTCTCTCCAGTTCCGGTGTGGTTTGCCGTTAAACTCCATTCACTTCCCACCCAAGCTGAAGACAAGAGTGGTGCTGTCTCGGCAAGAAAAAAGCTGTTTTTTAAACGCTGTTTTTTAACGCTGGATAACCCCTTTAACCTTGATCCTCCTGTATGTCAATGTTTTGTTGACAATGCTCTTATTGAAATTAACAGGACTGAAACACATACGTGAAAAGATTGGACTGAGACAGTCCTGCCAATCCAACATACTCATATTGTTGGAAATGCTTGCGTGACCCAGATTCAGCAAGTGCGGCAGCCTGTATTCTGCTTAGAGAAGTATATCCAGCCATAAAAAAGCACCTGCCTGCTGAAGAACAACCACGTTCACTTTAGATTTCAGCTTTAATGACTACAATTTGCGATATTCATTCTCCTGATATTCTATGGCATGACTTCACCTATAGTTAGTAAATATAGTCTAACCTGCGATCAGACGTCCAAAGTCCAGGAAGGAAGTGTTGTGCATCTACTCCTTTTCCCTCGCCAGCTTTGGTTTTAGATCAGTGATGACAATGAAAGGTATTGTGACCTAGAAACGTGCCTCCTGTGGCTACTTTAGTTTAAGAAAAAAAAAAAAAAAAAAAAGAATAAAGTCTTAGGGGATTTGTGGACTTTCTTGAACCCTAAGACCCTGTCACTTTGTCCACAAACAGTGACAATGTGTAGGGTAGAAGGTGGTAACAGTAGCAATGAAGAGCGCAACCGGAGCGCATCAAACCCGTCAACCTCCTGTTAGATCTTGGGCTCCAGGTATGACGGAGACGAAAGGAGAAGAAAAGTATCTGAACTATATTGTATCTAAAATTCTCCATGCAAATGTTTACCGAACCGAAGACAATTATTAATTACACTTAATGATATATAATTAGAAGTATTAAGACATTCGTCGAAGAGAGATAAAAAAGAGTAGGAACAAAGCCATCTAATTCCTGAAGATAAGTTCATACAGCAATATGCACCACATTGCGTCACGAAAACTAGCTATGGTGTCACAATGGTAAAAATTAGGATATAACTAGAAATTAGTTCAACTTGAGCATGCTCCAGTCCGATCGTTCGGCACTTGATTACTGGTGGCTAAAGAAGCTGGATGCAGCCGAAGGGAGTCCGGGAAAACATGGCCTCATCCAACTTCTTTGGCCACCAGTATTCAAATGCCGTATGATCGGACTGGAGCATGTTTGAGTTGTGCTCATCTCTAGATATAACCCATATAAAAATCCTGGTCCATAAAATATAATTCTTTATGTCGGAATTGGAAAAACTTTGAATCGTTTTTGAAGTCTCCCACCAACTTGCTGGCCCACTTGCCCGACTGGAAGAGTATTTTACAATAAATAAATTCTTTATACTGACGTAAATCACTCTATCCCAATCCTGGAGACTTATCAGTCCGCTTTGCTCTATTGTAGCCATGTATTTTGCGCAGTAGAGCATGAGCTTTGCCGAACAATCTTACCTTCCTCCAATATTTCACCCTTCACCTGTTCCGCTCCCTGGGGCACTGGTGTGTAATACAGACTTGGAGGTTAAGACTCCTTCCCTCCATAAATTTCTTATTTTCATCAGTGGACCTGGTTACCTTAAGGCCGGCACTGCGATTATGGTTATCTCTGATTCACAGAACATTGGAGCGTGAGCTCTGCGGCTCAGGAACGACAAGGTTTATTTAACTCAGTCATTACACGACTAGCTGATCAACGCACTGCACAGGATTACTGTATCCTCTCCCTGTGCTCTGCGCTCGTATTAAGCATTGCTTTTTATTTATTTTTTTAGAGACAAAAAAAGATTTTTTCCCTCTCTCAAACATTAGGGGATTTGTTCGACACGAAAGCGAGAGAGTAAGAAAAGAGTGAAAGAGCCAAAAGAGAGATAGTGTGTGTGAGAGTACCGGAGATTATAAATGGAGAAAATATTGATGGCAAAGAGCAGGGGAAAAAGATAACTATGTGCTGTAGATACAAAACTGGGTTAGTGGATGGAGAAAATGAGGATGGAGAATAAGGAGAGGAATAATGGGATAAAGCAAAGGGAAGACGGAGCAGATTTATAGAGGAGGGGGGGTGAAAAAGAGCTGAAAAGAGTGGGAGGCAGCAGGGAGCGCTTATGATAAGAGCGAGAGAGAGAGAGATCCCGGATGGCTGAGATACCCAGCTGAGGGGCTGAGTCACCATGATTAATTTTAGAATCGTCAAGAAGAAAAACATGCGTTCCATCTATACCTCGGCGTATACTGCACATTCTTCTCTATAAATCCCATTAGGTAGGAAAAGATACGGAATGATCTGATTTATCACTTGTAGAATATTTGGCTAATTTACCCTGCCTATGTCTGTTATAGCATCAACATACTGAGCTGCGCGGTACACAGATTGTACTCAGTGATCTCAGTCTCCTCACATGCATTTATTTCCCACGGCTTGTATAGCACCGATATATCCAACACAGATAGTCATCGCTCCTATCAATCCTTGTCCCCTTTACAAGCTAATCTCTCCATCTCATATACTAGGGACAATTTTCTAAAAAGCCAATTCACGAGGGAGGAATAAGCCGCTGACTGACGTCTCTAGTGACGGCTTATCTTTCTCGAGAACGCTGAATCTGATGTGTGGAAACTCAATACGCCTGATCACTCTACCCCCCCCAAACACGAGATCTCCTTGTCCCATTGAAATTGCTGGGTTCTGCTGATGTGAACAATGTGTATAGCAGAGGAGGAGGAGGAGGGGGGAGGCTCCTGCTGCAGTCAGCTGTCTGGTGATGCCTTTTAATATAAAGTATATTAAAATCATAGACTATTTGAGTCAAGGGTGCCTGTTTTTGCTTGTCATTCAATACTTATGGGGGGAATCAAAAGAGATATCGATTCTATGTCTACAGTCACCGACTATGTTAAACTATAGATGATACATGGGAAACAGATCACTGATCTCAGGGAGACCAGCCAAAGAAAACACTGTCGGCTACCGGTTAAAGCGCTCAATACAGCAAAACCATTGCTTCCTGGTAAATGGAAATATGCAAAAAAGAGCCTGCGGAGGCTCATTCATGTGTCTCAAAACACAGGACTACAGGACTAGCCAGATATCCCTCTGGGAAGGACCCAGCCAAGGGGTGGCTCCTGTAGGGAAGCCACCAAAACCACCATATTAAGTGGCCCTAGAAGTCAATGTAAAGACAAGGGAAATCCCAGTGCCAGGTATCCATCCACATACAGCTGTTTCGGAGAGTGGAGCCCAATTCTGTCTATGTGGGAGCAATGCCTAGTAGAGCCATAAGAGAAACAGATCACAGATCTCAGAGAAACCAGAAAAAGAAAACACTGTCGGCTGCTGGTTAAAGCCCTAAATACAGTGAATGCCTAGCTGAGACATTCACGACTAGGTCCTATGTTTCTAACTTTTTTTTTAGAAATTTCCTAGATCCTATGTTACATAGGCTTCGACCGCTCGGACACGCTACCTGCTATGTTACATAGGCTTAGACCGCTCGGCCACGCTACCTGCTATGTTACATAGGCTTAGACCGCTCGGCCACGCTACCTGCTATGTTACATAGGCTTAGACCGCTCGGCCACGGTACCTGCTATGTTACATAGGCTTAGACCGCTGGGCCACGCTACCTGCTATGTTACATAGGCTTAGACCGCTCGGCCACGCTACCTGCTATGTTACATAGGCTTAGACCGCTCGGCCACGCTACCTGCTATGTTACATAGGCTTAGACCGCTCGGCCACAGTACCTGCTATGTTACATAGGCTTAGACCGCTCGGCCACGGTACCTGCTATGTTACATAGGCTTAGACCGCTCGGCCACAGTACCTGCTATGTTACATAGGCTTAGACCGCTCGGCCACGGTACCTGCTATGTTACATAGGCTTAGACCGCTCGGCCACGGTACCTGCCATGTTACACAGGCTTAGACCGCTCGGCCACGGTACCTGCTATGTTACATAGGCTTAGACCGCTCGGCCACGGTACCTGCTATGTTACATAGGCTTAGACTGCTCGGCCACGGTACCTGCTATGTTACATAGGCTATATCAAACTATGCTACATCGGGTAAAAGTGTGAAACTGTGAAACCAATAAAAAGCTACAGTAGGTTTTGTGGTGTTAGCAACTTTTTTAGTGCAATTATTCTCTTGTGCAGAAGCCTGGATAAAAGGGTAAAGACTCGAGTTGAGCAAAGTTGCCAAACTGGCCAGGATCGGCAAGGTTTTCCAAACCTGAACATTCTGAATTTGACTCCTGAATTTAACCCGTTAAGGATCATAGACGTTTTTCAACCCGATGTTTTGAACTTGACTCCCGCTGCCTGGATGCAGCCATAGGCCATACCCATGTTTTCCTGGCAGTCCTAGAGCGGCATCCAACATCTCCAGGCAGCGGGAGTCAAACTAAAGGTGTTATCCAGCGCTACAAAACATGGCCACTTTCCCCCTACTGCTGTCTCCAGTTTGGGTGGGGTTTTGAAACTCAGTTCCATTGAAGTAAATGGAGCTTAATTTCAAACTGCACCTGAACTAGAGACAACAGTAGGGGGAAAGTGGCCATGTTTTTGTAGCGCTGGATAACCCCTTTAAGAACGTTGGGTTTTGAAAACGAACAGTTCAGCAAGTTTGCTCAACAAGAGTAAAGACTGTGACTCTTTTAGTATGGATCCTTGCACATATACTCTGCATATGTACAGTCATACAAGCCTCCCTTATTCTTCTGTCAGAATATGCAGGTACAGTAGAAATAGAGTGTAGCCCTATAGCTATAGTAGTAATATGGCACTACGCATCAGTCCTTATGTTATTATGGTTACTATTATTAGACATATATAAAGCAGCTCTGGTCTGTACACAAGCTTCCATTACTTTTATATTGATATAAACAATGTTTTTTCGTATCCTGTTTAACTCCTTCATCCCCTACGGGCAAAAAAAATTCAATCATCAATCTTCATCTAACTTATCTCTCTGACAATACGACTGAAGGTCAGTGGAAGGTCACGCAGGAAGATGCCCCTGAGCCTCCTTATCTAAACAAAGATGGAATGAGCATCCCACACACGCAGCCATTTTAGCCGGAGACTAATACCTCTGCCGCTGTGATAATTATTTGTAAAAATCGGATTTCTCCCATCTGCACTCAGGATTCAGTGTGAATCCTCTAGTGGCTATTATTCACAATGCCGGAAAATAAAGTTATTAAAATCTAAAAGATTTTCCCTTGTAAATGGGAGGGGGAGCGATAATCTGCAACAGGGAGAAATATAAGGGGTAGAAATAAGCGTATAATCTCAGGTCACTTTGTGGACCAAAGGCCTATGAATAGAACGGGTCGAAAGCAAGAGGAGAAGGCACGTGACATAGAGGCGGGAGCGTGGCATGAGTGTGGATAGGTTTCCAGGGACCGGACTACAAGCTATGCTCAGTCTACACAGACTCAAGAGGAGATAGACAGACCATAACTAGTCAACATGGACCATATGTTCTAGTACGCTGTTCTATGTGGTACTCAGTGGCAGATTTTAAATAAAAGATGAATAGGAAAAAAAATATATTGGAACATTTTTAAAAAATTATTTTGATCGAAAGCAAATGAGGTTCAAAGAAATTAGTTACTATCTGGGAAACTGGCAAGAGCCAACACACCCTAGAACATAGAAAGGACGACGACATTAACAGTCATTCTGCTTTTTCCAGATATCTGTACGATATAAGATCATACGCATTAAATATTTATAGATACAAGACAGCTGCAACGAGGACCTTGGTGATCTGCTTTGGCCATAAATAATGTATGACGCATCTTACAGATATCTGGAAAAAAATTGGATGATAGTCTTACATCTTTGTTGGCCAACTTCAATGGTCCTCACTATGTTGTTGGGTGTGTTAGTTCTAGCCAGTCTTTCGTGTAGTGACTTACGGTCCACATACACTTTAGACTATTGTCGGCTGAACCTGTCAGTCTAGCGCAGGGGTGGGAACCTTGCCTCTACAGCTGTTACAAAACTACAACTCCCATCATTCCTGGATGATGGGAGCTTTAGCTGTCCAGGCATGATTGGAGTCGTAGTTTTTCAACAGCTGGAGAGCCAAGGTTGCCTACCCCTGCTGTACCGAGCCATCCTGAACAACCAGATTATGATAGGTGATAGGGGTCGGCCATGATGGTAAATCACAGCCCGACCCCTTTGTTCAGAAAGGGATAAGCGGCAGCTAGAGCGCTCTCGCTGCAGCTTAGCCCTAACCTGCCCATCGAGAACACAGGAGCGCTCGGCCATGCTGAACAATCCTGTGTACGGGAAGGATGGGCGGTGGGTGGGAGATGCAAGATAAGGTGTATGGCCCCCTTAACATCCTTGGACAATATCTGCGTCCGATTTGAAGACCTTTTTTTTTTTTTTTTTTTTTTTTTTTTAGTGCTGTATCCTGGTATTAAAGCATTTTAATAGGACTTTCGTCATTAAAGCGTGCCCTATAGAACAGTATAGTGGATGTTTGGTCTAAGGTCACTAAAATAGTATGTGCACACTACAGAATTTGGGCAGAAATTTCAAGTGGAGTCCACGTGGCGGTCTTCACTTTAAGTTATGCCTGTCCCATAGACTCAAGCTCAATCTGCCATCCACCAATCTTTTACTATGCCCCCCTCTTTTTTTTCCTATGTACACCACATTGCTGATAACCACAGTCTCTTACAGATGTTTGGCAGATCTGCCTTCTGATCCTTAGTCGGCGCTGTCTCCTCCAGCTGGAGACAGGTCATGTATGGTCAGACATATACAAGCATGTAAATAGCCTTGTGGAATAATTTCCAGGATAATGTGACCTCTCAGGTACAGCAGCCCAGCTCTGGCTGTATAATGCATTAGCTGCTGCACAGGACTATCACAAATTATTCTACAGATACGTCAGACAGCTCTGATAGGGAACACTACGGCTATGTGGTTCTATACACTGTACTAATAGCTAGATGATCTCCGCATCACCGAGAGCTAGATACCCCGACATGATGAATCGTAATAGTCTTAGAATATGACTAAATGGGACTATAGGCAGATTAATAGTGGTAGGACCTCCAACCTCTGTGCTATGGCCTATTCATCTATATGTCATCATTTATTTATAAAGCTCCTAATCCTAGAAAACCATGTGACTCCTTCGCTCATGATGATCCCCAACCATTAAGGCTCGTTTGTCTTAATATATCAGTTATCCAATAATGCGTTAGCTGTAGTTTATATTTAGGGAAGGCTACTTAAGATGATGCGACTATATGTGACTATATACAGTAACTGGTCAGAAAAGACAGAGCTGCTTTGTTGTTCCCCAGTGACTGGCTTGGAAGCCATATGACCTTATACGTGGGTTGACTATCAGGCAGATGAGTGATCCTATGGATGCTGGTTCCCGATAATCTCACCAGCTGTCGAACAAGCAAACACTTCTTCGTCATTGGACCAACTGTGTGGCCATCTTTATGGGCCGGACATTGCCCTGTGTACACAAGTGGTGTGCAGCCAACTATAAAGAATTTAAATGGCTGCACGATCGATCCAGCGATTGCTTGTACATCCCGGCTGTATGATTGCTTAAGCCTTGTAGGGGTCCAGCAAATAAGCTCCAATTACCGAGAACTCCATCTCCAAATCATCGGCCTGTGTAAAAGGGTCCTAACTAGAGATGAGCGAACCTCGAGCATGCTCATGTGCAAGTCAAGTCTGAACCCGAACTTTTGGCATTTGATTAGCGGTGGCTGCGGAAGTTGGATAAAGCCCTAAGGCTATGTGGAAAACATGGATATAGTCATTGGCTGTATCCATGTTTTCCAGACAACCTTAGAGCTTTATCCAACTTCAGCAGCCCCCGCTAATCAAATGCCGATCGTTTGGATTCGGATGGACTCGAACCCGAACCCGGTTCGCTCATCTCTAGTCCTAACCCTCGATACATAAAAGTGTCTGCCAGGCCACAGGATAACCAGGTGGAAATTTGTTGTAGCTTTAAAGGAGAAGTCCAGGGATCAGAAAAGGTCCTACATGCTCTGATCCGTGCGATCAGATCAGGCTTTCGCCCACATGCTAAGCTCACGACATCCACCCTTCCATCTTTTGTCTTAGAAGATATACTTTCGAGACAAGCAGAGGGGGAAGTAGTGCTTCCGGAGACACCAAGAACACTGTTTGGCATCTTAACCCCACCTGGGAGTCTAGAACACTGTTCCTGGTGTGACCTGGTCTTTTTAGCCAGTAGATCTGGGCAAGCTGCCAATGAACAATTGTTTTTAGGCTTGTGCAAAATTTTTTACTGGGGATCGTTGGCTGATCACTGGACCTATTACACAGGAAAATAGTCAATTTTGGCTGCTAACCCTCCCATGTGTTTGTCTTAACACAGCTCTTTTTCTTTGCGCCATGGGGTTTTTGGCATAGATCACAAAAAATTGCATCCCAGTAAGGGGGTGAATAGAGGTCCTTCCTCTTACATCTCCTATCTTGGGTCTCTTTCTCTGAGCACCGAAAACTAGAGATGAGCGAACCTGCCGAGGTTCAGGTTCGTATGAACCTGAACTCTCTGCGTCTGATTCCCACTGTCTGCAGCCTCCGTGAAGAGGGTGGATACAGCCGGAGGACCGCCTGGAAAACTGGGATACAGCCAAAGCCATAGGCAGACAGTGGGAATCGGACACCGAGAGTTCAGGTTCATACGAACCCGAACCTTGGCAGGTTCGTTCATCTCTACCGAAAACTCCCCTTAGTTTATGGACACCTCTCATTATTGAGTAAGTGGACGCCTCTATCCACACTATACACTTGGGTCAGGTTACGGCATGAATTTCTTTTTTATGCTTTTAAAGTATATTATTGTTATGTCGATACATGGACTCCGTCCAGACTATGAATGACTGGTATAATGTCTGCTCAGTATATTGAATACAAACAGTTGTATATTATAGGAGTGCGGGGGCAGGGACCTGGGACATGATCAGAAAGTGAATATTCTTCATGCTGTGAGATAAGTGATGAGGTGTCTCCTGGCTGAGCAATAGTGAGAATACTAAGCAGGATGTGGGAGATCTGTGTACACTGCCAGCAATACAGAGCAGGGTTATCCCTCACACCCGCTCAATAACACACCACCAGCCTGTGAATAATCCCTGGTAATACAACATCACACAGAAACACACACTTCATATCAATACACCAGGCATGCAAACAAAACATAAAACCGTGTGCTATCAAACCGTACAAAGCCTGCCGTGCATAGAGAATAAGATATAAAACACAGGGCACATAGGTGCACTAGGGATGGTGCGCTACCTCTTTCCATCACCAAGACTTGAATTTTATGTTATTACTAGTTACAGGTACTGTATATGATACAAGGGATGATACTAACAGCTGTGGCTTGCTGTTCCATTGATTTAGGGCAACTCCCATCCCCTCTGTGATGCAGCTCCATTAGAGGGGGTTTTGTCACACTGGGGGGCGGGCCTGCACCCAATGCTCCTGGGCGAGCCAGTACTCGGGAATAGACCATCGATGTGCGCAGGTACCGGGGGGACAGTTAAAGAAGGACTGCGATGGTTAAAAAAAAGGACCGTTAAGGTAAAAAACCCAAAGCCATGTACCAGATGGTACATGTGCTTTACCACCCCTGATATCCAAATTCATTCCAAAAAAAAGGGACATGGTGGGTTTCTTGAGGATATGTATGTTAGGTTGGGTTCACACTACATTTTTGCAATCCGTTTTTTGCAAAAAAAAACGGATTAAAAAGAAAATGATGCGTTTGTGTGCATCCGTTTTGATTCTTTTTTCCATTGACTTCCATTATAAAAAAAAAACAAAAAACACACAGATCAAGACGTAGTTGACCTCATTTGTATGTCTGTTTAAAAAAAAGACGAATCAGTTTTTTTTTTTTATAATGGAAGTCAATGGAAAAACGGATCAAAACGGATGCACACAAATGCATCTGTTTTTTTATCCATTATTTTGCAAAAAAAAAAAAAAAAAACGGTTGAAAAAAACGGATTGCAAACACGTAGTGTGAACCTAGCCTTATCTGATGTTGAAAATGTAGATATTTATTGATGCTTTACGGGAGGAATCTGGGATGAAAAACAGAGAAGATAACTATATGTAGTATTATACACTGTAGATGCAGAGAGAACTGGAAGGAGGAGAAGTATTGTGTATATATCCTATACATATGGGAATATGGTATGTTATATAATAGGAGAAAAAGCCCAGAGAGGGAGGGCTCAGTAACAGTATTAGTGATGAAAGATGGAGTGCCCATACAATAGTGCCTGACAGTCACATTACACAGACGATAGGGTCAAGGTTAAACATCTTATGCTACCCATATTTATTCAATAATTGTCTTCTAAAATTAGGGTGGGTGATTCCAGATTTTTGTGCTGACTGCTCATGTTTTTTCTGTAGAGTGGAGGACGAATCTTTCACGGACCAGGAGCCCCATATAGACATGAGACTGTCGCTGGATCCCATCAAGAAAAGTTATGTCTAAGGCCACCATTACTCTCCATACTCACACAGAACACTACGGTGCGCGAAACTGCGGACCTGCATCAGGAACTCCTGACATGGCTATCAATGGTGATTCCGGGAGCTCCGAACCTGTTCAAATCTTCCCGCTACTGTATTGACACATTGATACTGTACTGACAGGTAGGCCAGGGCTATAAAAGGAATACAGTGGTACATATGGTCAGCAACTGGTATCCAGTGACAAATACAGTATACAATACTCAATAACTTTTGAGGAGCCTACTGCACTCCTCACACTATCACACTCCACAGCACTGTAAACTACTTGACACTATAAAGAACTAAAGGGGTTATCCAGCGTTTCAAAAACATGCCCACTTTTCCCCTCTCTTGTCTCCAGATTGGGTAGGGTTTGGATCTCCGTTCCATTGAAGTAAATAGAGCTTAACTGCAAACCACACCTGACCTGGAGACAAGAGAGGGGAAAAGTAGCCATGTTTTTGTAGTGCTGGATAAACCCTTTAACCATAAATATGTAGTTTAGGCCAAGTTCTGACTCTATATCGGCATGGTGAAGCACACAACAAGGTTCTAAGACTTGGCAGGCTAGGTTACTTTTTTTCAAACTTTTAACTTCCCAGTACTGCACCTGTAGACTCAAATGGCGAATGCCTTGACAATGCGGAGTTGAGAGGAGCATAGTATTTTGGTATTTGAGGACAGTAGAGCTTGTATACATGGGCAAATACCATTTCAAAACTGCATAAAAAAGGCATACTTACCTAGCCCCAGTCCCCCACAGTTCCCGTTCTTTTTTTTTTGTCTCCAGATCCAATATCTTCTTCCAGTTTCCATGACGGGCACTTTGTGCAGGGCCTGACCACAGCAGTGTCCTGTCTCATTCTTCTCCCCAGCATCATATTTTTTACTCAACACTTGACTACCCCTTTGAGGGCGTCGTACTGACCAGCATCAGCACCCCTTGGCAATATCTACAAGATTTAACACAATGAGTTACAAGCTCAACTGGCTGACTATTTGCATTAATGGGCAGGTAGACAGATCTATGGAATAATGCCGCCACACAGTACACATATAGCCACCAACCACGCACCCTATCCCACATCCATCACTTGTCTTCTCTCCATTTCCAAGACACACGCTGTGATTTTCCCATCTCTGCCCCAAAGATTTGAATTGCATCCAAAGAACACTACAATTTAGCTTGTCAGGTTTAAGTGCTATTCATCCCTCGAGTGTTTTTAGCAGGGCCGGTGAAAATGAGATCTATTACCAAGTGACAACAGTGTAAGGAGGAAACGCAGCTCATATTTCTCCAACATCGGGATGGGAAATCTACATTGTTTTCCAGATTAACACGCGCATTGTGCTTCACCAGTGTTCCGGCCTTGTCTTTTGAACTGTTTAATACTATGTTCTTCTGTGTAAATAAGTATCACATTGTTCTGTAGAGAGACCCCAAATGTCCAAACACATGTATAATAAACCCATTATACTGAATATATATACCGATACAGAAAACATACCATTCTGTAAGGCAGGGGAAGGCTAATAATTGTTGGTTTGGGTCCAACAAATTGTTGGTTTTTAGATGGCCGGATGGAAATTTCTTGATATGCTTGCTATCTGGATATTGGCTATCTGGATTTTTTGGCACGCTGGTTATCTGACTCCTGAATATTGTCCAGCCCTGGCTTAAAGTGAATGTACCACTTCGCTTATTGAAAAAAAAATAATTATAATTACTTGGTAGGCCCCGACACGTACATACCGGTAGCGAGGTTCATCCGGATATCCGCGTTGGTTTCTAGCTCTGCAATTTGGCCCACTCTATGCACTGGAGGCAGATCCAGCTCCTCCAGAGCTCCAATATCTCCTCCCCCTGGTGAGGCGCCTCCATCAGAATCAAGTCTGGCCGCATTACCAAGGGGAGAAGATATCGGGGCACTGGGGGCACTCCAGTGCATAGAGCAGGCCGAACTGCACATCAAGAATCTGGCGCCAATAATGGGAACCAGCTGGTGGTTTGAAAAATGGACCGCGTCACTGGGATGTACGTGCCGGCGCCAACCAGGTACTTTAAACATTTTTTTCCACTAAGCAAAGACTAACCCTTTCTTTAAAAGGCAATTGAGTAAACTCTTACCCATGTCATGATGAGTTTTACTTGATTTTACAACTTTGCTAGGGACCTATGATAGGACTTAAAGAGCTGTTTGATCCTCTGACATCTGTTTTGGTAACTTATTCCTCATGAAATAATTCGGAGCTTCTTTTCTTAGAACTCCGTGTCAGGCTGAACTTTTGTTATTCCAAAAAGTATGATAAAAAAAAAACACTGGGAGGGAGGGTTGACCAATCAGTGCGGAGTGTCGGAATGGGTAGGGATACAACCCTTTGACAAGGGTAATGGTAATGCTCAGCTGTCAAATTATTCAAACATATCCAGGAGGATTAACAGAGGGACCGCACAGTGCAGAATTCTGAGAACTGTGGTCTGGGAATGAATATTTCAAGGGGTAAAACTAATAAATCAAAAGGGATCATGCGTGGTAACCAGTTCTCTTTAACATACAACCAAACACCCTTCCCCATCAGGGCTCCCCTTCATGTCTATTACAAGCTTAGTTTATTTAAAGGTATAGGGTGTGAATTTTGAAGATGGTGCCAAAATAGTCAGCCATCTTGCCTATAAGCACCAGGCTCTTCTATCGCAGGTAGGACGGTCAGCAAACTATGCCCCCTATTTAGATTTTTACATCATTCTCGCTACGTACTACTCCTTGCATATCTTTGTCTAGTTAATGCCAACACCAATATTAAATCTACTTTGAGGCTGAAGTGTATGAGAATTAAGCCAGCGTGACTGCCCTCTGTGCTCTTCCCCTCCAGACTCTCTTCAAGCACCAGCCAAGGAGTTGTCACTATGAACCTTCTACCTGTCACCGCGTTGTGTAATAAATGACACTGTCTGCAGGGACCGGCTCCCTGTCATTTTTTACAAAAGCAATCACAGAGGAAAGTGTTCACAGTAACACCGCGGCTGCTGCCCATCACCAATTTACTGGGATTCAAGCTGAATGGCAGCAGAGTTTAGGAAAAATAAGGCGTTAGTCTAATAATCTAAGCCCCCCAACTCGAGACTGACCAAAGGGACTCGAGACTGACCAAAGGGACTCGATACTGACCATCTGTATTTTTTTTGTAAATTTTTTTTACTCTGTCACACAACCATTAAAGGGAAACTGTCAGCTGCAATTCATGTTGCAAACTGCTGACACTGTATCTATGCTGTTACAGTGAGGAGACACATGGTACCTTTCATACATCCGTTTTTGCCTCCATAATGTAGAAAAATGCTGTTTGAAAGAGGCGTTCCCACAATTCTGAAGTGCTGAGGGCTGTAACGTCTCCTTGCCTCCCCTCCCAGGTGTGATATGGTAGGGGGAGCAAGGAGGCATATCAGCTTGCTGCAATTGGTCGAGCTTGGAAATGCCTCTTTGACAATTTTTTTTTTTTTAAATGCATTTCTACGTAGCACAGACAGATATATGTATGTACCATGTGTCTCCACGATCTAACAGTATCAGCAGTTCAGAATTGCAAGTGAATTGCAGCTGACAGATTCACTTTAATGTGAACCTGTCACTTGGGAATTTACTGTGTTTCTCTAAAAGTAAGACTAAGCTTAATTTTGCAGGCTTTTTACAGTAGATTTGAAATATAAACCCTACTCCAGACTTAAGGTCCTATTACACGGGCCGATGGGGGCCCAATAATACTGGGCCTATTACATGGCTCAATAATCATTTAATAAGGGCTGCATCATTACCGATGTCCTTGCAGCCCTTGCTTAAACTATATACATTACCTATCCATGCTGCAAGGCTCCTCTTGTGCTCTGCTTCTCCCCGGGTCCCGCGCGATGCAGCTTCAGAGCGGCCTGTCAGCTGAGCCAATCACTGGCCGCGGCGGTCCCAGCCAGTGATTGGCTGAGCGGCCAGCTCAGATAGGCTGCTCTGAAGCTGCAGCACACGGGACCCGGGGAGAAGCAGAGCGCAGGAGGAGCCCTGCAGCATGGATAGGTAATGTATACAGCCTGAAAATCGTCAGCCGCCAGCCATGTACCGCTATTACACGTAGCGATGGGCGGCCGGCGCCCGACAATTATAGGTGCAAAGCTATATCAACAATCAGCCGCTGTCATCGGCTGATCGTTGTGTTGATTACACGGAGCGATAATCGGCCAGATAGGTCTGATTCGACCAATTATCGTTCTGTGTAATAGGGCCCTTAGTATAGAAAAAACACTACAGAGCAGTTTGCTGAAAAAATACTGCAGTAAAGTGAGAAAGAGGTGTGGCCTAGGCAATTCAGAGCTCTGATCTTCATGGCCACACCTATTTGTCACTTCACTGCAGCATAAAACTGTATTTTTATAGCACATTTGAGTCACAGACAACTAAATCAAAAGGTAATATGTGCATTCTTTTCCCAAGAACTAAGTAACACTGTTAGCACTTTGATACTGGTACAGGCGACAGGTTCACTTTAAGCTATGCTACCTTTAGTTTTCCTGCATGGCAGATACTGCCTAAAACATATGGGCATCTTGGTTCTAGTTGGGCATCGGTAGTTGTGAGTGGCCGACAATTGTTAAACATGAGGGCAAAAACTATTAATATGTTAAGGACAAGGACATGATGCCCACTGCATAAAAGAGGCAATGTTTTGTGGCAGCAAGTTCATTGTTGTGTCCAATTGTGTCAACAGTAAATCGAGAAGAGTTGCTTAGCCGGAGTTTTGGGTATGTAATTGTGTTTAATCACAATTGAAGGCTGATTGAAATGGTCTATTGACAATACAAATATTAGGAGTCAATGGAGCGAGCAGCTGAACCGGCTGCCTGGCAACTTAAGTAGATTTAGAGTGACATGTGTTGTGAGGACTGGGAAGGGAGCGGCACATGATAAGTGGTGCGTAAAGCCCTTTAATAACACCCTAAATTTTCATCAGCAGTCAAGGCGAGTACCATGATATTCTGTTTCTGCACTGAAAAACATTCCAATGAGAACGATATCAAAATGGTACGGGACAACAAAGAATGGATGGTCATCATATGGGTACTGGCAAGAAGGGGCGACTAGCTGCTCCGGGACTCACTCTTTGGGCCACCTAGATACCCATACCCATAATTTTTGGTAAACACTAGAGATGAGCATCACTTGAGCATCACTTGAGCTGCACTCAAGTGTGATCGTTTGGAATTTGAATACCAGTGGGTGAAAAAGTTGGGTGCAGCTCTAGGAAGTCCGGGAAAATATGGATAAAACCATCCAACTTTCTTTCACCCACCAGTATTCAAATGGCGAACGATCGTACTCTTCACTAGAGATGAGCGCATCTCGAGAATGCTAGACATTCCGAAACAAATTAATTGGATGGGAGAGGCATAGTATTACTGCAGATAGTTACTGCTTTAGATGGTGTCAGGTCAATAAGAGAATGCACACCCTCTTTTCTAATACTACACAATTTGCTAACATACTATTATGTGATCACCAATACATGGATGTGGTCAAGAACATAGGTCCACCCTTTACCCCAACATAAGACACCTTTCCTTTATATATTGTGATTACCAGCCCATGTCACCACAGCTTCATCTCATTCGTGGTCAAAAACTTAGGTCAAACACTTTATCCCATTGCATCATAATGACTTCATTTTTATTGTGGTCACCAACACATCACTAAACCTTCTTCCTTCACCAAGTGGTCACCATCACATGTTCTTTCTATGTGGTCACCAACACATCACTACAACTTTACCCTTCATCAAAGGGTTTCCACCACATGTTCTTTCTATATGGTCACTAATACATTGCAAAACCTTCAACCATTCAGATAAGGTCAAACATACGGCCAGCTGTCGAGATCTCTATATGTGGACCAGGTGTAGACATGGCGTTTATTAAAACAAGTTGAGGAATAAAACATATACAGAAACACAGCCTCGTTACACTCCCATCTACCAGTGATTCCGTTCCTCACATCTGAACAATTGTTTCGTATGGATAATCTGAGCCCGGAACCTGACGCTAATTATTCCTGTCATTTCCCGTTTCGTTTTGTTTACGGTGAAAATAGAAAAACGTGTGTCCTCTATTTCTCCTCAAGGTCACTCGGCCGTTCTCCTGGTCACAATGACCTCTGTCAACCAGTAATTTACCAACCAGTAACCTTCTTATACTCCAGTCTCCTTGAGATGACCCCATGCTGTCCTTGCCATGAACTGCTCATTATAGGACCTATATTAACACCAATTTAGTGTGGGCCTCTCGGGGAGTAAAGCATGTAATCCTGTAATTACTACCTACCAGAAGATTTGTTTAACCACTCTCCGATAATTCGCTGAAAACACTAACCCTTTCACTGCAAGAAAGCAACACTTTTCTCTCATTCAATAGTATGCATGTCGAGTACAAACAGCACTGTGTAATAAGAAGATATGGAATAATAATAAGACATAGAACAACAATATCTTACAAGTCTTCTTATGCCGTGAAACAGGTGCAAATCATTTCTAAAGAAAAGAAGTGGCGTAGCCTTAGGGCAAACCTATAAATACTGCAGATATTTCCTTACATGATCTTCAATGACTGGATTGCTGTTTTCCACGAGACTGAAGTCAAAAGACACCTCAGAAGTCACCACACACATTTAGCAAGAAAAGGTTATTTCAAGGTCAAAACTTGTTTTGACCTGGAAAGTCAACTATGACAGCCATAGGTGCATTGGAACAGTCTGGTCTAAAGGAGTATCAAGATGCCATGTTCTTCACCATTATTAATATTAGAGAATATATGGTCTATGCTCCAGAAGAAATTTGTGGTCAGATAAGTGACAAATGGAGGCAGCATTGGATTCGTGTCCATTGGGACCACCAGAAAAAATTATTTATGGAGTCCATCTATACATGACACCAAAGGCTACTATTAAATGAAAGTAATCTTTATTGCTATCACTGAACAGATAGGACAGAGAGGGCAAGTAAACGCTCAATAATCAGCAGATACATGAGATCGCTACCTATTAACCGTGCGGCTCAGACCATCTAATATGACCTTAAAGGGGTATTTTGCTTAAACTAAACCTTTCATGCGGTGCTGCCCATGGGGAGAACATAAAACAGCCAATCCTTGCATTTATGCACTCCTGGCCTGGCTGAACGATCCTGCCCCCACTGCTGAGACGGACTCATCTTGGCAGTGACAGTCTGCTCAGCCAATCACTGGCCATGGCGCTGTCCTGCCCCAGTCAGTGATAGGCTGAGCAGGCTCTAACTGCCGAGACGAGTCGTTCTCATCAGGCAATTAGACTACATTTGGGCCATTGAAGTAAATGAGAATATCAGGCTACAGGTTGGCATCCCATATTGACAGGCTGCTGATGTGTACCCGATGTATAACTGTGATGGTATAAAACGTGCCTTATACTTTATTTACAAATCATCCCTCAGAAAGACACCCTAATGCAAAGCGACTTCTCTAAAGTCCCCTCCAGATGGGGCTGTCATTTGGTACTCTGTTGGACCAGTTCGATCCCAGCTGATGGTGTTGTAAGTTACATGGCTGAAACCAACGATGCAAGAGACAGGGGGCATTGCATAGCGGCCGCACAGAACTGTCAGTTCACACAATGGAAAGTGCTGCTCCGGCTATGGTGCTATGGTGAATTGACTGCAGTAATTGCCAGGATGATCTTCACGGCCGGTGTCATACAGCATGTGAACCCGGCCTATGGCTGTATCCATGTTTTCCAGGGCTCCCAAGGGCTGCATACAACCTCTTCAGCCGCTGGTATTCAAATCTTGAACAATCGGACTGGATCATGCACGAGTTGCGCTCATCTCTACTGGTGTGTAACACAGCCCTACTAGTGAACGGGGACATGAGTGGTGACTTTAAGGATAGATATATAACAAGAACTAAGCAGTAAAACAGTTTGCCTTCCTGATGTAAATATCCTCCACCTGTAATTGTTTCCCTTCGGCTCATTTAGCTGATATCTAACAATTACACAAGGTGTTAATGAGCTTGTGCGCAATGGCTGCTTTCTCCCAGGAACAGCACCACTCTGCTTCACAGGTTGTGTCTGGTATTGACCTGAATGGAGACGCTTTACCGCACACTACTTGCGGAGGAAGTGCGGCACTATTTTTGTATCCCACTCAAAGCCTTAAATTACGTTGAACTCCGCTCTCGCCTCCATCCTCGCCTCTGACTGCACCTGATAAGTGAAAGCCGCAGTAATTGGTAATTACAATGTGTCCCCCATTTGTTAGATAAACCAATTCAGACAATGAATTTTTCAGGAATTAGCCTTTAGCCTCATTATATAATTATATCAAACTCGTACGTTCATCCCCAAAAAAATGAAGATTTCAATGTCGCCTCCTCTTGGAGAACCATGTCGGTCCTTATCCCCCTCCCCCGCCACATCCTCATACCTGAAGCCATTACGCCCAGGTTACCGTATTCGGGGAGATCATGCATTAATGGCTTCTTTGTTTTACATTTAAAGGCTATATTTTTTCTCCGAGCATAGCGGGGGCTTTCTATTCATGTGCCTCAGCCATGCATAAAAACTTAAGCTGGCGTAAAAACGTGTCCGTTATCACTTTAGTTTCTACCAGCGGGCACTTGTAAATGTGCCAAAACCTCCTCCCGCTATCTTAAGGGGCGTGTGGACGAGGAAGATGGGGAAGAAAAAAAGCACAATACACAATAAAAAGCAGCACTCATGATGACTTGTGTCAGTGAAAGCCACGAGCTGACAATAAATAAAAGCCCAGCTGCGTAACAACAACATGCTTATCAAGCACACTACTGTCTACAGCCAAACCCCAATCCGCCTGATGGTGTCAGGGAAATTCTATTAACCGTTTAATGCCCAAATACTTTTTTAGAAGAATAGGCAACCAAACATAAGCTGATCACAGGATTTCTTGCTGCTAGGACTAGTTGTAACCTTTGAGTGAACCCACAATGAACTGTTTAATTTGCTCACAGCACCCCTACAGGGCTCCTGGGGTAATGCACAATTCTGAAACTAATAGGCTATCTGTGTAATGCATAGACTGCTGCTAAAGTAATCTGTGAGAAAACCCACCAGGAAGTGTTTAGTTCCCCTGCAGCACCCCCAGAGGAGTACTGGAGTATTAGGCTAAGGGCCCTATTACACAGCCCGATATTAAGGAGCAAGTGAGTGCCGAGCTGTCAGGATGAGAATGAAGGTATGTCGCTCACCTTTATCCTCACCACCATTTACTTGTGCCTGGTAAGCCGCTAGGAGCACTGGGAATTTGACCCTCAGTGCAGTGATCCGTTTCCTAATGCTTATCTAGGGAAGGGGGGGGGGCAAATTACTGCGCGAGCGATGGGACTACAGCCCCCTCTAATAATTAACAATAGAGGTGGCCAGGCTGGGAGCTTGGAGGGGCAGTAGCCACGCCCCCAATGCTCCTAGTGGCTTACTGGGCACAACCAATAGTACGTGAATGGCGCTGAAGATAAAAGGTAACAGACATCCTCAGTGCTCCATGCTCACTAGGGAGCCATCACATTTGAACTGCTGATAGTTCCCCTTTAACAAATGTGCCCAAATGACTTGACCGACCCAATGACTCTTGGCTCTGGCAGCACAGAAGTGAGGGCAGGTTCCCTTGAAGTCTTCCACCAATGTTCTTCAGTCGTGTAGATCATACAACTTGCTTTTCAAAAACGTCTGGAGTTTTTGTCCCACATTTTGTCTCTGAAATCATCTGAGAGTCTGTGATCCCAATAAACTGATTTATAGAGAAGTACATAACTGAAACCAATCTTCCAGAAGATGGACAGGTGGACATTCCAGTTTGGGAATGGACACTCGGGGCCCTATTACACCAAATCATTATCGGCTGATTACCGGACATTCTGGCAGATAATTGGTTGGTGTAACAGTACATGTTAAAAGGCCACAATGACAGCTGATAGTGGTCTTTCAAGAGTTGAAAAATAATGATATCGATGGTGACGGCCTGCTGCTGTGTAATAGGACGCTCTGCTCCCGTAATTACAGGAGCGGTGGCAGTTGACTTTAAAGGGGTTATCTAGTGCTACAAAAACATGGCCACTTTCTTTCAGAGACAACACAACTCTTGTCTCCAGTTCAGGTGCGATTTGCAATTAAGCTCCATTCACTTCAAATGGAACTGAGCAGCAAAACAGTGGGGCTGTCTCTGGAAGAAAGTGGTCATGTTTTTGTAGCGCTAGTTAACCCCTTTAATAGGCCACCCCTACGATCTAAGGATCGTCTGAGCAGCCCCTCCCGCAGCTCCCGTGACCCCCTTCCCATCCTTCTCGCCAACTTTGCTTTTAATACCACAGGCAGTAAGCGGGGAACAAGGAGAAAGCGAGGACTGACCTGACAGACTGGCACTCGCTTCCTCCTCTATATCGTGCTGTGTAATTGGGCCTTTACGAATTCCATTTCAACCTTATTGCTGACACAAGTTTTTGATAAATACCCAGTCTTCGCCCCCTACTAGGACCATCCAGTCCCACAGACCCAGTAAACCTAGTGTCAGTCGTCTTTTGGTTGATCAAGGGAGGAACCTAGTGACATTACTTCTGCTTCTACTCCGGACTAACAGAAAGTCCGGTTTCATATAAATATTGGTTTAGTCTTTACACAAGAACCTATCCTATCCTATTATATTTCTAAGGAACAAATCTAATTCGTTCCTATGTACCCAGGTTCCCAATGAATGGATGAAGTCTTCTACGAACAGCGTTCTTATCACCATGGACATCGGGTGTACTAACATGGAACACAATCTGGTACATAGATAAATAATGCTGACATGTCCGTTAATGGGTAAAGGGATTATGAAATTGTTTCTCTGAGTCCTGTAAAATACTCTCATAACTCATAAGCCAGACAGATAGCGATAACACTCCACGTAGCAGGTACAATGCTGCAAGCCCTGTATATTGGACTTAAAAGGGGAATTTTAGTCATTTCTAAACTAAGATTTAAACTAAAGTTTTTTTGAAAAATGTTTTTGATCAATATATATCATTTCATGTTTTATGTCCATTCTGCCTCTGGTTTCAAAAACCCATTTTATATACCCTATTATGGAGAAAAAAGGGTCCTCTGCCCAGGATCCCCATCTCTTTGCCAGAGAGGAGGGTGTCCTCTCTTGTTCGGGAGGACCCGTCCTGTCTTGTATTACACAGGCAACTGACTGATGTGAATAGACAGAGTGTAATGCTTCATTTCTCCTGTGGTGGCGCTAAATAGGTTTCCCCACAGGTTATAGCTGATCACTGGGGGTCCCAGCAGGAAGATGCTCTTTTTGCGGGAAACGATTTATTATAGGACCTATGGAAGAAGTAGGGATTGCCAAAAGTGGAGTAATTCTACCTAACAACTATTAATGGAGCTCTATCATTAGCCTTGTGGTGATGCATATATCTGCCCATTTACAGAGGCTACACCTTGCTGCAATAAGGAGGTCAGTGTTACAGGGTGACGGGAAGCTGTGAAAAGCTGCAGGAAAACACATTTTAGCCAATTAAAATTAATGAAAATGAAAAACCTTTCCACAGAGAAACCTATAGAGCTCTATGTACGGAGCTCGGCAGCTTTAGCAGCTCTTGGTTCACCTATATACAGACATATTCTCTCCAACCCTGAGCTGTCCCTACATCCGGAGGACGGTCTCAAGGGTCCCCAACACCTCCTTGCCGTCTGTCTATCCCTTCGGTGTGGAATATCCGATGCGAGCCTCCTCACCGTCTTCCTCCATCTATGACAGATGTTGCCAATTTGTGCTTCTCCTGAACAAGCCCCAGACGGCAGAAATCTCTGGCGTGCGGTGACTGAGCAGAGGCGCGCTGCACCAGTCTAGACCAATTTCCAATTCACTTACAGGGGCCCTCGCAGCAGATTCCAATGATAATAACATGCAGACAAATTGGCCATTATTATATCGAAGGAAGGCAGTTTTATTATAGAAAGAAAATTGAAGGGGAATTTATCATTTCCACCACATACAAACGGTACACGCCAGCAATGTATTAGTGGAGGAGGGGAGGGGGGATGCAACCGGGGGGCACTTTTCCTACCAGCAAACAGCGGAAGAGAGCTTGAAAATGTTACTAACTTATCATTGCAGCTCGTACGGCAGAGGACTGTATTATAGTGAAGAATTAGCACCAAATGCCCCCTGTACCCCCATGGGGGTCTACAAAACTCACACCCCTTTAGCAGTCTGTTTACCTGGAATCTTAGACCACAATTCCCATCATGGACAGCCAAAGCTTTAGCACAGGGATGGGGAACCTCCGGCCCTCCAGCTGTTGCAAAACTACAATTCCCATCATGCCTGTCCAGCCATGATGGAAATTGTAATTTTGCAACAGCTGGAGGGCCGGAGGCAGGGGCGTAGCTAAAGGCTGATGGGCCCTGGTGCAAAATTTTAGCTTGGGGCCCCCCATCTCCCCCCGATCAGGCA
Source organism: Dendropsophus ebraccatus (assembly GCF_027789765.1). Taxonomy (NCBI): domain Eukaryota; kingdom Metazoa; phylum Chordata; class Amphibia; order Anura; family Hylidae; genus Dendropsophus; species Dendropsophus ebraccatus. The sequence continues at coordinate 211,387,234 of NC_091454.1, read as the reverse complement.
AAGTCCTATCTAACGTTATATCCAATTACTCTAATGTGCCACCATGTTCTAATGCCCTGTCACTGCCTCCACCTCATGTACTGCACTACTGCCCCCTATAGATAATGCCCTGTCACTGCCTCCACCTCATGTGCTGCACTACTGCCCCCTATAGATAATGCCCTGTCACTGCCTCCACCTCATGTACTGCACTACTGCCCCCTATAATTAATGGACTGTACTGTGTCATTGTCTAATCATTGTATTCCAATCTTTGACTCTCCAGCTGAAAAACTACAACTCTCATCATGAACTGCCAGTTGGATATGATGGGGGTTGTAGTGCTGCAACCTGAAGAGCCACATGCTGCAAAACTCCCATAACAAACTGTCAGCAGGGCACGATGAAGTTTGAACTTCTGCAACCTGGAGAAGTCACCTGATATCATCTGCAGTCCTATGTAACACCACAGATAACAGTGATATCCCTCTGAGTACACATAATGTAGTAGTCACCTGCAGTCCTATGTAACAGCACAGATAACACAGTGATATCTCTGAGTATAGATAATCTAGTAGATGTCACCTGCAGTCCTATGTAACACCACAGATAGCACAGTGATATCCCTCTGAGTACAGATAATGTAGTAGTCACCTGCAGTCCTATGTAACACCACAGTGATATCTCTGAGTACAGATAATGTAGTAGATGTCACCTGCAGTCCTATGTAACACCACAGATAACAGTGATTTCTCTGAGTACAAATAAGGTAGATGTCACCTGCAGTCCTATGTAACACAACAGATAACACAGTGATATCTCTGAGTACAGATAATGTAGATGTCACCTGCAGTCCTATGTAACAGCACAGATAACACAGTGATATCCCTCTGAGTACAGATAATGTAGTAGTCACCTGCAGTCCTATGTAATAGCACAGATAACACAGTGATATCTCTGAGTACAGATAATGTAGTAGATGTCACCTGCAGTCCTATGTAACACCACAGATAACACAGTGATATCTCTGAGTACAAATAATGTAGATGTCACCTGCAGTCCTATGTAACAGCACAGATAACACAGTGATATCTCTGAGTACAGATAATGTAGATATAGACCCCTATGTAGCCCCCTCCCACAGTATAGACCCCTTGTGTAGCCCCCCACAGTATAGACCCCCTGTGTAGCCCCCCACAGTATTGACCCCCTGTGTAGCCCCCCACAGTATAGACCCCCTGTGTAGCCCCCCTCCCATAGTAAAGACCCCTTTTGCATCCCCCCCTCATTGTATAGACCCCCTGTGCAGCCCCCCCATTGTATAGACCCCCTGTGCAGCCCCCCCCCTCATAGTATAGACCACCTGTGCAGCCCCCCCATTGTATAGACCCCCTGTGCAGCCCCCCCATTTTAAAGACCCCCTGTGCAGCCCCCCCATTTTAAAGACCCCCTGTGCAGCCCCCCACCATTGTATAGACCCCCTGTGCAGCCCCCCCCCCCATTGTATAGACCCCCTGTGCAGCCACCCCTCATAGTAAAAACCCCTTGTGCAGCCCCCCACATTACAACATTTATGTAAAAAATGAAAATAAATAAATAAACTCACCTCACCTGGATCCTTGATCTCCCTCAGGCCTGGCAGCTTCTCTTTTAAGTTCAGTGAGCTTCCGGGACGCCGGCCCCAGCCGGAAGCTCACTGATGCAGGACCGCGGCGGCCGGACTTCTCCTCTCTACTGCACGCAGCTGACATGTGACGTGATGACGTCACATGTCAGCTGCCGAGGAGGAGGAGAAGTCCCGGCGCCGCGGTCCTGCATCAGTGAGCTTCCGGCTGGGGCCGGCGTCCCGGAAGCTCACTGAATTTACAAGAGGTCCGGCGGCAAGAGGTCCAGAAGTGGCAAGGGGGGGCCGTGCGGGCCCCCCTAGCGTAGGGGCCCGGTCGCCATGGCGACCCCTGCGACCCCTATAGCTACGCCACTGGCCGGAGGTTCCCCATCCCTGGTTTACAGGAAAATCCCACCAAGATCAGGACTGTTGGCAAATACACATATGGTAATGCCATCTGTAGGTTCTCCTTAATCCCCTTACCCATCATACCTCAGGATGGCGTAAAGATTTCACATTCTCTAAAAGAAACTTTCTTCTATGCTCAGTCACCTCCTGCTGAATATTATGCTTTGCATAGTATTCAAGGGAAAAGGCAAGTGGCGTTACACCTGGTTAGTGTGGAGCAACATTCTCTGAACCCGAACACTTAGGGTCCTATTACACGGAGCGATTTTTAATGATTAACGATAAACGATCGCAAACGAGATTGTTTATCGTTAACCCGAAATCGTTCACTATATTACACCACATCGTTACTGCGGTTGTTACTATCTTCTTCGTTTACTCCATCTGTTCCCAGCAAAACAATGAACAATGTGCAATTACACTGAACGATTAGTCAACACTTGTGGAACTTGAGCGAGCGAACGTGGAATTAAAGCAAACGACTAGTGAACAATTAGAGAATGATTAACAATAATTTTAGATTCAGATCTAAATCAACGATGAACGACATACGAACGATTATTCGATCGTTGCCTGCAATCACACAGAACTATTATCGTTTAAATTCGAACAATATAACGATTTTTCGCAGGATAATCGGCCCGTGTAAAAGGGCCCTTAGCTTTTGACTCCCAGCGGCTGGAGACACTGGATGCCTATGGCTGTATCCATGTTTTCCAGGACTCCCTCGGGCGGCATGTAATTTGTCCATCAGCTCGGAGTCAAATGATAAGTGTATGAAGAATGTTTCTGAACCCAAACAGTTCAAGTCCACAGAACACTACCCCACTATAAGTTGTGGACAGGACAGGTTATATCCTCCTGAGCTCCAACTAGAGAGAGGGGATTCAGGAGTTCGTAAAATGGAGCTGGTCTGTATATTCCAAGCGAGCCCAAGGTCTGGAACTGGACCTTCAGCATAATGGATGTAAAGTTACTAGAGATGAGCGAACCGGGTTCGGGTTCGAGTCGATCCGAACCAGAATGTTCAGTATTTGATTAGTGGTGGCTGCTGAACTTGGATAAAGCCCTAAGGTTGTCTGGAATACATGGATACAGCCAGTGACTATATCCATGTTTTCCACATAGCCTTAGGGCTTTATCCAAGTTCAGCAGCCACCGCTAAACAAATGCCAAACGTTCAGGTTCGGATTGACTCGAGCATGCTCCAGGTTCGCTCATCTCTAAAAGTTACCAATCCAAGTTATCAAAAAATATAGCAATAAAAAACCTGTCAGATTACCCTTGTGTGGTAGCCAACAACAGGCACATGTCCTGGTGGAGCACTGAGACCAGAGCGGGCCGACTCCTGGGGATTACATGGAAAAAATATAAGAAGATGGTCTCCAGCAACAATAAAAAATTCCAAGTTTATTAAATCCACATAAAAACTTTACAAACTGACATCACTACCATAAAATAACACCACATTATTATATGGATATCGATGTCCATTTGTAAAGTTTTTATGTGGACTCAATAAACTTGGAATTTTTTATTGGAGCTGGAGACCATCTTCTGCTAATGTTTAAAGGGGTACTCCAGCAAAAGTCTTATTCTTTCAAAACAGCAGTGTCAGAAAGTTATACAGATTTGTAATTTACTTCTATTTAGAAAACTCCAATCTGTCAGTACTTATCAGCTGCTGTATGTCCTGCAGGAAGTGGTGTATTCGTTCCAGGCAAAAACAGTGCTCTTTGCTGCCACCTCTGTCCATGTCAGGAACTGTCCAGAGCAGGAGAGGTTTTCTATGGGGATTTGTTACTGCTCTGGACAGTTCCTGACATGGACAGAGGTGGCGGCAGACAGCACTGTGTCAGACTGGAAATACATACAGCAGCTGATAAGTACTGGAAGATTACAAATCTGAATAATTTTTCTGTAACCAGATGATTTGAAAGGAAAACATTTTCGCTGGGCTTTAACCCCTATCCACAGGATAGGGGAGAAGGGTATGATTATGGGGTAAATGATTTTTCTCCCTCATACTGCTCCATTTCTTGTGTATGGGACCTGCAGTCTAGGAGAAGGGGGGGGGGGGGGAGGATGCAGAAACGTGGCCATTTTACACAGTTTAAAACTGGTCAAAGACGTATTTGAGAAGGAATTGAAGATCTTTCAAGACTGGGCGATAGGATTAAAGTAGACTGATTGTAAGGAGAAAGAGGTGAACGTCTAGATAACTGTACACGTGAGCTCACCGCTATGAGAGAAACACTTATGGAAGAGACAAGTGCATGGCCGAAAATACAGGAATGGTCTCCTCGAATGAGGAGGAAAAGCAGGCTGGAAGCATCCAGGAGAAGAGACATTACCGGCAATAGAGTCGTGTTTCTAATACTGTCACGCAAAGCAACCCGGTAACAACCATGGCTCTGACATCCTGAGGACCTGTAGGAGAGGGCAGTGAGGGGTTAACAGCACCAGTTAAGGGGGTACTCTGGAGAAAATATTTTTCTTTCCAATCAACTGGTTTAAGAACGTTATTTAGATTTGTAATTTACTTCTGTTCGAAAATCCCATACTTATCAGCTGCTGTATGTCCTGCAGGAAGTGGTGTATTCTTTCCAGTCTGACACAGTGCTCTCCGGTGCCACCTCTGTCTATGTCAGGAACTGTCCAGATCAGTAGCAAATCCCCATAGAAAACCTCTCCTGCTCTGGACAGTTTGCGCCCCCCCCCCCCCCCACACACACGCACACACGACCTCCTCCCCCTCGGCAGAGTGCCGGAAAGAGCCCAGTTAGCCAGAATATTGCTTACTTGTCTCTCTCTGGCATCTTCCTAGGAAAGAATAGAGCCACGGGACACGTGCTGTACCCAAAAAAGTCAGGGGCCGATATGGAGATCACAGGGGGGTCGGAGGTCGGACCCTTCCATGATTACTTACTTATCCCCATCCACAGGATAGGTGACAAGTTAATTTTTCTTGGAATACCCCTTTAACTGAGTAGCAAGCTGAAGCTGTAAGTGCCCACCCAGAACAAAATGTGCTACATATATCACCTGTCAGTACTGAGACATCCATGGAGACATCAGGATTAGCTTGAGAGGCCCTTTCATACATAACAAGCGTCTAGCGGCACAATGGAAACTGTGGAGTCTCTGGAACAGGAGGAATTGCAAGCTGTGAAAAGGAGAAACTTGTCACCCGAACAGGAGAAAACATCTGCTATGGAGCTATCTCCGGGAACCTTCAACGTCCTAGGAGAAGAGAAGCATGACGTGTGCGACCCAAACATCAAACAGCATGCTGAGGAAGACGTCTCCGAGGAAAGAGGGTGTATGATTGAGATAAAAAGTGAGCTGAAGCAACATGCATATGTTATCTCTTCTATAGTGATAGATACAACCAGAATTTTTGTTTCATGTCATTTTCGGCTAAATATGTAAATGTGTCTGTCGTCTGCTTTTAAACAGATTTACAAGAGTGCTGAACATAGTGTTGTATTAGGGGGTCATTAATGGTCCTTTTACACGGAATGATTATCGTTCAAATTTTCACAACAGCAATCGCATTTGAACGATAATCGGCTCGTGTAAACACAGCGAACGATCAAGCGACAAACGATAAATCGTTCATTGTGATCTTTCAACAAGTTTTCAAATTATCGTTGATCTTTCACTGAAAATTTGCAGATCGCTTCGTGTAAACTGATTCACTCTGTATGTGAGATGGGCTTAAGCAATCTCAAAACGATCGCAATAACGATTTTTTCAAACGATACATTGTTCTGTCTAAACGCTGATCGTTATAAAAAACACATTGTTACTTCGAAATCATTAATCGTTCAATTAGGCAAATTATTGTTCCGTATAAAAGGACCATTAGGGCCCTATTACACGGGATGATTATTGTGCGGAAAATGGATATATTCGTTCAAAATTTAATTTGATAATCGTCCTGTGTAATAGCAGGCAACGATTGAAAAATCGCTCGTGTTGTTGAGCGTTGATTTAGTTCCAAGCCTAAAATCATTCTTAATCGTTTTCTAATTGTTCAGTGTAATTCTGCGTTTACACGGAGCGATAATTCGCCCAATCGAACGATTAACAATTTCAACGTAACAATGTGTTTTTTATAACGATTAGCATTTAGACGTAACGATAATATCGTTTTAAAAAAAATCGTTATTGCAATAGTTTTTCAATTGCTTAAGCCCATCTCACACATAGGGTGAATCGTTGAAAGATCTGCGAATGTTCAGTGTACGACCAACGACGATTTGAGAACTTGTTGAAAGATCGCTCGTCGCTTGATCGTTCGCTGTGTTTACACGAGCAGTTTATCACTCAAATGCGGTCGTTATCGCTAAATTCAAACGATAACCGTTCCGTGTAAATGCATCATAATTCCACATCATTTGTTCTTTTGCAGGGATCAGATGGAGTAAAGGGTCATAGTAATAATTGTAACTAACGACTATCATTCTGTGGTGAACGATTTCAGGTTAACGATAATCGCGATCGTTTGGGATCGTTAATCGTTCAAAATCACTTAGTCTAATAGGACCCTAATGCTAACTTTACACGGAACAATTTATCGCTTAATCCTTCATTCCGAAATGGTTCAGTAGATTTTTAAAAAAATTATTCAACGATCAGCGTTTACACAAAACTATTAATCGTTCCAAACCGTCGCCATTAAGATAGTTTCAAGATCGTTTGTGGGATCGCAAATACCTTTAGGGTACAAACCCACTTGACGTATTTGCTGCGTGAATCAGTCTTAAAAATAAGCAGGCAAAACGCAGGTTGGCTTTATACAATTGTTCTGCGTTAAAATACGCAATTGCGTATTTTTGAAGCATGAAGCTACATGCGTTTTTCGCACAGGTTGTTAACAACTGATGCTTTGCTAACAACAAGCTTCACGCTTCAAAAATACGCAATTGCGTATTTTAACGCAGAACAATTGTATAAAGCCAACCTGTGTTTTGCCTGCTTATTTTTAAGACTGATTCACGCAGCAAATACGTCAAGTGGGTTTGTACCCTTAAAACACATTGCTGATGAAACGGTAAGACTCTTTAGACAAAGTGATCGGAGAATCCAAAACAAACGACCAAAAACGATTTTATGACAGGATGAGAGATCCAGATCAGCGATTTATCGCGCGTCGCTTGATCGTTGGCAGCCTTTACACGAACAGATAATCGCTCACATACAATAGTTATCGTTTATATTTGCACTATAATCGTTCTGTGTAAAAGGACCCTTACTCATTGGTCTTCAAAAGAAAGAAGATTATCCGTATGAGAGCTAAATACCATCATCGGGGGAAGAACATGATTCTGGCCAGTTACGAGAGTGATCAAAAGTGGGGACAACAGTCAGTGTAACATCTATTACAACTTTATTTTTTGAAATTGGATCCTATATCTTTAGAAGACTGAAGACGACAACCTGTATACAAAGCCTTAGGCTGGTTTGAGACATGAATAATATTTAATTGTAGCATCATCATTATAGACTTAAAGTGGTTTCCGGGATTTCAATATCGATAGCCTATCCACAGAAATGTATAAAATGTATGGCACCATGCCTGGTAAAAAAAAAAAGAAGAGCAGATCCGAGCACAGCAGACACCTCAATTGCCTGATTGGTGGGATGGCTGTGGTTGTAAAGATAGGCCATGAATATTAAAGGGGTTTTTCTACCCACAACACTTATCCCCTATCCTAGCCTGGTAGTATAACTGCAGGGGGTAGAACTGCTAGGACCTCCAGCAATATCAAGAATGGTGGTCCTCATCGCTCATCTCATAGGCTGTTACTGTTGTTTTTGGTGTGAAAACCCTTTTCAAGTCTCGGGAAACTCTTCTCTTCTTAAGCCAAAGTTTTATCACCTTACAGTTTAGATATAAGTTTTATATAATAAAACAGCAAAGTCTAGGTCATCTGAAAGGACTCACTAAAATAGTAGCGGTATCAGATGACAGTGAAAGTAAGGAGGTTACCTACAGAAACCATAATAAGCTACTTATGGATAGAGCATTTCCTTCCTACCTTGTCCTTGTACCTAAAGGTGTTCTTACATAAATGAAACTTGAGAGATTTGCCCTGTGACACAAAGTACTTTATCTTCTGTGTTTTCAGTGTAAATGTCACGGATAATTCACAGGCATAACGCTGTGAACAAAGGAGGTTAAGCTGGAGGCCAGCACTTCACGGAGAAACAAAAGACTCAATATAAAGTCAAGAGAGGAAGAATGAAGTGACATTACTTGACCATGACAACATACCCTGTCAAACAAACCTATAGGAACCATGCCCAGAAAAAGGATAAGTCTAAACAGGTCCACGTCGGAAGGCAAAATAAGATGAAATACTCTTCAAGATTGTACATTCAAGATGTTCTCGATAACTCTGATAAACACGAATCCACTAGACAAAGTCCATGACTCTGAAGTCAAGCTTGGAAGCAGACAATGCCCACAGGGCGAAAAGCGTCAAATAGCTAAAAAACGGGACATAGGGAACATGGGCACTAGTCTGTCTGACAACCACATTACCGAAGCAAAAATACAAAACTGAGTCATAACTTTCTTGCCGAGGAACCAGGGTGATTCATTAATTTGGAAACTAACAATTTAGAAAACTGTGAAAAACTGTGGGTGGACGAACATCGAGACATATTCTAAAGCCATATTCACACGGCAGGGGATTGCTTTAGACGGATTTGCTGTGCTTTTTTAAGAAGATCCTTGGCAGAAGTATGAAGCCGATATTTGGGAATCCCGCCTGCCTCAGTGTGTCATAGCCTGTCTATGGGAGGGGTTGCGCGCCTCCGCTTGAAGAATTGACACTTCTTTGAGCGCAGAACGGCGGCACGTGAGCTCTCCCATAGACAGGCTATGACACACTAGGATTCTGTGGTGGAGAGTTCAGCCGCGGAATTCCGCCTGATTTACTCAGTGTGAATATACCCTTACACAGAACGATATTCGTTAGTTACTACGATCGTCTGATCCCAGCAAATGAAAGAAGTATATGGAATTACACAGAATGATTAGTGAACGAACGTAGAATTACCGTGAACAATTAATGATTTTAGGTTCAGCTTAAAACCCAGCAATGGATTATTTGGCATGTTGTCTGCTTGGCTGCAGTTCAGTGAACATTTTTACTGTAAGTTTAGGCAAGTGGTTTTGTAAGGTGTGCAGACAGCTAGGGGACTCCCACTAAGTTTTACTAGACCTACAGGATAGGTAGTTAGTGTAACTCCATGGATCTGCACTAACCACAAGAAAAAGGGGTTGCATGAATGTGGGGATCCCGGGGGAAGGAGTATTCAGGGAGCTGCACTCGAACATGCATGCTGCCACTCTATTTATGGTCTATGGTAAGGAAAGCTTTGGCTGTCCAGGCATGATGACAATTGTAGTTTTGCAACAGCTGGGGGGCGAAGGTTTCCCAACCCTGATCTGTGATACTGACAGGATTGGTTAAGCACAGAGCTCAGTGATCTTCTTAGATCCCTTAGAGTTTGAATGGTGTGGTGACATGCAATCTGGACCGCATTGCTTCTTCTAAACTCTTATTCACATAGTCGTGCAGCGAGGAGGAATGGACAATGTGGGACATCCACTCTCATGACCATTGGGGGTCCCAATAAATGTGAAATTTGTCTCTTATGAGGTGAATAGATAGGTGCCCCTTCTCCCTCCACCCCTCCCCTCTCCATAGAAAACCATGAAGACAGGGGGGGAGAGCTTCAAACTGATTTTTCATGATAAAAATGCATTTTTCGGCTAATAAACCCAATTACAAAGTCTCTCAAAATTGCCTGTACTATTGATTTCTGTAAAAAGGAAAAGAAATGAAACAACAGGTACACTTTAAGTTGAGCACCACCGCACAGATAGGCCATACAATATATCATTCACCTGGAGGACTGGAACTTAAGGCTGTGTACATATTGAACAGTAGTATCGGCTCACTGCTTGGCCGTAGCATTTACAATACATTACTGGGATAAGTTTTCAGTCTCTGGATGCAGAGATGAGGAATCATTATTCATTATATAGGCAAAAAGCTTTATCTACGTAAAAACTGGGAAACCCCTTTAAGCTCACAAAATGGCAGCTACTAATGTGCATCCAGCTCAGCCTCCCACGCATTTGCAGAAATGTACATACAGAGAGATGTCTTCCTACTCACCTGTAGTTAGAAAAGGGGTGAATGACGAAGCTACACGAACCTGCAATCCATGTAATTAGATGTATTAAAAATGATAAAGAACTGTGTATTAAAATGCAAATAGAGACATTAAGAGGTAGGTGTTTGCCAATGTCACATCACTCACAGAAGACTCGGCAGCATGTAAACGCACTTAATATTCTGCAAGGGTTGCCCCTTTTACAGACCCGAAACCGCGTCTGGAATATGATATTAGTGTCTTTTTATCCGTCTGGAAAGATTAACACAAAAAAAAAAAAAAGAATAAAAAAAAAAAAAGAAAAATTATTAACCTGTGCATGCCTGGGACAAAGGATTCCCTGAACTGGAGAAGGGATCAGCGATGCCGGCACAGAAACACGTTAAAATCTAATCAGTAATTTTATATTCTGCGCTGAACACCGTGTGCAGAATAATCCCCATCATTCTGTAATAAGCCATAATGATAAGGAACATAAGATGTGTCAATGTGATTGTTCCTGGGGCACTGGACGTCATTATACTGCGGGGGTGATCATCATCAGTCTATGTAGGTTTGTAAGTATAGTATAAGGTACTGCTATATATCTCGATGAGTGGAGAAGAGGTTTGGATAATTTCACTGGAGATTTCCCTACTCAGTCACTATTTGGCGGAATCACCCAAACTTCCATCAAAGCGAACAAGAACCACATTGCCCTTTGGCACTTCTTTGTACCCATCTGCATTGTGTTATTGCTTGTGATTGTACCTTTTTTCTTCCTCTGTTATTCATGAAAGTTGTATTCTCCAATAAAATTCAAATTTACAAAAAAAAAAAAAAAGCGAAGAAGAACCAGAACTGGCCCGTGTTATACACAAGACCATAGAGGTGGAGCTCTTGGGTCCAGAAGCAAAGTCGGTGGCATAGGAGTCTATGGGTCTTCTGTACACAAGTGTAGTACCTCTCCATACCCCTAAGCGATACTGCGTGTTCAGTGCTTCCCGGGCAACATGCCCGCTATTCACCATACACTCGTATGTACGCCAAGTCATTCATCAATCATGTATATTCATTAACTCTGATTAGCTGACAAAGTGCACCCACTGCAATTCGCAGTACATTATTGCTGTCAGCAAGAAACTTGTGCTCGAAAAGGATGTAGGAGCCTTCGTTCATGGAAAAGTGCTGATAAGCTTTGCCTTTTAGGAGCAATTTTGCAAGCAATTCCATGCATGGGTGGAAAAAGACAACACTCATTGATCAAAATCGACCGGGATCTGGTCGAAAAATTCAATAACCTCTTCCCCGGTAACATTGTAAAACCTTTTAAGTTATTAGCAGGCCCCATTGCATGCGATCCCATTATTAGGCTCAGAGGCCAATGTCGTTCCACTGGTGATCGATAGGAACATTACAGGTGTAAGACGACATGTCCATCATGTCCGAACATCACCAGTCCTATTTATAGGTGGGTGCAGCTCAGAGCTATGGTTATTGGTAGCAACTGGATGAAACTGGTTATGTTCATTCTACCCACTTGACTAGCTTCAAATCTATAAAGGATACATAAGGTACCCCTGATGGATGACCACCAAGGCCCTCGCTACAGTTTCAATAGAGGTTTAAACAGTGGCTAAAAAATTTTCATTCATAAGGGGGTATGAAAAATGTCAAAAAAAGAACGACTGGTCCATAAACCAACGCCCCATTCAGTGCCCCATTATTTAATATATCTATCACTTTCAACATGTTTTGCCTTACGAAAAAAGTTCTTATCGGATTGGTCTGGGTGTTCAGACCCCCAGCAATCCCTAGAAGAGCAGGAGGAAGCACTTGTCTCCACACTTGTTGCAAACATGAGGAAGCCTCATGAATAACCAGATCCCAACCCCAACCAGAACTTGACGTCTTTCCAACGTCAAAACTTTTTTTTTACCGCATAAACATTGCTATCATAATGCTGCCCCATTCACTTGCTATAGGACTACTGAAGCCAAAACCAGCACTTGGCTCACTTCAGCATTCCCACAGTTAGTGAATAAGGTGGCACCAAGCATGTTTGACTCCCACCGATCAGACACTTATCACCTATCATATGGATAGATGATATGTTATAATCTTGGGATAATCCCTGTAAGTCACAAGGAGATTTTCCAGCATGACGTCTTTCCAGATTTCTAAGCCAGAGGCCTGAATGCTTAAATGTAACATGACAAGAAACATTCAGCAACTGTGAGAGTAGCCGTATAGGTTTACAGTGACATCTCTTGCAATGTCATTGATGGTCCCATAGGTCAGTAATCAAGTGTAATGAAAAAAATCAATGCCTGACCCCTTTGTTCTGGGAGAGATAAGCTGCAACCAAAGCTCTCTCACTGAGGCTTACTTCTCCCCATAGAGAACACAGAAATGCTCGGCGATGCAAATCATTCCTGTGTATGGGGAGGACAGGGACTGGTCAGCTGAACAATCGTCCGGTCTACTGAAGGGGCATGGCCAGCTCTAGACTAAGACCAACATGGTCATGGCTGGTAAAGTGGTAGGAAATTACCATTTACTTTCTATTGTCTTCCTATTACATTCCAGGAGTATTTCGGAAAAGAAATCAAGACAAAGATTTCCTTTCAAATAAGAAGTGAAGTTATTCATCTGATTACGACTTAGGAACAATAGGAAGTAAGACAATTCTGAAGAGAATTGCGTATATGAGAGCAAACGCCGAGCCAAATAGAACTAGTAACTAAGAACAGATCCACCACTCCCTCGCTGCTTTCCCTAAACTTGGCCGGAAAAACACTGTTTAAAATTAAAGTCATTGTGGCCCCATTGATGGCGCTTCCAAATTTTCCTCTACACGGAGAAAGACGTCATCAGGATCACAAGGAAACCTTACAGCAAAAGAGACTGAAAGAACAGATACACCCCAATAGGAAACTAATAACACTATAATGTGGAACAAACTGCACTTTCTATGTGCATATATTATATATTTGGGGGATTTCAGTCCCAAAACCACTGATATCCTGCAGCACTCTATACGGATACTGAACTACTTCTGAAGTTATTCTTTGTTTCTGTTTACAGGTAACACAAGAGTTTTATGAACTTCAGCATTAGTTCTATATGGTGTTCTTGCAGGTGCTGTATGACTTCCAAAGTATTTCTTAGTTTAAGAACACTTGGTATTATATGGGACCATTTTCCGGCGATTAACGATAAACGATCTCAACCCAATCTTAAATCATTCCCCCTATTACACAAGACGATAATCATTATTTGCGGTTGTTCTTGCGCTTGTCATTTCCTGGCTGATAGGACAGGGAACGACCGAAAAACATGATATTGCACAGAATGACGTTCAAACAATTTGTGAACGATCAACAATGAAAATGGGTCCAGATCATATCAAACGATCAAAGATTTCTCGTTCCTTGTTTAATCACTGCCTGCTATTACACTAAACGATTATTGTTTAAAGCCGAACAATCTAACAATTTTTCAAATGATAACCATCCCGTGTAATACGGCCCTTAGTCCTCCTTGGCTGTAGTAAAGCCATGATGTCAACCTGGGTGATACTTGAGCAGGATTCTGTGGCAGACCCGACCCCTAAATGTATTCAGACTCCAGACCTGACTACTTAAAGGATTACTGTCATTTATAAAAAGTGAAACTTTTATGGTGTCAGAGATAAGCAACACTCAAGCATGCTCGAGTATGATGGTCCAGCATTTAAATATTGGTGGCTGAAGAAGTAGTAAGAACAGCCGTGATTTTTACGTAACTCACTTAGTGCTGCCCTTTAAGGAATCCCTGAAGGGATCCCTAGCGGCGCTGTTCAGTGAATAGCGGCCACAGAAAACCCTGTCAGTCCACACAATGGACCGTGCGGCTCCGGCCACATTCTCCATTGTGTGCAGCGGGGAATTCAGATGCGGGCGCGCACGGACGCACTCGCATCCGAATTCATGGGCAGTAAAGATCATCTGGCCGGTATTGCAGTACCGGCCGGGATGATATTTTCTAAAACCGGCCATTCCGTAACCCAGTCAGTTTGCAGAACGGCCAGTGTTTTACAACGTGGGAACATGGCCTATGGCTGTCTCCATCTTTTACAGGACTCCCTAGGGCGGCATCCAACTTTTTCAGTCCTCGGTAATCAAATGCCGGACGACCAGACTCAAGCATGCTCATCTCTAGTGTCACAGCCATGTCAAAAGTTTTGATTGGTCAGGGTCTGGGTGCTGAGAGACAATCCACTGCTTTCTATAATGAGTGAGAAGAAGCACAGAACTGAGCACTTCTCTCCCCACTGCATAAGATTGGAATCATAGACTTTCCATAGAATCCATCTCCTGCAGCAAAGAGACAGACCTCTTCCCCCCCTTCTTCTAGCGATTGGTGGGGGTCTTCGCTTTGAAAACTTTTGACATGAACATTTTAAAAATATATTTTGACACCAAACCCAACCCCTAAGTGAATCAAGCAAAGCAGATGGTTTTGGATAAGAAAAACACCTGTGATAAATCCTGGTAATGCTTATTGTATCTAAACACGTAAATAAACACGACAAAACTGCAAATGTTAGAACACAGCCTAAGGGCCCATTTACACTACCAAATCGACGCTGAAACTCCGCTCTGAACCCCCGCCCGTGAACTCTGCGCCAAATCCCGGCTGCTATCATTTTCAATGGGTGGCTTTGTGCGCCTCTGCTCTTGGCGCCTCTCCACTCAGAGAATTGACAAGTCAATTCTTTGAGCAGAGAGGCGCGGAGAAAGGAGACACACAAGGCTTCCCATTGAAAGATAGCAGGCAGGATTGAGCACAGAGTCCACAGGCTCAGAACGGAATTTCTGCGCCGATTCCATAGTGAGAATGGGCCCTAATGGAGGATTCAACCTGGTGCCCCCAGCTCCATCATCCATACCTTCGATTAGTTTTAGTTTGCATTGAATTCTATTGTTATAGAAAAGCTCCACAAAAGTATATGGCATACACAAAGGTACAAAAACTTCAAAAGGAAAACATTACTACTATATCACAACTCCACATCACCTTCGGACTACTATAGAGACATACGAATAAAGTCTAATGGAAAAGTGAGCAACTACTACCTACTTGGAAGGGAGACATTCTAGTTTCGGGGAAAAACTCCATGAGGACCTTGGAAGACATAGGACAGCAAAAAGGTCGAACATCCTTGATGTAATCATCCAACACAATCTAGACATTACACACACCACGAGCCGGAGATAGTGACGGCATAAAAACATTTCGATGACACTTTTCCGTCGTCCACAACACAGCCTGGGAGAACCACACAGAAGTCCTATCAGGCTATGGATTGTTCAACACCCGTCATCAATTCCATTAAGCAGTAAATATCAGGAGTATGGCCATGACTAAATGAGTCAAACGCAGGTCAATCGCTATGACCCGGAGATCACAGCATCAGATGTCAAAGCAATATTTTCAGAAACACTTGACCTTATAATGTAGAGGGTGCTCCAGGCAGATCTCAGCCTCTTCAACCCAAGGAGACACTTAACATAGCTGAGAAAAAAAAAACTATATCCGGAGGGTACGTTGTCATTTAAAAGAGCAACTTCAGTCACAGCGGATATCAATGGTGCGACAAACATTCCAGAGTTATATATACCAAAGGTTAATTCAGGGATTTCTTTATATGCAAAAGTGTATCTGTAACAATATGTATCCTATATGTCTACACCAAAGAAAGTTTGTCACATAGAAGGGTATTCTTTATGGTAAGAGCAGTGAGACTATAGATCTATCTACCAATGTTGCCCTCTACAAATATGTGACAATTATATTACTGTCTGTCTACTATACTACCTACTATAATACTGCTCCAATATATACCCAAGAATATAACTACTATAATACTGCCCCTATACACAAGAATATACCTACTATAATGCTGCTCCTATATACAAGAATATAACTACTATAATACTGCTCCAATATATACCCAAGAATATAACTACTATAATACTGCTCCTATATACAAGAATATAACTACTATAATACTGCTCCAATATATACCCGAATATAACTACTATAAAACTGCTCCTATATACAAGAATATAACTACTATAATACTGCTCCTATATACAAGAATATAACTACTATAATACTGCTCCTATATACAAGAATATAACTACTATAATACTGCCTCCTATATACAAGAATATAACTACTATAATACTGCCTCCTATATACAGGAATATAACTACTATAATACTGCCTCCTATATACAAGAATATAACTACTATAATACTGCCTCCTATATACAGGAATATAACTACTATAAAACTGCTCCTATATACAAGAATATAACTACTATAATACTGCTCCTATATACTAGAATATAACTACTATAATACTGCTCCTATATACAGGAATATAACTACTATAATACTGCCCTCTATAGATAAAGACACAAACTATACAGAACACATTTGGCTTGAACTTAACGGTAAAATTTACGTCTCTGAGAAATCCGCTCACCTGACATATACAGAATCTCAATGAGTCTGGAGTCCGTTTCCAAGTCTAACGGTAAATAAAACTACAATGTTACCTGCAGCCCGGAGAGGTTTCTGTACCTTGTACACACTACAGCGAGGAGCACTTAGTTCACATGCAGAACACCCCGGGGCTGTGTAATGTGTTGGCAATCAAGTTTTGACCTTAAATATAAAGCTGGCGAAGGATCTGACACCTCTTTATGTGACTGTGATTTATCCGCTAGATCTGTGCGCTCCCTCGCTGTGATGTGCGCAGGCATTTGTAGATAAAATAAGAGGGGGAATTACCACCAGCACAATGTGATGAAGGGATGTGAGGAGACAAAGAATACAGGGACGGGGAGGGAGAGGGGAATGCACAGGAGTGGAGGGAAAATTGTATAGAGACTGGGAATTCGAGAGAGGTCGAGTACAAAGACTATGCAAGTCACTTTTGGGGGGGGGGGGGGTGGATTTACGAAGACCGGCGTACAGGTACACGGGTCTTATATTGGGCCCCGCACCCTTTTCCGAATCTGTGCCCAGCGCACCAATCCAGGTGTAGATTTGCGCCATGGTGTACGGGAGGTGTATGTCAGGAAGAAAGGGCAAATCTGCACTTTATCCCTGGCGTACGCCTCTGACGTACCCTTTGTAAATCCCCCACTTAGAGTCTACATTGAAAGGCATGCCCCACACAGTAAGTTACCTGAACAATGGGTGACAGTCCCTGGGCTTTATAAGGGCTCGACTACACAGAGTTAATTGGGCCGATTATCGCTCTGTGTAATAGAGACAATGATCAGCCAATGAAACAATCATTGGCTGATCCGTGGTTTAGGTTTGGACCTAAAATCATTGGGCGTCGATTGTGCATTGCTACGTGTAATAGCGATATGTGACCAAAAATTGCCCAAACACCGGATACCTTACCTCTCCCCACTGCCAGTCTTCTCTCCTGTGCTGACAGCTCTTTCAGCTGACAGGCTGCTCAGACGCTGGACCGGAAAGCTGCAGAGCACAGGAGAGAAGACCGGGATCGGGGAGGGGGAAGTTATCAGGTGTCTGGGCAAGGGCTGCATGGACATCACTAACAATGTCCAGGCATCCCTCACTGCCCGATTATCGGGCTGTCTAATAGGCCCAGTAAACGAGCACCTATCCAGCAGATTGGCGCTCGTTTACTAAAATGATCAGGCCATAGTCGGTCCGTGTAACAGGAACCTAACAGTGCTAGGGACATAAAAAAATGATGATTTCGAAGGGCACAATTTTGTAGCTTTGACAGAACACTTGCCTTCTCCATAATGAAAATTATGAAAATGGGGCTACTCTTAGCAAAGTCAGAAGAATTATCCTTCTACTAAGAATCAGGTGCTTTGGAAACCTACTCTAGTTTATGAACTTCCTTGCAATGAACTGATTACACCTGATCCCATTGGGGTGGAGCGCCCAATAACCAAATTCAATCACCGATGGGAGCTGAAAAGTATTGCATGGTGCCAGTTGAAATCAATGGGCAAGGACGGGATCTTCACACTAGAGATGGGCTATTTGGAAATTTTGCCTTTATTATATGGCGTATATGGCTTGTGGTCCTGGGTAGTGTTGAGTGAATATGTCAAACTGTTCGGGTTCGGCAATGCTCCCAAACCCAAATGCTTAGCATTTCATTCCCCACAGCTGGAAAAGTTGGATGCCGCCCTAGGGAGTCCTGGAAAACACAGATACAGCCATAGTCCTGGCCTACTGCATGTAGTATTTGGGTTGTGGTGTTAAGCTTCAGATCATTGTGAATGTATAGCATGGCCACCATTTTGAATTATAACAAATGGTCTGAGGTTACAGGCCAGTGTAAATGTATGACATAGTCCTGGGCTACACGGCACCACTCAAAATGTACAGCTAGTAGCCCTGGGCTTTAAACTATTATGGTGAATTTATGGCTTGTAATTCTACACTCACTATTGCAACTCTACGGCTTTAGCTCTCGGGCTAACGACCATCATTTCAAATGCACAGCTTTATATGCTGGGCTCTAGACGGCCACTCTAAATGGACTGCAAGAATCTACGCTTTAGATCACTATTGCAACTCTACGGATTTAGCTCCAGGGCTCTAGAACATCATTCTAAATGTATGGCTTTAGTTTCCGGGATATAGACGGCCACTCTAAATGGATGGCATGAATCTTTGCTCTACGTCACTACTGCAACTCTATGGATTTAGCTCCAGGACTATAGACCCTGATTATCAATGTACGGCTTTATATGCCGGGCTAGAGACAACCACATGAATCCTTGCTTTACGTCACTATCGCAACTCTATGGCTTTAGCTCCAGGACTACAGAACATCATCATAAATGTATGGCTTTAGTTCCCGGGCTATAGGCGACTGCTATAAATGGATGGCATGGGTTTGTAGCATGTGCCCAGCATGAAAAATGAAAAACAATGGGTTATAGTACAAAAATTAACCAACATGACACAAATGGTGAGATTTAGATGTCTTCTGGTCATAGGATGCAATGGATACAAACCTGATATACGTAGCCGCACTCTCATATAGTTCTATGGCCGGATTAAAAAGAATTGACCACTTATGACCAATTTACGAATGCTGTAAGGTTTTATGAAGAGGTTGAAGGATTGCTATACAGACTGAGAGCAAAAAACATATACTATTAGGGTTGGGGGGTCTATAGAGGCTATTGTCTCAAACGATCCTCCATAGGAGATGGAACAGACACGGAGCATGAAATCCTATTATTCCACACAGAAAAGGACTGATGTGCACAGAAAATCATTCCACGTGTTGCCTGAATATCTACAGCTCAATGACCCACTTTTAGGCATAGCGGTGCCGGGATGAGTCATAGATGACACGGGTGACCCTATCTATTACAGCTATTGTCTCATGTGCGATCTCTGACCAGCCAACCTGTCATTTCGCCATGAAACCGTATTATCATCAGGATAATGTACGTTTTCTTTTATGAGCTTTGCCTCGGTGTTATATTTATACAGATTTACGTAGAGGACGGTGTTTAGGATCAATTTTTTCTTTCCTGTTAGTCACACATTGCCAGCATATTCTACACAGCAGTATACCGCCAAAGGGATCCCCCTCCATCCCCGGCAGGGCTCTCCTACATTCATACCCAAACAGATACAAGCAAAGGCTGGATTTTTTTACTTTCTATTTTTAAAGGATAGTTTTTGTATTATTCCACAATATAAAACTATTGTATGCTCCATAGAGATGAGCGAACCTGGAGCATGCTCGAGTCCATCCAAACCCGAACGTTCGGCATTTGATTAGCGGTGGCTGCTGAAGTTGGATAAAGCCCTAAGGCTATGTGGAAATCATGGATATAGTCATTGGCTGTATCCATGTTTTCCAGACAACCTTAAGATCAGCAGCCCCAGCTAATCAAATACCGAACGTTCGGGTTCGGATCGACTCAAACCCGAACCCGGTTCGCTCATCTCTAATGCTCCATCATATGCTAATTCATGAAGGTTCAAGGAGGCAAGATATGGTTGGCACATAGTCTTCCTATGGGTCCATAATATGGATTTTCATGCTGAGGTGGGACAAGCTTTCTTTACATCCACGGCAGGGGCCTTTAAAATGTATAATTTAAAAGGAGTTGACCCATCTCCCCCTTATTCAGGTTATCCAAGCCACATCCCACTCTCACTACCGGGTTGAGCATGGGAACCGGAAGCAGCAGTGCCGAGCTGAATGTGCTCAGCACTGCTGTGTCTCCGTACACGTCTCTAGGGACAATCCAAGTCCTGGAGATATGTGGGAGAAAAAAAAATAGTAGTAGAAACATAATTACATGGTCCAGACTGTCCCAAGTTGTATCACTGCCCAGCCACCGTTATAATAGCTGATATCAATGGTTGGGATCGGTGGTCGGGCATGACAGAAAGTTAGGAGAAATAAATCTTGTTAACGCAATGCATTAACATGATGCGGTCCTGTCATCTGTCATCTCTGCTGCTGCCGGGGGTGGGTGGAGGAAATCAGTGTTGGGTGGCGGGGGGCTCTGGCTAGGGAATCCGTGCAGCGATCCTCCTCCGGATTGTCGCACAGATCGTATGAATAAGGCCTGAGGACCAAAGGTTGTATCCACGATTTCCAGGCAGTCCTCGGGCTGCATCTACCTTCTCCAGGCAGTGGGATTCAAACACCGATCATTCGGGTTCGTACAAACCTGAACTTTTGCCAAGTTTGCTCATTTCTAGTTGTTTTCATTGCTGGATTTACCGTCTTATGGACAGGATGCACTCTGTATACAGCAGAAGGATTTATAGCGGTCGTCCTTATCATTGCATCATCTTGTAGCGTACATGTATTAGGACATGCTGCAAACATCACAGGAACTAATGTCATGAAATATAATCTGCTTTGTAATAAATTAAGTCTATAAAAGTTCATAGAGTACAAAACTAAACTGTTGGCAAATACTCAGGGGAAAACAAGTAATGTCCTGTATCCTGTCATGTTACAACTGTGTAATAAAACACGGCCAGGACGTGACTGGGAGGAACTGGTCTGCTCAGGTCAGAGCTGTGCAACCAAGTCGTCTTATTCGCTTCAAACCTCTTTCTACTAAAATGTGACTAAAATACTAGGGGATAAAGAAAGCTATAGATGTGCTGCAAGCCCACTGCTGGTCACAGGGCTAAGCCTAAAGAGTAGGGTATTAGGGAAACGCTACATGACAAACCCACTGAATGTGCTGCAGCTGTGAAAGTGGCTCCAGAAAGTTTAGAAGAATCTAATGGTGGTTTTACACGGAGCGATAATTCGCCCAATCGCACGATTAACGATTTTGAATGAACAAATTTTTTTTCTAACGATCGTCGTTTACACGGAACGATACATCGTACGAAATATTAGTTTTGCGATCGCTTAAGCCTATCTCACACATAGGGGAAATCGTTGAAAGAATGTTTACACTGAACAATCTGCGAATTTTTTGCGAACGATCAACGACGATTTGAGAACACGTACGATTATCGTTCGAATTCGACCGTTATCGGGCAAATTCGAACGATACATCGCTCCGTGTAAAACCACCATAACTTGCTGATATGTCTCAATAGGACATAGGGCGCTGAGTATGAATTTAAAGCGGATCTGTTTCCACAATCTGACCCCCCCAAACTGCTTGTACCGTCGGATAGCTGCTTTTAATCCAAGATTTGCCCTGTGGTCCGTTCAAATGTGATGCAGTTATTGTCATAAAAAACAACTTTTAAACTGGCAGCCCCGTGCCCTTTGGCCGTGGCTTAGTTTGTGTATGCATTAGGCTAGCACAACCTCTCTGTCCCTCCTCCCCACCCTCTTCACCATTTTTCCTATTCCTTTTGCAGTGAAAACTACACAGGTGCCTTAACGATTCAGCCCATGTGCCGTGCTGACACAGCTGATGAATAGGAGACAATCTGCCTGGAGCATTCCTAATGATGAGGAGGGTGGGGAGGAGGGACAGAGAGGTTGTGCCAGCCTAATGCATACACATTGTAAGGCACGGCCAAAGGGCACAGGACTGCCAGTTTAAAAGTAGTTTTTTTTATACATCAGCTGCGTAACAGACCCCTGGACAGATCTTGGATTAAAAGCAGCTATCCGAAGGTACAAGCGGTTTGGGGGGGTCAGATTGTGGTCACTTTAAGTCACTAAGTTTCTTACCTTCACCCTTGGCGCAGCCTTTGGGATATTAGGAGTTTGTTCCCTATGCTGATGACAATTTTTTGTGCATTAGGGCGGGGTTACCACCCCCTGTGCACCAATCCCCGTGTAATGAATATCAGGAGAGCAGGCCGTACAGTGCAGTAGTCCCACCCCCAGTGCACCAAAATACCTTATTAGCATAGGGAATAAACTGATACTATCCCAAAAATTGCACAGAGGTTGTAAGTAAAAAAAAAAACAAAAAAAACAAACAAAAAACTTACCTTCATCCTCAACGCCCTGTGGGCAATAGGGAAATACGTGCAAGTTAGAATCTTTTAACTGCTTATCCCTTTTAGAAACTGAAAAAAATATATGGAAAAAGATACAGCTCACCAGTGGATCTAGATGCAGCAGCGACAGGTTAGGTGCAAGGTTGGGTGCTCGAACATCAGGGCGTTGGCCAGGCGCCGTAGGCTTGGTTTGCAACGATAGGAGAAGGGGGAGTTTTGAAGTCGGCACTCCTAGACGTAGCAGGTTAAAATGTAACTTTTATTCGTGCATTAAAATCCCATGGTGGGCATAGCAGGACCTACGCGTTTCGCGCTACTGCGCTTAATCATGGTCTCAAGAGAAATGAGTGAGGGACGAATAAAAACAGGTGACCAACCAATGAAAAAAAGGGGGATGAGATCCCTACGTCACGGATCTTGTGCTGGGACGGCACAGGTGTTGCATACACAGATACTTTTGCTGGATAATTATGTATGGGTGTCTACGACTAAACATCATGTATAGCAAGAGTGAGCAACACTTAATATTAAGCATGAGCTAATATGCAATATACAAAAAGAAAATATAAATGCAAAAATTGCAAGATGTATGTATTAAAAATAGTGATAAAGCAAGTCATTTTTGAAATTTAGACCATTTGGATGCCGGGTATTCAGGCGATATATCATTTCTGCCTCTTTGTGCAAAACTTGTTTCTGCCAATCTCCTCCTCTTGGCGGTTTTTTTATTTTTATGATAGCATATGCTGTAAAGGAGCTGACATTACCCGCATGTATTTCTATGAAGTGTTTAGCAGCTCCTGAAGCGTTAACTTTATTCTGTTTCTTGATACTGGTGAGGTGTTCACTCACTCGTTGTTTGAATTTCCTTATAGTGCAGCCGACGTAAGATAGACTGCAGGTTGTGCACTCTATCATGTAAATGACGTGGTCCGAGTTGCAGTTCATGAAATCCTTAATGGCATAAGTTTTGGTTCCACTGTTGTTGCAAAAAGTTTTTTTGCTTGTCGGAATGAATTTACACGCTGGACATCGACTGTCCCCACACTTGTGACAGCCTGGAAATTTGCAAGTTGTATGTGAGGACTCCGGAAACAGCATGCTGGGTGACAGAAGGTCTCCCAAAGACTTGCCCCTGCGTGGTACACATCTGAGTCCCAGATCAAGGATTTCAGCGAGGATTGCATCTTGACGCAGGATGGGAAGATTTTTGTGAAGAATGTCCGTAATTAATTTATACTCCGGTGAGTATGTTGTAGAGAATGTTAAATGGGAGAATGTTGATTGTTCACATGTTGCGTTCGTGGTTCTAGATAGTAGTGTGTCACGATTTCTCCTGGATACAATTCTATGGGCTCTACTGATGTGTTGCTTACTATAACCTCTTCTGAGCAAACGGGATGAGGACTCCTTGCATTGGGATTCAAAAACCGCACTGTCAGAACATATGCGTTTGATTCGTGTGAATTCTCCTACAGGGACAGCTTGTATTGTGTGTAGGGGATGTTCACTAGTAGCATGAAGGATGGTGTTCCCTGCTGTGGTTTTGCGGAAAACAGAAGTAGTAATTTTATTGGTTTGGGAAGGAGGAGAAGAAGAGGTTAAAAATTTCATTACCTACATTAACAACAATACATTAAATCTCTCCTTCACTCACTTTTTCCACAAAAATGAAATTGCCTTCTTGGATATCAAATTACAAGTATCAAATTCCAATAAAATTACTACTTCTGTTTTCCGCAAAACCACAGCAGGGAACACCATCCTTCATGCTACTAGTGAACATCCCCTACACACAATACAAGCTGTCCCTGTAGGAGAATTCACACGAATCAAACGCATATGTTCTGACAGTGCGGTTTTTGAATCCCAATGCAAGGAGTCCTCATCCCGTTTGCTCAGAAGAGGTTATAGTAAGCAACACATCAGTAGAGCCCATAGAATTGTATCCAGGAGAAATCGTGACACACTACTATCTAGAACCACGAACGCAACATGTGAACAATCAACATTCTCCCATTTAACATTCTCTACAACATACTCACCGGAGTATAAATTAATTACGGACATTCTTCACAAAAATCTTCCCATCCTGCGTCAAGATGCAATCCTCGCTGAAATCCTTGATCTGGGACTCAGATGTGTACCACGCAGGGGCAAGTCTTTGGGAGACCTTCTGTCACCCAGCATGCTGTTTCCGGAGTCCTCACATACAACTTGCAAATTTCCAGGCTGTCACAAGTGTGGGGACAGTCGATGTCCAGCGTGTAAATTCATTCCGACAAGCAAAAAAACTTTTTGCAACAACAGTGGAACCAAAACTTATGCCATTAAGGATTTCATGAACTGCAACTCGGACCACGTCATTTACATGATAGAGTGCACAACCTGCAGTCTATCTTACGTCGGCTGCACTATAAGGAAATTCAAACAACGAGTGAGTGAACACCTCACCAGTATCAAGAAACAGAATAAAGTTAACGCTTCAGGAGCTGCTAAACACTTCATAGAAATACATGCGGGTAATGTCAGCTCCTTTACAGCATATGCTATCATAAAAATAAAAAAACCGCCAAGAGGAGGAGATTGGCAGAAACAAGTTTTGCACAAAGAGGCAGAAATGATATATCGCCTGAATACCCGGCATCCAAATGGTCTAAATTTCAAAAATGACTTGCTTTATCACTATTTTTAATACATACATCTTGCAATTTTTGCATTTATATTTTCTTTTTGTATATTGCATATTAGCTCATGCTTAATATTAAGTGTTGCTCACTCTTGCTATACATGATGTTTAGTCGTAGACACCCATACATAATTATCCAGCAAAAGTATCTGTGTATGCAACACCTGTGCCGTCCCAGCACAAGATCCGTGACGTAGGGATCTCATCCCCCTTTTTTTCATTGGTTGGTCACCTGTTTTTATTCGTCCCTCACTCATTTCTCTTGAGACCATGATTAAGCGCAGTAGCGCGAAACGCGTAGGTCCTGCTATGCCCACCATGGGATTTTAATGCACGAATAAAAGTTACATTTTAACCTGCTACGTCTAGGAGTGCCGACTTCAAAACTCCCCCTTCTCCTTTTAGAAACTACTCCTCGGTCATGGTCCGAGCGGTAGTCCACTTTCTTACTTTTTCATACCCTTTAAAGGTTACCTCCCGTTGGGGGTTGTGTAATGCGCTTGGTATCTGTACTACAATCACCTGTTGTTGCTGTTTGTTTCTTATGTTCTTTCGGGTACAAACCCACTTGACGTATTTACTGCGTGAATCAGTCTTAAAAATAAGCAGGCAAAACGCAGGTTGGCTTTATACGATTGTTCTGCATTAAAATACGCAATTGCGTATTTTTGAAGCGTAAAAGCTACATGCGTTTTTCGCACAGGTTGTTAACAACTGATGCTTTGCTAACAACAAGCTTCACGCTTCAAAAATACGCAATTGCGTATTTTAATGCAGAACAATTGTATAAAGCCAACCTGCGTTTTCCCTGCTTATTTTTAAGACTGATTCACGCAGCAAATACGTCAAGTGGGTTTGTACCCTTCATGAGCGATTCTATGGATGTACCGTTTTCCCTTTTGAGTGAGTGTGCACTGTTGTTGTTTTTATAAAGTTTGAAAACCTTAATAAAATTGAGAATTAAAAATAAATAAATAAATCTTTTAACTGCTGATGTCACTTTCATAACAAACAACTTTAAATGACTTCACTGCTGACCACCAGGTGTCTCCTTTCTCTGCAATCTGCTCTTTACTACCTTTCGTTGGGGTAAATCTGTCTCTGGTAACAGTTAGATCAGGATAGAACACAGGAAGTGGGGCATACTTATATGTGCTGGAAAGAGTGAGCCTGAGAATGCATAGGTTGTGTATCTGCAATCTTTGAGCCTGTCTGCCTTCTCCAGAAGATCCTGAAAGGTAAATCAAGGCTTCCCTCTCATTTCTGACCACCCAATCAGCTCAGGACAACTGTCCCTTGTGTAAATACCCAGTGTACTGTATGTTTACAGTGCAGCAGTGTAACTTTACTCAGTAGCATTTCTGTGCTCAATGTAACCCCTTCCTTGCTGCTGCAATTTCTTTAATATCTGCTCACATATCACCTTGAAAGGCAGTGCATCACTAACCCCTCCTCCCCATATGTCATCTATATCCCCCCATAACAGAGCCAACCTCTACTGCACCATGTCATAGCAGAGAGGAGTAGGTGCTGTCCTGCGATTCGACCTCTCTGAAAACCGATACTGGTCAGGAGACCAGTATACTCATAAGAAGGTTGCCCAGTCCCGTTTAGTAATCTGAGCTGAACTAGTTGCTAATGCGTTACTGACTGACAACCCCATTAAAAATGCATTGTAAGGCAGTGTAACCCTAGAAACCAGTCTGTCTCACATCAATCCCATGCAGAACTGATACGGCGCCAACAGCGCCCTTACACCAAGACATCTCCAATCTCTGCATTATTAATCAGATTTTTAGAATAAATTTAGGTGGGAAAACTGCGTAACTTATTGGTAATTTTTTGTTTTTTTAATTAAATTAATTTGTGTAAAAACGAATCCCGTCATGTCCACGCCTATAACGGATGCTAATGGGCGAATACATGAATTTCCCAAATGTCACAAACTTAGATTAAACAGACATCACGCACCTGTTCGTTCAACCAGATTTACCATGCAAATTCTCCTAAATGTATTCATGAAAACGCAGCCGCTAAGATGAAAGAGAGAAGCCGATAGAAGCGAAAATGAGAATGCAGAGACTGGGACATGAAGGGGCTATAGTAAAAGGTGCGGAGGGAGACGTAAGCACTGTAAAGGGGGGGCGGAGAGGACAGAAAATTTTTTTATAGGGGATATACGGGTTAAAATAATAAGACAGGGAGGAGGGTTAAAAGGGGTAAAAATATGAAGTCAAATTTAAAGGGGTATGGCAGCTCAGTATGATCACAGCACGCTACCTGCTAATCTCAGCACTGGGGCCAGCAGGTGAGCAACATGCTGAGCTATGGACCAGTATCCTGCGGACTGAGAGCATGCAAAGGAGGGGGCTGTCAGACACACAATAGCCGAAGATACAAAGACGGGGATATGCTTAAACATTCATAGCCAGCAAAACTATCGAATACAATAAAGATATTCTTCCTTGTGTTGCGGCTCTGCTATTATAGCGGTGTATACGGCATTTAATTTAGACATTATAGAAATTATAGGATGCAGGAATATTATAGAAGTAGTATGAGCAGATTCGTGGCTAGGCTTCAATCTGCTACCTTAGCAGTGTATATAAATACCGGGGATATATTAGAGTGGCTTGTTGGCACCTGTCTGGCTCATGCTCCTTCCTCTAGCTACGTGTGTCATTATACTAGGATGTGACTACAATTGACCATATTCTATAGTATTCCATATGTTATGGTGATGAGAGTATAGAGCCTATCACAGAAGCCAGAGCCAGTTGGTGAGATAATTTGCATACATATTTCCCACAAAGCACTGTGTGAAAATAACCTATTCCACAGTAACGATAATCGGCCGGATCGGCCCCATTTGGCCCGATTCGGCCGATTATCATTCGGTGAAATAGAGAGAACGATCAGCCGATGATCGTGTCATTTAGGGCCAGACCTAAAATCATCGCTCCCCCACCGCGCATCGCTACAGTTGAATAGCGGTGCGCGGCGGGCGACCGACGATTACAAGCAGCAGCATCATACATTACCTGTCCAGGCTTCTTCTCCGCGCTGTCTTCCTCCCCGGGTCCCACTGGCTCTATATTCAGAATGGCTGGTCAGCGGACGGAACGCTCAGCCAGAATGGCTGACCGGCCGTTCTGAAGATAGAGCGCCCGAGACCCGGGGATGAAGACAGCGCGGAGAAGCAGCCCTGCAGGTAATGTATGATGCTGCAAGGACATCGGTAACAATGTCCTTGCAGCCCTGGCTCAACGATCATCGGGCCGTGAAATAGGCCCAGTAAACGAGCGGCGATCTAGCAGATCGCCGCTCGTTTACATCGTTGATCGGGCCCTCCTCGGCCCGCAGAAAAGGACCCTAAGTCTCTATAAGCAAAAAGGATCTCTTCAGTAAGAAACCATAGTTCAGTGCCTGTCAGTTCAAGTTCTTCCAGGGACTGTTGAAGTTTCTCCCACTTGTCAAAAAACATTCACCGACAACATTATCTTCATTTCTAGCTGCAAAAACTTCAACATCCGGGTGTTTAACATCAGTGGTGGTACAGATTTCAGGAAGACAGCAGTGTTAAAGCCAATATTTTGTTGTATCTTTCAACAATATTCCCACCAATAAAGTATTTACTCGGCCGCCGACTGGCACACAAAATATTCGCCAAACACAAAGAAAAACTGCTAACAATGCCAGGTACAAGTAATCTAGAGGTCAGACATCGTGATACAGGGGTCAGCCAGAGTGACATAGGCACAGACTTACCAGCTCTCTGTCAGGGTCCATTCTGCTGAATCATTGCGGCCCCACAGGAACTACCCGCTCAGCCAGTCAGTGACTGCAGCTGTGGGGAGGGGTTTCATCACACTGGGGGCAGGTGGGCCTACCTACAGTGTTTCAGGCTGGGCCGGTGACTGGCAACAGAACGACGCCATGCGCAGAAATCGGGTCACAGTTTAAAAAAAAAAAAACTGCGGTACCAGTCTACTGATATAAAAATTTTAAAGCGATGTACATGCTGGTACATTTGCTATAAAGGAAAACTATCAGCAGGTATCACAAGGCACTGAGGATGAAGAGATGTTTCTTACCTTTTGCTTATGGCTTTTCAGACAAGGAAACATTGTTAGCTATAATTTAATGGGAATATATTTGGTATCATACACTATCCAAAGCTGTAAAAGGAAAAAGTTCACAAGTTGACCTTGCGGATTTTAGTCTTGGCTCCATCCACCGGGGCAGTGTTACACTAATGCATTGTTTTATTTGAGTAATGTGAATAGATGAAGTTATTTCCAACTATTTAAGCTTATTAAGAGAAATAAAACTAGACACATTCACACTACCACAGATGGTGTGTCCCACTCCACTGTCTGTAAGAGAGAGATGGAAAGTTTTAGCAAAAAAGTATTAAAGGGGAACTCTGGAAAGCCTTAAAGAACTAAACAAAAACAAAGTGCTAATAAAAGTGGGTTTTTGCAGTAAGATGACACTTAAAGGGGTAGTGCGGAGGTAAACAATTATTCACAGAATAACACATTACAAAGTTATACAACTTTGTAATGTATGTTATGTTTGTGAATGGCCCCCTTCTCCGTGTCCCACCCCCCCACCAGTGTACCCGGAAGTGTGGTGCGCTATACATACCTGTCACGTGCCGACTCGTCTCAGATCTTCAGTCTGCGATGTCGTCTTCGGACGGCCCGGCCGAATCCCTCCGAGTGTCCTGAGTGCCGGCCTCCCTCTTCAGCGTCATCAGATGGTCAGCCGCGATTGGCTGAGCACAGTTTGGCTCAGCCAATCACGGCTGAGCAGCTGATGACGTGGCAGAGGGCGTCCGGCACTCAGGACGGTCGGAGGGATTCGGCCCGGCCGTCAGAAGACGACATCGCAGACTGAAGATCGGAGACGAGACGGCACGTGACAGGTATGTATAGCGCACCACACTTCCGGGTACACGGGTGGGGGTGGTGGGACACGGGGAAGGGGGCCATTCACAGACATAACATACATTACAAAGTTGTATAACTTTGTAATGTGTGTTATTCTGTGAATAATTGTTTACCGCCGCACTACCCCTTTAAAGAAGTCTATAGGGTGATACTATACCTCTGTACACAAGGTCTGTTGCATGTTTTATCCCATGGATCACCTAAAGTGTACATGTCATTACAACATATAGAACATATGTTATAGCCACATGTCAGAGGTTTGTATCCAGTGTTGGATTGGGGTATCTGGGGCCCACCAGAGGAAATGATCCAGGGAGCCCAACAATGAAGAACCAGTGAGACAGGCATGCCAGTGTTAGTGCAGGTTCTTAAGCTGGGGGCCCAACAGGGGATCCTTCAGTCCTCTGGTGGGCCAGTCCCACACTGTATTGGTGGGGGTCCAGGTGCGGAGACCCCCACCAATCGCTAAAACAAAGGGGCAGAAGCAATTCGCAGCACATGCACTGCTCCTTTCCCGCTTACAGCAAATGTAGCAAAAGACAATTATAATGGAGCCCATGGAACGTCCGTCAGTCGCATCTACAGGAAGTAGCCCCATATCCCTACACAGTTCACAGAAGTATAATGTCTATGGGGACCTTAAAGCTCTATATTTTCCTGGCCAGCATAGGCCATGACCATCTCCACAATGGCTCATTACAAATACAATATCTATAGAATTATCGGGACAGCGTAGTGTTATAAAGACCATTATGGTCTGTTGTAAAGCTACAACGCCAAGCATGTTAGGAGCTGTAGTTTCACCACAGTGGGAAGGTCACAGGTCAGAGGCCACTAATTTGGGTGATAGGTGCCAGAGGTTGGAGAAGATAACTAAGCTGACGGGTTAATGTGGTTCATGTTACCCATTTGGTGGTGCTCGTACCAGTTATATCGCGGAACTGGTGCTTAATTAATTCTCCTCATTACAGCTTCACGTTCCTTGTAATTAAATTCTCAGTTTCCAGAAGTTCATTTTTTTCTTGGGAAAACACAGGGCAGATATGATGTTATAAGTCTTCTTCGTGAGCGGCGATGGAATGAATATTTAATATATTGCTCTTTCTGTAATGAGAAAAACTGAAATATTTCCCACGCTGAGCTTCATAAGCAAAAGGTACAATTCTATTAGAACTTCCAGAAATGAACAGTGAATACAGAGCGGGAGATATTCGCACTGAACTAATTTCCTTCTCTCTGATGAACTGGGAGAAATCCCATCCCGTGTGTAATGTGAAGTGTACGGTGATGGAGAGAAGAGCGTGAACATCTTCCAGGCCGGAACAGAAACTTATCATGCTGAGATAAGACTAACTGGAAAGTGGTGGTGCTAACCACAAGGTGTTACTGGAGACTATAAATGGTCTTTGGAAGGCAGACAAGATGGTCGAATAGGGCAGGACAGAACCTGAAGCCTACAAAATTGCTAATATTTAGGGCAATCGCCCCTAAGTAAAAACTTTGCCAGGTAACCAAACAATCTATTGACCTAAGGGTCCTAGTAGACAAAAGCCCCTATTACACGGAACCAGGGTGAAGAGCAAGCGAGTGCTGACCTGTCAGATCAACCATCTCTTGCTCCTGGTTCCCCGCTCGCTGCGGGGTGGGGGGTCGTGGAAAGCTACGGGAGGGACTCCCCAGACAATTTTTAAATAGCGGCCTGCTGCCGCCAGTCCTATTGCGCAGAGTGGCGGCCAGCAGATCATTGTTGTCGATCAAAAATCTTTAAACATGTTGACAAAGATCAGCCAACAATGTGCATGTCAAGTGATTGTTGCATTTTAACAGGCCCTATTACACTAAGAGATTGTCCGTTATGGATGATAATTGCTTAATGTAATAGGGCCTTAAGTGATTTTTCACGATTAACGATAAACAAACAAGAGATCAGTTATCATTAACCTGAAATTTTTCACCATATTACAGTTACGATCGTTACTATGATTTTTACATCCGATCCCAGCAAAAGAAGAAACGATGTGGAATTACACTGAACGATTAGTGAACTTATGTGGAATTACAGCAAAGGATTAACAATGATTTTGGTGTCAGCACCAAACAAACGAACAAATTTCTCGTTGGTCGTTTGATCATTGCCTGCATTTACACGAAACGATTATCGTTTAAATTCAATTAATATAACTGTAATTCACACATTCATTTTCTCGTGTAATAGGGCCTTAAGAGTGAGCATGCTCACTGTGCAGGGAAAGAAAGCTAAACGTGAAACAGAAAAGGTGCTGCCAAGACTCTTGAAAACCCATTGTTCTGGTGGTGACTATTCCAATTTATAGCAGTTGTTCTAATCTATAAAATTTTACAAGGAATGGCTTAAACACCTTGGAAAAATACAGACGTCTAGAAAACAGATGGTGGAAACTCAGACAGTGGAAATTTTCTAATAATGTTCAGCCCCTAGGACACGTTTTGGTATTCCCCGTTCTTTTCCATATGTGGGAAAAGACAATATAAAACATGAAATGCAAATACCGAAGGATCCAATCGTACAATGAGCTCTTCTCTCTCATTTCCGTTCACATCTGAAATGTTCTTTTACAAATTTACAAAGTACGTGCACACTGCGGAATGTCGGCGGATAACATGTTCATTCTCTGGACGGACGCTCCTGTGCTTTAGCGCAAGATCACCATAAGAAATTCAGAGCTTAGAGAGTGGATTTCCAATACAAAAAGGGACTAACTAGTTATATCAGGGAACTATCCATATATACAAAAACAAATAGGCCTTAAAAAGATGGAGTGGAGTAATTGTTGCAGCTGTTCACAGATCGATACATAAATTCTATGTTAATTGTAATAGAAGCTCAAATTCTAATAAGGAACCCAAAACGTAAACATTTCATGGGGGCAGGAACCTGGGTCTGGCGGTGCTTTTCCGGCATGGTGTCTAATTGCAATGGATTCTTCCTATCTGCATTGTTCCAGCGCACAGGCAGGATCTTCAAAAGTCTCAACTCTTTCATCATCTCATATCAAAGCAGAATTAAGCTGAGAAATTACCCGATTTTTTCAGAACACAGAGTGCCTCACATAATTGCATTGACTCTCATGTAGTTATGGCCCAGTTCCATTGACCTATATAGAAAGTCTGGCAAAAACTATGGCGTCACCATTAAGACTGCTCAGCCAAACTCTTTACTTCATAGCAAACACAGGCTATAAAACATTGCTTTGTGTCACGTCTAACACTCGGACTACACAAACACACCTATGAAATGTATACAAGGTAATATCAAGAGCATATGTGTTCTCCAGTCAAGTAAAATTAATGAATAACTCAACATTGAGGAAAGTTTACAGACTCATCTCGTAATTTGAAGGATTCCCAAACAAGCGCATTAGAGTTTAGATTTTTCCTCTAAAATGCTGAACACCATACTGGAAACGTGAAAGACCCCATCAAGTCAACAGTGTTCGTTAGGCAGGATGCCCCAGCACCAATGTATCAATTGACAGTACCCTTGAAGATGGAAATCTGACATAAGAGCGTGGCAGAAGATGCTGGTTGTTCCCAGTCAATTGTGTGTAAAGTAGGGTGCAAGTATGAAGAAATTGGGGAGGTTACAAATAGAACACATACAGAAAGACCGAGGAACATAAAAAATAATAGACAAAGCTCAACCAAACAAATGGGTGGAAATGTTAACATTTGACAGGACCTCATAGATACAGCATTTTTTTCTGAAAATAAGACCTAGCTTCATATTGCCGGCTTTTTGGAGTATGCCTGAAATATGAGCCCTAGTTATAGTCAGCTGGCCAACATTGGTTGGATGAGCATCAACCAATCAGTGCCAGACTTGTTATGCTCCGCCCCCACCTGCTCAACATAAGCTGTGGGGGAGGCAGGAGGGATAAGAAGATGCACAGTAAAGTACACTGAAAATGGGGGGGGGGGGGGGGTACGTGGGCCAACAAAAGGTATAAAGTATGGAAACTATGTATACAGGAATGTATACAGTATAGGGGGAACAAACCCCCATCCAACACGAGCAGTAAAGTTAGGTGATCGCTACCGAAACAGATAAACTGAGCTGCTGCCTCTTGACGCTGTCAATGCTTCTTTTTTAGTGCAATGTAGATAAAATACGGTGTCTGGCCTTCAAGATGAACAGCGAGTCCCCAGACCCTTATGATAGCTGTAGAGAGATTTGCAGTACTCGGTGAATGTCACTGCTCATAGGCACATACAATACAGCGTGCTGATCCCTTGCCGCATCAGTGCTCCAGTGGGAAACCTGTCAAACTCACAGCATGAGATCCCTGGTGTGCAGGAGGTCACCCTGCCCTGTGCTCAGATGTACGGTCATACTTATTACAAGTGAATCTGTCAGAAGAAGCCCACGTTCTTACAACATACCGTATCTGCATATCAGGCCATAACAAACAAGCTAATGAATCCTCATCCCTGACCAGGTGTGTTTCCTGACCCCTCCTCTCCCAGACTGATCATTTCCTCAGTACTCCTCAGCACGGTCATTACAAAGGATCTGTACCAAGGTGCTGTACAATACCGCATACATAAGGGTCACACCGTAATGGTGTCCAGCAGTGAATAAAAGGGAACAGTTCTTGCCCTGGCTCTACCATATTTACCCAGTGATGGATAGGAAAATTCTTCTAGAAAACAAAATCTAACAATAATAAATAAAAAATAAAAATAAATGCAGATTCACACAGAATAAACATACCTGTTATGAATCGGAGGCATCATCCGACTATCCTGTCTAGTCTATTAGTATGGGGCTGTTGCTATGTAACTATTCCACAGCTGATCTATCACTCTGGATCAGCTGGCCACGACTCCTCAGTTCTTGGCTTGGTTAGAGTTGGAGTTCCTGATTAGTTGACTTCTTTAAAGATCCTTGGCTTTTGCACTATGATGCGGATTATAGAGTATACTCTGTGTATTTGCTCCCAGTGTTCCCCTTTGTGTTTTCTAAAGCCTTCTTCCAGTCTATTTTTCTTTTAGTATTTCCAGAAGAATCTCAGTCCTTGTTTAGTGTTCTTTGTTGATGCTATGAAACTCTGGTTTTCCTTACTACTTGGTTCCTGTTGCTTGTTTTTCTGTTAGAAAAAGTTTGTCACAGTCATTAAAAATAACTTTTCACATGTCATCAAGTATGTCAAAAGTTATTGATCGCACCGGGTCTTACTTCTCAGACCTGCTGTGATCAGGAGATATAGCCGTGAGAGAGCAGGGAAGCAGCATGATCCACTACCTAGCCATATCTCCTGATGGGCAAATTCCGACAATGTAAGTCTATGAGACCACACTGTCCGAATTAGCGAGAGGCTGGGGAGTGGATGGCATGGCCACTGTGCTCTCTCACCGGCTATATCTCCTGATAGCAGTGGGTCCCAGCCAAGAGACACCCAGTGATCAATAAATTCTGACATGTTAAGTTATTTTTCATGGCAGGTTCTCAAATAGTCGTTGATCGTTCGCAAAAAATTTGCAGATCGCTCCATGTGAACAGTCGTTGGCCGATTTAACCAATGTGTGAGATAGGCTTTAAGTGATCGCAAAACGAATTTCCGTACGATATATTGTACCGACTAAACACTGGTCGTTATGAAAAAACCAAAACATTACTCCGACATCGTTAATCGTACGATCAGGCGAATTATCGTTCCGTGTAAACGTAGCATGATCTAGGCTCGTTCTCCTGATCAGTAACGTCATGGCATGTCTAGCGTTTATTTTAATGTCTGGTACTTTAGGCAGGATCCCCCAGCACTTTTATTTCTGCGCCAATGTGTCAATTGAAGGGACCCTTTAAGATGGAAATCCAACATAAGAAAGTGGCAGAAGATACTGGTTGTTCCCAGTCAATTGTGTGTAAAGTAGGGTGCAAGTATAAAGAAAATGGGAGAGGGGGTTACAAATAGAACACATACAGACCAAGGAACATAAAAAATAATAGAGAAAGTTCAACAAAACAAATTGGTGGAGATGTCAATATTTGACAGGACCTCATAGATACACCTTTTTCTGAAAATAAGACCTAGCTTATTTTAATGTCTGGTAAACTATAACATAGGGATATCTGCAGGGACAGTGAAGCTTAGAGAGATATGTTGACAGATTTAGAGTACAGGGAAACCTCTAGGAAACAGTTGGGGACAGCGATCTTGGGTCAGTTTTTAAATTCGCTCTGTTTGTCCTATTCTGCTTCTTTCCTCACTGCCATCATCTGCAGTAGAGACAAAATCGGTGACTGGCTGAGGTGCTGGACCGCCACTAATTTGATGCTGATGGATTATCCTGAGGATACGACAGCTGGGTCAGCTGGGCGCAGGTCCAATGGAAATAAAAAAATGTTTACCATAAGTTAAAAATAAATAACCACATTTATTAATCAGACACCATTATTCTGTTTGTTTATCCTGAGGATAGACAGTCCGCAAAAAAAGGTCCAAGAAAAGTTTATGGCGGTTCCAGAATTTGGGGGGACATTTACGAAGGTTAAGGTAGGGACGTATGCCAGGGAGAAGGAGCAGATTTGCCCTTTCTCCCTGGCGTATGTCTGCCGTATCCCCCGCTTGCCCGCACCTTATTCATTATAATGCTTGCAGGAGTAAATCATGATCCAATTCTACACCTGTTGGAAGCTTTGGTACTCTGGGTGCAGGTTCGGGGCACCCGGCCAGCTGGATTCACTAAGAGGAAAAAGGGAGCAGGCCTAATTTAAGACCGACATACGAGTGCGCTGGTCTTGATAAATCCCCCCCCCCCCCCCCCCCTTTGTCTTAGGCTAGGTTCATACTGCGTTTTTGCAATCCTTATTTTCATCAGTTTTATGGGGGGGAAAAAAAAAAAAAAAAAAAAAAGGAAAGAAAAACGGATGTATTAGTGTGCAAATGTTTTGATCCGATTTTTCATTATAAAAAAAAAAAAAGGGTCAAAACGCATTTGTTTATTTTAGCGTACACAAAAACATGGTCGACCACATTTTTGTGTACGCTAAAAAACGGATGCGTTTTGATTCTTTTTTTTAAAAATGTAAGTCAAAGGAAAAATGGATGCACAAAAAATACATCCATCTTTTCATCCTTTTTTGCATAAAACGTATGGAAAAAAAAAAAAGTGTTGCAAAAACCCAGTGTTAACCCAGCCTTATACATAGTCTAAATGGATAATGTTGGGGCACATTATAATATTCTATACAAGAGAGGCATCCTCCTCACACACAGGTCCTGCATCACTGCCATAGTGAGGATTTTCCATCGACGTATGGTAATAAGAACCTGCTTTGTATCAGTATATCAGTAAAAAAAAAAAAAAACGTAAAATACGACGTTTTTGAGCTCCTATCTGGTCAAATGTAAAAGAAAATGGTTTGTCCATGACATGAGTCACTATCACCCTGGTTTTATCATGTAAATGGGGAACAATCAGCACACATGGACCTGTGTGATATTTCCTGGCCCCAGACTGTGGAGGCTCTGTATCCATGTATTATCAGCAGAAAGATGGAAAAAGACTCCTCTGATCCTTCCTAAGATGTGGCTGAAACGTACATCAGAGCAATATCTGTGTGGGATCAAAAAGTGAGCACGCTGAGACGTCTATCTGGAGATTTCTATGTCCAATTTTATATCTTCAGTCACATAGTGATCTTTTCCATATATAGCTAACCCCTCCGTAACAATGCTGCCTTACATATTACTGTATTTGGCATCTGATGGCGGTATAATTATACAGAGGGATAATAATCACACTGCAATATATATATATATATATATATATTATACACACACATATACATATATACATACACACACATATTATATATATATATTATATATATATATATATATATATATATATATATATATATATATATATATATATAGCCTGTGGATAAACGATACAGATGGTAAAAATAATGAAAAGGAAACATAGATGTCCTCCAGCTCTGAGTGAAGCATTTCCCAGTTTCCGTTCCTTCCCTTGTTGTTAGTGTTGAGTAGAACAAGGCATGAAGTGTCTGCAGAGATGTTAGTGTAATGAGGAAGAAGCTGGACCGGCTGATGTATAAACAGCAGTGATATTTGCAGCCGGACACACGGACGCCTTTCATCTCTGTGTAAATAGTTAATTTTCAGCCACAGACTAGAAGAAAACGCCAGCCTCCAGAAGGGATCCATGACCATGAGTTACCTGTCCTCTGGTCACATCAGGACTGGGTATATGGGATCAGAGATCATGAGCCATGGGTGGTCTTTAGCCTTCCAATCTATGCCAATGGTGTCCTCTGCCTCTCTATCTGTAGTGTAAGCACAATTGGCCAGGGAGGGGATGCCACGACCGATGCGCTCTCTCCTCGGCTAAATCCCCTATCACAAAGGGTCTCAGCAGCGAGACCAGCTGCCATTGTGGAGTGGAATCTGCACAATCTGGGGCCTCCTACTCTAATAAAGAGTCAATGAGGAATTGTGTCTCAGCGTTTGTGCCGCACCACTCCTCTTCATGAATAATCAATGCTGCCCAGCCTCCTGATTTCTCAGCTGTCAGTCACTTTCTGCCAAGAGAGGACTGATCTGCAATCAGATATAGTTGAATCTCCCAGCCTGTGTTGGAGCTGTGGTCTAGAGGTAAAACACTAGTCTAGAGACCAGCAACAGTTTTCTTTGTTTCGATTCCCCTTATAGAAAGGAAATAGTTTATTTTTCTCTTTTTTTTATTAATTATTTCAAATTTTATCATTTTTAAAACTGCAAAGAATTCCCAATCTGGACCAAAACAGTTTAAAACTTAGTTAAAACTTAGGCCCACCTCCAGTGATTCTGGCCAGGCCCCAGGAATAGACCGGCAATGTGCATGGGAACCAGGCCGCAGTTCAACAAAAAGGACAGCAGTATCGGCATTCCTGCGCCGGTCTATTGATATAAAATAACTTCTGGATCCAGTCCGGCATTTGATTAGCGGGGGTTGCGGAACTTGGATAAAGCTCTAAGGTTGTCTGGAAAACATGGATACAGCCAATGACTATATCCATGATTTCCACATAGCCTTAGGGCTTTATCCAAGTTCAGCAGCCACCGCCAATCAAATGCCGAAAGTTCGGGTTCGGATGGACTCGAGCATGCTCCAGGTTCGCTTATCTCTAGTACATTCGCTTTATCCCTCCCAGCATTACAAAGTTGCAGATAGGGACTTGTTTACATAAGCCATCTCGGTAGGGAGAAAAGAGGAGGATGAGACTGAATAGATTAACAAGTGTGGAACGAATTGTTAGTGTCACCATAGGGAGCAACATATAAAATCATATGATTCAGCCGCATACCCCTTTAAGTGAAGAAGCATAAAATTTGGGATGGGTTCCCTTTAAAGGGGTAGTGCGGCGCTAAGAAATTATTCACAGAATAACACACATTACAAAAGGTATACAACTTTGTAATGTATGTTAGGTCTGTGAATCGCCCCCTTCCCGTGTCCCACCACCCCCGCACGTGTACCCAGAAGTGTGGTGCATTATACATTACCTGATCCGTGTCGCGCATGTCCGCCATCTTGTGCCAGGACGTCATCTTCGGACGGACGGCCGAACCGCTCCGACGGTCTCTAGTGCAGCCTTCTGCAGCCTCATCAGATGCTCAGCCGCGATTGTCTGAGCATAACTGTGCTCAGCCAATTGCGGCTGAGCAGTTATGACGCGGCAGAGGGGGGCCGGCATCAGGGACGGCGGCAGCTATTCGGCCGTCCGTCCGAAGATGACATCCTGCCACAAGATGGCGGGCATGCGCCACATGGATCAGGTAATGTATAATGCAGCACAATTCCGGGCACATGTGCGGGGGTGGTGGGACACGGGAAGGGGGCGATTCACAGACATAACATACAAAGTATAACTTTGTAATGTGTGTTATTCTGTGAATAATTGTTTACCGCCGCACTACCCCTTTAATGAAAACTATAGCATGTACATTTCTTTTAAGTCTAGGCCCAGTCCCCTCGATTTCAGTTTAGAGACTGTAAAAAGAAATCTAATAATTCACACAGATGCATATATTACTTTCTCTAAATACATAAGCTAATACACTATCTACATGGGTTCTCACAGTACACGCATATGCTATGTCTGCCCTGAAGGTGCACAAATAAAATGACTAAAATTAGATTAAATAATAGCGTAAAATAAGCAGAAAACATGGTCTGATCTGTATTCACAGCGCTGCTGGGGGTAGCGCTTCCTCGTATTACTTCCTTGCAGCCCTCGGCTGACAGATCAGCGTTCTTCCTGCTGTGATATGATTTCAGGAGGGAAATAAACGATCGTAAAGTGGAGTGTGTGTAAATGCAGAGAGGAGTTTGCTGTTGTGTCTGGCTGCCGGTGTCAGCTCAACACTCATTATCACCCTTGTACTTTTTCCCAGGTTTGGCAAGCGATGCGCCTCTGGTTGTAAGCATCCTCTTCTCCAATCCCTTATAATAAAGTCTTATTACAAAGGGATTAGTATGGAAGGTGGCCATGTGGCTCTACCCAACCCCATACCAAACAATTGTCACAGTCCGGGACTTCTGCATCCAGTCCTTCCTTCTGGCGATCTACCGACACAGGAATTTAGCTACCTGTATATGGCTGCCGATTGGCTGCTCTGAAAATTTGGTAAATTTACACTAGATCAACATTTTTGGTGCAAATAATAACGTCTACGTTGATGCACTAAGAAACATCTTAAAGGGGAACCCGAAGATTTTTTTCCCCTTCAAATCAACTGGTGCCAGTTATACAGATTTGTAACCTGTAGACTTCTATTTAAAAAGCTCTAGTCTTCCAGTACTTATCAGCTGCTGTATGTCCTGCAGGAAATGGTGTATACTTTTCTGTCTGACACAGTGCTCTTTGCTGCCACCTCTGTCCATGTCAGGAACTGTCTAGAGCAGTAGCAAGTCCCCATAGAAAACATCTACCTCTGCTCTGGACAGTTACTGACATGGACAGAGGTGGCAGCAGAGAGCACTGTGTCAGACTGGATAGAATCCTCCACTTCCTGCAGGATATACAGCAGCTGATAAGTACCGGAAGACTTAAAGTTTATAAATAGAAGTAATATACAACTTTCTGATGCCAGCTGATTTAAAAGAGCACCCCTAAGTAAAGTACCCCTTTAAGTAACCCCTAACCAGATGATGGGTGCTAGGTTTGGGTAATAAGTGGCTGGATTCTGAGGTCTACTGAAGAATATGAGCTGGTTTCTGGTATCTTAGGGTTTGTTCCATGGACATAACCATCCATCCCTTTCACTAACAGTCATGTCTATTGTTTATGGCAAATGGGGATAATTGGGGGGGGGGGGGGGGGGGGGGGGTTGTACAATATTGAGGTTTTGAAGTATATGATGTGTTATTACATGTCCAGATGTACGGAACATTCTGCCACACGGGGGAAGCCTATGGGATATCCCATGAGAGGGACACTTTTACATTTTAGGCATTCCCCCCCTCCCCCCTACATGAGACCATGTTGAGTGCCTGATACCTGCCACAATGAGATACACAAAGTAAGCTCGATCAGCAGGGAATACATGGAGATGCTAAGTCAGATAAGAGTAATAAGAATAAGAACAATTCTGGAGATTATTATACACAATCAGTAAAATATGAAGTCTCTACAGATTTACAATATATGTGCATTCTAAGCCTATTGGAGATGTGAACCTACTGGGCCAATGAAGTAAAGTCTAAGGGACCGTCAGTTCTTCATCGCCTATTGCTCACAAGGGGCTGTAGCCTCACTCTTAGGAGTAGGCTAAGTTGGCAATGGCTATTGCATGGAATAGGAGTAGACATTAGGATGTGCTGCGGGCGGTGTGCCGTCATATATGATAGACAGGAAGAGGGCAGGAGGCGCGCCGTCATATATGATAGACAGGAAGAGGGCAGGAGGCGCGCCGTCATATATGATAGACAGGAAGAGGGCAGGAGGCGCACCGTCATATATGATAGACAGGAAGAGGGCAGGAGGCGCACCGTCATATATGATAGACAGGAAGAGGGCAGGAGGCGCACCGTCATATGACAGACAGGAAGAGGGCAGGAGGCGCGCCGTCATATATGATAGACAGGAAGAGGTCAGGGTAGGCGGCGCGCAGTCATATGACAGGAAAAGGGCAGGAGACAGGCAGTCATAGGACGATGACAGGGCAGGAGACAGGCAGTCATAGGACGATGACAGGGCAGGAGGCAGCCATCATATATGATAGACAGGAAGAGGGTAGGGCAGGCAGAGCACTGTCATTTAGGATAGACAAAAAGAGGTCAGAACAGGTGGCGTAAAGTCATATGACAGACAGGAAGAGGTCAGGGCAGGCGGCATGCAGTCATATAGGATAGATAGGAAGAGGTCGGTGCTGAGGTCTAATATTAAAGACAAGTCAGTAAAACCTTAACAGCAACCAAATGGACCTCATTGCTCAGACCCTGAGTGATGGGGGATCCCTTATAAAACCCAGGGTACCATGGAAGGTATGACAATATGTAGACATGAACATGGATAACCCTGTTTCCTCAGTGTTGCTTTGGCAAGCTGAAAGGCGTTCTCCAGTGCAGGATACACAATTATCCCTGTCAGCCCGGCTGTTTGTTAGATATGAAACGTAATTGTTCTTGCCTTTGAAAGCTTTTATAGAAGAAACGATTAAATTAAGTCTCCGGCTTTGTCTCTTTTCTCCCAGGTCCAAGACGTGACCATTGACAAAATGCATTAAGGGATCCTGCCTGAAATTGCGTCTTTTCACCCTTCAGATTAGCAGTTTTCTCTTCCTCCCCCAGTAACATCTACATAGCTTTCCTCTAAGCATAGATGTAAAGTGTTGATTAGCGGATACGGGCCGCGGGCATCACACAGCAGAATGTCACCCACACATCCAGGGAGGATTGAGCTGACCCGGGGAACAATCAGTAATAAGTAATAGGTGAATATAAAGGAAGGCCGGGATGGCGATTATGGAAATTGGCAGCGTGTGCCATTGTGTCATTTAGAGGAGCAGATATTAAAATGCTTTATCACAGTCTCTGCTCGAACGCAGAGAACAAATCTGCCTTACGAATGCAGACGTGCCCAGATGGCAAGAAAAATACACAGCGGGCACACACCTAAAGGGGTTTCCCATGTACAACACATTTCCTAAACGCAGTGACTGACTGGTGGGGGGTCCACTGCTAGCAAGATTGGGGTCCCGTGCCCCCCCTCCCTTTCATTTGAATGGAGTAGCAGCTGGACATGTGCACAGTCACTCCCGTCCGTTCTTTATGACTGTTGAAAATGGCAGAGAACAGTGCTCAGCTATCTGTCAGACACATAGACAAACGGAGCAACAGCTCACATGTCTGACAGTCTCTCTATTCAAATCTCAGGACATGAATGGCCGCTATCACGATCAGATGGGGTATGAGTGATCGACCAAACTAACAGACATTTGCAGGGAAAAGCCT
The DNA here is from genome assembly GCF_027789765.1 of Dendropsophus ebraccatus. NCBI lineage: Eukaryota > Metazoa > Chordata > Amphibia > Anura > Hylidae > Dendropsophus > Dendropsophus ebraccatus. Next base: position 211,343,395 of record NC_091454.1, on the reverse strand, counting down.
TTAAAAGGGATTTTCCACTTTGTGTAAACCTGATCACAATGTGTACTGTTGCTGAAAAACATAGTGATCACCTGGAAGAACCTGGAAGCAAGTGTTATTTTCCTATTACACTACGTATAGGCAAGCTGGATCTTTCGGAGTGAGGTGATCTTTGTAAGTGTGGGCAAAAGATGAGATATTAACTGTAAATCAAGGTTTTCAAGAACACCCCTTAAAGAACTATTCTGTTTCCCAAAGATGCGCTAGGTCTTATTTTCACAGGGTGTCTTTATTTTTCCATGAAGAATAATTTCCATTTATTGTTGAACAAAATAACATAGGGACCATGGACCAGCGTTGTGTGCAGCGGCGCCATTGGTGTGAGTCTCGGGGGCGGGTTAGCGAGCGGGTGATCTTACTTTCGGGGGTTCATTAAGAGCACTGTGGCTGCAGAGATAATCATTAACACATTATAATCACGTTGTATGGACTGATCTGAACTCATCTACATAATGGACATGTATGAATAGCTGCTACCGATCAATCAATGACTGGAAGCATCTCCCCATCAGGGGCTGGTAATGCAGAGCTCAGAGGTCGGCATTCAATCACTAAAGACAATACATGTTGTTAGTGCCCCACTAGGAGATAAACCTGGAGCTAGTGAATAGAGAAAGAGATTCCGAGATGCCAATTGACATCTGCTTGGTCTCAGTTTTGGGGGGAGGCTGTATATTTTGGAATTCTGCAAACTCTCTACTAGGCCTCATTTTCGGGGAAACACGCTAGTCATCGCTTTCATGCCGTAAGTCTTTAGGATGGTCCTCGATGGCCTCATCAACATTGGATGATAGATCTCTCCTTGTTTGGGTATATGAGGGATCTATGAGTCAAGGGCAGGGAGAAGATGCCAAGGACAGCCCTGATGTGTGGCCTTTATATCATCTGTTCTGAAGCACTGCATAACTTTACAGAACCCAATGATGGGAATAATGGGTCTTTGCAACAAGATCTGGGGAGTTTCCATGTGTCCACCAGGTTTTCAGCATGAAGAATTTCCCATCGGACTAGAACTTCTTTGGAGAAACAAAGCATTCCTCTATGTACCATAGTGGGTGAATACACAAGTTCCTATATCACTCCGCAGGAAGTAGACCACCTACTGGGGTTATTGGGAGTGAAATCAAGACCACATTTCTTCCTAGTTTTGAGGGGGGGGGGGGGGGGATCATATTTTCTGTGTATTTTGTACAAACACCAGTAATATCCTGACAGTATTGTGTTTAATTTGCGCTGCATTGTAGAATGGCTTGGGTTTACTGCCTCTTATTGCACAGTACTTGGCAGGACGCTGTCATAATCGGCACTGGCATCCACAAGGATTGTAATTACTGTCACATGAATTGTGCATTTCTATTGTATTATAGGACTAATGCAATATCAGCATTCTGCTCCATATTTTAAGTCTAAATATCATATTCCCGACTTGAAAAGCTCTGATAAAAAACTTCTGTAAAAAGGTGGTCGTTTTCTTTATAAGGTGTTTTGTTTTTATTCCCAAAATTTCACAAGGAAAACTTTCTCCATTATACTGCCAGTCCTTAAAGGGGTTCTCCACTTTAAACAATTCTTACTTGTTAGAGGGCTACCTATTACACAGGGCGATCTCTGCCACATGATGTTGTCATGGCCGATTTAATAAATAAGTTCAAGGGAGGCCTAGATGGTTTTCTTGAAAAATATAATATTACAAGCTATGGGCATTAGATTTCCGGTGATACATTGATCCAGGGATTGTTCGGATTGCCATTGGAGTTGGGAAGGAATTTTCTCCCTGTGATGGGGCAATTGTCATCTGCCTCATAGAGGTTTTTGCCTTCTTCTGGATCAACACAGTAGGGTTCCTTTAGGTTCAACCTGATGGACTCTTGTCTTCTTCCAACCTTATTAACTATGTTACTATGATCAGATGGAACAGGTGTTCAGGTTCCCTACAGCACCCCCACAGGAGAAATCAGGCATTACACAGTGCTCACTCCCATCTATAAATGGTCTGTGTAATCCTGTAACCAGAACAAGTCCTCCAGAACAAAAGATGCTCATTGTATCCGCTCTCCACTGTGGCCAAGACATGCCATCCTGAACAGAGGACACCCTCCTCCATTAACAAGTCACTCGGAGAGTAAATAAAAATGGTTATACTCAACTTGCCAAAGTACTATAACATGTAGTTTCTTAAGAGTTTTATTGTGTGCACGGTTGTTTAAGCTTTACATGTGTTTTTTCGGGGTAGGCTGGGTTCACACTGCGTTTTTGCAATCCGTTCAATGTATCAGTTTTTAATTGGTTACTTTTAACGGACAGTAAAACGTAGTCAACACTACTTTTGAGTACATTAAAAAAAAAATGATCTGTTTGCCAGTTTTCTTTATTTTTATAATGGAAGTCAATGGAAAAACTGATCCAAACGGATGACACACAATTGCATCCGTTTTTTCCATAAAATGCATGTGTTAAACGGATTGCAAAAACACAGTGTGAACCCAGCTGTACTCAGGTTTTAATTCACACATATATAGATGACCCCATTAGAAGAGAGTTATTTGCAAGGTTGTTAAATACGGGGAGGTTCCCAGATGTGACTACTGTGTGAAGACAAAGCCATGTCCACACATAGGGACCAATGGGTGAATACATCTGCTGGTAATATGGCAGTTTTACAGGCAAAACAGGTAGACATCTCCCCTAGTATCCTACCCCCAGTACATAGTTTCCCCCATGGTAGGGATCTCCTTTGGTAGTATGAGGACAGCTCAAAAGGCCCAGTGTATTACAGGGATGGGTAGCAGCGGCTATAGTGGTAGTTACGCCCCTGATAGACGCCTATATTATAAGCATAACTGCTTAATATCGGTCTGTACAAAGTTAGCAGTAACATTTTCAATGGTACTAGCAACAGAAAGCAGCGAGCCTCTATGCCTAACATAAGGGAATAAGAGCACGGATACATGAAAAATCATGAGCGCCATGACAAGACAGTGATGGGATTATAGTGAAGGGAACAAGACAGAGTGTAGACAAATGAGAAAAGACCGGGGAAGAAACATGACAGATGACAGAGAGGTGCGCACAACTGGAGACGGGGGAAAGAGGAGAAAAATGAAGTAGTAATACAGGAAGGAGGCAATAAGTGAGGACAGGGAAGAGGTGATACAAAGCCATACATGCCGAAAAATGCCACAAAGCAAGGCCAGAGATCAGCTTGAAACGTGTAGAGAATGCTCACCCATCAACAAGCACAAGAAGAGGTCAATACAAAAGGATAGAGAACGACGGAACATAAAACATGCCGCCATGATGTACACATACCGCAACTATTCCACTATAATACATTCAGGGCTAATCCTCGAAGTGTTTCTACTAATCTATGTATGAATACACATTCTACATATAATCTGCCCATATAAAACACGCCGCAGGGATAGGAAACTATAAACCTCACAGCACAGAGCCGCAACAAAACCCCCATTCTAGCAGACGTCGGCTGAGAGGGAGGAAATAAAAGGCCGCTAATACAGACAAATCCTGCCCGCCGCACCAGCTTATAATGTGTGTGCTGGCTGGGGGGGCAGAGGGTCGGGATCAGGCTAATGTCAAGGGAGCAGGGCAAGCAAGTCTGTATACTGATACGGAGGTGATCACGAGTGCACACAGGTCTGCATGCTTACAGGTACAGCCCATGACCGGACAGGTGTATTATACTGTATACAGGTACAGCCCATGACCGGACAGGTGTATTATACTGTATAAAGGGAAAGGTCATGGCTGGAGAGGTGTATTATACTGTATACAGGTGCAGGTCATGGCCGGACAGGTGTATTATACTATATACAGAAGCAGGACATGGCTGGAGGGATGTATTATAATGTATACAGGTGCAGGGCATGGCCGGGCAGGTATATTATACAGTATACAGGAGCAGGTCATGGCTGGAGAGATGTATTATACTGTTTTCAATGTAGGCCACGGCTAGAGGGGTGTATTATACTGTATACAGGAGCAGGACAGGGACGGACAGGTGCATTATACTGTATACAGGTACAAAACATAGCCAGAGAGGTGTATTATATTGTATACAGGTGCAGGTCATGGCTGGAGGGATGTATTATACTGTATACAGTTGCAGGGAATAGCCGGAGAGAGAGGTGTATCATACTGTATCCGAAGCACCTGTGTGCAGGATAATATAAAACACCTGTAGGGAATCTGGATATATATAGTGCTTATAACATTCCAGCAGATATATCACATTTTGTGTGCGGCTAGCAAAACTACAGCTATCTAGTTACATATCTCCACACAAATCATCACCCATAATAGCAGGGGGTTCCCCAATGCACACAGTGATGTCACAATAATGGAATAATGCACACAGTGATGTAATAGCAATGGACTAATGCACACAGTGATGTAGTGATGTCACAGACACCATGACCATATCCATATAGTGAAGCGACAACACACACATAAAAAAAGGCTTTCCAAGTCTGTTGTGACATCACAACACTGAAGAAAAGGCATAATGATGTCATCATAAGGAAGTAACAAACATATGATGTCGCACTACAGATAAATTGAGTGAAACAGTACAAAAAAGCAACACCCCGTAGTATCTTACATAGTCACCCCCACCACCACCATGTACAGATGGACCCACTCAGTTGTTGGACCCCCATATAGCAGCAGCTACAGATGTAACCCTGGTAGGTATAAGGCAGCATTATAAAAATCCCATCCCCGGAGTGAGAAGAGGAGGCCATTAAGCAGTATCCATGAGACTTAAGCTTTATCAGTTCAATAGGAAATCACTTAGGGAAAGCGTCCTCTGGGGAACATGCAGCCAATCAAGGGGATTCTAGGCAATTGGAATGGATTGATTGTCACCATTGTAATGAGGTTCACCTGATGTGGGGGGTATGCTGCAAGATCGAATACCTCATGATAACACGTGACCGGAAGATCCCACAATGGGGCTGATTCCAAGATAGATAGAGAAATAAATAGAGTCCTTCACCAACTACGTACCCATATTATTCTGCCACTTGGCTTCAAAAAGGACCATACAGGTCTAAACGTTGCTTATTGGGTGTACAGCCCCATATGGGTCAGCCATACACCCCCTATTTTATACTATAGTTTTATCTACCCTTATAAGCGATGCTTCCATCTCCACACTATAGTGACGTACAGAGGCACCATAACGGTGACAAATGTAGTGCCTCCAGCTCTCTCTCAGAGAGTCCTTCCCTTACAGAGTGCTGACAGCAAGCTGTCATATGTGCTTCTGCCTGGGACTCACCAATCTGTGCAGCCGCCTCCTGATCCTCGCTATCATCACACAGACATAGGTGGCAGCATTACACCATGCAGTACCAGCACTATCCAGGGAGGCTCTAGTTTTGGGGATGTGCTGGATCATTCAGGAATAATTGAACATGTCGGCGGGATGTTTCTATATCCAGGAATTCCTAGCTCGGTGATCGCAGCTTCAGCTATTAACCCTGTTTAAGTCTCAGGAAGCTGTGAGTGAGCAGACATTGCCGGCTGATCCATCTAGTTCTGGTAAATCCAGGGTGAGAGGTCTATCAGGAAAAGCTCAGTCTCATCCAGTGGGAATCACTCTGTAATCCAGCAACTAGGTTATCAGACGCTGCCCTCGAATACAGCGTACATCATAAGGACACAAGTACTGGGACACCTACACCAGCTTTAAAGGGGTAGTTAAAAAAAAATTTATTTCAAATAAACTGGTGCCAGAGATTTGTAATTTACTTCTATTAAAAAAGTCTTCCAGTACTTATCAGCCACTGTATGTCCTGCAGAAAGTGGCGTTTACCTTCATCTTGACCTTTGTCAATGCTTGTTGGAAGGTCCTGCACCTCAGGTTGGCCGACTATAAGTCTATATATCACTGTTTACTATAGGAAAAAGAAGAAAAACATCCAACATACTGAATTTTTGAGTCCACAACTACTCCGAAATGCTGTCTGTGTCCATTTTGTATACAGTTTCCTCATCACATACATCGGCTCACTTGCCGTTTCACTCAGGCTTACTTCTGCTTCAAGACGCCAATATATGTTTCCCATGACTTATGGGTGACCGATGCGGCCATTACTACACATGCAGATTTATGGTGGGGATGGGGGATTAGGACGGATGTGCTCACAGAATGGCAAATCTATATAGAGGGTGTGTAACAGATAGGGGGGGTAACACTGCACGAAAACTACAACAGGGAGAATGGAGGATGGGAACATGTTAGCGTTATCACAGATAGGGAAAAACACAGCAATACTCACCAAGGAGACTACTGAGGTGACAGTATAGGGGGTCATATCTTGTAAAAAGGGCTACCATCATTGGCACATTAATGATGCGTTTACAGAGAGATTTATCTGACAGATCTTTGAAGCCAAAACCAGGAATAGACTATAAAAAGGGAACAGATCATAAAGGAAAGACTGAGATTTCTCCTCTTTTCAAATCCATTCTGGGCTTTGGCTTCAAAAATCTGTCAGATAAATCTCACTGTATAAACGCAACCTAAGCCAACTAATATGTGGTCTAATGTTAGACAGCAGTCTATAAAGGTGAACCTTATTTATCCTACAATATGAGCCACTGATAAATATGGCCTATTCTTAAAGGGGTTATACAGGATTAGAAAAACATAGTTGTCTTCCTTCAGAAACAGCGCCACTCTGGTTTATTTGCAGTACTGCAGCAAGTGTTTTTTTAATACTGGATAAACCCTTTATGGTCCTTTTTAACAGGCCTCCTTTAAGGCCTTTGTAAGAGCATTTATATGAATGTGCGTTCCTGTAAAGGGACTAGTGTTTAGCCAATGGACAAACAACCAAACGCTCGTTTTTTGGCTGATAGCAACATTTACATAGTCAGAAAGGCCACAGTTTGTCAACAGCATGTAAACTGCTTGTGTGTAGCGACTCTGAAACCATCTAGTCCAGTGTTTCCCAAACCAAGTCCTCAAAGACCCCAAACAGGTCATGTTTTTAGGGCTGCACAAAAGATTCAATCAGCATCGAATGGACATTTGCTTGTTTGGCAGCAGATCTCCCGCCCTTTTACATGGGTCATTAAAGGTTTATTCTACTCAAACATATCAAAAGTTATGTTGCTGCCCAATGTGAAACTAATAATTTATTCCATACGTGTTATTATCTATTCTGCCTGCTTCCACCAGTTCTGAGCTGCTGTTTTCTGTTGAAACACAAATCTGTGTGAGCTTTTCTCTCTGTCTCCCCCTCCTCCCCCCTCCCTTCTGAGACATCTGATCAAGTCCCTGGCAGGCTGTATCTGCATGAATGCTGAGAGGATTATTTTGAGGTCAAGTTGCTGATGAACTCACTGTGATTATCCCTCCTAGCATTACAAAGAAGCTACAATGATGCAGATACAGCCTGCCAGGGACTTGTTTACATCAGCCGTCTCATAAGCCATGCATCACTATAATACAAAGCGATGTGCGGCGACAACATCTGCTGATGATCGGCCTCTCGGACCAATATGTGCCCAATCTGGTAGATAATCAGCTCATGTAATACGGCTCAGCTAATCAGACGGCCTCAGCTATCAGACAGTTTTCGTAATCTGCCCCACTACATTTAACTGCACAGTAAGGCCTAATTCACACGTCCCATAAAGTTGTCCGTAATTCAAAATCTGTTAAACTTAGAGCACTTTGACTTACTGTATATTGGGCTATTCACACAGTCCGTGTTAATTTTGATCTGTAATTCGCTCCGTAAAAAAAAAAAAAATCTGGCGTGGATTGTGATTGCGGTACATTTTACCAATAAAAGTCTATGGGATACATATTTGTTAAGGACGCCACGGATGTCACATCAGTGACGTCCGCAAAAAAACAGATGAAATCTATGCAAACTAGTACTATTCCGATTTTATAGATACGGAAACTAATGCAAATACTGATGATTTTTGATGATAGCGCAAGGTTTTGTGGCCCAGAAAAATCACTGAACGTGTAAAAGAGTCCTAAGATAGGCAAATCCAACGTCCATTCTAAACATTCTCTAATACAGGCAGATTATTAGGACTGCAGATTGCTTGGCACCCATTCACTGGCTGACTGCAAGGATTTTTACATGCACAATCAACGGGAACAGACAGACATTCTTAGGAACATTTGTTCAGCTGAAAAAAAAGCTGGCTAAACGTGACCTTGTGCAAACCCTGAGCCAAAAATTCTGATAAGAAGGCAGAAGACCAGACCTTCCAACAGTTGGAAGTGTTCATAAAAAGCCTGGGAGCATCTCCTTGTCACGAAACACGTTTAAGAACGTCATAAAGAATCCAATATACATACAGTTATCTGTTGGCCGTATTTGCTGACAATCCTATTCTTACATTGCTGCTAGATAGAGATGAGCGAACCTCAAGCCTGCTTAGGATAGTCTAAGCCCGATCGTTCAGCATTCCATTACAGGTGGATGAGAAAGTTGTATGCTGCCTGATAAACAGATACAGCCATAGGCCATATCCATGTTTTCCAGGACTCCCTAGAGCTGCATTCAACTTCTTCAGCCACCGATAACCAAATGCCGAACAATCAATCTCGAGGTTTCCTCATCTTTACTGCAATACCTTAATCTAATATGATCTAATGTTAGGAAGATAGATTTGACATGTCAATGTTTTCTTGTTTAAATATTTTTTGGCAAATTTTTTTTCGACTCACAGCTACCGTCTATGGGTGATGCTGTGTTGTCTCTATCCACAACCGCCTTATATGCTTGGACTGCAGCGTGACTCATATTTCATATCCCTCCATAGACGTTTTTTATTTTTCCTTCATTTCATCAATGTCTCGGGACAGTGGGGAGTCTCGATACTGGATGTCAACGTGAAGACACAAATGCAATGTCACCACACAGTACAGACGGCACCTCCTGTGTTCGGGCTGTGCTATCCTGCTGAAGCACATTACAGAAATCCCCTCTCGAATATCGCTGGATACAGATGCTCTCCGGAGAATGTGCTTTACGTTCACCGTCTTCACGGATTGATGTAACCTCTAGCTCGTTTTCAAGGTTAAATATCCCAGATGCCCAAAGTGAAGTGTTTGAGAGACAGAGTGTGCGGCGCAGTTTACAATTAACTTCCAATTCTGAGCGAATAACATTCAATCCAATTTAGTCAGGAATGTGTCAATGAGACGAGCGTAACTTGGCTACAATGAAAAGCTGCACGCAGGACGCCAGGGGAAAAACAAGATATTGATGATTTAGTTACGGGATGAGAGTTTATGTTCACCGTGGAGGTGGCAGACAGTAATAGTTACAAGAGGTCTAGATGAGGCTGCAAATCCATAGCAAAATCCACACGCTTTACATCAAAATTACTGATGTGAAATTTGCAACAATCCATACAGAAAAATTCTTTATCATTTGGACGAGATGTGAAAAATTTCATCAACCTGTGTGGTATTGTAATGCCGACGATAACCAACGAGGCAGTTTCCCTTGGTTGTTTTGGGTTAAAGGAACACTTCAGATGAGACAGGTTTTTTTTATGCCAATGCATAGTTTGCACAACAGTGGGGCATGACACTGACATATGTTACTGTCTGATGTGCACGTAGCACGTACCACCACTTTTACAAGTCATCGGATCACCTCTAGTTGTGTCTTGCATTCAGTTCCCGACTACCACTCTGCTTGTAGGTCATGCACGTAAGTGGGTCTTAGGCCCTAAATGCCTCTGCCCCACTCATTGCCAATGGAGGGTCCAACCTACAATGCTCTGTGCAATTGCTTCTAGTCTACTTTGGTGTGCATTTGCCGTCTCCATTCTACTAAGTTTATGATAGAACACGGCCAGCCTTGACCCTATGAATTTTGCCTGCTGCATTGTTACCGTAACTTGGTGTTGTGGCACTCAAGTATATCATCCATACCAGATACTACTGCGTGGCAACCTATGGATTACCTGCGAGAAAAATCAACAATGCCTTGCAGAATTTAAAACCCATTAGCCTCTGCTCTGTAGCTTAGTAACTCTGTGGGTGTTCCTTTAAAGGTTATGAGTAGAAATGAGCAAACTTGCAGAACTATAAGCGTTTGAATCCCGCTGCCTGGAAAAGTTGTATGCAACCCAAGAACTGCCTGGAAAACATTGATACAGCCTGGCTGTATACAGGTCTTCCAGGCAGTCCTCGGGCTGCATTCACCTTCTCCAGACAGCGGGATTCAAATGCCAGTTGTTTGGGTTTGTGCGAACCTGAACTTACGGCAAGTTTGCTCATCTCTAGTTACGATTGAAGAGGAGGTGTTTCCACTTTCAGAAGGGATGGCCTTGGATATGACATCACTGACTGATTTATGGGAGTCCAATCACTGTACATTTCAGAAACTGGTGAAAGTGCATTAGTAGTGGACTGTCATGGGAATAATCAAACGTGAATGAATGACAGTGATTAATTTTAGTTGATTTTTGCAATGAGTCTTTGCTGGACCTTTCCCCTTGGCAAACGTCATCAGCTATGTTCTAAATGGTAAGTGCCCGTAAAGGACAGACGACTAAGCATTCATAAAACTTATCTGTCCTCATAGACATTTGACGGACAAGTTCATTGGTCTAAAATGGTGATTTTCAGGCATTTAACGATACAATAAGCATTAATGCTTGCTGAATCTGTGAGGCCCAACCAAATATAATCTGAATTGACCATGACTGGCAGCGATTACCATTAAGCTTGTTTTTTAGGGTAGTGAACTTTTTGCCAACACAAGCCTCTGAAATTAGGCAACTTACAAATTACCATGTCCTTGCAACCCTGACTCGGAAACCTAAAAATTGTCACACCATGTAGTTCTAACGGGGTGCACAAAGCTAAAATGAGGGTTTAAGGTAAAGTAAACAGGATTTGGGGTCCCTACAGCTACCGGAGATAGAGAAGGAGCAATGCGCTCTTTGCCATCTTTGTCCAAATATTAAAACAGTGGCTCCATTCTATCCGCCAACCCCCACGCTAAACTCAACATCAAAGTCCATCTTGAAAGAGTACTATGAGCTTACTGATTGATTGAGTTATGTGCTGCTTGTAGAAGTCTGTGGAAAAAGGAGAGAAAAGATGGAGAGGAGTATCAAAAAAAAGAGACAGATGCAGACAGAGACCGCAGGGAAATCCCAGCAGCTTATAGAGTTAATCTCATCCTAGTACTGGAATCTCAACTTACACTGCACATTACTGCTCTATAATGTCATCCTTGCTGCTGCTGATGCTTCTGAAGGTCTGCTATACAGGTACAAGAGAACATGGCCCCCTCTTCTGTATGTGCAGTATAAGGGAGGCATTGGTCAGGTAATATAGAGGTTCAGTTTGGATGGAATGGCCCCTCTATAAAGGTCATGCAGTATCTCTATTTTCTCTGTATTTCTGGATTATTCTGACCTTGTGTTCGCTATGTCATTGTCACTCAATCTTCACCATATTTCCTTTATGTCCCCTTCATCGCAGTGTGAACCCAATTGCTATTTAATTTCACTGTTCTCTGTAGTGTCGAATAATTATGTTGCCTCCTCTGAATGATGACTAAGCCGCTCATGTTATTTATTTATCTGATATAATCCAGTTGTCTCTGCTCATCCAAACACAGGAAATAACCTTATAGCCCAGTCTTTTCTGTTATTAACCATTTAGCAAAGTAACGTCGTCCATATGTGGCAAAAAAAAAAAGCATCAACGCGTCCAAAACAGGGAATTCCTGATCCCATTCCAGCTCTTCATGTGACACAGTGACTAGTCACCAATGAGGTTGGATACATTCCAGACCTTATAATACTAGGATCTAACATCCCAATATAGGTCACTAATAGCACCCCATTGTACACCAGTGACTTTCCATACCTTACAATACAAAGATACAATACAAAGATACAATACCCTAGATAAAGGTCAGATAGCACCCATTTCAGCAATATCCCAGACACTATAATACAAAGATACATACAGTGCTTCAATACAAGACAATACTAACACCCCAAGATGCTAGTCAGTGACAGTGCAGACTTTGCACAACAATTAAATATAATGACACCCGAGACCTTATAATACAAAGCAGAGTAGATTCTGGATAACAGAGGCTCCTTGGCTTTCGTGATCACCCTTCCATTAGGAGTGTCTATACCATGACACATTTATAGGTGCTACAATGAGCCCACTAAACGTGGCAATGTATGAATCTGAGCAGCCTAAACCCATAATGCAGACAATGGTAATAACCAGTCTCCCTTCTATATTGCTCTACAATTTATGGTGTGAGCTATAAGGGACAGGATGCCACAAGTCACTACAAGACCTCTGCACATGCTGTGCGGCAAACACAGGCTTGCACCTCTTAGCATGCTATGGCCGCAACCAATCATATATGTCCAGGTCACATTCCAGGTCCCTACTCAGACCCAGAAACGTCCGGGACCGTACATAACACCATCAATAGGATCTTCCCACAATGTTCCTTTAACGTTACAAGGGCCTTTACAGGTTCAAGTTTATGCAGTGCAAGTGGCTGGCAAGTAGAAAGTACCATCAAAAGGGACAATACAGAGAAAAAAAAACGTAAACCAGACAAACCCTCAAGACTATCAAGACAATTCCTCCCCATTGTGGACAATACCACCATAAGCAATCTAGTGTGGAAAATACCACCATAAGCAAACTAATTTTGACCTTTTGTAGGAGATTTTGATTATCTGTACCACACAATGCCTTATACAATAAAGTTTCTTGTAATTCCTCAGTTTCGGCATGCCAGTCATGTTGGCAGGCAGCGTCAGCTGTGACTTGGCACCATGGTTGTGGATTGGAGCTAATTTGTTGAGTCACAGTCACGCTGAATTACATCAGGATTCAGTGTTCACGCAGACCGGGCCCCTAAGTTATGCCAGTGTTACTGAACAGAACCATGCTATCCATGTTATTCTCCACCACCGGAAACGCAACAGAACTGATTGTTTCTACAAAAGTAACATATACTTTACCATAAAATGTAGACCGGGAAAAAACACGTCGGTAATTACAAGAAAAGCCGTCCCATGGGAAATAAACAAATGCAAGCCGCTATACGATAATACCAGATTACAGTGAGGACTGTATGTAAGAAAAAGTGATTGAAAAACGAGACCCGAGATGTGTCGCGGAAAAGCGACTGTGGTGACAATCACTTATATACAGGCATGGCTAGAACCATCTGGATGGATATAGAAAACCTACTGATCTGATCTGCAGTCAGTGATGTCTGACGTCAATGAAAAAATAGCATTAGACTTACTACATTATATTTAAAGGGGTTGTAATAAATAATCCCTGCTACCAAAAGGGGGCACTAGAGTCTGTTTTCTTCCTCTTGGAGAGCTAATTTGAATGTTTCCCCAGAAAGCATTGCAAGACTTTCCATCACATGTGGATCTCTACAAGGAGAACCAGTACCTTCCAAACACTGCTTTGAACATCTTCCAACCAATCTATAGCTTACTTTGCAATGATAATGGTGTTTACAGATAGGTGTCCATGCTTTGAAAGATATCACGATTCAAGGTAATGGCCATTCAGATGACTGATCGTTCTTGTTACACATCGATCGTGCAGCGGCTGCTAGGCCAAATCCGTGGCAGACTGCAGCTTTCTCTCGTTCTCTGGGCTTCTGGGAGCGGGATTGAGGACGATCAGCGGATTACAGTCTGATAGGGGGGGGGGGTGTCTCTGATGAGACATGCCCTTTAAACTACATAACCTCACACTATATAAATAAGACATGAATAAGGCAAGAGATCGATAACTAGCGGTGGGAGTAATAAGAGGAGCATCTAAGATGATGAAAAGGTTATTTTCAAGAGATTGTAGCTCATCAATTGGAAAATTTCAAAAGGAAAGGTTAACATCTTCTAGACTGCAAGAAGTTATCACTACTCATTCATAGACTTGAATCAGTTGGGCATGTTATCGGCTTGCTCTATCCAAATGGTTTGGACCACTGGTTTTGGGCTCAGACTTCGGATAGACGATACAAAGAAATGTGCCATCAGAGACGCACCATTAGGCCAACTGAAGTCTAAACAACTAAAAATTTTTAGAACAGGGACCCAAGTCTCCCATTACAATGGGGGATGTGCACCGCCGCTCCATCTACGGGAGCTGCCAGAACCAGCCAAACACTGTACTCAGCTGTTTCGGTCTCCCATAGAGAAAAGAAAAAAAAAAAAAAAAAAAAAAACACCACTTCATTCTAATAGGAGTCTGGGGGGTCCAAATTCTTGGGATTGTGTCCCCCCCACACACACACCTCGTTGGGCTAGTTATCCCCCATCTTGTAGATATCCCCCTATAGAGAGAGGATAACTATGTCAGATGGTAATACCTCATCTGGTTGCCTTTCAAAGTGCCTGGTCTTTTGTCACTCCAAGAAATTAGCAATTTATTTAAAGCTGGCCATACAAATTAGATATGTGCCATGTAGATGGTGGTTTGGCCATCATCTGCCTTATGTGTATGGACATCTCAGATGACATGCTTTCCTGCTCTGAATTCTCGGCTTCCATGCTGTGGAATTAACCATGGACTCGGACACCGAATAACCCCATTAAATTGAACCAATCTATATCTATATGAACGCGTAATGAGAAGTGCCAAAGGGAAATCATTCGTAATCAACGTCAAATCCCCAGGGATTTTATCTTCTGTGTTAACAGACCATAAGGGGGCATACACACGTTCCATGCACAGTCCATAAATATGGACGATGAGCTACGCAACAGAGTTTGGAGGTCCCAGCATCATGATTCATGGTGATGCTGGGAGCTCCGAAACAGTTCAAATCGTCGCGATACTGATACTGTAATGATAAATGACGCTGGGAGTTCCACGATTCCAGTCCGTAACACAACTAACTCAACTTCAATAATCCAAATATGCAAACTTACAATAACCTGCATGAACCCGAACACTCAGCATTTGACGATGGACGCAGCCCTAGGGCTGCTTGGAAACCATCTCATCTTATACATAGGGATCACCCAAGTCGGAATCCCTCCTTTATTAATAGCCAGTTGACCTGTTGGGTCGGATGCTATTACGTCATCTAATTTCTACAGCCATCTTTATGGACTAAATTAGAACAATGCGTCTTACCAGTTTCATACACCCAAGCATAATACTACAGACTACTGGAATAACTGACCACTCCAAATCAAGCCAAATCAATAAAAATTTTACAGAAATATGGTAAATTTCGAGCCACAATGACTACAAGGAGTAAAACACAATCGCAGTTACTACATACCGGTGTTTATGGCTTGCATGGCTGTTGCTGGTGGTCCCGTGGAAAGACGACGGCCAGGACATTCTGGATTTCCGTAGGCCGGGGCGGTCGCTCGTGTCCATGGCATCGGCTCTTTCCATCTGCCGGTGAGGGTGGCGATCCGTGTCCGAGTAACCCCGATGTTTTATTCTGATAGGTGTCCTTGGTTGCCTCCATAAATGTTGCGGAGGCTTCAATGTGGCTTGTCCCTCCCGTGGCACGGGAAGGGACAGCGAGAGACTTTTTTTCGGGCAGGGTGGTACTTCCATCATTGTGCAAAAGAAAAAAAATAAATAAATCTATCTGGAGACAAAAAAATAAAATTTATCTACCTATAATATGCATTAGCGACATTCACAAAAATAAAGGGATCTGTCCGGGGCATGCGTCACCTCTACTGATCCATCGATTGTATAAAAGAAAGGCAAATCAAGAGTTGGCTTCACCGCCTCCCCCCAAAAAATATATAAAACCAGATATAAAAATAAAGGAGTCAAAACATTTTTTTTTTCTAGTCCGAGGCAAAAAAAATTATAGAAAAATAAAGGCAGGTTGTGATTATTGAGACGAAGCTATTAGCAATACAAGACGTGTCTATAGGCGGCAATGAGGGGGGGGGGCGGCAAGAAACGCACGAGGCTCGTTCCTTACGGGATGGCTCTGTCTATTTTTAGAAGAATAAGCAGCGAAATATTCTTAAAGCGAGAAGGTAAAATGGAAAGGTCTAGTTATCATCCTTCGCTGCAGCTTTGGCTCTCCCATCAGCTGTCAGTGTATAGCAGATGTATACGGATGTATTTATAGAGACGTCAACAGTATAGAGGCTCGGAGCCCATAGCAAAGTCTCTTCTTCTTTTTTCCCGGAGATTATTGCTTAGGTTATTGCCAAGGTAGAGACAGGACGGGATTTTATTGCACATAGGTTACAGACGGGGCACAGGATGGCATCAGACCAGAGCAGATCCTATGGGGATGGGGGGCGCACACTGGCATTTAGTGCAAAGATCAGGATCTATCCATGGGTGCTCACATCATGTCTCCAGGGCTGGCATGATGGCAGTGCCAGCTCCTTGGCACTGCATTAGGGCTCCTCAGATGACAGCTGCCACTCACATCCCCTGTCTAGCCCCCCACCACCACCTGCCTGGCTGATTCCGATGGATTTGCTAAATGTTCTGCAAAAAAAATCTATAAAATGAGTGTTTTTCCTCTTTCCCCCCGGCTGCCGTCACTCCTCTTCACATATGGTTTGCATTCTCAATTCAGAAACCATTCTAGCAAGGAAAACTCACTGTCCCACAGTTACCGCTGCGTCTTCTGCACCTGTCTCGGGGTCTCCTTCATAAGTGCATGCACGAAGTGGGGTCAGATAGGTCGGAGGCTGCTGGGAGTAGCAAGGCGGCATCGTCCATCGTGTTTTCAGCCGGTGTGGAGAGCGCTGTGCAGGGAATTCCGTGTGAGGAGAGACGGAGCGGCGTATCCCCCCCTCCTCTCTCTGCCCAGACTGCTGGGCGACTGGCAGGACTCTGCCAGGTGTCTCCCGCCTCCCCTCAGCCGCTGCTGTGACGTCACGCGGGAGGCGGAACGCTCGGCGCTTGCTCCTCCCCCCGTCCCTTTCCTCACATTTATCGGTGATTGGAGAACGCGACCAATAGGTGAGGAGGGCTGCGCTAAGCCACGCCCCCTGGGGGGAGACACGTGGGGCCCCTGGCAAAGGTAACAACAGTGACTTCCAAAGTTTTATCCTAATTTTTTTTATTATTATTTTTATTATTTTATGCTCCTGATAATAGAGAGATAGCAGTGATTTATAATATGGTGCACTAGGTCACCTCCATTCTCCTGATCAGTGGTGCACTAGGTCACCTCCATTCTCCTGATCAGTGGTGCACTAGGTCACCTCCATTCTCCTGATCAGTGGTGCACTAAGTCACCTCCATTCTCCTGATCAGTGGTGCTCCATGTCACCTCCATTCTCCTGATCAGTGGTGCACTAGGTCACCTCCATTCTCGTGATCAGTGGTGCTCCATGTCACCTCCATTCTCCTGATCAGTGGTGCACTAGGTCACCTCCATTCTCCTGATCAGTGGTGCACTAGGTCACCTCCATTCTCCTGATCAGTGGTGCACTAGGTCACCTCCATTCTCCTGATCAGTGGTGCTCCATGTCACCTCCATTCTCCTGATCAGTGGTGCTCCATGTCACCTCCATTCTCCTGATCAGTGGTGCTCCATGTCACCTCCATTCTCCTGATCAGTGGTGCTCCATGTCACCTCCATTCTCCTGATCAGTGGTGCACTAGGTCACCTCCATTCTCCTGATCAGTGGTGCTCCATGTCACCTCCATTCTCCTGATCAGTGGTGCTCCATGTCACCTCCATTCTCCTGATCAGTGGTGCACTAGGTCACCTCCATTCTCCTGATCAGTGGTGCACTAGGTCACCTCCATTCTCGTGATCAGTGGTGCTCCATGTCACCTCCATTCTCGTGATCAGCGGTGCTCCATGTCACCTCCATTCTCCTGATCAGTGGTGCACTAGGTCACCTCCATTCTCCTGATCAGTGGTGCACTAGGTCACCTCCATTCTCCTGATCAGTGGTGCTCCATGTCACCTCCATTCTCCTGATCAGTGGTGCACTAGGTCACCTCCATTCTCCTGATCAGTGGTGCACTAGGTCACCTCCATTCTCCTGATCAGTGGTGCACTAGGTCACCTCCATTCTCCTGATCAGTGGTGCACTAGGTCACCTCCATTCTCCTGATCAGTGGTGCACTAGGTCACCTCCATTCTCCTGATCAGTGGTGCACTAGGTCACCTCCATTCTCGTGATCAGTGGTGCACTAGGTCACCTCCATTCTCCTGATCAGTGGTGCACTAGGTCACCTCCACTCTCCTGATCAGTGGTGCTCCATGTCACCTCCATTCTCCTGATCAGTGGTGCACTAGGTCACCTCCATTCTCCTGATCGGTGGTGCACTAGGTCACCTCCATTCTCCTGATCAGTGGTGCTCCATGTCACCTCCATTCTCCTGATCAGTGGTGCACTAGGTCACCTCCATTCTCCTGATCGGTGGTGCACTGTCACCTCCATTCTCCTGATCAGCGGTGCACTAGGTCACCTCCATTCTCCTGATCAGTGGTGCACTAGGTCACCTCCATTCTCGGGATCAGCGGTGCTCCATGTCACCTCCATTCTCCTGATCAGCGGTGCTCCATGTCACCTCCATTCTCGGGATCAGCGGTGCTCCATGTCACCTCCATTCTCCTGATCAGCGGTGCTCCATGTCACCTCCATTCTCGGGATCAGCGGTGCTCCATGTCACCTCCATTCTCCTGATCAGTGGTGCTCCATGTCACCTCCATTCTCCTGATCAGTGGTGCACTAGGTCACCTCCATTCTCCTGATCATTGGTGCACTAGGTCACCTCCATTCTCCTGATCAGTGGTGCACTAGGTTACCTCCATTCTCCTGATCAGTGGTGCTCCATGTCACCTCCATTCTCCTGATCAGTGGTGCTCCATGTCACCTCCATTCTCCTGATCAGTGGTGCACTAGGTCACCTCCATTCTCCTGATCAGTGGTGCACTAGGTTACCTCCATTCTCCTGATCAGTGGTGCTCCATGTCACCTCCATTCTCCTGATCAGTGGTGCACTAGGTCACCTCCATTCTCTTGATCAGTGGTGCACTAGGTCACCTCCATTCTCCTGATCAGTGGTGCACTAGGTCACCTCCATTCTCCTGATCAGTGGTGCACTAGGTCACCTCCATTCTCCTGATCAGTGGTGCACTAGGTCACCTCCATTCTCCTGATCAGTGGTGCTCCATGTCACCTCCATTCTCCTGATCAGTGGTGCTCCATGTCACCTCCATTCTCCTGATCAGTGGTGCACTAGGTCACCTCTATTCTCCTGATTAGTGGTGCTCCATGTCACCTCCATTCTCCTGATCAGTGGTGCTCCATGTCACCTCCATTCTCCTGATCAGTGGTGCAGTAGGTCACCTCCATTCTCCTGATCAGCGGTGCACTAGGTCACCTCCATTCTCCTGATCACCCACTGAGCAGCTTGTTACCCCCTACAATGCGGATACAGAATATCTTCTTGAGATGGGAATTTCCAGTGGAGACTTTTCTGGTGGCGGTTTATCTCCCCTGAGAACAGTTAGATCAGACAGCTACCACTCTTCTCTCCTCCAACATCTGCCGCTGCCATCATACACATTAGATCAGGGGTAGGGAACCTTGACCCTCCAGCTGTTGCAAAACTACAACTCCCATCATGCCTGGACAGCCAAAGCTAAAGCTTTAGGCATGTTGGGAGTTGTAGTTTAGCACCATCTGGAGAGCAAACGTTTCCTACCCCTGCATTAGATGATTGGACAGTCCTGCCAAATTCCAATGTATAGAACCAGCCTTAGATTTCCCATTTCCTCATAAGCCCTCCAGGGGGCGACATTTGGACAAAAAAAATTGCTAAAAAAATTCTTTCAAATCAATTAGTGTCAAAAAGTTATATAGATTTGTCATTTACTTCTATTTAAAAATCTCCAATCTTCCAGTACTTATCATCTGCTGTATGTCCTGCAGGAAGTAGTGTATTCTTTCCAGTCTGACACAGTGCTCTCTGCTGCCACCTCTGTCCATGTCAGGAACTGTGCAGAGCAGGAGAGTTTTTCTATGGGGATTTGCCACTGCTCTGGACAGCTCCTGACATGGACAGAGGGGGCAGCAGAGAGCACTTTGTCAGACTGGAGATAATACACCATTTCCTGCAGGACATACGGCAGCTGATAAGTACTGGAAGATTGGAGATTTTTTAAATAGAAGTAAATTACAAATCTTTATAACTTTCTGACACCAGTTGATTTAATAGAAAAGAAATGTTTGTTTTTTTGGTTTACCCCTTTAGCTTATGGCCATATTGCTGAACTATTCCACTATGTGAAGCAGGGAAGAAGAACCTGTAGCCCTTCTGCTGTAACAAAACTACAATTCCCATCACGCCTACACAGTCAAAGCCAAACCATGATGGGAATTGTAGTTCTGCAATAGGAGGAGGGGGGCAGGCTCCATATATTGAAGGTATTCAGAGTGCACAGCTTTATTACATGGAGGAATCCCATTGCAATGGCTTAGGCTGGGCCCACACTATGTTTTTCCTATCCGTTTAACGTATACGTTTTATGCATTTTTTTAACGTACTCAAAAATAGTGTTGATTTTGTTTTTCTGTCTGTTAAATGTAACCAAATAAAAACAGATAAAAAAAAACAGTGTGAACCCAGCCTTATTTTATGGTGCAAAAGCCAGTTTCAGGCAGTAGGTGAAAGGCTTCTTGTGGTCTGTAACCATGGAGACGCACATGTTTGCATGGTAGCTGTGCACACAGTACGGTAGGAGCATTATGTTGTATGTTAGCTGCACCGGGCGAATGTCCTGCAGTCAGTCCGTATTATATAGAATAGTGCTGGATAAATATATAGGTTGTTGGAAGCTCTGTCCATAGGAACAGTAAACATGTATACAATGTCTCTCCATGTGACATTAGGCGGGGTCACCCGGTCACAGTACTGTGCATAGCGGCTCTGCTAGGTAACCTGTGTGTGCCCAGCCTTATAGGATGGACCACGACCACCGCTGTCTCAGCCAGAGCAATGACAGGGCTCATAATCAAACAGCGTCTATGTGTGACATCCTCTGTGCTTATGGAGTCTGGCCAGCAATGGCCACATCAGCCCTCGGCCACTCGTATTCCAACTTTATAAAGTGGCAGCAGAGCCAGAGTAACAATTTTCATACTCATCAAATTCTCAATTATTAAAAGAAAAGCCCAATTGTGGATATACATCCCCTAGTTAGAATGGAGAGGTTACAGATAGTGTTTCTATCACTCTGGAGGACCCCTTCTGTCCTGCAGACATCAAGTCCATCGAGTGCTATGTAATGCCTTGCTTGGCCTGTGGTGGCACTGCAGGGAAACTAAACACGTACCTAAAGCAAATGTACCATCATTTAAAGAGACTCTGTACCTACAATCTGACCCCCCCCCCCCCCCAAGCTGCTTATACCTTTCTATATCTTCTTTTAATCCAAGATCTGTCCTGGGCTCCGTTTGTCAGGTGATGCAGTTATTGTCCTAAAAATCAACTATTAACCCCTTAAGGTCGTTTTTGCGCTTTAGCTTTTTCCACTTTATGTTTAAAAGTCCATAGCGCTTGCATTTTTTCACCTAGAGACTTATATGAGCGTTTTTTTTTTTGCGAAACCAATTGTACTTTGCAATGACAGGGATTATTTTTCCATAAAATATGCTGCAAAACCGGAAAAAAATCATTTGCGCTGTCAAATTGAAAAAAAAAGGAATTTGTTTTGATTTCGGGGAGTTTTGCATTTACGCCGTTCGCCCTATGGTAAAACTGACTTGTTATGCATGTTCCTCAAGTTGTTACGATTACAACGATATGTAACATGTATAACTTTTATACTATGTGATGGCTTTTAAAAAATTCAAACCATTGTTAATAAATATACGTTCCTTAGAATCGCTCCATTCCCAGGCTTATAGCGCTTTTATCCTTTGGTCTATGGGGCTGTGTGAGGTGTCATTTTTTGCACCATGATGTGTTCTTTCTATTGGTACCTTGATTGTGCATATACGACTTTTTGATCACTTATTACATTTTTTCTGGATTTGATTTGATTAATTTTGCACTTTGGAATATTTTTGCACTGACGCCGTTTACCGTGCGAGATCAGGAATGTGATTAATTTAATAGTTCGGGCGATTACGTGCGCGGCGATACCAAATATGTTTATTTGTTTATTTATTAATTTATATTTATAAAATGGGAAAAGGGGGGTGATTTGGACTTTTATTAGGGGAGGGGATTTTTTATTAATAAAAACACTTTTTTACATCAACTAGAAGTCCCCCTGGTATATACACAGCAAAGATCCATTTGATCGGTGATAGATCACTATGGCCTGCTGCAGGCCACAGCAATCTATTGCCAAGCCGGGATCAGCGTCATTGCGACGCTGAGGCCCGGCACGGGCAGAAGAACGACCCACTAGAAGTATAAAGCCCTTCAATGCAGCTGTCATGTTTGACAGCTGCATTGAAGTGCTTAATTAGCCGGCGCGGCAACGGGACCCGCGCCGGCTAATAGAGGCGCTCTCTGGCTTCAGATCACAGCCGGGAGCTGCGCCGTTCAGAGCGGGGTCCCGGCGGCACCCCCCATGGCACCATGAAGTACCAGGTACGTCATGGGTCGCTAAGGGGTTAAACTTGCAGCCCCGTGTAAAACTGCCTTGGCCTAGAATGTGTGTGCCCTAGGCCTGCATAGGCCCTCTCTGTCCATCCTCCCCGCTCCCCTCCTCATCATTAGCAATGTCTTTGGCAGGATTTCTCCTATTCATCACTTGTCTGGACACTGCACATGTGCCTTAAGGATCCAGCCCATGTGCAGTGTTCACACAGCTGATGAACAGGAGAATACCTGCATGCGGCATTACTAATGATGAAGAGGGCGGGAAGGAGGGATGGAGGGGTGGTGCAAGCCTAGGGCACAGACACTCTAGACCACACCAATTTGATACGGGGCTTCAAGTTTAAAAGTTGATTTTCAGGACAATAACTGCATCACCTGCCGCACAGACCCCAGGACAGATTTTGGATTAAAAGCAGCTATCTGACGGTACAAGCGGTTTGGGAGGGACAGATTGTGGGTACAGAGTCGCTTTAAGTTTTTTACATGAATGGATCAGCGCTGGCTGATGTTGGCTTTACTGAACTGGCTCCCAGTTCCGGTGCATGACGCCAGTCTATTTCCAAACACCGGCATGAAGCACCAGTGTGACAAAACCCCCTCCTCCCCTCTGTGACGTGGCTCCATTAGAATACATGGAACCGCATCACAGAGGGGGGATCATCACAGTGCTTCATGTTGGTGCTTTGGAATAGACCAGCGCTGGGCTCCAGTTCAAAAATAGTACCACAACACCAGCATCACTGCATCAGTGCCGATCCATTCATGTAAAAAGATTAAAGCGACTCTGTACCCACAATCTGCCCCCCCCCAAACCACTTGTACCTTCGGATAGCTGCTTTTAATCCAAGATCTGTCCTGGGGTCCGTTCGGCAGGTGATGCAGTTATTGTCCTAAAAAACAACTTTTAAACTTGCAGCCCCGTGCCCAAAGGCCAGAGCTTAGAATATCTGTGCTCTAACTTTGCACCACCCCTCTGTCCCTCCTCCCCACCCTCTTTATAATTAGGAATGCCACTGGAACATTTCCTTCTGTCTGAACACTGCACAGGTGCCTTAACGATCCAGCCCATGTTCAGTATCCACACAAGTGAGGAATAGGAGGCAATCTGTCTCAAGCATTCCTAATGATGAGGACCCCAGGACAGATCTTGGAATATGGACGTGGAATGCCTGTAACGGACTCTCCCCCCGCCCGGGCAGCATCTGTGATAAGATGCTGACAGCGGGGGAACTGTACAGATATGCGCCGCGCTGTAATGAATCAGCCGCGCGACTGGGGCGGGGGAGAAGTCCGTTACAGGCATTCCACGTTTGTGTTCCGTGCGGAACACGGCATGTGTGAATGCAGCCTTAGGGTGCAGGTTTTGCAGCTTGGTTCCATTGAAGTGAATGGAGGTTAATTGCAAACCACACCCGACCTGGAGACAAGAGTGGTAAAGAAGGTGGCCATGTTTTTGTAACGCTGGAAAAACCTTTTTAAAGATTAGAGATGAGCACAACTGGAGCATGCTCAAGTCTGAACGTTCACCATTTGATTACCGGTGACTGAAGAAGTTAGATGCAGTCCAGAAAATCCTGGAAAACATGGATACGGACTCCAGCCGCAGAAGTGACAGAAGAGAAGTGGGGGGGGATAATGACTATGTGGGTTTGTATTTTCTTCTTTCTTTTTTTTTATAAAGGGGGTGATGCCTACAGATGGGAGGATTGCCCACAGGTGGCGGCTGCCTATAGATGGGAAATAACCTATCTGGGAGGGTGTTTACTAGTGGGGGGGGGGGCTTTTACTTACAGGGGGATTTACTTGTGGGGCTGCTGTATGTCCTGCAGGAAGTGGTGTATTCTTTTCAGTCTGACAGTGCTCTTTGCTGCCACCTCTGTCCATGTCAAGAACTGCCCAGAGCATCAGCAAATGCCCATAGAAAACCTTTTCCTGCTCTGGACAGTTCCTGTCACGGACAAAGGTGGCCGCAGAGAGCACTGTGTCTGACTGGAAAGAAAACACCAATTCCTGCACGACATACAGCAGCTGATAAGTACTGGGAAGACTTGAGATTTTTAAATAGAAGTAAATTACAAATCTATATAACTTTCTGACACCAGTTGATTTGAAAGAAAAAGATTTTAGCTGAATAACCCCTTTAAGCTCTGATAAGCAGATTTATTCTATTGTTAGCTTTTCGGTGGATGAGGGAAGAGATCCGGTGATCACATCTGCACCCCAACCGTGCAATCTGCTGGGGTTTAACTGGTGTGGATTGGAACCGGTACGACATGATTTGCAATGAATGGAACGTATGTCTCTTCACGTTGCCAGCCAATTCTTCTCAGTGGCAGGAAATATAGTGACACCTGGTAACGGGATAATTAGAGGGATTTTTGCCAGCAGATATAAAGCGCTGTAAATGGGGAGAGCGGGTGGCAGGCGTCTGAGTGTTTATGTTTTCTTTGTAATATTTGTTTCCTTTTCAAACACTAACAGACGGCAACTTATAATAACCGAGCTATAATAAGACTGCAAAACGCTATAATAGTCAGGAAAGCAGGAAGGTGCCGAGATGTGCAGGTTAGAGAACGGCTCTGTTGTGGAGATGGTGCTGATCTCACTCTGATCAGTCCTCGGAGACTGGGCCTTTAATTGAAAAATCTGATTATTGCTGTTCCAAGAAATTATCCCCGCCCCCAAGGAACACAAGGAGATTCTTTGATGGATTTAATTACCTAAAATGTAACATGTCTATGAGGACGTGGAATATAAAAAAGATGGTTATACAGATCTGCCGCTCACGCAGCTCAGGAGTCTTAAAGCACACAGGCTCTATGGGCACCGGTTTGGAGCGGATGTTGAGGATGTTACTGATACATAGAAAGAACAGAACAGAAGCAAACACTGCCCCCTTGTGTTTATGTTGGGCTTCTAAGGTGAAGGGTAATGAGCTTCAATGCTAGAAACAGCCAACAGCTGGGGCATGGAACCTTGACTCTACAGCTGCTGCAGAACTACAACTCCCATCATGCCTGGACAGCCATAGCTTTAGCTGTCCAGGCATGATGGGAGTTGTAGTTTTGCAACAGCTAGAGAGCCAAGGTTCCCTACCCCTGGCCTACAGTCAAGGCAGCCTCTTTATTCTAACCTCATAAACCACTTTAAGGCTGGGTTCACACTACGTATATTTCAGTCAGTATTGTGGTCCTCATATTGCAACCAAAACCAGGAGTGGATTGAATACACAGAAAGGCTCTGTACACACAATGTTGAAATTGAGTGGATGGCGCCATATAACAGTAAATAACGGCCATTATTTCAATATAACAGCCGTTGTTCTAAAATAACAGCAAATATTTGCCATTAAATGGCGGCCATCCGCTGAATTTCAACATTGTGTGAACAGAGCCTTTCTGTGTTTTCAATACACTCCTGGTTTTGGTTGCAATATGAGGACCACAATACTGACTGAAATATACGTAGTGTGAACCCAGCCTAGAGCTTGAATCACATGTACTGTATCACAGTGGATTTGATGGTGCAAGTCAAAACCACTGCAATACTATATGTGTGATTCTAGAGTAAAAGGGTATTCCGCTCAGGTAAAATACATGCTGAATCATCCCCCCTCCTGGAGACTGATAATTCGTTTTATATTTGTTGTTATATTTTCAGTCTCCTTCCCCCAGTTCTGAGCTGCTGCTTTCTGCCGAAGACACAGAAAACTGGATGTGAGCTGTTCACTCCGTCTCCACTCTAACCTCCCCCCCCCTTCCGAAATGACTCATGTAAACAGTGTCCCTGGCCATCTGTCTCTACACCCTGTAATGCCACAAGGAATGCCACATTAAAGTCACCAACAACTTGACCTCAGATTAACCCTCCCGGCATCACAGAGTGCTGAGACAGCCGGCCAGGGACACTGTTTACATGAGCCATCTCAGAAGGGAGGTGGGAGGAGGAGAAAACAGCTCACACAGTTTTCTGTGTCTTTAGCACAAAGCAGCAGCTCAGAACTGGGGAAAGGAGACTGAAATATAATAACAAGTATGGAAAGAATTGTTAGTTTACAGGAGGAGGGAAACTAATGGGTATATTACCTGAGTGGAATACCCCTTTAAGTATATAATTTAAGGATATGGAAATGGTTCATAAACTTTTTTTTTTCTGTCTTTATACTATTTGGAGAAAAAAAATCTGAGACTGTTCTGTAACCCATCAATGAGTCCTGTATCCGGAGAATGTCCTTGTCTATAGAGGTGAATGGGGCCGTTGTTCATAAGCTCAGTCCCTTTGACTACTATTGGTGTCTTGGGACTCCATTTGCCTCTTGTAGCAGACCGGGATACTCTGGCCATCGGTAAGCTGTGAGCTGTGGGGTGAGTTAAAGGGGTTATCCAGAGCTACAAAACATGGCCACTTTCCCCCTACTGTTGTCTCCAGTTTGGGTGGGGTTTTGAAACTCAGTTCTATTGAAGTAAATGGAGCTTAATTGCAAACTGCACCTGAACTGGAGACAACAGTAGGGGGAGAAGTGGCCATGTTTTTGTAGCGCTGGATAACACCTTTAAGCTTTAGAGCTGAAGCTTAGAAAAGGGGAGGTGTACAGCACATGGGTGAAGGCTATCATAGACTAGACAAGATTTCACTTGAACAGCATAGCTGCTTAATGCTCAGACTGATAAAGCCAGAGACACAGGATATAAGAGATTCTTAAGGACTTTACTCCTCAGTCTTTTGGTGAAGCCTTGAGATCCCGGCCACTCTTATACAGAAGCCAGGTATAATAATAATATAATGGGCCCTGCTGGGCTCAGCGTCCGGCCTCACCGCAGCCATGCCATAGGCATCTCCACCTCTCTATTACTTGTGTATATGTTTAGTTCTGGAAACATGGAACTGTGGGTGGAAGATATTGTAATGATGAAACCAATGTCTGACGGTATCTGGTATGATAGTTGTGACTGTACAATGAATAGAAACATAAATGGATGTCATCAGGCTGATCCATGGCAGTTATGGGCAGTGAACCTTCCTGCCTTGCCTGTGTACAAGCACCCAAACCTTCCATGTTTTCATTGTTGTTGCTATATACTAGTATATTTGATCTTGACTCTTTCTGACTAAGCTCCTGTCTTGATTCTATGGATTTTTGGCTGGTCCTGACTATACACTTGTTTCATCCAATGCCTGCTGTAGTCTTACATCCTAGTAATAGATATACACATCTTCCACTGAATTCAATAATAAATCTGTCCTCAGTGAGCTAGTCAGCTCCCCCTAGTGGTGTCTTTTAATATTAGAACTTATGCCTTTTAATTATACTCTATCTGTGAAATTATTGGTGTCTGTAGTACAAGCCATTTTGGCCTCAAGCCCACGGAAACTCAGGCCTTAGGGCTCTATTACACGGAGTGCAGAGCCGTATTTACCATTAGGCACCCGTGGTCTGGAGCCTAGGGCAGAACCTTGCAGGGGAGCAGCAAGCAACTTTTTTTGTTTTTGTTTTTATTATTCTAGTCTCCCACCTCCCATTCAGACTTGCAAGTAAATCTGGCATCTTTTTGAGGGGGAGTGGTGTATGGTAGTATTGGTCAGGTTTGGTGTGGTGGTGTTATCCAGTCACAGTATGGTGGTATTGGTCTTGTCTGGTATGGCGGTGTTATCCAGTCACCGTATGGTAGTATGGGTCAGGTGTGGTATGGCAGTGTTATCCAGTCACAGTAAGGCAAAATTGGTCAGGTCTGGTATAGCTGTGTTATCCAGTCACAGTATGGCGGTATTGGTCAGGTGTG
This sequence comes from Dendropsophus ebraccatus, assembly GCF_027789765.1. Taxonomy (NCBI): domain Eukaryota; kingdom Metazoa; phylum Chordata; class Amphibia; order Anura; family Hylidae; genus Dendropsophus; species Dendropsophus ebraccatus. Next base: position 211,314,961 of record NC_091454.1, on the reverse strand, counting down.
GTATGGCAGTGTTATCCAGTCACAGTTTGGCGGTATTGGTCAGGTGTGGTATGGCAGTGTTATCCAGTCACAGTGTATCGGTATTAGTCAGGTCTGGTGTGGTGGTGTTATCCAGTCACAGTATGGCGGTATTGGTCAGGTCTGGTATGGCGGTATTGGTCAGGTCTGGTGTGGCGGTGTTATCCAGTCACAGTATGGTGGCATTGGTCAGGTCTGGTATGGCGGTGTTATCCAGTCACTGTATGGCGATATTGGTCAGGTCTGGTGCGGCGATGTTATCCAGTCACAGTAAGGCAGTATTGGTCAGGTCTGGTGTGGCGATGTTATTCAGTCACAGTAAGGCGGTATTGGTCAGGTCTGGTGTGGCAGTGTTATCCATTCACAGTATGACGGTATTGGTCAGGTCTGGTGTGGCAATGTTATCCAGTCACAGTATGGTAGTATTGGTCAGGTCTGGTATGGCGGTGTTATCCAGTCACAGTATGGCGGTATTGGTCTGTTCTGGTATGGCGGTATTATCCAGTCACAGTATGGCGGTATTGGTCTGTTCTGGTATGGCGGTATTATCCAGTCACAGTATGGTAGTATTGGTCAGGTCTGGTATGGCAGTGTTATCCAGTCACAGTATGGTGGTATTGTCAGGTCTTGTGTGGTGGGGTTATCCAGTCACAGTATGGCGGTATTGGTCAGGTCTGGTGTGGCGGTGTTATCCAGTCACAGTATGGTGGTATTGGTCAGGTCTGGTGTGGCGGTGTTATCCAGTCACAGTATGGTGGTATTGGTCAGTTCTGGTGTGGCGGTGTTAAATGTGACATCTAAAGCTATTACCTACAAATCTACCAATCCTAATGCTAATTGGTGAGTGAAGATGGGGCGTCTTCAGGTTTAGTACCTAGGGCAGCAGCAACTGTTAATACGGCCCTGACAGAGCCATAATCGGCCAAAACGGGCCAATCCGGTTGATTGTCACTCCGTGTAATAGGAACAATGATCAGCTGATGACAAAGTAATACACCGATCTGTTCAGCATTTCTGTCTCTAGTTTATGCTGCCCTCATTAAAGGCGGCATAAACCTAGTAACAGATTACCTTTAAATATATGTGAATGAAATGTCTTTAATTTTCTGACACCAGTTGATTTGAAGCAAAATAAATTTCTCCGGAGCACCCCTTTAAGTTTATAGCCTAGGTATCGTTTTTTTTTTTTCAATGGCGCCAAGAACATTCAGCTAGTCCCTTCCTTTGGTTTTCTCCGTAGTCACATACTGGTCTAGTACGGTAGATGCAGCTACATCCATTGCGGCTCACGATGAATGGAGAAGCAGGGAGTGAGTGCGACATGAGTGATGATGGAGTGCGTGGGATATTTCAGGAGAGTTACGTGGGTAAAACGTTCATTGAGGAGATGCTGATTATAGCAGATTTTTTTATTCTTCCTGGCTATTTATAACACTCATTTAAGGATTTTTTCCTTTCAGCCGCAAACAGAATCTTGGAGCCAAGAACTGAAAATTAATCTGCATTTCCCTCTACTCCTCCTCCCGCATCTGATTCACCTGTCAGCGGCGTTTCTCCACAAGCCAACGCATAAAATGACATCGAGTATGACTGCAACGATTTACAACAAAGGAAAGCTGAATGTTATTATACTGCAGTGCGAGATCCTATACATTATATACTGCAATCAGCCAAGCAATGTACGGCAGGGAACCACTCCTTCTATCAGAGGACCAGCAATGTACAACCAGGTATATAGAGAGTACACGGCAGGATAGAGCATTCCCAGGGAAGAAGAAACCAGAAGACACTATTGAAGATTATGATGCCCTATATCCCCATGTCTACTCCATATACCTCGCTATATCTCCTCCTATTACTCCATATACCTCCCTATATCTCCTCCTATTACTCCATATAGCCTCCCTATATCTCCTCCTATTACTCCATATACCCCCTATATCTCCTCCTATTACTCCATATATCCTCCCTATATCTCCTCCTATTACTCCATATATCCTCCCTATATCTCCTCCTATTACTCCATATATCCCCTATATCTCCTCCTATTACTCCATATACCTCGCTATATCTCCTCCTATTACTCCATATACCTCCCTATATCTCCTCCTATTACTCCATATATCCCCTATATCTCCTCCTATTACTCCATATAACCCCCCCTATACCTCCTCCTATTACTCCATATAACCCCCCCTATACCTCCTCCTATTACTCCATATAACCCCCCCTATATCTCCTCCTATTACTCCATATACCCCCCTATATCTCCTCCTATTACTCCATATACCCTCCCTATATCTCCTCCTATTACTCCATATAACCTCCCTATATCTCCTCCTATTACTCCATATACCCTCCCTATATCTCCTCCTATTACTCCATATACCCTCCCTATATCTCCTCCTATTACTCCATATATCCTCCCCATATCTCCTCTTATTACTCCATATATCCTCCCCCATATCTCCTCCTATTACTCCATATATCCTCCCTATATCTCCTCCTATTACTCCATATACCCCCTATATCTCCTCCTATTACTCCATATATCCTCCCTATATCTCCTCCTATTACTCCATATATCCTCCCTATAGCTCCTATTACTCCATATAACTCCCTATATCTCCTCCTATTACTCCATATATCCTCCCTATATCTCCTCTTATTACTCCATATATCCTCCCTATATCTCCTCCTATTACTCCATATATCCTCCCTATATCTCCTCCTATTACTCCATATATCCTCCTATTGCTCCATATATCCCCCTATATCTCCTCCTATTACTCCATATATCCTCCCTACATCTCCTCCTATTACTCCATATATCCCCCTATATCTCCTCCTATTACTCTATATACCCTCCCTATATCTCCTCCTATTACTCCATATATCCTCCCCTATATCTCCTCCTATTACTCCATATAACCTCCCTATATCTCCTCCTATTACTCCATATACCCCCTATATCTCCTCCTATAACTCCATATATCCTCCCTATATCTCCTCCTATTACTCCATATATCCTCCCCTATATCTCCTCCTATTACTCCATATATCCTCCCTATATCTCCTCCTATTACTCCATATATCTCCCTATATCTCCTCCTATTACTCCATATATCCCCCCTATATCTCCTCCTATTACTCCATATATCCTCCCTATATCTCCTCCTATTACTCCATATACCCCCTATATCTCCTCCTATTACTCCATATATCCTCCCTATATCTCCTCCTATTACTCCATATAACCCCCCTATATCTCCTCCTATTACTCCATATATCCCCCTATATCTCCTCCTATTACTCCATATATCCTCCCTATATCTCCTCCTATTACTCCATATACCTCCCCTATATCTCCTCCTATTACTCCATATATCCTCCCTATATCTCCTCCTATTACTCCATATATCCTCCCTATATCTCCTCCTATTACTCCATATATCCTCCCCCATATCTCCTCCTATTACTCCATATATCCTCCCTATATCTCCTCCTATTACTCCATATATCCTCCCTATATCTCCTCCTATTACTCCATATATCCCCCTATATCTCCTCCTATTACTCCATATACCTCCCTATATCTCCTCCTATTACTCCATATAACCTTCCTATATCTCCTCCTATTACTCCATACATCCTCCCTATATCTCCTCCTATTACTCCATATATCCTCCCTATATCTCCTCCTATTACTCCATATATCCTCCTATATCTCCTCCTATTACTCCATATATCCTCCCTATATCTCCTCCTATTACTCCATATAATCCCCCTTTAATTAACCCTTTTTGTGGATCTTTCAACAACACTTCCTTTAAAGGTGTTATCTAACATTAAAAAAAAAATCACAGCTACTTTCTTTCAAAAACAGCGCCACCCATGTGCTCAGGTTGTGTGTGGTATTGCAATTCAGCTCCATTTACTTCAGTGGAACTGAGCTGCAATACCACACCCAAACTGAGAGGCCATGTATTTTTTTTAGCCTGGATAATTCCTTTAAGTGTGTTCCAAGCAGTGTTCTTTCTGCCTGTTCTTCTCTCTCCCCCTGGATCACCTCTGCGGTCACACGTGTCGGAGCAGCACTTTCCGTCTCACGTGGACACCAGGACACTTTTCTGTCCCATTAGAGTTATTGGTCATTCTCCTCACCCGGCGCGGAGCGGTGATAGCCGGGATACGGCTGTGGTACATTTCAAGTAGGTGACAGATAACTCAATTTTCTCCTTTCAAAGCCAGATTTTATTGCTGGAAATAATGCTACCTTTCCCTCTATAACAGGGCTATTTATAGTGCTATATTTAGGTAGTATATCATTTTTTAACCGTTTTTTGTCAGGACAAAAATTGAATTTCCTCCGTCATGAGAAGACGCAGGGAGGAGGACGGTCACGAGTTTATCATCATAATGTCCACATTTAGTTATTTTATTGCTGAATATGGTCCTTTACTATTCACAGTGTAAGGAATTACTAGACAAAGAGGACATTTTGATGTCGCTCATCTGCTGAAGGGGGCGCCACTGAAGGCCTGGCAACCAAGGCTTGAGACTATGAGATGCCTGTGATGCCTTAATAAGCCAGATGTAAGTGGCATTTAAAATAAAAAAAACAGACTTAGGCTATGTTCACACTATGTAAAAACAACAGCCCTTGTTGTGCAAATAACAGGCGTTGTTTCAGAAATGATGGCCGTTGCTCTCACAACGGCCATTGTAATGAAATACGGCCGTTTGTTTTTAACAGTGTGAACATAGCCTTAGGCTGGGTTCACACTACGTTTGTGCATTTTTCTCATTTGTTTGTGCAAAAAACGGATGGAAAAACTGATGCATTTGTGTGCATCTGTTTTTTCATTGACTTCAATTACAAAAAAGGATCAAAACACATTTTTTTTAACGTACATAAAAACGTTTTTGACCTTATTTTTATATTTGTGTATGTTAACCCCTAGACGACCCTGGACATACCTGTACGCCTTGGATGACTGTCCCCAGACAACCCTGGACGTACCTGTACCTGTACATCTTGGATGCCTGTCCCCAGACGACCCTGGACGTACCTGTACCTGTACATCTTGGATGCCTGTCCCCAGACGACCCTGGACGTACCTGTACCTGTACATCTTGGATGCCTGTCCCCAGACGACCCTGGACCTACCTGTACCTGTACATCTTGGATGCCTGTCCCCAGACGACCCTGGACGTACCTGTACCTGTACCTGTACATCTTGGATGCCTGTCCCCAGACGACCCTGGACGTACCTGTACCTGTACATCTTGGATGCCTGTCCCCAGACGACCCTGGACGCACCTGTACATCTTGGATGACTGTCCCCAGACAACCCTGGGCATACAGGTACGTCTTGGGTTATGAAGTGTTAATGACATGCTGCAGCAATCGCGGCGTTTAAAGTGACACTGTCACCTCCTTTTTGCATTCTGACATCTCTACACAGGTGTAATGGGTAAATTTAGCAGTTTTCATACCTTATTTTATATCATAGGTCATGGTGCTTGTTCAAGTAAAAAGTCATCTTTTATCAACTGCAGATTGTGTTAAGTGGGCGGGGCCTCGCGCCATTAGCGCCACGTAGCCCCGCCCGCAACACCACGGTTGGCCCCGTTGTGGGCGGGGCTAAGTGACGCTAATGCCGCAAGGTCACGCCCACTTAATACAATCTGCAGTTGATAAAAGGACACTTTTTACTTGAACAAGCACCATGACGTATGATATGATATAAGGTATGAAAAGCGCTAAATTTATCCTTTACACCTGTGTAGAGAAGTGAGAATGCACAAAGGGGGTGACAGTGTCACTTTAAGTGTAAGTAACAGGATCAGCTCTTGCCACTTACCGATCGGGACCCCCACAGTGTGACTGCGGGGGTCCTGATCGCTGTATCGGACCACCGGAGGTCTCTTACCTTCCTCCATGCGGTCCGATCGGCGCTCTGCTCATTGAGTCTGCCACAGGCTGGCTCAATGAGCAGATTGCCTAAAACACTGATCAATGCTATGCCTATGGCATAGCAATGATCAGTGTATGCAATCTATTGATTGGATGTAAAATAAACATATTAATAATATAAAATAAACATATTATATACCATAACGTGCGTACTTGTCCGATCTAATAAAATATAACATAAAATATACCTTATGGCCAACGGCGTACACAGAAAGATGGAAAAAGTGCCAGGATTACCTATTTTTTGTTACATTATATATATAAAAAAATTAATAAAAAGTGATCAAGATGTTCAATTTACACAAATATGGTATTAATAAAAACTAGAGATCATGGCGGAGAAAATGACGCCCCATACAGCCCCGTAGGTAAAAAATAAAACCGTTATAGGAGTCACAATAGGCCAACTTGGTCTTCAAAGGGTTAAAAAATGGATACGTTTGATCTGGGTTTTTTTTTCATAATGGAAGTCAAGTCAAAACAGATAGACACAAATGCATATGTTTTTCCATCCATTTTTTGCAAAAAAAAAAAAAAAAAAAAAGGGTGAGTAAACCGGATTGGAAAAACAGTGAACATAGCCTTAGCTGAATTTTCAAAAACTTTACTTCTATTTCTTCTAATTATTTACATTTTATGTTTTTTTTTGTTGTGAAAGAAAGCGTTGTGACCCAAAATTTGTCTAGTTTACAGCTGGTGACCTTAGAAAACGTATAGAATTATAGGTTTTCTTGGGATATTTCTCTATTTTCTGGAAAGATCGGCTACAGAGTAGAGATGAGCGAACCTGGAGCATGCTTGAGTCCATCTGAACCCGAACTTTCGGCATTTGATTAGCGGTGGCTGCTGAAGTTGGATAAAGCCCTAAGGCTATGTGGAAATCATGGATATAGTCATTGGCTGTATCCATGTTTTCCAGACAACCTTAGAGCTTTATCCAAGTTCAGCAGCCCCCGCTAATCAAATACTGAACGTTCGGGTTCGGATGGACTCGAACCTGAACCCGGTTCGCTCATCTCAAGTCCAGACCTTCAGTTCTCATCTGGAATATAAGATTGTAATTCTCCTTTTCCTCTCTTTTTATCTAAGCTTAACAAGTGAATAATTAATAAGGATGAATAATTAAAATATTAAAAAAAAATTATTAGAATTGCAGTCTGAGGAAACATCTTGGTCTTTAGTTAACCGGTGTCGGAGCAGAGAGAGCCACGTGTAATGTTGATGCATCGGCCACGCTCCGGCACCTTGCTGCACTAATGTGGTCAGTATATAGGGGGTGATGCAGTTCTCATAATCAGCACCTATTGTAGTTGTGGTGATCACAGTAGGATCTTCAAGGGGTTTCCAGGATATAACGTAAAAGGCAATTCATACAAAAGGTTTTTACCTCGGCACTACAGGTCCCAGTACGCTTGTGGCGTGTACCGCTAGTAGTTGACTCTAGGACTCTCACAGTGCTCTATCATCCGAAGCAGGTAGAAGACTTACTTTGGAACTTATCTTCAATGGAGAAGTGAAAGATGAGGCACTCGTGTATCCTTGAACAATCCGTAACTTTATTCCACCATTAGTTACAACAGGTGCTCATGGACGCGGTCAGGTGAGTGAACGGGCGACAGCCTGTTTCGCGTGATGACGTTCATGCTTCCTCTCGGCCTTTGGAGGGCCGAGAGGAAGCGTGAATGTCATCACGCGAAACAGGCTGTCGCCCGTTCACTCACCTGACCGCGTCCATGAGCACCTGTTGTAACTAATGGTGGAATAAAGTTACGGATTGTTCAAGGATACACGAGTGCCTCATCTTTCACTTCTCCGTTGAAGATAAATATATAATGTAAAAGGGTCTGCCAAGGGTTCAAAAACAGCACGGCCCCTGTCAAAGATATGCTAGCAATACCTTAGACCGATACAATAGACCTCATAGTCAGGACAGGTCTTTCTTTTTTTTTTTTTTTTTAACGCTAGTTATCTCGCCCAATTCATCTTGGATATAGTATAAAGAGCCATAAAGGAAAAGGAAGGAAGGATACATATATTATGTACCTCTTTATATTTCAGTTCCCATTTGTGGAATATCATTGAACCCTGGAAATAAATGAGTAAAAATTGTGGTAAAAACGGAGTAATAGATCTTCCCACCTAATAGAGTGCATGGTTAGAGAGGCTCCTCTGTGTCTGGTGTATTCCATCCATGAATAAAGGTGACAGGCCAGAAACGCATCAGATGGTGGACTGCACTTTATTCTTGACATCAATTTTGATATGGAAGAATAAAGCTGAAAGTTTGAACAGGTTGAAGTGGTGTATCAAATATTATTAGAGGCAATTTTTTGTTTTTAAGAAATTTAACAAGGGTTATGATTGCAAGTTGTTGTGCAATATATTCTGATTATTTTTTTAAAATATTTTTTATGTGTAACTCAACATTATACGTATAGCGACTAGGTGTCTCCCTTCACTGCGCATGCGTGTCCACAATCAGTACTACTGCAACAAGATTGAACAACTGATCAACATTGTTCCAAGTTTTTTTTGTTTTTTTTTTGACTATTTTGTTATGTATGTAAAGTACACAGCAGTATCTCTCCGTATATTCTGCACTCTCTACTGCAGGCAGCCAGGAAAAGGCTGCAAAGCTCATTTTCCACAGCAGGACTGGTTTTACACCGGCAGTCACAATGCTATCGACACCTACGACTCTTAGGCAGGAATTACCCACTCGGGTATAGCTGTGCAAGAAAATGTAGTCTTGTACGGATGTTATTGGTCTTCTTTTCAGCATGATTGCGAAGTGCTTGGTGGTAATGGTATGTATATTTAGCAGCAGCCGGCACTTTTCCTATAACTCTCTATCAAGGAGCCAGGTGCGTTTTATAATTTAATTGTAGAGGTAAATTATAACGGACTAGACGGCAGACGGCAACATATATAGAATAGAATAGAGAGATTCGATGGCCGTATACACAGTTATGGAAGGTTTCATTGAGGGACATAACAGATCACTGACCTATGCATGATTGTATTCTTGGTCCATAGAGGTAGGAAGGTTGTAAAAAAATTGATTTATTTGAATTGTAACTCATGACTGATTTCTTTTAAAGTGCACCTGTCCCAAAAATCTCTTTTGACATGTGATCACACTGATCACAGCAATTTTCATTGTTCAGATCCGCTGGGATCAGGAGATACATCCACGGACAGACTGCAGCAGCCATGCCATCTATATACTGGCAAACGTAACATGCCAGCTCTCACCTGGTGCACGGACACCAAGGAATTCTAGACTTGAAAATTTTATAAAAACAAAGATCGATGACTACAGCTCCATAGCCGAAACGCGACAGATCTTTTGTTGCTATTTTCATGTCTAATGGATGAGATGCATTTTTACAGGATGCAATGAAAGTAAAGTTTTAAGGGGTAGGATCACTGTTCGTGCTGGACCATATACTGGTATCCCTGTTAATATATATATATACACATATATATATATATATATATATATATATATATATATATATATATATATATACACACACACACACACACACACACACACACACACTGGTGTCACCTTTTATTGTATTCCTGTGTTGTCTATACACTGATGTCACTTTTCATTGTATTCCTGCCTTTTGTCATAAGGAGAAGACTGTTGAAAAGTTTTCTTTACAGAAGAGGAGTTGTCAGCTTATTATTAGGCTTAGTGGCCACATTGAAAACTGTAAGATTTCAGGATTTTTTTTAAATAGGTGGTGATGTGGAAAATGTAAAAACGCATTATCAAAACTTCTGTAAAAATAGGTTTAAAGTGAAAGTAATGCTACATCACTATGGGCTTTGTACATGAAAGGATCTGTACTGGTGCGGGGATGCCGGTGGTGCTATCCTTTTTTTTTTTGCACCAAGAAAAGTGCTGGTCTATTCCCGAGCACTGGCCTGACATGAAGCACTTGGGGGTGGCCTGCTGTTGTGACAATCTCCCCTCTCTATTAGAATCAATGGATCCGCGTCACAGAGGGGAGGAGGTTTCATCACACTGGGGGCTGGCGGGCCTGCCCCAGTGCTTCATGCTGGGCCGGTGGGCATGGTGGGCTCAGGAACTGGAACCAGGCAGTGGTTGAAAAAAAGGACCGCGCCACCGGCATCCGTGCGCCTGCGCCGATCCATTCATATAAAAAAACCAAGATGATGCACCTGATGATACATTTGCTTTAACATAAAAAAACTTAATCAATAGTTTTAATCTAGCCAAGACATCTTCACCACAATACATGATTTTCATCAACGCTGGAATCTTGGTCTGAGCAGGAATAGACCAAATTGTCTTACTTATGTTTCTCTCCTAGTGACGAATAAATCCTTGTTTTCTTGGCGCCTGTCCACCCTTTTACTAAATGGTTCTCATTATAAAGCCACCAATGTAGATCCCGAGGTTAAACAAGGTTCATAGTAATTAACTTTTTGCAAGAAGCCCTGAAGGCTTCCTCGCGTCTGCTCTCCACCCTGCCAATAGTCTTGCAGGGTACAGTCAGTTATTTATATTTTATAAAGCACCAGAAGTCTAAGCTATTGATGCAATATTGGATGGCGGTGTTTCACCATTTTCAGATCTGCTTTGTGAAGACTTCTTCACTGGTAATTAGCGAAACAAAGTATCTCCGTCATCCTCCTCCTCTTCTCCCGAGTGTACCAAATGTGATCTTTTCCAGACGATGAAAAAACAAGTTCTTATCTGCGAGACTGTGGAATTCCTCATTTACGTTTTCTCCATGAAAAAATATTTTGATTTTAGAAATCTCCTTTTTTTTCTCCGTAATCATAAAGTCCCTGCGGCGATTTTCAATTTTTAAAAAGCACTGCCTTTAAATAATTTAACTCCAGATATTTTGCACAGCTTGAAGTAGTTTTTACACCGAAACCACACGCTGGAAGAGCAGAGGAAACGGACAATGTTAGATTAGTAGCATGGGGCGCTCTTCGTCCACCGCAATACAAGACTATAATAAGGGGAAAGTGCGCCTTTCATAGAAACACGTCAAAATATAGGCTTTGTAGCGGGAGTCACCTGCCAGAACATAAGGGTCCACAATATTCCTTAACTTTTTATATCTTCAGGCTATATTCTCCATTGACTTCAGTAGAGCTGTATTCAACATCTCTTTCATCACCTCAGGGCTTAGAAACCCATGTTGAAATACAGTATAAGTGTCAGGAGTCAGCATCGGCCAGCATGCGCGGCTCCTGACAGTGCTGCAGCGTGATATCCAGATCCCTGGTAACCAGGCCGGCCAGTTGCTAGACAGCGACCCTAGCATCTCTTGCTGCCGCCGGGGCTGGCTGCGGTTGGAGCAGGATGGCCCAGGTGCTGTGTATGTTTGCCATTATGCTGACTGGCGGCCAGCACCGCCAGTCAGCTCTGTCAGGGGGTTGGGGGCTGGGGTCTCTGCCCCAATCACGCTCCAGGGCTGGGACTCCAGCCTTCATAAGAATACTACCCCCATCATGCCCCCTTGCCTGCGATATAGCCTCCTTGAGTGTGACTAAGCTAGCGTTGTATCCTGATCGTTATTCCTGGTTTTCCTGATTTTGGCTTGACTTTCTGACTATCCCCCGCCTACTTCTAATTTTGTGCCACAACGACCTATAGATTCTTACTTGGCTTTTTGGGGCTGAGACTCCAACCACACATACAAAGCTGACTGGCGGTGCCGGCTGCCAGTCAGTTAATTGCAATAGCGGACGCCAGTGCTGCTTGGCCGGGGTCGGTGACGCCTCGGCAAGATTAAAGGATGCTGCCACCGCGCACCTGGCAGCCGGCGGGGCTGGTCGTCTCGGATGCCGTCGGCATCGGGAGCAGAAGGAGGCCGGCCACAAGCTCCGGCAGTGCTGGGAGCCAAGTGTGACGGACAGCTCCTGACATTACCCCTCCCCATAGGGAACACATGAATGTTTGCCCGTGACGTGTATGTGTATCCCCTGCATTTATACATATAGGCTATGTTCCCACCACGGTACATGGGAGGAAAGGCATCCGTCTCATAATACTGATGGTTGGAAATAATAATTGATTATTATTTGCCGGCCGTAAGTATTACAAGATGGTCGAACATAGCCTTATAAAGTTTTAGGAGCCAGTGCCAGACTGAGTCAGACAAGTCTACTACTGAAGGGTTTTTCTATAGGGTGAAATGTCACATGTTGGGATTGTAAGATGTGACATTTTGGGCTTTTTTGTGCTATTTCCGTTATTGTGTGACAAATAAATATACTAGATGTATTTTACTCTGACAGGTCGGTATGAAGAGAAAGTTCACACCTGTCATAGTCGCAGGGACATTTATCTGATGCTTTGTATGTTTCTGCTGCCCTTTATTGCGGTGTTCCATGTCTTACACTTCAATGAAAGGGTTTTTTGCGGAAGTCGATAACGTATGGGTCATTTTTACTGAAGGAGAATGTTCCTTGTATGAGCGCTCCAGTATGTTGAATGGTAATTTGTATCTCCTGTGCCATAAAAAGAGTAAAGTCTGTATACAACGTAAGTATGGTAAACATACTGGTTATAGACCAAAAACAAGACGAAAATGGTCACTTCTACCTCTCTACATCCTCCACACACATCAAGAGTTGCATCTGTTCACGCTGTGAACAAGACCAACATGGCTGCCAGTAGTTATATGGTCTTGGAGGAATTTTTGCTGTTGAGAGTAATTTAGGATATCAAGTTCTAGAGTTTTACAGATGATTGAGATCCACAGATGTGTGGCTGCAATTTGCTTTAGTTTTAGGCTGTGTTCACACTGCATTTTTTATATTTTATGCAATTCAAAAAGCAATAGGGGGGCTTCTTATTAAAGGGGAATGATCAGCAGGTTAGACAAATTTAACTTGCTGGTAGCCCCCTATTGCGCAAGAGATGCAGAGAAGTAAGGTATGTCTCTTACCTTCATCCTCTGTGTCATTCCCGTGCTGTTAGTAGTTTAATCCTTGGTCTGGAGAACTGTTAGGAGCACCTGGGGGCGGATCAACACTCTGTGGGCAGGGCAGTGCTCCTAACAGTGCCCCAGACCGAGAATTACAATGCTAACAGCACGGGAACGGCACAGAGTATGAAGGTGAGAGACAAACCTTCCTCCTCGGCGCTGGTGCAATACGGACATATCGTCTAACCTGCTGATAGTTCCCCTTTAATCTTTTCTTTCTTAGATCCATAGCCAGTTTTGAAATCTGCAAAGTATTAACACAACCTCAACCTCAAGATTGTTTTACTATTAAAGGGGTAGTGCGGCGGTAAAGAATTATTCACAGACTAACACACATTACAAAGTTATACAACTTTGTAATGTATGTTATGTCTGTGAATGGCCCCCTTCCCCGTGTCCCACCACCCCCACCCGTGTACCCAGAAGTGTGGTGCGCTATACTCACCTGTCACGTGCCGACCTCGGTCTCCGATCCTCAGCAGTGACGTCTTCTTCGGGCGGCCGGCGAACAACTCCGTCTGTTCCGAATGCCGGACGCCCTCTGCAGCGTCATCTGATGCTCAGCCGCGATTGGCTGAGCATAACTGCGCTCAGCCAAACGCGGCTGAGCACAGTTGTGAAGCGGCGGAGCGGGAACGGGTGGCAGCGACTCGGCCGTCCGTCCGAAGATGACGTTTGGCACAAGATGGCGGACGGCCCTCGACACTGATCAGGTAATGTATAATGCACCAACACTTCCGGGTACACGGTTGGGGGTGGTGGGCCACGGGGAACGGGGCGATTCACAGACATAACATACATTACAAAGTTGTATAACTTTGTAATGTGTGTTATTCTGTCAATAATTTCTGAGCGCCGCACTACCCCTTTAAAGCAAATCTGTACTGACAACTGCGCCCCACCCCCCACCAATACCATTTTGATGTCCTCATCAAGGCATGTCTGATCAGGGGGTCTGTCTGACTCTTGGGGCCGGTATTCAGGGTAAAAACAACTTTTATTCTGGCAATTTAAAGTGAATGTACCATTGACTAAGTGAATTTTTTTCACTACCTTGTCATTGCTGGCATGCAGATCCTGGTGCCACAGTCCAGTATTTTCAAAATGCCACCTGATTTCTGCACTCTGTGATTGTTTCTTCCTGTGCACCGGCACTGGACGCAAGCCTGGTGCCCCCAGTGTAATGTATCCGTGCCATTAGAATCAAGCTATGATGCGCCTCCATTAGAATCAAGCCTGGACGCGTCACCGAGGGGAAAGAATATTGACAGGGGGGAGGATGTCTTTGGAGGGTGCCGCCTCGAGTGCATAGAGTGTCCCTCTGCACATGAAGAAATCATGCCAAGCAGCGTTTGGAAAAATGGACCACATCACTGGGATCTCCACGCCATTGCCGACAAGGTACTGGAAAAATTTTTTACTTAACATTCACTTAGGTAAATTCCCTTCAAACTGTTTCAGAGCTTGATGCATTAAAGGGGTAGTGTGGTGATAAACTTTTTTTTCACTAAATAACACACATTACAAAGTTATACAACATTGTAATGTGTGTTGTTTATGTGGATGGCCCCCTTCCTCCATGTCCCCCCCCCCACGCTTGAGTAATATAATCACTGTCGACCCCTTCCATCCAGGCCGCCATCTTGGGACGATTATGTCACTTCAGGAGGCTGACCTGACTGCTCCGGCCCTCCCTCATGCCGGCTCCCCTTCGGCACGTCATCATCTGCTCAGCCGCGGGCTACAGCCAATCAAAAGCCTGCCGATGCACATGATTGGCTGTAGCCCCAGACGTCTTCTGTTATGCTCAGCCAATCGCGGTTGAGTAGCTGATGACGCACTGGAGCGGGTCGGCATGAGGGAGGGCTGGAGTTGTAATGTCTGTTATTTAGTGAAAAAAGTTTTTCACCACACTACCCCTTTAAGTTTCAAATTTTGGTCCATAGAATATTGTCCGTGCACAGACTGTAATTGTGGAACGTGTGACTGCCCCTTTAATTGTTAGTTATGCTACGGCTACATGAAGACTCTGTTGACTTTCACACAAACTGTAGCTCTTGTCCGTCTCCCTCTGACTGGCCTCAACCCCTTGACGATCATATTTGGAGAGATTCAGAACCAAGACGTATCATGTTTTCCAGATGATAGGAATAAGAATTCCAGTCTTGCATTCCCGGCATTGCCAGTGGGGTCGGGCCAACAAATTGTCCAAAAACAGCATTGATTCAGCATTATCTGTAACATCTCAATAGTTGCAGGCGTGGTGAACAGATCGGCACGCACTATTTTGAGAACAGCGTTAAGAGGCAGCTGGATTGAAGCACCCGCAGATGTAATCACAGCTTCAGGAATCCTGTCACAGCCTCCACTCGCTGAACAAGACTTTATTGTTTAAGGAGACAAACAGAGAGAGAAATTATTATCCAGTGTTAATGGGAAGGATGGAGACTTTTCTTCTACCTCCTCTGAAAAAAAAATGCTCTTGTGGGGCCCTGGGCCCACCCCGAATACAAAAGATATATGCTAATTCCAGTTCCTCAGTAGGCCGGCTCGCCGTGTCAGGTAGCACGCAGCGGTAAGCCTAGCACGGCCAAATTTAGGTGCATATGACTCACTGTTGTGCAAGAAAAGATTTGAAGTGACTGCAGGAAGCGCGTTTCAGTGTATTCAGTTTGTGCCGTATACATAATGTGAGCACACCGAGAAATTCAGAGAATTTTCTGACATGAGAGGAAAAGGACTGAGGGGGAGGGAACACTGACAGCGAAAGTGGGGAACGTGGAAACTCAGCAGGTAAAAGAGCTACTTGAGCTATAAATATTCTCATCCTCCACCATCACTGCCCTTCTTTTACAGAAGTTTGAAATGACTGCTATTGGCTTAAATATAAGGTGATGTTAAAAATAAAAATTAAAAAAGTGACGTAGAGCTTGGTGCATAACCAGATGCTATGGGACTGCAAGGTTCGGAATGGTAGATGCTGCAAAAGTCAATGGTGGGTATATCCTATAGATGCTATACTTTCCCTGGGGACAGGAGCTGAAGAGATGATCTGATCATGGGCTTACCAATCCAGAAAAAAAAACAAAAACAAAACAGAAATTGCTCAGCCACAAAAAAACAAAAACAAAACTATACTCACCGACCCCCAGCTTCCATCTGGAGCCTTCTGGTTTCCCATTGCTTCTGTCTTCTTTCTGCTTCCGTGAACAAAATTTTGGCTGCCCAGGCATGATGGGAATTGTAGTTTTGCAAAAGCTGGAGGGCCGAAGGTTCCCTATCCCTGATCTATAACAAGTAACCATCATTTCCAAATCTCCCCCCCATTCATCACTCACACTCACTTCACTGGTAAAATCTGTCTTCAAGACAAAGTGACAGAAAGGCTGGGACGCTGCTGCTTCTGGTGGGTGTTATACTGTATCTCACTTATCCTTCTTGACTGCATTGCTCAGTACTGCCGTATAATGTCTTCCATGCTGTTATTGCTTTTGCAGGTGTGATAGTATAAAATTGGGTTCATTTTAGGTGTAACAAAATTTGCCAATTGCGGAATTTTCAGCCTAGAATGGTCGCACCCTACCTTCGAATATATGGATCAAGAACATGCTTTCCTTATTCACCAATGTGCTAAGCTTAGTGAACCAAGAAGTCAACCATGGGATCATAGAAAAGAGTCTGGGGGCAAAAGCACTCGGATATCTGGTAGTTGGGGATGTGGTGGCACTGACCAGCATCTCCTGAGCCTAGCACTCACAACCAGTATTGGACTGGCAGACCAAAGGACCCCTCCGGTGGGCCCCCAGCTTTAGAACCTGCACAAACACTGACATGTGGTTTCTCATTGGTTCCTCATTGGTGGGCCCTCAGGATCATTTCCTCTGGTGGGCCCCAGATACACCAGTCCGACACTGTTTAAAACCCATTTTGCATGAAAGTTTAGAGTATAGCAAGAGAGTAAGGTTATAAAAAAAAAATTCTTTCGACTGACCTAAGAACCTCTTTAACTATTTTCCGGATCGTTTTACTAAGCAGGGTTAGAGTGGTGCATAAATATGTTGGATTGCAAATGCAATTTGATGCGCCTCATTGTCTGCCTATATCCGTAACTAGCATCATTGACCTTATATACAGCTGGATATATTAATAGATAACTGAAGAAACAGGGCAGGAAGATATATAGATCAAGCAATTTATTCATTACAGTTGGATCAATTTTATGCTTGGGGCTTACTGATCGATTCCCCGGTATCCTGCGCTGTATGCCAGCACACTTGAAAGGTTGTAAAATGCAAAGCAATTGGATCCACGGCCGGCAGAGCATCATTCAGCTCCGTCTACAGCTGGAGTATACATGAGTATACATGAGTGTACAATCTGTGAAATGATTCGGGAGTTAAATCATCTTATAAAGAGAATAAAAGACCAAGATCCGCCAGCTTCACATCCGTGTTACCGATGCAACACCAGGTCTCCCTGCCGTTCTTCTTAGCTGACCTTACTCCAACATAGGAGTCTAAGTTTGGTTTGGTAAAATTATAGAGAGCAGAAGTCAGATTTGGTAAGACATGAGGTACAAGCATAATAGAGACAACAAAATTACAGCCGTCTAAGACCAAACATATCATAGGTAACTCCTATACTATTAAAGCGAATCTGTATTGGAGGGTACCCGCCCCCAAACCGCCGATACCGTTTTGTATACTATATAACGCCATGTCCATACCGTGTTGGCCTTCAGTATTTTGTAAAAAAAAAAAAAAAGACGTTATATTCCAGCAGCATGGCAAAGCAGGAAATTAATGGGGTGAGGCCTACAGCATCCCAGCCCTAGACCTGCGGCACCTCTCCCAGCTCTCTTTATTTTCAGCATACCCCTGGGCTGAATAGAGGCGCTGTAGGCCTAGGGCACGGATGCTCTAGGCCCCGCTTCTTTGACTCCCAGCACTATTGGAATAAAACTTTTTTTTCACCCAAATACTAGCCCCAGAATAAGGCCGACCCACGAATCAGACATGGCGTTATAAGGTGTATAAAATGGTACCGGTGGTTTGGGGTGGGTACCAACCAGTACAGATTCCCTTTAAAGGGGTTATCCAGGGCTAGAAAAACATAGGATCCTGGTGGTCCAGTCTAATCAGGACACTGTTACATGGTGCTCTTCCTCAGACCCCAGAGCTGTACTATCATGTAATGTCCTACTATGCCACCACGGCTCTATATTTGTTGCATTGTAGACTAGTGGTAGTCCATTAAATAAATCTAACAAAACTATAGATAACCTTCATGCCACGTTTAAGTTGACTGTTTATCCCATTTGCTATACTGGTGAAATGTATGCATCTAGTTACATCTCACGTTACATTGGGGAGGGGGATCTGCATAATCAATGTATGATATAAATAGAGATAATTACCTCTCCTGCCGGTAAGAGCTCTTATAGGTAGTAATCTTTATAACCAGAAAAACATCCGGCTTTGTTGTAAACACTTGGATTACTGTTCTGCCTGGTACCTTGATACCTCACGTCCCAGTCACAAAAGACCAGCAAAGGTCTGGGTATCAAAACATCTAAATACAATTAATACATAAAGGCAGTTACCTGGCAGCCATGTGATCTCTCATGTTACCTTCAATAGTAAATACCGATAGTATCGAAAAAGCTATAGTGCAATATACAACATAAGGCCATGTTCCCACGACGTAAGTTTTGTATTATTCACAAACCGGCAACAACGGCCATGATGAATACAAAACTCACGTGCACTACAGTCTAAAGGGAATCCCGGCCAGAGTGTATACACATAGTATAAGCTCTGGCTGAGATCCCTAGCGGCCGCACGAAAAACTGACATGTCAGATTTGTGCGGCTGCTATGGCTATGGTGAATTGGGATGCTGGTGCACATGCTTCCCAATTCAGCACAAATGAAGATCATCACAAACACCGGCCATTCTCGAGGTCCTGTTTTGAGAAAGTGCCGAAGCGCGAAACTGTTATCAGGAAAACTCCCGCACCTTCCGCCATCTCTCCCCTCTCTGTGTCCGGATGAAATAAACTTACAGTTTGAAGCCTATAGACCTGGTGAGGGCACAAATCCATTCTTCTATTGTTTCCATTGTGCCTCAGTTTCTTGTTTGTGCACGCCGATCTTTCGCTCATACTGCGGTATGGACAGTGTCATATATGCTACTATTCCCACTGCTGACTTGCAGCTGGTGTCAGTGTCTGTTCCTACTTGTTATACATAACTACTATAATACTGCCCCTATGTACAAGAATATAACTGCTATAATACTGTTCCTATATACAAGAATATAACTACTATAATACTGCTCCTATATACAAGAATATAACTACTATAATACTGCCTCCTATATACTAGAATATAACTACTATAATACTGCCCCCTATATACAAGAATATAACTACTATAATACTGCTCCTATATACAAGAATATAGCTACTATAATACTGCTCCTATATACAAGAATATAACTACTATAATACTGCTCCTATATACAAGAATATAACTACTATAATACTGCTCCTACAGTATATACAAGAATATTGATCTAAATGGGAAATAAGAGTCTTCCCCTATGACTGGTATTATCCTTGATGGCTGAATCTCCATCTTGTCTGATTCCTTCCATTCCCCTGGATGCACCCTGATAAAAGGCTGTGTTATTTTCCCGCACTTTCTGGGTACTTACATATAATTGGTCAGCTTTCTTGGACGATGTAATTAAAGTAAAGTATTTAGGAATAATGTAGCAACAAGAAAGGTCCCGGAGGTCAGCAGACGAATATTGGAAACATTAGAGGTATATAGCTCCTGTTTAATAATTGCTCACAGCGATGTGCCGCCTGTCATTGTGCTTCCCATAAGGCTACCTTAACCAAAGCTATATTTAAAAGTCACTGGAGTAGAAGCGAGGAGACGAGAAAATCACAGTCATTTTGCAGAAGAAAGAAAAGTGAAAAACATATGTATTATACCAATGGCATAGGAGTAAAGTGCTACATAAGTGCTTACAGTATTATTGACCGGCAGCATTAATAGGAGGGTATTGTATCTGATATGGAGAGGTAGGAGATTAGAAAACATTGATTTCTTTTAGAAACAGCGCCACTTTAGTATATGGGCTGTGTCTGGTACTGCAACTCATGTGTTTCCTTTGCATGCCCTATAGTTACACTACTGCTTTTAGCAGATCCTAGGCCCTTTGTCTATTTACTATACAGTATATGTTTGTTCATATAGTTGGTGTGTTGGTATGTACACATACAGTGTGTATTACATATAAACAAAGTGTGTGTGCACATACAGCCACGAGCCCTATCACCCCTCTAACAGGTGAAGAAAATAACACACTATGTGCTGACAATGGCTCCTAAGCAAGATTGGGATATATAATAGACTGTGCTGGAAAATAATAAAGTATTCTTACCTGTCCCTGTGGCCGCGCAGCACTGTTCCGGAGTACTATTGACGGCCGACAGCCACCTGCGGCTCTTTCAGCTGCAATGTCACGTACCCGGGTGATTGATTGTCTGCTCAGCCAATCGGTGACTGGGGCAGGAAGCCCCCCTACTCACTGACTGGCTGAGCGGGCAATCACTCAATCATGTGATGTTGTAGCAGGAAGAGCTGGGTACGTGACTTATCCGAATTCCAGCTGAGAATGACAGTAGGCGGCCGTCAAAGAGACCTGGAAGCTGCGCAAAAACGGGTCCGTTTACTTTACTATCCCCGCCCCCCCCCCCCCCTTTTTTTTTCAACTTCACGGGAATTCATTTTTAAATCAGAATTATTAGAAGTTGGGAACGTGTAACCATTGAGTGATCATAGTAGTGCCTGGTCATCTCTAACACTGCAGGTACTGTGAGGGGTTCCCATTGAGTGATCATAGTAGTCCCTGGTCATCTCTAACACAGCCGGTACTGTGATGAGTTCCCAATATATAGTGGTTAGTACACATTAAAAATGCTCCAAGACTTGACAGTAATCACGTGGATGTTACCTTGACAAGTACCACCTAAATACCCATTATACAGACCAAGTTCCCCCTTCATGGCAGCGGGGCCCCCTCATAGAAGCGCATAAATCCCTGTGGGGCCACACTGTAGGCATTGTTCAGAAAAGAGGAACATGATGAAGGGATTAGGGTGGTGACTTGGCCTTTAGATCGATATATCAATAGATTACGTGGAGTCTGAGTCCTGATGGAGGTGCTACAAGGGAGACCTACACAATGTTGGAAAGGTGTCATTAGTCTTACATATAGTAGAAGAATAATGGGAGAAAGATTGACTGCATTGGCTGCGGTGGAAATGGAAGTAGGTCATGTCCAAATATATATCTGGATAGGACAATGATGTCCAACCTTTTTGTATCTTCAAATAAAAAGAAGGTATCACCCCGTCTCCCTGGCATTGATTTGACTTCTTGATGGCAATGGTATATTTTCGGAATCCAGAGCCTCTATCCTTAAAGGGAACCTGTCACCAAGACAATGCTATCTAATCTTTTGTCATCATGTTATAGAGCAGAAGGAGGGGAGCAGATTGATATATATCTTTGTGGAAAAAGATTCAGTATAACTTGTAATATATTCATTGAAATCCCTGATCATTCTGTGTTAAGGAGTCCAGTGGGCGGTGTCACTTAATGGACTGGACTCTATAGCATGGAAACATCAGAAATTTCAATCAATAAATTACAAGTTATACTGAATCTTTTCCAATAAAGGCATATATCAATCTGCTCAGCTCCTTCTGCTCTATAACATGATGGGAATAGCTTAGGTAGCATTTTTAGGATGACAGG
Organism: Dendropsophus ebraccatus; assembly: GCF_027789765.1. Lineage (NCBI taxonomy): Eukaryota > Metazoa > Chordata > Amphibia > Anura > Hylidae > Dendropsophus > Dendropsophus ebraccatus. The sequence continues at coordinate 211,293,144 of NC_091454.1, read as the reverse complement.
TTCCCTCTAAACCTTTGTTTTTGCTGCCAGCTCCTAATTCAGTACAATTGTTTACTTGCCTGATGACCATAACCTTAACTATCCTCAAGTATACGTGATGCTTCTTTAACACTCATTGAAGGCATCTAAACTTTACTGAGAGTTGAGAACAGCATTATTTTTAGGGCAGGAAAAACTAATGAAAAAACAACAAAAAACTAAACAAAAAAAGCAACTCTGCACAGTCAGTGATTCTAATCATCAAGATGAGAACAAGGAAGTTTAATCTCAAGAGTTTGGAGATTCTGCACTTTTGCTATGACTTGCCGCATCCCTAGGGGCTTGTATACGTGTTGTAATTCAACCCGGCATATTGGTGCAGCTTGACAACGATGGAACTTTTATGTAAGAGAGGTGAAGATCTTATAAAGTACAGCCCATAAATAGTTATCAGAACACTTTTATAATATATTGGGGGATGAAACGACTTCATTAGAATTTTATGTTCACTAAATGTTCCTCTCAGTAAAGTACCACTGACTGTAACCTGATAGAGAAAGGCACAGCCACGACCTACATGATTTATTAATGAATATGGATATCCAGCTGCAAAGTGGAGGCTATCGATGAAGTCAAAAAGTACTGTGCAAGACACCCTTCAAGAACTATAGAGAGGGGGGGGGGGGGGGGAAGAAGACAGAAAAAGAGAACAAAACAGAGCAAAAACAAAGTAACATGAGAAAGACGAAAGAAGGAATGAGGATGGAGAAGAAAACATTAAAGGGGAATTCAAACCTGCGGATAGCTCCCTACATAGGGCGTTGAGGGTGAAGGTATGTCTCTTACCTTCATCCTCAGTACTGTTCCTGTGCAGTTTGTAGTGTAATCCTGGGCCATTTGGAGCTACCTTTGGCGGGGCCCCTTCTAATAATCATCAATGGAGTGGGTCGGCCAGGGGCGGGCCGGATCGGTGCTCTGGTGGTGATAGCCCCGCCCCCAGTGCTTCAAATGGCTATACCAGACACAGGTCATTATCAAACAGCAGCCTAGAAAAGACATTGGGGGAAATGTATGAAAAGGCGTAAATGCCTTTTTTAGACGCAGATGGGGCAGATCGGCGTAAAAAATATTCACAAATGGTATTTTTGCAAATATTTTTCGCATCTGCCCCATCTTTGCCAGTGGGACGGAGAGGGGGCGTTATGGGGGGTGCGGCTACACGCAGAGGAGGCGTGGCCTCTGTGTGCGCCGCATTTATCATTTTTTTTCTGTGAAAAAAATGATACTGAAACCTACGCCAGCTCTGAGCACGGGCTCCGTGCGATCGGGATTTATGTAGAGGCAATGCGCCTCTACATAAATCCCCTGAGCTCCAGAGCTGCGGGGACATTTGTAAGCCTGGCGTAAAAAACAACGGACTTTATAAATGTCCCCGATTGTGTGAACATAGCCTTAATCTGGATGGCAAAGGCCCCTGGTATATTTACACATTGTATTTTGATCAGTATTAGACCACGACCACACAAAGTCTTTTTTTTTTTTGCCGTTTGCCATACGTCATTTTGAGGCCAAATAACGGCCGTCATGGTTAAGTACTCATATGGGGGCACAGAGCTGCACTGGGGGCCCGATGTAATTGCACAGATGACAATGGAGACAATGACGGGCATTGTTAACATTGGGACATGACCACAGAACGTCTTTTTTGGTTGTTTGAGGGCCGTTCTTTAGGAGGGACATCATTTCACGGCCAAATCACGTATATATATGTACAATGATGGCCTTTATTTGGCAGCAGAAAAAGAGGTTGTGTGGTTGTGGCCTTGGTGTGACTATGGATAGGTGGGCTAGTGCTTACATTATTATATTAGATTATTATTAGGCAATGGCCCCCATAGAACACGCACAGGCTACCACCGCAGAACATGCAAAAGGAAAAAGTACCATAGATTCCTTTCTACAACCTTCTTATAGGAACTAGGTAAGTGTCCCTTTTACAGCATTGGCCACAAAGGACATATTACCAGTTACCATGGATACCGTTTTATTGATGTACTCAAATGTAATGTATTTTATAGCTCATATTGTTCACAAAAAAACGAAAATTCATTATGATTAGCTAAAAAAATAAAATAAAATCTTTGTCAAAATCTAATCGGCAGCAGAGTGACGCGTTCCCAGCTCTCCGGGGAAGCCTAACGTGGAGCGTCTGATATCACTGGCATTGCCAGGAGCAATTTATTTTCCATCTTCGTTCCTTAAAGGCCAAGGGCCTAAAGAAATCTACTGGAGATGCGTATGTGGCCCTGAGGCCATTCGGGCTAGAGAGACTTGATGAAACTTCTACTTTCATCCTGTGATCTAATTCTGAATTCTCCCACACACTTTTTTTTGTCCTTGATAATTTCATAATTTCAGTAAGATTACGATGTAGAATGAGACTAGAGGATAGCGAGCCTGAGAAAGCAGCCACCCCACGGCACAGGTTAGGATCACGCCTTGTATCTAGAATGCACTATCCTTGGCTATCCTTGTGAGCAATCTTAAAGGGGTTGTCCAGTGAAACTTTTTTGTTCTTTCAAATCGACGGGTGTCAGAAAGTTATATAGATTACTTCTATTTAAAAAATCTTCAGTCTTCCAGTACTTATCAGCTGCTGTATGACTTGCAGGAAGTGCTGTATTCTTTCCAGTCTGGAGAGTGGGAGAGGTTTTCTATGGGGATTTGCTACTGCTCTGGACAGTTCCTGACATGGACAGAGGTGGCAGCAGAGAGCACTAAGCACTGATAGGTGGTCTGGCGCCTTGTGAGTGTCTCTTAATAAATCCGGCAGTGTGAATGGACGCTGAGCTTCATTTAAGACCACCATACGAGTACACCGTCTTGAAGAATGTCCCCCGATGTGTTTGGTCAACTTTTCACTAAAGTGTATGGGGGAGTCTATACACACCATAGAGACCTCTGTGAGGTTCCTAGAAGGGTGGAGTTCAGACCACGTTGCCTTCTGGTAAGGGACTCACGGCCCGTCCAGCCGCTCACCGCAGGCATGGGGAGAGGAAAGTTCATACTCCTGTTTAAATTCCCTCCTGCCGGCTGCCAGTTTAAAAAATGGCTGGACTTCTCCTTTAATACATGAAGAAAATGTGTTGGAATCCCACCTCTATGGGTTCTACATTGTAAGTAAAGAAAATTGTTGGGAAATAACCAAAAAGGGTCAACATATAGGGCAAACAAGCCCCAGTACCTCGAGTGTTTACGGACGGTAAAGGGTGCCCAATTTAGTCAAACGGCTAGTTGCATGAAGTGGCTGTAGATGGGGGCCATGGTGGTGCCATCAGCTCACCATAATGGAGACCACACCCAATACTTCAGTCATTTAACCTCTTACATCTGTTCTCATTAATGATCACATCCAATCAAGTCACGACCCAAGATAGAGAAAGAACCTGGGGGTAAACACAGTTCCTCATTATTAGGACCTCGGGGCTTTGGTCTATTTAGGGACATGTAGTGTCAATAACTCTAGAAGAAATGGGCAGACTTCTCACTAAGCTCGATTACCGTATCAGTTCCCTATTATTTATTTGCGCAGAATACATCAGCATTAAGTACATAACAGGATCCCCAGTGACGCCGCTTCTCTCGTAGTTAGTTGACACAACGACAACGTTAGACTGGATTAGCCAATATTTATCTCATTTAATTAGTAATATTTAGGTATGTTTACTGAAATTTGTGAGCTTAATTCTAATGCTGCTCCGGCTCCAGGCTTAGGATTTTACTCATCCCCATATAGAGAAAGTAATTAAACGCTACTCCCCGCCGATTCCCCGGCGAGACAGACGCTTCCAGAAAGGGGAATAGTTTGGGCTTTTCTATAAATCAGTATAAATACCTATGTACATAGAGAAGTCACGATGTAGACGAGTCAGAGCCAGACTTCCCATCTGGCAATTACGGCAAATGCAAGATGGGCAAATCCATGGCATGAAATTACTGTTGCCCCCTGACTATAGGTGCTTCTTCTCCATCTTCCCAGACTCCTATACTACTTCTCTTCTGTTACCCCTTACCCTTTCCTAGCAGGCGCCATATTACCAGCTGCTGCTGCCCTCGGCACTAAACCTGAAGACGCCGCCCTCTTCACTCGCCAGTTAGCATCAGGATTTTCTAGTTTCTGAACATCATATCAATATCTGATCAGGCATCGCATTTAAAACCGCCACACCAGACCTGAACAATACCGCCATACCAGACCTGACCAATACCGCTATACAGTGACAGGATAACACCGCCATACCAGACCTGACCAATACCACCATACAGTGACTGGATAACACCACCATACCAGACCTGACCAATACTGCCATACTGTGACTGGATAACACCACCACACCAGACCTGACCAATGCTGCCATACCACACACCCCCCCCCTTCCCCCTGCTCCCTGCTGCTGCCCACCTGAAAGGTGCTGCCCTAGGCTACGAACCACGGGTGCCTAGTGGTAAATACGGCCCTGTCTGTAGTCCCTCACCACAACCACCAACAATAGAGGCTTCTGTTTGTGAGTGTGTATTTCTTTATTACTAGGCACTTGTAGCACCTATATGTTTTAAAGGTGTATTTATTCTAGGTTATACTGCGACTTTTGGTACCTTATTGCTATAATGTAAGTTGAATACCAGGTTAGGCTTGGTTTGTAATTCCTTAGGCCCACCTTCACAGGTCTGTGAAATTTACTCGGATTTCTTATTCAGAAATCTAGATAAACTTCTGGTCCCATAGGGTTCTATTGGGCACGGAGACCCTTCAGGATCTTTCCTGAAGGGTGTCTGTGCTAGAGAATGTCTCCAGAAAATTTGGGGCATCCAAAATTCTGGACAGCTCCAGATGCACATCAGGAATCTGTTTAGAATTTGAGCCCACTCCCCCACCCTCATCCTCCCTGTCTTCCCCACCCATCACTATGTGTTGATGGTGCTCTTGTTTTTTTGGGGTTTTGATGCTGAAAACTTAAAAACATAAAAAAACAAACAAAAAAAAACTGAATTTGAGGATGCATTGCATGGTAACCCAGGCAAGTGGTGACTAGTGCTAATGCTGGCCCTTTACCTGTACATGCTCCTAATCTTGAGCGCATACAAATAAATGCAGCACTGTGATTGACCGAGCTGGGAGCCATTGGCTCCCGACCCTGTCAATCACTCTTGTGCTGGACACAGCATATTACCTTCAGCGACAAGAGGCCACTACCTCTCCCCCAGCATTGCAGTCACGTGTGATGTCATTTGTACACATGCAAAGCCAAAAGAGCATAAGAAAAGCCGTCCGGGAGTATGTTATTTATTTTTTTCTTCCTGCGATTTTATGTTTATCATGAAGCAGCCTGAAAGGTTTTATGACGGTATAAACAGCCACGACCATGTAAAGAGGGCCTTAACTGGTGCCAAAAATTTGGAATTTACTTCTATTAATAAATCTAAAATATTTCAGTACTTTTCAGCTGCTGTATGTCCTGCAGGAAGTGGTGTATTCTTTCCAGTCCGACACAGTGCTCTCTGCTGCCACCTCTGTCTATGTCAGGAACTGTCCAGAGCAGGAGAGGTTTTTATGGGGATTTGTTACTGCTCTGGACAGTTCCTGACAGGAACAGAGGTGGCAGCAGAGAGCACTGTGTCAGACTGGGAAGATTACACCACTTCCTGCAGGACATACAGCAGCTGATAAGCACTGGAAGCCTTTTTTTTAATAGAAGTAAATTACAAATCTATATAACTTTCTGGCACCAGTTGATTAAAAAAAATGGTGAACAATCCCTTTAAGTTACTACTAAGTTATACAGAGAGTTTTAGTACTTCAGTATTCTGCCGTTTGTTCATTACTTTGTTAGGGCAGGTTCACACCACGGAGTTCTCAAGGATAAACTCTGTGGAATTCCGCCGACTGTACACGCTCACGGACGCACGCCTTTCCGCCGGCTCCATAGACACCATTCTATGGGCTGGCTGATTCCACATTCCTCAATGTGAACCCACCCTTATGCTGGGATATGTAGTACCTCAGTGTCTGTAATTATTGTATAATACTGAGCAGGTGGCAGACACTGGAAATCACACTACGGTAACTGAGAATGTTATAATCTGGCCATGTACCTGAGAAGAACTACAACTGGATAAAGACCATCTCCAGTGTGAACCATTACCAGTCACTAACAATAGAACAGAACACTAATGAAATATCACATTGTGACAGCGTCAACATTCATAATAACCTGAAGAATAGGAATAGCGTTAATAGGAGAAATGTGCGTGAAAACATCAAAGTGTTAACATGCAAAAACATGATCATATTGTACACCAGCAACAGATGGTGACAATAAAACGTACCGCTCCTGTCTCTAAGCAGTGTGACAGACAAATATTGTGCTGTATGGACCCCATATAGTACACAGTATATAGTATATATACTGCTAGACATCCAGAACAACACCTGGAAGCATCATACTGCCATTATACAAAGTGGTCAGACAGCTAAATGTGCCACTCAGATCGCTATACACACAACACTATGGACACTGCATGGAAAGCCCAAATGCTTGGGGGTGCTCAAAATACTATTAAAGGGGTGAAAGTTGTTTTTTTTTTCAAATCTACAGGTTTCATGAAAATATATAGATTTGTAAATTACTTCTATTTTAAAATCTCCAGTCTTCCAGTACTTATCAGTTGCTGTATGTCCTGCAAGAAGTGGTGTATTCTCTCCAGTCTGACACAGTGCTCTCTGCTGCCACCTCTGTCCATGACAGGAACTGTCCAGAGAAGTAGCAAATCCCCATAGCAGTTCCTGACAAGGACAGAGGTGGCAGCAGAGAGCACTGTGTCAGACTGGAAAGAATACCCTACTTCCTTCAGGACATACAGCAGCTGATAAGTACTAGAAGACTTCATTTGTTTTCAATAGAACTAATTTACAAGTCTACATAACTTTCTGAAAAAGTTACTTTAAAAGGAAAAATAAATTGACATCCTGTATTAAACCCCAGAGCTGCACTCACTATTCTGCTGGTGGGGTCACTGTGTGCATACATTACATTACTTATCCTATATTATACTCCAGAGCTGCAGTCACTATTCTGCTGGTGAGGTCACTGTGTGCATACGTTACATTACTGATCCTGTACTGATCCTGAGTTACATCTTATATTATACTCCAGAGCTGCAGTCACTATTCTGCTGGTGGGGTCACTGTGTGCATACGTTACATTACTGATCCTGTACTGATCCTGAGTTACATCTTATATTATACTCCAGAGCTGCAGTCACTATTCTGCTGGTGGGGTCACTGTGTACATACATTACATTATTTATCCTGTACTGATCCTAAGTTACATCCTGTATTTTACTCTAGAGCTGCACTCACTATTCTGCTGGTGGGGTCACTGTGTACATACATAACATTACTGATCCTGTACTGATCCTGAGTTACATCTTGTATTATACTCCAGAGCTGCAGTCACTATTCTGCTGGTGGGGTCAGTGTGTACATACAATACATTACTGATCCTGTACTGATCCTGAGTTACATCCTATATTATGCCGGAGGAAGATACAGCTGGCCCGCACCACTAATTAAAGCACCAATGTCTAGGAGTCTGCGGCGGTAGGCGTGCAGGACAGGTGGCAGGTATTCGGCTGAAGACCGGGGGTGCAAGACGATATGGTAGTAATGCAAATTGTGAAATGTAGATAAATCAGCACTCACCCGGTAGCCGGGTGAGTGCTGATTTATCTACATTTCACAACATCCTATATTATACTCCAGAGCTGCAGTCACTATTCTGCTGGTGGGGTCACTGTGTACATACATAACATTACTTATTCTGTACTGATCCTGAGTTACATCCTGTATTAAACCTCAGAGCTGCACTCACTATTCTGCTGGTGGGGTCACTGTGTACATACGTTACATTACTGATCCTGTACTGATCCTGTATTTTGACCTGAGTCTCTGGTGTGTACCACAGATACAACTACACACAATCTTGTAGCTATTACATTCACTGTTATTTGAGAAATTACACATTATGGGGGAGGCTGAAGAGTTTTGCTTTCCAAGCGGAAGGTTTTAATTTCTCGACACTACTGGAGATGTATGGGAGGATGCCTTTTGGCGTCTTACACAGGAAATCACATTTAATAGTTATTTCTGGTAATGGGCACTCAATAGAGCTATTAATGTAGGCCAGAAAAAAATAGAAATGCAGAGAGTGCATAAAGATTTACTTAAAAGGGTTTTCTGGGACTAGATAAACATGGATGAAAGGACTGATGTGAACCACCTTTCTCTACTTATAAGGCCCCTTTGTTTATGGCTGAGCGGCGCTGTGCTCTGTAGGGTTGGGCTCAGCTCAGATCTCTTCTGGGACAATCACATCCATGGGAAGCTGAACAGAAATATTTACTGTCACAGCTTCCTGTTCTTAAATGGAACCTGTCACCAAGACAATCGCCATCATGTTATAGAGCCGGAAGAGCTGAGCAGATTGATATATATCTATGTGGGAAAAGATTTAGCATAGCTTGTAATATGTTGATTGAAATCCCTGATCATTCTGTTGTAAGGAGTCTAGTGGGCGGGGTCACTCAATGGACTGGACTCTTTAGCATGGAAGCATCAGAGTTCCCCCATACTGTATACCTCCCTCCACCTTTCTAGTTCTTTCCCCATACTGTATATCCCCCCTCTGCAGATAGTCCCCATACTTTATATCTCCCTGCCCCCTCTGTAGTTGGCCCACATACTCTCTGTCCCCCTTATTCAGTGTACATTACTGGGCAACTTCTTACTCCTGCTGCCTCCCCTGCAGCTTGTGCTGAGCAGGTGGGGGGCGGAGCATAACAAGTCTGGCCCTGATTGGCTGATGCTCAACCACCCAGTGTCAGGGATGTGATCAAATGATTATAACTAGGGCTTATTTTTGGTATAGGACTTATATTTCAAGCCTACTGCAAAACACCTGCAAAATCAACCTAGGTCTTATTTTTTGCCTTATGGTACTTTTACACGGAGCGATAATTCGCCCGAACGCACGATTAAAGATTTTGAATGAACAATGTTTTTTTTTATAAAGATCAGCGTTTAGACCAGTTTGCGGCCCCCACCACTTTACTGCCCGGCGGCCCCCCTCCTTGCCAGAGCACTGCCCTGGCGTCCGCCGCCCGGCCCATTGATCGATCACTCTTGTGACCGCAAGCAGTATTTTGCTTGCGGTCACAAGAGTCTGTGTTGGACGGCCCCCGGTGATGCTGCCTCCCTGGGGGTGTCCCCGGGATTCCCGGGCAGCACGTGCACCAGGGAGCTGTGTGCGCAGCGGCTGTTGCTTCCGGGTCAGGGAGCGCTGACCCAGAAGTAGCAGCCCGGCGCACAGCTCCCTGGTGTGCGTGCTGCCCGGGAATCCCGGGGACACCCCCAGGGAGGCAGCATCATCCAGGGGCCTGTCCGTAGGAAGGGAGATGCGACGGGGGATCGAGGTGTTAGGTGAGTTGTTTTTTGTTTTGTTCTTTATCTGCTTTGCGGGGGACAAGATATGGGGACAACATCTACAAAGAGGGAGGGGGGGGGGGCATGTATAACGGGACAACTCAGTGGGGGCCTTTATAAGGGAGGCATCTATTTGGGGGGGAAAGATAAGGGAGGCATCTATATGGGGGAAAAGTTAGGAAGGGGGCAACATAAAAGAGGCATCTATATTGGGGGGAGATAAGGGGGGCAACATAAAGGAGGCATCTATATGGGGGGCAGATAAGGGGGGCAACATAAAGGAGGCATCTATATGGGGGGAGATAAGGGGGGCAACATAAAGGGGGCATCTATATGGGGGGGGAGATAAGGGGGGCAACATAAAGGAGGCATCTATATGGGGGAAAGATAAGGAGGGGACTACATGGGGACATCTACTATAGGGGGACTACACAGAGAGGGGCTCCCAAGGAGATGCACATGGGGCCATCTATATGGAAGACTGAGCAAGGGGCCATCTCTACACAGAGGGGGGCATATTTTATAAGGTGGATTACATAGAGTCAGCCTACCCACTAAACGAGGGTGTAAATGGGACAATACAGATGTGCAGTGTGTATAGAGATGAGGATGGTGCCAGTGTGAGGAGCCTAATATGTGGATTCTGTGGATTCGTGGCTCGGAGAAGTTCTCACAATGGCCCAGGACAGAAGGAGAAGATGATGAAAAGGGAAGAACTCCGATCAATGAAGACGTCCCCTGTGAGTCACCTGATGTAACTTTCATGTTCAGAAAGTTAAATGTTAAGGAACTGTCAATACAGACATTTGAATCTGAATAATAATAATTACATTTGATGACATTGGAATGTTTTTGTAAGAGCTTTTCTTGTGGAAACCCTGATGCGGCCCAGACTCTCCCAGACTCTACCTCCAGCGGCCCCCGGGTAAATTGAGTTTGAGACCCCTGCTTTAGACAGAACGATACATCGTACGGAAAAATCGTTATGCGATCGTTTTGCGATCGCTTAAGCCTATCTCACACATAGGTGAAATCGTTGAAAGACTGTTTACACTGAATAATCAGCGAATTTTTTGCGAACGATCAACAGTAATTTGAGAACATGTTGAAAGATCAAAATGAACGATTTCTCGCTCGTCGTTTGATCGTTCGCTGCGTTTACTCATACGATTATCGTTCGAATTCGATCGTTAGCATGCAAAAACGAACGATAAATCGTTTCGTGTAAAAGGACCATTATTGATCCAGCACCTGTGCAGTGTTCAGACAGGAGATGAATAGGACAAATCCTACCAGGACCATACCTAATGTTTAAGAGGACGGGGAGGAGGGACGGAGGGGCGTCGCAGGCATAGGGCACAGACACTCTAGTCCATGCCAATTTGACACAGGGCTGCAAGTTTAAAAGTTGTTTTTCAGTTAATACTATGTTGTCTGTCTGCTTCTCCTACCCTTACCATCCAACTATATCACCCATCCCACCATCACATGACATCCTACCAGGCTGTAGAGTTATCATTGTGCACCCAAATAACAGCCATTATTTTAAAAAATGTCCGTTATTCCACAAATAATGGACGTTGGCATTAAATAACAGTCGTTATCTGGGTGAAAAATGACAACTGTCCAAAAAACGGCCAAAACAAGAGGTTGTGTTAAAGGTGTTTTCCCACAAATATTACTTATCCCCATCCAGCCTTTGGCTTACACATTTTCAGCTGAACTCTGGAGTGCGGCCAATGTACGAAATAAGGAGGAAGAGGTGCTTAGCTGTCTGACGGAGATTAAAGAGTCTGTGCGTTCGCATTTTTTCAAGAAAGATCCCAAGTGAAAGTAATTCCTCCGGTTACCGCACAGAATTGTTTGCAGTAAACAATTTAAATGAGAAGCCCCACCTGAGCCGACTGACCAGCCTCCTATTCAATCATCCAGCCTCTCCAGATGACAGAGGAAGCTTCTGCATCCAAACCGGGTCTGACCAGACAGTGGAAAACGCTGAGCCCACAATGCTATCAGCAATATCTAGTATCTAGAATTATTAAACTTGCCATACACATTGTATAAGTGTTGGTGAAACCTCAATTTCAGCTGGAAGAGATAAGCAATTAATCATAGTGGCTTTCATGGTATCCATAGTGGCCTCCATAGTACCGATAGTGGCCTCCTTGGTACCCATAGTGGCCGCCATAGTACCCATAGTCAGGGCCGTCTTACCCATTGGGCATGGTAGGCGGCTGCCCGGGGGCCCTTGCATCCTAGGGGGCCCCTGCCCCAGTGGCAGACCTATCGCATGTGCAGCCGGGACCCCGAGGAGGAGAGGGGCCAGCTGCGGCCGCTGCTCCCTGCCAGGCAAGGTTTTAAAACAGGGGCCTGGGGCTGCTTACAAAGATCTCTGCAGCCAAATGTCCCCTAATCAATTAAAGCAAGCAGGCTGCGGCTGGCTACATTGAGGTACGCACGCACACTCTGCAATTTCCTCGGTGCCTAAGTGAGCAGCTGGAGTTTGGTGGCCTCACAGCCGCCTCCCAACCTCCTAGCCCCGGCACACAGGACTTGTGCAGTGCACGTGCACAGCTGCTGGAGTCTGCTCTCCCCCACCCGGGCAGTAGAGTGGCCTGCACTCCCCCCACCCTCGGAGGACGCAGTAGATTAACCCCTCCCCCCGAGCCCTCACCCAGGATAGAGTGGGAGTGTTCTTGAGTATGCAATGGGGTGAGTGTTCTCTGCTGAGTGTGCTGTGCTATGAAGTAAGGAGTGTGTGCTGTGTGTAATGGGGTATGTGTGCTGTGTGTAATGGAATATATGTGCTGTGTGTAATGGGATATGTGTGCTGTGCTATGTTAATGGGGTATGTGTGCTGTGCTATGTTAATGGGGTATGTGTGCTGTGCTATGTTAATGGGGTATGTGTGCTGTGTGTAATGGGGTATTTGTGCTGTGCTATGTGTAATGGGGTATGTGTGCTGTGCCATGCTATGTGTGCTGTGCTATGTGTAATGGGGTATGCTATGTGTAATGGGGTATGTGCGCTGGGGTATGCTATGTGTGCTGTGCTGGGGTATGTGTGCTGTGCTATGCTATGTGTAATGGGGTATGTGTGCTGTGCTATGCTATGTGTGCTGGGGTATGTGTGCTGTGCTGGGGTATGTGTGCTGTGCTATGCTATGTGTGCTGGGGTATGTGTGCTGTGCTATGCTATGTGTGCTGGGGTATGTGTGCTGTGCTATGCTATGTGTGCTGGGGTATGTGTGCTGTGCTGGGGTATGTGTGCTGTGCTATGCGTGCTGGGGTATGTGTGCTGTGCTATGCTATGTGTGCTGGGGTATGTGTGCTGTGCTATGCTATGTGTGCTGGGGTATGTGTGCTGTGCTATGTGTGCTGGGGTATGTGTGCTGTGCTATGCTATGTGTGCTGGGGTATGTGTGCTGTGCTATGCTATGTGTGCTGGGGTATGTGTGCTGTGCTATGCTATGTGTGCTGGGGTATGTGTGCTGTGCTATGTGTGCTGGGGTATGTGTGCTGTGCTATGCTATGTGTGCTGGGGTATGTGTGCTGTGCTATGCGTGCTGGGGTATGTGTGCTGTGCTATGCTATGTGTGCTGGGGTATGTGTGCTGTGCTATTCTATGTGTAATGGGGTATGTGTTCTGTGCTATGCTATGTGTGCTGTGCTATGCTATGTGTGCTGTGCTATGCTATGTGTGCTGGGGTATGTGTGCTATGCTATGTGTGCTGGGGTATGTGTGCTATGCTATGTGTGCTGGGGTATGTGTGCTGTGCTATGCTATGTGTAATGGGGTATGTGTGCTGGGGTATGTTATTTGTGCTGGGGTATGTGTGCTGTGCTGCTGAGAGATTGTTTTGTGAATTAAAGTTTATGTTAACAATAATTTGTATTTTTTATTGTAAGTAATTGTACTGGCTAGGGGCGGGGTTGCATAGATGGGGGGGTTTTGATGGTGGCGGCCAGGGGGGGCTGGGGGCCAAATCGCACCTCTGCCCAGGGGCCCATAATGCTGTTAAGACGGTCCTGCCCATAGTGACCGCCATGGTACCTATAGTGGCCTCCATAGTACCCATAGTGGCCTCCTTGGTACCCATAGTGGTCTCCTTGGTACCCATAGTGGCCTCCTTGGTACCCATAGTGACTGCCATGGTACCTATAGTGGCCTCCATGGTACCCATGTACCCATAGTGGCCTCCATGTTACCCCTAGTAGCCTCCATGTTACCCATAGTGGCATCCATTCTACCCATAGTGACCACCATGGTACCCATAGTGGCCTCCATAGTACCCATAGTGGCCTCCTTGGTACCCATAGTGGCCTCCTTTGACTAAAGATATTAGGAAAGTGTGGGATCAGGCATGTTGGATTTTAGCTGCCTGATCCTTTTGCTCTCCCTTGAAGATAAGGTAGATCCAGAGATGTCTGGCAGCATAGTCGCCCTCTCTCCTTATTGATAATATATGCATCACCCAAGTGTATGGGGATTGTAAGAAATAGCTTTCTGCTAAACCAGAGTTCGATCTATGGCTATCACATGTATACAGTCAGAATCTTCCTACAACCCCTTTAACACCCTCTTGTATCTATTACCAGAAGCCAGTTTTGTGTATACATGTACACATATAATACTCTACCCTGTTTGGCTGTATTAGGAGCTGTAGATTTAGTGCCAAAATCAGGTCTGTAAGCTTTGGGACAGGTTTTTCTGATCTAACAGGATAGATTCCTGTCATGACTAAATATATGGAACGGGGACTCATCCAGAGCGGTGGAATATGTTGGCGTTACATAATAAATATATTATTATTACTATCTATGTTTTTTAAAACAATTTGATTACAGTAAACCTTGGGGGAGATTTATCAAACATGGTGTAAAGTAAAACTGGCTCAGTCGCCCCTAGCAACCAATCAGATTCCACCTTTCATTCCTCACAGACTCTTTGGAAAATGAAAGGTGGAATCTGATTGGTTGCTAGGGGCAACTGGGCCAGTTTCACTTTACACCATGTTTGATAAATCTCCCCCTTGTGTTTATATTGGCAAGAAAATCCAGAATCTAAAAAATGTTAAAGTTCAGAATTATTTATTTTTATTTTTTAAACTAGTTTGCCTTTTTTTTTTTTTTTTTTTTTTTTTTTTTTTTAAACTTTTTTTTGTGTGCAGATTTTCCAAATCCTATTAACTTCAGAGGGAAGATCACATCAGGAGTTAACACCAATTCTGATGCAAATTTAACTTTAAAAATTGAAATTTAACTTTAAATTTAAAAATTTCACTTTAAAAATTGAAATTGATGCAGAATCTGCGCTGGGATCCAGAAAATAACGGACTGTCTATGTAATGCATGGACCTGTTAACTCATGAACAAGAGACCCTCTTTGTAGCCACTCTCTGCTCTGGAAAACAGATCGGGCTCTGAATGAGAGGCCTTGTCTATTAGGCCTCATTCACACTTTCTGTAGGCCGTCTATAGCCACGGACACATAGCTACAGGCAGCCTATGGAAGCCTATAGGTTGTCCTCAATGCATGGACCCACCCTATAGACACTAGTGACCTGCCTGTTATTTTTGTGGCCCTGATCACTGCCCTGTAACATGTACAGAACGTGTGAACAGCACCATTAAATTGAATGGGTCCATAGTGCTGCCCGTAGCTGTGGCTTGGTGGTTTAGATCCACAACATTGCTTCAGGGCAACACAGTTTAATGCTGCTGTAGGTCTCAAAGGGATTTTTCAGGTTTAGAACTTTGATCAGCTGTTCAGCAGAGCCGATGCACTGGCACCTATACATTGGTACTGCTGCTCTGCTCATGTGCCTAATTCAGTAGGAGCAGTACTCTGCGGCACCACTACACAGTAGACAGTACAGGCCTGCCAGGAACTGTTCACTGTGTATAGTTGCTGGTGCAACGGCTCTGCTGTACACTTGGGGTAGGGGTGTTGGCACTCCACAGATCCTGTAGATAGGCCAACCATGTTATAAACCTGGAAAACCCTCCAGAGCTGCATTCCTAATTCTGTTGTCTTTTGCTTATCTCAGTCTTTCTCAGCTAAACTCCTATGACGCAGCTCACAACAATAAAGAATCTTCTCTATACAGTAGACAATGAATCAGCAGTGCTCTACAGGAAGAATTGCGATGCCTCACGATGCCGCAGCCTGAGAGCTAGTAGGAAGAAAGGAGAACTTTGAATGAGACAGTGTAGATGGGGAAAATGACATGATGGACAGTGCTGCACATCAATCCAGCAAGCAGAGTCAGGTCAGGTCATGTATTGTGAAGGTCAGTGCCGTAGACAGAGAGAGAGGCGAGAACTTTGTAAAGTTCCTTCTCCTCCTCAGTCTGTTATATTGCAGTGCGCCTGGTATCCAGTCTCTACAATTGGTGAAATTTTTTTTAAACCAGCATGAGATATTTAACAAAGGAATAAGATATAGCCCTGCCAATGGTGTCATTGTCACTAAACTCCCCAGCATGCACTGTTCCTGGTATATCCTATGCTCCATGCTCAGAAGCTGCACATTGTGTTCGCTCGGCTCACCTGCCCCGTCCTGTCGATCATTTCTCCATGAACTGAAGCAAATCTCCAATCTGTCATCGCTTCCCTGTGGATTTTGTGCTGACATTTTCCAGGTGGAAGAAAAATAATAATCATAGTAATAATTGAGCAGACCCGCTATGGGCCTTTCACTTTTATGCTGTTTAAACAATACCTCCTCAGCTTTATTTTCCATATATAACGTGTTTCCGTGAGTCTTACTGGAAATATACAAAGCACGGACATGCTACTTTCAACAATGCTTTTTTAGTCAATAGGCTGACATCGAGGTGTTTAGTAGCTGGTACTGCTAGCAATCAGCTGTAATCTGTGAGAGTCCTTGTAGCAAGTGTTCAGCACCCCCGCAGGGGAGGTGAAGAATTACACATGCTTCTTTGAAGTCAATGGGCTATCTGTGTAGTGTATGGATGTCCCCCAGAGTCAGTCGCTCTTTGTAACCAGGAAACCACTATTACCATCTCTATATTTACATACATTCATATCAAAAAGTCAGAGAGTGGGGCAGGCTCGGGAGCAGATGCTGGCCGTGTTTTACAATGGCAAAGGCCATAGTCAGATATAACTCTGATCTCAACCATTCAGCAATTTGACCATTTAGATGTGTGGTGCCCCACCACAGGGATTTTTTTTATCTCTCCTTTGCACCTCTCAAAAAAGCTCCTTCCTTCAGGTTAAGTGTTGATAAGGGTACTTTCGAGTTTCACCACTCAGTATTTTGTATTTCTATGTATTGCACAGCTGAGGAAGTTACTGTTTTATATGTACATGTGTTATTGTTGACCAATAGGAGGTGCTCTCTACTTCTAAGCAATCTATTTTCTTCTTTCTTATGCACACACTCATCCCCACCACTCACAGCGAGGCACACAGAAGCCCCTGTAGGAAGTTAGTTACTTGGTGGAGGAAGTGCAAGTCAGTCTTATCCAGATTCTCGTGGGTAACTGTAGGGCACAAGGTGGTCAGACCAAAGTCTATACACGGGTACAAGTAACTTCTCACTCAAAAGTATTCTCTAAAGTTCCTGCAGAGTACATTGCTACACTGGGTTGGGGCTCCCTCAACAAACTCTTCTCCTCTACTCTACTCTCAACTCTTCAAGCACCGCTACAACTACCTCTCTTCTATTCTACTTTTCCATTTCTATTTTTACTTTGTACGCACCAGCATCCATACACACAGCACCGTACACCTTGGGTTATTTTTCCCTGGACTCTGGGTGGCGCTACCAGTAGTCCTGGTGGGTCAGTTGCCACTCAGGACTACCGTGACAAGAGCCCAAGGGACCCATACCAACCCGGCAGTTCATCGACCATTGGGGAACACAGCCAGCCATGTAAACAAAGCAGGTACCAACATCACACCTGTGTGCTGGACAAGCACTGGCGTTACAAAAATAATATCTTTGGCTGAGCTGACACAACAACACCTATTCCTGTACCTCACCAAAGAGGTCAATAGCGACTGTGAAACAATCTCTTCTCCAGGTAAGTGCGTAGCACTTACCTAAAGAAGAGATTGTTCCGATCTTGAAAAACGTTGTGTGCCAATAGGCATCAGACTTAGAGATGAAGGAAACTCAAGCATGCTTGAGTCCAATCATTCGGCATATGAATACCGGTGGCTGAAAAAGTTGAAAGTCCTGGAAAACATGGATACAGCCATAATCCATAGGCATTATCCATGTTCTCCCAGACTACCTAAGGCTGCATCCAACTTCGAGTCAGGTTCATATTTTTCCCGAATGCATCACCATCTCTTCTTTCTGCTTTTTCCGCGTTTGCCTCGTTCTTATATATTTGATACGTGTTTGTCTGTCCTAGGACTAAATAATTTAATGTTTTGTGTATTGGTAAGCTCTCCCTTATAGTTCACCAATGGCACCCCATATAACAGAATCTAGAGGACAACAACAAAAATAATACAAATGCTATACATGAGACTTTACAAAGTTTGTGCAACAAACCCTGTATTTTTCCATAGCTTCCTATCGATCAGGAGCTGAAAACACCTTTCGCTAACATTGTTCTAGTTTAATACGAGAGAGCGGATTCTCATAAATACTTTGCTTTCAACATTTTTGAGCAATTTTTGAACAGGGAGAAAACAAGGCATGAAAATTTGATACAAGACGGTGAGGGTACGGCTGGAATATCAAATAGAGCCGCAGGAACATAACAAAAAGGAGCCTGGACTGGTAAACAGGGATTCAGAGGAAGTTGATCAAATAAGAGGAATAGAATTATGTACTAAAATTTTAGGGGGCAACGGGAGATGTCATATAGAGAAAGGGACAAGAATCGGGAATTACTGCGGGGCATTGACTTTGGGAGCAAGGTGACGTCCCACTGATTTTCATTACATAGAGAAGCAGTCTGATCCTATGGCATTTTTGGGGGCACGTGTTGCCTAGGAATAACTATTCTTGATCTCTTAAAGGGCTAACTAGGGGATAGGGTAGGATGGGGGATAACTAATGGATCTGTGGAGGTCCCAGTGGTCTGTCTTCTGACTGAATGAAGCAGCAGCAGATACAATGCTCTATTTATTCTCTATGGGGCTTCTGAACATTCGTTCTGAACAGCGTTCTCAAGTTCTTAGCAGTTGGATCTCCACCAAGAAGAAGAGTATGAAAGGATGATTCCCCTTACACAGGACACCGGATCTGATGTCATCTATAGGTGGCGGCTGCCTTAGAAACCTGATTTGCATCCAGGTCAGCAAAGCCCCAACCTAAGCCTAGAAAAAAAAGGGGAGCAATGTAGGAAAAGCATGTTCGGATTCGGCAACGTTCTCAGAATGGAACACTTGGCGCTTGATTTCCTGTGACTGCAGAAGTTGGATGTCGCCCTAGGGTTGCAAGTAAAACATGGATACAGCCTATGGCTTATGGCTGTATCCATGTTTTCCAGGACTCCGTAGGGCGGCATCAAACTTCTGCATCCGCAGGGAATCAATTGCCAAACAGTTTTACAGTTTTCAACACTATTGCCTAGCAATTGCATGAAGCAGACGGTAGGAGGCATGGTCGCCCAGTGGAACAAAGCATTGGAATAGGGCAAGGTGAGTAACAGCCATAATAAAGCCTCCGAAGTATTGTGAATAGGATTCAGCGTAAAATTATACAAAGATGACAGGTTTCCTTTAACCACCAGAGGAAATCTCACCATGACGGATGTTGTACAGAGATCGCCTTCATTTTGTAAAGTATTGTTCGGAGTGGTTGACGATAATGTTCTGTAATGACTATCCGCAGCCTTGACAGGCTGCATAGAACTGTCCAACCATAGCTAAATACATGTTTTTGTATGTAAATGACAATTTTCTCCAACAATTGCCCTTGAGATGTGCAAACAAGCGTTTTCAAAAGGCAGAATAATGGCAGCGTCTGCTTTTCATCTGAATTAGAATGTTCCTGAGAAATAATGATAGATGTGCGGAATATACCCATTGAATAGAGTCAATATTTGTAGCCCTAAGCAGCCTACATAGGAGCTGATCCAGCTAAATGGTCCCACCGGCCAACTACAAAGCTGCCAGGCAATGTACGCCTAATCGCATGCTTCCCAATAGCAAATCTGGACTGATCTTAATGCTGTGAGGGGGTCATTCCATGCAGAAGGAAAATAAGTCCTATAGTATTGAATGGCATTTTTGAAAGGACTAGCTGTGCGCCATGACACCAGGAGAGAAGATTAGTGAGGGGCAGAGTGGGATGGGTATAAGGAACAGGCCCTCTTTGGGAGTAAAGGCCTCGGCATAAATATTACTGTGGTCTTACAAATAGTGGGTAAAAGTGGCCAACCTTCAAGATGAAACCAATGCCCAAACATCAATAGACGGCATGGTGGCTTAGTGGTTAACACTGTTGCCTTGCACCTCTGAGCTCCTCGGCTTGACACTAAGGACATGATGTTCTTCCCATGTTTGAGTAGGTTTCCTCCAAGTACTTTGGTTTTCACCCCCACTCTAAAAACATACTGGTAGGTTATGATGAGTGTTTAACGTAAGGAAATGAATTACGGTACCGGGACTGATAGTAAAAGGAAACTAATAAAGATGAGCGCAACCTGACCATGTTCAAGTTGTATCACTCGACATTTGAATACCAGTGGCAGACAAAGATGGATGCAGCCCTAGGGACAGTGGCGTAGCTACCACGGGCATCCCAGATCTCCCTGCTCGCCTTGGGCCCTGACTTCCGGTTCCGGCGCGCGGGGAGCTCTGGGATGCGCGCGCTGCCGGGGATAAGACGAGACACCCCCGGCAGCCGCGCAGCAGCCGGGGACAGACCAGTAGGAGTGAGGATCAACGTGGGAGCATGTTGTCAGGTGAGTTAAGTTTTGTTTTGTTTTTTATCAGCCTGCACGGGGGTGGGGGGAAAGAGGGGGGCATCTATGGGGGTGGGGGGAAAGAGGACCATCTATGAGGGTGGGGGGAAAGAGGGGGGCATCTATGAGGGTGGGGGGAAGGATAGGGGCATCTATGAGGGTGGGGGGAAGGATAGGGGCATCTATGAGGGTGGGGGGAAGGATGCGGGCATCTATGAGGGTGGGGGGAAGGATGCGGGCATCTATGAGGGTGGGGGGAAGGATGCGGGCATCTATGAGGGTGGGGGAAGGAGGGGCCATCTATGAGGGTGGGGGGAAAGAGGGGGCCATCTATGAGGGTGGGGGGGGAAAGAGGGACCATCTATAAGGGAGGGGGGGAAGGGGACCATCTATAAGGGAGGGGGGGAAGAGGACCATCTATAAGGGAGGGGGGGAAGGGGACCATCTATAAGGGAGGGGGGGAAGGGGACCATCTATAAGGGGGGGGAAAGGGGACCATCTATAAGGGAGGGGGGGGGGAAGGGGACCATCTATAAGGGAGGGTGGGGGGAGAGAGGGGCATCTGTAAGGGAGGGCGGGGGGGAGGGGGCCATCTATAAGGGAGGGCGGGGGGGGGGGGGAGGGGGCCATCTATAAGGGAGGGCGGGGGGGGGGGGAGGGGGCCATCTATAAGGAAGGGCGGGGGGAGAGGGGGCCATCTATAAGGGAGGGCGGGGGGGAGAGGGGGCCATCTATAAGGGAGGGCGGGGGGAGAGGGGGCCATCTATAAGGGAGGGCGGGGGGGAGAGGGGGCCATCTATAAGGGAGGGTGGGGGGGAGAGGGGGCCATCTATAAGGGAGGGTGGGGGCCATCTATAAGGGAGGGTGGGGGGATAGGGGACCATCCATAAGGGAGGGTGAGGAGAGAGGAGGCCATCTATAAGGGAGGGGGTAGAGGGGGCCATCTATAAGGAGGGGGAGAGGAGGCCATCTATAAGGGAGGGGGTAGAGGGGGCCATCTGTAAGGAGGGGGAGAGGAGGCCATCTATAAGGGACGGGGTAGAGGGGGCCATCTGTAAGGAGGGGGAGAGGAGGCCATCTATAAGGGAGGGGGTAGAGGGGGCCATCTATAAGGGGGGGTGGGGGGAGAGGGGGCCATTTATAAGGAGGGCAACATGGGGGGAGAGGGGCCATCTATTTGGGGGGGCAACATAGGGGGAGAGGGAATACACAGAGGGGGGCATATATTATTAGGGGGTCACATAGATTCAGGGCTACCCACTAAATGAGGGTGTAAAGGGGCCAATACAGATGTGCAGCTTGTATAGAGATGAGGATGGTGCCAGAGTGAGGAGACTAATATGTCACCTATAGTAACAAAAGAATGGATATTATGAAGCCCAACATACCTGGCCATTCTTTCCCCTGACATCTGCTGTTGGAGGAGGCTCTTATATAGGGCTGGAGTCAGCACCCGGCTTACCCGGGCAAGTGCCGGGGCCCAGAGAGGGAGAGGGGCCCAACGCTATAATGTTTAGCCAGCTCACTGTAGAGCAGGGTGAGAGGGCTGAATATCAAAAGACAGAGGAGGAGCCTTTAAGTGAGAAGATCAGCCCCACAGAGAGGAAGAGGGAGAAGACTGAGCAGTGTTGTGTGTATGTGTCTCTCTCAGTCATTTAGTGTCTGTGGGTCAGTCAGTGTCTGTCAGTCAGTAATGTGTGAGTTAGTAAGTGTCTGTGTCAGTATTGTGTGTCAGTGATGTGTGAGTCAATAATGTGTGTGTCAGTGATGTCTGTGTCAGTCATGTGTGTCAGTGTGTCCATCAGTCAATGTCTGTGTCATTAATGTGTGTTTGTGTATATTAGTGTTGTCTTAAAGGCCCTATTCCACTAACAGATCTGACGAAAGATTATCTGCCAAAGATTTGAAGCCAAACCCAGGAGTGGATTTGAAAGGAGGAGAAATCCAGTCTTTCCTTTATGACCTGTTCTCTGATTATAGTCTGTTCCTGGGTTTGGCTTCAAATCTTTGTCAGATAATCTGTCGTCAGATCTGTTGGTCGAATAGGGCCTTAAGTGATTGTGCATAGTGTATAGATCAGTGATTTTCAACCTTTTTTGAGCCGCGGCACACTTTTTATACTTAAAAAATTCCCGGGGCACACCACCAACCAAAATGGCACAAAATGACACTAAAACAGTACATATTATACATATAGTTAATAATATAGATTCTTAATGTATTTATACTCACTCAGTGTGAAACCTGGGCCTGTTTTCTTCTCCCCCCTGTGCTTCTCTCCTGTGCTTTTCTCCACCATACTTCTCCCCCCTACTTCTCTCCTGTGCTTCTCTCCACCATACTTCTCCCCCCTGCTTCTCTCCTGTGCTTCTCTCCCCCATGCTTCTCTCCACCATACTTCTCCCCCCTGCTTCTCTCCACCATACTTCTCCCCCCTGCTTCTCTCCTGTGCTTCTCTCCACCATACTTCTCCCCCTGCTTCTTTCCTATGCTTCTCTCCACCATACTTCTCCCCCTGCTTCTCTCCTATGCTTCTCTCCTGTGCTTCTCTGCACCATACTTCTCCCCCCTGCTTCTCTCCTATGCTTCTCTCCCCCATGCTTCTCTCCTGTGCTTCTCTCCACCATACTTCTCTCCCCCCTGCTTCTCTCCTGTGCTTCTCTCCACCATACTTCTCTCCCCCCTGTTTCTCTCCACCAAACTTCTCTCCCCCCTGTTTCTCTCCACCAAACTCCTCTCCCCCATTGTTTTCTCCTGTTTCACAGGGGCACCATAGTTTGGGGAACTTTCCCCGCGGCACACCCGACCATGTGTCGCGGCACACTGGTTGAAAATCACTGGTATAGATGATGAGTGCATAGTAAATGGATGTGGCGCCTGCTGAGACTGCCGCCCAAGGGCCCACAAAAACATGGTGCCGGCCCTGCAGTCTCATACATATAAGATCGATGACCAATCCCTCTAGAATATGGCTGGTTTTAGAGATCCTTTTACTAATCCTAGGCACTTTAATCCAGATATTAGGACAACCCCACATCTATCTCATGGGTCGACTGTCAGCAGTCAGCTATTCCCAGGTGATGCCAGTTAAGTGCAGGGAGAGACGACTGTCTCCATTTGTATAGACAGTACGCTCCTATCCTATGCTATCCTATCCTATCACATACTATTTCGAACCTGGTAATGCATGAAGAGAGCTCATCTTTATGGTTATATGCTATAGTTAGGAACAGCTTAGAGTATTTTTAGTCCAGTCTTCTCATCAATATGCGGTCTATTTGCTTCAATTTAACCTCCCTGTCCTGATATTGATCTACATGTGATGCAGCTGCCATATTAAACCTGTATCTATATATGGTACACCAATCGAAAGGAACAGTCATTGGACTAGAAATAGTTATTTCCCTGTGTTCACCCCCTCCACCATCCCATAGGCATCTTATCTATTATATGTCATCATCTTCCTTCTCATGTCAAGACCTGACACTATGCCACATCTCTCCCTCCATCCATCCATCATTACTAGAGATGAGCGAACCGGATTCGGGTTCGAGTCGATCCGAACCCGAACGATCGGCATTTGATTAGCGGTGGCTGCTGAACTTGGATAAAGCTCTAAGGTTGTCTGGAAAACATGGATACAGCCAATGACTATATCCATGTTTTCCACATAGCCTTAGGGCTTTATCCAAGTTCAGCATCCACCGCTAATCAAATGACGAAGGTTCGGGTTCGGATCGACTCGAGCATGCTCGAGGTTCGCTCATCTCTAATCATTACCTTTTCAACTGGTTCGTGACCGTCCTCAATGCTCTTCTCCCCTTTTATACTGCCTGCATTAGTGGGTCATGTGTCAGTTCAATGAAATATGGTTGTAACTAGTTCAGGGCTTAATGTATATTGTCCAACAACTTACAAAACAATATTTGGTATCTTCTGAATGGTCTCTAAAGAAAAAAATTTCCTTAAGGAGTGTAGTTATGGGAACATAATAAAGAACTTATACTTACCTGTCCTGGTGTCAGAAATGCTGGCCCAGCCAATCAGTGATATTCTTGCAGTCATTAGCTGCCTGAATTTTTGCCGGTTCGTGACAACACAGGAACTAGAAGAAAACTGGAGGGTGATGGTGAGCTGGTAGCACTGCGGCTGCAGGGGCACCAGAACAGGTAAGTATAATTTCTTTATTATGTTCCCAAGCAACCCCTGCCCGACCTGGATTTTTAAATTTGGCCGGAGGCAATCCAGCCTGAAAAAATCTGATGGCCATAACTTGACTACGCATAGTTTATTTGTAGTCTGTAACTATAGAAACGCAGTTCTGCATAGGAATTGTATGCAAAAGTCTACATACATACCTTAAATACTATCTATCTATCTATCTGGGAACGTAACTGACAAGGGATCCAGGTAGGGAAGTATATTGTGAGTGCATCATATTGAATTCAGCCACTGTAATAAGTAGGAATTTCCTATGGAATAAGTATATTTTGGAGGCCAAGGTCATGACTTTCTCCTAAAATCAATGTGTGTCCCTTGACGCTCCCCCTTATTTGAATGACTTATCAGTTTAGCAATGATTGGTGAGTCCTTCCCTCTCACAGTAAACTGATCCGCTGCTGTAAAGAGGTTACTGAATCAGGTTTAGGCTGGGAAAAATAGTGACCATGGCTATAATGTCATTTCACTGTAAACTACAAACATCATCCCAAAGCTTTAGCCAACGGGAATGTCGCTGCAACACAGAGGAGCGGGCTGAGGCTCAGATATAATTACGGTAGTAGAATGTTCACATGTTTTTTGAAGTGGAAACCACATTGATTGTTAGATCAAAAACTATGTGGTTTTAACCTTACAAACTATCTCCCATTGATTTTAGAGGGAGACATTGAAAAATTAAGTGAATGAAGCTGAACTGCAATACTAAGCACAGCCTACGGACAGAAGTGGCGCAGTTTCTGAAAGAAAAAGTAAATCTCCCAAATCCCATACGACCCATTTAATATTTATTTATGTTGATAGGATATGTCATAAATGTTTGACCCAAGAAATTCTGTCTCTTACGACTGAAACAAGGGTCCATGCCTCCAGGAAGAACTGGAGATTTGGCTCTCCATTGTTGACTGGGAAATATGGTGACAGCCATATCTCTTTTTCCTTTCCCGCTCCGTTGTGATTAATATAATAGGGGCACGACCCCTGGGTAAATTACCAATATAGACTCTAGCAGTCTGAATCCCTACAGACATCTATCAATAAATAAGGGGTTTGCCTACTAACATGATTGACTAGGGGCTGGCCACCAGGACCTCCACTGATCAAGAGAATGGCAGTCCCCATGTGCACATGTGAATAGAGCACATGCGGAATTCAAATTGAATGGGACTGATGGAGATCAAAGTTAGTACACTGTCAGACCCTTAGGGCCATATTAAAAGAAACGATTATCGGCCATACTTGGCTGATTACCGGTCATTGCTGAAAGGTAATGATCAGCCGACGTAGGTACAATGTGGCTGATCGCTGTCTTTCAGGATGTTGACTAAAAACGACAACAATATTGATGGTCTGCTGGCTGTCGCTCTGTGTAAAAGGAGTGGTGGGAGCAGACTGATGCTAGCTTCTATGGGCCATCCGGGCAATCTTAAGATCGTCCAGGCAGCCCCTTCCGCAGCTACCCCGCTTGATGTATGTGCGTGTAATAGCACTGACAGTGAGCGGGCATCAATGAGCAAGTGATCACTGACCTGACGCATCAGGGCTTGCTTGCTCCTAAATATGGGGCAGTAAAATAGGGCAGTTAAAAAGTAATTGAATGGGGGTCTTACAGGCAAACTACTGCTGAACCTACCCAGGGTACTCAGGACCACTGGTCCAGGTCGTTGGACCCTACAAAGAAAAAAGTGAGTACCTCCTTTGCAATGAAATTGGCCCTGACTGTAGTCTTCCTAAAGGGTGCCAAACACAGCAGAGAGGTGATTTCTATGAAAACAAATGTTCCCTGCTCATATGTCTAGTATACACATAAAGGACTGATATATCCTAGTTACCGCTCACTGACCCCTCCATATTTGTGTGAGAGCCATGACCGGTTTGTCTAGGACTAGATGCTCCATGTAGCGAAGAAAAAAAGACGTTCCCGGAGGAGCAGGCTCTTCCTGGACATTAGTGAAGACTTGCATGGTCCATGACTTTGATATAACTCTGTGATCTGTACACATCACATCCACAGATATCAGCCTTTACAAGCTTGGATCGGTTCCTGAAGCTGACTACACGAGGGAGCTCATGGTATCATATGACAGCTAAACGTAAGCTGCTTTATGCCCGCCGTCTCCTTCCTAACTCCAGATAAATATTATTTCTTCCCCCAGGAGAGTCATCGCCACCAAACGCAGGGCCTATCCGTGGAAATAGCAGTAATTACGGAAGATCTGAGGCGTCGGCACAACGCTGAACACATTGTCACGAAGGCAGACACAAAGCGGTTAATATCCTTCTTGTGTCCTCGGCTGATATAAACAGTCTAATACAGGGATTTAAATTGTGTGCCGGAGTCTTAATATAGAAACAGAGAGGTATTATAGGCAGCCCCAGGGTGCAGAGACCTGCACGGGCCTAATATAGTATCTACAAATTGGGATAGATAGATGGCAGTGTGATATGCTGTCCTAATACATGTCTGGTATCTAATAAATGTCTCCCAATGAGTGAGTCTTTGTCGGAGAGTGAGATTGTCTTCTAATGAGAGCCCCCCCCCCCCTGTAATAAATGAGCGGAGGGAGCCATGCTGATGAGCTCCGGAGCTGAATTCTTATTGCTATTTCTGGTGACAGTCTTAGGAACTGCGGAAGAAGGAAAATAAACCCAAACATAGAAATAATGATAGAAAAGACTTACAGTAGCCTTGGCTGTCTGGTCAGGTTGGTAACTAGAGATGAGCGCAACTGGAGGACAACTGAGCCAGATTGTTCGGCATTTGATTACCGGTGGCTGAAGAAGTTGGATGCAGCCTAAGGCTGCCTGGAAAACATGGATACAGCCATGGGTCATAGGCTTTATCCAAGTCCATCTTCATCTCCATTGGCCATGAAACATACTAGTCACCTACTAGAGATGACTACCCTATAAGTCAATGTCCAGCCCATAAAGAACCCTTGAGGCATGAGTAGGGATTAGAAATGAGCGAACCTCGAGCATGCTCGAGTCCATCCGAACCCGATCGTTCAGCATTTTATTATCGGTGGCTGCTAAAGTTGGATAAAGCTCTAAGGTTGTCTGGAAAACATGGATACAGCCAATGACTATATCCATGTTTTCCACATAGCCTTATATCAAAGGAAAATCCCGGCACTCGCCAAACTTCTGCAAGGTGATTTATTTACATAAGCGCATATACAGACAGACGGATCAAGGACGCGTTTCGGCGTATAGCCTTCCTCAACAAGTCTTGTGAAACTTGTGAGTCAAGTGAGACTTGTTGAGAAAGGCTATACGCCGAAACGCGTCCTTGGTCCGTCTGTCTGTATATGCGCTTATGTAAATAAATCACCTTGCAGAAGTTTGGCTAGTGCCGGGATTTTCCTTTGATATAAGGCTATGTGGAAAACGCTCATCTCTAGTAGGGATATTCAACCTACTGTACCTCCAGTAGTTACCAACAGCTTATTTCCCTCTGGAGGAGAGCTGTTATGCATACTTTTTCCCCAGAGAGCATTGCCTGGCCTATAAGACTCCCTATACCAGTTTATTGGTCACCACAAGGAGACACTGAAGAATAGATTCGGGGTTGGGGGATTAGGATATGTCTGCAATATCATCAGTTGATGCTGTAGTCAGTACCGTCAGCTTAGAGCTTTGGCTAAAGGCCAGGCAGATGTGGTCTGTGAACTAGAAGTGGCTCGCTAGTCACTGCTTGGCAACCATTGAAGGATGTCATCTAATGGAAATTATATTAATATGAATGGTATTGCACAAAAATGCCATTATGGTAAGAGAATGGTCACATATTACATTATAACATGTGTTGTTATCTCACATTATCACCCTCTGGGTAAATTGCTTTGTAATGAATGGCACAATGACCAAGCTAACATAGCGCTGGAATAAACTTGTAGAGAATAAAACTGTGTCCTATTGATGCATGTACTATATGTACTATATGTACTATATGGGTTATCAATGGAATTGCCTGGATCTTTTAGCAGGTATCAATACCCGGTGGTACGTCACAGTGAGTGTCAATACCCCTAAATAAATGCCATAATCTTCTAACATGATGATAAAGTGAGTCCATTGGTATTACCTTCAGGAGATATAACAAGCCTGGTGTAATACGCAGAGATAGAACTTATACTGGACCACTTACCTTTCCCATAGCTGACACTTTACCTCCGACTTCATTTGGACTCTTGGTGCCCTGTCAACACCAATAGTTAAGTATGGGTTGTCCAGTACTAAATATTCTGGACTGTAAAGAAGTGTCCTGGAACTCACCAAATTCTTTACGCTTGTTTATTATGTGTCACATCAAGCAGGTACAGAAGGATTATGTGTTTCGGCCTATGGCCTTCATCTTGTAGTCAATAGCAGGATTAAAACCAAACAGATAGGTACAACGCCAGTGGAAGAAGCAAAACTAGTCTCAAAAAAGGTTGATTCAGAATGAAATTAGATATTGGGTGGACTGACCTTACTTCAGTTAGGTAGCATCAACCTCCCAAGTCTTAACACGATTGGCCAACAAATATCTATTCTGATCGCTGAGTTGAAGAGATGTCTTACGTCAGCGAGATTGCCCAATATATATATCAGCCAAGCCCAATGATTTAGACCCCTATTACATGGAGGAGGAAGCGAGTGTCAACCTGTTACACGCACACACGAGGAGCAGGGAACTGCGGGAAGGGCTGCCCAGATGATCTTTAGATCATCCTGATGGCCATTATCCCTATTACTCGTAGCAGACCGTTGCTATCGTTGTCAGGATTTTAGATCATGCTGAAAGACGAGCAGCCAACATTGTACATGTCGGCTCATCATTGCCTTTGAACATGAGCTATTACACGAAACAATTATGGACTGAAACAGCTGGTAATCGGCCAATCGCGGCCAATAATCGTCTTGTGTAATAGGGCCCTTAGGCTGGACAGGCAATTATCTTATTCCTGACACAAGCATTGAGCTAGTTGTAATCTAACCTCATTTGGTCCAACCGTTATCTCTCTTAATTCCACCACAAAGAGACATCATGAGTAGAGATGAGCAAACCGGGTTCGGGTTCGAGTCCATCTGAACCCGAACGTTCGGTATTTGATTAGCTGGGGCTGCTGAACTTGGATAAAGCTCTAAGGTTGTCTGGAAACATGGATCCAGCCAATGACTATATCCATGTTTTCCACATAGCCTTAGGGCTTTATCCAACTTCAGCAGCCACCGCTAATCAAATGCCGAACGTTCGGGTTCGGATGGACTCGAGGTTCACTCATCTCTAAACATGAGTCATGGAAGGCCGATGGTAAATGGTTTGCCAATCCTGCCAAAATTGTCAGGTTCAACCAACATGTCTAATGGTTATGGGGTTTTTTATTCCCTAAAATCCCCATACATAAGAAAAATATTATTCAAACCCACCAATTTTGGCTAGAAGGGCAGCTTTTCTGTGTGTGTGTGAGGGCCAGCTGATTTGGGGGGAAAGAAGGCTTAGGCATGCTGTAGCCATACCTTACTCGTCTCAACTACTAACTACCTTGACCCTTCATGGACAGACATCTTCTTTTAGAAGAGATGTAACACCCCCATTAGTGGCATAGCTACCATGGGGGCGCATTCTATTTGAGGTGCACTCTACTCTTCCCCAACAATTGATAATGGGTGGAAAGAAGGATCGGGTATTTTGAAGTTCAATGTTTGATCTCATTGTTGTTCAATAGGCAGAAACATTTTTGGCAAAAAGTTTTTCCCAGTTTGGCTCATCATGAGAAGAAGCTGCAAGAATGCGTGGTAATGTACTTCACTCCCTGGCTTGCCGCTCTTTCTCTTGATCGGTGAGACCCCAAAGGATGAAAACTTTTAACACGTCAGAAGTTTTTTTTTTTTAGTAATGGGTATGCTTTAAAGAGTAGCCGTCGCCACCAAACGAGTCTGGCTGCGACTTTTCCTAATTGAAAACACATGCATGCCTGGCCACGCACAACATACACATAGATGGTGTCGGGAATGGCTTCTCGAGGCACCTTGACCCTAACTAGCACTAACACTACAATCCAATCAAAAAGCGATTGTACTTTGAAACGTTTCTGAGATTGACTACAATTTCTGCCTATTGCCACCATCATCCCCCACCAGTGACTGTACACAATTACCACAGTGTGATGTTATCTTCCGACGAGTTACATTACTGTAGAAGACTTTTTTCTTTTTTTTTTTACAATGATAGGTTTAAGCTTTTAATGTGTAACTATATATTCCATTACAGCATCTTATGAAGCATGTAATAGTCTTTAAGAGCAAGATAACCATCCAGAGATACATCATGCCTCCCAGCAAGTGACACTTTACTTTCCTATGAGGAACATTAGCTCTCAGACACCAGTAAGTAGTTTCCCTGTCATTGTATAACCACAGCTGCCGAGGCAGTATATTATTACACCAGCGTCAGGGGGTTGGCTTCTAGATGGCTTATGCTATAACATATCCGTGGACCTCATCAGGAAGATCATGATTGCGGGTCCATCACCATCTGGAAAGACACAGTATGGGTCTCCATATACTCTATTCACTCAAAACTACTATTCAACACACATATTGTAAGGACTTGGTAAAAAGTACAATGCTAAGTTTTCTCCCAGAGGACCAAATGCTTGAAGGGAATAAAAGAACATCTGGTTCAGTCCTGACCTCTTTCCATTAGAATACAAAACTGGAAAATGGGAGCATATCCGGAGGGAGCGCTAAGTGAATGTTAGGTCCCACGCGGCTCATACATAATCATATGTACAGATAGGAGCTGTATGCAGAATATATAAGGAGGAAAGATGGATATAAATGAAGACTTGGACTTTACCACCTGAAAGAGGTCAAAATGGGGGGGAAGGATGTACAAAAAGGGTTGGGGAGGGTTAACCTGCTCCAGTATGTTGACACATTATACAGTTCCCTCCACAAGAAGAGTATATTAATGCATCTTGGGAATACTATACCAGTTTGGGCGTCTGTCAACTCCCCCCCCCCCCCCATCCCCCCCCCCCCCCCAAGTCCACCACCACCATTCTTTTCAACCTCCGGGGAACTATGGCCTTTGTACAGTGATTAACAATATACGTTGAGCTTGCCATTGTTTTTAGCTATCCGAAATAGAAAAAAACATTCACTTCTTGGCCTTACTGGGAACCGCTGGAACTTTAAAGGGTGACTAAGCGCAGTACAGATGTATTCTAGTATGACTACATCATAAAGACATGAACAATGGCTTCCAACACATCTGCTGTGCTGCATGAATATGGATATTGGCAGCCGTAGGGAGGGATCACACAACCATTTATCTCTCTGTTGTCCATATGTGTCAGCATATGTGTATACCAGTCTGTCCGGATCCATACACATCCTGTTGTGTGCATTGTATAGAGGGTATTCTGGTTCTCCATTCTACAGCCATATGACACTGCTACATAGGAACTGGAGTTGCTCTAATACCATTGGCCTAACTGCCCTCTAGCGGGTGATTGTGCGTGTAACATGACATACATGTTTGGATGTAGGAAAAGACCCTGCTGGTGATATAGCATGCCCAACAGTGCAACATCCAGACCTTGCACCTGCCTGGGGCCGATTTATTGTGTGTATGTTATTGGCTATACAGTATATGGCTGCATTCACACTACGTATATTTCAGTCAGTATATGTATATTTCAGTCAGTATATTTCAGTCAGTATTGCAACCAAAACCAGGAGTGGATTAAAAACACAGAAAGGATCTGTTCACACAATGTTGAAATTGAGTGGATGGCCGCCATTTAATGGCAAATATTTGCTGTTATTTGCTGTTATCATTTCTCACTTATATCTCTGGGACAAAGGCTTAGTACCCAGCTACTGTTACAGGAGTAGGGAGGGATACTACAAAGGAGCAGGGAGGGATATAGTACAGGAGCAGGGGGGATATGTGGTAGACAGGCGGTTGACAACACTACTACCGATCACACACTGAGGTGATGCCACTTCTATGGTGGTTGGTCAGTGATGCAGTACAGCCTAGCCAGTGATGGTACTGTCGTGATGCCAGTGCTAACTCAGCAAACAGGTGTGGTGGTATACCTGCTTTGTTAGGTGGCTGGCTATACTAGTCCCCTGAAATGGTCAGTGACCTGCCGGGTTGTGATGGGTCCCTTAGCCTCTTGTCACAGTTGTCCGGAGTGGGAAGATGATCCACCCGGATTGTCGGTACCTCCACCCACAGAAAGGGGAGAGTAACCCAAGGAAGGTGTAGCCGGTATGTGTAGGTGATGGTGCAATGATCACTGAGTTTACTAATAGTCTCTGGTAATACAGGATAACTTGGCAATAGATAACTTCTGTGATACAGACTTGAGCTCACTGAATCTATGTTGGGAGATGCTGAGGTTGAGGTAGAATAGCAGTGCTTGTTTAGCTTAGTGTTGTGGAGAGTAGAGGAGTTTGCCGGGAGAGCCCCAACCCAGGGTAGTAGTGTACTCTGCCAGAACTTGAGAGAAGCGTACTGAAGAGAAGAAGACTTAAGAGAAGAAAACCTGTGCCCATGTTTTACTAAAACACCTTCTGCCCTGCAGGGTACCCGTCCTACGAGGGTGACACAAGCCCCAGACTATGTTACCTGGGTGAAGCTAAGTGTCCGAGGGTGTCCCAATTTCACCTGCGCTGCGAGACAGAGTACGTAGACATTGGTTACGGTTGCTTTGCTCTATCCGGGTCAGTTCCTCTGTAGCTAGGATACTGCCCTGCACTGTTAACACTGCATAGTGTCTGAAGTTATAGCTTTGAAGTGAAAAGTCTCTGCGTTCTCCATACACGTGTGTCTGACTACTTCACAGCTGGTCTGTCCTGGACAGGGAACCTAGCAGAGCCAGGCCCTGGCTAAGTACAGCAGGGTTGCCTGTCTTGTGTGTGTCCTACTCCTCAAAAAATCAGAGGGAAACTGACGCTACACTTCCTCTCTCCAAGTGACTACTTTCTACAGGGTCTGTAAGGGTCCCTGTGAGTGGTGGAGAAGAGAGTGGGCAGAGAAAGGAGAATAGAGATAGGTAGAAAAGAAAGAGTATCTCCCTTTGGTCAGCACAGACCAGGTGGTACAAAAACAGTAACCCTTTAGTGACTACAGCTGTGCAATACATACATACAAAGTTATACATACAACACCGACATCTAGTAGCGAAACTAAATCACCACCTTACTTTGGAATATAAGGCTTTTGCGACAGGTGGGGCACCACGGATATAGTACAGGAACAGGGAGGGATAAAGTACAGGAGCGGGGAGGGATACAGTACATGAGCTGGGAGGGATATAGTGCAGGAGCTGGGAGGGATATAGTGCAGGAGCTGGGAGGGATATAGTACAGGAGCAGGGAGGAATATAGTGCAGGAGCAGGGAGGGATATAGTACAGGAGCAGGGAGGAATATAGTACAGGAGCTGGGAGGGATATAGTACAGGAGCAGGGAGGAATATAGTGCAGGAGCAGGGAGGGATATAGTACAGGAGCTGGGAGGGATATAGTGCAGGAGCTGGGAGGGATATAGTGCAGGAGCTGGGAGGAATATAGTGCAGGAGCTGGGAGGGATATAGTGCAGAAGCTGGGAGGGATATAGTACAGGAGCTGGGAGGGATATAGTACAGGAGCTGGGAGGGATATAGTGCAGGAGCTGGGAGGGATATAGTGCAGGAGCTGGGAGGGATATAGTGCAGGAGCAGGGAGGGATATAGTGCAGGAGCTGGGAGGGATATAGTGCAGGAGCTGGGAGGGATATAGTGCAGGAGCTGGGAGGGATATAGTGCAGGAGCAGGGAGGGATATAGTGCAGGAGCCGGGAGGCATATAGTGCAGGAGCCGGGAGGGATATAGTACAGGAGCTGGGAGGGATATAGTGCAGGAGCCGGGAGGGATATAGTGCAGGAGCCGGGAGGAATATAGTGCAGGAGCTGGGAGGGATATAGTGCAGGAGCTGGGAGGGATATAGTGCAGGAGCAGGGAGGAATATAGTGCAGGAGCAGGGAGGGATATAGTACAGGAGCTGGGAGGGATATAGTACAGGAGCCGGGAGGGATATAGTACAGGAGCAGGGAGGGATATAGTGCAGGAGCCGGGAGGGATATAGTGCAGGAGCAGGGAGGGATATAGTACAGGAGCCGGGAGGGATATAGTACAGGAGCCGGGAGGGATATAGTGCAGGAGCAGGGAGGGATATAGTGCAGGAGCTGGGAGGGATATAGTGCAGGAGCAGGGAGGGATATAGTACAGGAGCAGGGAGGAATATAGTGCAGGAGCTGGGAGGGATATAGTGCAGGAGCTGGGAGGGATATAGTGCAGGAGCTGGGAGGGATATAGTGCAGGAGCTGGGAGGGATATAGTACAGGAGCTGGGAGGGATATAGTACAGGAGCCGGGAGGGATATAGTACAGGAGCAGGGAGGGATAAAGTGCAGGAGCCGGGAGGGATATAGTGCAGGAGCAGGGAGGGATATAGTACAGGAGCCGGGAGGGATATAGTACAGGAGCCGGGAGGGATATAGTGCAGGAGCTGGGAGGGATATAGTGCAGGAGCTGGGAGGGATATAGTGCAGGAGCAGGGAGGGATATAGTGCAGGAGCTGGGAGGGATATAGTGCAGGAGCCGGGAGGGATATAGTGCAGGAGCCGGGAGGGATATAGTGCAGGAGCCGGGAGGGATATAGTGCAGGAGCCGGGAGGGATATAGTACAGGAGCAGGGAGGGATATAGTACAGGAGCAGGGAGGAATATAGTGCAGGAGCAGGGAGGGATATAGTGCAGGAGCCGGGAGGGATATAGTGCAGGAGCCGGGAGGGATATAGTGCAGGAGCTGGGAGGGATATAGTGCAGGAGCTGGGAGGGATATAGTACAGGAGCTGGGAGGGATATAGTGCAGGAGCCGGGAGGGATATAGTGCAGGAGCCGGGAGGGATATAGTGCAGGAGCCGGGAGGGATATAGTGCAGGAGCCGGGAGGGATATAGTGCAGGAGCCGGGAGGGATATAGTACAGGAGCAGGGAGGGATATAGTACAGGAGCAGGGAGGAATATAGTGCAGGAGCAGGGAGGGATATAGTGCAGGAGCCGGGAGGGATATAGTGCAGGAGCCGGGAGGGATATAGTGCAGGAGCCGGGAGGGATATAGTGCAGGAGCCGGGAGGGATATAGTACAGGAGCTGGGAGGGATATAGTGCAGGAGCAGGGAGGGATATAGTGCAGGAGCAGGGAGGGATATAGTGCAGGAGCAGGGAGGGATATAGTACAGGAGCCAACTTTGCAGCACACCTTGCAAAAACAAGCTGCGTTTGTGATAAGCACACAAAAGTTAAACAATGCTTTTATCATTCCAATAAAAAAAAAACATTAGTTTACCTACCCTGCTCTGCTAACTATCAAATACCCACTCATCTCCAAGCTCCTGGATTATTTCCTCTACTATCTCCTAATCCGCTGTACTAGTGAAAACTGCTGGTGAGACACGGCGGGCACTGAGACCACTACCTCTGTACTGGGACCATCTATCAGCCAGTGATGCCGTCAGTGATGGAGTTAAGTCCCGGCTGCGGGTGTCGTAGGAGTCATTTCCTGAGCCCTCATCCATTATTTAAGCACTAATTAGTATTCCTCTTACCTAATTACAGTTCAACAGCTACAGACACAGAAAGTTAAACTGCAGCTGGGCCCCCGGGGCTCCCAGTGCCGGCAAGGATAGAAATCATTTAACCCAATCAGCCAGGACCTAGGAAATCACAGCTGGAGAGAAGAACTCTAGGACCAGACTGTTTGGGTTCAGCAGGTTCTCCCTTCTTGAGCATGGCAATGTTATGCATGTCCTGTGTAGATACCCCCTAATCCTCCCCAGCAGGAGGCGTCTTGGATTTTAATGTTTCTCTGTTGGGCTATGGTAAACACTGTCAAAATGATCGTTTTTATTGGACGGATATTATTTACTAGCAGATAACAGACAGACTCCAATAAAAATGGCCATCATCTTGACGTTGTGTGACCATAGCCTTAAGGTGTAATTTGCATGGCTTTTATGCAACAGAACCGAGATCTCCATTATATATGGAGACTACGATACTGATGTGAATTGTGTAGGTGACTAAACAGCTCTGACCTGTTGAGGCCTGGATACCAGAAGACCCGGCCATTTTTCCTCTTTTCAATGCCTAATATATCCCACCTATTGACAGAGCCACTGGGACAGGGTTATTCTTCCAGCTGTCAGTGGACGATCAGTGTATATCATGAAGGGTGTAAGTAGGTGCTACTGGTGGTCTGGTATAAAGGTAAGCTGGGATGGTAGAGGCTAGCTCTGGAACCAAGGAACCACTCGCTACCATCGATGACATCACTGCTTGGAGGCGGCTTACCATGGAAGTGTACGGCCTATGTAGCGATATCACCCGCTTAGACATTGTGAGGAATCGAGAAGGCAAATCCCTACTGAGATAAAACCAATAGTATGTGAATGATGACATTACAAAATGTATTGAGAGTCAGTGAATTCAGAGCTGTTTACTCACAATGTAGAAAGGGAATTCCCTGAGGATCTCATTAATAGAATAAAAATGACTTCTTAGTTTACACAACATTTGACATGTGGAACCTTTTAGAAGAGACTTTTAAAACATGCCGCGTTCTCAGGCTCCACATGGTGTGTAAACACAGAGATTTCCATCAAAGCTCATAATCGGAGCCGGGGGAGATACGGCTTTGGGTGCCGTCTGTAGGAAAATCTGGATTTAAGCATTCTATAGGTTCAGATCAAAAATACAGAAGGAGATAGCGCCATACATTGTATAGTGGCCATGTTGGGTTACTACAGGTCTGCTCTCATTCAGTTCAATAAGAGCTGAGGTGGAATAATCCAACACCATCACTACACAATGTACTGTATGGCACTTTCAGAAAGCCCCGCAGCGATGTGCAACATAGTGGAGGGTGCACATGACTAGGGGAGATGACAAGCACGTGCCAGGATCGTGCAAAGAGGATGAGTGGGGAGGGGGCTGCTGGTAATTGGTGGAAAGAGGGAGAAAGAGGTGGGGGGAAGGCGAGGTATATTTGGGGAGGGAGGAGCAGAACGGTCAGACCTAGCGGAGCTACACAGAGAAAAGTTCCGTCCCTCTGTGTTGGTGACCTTACCTCATGGAGCTGGAAGCGCTTATGCAGCAGGTTCGGGAGACAGCTTTGGTCCGCGGACCGGGTTGGCTCCAGCAGCAGTTGTTGCAGGGGGTTCCCCCTCCCGCAGAGGTCCCGGTGGAGGAGGAAGAAGTTCCGGTGCGGCCACGCCGGTCGCGCCCGCCGGCTCGACTGAGTCCCGATGCCTTCCCTCGCTCCCATCGCCGCCGGCGCAGCCCCGTCAGGGACCCTCCGGCCTCTGCCGCCCAGGCTACTCCCGGTCCTGCGGCCCGGAGGTCCGGCAGGAATCGCCCTCTGCGGGTGGGAGTGGAGGCGCTGGGGGTACGTGCTGCGGCTTCCCCCGCCCCCGGCCGACGCCATGTGGATGATGGAGTTGCGGCTCCCCCGCCTGCTGATGTTCCGAGCGGCGGGAGAGCTCAGCGTGGGCAGTGTCGGCGCGAGCGGAGCTCGCCTTCCCCGCCCCCTTTGCCGGCACCCGGGAGGAGAGCTGCAGGAGCTGACGCGCGCCGGCGGGGGGAGGGAGGAGACGCTGCGGCCCCCACCAGTCGGGGGGACAGGCGGCCTGCGAGGAGAGGTCGGGCCAGGAGGCGGCTGATTCCAGAGGACGGAGGTGAGGCAGGCAGCCCCGCCTCCAGGGCAGCTGCAGAGGATTCTGAGGACGGCAGCGTGGGGGCCCCTGCGCCGCTAATGTCGGCTGCGCCGGGGGGCGGCACTCATGTGGAGGAGGAGGAGATCGGGAGGTCAGGCGGGCCTCGGCCTAGTACATCTGTTGCCTGGGATACGGGTGTGCATCGGCAGGACCCAGGCCCTTCATCAGCAGCTGTCCGGTCCACGGTGACGGTGCCAGGAGGAACTGGAGAAACGGCCGCTGGATGCCCGGGTCCAGCGAGGCTGGGTGAGTTTACCACCTTCTCCACCAACACGGGGGGTGGGGGGATCACACAGGGTAGTGTAGCGGGGTTGCAAATGTTTTTTCAGGGGATGCAGGAGTTGCTGTCGAGGAGTCTGGCGGGTGTGGGGGTGGCACCAGCGACAGTGTGGACAGGGCCCGGGTTGCAGTCTGGGCTGGGGGCTGGTGTTGGGGTGGCTGGGGGGGCAGGAGTAGCTGCTGGTGGTGACGTGACTGGGGGGTCAGTTGTGGTGAGTGGGCCTGTGGCATCGGGGGCTGTGCAGAAGCCGGTGGATGATGTGCGGCTTGCGGATGCGGCGCGGGGGGAGGTGTATGTATGCTTTGAGGGGCCGCTGGGGGCACATCTGAAGGCTGAAGTGCGGGAGAAGATATGGAAGGGGGAGTATGTCGAAATTTTTTCGCTGCTTCCCCTTGAAAAATTTAATCTGGATAGATTAAAGCCGGATGAAAGTAGGAAGGAGGAGGAGGAACGTCGGCGGTATAGGCTTATACCGCGTACGTTTGCCAATTGGTTGCAAGCATTTGCAATTCTGGCTTGTGTGATTGGGGAGAAGGCACCGGAGCACTGTTCTGCCTTATTTTGTTATCTAGATTCGATTGGTGAGGCGTACCGGGTGTATGGGGGGAACGCATGGTTACGCTATGACGAGCAATTTAGGCAGCGGAAGGCGGTCCGCCCGTCCATCCGGTGGGATCACAAAGACATCAGTCTTTGGATGAAACTCATGTCCGCCCCGCGGGTTGCGGGAGGGGGGCAGCCCTTTCGGGAGCCAGCCGGAGGCGCAGGGTCAGCAGCCGGGCGGTCGGCTGGTGCGGGAAGAGGGTGCTGCTGGCAATACAATGACGGCACCTGTAAGTTCGGGGCTGAGTGTCGATTTAAACATGAATGCTCGGGTTGTGGGGGAGCGCACGGCCTTGTTAGATGCTTCAAGCGGGGTAAGGGTAGAGGGGGTGACGCTGAGCAGAAGAGGATGGACCCCGGTGAGGGTGGAAAGGATGGTGGCGTTTCTAGACCGCTATCCAAATAGGCTGGCCGCTGAGACTCTGCGGGAAGGTTTTAGTGTGGGTTTCCGCATCCCTTGTTCGCTCGGGCCTCCCACCGGGGATGTGCGCAACCTGTCCTCGGCCTTGTCCCGTCCGGGCTTGATTACTGAGAAATTGACAAAGGAGGTGGGGTTGGGCCGGATGGCGGGCCCGTTTGAGTCACCTCCGGTTAGGGATTTGCGCACATCCCCATTGGGTCTGGTCCCGAAGAGGGAACCAGGGAAGTTCAGGCTTATCCACCACCTGTCGTTCCCGACGGGTGGTTCAGTGAATGATGGCATTGCGCCGGAACTGTGTATGGTCTCTTATACATCCTTTGATACGGCGGTACTCTGGGTTAGGAAGTATGGGAGGGGCTGTATGCTGGCAAAGACGGATATCGAGGCCGCCTTTCGCCTGTTGCCGATTCACCCGGAAAGTTTTAGGTTGCTGGGGTGTAAGTGGCAGGGCGCATATTATGTTGATATGTGCCTGCCCATGGGGTGTGCGATATCCTGTTCTTACTTTGAATTGTTTAGCTCGTTCCTGGAGTGGGTGGTGCGACAGGAGTCTCAGGTAGACTCTGTGTTGCACTACTTAGACGATTTTTTGTTTTTGGGTCCGGGGGGGTCTCGGGTGTGTGCGGTGTTGTTGCAGACGATGGAAAGAATTTGCAGTCATTTCGGGGTGCCATTGGCTCCTGAGAAGACTGAGGGGCCCGCTACGGAGGTGAAGTTTTTAGGCATAGTAATTGATACCGACAAGATGGAATGTCGTCTGCCTGATGACAAATTGAGGGAACTACAGGAGGCGGTCGGGGCAGCGAGGCGGTGCAAGAAGCTCCAGTTGCGTGATTTACAGTCGCTAATTGGGCGCTTGAACTTCGCCTGCAGGATTATGCCCATGGGCCGGGTTTTCTGTAGACGGCTGTCGGCGGCCACGGCGGGGGTGCGACTACCACATCACTATGTGCGGATTGCAGCAGAATTGCGGGAGGATTTGGGGGTCTGGTAGGATTTTTTGGCAGGTTACAATGGCAGGTCAATGGTTATGGACAGGGTGGTGTCTAACGTGGATTTGGAAATGTTTACTGATGCTTCTGGGGGTCGGGGATTTGGGGCCTTTTTGCAAGGGAGGTGGTGCGCGGGTGCGTGGCCTTCAGAATGGCAGGAGTTGGGGTTGGTGAGAAATTTGGCATTGTTAGAATTGTTCCCGATTGTGGTGGCCACGGTGATTTGGGGCAGCTTGTTGGAGAACAAGCGGGTGCGGTTTTTCTGTGACAATTTGGGCGTGGTTCAGGCTATTAATGCGCAGACGGCGAAGTCCCCCCCGGTGGTGAGGCTGTTGAGGAAGTTGGTGCTGCGGGGGTTAGCGCTGAATGCTCATTTTACGGCTGTACATGTTCCTGGTGTTTGCAATACGGTGGCTGACGCACTCTCTCGTTTTCAGTGGCAGCGGTTTCGGGAGTTGGCACCGGAGGCGGAGGAGGTCGGGGTCCCGTGTCCGGAGCACCTATGGCAGTGGGTGTAGAGGTTGCCTTGGGTCTTGTGCAGCGGTCGGTGTCGGAAGGTACTTGGTCGGCTTATGCTAGGTGGTGGCGGGAGTGGGAATTGGTAGTGGGTGAGGTGTCGCAAGGTGGTGAGAGGAGCAGTTGGGAGGAGTGTGTTTTGTATTACGTGGGGAGGTTGTTTAGTCTCGGGGTGTCCCCTACTGGCATAGCGCAACGTATGTCGGCGTTAGTTTTCTGGTTCAGGTTGAGGGGGATGCAGGATTTTACCAAATCCTTCCTGGTGCGCCAGGCGTTGAGGGGATATAAGAAGGGGGCACGTCGCAGGGACACCCGCCGGCCGGTGTCGTTTCAGCTATTGATGCGGGTGTGGGATGTGTTGGGGGGTATTTGTGTGTCAGAATACGAGGCGAAGTTGTTTCGATTGGCATTTTCGCTTGCGTTTTTTGGTGCCTTTAGGATATCTGAATTGGTTTCCCCTAGCCGGCAGAGAAGGGGGGGCTTGTTGGGGGCTGATGTGGGTGTTCGGGGAGGGTTGTTGGAATGTAGGTTGCTGCGGTCCAAGACGGACCAAGGTGGTAGGGGGTGTGTTGTAAGGTTGGCCCCGTTGTTGGGATCTTCAGTGTGCCCTGTGGAGTGTTTTCGGGTTTATGCGGGGTGCAGACCGGCAGCAGAGGGACCGTTGTTAGTACATGCGGACGGTCAGTTTTTGTCTCGGTACCAATTTGTACAGGTGTTCCGGCGGTGTTTGGAGGCTGAGGGGGAG
The DNA here is from genome assembly GCF_027789765.1 of Dendropsophus ebraccatus. NCBI lineage: Eukaryota > Metazoa > Chordata > Amphibia > Anura > Hylidae > Dendropsophus > Dendropsophus ebraccatus. The sequence goes on along the minus strand of NC_091454.1, from coordinate 211,251,136 downwards.
CGGGCGTCGGAGTACAGCTCTCATTCGTTCAGGATTGGGGCCGCTACCGAGGCGGCACGTTGGGGCTTAGGGCCGGAGGTGATTAGAAGAATAGGTCGGTGGGAGTCTGAGAGGTTCAGGATTTATATTAGGCCTCAGTTGCTTTGAGGATGTTTTTTCTGGTGTTGGAGGTAGGGAGTTATGGTGCACGGTGGTGGTGATGTGTGTTTTTGTTTTGTTTTCTCAGATGCAGCCCCCTGTCTGATGTGGATCGTGGGCCATTCTTTCGTGCATTGGGGCAGTTTAAGAGCAGATGTGCGGCCAGCTGGGCGTCAGCTCGGGTTTGCCAGGGGGGAGGTGCAGGTCAGGTGGCTGGGGAGGAGAGGCCTGGTGTGGTCCAGGTTGTTGCCCTTGGTGCAGTTTTACGCCAATATGGATAGGGCCCCCGATGTCTTGGTGGTGCACGCAGGGGGCAATGACTTGGGAGCGCGCACGTCTCGGGCAATAGTCCGGGACATTAAGATTGATTTATTGAGATTGTGGGTGGCCTATCCTGGCTTGATTGTTGTGTGGTCGGACATTGTGGCCAGAAAATCGTGGAACCAAGCTCGATCGGTGCGGGGGGTGAATAGGGCCCGCGCAAAAATTAATAAAACGATTGGGCGCTTTGTGGCCAGAAACGGAGGAATAGTGGTCCGCCATCCTGATTTGGAGGTTCCTAATGACTCCTTTTTGCGGGCTGATGGGGTGCACCTGAATGCGCTGGGGTTGGATTTGTGGATCCTTGGGCTCAAGGATGGGATGGTGCGGGCCCTTAGATTGTGGAGGAGCGACCATGCATAAGGTGTCACGCACGGTCCCGGTGGCTGGAGTGGGTAGGGGAATTGGAGGTGACCCGGTTAAAATTGGAGACTCATAGTTAATGTTAATATTAGTTAAAATTGGAGAACATGGTTTTGGAATGCTGGGGCGGTACCCAGCTGGTGTGGGAGATCCTGTGGCCAGTGCCACAGGGGAGTGCATGGCTTCAACAGGTGGTGTCCTCAGGTTAGGTGCCTGCGACTGAGGACTGGGTTGGATTATCTCAGGGGGGTGTTGTTTCCAATGTTATTAACCACGTTGGTTATTGTTATTTATATTTTATAAGAGAAGGAATTTTCATACCTGGTGGATATTTTATTGTTAATAAAATTGGGCCGCTGTGGCCTTTGCACCACAACTATGTGTCGTCTCTTCAATGGGTGAAAGGGGTGGTGTATGGCCTAGCGCAGGTAAGCTATCCCTTAAGTCATGCTTTTAGCTTCATTTCCTCTACATTGTTGGTGACAACAAGCTGATTGGTGGCTGTGCCGGCTGTCAGACCTCCACCAATCAGTCACTGATGGCCTTTCCTGAGGATAAGCCATCAATATAAATGTAATGTACCCCCTTTAAAAAGTAAAGAAGCATGAAGAATAGGTTTCCTGTCAGTCTAGGGCATATGGGGCCATTCTGAACCACCACTGTCTCATGATGGTCAGTGATGATGGGGGGTCGACTAGGAAGAAAAATTATGGCAGACCCCTTTGTCTAGAAAGAGATAAGCCACGGCGAGAACGCTCCCGCTCTGGCTTACCTCCCCAGAGAGAAGACAGGAGCACTTGGCCATGGTGAACGTGTATGGGGAGGACGGGAGGCCTTCATTTATTGAGAAGGTGTACGGCCACCTTTACTCTTATCACCCCTAAGGATTGAGAATCCATACTCCCTTTATCCTGATAGCTTGCTATAAATAAGTGGTCAGTCATGAAGGAGGGGCCCATCAAAAGTTTGCTATAAGGCCCAGCCATTTCTAGTTACGCCCCTGGTAGTTAATAAAAAGTATCAGAACTCTCAATGCCTGATTATAAGGGGCACAACCAAAAAAACAAGACATTGGCATATCCTATCAATATGTTATCAATGGCTTGGGATTGGTTGGGAAACTGCTAGAGGGTACGGTCACATGCTGTGGATTTGATACTCAGCCAATGATTTATAAAGCATAAAATCTGCAGTGTATAGAATATGTGTGAACACACCCTTACAGGCTACGTCTTCTTCATGTACTCCTAAGACATAAGCCCCATTTGTCTGCAAGCAAGCCGAACTGAATAACATAAAATCTAGTCTTGAAGTCTTAAAAGATAAAAAAAATTGCTGTTGAGCGATGGTGCACTGTGCTCCCAATCATAAATTATCTGCAGTATGTGCTTACAGAGATAAACAAGACTCTGTGGAAACATCCGGAAATTGGCAGCAGTGGAGGAATGGAGCACATACTGTACACAAGTCTGCCTACAGTCCATCCTGACCGAGGCTGCATTACCAGAGAAAAACCAACATAACCCCACAGCTCTTTGACTCTTTGTTCAGTGCATAAAGTCCCTATGTAACAAATCAAGTCAAAAGCAATAAAATAACAAAAAAAACAAAGAGATATTAGTGAAAACAACAAGCAATATTGTGAATAATTTGCATGTAATGAAGCGCACTAATTATTCCCAGGGATACTCATAGGGCCACATGTATCATCCTGCGAACGGATGATTTTCGGCGGAAAGTGCCGATTTGCGTATATTTTTTTATACGCAAATGGCCGATCTGCGAATAAAATATTCGCAAATCGGCACTTTCCGCCGAGTACGCCAGGGGGGCGGAAAGGGGGCGTGTAGTGGGCGGAACGGAGGGCGCGGACTCCGCCCAAATATACGCCGAAAACCTACTCCAGTCCTCAGCTGGCGTAGGTTTTCGGCGGTGCGCACCAGATTTATGTAGAGGCAGTCTGCCTCTACATAAATCTCCGTAGCGCCAGAGCTGCGGGGGCATTTTTAAGTCCGGCGTAAAAAACGCCGGACTTAATAAATGCCCCCCATAGAGTCCACAACAAACTAATGGTGACGGCTTCATTAGGGAATATCAAAAATGAGGGTGGCACTCGTTTCCTAACTAGATGGTGATGAGCTGCGGGTGCGTATACAGGTCTGTTGATGGGCCCTTTGTTGGCTATGTTGGGAAGGAAACAGAACAATCAAACCCCATAAAACTATATGGTCCTGGACAACTTTTACTATTCGGTTGACTATTTTTTTTTTTTTTTTTTTCATAGGTAGCCAGTTTTTTGTGTGTGTGCGTGTGTGTGTGGGGGGGGGGGGGGGGGTGTAGGGTTTTTTTCTGGTGTCTTTATTTAAAAATGGGGTGACACTAAGCTAAGGTGTATGAACTTTAGTCTCATATCCCCCCTCAGTCTGATTTAAATCACCTTAGCCTCATATTCACCTCCTGGCCTGATTCACACCCCCTCAGCTTTATAGTTACACTCCCCCTAAGCCTCATATTCACCCCCAAGCCTGATTCACACCCCCTCAGCTTTATAGTTACACCTCCCTCAGCCTCATATTCACCCCCCCCCCCCAAAAAAAAAACAGATTCACATCCCCTCAGCCTCATATTTACACCCCCTAAACATTGTTTACATCTCCTTGGCCTCATATTTACACCCCGATTCACCCTGTCAGAAGGGCCTAGCAACAAATTAAAACAGTGTTGCAATCGAGCTACTAAATTTTGCTTAAAAAAATAAATATATATATATATGTATATATTTTTATACTGACCACAAGTCCACATTAAGTTCATGATACCTGTGTGGCAAATGAGCAAGGGTATTACATAGATTATGTCTGAAGATGAACTGCCAGTGGTGGCTTCTTAAAGGGGTAGTTCAGCAAAAAAAAAAAAAAATCTTTCAAATTAACTGGTGTCATAAAGTGGCAGAGATTCGTAATTTACTTCTTTTAAAAAAATCTTGTCTTCCAGTATTTATCAGCTGCTGTATGTCCTGCAGGCAGTCATGTATTATTTCCAGTCTGACACAGGGCTCTCTGCTGCCACCTCTGTCCATGTCAGGAACTGTCCAGAGCAATGGCAAATCCCCATGGAAAACTTCTACTGGTCTCAGAAACATTTGTCTCGAAAGGCCAGAAAACTATTGATTAAAGGGGTAAAAGTTCTTGTATATTGTTGAAAGTATATTGAAAACAACAAAGAAGCTGTGCTTACCTCTCTGTGCTCCCTGGTGTCCTTCTACCTGTCTCCAGGTCCCCCACTAAATGATCCTGCCTCCACTTCTGAAGTGGACTCGCTTCATCAACAAACTGGAGGCAGGATTATTCAGCGAGGGGCCTGGAGACCTGTAGGAGAGCAATGGGGGAGCGCAGAGAGGCAAGCACAGCTTCTTTATTGTTTTCTCTATACTTGCTACAATATCTAAAATGTTTCCCTTTGCCAGATAACCCCTTTAATTTAGCATTTGGGGGCAGAGCTGATTTAATTCAGTACTGCTCGTCATGGGGACCATCAGGAAGAAGTTTTAGGTCAGGGAAAGGACATCAGGGATGGGCTGAATGCTATTATTCATGGCTAAACTGAATTTATAGGTTTTGACCAGTATATCAGATAGGATTTCAGGACTCCAAGCATAACGTTCCAATATTCCTGACTGAAGGAAAAAAAAAATTTATCTGTGGATTTTGAGGCCTGGAGTATCTATAAAAGTATATGTTTTTCTCGGTTATCTGAGCAGATCTCACCCCATAATACTGCCAATTCAATATACAGACTGCTAAGCATGACTATATGGAACAGGCGGGATTGCTCCATGTTGTTTACATTTTTCAATTTTTTCTGTGAATCTGGAGCCATGAAAAGCTGTCAGCCTCCTGTTTATTAGGTCCTCTATTGTCTCACACTACACAACATCTTGGGTGGGGGGTGGGGGGGATTTTTCACCAGCTGTGTCCTTGCATTGCGCTTGGCCACAGATTTATGGACTTCTCACGGAGCTGAAGCCGAAAACTAAGGGTATGTTTTCCTGTCACTTGGTTTACAAGTTTACATTTTTTGGTAACGCATCAGTCTAATGAGGGCTGCAAAGTAATGAAAACACACTCACAAAAAAAAAAAAAATCCAATTAATCCACACAGAGTTTATATTTGCTATTGATCTATAAAGGTTTCATACAACAAGCGGCAACAGCTATTGGGAGGACTCGTTGAATATTCATGACCGCACTGCATCAAACTCACTAGGACAGTAAGTTAATAATTTAAAGAAACATTGATCATAACATACTGCATTAAGTCTAGTACACGACCCAAGGGTAGGGGGTGGGGGCCATGGGAGATTATGTCTTTGGTGCATTTTAAACTCAAACATTAGGCCCGCCCCCGAGGGACCAAATTACACAGATTATATGTTTTATACAGAGAATAAGCATACTATTTAATTCTGAGAAGGAATATTCCTTCAACCCAATAAATACTTTTTTTTCTTTAGTTAAAAATAATAATAATAATGATGATAAAAAGGATAAAAAAAACCTGGAAGTCCAATATTAAGGAAATTCCATGTGGTAAAGTCTGTCCGTTCCCAGATATGTGGGCAGGAAATCACAAATCCAGTTGAATTGGGCCCCAACTCTAATATGGATTAGGCTATTACATTATATCCTGAGTCATGAGTAAGTAGAAAAAGTATGGCCTTATACCCACAATCTGTGCATATGTTTCATATACGGTTCCCGGCCGCTTCCGGGTGTCTGACGCGGGCCCGAGACGTGACGTCTCAGGTCCGCTCAGCCACTCAGTGAAGGGATCCTGCCTCCTTCACTGAGTGGCTGATCAGACCTGAGACGTCACGTCAGACACCCGGAAGCGGCCGGGAACCGGGCACCGGAGCGCCGCGATGCGGGACCCGCTCACCAGGTGAGTGGACGTCTTTTCACTCAGCCACCTCGTCCCCGGTCCCATCGCAAAAGTGCCCCCACGCTGGAGTACCCCTTTAAATCTACAGTGAGACTTCCTGTTCTGTCTGTGAGGATAAGGAGGAGACTGTGTAAAAGTGATCTGTACAGAATTGCAACAAAGGGTTACGCCAGTATATATAGAAAGCAATAGATTTAAAGCTCACAGCTTGGCCTCCCACCTCCAGTGGAATGACCACACAGGTCACAGATGTTACCGAGATGTTCAATTTTACTGTAAAGCATAACTCTAAATGCTGTTAAAAACAGTTTAGGCAGCCTCTATAATAGTGTACTTAAAATAAAAATCTCAAAATAGAAACAGATTAGAACAAAAGATCATGTTTCAGTATCTGGCTCTAATCAGTGCAAAAAAAATCTAGGTGATACATGCCCTTTAAATTTTATAATAAAACATTCTGTGTTCTATACAGTAGCTAGACATATACATGAACACAAAGTCTGGCCTTGACCTACAAATTTGGACAAAAGCCCCCCTGTTGAAAGCCCACCTACCATCATTTCACTAAGAGGGTCCTGGGTAAGACCTGTATTGGAAAGGCATCAGAAGAGAAGTATACTGACTGTTATTCCAGTATGTAACCTGGATAAGACCAGTATAGAGAAGGCATCAGAAGTATAATGGTTTTCCTTCCAGTATGTGACCTGGGTAAGTATAGGGAAGGCATCAGAAGAGACGTATACTGACTTCTTCCAGTATGTGACCTGCGTAAGTATAGGGAAGGCATCAGAAGAGAAGTATACTGACTTCTTCCAGTATGTGACCTGGGTAAGTATAGGGAAGGCATCAGAAGAGAAGTATACTGACTTCTTCCAGTATGTGACCTGGGTAAGTATAGGGAAGGCTTCAGAAACGATGTATACCGACTTCTTCCAGTATGTGACCTGGGTAAGTATAGGGAAGGTATTAGAAGAGACGTATACTGACTTCTTCCAGTATGTGACCTGGGTAAGTATAGGGAAGGCATCAGAAGAGAAGTATACTGACTGTCCTTCCAGTATGTGACCTGGGTAAGTATAGGGAAGGCATCAGAAGAGAAGTATACTGACTTCTTCCAGTATGTGACCTGGGTAAGTATAGGGAAGGCATCAGAAGAGAAGTATACTGACTGTCCTTCCAGTATGTGACCTGGGTAAGTATAGGGAAGGCATCAGAAGAGAAGTATACTGACTGTCCTTCCAGTATGTGACCTGGGTAAGTATAGGGAAGGCATCAGAAGAGAAGTATACTGACTGTCGTTCCAGTATGTGACCTTGTGATTAAGTTTTTTTATATGTGTGAAATTTTCAGGTCTAAATTATGAGCTACTTTCGAAGCCTTTATGAGAAGGCTTAATGATACATCAAGGCTTATTTCCCCCATATATCTTTTCTTGTGAACAAATCCTTTATTCCGAGTGTGGAATCTCCTTTCCTGTCAGTCGGATCAGCCCTCAGCTTCAAGAGAAGAATGGAAGAAGGGATACGGCAATCATTCCTGCTTTGCTTCAAGGGGGTAATTTACAGACACAAATACAATTTCATCACATTTGACCGCAAAGCATAATTCAGCAGAAAATAACAGGGAAAGCAATTTCTCAGTTGTTCTGTGGTGAGACAATGTCGAGGAAAAGATGATTGTGAGCATTAAAGTTATTGTAGAAAACAGTGAAAAGGAATAGGAAAACAAGGAGGAAAGATATACTGCGGCACGAAGGGGAAGAAGACGCAATTAATCAAGGGAATAACTAAAGACCTGGGGACGAAAAACTGATAAAAATAGCAAAGAAAGGACAGAGAACAGATAAAAACAATAATACATTACAGTCAGTGCAATATAATTCACTATGGTCTGTGCTATAAGATGATACTGCGCCTTTCCAATGCCAGATAAAAGGGTCAAACATAATTATTATTTTTTTTTATGTGTTTTTTTTTTTGGGGGGGGGGGGAGCAGCAAAAGTGAGTAAAATACGATAATAATACTGCCTCTATGAAAAAAAAAATACAGTATTTTTTGGCGTATACGACAACTAGGTTTATAAGATGACGCCCAACATTTCCAGTTAAAATATAGAGTTTGGGATACATTAGCCGTATAAGACTACCCCTCTTCCAACGCATACCTGATAAAAAACATCACACAGCACTGAGATCTGAGAGGCAGAGAAAGAGGTACAGTAATACCGGTAGGATACAAGGGCAGCCAGATAAGTGATAGTGGTATGTTTTTTTCTGGGCGTAACTCTACTGTAACTCTCTTTTTTCCATACGCCGGATGCCTGCAGCTTGCTTTGCCCTTCATAAGGTCGCTGCATATGGCGGGGATGCCGACGTTTTTGAGCTCCCCCACCATATGCGTTTACTGCAAATTCTCCAGTCCGGTTCCAAAGTTTTTCAGCACCCACCTTATAAGACAACACTCGGCGTATAAGACAAGCCCTGAATGTTGAGAAGCTTTTCCTGGGTTAAAAAGTAGTCTTATACGCAGAAAAATACTACATATATTGCTATATAGTGCCACATAAAAGTACCCATACATACTAGGGCCATTCAGAGAGCACAAAACAGGGCCATATAGTTTTCAAATAATAAAACGTTACATCCTATATAACATTAGATGTTGCGTAATGACTTGAGGTGGTATCCCTGTCTCTCCTATTAAGCTTTTTGGCATAGAAATCTGGTTGGATTCTGCCATATATTATGACTCTTGATGACTAGTGTCCGAGCCCAAACACTTGGTGCTTGACTCCCTGCTGCTGCAGACGTTGTATGCCTATGTATGAATCAATGTTCTCCAGGATTCCCGATTAGAGATGAGCGAACCAAGTTCGGGTTTGAGTCCATCCGAACCCAAACGTTCGGCATTTGATTAGCTGGGGCTGCTGAACTTGGATAAAGCTGTAAGGTTGTATGGAAAACATGGATACAGCCAATGACTATATCCATGTTTTCCACATAGCCTTAGGGCTTTATCCAACTTCAGCAGCCACCGCTAATCAAATGCCGAACGTTCGGGTTCGGATGGACTCAAGCATGCTCGAGGTTCGCTCATCTCTATTCCCGATACAACAATAATGAAAAATTATTTGATCTAAAAAAATTAAAAGGCTACATCCGATCATACTGGTTCAGGGAACGTTGCCAAACCCGAACAGTTAGGCATCTCTGCTCAACGTTACCAGGGCCCATCTTGGTAATTTGTAGTTTAGGCCTGTATTGTGGCATGTATAAAAAAATTTTTTTGCTTTTGTGGAAAATATTCTATGTCATGTGTAACGTTCTATGCCAATAGATAAAGCTGAATAGTCAAGTAAAGTGAAAGCTCAGGAAACACGTAAATGTATACAATCTACAGACATTAGCGGTCACCTATAGCATTGTGGGAATGGAATGACTTTCTGTCGAGAATGTTATGAAAAAACCCTACAAAACTTCTAGCTCCCAGTAAACAATGTAGCAATAGTGTTGTTGTTATTGTTGTTGAACTTTACCACTTAAAGGGGTTGTTTAGTTTAGAAAACCGTTGGCTACCTACCCTATTGTAAAATTTATATCTAGGTGGAGTCGACTGGTTACGTAGAGCGTCTCTTTCTCTGGATGACCCATCCTGTTCTGGATCTCACATACAGCCCGTTGATGTAAACAGACACTGTGTAATTCCTAATTTCACCAGTGGCGGTGCTACAGGAAAACTGAAAGCTGGCAGGTAAACCATAGATTAAAACTGACACTTTGTGACCAAGATGGAGAAACCCTTTAAAGGAGAATAGCTTATTAAATATAATTCATATAAGACATTGTAAGGTTAGTTTCTTCTAACCTGTTGATAGTTTCCCTTTAAGTGTCTCAATTGTGAAGCACGTCGAGCCATAATTCTGCTGCATCAGGCATAACAAATGTGGGGCATGGTTTTCAATGGAGGACCTTGTCTACTGGAAGCAAAATTACTTCTCCAGTACCCTCTTAAAGACAGAGGCTCCTAGTTTAATCATGGCATTGTGACTGACCGACATTGCGACTGATCATGTGATTTTAATATTTTTTACAAGGTTGAAAAGTTTTCTAATCTCATGTTAGGATAAAAGTTTTTGATAAAATTCCAGAACTGATAAGTCCTCTATGAGCGGAGAGTTCGGCAAACACTAGAAGATCAACTTCAAGGCAAACAGCTTTGTGCAGTGCCGGGTACAGAGAATAAAACGATCCATGGAAACAGACATATTGAACAATACAGAAAAAATACTGGAATAGAACAAAAGGCAAAAGTTATTACCAAACACATAAAAAATAGAAGCACAATTTACGTATTTTAACCCTAGAAAAGTAAACGACTTTTTTTAAATGTGTTTCTAATTAACAAAGTCGCATCATGTTCTGGAATTAGTGCGGAGCGGGCTGGAATTGAAGGAATCAGCTTCAATCTTCAAAGCTGGAGAATAAAGGGAAAGGTCCTTTAAATTAGCCCCACACTTCACAACAAAGGAAGAGTTTCCTCTCGCTAATGATGCAAGCGATGGGGCGAACAATAGGAGATGATTGTTTGCGAATATAATTTCATGTATTTATTTACAGCAGCGCTCTTGGTCGTCACCAGCTTCCGCTTATATTATGTACTCAGTTTTGTTTTTCACAGTTTTAATAATTCTCTACACAGCAATTTATCAAAAAGTTTTCTAGGAAGTCACCAGGATCTATGAAACTCTTTTCTTTAGAGTTCAGGTTCAGCAATGTTCTTCCATTTGATTCCCGGTATCTGGAGATGTTGGATGCCACCCCAGGGCTGCCAGGAAAACATGGATACAGCCAGGAGTCAAATGCTGAGCGTTTGGGTTCGGATGAACATTGACCAACTCAAATGTTTGGCAAGTTCACCCAAGTCTATTTATTACCAATGTGATTTAAAACGTATGTACCATTTGTCAAGTGAATTTTTCCCCCCCACTACCTTGCCGGCATGTGGATTCTGGTGGCATGGTTCATTTTTCAAAATGCCCTCTGGTTCCCGTGCTTGGCATCAGTACTCTTAATGTGCCCCTCTATGCACTAGAGCTGGGCCCAGAGCATCAGGCCTGACCGCGATATCCTCTCCCTTTCGTGATGCGGCCAGGTTTTTTTTCTAATGGAAACACGTCACTGAGGGGAGGGGATATCATTACATTGGGGACACAGAGCATGCCTCCGGTGCATAGAGCAGGCTGGTGCACATGAAGAATACCTACACCACCGGGATGCCCACGCCGACAAGATACGGGAAAAAAATTTCAGTTAGTATGGTAAAATTGCTTTAAGATGGGCATACACCTCCTAATTGGTTAACAGCTGTCTCAGCCCCCATACACCTCAGATGGTCAGCTGGTTCAGTCAAAATTGGCCGGTTTAGTCGGCATAACCTAATCTAATATTAATGTCCATCTTTGCCATAAAACTTTGCTCAGTCCTGGATATTATGATGTGAACAAAAAAATTACCCAGTTTATTATATTTTAATCTTTTATTAAACTAAGAAAATGTTGTAGACTGACTTACTAATTATGTAGAAAAAAATGCATTGGTCCTGATTCATAACGAAGGGTAAGCTGTATATCACAATAAATAATCCCCTATAAACACTTAGAAAAGAGGCTATTACTTTGGAAAAGGGACCTATAGCGCCTTTGATGTCATCAATAACCATCTAAGCCCAAGAAAAGGGCAATCCTTCAGCCTTGGTTTCACTAAAGGTTTCCTCCACAGGGTCTTCTTCCTCTCCTGAGTACTGGAGAATAACTCTTTGTGAGTGAAGAATTTTTTGTGTTTAGTGTCATTTTCATAGTTTTTCCCTAAACAAGTACTTTTATGTTAATGACACTGAATTAAATAATATGTTATAAAGTTGTTGTCTTTTTTTAAAACTATAGCAAAGATGGTCAAGACCAAACAACCATGGAGTCGTTGTAGTTTATGTTGCAAGGCATCATGGAGAATTCATGCAATAGAAGGTCCTGTTGACATCATCACAGAACCTCCATCGTGATATCTCCATCTAACACAATTTATTGCATGCACGCTATTTCTGTTGCCCTTATGACCATCACTGTAGCTATGGGTGCAAACTACACATCAGTGGATAAATGGCATATGGTGGTTTTCGGGGGCTTTGGTGTATATTTTCCATAAGATACAGGAGACCTCAGTCAATACCTACTTACCATGATTGGTGTTATTTGTAGAACTATTTATATCTGACCCCTACTAGGTGCTGCCAGATAGTACCTGACTATCACTTTTGCCTGTAATCTGTGAGCATTATCCAGTCATGTGTATCAGCACCTGCATAGCAGGCGTATGCGTCCTGTTCAATCAGGATTTGTTAGAGATTGCAGTAGCGAGCTCTGGAGGAATATATGTAAAGTGCAGACTCTCTAACAGGTAGATAAATATGTGTTAGCCGGCATATCTGGTTACCTTGCACAGTAGTATATGTGCCGGCTGGGATTTGTCCAGCATTAACAATCAGTATAACGAGAAATCCCGCTAATCCCCTCATTTTGCAGTTAAGTCCTGATCAGATCAATTACATGTTTTGTGGTTTCCAGGGGTGATGTTAAGTCCACTATAAGTCATGACTGCAGCCAATCCTTGGGTTTTCACATTTCAATGTCTTATGACTATTAGCCGCTCACAAGCTGTTCTTTATCACTCTGGGGACCCTTGGCTTATGTCGTCACAGTAGCCAGATTATGTTGTCAGTAGAGAAGAGCGCAACTCGAGCATGCTTGACTTTGATCGTTCTACATTTGAACACTGGTGGCTGAAGAAGTTGGAGCCCTAGAGAGTCCAGGAAAGCATGGATACAGCCTAGGCTATATCCATGTTTTCCAGGACTCCCTAGGGCGGCATCTAACTTCTTCAGCCACCGGTAATCGAATGCTGAACAATCAGACTTGAGTGTGCTTGACTTGCGTTCATCTCTAGTGGTCAGGTCAAAAGACTTCACTAGTTGGTGTACTTCAACCAGTTTAATCCAAGACACATTTATTATGTGTTTTAGACACCCTCTAAAGCTTAAAGGGGTGGTTTAAAGGGGTAAAGGGCATGGCTTCACAAGAGTGGCAATGAAATGTACAAAAATTGTGGTGTAAATTTTTAAAGGGATATTGTCATTTTGAACGTGATTCTGATCTGGCAGAACCATGTTATACAGCAGAAGGTTCTAAACAGATTAATAAATTGATATGTGGAGAAAGATTCAGTATAACTTGTGTTTTATTTATTATTTATTCTTGGCTTAGGAGTCCAGTGGGTGGTCCTACTCAGTGATTGGAAGCCTTCTTTATGTGAATCTCCCTACAGAAATAGTCACAGTAGTCTTATTGGTGACTGTCAGGCCCTATTACATGGAGCGATTATCGTTTGAAAATTCGCTGTAACCACCAAAAACGAGCGATTTTCTGTCACCTTGCGATCAAACAACAAATGAAAAGTCCTTAATTTTTGTCTTTCAACATGTTGAAAAAAAATTGTTGGTTGTTCGCTGATCGTTTGCATATCTGATCGTGTTATAAGTCATTTGCGGATAAAACAGGTTATGTGGGTCGTCCTGAGGAACGATTAGCGACCATATAACCACATAAAAACAATCGTTCATAACAGTATTCGGAGAATGTAATAACCTCAGAATCATTCGCTACAAAATCGCTAGTTATCGATCAATCGTTATAGCCAATCTTTAAATGATAATCGTTTTGTGCAATAGGGGCTTAATCTGGGCTATTCCTTTATGGTGGAAGCAGGGATAAATGGCCACCCAATATCACTGCCGCCCCAATAACAGGATCAGATGGGTCTCAATTTACCAATCTCTGTTTTCCCGTTGGCTGAAATCTTGGACATGAAATTGTTGGCGTCTTCCTCCGAAGGCAGCTGTGTGTAACGCCCGGAGTAGTGGATCCACTGGACCGGCACCAGCGATGGCACAAACCTCACCAGGGAGCGGAGTCTAAGGGGCCGCTGGTTTTCACCAGAGCCCGCCGCAAGGCGGGATGGACTTGCTGCGGCAGGCGACCCCCAGGTCGCTACCCCTGGCTTGGTTGCTGGTGTCGGCAGGCGAGGCGTGGCAGGAGATGGCACAGGCAATAGTCTGCAGATGAGAGAGCACGTGACAGGCTGGACACGGGAACAGGTGGAGTGACAGGGGAACAGGAACCAGGAACAGGGACTAGGGACCAGGTAACGGACAGGACTCAGGAACAGGGACTTGGGACCAGGTAACGGACAGGACACAGGAACAACAGGGAGCTGGGCCAAACGCTATGGGAAGCATGTAGAGGCTCCAACACAAGGGACAGGGCATGCTGGGATTTATAGGGGAGTGATTAGGTGCAACTACCAATTAAGAGCGCACTGCCCCTTTAAATCTGAGACAGCCGGCGCGCGCGCGCCCTAGGAGGCGGGGACGCGCGCGCCGGCCGGCACAGCGGGAGACAGGAGCGTGGAGAGGTGAGGCGCCCCCCGGGGCCGAGGTGATAGCAGCGCCGGGTCCCCGACTATGGACACCGGCTGCTGCATGGGGCAGGAAGCGGTCGCGGGGGCGGCCCGGAACGCGGGACGCCGCCGCGGCTGTGACAGTACCCCCCCCCTTTGGCCTCCCCCTCTTTCTTGCCTGCAGATGGCACAGGAAGCCACAAAGTCTTTGACATCTTGAAACAAACTGGACCACCAGTAGTGGCGAGAGATCCGTTGGCCGGTCTTACGGACTCCAGGGTGCCCGGCCTCCAACGAGGAATGACCCCACTTCAAAATACCTCTTCGAAGCGCAGGGTGAACATGAGTCTTTCCGGGGGGTACTCTCCGAAGCGAGGAGGTGACGACTGGTGCTAGGCGATCAGGCGGTAAAACATGGCAAGGGACTGTGGGTCTGTGGACGAGGACCTTCTGTAAGTTCTCCCGGTGGTGAGGGGACCCGACCTTAGCCTTGGGTACGGAGAGAGGGTACACCTCGGCAGAGAAGGCATCCGCCGAGTCTTGGTCTTCTGCCGATAGGTTGGATAGAGGCTTGGCTGGGACAGGAAACGACATAGTACACTTGGTCTGAGGTGACCTGAGACACTGGTTGGAACAGTCCTGACCCCAACTGAGAATCTCCCCGGTTCTCCAGTCCAGTTGAGGGGCATGTTCTTGCAGCCACGGGAGTCCCAGGAGGACCGCGGGGGAAGAATGGGGCAGGACGTAGAAGGATATCTTTTCTTGATGTAAAGGACCCACCTGGAGGACTAAAGGTGCGGTCTGGTAGTACACACGGTCGGTAAGAATTTCGCCTGTGACCGAGGAGATAGTCAGGGGCCTGGCTAGTCGGGTCACGGGTAGCCGCCATCTTTGGACCAATGTTGCCGCAATAAAACTGCCTGCTGACCCAGAATCGAGGAAGGCAGTAGTCTGATGATTTCGTCCTGAGAGAGTCCGGATGGAAACTGGCATAGACAGACTTGGAATGGTGGCATTCACACCTAGGGACACCTGTCCCACCGGACCTAGGTGCGAGCATTTTCCGGATGTTTGGGGACGTAGGGGACATCCCAGCCGGAAGTGATCGGAACCCCCGCAATAGAGACAGAGATTCTGCTCCAGGCGCCGGATTCTTTCATCAGGCGTCAGGTGAGCCCGTTCCACCTGCATAGGAATCTCAGGAGAGGGTTGGGACATCGAAAGATCAGGATTCTGGAAAACCGGCGCCAGCTGGGGATGGCGACGGGAACGAGTTAGTAAATGTTCATGCCGAACCTCCTCCTCCCTCTCCGAAAAACGAGTATCAACTCGGGTGGCCAGTAGAATGAGTTCGTTCAGGGAGGTAGGCAGGTCTCGGGCAGCGAGCACGTCTCTCACACGACTAGACAGGCCCTTCTTGAAGGTGGCCAATAGGGCGGCCTCGTTCCAGTCCAATTCGGCTGCCAGGGTGCGGAACTGGATGGCGTAATCACCAACAGAGGAGCTGCCTTGAGAGAGGTTGAGGAGAGCAGTCTCGGCTGAAGAAGCACGGGCAGGTTCCTCAAAGACGGAGCGAAACTCGAATAGGAAGGCCCGGAGATTGGCAGCGACTGGATCGGCACCAGCGATGGCACAAATCTCACCAGGGAGCGGAGTCTAAGGGGCCGCTGGTTTTCACCAGAGCCCGCCGCAAGGCGGGATGGACTTGCTGCGGCAGGCGACCCCCAGGTCGCTACCCCTGGCTTGGTTGCTGGTGTCGGCAGGCGAGGCGTGGCAGGAGATGGCACAGGCAATAGTCTGCAGATGAGAGAGCACGTGACAGGCTGGACACGGGAACAGGTGGAGTGACAGGGGAACAGGAACCAGGAACAGGGACTAGGGACCAGGTAACGGACAGGACTCAGGAACAGGGACTTGGGACCAGGTAACGGACAGGACACAGGAACAACAGGGAGCTGGGCCAAACGCTATGGGAAGCATGTAGAGGCTCCAACACAAGGGACAGGGCATGCTGGGATTTATAGGGGAGTGATTAGGTGCAACTACCAATTAAGAGTGCACTGCCCCTTTAAATCTGAGACAGCCGGCGCGCGCGCGCCCTAGGAGGCGGGGACGCGCGCGCCGGCCGGCACAGCGGGAGACAGGAGCGTGGAGAGGTGAGGCGCCCCCCGGGGCCGAGGTGATAGCAGCGCCGGGTCCCCGACTATGGACACTGCATGGGGCAGGAAGCGGTCGCGGCGGCGGCCCGGAACGCGGGACGCCGCCGCGGCTGTGACACTGTGTCTGTTGACAAAAAATCTCTTGTCTCTTTTTGATTTACTTCCCCTCGAAAACACATAAATGTTTACAACCAACCCGCCCTTTTACTGTTTTTTCTTAACCCTCTGGCTCTGCTTTCGTTACATTATTATTTACGACATCATTATTATGATATTGTCCATGAATCATGATGTCATCAGTGACATCATATGGCAATCCTATTTTTTTAAAGGTTTTCTCGAAGGGGAAAAGATTCTCCTTCACAAGTCCTTTGATATGTAGTAGCATAGAAGTTATTTGGGCTTTGTCACAGCCATGATATTCTGGTTTGGAGTCAATAAAAAGGTGGACCCGACCAGGCTGGCAGGACAGAAGAACTTCTTTGGAAGTGAGCGCAGCAGATCTCAGAAGGTGCTCTATGACCGCAGGATGTGAACATTAATATGGAGCCTTCCTCAGGCCTGTCAGGGCCGAAACGCCAATTTTTAATAAATCTGTCCATGATTTATCAGTCCTAGATGTCTCTGGGTGTCCCTTTTACATCCTGAGTTCATTGAGCATCTTCTGAGATCTGTTGTGCCCACTTCCAAAGAGGTTCTTCTGTCCTGCGAGCCTGGTCCAAGTCGACATTCTCATTGCTTCTACACACCATCAGGGCTTATACTGCTGGTGGTCCTCCATGAGCTGTAGAGACCCTTCTCTATACAAGCATTCCATAGTGTTGTGCCTATGCTTGCACAATCCCATAAGGTGAGTCAGTCTTCCGCCACACTGCAGGATCTCACGTTATTGGTTATACTACACCAGAAAGTGCCCTTGATTCTTTTTCCTTTACTGGTTTGGAAGGGAAAGTTCTAAAGTTGTAGTCAAGGAGTAGACAAGTGGGGTCACTAGTTCCTTTAGTATATATCTTTACATCACAGGTTATTTGAAAAAATTCCATACTTCTAAATGGCGTTATTTTGGCCGCAAGCACCAATTTCTCTGCAAGACCCATTCAGTTGAATGGAACGGTACAGAAATTTTGATTCAATATGAATATACCCTTAGGCTATGTTCACACTACATAAAAAAGCACGTCCGTAATTCATAACACCGGTCGTATTTGCGCAAACAACTTCCGTTATTTGTGAAATAACGGCCATTGTTTGCGCAATTACGACCGGTGTTATGAATTACGGCCGTGTTTTTTACGTAGTGTGAACCCGGCCTTAAAGGTCACCAATGGTACTTTACCTCCTCAATGCTACCCCCAGACCTGATTCCTACATATATCCCACATCATGCCTGACTTTCCTACGGATTGGTGAAATAAAAGCTATGTAGCTTTCCTCATCTCTTGTCTCCATCACTTCACATGGAGGTACCCATCCAAATTACAGAAACCGGTTAAAGCGAGATAAAGTGGAATAAGATTGCCTCATCCTTCTCACCGCCATGGCCATGCAATTACTGCATTAACCCAGCTGCTGGGAGACTTGCAGTCTCTTGCCTGGAGCTGCGTATGTGTCACATATTTATTTTTAACCTAATATATACAATGGAAATACCTGAATATTATACTGCAGAAAATAGCAAGGAGAGGTAGATTTGCAGTTGAAAGGGCTCCAAAGCTGACATCTTGCCTCGGCCCAGCTGTGTTTGTTTGGCTACAGCCATTAGTGAGATGATTCCCAAAAGAAGGTTAATGGTCGAGCTCTGGGGAGGGAAATACAGAGATGATGTTAATCACTGTTCAGGCGCTCCTTGTGGTTTTACTTCTCTGTTCATTCTCATTGAGAAGTCTAATTGAATCTATAGCTTCGTATTTGTACAGCTGCCGTCTCGGAGAATGGGTTGGGAGATCAAATATTGCAGTTTTAGCGGATGATTTTCTAGATCCTCTAACTGGTCCAACTAAAGAAGATCGGGCAAGTGGCCGATGGGACCCTGGGTAACGCAACTTAGCATAGCAGAAAATACTTTACCCTATTGACAGCTTCAAACAAGGATCCACCACTGGTCCCCATCACATGTGTATGGCAAGTGAGGGTCTAGAGGTTCAGTCAACCCTCAAAGCACCTCCAAAGATGTGTGCAAAGCATCATGGTCCTAATCATTCAAATTTATAAATGAAACCTCACTTGTTTCTACTTCCACATTTGAATATTTAGAATGGAAAGAACAGAGAATCCACAGTGGTCCAACACATCACTAAATGACCCATAAACCTATAGATGGCCCTTACAGTGTAGGAAGAACTTGTTGGACCCAAAAAAACTAAAACTTGTAGAGGGTAGTCTAACACTATGTAGCAGAACAGAGGTAAGGGCCAGTAAGTGATCATTGAGAAGGATGTAGATGATGTTGGGACAAAAGGTCAAAACACTTCCTTGGGTGCAGTGCCCTTATGGTGTACCTCAGTCTATGGGTGTTTGTGAGGATCAGATTCCTCTCTAGTAATGCTGAGTGAACTTGCTGAACTGCTTGGGTTCTGCAAGGTTCTCCGAACGCTTCGCATTTGACTCCCAGCATCTGGAGACGTTGGATGCCACCCTAGGAGGTCCTCGTAAACATGAATACAGCCATAAGCCATAGGCTGTTTCCATGTTTTCCTGGCATCCCTAAGGGCAGCATCCAATGTCTCCAGATGCCAGGAGTCAAATGCGGAGCGTTCGGAGAACCCTGCCGAACCCAAACAGTTTGCTCAACATTACTTACTAGCCTAGGCAAACACCACTGGTCTTCAGATGAACACTGGGCCCTGGCACATGTAGGACCTTCTGCATCACAATGGTGGAGAAGTGTAGATGCCCTTTTTCTGGTGGGTGGTCGCACTTGATAGCTGACAACCTTCCCAGTATTAGTGTGTGTACAGGCAGCTGTCAATCACTGAGTAAGACCCCCTACTAGGCATAGAAAGAGCATAGAATAAAATCTATACTGAATCTTTGCCTACAATACTGTATCTCAATCTGCTCAGCTCCTCCTGCCCTATACCATGATGCCAGCAGTTTAGACGCCAAGTTCAACATGACACATTTCCTTTAATATATCTAGACTGTTGCATAATCCTCCTCCGATCTGTTCTCCTCAACAGATTTCTGCACACCATCTTGTAACATATCCAACCATTATATTCCAATGAGCTGATAGTCTGTATAATTATAGGCTCATAGGACATATTGGAGAGGATGATCACTTTAAGGGATGTAGTAGATGGAGCAGGGAACAATAAGACAGGAAGGTCCTGATGGTGTTAGCAGTCCACGTTGGATTGTCTGTCACCCATTTCCTCCGCTGCTATTTACCAGGCACCCGAGCTTTTCCTGAGAAGCAGAGAAAATTCACGCTGCTCTGCTGTATCTGGGGATTTTCTGTTCTGGTTCCTGTTTCCCACCCACACAGAGTTTTATTTATGAATTAAATCCTGTGGGCCTGCAATAGTATAATTACAGAACATAAAGAGCCAGCCAACGGGGCGAGCGCCGACACTGCAAGACACTGTGTACCGAAAATAGCGATCTGGGGAATCACTCGGGTCTTTACCTGAATATTATAAATATCCACGCGGCAATATGACTTTTACGCCATCAATGGGAAGCGGCAGGGCCAAATTACCAAATACACCCATAGATTGTATGTGCCCCTATGTCATGTGTCATGGAGACAAACTGGGGCCCCCAGTGACTGGGAGAATGGGAGAAGCTCCATTTTCCTTTCAAAATGATGATTATATATATTATATATATATATATATATATATATATACACCGTATATATTTATATTCCTTTCTATAAGAAATTAGCGCAAATCAAGCACGCTCAAGTCCCATTGTTCAGCATTTGATTACTGGCGGCTGAAGAAGTTGTATGTGGTCCTAGGGAGTCCAGGAAAGCACGGATACTGTTTAAAGGGGTAGCGCGGCGCTAAACAATTATTCACAAAATAACACACATTACAAAGTTATACAATATAGTCTTCAGGAGGCCGCCCGAACCGCTCCATGCGTCCCTCATGCCGGCCCCCCTCTGCTGCGTCATCAGCAGCTTAGCAGCGATTGGCTGAGCATAACTGTGCTCAGCCAATCGCAGCTGAGCAGCTGATGACGTGGCCGCTCGGGAAGATCCGCCGGCCGCCCGAAGAAGACGTCACTGCTGAGGATCGGAGACCGTGGTCGGCACGTGACAGGTATGTATAGCGCACCACACTTCCGGGTACACGGGTGGGGGTGGTGGGACACGGGGAAGGGGGCCATTCACAGACATAACATACATTACAAAGTTGTATAACTTTGTAATGTGTGTTATTCTGTGAATAATTTTTTAGCGCCGGACAACCCCTTTAATCTACCAAACTCTTTACAAAGGTGGACTTATGGTTTATATCTTCCATCTGGTCTTAAGATTTCATACTACCTGTGTCCATAAAAAGTGCTAGACTATTTCTAAAGTAACGGTATACTTGGGAAGTTGGGAACAAGGTCAGACTGAGCCAATGGAGTGCCAGCACCCCAGCTATAATAGACATATTACAATGGGTCCCCAAAGGTCGAGAAAACGACAATGACAATTGGAGTTGACTATGGACTTGGTCTTAGGGCCAGTGTTTTATCAAAGGAAAACTGGACTCCATACATGCAACATGAAGCAGTTGCTTTGACTCCTCATGAAGGTGTATACAAAATATATGGTTCAGTATGTGAATAGGCTCAGGAAGAAGCATCTCTGACATATCGAGCTCCATATTGGTGCATGATAGGCGTGATATTAGGCTACACAATTTTTTAAATATATATATATCTATATATAAATATATATATGTCATATTCACAAGAACAAGTGATCCATTCTATTCTTCTGCCTTTAAGTACATTGTACATTCACTTGTGAGAGGAAATATACAGTATACCCATAATCCTCACCACAAGCCACACAATGTAAAGGATTTCTGCACTCGACATATCTACTTTCCGGAATGCATCCCCATCCTACAGATGACGTCCAGGATATATTGTTTGTAATGTAAACATCCTGCTTCCAGGGAACAACACTTCTGTATATGTGACAGTGATTCTGGCCCTACACTACACTGCCATCACTAATCCGCCTCCTAATAACCCAATACAGAAACCAAACACCACCATGTCCTATTACCCAATAGTGGGAGTCTGTAAGATACAAGAGTGTGTGTGTGCCAGTGGTGTATATACCATACCAACAAGGCTCCCGGCATCAATATAATCAGACTATTGGTTATCACCATTAATCGGCCCTGATGGGACAACCACCTCCTCTTAGACTTTATGGGTATGGCTGGCACTCTTATAGTGGTAATGTGCTGAACGTTGTACCTGGCACTGTTATAGTGGTATTGTGCTGAATGTTGTACCTGGCCCTGTTATAGTGGTAATGTGCTGAATGTTGTACCTGCCACTGTTATAGTGGTAATGTGCTGAATGTTGTACCTGGCACTGTTATAGTGGTATTGTGCTGAATGTTGTACCTGGCCCTGTTATAGTGGTAATGTGCTGAACGTTGTACCTGGCACTGTTATAGTGGTATTGTGCTGAATGTTGTACCTGACACTGTTATAGTGGTATTGTGCTGAATGTTGTACCTGGCACTGTTATATTGCTATTGTGCTGAATGTTGTACCTGGCACTGTTATAGTGGTATTGTGCTGAATGTTGTACCTGACACTGTTATAGTGGTAATGTGCTGAATGTTGTACCTGACACTGTTATAGTGGTAATGTGCTGAATGTTGTACCTGCCACTGTTATAGTGGTAATGTGCTGAACGTTGTACCTGGCACTGTTATAGTGGTATTGTGCTGAATGTTGTACCTGGCACTGTTATATTGGTAATGTGCTGAACGTTGTACCTGGCACTGTTATAGTGGTATTGTGCTGAATGTTGTACCTGGCCCTGTTATAGTGGTAATGTGCTGAACGTTGTACCTGGCACTGTTATAGTGGTATTGTGCTGAATGTTGTACCTGCCACTGTTATAGTGGTAATGTGCTGAATGTTGTACCTGGCCCTGTTATAGTGGTAATGTGCTGAACGTTGTACCCGGCACTGTTATAGTGGTATTGTGCTGAATGTACCTGGCACTGTTATGAGGTCTTGTCTTGTGACTTTTATGGGGTGATTATGGACGACATTGTTACGGGGACATGGTGGATGGCAGTACTCCCAAGTGCATGTATTGTCCACTGCTAAAAACACTATGGCATCCGTAAAATGTGGATCTATAGGCTTCCTCTGACTATCTCTGTACATTCTGTACCTCATAACTCTCAATCCCTGTAGAACTCACAGAAGAGAAATAAACACATTGTACAGTGGGAAAGTTTCCGACCTATTATAAGGTGTCATTTGTTGCAGCGCGGCGTGCCAGAATATACATTATATCTATATATTTGTATTTTTTATTCTACATAGTTGGAGGGGTGTACTCTAACCCAGCGCCCCCCTCCACAGAGAGAGAGAAAATTCAGTGTTAGGCTACAAACCCACTTGGCGGGTCTGCAGCGAGTCTCCTTGCTGCGTTTTTGCAGCAAGACTCGCTGCAGATCCCAGCCCTATACTTTCATTAGCAAAGAAACTCGCAGCAGGGATGTACATCCCTGCTCCGATTTTGTCTGCAGCCCGCCCCATTAACCCCCCCGCCGCCGGACATTATACATTACCGGGTCCCCGTTCCTGCTTGCTTCGGGACTCCCGGTGTCTTCACGGCCCGCCCGGCCAATCAGTGCGCTGCAGCGGGGCAGCACACTGATTGGCCGGGCAGAACGTGCCGGGAGCCGCCAAAGCAAGCAGGAGCGGGGACCTGGTAATGTATATCCTGCCTGCCCCCCCTGCAGCCCCGCTCGCCCCCGGCCGCATGATCGCCCCCCGCACCCCCTGGCCGCATGATCGCCCCCCGCACCCCCCGGCCGCATGATCACCCCCCGGCCGCATGATCGCCCCCCGGCCGCATGATCGCCCCCCCCCGGCCGCATGATCCCCCCCAGCCGCATGATCGCCCCCCGCACCCCCCGGCCGCATGATCGCCCCCCCGGCCGCATGATCGCCCCCCGCACCCCCCGGCCGCATGATCGCCCCCTGCAGCCCTGATCGCCCCCCGCACCCCCCGGCCGCACAATCGCCCCCCCCCGCACCCTCCGGCCGTACGATTGCCCCCCGCAGCACGATCGCCCCCCGCAGCCCGTGCAGCCGGGGGGTGCGGGGGGCGATCATGCGGCCGGGGGGTGCGGGGGGCGATCAGGGCTGCAGGGGGCGATCGTACGGCCGGGGGCGCGGGTGGCGATCATGCGGCCGGGGCTGCAGGGGGGCGGCTTGCTTCGGCGGCTCCCGGCACGTTCTGCCCGGCCAATCAGTGCGCTGCCCTGCCGCAGCGCACTGATTGGCCGGGCGGGCCGTGAAGACACCGGGAGCCCCGAAGCAAGCAGGAACGGGGACCCGGTAATGTATAATGTCCGGCGGCCGGGGGGTTAATGGGGAGGGCTGCAGACAAAATCGCAGCAGGGATGTACATCCCTGCTGCGAGTTTCTCTGCTAATGAAAGTATAGGGCTGGGATCTGCAGCGAGTCTCGCTGCAAAAACGCAGCAAGGAGACTCGCTGCAGATCCGGCAAGTGGTGGGTTTGTACCCTTAGAGTAAGGAAGGCACCTAATCTCCCTCCTTCCAGAGGTAGCCCAGAAACCCCTAGGATTGCTTTTGGCCATAAGCTTCTACAAAGTGCGGACTCCACTCCCCATGTATACCTTCCTAGTTCAATCTGAGAGAGTAGAAGAGTTGGAGACAGAGAAGTTGAACAGGAACATCATATCTAGGACCTTTTGGGGCTTCGGTCCGGGCCTAGTTTCTGCCAAACTGAAGGGCCTGCCCCCTCAGTGTACATTACAGTGCTATTCAGTAAATACTACTGTTCTTTCTGGAATCTTCTGGGAGAAAAGCCATGTCCCACCCCTCAGAGGAGAATCAGTGGGCTAATGCATTGACTACAGGGCTGGAGTGGAGCATGGACAATATTTCGGACCACACACACTACATTACCTTCCTAAATGGGGATCGCCTGCCCCAGGCATTACAGACAACCCACCTACCATATGGCCAGACACTATATAGCATCTGTATGCTCTGGGCACAAGCACCTACATACATATGTGACGTGTGTTACTATAGGTGCATGTCTTCTATAATAAAGTAGAATGCATGGAGGTGGCTCCTTGCTTTGGCCCAGTCATGATACGGTAGAGCATTGTCTGCGTTAGTAGTTCTCATGCTATGGCTTCTCCCCCCGGTAAGCAGGAGTTAATAGCTGTGTATACAGCAATATCCTACATGTCTGCGCCATCTTCTGTATTGATCTGAAATTAGTTATTCAGGGCCTCAGTCATAAATTATTAAGAATACTGAAACCCGCGGCCGTCTTGTGTGCCAGCGCTGGGAGAACGGCCAGAAATGCAGATCAATGAGACTTTCCAGATGTCGCGTATTACACTTCAGCCTGTTTCTTAAAAAAAATAAAAGCCATCCCTGTGTATCCTAGTCCAATGTGATCGGACCTCAGGGGGCGGCAGCGCGGAGACTGGGAGACAGTGTCAGCTATTATCGACATTTTATAAGGGTTTCTTCCAAACTGATGGAGATGGATCTATTTCCGAAGAAAACATTGATCAGGGTTAGTCAATGGGTTAATCTAGAGACGACTACAAATTAAACACCAGAGACTCGGTGCCAGAGACTAGTAAAAGCTTCTATGGCAAACGTTACACTTCCGTGTGGCAGTGAGTATGATTAGTTAATTAGTTGTTGAAGGTCCAAGGGGACAGATGTGGGAAAGACTAACTCTGAATGAGACTTTTATGCAAGCCACCACTGCAGTTATGCAGTGCTTAGCTACCTTAAGGGGAGAGAAGCTACTTACAGAACCCTAGTCCACGTCAGGAATGTGTCTAAAAAGTGCAGGGCAATCTCCTGAAACTAAATGAATCGACCCCAGTAGGACAAAGCTACTGGAATTGGTCTACGTATCCTAATGCGCAGTGCAGGACAACCAAGTGATTTTGGAAGTCTGCTACACCCAAATAACTGACGACTGGGACTCGTGCTACCCACCTAGGATGGCTTCTATGCAACTAGGGGTTCTATGCAGAAGGCGGTCTATACGTGAGTACAAGTATAACTTATCTTTTCTTCTCTACACTCCTGTTCCGACAAAGTACAGAATCTAGATTGGGCAGGGCTCCTCTGGCTCCTCTCTCTACCTCTACAAAGCACTTACTTCTAACAAGCACCTACTTCTAAAAGGCACTGATCTTATTCTACTGTCAGCAACAAAGTTTATCAAAATCTGCACTACCTGTATTTAGTGTAATGTTCACCTGCAACATTGTTCAGTAAAGTGTTCCATTTTTATATTAAATGCACAAGACTCTGTCTTATCTTCCTGCACCTGCACCTATACACACACCACTGTCTACCTTGGGTTATTTCTCCCCTCTCTGTGGTGAATATCAGTACTGGCATCATGACAAACAACATCACAATAACTGGCCGAGTACCACACAGTGACTGATTTTTTTTAAAAGCTTTACATTACGGACGTTTCTTTTGTAAAAATTACAGATCTGCAAAGGGGGACATTTATTAAAACTGGCGTATGAGTACACTGATCTTAAATTAGGCCCCATCCCCTCTTCCACAGCCAGATTCACTATGAGGCGCATGCGCAGTCTGGCTATGGCAGCCACCACTTTCCCTATCACTACCTCCATGCCTCCAGATAGCGGACTGTCCGTAATTTTGCCGCCTGATTAGATTATTCTTGGTTTTTCCATCTGAAGATGTAGACAAATAATTTCCGTTTTATTGTTTTGGCATTTCAGTCTGGACAGCGAGAGACGGTAATTTAGAAACTCCTTTAAAAGCCTTTATTGTACTCGTAAAACGGTCCATGTGCGCTGTCCTCTGTATTAGCTCCTCCATACCGCCACCAGTGAGCACAGCATAGGTCTTTTTTATGGCCGCCATTAAAGAAGAGGCAGACAAAGCAGAAAGTAAATTATTTCTATATTTGTTCTTTGGAAAAAAGAGGGGAGAGAGATGTCTGTATATTAGGAGAAGTCAATAGGTGTCTACACTGTCTGTGTATTAAGAGGTGAGGTCTGTGTATTAGGATGAGGAGGGGTCTGTGTATTAGGATGAGGAGGGGTCTGTGTATTAGGATGAGGAGGGGTCTGTGTATTAGGATGAGAAGCGGTCTGTGTATTAGGATGAGGAGGGGTCTGTGTATTAGGATGAGGAGGGGTCTGTGTATTAGGATGAGGAGGGGTCTGTGTATTAGGATGAGGAGGGGTCTGTGTATTAGGATGAGGAGGGGTCTGTGTATTAGGATGAGGAGGGGTCTGTGTATTAGGATGAGGAGAGGTCTGTGTATTAGGATGAGGAGAGGTCTGTGTATTAGGATGAGGAGGGGTCTGTGTATTAGGATGAGGAGAGGTCTGTGTATTAGGATGAGGAGGGGTCTGTGTATTAGGATGAGGAGGCATCTGTGTATTAGGATGAGGAGAGGTCCGTGTATTAGGATGAGGAGAGGTCCGTGTATTAGGATGAGGAGGCATCTGTGTATTAGGATGCGGAGGGGTCTGTGTATTAGGATGAGGAGAGGTCTGTGTATAAGGATGAGGAGAGGTCTGTGTATTAGGATGAGGAGGGGTCTGTGTATTAGGATGAGGAGGGGTCTGTGTATTAGGATGAGGAGAGGTCTGTGTATTAGGATGAGGAGGGGTCTGTGTATTAGGATGAGGAGGGGTCTGTGTATTAGGATAAGGAGGGGTCTGTGTATTAGGATGAGGAGAGGTCTATGTATTAGGATGAGGAGAGGTCTATGTATTAGGATGAGGAGGGGTCTGTGTATTAGGATGAGGAGAGGTCTGTGTATTAGGATGAGGAGGGGTCTGTGTATTAGGATGAGGAGGGGTCTGTGTATTAGGATGAGGAGGGGTCTGTGTATTAGGATGAGGAGGGGTCTGTGTATTAGGATGAGGAGGGGTCTGTGTATTAGGATGAGGAGGGGTCTGTGTATTAGGATGAGGAGGTGTCTGTGTATTAGGATGAGGAGGGGTCTGTGTATTAGGATGAGGAGGGGTCTGTGTATTAGGATGAGGAGAGGTCTGTGTATTAGGATGAGGAGAGGTCTGTGTATTAGGATGAGATGTCTGTGTATTAGGATGAGGAGGGGTCTGTGTATTAGGATGAGGAGGGGTCTGTGTATTAGGATGAGGAGGGGTCTGTGTATTAGGATGAGGAGAGGTCTGTGTATTAGGATGAGGAGAGGTCTGTGTATTAGGATGAGGAGAGGTCTATGTGTCCTGTCTGTGTATTAGGATAAGAGACCAGTGACTTAATAACCATGTTGTTTCTGGGAGTGATGCTGTTCTGGAAATGCATTAATATGCAATTGTTGTATTGTTCTAATTACAGGCACATTAGTATATTAATGGGAAGGACACGGCAATTACTGGTCATTAAGCCACTTAGCTCCATACTTACACTACTTACTGACTGATTACCACTGGAAGACTTGATATTTTAAAATAGGAGTAAATTTCAAATCTATATAACTTTATGACACCAGTTGATTTAAAAGATAAAAAATTCGTTGGAGTACCCCTTTAGCCCCATAGGAATCACTAACCCCAGTAGGGCTCACAATTAAAATTCACCTGTTTATAGGGTATGACATGAAACTCTTTGCAGATGTTGTCCTTGGTGGATACCCAACAGCACAGAAACTATTGTGGCTCTGCTCTTACATACGCCCCCACCTCTTTCTTATAGTGTCCTGTCCCCATCCAGATGATTTGGGGTTAGTTGTTATGCACAGGCTAGCTGCAGGCACCCGCCGCTTTATGACAAGCCTCTATAATATATTTATATAAGAATATTTTGGCACAGTATTAGCCAGAATTAGAGCTGCTCCAATGTTGAGCTGCAGGCGGCTGCCAGAATGTGAGATTATTGTCACAGTGATATCCAAGTCTATAACAAAAAAAACAAAAATTCATCAAAAGCTCTTACAGACTCCAACGTTTTATATAGAAACAAGCGAGATGTATTCTAGAAAGAACCTGTAATCCCCATAATCCTTGGGGAATTAGGGAAATATCATAAGATGTCAGACTAGGGTGCTGGGGAATTATTTACATGGACACATAGATGCCAAGGATTGTGAGCTGCAACAATACAACCAGGGAACACAGATTTAGCTATATATATATATATATATATATATATATATATATATATATATATATACACACACACACAGTGGTACCTTGGTTTAAGAGTAACTTGGATTAGGAGCATATTGCAAGAAGAGCTCACAGTTTTTCAAAATTGTAACTTGGTGTAAGAGCATTGCTTTGGTTTAAGAGCTTCCTGTACTGGGTGGGAGGGGGATGGGCTGCATAGCGGGGTCTACAGCCTTGTACTCTGATCCAGGAAGTGACTGGATTGTGGAGGTAATCTCTCCATAGCCGTAACTCCTCTCTCCTGGACAGAGAGTGCTTCATGTATGTGCCGCTGCTATAATAAGCCTGCACTTACACTCAGCTATACACACTGCTGCTATTATGTGGCTGCACTTACACTCAGCTATACACACTGCTGTATAGAAAAGTTTCTGTCACTGTTCTCCTGCACAGCTCTGTGATTTTTCCTGCTGGACACACACCTCTTCCCCATTACTGTCATGTGACAGCACAGGCCTCTGACAGCAGCCCTGCTTCTCTATTCTAGCCTGTTGTACTACGCTCCTGCATTGTGGGGATCTGCAGCTCCATCTTGTATCTACAAACTTGCTGATTGCTATACTTTACAATAACTTATAATATCACATATTCAGCTGTTTCTCTTTGTTTGTTTCATTTGTTTTACATGTTATTCAAAATATAAAAAAAATCCTTATTTTGGGGTGGGGAACCAATTTTCTGCATTTCTTTGATTTCTTATGGGAAAATTTGCTTTGGTTTAAGAGTGGATTTTGATTACAAGCGCGGTCCCAGAACAAATTATGCTCGTAATCCAAGGCACCACTTTATATATATTTGTTATCCATTTACGAGTTGTAGAAATGTCAATCTGGAAGAGTCCTTCACATCCATCATTGCCTGGTCTGGCATGATGGGAATTGTAGTTTTGTAACAGCTACAATGCTGAAGGTTAGCTGTCACTGCCGTAGACCATAAACTAGACCCATGTAAAGTCTCAGATCTAGTACTAACCCTTTAACAATGTGCAGACTGAGGACCCCCCATAGAGACATTGAAAACTGTTGACAGAAAAGGACCACTTGGTTATTATCCCAGGGTAGTTATATGTATATCCCAGGCAGGTTTACATTCCGTTACTGTAGATTTACCTACCACATCTGCTGGAAGTTTGTTCCAAGCATTTACTACTCTTTCAGTGAAGTTATATTTTCTCATGTTACTTCCAATCTGATTTGCTTTCCCTGCCACCTGACTACACTGGTGACACTTTTTTTGTGGCTGTTAGATATCACTATCCCTATATCCTTCTCTTCTGAAGTCTTTGCCAACACAGAACTGCCGATATGATCATTGGATAGAGGATTCCTCCTCCCCAAGTGCATTATTTTACATTTGGAAACATTTTACTGCAGTTTCCATTGTTTGTACTTGATATGTAGTAAAGCATATCAAAGAATATCAACCCTACAGCATACCTTTGTGTCATCAGCAACAGACAAACCTTACCTACCAACCCTTCCCCTATGTCACTATCCTTACCTACCAACCCTCCCCTATGTCACTATCCTTACCTACCAAACCTTCTCCTATGTCACTATCCTTACCTACCAAACCTTCTCCTATGTCACTATCCTTACCTACCAAACCTTCTCCTATGTCACTATCCTTACCTACCAAACCTTTTCCTGTCACTATCCTTACCTATTAACCCTTCCCCTATGTCACTATCCTTACCTACCAAACCTTTTCCTGTCACTATCCTTACCTACCAACCCTTCCCCTATGTCACTATCCTTACCTACCAACCCTTCCCCTATGTCACTATCCTTACCTATCAAACCTTCTCCTATGTCACTATCCTTACCTACCAAAGATTCTCCTATGTCACTATCCTTACCTACCAAACCTTCTCCTATGTCACTATCCTTACCTACCAACCCTTCCCCTATGTCACTATCCTTACCTACCAAACCTTCCCCTATGTCACTATCCTTACCTACCAACCCTTCTTCTATGTCACTATCCTTACCTACCAAACCTTCTCCTATGTCACTATCCTTACCTACCAACCCTTCCCCTATGTCACTATCCTTACCTACCAACCCTTCCCCTATGTCACTATCCTTACCCACCAAACCTTCTCCTATGTCACTATCCTTACCTACCAACCCTTCCCCTATGTCACTATCCTTACCTACCAACCCTTCCCCTATGTCACTATCCTTACCTACCAACCCTTCCCCTATGTCACTATCCTTACCTACCAAACCTTCTCCTATGTCACTATCCTTACCTACCAACCCTTCTATGTCACAAACCTTACCTACCAAACCTTCTCCTATGTCCCTCCGCAGCCGGCACCCTGCTCTGTAGTGGTCTGGGGCTACAGAGGGGCACTGGTGCTTAGAGGTATCTATCGGGTCAATACCAGGTCAATACCATCTCTTTTTATTTATAGTACTGATGCCCTTCTATGTGGCGGAGTTTGGACGCCCTTTAGCACCAGGTTACTGCAGCCCCTTGTTCTCTAGTTGCCTGCTCTATGTGAATGACTACGTATTGCAGTATTGCTGTGGTGATGTGACTGGAGATGAGCTGTATATTATCTGCCAGGTATCACCTCCTGATGCCTGTGCTTACTTTCCCGGAATAATATTACTATTGCATGCTAGATTTATGTGGTATTATTTTATTTTTCATACGATCTGTAAATTTTCGAGCAGTTTTCCTCCACAGTGCAGCAGCTTTACCAACAATACATCTTTAGTAGCCCGAGAGGAACCATTTTACAGTGATTGATGGCGAGTCCTTGGGCACCAGAAACCATTGAAGCCAAGCTTTCCTGTTTCCTGTCTTTGTTTTTAATACTTGCTGATTACCAGCCCGGAGTTCACCAATATTTCCTCAGGTTCTGCCCTCCTGAGATGCACGTAGCACATAGACGACATAATATCCTTATTAGACTGAGCTAAACACCTTCATAATTTATGGATTGATATATAAACTGCAGCTATACACTATGCTGGGTGGGCGACCACAGCCGGATTAATAAGAGACTTCTTTTTAATGTATATTTGTGCAGCTGCAGGGGGGATATGGATATGGGCCATAAAATGCAATTTCAATGTAATTTCATAGATATGTAGGGTTTTATCGTCTCCATAGTTGCCTAATGGAATGAAGGATCAATTATAGTCATAAATGTATTGACGTTATTTACCGCCACCCCCTGCGCCGCAGACACGTCAATAGAAGTGGAGGAAGGGAGGTGACACCTTCTCTGAGCACATTTCTGGTTTGACAATATTCAAGCCTATTGGTCCTCAAACCCTTAGGGGTGTGTGACCTGTGTTAATCAATAGGGCAAATGCCAGGGCTACACCAAACCCAGTGCTGGACTGGCCCTTCGGGGAATAGTGAAATCCTCCTGTGGGCCCTGATGGCTGCAGGGCCATCCCCGGAATGTCCAGGATTACCAGGTGAGCACACCACTGAATTGCGTGTGTGCCTCTGTACAGTGTCGGACTGGAGTGCCTTGGCCCACCAGGGGAAATCATTCATGGGGCCCACCCTTCAGCCACTATACTTATCTATGGTAACATTAATAAGGGTCCATTAACACGGTGTGATATGGGGCAGCATAGGGCTGCAAACGATTGCTAATCAGCAGGGCAGGAATACACCGAGATGTGCGGCCAACAACAATGATTTATACAGCTGCACAAAAGATCAAATCAGCCGACTAGCGGGCATTTGCGCGTCAGCTGATCTCTGACACTTTTACATGGGGCTTCCTAAGAGCTTTTGTTACCTATAATTGCCCTGTGCAATTGGCTATAAGACAGGTTTCTTTGCATGATAACACTTTATACAGATACAAAAGTCATACAGCTACCAATAACACCAGTATATAAAGAGCAAATATCCCCACACATATTACCGCCATACTGTTACTGACCAGATCCTGTATACCAAGACTGATATTGCCAATAATACCAGTATATAGGAGGGAAATAGTATCACCATACATATTACCGCTATACTGGTGCTGACCAAATCCTGTATACTATGACCAATATTACCAGTACACAAGGGGGAAATATTACCGCCGCTACTACTGACTAGTACCACCACATACTGACTTACACCGTCACCGCTGCTACTGAATAAAATCCTCTGTACACAGACCACTATCACCTCATACAGTCATATAGAGGCAGACCCAGCTCTACACAGGCTCTATACACCATATACATTACACTGCAGTTACATCAGGTGACTCACAGGAGACGTCTTCTCTGATCGGAGTTCTTCGCTTTTCATCTTCTTCTCCATCTGCCCTGGGCCATCAGAACTTCACCGAGCCACGAATCCACAGAATCTGCCAGACAGACATATTAGGCTTCACACTCTGGCACCATCCTCATCTCTCTACACACTGCACATCTGTATTGGCCCCTTTACTGGTCCCTTGTTCAGTCTTCCATATAGATGGCCCCATGTGCATCTACTATAGTAGAAATCCCCCTATGCGCAGTCCCCCTATAGTAGATGACAACCTCTGTGCATCCCCTATACAAGGGGTAGGGAACCTTGGCCCTCCAGCTGTTGCAAAACTACAACTCCCATCATGCCTGGACAGCCACAGCTAAAGCTTTAGTTTTGCATTAGCTGGAGAGCCAAGGTTCCCTATCACTGCCCAATAGTATATGACCCCCTCTGTGCATGCCCTATTATATACATCCCCCCTGTGTTGTCTCACCTATAAATGGCTCCCCTATGTTGTCCCCCTTATAAATGGCTCCCCTGTGTTATCCATCCCGCATATACTGTAGATAGCCCCCTTTTGTTGTCCATCCCCCTATACAGCCCCCTTATGTTGTCCATCCCCCTATATAGCCCCCTTCTGTTGTCAATCCCCCTATACAGCCCCTTATGTTGTCCATCCTCCTATATGGCCATTGGCCCCCTTATGTTGTCCATCGCCCCAAAACAGCCCCCTTTTGTTGTCCATCCCCCTATACAGCCCCCTTTTGTTGTTCACCCCCCCTATATAGCCCCCTTCTGTTGTTCACCTCCGTATATAGCCCCCTTCTGTTGTCCATCCCCCATATAGCCCCCCTTCTGTTGTCCATCCCCCATATAGCCCCCCTTCTGTTGTCCATCCCCCATATAGCCCCCTTCTGTTGTCCATCCCCCATATAGCCCCCCTTCTGTTGTCCATCCCCCATATAGCCCCCCTTCTGTTGTCCATCCCCCATATAGCCCCCCTTCTGTTGTCCATCCCCCATATAGCCCCCTTCTGTTGTCCATCCCCCATATAGCCCCCCTTCTGTTGTCCATCCCCCATATAGCCCCCCTTCTGTTGTCCATCCCCCATATAGCCCCCCTTCTGTTGTCCATCCCCCATATAGCCCCCTTCTGTTGTCCATCCCCCATATAGCCCCCCTTCTGTTGTCCATCCCCCATATAGCCCCCCTTCTGTTGTCCATCCCCCATATAGCCCCCCTTCTGTTGTCCAACCCCCATATAGCCCCCCTTCTGTTGTACATCCCCCATATAGCCCCCCTTCTGTTGTCCAACCCCCATATAGCCCCCTCCTGTTGTACATCCCCCATATAGCCCCCCTTCTGTTGTCCATCCCCCATATAGCCCCCCTTCTGTTGTCCATCCCCCATATAGCCCCCCTTCTGTTGTTCACCCCAATATAGCCCCCCCTTCTGTTGTCCATCCCCCATATAGCCCTCTCCTGATGTCCCCCTAAAAATAAACAAAAACAACTCACCTTACAACACGCTCCCCCGTCGGTCGCGGGTGTCTTCTTCTCTCTTCACGACAGATCCGCAGCATCCTGGTGAAGTCCCGGGCAGCACGTCGCCTCTGAGCTCTGTGTGCGCCGCGGCGGCTGAGACTTCCGGTACACGCTCCCAGCCGGAAGTCCCAGCCGCCGCAGCGCACACTGAACTCAGAAGCGACGTGCTGCCCGGGACTTCACCAGGATGCTGCGGATCTGTCGGGGGCGGGAGCGGAGGTGACACTGACACTCTTGTGATCGCAAGCAAACGCTGCTTGCGGTCACAAGAGTGATTGACAGGGCGGGAAGCCTATGGCTTCTCGCGCTGTCAATCAGCACACTACATTTAACTGGAAGCGATTGTTGCGATCGCTTCCAGTTAAAAAGATAGGTGCCGCACCCGAGTGGGCCCCCCGGGAGCACGGGGCCCCGTCTGGGCTTGCTGGCTGGAGACCACATGGCTGCAGTCTCCAGCCCTGTGTCCCCTGACAGGGGGCGGGGCCCACTCCAGCTCGGGGCCCACCGGGGGTTTCCCCGGCCCCCCGGTGGCCCAGTCCGAGCCTGCCTCTGTATATATATATATATATATATATATATATAGGGGATTGCACGGACTGGGGCATCTACTATACGGGACTACACAGGTGGCCATTCAGGGATGGCAAGAGCAAATTCTGCATAGGGTGCCATTTACCCTAAGGTTGGCCCTGCTTAAACCAACTTACAAGTCCAGCACTAATGACTGCCGCAATCTGTATCCTGTTTCTCTGGGCACCCCCATAGATTTATAGGGGGGCTGTCCACAGAAAAAGGACAAAGATCGCTGCAAGACAGGGAGTATAGCATGTTACCGTCCCGTTCTCCCCGCTCATTCTAATAATTTATAGAGGTCATAGTTTTTTAAAAAAAAAGATGTGCTTTAAAGTCCATGGACGCCTTTGCTTTTATTCTGTTTTATTGCTGATTTGTTTCCTAAATTTAAAATGCAGCAATCTTCTATAATCTTTATTAAAAATTTTCTTCCATTTAGATGCTAATATAAGGTAGATAAAGGCAGTATTACATGGACTCAGTTCCATGGTATATCTACTAAATTGGCATAGATTGGTGCTCATGTACAGAGTTTATTACAAGCACTGTTACACAGGGAGATGTGCGGCCAACAGTGGATTATTTTTTGATGGGTCAGAACTGAATGATCAGTCGATGAGCGAGGGTTTGCTCATTTGTCAGCTGATCTCTAGCCCCATTACATGGGGACGATATCTGCCTGATTTGACAGATAATTGGCCTGGGTAATACAGCCTTAAAGAGGACCTGTCACCCCCCCGCGCCGGGGTGACAGGCTCCCCACCCCCAGATAGATCCCCTTATACTTACCTCATGTCGCCGAGTCCCGCTGCCGGAGACGGTCCCGGGACGGAGATATCCCGGTGAGAAGCCGGCGCGCGCGCTGTGGAGATGGGTCCGGCGTCCATAGAGAATGAATGGACGCTGGACTCATCTCCACAGCGCACGCGCCGGCTTCTCACCGGGATATCTCCATCCCGGGACCGGCTCCGGCAGCAGGACTCGGCGACATGAGGTAAGTATAAGGGGATCTATCTGGGGGTCGGGAGCCTGTCACCCCGGCGCGGGGGGTGACAGGTCTCCTTTAAGTCAGATCGACATTGTTATAGAGAGCAGAAAGAAAGGGGATGGGGTAACGGTGTGGAAAGGGGGTGGAGAGCATGGTCGCCACATAAACTAACAGAAAAAAAGAACTTAAAGGGAATCTGTCTCTAGGGGTTTATGCTGCCTTAAAGGAGGGCAGCATAAACTAGTGACAGAAATGATGAACAGATTGGTGTATTACTTATTACTTACTCACTCTCTTCAGCTGTTCTCCTAATATGCAGGAGAATGGGATTCATGCCATACAGCTCCCTCCGCCCTCCAGCTGCTGATTGACAGTTGACTGCCTTTACACAGCATGGATAGATAACTGCCAATCAGCAGCTGGTGGGCTGAGTTTGCTGGTGCTCATGAATATCCTGGACTACTGAGCACATGCACATACTGGAGAGGACTACTTATTGTCCATGTTATTCAGTAGGATATCTCTGGATCAGCTGCACAGAACAATGTGTGTGATACATCATTCTGTTCAGCTTCTTTGTCACTGTTATCCCTAAACAGAACTGCATAAACCTGCTGACAGAGTCTCTATGAAGAGCAAAATGTCAAGGCCATAACAGAACTAAGCAAAATTTTTAATTAGGACGTACAAACAAAAACAAAAAACCTCCATAACCTTTAACTGTGCTAGAATTTCATAAAGGTTAATGAATGTCATACAGAATGAATACATTTTTCAATGCATATGTGAAATGTATACTTTTCATATGGGAGTC
Source organism: Dendropsophus ebraccatus (assembly GCF_027789765.1). Lineage (NCBI taxonomy): Eukaryota > Metazoa > Chordata > Amphibia > Anura > Hylidae > Dendropsophus > Dendropsophus ebraccatus. The sequence goes on along the minus strand of NC_091454.1, from coordinate 211,214,152 downwards.
AATGAGGCTATAGGAGCCTTTAAGGCATTTGGCCTAGGTATACATTATTTAATGAATGTCACTCCTCACCATTCAACTCAGGATATGTTAAGGCCCAAGAGAAGTTAAGGGAGGACACATCTGGGGTAAACATACAATGGGTTGAGAACCTAGGTTATGGAGGAGCCCCTATTCAATGGGAATCTTGCAATGCACCACTTCACCTATGGTGGTGCTTCAGGTGAATTGAACCTTTTCTCACAGATATCACTGGAGGTTTTTTTCCTCATTACATCCTGTGATGAGCCTATTGTGGGGACACTCTTATTAAGAAAAAATGAATTGTACTAAATGGCTAGAGAGACATATGGTACCTTTCATATATCTAGCTGTGCTTCCAGAACATGAAATGAGAAATGCTTTTATTCGCTGGCACAAAGAGTCAAAGAGGCGTTCCCAAGTTCCTGACTAGCTGCAGGCTGGAATGTCTCCTCTCCCGCCCCCCCTGCTTGATTGACACCTGGAAGCTGAGTCCCAAGCAGGGTCTGGTATGGGAGGGGGAGGGAGGTGTTACAGCTTGCTGCACTGCAGGAGCTAAGGAACGCCTCTTTGACTCTTCATTCTATAAAATAAAAGAATTCTACATTCTGGAATCGCAGACAGATATATGAAAGGTACCAGGTGTCTCCTTGTAGGAACAGCTATCTAAATGTATTATCAGCTTGGTTCATGAATTCCCAATGACAGTATCCTTTTAAAGCGAATGTTCCTAATGTGTAGCATATCAACAGAATGGTGTCAGCAAGCCGTGGACCTTTTTTTGAACCGCAGCCCGGTTCCCGCGTATGGTGTCGATCTATCGCCGGACACCGGTCTGAGCTGAAGCACTAGAGGCAGGCCGCCTCCCAGTGGGAGGAAACTCTTGCCCCTCTGTGACGCGGCTCCATTAGAATCAATGTCACAGAGGGGTGGGGGGTTCCCTCCCACTAGTGGCAGGCCAGGCCCATCTCAAGTTCACCCCCAGCCGATGCCTGGAAATAAAATGTTGCCGTACGAGGGAAGCGGCAACGGTTCAAAAAAAAAAAAAAAAAAGGACTGCGGCACCGGCTTCCCCGCATTGACATACTACACTTAAAGCGAAGCTTTTTATATGAATAGGTCACTGCCGGCCCGGGGATGCCGTTCTATTCCCAGGCAAGAAACACTGAAGGCAGGTTGGCCCCCAGTATGATGAAACCCCCTCCCCTCTGTGACGCGGCTCCATTGATTCTAATGGAACTGGGGGTCGGCCGATGCGCCTCCAGTGCTTCATGCCGGGTCGGTGCTTGGAATAGACCAGTGTCGTGCGCGGGAACAGGGCTGCGGTTAAAAAAAAAAAAAGGCTGGAGCACTGGCATTCCCGTGCCGTTGGCAGTCTATTCATGTAAAAAAAAATTTAAGTGATGTACCTGATAGTCCATTCGCTTTAACTATGCTTCTGTCCATTCATTAATGTACTATAGTTCAGTTCTACTAAGTGAGATGCATTAGGAATGCTTCCAGACCATTCACCGACCATAAATCCAGAGGAAATAAATATTAAGTGCAGGCAAGGCAGCAGACCACATCTTCCGGTTGCCTGTGTGCCCTCTTACTATGCAAGTCCCTCTTCAAACATTAGTGATGACATCACCGCACAATGAATATGCTATGTTCTGTGGGTGATAAAACCTGATGGACTCATTGCATATTACGCAGATAATCCTCCTGTGAGGTCACGGCGCTCTCAAAATATAAACAGGACTCGGTGTGTTTACTCGGCCCGTCAGTTCATTCCATATAATGTTTCATCGCTCCGTAATGTACGCAATATTCCCGGCTGTTATAGTCTTAGAGTACTTAGAGGGTTTCTGCAAGGAACGGAAGTGAACTCTTTATCACCATCCTTAATTTAGTGTTACGAAGGAATCTCCTTATATGCAGTCTGGCGTGGAAGAACATTGCTAACACCGAGCTGGTAAAAGAATACACAGCGAGCGCGGCTGGGAGAGGTAAGCCGTGGGCTGCCATCTATTATAAGGTGCATTCTCTTACAGGTGGAATGTATTAGTGTCTGCTTAGCTGAAATTAATGAAGACTCCGCAGCCGGAGGAGGGACCCCAGGAGAATCTATTTTCATATAAAGAAATGTTAACATTGTAACTTATATATAACAAAAAAAAAAACACCGTAGGGGGAGGCATGGCGGTGATTTAAATGACTAAAAACACAAATGTCTTGTTCCGAGCCGCTGGTTTTAATGGAAGGAGTGGGTCGCCGGATAAAGGAAAACTATTATCAACATTAGTCTTTATGAAATGCTCAGTACAATGAAATATAATTGAAGATTACGACTTATTTCAGTGGAGTGACTCTGATTGCGTTTAGTTTTGTTCCTCCTAGAAGGATGTGAAGAAGACATCAGTGGTTCGGCCTTGTGCGCCTGGTGGAACCCACTGACTTACCAGGAGGCCCATCAGTTTCGTTCAGGAGTCTGACGCTTTGATGGGAAAGTTTGATGGAATTAGCAATGGAGGTGCCGATCCAAATGTGTCTGGAAGTAGTGATAGGACGCTGGGGGGAGTGGAGTTGTCGGTGGGCACTGAATTGCCTCTCTCTATCTGCGGAGTTTGTAATGAACAAGCTCCCCTGGGTGATGCCACATCTTTATTTTCACTACCAGCATTGTCTAGATTATTTAGCCCAATCACTCTGTGACATCATCAAATAAACCCACCCCTCACTCAGTGACATCACCAGATAAACCCACCCCTCACTCGTTGACATCACCAGATAAACCCACCCCCTCACTCAGTGACATCACCAGATAAATCCACCCCCTCACTCTTTGACATCATCAGATAAACCCACCACTCTATGGCATCACCAAATAACCCCCCCCCCCCACTCTATGGCATCACCAAATAACCCCCCCACACACTCTATGGCATCACCAGATAACCCCCCCTTCACCCTATGACATCATTAGCTCACTCTACATTATGACATCACTAGGCCATTCTCTACATTATGGCATCACTAGCTCACTCTCTACATTATGGCTCACTCTACGGTATAACATCACTAGCTCAGTCTGTACATTATTGTGTTGTCCCACCACTGGTGTACTTTTCTCTTCTCTTGTGCACCTGCCGCAAAAGCTTCTTTCTCCAGGTTAAGTGGTGATGAAGGGTACTTTAAAGTTTCATCAATAGATGTCAGTATTTTGTATTTCTATGAATGCACAGCTGAAGGTCCTTATGGGTTAATGTTTTCTGTGTACCATGTGCTTATAGCAACCAATAGGAGGTTCTTCTGCTTCTAACTTATCACTTTCCCTCTTTCTTTTGCACCCACTCATTCCCATCAATCACAGGGTGGATTACTTAGCCCCTGTAGGAAGTTAGTTATTTGGTGGAGGAAGTTCAAGTTCAGTCCTATCCAGATTCTTGTGGGAGAAAGACACACAGAGCAAGTGTCCCTGCTGCAGCCAAGCCAGGACTTGGCTTATGCCAGGACCCTTGTCCGGGACCAAAGAGCAGTCTAGTCTAAGACACGAGTGTGTACAGATGCAGCTAGAGACAACCAGTTCTTCCAGTATTATTACTATATCTACTATGCAGTGCTAAACACTAAAAAGGGAGAAGAGTCTAGAAACATCCTGCCCCTCGCTGTGAACCAGTCTAAAAGGTGCAGGGCAGTATCCTGATAACCAGAGGAACTAGCCTGGATAGGGCAAAGCTTCCAAAGGAAGGTCTACGTATCCTATCTCGTGGTGCAGGTAACTGGGACACCCCCGGAAACTTAGCTTCACCCAGATAACCAGGACTGGGGCTTGGATCACCCTATAAGGATGGGTCACTCGACACTGTAGGGCACAAGGTGGTCTAAACACAGTCTAAACACAGGTACAAGTAGACTTCTCACTCTACAAGTAGTTCCTCAAAATTCCGGCAGAGTACACAGCTACATTGGGTTGGGACTCCCTCAACAAACTCTTCTCCTCTACTCTACTCTCAACTTTCCAAGCACCGCTACAACTACCTCTCTTCTCTTCTACTTCTTCAAGCACCTCCTTAAGCAAGACAGAGTTAAGCACTAAAGTCTGTGTGAAGATGTATCTATTCTACCAAAGTGAGTTGTACTATTGAAAGACTGCACAGTAAAGTTGTTCTATTTTTGATATCACTGGGAGCCCATCATCCTTTATATGTACCAGCACCCATACACACTAGCCGCACACCTTGTTTTTTTCCCTCCCTTTCTGTGGGTGGCGGTACGGATAGTCCGGGTGGGTCAGTTGCCACTCAGAACTACCGTGACAAGAGCCCAAGGGACCCATCACAACCCGGCAGGTCTCCGACCATTTGGGGATTACAGCCAGCCACAACACAAAGCAGGTACCAACATCACACCTGTGTGCTGGATAAGCACTGGCATCACAACACTAACCTTTGGCTGAGCTGACACAACCACCTGTCATAACATTACATAGTGGATCACCACATTATGACATCATTAGCTCACTCTCTACAGTATGACATCACTAGCCCACTCTACATTAAAACATCACTAGCTCACTCTCTACATTATGAAGTCACTAGCTCACTGTCTATATTATGACACAACTAGCTTACTTTCTACAGTATGACATCACTAGCTTACTATCTACAGTATGACATCACTAGCCCACTCCCTATATTATGACATCACTAGCTGACTCTCTACAATATAACATCACTAGCTCACACTCAGTATGACATCTCTAGCTCACTCTCTACAGTATGACATCACTAGCCCACTCCCTATATTATGACATCACTAGCTCACTCTCTACAATATAACATCACTAGCTCACGCTGTACAGTATGACATTACTAGCTTACTCTCTACAGTATGACATCACTAGCCCACTCCCTATATATTATGACATCACTAGCTCACTCTCTACAACATCACTAGCTCACGCTCTACAGTATGACATCACTAACTCACTCTCTACAGTATGACATCACTCTTTACACTCTCTATATTATGACATCAATCTCTACGCTCTCTCCATTGCCACTGCTAGAGGTGTCTCTGAGCGGCTTACACCCTTTTCCTAATGACATTATTAGATAACACTACTCCTCGCGGCTGTCTTATGGCTTGTGCTTAGCATTACCAGTCATTTTTTAGACAATGTTTGTCGAGTTCTGGCTGGTGCTTTGTCACGGTAATGCGAATTGATGGTGAAACAATATGTACATGTCCACTGGGAGCCGGTGGCCGACACACCGTGTAAAATTAGCGACAGTTCACATATTTAATTTACGGTGAGTTGTCTTGTTAACTGAATGCGAATTAGCAAGGTGTTGATGAATTTGTTGCTAATAGCAGAAGTCATGTGACTTAAAGGGATTGTGAGACACAAGCGGAAAAAGGCTCTGACCGTCAGTACAGAAAATATGCAGGTATTGCACACAGGCTCTGCTGTACCAGCTCAGCTCCATTCACCTACAGTACAGACAGCATGCAATACCAGACACAGCCATGGACAGGAGGGGCGCTGCTTTTGGTAAAAATCTTAAAGCCCCTCTTAAGGTTTATGCATCTCTTTCGTAAAAGCTCAGGGGAGAAAATACAAAAAGTAGATACATAGGTTATCAATTAGAAGGAAATTATTATATGACCAATGAACAGGCCTTTATACTACAGTATATACATTTGTCTATCTATCTATCTATCTATCTATAGTATACCAGAGCGTAATCCCTGTGGCTGGGCTGAGGATGGCACCTGTCCACAAGAGGTTTATTGACTATTCTAGGAGGTAACATGTTTTATATCAAACTGTTCTGTGTATTTCTCTGTACCAGTAACTGGCAGGCAGAGATTGGGTTACATGCTTTTCACTGCACACCACACAACAGCGACACCTACTGACCTTAGTGGGAACTGCTTAGGTAGTGTAGTGTAGTAAGCTTGGAAGTTGCTAGAAGGGGGAGGAGCAGTCTCCTCATACAACCTAACTGTGACAGGAAGTAGTGTTCAGTGTGTGTTCAGTCTCTGGCAAGTCAGAGCTCAGTGCTCAGTGTTTACAGCCACTATACAGTGCAGCTAGTGGTTGTTCTGCAAGCAGGCCAGTTAAAGCGTAACTGTCATTTCAGGGCCATTTTTCTGAAAACATTAAATATCAACAGTACAAGCGATTCTAAGAAACTCTGTAATAGGTTTTATGTACTAAAAGAGTTTCCTTCTGTAGTGAAAAAGCAATCTCCCAGCCTCCCCCCTCACAGCAGATGAAGCAGGATTTCTGTCTCCATTATGTGGCTATGAAGAGGGGAGGGGCTGTTAGGAGTGACTGAGCACGGAGCAGTCCTGCACAGCACAACACCCTGCAATCTTCTCTCAGTAAGTTCATAGATAAGCACTGACCTTTCTGATACCTGAATTTAGCGTTTTAGGTGCCCAGAGAGTCTACAAACGGCTGACCTTCATGTCACCTCTTCCTGCTCCCTCATCTCCCTCAGCCCCTCCCCCCTTCATAGGCTTACAATGGAGAGAGCAGAACCCGTCCTCACTGGCTTCTCTGTAATGAAGACGTGTTTGCCTGATAATGCACAGATAAGAAGTCAGGGGGGGAGGCTGGGAGATTGCTTCTTGAGTACAGAAGGAGGCTTTTTTGGCTGATGAAACCTATTACAGAGTTTCTTAAAATCGCTTATACTACTGATTTCTGCAATAAAAAAAAACATGACAGTTACGCTTTAAGCCTGCTTGTTATTAAAGAAGGGGAAGGAGATAAAGGAGGAGAGACTGAACCAGAGGAGAGTTCTTCAGAAGTATTTACAGAGATACAAGGTATTTCTCTAGTGTTAGTGGGAATCCTAAGGGCAGAACTCCTAAGCCAAAGGACTTGAGCATACTGAGTAGCAGAGATTACTGAGGCCTCTGTACCCATCTTCCTAAATTCGGGGGGTAAGATTAACTAGGACCCCTGGATACCTCTGGGACCCGAAAGTTGTGGCCTAAGGCCCGGCCCAGTAACCTAAGCAGGAAGCTCCCCAGCAGACTGAGAGGGAAAGACAGACTCAAGCACCATTGGGGAAGAGGTCCACAGGATCACAGTGCCCACCAGCGTCCCACACGTACTGACAGACCAAGATCTGAGGCAGATCATCTCTCCACACACCACCAGACTCTCCACAAGCGCAGTAACCCAGTCAAGGCCGCCAGTATTAACAGCTGCTGTATACCAAAGGACTGTATACCATCTGAACGTCCACCAGTAAAGGAGTTATTGTTACACTGCCTCCCTCCTTGTCTCCCTGTTGTCCTGGTTATCTGCACCACCATCAAGGGCCATTGTACCGGACAACAGTATTTGGAGTTGGCCCCGGGGGGGGAACTACAGGTTCATATCATTGACCACCTTACACACAGGTGCAGCCCCCCTACAGGAACCTCTGCAGTAGCCCACAGAAGAGAGAGAAAACCCAGGGAAGCGCCAGAGGGTCCCCCTGTACCTGCAGAAGCCTTCGTGCCCACCTGTGACCGTGACAAGATCCAGCTATCCTGCAGGTACAGCACACCCTCACTCTGCAGTCCTCACTGAGGAGCTCAGCGCCACACTCAGGAGAGACTACTACCACCATCATCCTCTCCTCATTCCCCTCACTCTCTTCCATGAGTACCCCGGCTCACTGCATATCTATCTATCTATCTATCTATCTATCTATCTATCTATCTATGCCCAGTACTGTAAGCGTTGGGTATATCAGTGGGCAGAACTATACAGGCATTCTTTAGGCAGCATTCCTTTCGGTATTAAAGTGGTACTTTGGAGAGAAAAATAAAGTGTTTTTTTTATTAACCGGTGTCAGAAAGTTATATAGATTTGAAAATTACTTCCATTTAAGAATCTTAAGTCTTCCAGTACTTATCAGCTGCTGTATGTCCTGCAGGAGGTGGTGTACTCTTTCCAGTCTGACACAGTGCTCTCTGCTGCCACCTCTGTCCATGTCAGGAACTGTCCAGAGCAGTAACAAATCCCCATAGAAAACCTCTCCTGCTCTGGACAGTTCCTGACATGGACAGAGGTGGCAGCAGAGAGCACTGTGTCAGACTGGAAAGAATACACCACTTCCTGCAGGACATACATCATTTACAAATCTGTATAACTTTCTGCTACCAGTTGATTTGAGAACTATTTTTTCTCTCCGGAGAACCCCTTTAATTCCTTACATCATGTTATATTATACCATTTCTCATAAATGCTCATAAAACTCTGGACCATGCCTTAAAGTTATTCTGTTATGAAGACATATAACTATAGATTATGTTTGGTAATGGGGAAAAAGTAAGCGCCATGAGTCTTCATTAGGATGGACTCCCTCCAGAAACCTGTGTTCCGCAGAGAGGGTGGTGTTCCAGCTTTCTAGAAAGAGCGGGTCTCAGTAAATTAGAATCTACAGTCTGGGATGACTCAATATCCAGAGCTGGTGGGAGCATTAGTCGCCAGCCAGAAAGCTCAGACGCATGTGACCAATAAAGGGTGTTCTTAAGGAACACTGAAAAAGGGGTACTCCAGTGAAAAAAAACTGTATTCACATCAACTTCTATTAAAAATCTCCAGTCTTCCAGTACTTATCAGCTGCTGTATGTCCTGCAGGAAGTGGTGCATTTTTTCCAGTCTGACACACTGCTCTCTGCTGCCACCTCTGTCCATGTCAGGAACTGTCTAATGCAGGAGTGGTTTTCTATGGGGATTTGCCACTGCTCTGGACATTTCCTGACATGGACAGGCCGCACAACTAACTCCACCCCCAGCTGCAGATTGACACAGTATGGAGAGACAATTGCTAACTGCCAGAGTGCACTGCTGCTCATGAATATCCAGGACTACACAGCACACGCATGTAATGAAAAGGACTAGTTATTGTCATACTAGTTATACATCATACTGTTCATATTCTCTGTCACTAGTTTATGCTACTATTAAAAGAGCAGAGTATGCCGGAAGGTGCTTACACGGCTCTCTCTGGAAGCGTCATAGGAATAAATAGAGCGCGGGTCGCATGATGTACCTGCGGCTCTATTCATAACAAAGAAGCCGGGGCCCAATATAGAGATCGGCGGGGGGTACGGAGGTCGGACCCCCTGAGATCTCTTACTTGTCCCCTTAAAGGGGTACTCCGGAGAAAATCTTTTTCTTTCAAATCAACTGGTTTCAGAAAGTTATATAGATTTGTAATTTACTTCTATTTAAAAATCTCCAGTTTTCCCATACTTATCAGCTGCTGTTTGTCCTGCAGGAAGTGGTGTATTCTTTCCAGTCTGACACGGTGCTCTCTGCCGCCACCTCTGTCCATGTCAGGAACTGTCCAGAGCAGTAGCAAATCCCCATAGAAAACCTCTCCCGCTCTGGACAGTTCCTGACATGGACAGAGGTGGCAGCAGAGAGCACTGTGTCATGCTGTAAAGAATATACCACTTCCTGCAGGACATACAGCAGCTGATAAGTACTGGAAGACTGGGGATTTTTAAAGGGGTACATTAAAACTTATATAGATGTGTCTATATAATGTATTACCAAATCTAAACAGTTGAGGAAAAGCAAGGCATTCTGGAACCTGTAGTACTGTGTACAACTGCTCAACCAGGACAACAAGCAGTGTATAGCAATGAGGACCTACACGGATAGGGAACTCATAAACAAGGCCATTAATAGGGAATAAATGCTGATCTCAGATCATCATCCCATCACATACACAGCACTCTATACACCCGCTGTATACCATCATCCATCACATACATAGTCTATACACCCGCTGTATACCATCATCCATCACATACATAGTCTATACACCCGCTGTATACCATCATCCATCACATACATAGCAGTCTATACACCCGCTGTATACCATCATCCATCACATACATAGTCTATACACCCGCTGTATACCATCATCCCATCACATACATAGCAGTCTATACACCCGCTGTATACCATCATCCATCACATACATAGTCTATACACCCGCTGTATACCATCATCCATCACATACATAGCAGTCTATACACCCGCTGTATACCACCATCCCATCACATACATAGTCTATACACCCGCTGTATACCATCATCCATCACATACATAGCAGTCTATACACCCGCTGTATACCATCATCCATCACATACATAGCACTCTATACACCTGCTGTATACCATCATCCATCACATACATAGTCTATACACCCGCTGTATACCATCATCCATCACATACATAGCAGTCTATACACCCGCTGTATACCATCATCCATCACATACATAGTCTATACACCCGCTGTATACCATCATCCATCACATACATAGTCTATACACCCGCTGTATACCATCATCCATCACATACATAGCAGTCTATACACCCGCTGTATACCATCATCCATCACATACATAGTCTATACACCCGCTGTATACCATCATCCATCACATACATAGCAGTCTATACACCCGCTGTATACCATCATCCATCACATACATAGCAGTCTATACACCCGCTGTATACCACCATCCCATCACATACATAGTCTATACACCCGCTGTATACCATCATCCATCACATACATAGCACTCTATACACCCGCTGTATACCATCATCCCATCACATACATAGTCTATACACCTGCTGTATACCATCATCCATCACATACATAGCACTCTATACACCCGCTGTATACCACCATCCCATCACATACAGTCTATACACCCGCTGTATACCATCATCCATCACATACATAGCACTCTATACACCCGCTGTATACCATCATCCCATCACATACATAGCACTCTATACACCTGCTGTATACCATCATCCATCACATACATAGTCTATACACCCGCTGTATACCATCATCCCATCACATACATAGCACTCTATACACCCGCTGTATACCATCATCCCATCACATACATAGCACTCTATACACCTGCTGTATACCATCATCCATCACATACATAGTCTATACACCCGCTGTATACCATCATCCCATCACATACATAGCGCTCTATACACCCGCTGTATACCATCATCCATCACATACATAGTCTATACACCCGCTGTATACCATCATCCATCACATACATAGCAGTCTATACACCCGCTGTATACCATCATCCATCACATACATAGTCTATACACCCGCTGTATACCATCATCCATCACATACATAGCAGTCTATACACCCGCTGTATACCACCATCCCATCACATACATAGTCTATACACCCGCTGTATACCATCATCCATCACATACATAGCACTCTATACACCCGCTGTATACCATCATCCCATCACATACATAGCACTCTATACACCCGCTGTATACCATCATCCATCACATACATAGTCTATACACCCGCTGTATACCATCATCCCATCACATACATAGTCTATACACCCGCTGTATACCATCATCCCATCACATACATAGCACTCTGTACACCCGCTGTATACCATCATCCCATAACATACATAGTCTATACACCCGCTGTATACCATCATCCATCACATACATAGTCTATACACCCGCTGTATACCATCATCCATCACATACATAGCAGTCTATACACCCGCTGTATACCATCATCCATCACATACATAGTCTATACACCCGCTGTATACCATCATCCCATCACATACATAGTCTATACACCCGCTGTATACCATCATCCCATAACATACATAGCACTCTATACACCCGCTGTATACCATCATCCCATCACATACATAGCAGTCTATACACCCGCTGTATACCATCATCCATCACATACATAGTCTATAAACCCGCTGTATACCATCATCCATCACATACATAGTCTATACACCCGCTGTATACCATCATCCATCACATACATAGTCTATACACCCGCTGTATACCATCATCCATCACATACACACTCTATACACCTGCTGTATACCATCATCCCATCACATACATAGTCTATACACCCGCTGTATACCATCATCCATCACGTACATAGCACTCTATACACCCGCTGTATACCATCATCCCATCACATACATAGCAGTCTATACACCCGCTGTATACCATCATCCATCACATACATAGTCTATACACCTGCTGTATACCATCATCCTATCACATACATAGCATTCTATACACCCGCTGTATACCATCATCCCATCACATACATAGTCTATACACCCGCTGTATACCATCATCCATCACATACATAGTCTATACACCCGCTGTATACCATCATCCATCACATACATAGTCTATACACCCGCTGTATACCATCATCCATCACATACATAGTCTATACACCCGCTGTATACCATCATCCCATCACATACACACTCTATACACCCGCTGTATACCATCATCATCATATCTCGCAGTATAATAAGTGAGTCCACGTATCATTGAATTATTTATCATGGAATTATTCCCCGGCTCTTCGCCATGTCACCCAATGTCGCTGTCTTTAACTAACATTTCTATTTCCAAGCAAACAGCATGTCAGCTCCCGTTAAGGTTAATAGCGGTAATTAATACTCTCCGGAACCTGAGCTTCTGTGTAATGATGATTCATAGGAAGACTTCTACCTGCTCCTACGAGGGACACCAGGGTAGAAATTATTCATGCCAGGCTCATGGACTGAGGGTCTTCATGGCATAAATATAAGATAGCTGCAGGAAAGCTGCTGCCGGCTGTGTTCCCGAACGCCTGTCACATCTACCATGATTCATGTGAACAGCACCACAGGGAACGCAGCTCTGGACTGGGGCAACATTCAGCTCAGACGCTTCCTCCACACTGTCTCGGCTGGCTGGAAGAAGTCTGGAAGAAACTCGCTGTACAGGTATACAGTGACTATGCGGCTGTCTCGACTGTGGCGTCAATAGTAAATATGGGCCACCGTCTCAATTCTTGGACATCATCAGAAATGAGGGGTGTACCCCAATGGGATATGGACATTTGACATGTCCAGAGCAGTAGCAAATCCCCATAGAAAACCTCTCCTGCTCTGGACAGTTCCTGACATGGACAGAGGTGGCAGCAGAGAGCACTGGAAAGTGTCAGTGTCAGAGTGTCAGACTGGAAAGAATACATCACTTCCTGCAGGACATACAGCAGTTAATAAGTACTGGAAGACTGGAGATTTTTAAATAGAAGTAAATTACAAATCTGGATATTTGCAGGAAAAAAAATTTGGTTTCATTGTCTGAAATGTAATATGTACCCTACTGCAAATTTGTACAATAATCCCCGTGTCTGCTGAACATTTCACAATTTTTCCTGATCATTGGACATCAGGTCAGGCAGACTTTATGGGGGCACTCCTCTGACATATGGCCATCTAACATGTGATAAGCACCCACTTCTCCATATTTCAGCAGAGTGACGCATAGGTACAGTTACGGTGCAGTCCTGGCACATTTAATCTTCATGGTGTTTACCCTTTTCGCTATAAGTTCCAATACATTTTTCCTGCAAGAATATTAATGATTTGTCAACATTTGCACAAGGAGCCTTTCTAATCTGTTTGTCTGACGTGTACTCATAGATATTTAACAGGCGCCTTCCTGCAACTTTGTACCAGACTTGAATATTTGCCTGATTCCTGGACATTAAGCAGGACAGAAATTAGGGGTGTACCCAACAGCAATACGAACATTCATATGATAAGTGGTCCCTACCACGGGTGTTCCTTGTCTTTACACCCCTCGCAAAAGCCTGTACTTTAAAGTATTAGGGGTAGTGAAGTATTACTTAAAGGGAACCTCTCACCCCCCGTGCCGGGGCAGAGCCTGGCCAAACCCCCGGTGGAGACCCCTATACTTACCCAGTGCACGAAGTCCGACGCTCATAGAGAATGACGGCTCCATTCATTCTCTATGAGCGTCGGACTCATCTCTGATGAGAGCGCGCAGGGCTTCCGACGGCGATATCTCGGCAATGGGAGCGGGTCCAGGAGCGGGACTTTGTGCACGGGGTCAGTATAAGGGTCTCCACTGGAGGGGTCGGCTCCGCCACGGGGATGACCGGTCTTCTTTAAGTTCTACCACTAGATGTCGCTAGTATTTGTACTGTATGCGTATGTCTTGCACATGTCTTGCACAGCAGCTGGAGCAGTTAAAGGGTAAGGCCCCGTTCCCACTAAGCAAAACTAGCAGAATTCCGCGGCGGAATTGTCCGCCTCGGAATGCCGTTAGCCTCCCGCTCATAATGGGAGTCTATGGGAGGCGCGCGCTCCTGCCCTGTCCGCGCTGTATTCTGTCCACCAATAAGAGCTCTCTCTCTTTTCGACCTTTCTCTATTCTTCTCTTTTTCTTGCACTCTCTTCTCACCCACTCACAGCACATGTTGCATATGCTGTAGGAAGTTGTCACATAGGGAGAGGAAGTGTAGCCACACCTTAGGGAGTCTTACTCTGGATTCTGTAGAGGAAGGACACAAGCCAGAATGGTCCCTACAGCAGTCAAGCCCAGTGTAGTTTGAGGTGTGATAGTGAACAGACGCACAATGGAAGCAAGAGCACTCTCTTCTTAAAAGCAGCCCTTTTATACACTTTGCAGTACTGAACGCACACTTAGAGAGGACAAGTCAGGGATCATCCCAGCCCACGCCGAGAACCAGTCTAAAAGTGCAGGACAGTATCCTGAAGGAATATGAACTGATCCGGAAAGAGCAAAGTTACTAGAAGCCCACGTACTCTATCTCACAGAGCAGGTGTCACCAGAAAACCTTGGCCACTCTGCTCATCCTAGGTAACAAGATCTGGGGCTTGTGTAACCCTCTAGGACGGGTCACACAACACTGGTAGGCAATAGATGGTGCAAAGACCAAAGAGTCAAATTACAGGCACAAGTATTCTTTCTATTTTCAACTATTTCTATCTATTCTACCTCTCAAGTTCCGGCAGAGCACAGTACTACTTTGGGTTGGGACTCTCTCAACACCCTCCTCTCTACTTCTCTGAACTTTTTCTACCTCTCAGCATGCAACTGTATCAACTATTCCTGCAGTAAAGAAGAGTTTATTTATTGTAACTGGACTCTGTAATTCATGTCCAAGCACATACACAGCCATTGCATATTCCTTGGGTCATCTCCCCTTTCTGTGGGTGGCGGTACCGATAGTCCAGGTGGGTCACAACTCCACTGCGGACCACCATGATAAGCACCCAAGGGACCCCCAAATAGCCCTGCAAGTTATTGACCACAGGGGAAAGGGTTTAGCCAGCCTCACTAAACTAAAAGCAGGTGTGCCATCATACATGTGCCGGCATAACATCTGGCTGAGCTATTCCCTGACCAGCCACTACTGCAGTGGAGTCACACTTCACCACCTGGCAAGTGACCGGTCGGGCCTCCCAGCGGGGCATCACCACAAATGTATAGGGTAGGGTAGCACCCCTTATCTTAGCTTCATGTTTGGATGGCATCCGACTGCCAACAGGGACTGCATGTGGCATCCTGCATAGGGTTACTTGTACCAGCATTGCTTCCTATTACATACCGCCAGGAGGGGGTTAAGAGTTCATATATGGTCCCTCCTCTTCTCTTTGTCAGTGGCCAATGCCTGCTTTCCCTGGCTATTGGGGCCAATTGGAGCTGTAGGCACATAGCTTATATTTATATATTTACCAGGTATATAATGGCGCTGTTTGCCACACTGTATAGTCAAAAGATCTCCTAGGAGCCGGTTTGCAATCCCTCCCTTTTCTTTCTTGTTAAAAAAAATAAATAAATAAAATTATATATATATATATATATATATATATATATATATATATATATATATATATATAAATATAATAAAAATTATAAATTTTATATATATATATATATATATATATATATAAAATAAAAATTATAAATTAAAAAAATATATATACAATAAAAATATAAATAAATATAAAAAAAATACAATTAAAAAAATAATTATTATTTATTGCTTTGAGTATAAGTCACAGGTATCTGAGAATACCTGAGTAGCATGTAAGACGTGTATGGTGGAAGTCCGCCGGCAGCACACAGTTTACTATGACTCAAGTACCGCATGTGCCAGTGTGTAAAGTTATGTGTTTGGTTATTATAAGCTGTGGCCGGCCATCACCGGTGTGTGTTGTCTTTCTTCCCGGTGGCGGGGTGGCTATCGGGGGGCAGCATTGGCTAGCTTAGTATGGAGCATCTATGCAGTCTGTATAATTTCTGATACTTTCTTCCTATGTAAGTATTAATGATCTGTCAATATTTGCGCAGGGAAAGCGTCTGTAACGCGGTCTGCCTGGAGATCGATAGTAAGCAGACTCGGGGTTGTAAGGGGCCATGTCTGAGTGTTAATGATATGGACTAGCCCGTAAGAAACATTAATGAGCATTGAGCAGCGCCTGATGGGAAACCAGAGAGGTGAGATGAGACTATTGACTGGTGTGTACAGTGTGGCGGCCGCTGCAGCGTGGGAGCTCAATGTGTCACATGTCCCTAACGTAACCGTGCAGGATAATATCCCGCCAAATACTTGTCAATCATGTCTCCTGGGTAAAACGCCAGCGTCATGGCAGCCTTATTATGTAGATGGATTCAGCTTCCTATCCACTCTAATATGCTTCAGCCTGTCGTCTGTCTTATACCAATAGGTTGGACCATGTGTTGACTACTTGAGCAAGCCAAACCGAGCTTACTGTAAGGTGGCTCATCTCTATAGGCCACCAATGATACCTCGACAGGGACCTGACTCTTGGCACCTCCGTAGATCAGCTGTTTAAAGAGTCCACAATGTTATATGACCTCTGAGGCCTCTTCAATGTTTGCAAGTATTTATACTTGTATAACCATATTATTGTGCGTAGCGGCCGTAGTGGCTTTATCCAAGTAAGCGGTGCACTGCTATAGTACCTTGCAGTGACCCCACAAATAGTAAGGCTGTGCAAGTGCATACAGGTATCTGTATATAGAGTTATATAGATTTGTAATTTACTTCTATTCAAAAATCTCAAGTTTTCCCGTACTTATCAGCTGCTGTATGTCCTGCAGGAAGTGGTGTATTCTTTCCAGTCAGACACGATGCTCTCAGCTGCCACCTCTGTCCATGTCAGGAACTGTCCAGAGCAGGAGAGGTTTTCTATGGAGACAGTTCCTGACATGGACAGAGGTGGCAGCAGAGAGCACTGTGTCAGACTGGAAAGAATACACCACTTCCTGCAGGGTATACGGCAGCTGATAAGTACTGGAAGACTGGAGATTTTTAAATAGAAGTAGATTACAAATCTACATAACTTGCTGAAACCAGTTGGAGTACCCCTTTAAGTGAATGTAGCAGAGTTGCAGTACCAGAAACCACCCATAGAGCAATGCCAGAAACAGTCTGAGCGTTGCAGCTTATTTAAATAGCTGACTGTCATGGGTGCCACGAGTCAGACCCCTGCCAATCTAATATTGAAGGAGCTGCAATGAAAAATATGGAACCCAGTTCTATTGTTTGGACTCCATTTCCAGCTGCACAATGACAGCACTGCTACCACCGGGGCACCACAACTGTGAAACGCAGACAACAGCTACAAGTACTGGTTAGATCAGGGATGGGGAACCTTAGGGCCTCCAGCTGTTGCAAAACTACAATTCCTATTATGCCTGGACAGCTCCTATACACTAGAACAGGGATGGGGAACCTTCGGCCTTCCGGCTATTGCAAAACTACAACAGCTTTAGCTTTGGCTGTCCATGCATGATGGGAATTGTAGTTTTGCAACAGCTGGAGGGCCAAAGGTTCCCCATCCTTGGGTTAGATGAATGGTTAGGACTGACAGACGCAGGCTCGGACTGGCCCACAGGGGTGCAGGGGAATCCCCCGGTGGGCCCTACCCATTAGTGAGCCCCTGAGCAGGAGGTCTGCATCCCTGTTTAGCAGCTTCACGATGACATATAATTCCCTAGTTAGTTTCATGGGACTTCACCTTTCAAGAAACTTAAGTGGATGGCTGTACTGTTTGCATAGAGCAGGGATGGAGAACCTTCGACCCTTCAGCAGTTTAAAAACTACAACTCCCATCATGCCTGGACAGCTCCTATACACTAGAACAGGGATGGGGAACCTTCGGCCTTCCGGCTATTGCAAAACTATAACTCCCATCATGCCTGGACAGCTCCTATACACTAGAACAGGGATGGGGAACCTTCGGCCTTCCGGCTATTGCAAAACTATAACTCCCATCATGCCTGGACAGCCTTCGGCTGTCCAGGCGTGATGGGAATTGTAGTTTTTCAACAGCCAAAAGGCCGAAGGTTCCCCATCCCTGGCATAGAGTGTCTGAACAGTTACTAACAGTGAGGCCCCCTTTACACGTCCGGAAAAACCACCCGGATTTCCTATCAGGAAATCCGGACGGTTTTCCAGACCCATACACTTTAATTAGGCACGGACACCCTTCCGGATTTCTCCGGAAGGGTGTCCGTTCCAGAAAAATGATCCGGAAAAAATAGGACATGTCCTATTTTTGTCTGGGATTCCGGCCCGGACGCCCCTATAGAAGTCTATGGGAGCGCCGGAATCACGGGCACTTTCCTGATGTACATCAGGAAAGTGGCCGGGATTCCGGACTGCCTACGCACCCCCCACCGCCTATACCCCTCTCCCCCACAACTCACCCTGCACCCGGCTCCCCCGTCCTCCTGCTCCCTGGTGCCGCGCGTCCTGGTGTGCACCGGGTCCTGTTGCTGCTGCCGCCGCACCTACCCTGGCCTCAGGTTGGCGGACCCCGACCAGCAGCACCGGAAGAAGACCAAGACAGGTGAGATCACTGCTCTCGCCCTCCCCCCCCCCCCCTGAAGAAGTAAAACTTCCACCATGTCCTGCTGACAGGTCATTATGGGAGTTGTACTTCTGCAACCTGGATGGCCACAGGCTGCAGAAGTACAACTCCCATCATGACCTGTCAGCCGGGCATGATGGGAGTTGTACTTCTGCAAGCTGTGGCCATCCAGTTTGCAGAACTACAACTCCCATCATGACCTGTCAGATGGGCATGATGGCAGTTGTACTTCTGCAAGCTGTGGCCATCCAGTTTGCAGAACTACATCTCCCATCATGTCCTATTTTTACTTCTTCCATCAGGAAATCCTGAAGGTTTTTCCTGATGGTTTCCTGAAGGTAAAAACGGATTACTGTCAGGAAATCCTTATACTTTCCTGATGACGTTTGAGGCCTCCTGATCAGGATTGCCTGACAGTAAAAACTGACACGGACGTGTGAAGGGGGCCTGAGCGAGCATTACCGATCACATACACAGCACTGTGCAAAGTGGCTATATGAATTCAGGAGGTGACAGCATCAGGCGAGGAGGGCGAGGAGGACGCATCTCAATCTCTAGGAATTGTTCTTGTACTACTCGTACAGCTTAATAAGTGGTCACAAAGAAAGCTTTAAGGTCAAAAGAAATTACAGCTTCTTGTAAAGATTTGTACACAGGGATGAGATCCCAGGGAAAGAGGATAAAACGTGGCCCCAACGGACGCATCTTCTGAATGTCTTTGGTTACGTCACTATAACAGCACGAGACGTCCCTTTCCGTGAATATTCATCAATAAAAACAAACGATGGGAACTTGAAGGGGGTGTATGAGGTTAGAGAAGCCTCAGCTTCTTTACATTCCTGAAACAGCGCCACTCCTTTCTATGGGTGGTTTCTGGTATTGCAGCTCTGCCTTACTCCTTGAATACAGACGACCTCCAAAACCAAACACAGTCTATGGATCATAATGGTGAATCTGTCAACACCTGGAGCCCACCCGAGGGGCTGACAATGTACAATAAAGAGGTACTCATTTTCTATTAAATCAGCTGGCTTCAGAAAGTTATATAGATTTGGGATTTACTTCTATTTAAAACCTCAAGTCTCACAGTACTTATCATCTGCTGTATGTCCTGCAGGAAGGGCTGTATTCTTTCCAGTCTGACATAGTGCTCTCTGCTGCCACCTCTGTCCATGTCAGGAACTGTCCAGAGCAGGAGAGATTTTCTATAGGGATTTACTGCTGCTCTGGACAGTTTCTGACATGGACAGAGGTGGCAGCAGAGAACACTGTGTCAGACCGGAGAGAATACACCACTTCCTGCAAGACATACAGCAGCTGATAAGTAGTGAACGACTTTAGATTTTTAAATAGGAATATTTTTACAAATCTATAAATCTTTCTGATACCAGCTGATTTGATTTTTTTCCCCTCTCCGGAGTTCCCCTTTAAGTGATTCCCCAGCACTCTTACTGTCAGGATGTTGCCCATAGTAAAATGATTGTGTTATATTATCTGCCCTCCTATCCAAGTCATTCATCTATAAATATACCTATAAGCTAGCCATCTCACTATCCCTTCCCTGTCATCTTCCTGAGTATATACAGTATATAAAGCACTAAACATTTTATAGAAGCAACAAGCAGGAAGAAATGGCTAAAAGACCTAATGAAGTCTGTAGTGTGCAGGGAGGGAGGCTTCACATATAAGATGGGCACCAATAGACTGGATCTGCCCCATTAATCCTGACAGCCTTGAGACGCTCATTGTAAACTGGATCCATGTTTTTCTTCTCTTGACCTCTTTCCCTTTTTTTATCTCTTTTTATCATCTCCATAATATCTCATCTGCAGCAAACGCTCCAGCTTTATTCTTCTCTTTATATGATGGTAAACGGAGAAGTATTCTGTGCTACAGGGAGAAGGGACAGCATACAGGATAGGGAGGGGCACAGAACTAGTTATACATGGAAAGCTGCTGGTGGTGGATTTTAAAGCGGTACTCTGGAGTGAAAAAATGGTGGTATCAGGAAGTTATACAGAGTTGTAAATTCTATTTAAAAATCTCTCTCTAGTCTTCCAGTACTTATCAGCTGCTGTATGTCTTGCAGGAAGTTTATTCTTTCCAGTCTGACACAGTGCTCTCTGCTGCCAACTCTGTCAGGAACTGTCCAGAGCCGTAACAAATCTCCCAGAGAAAACCTCTCCTGCTCTGGACAGTTCCTGACAGAGGTGGCAGCAGAGAGCACTGTGTCAGACTGGAGAGAATACACCACTTCCTGCAGGACATACAGCAGCTTATACTGAAGCAGTAGTGGAAGACTTTACTTAGTAATTTACTAATCTGTATAATTTTCTGATACCAGTTGGAATACCCCTTTAAGCATAGAGTACCCCACTATCATTATAACAATAAGTGGGGTTCCCAGTGGTCCCTACAAATCCAACACTTAATTCCCCATCCTGCAGACTGATCAGTGTTATTATCACGGCTGTGTCAGTACAGTAGCCGCAACTTTTAAACAGTTTCAGAGCTCCTGGTATCATTAATGTATCATAATGCTGGGAGCTCCGAGGTCCAGTCTACTGCCCGCGCACAGACAGTTTTTTGCGGACGTGTAAGAACTCCATTTTGGATTATTTCTCCTGTTTCCCAGTAAAGTGAACCATACATTGTTTGTATGTTACACCTATGTCTAGCTTACCTTTTTATATATAGCCACCGGGGGTACCCAAACCTCATGGGCCAGGAAACATACATAGGGAGTACCCCAGCAGAACTACAGATACCACCATCTTCAGTGTAGACTCCCTGTCACTGTGCCACCTACAAAGTTACTGTTGCAGCTCTTTAGTGGTTGTGACCACAGTGATCCAGACCATAGCTGACTAGAGGACTACTACCTTCAGCATCAGGGTCGGCGTCAGCACAGGGCTTACTCGGGCAAGTGCTAGGGCCCACAGCGGGAGAGGGGCCCTAATGTTCAGCCCACTCACTGTAGTACAGGGTGAGGGGCTGAACATTAGAAGACACAGGATATTTAAGCAGGACCTGCACAGACAGAGAAAAGGGTAAAGGACCTGATCACATGACCTAAAGGTCCTCAACTTTACAGTGTGGAGATGAGATCAGCCCGACAAAGAGGAAGTGCTGTAAGTGCTGCGTGTCAGTCAGAGATTGTCAGGGTTTTTTCAATGTGTGTTTGTGTATGATAGTGGCGTCTGAGGTGATTGTGCATAGTGTGTGGATGATGGGTGCATAGTGGATGGAGGAGGGGCCCGCTGAGGCTCTGTCACCCGAGGGTCCGCAAAATCCTGAGGCTGACCCTGTTCAGTGTTGTCACATGTCTTCCTCCATTGTTCCAATAGCGCCCCCTCTGGGCTGCCACAGTAACAGACAGCAAGCCATCATATGGACACAAGTATAACTGCAGGATCAGACTACAAGATGCGTTTGTTGTCTGTTACTATGGAGACCCATAGGCCTTCATTAAACTGTAGAATGAAAATAGAAGGACATTTTTTTTTATATACTGGGATAGTAAAAAAAACAAAACTATGAAGCTTTATAGACTATAGTCTAAATATTCAGGTTTCTCAGTAATTTTGGACAATTTTCATTGTTATGAACGAGAGATTACATTGAAATTCATCCTTCTGATATGTAAAACACCAATGCTTTACCCATCGGCTTCTCAAGGGCAAGAGTTTCCCTTTGTAGCAG
Source organism: Dendropsophus ebraccatus (assembly GCF_027789765.1). NCBI lineage: Eukaryota > Metazoa > Chordata > Amphibia > Anura > Hylidae > Dendropsophus > Dendropsophus ebraccatus. Next base: position 211,191,628 of record NC_091454.1, on the reverse strand, counting down.
CTCTTCTCTCTGACTAATTTAATAGGGTCACTAATGGAGTACCCATACTTTTACATCACTGAGCCATTATGATTTCCCTTTGAGAAAGAGCGACATCCACAACCAACAACAACAACAAAGACACAACAGGGTCATCAAAAAAAAAAAAATAATAATTATGCCAACATTACATAATTTTGACACTTGATGAAGTATGAAAGTATGAAGTATGAAAAAGAGCTCTCCTCCAGAAGGAAGAAAACTGTCTTTCTGGTGCCACCTATTGGTCACCTCCTTGTAGGTCAATGTCTGATTCATTTATGAGGCTTAAAGGGGTATTCCAGTGATTTTTTTTTCTTTTAAATCAACTGGTGTCAGAAAGTTATATAAATTTGTAATTTACTTCTATTTAAAAATCTCCAGTTTCCAGTACTTAGCAGCTGCTGTATGTGCTGCAGGAAGTGGTGTATTCTCTCCAGTCTGACACAGTGCTCTCTGCTGCCACCTCTGTCCATGTCAGGAACTGTCCAGAGCAGGAAAGGTTTTCTATGGGGATTTGCTGCTGCTCTGGACAGTTCCTGACATGGAGTGAGCTGGCAGCAGAGAGCACTGTGTCAGACTCGAAAGGAATACACCACTTCCTGTGGGACATGCAGCAGCTGATAAGTCCTGGAAGACTGGAGTTTTTTTTTTTTTAAATATGGAAGTAAATTAACAATCAATATAACTTTCTGACCAGAGTTGATTTAAAAAACAAAAAACAAATTCTCCTCCAGAAGGCAGAGACACCCACATTCTTCTGGTGATGTTTTTGCCTTATGGAGGACACTGGTTTGGCTAGTATGCAGTCATGTTTCAAGGGCCTTTGATGGGTCAGACATTGCCTTTCCGGGTAGCTAACAGCAGGTGGCACTAGAGAACAGCGTTACCTTTTCTTTAATAGACTCTGATTGGTGTAATAATAACAAAAAAGGAATAAATAAAATAGAATTATAAAAAATAAACATGGCGCATCTCTGAGTCCAGCTGCCAGCTGTTAACATTAATGCCAATTTTCCAGTGAGTTACGGTAAATTGGAAGGGGCTCAGGGCTACGCCCCTTCTACTCAACCCCGCCCACTTAAAGTGATAATAAATTATTATTAATAATAATGAATTATAATAAAAGCCCAAATCATGATTCAAACCCTGCACCAAGTTCTCAGAGGACGGAGATGTGATTTGCATCTAAATGTAGAGCGACGCCGTGCAGGTATACACCAAGTCTTACAATGTCTATCACTAGCACTATTATAAGGGCGAGACATTTGCATATTTATTACTACTATGCGGTTGACGGAGGATGTGTTAAATATGCATGGATGTACAGAGAGAAGAACATCCTCAGACTATTCATTATACAGAGTGTTTGTGCACACTGGGGTCACCCCATGTCAAGAGTAAATGGATCTTATCTCCATTTGGTGTGGAGTGCAGCCTATTGTCTTGTGTTATCCACCATCTCTTACTGGGAACAGACTCGACGTTGTGATCTCCCGCAGAAGTACAAGGCCCGAGCTGCACTATATATATATATATATATATATATATATATATATATATAGTTCGATCCTTATGTCACAGCCTGTATGTCCTAGCTGATAAATGCTCTTGGCTTGAATACCCTTTAACTTCAAGTAATTATATCTCATAATACATCATCATCCAAGAATGAACTGTCCTACCTGTCAGATTCGACTTGAGTGATGGAGATGCGTGGAGGGATCCGCAGGGGGAGGGTGGTCGGCCTCTGCATGCTGTCATAGTCTGGGGAGCGCGCCCTCTCACCCGGTCTCCAGGGCGGTACCTGAAGAGTAGTAGAGGGCCGCCTTCGGCTCCTGCGGAGTTCTGAGCCCAGGGTGCTGGATGACGTATATGATCTGCTGTATCTCCCCGATTCCTCCCTGGGTTTTTGCTGAAAGAGAAATACAGGTTGATTTAGAGAAGACGTGAAAATCAGTCACACTAGAGATGAGCGAATCTCTGTCTGAACCCGAGAATGCGGCATTTGATTACCGGTGGCTGAAGAAGTAGGATGCAGCCCTAACATGGATACAGCCTATAGCCTATAGCTGTTTCTTTTGGCAAATGTCCAGAGATTGTTAAAGTGGTACTCTTTTTTTTTTTTTCTTTCAAATCAATTGGTGTCAGAAAGTTATATAGATTTGTAATTTACTTTAATTTAAAAATATGAAACCTTCAAGTACTTATTAGCTTCTGTATGTCCTGCAGGAAGTGGTGTATCCATATTCCAGGACTGCTCACATATATATATTCCAGGACTGCTCACATATATATATTCTGGGACTGCTCACATATATATATATATTCCAGGATTGCTCACATATATATTCCAGGACTGCTCACATATATATATTCCAGGACTGCTCACATATATATATATATATATATATATATATATATATATATATATATATATATATATATATTCCGGAACTGCTCACATATATATATATATATATATATATTTATTCTGGAACTGCTCACATATATATTCCAGGACTGCTCACATATATATATATATATATATATATATATATACTGTATATATATTCCAGGACTGCTCACATATATATATTCCGGGACTGTTCTTAAAAATTGGGACTGCCCAAGCAAATTCAAAACTGTTGCCAATTATAAAAACCCATTGTTCATCAAACCCTGTAGCGTTGCTCCTTACAGCGCCCGTCAATTACTGGATTGCAGGGGGAAGGGCGCAGGCTGTATTTTTTCATACACTTTCTTAAAATCCAAATTCAAGTTTGTTTTGGGACTTTTATTGTTTTTCATTGAGCGGAGATAACCTTTAAGGCATTTAATGGGCTCAAGGATGCGTGACAACATCCAGCTCGCTCCCACTGTACATTTGCATAATGGGATACAGATAGATTTATCATTCCCATAGTTGATACAACAAGATGACGTTTCAGGGAAATTATTTCAGTGGATTTTTTTAATTATACATAAAGTTTCAAAGAGGTTTTCTTATCACAGGAGAAGCCACGGCGTTCTGACTGAGGGGTCTGACCACTGAGAACCCAACCTTATATATCTCCTTACTATTCTCTATATAGTTCCAAGATATGCTCTGGGGTATATATTTATAGGGGTCTGATCTGGGGTATATATTTATAGGGGTCTGATATGGGGTATATATTTATAGGGGTCTGATCTGGGGTATATATTTATAGGGGTCTGATCTGGGGTATATATTTAAAGGGGTCTGATATGGGGTATATATTTATAGGGGTCTGAAACGGGGTATATATTTATAGGGGTCTGATATGGGGCATATATTTATAGGGGTATATCTGACATGGGGTATCCCCCCCCATGGGGTATCCCCCCCCCCCAAACCACTTGTACCTTCGGATTGCTGCTTTTAATCCAAGATCTGTCCTGGGGTCCATTCAGCAGGTGATGCAGTTATTGTCCTAAAAAACTACTTTTAAACTTGCAGCACTGTGTCAAATGGTTGTGGCCTAGAGTATCTGTGCCCTAACCTTGCACCACCCCTCCGTCTCTCCTCCCCGCCCTCTTCATCATTAGGAATGCCACTGGCAGGATATTTCCTATTCCTTTGCAGTGAAAACTGCACAGGTGCCTTAACGATCCAGCCCATGTGCCGTGTTCACACAGCTGATGAATAGGAGGCAATCTGCCTGGAGCATTCCTAATGATGAAGAGGGCAGGGAGGAGGGACAGAGAGGGTGTGCCAGCCTAATGCATACCGTTGGGCACAGGGCTGCAAGTTTTAAAGTTGTTTTTTAGGACAATAACTGCATCACCTGCCGAACGGACCCCAGGACAGATCTTGGATTAACCCCTTAAGGTCAATGCCAATTTTCATTTTTGAGCTTTTGCTTTTTCCACTTTATGTTTAAAAGGCCATAGCACTTGCATTTTTTCCCCTAGAGACCCACATGAGCCCTTATTTTTTGTGTCACTAATTGTACTTTGCAATGACAGGCTGAACTTTTGCATAAAGTACACTGCGAAACCAGAAAAAAAATCAATGTGTGGTGAAAAAAAAAAAAAAAAAAATGTATTTCTTTTATTTGGAGGGTATTTGTTTTAAAACAGATATGTTATGCATGTTCCTCAAGTTGTTACGATTACAATGATATATAACATGTATAACTTTTCTTTTATCTGATGGGCTGTAAAAAATTCAAACCATTGTTAACAAATATACGTTCCTTAAAATCGCTCCCTTCCCAGGCTTATAACGCTTTTATCCTTGGGTCTATGGGGCTGTGTCAGGTGTCATTTTTTGCGCCATGATCTTTACTTTCTATCGGTACCTTGATTGCGCATATGCGACTTTTTGATCACTTTTTATTACATTTTTTCTGGATTTGATGCGACCAAAAATGCGCAATTTTGCACTTTGGAATTTTTTGGCGCTGACGCCGTTTACCGTGCGAGATCAGTAATGTGATTAATTAATATTTCGGGCGATTACGCACGCGGCGATACCAAACATGTTTATTTATGTTTATTTATTTATTTATATTTATAAAATGGGAAAAGGGGGGTGATTTGGACTTTTATTAGGGGAGGGGATTTTTTTTTTATTAATAAAAACACTTTTTTCCTTTTTTTTTTTGTACCCCTGGGGGACTTGTATATACACAGCATTGATCTCTCATAGAGATCAATGCTGTCTATATACACAGCAAAGATCATTGTAATCGCTGATAGATTGCTATGGCCTGCTGTAGGCCACAGCAATCTATTGCCGAGCCAGGATCAGTGTCATCGTGACGCTGAGCCCCGGCACAGACAGAAGAACAGAGATCTGACCCACTAGACACCAGGAAGATTATGAATGAAGCACTTCAATGCAGCTGTCAGGTTTGACAGCTGACAGGTTTGTACCAGGTACGTTATGGGTCGCTAAGGGGTTAAAAGCAGCTATCTGACGGTAGAAGCGGTTTGGTGGGGACAGATTGTGGGTACAGAGTCACTTTAAATACAAAGATTCGCTTTCTTTTCCCCCCTGCACCGTGGATGTTTACGCAACACACTTATGGTACTTTTACACGGAGAGATAATTCGGCCGATCGCACGATTAACGATTTTGAATGAACGATGTTTTTTTTATAACGATCAGCGTTTAGACGGAACGATACATCATACGGAAAATTTGCTATGCGAACGTTTAAGCCTATCTCACACATAGGTGAAATCGCTGAAAGACTGTTTACACTGAACGATCTGCGAATTTTTAGCGAACGATCAACAATGATTTGTGAACATGTTGAAAGATCAAAATGAACGATTTATCGCTTGTCGTTTGATCGTTCGCTGCGTTTACACGTACGATTATCGTTTGAATTCGATCGTTATCGTGCAAATTCGAACAATAAATCGTTCCGTGTAAAAGGACCATTACTCAAAGACATGAGTGATACAGCTGTTTGTATGTTATTAGTTTAGTTATATTAGATTTGTCTATAACTGTTACTTACATACAGAGCACATTACATTGTATGAATCCAGGTAATTCCTAGTGTTCCCCTTACTGTAGCCATTGTCACATATCCATGTGAACACAACACGGTCATCAAACCCAGCCTGTCCGATGTCTGTTATATGACACAGTCAAGATAGCGTTGATGGATCCTATTGAAAGTGATGGTGAATTGCTGAAGACACGTCCACCCTTTCCCTGTATTTCTCACAGCTCTTTTATGTGCAGGTTATGTTTAATGACATATAATGACGAGTAATTGATGGCCATGCCTGGCTCTCTTTTCACTTATTAACAATGGCGGCCCATACACACAGGCAGGCGGTGGTGGCAGGGGAGGGAATCCCTGCAGACATGATGCACAGGGCTGTGATGGTGGTAATGGTGTGAGCTCTCTACAGACACATCACTCGGGCACTCCGCAGCACGGCCGCCCAGCGCTGATTGAAGTTTAATTAGAAGCAAGTTGTGGGAATGCAGAATCGCTTATTGAGGTGGAAAATGAAATACTTGTTCTAGCAAACGGCCGATCAGTAGCCTGACTATTATTTAATTACAGGAATCCAGACAGCAGCCAACATCCAGGCGTCAGAGGCAGGCCGCCAGAGGGGGGACCCCCACCACTAAGTGTACCCATTATACATGTCATATCCATCACTTATCCATATGTAGCCCTCCCTCCCACATCTTCTTTATATCTATATATATATATATATATAATACCTGCATACTGCTATCTATTCTCTATCTATCTATCTATCTATCTATCTATCTATCTATCTATCTATCTATCATCTATCTATCTATCTATCTATCTATCTATCTATCTATCTATCTATCTCCTATCTATCTATCTATCTATCTATCTATCTATCTATCTATCTATCTATCTATCTCCTATCTATCTATCTGTGGTGTCCCACCACTGGTGTTTTTCTCTCTCCTGTGCACCTGTAAAAAAAGCCTTTTTCTCTCAGGTTAAGTGGTGATGAGGTATTCTAAAGTTTCACCACTAGGTGTGTTTTATATTTGTATGTATCTCTATGCACAGCCGAAATTAGTATTGGGTTAAGGATTTTCTATGCCATGTGTTTTATGTTGACCAATAGGTGGTGCTCTTCTCTTCTAACCTATCGCTTTCCTTCTTGCTCCTGCACACACATATCCCTACCACTCACAGGCAGGAATACAGAGGGTCCTGTAGGAGGAGTTTCACTGGTGGAGGAAGTGCAGTTCAGATTCTCAGAGAGGACCATCTTACAGCCCCGGGCGCCATCTTGGGTCGACACGTAGGGCCCATACATCACGATCCGGGGTGTTCCTGAGGCTCCCAGGCACTCCCTTCCTGCCTTGGCACGCCTCTTAAGCTGTTGGTTAGCGTCTATCACAGTAATTCCACTACTATTAGAACTGTAAGTCCCAGCGCACCCAATGGCCATACACTGAACTGAAATGTGTATGGCCGTCGGGTGCGCTGGGACTTACAGTTCCACTAGTAGTGACATTGCTGTAGATAGCGCGGCAGGGTAAAGCAGGTCATCCACTGACTGACAGTGTACAACCTGCTTTACCTTGCCGCACATTACCCCATATTCACCACATGTGCCGCCATTCCCCATACATTATACAGTATCTGCAGGGGGGAGGGCCGTCCCCGGAGCTGACCCCGCAGTTTATTGTCCCCAGAGAGCCCTGCAGCGATCACCCCTCCACCCCGCTCCGTTCTCCACCTCCCAGGGAGGTTGTGGTGCCGCAATCATTAGGATACAGAAGTCGGAGGCGGCCGGTGAGCAGCGCTGACAGCTATGGAGCGCCACTCGGGCTTAGCGTGTCCCGGGGCTTCAGAGCTGACAGGGCTGCTCACCGGCCGCCTCCGGCCATTGTATCCCCGTGATAGCTCAGGGCGTCCCGACCAGACAGATGGGTCAGGTGTGATGCTCTCTGCGCCTCCCGCTGCTGGTATCTCCGGAGCCGATGCACTGCAGGAGGTGGAGAATGGTGCGGGGTGGAGGGGTGGTCGCGGCTGACAGCTCTGGAACCCCGGGGACACGCTGAGCCTGTCTGCAGGAGCGGCTCAGCAGGAGCTGTCAGCGCTGCTCACCGGCTGCCTCCGGCTTCTGCATCCTAATGATTGCGGCGCCACAACTCAGGGCATCCCCGGGAGGTGGAGAACGGAGCTGGGTGGAGGGGTGATCGCTGCAGGGCTCACTGGGGACAATAAACTGCGGGGTCAGCTCCGGGGACGGCCCTCCCCCCTGCAGATACTGTATATTGTATGGGGAACGGCGGCACATGTGGGTGTATATGGGGTAATGTGCGGCAGGGTAAAGCAGGTTGTACACTGTCAGTCAGTGTGTGACCTGCTTTACCCTGCCGCACTACAGCAATGTCACTACTAGTGGAACTGCAAGTCCCAGCGCACCCGACGGCCATACACATGTCAGTTCAGTGTATGGACATCGGGTGCGCTGGGACTTACAGTTCTAATAGTAGTGGAATTACTGTGATCGACGCTAACCAATAGCAGAGCGCAAGGGAGGCTTGCAAAGCCAGGGAGGGAGTGCCGGGAGCCTCAGGAACACCCCGGATCGTGACGTATGGGCACTACGTGTCGACCCCAGATGGTGCCCGGGGCTGTAAGATGGTCCTAGCCGAACCTGGAAGTAAGCCTCTTCCAGTAGCCAGCGGGAGCAGGAAAAGTCGGGTAAGGGGCTGGAATCCGCTATCAATGTATATTATGGATCTACATAACTTTTCATGTGGGGAGGGAATGGGGGGAAACCTTTTTTCGCCGCACTACCCCTTTAAGCACCTCCTCCAGCACAAAGGTCAAGCACTCCAGTGAGTAAAGATTAATCTACTTGTGAAAAAATGTACTGTTATATTGAAAAGCCTGACAGTAAGGGCCCTATTCCACCGGACGATTATCGCTCACATAATCGTTAACGATTAATGATCTCAAACGACCGCTATTGCGAAAGACCTGAAAACGTTCACTCATTTCTATGGAACGATAATCGTTACTTATGATCTTATTTGCGATAGTTTTTTCTTCGCTATTTCTTCGCTATTGCGTTCGCATCTACTGCAAACGACCGAACGACGTCTTATTCAATGAGAACGATTCGCGAACCCTTTGCGAACGAGCAACGATAAAAATAGGTCCAGGTCTTATAAAGTGATCAACGATTTCTCGTTCGGTCGTTAATCGTTAACTGCATTTCAACCGAACGATTATTGTTTAGAATCGAACGATTTAACGATAATCTGAACGATAATCGTCCGGTGGAATAGGGCCCTAAAACTGTTCTATTTTTATACTACCAGGACTCTGTCATCTTCTATCTGCACCGGCACCTATACACACAACCGCACATCTTGGGTTATTTTTCCCCTCTGGCTGAGCTGACACAAGCTAGGCCCCTACCACATATCTATCTATCTCTTCTCTATCTGGGCCCCATTAGGTAACAGGACATCCAATATTAATATGCCCCTCCTAATACCCCTTAGGGTGTCGACATTGGATTAAAATCACTTATTTCTGGTTCTGAGATTTGAATTACCAGGGATGTGCCTAAGAATGAGCCCCACTGTCGTTCATTAGGGGGGACCCCTGCAGAATCCGCCAGTAGCACACTACTTATTACTGAGGAGGTTTTATTTCCTGTTTATCTGCGTCAGGGTTTTTTTGTTCAAATTCTAATCCCATATATGTGACCGGGGCCCTTGCTGATCTGAGGGGGAGACCCCTTTAGATTAGTCAGTGTCCTTTCCTGAGGTAAGCCCCCCGCCGTGCACCCACCCTGTATAGTAACGGACCATTGTTCTAGACTCCACAATAACATCATTCTATGGTGGGGAGCTGAAATCATAAATCCTGGAAGTTAAATATCCTGTCAAGTCATCTCTGCAATATTTCTAAAAGTAATTAAAATTAGCCGAGCGTTTTACTATTAAGTCTATGTAAAGCTTGTGCTTGGCAGGAAGACAACAACAGGAACTGACAGGATTTGCTTTATAACAAGAATAATAAAACTGTAGTACTGCTATCTGGAAGAAGCAGAGAGAACAAATGTGCAGCCAGGATCCTCCCAGTACCTTACCCAGTGTTCACAGACTATCATCCAGCCTCCAGGCACCACTAGGGGGAGCTAGCTGATTTTTAATTTTTATGACTGCTGCATAAATCTGAAAGTAGGCAGCGCCCCCTAGTGGCAGCTTCAGGCAATCAGGGATTTACCAGGAAAACTTTTCTGTACACTTTGTGTTAGTAAATGCCTGTATTTGCAATAAAATTCCTGTAATTGCATGAATAAAGAAACATGTGGGTGTGAATTATAGTCTGACACTGCCCAATCAGTACTGGGTAACGCCCAGTTGTCAATTTATTTGGTAGAGGAGAGATAAGAGAATTTAGAGCTTGGATTGTGGCCCTATTAGTGGTGGAGGATAAGAGTAGGTGAAGTTACATTTGATAAGAAACTGGATGTGACCCTATACCGTCTTGTCAGTGTTGGGCAACGCCCTACATTGTCAGTGTTGGGCAACGCCCAGTTGTCTAGTTATTCAGTAAAAGAGTAGAGGAGAGATAAGGGAATTGACATCTTGGACTGTGGCCCAGTTGGTGGTGGAGGATAAGGGTAGGTGGAGTGACATTTAAGAGGATATTGGATGTGAACCTACACAATATGACATTGCCCAATCAGTGCTGGGTAACACCCAGTTGTCTATTTATTTAGTAACGGAGTAGAGGAAAAGGAGGGAATTGGCATCTTGGATGGTGGCTCAGTTGGTGGTGGTGGTAGAGGGTGGAGTCAAATTTGATAGGATTTTGGGTGTGACCCTATAGTCTGACATTGCCCAATCAGTGCTGGGTAACACCTGTTTATCAATGTATTCAGTGCAGGAGTAAAGGAGAGTACAGATGAATTGGGATCTAGGATCATGACCCAGTAAGTGGAGTCATTTGAGTGACAGATAAGATTGTTTATCCAAGTGTCCAAACCCTAATTAAAGGGGCTGTCAGGGATCCCTGCCAGGTAAAACACCTTTAAGTCCTAAAGAAAAACCTATACTAAAAAATGCTGAGGTGTACCATGAGCTTATGGTAGAAGATGTTGACCTCTAGATACCAATGTGGGTGATGTGGAAATTTCCATAGATGAAGCTATGAGGTCAGTGCAGTGTTGGACTGGGGTACCTGGGGCCCACCAGAGGAAATGACCCTGGGGGGCCCACCAATAAAGAACCAGTGAAAAATGACATGTTAGTCAGTGTTACTGCAGGTTCTGTGCAGAGGACAGGATCCTGAGTCCATGTGTTAGCAACTTACCTGACTTTGCATCAGCAGCGGTCTCCTGTGCTCAGGGCGCGCGGACAAGACGCCGCTGATGGTAATCTGTACACTGACCTATTTCTCTGCTCAGGTTGCCTCTGTTGTGTTCTCTGGCAATTGCAGGGTTAACCTTGGTTTGGCTGGCATTCTGTGACAGGCAGGTTTGCTCCCAGTGTGTGTGTGTGTATGTGTTTCAGGTGTCTCTGGTTGGAGATTAGGGGCTGGGACAATCCTGTCCTGAACCAGATTCCTGGTTCCTCATATAAGACAGTCTGGGTCTGTAGGAGTTGTTGTGTATTTTGGAGTGTATCAGCTCCCTGGTTTGTATTGTCTCCTGTTTCTGACCTTTTGGCTTGTTCCTGGACCTTCCTTGTTTGCTGCTTGCCCTGATCTTCTGCCTGTGTTCTGACCTTGCTTTTGCCTTGTGACTCTGTACCTCTGCTACCTGACAGTGTATGACCCGGATTGCTGACCTTTCTTTATTGTGTTTTGTTTGTCTTGTTTTGTCTTGTGTTTCACCTACTCAGTGTAGGGAACGTCTCCAAGTTACCCGCTGTCATCTAGGGCAGATTGTGGTAAGTAGGCAGGGGCACTGGATTGGGTCAGTTCAGGGCTCACTTGTCTGTGTCTCTGCTCTTGTACCTGACTAGTCATTACACCATGTTTAGGAAAAAAGTGCCACCTAGTGTGAAATTAAAGGGGTTATCCACCTAAGAACGAAAACCTAGCTGGTGTTAAGGCCCTATTCCACGGAGCGATTATCAGCCGTATTCGGCCGATATCATCCGTTACGGCTGATAATCGTCCTGTGGAATTGACAGTAACGATCATCCGACATTGTTCATGATGGCTGATCGTTGCGTCGTTTGTGTTTCAAACATGCTGAAAGACAAACGACTGATACAGCAACGATCCGCTGCTGTTGCTCCGTGGAATAGGAGCGTCGGCAGCAGGCGCTTCTGTATCCTATGGGCTGCCCGGACGATCAGCAATCTCCTGGGCAGCTCCCCGCTAATAGCGCTCGTTTGCTCCTGTCAGTCGGCCCGTGGAATAGGGCCTTTACTCACCAAGTCCCCCTGAGTATTTTGAGCCGTCTCCTGTCTTTCTAGCTGCCGCCATTAGTAAATTACAAGTTTTTCTAAAAGCCGATCTATAACAAAAATAGGAAACTACATTTCCCATCATGCATCTCCCTGATTGATCCATTGCGTACTTGCCTCCTTAGCTTTCTTCCCTGCCCACTGCTGTCATTACTATTACACAGTAAACACAGGTCTGTTTTTTTTCACAGATTTTGCATCACATCACCCCAATATGTATTGTATAGTAGCTGATGATGTAGCAGAGCTGGCGCACGCATGGTGTAGCTATGTGCTGCATAACGGGCATCTGTTTATCGGGGTGTGTAGGTTAAGATCTCTGCTTGCTGACTGTGAATGAAAACATTCTAGCTCGATCCAGACTCTAAGAACATCTATAACACTTACAATATACAGAGCTGTGACACAAAGACAGGTCCATATGCCTGCATTCACTGACGGCAAGCAGAGATAGAACTATACCTATTCATATTACAGAAACCTAGGCTCAGGGACACATGTAATGCTGCGTTTACACAGAACGATTATCGTGCGAATTTACACGATAACAATGGAATTCGAACAATAATCGTGCGTGTAAACGCAACGAACGATCGAACGACGAGCGAGAAATCGTTCATTTTGATCTTTGAACATGTTCTGAAATCGTCGTTCGTTGTTCGCAAAAAATTCGCAGATCGTTTCTTGTAAACAGTCATTCACCTATTTTACCTATGTGCGAGATAGGCATAAGTGATGGCAAAACGAATTTTCCGAACAATATATCGTTCCATCTAAACGCAGTCGTTAATCGTACGAATTATCGTTCTGTGTAAACGTAGCATTAGTCTATGGAAGCAGCACAGGTGCATGGAGATGATGCAGGTTACCAAGTCAATAGACAGCTAACCTGGCCCCCAGGGAGGAGATCACATGTCCTGTGACTACATAGGGAAGGGAGGAAGAGGGAGATCAGCATGGTCAGATGGACTGAGGGTCCATTTACACAGAAAGATTATCTGCCAAAGATTTGAAGCCAAAGCCCGGAATGGACAATATACAGAGATCAGGTCATAAAGAAAAGCCTGAGATTTCTCCTCTTTTCAAATCCATTCCTGGCTTTGGTTTCAAATTTTTGGCAGATAATCTGCCAGATAATCTTTCTGTGTAAATGGACCCTTATGCTGGGTTTACACGGAACGATTATCGTTCGAATTTGCACGATAACGATCGAATGATAATCGTACGTGTAAACGCAGCGAACGATCGAACGACGAGCGAGAAATCGTTTATTTTGATCTTGGATTTTAGACATCCAGAGTGGGTAAAAATTAGAAAAAAACTGGGAAAGTGTGCAAGATGTATATGCATATTAGACATAGGGTGGTACTGGGAAGGGGGATTGTTTAGAATATTGTTTTTGCTACCCGGAGGATAACTGCTAAGCTTTTGTACCTCTCCTGATATTGCAACCACCAAGATTGTTGTACCACAAGATGCTAAAAAGTTTAGTAAACATATGTCTCTATGTGTCTTCTTTACAATGGAAACCAGTGTGAGAAAAGAGAGATCTCTGAACCCCATACTACCAGCCCCCCCCCCACAGCACAGCTACATAGTGCACACAGCCATGTCATATGTAACCTCCATCCAGGGGCTACAAAAAAGTAACATAAACAATGCACTGTGTATCTTACTAAGGCAATAAAATAGTCATTTATACCTTTCCATTATATTATTCCCATCAATGATGTCTATTAGGGGGGGTCGTGGATGTAAAATAAGTGTTCATAACAATGGAAATCTCCCATCCTTATCTATTTAGGTCCTTTGAACGTCCGCATGGTCAGCCTCCTGCGGGCCATAACTCTGCAGGGAAGGTTACTATATAACACAGGAGTCATCCCAGAGGGTCAATAAAGAAGAGATATTGAGAGGGACATAATTATTTTTCCAGCTCGGTAATGGACGTTGTAGTGAAGAGATTAGATTATCAAAATGTCCAATCAGTCAAAGCAAGGCCGGAGCGAGAGGTCCGTGGGCTGTGTGTTACATCAGGGAGGGAATGTTCTGTGTGAGGAGACTCAGAGACTTATTACCATTCTATTCATTTATCTCCACAGCCGCCAGCTCCAAGGTCCTGCTGGGATCTGGAGCGTCCGGAGTTCTGTCCGGTGTATGTGATGGTGAGGAGGATACAAGATGGCGTGACCATAGATATGGGGGATCAGCTGGTCACATTGCTGCAGAATGGGGGGGGGGGGTCACCACAGGATGGAAATGCTGGTCTGCATGCAGAAAATCCGCATAAGGACCACTACCATTAATAGGAATTAGGTTCTGGCTGGAAGGGGCTGGTGGACCCTCAGTCCTGACCTGTGTACTTGGTATACACATCCACAGCTATCATATTATGGCACATAACTGAAAGTGAGTGATCACAAACTCTATCAGCAGTGGCCTTTAAAGGGAAGGTATCACCCCTATTTACTGATCATAACCCAGTCCTTTTAAAAAAAAATTGTTTAGATTTTCTAATTGTATTTTTTAAAATATTTTTTTGTGCATTATTATTGGGGATGCCATATTGGCTCGTCTTTCGTATAGCATTTAGAGTTGTGCTTTATAGCAAGCCCACTATGGGCCATAAGACAGGACCTGTCCTAGATAAATGAGAGAGGCTTCTGGCCATGCCCAGTGACTCTACTAGTGAGGTCATTCTACTGGGAGGAGGGACTAACAGCTAAAGTGTGTATCTCTCTTATCTATATACTGGTGTCACATGTCTGTGATATCTATATACTGGTGTCACATGTCACTGTTCTCCTGTCTGTGTTATCTATATACTGGTGTCACCTGTTCTCCTTTCTGTGATATATATATATATATATATATATATATATATATATATATATATATACACACACACATACTGGGGTCACCTGTCTGTGTTATTTATATACTGGTGTCACCTGTTACTGTACTCCTGTCTGTGTTATCTATATACTGGTGTCGCCTGTTCTCCTTTCTGTGTTATATATATATATATATATATATATATATATATAGTATATATATATATATATATATATATATATATATATATATATATACACACACACACACACACACATACTGGTGTCACCTGTCTGTGTTATCTATATACTGGTGTCACCTGTCACTGTACTCCTCTATGTGTAATCTATATACTGGTGTCACCTGTCACTGTACTCCTATCTGTGTTATATATATATATACTGGTGTCACCTGTCACTGTACTCCTATCTGTGTTATATATATATATACTGGTGTCACCTGTCACTGTACTCCTCTATGTGTAATCTATATACTGGTGTCACCTGTCACTATACACCTGCTTGGGTTATCTATATACTGGTGTCCAGGGTCGGACTGGGCCACCGGGGAGCCGGGGGATCCCCCGGTGGGCCCCACCCCCTCCTCCCTCTTGCAGGGCCCTGCCCCTGAGCCAGAGAGGGGCCTCCCGTTTGGAAGCTGCCTAGTATCGGGAGCTCAAGGGGCCCCCTGCTGCCTCCCACACTGCTGGGGTGAGTTCTGCACGGCATCAGGGCCCGTTCTTTCTGTAATCATTGGCCCTCCCCTCCCCCTGCTCACCTGACTCCCTTACATCAGCTCCGGACCTCAGCGCTGACCTCTTCCTGCCTGTCACAAGATGCCGGGAGCAGCAGCAGCAGGGCCTCCTCCATCCCCCTCCCCTCTGCAATCACGTGACTCTCCTGTTGCTATGTGTGCAGTCGGTGCACAGGAGATGGGGAGAGGCTGCAGGCTGCCTGGGAAAAGAGAAGATGGAGACAAGAAGACTGAAGCTTCCTGCCCTGCTGAACATGTAAGTGTGTGTGTATATACTTGTCTATCTGTCATCAGTGTGTGTCTGTACATGTGTCATGTGTTTATGCATGTGAGTGATATATATGTGTGTTTTCTATCATGTATATAGTGTATATTATGTAATGTAGTTCTATAGATGGTTTATATGTGTAATCTGCATGCTTTTGTATCTGTGTATCCATGTTGGTGAGTCTGTGTGTGTTAGTATGATTAGATGTATATATGTAAGGTGTGTTGTGTCTGCATGTTTGTGTATGTCTGCAGTATGTCTATTTGTGTATATATGTATACAGTGTGTATGTCTGCAGTATGTCTATTTGTGTATATATGTATACAGTGTGTATGGCTGCAGTATGTCTATTTGTGTATATATGTATACAGTGTGTATGGCTGCAGTATGTCTATTTGTGTATATATGTATACAGTGTGTATGGCTGCAGTATGTCTGTGTATATATGTATACAGTGTGTATGTCTGCAGTATGTCTATTTGTGTATATATGTATACTGTGTGTATGTCTGCAGTATGTATATTTGAGTATATATGTATACAGTATGTATGTCTGCAGTATGACTATTTGTGTATATATGTATACTGTATGTATGTCTGCAGTATGTCTATTTGTGTATATATGTATACTGTATGTATGTGATGAGAAGTTCACACTTTGGAGGCCCAGTTGTGCAGGAGATCCGTGAGGCTTAGGCTCTGATCAGCCTAGGATTCTCACATCAAAGATGATAGGAGTTGTAGTAGATATAACAGTAATAGATTTGATTTGACATTGATTTGTCTTACTCCTACGTCTACTACAACTCCTATCATCTGTGATGTGAGAATCCAGACTCAGCTGATCAGCGCCCAAGCCTCACGGATCTCCTGCACAACTAGGACCTCCAGAGTGTGAACTTCTTCTCAACTATTGTACCGACTCAAGAATAAAAATATAAGCAGCAGACACAGACACAAGTGAGATAATGCCCCCCTCACCAGACTGCACCCCCTCTGGAGCAGCAGTAGTATCAGTGATAGGTAGGATTATGCCCCCCTCACCAGACTACACCCCCTCCGGAGCAGTAGTATCAGTGATAGGTAGGATTATGCCCCCCCTCACCAGACTGCACCCCCTCCGGAGCAGTAGTATCAGTGATAGGTAGGATTATGCCCCCCTCACCAGACTGCACCCCCTCCAGAGCAGCAGTATCAGTGATAGGCAGGATTATGCCCCCCCTCACCAGACTGCACCCCCTCCAGAGCAGTAGTATCAGTGATAGGCAGGATTATGCCCCCCCTCACCAGACTGCACCCCCTCCAGAGCAGCAGTAGTATCAGTGACAGGTAGGATAATACCCCCTCACCAGACTGCACCCCCTCCGGAGCAGCAGTAGTATCAGTGATAGGTAGGATAATACCCCCTCACCAGACTGCACCCCCTCCGGAGCAGTAGTATCAGTGATAGGTAGGATTATGCCCCCTCATCTGACTGCACCCCCTCCGGAGCAGCAGTAGTATCAGTGATAGGTAGGATAATACCCCCTCACCAGACTGCACCCCCTCCGGAGCAGTAGTATCAGTGATAGGTAGGATAATGCCCCCCTCACCAGACTGCACCCCCTCTGGAGCAGCAGTATCAGTGATAGGTAGGATTATGCCCCCCCTCACCAGACTGCACCCCCTCCGGAGCAGCAGTAGTATCAGTGATAGGTAGGATAATACCCCCTCACCAGACTGCACCCCCTCCGGAGCAGTAGTATCAGTGATAGGTAGGATAATACCCCCTCACCAGACTGCACCCCCTCTGGAGCAGCAGTATCAGTGATAGGTAGGATTATGCCCCCCCTCACCAGACTGCACCCCCTCCGGAGCAGCAGTAGTATCAGTGATAGGTAGGATAATACCCCCTCACCAGACTGCACCCCTCCGGAGCAGCAGCAGAGGCAGCACTAAAGTAGTAATAATTCTTGTGATTTTATTCACACCCTCTAGTGCGATGTTTCGTTTTAGCTCTGAGTAAGGCAAAACATTGCACAAGAGGGAGTGAATAAAGTCACAAGATTTTTGACTACTTTGGTGCTGTCTTTGCTGCTGAATTATTGTACCAATTCTCCTGGTTCCGTTGAAAGTGCTGCAAGCGGCATCAAGGTGTATAAACCACCGCTAAAGTGACTGGCGGTATTGGGCTTGTAGCATGACCGCCCAAGGTGAGCAGCAAGTTTAGCCACTTACACACATTTGTTCTGCAGTAATAAGCTATGTGCGCTGCATGGTGTTCTCTCTCTTCTACTAGTATAAAATGGCAGATTACATCTTAAAGCCATGTTCACACAACATATGTTTTGCATAAATCTAGTTGTTGCAATTTGCAATAACAGCCGCGATTTATGCAAAACATACGTTGTATTGGAATGAATGGAATCCCAGACGGAGCGTATACACAGAGTATATGCTTCAGCCCCACGAAAAACTGACATGTCATTTTTCTGCGGCCGCTAATAGGCCGTACAGACATGGCAGTTCACACAATGGAGCGTGCAGCCCCGGCCACACGCTCCATTGTGTGCAGTGGTGAATTCGGATGCAGGTGCACACTGGTTCCCACACTGGCTACGTTCCCACACTGTAGAAATTTAGTGGATGGCCGCCATTTAATGGCAAATAATTGGTGTTATTTTAAATTTCAACAGTGTGTGAACAGAGCCTTTCTGTGTTTCAAATCCACTCCCGGCTTTGGTTACATAAAAATGACCAAAATACTGTGTGACCCCAGCTGTGTGACACCATGCTTACCGCTTTCTTTCCACTGCAAAAACGCTTTTCCTTCCACTAAAAACTTTTGACATCATGCAGGCATGTGAAATGTTTCGATCAGTCGGGGTGTCAGTGCTGAGACCTCATCTGGGGGCTAGATCATCACTCCATCAGTCATGTTACACATAATGGGCTCCATAGACTATAATGGAACCCATCTCCTATAATGAGTGCTCTGCCCCTCACTTGCATTATGATGGACTGAGTGACAATCTGGACATTGTTGGGAGTCTCAGCACTGAGACCGATTAAACTTTTAATCACATCTGTCTGACATTTTGTATTGACCTTAAAGGGGTACTCCGGTGAAAAATATTTTTTCAAACTTACTGGTGTGAGGAAGTTATACGAATTTGTTTATTACTTCTAATTAAAAATCTCCAGTCTTCCAGTACTTTTCAACTGCTGTATGTCCTGTAGGAAGTGGTGTATTATCTCCAGTCTGACACAGTGCTTTCTGCTGCCACCTCTGTCCATGTCAGGAACTGTCCAGAGCAGGAGAGGTTTTCTATGGGGATTTGCTGCTGCTCTGGACAGTTCCTGACATGGACAGAGGTGGCAGCAGAGAGCACTGTGTCAGACTGGAGAGAACACACCACTTCCTGCAGGACATACAGCAGCTGATAAGTACTGAAATACTGAAGATTTTTAATTAGAAGTAATTTACTAGTCTGTAACTTCTGACATGAGATTTAAAAAAAAATATATTTTTTTTTACCAGAGTACCCCTTTAACGCTGACCACTGATATGACTTTCATGATGGTCCTTTAAAGTCTTATTCTATCCCAACACCTTATGGTGAGGCTAGAATAAACCGTCATGGGTCTCCTCTGCTGGAGATTGTAATAGAGGAGCAGACTAGATGGTCATTTTTTCCCTTCATCTTCTGAGGCTGTGTTCACACATTACATTTTTGATGTGTTTTTTACAGCAATATTGTTGGAATTTCAGTAAAGTTTCTACATAAATGGTGCAGTTTTACCACAACTGCATAAATCAGTAAATCAACAACTGTATAAGTGACTGGCAGTGAGCGAGCGTTGCTGGTCACATACACAGCTCTATGCAAAGTCACTGTAGTAACGTGAAAGGTTTGGCGCTGATTATGTCTTTATATGTTGGGTGGGCCCCAAGAATCAATTTCCCTGGTGGGCCAAGGTACCCCAGTCCGACACTGCTGGTGTCACCTGTCACTGTACTCCTTTCTGGGTTATCTATATACTGGTGTCACCTGTCACTGTACTCCTCTATGTGTAATCTATATACTGGTGTCACCTGTCACTATACACCTGTCTGTGTTATCTATATACTGGTGTCACCTGTCACTATACTCCTTTCTGGGTTATCTATATACTGGTGTCACCTGTCACTGTACTCCTCTATGTGTAATCTATATACTGGTGTCACCTGTCACTATACACCTGTCTGTGTTATCTATATACTGGTGTCACCTGTCACTATACTCCTTTCTGGGTTATCTATTTACTGCTGTCACCTTTCACTGTGTGATGATAAGCAGGACACTGTCTGGGGAACGGTTATTACAGAAAAGGCCTAGGTTTAGGCCTAGTGGCCACAATGGAAACTCGAATTAAACAATGGGTCATTATCTGATAACACATTCCATGTAATGGTAAAAATCACTATATATATATATATATATATATATATATATATATATATATATATATATATAGTTCTAATTTATAGGAAAGTGCAGAATTAAAAAAAAAAAAAACCTGTAAAAAGAATAGAAACGACATATGTGAGCTGTGTTTTGGTCAGCGTTGCTTGGTAATAGCAGAAATACAAATAACATCCCAAGCCAATGTGCCCTTAAGCAACACTTCTTTTTATAGGGAAATGAGATGGCTGGTGAGGAAATGAGATGGCCGGTGAGGCCAACCATTAGAGGAAATTATTATGGAATGAAGGAAAAAATACATCCAGCTAGCCTGCCTTATACAGCTGGAGCGGAAAAGACCGGTCTGACTAACAGGCTTCATAAGGGCTGGGCAGGGGAGCAAGGAAATGAGCCATCCAGCTTCTCAGGAAGTTCAAGGAGACTTATAGTAAACTCAGCTAATCTGGTAATTCTAAGACTAGACAGGTGAAGAAGAAAAACAAGACGGACCATAAAATGTTATGTCCTGTTAACCGTGTGATGACCACTGAAAAATCGCTGCATGCTTGTATGTATTTAGTAGGAATAATTAATTATCGTCATCTATTCAGGTCAGGAGTTGTTGTTGTATAATCAAAAGTGTACAAAAATTTTTGGGGGGCATCCTAAGGACATGTCAAAATTTTTGATCAGTCGGGGTGTGAGTGTTCAGTAGAATAAGCTTCTCTCTCCACTCTGTCTCTATGAGACCAGGACAGTCCCCTATACTTATAGAGAAGGTGCTAAGCACAGACTTTTGGCTCTTTTTCCCGATTGGTCAGGGTCTGAATACTCAGATTCTCTGACATCGATATTTTTTTTTATAACAGCAGTAAAAGTACAAAAGTGGAGGTCCCCTTCCTGTCTGTGAGCATTTCATTGAAGCATAGAGAAAATGTTAATCCTCACTGCAGCCATGAATAAACCTCATCTTCCTGAAGCTAGAACAGAACGGAACAAAGAAAGTGGTGGAGGCTTAAAGGGGTTATCCAGCGCCACAAAAACATGGCCTCTTTAACCCTCTCTTGTCTCCAGATTGGGTGGGGTTTGAAACTCAGTTGCATTGAAGTAAATGGAGTTTAATTTCAAAACCGCACCTGACCTGGAGACAAGATAGGGGGAAAAGTGACCATGTTTCTGTAGCGCTGGATAATCCCTTTAAATAGTGCTAAACAAGGAAGAAAGCCTGGACTGTGTGCATGCAATCTGGGCCACACATCCTCCTCCAGAGGGTCCAAACTGTGCCTGAAAGGTAAATAAACCCCATATAATCTTCAACAACTGTCCCTGGTGTAAATACTTTCCTACTATGTTCAGTACTAAATCTTGAATATAATACTCTTATTTAGCTGGTTACTGCTTGGACCATGGCTACTTTTGCGATGTAACCACCCCACACATACAATCTGGGCCAGACATCCTCCTCCAGAGGCTCCAAACTGTGCTTGAAAGGTAAAATAACACCATGGTGGAGATTTATTAAATATGGTGTAAGGTAGAATTGACATAGTTGCCCCTAGCAACCAATCAGATTCCACCTTTCATTTTCCAAAGGATCTTTGAGGAATGAAAAGTGGAATCTGATTGGTTGCTAGGGGCAACAGAGCCAGTTCTACTTTACACCAGTTTGATAAATCTCCCCCCATATAACCCTTACACAACTGTCCCTGGTGTAAATACTTTCCTACTATGTTCAATACTGAATGTTGAATATAATCATCTTATTTAGGCTATGTTCACACTGCGTACGAGTCCGGACGCATTTCATACGCCGCCGTACATGTGCGGCTGAAACTACGGGCGTGGGAAAAATAGACATGCGGCCGGATGCGTACGAACCGTGAACATACGCCCGCAGTACAGTTATGCTTCCCTAGCTTGATTCGAAGCGATCTGAGACAGGTCATTTACTTGGAAATCTTCGCCCAGCCCCGTAAACCACACAGAACCTTTTGGATCGAAAAATCAAGTTCAATTTGGCTGAAATAAGTACTCCGTACGGGACCGCATGGAAATCCACGGCCGTGAGTTTCAACATTTCCGTCCTCAAACAATGATCTTGTTCAATTTTCATGGCGCCGTATACGATCCGGCCGTAAGCTCATACGTAGTGTGCACTGTGCGGGCGTATATCGTATACTTTCAAGCGAACACATCAACCTCAAAACTACGTGCATATATTCGCGGTTCGCACTACGGCCGGAATCATACGCAGTGTGAACATAGCCTTAGCTTGTTACTGCTTAGACCATGGATACTTTTGTCATGTAGCCACCCCACACATGCAATCTGAGACAGCCATCCTTTTCCAGGGGGTCCAAACTGTGCCTGAAAGGTAAAACAAGACTTTCCTCTTATATATGACTATACACATAGTTCTGGGCAAATGTTCCTCATGTAAATACTTGTACTTCTGTGTACAGTGCTGCTTCCTGAATATAATCCCCTTCCATTTCTTTTCACCATTTCCAGCAGGTTACTGCTTAGACCAGGGCTTACCTTGACCCCTTCACCGTTGCGCTTCATTCATCAAGACACTCACCACAGGAGGCAACAGGAAGAAGCTTCATGGGTGGGTTATAAACCTATGCTTTCTGTACAATTTGTAACGCTTCAGAGAAATTCATAGCTTGTTTTCTTAACAAAGCCTGGCTGTGTTTGATACTGCCTGTTGCTTGGTCAGCATGAAGCCACTGACAGACTCCTTATCAGTCAGGTGTGAATACACTGATATAGTCTCACACATTTGCTGTTATTATACATTGTGTGGAACTGCAACATATATTAAGTATATAGCTGCCAAAATGAGATGACAATTCAAAAAACATAATCTTATCCCTCATACATAAAGATTTTATAACAGTAGACACGTACGCTATTGTAAAAAATGGCACTCAAAACTTGGGGTATTCTGGTTAGGTAAAATATATGTTGAATCATCCCTCCTCCTAGAGACTAACAATTCATTCCATACATGTCTTTACCTTTTTTGTCTCCTTCCCTCAGCTGCTGCGTTCTGCTGAAGACATAGAAAACTGTGTGTGAGCTGTTTTCTATGTCTCTGAACTTTCTCCTCCCCCCTTCCTTCTGAGACAGCTCATGTAAACAAGTCCCTATCTGCAACTTTGTAATGTCGGTAGAATTAATCACAGTGAGTTCATCAGAAACTTATGGTCCTTTTACACGGAACAATTTAACGTTCGTTTTTGCACGATAACGATCGAATTCGAACAATAATCGTACGTGTAAATGCAGCGAACGATCAAACGACGAGCGAGAAATCGTTCATTTTGATCTTTCAACATGTTCTCAAATTATCATTGGTCGTTCGCAACAAATTCGCAGATCGTTCAGAGTAAACATTCTTTCAACGATTTCACCTATGTGTGAGATAGGCTTAAACGATCGCAAAACGATTTTTCCGTACGATATATAGTTCCATCTAAACGCTGATCGTTATAAAAAAACATTGTTCATTCAAAATCGTTAATCGTGCGATCGGGCGAATTATCGTTCCGTGTAAAAGTACCATTAACCTCAGATTAACCCTCCCAGCATTACAAAGAAGTTACAAAGTTGCAGATACAGCCTGCCAGGTACTTGTTTACATCAGTCTTATTGGAAGGAGGGGGAAGGGGGAGACAGAGAGAAAAGCTCAGACACAAATTTTTGTGTCCTCAGCAGAAAGCAGCGGCTGAGAACTGTGGGAAGTAGAAAAAATAGATAACAATAAGTATGGAAGGAACTGTTAGTCTCCAGGAGGGGGGATGATTTAACATATATTTTAACCCGTTTAAAAGACTTATCGGGCACATATGTTGCTACCCTTACATAAAACATACCAAACATCCTATCTTTTTCTGTCCATGCTCCTGCACATCTTTTCAGCCTGATCAGCTAATCACTGACTGAGATGGGACAGCTCAGTGGCCAGTGATTAGGTGAGCAGGCTGTCATTGCAGCACATACAGCAGCTGATAAGTACTGGGAATTTGGAATTCTATTTTTTAATAGAAGTGAATTACAAATCTCTGGCAATTGTTGGGGCCAGTTGATTTGAAAGAAAAAAATCTTGATAAACAAGTCTATGGCTGTTTACCCTACATGTAAAACAACATACAACATTTTTTTCCCCATGATCCATGTGTTAAGACTATATCCTATTACTTAGTATTTTTTTTTTTTATAGCTGTCAATAAAGGTCTGGTGACTAATAGACACAACTTCCCTGATGTCTCCGACAGATAGAAACAAACTTCACTGGAACTCTGTGTTACTAGGAAATGTCATGATGTCTTTTCCTTTCTCCAGAAAGAGAAATCATGGGAAAAACCGTGCGCTGCTCATAAGGTTCTCACTCATAAGTTTGATGAAAACAGAAGATTGGCTGAAAATTAACAACGAACAACCATTGTAGTAAACCAAGTGTGGTGTCCCACTGTTCAGTGCCTTAGGCACCTGTTGCAAAGTTCTCACTCCAAGGTAATGGGTTAATGTTATTTTTGTACCATGAGTTCTGTGCTAACCTATAAGAGGTGCTTTCTCTTCCTCTACCCATCCCTGCTGTCCACACACACGCTCACCCCTTTAGGAGGAGTTAGTTAACTCTGTGTGGGAGGAAGTCAGTGGGGGAGTCTAGTCTAGACACGAGTGTGTACAGATGCAGCTAGAGACAACCAGCTCTTTAACCACTAATACTACCTTCAGTATGCAGTGCTAAGCACCTTAAAAGGGAGAGAAGTCCAGGAACACCCTAACCCACGCCGAAAACACATCTAAAAAGCGCAGGGCAGTATCCTGAAGACAAGAACTAGCCTGGATAGGACAAAGCTACTGTAAAGAAGGTCTATGTATCCCATCTCACAGTGTTGGTAACTGGGACACTCCCAGACACTAAGGGCCCTTTTACACAGAAAGATTATCTGACAGATTATCTGCCAAAGATTTAAAGCCAAAGACAGGACTGGATTTGAAAAGAGGAGAAATCTCAGGCTTTCATGAATGACCTGATCTCTGTTTATAGTCTGTTCCTGGTTTTGGCTTCAAATCTTAGGCAGATAATCTGTCAGATAATCTGTGTAAAAGGGCCCTTAGCTAAGCCCAGATAACCACAGCTGGGGCTTGTGCTACCCTGACAGGATGGGTCACTTGACACTGAAAGGCACAAGGTGGTCAGATACAGTCTAAACACAGGTACAAGTGTACAAGTATCTCACTGTAAAGTATTTCTCCAAGTTCCGTCAGAGTTCATTGCTACACGGGGTGGGGCTCATTTGACAAACTCTTCTCCTCTACGTACGTCATGCGCCCGTAAGAGGTTTTCAGAGCGGGGCCCCGCTCTGAACCGCCGCGGTTCCGGGTGCCCCTTGTAGCCCGGGACCGCGGGTATTAGCGGGCACGGTCCGATCGCCTTGCCCACTAATACAGTAATCAGATACAGCTGTCAAACATGACAGCTGCATCCGATTACCGGACGCAGCACATCCCTGGTGTCTAGTGGAGGAGATCACTCCTCCAGGACGAGCGATCTCCGTTACTGCTGCCGGCCGGGGACCGCTCCAAGATGGTGCCGTCCCCGGCTCGGCACTCGTTTGTTTTCGGCTGCAGCAGCCGGAAGCAAACGAGTGCCGACCTCATTGATCTTTTCTGTATAACTATACAGCAAAGATTTCAATGAGAGATCAAAGTGTATATACTAGAAGTTTCCCAGGGGGGCTTCTAGAAAAAAAAAAAAAAAAAGTATTGTTAAAAGTAAAAAGTCCCCTCCCCTAATAAAAGTCTGAATCACCTCCCTTTTCCCAGGTTTTAAATAAAAGTAAATAAAAAAATAAATAAATAAACATGTTTGCTATCGCCTTGTGCGTAATCGCCCGAACTATTAATTAATCACATTCCCGATCTCGCATGGTAAACGGTGTCAGCGCAAAAAAATCCCAAAGTGCAAAATTGCGCATTTTTGGTCGCATCAAATCCAGAAAAAATGTAATAAAAAGCGATCAAAAAGCTGTATATGCGCAATCAAGGTACCGATAGAAAGTATACATCATGGCGCAAAAAATGACACCTGACACAGCCCCATAGACCAAAGGATAAAAGCGCTATAAGCCTGGGAATGGAGCGATTTTAAGGAACATATATTTGTTAACAATGGTTTAAATTTTTTACAGGCCATCAGATACAATATAAGTTATACATGTTATATATCGTTTTAATCGTAACGACTTGAGGAACAAATATAACAAGTCAGTTTTACCCCAGGGCGAATGGCATAAAAACACATTCCTCCCAAATAAAAGAAATGCGTTTTTTTTTTTTTTTTTCAATTTCACCACACTGAATTTTTTCCTGGTTTCGCAGTGTACTTCATGCAAAAATTCAGCCCGTCATTGCAAAGTACAATTAGTGAAAAGTACAATTAGGAAAAACCGAAAATGCAAAAACAAAAATTTGCCCCGTCCTTAAAGGGTTAAGCACCTCCTCAAGCACAGCAAGTTCATGCACTTAAGTCTGTGTCAAAGATTTATCTATGCAACAAAAGTGTATAGTACTAACAAAGAACTCTTCAGTAAAGCTGTACTATTTTTACATCACTGGGATTCTGTCATATTCTATACACACCAACACCCATACACACATCAGTCTTATTTTCCCCTTTCTGTGGGTGGCGGTACTGATAGTCCGGGTGGGTCAGTTTCCACTCAGGACTGCCGTGACAAGAGCCCAAAAGACCCGCAACAACCCGGCAGGTCACTGACCATTTGGTGATAACAAAGCAGGTACCAACATCACACCTGTGTGCTGGACAAGCACTGGCATCACGACAACACCATCTTTGACTACACTGTCTCAACCCCACCTACACCTTTACCTCACCGCACAAGCACGGACGGATATTGAAGTTTGAACAACTATAATGGCCGATATAGACCAAAATATCTATGGCTGTGTCTGCGTAAAAACAATCAATCTACTGTATGAAAACCTTCCTCCCCAAGTCTTTTCACTGTGACTCCTGGAGCTCAGATGAAAGAGAAGGGTCAGCATGTCAATATATTTATTCTTAAAGGAGAACTCCGGCAAAAATCTATTTTTAATATGTTATTAAATAGGCAAAGTTAGACAAATTGCTAATGTACACTAATTATGGGAAATGCTGATATAGTTCTATTTCCCTCAACTTAGTAGATGAGGCAGGCTTCAATTTCTCTATAAAAAACGTGATGTTTTGACCCCCTCGATATACCTGAAGTGTCCAGCAGGGGGCACAGTATATGTAGAAGTCCATGTAGAAAGTATATGTAGTGGAATCATCCCTGTCCCCCCTCCCCGTGTTGCCTGGTGCCCGTGCATCTACCTCCCCATGCTGCCCGATGCCTGTGTGCTCCGCTGAGCAGCAGATAAGGAGTTGTCACCCCGCTGCACAGCACCAGGAAGTACAGGGCAGGAGGGACATGGGGGCAGGCATCGGGCAGCATGGGGAGGGAGATGTACGGGCACCGAGCAGCATGAGGAGGGAGATGCTTGGACACCGGGCAGAATGGGGAGGGAGATGAGCGCACAGGTATCAAGAAACGTGAGGAGGGAGGGGGATGAGTGCACAGGCACCAGGCAGCACGGGGAAGGAGGGAGATAAGAGCATGGGCATCGGGCAGCATGGGGAGGAAGATGCTTGGGCACCAGACAGCACAGGGAGGGAGAGAGATGCACAGGGAGGGAGAGAGATGTCGGTTGACCTGTCCTATAAGGGTGACACAAGCCCCAGACCTGGGTTGCCTGGGTTGAGCAGAGTGGCCAAGGTTTCCTGGTTACACCCTCGCTGCGAGATATAGTACGTAGGTGTCTAGCAACTTTGCTCTATCCAGATCAGTTCCTCTTGCTTCAGGATACTGACCTGCACCTTTAGACTTGTTCTCGACGTGGGCTGGGATGATCCCTGGCTTTGTCCTCTCTGTGAACATTTAGCACTGATTAGTGTGTAAGTGTAAAAGAGCTGCTTTCAAGAAAAGAGTGTCTGTCCACTATCTCACTCCAGACTAGACTACGCTGGACTGTCCTCTCTGTACGGGAACCAGACTAAGACTGACTAAGTGTGAGAATACACTTCCTCTGTGACAACTTCCTACAGGGTATGTAATATCTGCTGTGAGTGGCTAAGAGAATGCAGAAGAAGAAAAATAAAGATAGGTGGAGAAAAGAAAAGAGCTCTCATTGGTGCACAAATCACAAACAACAATACCCCCTTAAACTGAGAGGCATTAGTGTCAGCCATAGGTGTGAGGTGCAGCAGCTACTTTCTCTTTATGACCATAATAACCCCTTGAGTACTACAGCTGTGCAATACAAATGTACACAATATACATACTAGAGACATCTACTGGCAAAACTTAGGTACTACTTCATTGCTACTTTTACTTAGAGTACAGGCTTTTACGAGGGGTGTATAAACTAGTAACACCCATGGTGGGACACCACACATAGACTCCTACTTCTATACTTCTACATATACTGTGCCCCCTGCTGGACCTAAATTGAGGGAAATAAAATTATATGTGCATTTCCCATAATTAGTGTACATTAGCAATTTATCTAACTTTGCTTATGTAATAACATATTAAAAAATAGATTTTCGCCGGAGTTCTCGTTTAAAAGACACAAGCCACCTCCAGAGGAGTCTCGGTCAAGGCAGGTGTACATGTGAGGGTTATTAGTATTAGCTGTCACCTAAATGAGCTTTTTGCCTACATGATCGATTAAGAGGGGTAATTCAATTTATAACAAAAAACAAAAGTAATACTTACTTTCCTTTCCCCAGTCCCCTGCAGCTCTCTTTGCGGTCCCCTTTGGTCCTCAGATGACTGTCTCTTTTCCCTGCTTCCAGTCACTGGCTGGAATGGGATACCACTGGGGCTGGAGCTAGAGATCTCACTGCCCTCACTATAGCCTCCTCCTTGCTGATAATATAGTAATAAGAAGAGGTATGTAGTTCCGGCAGCCTGACAAGGCCCTCCTGGAAGAGAATAGACTACTCTTTTAGGAGTTCAGGAGGTTTCCCCTTTTGTCTTGGATGTTCCGGGAAAAGTAGACAACCCTGACATAAGTCATGCCGGTGCAACTAAAAAACGTGGTCAGAATTTCCAATGTATTTGCCGCCTAGAATAGTGCACTCTTTTACAATACAAGGACCTGAGAGATTGCTGAAGGACCTCACTATAAGTCAATAGGGTCAATTGGGATTAATCAGTCTCTGTTTGTAAATGGATCCAGCATATCAATTACGGCTCCATAACATTTTACATTAAAAGGGGTACTCCGTTGGGAAAAAAATGTTTTAAAATCAACTGCTGTGAGAAATATATAGAGATTTGTAATCGACTTCTATTAAAAAATCTCCAGTCTTCCAGTACTTATTAGCTGCTATATGTCCTGCAGGGAGTGGTGTATTCTCTCCAGTCTGACACAGTGCTTTCTGCTGCCACTTCTGTCCATGTCAAGAACTGTGCAGAGCAGGAGAGGTTTTCTATGAGGATTTACTACTACTTTGGACAGTTCCTGACATGGACAGAGGTGGCAGCAGAGAGCTTCTGCTTCTCCTTACTGCAGCACATACAGCAGCTGATAAGTACTGGAAGACTTTTATGTAGAAATTATTTACAAATCTGTATAAATTTCTGATACCAGTACCATTCTTCTCCGGAGTACCCCTTGAATAAGTCTCCATGTGTTGAGAAATCTTCAGTGTGATTCTCTAGCACTCTTGTCTTACTTAGTTCCTGTGTTCAGACGACTCCAGAACACAATCAGTCGGGAGCCCTCTCCGTGACCCCCATCATTACAGTGTCAGGGTTTCCCAGCAAACATATTACACGTTCCTGGATGCAGTTGTTCCAATGCTGCAGAAAACAAATTAGATTCTAGTAATTTACTCGGCGATGGCAATGTGGTTTAGATTAGTCCTTTAAGAGAGAATTCATAGGCCGCAGAGTGGATTATCTCCACCAGGAAAATCCTATAACATCCTGGTGTTTTACAGAACGCCTGCTGAAGCACAGAAGCATTGCCCGCTTCTACAGATGACTTATAGCGGCGTACGGCTCGGCTTTGTGAGGATTCTCATTGCCTGAGTGCTGAGAATATTACAGCAATTACCATTGGGCTTCATGCCAAGAGCCACAGGTCCCTAATACGGCTGCACTATAATACATGAGGAGCCGAAATGAACGTGTAAAGCCTGACACCGGCAATCATCAGACAAGAGGAGATCGGGAAGAAGGAATGGGAGATCCAAGCAGTGCCATTACTCGCACAACAAATTGAGGGGCCCGGGCTGTATGACTTGTATCGCTGGTACAGCCTGGGAAACTGACAGCAAAAATATGTATATACCTCTGCTATCAGTTTAAAGGGACTCTGTCAGCAGGTTTATACTGTCCTAAGAGTAGCATAAACTAGTGATAGAGAAGCTGAACAGAATGATATATCACTTACATTGTTCTGTGCAGCTGATCCAGAGATCTCCTCATGAATAACATGGTATCAAAAAACGTTCATCTCCATTATGTGCATGAGCCCAGTAGTCCTGGATATTCATGAGAAGCAGAAAACTCCGCCCACCAGCTGCTGATTGGCAGTTTTCTATCCATGCTGTGTATAGGCAGTCAACCTGTCAATCAGCAGTGGGGGGAGGGGTGTGGCAAGAATCCAATTCTCCTGCATATTAGGAGAATGTTGTAAGTAATACACCGATCTGTTCAGCATTTCTGTCACTAGTTTATACTGCCCTCATTTAAAGTGGCAGAAACCTAGTGACAGATTCCCGTTAAAGATCAAAAGCAGCAGTGTATATATAAATCCGCACTGCTTGTGATCTGGCATCCAGGTCTCCCATCTTCCAGCTGCATCATTAGGGCGGGGCCTAAAGTTACAGTAGTGCTCGGAGCATGTGAGACCTGGATGCCAGATCACAAGCAGTGCGGATGGTACTTATACACTGCTGCTTCTTATCTTTAAGCCGACAGCACACATATATACATAAACAGTTCTCTTTCAGAGTCATGGGCCCCTGGGCAGCCGCCTACCCTGCCCAATGGGAAAGACAGCGCTGCTTTGTACTAGGGCTTTTAGAAACCCTACCAGGAAATTCTGATTTGTCCTCTGTTCGGGATTCTTATCTCTTGGCCATAGTTGAGAGTGGTAACAGAGAGTGTCTCTTAACAATGTGTCCAAACAATTGATCAGCTGTTAGTTATCTCTCCTGCCTGGCCCCTCTCCTCCTCATACACAGCACCTTTGGCACGGCCAAGCATTTCTCCATTAGGAGGGTCAAGCTGCAACCACTGAGCTCTAGCTGTGGCTTATCTTTCCCAGAACAAAGGGGTTGGACAGTGATTTTCCATCACACCTGACTCCTATCTCCACCGATATCATCTATTAGTGGTCGGTTGTGAGAGACCCATACACCTCATAACAGTGTCTGAACCCGTTGCAAGCAACAAAAGTATAAGGTGTATGGGGACTTTTACTGTGGAGGACCTTTCCTGTCCGGCATTACACAGACAACATTCATTTGAATGCACCATATGTAATACTTTATTTACCCTATGGTGGCGCTGCAGGGAAAGGAACCACTTGCTACCAGGTAAGCAGATCTGCTTTTTAACATATATGGATGGTGTAAAGATCTCATAAAGAATAAAAACGGTTTGTCGTCACGTTAATGGTGTACACATTCCCATAAATAGCAAATAAATTACCCAAACATCTCGGAATCCCGGAGCTGATGGCTGTGTACATTACTGTATACATCGCCACCATTGAGAGGCTATTATCAGTGTTTATGTGCACGATGCTCTGATTCATTCTATGCACTTATGATTCATATTCTCTGTGGGATCTTGTATTTATCTCGGTATCATTGCAGTATGTGATCATGCATTTGGGTTACAGTAATCAGTCCTCGCAGTAATGCGACTATTTCTCCATTGCACTTAATAACGCCGTATATACATCGCCTTAATCGAAAGATAATTTGAACGTGGTTTATGGAGACGAGCCCACACCGGGGTAAAATGGGGACCTGCATAAATTATCTGTGTGGACACATTAGCATAAATGTCATTGAATAGGACGAGAGGGTAGAAGAACATTGCAGGCCTGACTTATCTATAATCAGCTTATATTAGTCCTTCCATAGACTCATTGTTTATTCGTAAGGAGTCTACACAGTAGTGCCGACAAATCCATCCCCACTGTACAGATATCCTTTTTCTATCCCCAATGGGGTTCTCAAACACTAGGGAGAATTTCCTAGGAATCCATTTAACCTACTAATATGTCTTTGAAGGATTGGAGGAAACCAACGCAGACATGGGAAGTACTTATACACTCCATGTAGATGTTATCCACAATTCGGATTCCAACTACAAAGTGAGTCACCAGTGCAACCAGGTGGTAGCGAAAGCTAATGGTATGCTGGGCTGTGTGTGTGTATATATATATATATATATATATATATATATATATATATATATATATATATATAATGGTATGCTGGGCTGTATAAATATAATGGTATGCTAGGCTGTATATATATATATATATATATATATATATATAATGGTATGCTAGGCTGTATATATATAATGGTATGCTGGGCTGTGTATATATATATATATATAATAGTATGCTGGTCTGTATATATATAATGGTATGCTGGGCTGTATAAATATAGAATGGTATGCCGGGCTGAATATATAATGGTATGCTGGGCTGTATATATATAATTTTATGCTGGGCTGTATATATAATGGTATGCTGGACTGTATATATATATATATATATATATATATATATATATATATATATATATAATGATATACTGGTCTGTATATATAATTTTATGCTGGGCTGTATATATAATGGTATGCTGGACTGTATATACAGTATATATAATGATATACTGGGCTGTATATATAATGGTATGATGGGCTGTATATATAATGGTATGCTGGGCTATATATATATATATATATAATGATATACTGGGCTGTATATATATAATGGTATGCTGGACTGTATATGTATAATGGTATACTGGGCTGTATATATATATATATATATATATATATTGGTATGCTGGGCTGTATATATAATGGTATGCTGGGCTGCATATATAATGGTATACTAGACTGTATATATATATATTGGTATGCTGGGCTGTATATATATAATGGTATGCTGGGCTGTATATATATAATGGTATACTGGGCTGTATATATATATTGGTATGCTGGGCTGTATATATATATATAATGGTATACTGGGCTGTATATATATATAATGGTATACTGGGCTGTATATATATATAATGGTATGCTGGGCTGTATATATAATGGTATACTAGACTGTATATATATATTGGTACGCTGGGCTGTGTATATATATATATAATGGTATGATGGGCTATATATCTATAATGGTATGCTGGGCTGTATATACTGTATATATATAAAATGGTACGGTAGGCTGTATATACTATATATATATATATATATATATATATATATATATCAAATGATATGCTGGACTGTATATATAATGGTATGATGGGATATATATATATATATATATATATATATATATATATATATATATCCAGTAGGAAGAGGGAGATTGTGATCCCGCTGTGTAGAGCTCTAGTGACATCACATTTGCAATACTGTGTCCAGTTCCAGAGACCTCACCTACAAAAGGTACTGATAAAATAGAACAGGTCAAAAGACGGGCTACAAAAATGGTGAAGGGTGTGAGGCATAAAACATATCAGGAAAGACTTAAGGATTTGAATCTGTATTGTCTGGAGGAAAAAAGGGAAGACATGATGGAACCCCTTTATATATGATATAGGGGTAAATAATGTTCAGGAGGGAAGAAACTGAGCACAAGAACAAGAAATTGAAATATGAGGTTATTGAGGGAAGAATCAGAAGCAACATGAGAAAATGTTACTTTACTGAAAGAGTAGTAATGTTTGTGTGGTGTCCCACAACGGGTGTTGCTTGTTCTTACACCTCTCGCAAAGGCCTTAACTTTAAAGTGTCAGTGTTGGTGAGGTATTACTTAAGTTTGCAACTAGATGTCGCTAGTATATGTATTGTATGCCTAAGTATTGCACAGCTGTGGTGTCTAAAGGGTTATTGTCTCTGTATTCTGTGCACCAATGAGAGATCTCTCTTTCTACCTGTCTCTATCCTTCTCTTTTCTTTGCATTCTCTTCTCACCCACTCACAGCACACGTTACAGATGCTTCAGGAAATTGTCACATGGGGAGAGGAAGTGTAGCCACACTCTAGTGAGTCTTACTTTGGATTCTGTAGAGGACAGACGCACACAGGAATGCTCCCTACAGCGGTCAAGCTGGGCCCTGGCCTATGCCAGGTCCCCTGTTACGAGACTCACACAACTAGTCCGGTGTAGTCCAGTCTAAGGAGTGATAGTGGATGGACGCACATGGGGACAGACACCGTTTCTTGAAAGCAGCACTTCTACACACTATGCATTGCTGAACGCACACTTAGAGAGGACAAGTCAGCGATCATCCCAGCACACACCGTGAACTAGTTTGAGGCTGGGTTCACGCTACGTATATTTCAGTCAGTATTGTGGTCCTCATATTGCAACCAAAACCAGGAGTGGATTAAAAACACAGAAAGGATCTGTTCACACAATGTTGAAATTGAGTGGATGGCCGCCATTTAATGGCAAATATTTGCTGTTATTTTAAAACAACGGCTGTTATATTGAAATAATGGCCGTTATTTACTGTTATATGGCGGCCATCCATTCAATTTCAACATTGTGTGAACAGATCCTTTCTATGTTTTTAATCCACTCCTGGTTTTGGTTGCAATATGAGGACCACAATACTGACTGAAATATACGTAGTGTGAACCCAGCCTAAAAGTGCAAGACTGTATAGTGAAGAAATAGGAACTGATCCAGATAGAGCAAAGTTACTAGAAGCCTATGTACTCTATCTCACATTGCGGGTGTCACCAGTAAATCTTGGTCACTCTGCTCAACCTAGGTAACAAGGTCTGGGGCTTGTGTCACCCTCTAGGACAGGTCGCCCAACACTGGTGGGCAATAGGAGGTGCAAAGACCAAAGAGTCAAAACACGGGTATTCTCTCTACTCTCAAGTATTTTACTTCTCAAGTTCCGGCAGAGCACAGTACTACTTTGGGTTGGGACTCTCTCGACATCCTCCTCTCTACTTCTCTGAACTTCTATCTCTTAGCATGCAACTCAGTCAGCACAACTGTACTCTTTACCTCTCAGTACAGATCCGGTCACTAAGGTCTAAAGTAACTTATCAAGTGTCAGGATGGTATCTCTGCAGAGCATTATGCGCCCCTCGGCTCGTGCTGTTCGGCCGAGAAGGCACTGATTTTCTTGTATCCTGTTTCTGTGTTTTGTTTGCAGTGTGTGAACACTGGTTTATATGCTCACCTTTGTTGGGAGACACACCCGACTTCACCTGCTGAGTTCTGTCTGGCCATGTCATGGTTAATCTGTGTTTGGGTTCTGCTGTGACTGACAGGTCATCCTGCCAGTGGATCTGTCTTGTTCTCAGGTGTCTGTGCTTGGAGATCAGGGGGATGGTCCAATTACATTCTGGACCAGAATCCTGGCCTCCTATATAACTAACCCAGTCTGTGCTCTCATTGCCGGATATTGAGCTTGTCTCTGCCTGGTTCTGTGTTTCTATTCTTGCTCTGTTTATTCTGACCCTGCTTTGCCTTTCTGACCATTCTTGTTTGCTGCCTGCCCCTGACCATACTGCCTGTATATTGACTTTGCCTTCGGATTGTGATTTTGTACTTTTGTTGCCCGTTTGTTGTGACCCGGACTGTTGACCATTCGTTATTGTGTTTTGTCTGTCTGTCTTGTCCTTGTGTCCCACCTAGCCAGCGCAGGGACTGCCGCCCAGTTGCTCGCCGCCATTTTAGGGCGGATTGTGGCAAATAGGTAGAGGACAGTGGGCGGGGCTGAGCTTAGGGCTCACTGTTTGTCTTGTCCTGCTGTCCGGTTCCTAACAGAATATCCGGCCTTTTTTTTTTCTTTCTTCTTTCTCTTCTCTCTCTCCACCTTGCTATGGACCCCATGAAAGCTCTGGTTGAGCAAATGCAAAGTCTCAACCAGCTTGTTCTGGACCTTACGCAACGGGTGCAGCAGGTAGAGTCTTTCCTGGGCCAAAATGCCATGCTATCTGCTGCTGTTCCCCCAGAACCTCCAGTGCAGCTTCCTGATAGGTTCAAGGGCGAGAGAAGGGCCTTTCGGATCTTCAGAGAGGGATGTAAGTTGTTTTTTAGACTTTGTCCCCGGTCCTCTGGGGATGAGAGCCAGAGAGTGGGCATAGTTATGTCACTCTTACAAGGACCTCCGCAGGAGTGGGCCTTTTCTTTGCCTCCAGATGCCACTGAATTGTCTTCTGTGGATCAGTTTTTCTCTGCATTGGAGTTACTGTATGATGACCCTGACAGGGCAGCAGCAGCTGAGAGGCAGTTGACAGTTTTGAGACAGGGCAAGCGACCAGTGGAGGAGTATTGTGCCGAGTTCCGCCAGTGGTGCGTTCCATCCGGATGGAACGATCCTGCGCTTAGATGCAAATTTAAGCAGGGGTTGTCTGATGGCATTAAGGATGCCTGGACAGGACACCCAGATCCTTCCACCCTAAAGCAGGCCATGAATTTGGCTATTCGCATAGACCGTAGGCTCCGTGACAGACATAGGGAGAAAGTAGGCTCTGACCCTTCTAAGACCTCTGTCCCCTGCTCTGTCAAACACTCTGTTGTTATCCCTGATATACATGAGGACGAGCCCATGCAGCTGGGACAATTGGACGCCAGGACCAGGCGAGAACATCGTAGACACAACGGTCTGTGCTATTACTGTGGTGACAGTAGCCACTTCATCAACTTCTACCACAAGCGTCCCAAGCGGCAAGCTAACCGGCTCCCGGACCATCGGCGTCCAGGTGACTCCAAGGGAGGTCACTTGGGCGCACAGGTACCCTCCGGCGAAATAAACATTGCTAGTTCTACTGTAACTGATTTGCCTGTATCTGATGCCAATTTATCATGTTCTTCTGCTCGTCCTGTCAGTAAGCCTGTTCTCCATGCCATGGACTCTTCTTCTGATGAATGGGAGTCAGATGGCAATCTTCTAAGTGAAGTTGAGTCCTGTGAGGGTCCTGAGGCCCCTCGTAAAAGGGGGGGTACTGTCAGGATGGTATCTCTGCAGAGCATTATGCGCCCCTCGGCTCGTGCTGTTCGGCCGAGAAGGCACTGATTTTCTTGTATCCTGTTTCTGTGTTTTGTTTGCAGTGTGTGAACACTGGTTTATATGCTCACCTTTGTTGGGAGACACACCCGACTTCACCTGCTGAATTCTGTCTGGCCATGTCATGGGTTAATCTGTGTTTGGGTTCTGCTGTGACTGACAGGTCATCCTGCCAGTGGATCTGTCTTGTTCTCAGGTGTCTGTGCTTGGAGATCAGGGGGATGGTCCAATTACATTCTGGACCAGAATCCTGGCCTCCTATATAACTTACCCAGTCTGTGCTCTCATTGCCGGATATTGAGCTTGTCTCTGCCTGGTTCTGTGTTTCTATTCTTGCTCTGTTGATTCTGACCCTGCTTTGCCTTTCTGACCATTCTTGTTTGCTGCCTGCCCCTGACCATACTGCCTGTATATTGACTTTGCCTTCGGATTGTGATTTTGTACTTTTGTTGCCCGTTTGTTGTGACCCGGACTGTTGACCATTCGTTATTGTGTTTTGTCTGTCTGTCTTGTCCTTGTGTCCCACCTAGCCAGCGCAGGGACTGCCGCCCAGTTGCTCGCCGCCATTTTAGGCCGGATTGTGGCAAATAGGTAGAGGACAGTGGGCGGGGCTGAGCTTAGGGCTCACTGTTTGTCTTGTCCTGCTGTCCGGTTCCTAACATCAAGCTGAAATTTACTTTGTATCACTGTATCAATGGCAGTAAAAAAGAGTTTATTTATTTTAACTGGACTTTGTGATCCTTATCCAAGCACCTACACAGCCATTGCATCTTCCTTGGGTCATCTCCCCTTTCTGTGGGTAGCGGTACTAATAATCCGGGTGGGTCACAACTCTACTGCGGACCACCGTGATAAGTACCCAAGGGACCCCCAAACAGCCCGGCAGGTTACTGACCACAGGGCAAAGGGTATAGCCAGCCTTACCAAAATAAAAGCAGGTGTGCCATCATACCTGTGTGCCCAACTGGCACTGGCGTCACAACAGTATAACACCTGGCTGGGTCTATATCCCGACCAACCACTACTGCAGTGGAGTCACACTTCACCATCTGGCAAGTGACTGGTCGTCCACCACCACACCGGTGGAGCACCACATTTGGAACAAACTTCCTGCCAATGTGGGAGGTAAATCTACAGTAAGTCAATGTAAACCTGATGGGATAAACATATATCTGTCCTACGGAAGGAAATAATATAAGGGCAGACTAGATGGACCAGTTTGCTTCTTCTGTCGACAATCTTCTATGATTCTGTGTCACCCGGCTGGACAATCTCTGGTGGCTTCTAAAGTAACAGGTCTGCTTTACACCAAGTTATTTTTTGCTTAGCGTAGGGATATATTACAGATATTACTGTTATTACTGTAATAACTATATTTTGGCATTTTTTATTTCTAAAGGCGTACAGGCCGGACTAACAAAAAAAGTTTACTTACCTGGTGTGACTCCTGGCTGCTGCTGTTCTGGTAGGGCTTAACGTGATATTGTCACCCCCTTACCCTATGTGTGGTTCTCCGCACCATCCACAAGCACACGCTGCACATATGATATATAATTATATATATATATCTTGTCTGTGTCTTCTTTCTAATCTAAATTCGTTAAAATTTTATCGGTGGTCAGTGTCATCTAGGCGGGGCTTCATGATAGTCGGGCCCTCTACAGCTGAGAAATGGAGCCAAACTACGGTGAAGCCCCGCCTAGTTGAAACTCGTAGCCAATGAAATGAAGCAAGAGTAAAAAGGGTGTCACTTGGGCACCTAAAAGTATCACTTTCAGGTGCCCATACACCTTCGATGTCTGATGGACGAACAATCATTTACGGTCCTGACCACCGCCCATCCTCCACACAAACAGGAGCGTTCTGTATCTCAGAGTTCTGCTGTGTTTTTTATTGGGAGGGGAAATCCAGAATAAGAGCGATCTCACTGCACCTTATGTCTTTCTGAACTCAAAAAAAGTTCCAATACAGCCGACCCCTATTACCACTGACTTGACCTGTCGTAGGTTGCTCGGGGGGGGGGGGGGGGGCATACACACTAGGCTGATGGCGAATCCATCATGAGTGGTGGTGAGAAAGATGATAACACCTTTCCTTGTTAGAAGTATCCCGCCGCTCTTGTATGGTATTGCAGCTCAGTCCATACATAAGAACGGAGCCCCTTTTTTCCCATCCTTTTAACCAATGTAATAACCAAAATCCTCTTAATAGGCAAATTCAGACATCTTTACCCTGAAAGTTGCTCTTATGTTCCCTATAAAAATAGAGTAAATCAGCCCTTGTTTAGGTGTCATTACTGACTTCAGCAATCCGCCTCCACGTGTATCTGCACCACAGTCACTTCTTTCCTAATAATATTTCCCAGGAACAATGTGACCTTTTCGGAGTCTCTCCGTCTCAGCCTGTCACAGTCTCTTGTCTTTATTACTTCTTCCTCCTAGGTCTCCTGGCCTCCAGGCTTCATACCATTGAATCTATTTCAAATAAAGCTGCAGGGAGAATATAATTGTGTCTTCAGATACCGGTTCTTTTTACTAGTGATGAAATCTCTTTTATGTCGATTGATAAACTCCGTCGCGTAGACTCCATCCCTTGTTTTACAACTGGTTAATGGCATTTCTGGTGGATAACAATTTTTGTGACTATACTGTAGATTGCTAGAATACTAGAGGACTAGTGGACTTCACCATCAAAAAAAACTTTCTTTCATATAGTTCCCTCTATGGACATCATAAATCCATATGCCTATAGAGTCCATCCATGAGCCATTGGGCACCAAAATAGGGTGGACGATTTAAGATTGTTCATCATAGCAGTAGTTGAGATTGCTTATTATTAATCGTTGTAAAATCAAACTGCTAAATGGTTTGTGAAAACCCTCCCTGCTCCTATGTTTGGCTACATCGCCCATTGCCCAACTATGTAATAGAAAAAAGGATCCCGCCAGTCCCACTCCAGTGCTGGGCCCCTGCTGGTGGCCATGGCTTAATCCAATAGTTGTGTGAAGGTGTACTCCTAATGTGCCTTGCACCTTTTCCACCACAGTCCTCACTGTCCGCTTCTCTCTTAATCTTCTGGGCTCTTCTCCAGGTGGTCAATGTTGGGTCCCCTTTGTCGCTGGTGTCTCTTGATGACCTCACCCCTGGGCACTCTATTCAAAGTGGCTCCTTGGTTCTGAATGCCACCAGATAATGAAGGTATAACCTTCCTGGTTCGGTTCTACAGCTAGGAGTATTTTTGTTGCTTACTACTGTATTTCACTTTAATCCGATCCTTTTATTCTTAAGTGAGAATAACCCCTACCGGAGGTATCTAGTGATGGCTTTCTCCCCTCTCCCTATTCAAAACACTTGTATGCTTGGCCAAGATTAACGTGCAAGTGTATGAGGGGATCAGCTATTGGCAAATCAACAACTATCCAAAGGGTAAAGTATGGCCAGCTTAAAGGGGTATTCCCATCTGGACAAGTTCCGCCCTATCCACAGAATGGTCATTACCATTGGGGCCCACCATGATCTTGAATATGGGAAACCCAAAATCCCCCCTGAATGGAACTGTGGGCCGCTCCATTCTTTCTCTATGGAGCTGACAGGGATAGACGAATGCAGCTTTTCCTTCTTCAGCTCTGTTGAGAATAAAAGGAACAATGGCACACATACTTAGCTTTCATTCTCAAGAACCTAGGAGGCCAAAGTGGTTAGACCCCCCCCCCCCTTGCAATCTCTTAGTTATGCTCTATATTGTGTTTACTGCCCAGATGGGAATACCCCTTTAACGATGTTTGTTTCTATACTAAGGTCTTATGAAACATAGAGCTGGAAACAGTATGTCCACTGCCTGGAAGGATGGAAGCCTATGGCTAACCAAGCATTTTTTGGAACAGTGGGAAGACAGGCAAATATTGTTAATGGAGTTGTCTACGAGTAAGAAATTTATCTCCTTAATAAACACCAGGCTTCTCAATGGGCTATGTGTTTTATTGCTGCTCAGCCCCGTTCTGAGTTGCCTTACCGCACACACAATCCATAGACAAGTGTGACATGTGACACGTTTTTCTGGTCTGATACAACAGAATGAAGTCAAGAACTGCTCAAAGGAAGAAAAAAAATCCCAAGAACAGATTGTGTTGAATTTCCTCTATAGCTAATCCAAGTTCTTAATGTTTCCTTTTAAGTACTAGACCACATTCTGAAGTCAAAATATGAGGCATATAGCTGTCACCTAAAAGTGAGGTATGGCTCCGTCTGTGCACACAAGCCTGTTCTCGTGCCTACTTTAAACATCAGGATTTAACATATTCGGTACAAAACATATATTTATCACAGTCCTGGGCTAACGTTTCCGCACCAGGATGATAAAAACGTTATGTCCTAACTTTGTAATATATGTGCACAGCTTAAATAAATACAGGCCTGGGAATAACAAATCATTTGAATTGGAAGTTGTTGGGAGAGGGTAGATCTGTATAAGCTTCATGCGTATAGAGATGTAGCTGTAGGTGGTAGGTGGTGACTCCCTATACATTAGGGTGACTAAAGGCCCCTCTATCAAATGGTACACTAATATTGTAAATGGCAGCTGGAAAGGTGGGAAGCAATGGTGGGACATGTACTTTGATAACCAGTCAGCTATGTTACAGAACTACCCCCCCTATTGTTAGCCAAAGCAGTAAAAGCTAATGTGCCCTCATAGGTACCATAATAGCTATTATAGTTAGGGTGGTATTACACGGGCCGATGGGGGCCCCATAATACCTGTAAACAAGCAGCGATCTGCTAGATTGTCGCTCCTTTACTGGACCTATTACACGGCCCAATAATCGTTAAACAAGGGCTGCAGGGACATCGTTACCAATGTCCTTGCAGCCCTTGTTTAAACTAAATACATTACCTATCCACGTTCCAGGGCTGCTGCTGCCGTCTTCTTCTCCACGGGTCCCGCGCGCTCTAACTTCAGAGTGGCTTGTCAGCTGACAGGCCGCTCAGCCAATCACAGACCGGGACCGCCGCGGCCTGTGATTGGCCGGGCGGCCTGTCAGCTGACAGGCCACTCTGAAGCTAGAGCGCCCAGGACCCGGGGAGAAGACCACAGCAGCAGCCCTGGAACGTGGATAGGTAATGTATATCGTCAGTCGCCAGCCGCGCACCGCTATTACACGTACCGGTGCACGGTCGGCGCCCGACGAAAATAGGTCCAAACTTATATCAACGATCAGCCGATGATCGTTGTCATCGGCTGATCGTTGTATTTATTACATGCCACCTGCTACAAAACAGATGGGGAACCTGTGACCCGGTAGACCGACACCCTTCAGAAGCAATGATGGATGAGCAAGGGCTCTATTACACGGGACGATTGTTGTGTGGGAAATCGTTATATTGTTCAAATTTAAACGATAATTGCGCTGTGTAATTGCTATTACACGTGCCGACAGTGGACAGGTGAGAGCAGGGGAGGCCGTATGGAGCTCTGTGTGTGTGTGTGGGGGGGGGGGGGACTGCCTGGGCGATCATTAAATCGCCCGGGTAGTCCAGAGAAGATAGGAGCGATCTGCTGCTGCTGCTCCTATTACATGGGGCGACGGGCAGCAGATCGTTGCAAGGGTGATTGTTTGTGTTTCAGCCTGTTGAAAGACAATGATCAGCTGACATTGTGCATTCCGGCTGATCGTTGTCTTCTATTACAAAAAGCGATTATCGGCTATTACGCTCTGTGTAAAAGGGTCTAGGTAATACCACATTTGTTCGCTGTAGTTTTGCATTCTTCCACTGATCGTTCAGTGTAATTCCAAATTGTTCCTTCTTTGGCTGGGATCAGAAGGAGTAAATGATTGTAGTAATGATAGTTGTAACAATCTTGTTTGTGATCGTTTATCGTTAAGTGTTAATCGTTAAAAAATGCTTCATCTTATAGGACCCTAAGTGCTCTATTGGCTTGAAATGTGTCCGTTGTTCTTCTTCATCCTAGAATGTATTGACTTCCACCATTCTGTACCTGCTGACTCCAAAGGCGTCGATTTTAATGCATCTCAATAAATACTTGATAGTTTAAAGGAGAAGTCCAGCCCAAATTTATTTTTTATATGTTATTACTTATGGAAAATTATACAATTTTCTAATGTACATTAATTATGGGAAATGCTCATGTACTGCTATTTTCCTTTTCCCTATTTCCCACCGCTCTCTGCTCCTGCAGGCTGGCTGCGTCTGCCCTTACCTACCCCGGCCTGGGACACCAGGAAGTACCGGGAGCGCCATGCTCCCGGTCGGGGTGGGTGAGGGCTGACGCGGCCGGCCTGCAGAAGCAGAGAGCGGCGGCCGGCCGGATAGTGTGAGCAGCGGCACAGGCGGCGGGGAGTCAGCGGGGCCATAGTGTTTGAACCCGGGAGGAGGAGGGGCAGTGGAGGAGGAGGAGGCATGAAGAGCGGCACTTCTGTGAGCGGCCGCGATAGCACAGGTACTACTCCCCCATTATCTGCAGAGTAGTACTTTGTATGCTCGGTGCCCTACAAATGTATTTATTGAATATATTTATGGGATACTTTGGGGAGCAAGGACACTTGCTCCCCAAAGTAATCCATAAATGTATTCAATCGCAAAGTACAGTACATAACATTACATACACACATACATTGTAATTC
Organism: Dendropsophus ebraccatus; assembly: GCF_027789765.1. Classification (NCBI taxonomy): domain Eukaryota; kingdom Metazoa; phylum Chordata; class Amphibia; order Anura; family Hylidae; genus Dendropsophus; species Dendropsophus ebraccatus. The sequence goes on along the minus strand of NC_091454.1, from coordinate 211,147,379 downwards.
CAATGGAGTGCCCAGCAGGGGCGCACTATATATAGAAGTCAATAGTACTCATTAACTTCTATATATAGAGCGCCCCCTTCTGGACACTCCATAGGAATTACACCGTTCGTCGTGACATCACTGCTTTTGAGAGAATTCTAACACTTCCTGATACACTAAATTAAGGGAAATAGCAGTATATGAGCATTTCCCATAATTAATGTACATTAGAAAATTGTATAACTTTCCATAAGTAATAACATATAAAAAATAAATTTTGGCTGGACTTCTCCTTTAATCTTCTCCTGGTATTAAGGTTGCTGCCATGTGAACGCTTAGTCTTAATAGTGCTCTTTGTGTGAGTATCCTCCTCGCTCTTTATGTGTGTGCGTGAACTCATCTTCCAGTGAATAGTCTTCAATATATGAGAATGAACTCATGGACCAATGGTTTCCTAGCACTTGGTGTGTCTGATCTTCTAATGGTTTTAGCACTAAATATATGTGTATGAACTCATCAACCTATGGTCCTAGTGCTCAACTAAATATCCAATAGCTCGAGGACAGTATGTGTGCGATCCTATTCCCTAATGGCTCTAGCACTCTATATACATACATGGGTATACTATAAGCCAATGGTCCTAGGGCTCCACTTATGTGTTAACTCCTTGTCTAGTGGCTCCAGTGCTCTATGTACATAAGTGACTCATCATCCATTGTTCTAGCACTTGGTGTATGTGTAAACTCATCATCCATTGGCTGCAGCACTCTATATACATATGTGTCTGATCCTTCATTGGCTCCAGCACTCTATATACATATGTGTCTGATCCTTCATTGGCTCCAACACTCTAAATACATATGTCATTCATCATCCATTGGCTCCAGCACTCTATATACACATGTGACTCATCATCCATTAGCTCCAGTACTCTATATACTGTACATATGTGACTCATCATCCATTGGCTCCAGCACTCTATATACCTATGTGACTCATCATTCATTGGCTCCAGCACTCTATATACCTATGTGACTCATTATTCATTGGCTCCAGCACTCTATATACCTATGTGACTCATCATTCATTGGCTCCAGCACTCTATATACCTATGTGACTCATTATTCATTGGCTCCAGCACTCTATATACATATGTAACTCAACATTAAATTACTCCAGCAATATATATATATATATATATATTGTAGGGATCTTCCCGGGGGATGGTGTGTTAAGACACAGTTCAGGCAGCAAACTTGGACTTAAAAACAGCTTTGGTGTTTATTTGTAGCATAAACGGTCCAGCAACGTAAATACAGCAACACCGTGCAGTGAGAATAAACAAAACAAAAAGTCCTGCCCGTCTGGGCGCTTACTAATACAACAGGTTACCTCTCTGTCACTTCACTTGGCAGGTAATATTGCAGGGTGTGCATAAGCCCCAGCTCCCAGCGAACACACCATGCAGGCTGTTCACTCCTGTCTGAGAGACTCCCCTGCACACTGAGCACACCTTTTGCCTTCTCAGGCTGATTGGGATCAGAGCTCACCTGATCCCAAAACCCATACTGGATCGAGGGGGAGGGAATGGCAGATCCCACTACCAACCTATCCACCATTCCAGTAAATCCAGGCCCGGTAAAAATAAATAATAACTCAGCAGCATAGCACTGCTGAGCAACAGATCCCTCCTGGACTTACCATCTCACACTACGCATCAGCCTAGGTGAGATGTACACCCCCTCGAACACATCTCCAGTGACATGTCCACATATCCCCCCCCTCTTCTTCAGACCGGAGGGCTGAGCGTTTTGTCCCCACAGACAGTGTACCCTTGATAGGGCGTCAGCATTCGCCTGTAATTTCCCTGGCCGGTGTTCCACAGTGAAATTGAAGTTTTGTAGGGACAGAAACCATCTAGTCACCCTTGCGTTTTTTTCTTTGTTAAGCTTCATCCATGTTAGGGGGGCATGGTCTGTCACTAACTTGAATCTCCTGCCTAGCAAGTAGTACTTCAGGGATTCGAGGGCCCACTTCACTGCCAGACATTCTCGCTCAACTATGGCATAGTTTTTCTCGGCCGGGGATAGCTTCCTACTTAAGTACATCACCGGGTGCTCCTCGCCATTCACGACCTGTGAGAGGACGGCACCTAACCCTGTGTTAGAGGCATCTGTCTGTACTAGAAACTCTCGCCTAAAGTCAGGGGTAACTAGCACTGGTTGTTGGCACAAGGCAGACTTAAGGCTTTGAAAAGCCTTCTCGGCCTCTGGAGTCCATGTCACCATTGCGGACTTCGCACCCTTTGTCAGGTCAGTTAGCGGGGCTGCAACTGAAGCAAAATTCGGCACAAACCTTCGGTAATAGCCCGTAATACCCAGGAAAGCTCTGACCTGTTTCTTTGTGAGGGGTTGAGGCCAATTCTGTATTGCCTCAATTTTATTTAGTTGTGGTTTCACTAACCCCCTCCCAATAATGTAGCCCAAGTATTTGGCCTCCTCTAAGGCTAGTGCACACTTCTCTGCATTGATGGTTAACCCCGCATCACTTATGGCATCTAACACCGCCTGGACCTTACAGAGGTGACTTTCCCAATCCGGGCTAAAAATGACCACATCATCGAGGTAGGCAGCGGAGTAATCACGATGTGGTCGCAGAATCAAGTCCATCAACCTCTGAAAAGTGGCAGGGGCTCCATGTAACCCGAATGGCATCACTACGTATTGGAAGAGCCCATCAGGGGTGGAGAATGCAGTCTTCTCTCTAGCCTTAGGAGTGAGTGGGATCTGCCAGTAGCCCTTAGTGAGATCGAGGGTAGTTATGTACCTGGCATTACCCATCCTTTCTATCAACTCATCTACCCTGGGCATGGGGTACGCATCGAACTTGGAGATCTCATTTAACTTTCTAAAATCATTACAGAACCTCCAAGTTCCATTGGGCTTTGGGATTAACACAATCGGGCTGGACCACTCGCTCTGGGACACCTCAATGACTCCTAGGTCAAGCATACGTTTTACCTCGGATGATACCGCCTCCCTCCGTGCTTCTGGTATCCTATAGGGCTTAAGGTTTACTCTGCTTCTAGGCTCAGTTTCAATATGATGACTAATGAGATGCGTACGCCCTGGTAGGTCAGAAAACTTGTTTTTATTTTTCTGCAGGAACTCCTTAGCTTCCTGCTTCTGGGACACCGATAGGGTGTCACCAATCCTGACCGGAGGGATTGGTGGTGACAGATGACCAACAGGATTTGTCGCCACCAAGGATTCCCTGTCTTTCCAGGGCTTGATCAAGTTTATGTGATAAACTTGAAAAGGCTTCCTTCTACCTGGTTGGTGTACCTTGTAGTTGACCTCACTGATCTTCTCTACAATTTCATAGGGACCCTGCCACTTTGCTAAGAATTTGCTTTCTACCGTGGGAACAAGTATGAGTACCCGGTCACCTGGGCTAAATGTCCTGATTCTTGCAGAACGATTGTAAATTCTGCTTTGGCCCTCTTGCGCCCTCTGGAGGTGTTCCCTTACTAGGGGCATTACAGTGGCTATACGGTCCTGCATTTGTGCTACATGCTCTATAACACTCTTGTATGGGGTGGACTCACTTTCCCATGTCTCTTTCGCTATATCCAACAAACCCCTAGGGTGACGACCATAGACTAATTCGAAGGGAGAGAACCCTGTGGACGCTTGGGGTACTTCCCTAATAGCAAACATTAGGTAAGGTAGTAAGTGATCCCAATCCCGACCATCTTTTTCCACTACTTTCTTTAACATATGTTTCAGGGTTTTATTAAACCTCTCCACTAACCCGTCTGTCTGTGGGTGATATACAGAGGTACGAAGGTGTGAGATTTTAAACAGTTTGCATAGCTCTTTCATTACCTTTGACACAAATGGGGTACCTTGGTCGGTCAAGATTTCCTTGGGGATCCCCACCCTGGAAAACATATAAAACAATTCCCGTGCAATTGTTTTAGAGGCAGTGTTTCTTAGGGGTACAGCCTCAGGATAGCGGGTCGCGTAGTCCAACACAACTAGAATGTACTGGTGTCCCCTAGCCGACTTTACAATGGGACCCACCAAGTCCATTGCGATCCGGTCAAAAGGTACCTCTATGATGGGGAGTGGGACCAAAGGACTGCGAAAATGCGACACTGGAGCGCTAAGCTGACATGTGGGGCACGACTCACAGTATTTTTTTATGTCAGCATAAATCGCAGGCCAATAAAACCTCTGGAGGACTCTCTCCTGCGTTTTATCTGTCCCCAAGTGGCCCCCAAGGACATGATTATGGGCCATGTCGAGTACCTGACGCCGGTACGACTTAGGCACCAGAAGCTGTTCCACCACCTCATCATTAATCCTAGTGACTCTATATAAGAGATCATTAGTCATAGAAAAATGTGGAAATTTTTTCTCAGCTTCTGGCTCCTGAGGTACCCCATTCATAACAGTGACCTGCTCTCTAGCATTTTTGAGAGTGGGGTCCTGTAATTGTGCAGTACCAAAATTATCCCTAGACACCTCTAAGTCTGGAACATTTTGCGCAGTGGGAGGAGCCTCTTCCTCACCAGCCAGGACCTGCAAAGGAAAAGCATAATTTTCATCCTGTACATTTTTATCATTGACCGTGGGTAATGCAATAGACTTAGGGGTCTCCTCACTCCTTTCAGGGGATTGTTGTTTTCCCCATAGAGCCCAGAACAAAGGAAAATCACGCCCCAATATCACATTATGCATAAGGTTTTTAACCACACCCACTTCATATTGTACCGTGCCCAGTTCAGTCCCGACATTAGCCAGTACTATAGGGTAAACCTTTGTATCGCCATGTATGCACACCACACTCATATGTCTTTTTGGCACAAAGTCCCCAGTCACCAGGCTGGCATGCACCAGGGTGACAAGGCTTCCTGAGTCCAGCAAAGCCTTAACAGGGAAGTCATTTACAGTAATGTTGCAAACTTGTAGTTCAGTCTCTAGTCCAGTGACTGCAACAAAAGACGGCTCCGCAAATAGCGACTGACGCCGGCTAGCGTCACACTCCATGGGCTCAGTGGTAAGAGGGCAATGGGCAGACATATGTCCCGTCTCATGGCATCTCCAGCACTGGATAGGGCCTGGTCTCCTTGGCAGGGAGTCCTTTTTAGGGCCACTTAGCCACCGGGGACCACCACCAGTCTTTTGCCCCTGAGACACCTCCTGAGCGCTCTTCCCTCTATCAGCACCCCTCCACACTCCCCCAATAGATGGAAGTCTCTTACCAGCTAAAGGCACAGATCTGGCACTCCGGGGAGGTGACGGTGCTGCAGGAACATCACGGAGGTAGTCCTCAGTCGCCTGGAACCTCTCCACAAGGCTGACGAGTTCGTCGGCACTCCTAGGGTCGCCTTGTCCCACCCAGCGTTGTAGATCAGCAGGAAGGGCACGGAGGTAGCGATCCATCACGACCCTCTCTAGGATCTGGGCAGGAGTAGAGGTGTCTGGCTCCAACCACTTTCTTGCCAAATGGATCAGGTCGTACATCTGGGACCTCGCTGACTTGTCCAGACTGTAGCTCCAGTTGCGGACCCTCCGGGCACGGACAGCAGCAGTAACTCCTAGTCGGGCGAGTATCTCTGCTTTTAGCCGAGGATAGTCTTTGACCTCTTGCTCACTGAGGTCATAATAGGCCTTTTGAGGTTCGCCTGTTAAATAAGGCGCAATCACTTCTGCCCACTCAGTGGAGGGTAACTTCTCTCGCTCAGCCACACGCTCAAAGACAGTTAAATAGGCCTCAACATCGTCATCAGCAGTCATCTTTTGCAGCGCACGCTGCACGGCTCTTCTCACAGACAAAGTCTCTGGCGCGGCTGCGGCCAACAGCTGGGGATTAGCACCTGCAGACGCCTCCTGCTTTGCTATCAGGTGCTCAATAAGTCTCTGTTGTTGGGCCATCGCTTGTTCGTGGCGCATATTAGCATCTGTCAGAGCCTGTTCGTGGCGCAGGTTAGCGTCTGTTAGAGCCTGTTGTTGCAGCCTATTAGCCTGCTGGTGTGCAGCCAATGCCTGTTCATGGCGCAGGTTAGCGGCCTCCTGATCCTGTTTAGCGGCTGCCTGAGCCTGTTGTTGTGCGGCCAATGCTTGTTGCTGTTGCAGACTCACTTGCATTAACTGCTTCATCATCTCCTCCATGTTGCTTGTCTGTTTTTGGAGTGAAGCCGCAGCCTTCACCCAGGACATAAGCAGCTGTAGCCAAGTCGATGCACACCGTTGCCCCTAGCAACCGTTTTGCCCGCTCCGCAGCACCAATTGTAGGGATCTTCCCGGGGGATGGTGTGTTAAGACACAGTTCAGGCAGCAAACTTGGACTTAAAAACAGCTTTGGTGTTTATTTGTAGCATAAACGGTCCAGCAACGTAAATACAGCAACACCGTGCAGTGAGAATAAACAAAACAAAAAGTCCTGCCCGTCTGGGCGCTTACTAATACAACAGGTTACCTCTCTGTCACTTCACTTGGCAGGTAATATTGCAGGGTGTGCATAAGCCCCAGCTCCCAGCGAACACACCATGCAGGCTGTTCACTCCTGGCTGAGAGACTCCCCTGCACACTGAGCTCACCTTTTGCCTTCTCAGGCTGATTGGGATCAGAGCTCACCTGATCCCAAAACCCATACTGGATCGAGGGGGAGGGAATGGCAGATCCCACTACCAACCTATCCACCATTCCAGTAAATCCAGGCCCGGTAAAAATAAATAATAACTCAGCAGCATAACACTGCTGAGCAAGAGATCCCTCCTGGACTTACCATCTCACACTACGCATCAGCCTAGGTGAGATGTACACCCCCTCGAACACATCTCCAGTGACATGTCCACAATATATATATATATATATATATATATATATATATATATATATAGATGTAACTCATCATCTATTAGCTCCAGCACTCTATATACATATGTAACTCATCATCTATTAGCTCCAGCACTCTATATACATATGTAACTCATCATCTATTTGCTCCAGCACTCTATATACATATGTAACTCATCATCTATTTGCTCCAGCACTCTATATACATATGTAACTCATCATCTATTTGCTCCAGCACTCTATATACATATGTAACTCATCATCTATTTGCTCCAGCACTCTATATACATATGTAACTCATCATCTATTTGCTCCAGCACTCTATATACATATGTAACTCATCATCTATTAGCTCCAGCACTCTATATACATATGTAACTCATCATCTATTTGCTCCAGCACTCTATATACATATGTAACTCATCATTCATTGTCTCCAGCACTCTATATACATATGTTACTGATCCTCCATTGGCTCCAGCACTCTATATACATATGTGACTCATCATCCATTGGCTCCAGCACTCTATTTACATAGGTGACTTATAAACCATTGGCTCCAGCACTCTATGTACATATGTGGCTCATCATCCATTGGCTCCAGCACTCTATATACATATGTGGCTCATCATCCATTGGCTCCAGCACTCTATATACATATGTGACTGATCCTCCATTGGCTCCAGCACTCTATATACATATGTCACTCGTCATCCATTGGCTCCAGCACTCTACACAGGTGACTTATAAACCATAGGCTCCAGCACTCTATGTACATATGTCACTCTTCATCTATTGGCTCCAGCACTCTACACAGGTGACTTATAAACCATAGGCTCCAGCACTCTATGTACATATGTGACTCATCATCCATTGGCTTTAGCACTCTATATACATCAACTCATCATCTGATGTCTCTTACACCCTAGGTTATGTTCACATGACATGACTTAGAAGACAACCATAAGGTTAGAGTCTTCTTTTGTTCTATTGGCCATAATGTTAGATGCTTGGAATCCTGGACAACCCCTTTAAGGACAATCACTATAACAGAGAATCCAGAAGTAGAACATAAGTAATATCTTGCCTTTTTATGGGAACCACTTCTTGCTTTCAGTACAGCGACCTTTTAACTTGACATCGCAGCTATTAAGATGATATATCGGTGAGGCCTTCGAACACATGCTGGAGATTTTTCCTTGTGTTGCTTTACTTCTTTTTATTTTTCTATCTTGTTTCCTATGGCTTTAACCCTGCTCAGAATAATTTGATCTGAAGGCGGTTTTCCCCTACGCTGCCCTCTCCTGACGTTTTGACATGGTATATGTCAATCCCCATAGGCCTCTGCAGTTCTCTCATTGACAACATGGCTGAGTGGAGCTGACCATCTGCTCTGGTTGTCATTGCTGGGTATAAGGCTTCTCCGGAGACGTGGCTGAGGCCAGCTTTTTATTTGTGCTGATCTCCGGTCTCACATTGCAGCATTGAAGACAAACAAACATTAGTTTCTATGGCTCAGTCACATCCTTGGTTATGTAGAAGAATGGCTGGTGCGGAGAATGACCTGGCATGGTGCACAGCAAACATCATAGGCCCAGATTTCAGCCAGCGCTTCCAGGCTGCAAAATGTCTGCCAGATCAATATCACCAATATGTGCAGAACATTTATTTTCTTAAAGGCAGATACTACTCTAAGGCCCCGAACAACCATCACAAAATTAGAAGTTTTCCGGGAGTTGTTTCCTGCTGATGAAATAATATTTGTATAAAGTTTTTATTATTAACATTATTATTAATTAAGTTTTAGTAGGGACACAAGTAATATAAGCGGAGCGCCAACAGTGGGGACTCTAATACCCCACTATGGTAACTTTACATTGAGTGTATAGGACCTGTATAAGATCACAATCTTATCCCACCACATGGATGGGAGTGAACGCAGTGATATCACAGTACAAGGATAATACACACAGTGATGTCACAGTACAGGGATAATACACACAGTGATGTCACAGTACAGGGAAAATACACAGTGATGTCACAGTACAGGGATAATACACACAGTGATGTCACAGTACAGGGATAATACACACAGTGATGTCACAGTACAGGGATAATACACACAGTGATGTCACAGTACAGGGAAAATACACAGTGATGTCACAGTACAGGGATAATACACACAGTGATGTCACAGTACAGGGATAATACACACAGTGATGTCACAGTACAGGGATAATACACACAATGATGTCACAGTACAGGGATAACACACACACAGTGATGTCACAGTACAGGGGTAATACACACAGTGATGTCACAGTACAGGGATAATACACAGAGTGATGTCACAGTACAAGGATAGTACGCACAGTGATGTCACAGTACAGGGATAATACACACAGTGATGTCACAGTACAGGGATAATACACACAGTGATGTCACAGTACAGGGGATAATACACACAGCGATGTCACAGTACAGAGATAATACACAGCGATGTCACAGTACAGGGGATAATACACAGTGATGTCACAGTACAGGGATAATACACACAGTGATGTCACAGTACAGGGATAATACACACAGTGATGTCACAGTACAGGGATAATACACACAGTGATGTCACAGTACAGGGATAATACACACACAGTGATGTCACAGTACAGGAATAATATACACAGTGATGTCACAGTACAAGGATAATACACACAGTGATGTCACAGTACAGGGATAATACACACAGTGATGTCACAGTACAGGGATAATACACAGAGTGATGTCACAGTACAGGGATAATACACGCAGTGATATCACAGTACAGGGATAATACACACAGTGATGTCACAGTACAGTAATAATACACAGTGATGTCACAGTACTGGGATAATACACAGTGATGTCACAGTACAGGGATAATACACACAGTGATGTCACAGTACAGGTATAATACACAGTGATGTCACAGTACAGGGATAATACACAGTGATGTCACAGTACAGAGATAATACACACAGTGATGTCACAGTACAGGGATAATACACAGTGATGTCACAGTACAGGGATAATACACACAGTGATGTCACAGTACAGGGAAAATACACAGTGATGTCACAGTACAGGGATAATACACACAGTGATGTCACAGTACAGGGATAATACACACAGTGATGTCACAGTACAGGGATAGTACACAGTGATGTCACAGTGCAGGGATAATACACACAGTGATGTCACAGTACAGGGATAATACACAGTGATGTCAAAGTACAGGGATAATACACAGTGATGTCACTCACAGTACAAGGATAATACACAGCGATGTCACAGTACAGGGATAATACACACAGTGATGTCACAGTACAGGGATAATACACACAGTGATGTCACAGTACAGGGATAATACACAGTGATGTCACAGTACAGGGATAATACACACAGTGATGTCACAGTACAGGGGGGATAATACACAGTGATGTCACAGTACAGGGATAATACACAGTGATGTCACAGTACAGGGGGGATAATACACACAGTGATGTCACAGTGCAGGGATAATACACACAGTGATGTCACAGTACAGGGGGGATAATACACAGTGATGTCACAGTACAGGGATAATACACACAGTGATGTCACAGTACAGGGGGGATAATACACAGTGATGTCACAGTACAGGGATAATACACACAGTGATGTCACAGTACAGGGGGGATAATACACAGTGATGTCACAGTGCAGGGATAATACACACAGTGATGTCACAGTACAGGGGGGATAATACACAGTGATGTCACAGTACAGGGATAATACACACAGTGATGTCACAGTACAGGGGGGATAATACACAGTGATGTCACAGTGCAGGGATAATACACACAGTGATGTCACAGTACAGGGGAGATAATACACAGTGATGTCACAGTACAGGGATAATACACACAGTGATGTCACAGTGCAGGGATAATACACACAGTGATGTCACAGTACAGGGGAGATAATACACAGTGATGTCACAGTACAGGGATAATACACACAGCACTCTGCATTGTTTGATTCCTCTATATTTTTTACCATATTTTCTCAGTACATTTGGGTCCGCACAGTCTGACAGAACAGATATTTCAGTATATTTGGTATAATAAATCCCAGGTGATTTTATAAATTTTCAAAAGAAATAGTAGAGGAACTGAACAGTGTAGAGACCTAAGAACCTCCACTTCTGCATTGTTATTCCATGTGGAATATGAGTAATTTACTAGAGGAGACATGTCAGGAGATCTGAAGGGTCCTCCTAGGAAAGGGTCCCTGGCTTCTGGTCTATGTGTCTTAGCAATCCCTTGATGAGCACCCCAGGCAAATATAGCCCATAACAGGTTAATACCACATCTAAGAGGACAATCCAGGGAAATTCAGCTCCCTTTGCCCTTCTAGATTTTAATTTTAAAATTCTGAAAGGAAATGTCATTGCAAGCAGCCTGGGTCCAGTCATATTTGAGCTGGCTTCACATCCATCTTGACTTGTATACACAAGCTGTGGGACAGATAGAAAGAAGCAGCTGTTGCGGAGTCGGTCCTGCCAGCTCTACACAGAGCCATTTCCCATGATGTGGTATATATATATATATATATATATATATATATATATATATATATATATATACGCACACGCTGTCCCTCAGCCAGTAACACCGATCCACCTTGTAACTTACTTGTAACTCCTACTTTGAAGTTAAAATGAGTAAATAAATATTTGGAGCGATCCAAGAGCCGGCGTCCAGCATTCCTCTTCTCAGACATCTCCTAATGATTGCTTTCTGACTCCGAGCCCAGTTACAAAGCAAAGTCACGCTGATTTTTTTGGCTTCTGCAAATATACACTGAAAATGTTAACTATAAAAGCTGAGAGACTGGATAGTCCGCCATCCTAAAGCCTTCTGCCCCATCGGACAGTGGCCAAAATGTACGACCAGTGATTGTCACATAGTACTGGAGTCATCTGCTGGTAACCTCACAGGGCTGGGGGGAATTCTGGTACTGTCCTGTGTATGGGTAAGCGGGACTGGCCACTAGACATGAGCGAATACCAGTGGCTGAAGAAGCTGGATGCAGCCCTAGGGAGTGCTAAAAAACATGGATACAGCCATAAGCCATAGGTGGACACCATGTTTTCCAGGCATTCACCTTCCTCAGGCAGCGGCAGACCGTTCGGCAGATCTTTCGGCATGTTTGCTCTTCTCTAGTCATTACATATAGTCATTCATGTTCTAATAGATCCCAGGTAGAATGACCCGGATACAATAATCTTCCTGTTTCCACTGGGTGAGATCAGTGGAAGGTGGGCTCTGAGGTGTTATAGGTTTTCTGATCAGACCATGTTACGTGTCATCGATCATCACTGTGAAACCTCTGCAGCCTGCTGACAAAGCAAATAATATACAAACTAAGGCTACAAAATATCAATATTCCACATCCAAGCTGGTAAGAGTCAGTAATATCCTGAATATTCAGAACCTATGACAAGCCAATCTGATGATAAAAACTATCTATACTGATAGATCAGCTCCATGAAGTGAATTCATTCCTTAGTATAGCTTTATAATCTTTCGTGCTTTGTTTGTCTGACACACAGCTCCAACCTGCATGACTCCAATAAGAATTCTGGCCTCATGCAGAAACCACTAGGGGGAGCCCCCTGCATAATGTGTGTACACTGCCCAATAGTGAACAATTATACAATATTAATGCAAAAAGCTTCTGAATGCAAGGAGCTAGCAGGTTATCTTTTAAAGGTAATGCGTCGTCTGAAAATAAACTATTGTTTAAATCACGTTTATTTTAAACATTTTTTGTTTAGAAATTTTTGGTGATTTTTTTTTTCTTCTAATTTTCCATTTTTCCAATTATCACCACTAAATAGGCCAGTGATGGCTAACCTTGACACTCCAGCTGTTGCAAAACTACAATTCCCATCAAGCCTGAACAACCAAAGATATGGCTTTGGCTGCCCAAGTATCATGGGAATTGTAGTTTTACAACAGCTGGAGTGTCAAGGTTAGCCATCATTGAACTAGGCTTAAAACTAAGCAGCAACCTTTCCCATTTATGTCAATAGGACAGGTCCTGTCCACTGTTTTGGGGCATGTTCATGGGGCTTGCTGTAAATCACTAAATGTTACAAACCACTCAGGCAACATGCCTGCCATTATATTACTCTGTAATAAATAAATACATTACAATTAGAAAAAAAATTATTACAACTAAAAGAATGTTTCACTATCTGACTGTAATCTATAACAATACATGCCCAGGTGATATATGCCCTTTAAATCTATGACTATGTGAGGTGTACTTCAAGTCCACCCCCATAAGAGTGTTGAATGTGTTTATTGTTACTGACCCTTTGAAAGTAATCAGCTGATCACATCTTTTGTGCAGATATTTAAATCCTCGCTACATCTTTCTGTGTAAATGCAAAAGTGTATGCTGAAATTAGTAGGCCGAACGAATAATTCATTGACTTGTAAGGGCTCTAAAAAGGAGTCCCCTAACTGTGGAAAACAGTATAACACTATAGATTTGCTCCTCTTAAAACTATACAGCATGGTCACCTACTGGGTAGCACACTTGCCTCGCTTGGTTAAAATCCAACTAGAGCAAAATGTGCATAGAGTTTGTATGTTCCTCCTCCTCTTATGCGCAGAGTTTGTATGTTCTGTCCTCTAATGCATGAATTTGCTCAGAGTCATCTGGTTTCCTCCCCAGCGATGTGATAATATCTGTACAGAGCTGTGGAATATGTCAGCGCTATATAAATCAAATAAATAATATTTAGCTCTAATAACTAGAGCATAATTTTGAATTATGTTAAAAGTTGTCAGTTCCACTTCAGACACACTCTAAGGAATCTTAAAGTGAATATATTTGGTGCCCGTACTGTGAAGCTACATCCTACACTGTTTTATCAAACTTTTACCAACTTTTGAAGTGTAGCATTAGACCTGTTAAGTATTATAACTCCATCTCATGCAGTGTTTAGTAATGGCTTCATACTGTCACTAGAAGAATCTTTATAGCAGGTGTAATTATTAACATCAGTTCTCCCAAGGTGCAGTAAATAGGCCCGGATTACAGATAGTATAACATTTTAATGCCACTTCTTGGTAGGATGTTCCTTTTCTTATGTAGGTGTCTGGTGCTCCTTCATTCGCTGTACACAGGGTGGGTGGGTATCTTCTTTATGTACAGAATGTAGCAGACGAGGGATCAGAGGAGATGAGGAGGAGTGATTTTTTTTGTTGCCACTCTGCAGTACGTCGCTATTAACAGATAAGTCTACCGAATATTCAGTGGGATATTTAGAGATAGATGGAAAAAGTGAGGCAGAGAGAAGTACTCGATTGCGGTTATTACTCGGGTGAGGAAAGTAGCGGGTATGCTGGACCTAAAGGTGAGATGCTGTTGCCTCTATCCTAACATTGGACATGCATGATCATCAAAATACTGACAGGAAGTACTGACTGTACAGGTTGGGAGCTGATATGCGGGGTCAGAAATAACTCCTGGATTCTTAACCCCCAAGATGCCACAGTAAACAAAGACTGTGGCATCTAGGAGGTCAGACAAAATCTGTGACCTAGTTGCCCAATCTTCAAAGCAATTCCAGTTGCTTAGAAGCTGACCTGGAAACCCGGGGCCTAATAAAGAGAAAAAAATGTTTAAGTATAAAAAACAGCACAAAATCTAAAACTACAACCCTTCCCGTTTCCCACTGCACAGTACAGTAAACTGGTATGGGTTTGACACAACAAACAGTCACCATGGATTGTATATATACATGGAAGGGTTATCTTTGTTTTTAATATACCTGCTTTGTTAGTTTCTAGACATTCCTCATGGGAACCAAGGTCTTCATTGTTATTCCCCTCCTTATCTTAGTCTGAAATTTATCATACTTGTCTGCTGGACCTGGGAACCAAGGAGGACATGTCAACTGGATGGTTTACAACTTTGTTTAGAAATGTACTTATAGGGGGCTGAGGATCTCCACATAAGACCGTGTTAAGCTATTCTTTGCCTGCTCAAATCTTGGGGGGTGGGGGGGAGGATTTGAAAAATGTTCTTTCTTTAAAGATTTAGAGAGTAGTAGAGAAGGTATTTAAAGGAAAACTCCGGGCAGTTAAAAAATTTTCTGCCTGCTCCACTTCACTTGCTTTTCCCATGCACTGCTTTTTACAGAAGGTGAGTGAACCACCCAGAGAGGGCCTGCCCAAATACGCACAGCATTCTGTTGGGGGGATTCTGAGAACCTTGGCTACAGTTGCAATAAACTTTAAAGCGTAACTGTCATATTTTTTTTTATTGCAGAAATCAGTAGTATAAGCGATTTTGAGAAACTCTGTAATAGGTTTTATCAGCCAAAAAAGCCTCCTTCTGTACTCAAGAAGCAATCTCCCAGCCTCCCCCCCTGACTTCTTATCTGTGCATTATCAGGCAAACACGTCTTCATTACAGAGAAGCCAGTGAAGACGGGCTCTGCTCTCTCCATTCTATCCTTATGGAGGGGGGAGGGGCCGAGGGAGATGAGGGAGCAGGAAGAGGTGACACGAAGGTCAGCTGTTTGTAGACTGTCTGGGCACCTAAACCGCAGGATTCTGGGGTCAGAAAGGTCAGTGCTTATCTATGAACTTACTGAGAGAAGATTGCAGGGTGTTGTGCTTTGCAGGACTGCTCCGTGCTCAGTCACTCCTAACAGCCCCTCCCCTCTCCATAGCCACATAATGGAGACAGACATCCTGCTTCTTCTGAAGTGAGGGGGGAGGCTGGGAGATTGCTTTTTCAGTACAGAAGGAAACTCTTTTGGTTTATAAAACCTATTACAGAGTTTCTTAAAATCGCTTGAACTGTTGATATTTAATGTTTTAAAAAAAATGACCCTGAAATGACAGTTACGCTTTAAGATATAGAGGAATAACCTGTAATCGTGGAAATGGCTGATCTATCAGTGCTGGAAGAGATCACAGAGTGCCAGATCCAGTAAGTAGTACAGGCCCCAGGGCTAGCTTCTTAACTTATGCTGAAGAAACCGAGCAGGGGACAATGAGGTGTGTGGGCATAAGAAACTTCTCCAAACGCTTTGTAGATAGTAATTCTGCAGGACTTTGAGACACTTTAGAGCAGGGGTGGGGAACCTTTTCCATGTCGAGGGCCGGTCGGGCCTTAATAAAATCATTCGAGGGCCGCACTCAATGTTATACCGTGCGCGGCAGTTAGTAGCGGGGGTTTGCAGCACCCGAACAAGGCAAAGTATTGTTCCCCTAATGCCCCTGCTATTGTAGTTAACGCGGAAAAGAAACGAGTCCAGCTCCCGGCAAGGTGGAATCAAGTGCGTTGTTTATTGTATCTCCGTCACCGTACATACGTGTGTACGGTGACGGAGATACAATAAACAACGCACTTGATTCCACCTTGCCGGGAGCTGGACTCGTTTCTTTTCCGCATCTACTCAGGATACCTGTTGGAGTGTGAGCCCGTGCTGTGAAGCTCGGTGGATGGGGTAAGCTGGCTTTTTTCCGTTTATGACTATTGTAGTTAACCCTCTGTGATGCCCCTTGTACCTGATTTGAATCCTTAGTGATGCCCCTGGTAGCCTAGTTAACCCCCCAGCCATGTCCCTGGTGGCCTAGTTAACCCCCCCAGTCATGTCCCTGGTGGCCTAGTTAACTCCTCAGTCATGTCCCTGGTGGCCTAGTTAACTCCTCAGTCATGTCCCTGGTGGCCTAGTTAACTCCTCAGTCATGTCCCTGGTGGCCTAGTTAACTCCTCAGTCATGTCCCTGGTGGCCTAGTTAACTCCTCAGTCATGTCCCTGGTGGCCTAGTTAACTCCTCAGTCATGTCCCTGGTGGCCTAGTTAACCCCTCAGTCATGTCCCTGGTGGCCTAGTTAACCCCCCCCAGTCATGTCCCTGGTAGCCTAGTTAACCCCCCAGTCATGTCCCTGGTGGCCTAGTTAACCCCCCAGTCATGTCCCTGGTGGGCTAGTTAACCCCCCAGTCATGTCCCTGGTGGGCTAGTTAACCCCCCCAGTCATGTCCCTGGTGGGCTAGTTAACCCCCCCAGTCATGTCCCTGGTAGCCTAGTTAACCCCCCAGTCATGTCCCTGGTGGCCTAGTTAACCCCCAGTGTCTGCCCCAAATGAAAAAAATAAACATCCCACTCACCTTTCCTCCGCTCCCACGCTGTCCAGGTCCTCTTCTCCCTCCTCTCTTCTGTGCCGGTCTTCTCCTGCAGGCGGCGCGCGATGAAATGACGTCATCGCGCGCGGCCCGCAGGAGTCAGAAGACGTGCGCCGCTCTGCGCCGCGCTGGTGAGGCAGGAGCCGGCATACAACACATCTTCCTGTGTCTGTGCCAGCTCCTGCCTCACCAGCGCGGCGCACGTCACAGGAGGAGTCAGAAGATGTGCACCGCTCTGAGGGGAAGGAGCCGGCACTCACAGCATCCTCCTGGCAGCTGTCACTGACACAGGAGGATGCCGTGTGTGTCGGCTCCTTCTCCTCCAGAGCGGCGCATGTCACAGGGGAGCCGCGGGCCACATCCGGAGGTGTCAGGGGCCGGATGCGGCCCGCGGGCCGGAGGTTCCCCACCCCTGCTTTAGAGCAATAATCCTCTGCAATGTGAACAGGTGTGGAATCCCCTTCAGTGGTAGTTACCCCTTCAGTAGGCCATAGCCTGGTTTGCAGAAACATGTAGAAGAATCATTTTACAGTCTCAGTTACTCAGGCTTCTGGCCACACAGCCAGGCCCTGAAATGGATTCCATTAGGAACTCTGCTCTTTTCTTTAGTACTTGTCATGAACTGAACTGGACCAGAACCAACTACTTACCTCCTTGCACCAGCTTTATAAGTAAGGTCTGGGGGCTTGTTTCTCATAGGTGGATAGCAGCCTGAGGGTAACTTGGTACCTGATAGGGCAGAACTACGGGGAAACTTCTAGAAGTGCTTGTGATAAGCCCAGAGTTTTGGGAGATGGCTAGCAAATTTCCTCTCATACACTTACAAGTGTCACATATGAATTAAATCTTTTGCAACCTTCAGTGTGCTCGCGGTAGAGATAGTATTAAGTGCCATCTTGTGGCCAAAATGCAGTATACAACTTTCTACAGAAAACCATGCAATACACCTAATACTCAGTGCCGGCCTACATACATACATACATACATAGAAAGCAATGGCACATGGGTTCTAAGACACTGCACTTGTTTGTCCCATTGATTTCCCTTGATTCTATGGTCAAAATGGTATTTTGGTCTAAGGCATTATTGATCTATTCACTGGGTAAGGCAGTAAACTTCGGCTTTAGCTGTCCAGGCGTGATGGGAAAAACAGCTAGAGGGCCGCAGGTTCCCCTTCCCTGGGATAGGTTATAAATACTAGATAGATGGGCGTCCGACCACTGGAATCTCAACTGATTACTATAGTAGATTACAGCACTCTCTATCATCTTCAGTGCCATGTGGAGCATCAGTGAGCATGCTCGACTACCACTCCATTCCAACTCCTCCTAGATGCATTTTTCTGGCTTGAGAATATGGGAGCTCAGGTGTATGTGTGTTGTCCCACCATGGGTGTTGTTATGTATATGCACCCCAGTAAGTGGTGGATGAAGTACTTAGTTTCCTAAGTAGGTGTCACTATTATTTGTTTGTATTCCTATACACAGCTGAGGTAATGGGTTAACTGTTTATGTCATGTGTTTATGTGCTGAACACTTACAGGTGCTCTTTCTATCTGTCCTATCTTCTTCTTCCTATCTCTTACCCACGCTTAGCCCCACCACTCACATGAGGGTTTAGATATTACCCCTGTAGGAGGAGTTAAACTGGTGGAGGAAGTGAGTCAGTCTTAGTCAGATTTCTAGTGAGAGAGGACACACCATAGAACAGTTCCTGCAGAAGTTAAGCCAGGGCCTGGCGGTGGCCAGGACCCCTGACAGGGACCAAGGACAGATGCAAATACAGCTTTCTCCTGTACAAGCAGTGACCACTATTTCTATTATGCATTAGCTTTGTTGGCTAATGTTGTAGGGCCTGTGGAGAGGATATATGGGGCTATGGGGCAATATGGGGCTGGGCTCCTCTATGGTGCATACACCTCTGCAGGCTCCGAAACAGTTAATAAGAATAAAGAGGATAGTGAAATGTCTTCTGACCTCAGTAAAAACTTAAGGAAGCATAGCCGAGGGCACAATAGGGATAGTACAGAAGAGCACATTCTCAAGCACATTATGCATGGTACCATATCTGAATACACTTACATAATTGTGATGGATACAACCCTCTAAATATTACTAAAGAGACCTGAACCCTGACTTCTATTTTCCTCCATGCAGCCTGTGGAGAAGTGAATGATTTGGCTCCATACTCCGTGGGTGGATCACACATACAATTTGCATGCCATTTCCATGCCATCCCCCCTGGGCGGCAGGGTTGTGTGCGCTGACATTTACACTATATTTCTGCACTGTTTGCAGAATATATTGAACAATTTTCTATGAAAACTGTGCTGACATCTGACCTGAAGCTCAGCAGCTTATTCACACTAGTGAGTCCTGTGGTGCAAACCTGTGGGATTCCCACATCTAGATATCTGTATTATAGAAGCCCTGCCGGTGTGTGGTTGTCCTAATGGTGAGACACAGCGTAATGTAACACAGGGTGTAATGGGCGGCAGGGAGAGGGGACACATCCATTTAGGGGATAACATTTTTAACTATTTCCTATTGCTGCAGAGCTTGTGATTCAGGTGGGTGACAAATAGAACTATTCTGCAGACAATGAGGCTTTATTATATTTACTGAATGTAAAGATACAGAGGAATAAACTGTAATAGTGTATGGATTAAATATATAATTAATCTACAGAAAGGTTGTGTCACTGTGTCCATACATTACATTACTTATTCTGTATTATACCCCAGAGCTGCACTCACTATTCTGCTGGTGGGGTCACTGTGTATATACATTACATAACTGATCCTGTACTGATCCTCAGTTACATCCTGTATTATACTCCAGAGCTGCATTCACTATTCTGCTGGTGGGGTCACTGTGTACATACATTACTTATCCTGTACTGATCCTCAATTACATCCTGTATTATACTGTTGTGTTCCACCACCCTACTGTTTCTGCTTAGAACACCCCTCGCAAAAGCCTGGTACCTCAAAAGTAAAGTGGTGATTAAGTCATGTATAAGTTTTCCACTAGATGTCAGTAGTATGTATATTCATATATATATGTTGCACAGCTGTAGTCATGTAAAGGTTACTGTATTGTGTGATTCTGTACACCAGTGGGAGTTACTCTTTTCTTCTGCTTATCTCTATCCTCCTTTTTTCTCCACCACTGACAGGAGCTGTTACACACACCCTGTAGGAAGTTGTCACATGGGGAGAGGAAGTTTAGACCCACATTTAGTCAGTTCTTTTCTATTTCTCTTAGGAGCAAGACACACAGGTCAGGCATCCCTGCTGAGCTTAGCCAGGAGCCCTGCCAGGTTCCCTGTCCGGGACCTCCTTGGGAGGGTGAGGTGCAGGGGCCGCATCATAAGGGGATTGGGATTCCATGTGTTTGGCAGTGGTCTGAGGTTTAACTAATTCATTGGTGGCAATTTCAGCCATGTGATGTATAGATATACTTTTTTCCATACTCAGTACTAGGTCGGATGTATATGGGTTGCACATTGCACTTTAAATATTAGATTCTAGCCATTTGGAATCCCCATTATTTGTTAAACCATTATATTTTCTTTCCCCTTTTTTTGTTGTTGTATTGTAATATGTTTGATATCTGTATGGTCCCCTGCACCATGTTTTTAAGTGTCTAATGTGTATATGTAAATTTTATGGGATAGGTTTGGGATTTATAAAATAATAAAGTATTGACATTTTGGAAAATAGCTTTGGCATATGATTTGCATGTGATTTAGGGTTTTTTTCTTTGGTTTTGGTTATATGGAGTTAACCCTATTTGGTAATTATTGGTCAGAGACCCTAATATAGGTTTTGGGTCATAACTCTACTCTGGACCACCGTGATAAGCGCCCAAGGGACCCATCACAACCCAGCAGGTCACCGACCATTTGAGAAGGATATAGCCAGCCACACACAACAAGCAGGTATACCATCACACCTGTGTGCTCAGTTAGCACTGGCGTCACGACAATCTCCTAACCGGCTGAGCTTTATTCCACCAACCATCCACCATAGAAGTGGCGTCACCCGGAAAAACTTAATAGGTAATCGGTCAAGTACACCACAATACTCCAGAGCTGCGCTCACTATTCTTCTGGTGAGGTCACTGGGTACATACATTACATTACTGATCCTGAGTTATATTCATTTCCCTATTACTGAGCGCAATAGATCATCCCCCATACAAGACCCTCCATTATGGAAACCTACAAAGAGTGTCTTCTCCCCTGGAGGACTGGATATGTCCATGGCTTACATGATATTAATGTCAATGAGAAATTTTCCCTGTGGTGGCGCTGTAGGGAAATGTAACACTTGCCACCTGGGTCGTCCACAGATCTGTACGGATTTCTGGTGATCTGAGCAATCGGATCAGTCTGTGATCAGCTGATTTTTGAGGAACCTTTAATCCTTTAAGGGTCCAGACAAACCAGACATTAGCTGGACCACAAGCGGTTAAAGAAAGCCTGGAAACACTGCAGAGCCTGGGATGTAGGAGGAATAAATGGCCGTGTTTTCTGCCTTCAGGACTATAGGCACCTCTGACACAGAAAGTATTATAACACTATGGAGGAAGCCTATAATACGTAGTTGTGAAGATGATGGATCACAAGTGACTGACGGAAGATTTGTGCAAAGCCTGCAGGAAAAATAGAAATACAAAAGGGGATGAAGGTGTTTTGGCCCCGCGGCCCCCATCAAGTATATGGATGGGGTTAACCCTTAGCTGTCTGTTCTGGCGAATATTAATACAAGGTACTGTACAGTATTATAACAGAGATTACAAATGCACGACTACTACTAGTTCTCACTCCCTTCACTCTTCCTCGCTAAACCAGCTCTGCAGCCCCTTTGCCCCCAGGATCTGTGGACCCCACATCCTGGTAACATCCCATCTCTTTATAAAAAGTAATGAGAAGAACAATATGAATCGGCCTGCTCTTCTGCTTTTTCCTGTGTATTAGCTGTCTCACTGCTGATCATTTACTCTGGATCAGCCACCCTGACTAGCATCCCTGGACTGTTAAGAGTTGACTTTCTAATGGTAAGTCTCTCTGGTTTGTGCAGTTCTGTGTTAGTTACAGGGTATGCTCTCTGGTTTATGCAGTTCTGTGTGAGTTACAGGGTATGCTCTCTGGTTTGTGCAGTTCTGGGTGAGGTATAGGGTATGCTCTCTGGTTTGTGCAGTTCTGGGTGAGGTATAGGGTATGCTCTCTGGTTTGTGCAGTTCTGTGTGAGTTATAGGGTATGCTCTCTGGTTTATGCAGTTCTGTGTGAGTTACAGGGTATGCTCTCTGGTTTGTGCAGTTCTGTGTGAGTTATAGGGTATGCTCTCTGGTTTGTGCAGTTCTGTGTGAGTTATAGGGTATGCTCTCTGGTTTGTGCAGTTCTGGGTGAGTTATAGGGTATGCTCTCTGGTTTGTGCAGTTCTGGGTGAGGTATAGGGTATGCTCTCTGGTTTGTGCAGTTCTGTGTGAGTTATAGGGTATGCTCTCTGGTTTGTGCAGTTCTGTGTTAGTTACAGGGTATGCTCTCTGGTTTATGCAGTTCTGTGTGAGTTACAGGGTATGCTCTCTGGTTTGTGCAGTTCTGTGTCAGTTACAAGGTATGCTCTCTGGTTTGTGCAGTTCTGTGTGAGTTATAGGGTATGCTCTCTGGTTTGTGCAGTTCTGGGTGAGGTATAGGGTATGCTCTCTGGTTTGTGCAGTTCTGGGTGAGGTATAGGGTATGCTCTCTGGTTTGTGCAGTTCTGTGTGAGTTATAGGGTATGCTCTCTGGTTTGTGCAGTTCTGTGTTAGTTACAGGGTATGCTCTCTGGTTTATGCAGTTCTGTGTGAGTTACAGGGTATGCTCTCTGGTTTGTGCAGTTCTGTGTCAGTTACAAGGTATGCTCTCTGGTTTGTGCAGTTCTGTGTGAGTTATAGGGTATGCTCTCTGGTTTGTGCAGTTCTGGGTGAGGTATAGGGTATGCTCTCTGGTTTGTGCAGTTCTGGGTGAGGTATAGGGTATGCTCTCTGGTTTGTGCAGTTCTGTGTCAGTTACAAGGTATGCTCTCTGGTTTGTGCAGTTCTGTGTGAGTTATAGGGTATGCTCTCTGGTTTGTGCAGTTCTGTGTCAGTTACAGGGTATGCTCTCTGGTTTGTGCAGTTCTGGGTGAGGTATAGGGTATGCTCTCTGGTTTGTGCAGTTCTGTGTCAGTTACAGGGTATGCTCTCTGGTTTGTGCAGTTCTGTGTGAGTTATAGGGTATGCTCTCTGGTTTGTGCAGTTCTGTGTGAGTTATAGGGTATGCTCTCTGGTTTGTGCAGTTCTGTGTGAGTTATAGGGTATGCTCTCTGGTTTGTGCAGTTCTGTGTGAGTTATAGGGTATGCTCTCTGGTTTGAGCAGTTCTGTGTTAGTTACAGGGTATGCTCTCTGGTTTGTGTAGTCCTGTGTGAGTTATAGTGTATGCTCTTTGGTTTGTGCAGCTCTTTGTGAGTTACAGGGTATGCTCTCTGAGTCTGAACCCAGAATTTCTGGTGTCTCTAGAGTTTCTTTCTTCTGTTTTTTAATCTTCTTCCTAGTTCCTTACATAGTTCTTGCTTCTTTTTGTGTTATATTGTTATTTGTATTATTTAGTTTGCTGACATCTGGGTCCCAGAACCTTCTTGTTGTTTCTGCTAGAGAAATTTAGTCTAGGGTCTCCATAGGGACATTGCAGGAACAGTGATGCTAGGTTATAGTTTAGGGAAAAGACTAAGGCTAGTACTTATATTTGTTCTTGTTTAGGCATATCCTACTTCATTCCTGAATATCATTATCATCATCCATTCCATCATCTCCAGTTCCTGCCATCTTTTGTTTAGTTGCTATTCTTGTTACCTGCCAGTATTGATATGTTTTTTTCTAGTGATGGCCTTCTTATCATACAGCTCTGCTAAAAGTCTTGTGGGTATCTGAGTACTGAGAGCAATTTTCAGAATCTAGGAAAGTGGACTGCTATAAGTAAAGTCCAATTTTACCATCTAGTGACCACCTGGTGTTGTTACAAGGAATATTCCTTTAAAGGGGTATTCCGCTTAAATTAAACGTTGAATATGCTGCTGCCCTTGTAGAGAACATAACAAACAGCATATTCTTACCATTCCTGCTCCACCGGTGTTATCCTACCTCATGTTTGGATCCCAGCTGAAAAATCCTGCCTCCACTTTAAAGACGGACTCCTCCCAGGGTGGAGACAGTCCACTCAGCCAATCACTGACTGAGGTGGGACAGCACCATGACCACTGATTGGCTGAGCTCTAACCCCTGAGAGAAATCCGTCTTTGAAGTTGAGGCCGGTTTGTTCAGACAGGATTTAAAGAAGATGTAGGGCGACAACGGGGGAGCGCGGAAAGCAGGCAGCAATATATTCAAAGTTCAATTTAAGCGTAAAACCCCTTTAAGCCACATCATGACAATTTTATTCAGCAAGGATAAAGACCAATCCCATAGGAATTAACAAATTGCTGAGCTCATCAGAACCCTAAATAATGCATATATTTGGGGTCGGGGGCTCATGCATATATTTGGGATCAGGGGACACGTGCATATATTTGGGGTCAGGGACTTATGCATATATTCAGGGTCAGGGCACTCATTTAAATTTGGGGTCGGGAGACTCATGCATATATTCGGAGTTAGGGGATTCATGCATATATTCGGAGTTGGGGGATTAATGCATATATTCGGAGTTAGGGGATTAATGCATATATTCGGGGTCGGGGGATTAATGCATACATTCAGGGGCGGGGGATTAATGCATATATTCGGGGTCGGGGACTCGTGCATACACTACCGTTCAAAAGTTTGGGGTCACATTGAAATGTCCTTATTTTTGAAGGAAAAGCACTGTACTTTTCAATGAAGATAACATTAAACTAGTCCTAACTTTAAACAAATACACTCTATACATTGCTAATGTGGTAAATGACTATTCTAGCTGAAAATGTCTGTTTTTTGGTGCAATATCTACTGTACATAGGTGTATAGAGGCCCATTTCCAGCAACTATCACTCCAGTGTTCTAATGGTACAATGTGTTTGCTCATTGGCTCAGAAGGCTAATTGATGATTAGAAAACCCTTGTGCAATCATGTTCACACATCTGAAAACAGTCTAGCTCGTTACAGAAGCTACAAAACTGACCTTTCTTTGAGCAGATTGTGTTTCTGGAGCATCACATTTGTGGGGTCAATTAAACGCTCAAAATGGCCAGAAAAAAGAGAACTTTCATCTGAAACTCGACAGTCTATTCTTGTTCTTAGAAATGAAGGCTATTCGATGCAAGAAATTGCTAAGAAATTGAAGATTTCCTACAAAGGTGTGTACTACTCCCTTCAGAGGACAGCATAAACAGGCTCTAAACAGAGTAGAAAAAGAAGTGGGAGGCCGCGTTGCACAACTAAGCAAGAAGATAAGCACATTAGAGTCTCTAGTTTGAGAAACAGACGCCTCACAGGTCCCCAACTGGCATCTTCATTAAATAGTACCCGCAAAACACCAGTGTCACCATCTACAGTGAAGAGGCGGCTGCAGGATTTTGGGCTTCAGGGCAGAGTGGCAAAGAAAAAGCCATATCTGAGACTGGCCAATAAAAGAAAAAGATTAAGATGGGCAAAAGAACACAGACATTGGACAGAGGAAGACTGGAAAAAAGTGTTGTGGACGGATGAATCCAAGTTTGAGGTGTTTGGATCACAAAGAAGAACGTTTGTGGGACGCAGAACAAATGAAAAGATGCTGGAAGAATGTCTGACGCCATATACATGGTTATACATGGTGGAGGTCATGTGATGGTCTGGGGTTGGTGCTGGTAAGGTGGGAGATTTGTACAGGGTAAAAGGGATTCTGAATAAGGAAGGCCATCACTCTGCACCGCCATGCCATACCCAGTGGGCAGCGCTTGATTGGAGCCAATTTCATCCTACAACAGGACAATGACCCTAAACACACCTCCAAATTGTGCAAGAACTATTTACCGCAGAAGCAGCAGCTGGTATTCTATCATAGGTAATGGAGTGGCCAGCGCAGTCACCAGATCACCACCCCATTGAGCTGTTGTGGGAGCAGCTTGACCGTATGGTACGCCAGAAGTGCCCATCCAACCAATCCAACTTGTGGGAGCTGCTTCTAGAAGTGTGGGGGGCAATTTCTCCAGCTTACCTCAACTGATTAATAGCTAGAATGCTAAGGGTGCGTTCACACCTACAGGATCCGCAGCAGATTTGATGGTGCAGATATGATGCTGTGTTCAGTTAGTTAAATGAAATCTGCTGCAGATCCGCAGCAGAAAATAAGCTGCGGATTCGGTAAGTGTGAACGTACCCCAAAGGTGTGCAATGCTGTAATTGCTGCAAAAGGAGGATTCTTTGACGAAAGCAAAGTGTGATGTAAGAACAATGTTATTTCACATACAAATCATTATTTCTAACCTTGTCAATGTCTTCACTTTATTTTCTATTCATTTCACATTGTATGGTGGTGAGTAAGTGTGACTTTTCATGGAAAACACAAAATTGTTTGGGTGACCCCAAACTTTTGAACGGTAGTGTATATTCGGGGTCGGGATATTAGTGCATATATTTGGAGTCGGGGGATTAATGTATATATTCAGGGTCGGGGACTGGTGCATATATTCGGGGCCGGGGACTCGTGCATATATTCAGGGTCAGGGGACTCATACATATATTTGGGGTCCTGATTATTCTACCATCATGGCTTCTTCCTAGTCTTTATACTGACATGGTACTTCAAACATTTAGTAACAGGATGCTATTGCCTACAAGAATATGTTTCCTCCTCAAGCTAAATATTCTCAGGAGCTTAATTCCTTAGTTAATTTTGCTCGTGCATTTAATCGGGTCGGGGACTCGTGCATATATTCAGGGTCGGGGACTCGTGCATATATTCGGGGCCTGGGACTCGTGCATATATTCGGGGCCTGGGACTCGTGCATATATTCAGGGTCGGGGACTCGTGCATATATTCAGGGTCGAGGACTCGTGCATATATTCGGGGGCGAGGACTCGTGCATATATTCGGGGGCGGGGACTCGTGCATATATTCAGGGTCGAGGACTCGTGCATATATTCGGGGTCGGGGACTCGTGCATATATTCAGGGTCAGGGGACTCGTGCATATATTCGGGGTCGGGGACTCGTGCATATATTCAGGGTCAGGGGACTCGTGCATATATTCGGGGTCGGGGACTCGTGCATATATTCAGGGTCGGGGACTCGTGCAAATATTCAGGGTCGGGGACTCGTGCATATATTCGGGGTCGGGGACTCGTGCATATATTTAGGGTCAGGGGACTCATACATATATTTGGGGTCCTGATTATTCTACCATCATGGCTTCTTCCTAGTCTTTATACTGACATGGTACTTCAAACATGTAGTAACAGGATGCTATTGCCTACAAGAATATGTTTCCTTCTCATGTTAGTTAATTCTGCTTGGCGTCTTTCATTTAGTAATATCAAAGGATAAACCAGTTTGTAAAGTGTAAGGAGATGGGGCCCCCCTGCCTGGAAGTGCCTGAGAATATCCCGATGAGTGATGCATTGTGGCTGCCATGTCTATGGAGGAGATGAATCACCTGCGATTACATGAGCGGATTGCTTCTAATGGAGCCTGCATTTTGTTGTATCATCACATACATGACCACTCTCCCTGATCTCACCCCATATACCAATCATCATAAATCTCTTCTATCATTTCACATGCAGCTTCATATCCAGGTCCCATTGCTGATTTATTTCATCATGACTACAAAGCCACAATGGAGCCGCTTCTGCTTCCATACATGTATACTGTACACGGCAGGGGTTTATAATGGGAGAGAGCGGCAGGGGGTAATGGTGGGCGGCAATGGAAATGGGGAGATACTCGGAATGTGATTAAAAACACCCAATATGGTTGGGATGTGATTGAGGGCACTGGGAATGTAATAAGAAACACAGTGAATATGACTGGAGACACTGGGAATGTAATAAGAAACACAGTGAACATGACTGGGGACACTGGGAATGTAATAAGAAACACAGTGAACATGACTGGGGACACTGGGAATGTAATAAGAAAAGCAGTGAACATGACTGGGGACACTGGGATGCAATTGTGGATAATAGCAATGTGGCCACTGAGAATATGATTGGGGACACCAGAAATGTGACTGGGCTGCTGGAAATGTGTTTAAAGAGGACCTGTCACCCCCTGTGCCGGGGTGACAGGCTCCCGACCCCCCGCTAGAGCATCTTATACGTACCTGATCGCACCGAAGATTTCAGCACCCGAAGCCCGACGCTCCGTCATTCTCTATGAGCGTTGCACTCATCTCAGGAGTGCGCGCGTCAGGCTTCGGGCGCTGACCCGGCGCAATCAGGTATGTAAAAGGTGCTCTAGCGGGGGAATTGGGAGCCTGTCACCCCGGCACCGGGGGTGACAGGTTCCTTTTAAGGACAATGGCAAGACACTGGGAATGTTATTAGAACACTGGGAATGTGATTGGGACCCTGGGAATGCGACTGAGGACACTGGCAATGTGATTGAAGACACTGGGAATGTGATTGTGGGCACTGGGAATCTGATTGGGAACACTGGCAATGTGATCAAACACACTGGGAATGCGATTGTGGGCACTGGGAATGTGACTGGGCTGCTGGAAATGTGCTTTAGGACACTGTGAATGTGACTGGGACCCCTGGGAATGCGACTGGGGACACTGGGAATGTGATTGAAGACACTGGGAATGTGATTGAAGACACTGGGAATGTGATTAGGGACACTGGGAAGGTGATTGGGGACACTGGGAATGTGATTGAAGACACTGGGAATGTGATTGAAGACACTGGGAATGTGACTGGGGACACTGGGAATGTGATTGGGGACACTGGGAATGTGATTGGGGACACTGGGAATGTGATTGGGGACACTGGGAATGTGATTGTGGGCACTGGGAATGTGAATGTGTTTTTGCGGGCCTTTGCGCGCCAGAGCCTCAGCAGGCCCCTCATCCATCCAACATGCACCCATCATCCACACACTAGGCACAATCACTTAAAGAGGATGTACTATCAGGTACATCCTCTTTAATCTGACGGAGAGATAGATCGGCGCCAACACGGGGAAGCCGGTGTAGCGGTCCGTTTTGGCTCCCGTGTACAGTGCCGTTCTATCCACGGGTCCCGGGCAGGGGCTGAAGCACAGGAGGCGGGCCGGTCCGCCCCCAGTGGGAGGGAAGTTCCTCCCCTCTATGACGGGGCTTTATAAGAATCAATGGAGCCGCGTCATACAGGGGCAGGGGTTTCCTTCCACTGGGGGCGGACCGGCCTGCCTCCTGTGCTTCAGCCCGGCCCGGGACCCATGCATAGAACAGCGCTGTACACAGGAACCGGGCTGCGGTTCAAAAAACGGACGGCGTCACCGGCTTCCCCATAACAGTGCCGATCTATCCCTCCGTCCTCTTTAAGACACCACTAACATACACCAACACAAATTATTTACACAGAGACTCACGGACTGACACTCTCAGACACTGACAGACAGCACTTACAGCTCAGTCTTCTCCCTCTCCACACTGTAAGGTTGAGGACCTTCCAGTCATGTGATCAGGTACTTCACCCTTTTCTCTCTCTCTGTGCAGGTCCTGCTCCTGTGTCTTCTGATGTTCAGCACTCACCCTGCACTACAGTGAGCAGACTGAACATTAGAACACTGGGCCCCTCTCCCTCTCTGGGCCCCTAGAGGCGCTGTGGGCTCCGGCACTTGCCGGGTAAGCCCTTTGCTGACACCGGCCCTGGGCACTGAAAATATATAAATTAGGAAATATCAGAATGAAAGCCATTGGAGGTCTTTTTCTGGAATTATACTATTGGCTCATGTATCTTTTATCTTCTGACCGAGCACCAAGGATGGTTGAGGGCGACAGCATGACCTTCTACAAATACTGATTCAACCTACATGTAGTGACTGTACGGCTTCTCACCTACATAAAATGAGAATTTTCTCTAAGCTTATTACTATATACAGTATATATATATATATATATATATATATATATATATATATAAATATATATATATAGTATATATATATATATATATATATATATATATATATATATATCGGCCTGTGGAAAACACAATGGTGGACAATGACAATGTTCTTTCTTGTTATACCCAATTCTGCTTGTAGCTAAAGCAACCTACTGCAATGTTGGATAGCAACCACAAGATGGTGGTAATGGGATTACTCTACAATGTACAATATACACAGTGCTGTCAGAGGATGGCATGAGTCTCAGGATCTCGGTGTCATCTGGGACATGTTGGAAGTTTTGCATCAGCTACAGGAGAGCAACATGTTAAAGACCACTGATATAAAGGGGTAGGGGTCCAGGATAGGCCATCAATGTCTGATCAGTAGGGTGCAGACACCCAGCACCTCTGCTGATCAACCATTTGGGGGAGACACTACACTGTTCTGTGCCATCTCCTGTGCAGTAGTGGTGCAGAAAGATAGATCATAGGTGATAGATAGATAGATAGATAGATAGATAGATAGATAGATAGGAGATAGATAGATAGATAGATAGATAGATAGATAGGAGATAGATAGGAGATAGATAGATGATAGATAGGAGATAGATAGATAGATAGGAGAAAGATAGATGAATATTTGTATCTTTGCTCCTTTTCGTATCTCATAGGATCTTGATGCAGTGCTGTAATGTGGCCACTAGATGGCGCCTGCAGTCTATGGAGAGACTTTGCTCCTCTTACAGACAGTAATGACATTTGGGTCATCCCCAGCGGCAGCACATCAGCAGTATGGATTGTTATTGTGGCTGTCAGTGGTCGGGCAGTGTACACCGCTGTAATCTTTAATGACTTTAGAGCGATTCATGCGTCTTTTCCTGAATATCAGACAGTCAGATCAGTTGCCAAATGAGATCAATATGTATAGATTTTCCTCTAAGCCTTATGGGTTTGTTTGCTTGTTTCCCTTTGTCCTCTAATGCAGTTTATAAAGTGTTGTATCATTTCCCAGTTCTCGCTGTTATACGGGACACATGTCCATCAGATTCATTCCCTCTCGGGTCAATAATACCAATAATCCGTCATTCTTTATAATCCTCCATGCCACTCAACATTAAAGAGGCACTCTTAGGCTACTATTAGTGAATATAGAGGTTCTTCTGTATACCTGTTTTAGATGATGGGGCAAAATCTTGATTCTTATCCCCCCCCCCCTTCCCCGATGCTATGTTGCCTACATTTCCCATGATGCCTCACAGCGGGGGAGTCATCCTAAGGGCAGTAACATCTTACACTTACATTACAGACGAGGGATCCCCTTCAGCCCTCCAGCTGTTGCAAAATTACAATTTCCATCATGCCTGGACAGCCAAAGCGAAGCTAATAAGAAAATGCTTAAAAACTGCATATGGTGTGAATTGATGCCAACCCCCTCCAAACCGGACCAGCTATATGCTGCGGGGGTCCTGCCAGGGTTCAAGTCTTCAGGGGAAAATGGTAGAGATCTGATAGGTGATGATCTCATCCTGTAGGAGGTCAACTGACCCAGGACAGACCACAAAGCCATGTCATGTCCCAGCTACAGTATTAACACTTTATGGATGCAGCAGAGCTGGAATGAAACAGATGGCACAGTAGGAGCATTGAAGGTGAGTGTGCATTATATAGGCAAAAAACACCAGAAACAAAACATATAATCATCTAGCTGTAAGTGTTAGTATCTATCACTACTACCTCTTAGGTAGGGCACTCTAAGTGCAAAGAATCCTTTCCTATCCTGGTGTCTGATTTGCCTTTCCAGCACACATCCTGAATGTCCCCTTTGTACAGCTCCATGTATTATATATCTGGTATCATGTACAGCTTCTCCTTGTAGGAGAGACTAGGATGTAGTTAGAATCCAGTTATCCTCCCATGAACCCTCTGCAATTCTCCTATACCCTATACTATGATGGTGTTTCTGTCAGTATTTTGGCCAGTATTTTTTCAACCATAACCAGGAGTGGGCTAAAAACACAGAAACTACGCAAATCTTTCTACTATAAGAGTATGTTCACACCTAGTAAATCAGGCGGAATTCTGCAGTGGAACTTTCTGCCGCGGAATCCTGCCTGCTTCAGTGTGCCATAGTGACATGCCACTTCTTGGAGCGGGGAGTGGCTGCATAGACAGGGTATGGCACAGTGAGGTAGGCGAAATTCTGCGGGGGGAGGGGGCGGGGGGCGGATGGGGGGGGGGGGGGGAAGTCTGGTACAGGTATTCCAAGTCCGTGTTCCGTTAGGAGCACTGCCCCCCCCACATTGACGATCCACACCTGGCCGGCTGGCCCCTTCTAATGATAATCAATGGAGCGGGCTGGCCAGGGACAGGCCGGATCATCAATATGGGGGTGGGGCAGTGCTCCTAATGGTCTTACCAGACTGTGGAACAAACTACTAAAAGCGTGGAAACAGCCCAGAGGAAGAAGGTTAGAGACAAATCTTCCTCTTCGGCGTCTCCTGCACAATAGGGACATATCAGCAGGTTGGATTCGTCTAACCTGCTGATAGTTCCCCTTTAAACATCCCTTTAAGGGTCAAAAAATAAAAATAAAAATATGAAAAAAATGTAACCAGGCCGAGCAGGGGGCATCTGGGTAAATGCTCAAGTCTCCCATTTATTTCAATGGGTTCATTACAGAAGTTGAGCACTGAGGCATTTTATTATACAGTAAATCTGTGTACAGAAATACATGTATCCACCACACGCACAAACCCCGGATAGCAACAAAAGGGAAGTGTATATATTACTAGAAACCTAAACTGAGCTGTAATACATTCATGAGGCTGTATACTGTGCTAGATCTCACAGAATCTGCCTGCGAGTCTGCAGGGACATCATAGAGGAAGGCCATGGAGCTGCTCTGTGGCCAAGGAGGGGGCCCAGCCCTTGTACAGTCATGGCCAAAAGTTTTTCAAATGGTACAAATATTAATTTTTTACAAAGTCTACTGCTTCAGTTTTTAAAATGGCAATTTGCATATACTCCAGCATGTTATAAAGAGTCATCAGCTTAACAGCAATTACTTGTAAAGTCAATATTTGCCTAGAAAATAAACTTTATCCCCCAAAGCACATTTCACCATCATTGCAGCCCTGCCTTAAAGGGGTATTCCCCCCAAAATTATTTTTGCATTAATACGTTACCCACCCAGAGCTTTCCATCTGCCATCTGACCAACACACATAGAAACCAGAGGGCAGCAGATCATGTGAAAATATAAAATTTGTGTCATTCTCAAAACTTTTGGCCATGACTGTAGATTCTCTGTACTGAGTGATGAGAATGTCAACAAACAAGCATGGAGTACTCCAATATAAGCCAAGAACACACAATAATACTTACAAGGTTGCCTTTTGACTTTGCATACGTATGTAGTACATGTAAATGTAGGGAACTGCTAAATATATTTTATCAGAGAAAATAAGAAACTGCTAAATGTATCTTATCAGAGAATATATATAGAGCTAAACTGTAATACCACACACATCCTATGGAGAGGGAAGGAGGGAGTGGTGGGAAAGAGCAAGACATAAACTGTAGAGAGGGCACATGTCATTACACACTTTTGCCAGGAGATGTCACTAAACCACAAGGAATACATAATGACTGCCGTACACACAGTCAGGCATACATACCCAACAGTGCAATATTAGGGCAGTGCAGTAAAAAAGAATGTGTGAGGCAAAAAAATTAACTCTTAGGCTAGGTTCACACACTCTATAAACAACGGCCGCTGACATCTTCCTGCAGCAGGAATTTTATTTTATTTGTATAGTGGGCACATTTGTAATCTAATGTACCACTTAAGTCCGTGCAATGTATGGCCATCAGAACGGCCATACATTGTGTGGACAGGGTGTATACGATGGCCATTGTTATTCTATTAGCGACCGCAAATAATTGACATGTTAATTATCTTTGCAGCCACAGGGAGAACAAGGTTGGCGGCCTTGACGGTGCAGCTTGCGCATGGTATGGGCGGCATTGCATTGATTTCAATGCAATGCCACCCAGGCTGAAAAGAACAGCCGCTGTTTTTATTACAAACAGCGGCAATTCTTTAAAAAAAAACTACTATGTGGTCAACATACCCTCAGGGGGCTGGTGGTGAAGCTAGTAAAAACCCACCTAGTGGGACACTGCATATGGGAGACACCATAGATATTATTGCGTTACACACTAAAATTTAGAGGTGAAAACTGCAGAAGGGAAAACTGGTGTGTTCACTAACATTTTGATAAGCGGTGGGGTACTGATTATTATTATTTATCATTTACATGCATCCCTTGTATTTTATGTATTAAAGGAGTACTCGAGCGAGATTTTTTTTTTTTTTTTCAAATCAACTGGTTTCAGAAAAATGTATAGATTTGTAATTTATTTCTATTTAAAAATCTCCGATCTTCCAATTCTTATCAGCTGCTGTATGTCCTGCAGGAAGTGGTGTTTTCTTTCCAGTCTGACACAGTGCTCTCACCTCTGTCCATGTCAGGAACTGTCCAGAGCATAACTAATCCCCATAGAAAACCTCTCCTGCTCTGGACAGTTCCTGACATGGAGACTGGAGAGAATACACCACTTCCTGCAGGACATACAGCAGCTGATAAGTCCTGAAAGACTGGAGATTTTTTAAATAGAATTAAATTACAAATCTATATAACTTAGTGACACTAATTGATTTGAAAGAAAAACATTTTTGCTGGAGTACCCCTTTAATGTGTCTTCCCCTACTATGCGGCTGTTGTTTTTCAGCTTCTGTGTCTGCACATTCTGGGACGTCGATGTGTCTGATCTCTGGGCTTTTCCCTATGATATATAAGCTGATGTATTGTTCCTATGATGAAGCTGCGGCGTGCTGCGTTCACTGCTCTTTGTGCCTTGATGTAACCTTGCAGCGCACTATTACACCACTAGGGGGCGAGCACGGCTAAGCCTCCCCATCTCTCCAGTGTCATTCTATTAACCTACAGTATAATGACTTTCAGGAGGAGAAGGGACTGTTCCAGAGAGCACATAACATGACAGAGTGGCTGTAAATCACAAGTAAAGACATCAAGGTGGAGAAGAGGCTGTAGATGCCAAAAAACAATTGGCAGCTTCCAGAATCTTCTGACCTGATCGCTTCAATCATGGCTTCCCAGCTGTCAGCACGTTCTATCTAACACTGTCTGCAGCCAAGGACGTGTGTCCGGCGGTGAAAAAGTCAAGGCCACAAGTGAGGGCGATACAGGCGGGAATCAAGCAATACACAGTTACAATTGAAACCTATGAAAAGTGTGCCGTCCAGAGCACATGATGGCTGGAGAGGGTCACCAGATGTCATCTTAGGCTGGAAACCAAGTATGTCACATACCAGGCTCTTCTAGCTGCAACATCGCGGCCCGGCTGAGACATTGCCTACTCAGCCAGTCAGTAACTGCAGTGGTGTCCCGCCCCAGTCACTGATTGGCTGAGCGGGCAGTCTCTCAGCTGGGGATGTGATGTGGCAGCTGGAAGAGCTGAAGGACACCGGCAGCTATCACGAGGATAGGTAAGTATACTTTGTTTATTATATTCCCGCACCCTCCTGCCTTTTTTTAAACTTGCGGAGACTTCTCATAGTTGGAGAAGCAACAACATAATGCCTCATTTATTACATGTCCCCAAGAAAGTGCTCCCCACAGGTCTACATGGGTGATTTAGTGCTCAGAAGAGGAACAGGAAAGGCTTTCTATGAGAGATTTGCTACTGCTCTGGACAGTTCCTGACATGGACAGAGGTGGCAGCAGAGAGCACTGTGTCAGACTGGAGAGAATACATCACTTCCTGTAGAACATACAGCAGCTGATAAGTACTGGAAGATTCAATTTTTTTTTTAAATAGAAGTAATTAACAAATCTGTATAACTTTTTGACACAAGTTGATTTAAAAACCATTTTTTTCTCCCGATTTACTGCCAAAGTAGCCTATTTAGCAACTTATTCTTTACACCCTTTTTAGAACACACACCCGCTTGGTCTGTGATAAATATCTTTATTTTTGACCCATCTAGGGGTCACCTCGCATTGTATGGTCAGCTCTCCTGTCACACAGCACCAAAACCTCTGTAACTGCACAGTGACATTATACTGACTGAATTGTTATAGAACACAGAGCATTTGTCTCCTTGTAAGCTGCAAAGCTAATAGTAAAATTTGTAAAATTAAGAAAGATTATCTGACAGATTACCTGCCAAAGATTTGAAGCCAAAGCCAGAAACATGCTATAAACAGAGATCAGGTCATAAAGGAAAGCTCTTTTCAAATCCATTCCTGGCTTTGGCTTCAAATCTTTGGCAGATAATCTCTCTGTGTAAATGGACCCTAAAAATTTCTCCTTCAGTTGATATACAACCTGCATGATGAACAGGGGTCTTTCCCTGTGTGAGAAGCAAAGGACGGGGACTTCCTGTGTTTGGTCTCTTTTTTTTTTTTTTAAAGAAAAAAGACAAACTATTGGCCCGGAGGGAGCATGGAGGACAGTTTGGCAGAAAGGGAGACACCTAGTGGCCATATGTATAATGTTATTTTAAACATAGAAAGAGAGTATATTGCAAAACTGCTTGTGACCACAACCCCTGTTGATTTCTTCAGTGCAGTGTCTCTTTAAAGGGGTTCTCCGGACGGGAGGGCTTTTTTCACTATGGCCGAGGAGGGGGTGGAGGAAAGCAACAACGTCCACTTACCTCTCCGGTTCCAGTATCATGCTGCTCTGGTCTCTGGCAGCTTCCTGGTCTATGACACAGCTTGAGCATGACATTTCAGAGTCGGAGACTGGAGCAGCGAGATGCAGGAACTGGGGAGGTAAATTAACGTCATTGCTTTCATCCACCCCCTCCTCGGCCATAGTGAAAAAAGCCCTCCCAGCCAGAGTACCCCATTAAGGCATTCCTCATTGTGAATACATCCCCACAGTGCTCTGCTTTGTCCCTCCGGTATACTTTGCCCAGTATCAGCTGATGAATATTCCTCATTGCTGGAAAGTTTTTAGTCCTCCCGATCTGTCACATATTGTAAACATTCGGAGCGACCTTTAGCACATCCATGACAGCTGAAAGCAAGAGGGGAAAGGAATAAGAGCTGAGGAGGAGACGGCGATGGAATACATATATACTGATACCACTAATGTCGCTCTCATCTCACGGTAAAGAGGAGAGAAGAAGGATACAGATACCATCCTGGGAGAGCTGGAGGGCAAGGAACACATTTGGCTTTAGGTCTTATATTATGAAGGAGAATAGAGGAATTTGTAACTAACCCTGAGCATTCATTATGTTATAGTTCAGTCAGCAATCTAATGTGGGTGTGTGTGTGTGTGTGTGTGTGTGGGGGGGGGGGTCTCGTGGCTGTACCCCAATGGCAAAACCTTGTTTTTACCCCCCTTATAGGTTGCAAAGATCTCCTCCATTTCAGGTCATACACTTGTCATCTTACATGTGCCATACATGTCAGACCCATGAAGCATCCAGCCCTAGATTTACCAACCCAGGTCTTACACCTAAACTTTTTTTCTGTTCAGCGTTATCCTGACTTAAAGGGGCAGTTCAGGGGGAAGAAAACAATTCTTTCAAATCAATCATAAAGTGCCAGAAATTGGTAGCGAGAGGCAAACACCCCCCATCTCATGTCCTAGCTTTACAGGATCATCAAGGTATCACTCATACTGACCCTGTACTCATTAATAAATTGTTGGGAGATTACTATAGCTCCTTATATGCCCCCCCCCCCTCCGATTCGGGACCCCTGTCTACTTTTCTGCGCAACATTCGGCTGCCCTCCTTGTCAGAGGAACAACAAGAAATGTTAAACGCAGAAATCACTGAGGCGGAGGTGCGCTCGGTCATTAAGTCCGCCCATAATGGGAAGGCTCCAGGACCTGATGGGTTCAGTGGGGAATTCTATAAATCCCTAGTAGATCAAGTCACCCCAGCCCTGGTCAGTCATTTTAATGCCATGTTTGAAACAGGGAACATCCCGGCTGGAGCCAAATTAGCGTATATCAAAGTCCTACCTAAACCGGGCAAGGATCCTTTACACCTGGGATCTTACCGTCCCATTTCCCTGATCAATCAGGACATTAAAATGTTGACAAAGATCCTTGCTGACAGGCTAGCGGTTCATTTACCGGAGATAATAAGCGATAATCAAGTGGGCTTTGTCAGGAATAGGGCAGCGGTGATTAATATACGTAAAGTGTTGGCGGTACTAGATAGGGTCCGACACCGTCCTCAGCCAGAAGAAACCCCAGCATTGTTAACCCTGGATGCCGAAAAAGGCTTTTGATAGTGTAAGATGGGACTGGCTGTGGGCGGTGTTAGACAAAGTTGGGATACTAGGTAGATGGCTCAAGGGCCTATATAGAGATCCCATGGCCAGGGTCCACACAGCGGGGATACTATCGGCCCCGATTCCCCTAGCTAGGGGCACCCGGCAAGGGTGCCCACTCTCACCCTTACTATTCGATCTTGCGATCGAACCTCTTGCCAGGCACCTATCTGAATCAGATTTGTATGAAGGAATCAGGGTGGGGAACCGGGAAGTGCGCTTAACACTTTTTGCTGATGATGTACTCTTATTTATAAATAATCCCCATATTGGCGTTCCAAAGATCTTAGCTTTTTTAGAGGATTACGGTAAACTTACGGGATATAAAGTAAATACTGGGAAGAGTGAGATCATACCTGTAGGATTATCGCCCCCCTCTTGGCAGAGGTCTATAGCTTCACTGGAGGTCGGAGTGACTACTAGCCACATCACATATTTAGGAATCAAGGTGGGACGGACTCTGGACACCCTTTATTCCCTGAATTATCCACCCCTTATAGATAAAATTCTTCTTGAGCTGAAAAGATGGGCGCAACTGCCATTAGCCTTCTTGGGCAGATGTCACTTAATTAAGATGGTGAGCTTTTCTAGGTTGCTCTATCCGCTTCAAACACTACCATTACTGTTAAAGCACACAGATGTAACTAAACTAAGGCAAGCATTTTCTAAATTCATATGGGCGGGCAAACGCCCGAGGATCGCTTTCCCCAAGCTGGCATTATGCAAACCAGAAGGGGGATTAAATTTCCCGAACATCAGGGGATACAATGTGGTGTGCCTATTTCGGCACGTCATTGACTGGATCCACGGATCGTCCTTCCATTCTAATGTTTCTATAGAGAAGGCCTTTGCCCACCCATGGAACCTTACCGCTATTTTGCATTCCTCCCTGTCGCGCTTGCCAGCTTTTATTAAAAGCTCTGTCCTTATGCGTGACACCATCATGGCCTGGAGGGAGGTGAGCACATTGTCACACTTACCCTTTTTACTATCTAAGCGCATGCCGCTGTTTGGCAATCCTGATACGCCATGGAGTTGTCACCCCTCCTGGGAACCGCTTTGGGTGGCTAAGGGGATAACCACTGTAGGGTCCCTAATCAATACTGAGACTAAAAAATGGCTCAACCCCGTCTGATATCATGGTTCGATTCTCTCTCCCTGCTACTCATTTCCTCTTTGTTCAGCAAGTCTTCTCCTTTTGCTCGTCACGGTTGCGTGACCTAAACTCCGAAGCACTCCCCCACACATTAGATGGTATTATAGGGGAAGCTGCACGCAAGGTGTCTATATCAGAACTGTATAATGCCTTTAGGGCCACATTCCTGAAAATTGATCCCAAGTCTATTTTCCCTACTTAGGCTCGATGGACTAATGACCCTCAAATTCAGGAATGCATTCTTAAGGGGTGGTGCGTGCATGTATCCTAAACGAGAGATGGAGGGAAACATATTTTAAATTAGCACATTGCGCCCTTTATGGGTTTAATATTCGGCCCTCACCCAATTTCCCAGATCGGATAACCGCATGCCCAAAATGCAAGGAATCATTAACTAATTTATGGCATGGAGTATGGGAGTGTTCACACACTAAAGCTTACTGGCGTTCTGTAGCTTCTTACATTGACACTCACTGGCGGATCACCTTCCCAGACACGCCGCAGGCGTTTCTCTTTCACCAACTATGGCCCCCTGATGATGAGTCTCCTGCGACAAAAATCCCTGAAATGATCCACATAGTCTTACATGTGGCCCTCCGGTGTCTGTTTCATGAATGGCTGGCGGAGAAGGTTCCGGAGATGTCCATGATTGTGTCTCAATTAAAACTGCTTTTTAATGTTGATAGGATCTATGCAGAACAACATAAACATACGGGCACAAAAAGGTTCTTTAAGAGATGGAAATCCTTTCTGGAATCACACTTTCAACCGCACGAGATGAGAGATATTGTCTTTTCATTTAGATGCACTGATTGGTATTGTAGAAGCGACCTAGCAGGTACACTGGGATCCCTCCGCCTTTCACCGTCAGCCATGAGGGGTCGTACTGACTTTACCAACATTTAATGTGACATATTAGTGAGAGGATCTATAGGGAAGATGGGGGTGAGGAAAGGGGGGATGAGTAAGGATGGGAGGGAAGGGAGGGAGATGTCTTGGTATAGAACCATCAAGGTGAGACATGTGATCTCCAGAACAGAGGCCGATGTCTATTAATATTAATGTTGATGTTGATATTGCTATTGCTTTTTGTATTCACAATCAGTGACTTTATTTGTACATTCTTCAATGGTAATATGGTGTATACCCCATTATTGTTGGTCCTATGTTTGGACCTTTGTATTGTTGGTTTGTTCTGTTTAAAAAAAAAAAAACTGATAAAAGATTGAATAAACATATATTTAAAAAAAAAAAAAGTGCCAGAAATTTGTAATTTACTTCTATTAAAAAAATCTCCAGTGTTCCAGTACTTATCAGCTGCTGTATGTCCTGCAGGAAGTGGTGTATTCTTTCCAGTCTGACACAGTGCTCTCTGCTGCCACCCCTGTCCATGTCAGGAAATGTGCAAATCTCCATAGAAAACTTGTTCTGCTCTGGACAGTTGCTGACATGGACAGAGGTGGCAGCAGAGAGCACCATGTCAGACTGGAAAGAATACACCACTTCCTGCAGGACATACAGCAGCTGATTGGTACTGGAAGACTTGACATTGTAATAGAAGTAAATTACAATTCAGTGGCACTTTCTGGAACCAAGAAAAAATAAAGTTACCACCTGGATTTTTTAAATTGCATTTCTAACCTTCTTTTCTGACTTTCTTACATGGGAAATCTATGGCCTTTATTCTCTCTTTTTCTTTTGACATTTTATTATTTTTCCTTTGTTCTCAAATTTGTGTTTTCAAAAATCTAAAATATAATAAATGAACTTTTTCTTTTTCATATAAAGTTTTAGTTACTAGAAATTTGCATGTTGTTGATTTGCACATGAACCAGTCCGCAGGTTTCTGTGCAATCTGGTACATTCAGAAAAAAAAACTACAAACATTTGTGACTCTTTGTGGTCTGTGTCTCAAGGTGCAAGGATAGAAAAAAAATACACCCAATGTTTATATCTACGGCTGTAACAACATCACTAGATGGCAGAACCAGGCTTCACCTTCATCAGTCACTTTTCCTCGTCCTCACAATGAATCCCAGTACTTAGATCCCCCAGGACTTATGGTAGGTCAGAACAGGGAGACCAGTCAGAAGTTGTGTGTGGAATTCACATTCAGAACCAGATGGAAGAAGGACTCTTGTTCAATACAGCAAGGACAGCGCACCTAGACAACCGAACGACCAAAGAATTCAAAAAGCAAAAACCATGGGGAAGGATTTATCAAACATGGTGTAAAGTGAAACAGGCCCAGTTGCCCCTAGCAACCAATCAGATTCCACCTTTCATTCCTCGCAGACTCTTTGGAAAATGAAAGATGGAATCTGATTGGTTGCTAGGGGCAACTGAGCCAGTTTCACTTTACACCATGTATCTCCCCCCACGTATCTACCCTCTCTACTCACAGTACATTACCTGACACTCTTACCCCCCAAAATTTTAAAAAATTTCATTATCTAAACTATGTCAGCGCAGTCTCCAATCTGCTCAGCCGGTGTCAGGGGCTTCTTACGCTGCGGCTTCATCTCCTGCAGCTCTGCCACCAAACATATGCTGCTTCCTGTCAGAGCATCAGGATTTAGAGAGCTTCCCCGGGACTCCAGCTGCTTTAAAGCTACAAGGGGAGGAATCGGCACCAGCAATAGCAATAGACAGTGCACCTCGCCAGATGTCGGCCTAGTTCAGCCTGACAGCGATGTGGTGGTGGTGGGGAGGGTTAAGCTCTGTATACCGTCTGCAGAGAGGGGAATTGTCAGATATTGGCTCGTTGCTAGTTTCCAGAGCAGCCGCAGAAGCAATAGAAGTCGATGGGAAGAAAGTTGACAAACATGGCCTTGCATGCTCTGCTAGGAGAGAGGGGAGGTGAGTAAAAAGCTTTTGCTGTATACATTTATTGGAGGCCTGTGACAGATGCCAATGCCATACATTGTTATCCATCACCCAACGGCTATGTTCACACTACGTAAAAGTACGACCGTTGGTGCCATCGGCAACAAAGACCGTGCTTTGTACTGTGTGGAACACTGCCTTATCTACTATGGCATCCCGGCCGGAGCGTATACACATCGTATACGCTCCGGCCGGGATCCCATACGGTGCCGCAAAGAACTGACATGTCAGTTTTCTGAGGCCGCAATTCAGTGAATTGCGGCCGCAGAAAGACCTGTCAGTTCACACAATGAAGCGAGCGGCTGCAGCCGCAAGCTTCATTGTGTGCTGTGTGAAGTTCTGATGCGGGCGCGCTGCAGTACTGCCTGGGATGATCTTTGCAGAGACCAGCCGTTCTGTGACCCGGCCAGGTCATGGAATGGCTGGTCTCTCACGTAGTGTGAACATAGCCATAAGCTGCATTAAAAGAAAAAAAAAAAACAAGCCAATTGAGTCATCCATGTCTTCAGGGAAGGCAGATCACACAGCTGTACAGTCGAAGGGATAGATAATCAGTAGTATGGAGGTGGAGGGGGTGAATCTTACAGGCTGAATATATGTGTAAAGAAAAAGGAGAGCAACCAAAGACTACAACAGAAGATGGAAGAAGCAAACTACATAATCCTCTGCATCACTGTTTGTCAGCATAAGGAGGAGTAATTCCCTGATTGGGAAGGAGACATCTGTCAAGGAATGAAGCTGTGCAAATACATTACTGTGTCCTGATACCCACATCCCAGTTAAGTATAAAGTTGTTGCGTGGCTGAGTAATATCTTGCAAATTATCTCCTAGGTTCCTAGGTAGCGACGATTGGCAAGACATGAGTTAAAATTGTACAAACAAGGACTCTCTTCCTACACTTAAAGGAGAAGTCTGGCGAAAATTTTTATTAAAGTATTGTATTGCTCCCCAAAAGTTATACAAATCACTAATATACACTTATTACGGGAAATGCTTATAAAGTGCTTTTTTCCTGCACTTACTACTGCATCAAGGCTTCACTTCCTGGATAACATGGTGATGTCACTTCCTGGATAACATGGTGACGTCACTTCCTGGATAACATGGTGATTTCACTTCCTGGAAAAAATGGTGATGTCACTTCCTGGATAACATAGTGATGTCACGACCCGACTCCCAGAGCTGTGCAGGCTGTGGCTGCTGGAGAGGATGATGGCAGAGGGACACTGAGGGACACAGGGCACTGGAGGGACACTGAGCATCCCCCTGCCGTCAGA
This sequence comes from Dendropsophus ebraccatus, assembly GCF_027789765.1. NCBI lineage: Eukaryota > Metazoa > Chordata > Amphibia > Anura > Hylidae > Dendropsophus > Dendropsophus ebraccatus. Next base: position 211,103,518 of record NC_091454.1, on the reverse strand, counting down.
GGGATGTTGTCCCTTTAGCTATAATTTTTGATGATTAAACAGATTCAACAGGGTGACCATTAGAGGGGAAGCTTCTTTCTTTGCTCACTGTCGCCCCCTGTTGAGTAATGCACTTTGTATAAGCTAGCAAGAAAAATGGGGGGATAGGAAAAGGCAACTTTGTTAGCAATAACGACTCCAAGGCTGCTCTATATGGATAGGAATATGGACGGCATTAAGAGAATTTACATATTAGGCTACGACTGTTCTTCAAATGATAATGGGAACATGCCAGGCTGTTTGCAGCTGCTAAATTATGAGGCTTATGCTAGAGAGGCTGAAATGCGGAGCAGCCGGTACCTAGGAAGGCATTAGATCTCCACGCAGCTCCGATGTTTACTTTATGTGCACTTACTCTGCCAACACCACATCCCCGGCCTATATATAATGTTACACATGCCGAGACGTGATTGCCTGAAAGTGGACAACTTATTTCAATGAGGAACAAATCCTCAGACTATTTACATATTTATACAGCTTCATGTCTACTCAGAAACAAGTGACCGATCCAACTTAACCTATTAAGGTCCTGACTATTTAAAGCCTTAAAGGTGTTGTGCGAGTCCTGATCATTCTTAGACATGTTCTATGACATTCTTGCGTTGGAGAGGCACATTCAAACTTATAGATGCTGCAGTCTCTATTGACCATGACAAACACAAACATTTTTTTCCCTAAACCATAATTTTATTGTTCAAGAATACAAAAAACTTACACCTGCTTGATATGACTGTATTATGCATGTGCACTGGACCACCAGATATAGTGTATTAAATGTCCACTGTTAATATCCAATGAGATTCCTAAAATACTTGTAAATCACTTTATTAACAAAAAAAATTACTCCATAGCCCAGAAAAAAACAATTGCAAAGTATTGGCCACTAGGTGTCTCACTGCTCTGGAAAATGCTGTCCACAACCTGTTGTCAGGGAAAATCTGTCTCTGGTAACAGATAGATGGGACAAATTATAAGACATGAGGGTGGGGTTTAGCATATGCAGGAGAGAGAGAGAGAATACCTTTGCTGTGTACCTGCAAGTTTGGCCTATCTGTTGAAGGGTAAATCAGGGCTTCCCTCTCATCTATGACCAACCATAAACAGCTTTTCCATATGTAAATAGTAATGTGTCTACTGCTGCTGTGTGTCCATTGGATTGCAGTATAATCTCCCCTTCCCTTTAGCTTCGCAATAGCATCAGCAACAGTAGTAAGTTAGTAACAATTTTATTGCTCTGACCCTACTGTTTCTGTCTTTCCTTTTTGTTCGCATTGCACCTTGCAAATCCAGTGCCTCAGTAACTCATTCTCCCTCCATATGCCATATAGTTCTGTACTGTGTTAAGGTCCTTTTACATGTGGCAATTTTTCGCCAACTGGCCACTGCAAACGAGAGCTGTTCAGCTAGATCAGTGCTTGTTTGCAGTGCCCTTACATGGCACAAGAAATCGGGGGGTCGGGCTGCACAAACGATCCATGTATTGTTTGTGCAGCCACTGAAACTGACAGCACAGATGTATGTATATCCGTGCTGTCAGTGTGCCTTTATCAGTCTCAGCCACACATCTTCTGTTTACACTGGAAGATATGTGGCCAATGACAAGAAATTTTGAAGAATCAACCAAGGATCAGGCGTTTTTCCCGTCCTCAGCTGATAGTTGTCACTTGTACAGTTGTACAGTTGAGAGGTAGGATAGCTGTGCCGACTTAGTTGCGTGTGGAGGAGTAAATAAAGTTCAGAGAAGTAGAGAGGATGTAGAGAGAGTCCCAACCCAAAGTAGTACTGTGCTCTGCCGGAACTTTAGAAGTAAAATAAGTAGAATACTTGAGAGTAGGTGGAATACTTGTGCCTGTGTTTTGACTCCTTGGTCTTTGCACCACCTATTGCCCACCAGTGTCGGGCGACCTGTCCTAGAGGGTGACACAAGCCCCAGACCTTCTTACCTGGGTTGAGCAGAGTGGTCAGATTTTTCTAGTTACATCCGTGCTGTGAGATAGACTACGTAGGCTTCTAGCAACTTTGCTCTGTCCAGATCAGTTCCTCTGTTATAGGATACAGTCCTGCGCTTTTAGACTTGTTCACTGCATGGGCTGGGATGATCCCTCTCCGAGAGTGTCTAATGCTGCATAGTGTGTAGAAGAGTTGCTTTCAAGGAACAAGTGTCTGTGCTTCCCATGTGTGTCTGTTCTGCTCAACAACGTGACTAAAACTCATTAACACTTCCTCTCCCCATGTGACTACCTCCTACAAGGTATGTAATACCTGCTGTGAGTGGGTAAGAAGAGAGTGCAAGAGAAGAAAGGAGGAAAGAGTTACAGTAGGTAGAAAAGAAGAAAGAGCTCTCATTGGTGCACAAGTCACAAACAATAACCCCTTGAGTACTACAGCTGTGCAATCCATAGGTACAAGACATACATACTAGCGACATCTAGTGGCAAAACTTAAGTACGACTACATCACCACTTACACTTGTAGTACAGGCTTTTGCGAAGGTTGTATCTACTAGCAACACCCGTGGTGGGATACAACACTAGCCACTCAGCTCTGATCCTGCTCCCTGAAATGGAGAGAATGCAAAATAGCTGTGCATCATGTAAGGGACTTGCAGGGGCCTAGTAACCTTCAGGTCTACAAACATCTTTTGACCTGACAGACACACATTAAGTACATTTTTGTTGTCTGCAACCATCATTACAGGAAGTTAAATTAAATCTGCACCCAAAGAATCCCCCTCCCCCTGTTACCGTTCATTAGATGAACTGAAGTCTTTCCCAGGTGTGTTTGGGGTTAAAAATCATCTTTTATTCTCCAGCAGCGGAGTCAATGAGGCAGGGCCTAGAACTTACATTACAAGAAGTTTACAGGTTACTTTTGCGATATTAGTTTAATGTATACGTAGTATGCCATAGAACTCACAGCTCCACCTAATGACAGGCTCTCAGAACTGTATCTGAATCTTTAATTGTTCATTTTATCTTTTACAGGTGGCAAACATGCTTGTTATATCTCATCATTTGGAGCCGGTCGGGGCTTCTTGTTAGATATCAGAAAAGCTCTTTAAATTACATTTCAAAATTCAATATCTTCAAAATTGCTTTTGGGAAAGTCAGACTTGAGCGTTTTTTTCATAAATGGTGGTCTTGCCTAGAGGACAAAATTATTGCAGATAGGCTTCCAGAAATATTCTATTACATGGGATAACTTGTAAGGAGAAGCGGGGGGAGCTGTCAGTATAGGGAGAGGAGTAGATGTGCAGTGTCCCAGAACAGAGTAGTTATTTGTCACTTTATATCTGCACCTTTATTATAGCCAGTTCTGTTCTGGAAAGCTATGGTCCACTGCGAACTGTGTGTATTGTGTCACCTCTCTGTGTTCAGGTCTGCTGTTCCATTCATTTCTTGTATGCATATTCAGTTATCAGTGCCTAAGGGTATTATGTCGCCCCCCAGTGTTCAAGTATGGTACTTCTTATGTATATTTGGTCCTATATGCCTAATGGTGTGATGATGCAATGGCTGGATGTCACGTGACTGTCCCTGGTTCCATGGTAACCCCAATGGCCATCGAGCTTTGGCTGGGAATACCATGTGACTTCCTCTCTACCTCATGTCCTGTCTTCCACCTTCAGGGGGATAGGTTGTGTGTTGCTGCTGCTCCTGTGTCACAAGGCCGCAACCCTGCGGTACCTGCTGCAGCATTACCAGAAGTGTTCCTGGCTGTGTTCTATTCTCAAGTTCTCAAGATTCTCATCTATACTAAAGATCTGGGTGTCGTTCTTCAGTCATTCCTCTCATCATCTTCTCTAATCATCAACAGCAAGTATTCATCTCAGTTTCATTCCGCCCAGCATCTTATCCTCAGTATCCCTACTACTCTCATAATTCAGTACGCTATCATCACAGCCTATTGCAGCATCACCCATTACTCTGCCTTATCCAAGTCTGCCTTATACCCGGTTGCATCCGGAGAGACTGTTGCTACTAGTTACCACCGTTACAATAAATATACAACTACCGTTGTTTCTGAACCTTGGCATTGGTGTGATGATTGGTGCCCTGACTAAGGACAACGAAGAATCGCATGCCTAGTCTCCGCTCGGTCAGGAGCCCGGTATCCAGCTGTGACCCCCTTGTGCCAAAAACGTGACAATCATCTAGCTAGCAGCTGCCCCCAGTGGCGTAGCTATAGGGGTCGCAGCGGTCGCCATGGCTAGGGGGGCCCGCACGGCCCCCCTTGCCACTTGTCTCTGAGCATCCCGAGAAGCTGCGGCCGCGCAGCTTCTCGGGATGCACAGATCGCTTTGATGTTCCGCCCACACAGTGAGCGGGCTGAACATTAAAGCGATCAGAATACAGGAGCAGGACCTGTCAGCATCCTGCTCCTGTATTCCCTCCCATAGGCTGCCAGCACTTCATACCAGCAGCCTATGGGAGGCCGGGACGTGACCTCTCCGGCAGGCGTGATGATGTGACGTCATCACACCTGCCGGAAGTCCCTTCCCTGCGGCTCGCAAGATGGAGCCCGAAGAGGAGGAAGAGCTGCTGCCTGCAGCCACACAGTGCGAATTAGGTGAGTATGATGTTTGTTTTTTTAGGGGCACCTCTGGGGGCATTATTAGTTCATGGAGGGCACCTCTGGGGGCATTATTAGATCATGGGGGCACCTCTGGGGGCATTATTAGTTCATGGGGGGCACCTCTGGGGGCATTATTAGTTCATGGGGGCACCTCTGGGGGCATTATTAGCTCATGGGGGCACTTCTGGGGGCATTATTAGTATATGGAGGCATCTCTGGGGGCATTATTAGTATATGGGGGCACCTCTGGGGGCATTATTAGTTCATGGGGGCCACCTCTGGGGACATTATTAGTTCATGGGGAACCTCTGGGAGCATTATTAGTTCATGGGGCACCTCTGGGGGCATTATTAGCTCATGGGGCACCTCTGGGGCATTATTAGTTCAGGGGGGCACCTCTGGGGGCATCATTAGTATATGAGGGCACCTCTGGAGGCATTATTAGTATATGGGGGCACCTCTGGGAGCATTACTGGTATATGGGGGGCACCTCTGGGGGCATTATTAGTATATGGGGGCACCTCTGGGGACATTATTAGCTCATGGGGGCACCTCTGGGGGCATTATTAGCTCATGGGGGCACCTCTGGGGGCATTAATAGTTCATGGGGGCACCTCTGGGGGCATTATTAGTATATGGGGGCACCTCTGGGGGCATTATTAGTTCATGGGGGCACCTCTGGGGGCATAATTAGTATATGGGGGCATCTCTGGGGGCATTATTAGTATATGGGGGCACCTCTGGGGGCATTATTAGTTCATGGGGGCCACCTCTGGGGACATTATTAGTTCATGGGGAACCTCTGGGGGCATTATTAGTTCATGGGGCACCTCTGGGGGCATTATTAGCTCATGGGGCACCTCTGGGGCATTATTAGTTCATGGGGGCACCTCTGGGGGCATTATTAGTATATGAGGGCACCTCTGGAGGCATTATTAGTATATGGGGGCACCTCTGGGAGCATTATTGGTATATGGGGGGCACCTCTGGGGGCATTATTAGTATATGGGGGCACCTCTGGGGACATTATTAGCTCATGGGGGCACCTCTGGGGGCATTATTAGCTCATGGGGGCACCTCTGGTGGCATTAATAGTTCATGGGGGCACCTCTGGGGGCATTATTAGTATATGGGGGCACCTCTGGGGGCATTATTAGTATATGGGGGCACCTCTGGCGGCATTATTAGTATATGGGGGCATCTCTGGGGGCATTATTAGCTCATGGGGGCACCTCTGGGGGCATTATTAGTTCATGGGGGCACCTCTGGGGGCATTATTAGTATATGGGGGCACCTCTGGGGGCATTATTAGTATATGGGGGCACCTCTGGGGGCATAATTAGTTCATGGGGGGCACCTCTGGGGGCATTATTAGTATATGGGGGGCACCTCTGGGGGCATTATTAGTATATGGGGGCACCTCTGGGGGCATTATTAGTTCATGGGGGCCACCTCTGGGGGCATTATTAGTTCATAGGGGGCACCTCTGGGGGCATTATTAGTTCATGGGGGCACCTCTGGGGGCATTATTAGTATATGGGGGCACCTCTGGGGCATTATTAGTTCATGGGGGGCACCTCTGGGGGCATTATTAGTATATGGGGGCACCTCTGGGGGCATTATTAGCTCATGGGGCACCTCTGGGGGCATTATTAGTATATGGGGGCACTTCTGGGGGCATTATTAGTATATGGGGGCACCTCTGGGGGCATTATTAGTATATGGGGGCACCTCTGGGGGCATTATTAGTTCATGGGGGCACCTCTGGGGGCATTATTAGCTCATGGGGCATGTCTGGGGGCATTATTAGCTCATGGGCGCACCTCTGGGGGCATTATTAGCTCATGGGGGCACAGCAGGGAATCCTACATACAGGGGGCACAGCAGGGAATCCTACATACAGGGGGCATCCCACACAGCGCAGTTACTATGGGAGCCTACAGGGGGGAGAAAGAAAAGGAAGTTGCTAGAAATGTGCGGAGCTTAAATTGTTTGTCTCGCAGGTTCTGAAAAGATGAAACATATCTGGAAGAAATCATCATGGAGGTCTGGGCCGGATGGAGAGGAAAATAGAAAGTGACGCCTCAGATCAAAGAAGACGTCACCTGTGAGTCCCTGTATGACACTTTTCTTATTTTGTAGAAAATCATTTAGTAGAGGTGCCCCGAGGTGACAGCTACTACATTATCTGTACTCAGAGATATCACTGTGTTATCTGTGGTGTTACATAGGACTGCAGGTGACATCTACATTATCTGTACTCAGAGGGATATCACTGTGTTATTTGTGGTGTTACATAGGACTGCAGGTGACATCTACTACATGATCTGTACTCAGAAATATCACTGTTATGTGGTGTTACATAGGACTGCAGGTGACTACTACATTATCTGTACACAGAGGGATATCACTGTTATATGTGGTGTTACATAGGACTGCAGGGGACTACTACATTATCTGTACTCAGAGGGATATCACTGTTATCTGTGGTGTTACATAGGACTGCAGGTGATATCTACTACATGATCTGTACTCAGAGATATCACTGTGTTATCTGTGCTGTTACATAGGACTGCAGGTGAAATCTACTACATTATCTGTACTCAGAGATACCACTGTTATGTGGTGTTACATAGGACTGCAGGTGACTACTACATTATCTGTACTCAGAGGGATATCACTGTTATCTGTGGTGTTACATAGGACTGCAGGTGATATCAGGTGATTTCTCCAGGTTGCAGAAGTTCAAACTTCATCGTGCCCTGCTGACAGTTAATTATGGGAGTTGTAGTTTTGCAGCATGTGGCTCTTCAGGTTGCAGCACTACAACCCCCATCGTTTACAACTGGCAGTTCATGATGAGAGTTGTAGTTTTTCAGCTGGAGAGTCAAAGATTGGAATACAATGATTAGACAATGACACAGTACAGTCCATTAATTATAGGGGGCAGTAGTGCAGTACATGAGGTGGAGCCAGTGACAGAGCATTAGAACATGGTGGCACATTAGAGTAATTGGATATAACGTTAGATATGACTTTGCCTGATCGGGTGAGATGGGGGGGCCCCAAGCTAACATTTTGCACCAGGGCCCATCAGCCTTTAGCTACGCCCCTGGCTGCCCCGGTTCCTGCCCGCAACAACACCTCTCAGCGGAGTGGCCCCTAGGGGCCTGGGCATCGCAGATGTCCTTGTGGTTGGTGAGTGTTGTCTGTGTGCCCTACCTGTTTCTGTCTGGAGTCCTGATCTTCTTTGCTCTCTTCCCCTCTCTTCCCTGTTGCATGCCTGATCATCTGTTTGACAGGCTTTGATTAGAGGTGAAGATCAGTGCAAATGGGTGGGAAGAAGAAGTATATTTAATCATGTATTCCAGACCTAAAATAAGAATTAATATACTACTGGGTTGGGGTAATAGAAAAAAAAAACTACTAATGTACATACGTAACTAGCCCCATTCTCACACAGCAACCATTTGTCTCTGGTCCCCTTATGTTCTTTTGTCTTCCTACCCTCGAAAGCAGGACCTGGCAGAAACAGGACATCGCTGTGGCAGGTCCTAACTCTGCTCCCATAGACTTTACTAGGAAACAGGAAAGCAGTGGCACGTCAATGGGCACAGGTTTTTCCTGTGAGAACCTACCCTAAGTAGCCATCTAGGGAGACATGTATGAAAAGGTGTAAATGCCTTTTTTAGACGCAGATGGGGCAGATCAGTGTAAAAATATTAGCAAATGGTATTTTTGCAAATATTTTTTTCTCATCTGCCCCATCTGCGCCACCTTCGCCAGTGGGGCAGATAGGGTGCGTTATGGGGGGTGCGGCAGCACACAGAGGGGGCACGGCCTCTGCGAGTGCCGCATTTATCATTTTTATGATGGAAAAATTATACTGAAACCTACACCAGCTCTGAGCTGGCATAGGTTTCAAAATGTTCGCACGGACGGGCTTTTTGCGATTGGGATTTATGTAGAGGCAATGCGCCTCTGCATAAAACCTCTGAGCTTCGGAGCTGCAGGGACATTTGTAAGCCCGGCGTAAAAAACACCGGACTTTATAAATGTCCCCCCTAGAGTATTCGGTGAGTATTCATCTCATGGACTAACTGAACTTACATCATTGCAAGCATGGGGGGAGTAGTTTTCCTTGTAGAAGAGGCCACTGTGGGCCACTAAGTCGTACAATGTTAGTGATGTACATTTACCATGTAGGTGGTCCACAGGGTAAAAGATATCAGTTACCCTCCACAAGACTTCAACCCAAAGACTAACCTTCCATTTCTGAAGTCTATAGTACATATCAAACACTATATACAGTATAAGGTTTGCTTTTTGGTGGCGCTATTTGGATCAGTGGCATTTATTTTAAAATATGGCATGCCCTAGCTATGTTGTTGGGTTTTCTTCTGGCATTTTCTTATAGGTTTCTATACGGGACTTTCATGGCAACGAAAGAGAAAGTCTAACGGTAACCTTATTGGAAATATCCAGTGATGGCCACAAGGGAATATAGGAAGAAGCCCACAACCCTTGGTGTAGGCAGGGTAAACTTGCATATGGAAGAAGGTCCAACAGCATCCAAGGTGAAATAAGTCCAATTTATTTACATATCAGGGTACAGACAGAGGTACCGACAGTCAAGGAAAGACCTAAGGGTCAAAACGTTGCTCCGTCTGTTCCCTGACATCTAAATAAATTGGACTTATTTCACCACAGATGCTGTTGCACCTTCTTCCAGCTGAAGAATGCGTGTGTCGCATGAAAAAAAGAAAAAAAAAGAAACCTATACTATGGAAGCATAGAAAGAAAGGTCGATAAATAAAAAAGATTCCGTCTCTTTAAACGCTGTATCGTATGCCAGATGGCATTCAAATAAAAATCCAGCATTTTTACAGTACATGAAGTGAAGCAGAAGAAGGCACATCAGTGAGCCGATCAGCTCTGCACCCTGGGCAAAGTGATGCCACTGTTTATTGTAGAACATCAGAGCCCCCCCCCCCTCTCCGAGCTGTCACTCCTCCACAACCACAGGACGCACAGTCATTTTGATGTTTCTTACCTGTCGGCAAAAATTTTATGAAAAAATGTTCCATTATATATTGAACCCACAGAGCCGTCTCCTTGTCCTTAGATATAAATAAAGCCTGGGTATGGGATAACACGCCTTCAGCCTCACCATAATAGATCTGCTGCTTGACAGCTCTCTACTCTTCTACAGCTATTGAAGTCCAATATACAGAACACGTATCCACAAGGGCTCTTATTTATCAGACCCCTGGTTATACATCGGTCGGGGGGTATAGAGGTGGCCGGGCTTCATCAATAACCTACTGGCAGATGATATTTTACTTACTGTAACTCGACTTCTTCTCAATTCCCTGCGTATTTTGTTGAAGGGCAGTCTTGTGTAAAATTGCTTCTGTAGATTTTAACACCTCCCGGTCACTGACACAGTCTCCATGCTGTTCTATGCAAGTCATACAGAAAGCGGGAAAGGAGGGGGGGGCGGGGTCCTGTACCTGGGATCAGCTCTGAGAACCTGCGTGTCCATGATAGTATTATTTTATACTATAATTCCTACAGATTAACTTGAAGATTCTCATTTGGAAAAAGGGTTGTCAGATGGGATACATATTCCGTCACATAGTCACACAGAGGGACAGTATGGACCCAAACACCTCTATGGATGCTGTATTACAGCTCTGTGGTTGTATAAAGTCATAACACACTCATGTATGAAAACCACAATTTTCTGAGAGATCAACCATGACCTTCCTCCTCCTCCTTCTGTATCAGTCTATAAGACATCTGGCTGCAGCAGGAGCCTCCCCCTGGTCAAACTATTAGATTACCCCATGTGTTCTCTGCAGGGTTTCTACAAGACTGTTTGCTTCAGGAGTTGCAGAAAACCATGTAGACTGTTAAAGGGAATATGTCACTAGGTTTATGGTGAGGACAGCAAAAACTAGTGACAGAAATGATGAACAGATCGGTGTATTACCAACATCATTCTGTTCAGTGGTTCTCCTAATATGCAGGAGAATAGGATTCTTGCCACACCTCTCCCCCGTGCCCTCCGGCAGCGGATTGAGAGTTAACTGCCTATATACAGCATGGATAGATAACTGCCAATCAGCAGCTGGTGGGTGGAGTTATTTGCATCTCATGAATATCCAGGACTACTGAGCTCATGCACATAATGGAGAGGACTACTTATTGTTCATGTTATTCGGGAGGAGATCTCTGGATCAGCTGCACAGAACAATGTAAGTGATACATCATTCTGTCACTAGTTTATGCTATTCTTAGCTAGGGTGGTATATACTGTACCTACTGAAAGAGTCTCTTTAGGTGTTATAACAATTTTCAATTTGAAACTCTGATCTCAACTACTTGGGGCTCAGAATTGCTCAGTCCTACCCCAAATTTTACCTTTTTGAGTATGACTATAATTTATTGTAAACTTATTCTCCTCATACCTTATCCTGATAAAAATTTGGAACAACTCTGATTAAATCTATGGGCCGCACCTTATACTCCTTAAACTTCCACTGATGGATCCACTACACAGTAAAGCCCCCCCCCCCCCCACCTTCCTGTCATCTCATCCGAATGCTAAAGTTACCATTTTTATTTCATTCATCTCCAAATAATATGGACCAGAGCTGCAATGCCAGACACAGCCTATAAAAAGGAGTGGCACTGTTGATGGAAAAACAAACCTGTCTTTTTTTAAGTAATCTAAAGCAACAGTTCAGCCATTTAGATGATAAAGACAAGTGACAGTCGCCATTATCTGTGTACAAGCGGCAGTCGCCATTATTTGGTTCTAACTTATGATACAAATATTTAATATTTCCAATTAATTTCAATTAAGCCGGCGGCAATTATCATCAGTGGAAAACGAGCGTTTGCAGCCCTTGACACAGACATTATCACTGGATGCGGGCAGAATTAATCGGATCACACTCACAGTCATAGCCTGTGTACCCGGCCTTATTGTAAGCGATGTGTCTGTGCCCCTGGCATGGGCATATTAGTAGCCTAAGCGGATTATTTGTGCCCTTGATTGTTGCTTCTTCGAGCATCACTCCACTTTTCATCGTTTAACCCTCCACATAATAGGCCTCATTTATATAAAGTAGTACAGACAGAAAGCGGAAGAGTTTCCATAGGAACTAGTCAGATCACCGCTCCCAATGACTAATGTGCACTAGAAAACTGACAGCTGGAATCCGATTGTTTACTAGGGGTGACTCCGCCACATTTTGTCTGTGCGACTTTTCATAAAAGAGTCCAATGTGCCCTAGTTTCTATTCACATTCTTTTCTTTACTGCCCCCTGCTGATGCAGTACCTATGGCCACAGCGTGTACTGAGTCCTATGTTAAGAAATACACGCCCCAAACCCACAATGCAATGTATCCGATAATCATTGGAGGAAATATAAGACGATGGGTAGGGCCTTTCCATTAAACAAAACAATAAACAAACCAATACTTACCTGTTTGTTCCCCCGCTGCTCTGGCCGTCACATCTTCTGATCCTGGCTGTGTTCCCATTTTGCCGGCTCTTGATGACATCATGCTCCTGTCCAGCCAATCACAGAGCTGAACGAGGAAGCAAGATGTCATTGTAAGCTGGCAGAATGGGAAAACAGCAAGGGAGTTGGTGGGTAAGTATGGGATTTTCTTTTGCATGGGGAGTAAGTATGCATAGATTGAAGAAGGAATAACATGTTAATCCTGACACAGTGACCCAAATCTGCTTCTTCTTTTCACACAGCAGTAAATAATAAACTACTGGTGGCACAGAGCCATCACTAGGGGGACCTCATTATAATTCTTTTATACAGGCTTCATTGAGCTCAGTTATAATCATGTCTTCTATAAGGATCTTAGCTTCCCATAGTGGTATAATTTATAATTTGTATGAAGTGCACCAGGCCCGGACTGGTAATCTGGCAAGGCGGGCAAATGCCCGCTGGGCTGTCCAGATTACTAGTCCGTGGGCCGCATAATGAAAAAAATAAATAAATAAAAAAAATCACCGCTGCGGCCCGCTGCTGACGTGCTCCTCCAATCCAATCAACGTGGGGCCGCAGCGGCCCCTCGTTGATTGGCGGAGCACATCAGGAGCGGGCCAGCCGGGTCCAGATGAGAGGGCTGCGGTGGCGGAAGGGGGCTGCGGTGGTGTGTCTTCCCCCAAGTGCCGAGAGCCGCAGACGTGCCGCGCGCAGGCACGTCTGCAGCCACCTCCACCAGGCCCCCAGCGGTGACGTCACTTCCCTGACGCGCCGCTGAGGACCTGGAGAAGAGAGAGGAGAGCCGCCGCCGCCGTGGACGGAAGATCCAGCCGAGGAAGAAGCTGCTGGGAACGAGGTGAGGTGAGAATGTTTGTTTGTTTTTTTTGTTTTTTAACCCCTTCATATGTGGCTGGCCATGGGGGGGGCTGTTCTATATTGGAGGGGGATGCAGGGGGCTATTCTATACTGGGGGATGGACAGAGGGGGCTATTCTATATTGGAGGGGGATGCAGGGGGCTATTCTATACTGGGGGATGGACAGAGGGGGCTATTCTATATTGGAGGGGGATGCAGGGGGCTATTCTATACTGTGGGATGGACAGAGGGGGCTATTCTATATGGGAGGGGGATGAAGGGGGCTATTCTATACTGTGGGATGGACAGAGGGGGCTATTCTATATGGGAGGGGGATGAAGGGGGCTATTCTATACTGTGGGATGGACAGAGGGGGCTATTCTATATGGGAGGGGGATGCAGGGGGCTATTCTATACTGTGGGATGGACAGAGGGGGCTATTCTATATGGGAGGGGGATGAAGGGGGCTATTCTATACTGTGGGATGGACAGAGGGGGCTATTCTATATGGGAGGGGGATGAAGGGGGCTATTCTATACTGTGGGATGGACAGAGGGGGCTATTCTATATGGGAGGGGGATGAAGGGGGCTATTCTATACTGTGGGATGGACAGAGGGGGCTATTCTATATGGGAGGGGGATGAAGGGGGCTATTCTATACTGTGGGATGGACAGAGGGGGCTATTCTATATGGGAGGGGGATGAAGGGGGCTATTCTATACTGTGGGATGGACAGAGGGGGCTATTCTATATGGGAGGGGGATGAAGGGGGCTATTCTATACTGGGGGATGGACAGAGGGGGCTATTCTATATGGGAGGGGGATGAAGGGGGCTATTCTATACTGTGGGATGGACAGAGGGGGCTATTCTATATGGGAGGGGGATGAAGGGGGCTATTCTATACTGGGGGATGGACAGAGGGGGCTATTCTATATGGGAGGGGGATGAAGGGGGCTATTCTATACTGGGGGATGGACAGAGGGGGCTATTCTATATGGGAGGGGGATGAAGGGGGCTATTCTATACTGGGGGATGGACAGAGGGGGCTATTCTATATGGGAGGGGGATGAAGGGGGCTATTCTATACTGGGGGATGGACGGGGGGGGGGGGTATTCTATATGGGAGGGGGATGCAGGGGGCTATTCTATACTGGGGGATGGACAGAGGGGGCTATTCTATATGGGTGATGGACGGGGGGGGGGCTATTCTATATGGGGGAATGCACAGGGGGCTATTCTATATGGGAGGGGGATGGACAGGGGCGGCTATTCTATATTGGAGGGGGATGCAGGGGGGCTATTCTATATGGGGGGATGCAGGGGGCTATTCTATATGGGGGGATGCAGGGGGCTATTCTATATGGGAGGGGGATGGACAGGGGGGGCTATTCTATATTGGAGGGGGATGCAGGGGGGCTATTCTATATGGGTGATGGACGGGGGGGGGCTATTCTATATGGGGGAATGCACAGGGGGCTATTCTATATGGGAGGGGGATGGACAGGGGGGGGCTATTCTATATTGGAGGGGGATGCAGGGGGGCTATTCTATATGGGTGATGGACGGGGGGGGGCTATTCTATATGGGGGAATGCACAGGGGGCTATTCTATATGGGAGGGGGATGGACAGGGGGGGCTATTCTATATTGGAGGGGGATGCAGGGGGGCTATTCTATATGGGGGGATGCAGGGGGCTATTCTATATGGGAGGGGGATGGACAGGGGGGCTATTCTATATTGGAGGGGGATGCAGGGGGGCTATTCTATATGGGAGGGGGATGCAGGGGGGCTATTCTATATGGGAGGAGGATGCAGGGGGGCTATTCTATATGGGGGGATGCAGGGGGGGCTATTCTATATGGGGGGGATGCAGGGGGGCTATTCTATATGGGAGGAGGATGCAGGGGGGCTATTCTATATGGGGGGATGCAGGGGGGGCTATTTTATATGGGGGTAATGTACAGGAGGGGGCTATTCTATATGGGGGTATGAAGGAGGGGGGCTATTCTATATGGGGGGATGCACGGGGGAACTATTCTATATGGGGGAATGTACAGGGGGGCTATTTTATATGGGGGGGATGTACAGGAGGGGGGCTATTCTATATGAGGGGATGCAGGGGGGCTATTCTATATGAGGGATGGACAGGGGGGGCTATTCTATATGGGGGGATGCAGGGGGGGCTATTCTATATGGTGGGATGCAGGGGGGGTTATTCTATATGGAGGGATGCAGGGGGGCTATTCTATATGGGGAAATGCACAGGGGGGCTATTCTATATGCGGGGATGCAGAGGGGCCTATTCTATATGGGGGGAAGTACCGTGGGGGGGGGGGGGCTATTCTATTTGGGGGGATGTATAGATGAGGATGTTGCTGGAGCAAGAAGCCTAAAATGTCTGTCTGACAGATCCCGTGGAGAGGAGTCATGGCCAGAGAAGCCTTCATGATGGCCGGAGCCAGATGGAGAAGAAAAGGAAAAGTGGACGTCTCTTCATGCAGAGAAGACGCCTACTGTGAGTGACAGGATGTAATTGCACTATAATCACTAAGGGTCCGTTTACACAGAAAGATTATCTGACAGATTATCTGCCAAAGATTTGAAGCCAAAGCCAAGAATGGATTTAAAAAGAGGAAAAATCTCAGGCTTTCCTTTATGACCTGATGTCTGTTTATAGTCTGTTTTTGGCTTTGGCTTCAAATCTTTGGCAGCTAATCTTTCTGTGTAAATGGTCCCTTATAAGGTCTTCAGAACATTTATACAGCTGGGATCTGCCTCAGTATCAGGGGTGTCACACTTCGGCCCTCCAGGTGTTGCAAAACTACAATTCTCATCATGCTTTAGGTGTCCAGCCATGATGGGATTTGTAGTTCTGTAACAGCTGGAGGGACAGAGTGTGACACCTGTGTTCTGGGAGAATATTGGTCTTTATATAGTGGCTGTTATTTGGTGCCAGTATAGTGGTATTATCCAGTCACTGTATGCTGAGGGTAGTGGGCATGGTGTGATGGTATAGTGGTATTGTCCAGTCACTGTATGGTGAGGGTAGTGGGCATGGTGTGATGGTATTACTCGTATTATTGGTAATATTAGTGTTTTATATAGTGGATTATATTCAGTCACAGTGTAGCGGTATTAGTCATTATGTGGTGGTAATGGCTCATGGTGAGGTGGTATTATTTGTTACTTATATACTGGTAGTATTGGAATATTGGTAGGTTTGCTTAGTAACAGTGTGGCAGTAATGTGTACAGTATGGGGATAATATTTGCTTACTGGTGTTATTAGCTATGACAGTATTATCATGCACAGGAAATTCTTACCTATGTTACCATTATATATCCTAAAATTTGTCCTGGGGCCCTACTTAGATAGGTAGATAGGAGATAGATAGATAGATAGATAGATAGATAGATAGATAGATAGATAGATAGATAGATAGGAGATAGATAGATAGATAGGTAGATAGATAGATAGATAGATAGATAGATAGATAGATAGATAGATAATAGATAGGAGATAGATAGATAGATAGATGATAGGTAGGTAGATAGATAGATAGATAGATAGATAGATAGATAGATAGATAGATAGATAGATAGGAGATAGATAGATAGATAGATAGATAGATAGATATCCAGTAGGAAATGGCTATCTAGCAGCTTATTATGTAGCTTTGATTACACATGAGATCACAACTAGCAGACACATTATGATAATTAAACCTTACTACTTATACCGCCATTATATGGAGTGCAGATTTAGTGAGGATAAAAGGGATTTAAAAAATATAGTAACTTTTGTCCAAAAACAGCGCCACCCTGTCCTCAGACTGTGTGTGGTTTTACAACTTGGCTACATTCACTTAAATGGAACTGAGCTGCAATACCTCACACAAACTGAAGAAGAGTCTGGCACTGTTTCTGGAAGAAGGTGGCCATGTTTTTCTCCTTTAAAGGGAATCTGTGAGGTCCGTACCAGGTCTAGAGCTGTAGATCTCAGCAGACAGGTGTGAGGAGATATCACTGACAGGACCTTTAGTCCAGTGTAAACTTATATAATTGTCCTTTTCATTTCCAACTAAAGTTTCACAACAGCAGCCGCAGCAGCAGCAGCAGCACCCTATGCGTCCATCAGTCAGAGCAGGCAGGGGCGGGGCAGAAGGTGCTGCTGTGGCTCCACCTCTCTGACACTTCAGCTGGTAATGAAAAGAACGATTATAGAGGTTTACAATGGACTAAAGATCCGGTCCCTGATCTGTACGCTGGGATCTACAGCTGTGTACCTGGAATAGACCCCACAGGTTCCCTTTAAGGGCACGTTCATACCTAATCCAATGCGGATTTGATGCTTCTGATTTAATCAGTTGAAATGAATGCATAAATATGCCACATCAAATCCGCAGCAGATTATGTTATATCATTATTTTTAGGTGCTGGTGGTGGGTTCACATGTATAAGGGAGTAGTGGGGACATGGCTAAATAAAGCAGAATTGAAGCAGTATGTGGGCTGCTGGGGTTTGATTGCCAGGGCTGATTTTAAGTCCCAGTCCGGCCCTGAAGTGCACCACAGAACTGGCAGCCTTGTAGGAGAAAGAAATGAAGCTCTCTTAAAGCCTATTCTGCTTCTTCCCTTTCCGTACTCCCCCGATGTCCTTCTATGTCATCTTCAGTCCATGGCTAAATGATCCCGCCTCCACCCTCAAGATGGGCTCGTCTGGCAGTGACAGCCCACTCTGTCTTATCTTAGTCAGTGATTGGCTGAGTGGGCTGTCACTGGCAGACAAGCCTGTCTTGGAAGTGGAGGCAGGATTGTTCAACCGGGGACCGAAGATGACATCGGAGGACAGAAAAGGACAGAGGCAAGAATAGAAAAAAGTGGACAGCTCTCCATAGCGATGATCAATCAACAACGGGCAAGAGAAATGGGTGAGGTAACTCTCACCTGGTCGACAGAGGCACAACTCTCATGAAAACATAAGCAGACCACAGCCACTCTCGATATCCACCAAGGCTAATAGACATAAGAAACAATTCCTCCAACCACCAGGCGGGTAACCAGGCGCAGGTCCAACAATGACAGACAATGGAGAATGGAAGTCAGATAAAATGAAGTTTATTGAGAACCAACTCGTTTCAAAACCGTTACGGTTTCTTTTTCAAAAGTCATACAACAATTCATAGACAACCATGAATTGTTGTGTGACTCTTGAAAAAGAAACCAGAGAGGTAAGAATAGGCTGTTTGTCATGTTCTGCGCCTCGGCAGCAACATATTAAAAGCAGAATGCCCCTTTAAGCTATACTGTGAGATTATAAAATTCAGCACATGGAGAGGTGTTAAGACCCATTTACATTAAGTTCAGTCTGGGATAGACAATAGGTGTTCTGATATATACTGTACCATGGCTTACTTATAGGGAGCCCGTTGGCTTAAGTTTCTGTACTCTTTTGTAAGACTTAGGCTATGTTCACACTGCGTATATGTCCGGACGCATATTTTCGCGACCGGACATATACGCGGTAAACTCCGGCCGGAGATTTACGCTACTTGCGGCCGGCTACGTACGGACCGCGAACTTACGCCCGAAGTCTACTTACGCTTCCTGAGCGCCCTATGTAGCGATCTGACAGCGGTCTTTTACTTGGAAATCTTCGGCTAGCCCGGGAAACCCCACAGAACCTTTTGGATCGGCACAAAAAGCTGCAAAAATGAAGAAATCACCACTACGTACGGGACCGCATGTAACGCTACGGGCGTAAGTTACGGCATTTTCGTCCGCAAACAATGGTCTGGTTCATTTTTTACGCCGCCGCGTACCGTAAGTTCGTACGTAGTGTGAACTGTGCAGCCGTACTTTGTATACTTTCCATTATACGCAAACTACGTAAGTCTCCGGCCGCTTATTCACGGAACGCGCTACGGACGGAAACTTACGTAGTGTGAACATAGCCTTATGGTGCATTTACACAAAGAGATTTATTTGACAGATTTTTTAAGCCAAAACCAGGAACAGACTATAAACAGAGAACAGATCATAAAGAAAAGACTGAGATTTCTTCTCTTCTCAAATCCATTCTTGGCCTTGGCTTCCAAACTCTGTCAGATAAATCTGTCTGTGCAAACGCACCATTAAATTCAGTCTATTAAAGTGAGTGAGCCCACTGCAGGTATGCATGTCAGAATACCTTTTTGGCATTATGCTGATGTATGCAGGCGATGTATCCCTTAAAGGGGCTATCCAGCGCTACAAAAACATGTCCACTTTCTTCCAGAGACAGCCCCACTGTTGTCTCTAGATCAGGTGTGGTTTGCAATAAGCTCGATTCACTTCAATAAAACAAAGTTGCAAAAAAAACTGCACCCAAACTGGAGACGAGTGGGGCTCTCTCCGGAAGAAAGTGGCCATGTTTTTGTAGCGCTGGATAACCCCTTTAAATGATGATGTGAATAGGGCCCAAGTCTTAATGCAGAGCTACGCTACAACATTTGCTGCTTATTCATTTTGGCTGATCCTTTGCTTTTCCTAGATTCAGCTAATTGCTTGTTCAGCCAACTCTGACATTTTCAGCAGATTTCTTTTTATTGTCCCTGACCTTGTTCGGAATGAGTAATGCCAATATGTTCAGTTAACACGGATAATATGATAAAACCTACATCAACCATATTAATAAATGGAGCATGTTCTGTCTGTAGGAGCCAATGCAGCCCCCGGGCACTTGTACTGGCATCTTACCTCATCTCCTGAGACTGTCAGAACGCTCCTGCTTTTCTTCATCGTAAACCAGTGTGCAGGGGTCACACCAGTGCCCCCTTCAGCTCGCAGGCATACAGGTTTCTCAGTCTTCACGTCTAATTACAGTTTGCAATCTAAATATCAAGTATTCCTGCGTAGCTCACTCAATGAGACAGTAATCCAGAGTCTGCCACATCAAAAACCGGGTCTCCAGGCCCTAATCCATATGTAAATCCCGAGTCATATTTTCATGATGTGACACATGTAATTATATTCCATCATGGAGGTTATTGATAGAGACACCAACTCACTCAGGAGTTTGTTCTGCGGCTTACAATGGTAATCCCAGCTCTCCTGCAGAAATGATGGATGGGATTTCTTTTGTCTAGAGGTAGGAAAACCTGTCCACCTGCAAAAAAAAGAGAAGAGGTTAGCCATGTCTCTAGACGTTTGATCTCCACGATCGTCACTTGTACCAACAATGTAAAGTAACCAGAAAGTAGAGAGTATAGTGGTGAAGGTATCATGGGGTAAACCTCATTAAGGACTCTCATCAGAACATTAAATGGTAACACCAATAAGGGAATAGACATTGAAAGGTTTAGGTCAGTTGACCTACGAGCAAACACTCGATCGTATCTTTATAGCTTTGTCAACCATTGTCCATCGGCCACACATTTCCACTATGCATCCAACAATGATAGAAGTAATGGGCTAACGTACTGTCAATTCATGTAATCTGCTCTGATCTACTCGATCACCCCAGCTGTTGCTAAAGATGCCCTAGAGAAATTACTCAAGACTCAAGTAGCAAAAAAGGAATAAGACAATGGCATCCAGATTCTAAACCAAGACACATCAGAGTAGGCATTTGAGGTATGACATTGGAAGAGGCTGACGTTATGTGAAAGCTTTGCTGGACCATCTGTACTCTATCAAACTACAATGGGTTAAACGCACCTATGAGGGACAACTTTGCTCCTCTAGAGTGCTGAATAGGGGGGCAGGAGATCCCTATCCCTATAAGAAGTCATTTGGGACCTTCATCCTTTAGAGGAGAGCAGCCCAAAGGGGTTTTCAAATTTAGACCTGGTTCACACAAAATCCGCTGCGAGTTTGTAGTGAAATCTGCTGCAGATACCTTTCTATTCACTTCAGTGGGATGCCATCCCGCTAGAGTAAGTGAAGGTCAGCGCCATTAACCCTCCGCACTTTACCACTTTACCAGGTCCTTGCTCCGGCGTGATTTGGGGGCTCCTGACGTCTCCCGGCGCTCAGCCAATCAGTGCGTTGCCCACTAAGCTAAGGGGGTGAGTATGCTAAATCAGGGAAATGCATTATGGGAAATGTAGTTTCCTAACTTTGATATAGATCGGCTTTTAGAAAAACTTGTAACTCAGGAACGGCAGCAGCTAGAAAACCGGAGACGGCTCAACATACTCAGGGGGACTTGGTGAGTAAGACCAGCTAGCATTACATTTTTTCGCTCTTAGGTGGATAACCCCTTTAATTTGTCCATAATTGTGGACCTACAATAAAGAACAAATTTTGCGGACGTGTGACTGAGGCCTAAATCACTGGGGATCCCAGCAGTGGTTTAACCTGTGATCAGCTTACTTTCAAGGCACCTTTCTAACAAAAAGGAATTGGAGGGCCTTATCATGTTATTATGGACATACATAAACCGACCTATAAAATAATTGTAAGTTTTTTTTCCAAGAATTGCTGCATAGAGAGATGAGAGGCCTCTTTTCTTGGTATCGTTCTATAAAAAAAAAAAAAAAAAGCAATATACAGCAACATAAGGCAAGCAATCTCACAGCGGGGATTACAGAGATACTGGGATGAGAACAGTACTTTAATCATGGTACCACAAGAGGATCTATGCCGAGCCTACACCCCTAAAGTCTGGATTTTTATTGCCCCAAAACCTGCAATTTCTTACGGTTAAATGAACAGATTTTACAGCTGTGGATTGTAGAGCGCTTTACACCCAGGGCATAAAACATAGTAAATTTATTATCTCATCCCCCACCGTGATGTACATTTCAAGCTGATTTGGCTTCTGCAGGGACTGTGTGAGGAGAGTTACATCAGGCTGCCATCCAGCAGATACACCGTAATCAGCTCTCTGTCATCAGGCATTGCAGAGAGTCATCCGCCAGCCATGGAGCCCTGTCTAATGTCTTTGCTGAGTTTATCAGTAGACAGGACCATAATGTAAAAGATCCGGCTTTGTCAGCATTGTGTGATTCCCAGTCCTACGCTGTCTGCTTTTTTACTGTGGTATTATACAGGGTGGCTTAATTCCTTTAAGGTATAGCTGGCCATAAACATTAGATGACAATCTGCAGTCGCAATTGTTAAGGGACTTGTCATTTTAAAACACCATCTTAGGGCTGTATTCTCGGTTCATAAAAACAAGTGTCTTATTTGTACTATCCATATAGTAGCCAGGGTGGAGATCAGCTAAACAAGGCACGTGGCATACCTCTAAAATACATATAAAGGCCTTTGACTTGTATGACCCCATGTAATGCTTTATTTATCCAGGGGTGGCGCTGTAGGGAAATTGAACAGTTGCTCTTGGGATCTTGACTGATCATTTGGTCTGAACATTCATAACTGAACATAGATGTATTCCCTACAGGTTGGGAAGGAGTAAGGGCCCTATTCCACCAGACGATTATCGTTACGATTAACGACCGAACGAGAAATCGTTGATCACGTTATAAGACCTGGACCTATTTTTATCGTTGCTTGTTTGCAAAACGTTCGCAAATCGTTCGCATTGAATAAGACATCGTTCGGTCGTTTGCAATAGATACGAACACAATAGCGAATAAATAGCGAAGAAAAAACTATCGCTATTACGATCATAAGTAACGATTATCGTTCCATGGAAATGAGTGAACGTTTTCAGGTCTTTCGCAATAGCGGTAGTTTGAGATCGTTAATCGTTAACGATTATGCAAATGATAATCGTCCGGTGGAATAGGGCCCTTAGTCGCAGCCAGACCACTCTGGTGCTGACTTTCTCCAAGAACAATAAAGCCTTCACACCCGAACGTTATTTCTGTAGCGGCATGCTGTCGTGTCCGTTATCCCATCCCTGCTGCGGGTTGCACTGCACTCGTCATCTGTTTACTCACTTACTTTTTCTTAGTGTGCTTGTCTGGCTTCCAGGGGGATTGGGCTCCCTCTAGTGGAAGGCATACATCTGTTCACCTGTATTTATAGACTCAGCACACAAATTTTAGTGAATTCTAACCTAATTCCTAGTTTTCTGCCCAGCTCCAGTCTGAACAACATCTTTCCATCTTATTTTGAAGTTTGACCGCAGAAGAAGAGCATCTAGTCCCGGGGTCCAGTACTCCTTCAGTTCCTTCAGTCGGTGGTCAACAGAGACTTCTCTGAGGGTGGCAACCTGGGAGTTTCCGGCAGTTAAGCCCATCCTGGGGATTTGGTCCTGCTCTGGACAGTTCCTGACATGGACAGAGGTGGCAGCAGAGAGCACTGTGTCAGACTGGAAAGAATACACCACTTCCTGCAGGACATACAGCAGCTGATAACTACTGGAAGATATGAGACTTTAAAATAGAAGTAAATTACAAATCTATATTGTGTCACGTGTGTACAGGTGAAAAGGCTATGTTTCGACCCAGGGTACGAGTAGGTCTTAAACATATTCTCCGCTATTGGCTCAAAAACATGGTGCTGAAAATAACCACATTAACAGACCTCCTCAAGAACGCCTTCTATTATGAAATGCTGTATGCCGTCTACAATAAGGAAGGTCACACAAAACAATTATTTCACAAATAGAAGAAGTGTGCCATAAATGCAATTTTCGGCAAAGGAGAGGGTACACCTAATGCACCCCTTCAAATACACTGCATGGTATTGTACAGAAGAAGGCACCTTGGGCATACTGAAAATCACGTAACCAATAGAATTGAATTAAACAGTATTCTATTGGAACCACCTAATCTAGGCGATTGTCACTGTTGTGGTCTCGTTGCGGTTCTTGAAAAGGCATTGGTGGTACCTTTTCATTATGTTCTCTGTACTAAATCTTAGCTAACTCATGTCTGACCACAGCTTAACTTTCCATTACTCTGGTTTATTCATGTCGTTTCATGACTGCGAGCTCTAAGAGATTCTGCTCATGTTCTGCATATAGTCCTAATTGCCAAAATGTTTTACTACCACTGCTTAGCGGTTGTCACTAGACCTTGTATTATACTACACTGAATCACCGAATGGGAAACTCGATGTTTATATGTACTCTTATACCTGCGAATAACCATAACATACACATATATATATATATATATATATATATATATATGTGTGTGTGTGTGTGTGTGTTTTTTTAAGTAGGTCTTTGTGAAAACCTAACTATTGTGTTCATACAATATTTATCATACTCTGATCAATCATAGTCAAGATGCACTCAAGCTCAATCAGCTCAGTACTATATGCCCCTATTGTGCTGACCGCACCACTGATACTTCTTGCGCTACCAACGCCAGACCATACCCCCTCTAAAGGTGACCTGCTGACACACTTAGTGGCAGCGGCTAAGTTGTTAATACCGTTACATTGGTTGAGCACTTTCCCCCCTTCCCACACCCAATGGTTAGATAAAGTGAATCAGATCTGTAGACTTGAAGAGCTCACTAGCTGGGCGAACGGATCTCACGAGGCGTTCTCTAAAACATGGTCGCCCTGGCTACCACATAAAGGCACTACCTTGACCAATCTACAACTGACCCCTATCCCTCCCCCACATTCATAAGACCACTGAACTATATCCCAGTTCCCGCCTCCTCCCCCCCCCCAACCCCAATCCCTACATTATGCACGCTAGAGCCACCTTTGTACTGACTATAATTAGCTTGCTGTAACCCTGCTTATTCTTATTCTTGTACTGCTTGAGTTACCTGTACACCCCCCCCCCCCCCCCCCATATCACAACCTGAAGTTACCCTCCTTGACCAACCCGACTAATGGACGCTGGTCAGCATC
The DNA here is from genome assembly GCF_027789765.1 of Dendropsophus ebraccatus. Taxonomy (NCBI): domain Eukaryota; kingdom Metazoa; phylum Chordata; class Amphibia; order Anura; family Hylidae; genus Dendropsophus; species Dendropsophus ebraccatus. Next base: position 211,078,763 of record NC_091454.1, on the reverse strand, counting down.
TGACCATCACCCGACATGGACCCGACATTGGAAGAAGACCCAAATCAAGCCAATACCTACCCGGATATGAGGAGACCCAAGTGGACCTAAACCAACCCTTGACCAACCCCCCCCCCCCCCTCCATGTTATTGTAACACATGTTTATACAAATTGTCTGTATGCTTACAAATAAAAACAGATTTGTTAAAAAAAAAAGATGAGTCACAGCTGTTGGCGGTTATTAGAAGTTAAGCCCATGATGTTTGAAGGTGAAAGTGCCCACTGGGATCGGTGGCAGGCACACCCTGTGCGGAGACCTCCATTCTGGCAGTTCGAATGGTTAAAAAGTTATAACAAACAAAATAAAAAAGCTTTGTCCTTTATACCGCCCAACAAAAAGAATTTACTGTTTTCATGTCATTTTTTGAGCTAGAATATAAGGGGGGGCGATTGAGGTTTGGTAAGGTCATTGGTTATCCTGGTAGTCCTACTGTGTGCAACATGGTCAGTGCATCCAACAACTGCAAGACAGTGTGTGTTGAATGCAGCCTCCTCTTAGCTAGTACATAGGAAGTCATGGTCACACTCTTCCTACCAATGTCATACATATCTCGCCATTTATGTGTGTGTCCACCCCTACACATCATGGCATGTCAGCCCACCCCTACACACCATGGCATGTCAGTTCACCCCTACACACCATGGCATGTCAGTCCACCCCTACACACCATGGCATATCAGTCCACCCTTACACACCATGGCATGTCAGTCCACCCCTACACACCATGGCATATCAGTCCACCCCTGCACATCATGGCATGTCAGCCCACCCCTACACACCATGACATATCAGTCCACCCTTACACACCATGGCATGTCAGTCCACCCCTACACACCATGGCATGTCAGTCCACCCCTACACACCATGGCATGTCAGTCCACCCCTACACACCATGGCATATCAGTCCACCCCTGCACACCATGGCATGTCAGTCCACCCCTACACACCATGGCATATCAGTCCACCCCTGCACACCATGGCATGTCAGTCCACCCCTACACACCATGGCATATCAGTCCACCCCTACACACCATGGCATGTCAGTCCACCCCTACACACCATGGCATGTCAGTCCACCCCTACACACCATGGCATATCAGTCCACCCCTGCACATCATGGCATGTCAGCCCACCCCTACACACCATGGCATATCAGTCCACCCCTGCACATCATGGCATGTCAGCCCACCCCTACACACCATGGCATGTCAGTCCACCCCTACACACCATGACATATCAGTCCACCCCTACACACCATGGCATATCAGTCCACCCCTACACACCATGGCATGTCAGTCCACCCCTACACACCATGACATATCAGTCTACCCCTACACACCATGGCATGTCAGTCCACCCCTACACACCATGGCATGTCAGTCCACCCCTAAACCATGGCATGTCAGTCCACCCCTACACACCATGACATATCAGTCCACCCCTACACACCATGGCATGTCAGTCCACCCCTACACACCATGGCATGTCAGTCCACCCCTACACACCATGGAATGTCAGTCCACCCCTACACACCATGGCATGTTAGTCCACCCCTACACCATGGCATGTCAGTCCACCCCTACACACCTTCATGGCTGACAGTCACTTCTCACATCAGCGGCACATGGTACTCTGTTTCCATGTTGCTTATTCACAATGTCGACATTTGTCCTCTGACAGCACAATAGCACCTGAACATTTCATAAACTGCTCAGTTTCATAAATACTACAACCCCCAGCCCAAAACCCTATTATCGCCTGTGGTGTCCCACCATGGGTGTTTCTAGTTTGGGCAGCTGTCGCAAAAGCCTTGTACTTTAGAGTAACGTGGTGATGAAGGTGTATGTAAGTTTCACCACTAGATGTCACTATGTATCACTTTGTATGTATTGCACAGCTGTAGTCATTCAAGGGTTACTGTCTTATGTCCTATTCTGTGCACCAATGAGAGTTGCTCTTTTCTTCCTACCTATCTCTATTCTCTTCTGCACGCTCTCTTCACCACTCACAGGGACTGTTACACACACTCTGTAGGAAGTAGTCACATGGGGAGAGGAAGTGTAGCATCACATTTAGTTAGTTCTTCTCTGTTTCTCAGTGGAGCAGGACACACACAGATCAGGCATCCCTGCTGTACTTAGCCAGGAGCCTGGCTCTGCCAGGTTCCCTGTCCGGGACAGACCAGTTGTGGTAGTGGACAAACGTATGGAGAACACAAAGACTCTTTTTCTAACAGCTACACTTACAGTCAAGATGCAATTCTAAACACTAAAGGAGGACAAGTCAGAGAACACCCCAACCCACGCCGTGAATCTCTCGAAACAGTGCAGGGTGGTATCCTAGATAGAGGAACTGACCCCGACAGAGCAAAGCAGGCATATCTAAGGCCTACTGTTAGGCTAGGGACAGGGAAACACAAGGACAGGTGAGCCCTGAAGCTGGCACCTGCCCCACTGCCCCTACCTATTTGCCTCAGATGCTCTAATATAGCAAACGGACAACTGGACGGCAGTCCCTGATCTCACTAAAGTGAAAACACAAAACAATGAAGGGAAGTCAGAAATCCGGGTCAAAACCAGCCGAGCAGCAAAGTACAAAATCGTGTCCAAAGGGGTAGTCAAATTGTTAATAGCAAAAGTCAGGTTACCAGAAAATGAATACAGGGAAATGCTACATCAAGTAACACTAGGGTGAGCTAGGCACTTTCACAGGCAAGAAACATGAGTCAAGTGTAGATACTTATAGGACTACAAGTCCCAGCCCAGCCCAGATACTGACAGCTAACTGGGAGAGTCAGAAGTCAGTCACAATCACTCTGATCAAAAACACCTAGTGCTGATCTGCTGGGTGAGTGCAACACTGGACTCTGCTATAACCAGGAATAGCAGAGCAGAGTAAAAACATGAAAAGCAGTCTGACTGCTATGGACACCGAGCTGAGCGCATGACTCGAGTCCTAACACCTACGACTCACAGCGCAGGTGACAACGAGACACACTCGGACACTTAGCTCAACTGTGGTAACCAGGACTGGGGCTTGTGTCACCCTTGTAGGACAGGTAACCCAACACTGCAAGGCAGAAGGTGGTTTAGCGACACTCATGTCAACAAGTATTCTTCTCTCAAGTATTTCTTCTCACAAGTTCCAGCAGAGCACATAACTAAACTGTGTTGGGGCTCTCCCGACAAACTCCTCTCCACTTCTCTGAACTCTTCTCTTCTACTAAGCACTCAACTAAACCAGAACTCCTCTATTTTGCCTCAGCAAGTCAGTATCTCACAGCACAGATTCAGTGAACTTAAGTTTGTATCTCGGGAGTCACTCGTTACCTTATTATCCTGTATTGCAAGAGACTTGTCAATAAAGATCAGCTTATTCTACTGGGAGTGATAATTGCACCAGCACCTACACACAGACTACACCATCATTGGGTCAATTTCCCCTCTCTGTGGGTGGTGGTACCGGAAGTCTGGGTGGGTCATCTGTCCACTCTGGACCACCGTCATAAGAGCCCAAGGGACCCATCACAGCCCGGCAGGTCATTGACCATTTGGGATCAATATAGCCAGCCACACACACTAAAAGCAGGTATACCATCACACCTGTGTGCTGAGTTAGCACTGGCGTCACAACTACAACTGGCTGAGTTAGGATGCTTATCAACATAACATCATCTCACCTAATATACCCGTCAAGCCGCTTACCATATGTGACTACTTCATGAGCTCCACTCTAATAGGAAGAGGTCATAGTAATGCAACTAATTTCACAAAGAAAGATTTGCATTTGAAGGATGATGGACAAATTCATCTCTTTTGCAAAAACATATAGGGGGGATTATTATTTTTTTCCTGTCAATTATTACACAAATGTTATAGAATGCATCTAAGTTCAAAGTTTTTGCACAATTTTGTTTGCCTAACAGAGAATGCCAATGAAGCAATAAAGTACTGCTTCACTGTTTTTGCAAAAAAAAAAAAAGCAAATGATAAATCACACAGACTTTGACTAATCACAAACCATGCTCTATTGTAGCAAATAAAAGAGAAGAGACAAACGTGGCTAAAATAAAACATATTGTGCACGCCATTAAAGGCATAGTTCAGCAAAAAGAAAAAAAAAATCTTTCAAATCAATTGGTGCCAGAAAGTGCCAAAGATTTGTGATTAACTTCTAATAAAAAAAATGTTAAGTCTTCCAGTACTTATCAGCTGCTGTATGTCCTGCAGGAGGTGGTGTATTGTCTCCAGTCTGACACCATGCTCTCTGTTGCCACCTCTGTCCATGTCAGGAACTGTCCAGAGCAGCAGCAAATCCCCATAGAAAACCTCTCCTGCTCTCCAGACTGGAAAGAATACACCACTTCCTGCAGGACATACAACAGCTGATAAGTACTGGAATACTTGAGATTTTTTAATAGAAGTGAATTACAAATCCCTGATGCTTTCTGGCACCAGTTGATTTGAAAGAATTTTATTTTGCTCAACTACCCCTTTAAAAAAGTCACAGCCATCCATTATTAGCAAAATAAAATAAAATAAAGGTTACGTCATCTGTACTGCAGGGAGGAAGCCATGAAAACTAAAACCCCGAAACAAATCTCAAAAGTTTCAAGATTACTTATACATCTATTCCCCCCAAGTAATAAAAGTTGAGCCCACAGCAACATGAACTGTAACATACAAAGTTCTGGCCTTGGAAGGCAGAGATGAGAATACAGAAAGCATCACCATGTCCTCAAGGCCAAATATGGCTGCTCAACGGCGAACGCCTTGGCTAACGCTAGGGTGGTCGCTGTGAGTGGCATTGGTCCTCTCTCTGCTTCGGCAGTGAGAGGATATTTGTCCTGAACCTTTGCAGGTGCCTTCTGGCCCGGAAGGGGAGGGAATGTGGTTGGTTGGGGGCCCATCTCTTTTTAGAGTGGGCTTGCGATAGACCGCATCCTTGTTGCACTTTTTTGTGTGGCACGTCTGCACCTTTTTGTGCACTTGGGTGAGAGCACGCTCCTCGGACTCTCGAAAAAAAAAAAAAAAAAAAAATGTCCTCAAGGCCAAATAGGTCAGGTCCTTGCGGAGTTAATGGTTAATTCTTCATGTTTCCTCCAGTTCTGTTTGTCATCTTAGAGGGTTCTCTTGATTTTAGCATTTACCTTCCAGTCTCGGCTGAGAGGTCAGGGTCACCTCTCAGCGGAGGCCTCTGTATTGTCCAGCGCTCCACTCTTTAGACCAGTTACGTATTGAGGCTATGTTACAAGTCATTTCTGTTTTATTATAGTACTGAAATGAAAATCTTACTTTTAATCTGTTCCATTTAATAGACCATTAAGTGTTATCTCTAATGACTTATTTATTTAACGGATACCTGGGTAAAATGACATTTCAGATGGCTGCCGCCGTCTTACCTACTGCATCCATTAAAGGGGTAGTTCACTCAATCAACTGGAGAAAGTGCCAGAGATTTGTAAATTACTTCTATTAAAAAAATCCCCAGCCTTCCAATACTTATCAGCTGCTGTATGTCTTGCAGGAAGGTGGTGTATTCTTTCTTTCAGCCAATACTGTTGGCTGAAAGATAATTTAGCCAACAGCTATCTCTCTCACCCTCCCCATACACATGAAAAACTAGTACAGCCGAACATTCATGTATTCCCTATGGAAGTGAAAATCTATCACACTCAACCCCTATTCTGACCAACATCGTAATACGAGCCCCCCCCCCCCCCCCCCCCCCCCCGTATCCCCATCCTGATACTGTACTGAGTAGAAATCCCTCTCATTTTAACACATTTCTCCCTGATTAACTCTGCCGTGGTGGGACACTTTCTATCTTGTCTCCTTTTACCAAAGACCCTGTAGAACTGCAGAGATCCTCCTGTGGAAGCGAGCAGCCTTTTCCCATCTCCCTTCTGCAGGAGGACTGTGTGTGAGTGAGGCTGTAGAGCTCTCCCACTCCAGTGTTTAGGTAGCCTAGATCCTGCATGTATGACCACTGCTTCACTCTGACCCTTGAATTAACTCCTTCACCGATAGCTGCTTCAGACAGTACCACAAAAAGCAGGTTTGCCACCTGGGGAGTTGTGTGTGGAGGGAGAGTTAACTGATTAACCCCTTCTTTACTGATACAGTGTTTTTTACAGAACACTTTCCTTACCTTATTTTGGGTGGTGGGCCTTTGAGGCAAGAGGCAGGGACAGTGGGCCGGACTAGTCAGGGCTCACTGTCCTTGTTTATATGTGCTATTTGCCTCTCCTGACATATACAAGTGATTTCAATTACAAGCACATTCCCGGAACAAATTATGCTAGTAATCCAAGGTTTCACTGTACTACATGATTGTAAAGGTAAGGTCCCTTGCACACATCCATAATTTACTGTCCACAGTGGACCCAATATAATCTATGGGCCAAAGCACATGACTATGGATTCCAGACGGAGTCCAGACGGTTCATGATATGGTCTTGATTTCTATTGGTCCATGATTGTAGACAGCCCCTAGATTAAACTGCAGACTGCAAATTCACCACAACCATGTGCAGGAGGCCTGATGGATGGTAGCCATGGTTTACAAAGGAGCTGAATGCTCAAAACAGTAGAAAAAATTCCCTTCATGTTTTCTTCCTTTATCTTGGCGATAAATTGTAGTAGTAATAAATGCTATCAAAAGTATATATACCCCGCAAACAACATAAAAAAAGATCTCACAGCAAACTTCACTAAAACTTGATCCAAGAAAAAGATAAAGCAGTCGGCACTACCTGTTATAAGGCTGGACCTCTATGGTGTGCTTCTTGTATGGGAGATATATAGGGTCTATATACGGGTTGCTACTGCACAGCTGAAGATACTTAGAATGCCCATAAATCATCCACCAAGAAGAAAGAAAGCTGTGGGCACTCACCGTTCAGTAGACCAACTTTATTCGCGTAAACTGTATACAAAGTTCATTGTGGCAGGTAAAATGCGAAGAGACGCCAACCCCCCCTGCTATGACAGCTGTTTCACGCGACTCTACCGCGCTTCATCAGAAACTTGTTCTGCGAATTTTCATAATAATAATAACCTTACAAAAAGATCATTTTTCAATGAGTTTTCCAACCTGCGGAGCAGATTTTCCATAGTTGGTAATGAATATTTAGTCATTTTAGCAAGCTTTTACATTGATAATCTGAGCACATGGCTGGCGTCGGGCAGCTTTGTACATCCACGGGCAGCTTTGAGTCATCATACACATTTGTAACATTACATCACCATTACAGTGCATACCCCCAATGTCCTCAATTCAGTGCAGCTATAATCTGACTCAACTCAGGCAAGAAATATTCAGAGGCTTTAGAGGCGGCTGCATTACTGAAATGTTTTTTAAGAACATTTTTTTTCCCATAAAAAGCAATTAAGAAAACTGTCTATGTGACTCCCCCACATCGTGCCGTATGTACAGCTACTGATGCATTGGTTCCCTACTAATAAGGATAATCCCCCATCCCCGGGGCCCAGCACATTAATTCCCGGAGCACGTCAGGATTTCACCTTGTCAAGGTGTCAGATTCTACAAATATATGTAGTCTCATCAGAATTTTATCTTGTGATGATGCCAGATTCTTTAATGTTTTAGTTAACATATTATTTATATGGCATCTACATATAAAGCCCATGTTTAAGTGTTTTGTTTTAAAAAATGAAATGAAATTATTATTTAAATTAAAAAAAAAAATCTATTTTTTTCCATAAAAAAATAAATAAATAAACAAATATATAATGATAATAAATTTTATATATATATATATATATATATATATAGATAGATAGATAGATAGATAGATAGATAGATAGATAGATATTGTACTACTCACATTGACCAGTAGGCTTCGTGTTGGATGGAGGTTGCAGAGATCACTTCTCTGGAGTCAGCTGTTATGGCCTTTTTTACCATATGCTTCTTTATGTGTTTTCCTATTTATTTTCCATGTTATTATATTGTATATAATAAAAAGAAAATTTGGACTATTGACCATGGCCATCAAGCCTCACAATAGGCTTATGCTTCCTTTTTTCTAGAGATCACTTCTCAGCAGTCAGAGAGGTTACATCTGTTGAACATATATTGTTTTGACAGGTTTTTGGCCCTTTTTTTCCCCATGTGCTTCTTTATGTTAAATAAAATTAAAAATCTTGCAGTGTTCGAAGTGACCAGAGAGCCTTACAATAGGCGGACCCATCCCTTTCTGTGGAGATCTTTTTTTCGGCAGTCAGTAAAGTTATACCTGCTACTGTTTTGGTAGGCGATTTTTGGCTCCCATATGATTCTCTGCGTGTGTTTCTTTTTTCCTTTTCCATGTTATTTTATGGTATGTATTTTAGAAAACTCTTGCACTATACATAGTGATCGCTGAGCCTCACAATAGGTGGAAAATTGCTGTTTTGTGGTGATCACTTTTCAGCAGCCAGAAAAGCAATACGCTACCTTTTTAAAAAAGTATCATGCTTTGGTGTCTGTGGCCTTCTTTCCCATAAGTGTCTTTGCTAGGGCCAGTTCACACAGAGTAAAACTGGCGGAACTCTCTAACACGGAATTCCGCCAGCCTATGTGTCATACAGACAGTCTATGGGAGGGTCATGTGCCTCTTCTCTCCAAGCCTCTCTGCTCCAAAGAATTGACAATTCTTCCGAGCGGAGAGGCACAGAGAGAGGAGGCGCACGACCCTACCATAGACTGTCTGTTTTACTCCATGTAAACTGGCCAGTTTTACTCTATGTGAATTGGCCGTAAGGGTGGCTGTAAACAATGATCATGATAATTTTTTACTCCCATTATTGTCAAAAAGGGTTGTTTTTTCACTTAAAGAGGACCTGTCACCCCCCGTGCCGGGGTGACAGGCTCCCGACCCCCCGTTACAGCCCCCTATACTCACGTGATCCCGCCGGGTCCCGCTTCCTGATCCGGTCGGGTCACGGAGATATCAGCGCCCGAAGCCCGGCGCCCGCGCTGACAGCAGAGTCAGACGCCCATAGAGAATGAATGGGGAGTCCGATGCTCCGTCATTCTCTATGGGTTTCGGACTCTCCTGTCAGCGCACGCGCCAGGCTTCGGGAGCTGATATCTCCGTGACCCGACCGGCTCAGGAAGCGGGACCCGGTGGGATCACGTGAGTATAGGGGGCTCTAACGGGGGGTCGGGAGCCTGTCACCCCGGCACGGGGGGTGACAGGTCTCCTTTAAAAAAGTAATTGTGGCCTAAACACCAATGGTATAGCAGGTACACTGTCCAGTATGTTGTTTTTTTTTTCTGAATGGTCCAACAGGTGGACTCCTAAGCATTCTCTGTATGAGCATGCATATAGAGACAACAGTCAGCCACTGCCCACTGGACTCCTTAACCCACAATGAATGAATTGCACCTGATCTTTCTTATTGCAGCAAAACAGCTGCTTTATCATAAATCAGCCTGGCCATTTAGAATCAAGTAAAAAAAAAAAATCATGCCAACCAGTACGTCTTTATTGTTTCCTTCTATATTGCATCACAGTATTATGCAAAACGTGGCTGGTGAAAAAAAAATTATACTTACCCCGCAACTGCCGCTTACCATTTGGCTCCTTTAAATTCCCTGATGCTCATCTCTTCTACCTGCTTCTGGAATGAGAGGTTGAAGCAGAATCTGACCGCTCAGCCAATCAATGGCCGAGGAAGGACACCGATGTGGCCGGTGATTGGCTGAACGGGCAGGTTTTGCTCAAACCTTTAGTCTCAGATGCAGGTAAAAGAGATGAGCATCAGGGGACTGGAAAGAGAAGAACAGTGCTGCAGTAGGACTTGCAGATGACAGGGTAAGTAAGTATTATTATAATTTTTTATCAGGCTGAGCAATATAATATTACATTTTTAAAATCTGAATATCCCATTACGCAGGCCAAAGAAATACTGGCTGAACTTGGCAGGATTGCCCATCATCTAATTATGTGTGTGTATGTCCAGGTATAAGACCCCCCCCCCCCCATGTGCCTCATACTTTGTTCCCTAAGATAGATAGATAGATAGATAATAGGAGATAGATAGATAGATAGATAGAATCATTTATGTATTCTGCTCTCAATAAGACATTGTGTAAGCTTGTGAGTTAACAGTGACATTGTGTTTAGCCATAGCAACATCATACTGCGTAACTAGGGGTGGTATGAACTAGACCTTGTACAGTAATATTCTCCACAATAGTATACAATGTGCTGCAGAAAACCATTGGAAAGACAGATTAGTGGATTTTCTGGATTACACACATTCCCCAGGGACGTAATAGCTGTGTTCTGGAATTGATCATATTTGTTATTCTAGGGGGCACTAAAGAAGCAAAGCTGACTGTGCAGGTGGCAGTAAAGTGGCCAAATTACTGGAGAAAGGCAGTAAATAGTGCTTACTACTTTGCTATGGTCACTATTACTGTGTGTGCACTTAGGGCGTACTGGTTTTGTGTGAAGGCACTGTTACTATGATAAGGGCAATATAAAGGCACTATTACAGCGCAAAGCTAAAAAATAGTGCCTTGTGCAATGATGGAGTCACTATTACTATGTGTGGACATAAAGGCGGCTCTGTTAATGTGTGGCGGCACTAAGAGGGCACTATTACTGTGTAGGGAGAAATTATTCCTGTGTGGGGTACAAAATATGGCACTATTACTATGTATAGCACAGGGGCACTATTACTGTGTGGGGTACTGTTACTATCTAGTTACTATCTGTTGTCTAGCACTACTTTTAGAAGGTGTAACTATATATAGGGGAACCAGAGGTAGCAGCAAGCACAATGTTGGATGTAAAGTCTTTTTAGAGAGTGTGTGTTAAAGGTGCTGAAAAAGTCACAGAAATCTGGCCAGTATAATCTGTAAAGATGAGTTATTATTCTATTCCTGTATCTACCACTAGAGGGAGCTGAAGAAGGTATTTCATACTGTTTATGCAGTGAGCTCCAAAGCTCCCCCTAGTGGTCACTGCTAACAGACAGAAGTTTATCTTTCAGCTCTACCTGTATCAGAGCATTGAAGCTACCACTGCTATAAATATATACTATTTTATACCTAGAAAAATAGACCAACAAAACACAGCAATCGCTGAGCTCAGGGAGACCAGCGACAAAAAAATCAAATGGAGTACTCACTGAAGAGTCTCCACTGATGCATTGCCCCCTATAAATTTAAATATGCAAAAGAGGGGTCTGTGGAGCCTCAGTTACGAGTCTCAAAACACAGGAATAGCCAGATATCCCTCCAGGGGAGGAAAGTCTATTGCCAAGGGGGTGACTCCCAGTGGGGATTTCCATTAAGCTGTGACATACAAATAATTTTATATATACAACCTAAAACCCACTAACCATAGGGTGGCGTCCTGATAATCTGCCATTAGGTCTATGTGTGTTTGAGGCCGGATTAGCTGGAGTTCTGGGCCACGTTGTTTTGAATGCATCCTGTGGGTCCTGTTCAATTACCCTTCTTCCTTTCCTCTCTTTAGCAGAGTGTAATTGTGTATGGAATTACCATGAACATTACTGACGTGAGATAAAGTCATTTCAATGAGCTAATCTCTCTCTCTGCTAATTGAAATGTTGATTTTGTATAGGGAGAGAACGGTGCGGCAGCCATGCACAGCTTCTGTCCATTCTTTCTTGCATTAATGAGGTTGCCTACCAACAGTCCCACAAATATGTCAATAAATTCAGAGAATTAACCCCTGAAGAAACACAACTCATTATGAGTTTTAGGGCACAGTGTATTTTTCCATTATTTCCATTATTCCCTTATTGCTGTATTGTCTTTGTTATTGCTTATATTCTGGATTTCATATTCTTAAGCAGATCATTCTCACAGTTGCATTTATGTCTTCTTTATTTTTTCCTTATAATTCCTTAAATACTTTTAACAATGTTTTAGTTTATTTTATGGGTTGTTAAATAGCATCTGTTGTGTTTTTTTTTTTTTTAAGAAATCACCAGAGGTTGTGATCACAAGCAGTTTTGCCATATACTTAGAGAAACTTGAAGAAAAATGAAGCTATGTTTAAATCAATGGTATACATCAATTAAACATATGGCCAAACTGTGCTCCATGTTCCCTCCGTGACAATATTTGGTCTTTTCCTTGATCAAAAAAAGAGACCAAACACGATAATTTGCCCAATCGAACGATTAACGATTTTGAAGTAACGATTTGGTTTTTCTAACGATCAGCGTTTAGATGGAACAATATCGTTAGAAAAATCGTTATTGCGATTGTTTTAAGATCGCTTAAGCCTATCTCACATATAGGTTGAATTGTTGAAAGACTGCTTACACAAAGCGATCTGCGAATTTTCAGTGAACGACCAACAATAATTTGAGCACTTGTTGAAAGATCACAATGAACGATTTATCGTTCGTTGTGTTTGCACAAGCCGATTATCGCTCAAATGCGATCGTTGTCGCTAAAATTCGAAAGATAATTGTTCCGTGTAAACGCAGTCCTTGTCCTTTGCCACTCACACAAGGAAAGACACCTGTTCATTCTACAGGTTGTATATCAGCTGAGGGCAATTCTATTATTAGCTCTGCAGCTTACCAGGAGACAATGCTATGTGTTATGTAACAATCAGTCAGTATAATGTCACTGTGTGGTTACAAAGGTTTTGGTGCTGTGTGACAGGAGAGCTGACCGTACAATGTGAGCACCCCAGAATGCCCTGCTACTGAATGTGGACATGCAGCAGCTATACACATGCGCAGTGAATACATGTTGTCCATCTAGGGAAAGGACTATTTATTTTTTGAGATTATCATTTGTGCTTTAAGCATAAACATATATGTATCCTATTACTATGAAATGCTAAAAGGGCAGACTAGATGGACCAGGTGGTCTTTTTCTGCCAAAAATCTTCTATGTTTTATGCTTCTAAAGACAATCATTCAACTGCTCATACAGCTCAATGCAAAACATATTATGAGATAACCCCGTTAAAGTGAATCAGTCAGCTGACGCTGTTAAATAACTGTTACATGGGTCAAAGAGACACATGGGACCTTTCATGCATCTGTCTGTGCTTCCAGAGAAAAGCTTCTTTTCTCCTGTGCAAAGTGTCAAAGAGGCTAAGCTTCGGACCTGCTGCAAGCTGTAATGCCTCCTCTCTCCTGACCCCATCCCTAACTCTGCTGGATTGAAAATCATCTGGAAGGAGAGTCCCAGGGTCAGGAATAGAATGAGGCACAAGAAGGCATTCTAGCTTGCAGCACTTCAGGAGTTTGGAAACGTCTCTTTGATCTTTTGCACTAGAGAACAAAGGCATTCCTGTACATTCTGGAAGCACAGACAGATGTATGAAAGGTACCATGTGTCTCCTCAAAGACATTCCTCTACATGCCGGAAGCAAAGACAGCTGTAGGAACGGTACCATATGTCTCCTCAAAGACATTTCTGTACATTCCGAAAGCACAGACAGCTGTAGGAACGGTACCATGTGTCTCCTCAAAGACATTCCTGTACATTCTGGATTTGGTGGTTTCCTTACAGGAGCCACCCCTTGGATATCTGGCTAGTCCTGTGTTTCGAGACTCTTTGATGAGGCTCCACGGGGTCTTCTTTGGCATATTTATGTTTGCCAGGGGGCAATGCATCTAGGACTTCACTGCTTTGAGCGCTTTCACTAGCAGCCGGCAGTGTTGTCGTTTGGCTGGTCTCCCTGAGTTCAGCAATCTGTTTCTCTTATGGCTCTACTAGGCATTGCTCCCACCTAGCCAGAATCCTGCTCCACACTGATGAGGGGCAACACCCCAAAACAGTTGTATGTGGATGGATACCTGGCCTTGGTTTTTCTATTGTCATTACATTGACTTATAGGCATGGCCGGCGTTAGGGGGGGGCAAGCAGGGCAAATGCCCAGGGCCCCCATCCCCCAGGGGCCCCCTAACGCAGTTCCAGTAGGAGAGGAGCACAGGCAGCGTCCTGCAGCGTCTGGGAGTGATCCCCGGCTGCTGCCATCAGGGGTCACGCAGAGGCTGCAGGACGCTGGGCTGGTGTCTGCTCCGTGTGTGTAGCTCCCCCTCCCCCTCCCTCCAGCTCCTCTCTGCACGTGACTTCCTGCTCTGGTGTGGAGCTGTCGGGACGATGGAGGAGAGGGCTGCCGGGTGAGGATGACAGCCTGCTGCTGCTGCAAGGAACATGAGGGGGATGTACCACTACACCCAGCATGCTAGAGGGGGTAAGTATACTGTATATGTAGTGTGTAATGTGTATGAATGTAGGTGTATAATGCATGAATGTAGTGTGTGTTACATGTCCTGTGTATAGTGTGTGGGCTGGATGGTTTGTATCTGTATAATGTGTTTTCATGGATGTGTGTGTGTGTGTGTGTGTATATATATATATATATATATATATATATATATAATGTGTGTGTGTGTGTGTATATATATATATATATATATATATATATATATATATATATATAGCTGTTTGTGATTGGGTGAATAAATCCTCACTATACACTACTGGAGTGCCGTCCTCGTGTTAAATTTTTTATATATATATATATATATAATGGTGTGTGTGTATATATATATATTATATATATATATATATATATAAAATGGTGTGTGTGTGTGTATATATATATATATATATATATAAATAATGGTGTGTATATATATATATATATATATATATATATATATATATAATGGTGTGTGTGTATATATATATATATATATATATATATATATATATAATGGTGTGTGTGTATTAGCACTGCTGACTCCAAGTGTTGAGGTGAATAGACTGTATATAGGAGCTGCAGCCATTCTCTGGCCTCATCAGTCCTATGTAATTGCTGCAGGTGACCACTGAGGCCGCTGATTGGCTGCAGCTCCTATGTATATAAGGCAATACGGTGAGAAAAAAAAATAAGGTGGTATTCAGTCCTTAGGTGGTGGTCACTGTATGGCGGTAATATTGGTCTGTATATAGAGTCATTATGTGGCGGTCACTCTTTGGCATTAATATTGCTCTGTATATAGTGTATATATAGTCATTACTGCCATAGATTGACTACCACATAATGACACTATATACAGACCAATATTACCGCCATACAGTGACCACCACATAATGACTATATACACTATATACAGACCAATAGTACAGCCATAGAGTGATCGCCACATAATATTGGTCTGGATACAGAGTCATTATGCAGTGGTCAATCTATGGCGGTAATATTGGTCTGTATATAGTGTGTATATAGAGTTATGTGGCGGTCACTCTATGGCGGTAATATTGGTCTGTATATAGTGTGTATATAGAGTTATGTGGCGGACACTCTATGGCGGTAATATTGGTCTGTATATAGTGTGTATATAGAGTTATGTGGTGGTCACTGTATGGCAGTAATATTGGTCTGTATATAGAGTTATTATGTGGTGGTCAGTCTATGGCGGTAATATTGGTCTGTATATAGAGCCATTATGCGGTGGTCACTCTTTGGCAATAATATTGGTCTGTATAAAGTGTCATTATGCGGTGGTCACTCTTTGGCATTAATATTGGTCGGTATATAGTGTATATATAGTCATTACTGCCATAGATTGACCACCACATAATGATATTGCCAAATTGCCGCCATACAGTGACCACCACATAATGACTCTATATATAAACTATATACAGACCAAAAGTACAGCCATAGAGTTACAGACACATAATATTGGTCTGTATACAGTGTATATAGAGTCATTCATTATACAGTGGTCAGTCTATAGCGGTAATATTGGTCTGTATATAGTGTATATAAAGAGTCATGCGGTGGTCACTCTATGGCGGTAATATTGGTCTGTATATAGTGTATATAAAGTCATTATGGGGCGGTCACTTTTATGGTGGTAATATTGGCCTATATATAGTAAAGTTTTCTTCAATAACGGTATGGAGGTAATATTTGGTCCTGATTATAGTGATTTTTTTATTTTATTTTTTTAATGCAATTCATATAAATAGTTCTTGTGTTTACACCACTAGCGGCAGTCCTGGCATGTAGTGGCAGTCCCATAATGTAGCGGCAGTCCCAGAATGTAGCGGCAGTCCTGCCATGTAGGGGCAGTCCCATAATGTAGGGGCAGTCCCATAATGTAGGGGCAGTCCCATAATGTAGCGGCAGTCCCGGCATGTAGGGGCAGTCCCGGCATGTAGCGGCAGTCCTGACATGTAGCGGCAGTCCTGACATGTAGCGGCAGTCCTGACATGTAGCGGCAGTCCCGACATGTAGCGGCAGTCCCGACATGTAGCGGCAGACCCATAATGTAGCTGCAGTCCTGACATGTAGCGGCAGTCCTGGCATATAGCGGCAGTCCCGGCATGTAACCTTCTGAACTGAGTAAGGGCCCTAATACATGGAGCGAAAATTGTCCGAATCAGGACGCTATCGCTCTGAGAGGACACTGGGGAACATAATCAGGTAGTATATATCACAGACAAGGCCTGAGGATACCGGGGGACCTTAATCAGGTAGTATATATATATCTTTATTGTTTACTATATACAGCAATGATTGCACACACATCACTAATGATATACTGTATATATACACATAGGGGGGGAAATTTATCAAACATGGTGTAAAATGAAACTGGCTCAGTTGCCCCTAGCAACCAATCAGATTCCACCTTTCATTACTCACATTCTAAGTAGGTGGAATCTGATTGGTTGCTAGGGGCAACTGAGCCAATTCTTCTTTACACCAGTTTGATAAATCTCCTCCATAGCTTTTGCTGCATCATAAAAGAGCCATGTAGTAGGCTCTCTAAGCGAGCTCCATTCTACCAGATTGGCGCTCGCTTCTGCGGAATATCAGGCCGTGTAATACGGCCTTAAAAGTGTCCGTACACTTCCAATAACTGCTGGCTGAACAATCCTTCAGCTGACAATTATCTGTCCCATCCGGTCCCGTCCTCCCCATACACAGAAATTTGGCACATCTGAGTGTTCCTGTGTTCTCTATGAGAGGGGAAAGCCATAGCCATACAGATCTGATGCCGGCTTATCTCTGAGAACAAAGAGGTTGGGCGTTGATTTTCCATCAAGCTCGACCCCCTATGTCCACTGATATCATCTGTCAGAGGACTGTCCAGAGAGCCCCATACACCTTACACTGATGGCCGAACCCACCAGGAGCAACAGGTACCACCAACAAAAGAGTAACATGTATGGGGACCTTAAATTGTTGCTAAAATATTTCAGCATTTGGGGCCCCACCTTTAACTTTGCCCAGGGCCACATCTAGTCTAAAACCGGCCCTGCTTATAGGACCACTTAATATGGTGGTTTTGGTGGTTTCCTTACAGGAGCCACCCCTTGGCTGGGCCCTTCCCAGAGGGATATCTGGCTAGTCCTGTGTTTCCCGACTCTTTGATGAGACTCCATGGGCTCTTCTTTTGCATATTTATGTTTCCCAGGGGGAAATGCACCTAGGACGTCATTGCGTCGAGCCCTTTCACTAGCAGCTGGCAGTGTTGTTGTTTGGCTGGTCTCCCTGAGATCAGCGATGTGTTTTATGTACATTCTGGAAGCACAGACAGATGTATGAAAGGGAATCATATGTCTCCTCAAAGACATTCCTGTACATTTTGGAAGCACAGACAGATTTATGAAAAGTACCATGTGTCTCCTCAAAGACATTCCTGTACATGCCAGAAGCACAGACAGATGTATGAAGGGTACCATGTGTCTCCTCAAAGACATTCCTGTACATTCTGGAAGCACATACAGATGTATAAAAGGTACCATGTGTTTCCTCAAAGACATTCCTGTACATGCGGGAAGCACAGACAGATTTATGAAAGGTATCATGTGTCTCCTCAAAGGCATTCCTGTACATTCTGGAAGCACAGACAGCTGTAGGAAAGGTACCATGTGTTTCCTCATTCCTGTACATACCGGAAGTACAGACAGATGTATGAAATGTACCATGTGTCACCTCAAAGGCATTCCTGTACATTGTGGAAGCACAGACAGATGTATGAAAGGTACCATGTGTCTCCTCAAAGACATTCCTGTACATGCTGGAAGTACAGACAGATGTATGAAAGGTACCATGTGTCTCCTCAAAGGCATTCCTGTACATTTCGGAAGCACAGACAGATGTATGAAAGGTACCATGTGTCTCCTCAAAGACATTCCTGTACATGCCGAAAGCACAGACAGCTGTAGGAAAGGTACCATGTGTCCCCTCAAAGACATTCCTGTACATGCCGAAAGCACAGACAGCTGTAGGAAAGGTACCATGTGTCTCCTTGACCTAACAGCTATCTATCAGCGTCAAGGTAACTGTGGAACGTAACTTGCACCTGACAGATTCCCTGACATAAGAAAATGTGTTCTTTGTGTATCCACCTTGTCATCTGTATGTGTACTGCGCATGCTGAAATACACACAAGCATTCCAAATGAAATGCAAATAAGTGGGAAATTGGTCTGACTGACATTAGGAGAGGAGAAGGTATTACAGTGTAAATGCTAGGAATATAAATGGCTATTTGACTTTCTCTGGGCGCTGCTTATGTACATAGCTGTACTGGGCAGGCCGTATCTCCACTGCCGCAATCTCCATGAGGCTTACAGCATCTCCAGTGCACCAGGTGTTAAACAGACTCTGCTCCTTTCTGATTCCCATCACAATACAATATCACATCTGCTCGGCTGAGTAAGTATAAATCCACAGCAGACCGGGGAAGAGAGGACACAGAGGCATTCTCATTGTAATGTATTCTTGTAGCATGGCCAGACACAATAGAAAGAACAGGTCTAGTGGACAATCAATATCAGAAATCAATGCTGTTCAGTACAAGCATTTACAGGGCCACAGAGGGCAGGATTTAAAGGGATTGCTCTACTCTCACTAATCCGTCTTCCCTTCACTAAACTTTCCCCTCTCTCATCCATCCTGAATGCAGCAGGCTTATTGGTACACCTATTGCTCCATCTGTGTCAACTACTGCACTGGATTAACATTCACTATAGACTACAATTTAAAGGGGTTATTCTACAAGATTCTTGTCCATAAGGAGGGTCACAGCACTGTTTTGTGTAACATAGCTTCAGCTTCCTTACTTTCCCTTCACATAGATGACTATAAACTCCAGAACAACCTTTGCCAGAGGTGATACACTTCCTGCCGACATAAAGACCGCACCTCTACCCTGATACCCATTGGTGATACCATCATGATCTAAGGGTTCCCTGCCGTCACCGAGCTCATACAGCACGCCGTTTGTAGAAGCACAAGTAACCATCAGACCTGCTGCTATGACTCTATAGGGTACGGGGCGCTGAGGATCCTTCATCCTCAGCACCATTTTCTGTATATAGGAGGTTGTTTAATATGCTAATTAGGCATTTCGATGACTGAGGGCACCCTCAGTGCACTGATCCACCATGAACAGCCTGGCCTTCTTAATATTATTAGTAGGGACGAGCTGGTGGAGCGAATTGGTGCACTGGGGGTGGTAGCCCCACCCCCAGTGCACTTGAACACCTCATTAGCATAACAAATTTATGACCTGGGGTCATTGATTCCTCAATGCCCAGGTGGTTTTAGGACATTAGCTTACCCTGCGCGTCCAGCCTTCTCTTCCTCTCCCCACTGACCTCCGTAGCCAGGAAACCAGAAGACTGAGGCTTCCAGTTTCTATGGCTTCCATCGGGGCTCTGAAATCAGTTTGCAGAGCCCCAATGGACAGCAGAGAATTCTCCCTCAGTAGAGGGAGAATTCTCTGTCAGAAGCCCTATAGATGCTGCGGTCATGCTGACTGCAGTATCTATAGGGTTAACTCTCAGCACCGGAGCGCTGCTCCGATGCTGAGTGTTGTGGCAGGTCTCCGGCTATCACTGATAGCCGGGACCCGCCGCAGATGACACAGGTGCAGCTCCTGCGCCTGTGTCAACCTGGATCGAAAATTAATGTCGCTGCGGCATCAGGCATAGGCTGTAGCTACTTTAATTTACAGTGTGGCAGCGGAAGGGGGTTAAATAAACTGTTAAAGTTCTATAGTCACCCTCTTTTGATATGCTGCAGTTCAAATGTACCTGTATAAAACATATCTTTAACCATTTTTCAGGAGTTTCCCTGTAGCCTTGGTTACAAAGAGATTTTTACTCTTTTCACTGTTTGACTTGAACCATGTGGTTAAAGGGGTACTCAAGCGAAAATCTTTTTCTTTCAAATCAACTGGCTTCAGAAAGTTATATAGATTTGTGATTTACTTCTATTTAAAAATCTCAAAACTTCTCATACTTATCAGCTGCTGTATGTCCTGCAGGAAGTGGTGTATTCTTTCCAGTGTGACACCGTGCTCTCTGCTGCCACCTCTGTCCATGTCAGGAACTGTCCAGAACAGGAGAGGTTTTCTATGGGGATTTGCTACTGCTCTGGACAGTTCCTGACATGGACAGAGGTGGCGGCAGAGAGCACAGTGTCACACTGGAAAGAATACACCACTTCCTGCAGGACATACAGCAGCTGATAAGTATGAGAAGACTTGAGATTTTTAAATAGAAGTACATCACAAATCTATATAACTTTCTGAAACCAGTTGATTTGAAAGAAAAAGATTTTTGCTGGATAACCCCTTTATCCAGCGCTATAAAAACACGGCCACTTTCTTCCAGGGACAGCACCACTCGTCTCCAATTTGGGTGCAGGTTTTGTAACTTAGTTCCATTGAAGTGAATGAAGCCTAATTGCAAACCCCACCTGACCTGGAGACAAGATTGGTGCTGTCTCTGGAAGAAAGTGGCCATGTTTTTGTAGCGCTGGATAGCCCCTTTACGGCTAAAGTACGTAATAGTGAAAAGTTGCTGGGAATTGAATTGGCCAGTACACTGTATGCCACAGAAAGAAAGTCAAAGTCTAAGTCTGTGCACTGAAGCCAACAACTACTATGCCTCACAAGAAATCGTTTCCCATTATAGAATGGCCAAGTAAGAGTCCGAAGCTTCACTCTAAACAGCAATTATATCTGATGGATCCATTCCTAGGAAATGACAGATTTCTTGCTGGGTAAAATGTGAAGAGTTTAATAGCATGAAACACTTATGTAAGAGGTAATCTTTCTCCTCTAAGAGGGTCCTCCAATGTCTCAGCCTGTCACCATTACATCCACTAATGAGTATCTACAATTTAAAGAAAAATTATATGTTAAAATAACATTCAGTAGCTGGACAGTGTTCTTAAAGGGAACCTGTCTTATTGACTGAGCTGTTATACCAGTGGCATGTCATAGTGCAGGCTGAGCAGATTGATAGTTTTGTAAGAAAACATTAGGTATAACTTGATTTATTAAAATCCATGTTCAATCCGAGGTTAGAAGTCCAGTGGGCGGCCCTACAGGCTCATACAAACTGTCAATCACTAAGAAGGACCGCCCATTGGACTCCAATCCATAGAAAGAGCAAGGGTTTTAACCAATAAGTTAGGGTGATATTCCACGGGCAGACTAGGGCCCGATCAACAATGTAAATGAGCGCCCATCTGCTAGATTCGGGCTCGTTAACTGGGCCTATTCCACGGTCCGACAATCATTTAGCAAGGGCTGCAGGGACATCGTTACCGATGTTCTTGCAGCCCTTGTTTCATACTTTACCTCACCAGGCTGCATTTCATTCCCTTCTCCCCGATTCCCGCACTGCAGCAGCTTTGGAGCGGCCTGTCTGAACTGACAGACCACTCAGCCAATCACTGGCCAGTGATTGGCTGAGCGGTGTGTCAGTTCAGACAGGCCGCTCCGAAGCTGATACTGCCGCGCGGGAGAAGAAATGCAGCCTGGTGAGGTAAAGTATGATATTTTCAAATCGTCGGTCGCTATTAGAGATGAGCGAACTTGCCGGATTTCTGGTTCGTATAAATCAGAAGAACCAGGGAATCAAACGCCGAGATTTCTCGTTCATACAAACCAGAAATCCGGCAAGTTTGCTCATCTCTAGTCGCTATTCCATGTAGCGATGCGCGGGTGGCGACCGATGATTTTAGGTTTGAACCTAAATGAACGATCAGCTGATGACAACGATCACCAGCTGATTGTTCAATCTATTCCACTAAGCGATAATCGGATTATCACTCCGTAGAATAGGCCCCTTACAAGGTATATTTAATATTTTCCCACAATCAGTTCAACTCTTCTTACTCAAAGAAGAACATAATTTTTATGAAGATCATTTCCCTTTAAATTGTGTACTGTTTATCACCATGGCCTCAAATGTCTCAGGAAGTGATCTTTCTTGGGTCAGCTGACTTCCTGCGGACTACAGGATGACATCATCACCTATCCAATTCTGCCGGGCAGCTCACAGACCCCTCCTCACCCAGCTCTATCTTTTTGCTGCTACTACCTAGTACTGATACTCCTATCTCTATGAGGTCAGTAGCTATGCTTATTTTCAGAAACGCCCAAAACACAATAAAAATGCAAAAAATGCGATAGAAATGCAAAGTGTTGATATAGCTTGAAGACTTTGAATCTTCATATAGGTCAAATGTATATCACATAAGACAAAAAGAGTGGTCACTGTATTCATCAGTGGTAATAATTTACATGGCTGCACATAGGGTAACAGAAGCTAAGAGGCAGGAGTGGTGTGCAACAGGAATAAAGAAAATATAGTAGAAAAAACTCTGTGGCACTCACCCAAAAAGCCTTTTCATTGCTTTTATTACTGCTTCATAATCCTAAACACATGAGGACAAACAAGGGCAAACTCCAGAAAAGAGTCAATGGTAACGGCTGTTTCACACCGTCTGGTGCTTTGTCAGGCCACGCCCACAACTTAAAGGTCACATGATATAAATACAACCTCAATAGTCAATTGTTACATTTAATGCACAAACACAACCAGATATTAAAAATAAGTTGTTTTTTTTTGCAAACACATTAAGTAATTGTTTTATTGCGTGTTTTTAATGAAGCGCTAATAAAAGCAATGAAAAGGCTTTCTGGGTAAGTGCCAGCATTTGTTTCTACTATACGCTGGACTATGATTATAGGTCAAACCAATTTCTGCTGATGACAATGGTTCTCTAAAAAAAAATCACTTAGAATAAGAAAATGTATGATAATGTACAACTACACATAATGTGAACTGACCTCAATGCACTTAGAGGCCGCAGCAGTTCAGTCTGCTGGAGTCCAGCCAGGTCATTACGCTGAAGACTTTACCTGAAAAGTCAGAGGCTTTATGGCTAATGTAGGCCACATTAGAAAATCATTTCAGTGTGGAAATAGGAATCAATATGGCTAAAAATCCAGGCCTACTAAAACAGGTAAACATAAGGCCTACACAAGGACCTCTACATTATTCTCTAATAGCCCATGCTGGGCTATAGAGTAGGGATGGTCCGAACCTGCCGAGGTTCGGGTTCGTACGAACCCGGACTCTCTGCAATGATTCCCGCTGTCTTAAACCTCAGTGCAGAGGGTGGACCGACTGGAAGGTGGACCGACTGGAAAACCGGGATACAGCCACAGGCTGTATCCCAGTTTTCCAGGCGTACTTCCCGCTGTATCCACCCTCTGCACGGAGGTTTAAGACAGCGGGAATCATTGCTGAGAGTCCGGGTTCGTACGAACCCGAACCTCGGCAGGTTCGGACCATCCCTACTAAAGAGGTAAAACTAAATAAGTTACTTAAAGTGCATATTTCACACCAGAATGAGGATAGATATATAGTATAGAAGACCATGCAGTAATTTACAGTGCAATAAATCATGGTGCCAGGTATATCTGAAAGTACCAGTGAGCACCAGTAAAAAAAAAAAAAAAAACTTTTTATAAAACTTGTGCGGACAAACTAGCTGATCTGATGTCTCCCATACATAGTGAGAGAAAGAGACCCTGCTCCTCTATCTCTTTCACATGTACTTAGAAGCAGAAGCAGCATAAAGGACGTTATATGGCAGAAGTGGGCAGTGTAAGCTGTGAATTAACAGGGAGAGCAAATACTTTAAAAAAAGTAGCAGCAGTATCCATGTGTCTGTATTTCTCTTTACCTGTAACTTAATCTCTTAAGATGTTCATATACCTTCAATAACTGACAGTTATCTCCCCCATTCTCTCGCCACGGCCAAGAGATCCTGTGTTCTCTATGGGAAGGGGATTGTTAAAGGAAAAGTCTGGCGATTTCTAAAAGCCAGCATCCTGCGGGGGGAGGGGGGGGAAATTGATTACAACAAGGAACTTACGTCTCCCTGTGCCCATGGAAAGCGGGAGGAGCGGCTGCGGGACCCCTGGTGGAAGTCATTTCCCCCCAAGTTGTGATGACGTCACAACTCAGGGGAAAATGTCTGTTATGACTGATGGACTGGCCGCTCGGCCAATCAGTGACTGGAGTGGCGTCCCACCTCAGTCACTGACTGGCCAGTCCATAAGCTGGGTCATTACGTGGACACCCGGGAGATCCCGGAAAATGTTGAGGGTCCCGCGGCCACTCCCGACTGAGGGCGCATGGGAGAGATAAGTTGTTACTTGTAACAACTCCTCTCCAGCTGTTACACTAACCACTGTGCCGGTCACTGCACTGGTAACCAATTAAGTCCAGAATTCAAACTCCTTACCCTCACCCATAAAGCTCTCCACAACTCTGCCCCCTTATCTCCACCTATCATCCTACCTGTGCTCTACATTCTGCTAATGATCTCACCCTAACATCTTCAATATTCAGAAAGTCCCACTCCCGCCTCCGAAACTTCTCTTGTGCTGCACCAGTTCTCTGGAACGCCCTACCCAAAGACTTCATACCCAATACTCACAGTTTCAAGTGTGCCCTGAAGACTCATCTCTTCAGGCTCGCTTATACCATTCTCTAAACTTGTTCCCCCTTCTGTTGTCCCCTCACTCTCTCTGACGGTTCCTGCACTTTATATGTTTTACTTGCAATCTGACATCGGCATGTGGCTGGCTCATCCTGTTCTTTCCAACTATGAACAATGGCTGCACCATGGACAAATAAAGCATTTGTGCCTGGTGTCGACCCCAGTTGTAGTCTGTAAGCTCCAACAAGCAGGTCTCGTATACACTCTGTATTTTTATTTTATTTTAATTTATTCTAATTATTTAAAGGGGTTGGCCACTTTATAGTAAAATTGCTCAGCGTACAGTATTAGTAAGTGTACTCACTGTATATACTGACAGAAGCTCCCTGTAGCTAATATTAGACTCCCCTCCTCCAGGCTGAGCTGTCCTGCTCTGTGGTGTTTTGGTCCATAAGATTGCTTACATGGAGAAGCATGTGACCATGCCCCGCCCCCCAGTGTCCACCACTGAGCCTGTATATGTCTATGGAGGACACAGTGGACAGGGCCTGGTCACATGCTCCTCCATGTCAGCCATTTTACGGACTGAAACAAAACAGAGCAGGGCAGCCCAGCTGGGAGGAGGGGAGCCTGATTTTAGCTCTATGAGGGACACAGGGACCTGCTGTCAGTATATACAGTGAGTACACTTAATAATACTTTGTACTGACCTATTTTACTATAAAGTGGCCAACCCCTTGAACTGTGTATTATGTGACCTCTGTACTTTATGTATAAATATTAATTTAAAAAAAGCGCTGCAGAATCTGTTGGCGCTATACAAATAAATATTAGTATTATTATTGTAATCAATTTCCCCCTCCCGCACCCCCATAGATCTGAACACTTCCTGGTTTTCTCTCCGCCATGCAACAATGCGGACACTTTTCAACAATTCCCCTCACTTGCAGGCTTGGTGGAGACCAACTGCCAATACTTCCTGGAGACTGAAGATAAACTGAGCATTACTGGCCCACCTTAGGGGTCATAGTAAGTCTATCTCTCTCAAACAGAACATTTTGAGAAATACTTGTACCTTCAGAATATATTTAATTTCACATAATGCATCAGTCCTAGTTTTCTAAATGGGACAACCTATTAAACTTTGGAATTGGAGAAAGACACATAAAAGCTTTCTGTATACTGTGTAGCCACATAGCAATGGCCGCACGCAGCCGACATTTCTGCATAGTAGCTGTATACACAAAACAGTATAATATATTTAATCATAGCAATTTAGAAAATTGCTTAATTTTCTTCCGGGGCAGAGAAGTTTGTTGGGTACTCCTCAGCTATTGTGCCTTTGGACAATGGTTAGTTTCCAAAGAGTCTAACCCTGCTGCTAGTAAGCTTTGACTTCCATTCTGTTATATTAGAGCCATAGAGAACAAACTACTAAAAGCTTTAAATAATTCAGCATTTTAGTTTGTCATAAAAGAAAAAACCTGAGAAGGCTAATACTGTTCAAGCAGAGATTGATGTGTTTTTCCAGATTTACAATGCTCTGAATCACTTACAGAACAGACAAGATGACTCTCCTAACATTGCCACGGAGGCATTTATCAGAGACTAGTGTTATAGATGTAAAGTGTTTCTGTATCTGTATATTATATATATATTATAATAATGTACACAGGGCTGAACGCAAACGTCACCACTGACCTTTCTATGCGCCAACTTTCCGCATAATTCCGATTGAGAGACTAAGCCAATGTGAACGTCCTTCTCACGGTAGACGGCTTATACTAAAGCGTTGCTATTTACATTTCTTGTACTTTATTATAGTTATATTATGGTTTTTGTTATGGTTGTCATCATTTGTATTGAGGCAAAGTTGCAGGTTTCTGTATATCATTACCGCTGCCTTTAGTTCTAGTCAACAATATTGGTTCCTCTAAATATTAAAGGGCGTCTGTGGGGAGGAGAAGATGGCTCAAGCTGTCTTTCCACATCTCGTATGTATTACTTTTGAGATGGGGGGGGGGCAGGTGTAAGTCCCAATCATTGTGATGACCAATAACAGCACAATGTCGCTGCAACACTCCAGCCAGGACCCTTTATTTCTCAATTACCAGAGAGGTGGTGGATGAAAACAATTACATCCACTTACCTCCCCCGGCTTCAGCACTGCCACCCAGATCCCACTGCTGTTCAGGTTCCTGGTCTCCGGCCACTTCCTGGTCTTGAGATGGGATTTGAGATCTGACCTCTAAGGGATGCTCAGCCATTCAGCAGCAGAAACGGTGTGGTGTCCCACTAGGGGTGTTACTATTATTCACACCCTTCACAAAAGTCTGTACTTTTTGTGGTCCTAAGTATAGTGAAAGTAGTCTTAAGACCTGACCACTAGATGTTGCTGTATTGTATGTTGATGTAAGCTGCACAGCTGAAGGATTGTAAAGGGTTATTGTATTAGTGTGTACCAGAACCTGTGAACCAATAGGATTTCTGCTTTCTTCTTTCCTATCACCTTTTCTCTTTGTTCTTCTGTTGCACTCTTTTCACCCTATCACAGTGCACTATACACGCTGTCGAGGAAGTCAGTCCCTTGGGTGGAGGAGAAGCAAGAGCTTTCCGTTTGGGACAGTAAGGCGAGAGGACACAAACCGGTTAGCTCTTCACAGCAGTCTTGTCCTGGCCCTGGCCCTCTGCCAGGTCCCCGAAGTGCAGTCTTAGCCAGTGCCCCACATGGGTAGGACGCAGGACAGTACGCTGTCACTAACTTTCTCTTACGTACCCGCACAATGCAGTGTTAAACCTCTTAGGGGAGGACTAGCCAAAAGATACCCTCAACCCACGCCGTGGATTAGAAAAAGTAACAGTGCAGCACAATATCTACTATAGAGCCACAGAGCCAGGAATTGATCCAGGTGGAGCAAAGTTGCAGTAAGCCTATGAACTCCATCTCACAGCGTGGGTGTCAGCAGGGAACCCTAAGCATTCCGCTCAGCCCAGGTAACACGGTCTGGGGCCTGTGTCACCCATTAGTACGGTTTAGCCAACACTAGTGGGCATAAGGTGCTGTGAAGGCTAAAGCAAAGGTCAATAAACAGGCACAGGTGTTCTTTTTCTACAAGTATATCCTCCAACATCACGGCAGAGCACATTACTACATGGGTTATGACTCTCACGGCATCCTCCTCTCTGCTACTCTACTTTAGCATGACTCTACCAACACAACTATCTCCTACTCAGCACTTATCTCGCAGATCTGGTTGTCTTATATGCAGGTGTTTATTGGAACTTTTGTCAAGTGTATACCAAAGATCCACTGTATTACCTGCTGCACATTTACAAGTAGTAAAGCAACTCATCGTTATCTCAGAGTCTGTGATTATTCATCACCACTAACACAGCATATACACCGCAACCTTTGGACAATTCCCCTTTCTGAGGGTGGCGGGTCCTATTATCCAGGAGGGTAATTACACCATTTTGGCCACCTGTGACTACATCATCTGTGAAACTAACCCAAGGGACCTGGTGCAAAACCCAGCAGGACAATGACCACAGGGGAAAAGGGTACAACCGGCCTTACACACTAAAAGCACCTGTGTGCCCACCAGGCACTGGCGTCACGTGACAACATAATAAGGTCTGGCTGTAACTCGGCCATCCACTACCGGAGTGGTGTCACAGTACAACACCTAGCAAGTGACCGGCCGTCCCTCCGCTATAACACCATCCGGGAGCACACCACAGCGGAACACCGCTAAAGGTGCTAAATGGCTGAGCGGGCCTACTCACGTCTTAGAGAAGTCCTGTCTCAGACCAGGAAGTGGAGCAGCAGGATCTGGGTGGCAGCACCAGAGCCGGGGAGGTAAGTGGTTGTAATTGTTTTCATTCACCCCCTCCCTGGCGATTGGGAAAAAAGGGAACAAAAGCTGTGATTTCAACTCAAATTACATTTTTTCATGTTGTTGTTTCAATCCATACTATACGCCATACACGGAACAAAATTAGGCTCTATGGGCAAAGGCAAAGGGGGACCCCTCTGCTTAAAGAGTACCTGTGTCGTTAAAAAGCAAACAAAAAAACCCAAACCTTTTGATATGTCATAGAAACATAAGGAGTTTTGACTAGTCAGGGTCATGAGATTTTTTTTATAGGTTTTGTTGCACAAATAATAATGTTTATATTAATATTTATAAAATTCTCATCTTATAAGATATTCAAGGAATAATGTTAAAATGTGACAGTTAAAAAAACTTTCGACATGTAGAGAGACAAAACTTTTTATCGGTCCAGGTGGGAGTGTTCAGACCCATACCGAGCGTGAGAAAAAGCTGTCAGAAGCCCATGCTCAGCACAGTACCCTTTCGGCTCTGTGTCACGTGACCCATAATGTAAGTCTATGAGGTTGTCTCTTTTACTGACACAGACCCAGACCAATCAAAATTTTTGACATGTCTGTCTGACATGTAAAACATTTTTTATTTATAACGACAGGTACACTTTAATATAGCCCACCCTTTCTCATGATAATCCATGGAGGGGGCGGGGCTGATGAGACAGCAGTGCTCCTAACGGTGCTCCTAACCTGCGCCGAGGATAAAGTTAAGACACATACATTCTTCCTCCGCATCCCCGGCACTATAGGGGGATCAGCAGGTTAGATTCGTCTAACCTGCTAATAGTTCCCCTTTATACCAGATTAGCACGGTTTTGAAATGCATATCAGTATTATGTTTATAAATGTCTACATGAATATAGGGGATCACCCTATATGACAATATGGCACTCGTACGTTCTAATGTAGTAATATGGAAAGGGATGTAATGGTGAGACTCATTAAGGGCCCTATTCCACCGCACGATTATCGTTGCTCATTCGCAAAACGTTCGCAAATCGTTCGCATTGAACAAGAAGTCGTTCGGTTGTTCACAGTAGATACGAATGCAATAGCGAAAAAAAAAAAACGATTGCAAATATGATCATAAGGGCCCTATTCCACCTGACAATTATCGTTCAGATTATCGTTAAATCGTTCGGATCTAAACGATAATCGTTCGGTTGAAATGCAGTTAATGATTAACGACTGAACGAGAAATCGTTGATCGCTTTATAAGACCTAGACCTATTTTTATCGTTGCTCTTTTGCAAAACGTTCGCATTGAATAAGACATCGTTCGGACGTTCGCAGTAGATATGAACGCATTAGCGAAGAAATAGCGAAGAATAAACGATCGCAAATGCGATCATAAGTAACGATTATCGTTCCATGGAAATGAGTGAACGTTTTATGGTCTTTTGCAATAACGGTCGTTTGAGATCATTAATCGTTAACGATTATGCGAACGATAATCGCCCGGTGGAATAGGGCCCTTACTCCTCTGACTGCCGTACTACAGTTTGTACTGTATATATTTATTTAAGTGTATGATACTAGTGCAGAAGACACTATACTCCTTGCGTTTTGTTCTACCATCTCCAGTCTTTGTAGCTTGCATACAACCTCTGGCATTGCTTTCCTTTACTATGGTTTATTTTTCACAGAAGCCTCTGCTCACATCAGAAACATAGCAAGATGTCATATCAGCTGTCACCGGCAGATGTAAGGTAAAAAGTGGGGCGCAGCGCCTGCACTCGCATCCACCACCCTCAGCACACCATCTGCATTCTCACGTCAGCTCACTGTACAGCCTTGACAACTGTGTACAATGCAGGTAAAATATTGTGTGGCTTAATCTTCCTATATATCAGGAAGGTACATAAAGCCCATCATTGTTCGTCTGCTGTCATTGACCTGAGTGATTGGTGCACTGAATACACGGCATTATAATGTGCTAGGGGAGCCATAGAAAAGCATCCATCACCATAACAATTTTATCATACCAATAATAATAGGAGGACATGTTGAGCTTTAGTAGAGTCATCCGGAGTCATATAAAGGCGAATGATCATTGCTGAACATTACTTGAGGGACTGAAAGGCTAAATAGGTTTTGCATTAGATGTTGGCTGCATATTGATGCGTATTGTATATAGGAAATAACCCTTAAGGGGTCGATCTGGAGAACGCATAGCCCCCGCCCATCTCCCTTGTCTGCTATGTTGTCTCATAGTTTTGTATGTCTCGATTATAAGGATTTTAGTATATGAAAGTGTTAATAGTCGCAGAAATCATCCTTTTATTTTGTTTTCTCTTATCCATTAATTTGGGGCTACTGTCTTAAAGGAAAACTATCAGCAGGAAGACTCTAACCTTTTAGTATCTCCCAATAGTGCACGGAGAGATGAGGAAGAAAGTTTCTTACCTTCATCCTCGCCACTGTTTTTGTGTGCTTTGTAGTTCAATCCATATGCTAATGAGGCAATTAGTGCACTGGGGGCGGGGCTACTACCCTGACCACACCGATCTGGCCCCGCCCCTTCTATTAAACAGCCGACATACATGCACAGATAGGCAGGGACCCATTGAATTTAATAGCATGAATGTGTTTTCAAATGCACAATGTGGTGACACTTTTGAGTCAGTATTAGGGATGGTCCGAACCTGCCGAGGTTCGGGTTTGTACGAACCTGAACTCTCGGCAATGATTCCCGCTGTCTTCCACCTCCGTGGAGAGGGTGGATACAGCCAGAGGACCGCCTGGAAAACTGGGATACAGCCATATCCATAGGCTGTATTACAGTTTTCCAGGTGGTCCTCCGGCTGTATCCACCCTCTCCATGGAGGTGGAAGACAGCAGGAATCATTGCCAGGAATCATTGTCCATGCACCTGTATGTTGGTATCCCCATTTTGATAGTATTTTCCTATTAACATCAATGGGCAATGTGCTTGTCCTCACACATATATGTTGATATCCCCATTATGCCACAGATAGCACAGCAGTAATGTACATCCTGTCTTATTGGTGTTTGGGTTTAAAGTGTACCTATCGTTCTGTGATGGCGGGCGGATATGCTATAAAAATTCTGCAGGTAAGCTGTCTCTTTAGGTGCGGATGGACTGCCCAGAAGCGCTGTAGACTGCATTGTAACTGTATTACAATGCAGTCAACAATGTTTTCAGGATTTTTAAAGAGTATCCTGCCACCATCACAGAATGATAGGTACACGTTACTGTTCAGCGATAGAACAGATAGTATCAGTTTTTGTGGTTGTTCCTTTTTACCATTTTCTGCTTCAACACCATCATCCGCTCATCATCATCCCTGTCCTGTCTATCAGTAAGATGTTATTCTCATTTGTATCCACCAGCATTCTTATTTATTGCAACCGCATGCTTGTCAAATAATTCATCCCTACTGCAAGTCCTGGGGGCATTTGATTACTAGAAGCCACAGGTGAGGTAAGTGAAATGATTGTGAGGTGAAATCCAGTTTTCCTGTTTTACAAACAGCCGTCCTTTGTACTTTCCATCCCGTCTTGCATTGTTTCTGTTGATTAGCAGTTGCGCTAATCTCTCCTGAATGCTAAAGGTGCCATGTCAGTTTATTGTAGAAGTGTTGGTGTGTGGGTTGCTGTGTAGTATAGAAATGACCTGTATGTATTCTCAGTTATTTAATTCTTCTTATCAAAAGCCGAAGCCAAGATTGAATTGCAAAAACCATTATTCCACACGCGCACAGGTGAACTGATGTGGTGTTAAGTGATGAGAATTCTGTAGGCATACAACTTGTGGCGAGATCTGTGTTATAACTGCATGTTAAAGGAAATCAGGATCGGACACGTTGGATTTTAACATGTCAGAGGAGGCAATCTACAAAATAAAAAATTCTCAGTAAAAATTCTGACTAAATTAAGGTCAATTTCGATCCGGTCATAAAATGAGCTTAAAAGAATTGTTCAGGACAGGACAGATAACATCTGGAAACTAAGCCATCAGCTGAGTGCTCAGGCAGATTTCACACTGAACGGGATATAGCAGCCTGCACTGTATGTAGAAACATTCAGGATGCCGAAGAAAAACTACCAGATTTTTAATAAAGGGATATATATATATATATATATATATATATATATATATATATATATATATACACAGTGGTACCTTGGTTTAAAAGTAACTTGGTTTAGGAGCGTTTTGGTTTAAGAGCTCACAGTTTTTCAAAATTGTGAATTGGTTTAAGAGCATTGCTTTGGTTTAAGAGCTCCCTATACTGGGTGGGACGGGGAGTGGAGGAGGGGCATGGTCTGCATAGCGGGGTCTACAGCACTGTACTCTGACCCAGGAAGTCTCCCTCACCTTCCAAATCATAGCAGATCCACTTCAGGCTGGGGCTTACATCAGGGGACAGGACTGTGGAGGTAATCTCTCCATAGCTGTAACCCCTCTCTCCCCGGACAGAGAGCGCTGCATGTATGTGCCCACATCTGTCCTGCTCATTCCTTCCTGCTCCCTGCAGTCTCTATCAGCCCTTGTGTTTCCCATCCTCTCCATTACTGTACAGTAACTTATAATATCACATATTCTGCTGTTTCTGAATGTTTGTTTCATTAGATTTACCTGTTATTCAGAATAATAAATCATTATTTTTGGGGTGTGGAACCAATTGTCTGCATTTCTATGATTTCTTATGGGAAAATTTGCTTTGGTTTAAGAGTGGATTTGGATTACAAGCACGGTCCCAGAACCAATTATGCTCGTAATCAAAAGCACCACTGTATATATATATATATATATTTTTATTATTTATTATTATAAATTTTTTATCGAACAAATACCATAAATACAATGTAATAATCAAAAATGTATTAACAGCCTTCACAGTGGTAGGGTTTAATCCTACCAGAAATAGAATCATAACATAAAATATTCAGTATCCTGATACTTATTCTACAAGCTAGTGAAATAATACGTCATCCCGGGCAGTAGATTTATCATAGCATGTATGGGTACTGTGAGTCAGAACATATCTAATATGTGTTATATAGCTCTGGTAGACTGTGAGTGTATAAGAGGTAGGTCACATGACCTTCCCACATAGACTTTTCATAAAAGAAGAACAAGGTCTAGCCAATGTCTAATCTTGGCTTGGACAAAGGAATCAGAAGGAGATCTAGTCAATGTCTATTCCTTGCTCGGGCCAGTGAAGGAGCTCCTGTGAGCTTCTCTTATCCAGCACACCATCTGTGCAGATGGATAGTTATTCCTGGCTGTGCCACTAACAAGTCTAGTCAACCTAGGTTCCTTATGTTGAATCTCATGGCATTGTGGGAAGTAGCAGAAACTGCTATCAGTCCATGATGATATGACATCTTTTACAGTCCTTTAAGGGGTAGTACGGTGTTTAACATTTATTCACTAAACAACACACATTACAAAGTTATACAACTTTGTAATGTGTGTTATTTAAGTGAATGGCCCCCCCATCCCGGAAGTACGGTGCATCATACTTACTCCATTGCTGTCGACCCTGGCCGCCATCTTGGGTCGACGACGTCATCTTCGGGAGGCCGGCCGGATCGCTCCAGCCGTCCCTCATGCCGGCCCCCCTCTGCCACGTCATAGGCTGTTCAGCTGCGATTGGCTGAGCACAGTTATGCTCAGCCAATCGCGGCTGAGCAGCTGATGACGCAGCAGAGAGGGGGGGGCGGCACGAGGGATGGATGGAAGATGACGTCGTCGACCCAAGATGGCGGCCAGGGTCGGTGAGTATAATGCACCACACCTCCGGGGTGGAGGAAACACGGGGAAGGGGGCCATTCACTTAAATAACACACATTACAAAGTTGTATAACTTTGTAATGTGTGTTATTCAGTGAATAAATGTTAAAGGCCGCACTACCCCTTTAAATGGTCACTGCAATTTTAACTAACTTCCCTCCATTCTATGTGATTGCTAACACATAAAACACTTAATTGACGAAAAATGATTCCAAAAAAACAACTCTCTAAAGTCTTGGTCTAGATATTTCCCTTCCCTGAAAATAACTGTCCACTGCCTGTTGCTAAGGGAAATATGTCTCTTGTAATTACAGAAAGTGTGGGTGGGGCATCACATGCTCTGTGATGGAGAAGGGGAGCAATCGACAGAGTACAAATGCTCAATGGTTTTTGCACAGCACAAGAAATCTAGCGTCCGGTCTGCACAAATGATCCATATATTGTTCGTGCTGCCATGGAAACTGACAGCATAGATATACATATATTGTGGCTGTCAGTTTCCATATCACTGTTTTGCCCTTCCCCAGCTGATCACTGTCACTTTTCCACTGGTCGTTTATTGTCTGGAGGAGTGTTTCTTGCAACGCTCCTGGACAAAAAGGCCCTTAAAGGGGTACTCCGGGCTAGGGGTATTTTCAATGTACGGCCAGGGAGGGGGTGGATATAGATGCCATCGGTCACTTACCTCCTGGCTCCAGCGCCGGGTCAGGATTGCGCCACATCCTTCTCCCGTCCCGCTTCCTGGTCTGAGCTGCGGCTTTAGACATGATGTCTCAAGGCAGCTCAGCCATTCAGCAGCCGAGGCGGGACACCGCTAAATGGCTGAGCTGCCTTGAGACGTCAATTCTGAAGCCGTAGCTCAGACTGGGAAGCCGCAGCGGGACGGGAGAACAGGGCGGCGCAATCTGGGACCCGGCGATGTAACCGAGGAGGTAAGTGACCAGCGGCCTCTATATCCACCCCCTCCCCAGCCATACACGGAAAATACCCCTAGCCCAGAGTACCTCTTTAAGTTGTATCTGCAAAGTTCCAGAAGAGTCAATCCCATCACAGCCCCCCCCCCCCCCAGAGACTGTAAGTTTGTGTTGACGCTACAGAGGGGATTACAGTCTCGTCTCATATGTTAAAGTCTGTGTGAACTCCATCTCCTGTACCTTATAAGGACTGTGTGTTATACCTGCTCGCACAGAGAACTAACGCAGCAAAGAAGTCCATTTGCTTCACATCTATGTCTGGCTATTGTTATTTGCATTTTACATTTGCACCCAGACACTATATTCACAAGGGTGAATATGTCAAAAAACTAAAGAGCAAAAACTTTAGGTGTCCTGGAGAAACATGAAAAGCTGTGTCCTAAATAGACACGTGTACACATAGTGTCACCCGGATTCCAGTTGTGGCACTGCTCCCGTATGACGTCATTGAGCTGTGTATGTGACACTTAACATTGCCTCTTGTAATGCTGTTTCTCATCAGGCTGCGCTGCCATCCTAGCATTGTGTGCCGTCTCCTGCGTCATTCCATGGCCTCAAATACAGAGAGAACGGGAACGAGTCTTTTATTACAAATTTTCCCATTACCCCACATAACATCACCTTGTAAGCCCTCCTGTAAAGTCATCATTTCTATATCTCTAATCACCCGGTATAACCATAGAACTACACTGCCGCTCTTTGCACCGCTGATCTGCTTAAGCAAAACAAAAAATATTTAGGGAGTAAGATTGTGCACCATTAACTGTAGTACTTTGCGGTATTTTTGGGGTAGACAGTAGTTTTTGATGGTTTATAGCATGTGATTAGAGATGAGCGAATTTGCCGAAGTTCGGGTTCGTAACTCACCCCTGGACAAACATGCACTGCGCTCGGGGTTTGGATAACCCAAGTGTAACCTGGTGTGTAGGTACAGGTGCAAAATGACAGAGCAGAGTCCAATAAGCTTAAATAGCATAATTTCTTCAGTGTAACACAAGACAATGGGATGCATGTGCAGGCAAGAGGTAGTTGTAATAGACTTTGTAATAGTAGATTGGAGTGGAGAAGCATCTTGAGGGCCCTGTCCAATGTAGCTTTGTACTCTGCCTAGGTAGCGTAGTTAAGAAGAGAAGAAGAAGATAGTCACACTCAAGTGATCTGACCGCCTTATGCCCTATAGTGGATTACCTGTCCTGCTAGGGTAGTACGAGGTCCCAGGTCCCTATGCTGGGTTGAGCAGACTTTTCCAAGACTTCCTAGAAAAGCTATGTGTTACACTAGGATACATAGGCTTGACTGCTGCTTTGTCCTACTGGGGTCAGTACCATACTCAGGTATGCTGCCCTGTGTGGTGTGGAAGGTATCCCTGGCCTGAACAAGGTTCTCCTCAGAGGACGTCTATCCCTCCTGAGGGGTCTAGCACTGCATGCCAGCGATAGTTAGTTTAATAGGAGATAAGTTTGAGTCTCTTGGTTCCTGTCAAAGGTCCTGACCGGAGCCAGGCCCTGGCTTCACTGCAGCAGACACTGTGTCTGTCTCTTGCTCTCTCCACCGACTCAACTAGAAGAAGAAACTCCCACCAGGAACTAGCTCCTTTTTATAGGGTTACCCTAACTTGGGGATTGGTGGGGCTGTGGCTATAAAGAGAGAATAGAAGTGATAGGGTAGACAAGTGAGGGAAACAGGCTCATACCTGTGATAGGAAAAGAACAAACTGTGTCTACTGTAACTGCAATGCCCTTACTTTACCTTGGAGCTTTTTGTATTTGTAATATCTATGCTGCTGTAACACACTGAATTTCCCCATGGTGGGACTATTAAAGGATTATCTTATCTTAAAAAAGTTAACCTAATGCTTTCTTCAGCTGTACATAATACAAGATACAGTATACAACAAATACAGCAGCAACACCTAGTGGGGAAAACACATAACACACTTTTCCTTTATCCCCTTTGTGAGAACCTGAGTGAGTTACTATTCCCAGGTGCATGGAAACTTAGTGGCACAACTGTGCTGGGGCACTACACATCTCCTGCAATAAGTTGGAGGAAACGCTGCCATACGCTTCGCTCAGCTATATCTAGATATCCGTGGAGCTCTCAGCACCCCAACTAATAAAAACTTTCAACATTTTTGCATGATGTGTGGAAAGTTTTTATAAACTTTGTATTGGGCAAGTTTTTAAATATTTTTAAAAACCCACGTCGCAACTGCTTCCACTGTACACAGCAATACTCTAGTATTGCAGTGTACTGTTAAATAGGTACTCTACTAGTACAGCCTACAGTACCTGTAGAAAGTTATACAAGTAGAGTTTACATGGCAGCCTTCTGAAGGCCTCTGGCTGAACATAGAAACTGATTATCACCCTACAATTGCATTGTGGTTGTGCCGATCAGAGTTATGACAATGACGTTCGCAATTGACTGTGGAGTTTAAGGGGGTATTTCCCACAGGTAAAATGTATCCTGAATTCCCCCCCCCCCCCCCCCCCCCCCCCTGGAGACTAACAATTTGTTCCATATTTGTTATTAGCTTTTTAGTCTCAAAGACCAGACAGATTCTCTTTCAGTCTTTCCCTACTCCCCCCTTCCCTGCAGAGACAACTCATGTAAACAGTATCCCTGGCTGGTTGTTTTTGCACTCTGCGATGCTAGGAGTGTTAATCTGAGGTTGCTCCTAAATCTTCTTGGCATCACAAAGTGCAGAAACAGCCAGTGAGGGATGTTAATTACAAGTGTTTACATGAGCCATCTCTGAAGGGAGGGGGGAGGATGAGATGGAGAGAACAACCCACACACCGTATATGCAGCAGATATGCAACAAATACGCAGCAGATTTGTTGGTACAGATTTGATGCTGTGTTCAGTTATTTAGATCTAATCTGCTGCGATTTTGCTGCGAGTTTGCTGCGAGTTTGCTGCGTATCGCAGCAGTAAATACGCTGCATATACGGTGTGTGGGTTTATACCCTTAGAAACTTTACATCTCTGACCAAAGAATTAAAAGGGTTATTGTGGTTTAGTATGACTGCCCCCCACCCCAAAAAATCATGTAAAATTGTGTTTTTCTTGTAGCTCAACCCCATTTATTTGATGCTATATCTGATACAATACCCATTGACAGATGTGATGTTACTTCTGGAAGAAATCAGATAATTTTCTAATTCTCTTCAATCCCTTGAAAGCTTTTCCTCATTACAGCCATGCCTTCTCTAAAAACTGTTCTGTCCATCCATACATATTAAATGGGTGGCTGACCATGTCTTATAGGGATGCACAACAGTAAGGCCACACTCACTGCCACAGGTCACATCAAACGCAATAGTATTCTCATCTGACACACTTATAGAATAATGATGTAACCCCCATCTATTGGGAGAAAACCCACTCACTTGTTTGGCACTCTGTATCTATATCTGTTTGTATATACTGCCAGGTAAATGTGCATCTTTACAGGCACAGAAGCTGAATGTCCCTGCTGGTTACTGCGTATGATATTACTCTGGATGGAAATCGTTCATCTGAAGAGCCAGCTCTGTTAAGCAGATTAATTATTAAGAGTAAAAGCGGCTAATGCAGGCAGCAAATTGATTGCTGTACAGACAGGTCACCCTTGTATTTTAGCGTATTAATGTCTAATATTAGAACCTCTTCCAATGGAGTGGAAATATAGAAATTTACCAAGTCGTAAATATTATCCAAGGGAGGAAGGAATTTGCCAAAAGGCTGCAGGCAAAAAAAATAATTGTTAGTAATTTGGGTAACCTTTAGCGGCTGTAAAACTAAAGGCTATGGACACTTTTACACTGAATTTTTTTTATTATCCATTTCCTCCTGCATGCAAAATTGCTTTCTGCATACAATCTATTTAATAAACTTTCTACCATATCTATCGTAAGGGCTTTCTTTTTTTGTTAGAGCTCAACGTGTGGACAGAAGGAAGAGAGTACATGGTGGGCAACTTACAAAGACTGTAGATAGAGAGCAAAGCACACATAAGGCAGTTTGCAGGGAGAATTATATGGGCTGTATAATAGTGTAGACAAAAAGCAGAGCTCACACAGTAAACTATAGCCCCCTGAACACACAGACCTCACTATTTGAGAGGAGAAACACATGAGAAGAGTCTGAACCTGGGAACAGGTGGTAAACAGTAATTGTAACTCAATGTAAGACCTAAACAGGAACGAAAAGGGTAACCCTGGGACTTGGATAGAAGACAGGGACAGAGAGTGTGAGACCTAGCACTAGGCCCCCAAATACTGTTCCCGCCTACTTGCCGATCTTGCGTTAGGTCATATGTGACACCTGGCTAACGGTCCCTATGCTGGGTAAGTGAAACACAAAATGAGACAAGATGAACAAACACAATAAAGAATAGTCAGGCAGATACAGGTCAAACCGGAGAAAGCAGAATGGTACAAAGACAGCAGGCAAAAACTGAGGTGAGAAGGACAAAGAGGTCAGAAATCCAAGCAATCTAATCCAATATTAATGCCAGCCCAAGCTACAAAAGACTATGGCAACCAAGGTCCCAGAGCACAAGTGGACTTATAAAATGTCAGAGTCCCAAGTCCAGGCCGTGATAGGTCCAGCAATCTGACATCCAGACCACATAGAACACAGACTGACAGGAAATGGTGGTGAATGGCAAAGGCAACTGTCCATCACTACTCAGGGGACAATTACTGTGCGGAAAATTACTATTACATGGGATAATTACTGTGCAGAAAATTGTTATATTCTTTGACTTTAAGCAATGATCATTCTGTGTAATTGCAGGTGTCATTGATCGTTGCTTTAGACCTGACCCTAAAATCATTGTTAATTGTTCACTAATTGTTCAGTCTAATTCCCCGTCATTCACTCTTTTGCTAAAAAACAGAAGGTGCAACAGCAACCAACAGGTGAAAGAGCTTACCGTATATACCCCTCCCAGTGTACATGCAGTGTCCCAGAACATGCAGACTACTACTCCTATTATGGCCATTTCTCTTGCTGTGTCAATGCCTGTTCTGGTAAGTGTTTGCACTGCAACTGCTGCTGGTTTTCCCCTAGTATTCTCTGGTAATGTGCATTCTCATGTGTATTCTCATGTATTCCTGTGTATTATTGCATTGTACAGTGGTATGCAAGGCTGTTGATCACGTGACCTGTAACCATGGTTCCTCCAATGGCCGACTAGCTCTGGCCAGGAGCAACCATGTGACCTCCCACTTCCTCCTAACAAGTGAGTCTTCCCCCTGCTTCCAAGCAAAGAGGATGTGTGTCGTCCCTCTCCTGCCTCAGAGGAGTTGGGCTTTTTCTCTGCAGCTCCCACTTCACCACTAGAAGTGTGGATCAGGTGCTCTGCTATATTCAAGTCTTCGGCTTTATCTGCCTGCTCAAGTGTCCGGAGTCTTCTCTTTCATCTGGGTGTCATTCCGTTATCTCTCCTCATCGCTGCAAGGATTCACAGCAAGTATTATTCTCAAGCTAATCCACCCAGCAACACTATTTCTCTCATACTCCTACTCCCATCATCCGGCACGTATTCTCACAGCCTATGCAGCACCACTCCTGCTTTATTTGTCAAAGCCTGCTATATACCCGGTTGCATCCGGACAGAACTGTTGCTACTGGTTACCTCATCTATAATAAAACCGCTGTTACTGAACCCTGGCATTGGTGTCCACTAACTGGTGCCCTGACTAAGTGCAGCGAAGAATCGCATGCTCATCATCACCCGCAGATTCCACAGACCGGCCCTACAGCTGTGCCGCCCTCAGGCCTATACCGTGACAAGTATACATCCTGCAGCTGCCCCGGTCATTGCCCGCTCATAACACCAGCACTGCGGAAGTGGCCCCCAGGGGCCAGGGCATCGCATACACACGGTAAACTCCTTTGTAGATATTTTGCTGTGATCGGAGTAAATGATTGTAGTAACAATCGTTGTTACAATCATAACGACTATTGTTCTGTGTAATATGGTGAATGATTTCAGGTTGACAATAAACAATCTTGTTTGCGATCGTTTATCGTTAATTGTTAAAAATCGCTTCCTAGCGTTCCTGGGCTCCTGTCACAGCATTCTGTAATGGGATAATGACAGCAATTTGACCTCAGATTAACCCCCTGGCCAGGGACCTGTTTACATGAGCTGTCCTGCAGCTGGATCAGAACTGGGGGAAGGAGACTGAAAAGATAATAAGTATGGAACAAATTGTTAGTCTCCAGGAGTAGAGATGATCGAACAGCAGGAATTTTCAGGTTCATTCAGACTTGAACCTTTGGCATTTGACTCCCGCTGCCTTCCCGTTCCATGGGGAAGGTGGAGACATCCCGAGTACCTCCTGGAAAACAGGAATACAGCCTAATAGAACCGATAGTCCTGTAGTCCTGCCGGGCCAGGGGTAAGTGCGGCTGCTGGCGCTGGGCGGGTGCTTGCAGCCTGGGGAGGGGGGCAAGGAGCTGCGGGAGGTGGGCGGCGTGATCCCAGTGGGGAGAGAACTGTAAGGGGTAGTGGGGAGCAGTGGGAGCCGGTGGCTGCCGGACTAGCAGTGCCAGGGGCCCAGAGACAGGTGCAGGGAGCTTGGGGAGGATGGAGGGGTCCATCGCTGCTGAGGAGAACTGACAAAGCTAGCTGGGAGCAGAGGGAGCTGGCAAAGGTACAAGTAGAGACAGGGAGGGAGACATAGGTACAGGGAGCTGGGGGAGGATGGAGGGGGTGATCCTGGGGGAGGATGGAGGGGGTGATCCTGCAGGATGGACTGGAGAAGGAGGAGCCGCCAGCGCTGGAGCAGAGAAATTAACTTTGCAGAGAAATCAACATGTCATGCTATAGTAAATGCAGGGAAAATGCACTATAGGTGCATTTCCCATAATAAGTGCCTATTAGTAATTTTCAAAACTTTTGTTGGGCAATAACATTTGTTAAAATTGATTTTGCCCGGTGTACCCCTTTAACCCAGGATCTATACAGTATAATCTGACTCACTAAAAACTGACTTAATGCTGTGAAGGGTGTCTGACAGCAAGCTTATTGACTGTCTAGTAACAATCGGCAGAATTATAAATGTAGCTCTGGAGTATAAGGGTGGGTTCTCAATAGATAATCAACAAGTACTCATATGAGAAGGGTGGATCTGGGATGTCCTAAAAGCTCCTGTAGGGATAATATATAGGTTTCCTAATATTTTCATCCATATAATGTATAGGTAACCTTTGAGGACGATGTTGCAGCATGACGGATCCAGCCGGGCTGATTTGTGAAGCGCTCCATGCTCCGGGGAGTTGTTACTACAGCTCAGCCGCCTGTTTATCCAACACGTTACAATTGGCGTTACCGCAGAGTATTCACACGTGCCGCCACTAATTACCTCTTTATACCAGAAATGAGTTCTACAATCAGCCATCGCCTGCTCCACATCAGCCTGTATATTGTATATTATAAATATTCATGCCACTTTCCGGGACTTCAGGTATATAAATCTTGAAAAGTATTTTAGCTCCGCTTGCGGCTAATACCATTTTTGGAACTTAAAGGGTAAGTCCAGACACTAGAGAACTCTCTGCAACAATTCAGCCACAAGGTCTGCAGGTATTACATGACACTGTGAGCAGTCAGTGCAGATATCACACTTTGCAATGGTTTTCTACATGAGGATGAGCAGCTGCTCTGATTTTACATTGTTTTGGTTTTTTTTTTACAGATTTTAATAAAACCCTATTTATATGTACTGTAACTACTGAATATATGTAATATATGTAACATAAACTGCTGAATCTGCACCACAAATCCCCCACACTGAACAGAGCCAAAGGATAAGTTAGAATACATGTACGGCATATCAACAAGCTCTGCCAGGAACCTCTCATTGGTGAAGAATCACTATTGCTCCACTATAGAGGTTATGCAGTATTAGGGCCCTATTCCACCGGACGATTATCGTTCGCATAATCGTTAACGATTAACGATCTCAAACGACCTCTATTGCGAAAGACCTGAAAACGTTCACTCATTTTCATGGAACGATAATCGTTACTTATGATTGTAATTGCGATAGTTTTTTCTTCGCTATTTATTCGCTATTGTGTTTGTATCTATTGCGAACGACCGAACGACGTCTTATTCAATGCGAACGATTTGCGAACGAGCAACGATAAAAATAAATCGTTAATCGTTAACTGCATTTCAACCGAACGATTATCGTTTAGATTCGAACGATTTAACGATAATCTGAACGATAATCGTCCAGTGGAATAGGGCCCTTACACATACCCATTTTTACTAATGTGTAGGCCTATAATACACAGTCACATGAGGACTTTCACCTCTTAGCTTGGTCATGTTTTGATGCTCTTTTACTATTTATTAATGGTAGGATCCCTGGTGGTCTTGCATAGTGAATGTGTAAATTGTAATATCCCTGGGGGTCCAGGTTAGTGAAGGGGTAATTGTTCCTGGTGGTCTAGGAAAGTGAATAGATAAATGTAAATATCCCTAGTGGTCTTAAGTGGTGAATTGGTACAAAGTAACATCCCTG
The DNA here is from genome assembly GCF_027789765.1 of Dendropsophus ebraccatus. NCBI lineage: Eukaryota > Metazoa > Chordata > Amphibia > Anura > Hylidae > Dendropsophus > Dendropsophus ebraccatus. Next base: position 211,034,763 of record NC_091454.1, on the reverse strand, counting down.
GTGGTTTAGGGCAGCGGATGAGTAAATGGTAACATTCCTGGTTGTCTAGTACATTGAATAGGTATATGGTAACATCCCGTGGACTGAGATAGTGAATGGATAAGTGGTAACATCCCTGGTGGTCTAGGCCAGTAACTGGGTAAATGGTTACATCCCTGATGGTGATATCCCTGGTGCTCTAGATCAGTGAATGGACAGATGGTAAAATCCTTACCAGTCTAGGGTAGTAAATGGGTAAAGAGTAACAACTCTACTGGTGAAGGACAGTGGAGAGGTTAAAGGTAACCTGCTTAATGCTCATTGGCAGTAAAGGAGTTAAAATAGACATCCATGTAACCCACAGGAGTGTTAATAGAGACATGTATGATAATCTAGGGCAGTGAATGGTCAATTCAGACATCCCTGGTGGGCTAGGGTGGTGAATCACAATGTAGGAATTAAAAGTAACATCACTTTTGGTCTAGGTCAGTGTCCAGGGTTAATAGACACATTTCTGGTAGTCTAGGATAGTGGAAGGGTTAGTTTAGGTATCCTTAGTGGCATAGGGTGGTGAAAAATAAAGTCCCAGGTAGTCTAGGGGATAAATACCCAGTCTTTTGTTGTCAGCTTTTTAGACACCAGCACTGTATGAAGTTGCTGTATGACAGCTTCACAGTTCTCTATGTGTTCAGGCAGAGCACTTTACCCACTAAGGAACTACTACTACTACTAGGATACTACTACTAGGGAAGTGACTACTGGTAAATACTACTGGATATACTGTCAGCAGGGCCGGCGTCAGCACCCAGCCTACACAAGCCAGTGCCCAGGGAGGGAGAGGGGTCAGATGCTGTAATGTTCAGCCTGCTCACTGTAGTGCAGAGTGAGCAGGCTGAACACCAGAAGACAGAGAAGGAGCAGGACCGGTCAGTGTCCTGCACATGACCCACAGGTCCTTAACCTTACAGTGTGGAGAGGAAGAGGGACACTGCGCTGTAAGTGTTGTGTGTATGTGTATGACAGTCAGTCACTGTCTCTGTGTGTTAATCAGTCAGTGTCTGTGTGTGTCAGTCAGTCAGTGTGCACCAGTCAGTCAATAATGTGTAAGTCAGTCAGTAATGTATCAGTCAGTGCCTGTGTGTCAGTCAGTCAGTAATGTGTATGTCAGTCAGTCAGTAATGTGTCTGTGTCAGTAATGTGTGAGTCAGTCAGTGTCTGTGTCAGTAATGCTTGTGTCATTCATGTGTTTGTGTATGTTAGTGGTGTCTGTGCACAGTTAATGGATGAGAGGCCCGCTGAGGCTCTGTTGCCCGAGGGCCTGCAAAAACTGGGAGCTGGCCGCGACTGTCAGGTAGCTACTGGTATTCCTTTTCTCATTAGCCCCCGTAGGAAACAATGGGCCAGGACAATTGCATATGTTGCCTATTAGTCCCTATTGCAGACCCTGGTTACCACATTTGCCAGGAGAGACATGTGATGTAGGAGCTCTGTCTGATCTCTCTTGGGGCTACCGATAACTCTGTTAATTCTGATCGCTTTGGCTCGCAAACACAATGTCAGTACTTCCAAGCCATCGGAGATAACCGTGAAGGAAGTGACTGCATGTTGCAACGTTAACAGTCAGTGGTTGTGACAGCAGTTTGTCGGTGTATTTCCTGCTGTACATTGGCTTGGAGTCTAATTCTGTCAGATATAAGTAAAGAGGATGGAGATAGGAGGCATAATAATGAGCCAGCATTCTGCAGCATCCTGCGCGGATGGATTTACCAGAACAATCGATTCCTCTTCTCAGAGCTTCAGTTTTATTGAAGGGGACACTACAGAATGCAAACCGTGATGGATCGGAGTGAGGACCATGGGGCGCTCCACATGCCTGGTGTCACATACATGTTACATACCTATAGCATATACATGTAGTTAATAACATGCATACTAAAATGCTAAAGTGGCTGGATGTTATTGGCTGCCACCATAGCCGTCCCCATCATTACACTGGCAAGGACATAGAGGGGATGTGGTGGAGGAGGTGCGGAGAGCAGTCATCATCAGACCTCCTTTTATCTTCATGCTGTTTTCAGGTTGAATGTTTTGTACTCGCTGATGGCAGTCTGAGCTCCATATACTCTGCAGATTTATGTTCTGTTCACACACTGAGGATTCAGGAGTCAGATTTAGGTGCAGATTGATAGGTGATAGGTGACACCAGTATATTGATAACACAGAAAGGAGTTGGGTGACAGGTGACATCAGTATATTGATAACACAGACAGGAGTTGGGTGGCTGGCGACACCTGTATATAGATAACAAAGACAGGACTACAGTGACAAGTGACACCAGTATATAGATAACACAGACAGGTATACAGTGACAGGTGACATGACTATATAGGTAACAGAGGTGCACACAAAAGCTGTTGCTCAGAACTAACGGTCCACTCACACATCCATAAAATACTGTCAGTGCATGCACAGTACTCTGTGGACAGGACCTCAGAGATAACACAGACCGGAGTTGGGGGACAGGTGACACCAGTATATAGATAACACAGACTGGAGTTGGGGGACAGGTGACACCAGTATATAGATAACACAGACAGGAGTACAGTGATCGGCACCATCAGTATATAGATAACACAGACAAGACCACAACCTTGCGCAGTTAATGGGCAAATGGTAACATACCTGGTGGTCTAGTACATTGAATAGGTAAATGGTAACATCCCTGGTGGTCTAGGATTCTGAACATGGTAACATCAACAGTGGTCTTAAGAAGCCCACCCCCTTGTCTAGACCTTTTGTCTGATAGATCTTCAGTCCACCATACATTAAGCAGAGTGGCCATTTTGTTTCACAAGGCCACCCCCATACTTCTCGATGAAATTTTAGATATATCGTGTATGTACGTTTGGATGGATTTTACTGTTTACCTTCGGATTTGCTAATACTTCTGTGTCAATAGAGTCCCCCAATGGATTTCCCCCTATCCAATCCTATTTTATCCCGGACAATAAGCAGCGCTTTGTGTCTCTAGTAGCCTCTTATCTTCTTTCCAATTAAAAATACCATAATCAACATGTTGACACAATGAGTTTGGGCTGGAAGCCAAGTATATCACATATCTATGGTCAGCTTAATATATCATGAAAGCCGACAGAGCAGCAAGGCCGGAATCAAAGCTAAAACAAATAAGAGCCGACGGTCTACGGCAATAATCTCACACAGAACAAACCCAAAGCAGAAAGCGGTAAGCCTCAGTGTTAGAGGTGATATACGTAACCCAGGGGTACGAGAACTCGCACCGAGTATATCCTCTATATTCCCACAGGTTTTATATTTAGAATATTCTTTCTAACATTTCAGAGAAGCCAATATGGGTGACATTTTGGGGTGAGTTCTTTTTTTAACACCAATGGGCAACTTGTGTGTACTGCGCTTCTGACCCTTTAACCCATCAAACGGTAAATTGCTCGCCTTTGTTTTTCAGCTTTCTCCCTTGGGCAGATTAAAATGGATTGAGACGGAGAGATGGGTTATAAACATTACCGTTGTGCAGCTGAGGGCATGAAACGCATTAGGATTCTGAGAGTGTACTCCAGCTAAAATACAGCCATGAAGGAAGAGGGAAAAGTGGACAAACTGGGCGCTGCTCTCTCCTGTCTCCCGGTGAGCGAGAACGGAATAAATAAGAGATTATAATTAGAGATCTGCCTTGTCTGTAATTTGTGTAATCACATGAGCGATGAGACATTCACAGGAATAAGGCTCATTAAGAATGGAACATTTCCCTATCTAATCAAACATGCTGCCTATTATCAACACGAATGGCTACCAGGTGTTCAGAAAGGAACGAGTGGAGCCACGCTGCCTGCGAGAACCACGCTGCGGCCTGTTGCAAACCTGAGCGGTCTTGCCGCTTCGAAGAAGAATGATGTGGGTGGTGAGAAGGCTAGCGCCAATGATTTTAAAGAAGTCATGCAACACCTACACTAATACTCTGGGTACTGTGTTTCTCCAAAAATAAGACCTATCCTAAAAGTAAGGGGGGAGATGCATACAGTATGGGGGAACAACTATAGAGGGGGCAGTGAGGTATACAGTATAGGGGGCCTTACTGCAGAAAGGGATGTATACAGTATGGTGGGAACAACTACAGGGGGGAGGGAGGTATACAGTATGGAGACTACCTGCAGAGGAGGATGTATACAGTATGGGGGAACAACTACAGAGGGGGGAAGTATAAAGTATGAGGACTACCTGCAGAAGAGGGATGTATACTGTATGGGGGAAGAACTACAGAGGGATCGGGATGTGTACAGTATGGGGACTACCTGCAGAGAAGGGGGAGGTATACAGTATGGGGGCCTTACTGCAGAGGGGGATGTATACAGTAAAAGGAAACAACTACAGAGAGGGAGGGACCTTTACAGTATGGGGACTACCTGCACAGGGGGATGTAAACAGTATAGGGTAACAAGTACAGAGGGAGGAAGGCGGTATACTGTATGGGGACTACCTGCACCTTCTCCATGGAGTCCACCCAGGGTGCATTGTTAATAAACCTCCCCCAATATGTGTATATAATATAGCTATATCAACCAAGTGCTTTCTATCCAACATGTAAGACAGCTTTATAGTCTTCTCTAAATAAAACAGAGCCGACAGTACCAAATTATTGTGATTGACAGACAATTCTTAAAGTTGGCAGCTAACACCTACATGTCGTGTTTCAGTCGTCACACCTTTACAGGAGTCGGATGAATGCCAAGTATATGTGCTACTCTTACAGGAGCTCAAACATTAAGTGGCTGATTCATCAATGTGTATTAAATTCACAGCGAGCTCCAATGCTAAAGCCGTCGTTGGATATTGGGTCTATGACGGTGACTCCTGTTGATTGTCATGATTCACTGATGACCTAATGTCTACGAGGTGTTGCAAACGGCACATATGGGGGGTGGACTTTATTTTCTCTGATCCGGTTATATAAGGGAACCCAGAAGTTTGCTACAAAGCCCAATACAACAGTGCAACTTAAAGTACCTAGTCACCTGTGCAAAATGGAATACAGCTCCCCCCAACTATTATTTTCCTGTACTGTTTTGTTGGAAAGGGGCTATTTGGCACTGGAGCTCAGATGCAATTGCAATGTCTACACCCTCCATAGTCACGTTCCTGGCAATGTACCCACTTGGTACATTTGCTTTGAGAAGATGAAAGGATGGACAAAATTTTTTATGAGATAATTCTAAAACCAAAAAGTATCAATGGTAAATGTGGTCATAGCAAAGCTGATGGTTATTCATATCAAGACTCATCTCCATGTGAAGCATTTGGCATGAAGGATGTATAATCATAAAATAACATCTACAGACTGAACATCATCATCCGTCTACGAGAAGCCTGGTGGTCAACAAGGAATAGTCTAAAAGACAAGATGTAGTCCAGGTTGTCTTAGCCAGCAGGGACTGAATATATATATCATAAGTATATATGTCAGATATATATATGACAGGCACTCTGGCAGGCACACATGCAGGAGTCAGTCCACACCAAGGTTTGGTTTAACTGACCGCAGCCAGTTTTATTTCTCTGCTAGTGCTCTGCCTCAGAACTCTAAAACCCGGACTGTCTGGCTGTGGCCTGGACATCAGCACCTATTACCAGGCTTTACACCAGACCTATTGCATACATTGTGATAAAACTTGGGGAAATATATACTCCATGTACAACTTCTCCACATACAGTGAAATACAATACAGTGAAATCCTAGGTGCATTGCCTTCTGGGAAATACAAATATACAAAAAAAGAGTCTGTGAAGCCCATTTAAGAGTCTCGAAGCACAGGACTAGCCAGATATCCCTTCAGCCAAGGGCTGACTTTGGTAAGGAAACCACCATATTAAGTGGTCCTTTCAGTCAATTTCCAACTCAATTTATGACGAAGGAAAAACCAAGGACAGGTATCTACCCAAAGACAGCTGTTTTGGGGTGTTTCACCTCATCAGCGTAGAGCAGGATTCTGGCTAGGTGGGAGCAATGCCTAGTAGAGCCATATGGTAAACAGATCACTGATCTCAGGGAGACTAGGCTAAGACGACGCTGTTGGCTGCTGGTGAAGGCGCTCAATACAGTGAAATCCTAGATGCATTGCCTCCTGGGTTTTCTTACAGGAGCCAACCCTTGGCCGGGCCCTTCCCTGAAGGGATATCTGGCTAGTCCTTGGCTCCACAGACTCTTTTTTGCATATAAGCAAGGATAAGGAACACTATGTAGAAGTCTCCGGCTACCTGACAAACCCATACCGTGAAGAATTAAGCTATGCGCTAAAAGACTTTCTGAACTGGCTGACATTAGTCATGTATGAAGTGAAGGAGGCAATTTCCTATCCGCAGCTAGCCCTAAAGAGCTGTAAAGCAGCCAAGTGTCTAGAAAGCTTTCATATGTTTCAAAGGAATGAGCCAAGCTGACAGATGTGTTTCCTCTCTGATGTAAAGGCTTGATCTCAAAATAATAAATGTATTATTACAATTTCTCTGACATACTCCGCATAGAGGTACACAAACGCTGAATTGCCTTTCTCCAGTGGTATAATGGGTGTTAGCCCCTTAGGCAGGGATGGGCAACCTTTGGCTCTCCAGCTATTGCAAAACTATAATTCCCATCATGCCTGGACAGCCATTGGCTGTCCAGGCATGATGGGAATTGTAGTTTTGCAACAGCTGGAGGGCCGAAGGTTCCCTTATCCTTCTGGATATATGAAATAAACCAGTGATATTTGCAAGTTCTTTCAGTCTGCAATCCGCTGATTCAGCAGCTGACGAACACCTACATAATTTCTGTTCCAATCTTCCCACATTTACAAGAGCCAACTCCACCCCCGATATATGCGTCTACTCTGCCTGCGATATGATCTCACATGCTCTTCTCGTCACCGTCTCTATCATGCCAAGAGCATGGCTTTTAGCTTTTTTTTTCCCCAGATCTGCAATCAAACCCTATAATAGGATTCCATTATGACTGACTAGACACCATGGCAGCAGGACACCAACGAAACTACAAAGAATACATACAAAAATCTAATTATTTTTTTTTTACATTATGGGGCCTTTGAGTTGACGTCTTGTGTCATATTACCACATTTCGCTTTTGCCCAGTATTGTGGTGTCTCTAAATGTCCAATTCATCCCGTCTCCATATTGTTATGTCCAGCCATGCGACCATAAGATGCAGTATCTAGCGCATAAGCCGGTGCCATTGATCATAACATTTGTTCTTAAATCAAATCTACTATGTATAATATATTCTGACCTGGATTTCCCATTAGCAGACTTTATGAGGATGATAGTGTGGCAGTATCGTATTTCATCTCCACAGTAAATCCAGTACTTTCTAAAGTGAGATACGTCTGAGACGTCAGTACTTGCCGCCTTTATGCTTCCGAGACGTCTTGAAGATCAAAAGCAGCTCCACGGCTAATCTGTCCATTCTCTTTTCCGGTCCCCTCACATCTCCCTTGCAGTCGGATTAAATTCGCCAATTTGATATGCAATGCTCTATTATTATACAAAGAATATGATGATGTCACGCTATGATGTAACAATCTTAGATTCCAAAGGAGAACTTGACAACTGGTTGTTGTAAACATGATCAAGTCTATCATATGGCCTCTGTTTCGCAGCTAGATGTAGCACTTTATACAGCTTTCAAACAGATATAACTTGTATTATAGACAAATCGACTATAAGAGTAACATATTTATTATGCTTGGCAAACCTTTAGGAATTAGCACGCTGCTTCATTGAAAGGACTGATCCGTACAAACGCCTATAAGCCATTAACAGGTCAATGAGCAGAGAATAATGTCCACTCTAATCATGTACTGAAGGCTGCCTCTATTCAGAAAGCTCCAATGTTCCACTTCCATACCTCTAAGATTTGACTTATTATGTTCAAGTAGTCTTTGTACACTAGAGATGAGATAATGTCACTAAGATACATAAAGGGGTCCTTCCACTAACCAAAACCAGAGCGTGTGACATTTGATTACCGGTGGCTGAAGAAGTTGGAAGGATGCCATGGGTGCAGCCATAGGCTTAATCCATGTTTTCTAGGACTCCCTACACCCAACTTCTTTAGCCACCAAGAATGTCAAATGTCACACACTCTTGAAGTTGGCTAATTTCTAATGACTAACAAGATTTGATCTCAAGAACAAGTGTCCTGAATCTCTTGTCTGAACAGAACGGTGGCCAGGAATGCTACAAAAGCTGTACTTTCCTCTTTTCCACCCATACCTAAAGAAGACCTGTCCAAACATTGTAGACCATGAAGTCTTGTGACTCGGGCCACATGTGGCTCTTGTGTCTGTACCGTTGCCAAATGAATGGTTGCAACACAGGGTGCAGCAGCAATTTCCCGGGTAATGATAAAGTGATCCACCCAACCACAGGAAACAGATGAGCCTTTGCCTCTTATTGATAGAAGGCTGCACGGTCAATATGGTCAAAACAAGAACAGATCTTGCTGGTTTTAATAATTTTCTAACAAAAAAATTCTAAATAACTACATGACTAACTAAATAGACAGTAAATATGGATGTGTGAGCAAGCATTAAAGTCTACCTGTCATCACAAAAAACTTTTAACATGTCACAAAGACAAGTCAAAAGTTTTATTTGGTCCAGGTCCAGTGTTGAGACCCATACCGATCACGACAATGAGTTGGGAGAACTCTTTTCACTAACAATGTGCTACAGAGCGTTCCTCTCCCGACTCATTCCCATGACCAGTAAGGGACTGATCACTCAGACCCAGACCGTTAAAAAATTCTGACAAGTTTTTGTGATGGTCTCAGAGATTGATGGCCCCCCGGCCCCCGTTGGCCTGGATTTGTCTTTGGAGGTGGTGGGGAGGCTGGAAAAAGTCAATGCTGTTGTTATATACAATTTGCAAAACTCCCATAGACATAAGCGTTAGTTCCAGATCACCTCTAGCAGCCACAAATATGTTGAAGGGGAGTTAGAAGGCACCTGATCTCGAGGTAGGTGCAGGTAACAGAGGGGGATAGGTCTCAGGTTAACAATTCCCCCTGTAATCCAGTCCTAAATTGGGTGTGGGTTTTGCAGTTCAGTTTCACCTAAGTGAATGCAGCTGAATTGCAATACCACACATAACCTGCGGACTGTAGTGGCGCTGTTTTTGCAAAAAAGAAGCCATATTTTTCTAATCCCCTTTAAGATATTTACATCATGTATATAGAACGCCTTGTTTTTTTCCAGCATTGTTTAAAACTGGAAAACCAGGTGTCAGACTCTTTTACCACAGGAGGCAAGACAACTACTCTAAAGCCCTCATTCCTTTCATGAAGTTTGCGAGGGGTAACTATATTTCTGCCCTGGTCCTTTTTACCCTCACATCATCTCATTTACTACCTCAGTTCTCTTTTTCCGTCTTCCTTACATTTTCTTTTTAATTTTCTGTTTTTATTTATTTCTTGCTTTCATTTATCTTCTGTCATCCATTTCAATTTCCAAGTGTGCAGAATCAATGGAGTTCATCATCCGTATGTTGAACACCGGGTAGTAAAATACGATGCCAAACCAATTATGCAATCTCTCGCTGAAAGATTGCAGCCAGATAGCTCAAAGCAGGAAAAGATTAGACAGGTGTGGCTGAAATGGCCGTCTAACTTATTAGGACGGACATTTACTTCCTATCAAAGCCAGAGTATCTGGGGAGGATAACCAGGACACAGGAGCCTCATGTTTTTTTCTTTTTAAGAAAGTGGCCATAGATGAACAGAGCAGTTCCTAAGACTCCTTAATCCCATTTATGTGCTAGAATCTTGTTAACGCCTCATATAGCGCCTAATTGGCTCAGATCATCCAGCTGTATACCTGTCTAAACTGAGGTTAGCCGTCTATGGCCTCTTGTATATGGCAGAGATGTGCGCGGGAGTCTACATGGCTGCACATGTCCCCTGTGGCTCTGTAAAGCAGCTCCATGATGCCGTATGTGTTCTGTGAGGTACTTTATTACTTACTTTATTCCCAACTAAAAGCAATGTTTCTTGTGGAGACTAGTTCTGTCATATGGTATTCAGTAGAACCTGCCACAGTTAGGTCAATAGAGATACAGTAGGGGATCCTATTACTTTGTGTGAAACTGAAATACGGCCATGACGCCTACTTAGAGAGGTACTCTGGTGGAAAAAAAAATGTTTTTCGATAAACTGGTGTCAGAATGTTTTACAAATTTGTAAACTACTTTTATTTAAAAAATCTCCAGTCTTCCAGTAGTTATCATCCACTGTATGTCCTGCAGAAAGTGGTGTATTCTTTCCAGTCTGACACAGTGCTCTCTGCTGCCACCTCTGTCCATGTCAGGAACTGTCCAGAGCAGCAGCAAATCCCCACAGAAAGCCTCTCCTGCTCTGGACAGTTCCTGACATGGACAGAGGTGGCAGCAGAGAGCATTCAACATTTAAAGGGGTATCGCATTTCAAACAACACGAAACTTCTAGGACTCGTCAAGTTTAATATTTTTGCATCCTTCTCCTGATGTGCTGCTCTTTCCCTCCCACTGTTGACAGCTCATTGTCTAGGTTACCGACCACCACTCTGCTCTAAAAGCAGTGATCAGTTGAGATGTGAATAACCCTTTAAGAAATTGACCCACCTTCTAAACTACCTTGTCTCTACTGTGCATTGTAACCACTCAAATTGTGGTACCACTTAGAGTGATGGTGACGTTAAGTAAACCCTCTTGTCCGACTTCCACTGCTCTGCACTTGTCACCATTTAAAGGGAACCCAGTGTGAGAGAAGAGATCTCAGAACCCCCCGACTGCAGAACAGTTTGGATTTGGCCTGCTCTTTGCGTCACAGCTCGCTTTGATGAATTATGCTTATGCTATGGCAGCTACTGAGCTACATTCCCCGAGTCCTTTCTGCTGTTTATAGAACATTTCCTTCATTGTTCTGTTCCTCGTTGTGTTTATATGTTGCCGTTCAGATTTAACGCTCATTGTGTACTGATGGATCTAAATGTTTATCAAAAACTTATAAATCAAATGTCTCGCTGGGTCGCCCTCCAAGTCTGTATTTGATCTCCTAGCGTTGCGTATGTAGCGGCTAATGAAGTCTACGAGAGACCATGTGAAAAGGAGCTTCAGTAGTAAGTGCCCTGAAGTGTTCCCCAATGAGACTCGGCCATTGTGTCACAGTCCGGTTTTCGGCAGCGGTTATGGTCACGTGTTCTATTGTCCTCGGTTGCACGTGGACATGAATAAATTTGTGGGAATAAAGCTTTATAATGGTCGACTTATAATAACACTGACTAAATGTTTATCGGGAGGAGAATTTTAAGATGAGTCCACAGCGTCCTCAGGCCGTGGAGAAAGCATAGTAGGATTATCAGGTGTATAAATCTTCTTTAAAATAGTTTCCCCATTCTTATTGTTTGTATATTAGTTTTAGCTTTTTGCAGTAAAGTAAGGGTTAAGGTAACTTATTACACCAGGGCTTTAATATGCAGAAGCTGCAGGTGCTAATGGATGTACTTAGTGTTACATTACATACTAGAATTATTAGCACCTATTTAGCACTAAGAATAATATTTAGCAGCTGTTATAGTAATATAAGGGGAATCATTCAGAGCCAAGATGGAATCTGCATGGCCATTACACAACAGGAAAGACCTCAGTGTGTAGCCTCATCATGCCCTCATACGCCTCTTATTTATGCATGGAAATATAAGGCTCAAATTGGTATTTTATATCATGTAGTAATGGACAAAAATTGCTTTCTCATGCAAATAACAGGGGAGGCCCCTGTCTAATAAAGCTGTGTGCCCGGAGGGTCCCTATAGCTTCAGCCCACAGAGCCGCGGGGATTTTGTGTGCCGTCATTTGATGCCTCTGCACTGTATTATAGAGATATTAACTCATAGACACAATGCTTCTGGGGAGAATACCTCTGTAATAAGGAAATCTGTCAGAGCACGCTAAAAATTTTTATACAGAGATTGACAGAGAAAAACCTCTGCATAGCTCCGTATAAAACCAGAAAGATATGGAAGTACAGCAGAACCTTGTAAATTTCTAATCGCTGACCTTAGCAATGTTTGAAAGCCCCATGAACAGAACACTGGCCACACATGCGGTGGGCTTCCATTAATCCGTGGGACTGTTTTCCTCGTTCCCCGCTTGCTACCGCTGCTATTGCCCGCGGCGGCAGTGAGCAGGTGAGTACAGAGAGGCCGCAGGGAGCTGTGGGGGGGCTGTCCCGGTGATCCCTAGATCGTCCGGGCAGCCCATAGAGGGTAGTGGCGGTCTGCTACTGCTGCTCATATTCCATGGAGCGACGGCAGCAGATCGTTGCTATATGAGTCATTTGTCTTTCAACATGTTGAAAGAGAAACGACTGCAACGATCAGCCAACATGGTTCAAGTTCCGTGTAATAGGACCTTTAATGTTCCCCATTGCCCCACCTGCGGGAGATTTGAATACATGGACAGCCCCCAAGGTGTCATCCTTAGGACTAGGGATGGTCCGAAACTGCCGACGTTCGGGTTCGTATGAACCCGAACGCTCGGCATCAGATTCCCGCTGTCTGGCCGCTCCGTGCATCGGTTGGATACAGCGGGAGGACCGTCTGGAAAACTGGGATACAGCCTATGCAATGGCTGAATCCCAGTTTTCCAATCGGTCCTCCCGCTGTATCCACCCTCTCCACGGAGCGGGCAGACAGCAGGAATCATTCCCGAGAGTTCGGGTTCGTACGAACCCGAACCGAACTCGGTTCGGACCATCCCTACTTAGGACATCTGTAATCCTGGACTGTGCTACAATAGTACTGTAAGACCATTATTCTGGATAATATAATGTATTGTCCAGAATTTTTGTGGTCTGGGCCCCAGGAAAATGCATGGACCATTGAATCCATGGACATGGAAATAATGAACATCTTCAAACCTTATTCTTTGTACGGGGCAAATTTGTAAGCATGCTTCGTGACCTGTGCAGATGTTATTCTGCTGGGAGGGGGAGGCTGAGCTCCTCTTGTTTTCTCTATCTACTGGTGTCACCTTTCGCTGTAATCCTGTACAGATCACTTTCCAGCAGCCTCCTCCATCTCATCACAGACAGAACGGCAAGTCTCAGCTTAGCTTTAGTGCCCAGAGGTAAGAGTGAATACTGCAAGATTTCAGGATTATTTTCCATTATTGATAGGAAAATGGAAATTAGAAAAAGCATCACCAAAAATATGTTGAAAGATTTAAACAATAGCTGACTTCTGATTATACATTCCCTTTATGTAAGTTTTCACTTTATGTAGTTTTTCAGTTTATAACATCACCTCAGCTACATTTTACAGCACGCCTGGAGTAGCACGGTGTGGAACACAATAGGCATTGAGTTGATTCTGCTGACTCCGCAGCAGCTTTATCCATGGCACACTGCTCAATAACTAGGAGGCAGCCTGCCCTGGATATGATAGAATTCCCTTTGTTCATAGCTGCTGGAATTTCTCTACCTCAATACTCAGATGATTGTATTCACATTGGAGGAGAGGAGTAATTAACACTGTATTCTCTAAGCTTCATATACGCTGCATTTAAGGTAAGGTTTGACTCACATTTGACTACAGCTCTAGCTTTCCTGGAATCCTTAAAGGAGTATTCCGTTTCCAGATGTTTATGCATACATATAGGATATGCCATAAATTTTTTATAGATGCATATTAGACAGCAGTCCTGAGTTTTTTTTGGTGGGGGACAGTCCCAGGAGCTGGGTTGAAAATGGAGTAGGGTTTTTTATTGGGCATTTCAGAGGTGTTCTCAGATGATAATGGTGGCAGGACTTAAATGGGCACTGTCATTAAAGAAAAAGTGTCAGGAGCCAGGCACTGGCGGAGTGTGCCGCCGGCCGCTTACCAACATCGACGCTGTCCCTGGTAATCATTATGTATTACTGACTGGCAGCCATCACCACAGTCAGTCTGTAGTATAGGGCCTGGGGCTGTAGTCTCAGCTCCTATCACGCTCTGGTGCTGGGACTCCAGGCCCCATAAGTATCCTCCCATACCTGTGTTCCCTGCCAAACCTCATATCCTTAGTAAGCTCTTAACGTAGCGTTTGTTGAGACTGTTGTATTGGTTCCCTGACTTACTGCCTTACTGGCTTTGACATGTGACTACTCTTTGAATTACGTTTTTGTACTGCGCAGACTGCTAGTTGCAGAACCGGACCTCTCACCACGAGTATTTGTTTGTCTGTCTTGTCCGCGTTAAGTGCCACACCTGCACAGGCTAGGGACTGTTGACCAGTTGTCTGCTGCCGCCTAGGGCAGTCAAGGCAATAAGCCAGGGACAGCGGGGCGGGTGTCATTGCCAGGGAATCACCTGTCTCATGTCGTCCAGTTCCCTAGACCTGACAAGAAGTCTGGACAAAATTATATTATGACTCGAGGAAAAATACCCAACCCAGCTGATGGATTGCCCCATCAGGCAATAAGTGACTGAATAAGTGACTGCAGTGGTGTCCTACCCCAGTCACTGACTGGCTAAGGGGGGCAATCTATCATCCAAGTCGTGACATCGCTGCAGAAGATAATCCAGGAGCCCAGTAAGAGCCCTGGAGCAGTAAGGCAGTGCGGTGGAGGAACCGAGAGGTAAGTAGAGCTTGCTTATTACGTTCCTCCCTGCCTGCTAAAGAATTATAATTTTCTCCGGACCTTTATAAAAACCTTTTGATATGTCAGAGAGAAATACTGAAAGTTTGATCAGATTGGGTCTGAGTGTTGCGAATGCGAACAATTAGGAGAATAATCCGGGAGAAGTCCAGCTTAGTGCTTCATGTCATGTGACCTAAACAGACTTCAATGTAAGTCTATAGGACCATCTAAGTCTCAAGATGAGCGCACAGCAATGTGGTTGTCTCCCCACTTGTTTTACTGATCGGTTAGGGTCAATCAGTCGGTCAGGGTATCTCACATATGAAATGTTTTTTGTTTTTTTTTAATTAACAGGTACTCTTTAAAGTGTACTTGACAAAAAAAAGTCATAGGGACATGTCCAAAGTTTTGATCGATCAAGGAAAACAAGCAGGGAGATGCAGATGGTACCATGCTTTATTTCCCTACTGTCAATGATCTTTATTCAGCAGTCCCGTAGACTTATAATGGAGCTGCTTGGACTGAGCCTAAAACGCACTACCCCATACTACTCCCAGTTTGTTCTCCATATTGGTAAGGATCTCAGTAGTGAGACCCTGACCGATCAAAACTTTTGATGTCAAAAGTTATTTTTGATGACAATGCCCATTTTAAAGGGTTTTTAGACCAAAATAGGCTGCTGAACTATCCTTAGGACGAGGTCGCCAACGCTACATGGTGAATGAAGTGAGCTGAGTGTAAGCACCTTGCTGATCAGAAATTGATCCTTATCCTAAGGAAAACTGGAAAACACCTTTAATGTCTGTTGTGTGATGGGGAATACTCCTTTAATATACTGTACTGTTTGTATACTACTATGTTATGAACAGGAGAATATGGACCAGTCTTTGTCGTTTTGCTGCTTTTCAATTTTTTAAGACCTAACAGTCCCAAATCTGTTTTGTCCAGTTCATGTCCATATTACTGCTATTAATACACACAACCCCGCGGACACCTTGAATAATAAATCCATTAGTGACGCAGAGTGATGTACACACAGTTTGATATGGGAAGGATGAATCACAGATGAATGTACAAATGCACACACAGATTTACATTAGAAGGAGAAAGAAAAAGTCACCCCACGTGCTCAGAACATTGCCAGATGTGGCTAGTGATCTTATAACGGAGCTGACAATGTGCTCACATTATTAAATTAGTCATATGATCCCTACTGGCGCTTCTGTATAAATACCAGCAAGTTGTCCATTATTGGAACAAAGTAAAGAGCTTCTGTAAAACAGTCAGCAACACTGCCTCCATTTAACAAACATCCATTGCGTTTCCATTATACTTGTTGCCCTCATATAAGATCCACAGTGTTTTTGTAGTGGTGCCAGTAAGGCACCGCCATACAATACAAGCTAGCCCCCTTACAATACAGTTCTCCAATAACATGGCAAGCCAACAGTCTCATGACAATAGCATCCAAAATTCTCATATATCCAAGCCGGCTCCTGTTTTTGTGAAGCTACAAACTACATCGTGAAAGAAGTTCTAGTTTTTCAACAGCCGTGAAGCCAAATGTAATTTTCATGGACAGCTCAAAGCTACATGTGAATTCTGTCAGTAAGTATCAGGCGGATCCCATTACGCTCTCTCAGTTCTTCTACTAGAAATCAGTGAGCAAAAAAAAAAAAAATTGAACCATTATAATGTAATGATACCAGAGGCTGATAGCTCTGGGCAGAGGAAGAAGCACTCGGGAAAGGTCTGCATTCTTCAAGTTAAAGGTGAAAGCTGCTACTGAACCTGGCTATATTTATCTATGATTCCTCCATTACTAAAGGGAAAGTGTTTATCTGGTCGAAATGACTAGAATCCTTATATGGGTTTTCCCACCGCAAGCATTGATGCTATATCGATTAGTTATCTCATCAACGACTTCTACTGCCAAGAATAACAGAGCCAGGACACTAAAGTACAGAGAATGTATCTGTTGTTTTTTTTCCCCCCAGAGCATTGCTGCTCATAAAGGGGTACTCTGAATTAACCTATCCACTGCCCATGGGAGCAACAGTACCCATGCTTACCCACCTTGCAATTCAAAACAAAGGAGTTGGGGAATCGATCTGTAGATCGATCAAACACCCCCTCCAATCCTCAGAATAAGGCCCTTTATTTTAAATGGAGTGACAAGTCTCTATGTTGCCACTGCTCTATTTATTGTCGATGGAGTTGCAGAAGATAGCAGGTACAGTGCTCAGCTACCTTTGCAAGGTCCTACAGAAAATACACACATGCTGACCTCCATTAAAGGGACTCTGACCCCCCAAACCACTTGTACCTTCGGATAGCTGCTTTTAATCCAAGATCTCTCCTGGGGTCAGTTCGGCAGGTGATGCAGTTATTGTCCTAAAAATCAACTTTTAAACTTGCAGCCATGGGTCAAATTAGCGTGGCCTAGAGTACCCATGCCTAGCATTGCGACACCCCTCCATTCCTCCACCCCGCTTTCTTCATCACTTTAAATACAAAGGAGTTGGACCCTTGTACTTAATAGCGTTTGACAGAACATACATCAGCTCAGGCTACTGCTAAAAGTCATTTAAAGATGAAGAAAGATTTACCCCTGTTCAATCCCCACCCATAATCTAAGCTTGTGTGTAGAGATAAGCGAACCTCGAGCATGCTCCAGTCCATCCGAACCCGATCATTCGTCATTTAATTAGCTGGGGCTGCTGAACTTGGATAAAGCTCTAAGGTTGTTTGGAAAACATGGATACAGCCAATGACTATATCCATGATTTCCACATAGCCTTAGGGCTTTATCCAACTTCAGCAGCCACCACTAATCAAATGCCGAACGATCGAGTTCGGATGGACTCGAGCATGCTCCAGGTTCGCTCATATTTGTGTGTAATAGGTTTCTATTACATGAATCGGGCCGTTTGTCTGCAGCACATCCTGACTTACAGAACTCTGCGGCCCTAAAGATCATCGGGATGATCTTTTCAGAGACCGGCCGTTCCGTGACCTGGCCGGGTCACGGAACGGCCGGTCTCATACGAGGTCTGAACATAGCCTGAAACTGCTGAAAATCCTCACTTCCTGGTCCACTCTGTTCCAGTCCTCTGACCTCCCCTCCCTATTGAGACAAAGGTCACATGATCTCTGTCTCTTCTGTTGTCGGGCAAGCTGTAACACCTAATCTGTAACCATATCCACCACTGGCATCACAGTGATCACCTGGGCAAGGGTAGGCAAACATCCTCTCCTCAGTAGTATAGGGAGTAAGGAGATCCTGTTATTTCATCTTTCTCTCTCTCTCTCTCTCTCTCTCTTTCCCTAATCTATGTAGATAGATAGAGTTTCCCAGTAGTGGACAGTCACTACAAGACAGGGTCAGATACCCGGCAGTTGGTTCTGAGATGCAATGCATGCTGGGAGACGTAATTTCCCAGCCAGGGCCATGATGTATATAAAAATGAATGTCCTTTCCGAACTTATTCCATTCTTAAGATATGCACAAATTTATATAAAATTTCCAATCTAAAATAAAAAGTAAGTGCTCTATGCTGTTTAGTAGCTTTATGCTCTTCTAGGCTGCTCATTCTGTTAAGTACTGGACAGTAGGAGGAGACAAGTTACTTCAGCCCTTTACTTCCTCCCTGCTGAGAGAAATAGGGATATAGTTAAATTAATTAAATATTGTGCTGAAACAGGGAATTACAGGCTGTCTGTGTCTGTAAAGGCAACTTGTTAGCTATTAAACTCCTTATTACTGCAGCAGCATTGGCACTGATTCAAGCAGTCTCCGTCTCTCTGCTATATGAAATCGGTGTAACAACAGGTTGGAGAAGGTGGGAGCTTGTGACCGATGACCTGGCTTTAGTGACACTGTATATCCAACATGACAGACAATGATAATTTGGGGGGGGGGGGAGGGGGATGATTTATTTTGACACTGGTCCGTAGTAATATTTCTCCCCCTCACCCATGTAGGCATTAGGCATGAGACGTTTTATCTGTTTACCATAGAACATTCTCAATTGACATATACACAGATTCACAGGAAAGAAAATAAATATCTGACCACTGGGGGCCTCACCATTCAATATAACAGAGAAGTGCGGTTCAGGGAAGAAAAAGAGTGCTGCACCTCACACCTATGGCTGATACTAGTGCCCCTAGGCTAAATAAAAAACACATCAGAATTTTGTGTATGAATTGATCAAGCCATACTGCCCCATGTACCATCGTGCAGGTATCTGATACACATGGGTCCCTACATTAAGTCCACACCGTGCCAGTCAGTGGCTACCAACCCCGCAGGCATGCACAGTCAGGGAATGGGGGCCATGGGACGGCCCTGCGACCCCCATGCCACAGGACCAGACCCAAAAACACCACACCAGAACCCGGCCAGCACTGCCGGCGGAGAAGGTCGCCCCCAAACAGCACAAGTCTGGATGAGGTATTGCGCTCACCATAGCTGCTGCAGACAGAATGGGAAAAGACAGGAGGGATTAAAACCATGTGCACTCAGGTGTCTCCTGCTAATTGCGGTCATGTGGGTCTCACCAGGAGGAGTGCAAAACACCAGACACTCTGGTGTTGATTTTTAATATAGGCCAAGCGGCATTAGTATCAGCCATAGATGGGATGTGCAGCCGTTCCATTCTCTCCAGTTCGTGATTCACAGTTCTCCCTCTCTGAACAGCTCGCACTCCTTTATAAGACCCACATGACCAAAATTAGCAGGATATGTCTGTGCCCACATGTCCGGACCTTATGTCTTCCCCATTCTGTGAGAACAGCAATGGTAAGTGTAATACCATATCCATACTTGTGTCGTTTGGGGGCACCCTTCCCCGCCGGTGGTGCTGGCTGGGTTTTGTTGGGGCTTTTTGGGTCTGGTCCTGTGACATTGGGGTTGCAGGGCCGTTCCATGGCCTCCCTTCCCTGTATGTGCACGCTTTGCGGGGTTGGCGGTCGCTGACCGACACGGTGTGGAGTTAGCGTAGGGACCAGTGTGGACCAGAGGACCTACACGGTGGTACACGGGGCAATATGGCTTGATCAATTCATATACAGACACTCTGGTGTTGATTTTTAATATAGGCCAAACGGCATTAGTATCAGCCATAGATGGGATGTGCAGCCGTTCCATTCTCTCCAGTTCGTGTATAACAGAGAAGTGGTTGAGCATGCACAGTACCGCTTTAGGACTAACAGAGACAACACAGAACAGAACTCATCTATTTCCATCAGCCCAAAAGACATTAACTGGAGTGGCAAGCAGTGATCTGTAAGAGTCCCAGCAGTGGGACCTCCAGCAATCAGACATTCATCACCACTCCTGTGAATTACGGGAAACCCCTTTAATTCTCTTCCCCCACATAGTAGCAAATAGGGAATAGAGATTTGCTAGTTCATGCGGATTGCTGTATTTATTGAGGACACTTATTACTACTTGCCAGCTTGTGCTGCCTACAGGGAAAATCTTCTGGCTCTGGTGAACTCAGTTTGGCCTCGCTCTTTGATAAATCTGAATCGTAACACTTCAATTGGATATGAATTAAATTAATTGATCGTCACTTCTGTTTCACCAGGTATCGGATTTACTATAAATATAACTATACTATTAACTATATTTTCCAATGATAGGTTAAGTTTTCATTTCTAGATCTGACTATAACCTAAATGCACCATATATTGAATATATTGGAATAGTAGGAATACTACAAAAAAAAAACAAAAAAAAAAAAACAGCAATTCCTTTTATTGCAATCAAAACTGTATACTATACTATGTTAACACTAATGATGTTGGTGGAGTGTAATGTATTTTCACCGCTCGGCCCCTTTGTTCTCAAACAAATAAGCCGACACCAGGACCATCAGATGTCACACCAAATGTTGATGTTCATGGGGAGGACGGGAGAGGTAACTGTTCAGCCAGTTATTGAAGGTGTATAGGCACCTTTAGGAGTTCAATTATTTATTCTTTCTCCTTCTCACACTCCAAGCTGTAAGGGTGCTCATATACCTTGAAGTTGATGAAAGTGGACAATATCAACCGATGACCAATAGAAGACTACTGTCTAAAAAGAGGTTGGCTGTGCTGGAAATTTTTGCATGATAGTTGAGGAGGGTCTTTTGTTCAACAAAAAAAAGAATCCAACTCCCTACAGAATTCATACACATACACATGGCAGTCCTCCTCACTTGTCTATTTGGGAGTCAAAATTACCTCTTCTTACTCCCACCTCTTTCAGGCCAACTTTACCCCACTGATCAAAGAGGTTTCTAACTTACTTAACTCATGGTCCCAGCTCCCTATCTCCCTCATAGGCCGCATTAATACGATAAAAATGGCGATCCTCCCTAAATTCCTCTACCTCTTTGAGACCCTCCCTGTAGCGGTCCCTAGGCCCACCCTTCGGGGAATACAGGCTCTGTTTCTCAAATTTCTTTGGAGGCAGGGACGTCACAGGATACCCCTCTCGGTCCTTACCTCACCCTTACATATAGGGGGTCTGGCATTTCCGGACTTAACTAGATACTATCTGGCGGCACACCTCCGCACCATTCCCTCCTGGGTGTCCCTTCGCTCCTTTAAGAAATTTGTAGAGATTGAAAAGCTCTGGATAGCACCTGTCCACCCCTGCGCCCTTCTTTGGGCACCAAAACGTGCCCTACCGGATTCCGCACTTTTGGCCCCAATGACCTTTATAGGGGGCATCTGGTCCCAGTGTCGTGCTAAGTACGGCCTCTCAGCACCCTCTTCGCCTTTAGAACCCTTTCTCTACACGCCTGACTTCCCGGTTAGCGTAACTTCAGTCATGGCCCAACCCTGGTCGGCTGTAGGCCTGTTCAGGTTTTATGACTTGGTCAACCCGGTCATCAGGACCTTCCCAGACTTTTCTGCTCTCCGGGAGAAATACGGCCTCTCTCAACTCATCTTTTTCTCCTACCTACAGATCCGTGACCTCTTCCGTTCCCGATTGGGCTCGCTGACCTGTCCACGACCTAACCCGTTTGAAATGTGCTGTTTAAGGGGTGCGTCCTCCAAAGGGTTGATTACAGATATTTATCGCCTGCTCTTCCCGGCGGACCCCGCAGGACATGGTTACATGCACAAGTGGGAACGGGACTTGGGTACCGCGATCTCACACTCTACGTGGCAGATAATATGGAGTAAGGCGGCCAAATCCTCTTTATGTACCCAATATAGAGAAACCCAATACAAGTTACTCATGCGCTGGTACCATACCCCTTCCCTCCTCCACAAATTCAATCCTGCTTTCCCCAACATCTGCTGGAGATGCCAGGCTGCTCCTGGCTCGCTCTTTCATATATTCTGGGAATGTCCTTTACTCGCTACTTACTGGACGGCTGTCCGAAACACAATACAGGAGATCTTGGATATCCAGGTTCCTTTCACACCCCTTCACTTTCTCTTTAATGTCCCCCCCAAATCCATTGGGAGCCGCACAGCTAAAATGCTCCTTCATATTCTCACTGCTGCCAAATGCCTCATCTCCCTACACTGGAAGAGTACCTCTCCCCCTTCCTCGCTAGATTTGCTTACTCGGATCAGGGATGTCCGTATTATGGAGTTACTTACAGCAACCCTGAACAATACAGTTGAAAAATTCAACGCGGTCTGGGAGCCTTGGGACACGTTCTGGGACAGGCGCCCGAGATAACCCCCCCCCTTCTCCCCCTAGCTTTCTCTTCCCTTCTTCACTTTTTCTTCATCCCTCCCCTCTCTTATTTCTCTTTATTGCTCTCTCCTTTTTCTCTTTTTATTGGCAACAATGGAGGTGAGTCGTTGCTCCCGCGATCTTAGCTTATTCTCCCAGATCCGGAATGTACACCGAGGCTTCTTGCTCACCTAAATCTATCTGGTTTTGGGTGGACACCTCAGCAATAAGGCTGAAACTCACCTTCATTTTTGCTGCGGCTGGCTCTTCCCCAACTTCAGCCTGGCCCATATGCTAATTACCTGAACTGCCTTCTCTTATTTGGGTGGCTTCACCCTACTTGTATGGCAATATGTTGTTTAATGTCATGCATATTTTTGCTATTCTCTTTTCATGTACCTTTGTTTGGTTCTGTTTATATTGAAAAATTCAATAAAAAGACAATTTATAAAAAAAAAAAAAATAATCCAACAAGCCCAACGTTGTCATCGAAATAAAGACATCAGGAAGAAATGACCATCAAAAGGGGTCCTTTAGAGATGAGCGAACCTCGAGCATCTGATTGCTGGTGGCTAAAAAAAACTGGTTGCATTCGTAAGAGCCCTATTACATGGGACAATTATCATGTGGAAAATCGTTATATCGTTTGAATTTAAACGATAATCGTCCTGTGTAATTGCAGGCAACGGTCGAAAAATCTTTTGTTGATCATTGATTTACATCTGACCCTAAAATAAATTTGTTCGCAAGTAGTTCACTCTAATTTCACAATCGTTCAGTGTAATTGCACATTGTTCCTTCTTTTGCTAGGATCAGATGGAGTAAACGATCGTTATAACGATCATAACTAGCGACTACTGTTCTGTGTAATACGGTGAACGATTTCAGGTTAACGATAATCTTGTTTACTATCAATTATCGTTAATTGTTAAAAATCGCTTCGTCTAATAAGACCCTAAGGCTGCCTGGAATATATGGTTACAGCCATAGCTGTATTCATGTTATGCAGGGCAATCTAGGGCTTCATCCAACTTCTTCAGCCACAGGTAATCAAATGCCGCATGCTTGGGTTCGGAAGCGTGCACAAGCTTTGCTCCTTTCTAGTATAAGTTTTTTTTTAGGTTAGCTGACCCCACTGCCATTGGTGGGTTTGGCCAACAGTATAAGATGTATTTGGGCCTCCTGACTCTCCACCGGCAGACGATATTGATATACAGGTGATGTATACACAAGACTGTTTCAGGAACACAAAGAAAGTATAAAAGCACAGGAACTGTGGGAAAGTTCATTCCCCTTTTACAATCATCATTCACTTCTAGGTATAGTGTTCCTTTAAGTACCAGAACTAGCCCATGGATGTGAGAGAAAGGACATTAATCCTACATGTCAAATATAGTGTACTGTTCCAATGATTAATCTTCTTTATGGTTTTCCCTTGTATTGTAGAGTCCAACAGAGGAACAATGATCCCACAGGAATGATTATACTGTCAGGCCGCCATTGTAGAAATTCATTAGTATTTTGTCACTCAAATGTACTAGAATTGTATGAACAGGAGAAAGAGAGAGATGGTACCATACAGGTCCTACCTGCTAAGACTATAATCAGCAAATGTAAAAAAAAAAAAAACGATGCTCATGTACAGATACTACACTGTTATACATACTATTGTTGACAAAAGGCGGCCAAAAATTGTGGTGCGCTATAAATACCTGATCCGTGTCGACCGACCCCGTCCGCCATCTTCTTCAAAGACGTCATCTTCGGAAGCCCGCTCCTGCCGGCCCCCCTCTGCCATGTCATAACTGTGCTCAGCCGGGATTAGCTGAGCACAGTTATGCTCAGCCAATCGCGGCTGGGCAGCTCATGACGCTGCAGAGGGGGGCCGGCATGCGGGACGGCTGCAGCGAGTCGGCCGGCCTCCCGAAGATTGCATCGACAGAAGACGGGGGTCGACACGCATCAGGTATGTATAGCGCACCACACTTCTGGGTACACGTGCGGGGGTGGGGGGACACGGGAAGGGGGCAATTCACAGACATAACATACATCACAAAGTTGTATAACTTTGTAATGTGTGTTATTCTGTGAATAATTGCTGAGAGCCACACTACCCCTTTAACTGCAAACCACACCTGAACTGGAGCCAAGAGTGGTGCTGTCTCTGGAAGAAAGTGGCCATGTGTTTCTAACTGTGGATAACCCCTTTAAAGAAAAAAATTACCACAATTTTTTCTTATCTTTCTAGTCAAAATGAAAGAGTGTTTCATTCTCATGTACGGCTCTGACTGCCTTATTGAAAAGACCACAGTCCAAACCAGAAAATACACCAGTTTACCAGCTTGTTGGCAATGTAAGCAATTATCCAAAGAACATATATATGGTGTCATAGTTAAGTTGATTAATCCAGCACCTTCATCCTACTATATAAAAATCAGGCAATCCTCGACACATGCGGTTCATTAAGAAAACAAATGTTTTCCTTGAAGAGCATGCATCATATTTGAAACATGTAGAATTATTAGATTTTTTACAGTGGGATGATGGTTATATTTTTGTAAGAAGCTAGAAAGTAAATACATGGATTAATAAGGCATGAATATTTTTTTTTTTTAAAACAGTATATGGAGAAAAATGTTGGTAGATATGATGATATATGAGCTTTCACTGCATGACAGCTTAATCTCTGATAATACAACACAGGCGTGGGCCAACATATTCACTCTTCCGTCTTATAAAATCTTCATTTTAATGCATAGGCAAAAACATATATACACACATGGGAAATGCACCTGACACATTTTGAGTTTTACAGATTCTTAATCATAGTGTCACATCTGTAGGGGAACAGTAAACTCTGAACTGAGCCTAGCCCGCTGTTCCTGCCTACTTTGACGCTGTGCCCTATTGGTAGCCCCCGGATGGGTGACGGTCCCTACTATTACTAGGTGCACAAGCAGTCAGGCAAGCAAAGTTAATGTCCGAGTCAAACTAGAAGGGTACGTTAAGAGCCAAATCAGCACATGGAAGAAATGACCAGGATGAAACATCAGAGACAAAACAGAACCAAGGCAAAACCAGACAGCCAAGAGGACATGTACAGAAAGAAACACAATCCAAAGGCAGGTCCAGAAAACATGCACAGGTTCAAAGAGAAAGTACAGTAGAAATGTTAGTAAAGCTACACAGACAAAGTTATGGATGTCTACTATAAGCATCCAATCAGTCCTGAAATCACTAGGAGTGGCCTGGCGCACACACTCCGTCAACCAAGTAGCTGTCTGGCGCTGATGTTAGCAGAGCGAATAGCGGTAGAAACCCCTCTACATGACCAACTGGGTGAAGAAGACATTGCGGGTGCGCAGGTAAGTTTCTCGCACATAGCCCATTATAAAATATAAATATTTTTTGCTTTTGTTTTACTGTGTGTGAACATAGCCAAAGCCTCTGGAGGTAAACAGCAAAGTTTTCTTTAACCGCCACCAAGCTGAGATCTTTATATTATTAAAACTATATTATATGTCGTAGTAAGAACTTGCATAACCTCTCAATATGCGGTGACTTTTGTTCTTACTATATTGTTTATAAATGAATCCAAAGAGGCTATGAACAAAAAAGCAGAAATTACCCTACAAGTACATAAAAGAAAGATTTTCTAAAGAAACAATCACAATCATCCACAAAATGAATTCTTACCCCATCAGGACAACCCATAGGAATATTAGGGCCTATGGCGGTATCCATGTTTCCCAGGCATCCTTAGGGCTTATTCCTATGTCCTGTATATTATGCCGGGCAGGGAAACACTTCATTACGGGGCATTCCCGTCTGTAGCCTCTATAATATACGGGACGTGGGAATAAGCCCTTAGGACTGCATCTAACTTCTTCAGCCACTGGTAATCCAATGCTGCACACTTCAGTTTGGACTCTTAATGTGCTCGAGGTTCCATCATCTCTAACTATGACTACTGTAAATGTGTAGAAGACGACAAAGCAATCTGCGAAGTCCTAGGTTAGGGTATGTCTGGTCCATACATGATGACAGTATTGACACAGTGGGAAGATTGATGGTTATAGATGTGCTCCACAAGGGAAGAATATTTGGAGGAAGAAGAAACATTCTCACAGTATCTATCCAAAGTGTTGACATATGCCCTATGAGTTCTACTAAAGGAGCAGATCAATGTGCTAAAAGGTCACTTCCCTTAACTAACAATAACCTGAGTGTTAAATAAATTCAAGATTCCATCTGTAGAGTAGAGAATTGAAATGTCAACCTTCCCTACGCACAGTCATTGTTTAAGCGACCATACTAATGGATATTCTAGTCATACATAACATCAACGTCTAGCTTGGAACACCAAGGTAATTCAGTATATACTTGGATGTATTAGAGAATACATTGAGAAATTCATCGGCACAAAACTTTGACCCTAAGAAACATGCTGTCACAATAATGCATCCTGTCTCATATTTAGAAGGGAGTAAGAGTATACTTCAAACACTTCTATCTAGGAAGCCATATCCCCGATCCTAGTGTTAGTATGTATATCAGGGATGGGGAAACTTCAGCCCTCCAGCTGTGACAAAATTACAATTCCCACCATGCCTGGACAACCAAAGCCAAAGGTAAGACGGAGCACTGGTTTAAGAGGTTGTTCAGCCTCCCCCTCTTCTACTTTGTCCGCCATTGGTTGTGGCAATACTTCACTGTAAGCATCATACACGTCCTATTACATAGAGCAGGACCGCACTTACCAAGCCTATGTCATGGCCAAGTAGGTACGATAAGAGCTCCATTCATTGCAGGATGATTGAAGGAATTTGCTAGCCCCTATCCTATGAGATACCCCATTAATTCTTTTCGTTTCTGGTCGACAGGAACCTTAATACAGTAGAAATGTTCCCTCATGGAAACCTGGCAGTCAAAGAGTTGACCATCCAATGTGTATGGGGCATCTTAAGGTTTCTGATAACATCTGTCAAGGAATAGAACATGTTATATTGTAATATGCCCCAATCCTTTTCTCCTGAAAGGCAGTAAGTGACTGCTCAACTACTCCCGCAGTAGCTTTCTCCTCTCTCCTAATTCGGAACATATGTATGCTCAGCTGAGCCAAGTATGCATGTGTATGGGAAGGGTGAAGGGTTGAGATAGTTGTCGTCCTGACAAATGTTCAGCTGGAAGCCATCCAATGATGGCTTATACTCATTAATCACTGGTCAGTGGGAGCTAAGATGCAATACCCAACCACGGCCATTACAAAGTGAATAGCGCCAACAGCATCTGGCACCATTTACCATACAGATACAGCCATGGCAGCCCTGTTGAGTTGTTGATCAGTGGGTGGGCTGGGTGTCAGCAACCCTGCAAATCTATTGATGGTCTATCCTGAGGAGACAGGAGGGGTAGGCTATTTTCAGACTCCTCTGGCAGCAATTCATCTCTCCAAGGACAATAAGATTGGGCAGTTGAAATCCAACATGCTTGATCCCTCTCTTGATCTCTTGATCAATGGTCAAGAGGCCCTCATACACATTAGATAATTAACAAGTCTGAGCAAAGTAGATGAGTTTGGTCAACTTTTCTAATGTGTATGGGACCCATAAAGCAAACCTTACATGTCCCGTACACTGTTATTTTGAGAAGCACCACAATACAATGTACATAACTCCCAATGAAATCAACAGATGTCCCTTGACTGCAATGGATGCTGGTGGTCCTCCTCCAGAGAAGCGTGCCTGATGCAGCTTCAGAGAGATTTTCTTGGGCCATGCTTGATCCAACACTCAGATTAAAATAAAAGATGGTCCCCTTCACTATCCCAACCTACCAGGACAAAGAATTTCACAAGGTTGCCCTACCCAAATATCAGACTTTGGCATTCTCCCATTCTTTATGACATGAAGCATTCTCAATTGGTCAGGTATAGGTGGTTATAACTACAGGTATTTGTCTACTTTCAGGGTCAGCAACACAGAGGCGGTGAAAGCATTGTGTCTACTTAGTGATGTCACCATTCAATCGCATAACAGCCTGCTACATGGAACGCATGAATACACTGTACTTACTGTGCGCAGACAAACTGGAACTAGTGTCTGTATACATATGGATATATTTCCAGAAGACATCAACATCTACCTTCCCCTCCTTCATTAACCATTCCCCGCTCCACCTCCTACAGAACATGCCATCTTTCATGTTTTCTAATTGAAAAAAAAAATTCATTTGCAGGAATCCAGCTCAAGGGACAATGTGCTCCCCAGATATCTCCCA
Organism: Dendropsophus ebraccatus; assembly: GCF_027789765.1. Lineage (NCBI taxonomy): Eukaryota > Metazoa > Chordata > Amphibia > Anura > Hylidae > Dendropsophus > Dendropsophus ebraccatus. Next base: position 211,006,141 of record NC_091454.1, on the reverse strand, counting down.
ACATGCCCTAAGAGGACTTGCTCCACCGCCATGTGGTTACTTCATCAACCATACTGTGTCACTTGTAGGAGCACATCCTGAATGTGAACACATAGCATTGCCTGACATCAATCCGATGACTCCATTCCACTCATTTACCTGCAGTAAATCTGCACAAATACATCCTCTCTCCTCTATAATATATTCCCAGCACTCCACTATGTGTCTGCAGCAACCCTACAGCTCTGTAATGTCATCTTCTCTAAAATATTCATCACTAGCTATGAATCCCCCAAACTATTTCCATATAAATGAGCCATCTTAGCATGATAATAAATCGCACATGCCAACAATTTAATATATATAATGATACGTATCTTTACCATAGGGATCAATAGTAATCAATGCGCTCAGGTACAACAAAACAGATATAGGCAAAATATCATGCATTTGTGCTCCGTATCTAGAAACTGCATATGGGGACGGTAACCTATGCCATGAGGACAGACTACAGGTCCCATCATGCTCAGCACGGGGGTCACACATACATAGGAAGTTGTGGATCAGCTGGAGCATTGATGAAAATGGTGAATATAAGAGAGCGTGCCTCACCGTCTTCTATCACGGAGCGTGAATGTAAACAGTGACAGTGATCCGTATCCCCGTAGGTGCAGGCCGGTGGTCTACATTAAATAGAGTGCGAGTTCTGCAGCACAGAGGGTCTATGCACTTGAGAAATGGTGCAGTGCAATCATCCGGTGTATGTGAACCACCTTAAGAATGTACAGTACATAGCAGGACCGAAATTAGGCAACTTCTTGCTAATCCGCTGACTGCAATAGGGAAGCTATGGGGCTTCTCGTGGTGTAAACAAGTGTAAATGTAAATGCAGAAAACAGAGAGGGAAGGAGTGATCCAGCTGCGGCAGGATGCTCTCCAGCTACACATTTCCTCTGCTGCTAGCACGCTGCTCAATTCTTTCCTGAGCATCTTACTAGTACAGCCGCTGGCTAAGCACAAGGATTCCAAATGTTTAGCCTTTTGTCTTAAGGGCTATGAAACAGCATATGAATTGTAAGAAGCGAAGGGGGGGCGAGCAAAGCAGAGGGGTCCTACCTTGCAGGGGAAGATGTTAGCGTTCAGGCTGCATCTGTGACAGTGCCTGTCTCCTGGAGAAAACCAATTGAAAGGGAATCCTTTGTTGACTGTCTATTATCTGTGGTGTGTGGTTTCTCCTTATAGGGGAGAGACGGTAGCAGCAGTGGCTGCTGAGAGACAGGAGGTGTGTAAGGGGTATATCTTATTAAAATCCATTCACTCCTAAGAGAGGGGCCTCGCGTTTAATTAGGGGAGGCGATGTATAGGAGGAGCTATGCAAAGCTATATACTAAGCAGCAGGAGGAGTTACAGAGGGGTTATAGCAGGTTATATAGTATGGGGATATGGAGTAATAGGGGGAGGTTATATATACTAAAAGTTGGTACAGGGGGAGGTTATATGGCATAAGGGGAGGAGATATAGGGGGGTTATAGGGAGTAATAGGAGATATAGGGGGATATATGGAGTAATAGGAGGAGATATAGGGAGGTTATATGGAGTAATAGGAGGAGATATAGGGAGGATATATGGAGTAATAGGAGGAGATATAGGGAGGATATATGGACTAATAGGAGGAGATATAGGAAGGATATATGGAGTAATAGGAGGAGATATAGGGAGGATATATGGAGTAATAGGAGGAGCTATAGCGGGGATATATGGAGCAATAGAAGGAGATATAGGGAGGTTATATGGAGTAATAGGAGGATATATGGAGTAATAGGAGGATATATAGGAAGGATATATGGAGAAATAGGAGGAGATATAGGGAGGATATATGGAGTAATAGTTACATAGTTAATACGGTTGAAAAAAGACACATGTCCATCAAGTTCAACCAAGGAGGGGATGGATACAGGGAAGGGGGAGGGGTGATAGGTTCTATACATATGCCTTTATATCATTTTGGTCTAAGAACTTGTCTAGGCCGGTTTTGAAGGCCTCTACTGTTTTTGCTGTGACCAGATCCTGTGGTAGACTGTTCCACAGATTCACAGTTCTCATGGTAAAGAAGGCTTGTCGCCTCCGGAGACTGAACCTTTTTTTCTCCAGGCGGAGGCAGTGCCCTCTTGTCTCTCCAGGCGGAGGCAGTGCCCTCTTGTCTCTCCAGGCGGAGGCAGTGCCCCCTTGTCCTTTGAGGGGGTTTTACCTGGAACATCGTTTCCCTATATTTCTTGTAGGGGCCATTTATATATTTAAATAAATTAATCATATCTCCCCTTAAACGTCTCTTCTCCAGGCTAAACAAATGTAATTCTTTTAATCTCTCCTCATAACTAAGATGCTTCATTCCCCTTATTAGTTTAGTTGTCCGTCTTTGTACCCTCTCCAGCTCTAGAACATCCTTTTTATGAATCGGGTTCCAAAACTGGACAGCATACCCCAGATGAGGCTGCACCATAGCTTTATAGAGCGGTAATATTATATCCCTGTCCTGAGAGTCCAGGCCTGTTATATACATGACAATATCCTGCTGGCCTTAGAAGCAGCTGACTAACACTGTGTGCTGTTCTGTAGTCTATTATCTACAAGTACACCCAGATCCTTCTCCATCAGCGACTCTCCCAGAGTAACTCCCCCCAGGACATATGATGCATGTGGGTTATTCCTCCCCCAGGACATATGATGCATGTGGGTTATTCCTCCCCCAGGACATATGATGCTGCAGGTTATTCCTCCCCCAGGACATATGATGCATGTGGGTTATTAGGACCCAGGTGCATAACTTTACATTTATCCACATTGAACCTTATTTGCCAAGTGGACGCCCAAACACTCAGTGTGTCTAAGTCATCCTGTAACATCTGCACATCCTCCATAGACTGTACTGTACTATAAAGCTTGGTGTCATCTGCAAAGATAGAAACATTGCTGTTAATTCCATTCTCAATATCATTAATAAACAAGTTAAACAGAAGAGGGCCCAGTACTGACCCTTGGGGTACACCACTTATTACCGGGGACCATTCGGAGTAGGAATCATTGACCACCACTCTCTGGGTACGATTATTAAGCCAGTTTTCAATCCAGTTACACATTAAACTTTCCAAACAGATAGGCCCTATGCACACGTTCAGTATTATTTTCTGGTCCTGAAACAACCCGTGAGAAATTGCGGATTGGACATCCGTATTCCATCCGTTGCTGGACCAGACTGAGCAGTGAATGAATGGCAGACCCCCTCCTGCGGCATCATCAGACCTCCTCTGCGGCGGCATCAGACCCCCTCCTGCGGCGGCATCGGACCGACCCCCTCTGCGGCATCAGACCCCCTCCTGCGGCATCATCAGACCTCCTCTGCGGCGTCATCAGACCCCCTCCTGCGGCGGCATCGGACCGACCCCCTCTGCGGCATCAGACCCCCTCCTGCGGCATCATCAGACCTCCTCTGCGGCGGCATCAGACCCCCTCCTGCATCATCAGACCCCCTCCTGCATCATCAGACCCCCTCTGCGGCATCAGACCCCCTCCGGCGGCATCAGACCCCCTCCTGCGGCTGCATCAGACCCCCTCCTGCGGCGGCATCGGACCGACCCCCTCTGCGGCATCAGACCCCCTCCTGCGGCATCATCAGACCCCTCCTGCGGTAAGGATGCGATCTCCTATGCGATCCTCCTGTGCCGTTCTGCCTTCAGTGCTCTTAATTGATTCATTGATACTTTCCTAACCACATAGTAAACACCAATTTATTGAGCTAATTGGTAATGATGATTGGCAGCTGGGCTACAAAGGTACAAGTACCAATTACCTCAATAAATTGGGGTGTTGATTGTAAACACCCCAATTTATTGAGGTAATTGGTACTTGTACCTTTGTAGCCCAGCTGCCAATCATCATTACCAATTAGCTCAATAAATTGGTGTTTACTATGTGGTTAGGAAAGTATCAATGAATCAATTAAGAGCACTGAAGGCAGAACGGCACAGGAGGATCGCATAGGAGATCGCATCCTTACCGCAGGAGGGGTCTGATGATGCCGCAGGAGGGGGTCTGATGCCACAGAGGGGGTCGGTCCGATGCCGCCGCAGGAGGGGGTCTGATGCAGCCGCAGGAGGGGGTCTGATGCCGCCGGAGGGGGTCTGATGCCACAGAGGGGGTCTGATGATGCAGGAGGGGGTCTGATGATGCAGGAGGGGGTCTGATGCCGCAGGAGGGGGTCTGATGCCGCCGCAGAGGAGGTCTGATGATGCTGCAGGAGGGGGTCTGATGCCGCAGAGGGGGTCGGTCCGATGCCGCCGCAGGAGGGGGTCTGATGCCGCCGCAGAGGAGGTCTGATGATGCCGCAGGAGGGGGTCTGATGCCGCAGAGGGGGTCGGTCCGATGCCGCCGCAGGAGGGGGTCTGATGCAGCCGCAGGTTCAGACTGAGGAATTCTCGCGGGAAATGTCCGCGAAATTCCGTCAGCTGTCCGCCCGGAGATCCGGAGAACTATAGATCCCAGCACTTCTATATACTGCTGTGCACAATAGGAGCATGAGTTATCCATATTTTTCTACGGAAATACGGATGCCAAACATGTTGCAATCCGCAAACAATCCGTAGACAATTGATGTCAATGAGAGCATCCGTGAAAAAATCTGGGTCCGCACCGGGTCCGCACTAGAACATGTCCTTTTTTTTTTACGGATTGATTTTCATCCATTTCTGCTACTGATCGTGTGAATAGCCCAATAGACTTCAATGTGCACTAACTCGGATACGGAAATACGGATCCGTAAATTACGGAACGTGTGAATAAGGCCATAGACTTTAACTTACCCATCAGACGTCCATGAGGAACTGTGTAAAACGCTTTAGCAAAATCCAGGTACACGATATCCACAGCTGCGCCCCCATCCAGGCTTCTACTCACCTCTTCGTAGAAACATATTAGGTTGGTTTGAAAGCTTCTGTCCTTAGTAAAACCATGCTGGTTATCACTTATAATACTATTACCCACTACATATTCCTGGATGTAGTCCCTTATAAGCCCCTCAAATAGTTTCCCCACAATGGACGTTAAGCTTACAGGTCTATAGTTACCTGCGGAAGTTCGAGAGCCCTTTTTGAAGATCGGCACTACATTTGCCTTACGCCAGTCCCTCGGCACAATACCAGTAAGCAAAGAATCACTGAATATTTCATACAAGGGTAGAGAAATTACAAAACTGAGTTCCCTAAGAACTCTGGGGTGTAATCCATCGGGCCCTGGAGCTTTGGTTACATTAAGTTTATTTAATTTATCTTGGACCATATCTATAGTAAACCAGTTCAGTACATTACATGTGTTAGCAGCACTGGCCCCACCCACCTCAGTACTGGCCCCACCCACCACAGCTCCATCCACTTTTGTATATGCAGAACTGAAGAACCCATTAAGTAACTCAGCTTTATCCTGATCCCCAGTTATTAACTCCCTGTCACCATTATTTAGGGGTCCTACATGCTCTGACCTTGGTTTTTTTGCATTAATATATTTGAAGAATTTTGGGGGGTTTCTTTTGCTATCTATGGCTACCTGTCTTTCCTTGTTAATTTTTGCTGCTTTTATTACATTTTTACAGGTTTTGTTGACTACTTTGTAATGTTTAAAGGCTAAAGCTGACCCCTCTGATTTGTATTTTTTGAATGCCCCTTTTTTTCTCATTTATAGCCCTTCTAACTTTGGATGTAAGCCATGTGGGATTTGATTTTAACCGTTTATATTTGTTACCCATAGGAATATATTTGGCAGTACAGTTATTTAATGTGGATTTGAAGATTTCCCATTTATTAGCTGTATCAGTATGTGACAGCAGCCGCTCCCAGGCTATGCCCTGAAGTTCTGCCCTTAACCCAGGAAAATTGGCCCTTTTAAAATTAAGAGTTTTTGCCCTCCCAACATGTTTTTCTTTTCTACACTTTAAGCTAAAAGTCACTATATTGTGGTCACTATTACCCAGGTGTTCATGGACAGTGACATCCCCAACCAGCTCAGCGTTGTTAGAAATAACCAGATCCAACAAGGCATCACTTCTAGTTGGCTCCTCCACAAACTGGCCCAGAAAATTATCCTGCAGGAGGTTAAGAAATTCCCTCCCCTTTGTCCCCCATTACCACTACTGTCCCCTCCCGGGCAGCCCGCTCTATTTGTCTATTCAACTGGCCATCTACCTCCTCAGTAATATTGGGGGGGGGGGGGGGGGGTCTATAGATTACACCAAGAATAAATTTTTTCACTCTTTACCTCCTTCTGTAGTTCTACCCACAATGCTTCCACATCATCACAGTCATCGCCCACTATTGCATCTTTTACACTCACTTTAATATAATTTCTGACATACAGACATACTCCTCCTCCCCTTCTGCCCACCCGGTCCCTTCTGAACAACGCAAATCCCTGAATATTGACAGCCCAGTCATGTGAGGAGTCCAGCCATGTCTCAGTCACACCAACCACATCAATGGACTCCTCCAGAACCAAGGCCTCCAGCTCCCCCATCTTGCTGGCTAGACTTCTGGCATTAGTAACCATACACTTTATATTACCATCGAGTTTAACCACTTCATTATAAGAAATGGGATTTATTACTGTGCTGTGGCTACAATCATCCCCACTGCTCATATGCAACATATGGATCTCCCTATCCACTGCTCTTATCCTCCCCCCACAGGACCCTTCTCCTCCCACCTCAATGTTCTGTCCCCTCTCTAACCTATCCACCACTATATTACACACTACATTGTCCTCCCTCCACATGCCTAGTTTAAAAACCTCTCCACCCCTTCTAGGATTCTCTCCCCCAGCACAGCGGACCCCCTTCCATTAAGGTGCAAATTATCTGCGGAAAACAATTTGTACCCCAATGAAAATTCCCTAAGCTCCTGCTGTCTTTCCTGCGATGCGCATGGCACAGGCAGTATTCCAGAGAATACAACCTTGGAGGTCCTTCCCTTCAACTTAGCACCTAGTTCTCTAAAATTATTTTTAATAGACCTCCACCTACCTAGTATCCTGTCATTGGTTCCCACATGGACCACGACCATCCCCAGCCCCCCCAAGTAATTTATCCACCCTTTCCACCACATGCCGAACCCTGGCACCAGGGAGACAGCAAACCATTCGGTTGAGGCGGTCTTGGCGACAAATTATTCTATCCGTCTTCCTGATTATAGAATCCCCTACAACCACTAACTGTCTAGGCCTACCCACAATACCATCCCGCCCACTACTAGTTGGACTGTTCCCCCGGCTGTTAGGGAGAACAGGTTCCACTAGAGCTGCCATTTCTGACACGGATGCCTTTGTATCATCACCTAATTTGGCAATTTTGCTTGGGCATATAGTAGGAGAAGTGGCCTTCCTTTTCTTGGATCCTTTACTGGTCCCTCTAACTACATTAACCCAGCTACTTACTTGGGGCTCCTGATCTATATCACCACCCTCCATCACTACCCCACTAACTTCCTGCTCATCGAGCCGAAGTTCCCTCTCAAGGTGGCCAAGTTCCCTCAGTGTTGCAATATGCTTCTCCAGATCTCTAACTCGAGCTTCTAGATAGGCAACATGCTCACATCTGTCACAGTGGTACTCACCCTGGAACTCCTGCTCCAGTTGTGCGTACATGCGGCAGACTGCGCACTGAATGAATCCTTCCATCTCGCTAGCCAACATCCTCAGTGCAACAAAAACAGTGAAAAAGAAAGAGATTTAGCACTTACCAGAACTTGAAACTCCTTCTTTCAACTCGTCTTTAAACTCCACTTATTTTTAACCACTTGTCAGCAACCACAGTGAGTTCTGAGCCTTGATTTAAGCACCTGAGATCAATTAACCCCACCCCCAGGTGCAGAGCAGACCAGAGAAAAAAAAACAGTTTGGACCTGTTTAACTAAGCAGCTATGTTACTAGCTATCTATGCGCTGCAGCAATGCACACCACACAATTGCACAAAAACAGCAATATATCAGTCACTCCAAACCCACTGAATCACCAGCAACTCTTTAAACTCCACTTACTTTCAACCACTTGTCAGCAACCACAGTGAGCAAGCAGGAGGAAATAACAGGAGGATATATGGAGTAATATGAGGAGATATAGGGAGGATATATGGAGTAATAGGAGGAGATATAGGAAGGATATATGGAGTAATAGGAGGAGATATAGGGAGGATATATGGAGTAATAGGAGGAGATATAGGGGAGGATATATGGAGTAATAGGAGGAGATATAGGGAGGATATATGGAGTAATAGGAGGAGATATAGGCAGGATATATGGAGTAATAGGAGGAGATATAGGCAGGATATATGGAGTAATAGGAGGAGATATAGGAGGTTATATGGAGTAATAGGAGGAGATATAGGAGAGGATATATGGAGTAATATGAGATTTAGGGGGGTTATATGTAGTAATATGGGGAGATATAGGGAGGATATATGGAGTAATAGGAGGAGATATATGAGGTATATGGAGTAATAGGAGGAGATATAGGGGTTATATGGAGTAATAGGAGGAGATATAGAGGATATATGTAGTAATAGGAGGAGATATAGGGAGTATATATGGAGTAATAGGAGGAGATATAGGGAAGGTGTATCCAGTAATAGGAGGAGATATAGGGAGGTTATATAGAGTAATAGTAGATATAGGGAGGTTATATACAGTAATAGGAGGATATATAGGGGAGGTTATATGGAGTAATAGGAGGAGATATAGGGAGGATATATGGAGATATAGGGAGGATATATGGAGTAATAGGAGGAGATATAGGGAGGATATATGGAGTAATAGGAGATATAGGGGGGATATATGGAGTAATAGGAGGAGATATAGGGAGGTTATATGGAGTAATAGGAGGAGTAATAGGAGGAGTTATAGGGAGGATATATGGAGTAATAGAAGGAGATATAGGGAGAATATATGGAGTAATAGGAGGAGATATAGGGAGGTTATATGGAGTAATAGGAGGAGATATAGGGAGGTTATATGGAGTAATAGGAGGAAATATAGGGAGGATATATGGAGTAATAGGAGGAGATATAGGGGAGGTATATGGAGTAATAGGAGGAGATATAGGGAGGATATATGGAGTAATAGGAGGAGATATAGGTGGGATATATGGAGTAATAGAAGGAGATATAGGGAGAATATATGGAGTAATAGGAGGAGATATAGGGAGGTTATATGGAGTAATAGGAGGAGATATAGGGAGGTTATATGGAGTAATAGGAGGAAATATAGAGAGGTTATATGGAGTAATAGGGATGTTATATGGAGTAATAGGAGGAAATATAGGGAGGTTAGATGGAGTAATAGGAGGAGATATAGGGAGGTTATATGGAGTAATAGGAGGAGTTATAGGGAGGATATATGGAGTAATAGAAGGAGATATAGGGAGAATATATGGAGTAATAGGAGGAGATATAGGGAGGTTATATGGAGTAATAGGAGGAGATATAGGGAGGTTATATGGAGTAATAGGAGGAAATATAGAGAGGTTATATGGAGTAATAGGGATGTTATATGGAGTAATAGGAGGAAATATAGGGAGGTTAGATGGAGTAATAGGAGGAGATATAGGGAGGTTATATGGAGTAATAGGAGGAGATATAGGAAGGATATATGGAGTAATAGGAGGAGATATAGGGAGGATATATGGAGTAATAGGAGGAGATATAGGGAGGTTATATGGAGGAAAAGATGAAATAAGCATTGGTGGTTCAGTGGTAAAAATTCACAAACAGATATTGCATAGCTGTAGGAAGTAAAGGATTATTGTTTTTCTTATGTACCACATGGATTTGTGCACCAATGAGATTTCTTTCTTCTTCTATCCTATCACCTTTCTCTTTACATCTTACACATGCACTCCCCACTCACAGCACAGTTTACACATGCTGTAGGAAGGAAGTCACAAGGGTAGAGGAAGTGTGAGGTCTTCTTGCCTTGGATTCTGTAGAGGAAGGACTCAAGATAGGACGCTCCCTACAGCTGTCAATTTCCAGTCCGTAGTGTGTAGTCTAGACGTTGAAGAAGAGCACATGCATATGCGAGACTTAGACACAGTTTTCCCTCAAGCAACCTTATTACACACTATGCAGTGTTAGGTCAATACTAGAGAGGACAAGTGAGGGATCATCTCAACCCACGCCGTTAAACATCGGGCTTGTGTCACCCTCTAGGACGGGTCACCCGAAACTGGTGGGCAATAGGTTGTGCAAAGACCAAGGAGTATTCTCTCTACTTTCAAGTATTCTACCTCTAAAGTTCCGGCAGAGCACAGTACTACTTGGGTTGGGACTCTCTCAACATCCTTCTCTCTACTCTTCTATCTCTCAGCACATAACCCAGCCAGCACAGCTGTGTCACCTTTTCACTCTCGGTACAGATCTGGACTCTACAGTATAAAGTAACGTATCAAGGCGAAAGTGTATTATATGTTCTCTGCATCAAGTATCTTCACAGTAAACAAGATTATTTCAATGGGACTCTGCGGTTCTTCACTAAGCACCGACACAGTAATCACACTTTCCTTGGGTTATCTCACCTTTCTGTGGGTGGCAGTGCCAATAGTACAGGTTGGTCACTACTCCACTCCAGACCATTGTGACAATTGCCCAAGGGACCCGCAACAACCCAGCAGGTCACTGTCCACAAGGGAAAAGGAATAGCCAGCCAACTCAAAATAAAAGCAGGTGTGCCAGCATACCTGTGTGCCCAACCGGCACTGGCGTCACGACAACATAACACCTGGCTGAGCTGTGCTTCAACGAGCCACCACCGGAGTGGCGTCACACTTCACCACCTGGCAAGTGACCGGTCACTACTCACAACGGGGCATCACCACACATCATCTAAACATTTAAATATGTTAAAAGAATAAAGAAGGTTCAAGAGAGAAGAAACTTAACACAAGATCAAGGGGGCACATTCTGAGGTTAGTTGGGGGGAAAGACCACAAACAACACAAGAAAATATTACTTTATTGAATGAGTAGTAGATGCTTGAAACAAAGCTTTGAGCAGATTTGATTGGTAAATAAACAGTAAGTGAATATAAACCTGATAAACATATATCTATCCTAAAATAATAAAATAATAGGAAAGGAAATAATATAAGGGCAGACTAGATTGATCAGGGGGCTTTTTCTGCTGACAATCTTCTATGTTTCTATACAGGGAGAGGTTATGTAGAATTATAGGTTGACAAAACCTCTCTGGGGCAGCACCTGTTATAGCAAATGTGTAGGTCTGGGTGTACGTCCAACAGGCTGAACCACTGCCCATAAAACAGTTCACAAATCCAGAAAGATGGCAAGACTACAAGATGTGCAAAAAATTACGTGTTTATTAGTTCCAACAGTGTCATAGGATAAGCTAGGTTCTCTGCTACACTTTCTGAGGTTAATGTAATAATTCTAGATATCTTTACTAAGGTGTGTCCACTAGTTGGCTCCTAGCAGTTATAATGCAGAATAAATGTACTCACTGTAGCTGACATGAAAAGTCCTCTGTGGGGTGCAGGTCTTTAGGCAATACTGTTGTAGTGTCACACTACATGTTTTTCTTTCTTCTCTTACACCTTGGTAAAAATGTCTCATTCTAGTGCCATAGGTTAGGACAGGAGGCCTCTGTTCCTTACTCTAACCAGTAAATGTCACACTCTCACAGCACAGCTGCAGCTAACACTAGGCCTAGCCACATACACATTTCCTTTATAGTGACTACTTCCTTTTTGTAGTTAGTGGGTTGCTAGTCAAGACCCTTAGGGAAACCGGAGACAAGGGAGTCTTTAACCTTGCCCATGCTGTGGACTGACTCGCTAACACTGGACAGTTGACCACCTTAGAGAGAAAAAGGGCGGATAACTGAAGACTGTACCTGCAGTAGAGCACAGTGCCAGTAAGCCACTCAACTTTGTAGGAAACACACTACAAGCCAGCTCCACCCAGAGCAGAGACCTGGGACTTGTTCTACCACAGTAGGATGGAAACCTGACACGGTAGGTCATAAGGCGGTTAGGTGAGATAACTAGAACTCATCTATACGTGAGTACGAGTATTTCTTCAAACACTCAAGAGACATGTCACCCCATCCCAGCAGAGTACATAGTACATTAGGCAAGGGCCCTCCTATCCGGTCCCTGACACCTGTTACCTTAATGTTTTTTCTATCTCCTCACCTATCTACTTGTTGGAGTTTTATAGCTGATTATTTTTGCACTAAGTACCTGAGCACTGTTTGTAATTGTTTGCACTAAGAAACATTTTTCACGTAAAGTTTGAAGGTTGTTTAAAGTGGGACTCTGTCATCTCTGCTGCTGCACCTGCATCTATACCATGCAGCTCACCTTAGTTCTAACCAAGGTCCGGTTGCCGTGTGTCCGGGGGTGGGTGCTACCACTCCTGGTTACAGTGACAAGTAGCCTCTAAAACACCAGAACCTACCAGCAGGCCCGACATCAGTCCCAGTAACCCAGGCCACAGCACTGTGATGTGTCACCTACAATGTCTCTAGGCCAGGCCTGAAGCCTTGGAGGGAGCTAAACATGCTTTGGGGGTCTTAGGCAAATTCCCCCCCCAGGCTTCTGTGCAATCCTGTCTATTTCGCAGGTCTCCTATGGCTGTATCCATGTTTTCCAGGGAGCCCTAGGGTTGCATCCATTTTCTCCAGGCTGTGGGATTAAAATGCTGAGCATTCTGGTTCGCGCACACCCAAATTTACTGTAACTTTGTTCATGTCTACTCAGGCCTAACACAATTGTTCATTGCCAATAGTTTTCAGTACTTGAAAGAGCAGGTGAACTAGTGCCTATCCAAAAAATCCTCTGGACATCTCTAAGCCTAAGCATCAGGGTCATGAGACATAAAAAGAAACCTGCTCACAGGAGATAAAGCATTTCAGCTTACATAGGAAATTGTAGCTGGCAAATGTGGCTTTCACTGGAGGCAACGTGAGTGTCATGGTGTGGAAAGGGCATTAAAAGCAAACTCCCAAAGGCTACCAGCGGCAGACGTGCTTCATGAATGGACAAAGCCTTCAAGCTGATGAGGGCAAGGTGGAAAATATGGGGAAAGTAAAGGAATACAATAATAGAAGATATTACCTATGAGTCTTGGATTGAAACCTTGCAACAGACACATTAAAATGAAGACACCATTTTGAAAATTATGCTTTTTTTTTACAGTAGATAGTGAAAAACTTTTTATATTATCCACAAAATGTACACATAAGCAAATATTAACCCCCTGTTTGTTGTATAGATATAAAATGAACAATGTTTGCCACTTACAAGTTTAAAAAGCATCCAACAAAGAGATGTAACATTTGCTTATATAGTATAGTGCCACCTGGTGTTAGGCAATGTGCACATCCACCTATAGAGTTGAAGGTTAGTGGACATACTGTATGCTGTCACTCTCCTCTCAGTCAGGTCTCTGTCAGTCTCCTCTGTTCACTGCAGACAGTAGAAATGGCTTCCTACTCTACTTGTCTAGGAAGCATCACATTAGTTATTATTAGCTATGCAATACACAGTAGTACAGGTATAGATAAAGAGAGACTGTATTGTCAGCTGCCAGAGGGGGAAGGAGAATGATTCTGTCCAGAGTCCATCCCCAGCAGCACAGGTTAGGAACAACGTCACTGAGGACATGTAAAGGAAGAAAAATAAATAGTAGAATCACTGCAAATTGAAAGACTTTTGATATGAAAACTATTTAAGATGGAATCTCAAGCATACTTGGGTCTTAACCCAAACTCTTTACATTTGATTACCGGTGGAGAAGGAAGTTGGATGCAACCCTAAGGCTGCCTGGAAAACGTGGCTATAAACATAGGCCATAGGCAGTATCCATGTATTCTAGGACTCCCTAGGGCTGCATCCAAATTCTTCAGCCACTGGTAATCAAATGCCAAGCGTTCGGATTCAGGCAAACCTAAGCATGCTCGGGAATTTCTCATCTTAGTGATAACTCATTGCCAGGGTGACAGGCTCCCGACCCACCGCTAGAGCCCCCTATACTTACCTGATCGCGCTCCTGAGAGGAGTCCGACGCTCATAGAGAATGAATTGCGAGTCCGACGCTCTATTCATTCTCTATGAGCGTCGGACTCATCTCAGGAGCGTGCAAGGGGGGTCGGGAGCCTGTCACCCCGGTACGGGGATGACAGGTTCCCTTTAAAGACTAGTAAAGTTGTTCATCTCACAGTGTTCAGTTGGGGTTAACACTTTTATTTGTTCACCAACTATCATAACTGTGTGGAAACAATTGTAACGTTATAGAGATTTTTTTTTTCACTTTCCTTTTATGTGTTGTGTTCCATTATTACATATTTCAGTCATAGGGCCCTTGCACACTGAGCAATCCGCTCTTAATTTCAGCTTGAAATTCCTCCTGTAAAATATGAACAGGGCAAAGTCCTATTGTGTTTGTACACAATAATGGGATGGGATTTCCGCTCTGTTGTTCACACTGCAGAATTTCCTGCCACAGATCTGCTTTCCACGCAAAGAATTGACTTGTCACTTCTTTGGGCAGATTCCGCTAGAGGAATCCTATAGAAGTCTATGGGGCTTGAATTCTGCAGAAAATTCTGCTTGCATTCCGCTCGCATTTTGGTCAAATTCTGCTCAAATTCAGGTCCTATTCTGACAGAGCAGAATAGAAGAGGAACTTTCAAGCAGAAATCTTTCCTCTTCAATACCTCGTCTATTGCTCAGTGTGCATGGGCCCTTATTTTGTATATTGTATTAGGAACGACTATATGGAATATTAACAGATACAGCAATAGACGGGGATATAGAGTAATGAATACATTAAGGTTATTGCTATCTTAGATATAATATATGTATGTTTCATTAGTGGTGGAGCATGTGCCGCATGAATAACTAAAAGATATTAATTCCCTACATGTTATTACTAATCACATTCAGTATGTTTAATTCATGAGTTCTTTAAGCGTAAAAAATAAAAAAAATGTTAAAAGGAAAGTGTCATCAGAAATTGACCTGTTGTTTAACCCCTTCATGAACAAGGGAAGGGGGGACCTTCGTCACCGGGGCAAAATTTAACGTAAGGGAAAAATAATTCTACACGCTATGTTCACACACTGTTAAAATGACGGCTGTAATTTCATGGTAAATAAAAGCAGTTATTCGTATAATAACGACCATTGGTATAAAATAGTGGTCATTATTTGCTGTGAAATGACGGCAGTCAAAAAAAAACAGCTGTTTTTTTTACAGTGTGTGAACATGGCCTAAAGCTGTTTTGTTTTTATGTTGGGTCTAACCCAAGTTTCGATTTGGTCTTTTTAGTTATTTAAACTTAGAACAGATAGTAATTCATTTTGTAGGAGGGTTTGTTTTTAGAAAAAGTGAAATTTTTAAAGATTTTTTTCATGTAATGGTTTATTGATTAATAATTTATTAAGACGACAGTAAAATTAGCGGTTATGGGTGATTATTTTATTATATTTACTTATTTTTTTTACAGCAAAGTACAATCTACTTGACAGAAATGTGTTAATGCCAGCGCCCATCCAAACTGCATTTCTGCCATGCAGGATGTGTGAAATTGAATTGTATGTGAATACAGGTGTGTACTTTCTTTTGGAAAGGGCCCTTTTACTTTTTACCTTTATATTTTATATATTATTACTTTATGATTAAAGGTGACACCAGTAGATGGCAGAGACAACAGATGAAGCTCAATACTCCTAATTCAAAGGTCACAGAGCATGCCCAGTAAAATTTCCCACTCATTTCTATCTATTCTTGTTTATGTCCAGAGAGCATGTTGTAAAGTACATATCTAAATACAGGTAAAGTGGTGGTGTCTCAAAGCAAAGCAGGTTAAGAATTGACAAGCCCGACCACAGAATGGAGTCTATGGCACGGGTGGAGATGCGCGTGGGTGTGAGGGCGGAATCCTTGGCGGGTTATCCATCTGGATTGCGTAGTGTGAACACACCCATACATTTGCTTTTACATTAGAAATATGTTTCATTTTTCATAATGGATCAGTATAAACCTAGTTTTCTCTGTGACACTACCTCTTTAAATACAGCTCAGGCAAATTCGCTGCCACCATAGTAATGTACAAAAATTCTGAAAATAGAAACAGATTAGCCAGCATCTATCTCTGAAGGATTAAAAAAAAAATATCGGAGCCACTCTTTTTTTTTTTGATGGATATGATGGGCTAATGGAATTTATGATGGTGGACACAGAGGGAATGAGGATATCACATTGGATGTAGTGTAAGCAGAAGACATATAGTGCTATATGGGATCAATAAGAGATGCACATCGGCCTTTCTCTATACCACGCAGATCTGACATGCAGCCCTGGGAGTCTGGACTTTGAAGGTTGTCTGTGAGGATATTAAGATTCCAAATATCTGTTTTCTGTTCTACTAATTGAATCCCGAGTGTCAGCGGCTCGGCCTCTGCATTAGTAATCAGGTTTCATCATCAAAATTTGTAATGATTACAGAATGGTGTGTTTGGATGACAAGAGTCAGTAAGCTGAATTTTGGCAACTGAAAAGAAAATATAATAAGAACCTAGGCTTCTGCGGCTCATGTTTGAAAGCTCTTCCAACAATACTGTAAGCTGTGCACTTTCCTTTCTGGGGATAATAAATGGTAGTATTTAATAGTGTATAAAACAAATGCACACTGTATGTCTAGGTCCAATATTCCACTTGCAACAGAAAATCATTAGGCATTATCCTGCGCTACTGCACACAGTGTGTCACATTACCGGGGATTTTGTAAGCCAATCCGCAGTAAGTCTGCAGTGAATTTGTGCCAAAATTTGCATCTGTCACATGAAAGTCTGCAGTAAATAGGCAAAATGTGACGCTGAAAAGGATCGGCTAACCTCAAAATCCATATGCTTTGAAATCCCAATTTACACTCTATGTTCTGTGATTTGTGGTGTGGAATTTCATGTCTGCCAAATCTGAATACGGCCTTAAAAGCAGATTCAGCACATACAGTGGTAAAGATAAGTATTTAATACACTGCCAGTTTTTCAAGTTTTCCAATCTACAAAAATTAGAGAGGTCTGTAATTTTTATCGTAGGTACATTTCCCCTATGAGAGACAGAATCTATTTTTAAAAAATCCAGAAAATCACTTGAATTGATTTATGAATAATTATTCTGCATTTTATAACATGCAATAAGGATTTGATATCAATGAACAGAACCTGATATTTGGTCCAGAAATATTTGTTTTCAGTTAAAGAGGTCGGACGTTTCCTGTAGTTCTTGACCAGGTTTGCAGACACCGCAGCAGGGATTGTGTCCCCCTCCTCCAAACTGATCTTCAGATCTTTCAGTTTTCGAGGCTGTCACTGGGCAATATTAAGTTTCAGCTCCATCCAAAGATTTTCTATTGGGTTCAGTAGACTGGCGGCAACTCTAGGACCTTAAAATGCTTCCTATAGAGCAGTTCCTTAGTTGTCCTGGCTGTGTGTTTGGGGTCATTGTCATACTGGAAGACCCAGCAACGACCCATCTGCAATGCTCTTACTGAGGTAAGGAGGTAGTTGGCCAAAATCTCACAACACATGGCACCATCCATCCTCCCTTCAATACGGTGTAGTTTTTCCTGTCCCCTTTGCACCCCCAAAGTTTGATGTTTCCACCCCCATGCTTCACGATTGGGACTGTGTTCTTGGGGTTGTACTCATCTTTCTTCTTCCTCCAAACACAGTAAGTGAAATTGATACCAAATGGCCTTCACCCATGCCTCCTCTGGATCATCAAGATGGTCAATGGTTACCTTCAAATGGGCCTGGACATGTGCTGGCGTGAGCTGGGGCCCTGTAATCGATGACAACGTAGAGTGTTACTCAAGGTAATCTTTGAGACTTTGGTCCCAACTCTCTTCAGATCATTGACCAGGCCCTCTCAATGTAGTTCTGGGCTGATTCAGGACCCTTTTCAGAATCATCCTTGCCTTAGATCAAGGTGAGATCTTGCATGGAGTCATCTTCTGTTTCTTCTATTTTCTAATGTCACAGTCATCTTGCGTTTCTTCCATTTGCTAATAACTGCCAAACAGTTGTTGTCTTCTCACCAAGCTGCTTGCTTATTGTACTTGTGCAGGTCTACAACTTTTGTCCCTGGTGTCCCAAGATAGCTGTTTAGTCTTGGCCATGGTGGAGAGGTTGGAGTGTTTGTTGACAGTTTTTTTCTATTATTTTGATAAATTCGCCTCAATAGCGATAAAGCAGAAACAATCTCCTGCTACTGAACTCTTCGTGTGCTGCAGTGTGTAAGTGACATAAAGTCCACTTGCAGGCTGCAACTCAAAAGGGTTAAAGGGGTTATCCAGTGCTACAAAAACATGGCCACTTTCTTTCAGAGACAACACGACTCTTGTCTCCAGTTCAGGTGCGGTTTGCAATTAAAGGGCAACTATAATTTAAGTAGCCAAAAACTGAAATTCCTCAAATAAAAAGCCCACGTGTTACCCTTTAAAAAGAGCCACAAACTGTGTTGATAGTTTATGCTCTTGCTGAGATATCCCCAGTTGTTTGGCTCAGAAGAATAAATGAATTATCTTTGTGGCCTATCCCTCATCTTCCTGGCTGGCTCCCCCCATCCACTGATCAGCACCTGAGTAGATGGTATCACACACAGAGCGATCAGATAGAGCCCCAACATACAGTATCACACAGTAAGATTAGATACAGAGCCCCAGCAGATGGTATCACACACAGTGGGATTAGATACAGTTATCTGCACTCATAACACTGTAGGATAATGTCAGCCATGGAGGTGGGGGCACCTGCTGCAGACATCTGATAGTGAATGTTATATGTAATATGGAAGGACTACAGCTGTGTTGTGGTGAGACTTGTAGTCCTCCCCTCAGTGGGATATTATTATTATTATTATTATTATTATTATTATTATTATTATTATTATTATTATTAAAAAACAACACAATAAGAATGAAGTTACTTACCAAACACATCTCCCTGTCAAGTTCTCTATCAGAGGCTTAACAACAATACTCCCACATGATAATTTCAGAAACTATATGTACACACTGGCACAAGGAAGAAACATCATGGCTACTGAAATGTTTTTGTATACACCTTTGCACCCTTCTTATCTTTTGGTTTCACATTACGGTTGTGACATCTATAGGACGTTTTTATTGGACGGACGTCATTTAATGGCAAATAGCGGATGGGATTTTAAAACAACGGCCTTTGTTTTAAAATAACATTTATTACTAACCAGAATACTCCTTTACTTAGGCTGGGTTCACACTATGTATATTTGAGGCTGTATTTGGTCCTCATGTCAGGTCCTCATAGCAACCAAAACCAGGAGTGGATTGAAAACACAGAAAGGATCTGTTCACACAATGTTGAAACTGAGTGGATGGCCGCCATATAACGGTAAATAACTTCCATTATTTCAATACAACAGCCGTTGTTTTAAAATAACAGCACATATTTGCCATTAAATGGCGGCCATCCACTCAATTACAACATTGTGTGAACAGAGCCTGTGTTTTCAATCCACTCCTTGTTTTGGTTGCTATACAGCCTCAAACATATAGCCTCAAATATACATAGTGTGAACCTAGCCTTAGGCTATGTTCACACACTGTCAAAATGACGGCTGTCATTTTGACAGTGTGTGAACATAGCCTAACGGAGTATTCTGGTTAGTAAAAAATCTCTTTAGAAAACTAATATAACTATACTTTTTTTCTTACATTTTGTAGCAGCAGTAAGGGGAGACATTGCTTTTGTACTGCCAGCAATGTCTGTGTCAGAAAAAGCAGGGTGGCGCAAGGCCAGGTCCTGGCACAGTTACAGATATAGTGATCACCTGATATAAATGCAAGTATTAGAATAGGCATTACACTTAGGCAAGCTGTCTGTGCCAGTAGCTTTACAGCCGTGGCACAGTGGCAGAGTGATTGGGGATAACAGCTAGTGACACAGAAAGCTTTCCCAAATCTATTTTATTGCTAACATGTATTATATAGACATCAGGGGAGGCTCAGTATGTGCATGTTGCAGCTCTACTGATATGCTAGGGTTTGTGCACACTATGGAATATCAACAGAGACTTCAAGCGGATTCAACCAGGTGGCCTCCACATGTCAATTCTTCGGGTGGACGGTGAAATCCGCTGGCAAATATCATTCTATTCTATTTAGCCAATTTTTCTAATTTTTTTTTTTTAATAATAAAATGACCATTTTTTGTTTTATAAGACACACTTGATAGCAAGAAAATATCTTGCTAAGCAGTGCCATTATCCTATATTTGGCAGACAGGGCAGGCTGACTGCGTCAGATCCCCCTGACTGCTTCCCTAATGGTCAGGAACAGTGCTGATTCAGGGCTATGCCCAACTTTTGGGTGAACTGTGCAGCTACTAATAGCTGCACAGTCCTCTTCCTTCTCATGCCTGCCACTCAGTGAGATGAGTGCTGGGCAGGAGAGGAATCTGACAGTGATTTAAATCACCTGTGAATTCCTTAATTTAAAGCGCCCCAGTGAAAACTAACCAAAAACAGGAGCTGAAGAACCTGCAGGACCTTCAGTGAGGTCACAGTCACGTAATCTGTATTAAGGGGTTATCAGTATTAAATTTCTGTCTCTCTGTACTTCTGTCTGTCTGTAGAAGATCTGTTTGTGTATGTGATGTAGCAAAGGTGTGTCTGTATATTGGTGTTGTAGCATTGTGTGTATCTGTGGATATGTTTATGTATCACTGGTGTGTGTGTGTGTGTGTGTGTGTTGCAGCAGAGCTGAGTGTGTATGTTACCACAAAGCTGGTTGTTTTAGGATTAGACATGAGCAAACCTCGAGCATGCTCGAGTCCATCCGAACCCGAACTTTCGGCATTTGATTAGCGATTTTAAAAGCGATCGCATTAATGATTTTTCTTACAAATTTTCTTACGATTTTTCAAATGATTTATTCGTCTAAACGCTGATCGTTATAAAAACCAAATCGTTGCTTCAAAATCGTTAAACGATTGATTGGGCGAATTATCGCTTCGTGTAAACGCAGCATGAGAAACAAAATGTACAGAAAACTATTTGAGGATAGTAACTGACTACTTTCAAGCTCCATTTCAATCCTGCCCATACACTTATACATCAGCATTCAATTTTGACAGTTTGCCTATACATGCTACAGATGGTACAATCGCAGTGTGAACCCAGCCTCAAAAATTGTAGTTTATAGGAAACCAATTTAATAAACTGGGAAAATATCATTGGATAGGAAACAGAAGTCTAAACAGAAGGTTTCTCAATCTTTTCAAAACAAACACCTATGCAGTAAGGCCCCCCATACTATATACCTCCCTTCTCTGTAGTTTTCCCCCCATACTGTATACATCACATCTCTGCAGGTAGTCCTGATACTTTATACTTCCATCCCCGTGTAGTTCTTCCCCCATACTGTATACATCTCTCTTCCGCAAATAGTCCTAATACTTTATACCTCCCCCCTCTGTAGTTGTTGCTCCATACTGTATAACTCCCTATCTGCAGGTGATCCCCATACTTTATACCTCGCTACCCCTCTGTAGTTGTCCCATGTACCCTCTGATCTCCTATAATCAATGCACCTTACTGCGCATCTTTTTAAAGGGGTTATCCAGTGCTACAAAAACATGGCCACTTTCCTTCAGAGACAACACGACTCTTGTCTCCAGTTCAGGTGCAGTTTGCAATTAAGCTCTATTCACTTCAATGAAACTGATCAGCAAAACCCCACCCAAGCTGTAAACAAGAGTGGGGCTGTCTCTGCAAGAAAGTGGCAGTGTTTTTGTAGCGCTGGATAACCCCTAAACCCCCTGCAGCTTTTTTTTTTTTTGGGGGGGGGGGGGGGGGGGATCTGGGGCGGATCTGGTCAGCTCACTGTAACTATTTGTGGAGTAAGGTTTTTATTTGCAGCCTAGGCTGCAAAATGAAGCTTGGTCTTATTTTTGGTGTAGGTCTTATTTTTGGAGAAACACAGTGTTAAGGCAATGTTCACACTGAAGTCAATGTGGCCCCCTATTAGTAGGGCCAAAGATGGATCCAGACTACAAACCTGATTTCTAAAATTTAGATACGGATTTGAAGCTTTGTTTGAGTTGTAGTTCAATGTAAATAAAGCCAAAAGGGTATTCTCTTCTCAAGAGGAGGTGGCTATCATGTCATGTCTGGTGGGCGTCAAGCCACAAGGCCTGTGACAGATCATAAGTATGAAGTAGAGTTAGTATTTATTTATATTGCTTAAAGCGTAACTATAAAATATTTGGACCATTCAGTTTTAGTTAGCTTAGGTCATGATAAGACTTTTTGCAATATACATTAATAACCTAAAATGAACAGTTTTTTAAATACATAAAGCCAAAAGTCCCCTCAGAGCTCTCTTTGCCTCTGACTTATTTCTGCATTCCTGCTGGACAAGCCCCCTCCCTGGAGATCCGTACTTAGTGTACAGACTCTGACAGGAGGATCAGATAACAGCCCTGACACAGAGAGAAACATAAACAAAACCTCCTCCCCCCCTCCCCTCCCCTCACCTCCTAGCAGCAGGTTCTCCCCCCTCCCCTCACAGAGGTCACTAAGCAGAGCTGAGGGTGTTGTGTGTGAGGAGCAGCGCAGGGGAAGATGTGGATGGAGGGACAAGTGTATCCAGTGCCACCATCACTCCAATGTACTGCATGAGGCACAGTGGGTGAGTCACTGAGGGGAGGACTACAAGTCCCAGCACAACACAGCTGTAGTCCTTTCATAGTACATATAACATTCACTATCAGATGTCTGCAGCAGGTGCCCCCACCTCCATGGCTGACATTATCCTACAGTGTAATGAGAGCAGATGACTGTATCTAATCCCACTGTGTGTGATACCATCTGCTGGGGCTCTGTATCTAATCTTACATTGTGATACTGTATGCTGGTGCTCTATCTGATCCCTCTGTGTGTGATACATCTGCTGAGGTGCTGCTCAGTGAATGGAGGGACCCAGCCAGGGAGATGAGGGATAGGCCACGCCCACTTTCTCTCAGCCAGGAGAAAAATTCATTTATTCTTCTGAGCCAAACAACTGGGGATTTCTCAGCGAGCGCAAACACAGTTTAGGGCTCTTTTTAAAGGGTAACACATGGGCTTTTTATTTGAGGAATTTCATTTTTTGGCTACTGAAATTATAGTTACGCTTTAAATTATATTTCTTTTCAATATAGTAAAATAAAACAAAAGCTGTATAAATTGGGAAGCGTTGTAATCGCACCGACCCACATGATACAGATAGCATGTCAGTTTTATTCCTATGGAGCCACTGGAAAGAGCCGAGTGCTTTCTCCGATGGTTCCATAGGAATGAATAGAGGCTCGGGTCACATGCTGTACCAGCAGCTCTATTCAATACAAAGGAGCTGCAGTCTAATGTGGAAATCGCCGGAGGGTACTTAGGTTGGCTCTTATTTGTCCGCTATGGAATACCCCTTTGAAAAAAATCAAAAACAACATTTTATTTTTTGGTCTTGAAGGGGTTAAGCTTTATAGTAAATGTGTCCCCTTAAGATATGACAATATAGTCCTCACACCAAAAAAAAAACGGTTGTGCACCTCTGCTATAAGGGTATGTTCACACATATTTTACTTCATTTTAAAATCCACAGGCAAGCTCATAGCATACAATCAACAAGTCTTCATGCGTGAAATCCACACTTTAGGCAGTGTATGGGAGAGCACATTTCATGCATGGAAACTCACTGATTACATGCTATGAGATTACCTGTGGATTATACTACATGAAATCCACAGCAAGGAAGGTACATGTGAACACACCCTAACAGGAGTGTGCCCGGACTGACTACAACTGCAGCAGAATGCAGCACAAACAAATATATATTAGAACTGTATCTTCTCTAGTGACCTGTGTTAGTTTATACCCCTGCGTAGGTGTAAATATGTATGAGAATTAATTACACCACTTTCTGGGAAGTAACCTGTCAAGTGGGTAGTACATTGGAGCATCTCCGCACTTTATGGTAATAGAATATTATTGTAAAGAATGCAGAGCTGGTGAGTCACGATGAGCAGACCGTCATGTCCTGTTCTTTCTCCATCACAATAATAAATAATGGTAGATTGCTAGACTTTTTAAAGAGCTGTGGAGCTGTCCAGAAGAGCGGAGAAGGCAACAACCTTTCAGGAATGGACTGAAAGTTTTACATATCTAGATTTATTCCTCTCTCCCCATGCAAACACCCATACACTTTTCCAAGCTAAGCAAGAATGTCTATTGGGGGACTGAGAGAGGTGTATATTACAGCTGACATGCCTCTATAATCCCCTGTAATACCCTGGCAGCCAAAGGCTCAGTTATCTTAGGTTCTTGGCCAGGATAAAGGTCCTATTACACAGAGCTATAATCTGACATTGATCAGCTGAAGAAACGATAATTGACTGATCATTGTCTTTTAACACGTTGAAAAATCATCGGCTGCTGACCGTGCTTGGCTACGTGTAACAGCGATACGTGGCCAACGGCTGATGAAGTGAGTAAAAGAATAGGAAAATTTATACATACCGGTCAATGCTCCCTGGTGTTCTTTTAGCTTCTGCTCGTTCTCTGCAGCTGCCACTGGAACTTCTAAGCCAGTCTTTGAAGTGACAGGCTGCTCAGCCAATCACTGGTCACACTAATGTTCCTTCTCGGTCAATGATTGGCTGAGCTGCCTGTCACATCAGAGACAGGTGTAAAATCTTCAGCAGCTGCTTCAGTCAGCTGGGAAGAGGTAAGAGGACATCGGAGATCATGGACAGGTAAATATGTATGTTTATTATTCTCTATATACAGCAAGGGCTGCATGGACATTGTTAAATTATATATATATATCCCTTGCCGCATGATAGTTGAGCTGTGTAATAGGCTCTGTAAGTGAGCTAATTTGGCAAATCGGGTTGTGTGATGCTGCTTTTACACGTAACAATTATTGTGTGAATTTGCACGATAACGATCGAATTCGAACGATAATTGTACGTGTAAACGCTGTGAACGATCAAGCATAGAGCGAGAAATCATTCATTTTGATCTTTGAACATGTTCTCAAATCGTTGTTGATCGTTCGCAAAAAATTTGCAGATCGTACCGTGTAAACAGTCGTTCACCGATTTACCCTATGTGTGAGATAGGCTTAAGCGATTGCAAAACGATTTTTCCGTACGATACATCGTTCCATCTAAACGCTGATCGTTATAAAAAACACATCGTTCATTCAAAATCATTAATCGTACAATCGGGCGAATTATCGTTTCATGTAAATGCAGCATTATACACCCTTAAGGGTACGTTCACACACAATGGAGTTTCATTGCGTTACTACAATGAAGGACGGCTGGACGGCAATTAAATGATCAATTACTGCAATGAAATTATGCATTCACATTTTTCTTTCATCGCGTTACTTCATGTGTGAACACAGCCTCAGGAGTTAAAGGGCCAGTATTACAAGGTGACAACAGGGGCATGTATACTATAATATGCAAACATTTCCTGTGCCATATATATATATATATATATATATATATATATATGTAAGGCTATGTGCTGTAAGTACACTGCACTAATGCCATCTCTATACAACAGTAACAATATTCACCTGTGATATGTTGATGTCTTCTTCCCTGTACAGGTGGAGAGTCACACAGAGTGCAGTCGGGATACTCGCTGCAGGTTGTTATCGCTATGCAGGAAACATAAAGTCACATAAAAAATTTATATTTTTCAGACTTTTCATATTTTGTTTTCAAATGAGATCTACATTTCACACTGATAGAACAAAGAAATATAAACATCCAGGGGGATAAATCTGCCCTACTTTCCAGCACATAGGTTTTCATGTCAGCTGAATGAATGTTTAAACACATCTGTTTGGCACCCTACACAATTGAGTGCGGCTAATGATGGGGATGCTATAGAGATATAGGACGACAGGCTGCGGGTTACATCACACTATGACACAATGTCCTCCCTCTCTATCTTACTACACATCTTCCCGTCCAGGCTTTTCTTATCAGTGCCCTTACCAGTAATTGCATTATTCTCCACACAATACACTAGACAGGACACATCTTCAGATACTGCTCTCCATTACTCGGTTTCATGTAATAATATTGGCTGGGCTGTAGGTCTCTGACATTGTCCATGTGCTCTACTCAGATTTGTACCTTCAATTTTTGCAATTAAAGTAAATTTCCGCCATTAAATGGCTTTTTTTTTATTTTAATGTATGTTTTATTTCATTTTAACATATCTCTATGGTGCTCTAAGCGTTCTTTTTCATGATACTGGGCTCCAAACCCCCTGCACAGATATAGATTTATGAGACGACATGCTGATTTCCTGCAGCAACCACCAGGGGGGCTTATAAGGTTACTGCATATTGTCAATACATTGAAATCAATAATAACCTAGTTTTCTTTAAGCTCCTAAGCTTCCTGTAGTGGATACTGTAGGTAGCCGGTGTATACTTTTTAAAGGGGCAATTTTTTTCGCAGATATTTCTCTAATTAAAAGCCATCTGAATAGGCATATTTCATATAAATAGGCCCATAAATTTTACAAACAAATCTGCCATATGTAAATTCACCCTAAAAAGGAAGCATGCTAGATACCGGTAGCGACCATTAGAAGAAGCTAACTTCATACTGATATTACACTGAACTCAGTAGAAAGCAGTAAGCTCTAAAGCTCCCTCTAGTGGTGACAGTAAGTAGGCAGAATATTAAATCTATGTCGGGAATCTGGGGCTACATGTAAGAAAGAGGTAGCTCTGACTGCTAAAATGATATATGCTCACTGTGTGGTGTTACAGGTAGAGAATACAGCATGCTGTGTGGTGTTACAGATAGAGAATACAGCGTGCTGTGTGGTGTTACAGGTAGAGAATACAGCGTGCTGTGTGGTGTTACAGGTAGAGAATACAGTGCTCTGTTTGGTGTTACAGGTAGAGAATACAGTGTGCTGTGTGGTGTTACAGGTAGAGAATACAGTGTGCTGTGTGGTGTTACAGGTAGAGAATACAGCAAGCTGTGTGGTGTTACAGGTAGAGAATGCAGTGTGGTGTTACATGTAGAAACTGTGTGCTGTGTGGGTGAGAACAAAATGAAATGATAAAGTACTGAAAATAATTTAGTAACACAATGAAACTGCAATGTGTGAACACAGCCTAGATGTTCTGCATCAGATTTGGGTGGGGAATGGGCAAGGTGGAGGACTGTGATGAACAGCTGAGGGAAAGCATTGCATTCTGGAACCTGTAATACTGTGCACAACTGCTTAACCAGGAAGTACAGAAACACAATATAGAACAAAACCCCACAAACAAATGGATTTTTGGTATTTCAAAACTGGGATAGATAGGTAAGTAATGCTATTTGCTTCTGCAGAAGTTTTTTGTTTTTTTTACCTCTACCTGGAGTTCCCCTTTAACACCACCCCATACCCTGAAACCATGTATGCATTAAAGAACACAACAGAAGGGTACCAGCAATTTTGGAGGGGGCGTGGGGGCTGACAAACACACTGCATTTTGGCCTCCAGCGGGCATATTTTTGTACAAAAACATCTTCCAATAAAATGTATACAATTAATGATACATTGTTTTAAAAAAATAAATAAATAAATAAATAAAATCTAAGCCTAACCTGGTAACCTATACAGTTATGTCTATATAGAGGTATATGCTAACGCCCTTCACAAATATAGGTTGGGAAATACATCTACTGGAAAGCACAGAGTTTGTTAACCACTATAATTTCAGTGTATGATCATCCATTAAAGTAATTTCACAGTTATACACAGATCGTTTTAAGCTAAAAAGTTACGTACTGTAACAAATACACTGCATTGATTATCTTGGGTAATGATCAGAACGGCATTCAGATCTCTGCCGACTGTCATTGGAATCAGCAGATAGATGCTGGGAGTACACAATACTCTTCCTAGAATGCAAATTGCTACAAGTGCTGGAGAGATCTGAGATTACACTACTGCACAACTGTAAATTTATCTGTTGGTGAGTAAGTATAAGATCAATGTAGCTTGAAATTTAAAGGGGTAGCGCGGTGTAAAGCATTACTTCACTAAATAACACACATAACAAAGTTATACAACATTGTAATGTGTGTTATTTAAGTGAATGGCCCCTTCCCCATGTCCTCCCTTCAACCACGCTAGACCCGTAATTGTGATGCTGTTTACTTACGGAATCAGTGTCGACCCCGGCCACCATCTTGGGACGATCGGGTCATCTTCAGGAGGCTGGCCAGACCCCCCTTCAGCGCATCATCAGCTTCTCACCCGCGATTGGCAGAGCACTGTTATGCTTAGCCAATCGCGGCTGAGCAGCTGATGACGTGCCCAAGATGGCGGGCGGGGTCAGCAGTGATTCGGTAAGTATACAGCATCACACTTCCGGGTCTAGCGTGGGGGGGGGGGGGGGACATGGCGAAGGGAACCATTCACTTAAATAACACACATTACAATGTTGTATAACTTTGTAATGTGTGTTATTCAGTGAAATAATGCTTTACACCGCACTACCCCTTTAAGGTACTCCATTTGGTACAACTAAATGCTCCTGTCCTTTCTATGGGGAGTGGTAAGGTGCAGTGAGAAACTCTTGCTGCAGCTTATCTCTGAACAAAGGGGTTGACCTTTTTCCAGATGATGTCAGAGGTTGTGTGAAATTCGGTTGCCGAAAGTCTAAAGTGTATGGGGACCTTGATTACACACTGTAGTTCATGTAGTATTGTTTTTTCAATCAATGACTTGAAAAAAAAAGTGACATGTAAACTGCATCCAAATTTACAATATAGCAAAATAATTTGTGCCCATGTAAAAGAAAATATGTAAAAATGTAGCTGTATGACCAATGCACTTAATGCAAATCCATATGGATTCCTGTCTTATTATCATGGACGCCTCATATCCATCCATTTTTTTTTCAATCACTTTATTAGCTAGCTGTCAGAATGGAATTAGTGGATAAATGATTGCTCCTTGGGAGGACTGACTTATGGGAATTGTCATTAGGATTGCAGGCCCCTTAGTCAATGCTTCTCGGCCAATTACATATGCAAAGCATAACGGCAGTGTTGGTGGACCATTACGCCACTACAGTGAATCAAGATTCGAAATTCCATTGTTAACCTCTTAAAGCATTACTGTCAATTAAGGAAACTTTGGACATGTTATCAGTGGAGGCCTCAGTGCTGCACCTCCTTCCAATCATTAGATATAGCTAGGTGTTGTGATTGCTGGGCTCCATTATAAGTCTATGGAGCTTATCTCCTGCAATCAGTTGGACTGAGCAGTGAACCAGAAAGTGAAGAGCGCTGCCAAACACTTCACCTGGCTATATCTAATCAACAACACTGGGACCCCAACTGATCTGTCTGATATGTCAAAAGTTTAATTGACAGTAAAACTTTCATGACACACTATTTTTGTTTTCTTTTCTTCCTCCTCACTTTAATTTTTAATTATTATTCTTCATTTTGTTAGAAAGTTTTAAGTGTCACTGTCTGGGTCTGAGCTCCATTATAAGTCTGACACTTTTTTCTAACTAGACATGCTTCTCCTGATCAGTACGAGTCTGAACACTCAGACCCAGACCGCTTAAAACTTTTGACATGTCTCTATGAACAAAAGTTTTTTGCAATGACAGTAACACTTTAACTCTTTCAAGACCGAGCCCATTGGTGACAGGATGTCCGGGTCAAATTAATGCAATGTTCCTCCCCGCCTTCTAAGAGCCACAGCGCTTTTATTTTTCCACCTACAGGTCTGGTTGAGGTGATTTCTAGTTTTTGTTAACCTTTAAGGGACACAGCCAGTTTTCATTTTTGCACTTTAGTTATTTCCTCCTTGTGTGTATATAAGGCTATGTAACTTGTATAATCTTTATTTTATTTGATGGCTTTTAACCCCTTAGGGACCAGGCTCATTTTTCAAAATCTGACCTGTCTCACTTTATGCGCTTATAGCTCGGTGATAATTTAACGTATGCTAGCGATTCTGAGATTATTTTTTCGTAACATATGGTACTTTATGTTAGTGGCAAAATTTGGTCACTGTCTTGTGTGTTTTTTGTGAAAAACATCAAAATATAATGAAAAATTTGAAAATTTTGCACTTTACGAACTTTGAAATTCTTTGCTTCTAAAAAAAAAAGGCACATGACAAAAATTAGTTAGTAAGTTACATTATCAATATGTCCTCTTTATTCTGGCTTCATTTCGTAAACATATTTCACTTTTTTAGGGTGTTATGGGGCTTAGAAATGTATCAGCAAATTATCACATTTTCATGAAATTTTAAAAACTGATTTTTTTAGGGACCATTTCTTTTTTTAAGTTGATTTAGGAGGCTTGTATACTGGAAACCCCCATAAGTGACCCCATTTTGGAAACTAGACACCTTAAAGAATTAATCTAGGGGTATAATGAGCAATTTAACCCTACAGGGGCTGGAGGAAAGTATTCACAATTAGGCCGGAAAAAAATGGAAAATAGAAATTTTCCAATAATATATTTGTTAAGATTAAAGTATCTCATTTTCATAATAAACATGAGAGAAAATGCACCCCAAATTTTGTAACGCAGGTTCTCCTGAGTACAATGGTACCCCATATGTGGACGTAAACCACTGTATGGGCACACAGCCGGGCTCAGAAGGGAAGGAGCGCCAATTAGCATTTCCAGTTCAGATGTTGCTGAAGGAGTTTCTGAGCGCCAGGTGCGTTTGCAGCGCCCCTGTAGTGTCAGCAGAATAGAACCCCCTCAAAAGTCACCCCATTTTGGAAAGTACACCCCTCAAAGAATACATCTTGGGGTGTGGTGACCATTTTGACCCCACAGGTATTAGAGGAAAGTATTCAAAAGAAGACAGTAAAAATGAAAAAATAGAATTTTTCCAATAATATGTTTGTTTAGTTAGAAATTTCTCAATTTCACGAGGAACAGGGGAGAAAACTTACCCCAATATATGTAACGCAGGTACTCCTGAGTAGAACGGTACCCCATATGTGGGCATAAACCACTGTGTGGGCACACAGCGGGCCTCAGAAGGAAGGGAGCGCCAAGCATTTTCTGTGCAGATTTTTCTGAAGAAGTTTCTGAGCGCCAGGTGCATTTGCAGAGCCCCTGTAATGTCTACAGAATAGAACCCTCCCCCCCAAAAGTCACTCCATTTTGGAAAGTACACCCCTCAAGGAATTCATCTTGGGGTGTGGTGAGCATTTTGACCCCACAGGTATTGGAGGAAAGTATTCAAAACTAGACCGTAAAAATGAAAAAAATAGAATTTTTCCAATAACATGTTTGTTTAGTTTGAAATTTCTCAATTTCACTAGGATTAGGGGAGAAAAAGCACCCCAAAATTTGTAACGGAGGTTCTCCTGAGTACAATGGTACCCCATATGTGGGCATAAACTACTGTATGGGCACACAGCAGGGCTCAGAAGAGAAGGAGTGTCATTTTAGTTACAGGCAATATGTGGGTGTTTACTGGTTATCTGGGGTGGTAATAGACAATCTCGGGGTGTTTACTGGCTATCTGAGGTGGCAACAGGCAATCTGGTGGGGTTATGGGCAATCTGGGGTGGTTACTAGCAGTCTGTGCCAATCTGGGGTGGTTACGGTCAATCTGGGGTGGTCACAGACAATCTGGGGTGTTTACTGGCTGTATGGGGTGGTTATGGGCAATCTTGGGGTGTTTACTGGCTATCTAGGGGTGGTTACTGGCTATCTGGGGTGGTGATGGGCAATCTGGGGGTGTTCACTGGCTATCTGGGGTGGTGACGGGCAATCTGGTGGTGTTCACTGACTATCTGGGGTTGCAACGGGCAATCTGGGGTGGTGACGGGAAATCTGGGGTGGTTGCGAGCAATCTGGGGTGGTTGCGAGCAATCTGGGGTGGTTGCGAGCAATCTGGGGTGGTTGCAGGCAATTTGGGGTAGTTACAGGCAGTCTGTGGCAATCTGGGGTGGTTACGGGCTGTCTGGAATGGTTACGGGCTATCAGGGGGGGATACGGGCAATCTGGGGAGGTGACGGGCAATCTGGGGAGGTGACGGGCAATCTGGGGAGGTGACGGGCAATCTGGGGAGGTGACGGGCAATCTGGGGAGGTGACGGGCAATCTGGGGAGGTGACGGGCAATCTGGGGAGGTGACGGGCAATCTGGGGAGGTGACGGGCAATCTGGGGAGGTGACGGGCAATCTGGGGAGGTGACGGGCAATCTGGGGAGGTGACGGGCAATCTGGGGAGGTGACGGGCAATCTGGGGTGGTGACGGGCAATCTGGGGTGGTGACGGGCAATCTGGGGTGGTGACGGGCAATCTGGGGTGGTGACGGGCAATCTGGGGTGGTGACGGGCAATCTGGGGTGGTGACGGGCAATCTGGGGTGGTGACGGGCAGTCTGGGGTGGTGACGGGCTGTCTGGGGTGGTGACGGGCTGTCTGGGGTGGTGACGGGCTGTCTGGGGTGGTGACGGGCTGTCTGGGATGGTTATGGGCTGTCTGGGATGGTTATGGGCTGTCTGGGATGGTTATGGGCTGTCTGGGGTGGATAAGGACAATCTGGGGAGATTGCAGGCAATCTAGGGTGGTTATAGGCAATCTGGGGTGGTTACAGGCAATCTGGGGTGGTTACAGGCAATCTGGGGTGGTTACAGGCAATCTGGGGTGGTTACAGGCAATCTGGGTTGGTTACAGGTAATCTGGGGTGGTTACAAGTAATCCAGGGTGGTTACAGGTAATCAAGGGCACTTGACTTTGACAGGCGTAAAAAAGTGCCGGCACCATTTGGAACAAGCGATCAGTGGTATATAGTATATACCGCTGATCACCTGTACTGGGACCACACCGGGTGGTCACCGATCATTGCCCCATGCTCTCCGCCACCTCCGGTGGGGGAGAGAATGAAGCTTTGATCATTTTTAGGAATCCATCACTGTGAACAGAGTCTGGGAGGGGAGGGGAGGGTCAGTGGCCAGGTCACTAGGGTTAATTCTGGGGACAGGGAGGGACATGTTCTCATCTCCTCTCACTGTGGATTCACGGTGAGAAGAGATAAAAGCGTTCAGCTGCACTGGCAATGTCTGTTACCGGTGGCCGTCGTTATACTGATAATAACGGCGATCGCCGGTGAGGGGACTTGCCGGGACTGACCCCACACTCTGCCCCAACCCCTCAGCGACCTCCGATAGCTGAGAGGAAGAGGCTGCGGGCATTACCGGCGCCGCTGCACTATTCTGCACCATCGCCATAAAGAGCTGATGGCAGCAGAATAGAGCCCATTAGTGATCGCCGTAAAAATCCGTATCGGCGGTCACTAATAACATAATACATGTATTCTCTGGGTCACTACGGTTACGGCGATACCACATTTGTGTAGGTTTTTTTTAAACTATTACCGCTTTGGCGCAATAGAAACCATCTTCCTAGCAAAAACCCACAAAAACTGTTGCCGCATTGCAAGATCCATAGCGTTCTCATCTTTTGCGTGACAGAGCTGGTTTTGGGCTTATTTTTTGCGGGAAGATCTGTAGTTTCTATTGATACCAAGTTTTATATGTATATGACTTTTTGATCTCTTTTATGACGTATTTTCTAAAGTGGATTGATAAAATACAGCTATTCTAGTACAGTTTTTTTTATTTTTTTTACAGCATGTGTCGTGCGATATAATTATTGATATAGTTTTATAGATTGGGTCGTTACGGACGTAACGATACCAAATATGTATAGGATTAGTGTTTTTGATCACTTTTATGTAATGTTTTATAGTGTATGGGGAATGTAATGCATCTTTATTATTGGGGGGGCTGGGGGGCTGTGTTGTGTTTGGTGCACACTTTTTTTTTTACTTTTACACTAGTGTACACTACTGTACACTAGTGTAAAATACTTATATCATTGATACAATACATTGCAGTACCTGATGTACTGCAGTTTATTGTATCATGCCTCATGCTGACAGGCAATAGCCACAGCCACCCCTGTCAGCATCAGGCATCTCCATGGTGACCCCGGGGACCTTCATTAGGACCCCGGGATCACCATGGAGACATCGGGACCCCGGACGGCGCCGCCGGACAGTTATCCTCCGCTCCGGGCAGTTACAGGAGGGTGTCAGCGGTCACACTGACCGCTGATCACCCGTCCATTATAAAATGGGAAAAGGGGGTGATTCTGACTTTTATTAGGGGAGGGGATTTTGTATTAATAAAATATTTTTATTTTTTTACTTTACACACATACTAGAAGTCCCTCTGGGGCTAGGGTTATTCACCCTGGGGGACTTCTAGTATGACTGCTCTCTCTCATTGAGATCTATGAAATATAGTAATACTGCATAGATTAATGAGATCTGTGCTCAATTGCTTACGGCACAGACCCCAACCTGGAGCTTGTCGTGTCACTGAGTACCTTAATCTATAGCAATCGCTGCGTTTAAGGGGTTAATGACAGGCAGCTGCGGGATCACAGCTGCCTGTCATTATGCTGGGATCCCCGGACACCAATGTGTGCTGGACCGCTCTCACTGCAGCGGTAACACTGCACACATCTACAGCCCCTCACAGTCAGGAACGTATATATACATTCCTACTGTGCTGGGTATGTGCAGCAGGAACATATATCTACGTATTGCAGATGTGAAGGGGTTAAAGGAGAAGTCCGGCGAAATTTATTAAATTATACAAATATTTAATGTCAGTTCGGCACATCTAACCACAGTATAATGTAGATCCTTCACTGTCAAAAGAGAATATAAAGGGGGAAGGACAGTCGATAAAATATGACTTATGGTTTCCAAATATAAAATATTATTTCCACAAGGTGTATAGTACAATGGTGAAATTATTTACATAAATACAATAATAATTATTGTATTTATGTTAATAATTTTACCATTGTACTATACACCTTGTGGAAATAATATTTTATATTTGGAAACAATAAAAGTTATATTTTATCCACTGTCCTTCCCCCTTTATATTCTTTATTAAATTATACTTAGGCCCCGTTCCCACTGAGCAAAACTAGCGGAATTCCGTGGCGGACAATATGCCGTTAGCCTCCCGCTCATAATGGGAGTCTATGGGAGGTGCGCGTTCCTGCTCTATCCGTGCTGAAGAATGAACATGTTTCCAGGGAATTCAAGATACATTTCCAGGGAATGTATCTTGAATTCCCTGGAAGATCCCGGCCGCAGATTCCCGGGAGTGCAACTATGCACCCGGGATCACAGGCATCGCACTGGAGTGAGCGGCTTTCGGACCCAAAGTCCGAAAGTTACGCTCATCTCTAGTTATCAACTATGTGTTATGAAATTATTTAAAAAAATGTTGGGGGGGGGGGGGGAACAATGATTAAAGCACATTACAAAGTTATATAACTGTAATGCGCTTCAATCGCCATTAAAAAAAAAAAAAAAAAAAGTTTCATTAGTACACTGTTTGATAGAGCAATATATACAGAGAACAGAGCCAAAAGAAAACAGTGGGCATGCATGTGTAGTGGGCATGCTGGGTTACTGTAGCTCAGCTCTCATAACTGGGAATGAGTGTTGGACCACCTTGATAAAATACTGATGGCCTATGCTGAGGTTAGTCCATCAATTAGAAAAAAAAGCCTGAAGACTATTTAAAACCAGCATTTTTGTCACTTTTGAGCAGTTACCTTGGGGATCAGGTCTACTTTCTCCAAATCCATTCTCCAGTAGACCATTGCTTCTTAGGTAATGCTTTAGTCCTTCACAACCAATAAAAAGAAGTCTCTTCTCCTTGTTCTTCCCCTTTTTAATATGTTTTATAGGGGTTATCCAAGATTAGGAAAAAAAAGAAACTTTCTTGCAGAAAAAGTGCCACCCCTGTCCTCAGGTTGTGCTTGGCATTACCACTGAACTTCATTTACTTCAATGAGCTGCAAAAGTGCAACTAAACTGAGGGTAAGAGATCTGCTGTTTCTTTAAGAAAGCGGCCATATTTTTCTCAGTCTTTCAATTGACATGCTTTTAACACAGCTGTATGTGTGTAGACTTCAGAGGCTCCATTGAACTCAAAGGAGGGATTCTGTGTGCCAAGTGCAAAAATAAGTAGCATGCGCCTTATATTTTTTTCCCTACAACAGACTGAAATCTTCATGGGAACGAGGTTTTCAGAAACTCCATTCAGTTGCAACAGGAACCAGCACAAAACATTTCTCTACAAATCTGCATTTCAAACTAATAAATTACAGGCACAATATTCATTCAGGAGGACGCTGCACTGAATGACTATGAATTAAGTATGAAATGGTCTGCTGAAGCTTTTATGTTTCCATTTTAGATTAATGGCGAGCATGGTGTCTGCCATTAAAGAGGAGCATAATTACTGGGACAATTGGCTGGCAGCGGACGACTCTGGTATTGATCTGATGTGTTTCTCGTTGTAGTGCTGCATAAAAGAGGTGTGAATGAGTGTGGACGCCGTTTAGTGCATGCTGAACAGATTTGGGGTCAGTCTTTGAAGACAGTAGAATAAAGCCAACATGAACACTATGAAAACTCTCTAGGAAGCAAAAGAAGCTATTTAAGTGTTGAAAAAAAGTACTGTAACAAGGTATTACAAATCAATTATATAGACCAGGCCAGAAGAGAAAGAGACAGCATGTGACAGCGGCACATCAAATATCCAGGTCAGGAGGAGTCAAGACTGCAGCAGATGGAGGAGATGACAAAGTTTCTTATATTCACCTCTACTATTAATTTATGCAAAAGTTTTTTGAAAGGTAAGTAACTGTTTAGGGTAGCTTTACACGTACCGTACCACTGCGTATTTATCGCTGCGTTTTTGGTGCGATTTTTACATGCGAGTTTCATGTGAAAATCAAAACTTGCATGTAAGAATCGCACCAAACATGCATCGATAAATACGCAGCGTTAAATACGCAGCGATACGGTACGTGTGAAGGCCCCCTTAAGGTTAAAGAGGAACTGTGGTTAACTGAAAAAAAAAAATCCCGTCCCATCCCGTGGCAGCTCATTGGTGAGCACTGTAGCCTTGCTGCACTGGGGGCCTGGGTTCAAAGGTCACCAAGGGCAACATCTCCAAAGTGCTTGTATGTTCTCTCCGTGCTTGCGTGGGTTTCCTCGCGGTACTCCGGTTTCCACCCAAAACATACAGATAGGTGAATTTAGATTGTTACAGGAACCCAAAATTGACAAACTATGCTTTATTATTATGCTTCCAAGATGTCACTATTTGACTGACTCCCTTAATAGTCAGGAGGGCGCGAACGGACCAAGAGGAAGTTGTTGGAATCGCTT
Source organism: Dendropsophus ebraccatus (assembly GCF_027789765.1). Classification (NCBI taxonomy): domain Eukaryota; kingdom Metazoa; phylum Chordata; class Amphibia; order Anura; family Hylidae; genus Dendropsophus; species Dendropsophus ebraccatus. The sequence goes on along the minus strand of NC_091454.1, from coordinate 210,968,727 downwards.
GAACCTTTATATGTATGAATGCAGTGATGATATATGTAATGATTACAATATCAGAGAGAAAATATAGTTTATTGCAGAAAACTGTACAATTGCTAGAGGCTCTAGGAACCTGTTGGACGCTTCTAACCTACAAGACGAGATACGGCTGGGCATAGAGAATACAGGTTCTAAATGGCATTACGTAGCACATTTTTTCAGATATTGCAGCTGGGCCTGTAGATCCTGCACACTCATAGTTTGTCAAAACTGGTGAGCCAGGTGGTTCCATAAATGTTCAATTGGCAATAAACCTGGTGATGGGCCAGGCCAGGGAGGTGTTGCAATCTAGTGGAGACATTTCAGGAAAGCCATTGTTTGTAGGATGAGCATTATCCTGCTAAAATGCCAGTAGGCAACACATCTTGCTGCAGGTCACTTACTCCTCCCTGCTCCTGTTTGTATTTCACCCGCCTCTGCAAAGGGGGGGGGGGGGGGGGGGGCAGTAAACAGCGATCTATACAGATCGCTGCTTGTTGTTTCTGGCCCCAAAAGAGTAACGTGGGGATACATACCTCCCAGTTTGGGACATCCTTCCTATATACCATGGGTCTCCAAACTGCGGCCCTCCAGCTGTTGCGAAACCACAACTCCCATCATGCCTGGACCGTTAAAGCTTTGGATTTGGCTGTCCAGGCATGATGGGAAATTTAGTTTTGCAACAGCTGAAGGGACGCAGTTTGGAGACCCATGCTATATACCATACCTCCCAACTTTTACTGGGAGCAAAGAGGGACAAAAGGGCCCTGCCCCATAACAACGCTCATGGTATACAACTCCCAATAGCCATACCCAAACACTTCTCCCACTGCTGATCACACAATCATATGCTGCAGATTTTTTTTTGCAGAAGAATGTGGCTCAAGGCAAAAGTGGATTCATTTCATCCCATACATACCATAACACACTGTTACTGACCAAATCCAGTAAACAAAAACCAATAATAATCAGTATATAAGAAACATATTTTATCACAATATGACCACATAGTGACCAATACCACTATACCATTACTAAAATCCATTAAACCAATACCAGTAATACCAGTATATAAAAACACATTAACCCTTACCATTACTACCACATAGTGACGAATACCACCACATGGTCACCAATACTACATAATATTACTAAGTAACATTCACTATACAAAGACCAGTCCCCCCCAAGACTTTGACCCATATAGAGGTAGATACCAATGGTACACAGGTTCTGCACACCATATGCTGTCACACTATAGTGACTCCAGTGTAATAAAGGTGCCACCAGTGTCTGAATGGTGGCAGTGTCTAGAAATTTTATAATAGTACTAATAAATTTTTAACAACTTAGATTTGTACAGTGTGCAGACAGTGAAAGGTGGTGGGAAGGTGAGAAACATGTTCAATATTTAAAGGAAATGTGATTATGATATGGTGACTACTGCTATGTTCCATACCGTTTGGCCTTTTTAATCTTTTACAGCAGAATCACGTTGTAAATTCCTCATCCAGATAAATCTGACCCTTGTGAACTATATCTGGCAGACATACACGCAGTTTGTCAGCTAGTTTACGAGTGCACCTTGAATTTCAGCGGCTCGACACAATATCAAGGTCGTAAAATGCTCGACTACCAATAACTTAATTTGCATTAATTGGCGCTATTTAGCATTCAGTTGCGCAATGTGCAGTAAATTAGTGCACTAGTGGAATTGCAGCAAAAAACCCACTATTTTATAGAGATTGCGCAATTCGCAGCAAAATAGTGCAAATTAGACACTATGTGGCATAGGTATAATTTTTTTGGCGAAAAAGGTGTTTTGCGCATGGCAGCGCATCGAAGGTTTTGCAGCATTTTTGTGCTATTTTTGAGCTGCGTTTTTTTTTTAATATTTGGCTCAGAGGGGGGATGGTTGAGGTGTGGTTCATACTAGCTACTTTTTAAGCCAGATTATGTGCAATGTTTTATTTTGCACAACAATATTGAGCAGCAGTACTCCAGTCAGTCCCTGTTAGTCTCTTTTTTTTTTTTTTTTTTGCAAAAAAAGTGCACAAAATTGTGCAATATCTATTAAGGCCCATGCTCCTATTGATAAGTTTTGTGTACGGGCTACAGTTTTCTGCGCAGCATGTGAAAAGTGCGCTAGCAGAAAAAAACTGCACTAATGATAGCTATCCCCCATTTGTGAACATAGCCTTATAATATAATTAGCCTAAGTTATGCTACGTTTACACGGAGCGACAATTCGTCCAATCGATTGTTTAACGATTTTGAAGCAACGATTTGGTTTTTATAACGATCAGCGTTTAGACGAATAAATCGTTAGAAAAATAGTTTGAAAATTCATAAGAAAAATCATTATTGCGATCGTTTTAAAGATCGCTTAAGCCCATCTTTTACATAGGGTAAATCGGTACAAGACTGTTTACACGAAGCAATCTGCGAATTTTCAGCGAACGACGATTTGAGAACATGTTGAAAGATGAAAATGAACGAGTTCTTGCTTGTCACTTGATTGTTTGCTGTATTTACACGGTACGATTATCGCTCAAATGCGATCGTTATTGCAAAAATTGGAATGATAATCGTTCCGTGTAAACGCAGCAATAACTGCCCTCAGTTGATATACGACCTGTATGATGAACAGGTGTCTTTCCTTTGTGTGAAATGTTTAAGATGTTTAAGTAAAAAAGTTATTTGGGGGGGGAAGGGGTGGATTTGTCCATTCGGGTTTTTTCCAAAAACCCGTTAAGTGGGCGTGTCATGGGTGTGTCCTTTGAAACCTGCCACAACCGACAGTTTTATTATGCAAAACATCATTTTTTGACGGGTTTTCTATCCTTAAAATCATCCACTTCTAGTGTGGCAGGATGGTCGAGTTTTAGTTTTGTCCTGGCGTGCGCCACATTAATGAATTTGACGGGAAAACACTAGACACAAACGGCAGCATAGCGGCTTCAAATTGATGCTTTCTTCGTAAATGAGACCCAATATGTTTGACCCTAGACATGGTGCAGAGCTATGAGACATTGCTGGTCTGCTGACATAACAGAGAAGTTTTTAGATGTCTGTAACCAGTTCAGTTTGCCCACGAGCCCTGGACAATCTAGCTATGTAATATTGGCCTCCATGAGGGAAAGTGAGTTGCACAGGAGAAGTCCTGCAGACAGAAGTGATAAGACCCTATTATGCTGCGTTTACACAAAGCGATAATTCGCCCAATCGATCGTTTAACAATTTTGAAGCAGCGATTTGGTTTTTAAAACGATCAGCGTTTAGACGAATAAATCGCTAGAAAATTTGTAAGAAAAATCGTTATTGCGATAGTTTTTTAAGATCGCTTATGCCCATCTTTCACATAGGGTGAATCTTTGAAAGACTGTTTACTCGAAGCGAACTGCGAATTTTTAGTGAACGATGAGCAACGATTTGAGAACATGTTGAAAGATCAAAATGAACGATTTCTCGCTCATGGCTTAATCGTCTGCTGCGTTTACACGGAATGATTATTGTGGGTGCCTTCACACGTACCGTATCGCTGTGTATTTATCGCTGAGAGTTTCTTGCACATAAATCCACAGTGATACTGATTGCTATAAAGTCAATGTATGTGTATTCTCACTGCATGTTTGTGTGTGAGTTTTGATTTTCATATGATTTTAACAGGCGAGTTCAACACCACAAAAAACACAGCTACTTTTATGGGAGTTAGATGCAAGTTTTGTGCGAGAAATAAGCAGCGATACGTGTGAAGGCACCCTAAATGTGAACGTTATTGCAAAAATCGAACAATAATTGTTCCGTGTAAACGCAGCATATCACATAGCGATTATCGTTTAAAGAATCACTATAACAATCGATTGCTAGTGAAAACTAGCGATTTTGTAGCGAACGATTACATTCACCGATTACTGTTATAAACTATTGTTTTCATGTCATTATATGGTCGCTAGTTGTTCCTCAGGACAAACCGCACAACATGTTTTATTGGTGATTAACTCATTACACAAACAGATATGCAATTGATCAGCGAACTACCAACGATAATTTTTCAACATGTTGAAAGACAAAAATTAACGATCGTTGGGTGTTATTACACGGAGAGATAATCCCTCAATTATAGCAAATTTTTAAATGATAATGGCTCCGTGTAATAGGGCCTTTGGTGTAAAAGATAAGGTCAGTCAAAATATTATCTTAGCTGCTGTGTCATGGCCACGTGTCCAGTCTGTTTCATGGAATGATAGCAAATTACTTATTACGAGTCTATATTTGTACTAAGACTGGGGCTACAGACAGAGAGGAACCCAGTTCTATTGTGTTTTTTTTTTTTTTTTTTTTTTACTTGGTGCTAGGACCTGCGTGTCCTAATTGTAATTATTATTTTTCTGGAAGATGTTCTTTATTTTTTCTTGATCACAATAAAAAATTTGTTTGGACAAAACAAAACAAGTGAAGTGATGGTTATGTAATGTTTGAACTGAAAAAAAAAAAAGAAAAAATGCCATATGGTACCGATCAATCTAATACCAAAAGTGTGAATCTAATGCGGTGGAAATAGAAATACTATGTAAAAATCAACTAAAGGGATAACGCAATGTTTGAGTGTGCGCATAGAAGAGATAGAGTCACTGTTTGTAACTAGACCTCAGAAATGCAAATGCTATTCTGTACTAATCTGTATGTATTGTGCAAACAATCAGCCAGGGGCCGGCCACTTAGCTGCTTTATTATAACATGTTCATGTACTAATGATAATAATAGGTCGCTTAATCAATGTTCTTTTATATACTTCTGGCTCATTTTGCATAATGAGGACACTCTGTCCCCTTGATGTCCAGTACCCAACAGATGGCGCTGTTGTCCATAACATGGCACCCAATGATGTGCAACATTACTTCTCAACTGCAGTTGTAGTGAAACAGGGGTGTCAGAGGTCTCTGGCTGTAATCCTAGCATCATGGCTCACATCACTGAGTGGTGATAACAGAAATACAGCCCTTAAAGGGGAACTCACAGCAGGTTAGAAGACTCTAACCTGCTGTTTTTTTCCTCGGCACACGGAAAGCTGAAAAAGAAGGTCATTTCTTAACTTTATCCTCAGAGATGTTCTTGCGAAATCTTTGTTTTAATCAATATGTTAATAAAGCAGTTTGGTGCACCGGGCGCCGAGGATGAAAGTATGTCTCTTACCTTCATGCTCTGCATCATTCCCATGCAGTTAGCTCCTTATGCTAATCAGGCGGTTTGAAGCACTGGGGGCGTGGCTACCACCCCCAGAGCCCCGCCCCAGCTGGTTTACCTCTCCTAATAATAATCAATGAAGTGAACAGGCCAAATCGGTGCTGTGGGGGAGGGGGCAGCCAGGGCCCCCAGTGCTCCAAATGGTCTTATTAGACCATGGGTCTCCAAACTGTGTCCCTCCAGATGTTGCGAAACAACAACTCCCATCATGCCTGGACAGCTAAAATTTGGATTTGGCTGCCCAGGCATGATGGCAAATGTTATTTTGCAACAGCTGGAGGGCCACAGTTTGGAGACCCTTGTACTAGACGCAGTATTAGGCTATTTTCACACAACTTATGTTTTGCATAAATCACGGCCGTTGTTGCAATTTGCAAGAACGGCCATGATTAATGCAAAAGATACGTTGTACTTGAATAAATGGAATCCTGGCCAGAGTATATAAACACTCCTGCTGTGAAAGAAAGGAGTAAGATCACACCGGGCAGTGCAGCTCATCCCCCATACAATTTCCCACCTACTGACCACCAATGTAAGGCTGGGTTCACACTACATTTTTGCAATCTGTTTTTTTCAAAAAAACAGACACAATTGTGTGCATCAGATTTGATCCATTCTTCTATTGACTTCCATTATAAAAAAAAAAAAAAAAAAAGGATTCGTTTTTTTTTAACCCTTTGAGGACCAGGCCCAAAATGACCCAGTGGACCGCGCAAATTTTGATCTTAGTGTTTCCGTTTTTCCCTCCTCCCCTTCTAAGAGACCTAGCACTTTCAGTTTTTTATCTACAAGGCCACGTAAGGGCTTATTTGTTACAGGAATAGTTGTACTGTGTAATGGCGTCATTCATTTTACCATAACATGTATGACGGAATCCCAAATATATTATTTATGAAGATATAAATTGGTGAAATCGCAAAAAAGAATGCAATATGGTAACGTTTGGGGGGTTCCTGTGTCTACGTAATGCACTATATGGTAAAAGCGACATGATACCATCAGTCCGAACACAACCATATGCAGGTTTACACAGATTCTCTAATGTTATATATTTTTTTTAAATGAAATCCTTTTTTTTGGCAATTAATTATAAATAAAATGGGACTATTGTGACACTTATAACGGTTTTATTTTTTCACCTACAGGGCTGTATGGGGGGTCATTTTTTCCGCCAAGATCTCTAGTTTTTATTAATACCATATTTGTGAAGATCGGACGTTTTGATCACTTTTTATTAATTATTTTTTTTATATAATGTAACATAAAATCGGTAATCTGTGCACTTTTTTCCCTCTTTTCGTGCACGCCGTTTACCGTTCACAATGACGCTTGTTATATTTTAATAGATCGGACAATTACGCACGCTACGGTATATTATATGTTTATTTGTTTATTTATTTTTATATGTTTTATTTATATAATGGGAAAGGGGGGTGATTTCAACTTTTATTGGGGGAGGGGTTTTGGGGTAGTGTGTTAGTGTTTTTAACTTTTTTTTTTTTACACATTTGAAGTCCCTTTGGGGGACTTTTACATAGGTTAGTTTGATTTCTACACTGATGAATGCTATGCCATAGGCATAGCATTGATCAGTGTTATCGGCGATCTGCTCATTGAGGCTGCCTGTGCAGGCTTAGAGTAGCAGATCGCCGATCGGACCGCACGGAGGCAGGTAACAGACCTCCGGCGGCCCGTTTTACCGATTGGGACCCCCGCAGTCACACTGCGGGGGTCCCGATCGGTAAGTGACAGGGGACTCCCCCTGTCACTTACACTTAAACGCCGCGGTCGCGCCGCGATCGCGGCGTTTAAGGAGTTAATGACACGCGGCAGCGCGATCGCTGCAGCGTGTCATTGCCGGTGAGGTCCCGGCTGCTGATTGCAGCCGGCCCCCACCTGCTATGAAGCGCGCTCCGCTCCGGAGCACGCTTCATAGCGGGAGAAACACCCAGGGCGTACAGTTACGCCCTAGGTCGTCTGGGGACAGACTTCCATGGCGTAACTATACGCCCTGGGTCGTCTAGGGGTTAACATACACAAAAACGTAGTCAACCTCATTTTTGTGTCTGTTAAAAAAAACGGATCCGTTACGTTCCCATTTTTTATAATGGAAGTCAATGGAAAAACGGATTCACACAATTGCATCCATTTTTTTTCATCCTTTTTTTTCAAAAAACGGATTGCAAAAATGTAGTTTGAACCCAGCCTAAGTGCCTACAATCAGCACAGGAGCATTAGATGAAGGCGTTTGGTCTGATTGATTGTGTTTGACATCTTGTGGATGGCGCCGGTGTGTCTGCCACTTACCTGGAGAAGAGATGGCACCTGGATGCATTATGGGAAGATGACAAGATGGCTGAGTGTGACTAAGGGCCCTATTCCACGGGACGATTATCGTTCGCATAATCGTTAACGATAAACGATCCAAATGACCGTTATTGCGAAAGACCTGAAATCGTTCAACCATTTACATGGAAAGATAATCGTTACTTATGATCTTGCGGTCGGTCATGGACGTCACTACTGCGAACGACATCTTATTCAATGCGAACGATTAACGATAAAAATAGGTCCAGGTCTTATTAAACGATCAACAATTTCTCGTTTGGTCGTTAATCCTTAACTGCTATTCAAACAAACCATTATTGTTTAGATTCGAACGATTTAACGATAATCTGAATGCTAATCGTCAGTGTTACCATTTGTCCTTCCCTGCAGTATATTTGATAGGTAACCACGCACACAAGACCGGACATTTTGGACCCAATCGATTGGGTCCTTGGCAGTGGTTGGTGTATACGGTGTCTCACTGAGGAGACATCTCCATATCCTGACCAGGTTGTCAGTATTACCATATATTATGTATATTATCCATCTTCTCTATGCACTTTTGGTTAGTCCTCTGACAACAGCCTCATTTTATACCTTATAACATTTTCCTCAATTTTTCCACATTTTTTTCTTCATTAAAACTCCATACCTTACAATAGTTTATCAAATTACCCATCACTCTGAGGTAGAACAGTCTAGAAACACCTCACACAAACCTCCTCTCCTGAGGAGAACTCCGCTTCCCGCCCTTCGCTTTCCTGTCACACACTCACCCACTAACCACGCCCACTTACAATTTCCCGCCTACTGTCACTGCGCAGAATCCGTTATCCATTCTGATGCTTAGCAGGCCACGCCTACTTCCATTTCCATCCAATCACGGCTGGGTTACGTATAGCATCATTACAGTATACTTCAAGAGCGACGTACGCTGTCACTGCGCAGAATCCGTTATCCATTCCGATGCTTAGCAGGCCACGCCTACTTCCATTTCCATCCAATCACGGCTGGGTTACGTATAGCATCATTACAGTATACTTCAAGAGCGACGTACGCTGAAACGAAAACAAGTCTTGACGTGGGGGCGGGGCTTTCGCTGTAAGCGAGAGCTGATTGGAGAATGATCTATGACGTCAGGCAAAGGGCTGGCAGTGTGGGTTGAGGCCGGGGAAGTGACGTCAGAGTGAGGGCAGTGGGTGGATAGAGAGTGGCAGAGCCTTCCAGAAGGAGAGAGATCCGGACATCCAGGTACGTGCTGCTAGTGTTATAGATATCAGCCACAAGTGTAGGATAGTGTGTACTATTATATGTATATTACAGCCTCCTATACATTGGATGGGTGTGTGTAATGGATACACAGAGTGGGCAGGCAGTGATTCACTGGCTGATGTGGGACTACAACCCCCAGCATTGTATAACCCAGCAGTCTCATGGGTGTGCATGCTGGGATTTGTAGTTCTCCTTCCCCTACAATCCATTGACAGTGATTATAATTTATATGACCCCCAGTTGTCACCTCCTGCACTGCTGGGGGGAGAAAAATCCTTCAAATAAAACAAGACGTAAGTTATAGTTATTATAACCTATTAGGTCAGAACTGTCATGGCCGCCTTAAAGGGGAATTTCACTGGGGAGGGGGGGGGGAATCCTTTAAATAAAATGAAACAAGACGTAAGTTATAGTTATTATAACCTATGAGGATAGGACAGAACTGGCCGCCTTAAAGGGTAAATTTCACTTTAGTAAGGCCCCATTGTTCTGCAAATCTGAGATGTTCATGTCTATTGCCGTTACCTACGGATATAGGGGATCATGGCTTATGGGGGAGCAATGTTTACATGGAAAAACTATAAGGAAGAGCCCTGTACATTGATCTCTGTAGTGGTTATCCCAAGAAGTCCAAAATATAGAATGGTCCCGGCACGCCAATGGAAAGGAAGAGGTTAAAACAAGAAAACTTTACTTCATGCTTGGATAAAAACTGGGCTGCTGTGGCCGACCAACGCGTAACGCGGGGATCCCAGTGGTCGCACCCCCACTAGATATCTCCTTTGCTGTTAATAGGGGACAGCTTAAAGTGACTGTACCACCAGGCCCAGGCTGAAGCACTGGAGGCGGGCCGACCCACCCTTAGTGGGAAGAAACCCCAGCCCCTCTATCATAGGGTTCCATTGATTCTAATAGAGTCACGTCATGGGTCATCGGCCCGCCTCCAGTGCTTTAGCCTGGGCCTGGTGGTACAGTCACTTTAAATCTTGGGATAACCCATGTAAAGGGATGTTCTGAACAAATGCCATAAAATAACAAGCCATAAGGGAAACAGATCACTGACCTCAGGGAGACCAGCCAAACGATAACACTGCCGGCTGCTAGTGAAAGCGCTCAATGCAGTGAAATCCTAGGTGCATTGTCCCCTGGGAAACATGAATATGCAAAAGAGGAGCACGTGGAGCCTTATTGAAGAGTCTTAAAACACAGGACTAACCAGATATCCCCCCGGGAAGGGCTCAGCCAAGGGGCAGCCCCTGTAAGGAAACCACCATATTAAGTGGCCCTATAAGTTAATGTAATGACAAGGGAAATCCCAGTGCCAGGTATCCATCCACATACAGCTGTTTGGGGGTGTTGCCCCTCATCAGTGTGGAGCAGGATTCTGGCTAGGTGAGAGCAATGCCTAGTAGAGCCATAAGAGAAACAGATCGCTGATCTCAGGGAGACCAGCCAAACAATAACACTGCAGACCCATTGTTCATTGGATAAATCCACCACTGGTGCTCTCCGCTGGTCTTTGCTTATTGTACAGTATTGATGATGAGCCCTTGTAGTCACATGACTGGCCTCAGCACTGTACACTACTGAGGCCGATGATTGGCTGCAACGGTCACATGGGGTATCCAGGAACATCATCGTTGCTGGGAAGTGTGAAGGACCGGGGCAGCAGGGACCGGTCTTGTGTAATTGGAGGATTTACAGCGAACTTTGATGTAAATAGAGACCCATACGAACATCACAATTATTGAGCAATGTAAAAGCCTCATTAAAGGGGAATTCCGGGTAGAGAAAATTATATTTAATTTAACCCGCAGGCTGTATAGTGTTATTAGCCAAGCTTACTACTTTTGCTGCTTTCTGCTATGACTCGCTCCGCAGCCCCAGAAGTGCCACCTCCTCACGAGCCAGATCCCAGACTGACATCACAGATCTATGACATCACCCCCACAGATAGAGAGCATGCACTAATGGTGCAGACTGGGCAACATGCATATAGTGTCCACCATAGAGTGAAGGGAGACATTAGGACCGGCAGGAATTGTAATGTAGAGCTGTGTGCGCCAGTCAGGGTGTAAAGCTGGTATATAGAACAGGGTGAGGTAAGGAGACTGGAGAGGCGGAGGTTTACATTTTTGGTTAGTGATACACAAGGGGATTAGATCCTGCAGCATGTAGGTATTCTTTAAGGTGTACCTACCTTTTTGCCGGCGTAAGTGGCGTAACCTTTTATCAACGTAAGTGGTTGATGGAACTGCCATAGACTGCATTGTAATACACTGTACAGCCCTTCCAGGACTCCCGTTGCCCATCCGCGCTAGAAGAAGACCACATACCTGCTGGAGTCGTGACAATGTGTACTGCCGAACCAGTGAAACAATAGGTTTACTTTAAATTAAAGGGGTTATCCAGCACTACAAAAACATGGCCACTTTTCCCCCTACTGTTGTCTCCAGTTTAGGTGCGGTTTGCAATTAAGCTCCATTTACTTCAATGGAACTGAGTTTTAAAACCACACCCAAACTGGAGACAACAGAAAGGGGGAAAGTGGCCATGTTTTTGTAGCGTGGATAACCCCTTTAACACTGATCTGACCCTGTAAAGGACCTTATGGCACTTCCTCCATGTAGACAAGATTTTTGCGAAACCCCTAAAATGCTTTGTAGGGTATGTTCACATTGAGGAATAGGTGAGGAATTGAAGAGGAAACTTTTCTGCTTGAAATTCCTTGCCTATTCAGCTCTGGTGGAATTTGAGCAGAATTCAGGGGGAGATTTATCAAACTGGAAAAAAGTAGAATTGTCTTAGTTGCCCCTAGCAACCAATCAGATTCCACTTTTCATTCCTCAGAATCTTTGAAAAGTGGAATGTGATTGGTTGCTAGGGGCAACTAAGACGATTCTACTTTTTACCAGTTTCATAAATCTCCCCCATAATATGTCCTGAAAAGGCAAAATTATAATGGAAAGATTTGCACGGTTTCTTTGATTTGAACCCACTCCTGGTTTATATTGGTAAAAAACTGACCATAATACTGACGGAAATACTGTGTGTGAATATAGCCTCCGGAAAAACATTGGAAAATTAGCTTCCAGTCCACATAACAAGTGTTATGTTGATCGCACTGCAGTGGGCACCGGAGCTGCCATACTATATAATAGCGCTCTGTAAGCGAGGAGTGTTGGACAGCTGTTTTCTCTCACCAGTATGTAGTAGAGATGAGCGAACCTGGAGCATGCCCGAGTCCATCCGAACCCGAACTTTCGGCATTTGATTAGCGGTGGCTGCTGAAGTTGGATAAAGCCCTAAGGCTATGTGGAAAACATGGATATAGTCATTGGCTGTATCCATGTTTTCCAGACAACCTTAGAGCTTTATCCAAGTTCAGCAGCCCCAGCTAATCAAATGCCGAACGTTCGGGTTCGGATCGACTCGAACCCCAACCCGGTTCGCTCATCTCTAGTATGTAGGGATGCCTTCTTTGGATTTTCACATTTGTGGTGTTTTTTTTTTTTTTGTGGTCATCTCCTCTATTATTTGAGTAGGTGTTAAACGTACGTAGAACGTGAGTGGGTGGATCCACTGCACACTGAACACCAGCTCTGCCCGGTGATGTGTTGTTTCCGGCATGTTGTCAGCCATTTGATGTACACTCCTGGTCGGTTCCCGGGTAGCGGCTGCGTGTTTTATGAAAACTAAAGCCCCTTCAGGTCCTTATTGACCAAGAACATACCACAATGCCGCTGTACTGCAACATGGTCAAAACTAGTCGTGCTCTGGATGGGGGGGACCCAATATATGTGTTGTGCCTTATTTTATTAGCTCACGTTGCTTTCATCTCCTTCAGAAACCTCAGTAAGCTGCAAGATGGTAGATTACAGCGTGTGGGATCATATCGAAGTGTCCGACGATGAAGACGACACCCATCCCAACATCGACACAGCCAGTTTGTTCCGATGGCGGCACCAGGTAAGAACGTGATCCTCTTTACTAAAGATAGCTGGACTGAAGTAAGCTGCCTTAAAGGGCTTGACTAAATGTTCTTGTTTATGCTTAAGCTAAAAACATAATGTTTCTTACAGCGGACACAGCTAGATACATCAGCAGCACAGATATCCCTCCTGTCAGGATAGTTTGCTACAGTGTGTCAGTGCAGATAAAGTCTATTCAGGCTGTTGTACAAATGTTTGTCTAGTCCAGGCAGAGCCGTAAAAAGCCCTGACAAGGTCTGTTTTGGGTGTATTCTGGTAGTTCACAGGAAGTCAGATGCATGGAGTGGTCTGGTTGACAGACTTGGGATCACATGACCCAGCTACAGTAATGGAATGTATGGATGAAGCTGAGCTGGAGTGAAGTAGATGGCACTGTGGAAATACTACAGGATTTAAATAAGTTTCCTTATAAAAGCACTCCAGTATGGAATCTTGTAGAGGTTCTTGTGTACACCTCTTTTAAGTCATAGCTTAGGTGTCATCCTGGTTACTTTTCATTTCCCTTTTGTTTTTTGTAATGCCTGTGGCTTTTTTTGCTCTTACTGTGCTATCTAAAGGCGTCAAATAAAGGCTGTGACCTAGAATGTCTGTCCTTTAGTAATAAAACTGCCCTGACTAACCCTTCCTGTTTACTATATACAGAGTCTCCGGTGTATCCTATCAGATGCAGCTTCACACTGTTCTTCTCGATCCCTGTTAGTGATCTTTTTCTCCCTGTCAGCTTTTACAGGCAGGGGCCGAGGTTTAAAGCTGCATCTCATAGGATACACAAGAGATCCTGTACACAGCAGAGTCAGGGGAGTTGTTTATAACCCTGCAGCTAGTCATTGTATGTACTCACCTACTATATCACTGCTCACCTGGTCTCTTAGGGCAGAAATGATATTTTCATCAGCACACAAGGACATTAAGAGAAACAAGATGGTGGAGTGGGATATGATAAATGATTATATAATCCTGTAGATCGCAGGATGTCAGCCATGCAGAAAAGATTGATCCCCTGCCTATATGGGAAGCAACCTCTTGATGGTGGTCAGGTCGAGATCACATGACACTGGGATCCCCAGTTAGTGTCCAACAGGGGTGCCTTGTGAGTAGCAATACACCAGTGGTAATAAAGGTGCTCATACACCTTTTATACTAAAGTCAGCCAAACCCCGGGAGTTGGGACAGATAAAGCAGGGTCATGTGATCATGTGAAGAACAGTGAGAAGCTGCATCCCCTAGGATACACTAGAGACTCTCTATATACATTAGTTTGGCCTACAGTTATTGTAAGTTTATAGGTGCCTTAACTCTTTCCCCATTGTGTCCATTGATCATGATGTATTTATATGTATCAGCCTCTTAAAGGAAAGATGATAATCGCTCCGACTTTATTTCCTCCCGCCGGGACAGGCCCGCGTGGAAAGGATGGAGCAGTTTGACAAAGAAAAAGAAGAACTTCAGAAAGGGTCAAACGAATGTAAAAAGAAACTTGCTGAATGTCAGAAAAAACTGAAAGAACTGGAGGTTCAGGATACGGTAAAGACTGATTCCGAGAAGCTGAAAAAGGAAGTGGAGCAACTGAAGAAAGAGGAGAAGAACTGGCAGAAGAAGCAAGAAGACCTGAAGAAGAAAGAGAAGACAATGCCTTGGAATGTGGACACGCTCAGCAAGGAAGGGTTTAGCAAGGTAGGCCAGCCTGGATGGTGGGGGACTCCTTGTGTATGCTACAGGAGAGGGGTTGTCTGGTTGTCACATGACCCAGCTGCGGTAATGAAATGTGTGGATGAAGCTGAGCTGGGATGAAGTAGATGGCACTGTGGGAATACTACAGTATTTAGATATGAAGGTTCCTTAGATGACATCACATGATCCAAGGCCCATTATTTTATCTGTAGTATGCTTCCATAGTGACTATATCATATGCCAGAATCAACGATTATTTCTCAGGTCGTGTCCTGTGTAGATTCTCCTATAAAGGATATTGGGGGATTCTCTAATTCCTGCCGCCTTTATTTTCTTTGCAGAGTGTTTTCAATGTAAAATCAGAAGTGAATGAGGAGACGGAAGAGCAGAAGGAACAAAAGCACAAAACCTTTGTAGAAAAGAACCTCAAACAGCTCAAGCATTTTGGTGAGTGGTTAGACATCAAGCTTCACCATAGACTGCAAATGCTTACAATATTATATCACTGAAATAACATAAATACTATAGACCAGGGATGGGGAACCTTCGGCCCTCCAGCTGTTGCAAAACTACAATTCCCATCATGCCTGGACAGCCAAAGGCTGTCCAGGCATGATGGGAATTGTAGTTTTGCAATAGCTGGAGGGCTGAAGGTTCCCCATCCCTGCTATAGACTGACCCATTACAAACCGTAGAGCACCTGTGTCATCTCCTGACCTGTTATAGAATACTCTACAGTGGTGCCTTGGATTACAAGCATAATTTGTTGTGGGAACATACTTGTAATCCAAATCCACTCTTAAACCAAAGCAAATTTTCCACAAGAAATCGCTGATAAGGAGACAATTGGTTCCACACCCCAAAATAATTGTTTTTTTTTTTTTATTCTAAATAACGTAGAACAGATAAGAAACAGCTGTATATGTGATATAGGTTACTGTACAGTATAGCAATCAGTATGTGCAGTACAATGTATAATAAGTGAATAAACCTGAAAACACAGCAGCAGTTTGTAGATACAGGATGGAACTGCAGCTTGTATTGAATATTCATGGCGCCCGTCCCCCGGCCTCCTGGCGACGTCATCTGTAGCTTCATGGTTCTGTGTACTATGCGTGCGCTCCAACGGCGTGATTCGTGCATGCGCCATAGTGCGTTGGATTTCCGCAGGCGCACTGAGGGCCAAACCCTATGTCCTTAATGGTTTCGCTCAGTGCCGCTCCGACGCACTACGGTGAATGCGCGAATCATGCCATGGGAGCGCGCACGCAGTACACGGACCCAGGAAGCTACAGATGACGTCGCCAGGAGGCCGGGGGACAGGCACCATGAATATTCAATACAAGCTAGGAGGAGATAGTGGTGAGGCGGGCCAAAGGGCCAAGACATCACCACTCCCCCTCTTTGACAGTTGTGAAGAAAAACTACAGCAAAAGTACAGCAACAATCTGAAAAGTAGAGGTATGACACCGCACTAGAAAACACAGACCTTCATCACACTGTCAGCACATCAGAACAAGAATAGGTGCTGACAGATTCCCTTTAAACATAAAAAATATAAAAAAATAAAATAAAGTGAGTATATTACAAAACTGATCATGACTCCTGCTGATTTCTTTAAAAATAATTTTTTGCAACAGGTAGGCTTTCATTCAGCAGCTTAAGGGCATGTTCACACTGAGCAAAAGCTGAGGAATCCCGCCTACCTCAGTGTGTCAATGGGATGCTGCGCGCATCCCATTGACACACTGAGGCAGGCGGGATTCCTCCGCCGCCGAATTCCGCCTCTCTTACTCATTGTAAGCATACACTTACTGTAGCTGCAGCTTTCGGTACAGATATCATTTAGCGCCACCTGCTGGTAAATGATATGAGATACAGGTACCCATCCATATAGTAATACCCATTCCTATATGGATGGTTATTGGGTGGAAGTGCTTTGTACAGATCTAGTGATGACATCCATAGTACGCCGTAGTACGCTTAGTACGCCATAGTACGCTTTACACAGTCTATTTATACCGTGTGTGGGTGGTGGAGCATCGTGCCCTGGTACATGGCCACAGGATTTATGTTGGGTTAGTCTCATCATGTGATCTAGCAGCTGTCTCATAAGTAAAATTCTCTCCTGTCTCCTCTATACCAGGAATGCTGCACCGCTGGGATGACAGTCAGAAGTACCTGTCCGATAACCCACACCTGGTGTGTGAGGAGACCGCCAACTACCTGGTCATCTGGTGTATCGACCTGGAAGTGGAAGAGGTGAGAGGACTGGCAGGTTATCTGTGGTTTGGTCAGCTCTAAGGGTATGTCCACACTACGGGAATCCCTGTGGATGACCCGCAGGTCGCGGCCGCGCATAGACTCCACTCAATGCACAGGCAGATTCCGCCGTACGCCCAAAGAATGAACCCACTCGTCGGCAGAATCTGCAAAACTATAGAATGAAGCCTATGGGACCAGCAGAGATGCAAGTGGGGGGGAGCTGTGGAATCTGCAATAGGTGATCTGCTGGGATTCCGTAGTGTGGACATACCCCAATGGGGTATGGTTACCTGCTGCTGATTTTCTGCAAATGATCTGTATTGTGTGGACATACCCTTGGATTACTAGAGTTTTGGCCCTATAAGATAAAGTTTCCAATACCTTTCATATCTTATCTGGTTCCCCGGCACCGGCCTCTTTGTGTCCTTGATGCTCCCAGGAGGACATTGATATTTATGGAGTGTCATCCACAGCAATGCTGTCACGCATCACTGCTGTCTAGGGTATGGTCAGGTGACATGGCCCTATTATGGATGACACACAGTATATGGCCTCTGTATTATGTATAGCATGTGTGTATGTGTGAAATTATACATATAGATATAGATATATATATATTGATGTAACACCCTCCTCTTTGTGTTTACTGTCTGTAGAAACACGCCCTTATGGAACAAGTTGCCCACCAGACTATCGTCATGCAGTTTATTCTGGAGCTGGCCAAGAGCCTGAAGGTCGACCCCCGGGCGTGCTTCCGCCAGTTCTTTACCAAGATAAAGGTAAGTAAGTTACTGCCAGGGGAGAGGAGGACTCCTGTATTGTGCCGTTTCTCGCTCATGTCGTTCAGGAGGAGGGGGGGGGGGGTGTCAACACTAAGCAAAAAATTTTTTAAAAAGTTAGCGCCACTCTTTGTGCAGACACTGAGCTAATTCGGTGTTGGTATCCATAGTGTCTGATCTGTAAGTTCAGGGAGTTCACTGTTCAGTGACCATCCTTCTGCCACATGTTGTCTATGACTCTAGGACAGGGATTGGGAACCTTGGGCCCTCCAGCTGTTGCAAAGCTACAATTTTGGCTGTCCAGGCATGATGGGAGTTGTAGCTTTGCAACAGCTGTTGGGCCGACGGTTCCCCATCCCTGCTCTGGGATATGCCATTACTATCTGGGTCCCCTAATCCTAGGAATGAAGGTATAGCGTGGTGTCCTCTTCCAGGTTTTCTCTGTACAGAGATGTTCCTGGCAAAGTCTTGTGTTTGCTGGTAATCTGGCCTAATGTATAGATTATAAATGGCTGATATAATGTGCCCCTGCAGACCGCTGACCAGCAGTATATGGACGCCTTCAACGACGAGCTGGAAGCATTCAAGGACAGAGTCCGAGAACGAGCGAAAGTCCGAATAGAAAAGGCCTTGAAGGAATACGAAGAGGAGGAGAAGAAGAAGAGGCTGGGGCCCGGAGGGCTGGATCCTGTAGAGGTTTACGAGTCTCTTCCTCCTGTAAGTCTATATGATGCATTGTGTGAGATATACAATGTACTACACAATACTATATTACGTATCAAGTATGGTTTCCAGTATACCTCCACATTGGTTGTTACTCATCTTTCTAAGGCTCGTGAAAACCAAACCTACCCCCTGTCCTGAGGCTGCAGATGCTTATACATATAGCATTGAGATAATAGTTGATGTTTGCTGTTTTTGTATCTGTATGATCGTGTATGAGCTTCTGCTTCCAATATGTCCTGTCCCCACTATGTGAGCTCCTGCAGATAGAGTGTTAGAGCTGAGCTGGTAGTATATGGGTGTGAATGCCAGTAGTAGTTACCACTGCTGGTAGCTGGATTCCTGCAGCCTGGCCGCCTTCTCCTAAACTACTTTGCATTTGCATTCTAGCCGTATATGTTAGAAAGAACACAAACTTTTTTTCCCCCCTCAATTCAGAAAAGTTATATAGATTTGTAATTGACTTCTATTTAAAAATCTCCAGTCTTCCAGTACTTATCAGCTGCTGTATGTCCTGCATGAAGTGGTGTATTCTTTCCAGTCTGACACAGTGCTCTCTGCTGCCACCTCTGTCCATGTCAGGAGCTGTCCAGAGCAGCAGCAAATCCCCTTAGAAAACCTCTCCTGCTCTGGACAGTTCCTGACATGGACAGAGGTGGCAGCAAAGAGCAATGTGTCATACTGGAAAGAATACACCACTTCATGCAGGACATACAGCAGCTTATAAGTACTGGAAGACGGGAGGTCTTTAAATAAGAAGTTAATTAGAGTTGTAATTTACTCCTAACCTTGGTTAATTTAAAAAAAAATTGCAGGAGTTCCCCTTTAAGTGACCCTTTGGCAAGTTTGGCTGACATTTGTTTGATATGTTTTGCCAAGCTGTAAAGATGGCCGTCTCCTAAGTGACTGGTACACAGCTTTTACCTGTCCCGTTTGCTCTGTATATTTCGAGCCTATTAGACGTTGTTTCCTTATTACAATGAAATTTATGGTCATATATATTTTTTGTGGGATTATAATCCGGGTAATTTATATCACAAATGAATGGAAATCCTATGGATATGCTGTATGTATCTTGTGGGGATTAAGAAACAATTGATGCAATCTGCTTAGATATAATGATGAGTGAACCGTAAAGCATCTTACTGCGTGTAATCGGCTTTAGAGAGCAGAGACGCAGACCGCTGTGTTACTAGCAGGAGGGGATCGGGGTCAGGACTGTGACTAGTGACCAGTGAGATGTTATTAAAGGGGATTCTATCAATGTATGTACACCAACAGCCAGCATTGGGTATATAGTAGCTGTCACTGTATTGCCTTCTCTGGCTATGGCAGTATGTATTTGATCTTAAAGGAATTATCCAGGCTTAGATAAACATGGCCACTTTCTTTCAGAAGCAGCACCTCTCCTGTCCTCAGTTTGCATGTGGTGTTGCAGCTCCGTTCTATTGAAGTTAATGAAGCTGAATTGTAATATCACACACAACCTGAGAACAATTTTATATCATGATTTCCGCAAGAACATAGCACTTTGTGGGTATAACCTCTGGCTGTGAGGCTATGTTAAAGGAGAAGTTTGGCCAAAAGTAGTATTTAATATGTTATTACATAAGGAAAGTTAGACAAATTTCTAATATACACTTACTATGGGAAATGCACATTTACTGCTTTTTTTCCCCTCAATTTAGTAGATCATGCAGACTTTAATTTCTCCAAAAAAAACGTGACGTCACGAATCAGGGCAGAGCTGGATGTAATTCTTATGAAGCTACCAGCAGGGGGCGCAGTATATGGAGAATTTACATTGTAATTCCGGCACAAGTTTCAGTCATTCATAGCAGCTTGTGCACTGACTGGGTGGCAGGACGAGGCTCCCCTATCCCTCCAAGGTCCCCCCACCGGTCCATGCCACTAGCCCCCCCGCACCTGTCTATTACTCCGGCCCCTGGGAGCAGGGGGCTAGGGCAGGGCGGCTGGCGGCATGGAGAAAAAAAAAAATATTGCTTAGCTGTGCACTTCTGGCTTGTTCTAGTGATCAGTGGGGGTCTCAGCACCCAGACCCCGACCAGTACGTACCAAAGCTCTGTAACCTAGTCTGCTTTTTTGTTTCTTTTCTCTAGGAGCTACAGAAATGCTTTGATACAAAGGACATTCAGATGCTGCAGGACACCATTAGCAAGATGGATCCTAATGTAAGTTGGTAATGTAGGTTATGTTATCTCTAGAATAAAGCTAGTCTCACAGGAGCATGTACTTGACCTATAAGAATTGTAAAGTGGTGCGGAATCTGTTGGCGCTATATAAATTATCCAGGATTTAAAAAGCACAGCTGCTTTCTTGCAAAAAAAAAAAAAAAAAGCAGCACTACCCTTGTCCTCAGGTTGTGTGCGGTTATACAGATCAGCTCTATTCACTTAAATGGGATGGAGCTGCAAACCCACACCCAACCTGAGGACTAGAGGGGTGCTGTTTTTCTAATCCTGGATAATCCCTTTCAGAGAAGTCAATGGGAAAAGTTACTTCTGTAATTTATGCCTTCACCACTAGGTGTCACTAAAATCTAATGACATGCAGTCACTGATCCCTGCTGTCCAAGTCATCAGAAGGTTTTGCCATTCTGCTAGGTTCACACTTGCCTTGGAGCTCCATAAAGCAGTCATTTTTGTCTCGTGAGCTCCTGCTAAATAGATAGAAACCCGACTAGTTAGTGGGATTTCCTGAGAACTGTCAGTCTGATGTGTATTGGCAAACGGAATCTGTAACTGAGCCCTTAAAGGAGCTCCCATGTAAGTGTAAACCTAGCCCTAAGGCCCCCCACTCGGCCGTGCATGGCCGATTACTGACTGTTTAGGCTGATACTTGATAGTGTAATAGCGCATGTTGAAAGGTAACATGCACAATGTCAGCTGATCATGGTCTGTGCTGAAAAATCATGTTAAAGGGGTTATCCAGCGCTACAAAAACATGGCCACTTTCCCCCTACTGCTGTCTCTAGATTGGGTGGTGTTTTGAAACTAAGTTCCATTGAAGTAAATGGAGCTTAATTGCAAACTGCACCTGAACTGGAGACAACAGTAGGGGGAAAAGTGGCCATGTTTTTGTAGCGCTGGATAACCCCTTTAATGCCAACGACTGTCTGCTGTGCATCACTCTGCGTAATAGAAACAGCCACAGCAGAGTGCCACTGACTGCAATGGGCAGCCCAAATGATCTAAGGGCCCTGTTCCACCGGAAGATTATCGTTAAATCGTTCGAATCTAAACGATAATCGTTTGTTTGAATATAAGTTAACGACTAACGACCGAACGAGAAAACGTTGATCGTTCAATAAGACCTGGACCTATTTTTATCGTTGCTAGTTCGCAAATCGTTCGCATTGAATAAGAAGTCGACGACAAGACGATCGCAAGAACGATCATAAGTAACGATTATCTTTCCATGTAAATTGGCGAACGATTTCAGGTCTTTCGTAATAGCGGTCGTTTGGATCGTTTATCGTTAATGATTATGCGAACGATTATCGTCCCGTGGAATAGGGCCCTAAGAATTGTTCGGGTGCCCCCCTTCGCTGTCTCAGTGTGTGATAGCACAGGCAGGGATCAGGGGGAGGCGAGCACTGGCCTGACAGGTTGGCGCTCTCTCTCTTCCCCTGGAAAATCGTGCTGTGTAATACGGCCTTTAGTCTTGTCTGATGCCCTCTCTCATTCCATCCCATAGGATGCCAGGTTTTATATGAAGCAGTGCATTGACTCCGGACTATGGGTTCCAAATGCCAAAGGAGACGCTCCTGACCTGGAGGGCGCAGACTCCGAACCAGTCTACGAAGAGGCCAAAAGCGAGACCGCCGAGCAGAACGCAGAATCTTAAAGGGTCTGGTCATATGGAAAGTGTGACATCTCCGAGGCAGATCTCAATGCGGTGCAATAGAATTAGCAGGATCTCTTATGAGGGCCCCTGAAGGACCTGACCTTTCTAACCTTAACCATCCTCTAAATTATGGAACCAATAAAATAAAAAGGCTGAAGAAAGCCAAAACACTGAAGGGGAACAAGAACGCAAACTGGTGACACTGGGAAGGAGGGACGAGACTAAGATCCTATATCCCCCGGCTTCATGATTTCTGGCGGATAGTTCACTATTGTTTTATTTCTTCCTCTGCACCTAGGGCTATGAGTTATTGAGGCTGCTTTATCCCTGGAAGCTGAATGGGTTCTCGGCGGATGTGATCCCTGTAGCTGCAGGATAGGGAATGGTTCCCACAGCCGGGGTGTCCGTACTGGGACGGGGAGAGCGGCAGTCTCATCTCCTGTGTGGCTGTGAATCATTTGCTTGTTCTGCTTCTATGTTAATGTTACAGCACTGAGAAGAACATAAAGTCCCTTTTTTCACAAGAAATTGAGTGTATTATATTTTGTTAATGGTTCCTGCGGACTGATCTATAAAATGTATATAAATATATGACCAGTGGAGGTGCTGGGCACATTGGAGAATGTAGAACAACAAGTACAAAGCTGGACAACAAAAAAAAACAAAACAGCGCTACCTTTATCCTCAGGTCGTGTGAGGTATTACAGTTCAGCTCCATTCACTTCATTTGAACTGAGCTGCAAACCGCCATACCCAAACTGAGGACAGGAGAGGTGCTTTTTCTGGAAGAAAGTGGCCATGTTTTTCTAAGCCTGGACAACCTCCTATCGAGGATTAGAAAAACATAGCAAATTTCACAGCCCTGCACCACCTCATCCTTTAGATTGTGTGGTATTGCAGCCATGTTAACACAAACTATCAAGTTCCAAAGCGAGACCCCCCCCCCCCTTAGTGCACTTGGTAAACACTTTCTCTCCACCTAGTCTCAAACTTTTCCCAAAGAACCTTCCCCTCCTCTCCCTTAAAGGGAACCAGTCACTATTATAACTCTGTTAGGAGCTCCTAAAGAGTTCTCTTACCACACTTTTTGTGTTCTGTCCTCCTAGCGAGTATATAGGAGAGAGCGCTGTTTTATTCCGGCGCGTGCTGCAGGGAGAGAGGTGGGAGCTGTCATCTGGGCCATAACTAGTCACGGCTCTCTGCAGGGATGATTGACAGGCTAAGAGGTTTCTAACAGGCAGAGTTGAGGCCCAGATGACTAGTTTCCACCTCTCCAGTGTGCGGCAAAATAAATGTTTTCTTCTTTATACCCCCAGGAGGACGGCGCACAAAGTACAAGAGAACAATTTAGGAGGTTGATTAGGGGCTGCTAACAGCGCTATGTGTTATAATAGTGACTGGTTCTATTTAATGTTCCCTGGTAAGGAATGTGGATCCTCAACCCCCAACAGCTTCATATCTAATAGAAACTTCCCAATTGGTTTCCCAAGTAATAAAACATCCAGCAAACAAGTAAGATAAACATTAAACCTAAGATAGGGAGGGAGACAACAATGGTGACCCCTGGATGTCTAGAAACTAGGAAGAGCACAGTTAACCCTTTCCTATACATTCCATCCATAGTTGTTGTGTCAAATAATGGGATAAACCGTCTGATTTTACTTTACACTGGGTAAATAGAAAGAAGTAGTAGTAAGAGTAATCTTTTAAGATTTAAGGGGATTTCCATTACTACATTTTGGATTTATGGGCTGCTCTGGTGTTGCGGTGCCTGCAGGCAGCTCTGTACATGGTTAGTGACTGCGCTGGGTAAGGGCCCCCTTCACACTTCAGAAAACTCTATCCAGATTTCTTCTCAGGAAATCTAGATATATTTCCTGACTCGTAGGGTTCTATGGGGCACGGACACCTTTCAGTATTATTCCTGAAGGGTGTCCATGTCAGAAAATAGGCCTAGGAATTCTAGGACATGTCCTGTAATTGTCCGGAGTTCCAACGCAAATCCCCATAGAACCCTATGGGGGAATGTGAATTTCAGACAGCTCCAATATTGCTTTCAAGTTCAGTTCTTAGAAACTTTTGGCCCATTGGAGAATGAATGGAGCACAGACATGCTGAGTGCTCCATTCAATGCAGGGACAATTGCGTGATCTCATGATTGGTGTGTGTGGGGGGGTCCTTGTGGTCGGACCCCCAGGAATCAGCTTGTTAAACCCTATAATAACAAGCTGAGATGGCAATCCCACTTTTAGTCCGTACAGCCAGCTTACCACTGGCAGATGCTCTAATTTAGGAGAATCTACTGAAACAAGCCTTATGTATACAAGCGATGGTCTTGATAACCTTTTTAAAGCCAAGCCCCCCATCACTTTTTAGAATGAATGCAGAATTCTTGGGGGCACCGAGCTCACTCAGCCTGGTCAGTGATCAGATTTCTACTGCCCCATACTGCTATGTATTATACTAACTCATGTATAATGTGATACCACGATTACCAGTCTTGTACTCTCTGCAGATCCTCAGAGCGAAGACTTCACGAGAAAAAGAGAATCAGAAGTTACTCATCCCTCCCGCACTTCTTGTTTCTCTTTATGGTATATTCATGTTTATAAGAATGACTTAAAGGGATGGCATAAAGGCTCTATTACAAGAAACGGATATCGGCCGTTACGGCCGATAATCATCTTGTGTAATAGAAGGCAACAATGTCTGCTGATCATTGCTGTTGTTTGTCTTCCGACATGTTGAAAGACAAACTACTCATATAGCAGCCATCTGCTGCCGTCACTCCGTGGAACAGGAGCGGTGGGCAGCAGACCGCTGCTATATGCTATGGGCTGCCCGGACGATCTATCGATCACCCGGGCAGCTCCTCGCGCCCCCTTTGCTCTCACCCGCTTGCTGCAGCCGCGTATAATAACACTGGAGAGGAGCAAGCCATCGCTGACTGTGCTCGTTTTCTCTTCTCTGTCGCACCGTGTAAAAGGGGCTTCCATCTCCTCAACACCTGATACAACTCGTATTGTGTATACAGCTCCTGTGCAGAGCTATGTGACTGCTTTACAGACCAGTCTGTAGTCTGATCCTGAAGTGTCTGCACAGCCAGTAAGGGGGATCAGGAGATGTCGCCTACACAGCAGTAGAGGGCTTGTCTCTCTTCTTTGGAGACTTCAGCTAACGCTTCATGTGGAGAAGTATATAAACTATCCGCCCCCTCCCAATGGAAGGAAATAGAGAACTTATGTAAATCACTCGTCTGTTCACAGGTGTTTTATGGTTGTAGCCATATATATATATATATATATATATATATATATATATATATATATATATATATATTACTGAGCAGGGTACTGGCTGCACACACCCCGCCCCGGGCTATTGTTTTGCCTTGAAGAGAACCAGTTAGGTTTTCTTTCTGGAGAAGAAGTAATTTGCATATTGTAAAACTGACAACGGTCAATGGATCATGGAGGTAAAACAAGGCAGCAGAACTGACTGCTCTTACATAGCAGTTGGCTCCAGTACTCGGATATCCCCAGGACTTAGGGCCTTATTACACGGGACGATTAGCGTTTGAAAAATCATTAGATCGTTCGGATTTAAACGATAATCGTTTCGTGTAATAGCAGACAGCGATTAAACGACCAACGAGAAATCATTGGTCGTTTGATAGATTTCGGACCTATTTTTATCGTTTGATCGTTCGCAAATCGTTCGGTGTAATAAGACGTCATAGCTGAAATAGCAACGGCAAAATGAACGCAACAACAATCATAAATAACGATCATCGTTCCGAGTAATTGGGCGAACAATCCCAAAAATCTTTTTCTTTCAAATCAAATGGTTTCAGAAAGGTATATAGATTTGTTTTTACTTCTTTTTAAAAAATCTCAAGTCTTCCCATACTCTTCAACTCTTCCCATCAGCTGCTGTGTGTCCTGCAGGAAGTGGTGTATTCTTTCCAGTCTGACACAGTGCTCTCTGCTGCCACCTCTGTCCATGTCAGGAACTGTCCAGAGCAGCAGCAAATCCCCATAGAAAAACCTCTCCTGCTCTGGACAGTTCCTGACATGGACAGAGGTGGCAGCAGAGAGCACTGTGTCAGATTGGAAAGAATACACCACTTCCTGCAGTACATACAGCAGCTGATAAGAACTGGAAGACTTGAGATTTTTAAATAGAAGTAAATAACAAATCCATAACTTTTTAAAACTAGTATATTTGAAAGAAAGATTTTCGCTGGAGTACCCCTTTAAAGGGGTAGTGCGGCGCTAAGAAATTATTCACAGAATAAGACACATTACAAAGTTATACAACTTTGTAATGTATGTTATGTCTGTGAATGGCCCCCTTCCCCGTGTCCCCCCCCCCCACCCGTGTACCCGGAAGTGTAGTGCATTATACATACCTGTCACGTGCCGAACCCTGTTCACGATCTTCTGTGCCACAACGTCATCTTCGGCCTCTGCCGCGTCATCTGACGTCGTGGCACAAGATGGCGGACAGGCACGACATGGATCAGGTATGTATAATGCACCACACTTCCGGGTACACGGGTGGGGGTGGTGGGACACGGGGAAGGGGGATATTCACAGACATAACATACATTACAAAGTTGTATAACTTTGTAATGTGTGTTATTCTGTGAATAATTTCTTAGCGCCGCACTACCCCTTTAAGTCTGACAATCTCAATCCTGCATCCAGGAATGGGTGGAATTCCATGGGAATAAGTGACAATATCTGGACCACCATGAGAAGAGGTCTTCGAAAGATAAGAAAATAGGGATTAATAAAAGGATTGTGAGTCTTTGGGCATCTAGTCTACCAAGGAACCTAAAGGTCCCCCTTCACCTTAGGGCTGGGTTCACACTACGTATATTTCAGTCAGTATTGTGGTCCTCATATTGCAACCAAAACCAGGAGTGGATTAAAAACACAGAAAGGCTCTGTCCACACAATGTTGAAATTGAGTGGATGGCCGTCATATAACAGTAAATAACGGCCATTATTTCAATACAACAGCCGTTGTTTTAAAATAACAGCAAATATTTGCCATTAAATGGCGGCCATCCACTCAATTTCAACATTGTGTGATCAGAGCCTTTCTGTGTTTTCAATCCACTCCTGGTTTTGGTTGCAATATGAGGACCACAATACTGACTGAAATATACGTAGTGTGAACCCAGCCTAGAACTAGGTCATCTGTACCTGCCACAAACCAATGTGTATGGGGCTCTGCCCATAAACCACTGACAGA